>NC_083279.1:325079-2979530 GCF_963506605.1 Zootoca vivipara | reverse complement strand
AAGCGGGGGGAAAGCGCTGCGATGGTAGTGAGACATCCGCCCATTGTAGTGATCATAACACACACACCCCTCTAAGATTGCCCAGCTCTCTCTCTCTCTCTCTCTCTCTCTCTGTCTCTCTCTCTCTCTCTCTCTCATCTCCTCTTCTCTCTCTCTGTGTGTGTGTGTGTGTGTGTGTGTGAGAGAGGAGAGAGAGAGAGAGAGTGTAAGTGGCTGCTGGGATCCCTGCTTCAGCCCCGACTCCGAGATAACAGCTGTGAGCCGAGATCTCAGCGTTTAAGCGGACTGTGAGTTTCTCTCAACCAGAGAGAAACTCCACGGAGTTTGCTTTGCCTCCTGGGCGCCTGTCAGTGTTTGCTTGCTTTGGGAGAGCGCAGTGGGTTAATTTCAAGGAGCTTTATTGTGTGGGGGAGGGGACAGTTGATTTCCTTCCCTGAAAGTTAACCCTTTCTTCGTCCACCGCCCGGCTCTCAGCAAAGCAAACGGGACAGGCTTGCTAGCTGCGGTTAGGAGAGGCGCCTCTCCCTGCTTCTGCTGCTGCCTGCCTCTGACGTCAGCTGTTTGGCACCCCTTCCGCGTGTCACTGAAAATGGCTCTGCGTGTCAGGGCTGACACGCGTGTCATAGGTTCGCCATCAGGGTTCTAGGCAGAGTGTTGCAAGCTTAACAACAAGAGAATGGCTAAAATGCTATAAACTGGATTCCCAGCTGTTCACTGCTGGGAAGAGTGAAGAGGAAACAAAATGCTCTGCTGGGTGAACCTTTGCTCTGATCCAGAAAGGCTCTTTTGTGATCACCACAATTGTCAATTGACCATTGTCATGTCACACATCTCTGATTCCCTAAGAAATCTTCAGCTGTGGATATACCGTGAAGGCATGAAAAGCACCACACTTGCTTACCAGGCATTCTTCTCTAAGCTCTGGGTGGGAATTAAGGTCAAATATGCAAGGCATTTAAGGGGCCTGGCCTGGGGGAGCACTGGAGGCAAAGAAGTCAAGGAAATTCCAGAAGCTGAGGTTTTATTGAGAAAGCATAAGACAAAGCCATTTGCTGGTTAACTGTGAAGGTTGTCCCAGAGAAGGGAGGGTGAAAGGGTGTGACTGCCTGCCAGGGAGACTTGGCTTTCAGGAGAATGAGAGGACAGTTGCTGTAGGAACTGGAAATTAGGAGGAAGAGAGTGTTGGCGGGAGGGAAGAGATTTTTCCCTTCCTTATGCTCTGTTCAAAACAGTTATTCCTTGTCTGTGGCATGGCTTTACCAGGTGGAAGTGGGAGTCCAGAATAAGGCCACCCAAAACCAGGATTCAAGGCTATCTTAGGCTGAGTTTATCCCTAAAATCTCCTTGAATCTCCTAGAGTTCAGTACCAGCTAGACTGAGCATAGCCCATCAAGGCTGCTCTACTGAAAGATCTTCTAGAACAGGCATCCCCAAACTTCGGCCCTCCAGATGTTTTGGACTACAATTCCCATCTTCCCTGACCACTGGTCCTGTTAGCTAGGGATCATGGGAGTTGTAGGCCAAAACATCTGGAGGGCCGAAGTTTGGGGATGCCTGTTCTAGAAGAACCAATATAATAATAAAAACAAAGGGTTTAAAAAAATAAGATGGTCCTGGAATTGCTATTTCCAGATTCATAAAAGATTTTTTTTTGCTTACTTAATTGGGGGTTGGGATCCTGGGTTTTAGGTGGAATTTAAAGGACACTCAAACTCCCCATTGTCCAATGGTCTTTGATTGGTGGGTCGCAGCAGGAGCACTGCCACCATGCAAATATATGATAAAAGATTGAAAAATGGGTCCACAAATGCATGTTTGGGTTAGAAGGGGTTCCTGGGTCTGAAAAGGTTAAAGATGCCTGCCATAGCCAATTGAGGGATTGAGCTGAACCCATGAAAGCAGAAACTATGTAGAGAGCACAGATTTTAAGCAGATTCAGCTGAGTGTGTTTAGAGGACCCCCAAAGATTGGGAACCTTGTGATGAGAATCCCTTCCCCTCTTCCACTGACTGGGCAATGGCGGAGAGCGCAGGGGATGGAGCCAGGGGATGGGAAGATACTGGGGCAGGGCCAGCACATGGCACCCTGTGCCACCCAGAGCCACATTGCTCTCCATTCCCCCAAGTCTTTGGCTGAATGCCTGGAGAGGGTTACAGTGTTGCTTTAATTGGATTAGGAAGGAAGATTGAGCATTCATGATTTTGGGGCTTCCCATGCTGGTTTATAGAGAGTGAAGTCATTCCCCTTGTCCATTTGAACAGAGGGTTTTTGGGGAGAAATGTAAGTGTATTTGTTCTATCTTGCTAGATCTTGCCAGTCTATCTTTCCAGAGATCAAATGGAAAGGTTCCAAGATCTCAGGCCAGGAAGGAGATTAATTATAATTTCTTCAAACTGTTGAAAGCTTCAAGTAATGAGACAAATCCCAGTTAGAATAATTTTCAAATACAGGACAAGGCCTTGTTTCGTTTATTCTTCACCTGCTGGAATATTAAAAGATCCTACATTAGAAATTATCTTATAGCATTATTATACATTTTATCATCTACATAGAAAATTATACAGTTTATAACAAACAGAACAAAATAAAAAAATCCTTCCAGGAGCACCTTAGAGACCAACTAAGTTTGTCATAGGTATGAGCTTTTGTGTGCATGCATATAAACTTAGTTGGTCTCTAAGGTGCTCCTGGAAGGATTTTTTTATTTTGTTTTGACTGCGTCAGACCAACACGGCTACCTACCTGCAACTATAACAAACAGAGACAGCTTACCTATAGTTTCATGGTCAAAGTGTACCAATTGTGTTTGCCTAACTTGCTCAATCTGTTTGCAGCACTTAAATGAAAAGTAAGGTGTGGTCTACTGAGAAATTAAAGTAACAGTACAACATCTAAAGATACTGAGTTGTGTTGCGACAATTTAAAGATGCAGTATCATGGTTTAACTACAGGCTTTATGAAGACACAAAATAAATTATAAGAATGCTGTAAAGTCAAGACTATTGTTCAAACCCCACGGATGTAACTTATTAAAGAGATGGATGAACTTAGATTCTTGTTGAAGGAGAAGTCTGTCGTTGTTCTTCCGGTGAAAGCAGGCTGGAGGTAATTTCCATATTACAAAGAATAAAAAATCATCCTCTGTATGTTTGTGTTGGGGGTAGTAATCAACCAGTGATGCCTCCATGATCTGATTTCGGATCCTAGAGTGATGTTCGCTTATTCTGAGTTTTATGGGTCCAGAACATTTGCCAATGTACATCTTTTGACATGGGCAAATCCATGCGTATATGCAGTTTTTAGTATTACAGTTACTAAAGTGTCTGGTGGTGAACTTAAACTTGGATAGGTCATCAGAGAACTCCCTCACCTGTCAAGAATATTTACATACATTGCATCCTCCGCATCTAAAGTGGCCCAAGGGAAGATCCTCTCTAGGTAGGGTTATTGGAAGCATATCAGATTTCACAAAAAAGTCTTTAAAGAGAGGACAAGATAAACAGACAGGATTTATTCAAATCACACACGAATAAGGAGAACATTAACCACATTATGTCTACTCTGCAGTACATGCCTCACACAACCTCGATAAAAGCCATTGTTTATAAACATTGGCATTTACTCTCTAACATTCCTGGATGTCAAAAACCATCTCTTTTCGGACCCAGTAGAACACAGTCCTTTAAAGAATTTTTGGTGAAAACTGATATGCTGCCAAAAACCTTACCTAGAGAGGATCTTCCCTCGGGCCACTTTAGATGCGGAGGATGCAATGTAAGAGCTGTTTGACAGTGGTACTTGCTGCCAAGGAGTGTGGTGGAGTCTCCATCTTTGAAGGTCTAAAAGCGGAGGCTTGAAAGCCATCTGTCAGGAATGCTTTGATGGTGTTTCCTGCTTGGCAGGGGGTTGGACTGGATGGCTCTTGTGGTCTCTTCCAACTCTATGATTCTATGTATGTATAGATTGGTATAATTTTCTATGTAGAGATGATAAAATGTATAATAATGCTATAAGATATATTTCTAACGTAGGATCTTTTAATATTCCAGCTGATGAAGAATAAACGAAACAAGGCCTTGTCCTGTATTTGAAAATTATTCTAACTGGAATTTGTCTCATTACTTGAAGCTTTCAACAGTTTGAAGAAATTATAATTAATCTCCTTCCTGGCCTGAGTTCTTGGAACCTTTCCATTTGATCTCTTGATTTCACCAAGAACTCCAATTTCTACAGTCTATCTTTCCAGACAAGATTGGGGATGTTTTGAGCTGAGGTACTCCTGAGGTGGCACAAAATGGATGCCTAATGGCAGATGCCGCTCTGCTTCTTCTCTTCTTGTTAGCTTCAACATCCCATGCTGTGGCTCAGGATAGACAAGGCAAAATAGGGGCAAAATTGCATCCTCCAGGATACACTGTAGCACTCCTGCAGTGCTTGGAGAGAAAAGTGTATTAGTTCAGCTCTAGTGTGAATGAGACATATCCCTTTTTGGTATTAAGGGGGGGGGAATAACATTTCTGATGTTGATCTGAACTGAACCAAATAGAATTGTTCCTCCAGCAAAATGATTGACTTTTTTTAGTTTCGCTCCTAAAGGGTCATGTAAAGTTTAACCAAAAATGTTTGGGAGGGAAGTTTTTGGATGGAAAGAACCACCTGGTTAGCATTATAATCCCTCAAATTAATTTTAGATAAAAGAAAAGGGAATTAGTAAGTACTGAGTTGTCTCTCAACCTCTCTCTCTCTCTCTCTCTCTCTCTCTCTCTCACACACACACACACACACACACACGCACACACACACACACACACACACAGCATTTCTTTGTTTTCAAAAGGATGGTGATAATATGGCATTTTGATGAAGTGTGTTGAGGATGTCACCAAGAGGGAGCCAAGTCTTTAGAGGATTGGACAATTAATAGAGAAACCAGTCATTCCTCATGAATAAAAAGTAAATAGATGCATTAAACACATGTTACCTGTCAGAACATGACTTATAACTTCCCCAAGGCACATTGCTTTTTCTACTCAATAATGCATTTTCAATAGTATACAGAAAAAAACTGATATTGAATGTGTGCTTTGTGTGCAGAACCTACAAGCTCCTCCTTTTGTGGTGCAGTATTGCTTTCATTAGATTAATTAGAACTATGTGCATCTTCTTTGGTGATTCGTTTTAAAAGTTGTTGTGGGTCACACAGACTTTCTGATTTGGATCTTTACTTTTTCGTCCTTGATCTCATTTTCATTTGTGATTTGTTTGCATTTCTGAGCTCCTGGATTCATGTTGTACAGTCATACCTCAGGTTAAGTATGCTTCAGTTTGAGTACTTTCAGTTTAAGTACTCCGCGGACCCGGAAGTGTTTACTTCCGGGTTCTGCCACGCGTGACCGACTCTGGGGTTCCGGCGCTCATCTCGCATTATTGGCCAAGGGAGCTTCCGGGTCATGTGGCCAGCATGACGAAGCCGCTTCTGGAGAACCAGAGCAGCACATGGAAATGCCGTTTACCTTCCCACTTTACCTATTTATCTACTTGCACTTTGACGTGCTTTCGAACTGCTAGGTTGGCAGGAGCTGGGACCGAGCAATGGGAGCTCACCCCATAGCAGGGATTCAAACCGCCAACCTTCTGATCAGCAAGCCCTAGGCTCTGTGGTTTAACCACAGCGCCACCTGCGTCCCCAAAAGGTAGTCTTACGCACTATTGATGAAATAAGAGAAAGCACAACTAGGATGAATCTAGCTGTAAGTTCTTCCTGGACCTCCTCAGAACACTTGCATTGCTTCTTAAGTGGAAGTCTGAAAAGCATCCACAGAGGAGCTATGGCTTAGAATTCTGAAGGAGAAATTATGGGAGTGTTGAAGGGCTTTAATCTCTCCTGTCGTGATTGCCACATGCTAAATAAAGATGAGGCTAAGCTTCTGCAGAATTTCCCCACCATTTCTAAAACAAGGAGCAAGCCTACCCCTAGAATTATTCATGTGGTTCACAAGATAATGAAGTTGTTAGGCTGTGACCTACAGGGTGACTTGTTAGATGGAGAACATGAGTATAAACTCCATGGGTTGGAAATTGAATGAGTGAGCACATGGCGAGCAATGAGGATGATAAATGAGTGACTAGACAATAACTCACTTGAAAGCAGCAATTTTAACCATAATGTCTAAGGCAAAACAATAAAAGATTTTTTTTTGGGGGGGGGGGGTTACAATGATAAGATTAATTGCAGTTTGTATTAGTTTAATTCAGGTATAAGTTTGATCTATATGTCTGATTCCAGGAGAAATATTTGGGGGGGAGCCTTCAGCTGCCCACCTTCAGCCCTGCAGGAGTCGCTTCCTGTATCATGGGTGTCTATGTCTGAATTAAATAAGACTATAGATGAGGCAAACATATGGGTACAGTTGTTATGGTGGTTGGCATCCGTCAGTCTCAAGAGACAATGGAGTGCGCTTCTGGAGGTGAAGCCAAACGGCTGTATTCCTTGTTTTAAGTCCTTCTCCATGCCAGCTGCTTCCATGAGGCAATCCACTTCTGTACTGTACAGAGGCCCCCTGGTATATAGCAAGTGATATGATGCCAAGCAACTACTGGCAAGTTCCCTGCATTCATAGTTTTATGGGCCACAGAATACAGATACAAGACAGGAAGGCAAGAAATCCAAAATTGTGCAAAACAGCAAAGCAATGCATTTCAAACCAAAACCAAAACAACTCTCTTTCAGGAGGAGAATAAGTGTTCATACAACCTCTCATCTCTTAGGTACGTGAATGCTAGCATGAAATCTGTTTTGGTCTTTTGATATCTGTTTCCCTGAAGAATTTCTTTGGCCTAAACACATAACAACTTTTCACAAAATCTTTTTTCACATCTTGTTTCAGTTACCTTTTTTTGGAGAGAAAGAGTATTTAGCATTGTGAAACTGGCATTGTGAAAGACTCATTACCATGGCTGCTAAGTGAGAACACAAATAACAAAGACAAAACACCCTGTTTTTGAGGGCACAGTGTCTTTATGAAGTATGCAAGTTGTCCAGAAACATACAGATTCAATTCTTAACTTTTGTTTTCATCTTGCCATAACAGATTTAGATCCTTGTGATATTTCAAAAAGGTAGAATAGCTTGGAGACAATTCCACCCATTTTGCTCTCCTACCACATCCGTTTTTTAGTATCTGATCAAAAATCACAATGTGACTCCATGTGCCTCTTCCTGGATCTGAGCTAAACAACTCATAATACAGCAGCACTTGAAAGTGTCAAATGTTACCTATATGGCATCACTAGCAAATGGGAAGGCTCTTTAAAAGAAGTCTTAAGGGCTAGTTATCCGCCATCCCAAGACTTTCACACTTGTTAGATTAGTTTATTCATCCTGCAGTAAACCCAGTATTAGAAGAGAAGACCTTTCTACTTGACAGTTAATTCCACTGGGGGGGGGTGTCAATGAGAAATGTGCATCATCACTGAAGGTTGCTACGTTGTATCCAAGACAGAGAAACTAAATAGCTCTTGAGACTCAAGGTGCTGATCTTGAAAATTACCAGCAGCTTCTCCCTGCAGCTTGCTTCTGTTCACAAACCACACTCAAGGACCAGCATCCAGAGCCATTCTTAAGTGGCATATCTGCCACACAGTGGAAACACAACATTGATTTTTTTTAAAGGAAAAATCAATTCTTGGTTTCACAAGATCAAAAGCTGCAGATAGCAAAAAAGAACCTAGACTTAATTATATAATGATAATCGTTATGCTGAATGGATTCCCCAAAGGGTTGAATGGCAAAGAAAAAAACGCTGTATTGATTTACTAGTAATAAACCCTGCCTGCTCCAGTTCCTACTAAGAAGATGCTTGGATCAGAAGATAGAACAGCACCTGATTAGAAGCAGGGGGGGGCACTTCTTATCTGTAAATAAGGCACACGACTCCATTTCTCAGTACTTTGCAACTGTCAAAATACAGTAAACACAAAAAGAGTCCCGATGTGATCGCAGCAGCCTGCTGGACCTGCTAACATACGGGTGCCAAAATGTAACACCGTGATGAAGCCACAATCCAGTAGAACCCAGAACATCAGGGCACAGTCTGTATCAAAGGCTACCTGCTCTCTTCAGAGGCCGCTGCTGACATTCTCAGTGGGCTCCCCTTGAGCTTGGCTGGAAGCAGGAGGGGTGGGCAGAGAAGCAACTCTGCTCTTCTGCCTTGGCCCAACTGGCTTTTTCCTTTTAAAGCAAAAGTGGATACTCAAGAAGAGCAATTCCACTTTCTGCATTGCTTCCTGTGCTTCTGGTGATTTGCAGCATACACACAGTTCAGGCAACAATGATATTTTCATTAAGGCGGTTTCACAAAGGAGAGAAATGATGGCTGGCGATATTCCTGTTTGGGTAGAAATGATGTAGCCACTTTTATTTTGGGAGCAGTAAACAGTAAATACAACCTCAGTAAGTCCAGCAACAAAAATCCTGCCAACTTGGCAGTAAAGCTCAATGAACATATACTGTATAGACAAGGCAGTTTGAAAACTTTAAAGCAGAAGCAGGTTCCAGTTTTTGTTACACCACATTAAACTGAAACCCCTCTAACTCAATGGACCTGAAGTTCAAGCAAGGGTCAGTGAGACCAGTATCTGGCTTGGATGTTTATTCCAGATTTGAGGCATCGATAAGAGATGAGCAAATGTCTCAGTTTCATTTCATATCATTGTTTCTGCCTGTGTTCTGCTCTCTGTATCTCAAACTTGGAAATGCTCTAAAATTAATTTGGAGATTCATATGAAGACATTTGCTGCAGTTTCCAGTTGGTCTACCCCCCCCATAAGTTATCAATGTGCACCAGTGGCACACACATTGATTAAATTACATTGCAGGAAAGAATCAGGAGATGACCACATTATTGCATAAATATTCATTTTCCATTGTGATTTAACCAACATGAATATGTGCTGCTGCACATGGCAACCTGTAAGGGAAAAAGGCACAGACGAAAAAATGCAATAAAACGGCTCAAAAACCTAAATGAGTTCTGGAAGTCCTCATGGCAGAAAGGCAAAATGCTCCCCCACTGGGGGAGACAAATGCTCCCCCACTGATGCCACTCCACAGACAAGCACCCTAAGTTTCATGAACAGTCCCTTCCATGCACAAGATTATCCAGAAAAGGCTTTCTTGTTTCACTTCATGGCACTTTAAAATAGAAGGCAGCAGTCCTAAGCATGTTATTAAGAAGTGAAGTAAGTAAGATTTAATCTCTGGAAGTAGGCATAGGATTGGACTGTAAGACCATTTGATGAAATGGCCTTTAAAGCCCTAAATGGCCTCGGTCTTGTATACCTGAAGGAGCGTCTCCACCCCCATTGTTCAGCCTGGACACTGAGGTCCAGCGCCAAGGGCCTTCTGGCGGTTCCCTCATTGCGAGAAGTGAGGTTACAGGAAACCAGGCAGAGGGCCTTTCCAGTAGTGGCACCCGCCCTGTGGAACGCCCTCCCATCAGATGTCAAGGAAATTAACAACTATCCGACTTTTAGAAGACATCTGAAGGCAGCCCTGTTTAATGTCTGATGAATTATTGTATTTTAATGTTTTGTTGGAAGCTGCCCAGAGTGGCTGGGGAAACCCAGCCAGATGGGCGAGGCATAAATTGATGGTGGTGGTGGTGGTGAAAAGATTCACTGAAAACAATGGCTAATATTGTAAAAGAGAGCTATTGGTGCCCTAAAGCCTCATCCTGCCCTCATAATCGCACAGGCCTGTGCAGAGCTTGTCTGAGGCATAGGGTGGGTGTAGTCCTAAAATAAATTAATAAACTCAACAAAAAAGCAGCCACAAACCTGGCAGACCCCTGGCGTACCCCCTCCAGCCAGCTTAGCTCTCTGAGGCCCCGGGCAAGTGTATTTGACTGGACACCCCCCCCCCCCCGCACAGGTCAGATCCCAGATATAGGATATCTCAATTACTACTTGATTGGGAAAAACAAAAATATTTGCACCGAGAGGCAAACACTCTCCATGCCCCTGCCTGGGCCAAGGGATAAGATTAGCTCCCTCGCAGATTTAAAAGCCCACATGAACTCACCTGGACACTGCAACCATCATTTGAGACCCTTCTTTGTTTGTCTCCTCCATAAGAGGTCCAGAGGATGACAAAGTGAGAAGGGCCTTTTCTGTGGTGGCTCACTGCTTGTGGAGTGCTCTGCCCAGGGAGGCTTGCCTGGCACCTTCATCATACACCATAGGCACCAGGAGAAAACATTCCTCTTCTCACAGGCATTTGGGTAATTGAAGAATTGATGGCCTTTTAAACTGTGGAGGGGGTATGGCTTTTATCTGTAACTATATACAGTGGTCCAGGTGGCGCTGTGGTTAAACCACTGAGCCTAGGGCTTGCTGATCAGAAGGTCAGCGGTTCGAATCCCTGTGACGGGGTGAGCTCCCGTTGCTTGGTCCCAGCTCCTGCCAACCTAGCAGTTCGAAAGCACGTCAAAATGCAAGTAGATAAATAGGAACCGCTACAGCGGGAAGGTAAACGGCGTTTCCATGTGCTGCTCTGGTTTGCCAGAAGCGGCTTTGTCATGCTGGCCACATGACCTGGAAGCTATACGCCGGCTCCCTCGGCCAATAATGCGAGATGAGCGCGCAACCCCAGAGACGGTCACGACTGGACCTAATGGTCAGGGGTCCCTTTACCTTTACCTTTATATACAGTGGTACCTCTACTTACGAATAACTCTACTTACGAATGTTTCTACTTACGAATGGAGCTCCGTCCGCCATCTTGGATGCGGTTTAGATAGGACTTTTTTCTACTTACGAATTTTTAGATAGGGTTGCTTCAACTTACGAATTTTTTCTCCCAATGCAGTCCTATGGGATTCTACTTACAATTTTTTCCGACTTAAATTCGTAAGTGGAGGTACCACTGTACAGTGGTACCATGGTTTACAACCATAATCCGTTCCGGAGGTCTGTTCGTAAACCAAAACAGGTTGTAACCCAAGGCGTGCTTTCGCCAATGGGGCCTCCAAAAAACAATTTGTTTGTAATCCCCCCAATGGGTTGTAATGCAAAAAAAAGTTCACAAACCGGGACACACACTTCTGAGTTTGACATTTTTTGTAATCCAAACCAGACTGTTCGCAAACCAAGGTACCACCGTAATGTATTTTTGTGGTTTTTTATATTGTAAACTGCCCTTTGATCCTCGGAAGGGCGGTATAGACATTTAATAATAAATAATAATAATAATGGAAACCACTGAGAATCAATCCTGCTGCTTTCTCCACAACCCCATCCAGACCTCCAGATTCTGTGAATGCTGAACATGTGGAGATGGAGGAGGATTATACATGTTGGCTTCCAAATTTAGATTTGCTGGGGATCCTAGACTTGTACATGCAATTTTATCTCTGCTTGATCAGCCAGGCAGCTTTTTCCAGGGTTTCCCATTGCAGAGAGAGGGGGGGGGAGAGAGAGAGAGCGCACACACACACACACACACACACACACAGGAACAGTGCCTGGTGTTAGTTGCTTGTACATCAGGTTGGTTGCATGTTGCTTGTACATCCATGTGTGGGACAAAAGCTACAGAGCCTTTGAGGAAGGGGACAGAATGTTAGAATGTGCCCTTTAGAGGTAGGCTGGTAGGTAGGAGAGTGTAAATGATGAGACAGTCATGAGTCTCTGAAGAGCTATGAGGAAGCCACGCAGTTGGAGATGCAACATGGCTGGGCAGATGGCTCCAGGACCAGGCAGCCTTCGCACTGCCCATTACTCATCAAATGACTTTGTGGATGGCTCTGCTGCAATGGAAGCCTTCTGCTCACAGATGAGTTTATGGAGTTTATGGAGCTTATTCACAAACAATGCCTGGATGTTTGGTTGGCCTCAAAACAACACTCTGCAAAGCAAAAATAATAATAAATCCTGTGCTATCATGATTCCCTCCCTCTGTAGTTACCAGAAGACCCCGGAGCCAGTGAAAAGCTTCTGCTGCGAATGTGGATTATTCTCTCTTCTCCACGATTCCTTACTGTATAATGAGCACACTGGAGTGTTGCCATCCGATTCCTCTTTTCCCGACTCTCATCAAGCAGGGCATTCTGTCGGTTGGTGGCAGGGAAGGGCAAGCAAAGCTGCTGGGGTCGGGAATGGGGTGGTTTTCCTTTTCTTTTCTGGCTCTTCCATGCCTGTTTCCCTGGAGGTGACCTCCTACATCTCTCACCCTCTGCTGGTTTCCCCGCCGACTCTGACACCTCCCAGGGCAAGGCCTAGCCTGAGTGGGGGTGGAAGAAAAGACCAAAGATGATGTTGAAGCCCAGGAGGCAGTGGCAACCCTCTTCATCTCTTTCCTGCCTTCCCACCCTTCCCTTTGTTTTCTTTAAACATAATTTTTATTCATTTTTATCCATTTACACCATTAATGTTCGACAATCTGCATAAATTTTACAATACATTTTTTCTCTTTCATTTGTACAAATCAAGTTTCCGTCCTTTGTTGACTTCCCTCCTTTCCTTGCAGTCTTTTATGATTTAAGGGTTTTTTGTGCAATTGTTATTCCATATACATCATATTGTCCATTTTGTCTTTTTCTCGTTGAACGTTTGATTGTATATTACATTGTTATGGACACATTCTCTATTATATATTCATATCTTTGTTCGTTATGAAAACAATAAAGAGATTTTTGTATCCATTGTTCCGAGTCTACTGGTTTATTATTTTGGTTTTCATAATATTGTCTCAGTATAGTCTATAAATTTCTTCCATTCCTTGTTAAATGTTTCCTCTCCTTGATATCTAACTATCCCAGTCAGTTTGGCAATGCCCGCATATTCCATTATTTTTTGTCTCCATTCCCCTACTGAGGGAATCTGCTGCTGTTTCCATACTTGGGCTCGTAACAACCTTGCCCCTGTGGTAGCATACAGGAATAATTTTTGGTCGCTTTTTTAAAATATCATCCGTTACCATCCCCAACAGGAAGGCCTCAGGCTTTTTCTGGAAGGTATATTTAAAGATTTTCTTTAATTCATTGTATATTTTCTCCCAGAACTCTTTAATTCTCGTGCACCTCTACCACATATGAATAAAGTCTCCTGTTTCTGCCCCACATTTCCAACAAATCTTATTTCCTGTTTTAAACATTTTAAATAATTTCAATGGTGTGAGGTACATCATTTTGTACAGGTTTTCTTTAAGTGCCATGGAGGCCGTAAATTTTATGCCCGAGGTCCACAGTTTATACCATTTGTCATGTTCCAGATTATATCCTAGATCCACTGCCCACCTCATCATTACAGCTTTGGTCTCCTCGTCATTATGTTATTCATTACCTCCTGGATGGGTCCTACTATCTGTTCCGACATTTTTTTTTTTAATAATATCTCATTGGCAGACTGCCTGGGCCCAGGGCTTTTCCGTTCTTGCCTTGCTTTATAGCCGCCATAATTTCTTCTTTAGAGATCTCCTTCTCTAAATGGGCTGCATCTTCTTATGTGATCTCTCCTAATTTGTTCTTTTTTAAACCAAATATGATGTTGAAGCCCAGGAGGCAGTGGCAACCCTTTTCATCTCTTTCCTGCCTTCCCACCCTTTCCACCTCTCCAGGTAAGAGGACTCTGTTACTGCTCAGAGGCACCTGATTAGAGGGTTCTTCCGCTCCTTGCATCAAGCAGGGTCCAGGTCAGGGCTGGGAAGTCGGGTATACCAGAAGGGGAGACTGAAGGAGAGAGAAAAGGAAAAATATTATGGTGATTGGTAAGTGGATATATTAATTATATTCAATCCTCTACAGACCCATGTCTGTATGTTAATGAACATAATGTCCATAGTACAACCAGCTACGCAAATGTGTGCACCCCCCTTTTTTGGGTAGTCTCACATCACATCACAATGAAAATATCAGATATTATCTGTCTGACATTAACCCAGAAGTGACTGCAAGGGTGGCAGAGTTTTTGTCAATAGTATCTCTTAGAGTGGTGAATTGGCACTACCGGTATTTAGCGGGAAGAAATCCCAATGAAACTACCAGCAAACTATCCAAAATGTATAAAACAATATCTAATACTTGCTGGAGGTGTAAACAGGCAGAAGGCACACTGTTTCATATGTGATGGGGTTGCAAAAAAATTAAGAACTTTTGGAATATTGAACTGAAAAAAAAATGTTTAAGCAAACGTTCATAAAGAAACCAGAAGCCTCCCTCTTGGGCATTTTAGACTCAGACATTCTAAACGAAAAAAAGAGAATATTCTTATATGCTACAACAGTAGCAAGAATATTAATTGCCAGAAATTGGAAATGAGAAATAGAACCAACAAAAGAGGAATGGCAGGATAAATTATTTGAATATCTCAAACTGGCAAAAATGACGGAGACAATTAGGAAACAGCCAAACCAAAAGTTCAAAAAGGAGTGGGAAATCTATAAAGAATATAAAAAAAACCCCCAGTGTCCTCAAATTAAAACCTGGACATGCTTTGATTATTTTTTTTGCAATTACAATATGGAGTATAGTATTCAGATAACAGAAGAAATGATGAAATGATTAAAGAAGCAGTTTAACAAATAGAAAAGACAGACCCACTTTGAGGAAGACGGACGTCTATTGGGGAAGATAAGGAATTGGGAATTAAGAACATGGTGGCATAAATTCTATTGTAAGAACTTAGGGATTTATGGATGCATGTACATTTTTTCTGTTACTATTTTGTTATTTTGGGCCTGGTATGGGCCACATCATCGCCTGCAACGATTTTTGCAGATAAAGTCACACAGACTCGGGAAGAGGTAGACTCCACCGTGGGAGCAGGGCCGGGGCAGGGGAGTGCTAGAGTCCTGTCTAGTCAAGTTGCATGGGATCAATTTCAATCTGTTACCTCTGAGGATGTGGACAGGCTGCTTGGACAAGTGAAACTAACCACCTGGCTTATAAAAGCTAGCCAGGAAGGCTGGGTGATGGGCTTCGCGGGGTGGTGAGTGCTTCTCTCTGTAAGGGAGCTTTCCCAGACCTGCTGAAAGAGGCGGTTATTAAACCGCTTCTTAAAAAAACATCTTTAGATGCGGCCAATAAGGACAACTATCGTAAAGTCTCAAATCTTCCATTCTTGGGCAAGGTGATCGAGCGAGTGGTCGCACTGGTCAATGATCTCCGGGGGGCTAGGGACAAAGGTGAGAGCTGTTTCCTAGTTCTGCTGGATCTCTCAGCGGCTTTTGACACCATTGACCATAACAACCTTCTGGACTGTCTAGAGGGGCTGGGAGTTGGGGGCACTGTCATACAGTGGTTCTGCTCCTTCCTCCTGGGCCATGTTCAGAAAGTGGTGGTGGGGGATGAGTGTTCAGACCCCTGGGCTCAATATATATAAAAGTATGTCATATAGAGGAGGGTGAAAGGTTGTTTTCTGCTGCTCCAGAGAAGCGGACACGGAGCAATGGATTCAAACTACAAGAAAGAAGATTCCACCTAAACATTAGGAAGAACTTCCTGACAGTAAGAGTTCTTCGACAGTGGAATTTGCTGCCAAGAAGTGTGGTAGAGTCTCCTTCTTTAGAGGTCTTTAAGCAGAGGCTTGACAGGCATATGTCAAGAATGCTTTGATGGTGTTTCCTGCTTGGCAGGGGGTTGGACTGGATGTCCCTTGTGGTCTCTTCCAACTCTATGATTCTATGATTCAAAGTGTTGGTGCTGACCTTTAAAGCCCTAAATGGCCTTGGTCCAGTATACCTGAAGGAGCATCTTCACCCCCATTGTTCTGCACGGACACTGAGGTCCAGTACCTAGGGCCATCTGCCGATTCCGTTGTTGCAAGAAGCCAAGTTGCAGGGAACCAGGCAGAGGGCCTTTTTGGTAGTGGCACCTGCCCTGTGGAACGCCCTTCCATCAGATGTCAAAGAGAAAAACAGCTACCAGATTTTTAGAAGACATTTGAAGGCAGCCCTGCTTAGGGAGGCTTTTAATGTTTAATCAATTATTTTATTCTATTTTTCTGTTGGAAGCCGCCCAGAGTGGCTGGGGAAACCCAGCCAGATGGGCGGGAAATAAATAATAAATTGTTGTTGTTGTTGTTGTTGTTGTTGTTAATTTCTAGTGTGTGTTTGTTAAGTATGAAAACTAATAAAAAGCATATAATGAAAAAGAAGAAAATCCTCATCATTATATATTTTGCTTCCTCCCTCTTAGGAGACAAGGGGACGTGACCACACCGAGCAATTAGAACTCTGTGCTCCTAGCATTGATAAGTTTCACTGCAAATCTCCCATAAAATGGGGTATTCCAAGGACACAAAATGCCGGTGGGTCTTATGGGCATGTGGAAGCTTTGAGTGGGGGGAGTGTCCCATATTGGGAAATAGTGGGAAGGAGTAGACCAATAAAGGAATCACCCAGGGGATGGAGAGCCTTTGCAGACAGAAAAGTCTCCTTGTTTTGGAAAGTGATGAAAACGTTGACTTGGGGCAGAGGAGTCAGGGTTGATGGGGGGGGGGGCGTGAAGAGAACTATGCTTCATGACTGTTGAGCCTTAGAAAGATCCATCAAGCAGCCAGGAATTGGGGAAGCAATTTTCAAAGAGATGATACCCTAGAACTTCAGCCACTGGGCATGTTCCATAAGCATTAGCCAAAGGTCAAAGAAACAGGTGCTTGGACAGTGTGAACAATCATTAAGATATATATTTTTACCGGTAGATTGGAATAGCAGTGCCTCAGTTATGTACTGGCATGCAAAGTGAACGAGAGTATCAAAATAACAATAACAATAATAATGACAATAATAATAATTTATATCCCCACCCACCTGGCTAGATTTCCCCAGCCACTCTGGGCAGCTATCAACAACAGATTAAAAATACATTAAAACACCAGTCATTAAAAACCTCCCTAAACAGGGCTGCCTTCAGATGTCTTCTAAAAGTCAGATAGTTGTTTATTTCTTTGACACCTGATGGGAGGGCATTCCACAGGGCGGATGCCACCACCAAGAAGGCCCTCTGCATGGTTCCCTGCAACCGTTGCTTGCAGTGAGGGAACTGCCAGAAGGCCCTCGGTACTGGACCTCAGTGTCCGGGTAGAACATTGGGGGTGTAGACGCTCCTTCAGGTATACTGGACCGAGGCCAGTATCCTTTAGGACTGGTGTTATATGGTCTGGGTGGCTGTTTCCAGTCACCAGTCTAGCTGCTGCATTCTGAATTAACTGCAGTTTCCAGGTCATTTCAAAGGCAGCCCCATGTAGAGCGCATTGCAGCCGTCCAAGCAGGAGATAACTAGAGCATGCACCACTCTGGCGAGACAGTCTGCGGGCTGGTAGAGTCTCAGCCTGCATACCAGATGGAGCTGATAGACAGCTGCCCTGGACACAGAATTGACCTGCGCCTCCAAAATGAGCCCCAGGCTGCACACCTGGTCCTTCAGGGGCACAGTTACCCCATTCAGGACCAGGGAGTCCCCCACACCCACCCACCTCCTGCCCCCCCAAAACAGTACTTCTGTCTTGGCAGGATTCAACCTCAATCCATCCTCCAACTGCCTCCAGACACTCACAAAGGACATTCACCACCTTCGCTGGTTCCAATTTAAAAGAGAGGTAGAGCTGGGTGCCATCATACTGAGGAACACCCAGACAAAGCTCCTTGATCCCTCCCAGTGGCTTCATACAGATGTTACAAAGCATGGGGGACGGTACCCTGAGGCACCCCACAAGTGGGAGCCCAGGGGTCTGAACACTCATCCCCCCCACCACTTTCTGGAACCACTGTATAACAGTGCTCCCAGCTCCTCTAGACATTCCTCTAGAAACTAGCACAATAAGTGTTAATTTGTATACCAAAATATGTTCAGCATGAAAAAGGCAAGTTATGTAAATTAAGCTTCAAGCTACTACTGTGCACAGGTAATTGTTGAAAATATAATGGGTGGGTGTATATTTGGAAATGTTTTGTAATGTCTTAGGTAGACTGCCTTGAGGGGCATATTAAGGCAAATGCTGACATATGGCTTTATCTTTGGTTTGCAAATACAGACTGTGTAGACAACATTTTTTTAAAAGTAATCATTACTAAGCTTTACAGGTTCATTTTATAATTGAATGAGTGACTTCCTAATCTTCTGTGGTGCTATCCTGTTGGACAAAGCAGCTGCCTGGGGGAGACCCCGCTGGTAATGTCCGCTTTAAGGAAAGCTGGGGGTCCATCACCCGCCAACAAACCTTCTTCTCCATCCCAGCACCCCAGCTCTATAATGCTTCCCCTATGGAAGGTTTGTTGGCACACACACAGTTCTGTCTCAGGCGCAAGCGGAAAACCTGCCTTTTCTATCGTGACTTTTACAATACTGGAATGATCCCGGGACTGGGCCGTACTGAGTTGCTTTCTCCCCACCCCCCTCCCTGCCCCACTTTTTGCTAATTTATTTGCTTCTTGTGAAACTTGAATATATACAGGTTACAGGTATATATATATATATATATATATATATATATATATATATATATATATATATATATACACACACAGACTATACAGTCAGAGTAAGAGTTAAATCCCTGTTCCTTTTGTCCTCAAATTTGCTTCTAAGTTCTCTTGTCAGCCTCTTTTCCCCCTCAGGCAATTTCTTTTCACCTATTCCTTACATTAATGGAGAGAGAGAGAGAGAGAGAGAGAGAGAGAGAGAGAGAGAGAGAGAGAGAGAGAGAGAGAGAGAGAGAGAGAGAAGAGACGCTGTCAAAAATACTTCTGCCCTAGTAGGATCAGATTGCAGCAGGTTTGCTCTGCCCCATAAGATTGAATGGGAAGTCCTTAGACCTTGGCCAATACCAGACTGCCCAGCCTCCTCCTCCTCCTCCCTGGGGTCCTTGCGATGGAACAGTGATGGCTGTATTTTTGTCAGGAGTCTGGGCAGGAGTCAGGCTCTGGGGCCTGTAGTGCTTTGCAGGACTGGGGCCTGCCTCAGCTTGTGCTGGAGAAGCAAGGAGTGGCCACTCAGGTGAGGCCTCAGCTTGTGCTGGAGAGGCAAGGAGTGGCCACTCAGGTGAGGCCTCAGCTTGTGCTGGAGAAGCAAGGAGTGGCCACTCAGGTGAAGCCACTTGATACCTCACTGCACCTGGTGGCAAGAGCTGGGAGGGATAAAAGCTCAGCATTTCAGCTCTTTGCCCTGCCTTGTTGCATCTGGCCTCCTGTTCCGTGATCCTTCGCCTTGCTCCTTGACCCTTGGACCTTCGCTTTGCCGACGCCTTGCTCCTCGATTCCCAGACCTTCACCTCCACCTTGCTCCTTGACCCTCGGGCTCTCGCCTCCGTGACGGCCTGCTTCCCAACCTTTGCTTCCTTGACCCTGCGACTGCCTGCTGCTGGACCGTCAGCCATCCAGACCCCGTTCCTGCTTCCACACCACCATCTTGCCCCCGGTCCTGACGTCCTCAGGCAGGCCTGCTACCTCCCGCCGACCAGACCGTGACAATTTTTGTGTGCGTGTGATTAGGGCTTTCCCTTCATTTTCTCTCCATTACCACCATCCGCTCCCTTGTCTGAATAGTCAATCTGCCAATTTCATTTCTATCCTTTTCTCACTATTGTAATCTTTAATTCAGTTCCCCACATTTCCTGTTTGCATTTTTTTAAAAAAAACAAACAAACACAAAACTTTTGATCATGGATTTTTCCTCACATACACATTTTTCTATGCAGTCTCCCCCTACTATTTTTGGAAGTTCATGGTTTCCCTGCTAGCCATGGGCCTGTCTCAAATGGCCATCGACCCAACACACCCAACAGGACACACCTTTGCTTGGGCCTTCTATCCCTGTGGGGAGGAGGGTGGCCGGGGGGACGGACCCTGGTCAGACCACTTCCTGGTGAGGTTTGAAATTGCAGCAATGATTCTCCCTTGCAAGGCTGGAGGACCAGTTAGGATGCTCTGCCCCGAGAGACTGATGGACTCTGATGGATTCCTGGCAGCTCTGGGGGATTTTGCAGTGAAGAGCAACTGATCTTGCTGAGCTCCTGGGGTCCCTATGGAATGGTGAGACTCATGGGGCCATTGAGGCATTTGTTCCTGGGGAAACTTTCTGGCCCTGGGTGGAATCTGGGTCTCACAGGAGTGTGGCTAAGAGCAAAGACTATAAAATGCTATTATATAGGTAGATATTGTGGGGCTTAGTCTGTATAATTAGCTGCAGATCAATGGGAATCATTCCTCTGATTTCTTTGAGCTGAAATAGTCAAGCTGATCATCATCATCATCATCATTTTGGACAGGGTAGCATTAAAATGGACTGTACCACATAAAATTTTGAAAAGCAGTCTATGCTTTGTACCCTCAGTGCAGAAATATCCAGTAAGATACACACATCTGGAATAAAGGGTAAATAAATGGTGAATGATGAATTCTAAAAAGAAAACAACCTTTCCATTCGAAAGGGATGAGCCTTGTCTGTATTTGCATACAGCCACTGCTGTTAATTTCTCAACTCTACTTGATGGCAATGACTAAGGTTTCAATTTTTAAAAACAACAACCACCACCATGAGCAGCAGAAACAACATCTTAAATCTCCCTTTGTTAGTGATGTTTTATTGCACTGCATGCATTATTTATACAAAGGATTAAAAAACATATTAAAAGTGAATTGGCTGCTTAATAGCCGTCATTTCGTCATTTTGCGTGCACTGCTCTGCATTAGTGCAATCGATTCTTCACATTGTTTTCATACGCCTGCCATACTTGAAATGCACAGATGCCTGGTCAGGACAGAATGTTGTCTCCAGGCGTGAGGCAGCAGATAGATTAATAGGGTCTCTGAGATCCAGAGATAAGAATATATATATATATATATATATATATATATATATATATATATATATATATATATAACCCCTGACAGTTGTCGTTGTGGCGTTTTAGTGTTCTAGTGTTTTTATTTCCCCAACCTTCCAGGATCCCAGTCCCAGCCAGTCCCAGGGGTCGGCCTAGGAGTATGGGTGCCATGATGCAGGGGCCTTGCAGTCTGGACTGCCTCATTCGCAGCCAGCACCCCCAGGGCCTGGAAGTTCAGGGGCTCAGTTTACTCAGCATGTGGGGAGGGATCTTCTTCCCAGCCTAGCTCCTCACATGTTTTGCTTCTATATCCTGTGTAGCTTTGGAAGCCTTCAGTATATTTGGATGGGGCCTTGCGCATAAAGGCAGGTTTTAGGGGCGTGGCCCATTTCCTTGATGACTTTTATTAAGTTCTGCAGCCGATTCGGATGAATGCCTGCTATTATTGCAGGTCTTTAACAACCTAACTGAGGAATTAGGTGTTCCCTTGGTGGCTGATGAAACTGAACTCCTTAGTCCAGATGTGCACTGCTACTACAATGGGGGAAAACTCAAGAAAGGTTAAATCATGGGTAATGGCTGTACCCTGCCAGTGCTCAGGGCACCTCTGAGTGCACCAACGGCCACGGAAATAGAGCCAAAAGCCCAGGGAAGCAGCAGCATCCGAATGGACCTGGAAATCAAATTGCAGATTCAAAGTATCCTGCCACAAGGATACACCATAGAACTCCCTCAGGAATTCAACACATCCAGAGGTCCACTCTGATCTTACTGGGCAACCACACCCTATGATGGGTGACCACCGGCCAGCGGTAAGCCTGGCTAAGTGTGAAATTCAAATGACCCAAAAGGCATAGCTGCCAAGTCTCCCGTATACCCCGGGAAACCCCCGTTTTTCCAGCTGTTCTCAGCTGTTCTCAGCTGGAAAAACTGATTTTTTTTGTTTTTCCCCGGTTTATTCTGGTGTGACGGCCATTTTGGAACTGGGCGGAGCATGCTGAGAAGCGACTTTTGATGCTGCTTTGCCCAGTTCCAAAATGGCTGCAGTGCGACTTCTGGCGTGGCGGCCATTTTGGAACTGGGCAGAGCAGCATCAAAAGGCACCTCTGAGCATGCTCCGCCCAGTTCCAAAATGGTGGCAGTGCTACTTCCGGTCTGCTACTTCCGGTCCGGTCCCTTATTTCTCTGACAGGAACTTGGCAGGTATGCCAAAAGGGACTGAATCTGCCTCATGGTAACCTCTTCCTGTGGCAAAAATTGCATAAGAAGCTCACTTGGTCACTGATGGCAGTGACGTGTGATGAGGTAGCCAATGCCCAGCTGCCACCGAGAGGGCCCAGATGAGCGTCCAGAGTGCAGTGGCCAAAAAAGGTTCTGGCTTTGGGCGGGTTGGTGAGCCATCACCCGGGCATTACCTTCCATGATGCGTCCCTTTACAGGCTTGATGGGGTTCATCTGTCTGTGATTGGGAATGATTTATGGCTGACCTCCATGTCAGCGGGGTTAAGGGATTGGTTACAGGTGTGAGTGGTTGGCGGTGAGCATGGGCTCGTGTAGTGGATAGGGTCTGGTTCAGGTGATAGGGCCGTGTGTGTGTGTGTGTGCTCTCGCTATCCCAAGTGAAGGGTGTTCTGTAAAAGGAATCTAGAGACTCAATGGTTTGGTCAGCCCTGTGAGGGGGTTGTGCCCGTGCCGGAGTCCAGGGGGGGGGCATCTGGGTGGTGAACATAGTCTGTTCCCAGCTTTTCGTCTATGCAGGCATTCACCCTTGGCTGACCTATGATGGAGCTCTGGGTCAGCGCTACCTGCAAGGGTGCAGGGAGCTAGTCAAACCAGAGTCTATGCAACCACTCACTTTCTGTAATCAATAAAGTTGTGGCCTAAATTCTGCCAAAAACCAAACCAAAATTCGAGTCTTGTCTGATTTTATTTAAGGGGGAGGTTTAAAGGTATTCACACGCAAAAGACAATGCACATTTTTTTCTGAACCATGAAAATCTTTCATAAAAATTCTTTAAAAAAAACAACAAAACAAAACAGGGTACAGTCCTGGAAATGCTCAGAGTGCACCACCTTTACATGCCACTTATAGTGTAATCCTGTACATGTCTCCTCAGAAGGAAGTCTGACTTCGTTCAGTGGAGCTTACTCCTGGATAACGGCATACAGGATTGCAGCCTCTGCCCCAGGACTAGCCTGCCCATGAGGTAAGGTGAGATGACTGTCTGTTGCATAGAATGCTTTAATTCACCTGGTTTTCTTTAATGCAATAAATTCAATGAGTGTTGCAGTCTCTGAAAATGAAAATAAGGTCTCTGCAAATGAAAACTTCTGCCAACTTGTGGGCTACCAAGCTGAATGACGCCATTAGCCATGTGTCGCATCCTGTCCTGCGCTCACTCTGCTGTGCAGACTTCCTGACGGGGAACTTCATGAGCATGTTTGAACAAAAAAGATAGACAATACGTAGGACATTAAAAAGGGAGCTTAATCACACAAACTTGAAATTGCAGACTTTATTCAAGTAAAACTATCTCACAGGGGGGGGGGGGAGAGGACACCCCAGGCCTTTTATGTATATTTATTTATTTATTTATTTACGGTATTCATATACCACCATCCAATCAACAGAGAGCTTTGGGCAATTCACAGTTTTTTAAAAAGTTACATAAGTCAATAACAATTCACAACTAAAACAGTCAATACAGATGCATATCAGCAGCACAAAACTAGCAAAACCTCATGAAATCAGCACAAAGGAGCATAAAGAATAAAGGGGGGGGGAACCAAAATGATGCCAAAACTAAAATGTGGCAAAGCAATCATTATTCCAAGGTCTGGGGACACCTCACCAAGCCAAAAGATCCTCAGGGCCAGCCCAAGACAAAATGGCACCTCATCCCTCCCCAGGGAAGGAGTGGTGAGAGCAAGGGGGCAAAGAAGACTGACATTGGGAAAGAGGGCGGGAGGAGACGAGCTTTGTCTGTGGAGGCTGTTGTGACGTGGGGTTTGTGATTTCAGCTCTCTTGACATAATATGCTGGAGACAGTTCTCTAGTAACAGCTCTTTATTAAAGTGAACAGGACTGAAGACTGAGGAGAGGAAAGCTACATTTATAGGGACAGGGGACTAGCTAGGAAGGGATACATTTTAGAGGGAACAATATCAAGCAATCACAGTGCTGCCTTTTGGAGGAAACCAATAAGACAGAGGATCCAAATACAGCAGCTTAAATGAACCAATAGTAGCTGTACCCTCTGGGACCAAAAGGCAGTTACTTTATCCTAATGCAAATACAGACAATAATAATACAGATATAAAATCCTTTGACTCAATACACAACACCCCTCCCCCCCTAGTGAGCACAGCAGACGTAATCCCTCAGGTACTGTGGGGTCCTACAACTTCTACTTGATCTCCTGACAACTGGTGTTGCAGGTTCTGGATTGGGTGTTACCTGTGGTGGAGGGGCTGCTATAGGGGTTTCATCAGGAACAGATGGAGTCCCAGACATCTCAGGGTCCCTGACCTGTACCTCGTCATCATGAGGACTAGCAGACCCTGGTTCATTTGCTGAAGCCCCTGGTGACTGCACCTCTGGACCATTTTCACTCTGGTCTCGCAGCTGTGCGTCATTAGCCAGGGATGAATTATCTGACTCCTCCCTGCTGAGCGCCCGGCGCCTCAGCTGATCTATATGTCTCTTCCAAACTTGCCCATTTTCCAAGGTCACATAATAGGTCCACTAGCCCGGGTGATCACACCAGCCACCCACCGCGGACCTCGTGAATAGTTCCTCACCCAGACCAGATCTTCAGGGGCGAGATACCTTGTTGTGTCACTCTCAGCCTGGGGGGTTGCTCTTGAATTACGGTTTGGCATTTTATCTGGGTGGACATAATCCAGCACCGTTACCAGTCTTCTACCTAAGAGCAGCTCGGCTGGCGACTTGCCCGTCGCAGTACACGGCGCCGCATGCTGCAAAAATAACATTCGCGCAATGCGAGCCGACCAGTTACCCTCCATTAAGCGCGCAATGGATTCTTTGGCTGTTCTTACCATGCGCTCAGCCTGCCCATTGGAGGATGGGTGAAAGGGCGCGGATGTGACCCCTCTTATGAAGTTATCAGCCAAGAATGCCCTGAATTCTTAGGATACAAAAGCTGCCCCATTATCTGATACAATGGTCTCAGGTAACCCGTGGGTAGCAAACAGCTGCCTCAACACCTTGATTACGGCAGCTGATGCCATGCTAGGGACCATCGCCACTTCTAACCATTTGGAATATGCATCAACGATAACCAAAAAGAACTTCCCTTGGAATGGCCCCGCAAAATCTATGTGCAGCCGGCTCCAGGGAGTCCTGGACTGCTCCCACCAGTGGACTGGTGCTCTGGCCACTTCTGGCCGCACCTCTTGGCATGCCTTGCATGTTCGTACCCATTGTTCTATGTTCTGGTCCATTCCAGGCCACCACACATAACATCGGGCTAGCGACTTCATCCTGACCATTCTCGGGTGTCCCATGTGAAGCGTCTCAAGAACCCTGTTTCTCAGTGGTGCTGGGATGATCACCCTATCTCCCCATAGGAGACAACCCTTATGCATGGACAATTCGTGCTGCCTTGTCGCATAAGGCCTGAATTTTTCTTCATGCGGACCACCTGGCCACCCCCTCCCCACCCAAGTGAGCACACGGGAGAGAACAGCATCTTTCCTCGTTTTCTCAGCTATATCCGTAGCTGTTACAGGAGCCCCCGGAAGTGTTTCTAGCATCATAATGTGCTCCGCCGGAGCAGGATCCTCATTGCTCCCGCCAGGAAGGGGCAAGCGACTCAGCGCATCAGCATGGCACAACTGTTTCCCCGGCACATGGGTCAAGGTGTACTGGAACCCATTCAGGAATATTGACCAACGCAACATTCTGGGGGAGAGAATTTGTGGCGTTTGTTTGTTTGGGTTGAACAACCCTAACAGTGGTTTGTGGTCCGTTTCAATGGAGAATTGGCGACCGTACAAATAATCATAGAACCTTTTGATTCCGGACACAATAGCCAGTGCCTCTTTATCAATTTGAGCATAGTTGCGCTCCGTGGGCGACAACGTACGGGAATAGAAAGAGATGGGCTGTTCCGACCCATCCGGTTCCCTATGACTCAGCACAGCCCCCAGACCGTATTGAGAGGCATCACATGCCAGGACCAGCGGCTTTGACTCATCATAATGAGCAAGGACGCTCCTGCTACTCAGCATTCCTCGCAAGGAGTCAAAAGCCTTCTGCTGCTCCTGCCCCCATCACCACACAGTCTTTTTCTGCAATAGTCTATGTAATGGTTCAGCTACCGAAGCTTTCTGGGGTAAGAACAAATGATAAAAGTTAATAAGTCCCAGGAATGACTGCAACTCCGTCTTGTTCTGTGGTCGTGGTGCCTCGATGATGGCCTTAATCTTAGCATCTGTGGGGTGGATGCCTGATGCATCAATTTTAAACCCCAAGAAATCCACCGTTGGCACCCCAAAACTGCATTTTTCCTTTTTCAGTTGCAACCCCACCTCCTTGAACTTGAGCAACACTGCACGGACACGCGCAACCAGTTCCTGTGGGTCTTTTCCAGCAATCAAAACGTCATCAAAAAATGGCAAGACCCCCGGCAGACCTCTTAACAGGCGTTCCATGAGCCCTTGAAAAATCCCTGGGGCCACACAAACTCCGAACTGTAATCTGTTAACTCTGAACGCCCCTTTATGTGTGACAATAGTCTGTGCTTCCGCTGATTGTGGGGTTACTGGCAGCTGTTGGTAAGCTTGTGCCAGGTCAATTTTGGCGAACACCTTGCCCCCAGCCAGTTTAGCCAACAGATGTGATACAACTGGAATGGGGTATGAGTTTCCCCTGAGTGCCTTATTGATAGTACATTTGTAATCTGCACATATCCTGACTTCCCCATTTGCTTTAAGGGGTGTGACGATTGGAGTCTCCCACTTAGCAGAGTCCACGGGTGAGAGAACTCCCTGCTTGACCAATTTATCCAGCTCTGCCTCGATCTTGGGTTGCAGTGCAAATGGCACTCGCCTTGGTTTGAGTCGGATTGGAGCCACCCCGGGGTCCAACTCGAAGTCAACTGGGGGCCCTTTATAACAACCCAGTTTTCCATTAAAGAGACCAGCAAATTCCTTGCATAATACCTCGCTCATCTCAGGGCAGGTTTGGATTGAATTAAGCCCTGAGATACTCAGTCCCAGGGCGGGGAACCAGTCAGTGCCCAGGAGACTGGGGCGACTGCCCTTCACAATCACCAGTTTGAGTACAGCCTGTTTGTCCCGGAACTGTACTCTCACGGCACACATTCCCATAACATGGATGCGGCCTGCTGAGTACGACTGCAAGGTTGCCGGGAAGGGCTCCAGAGGGGGCAACTTACCCCTGGGGAAGAATGTCTTCGCGGTCTGGTCCGACACGATGGTGAATGCAGATCCGGAGTCCACCTCCATGTCGCACTGCTGACCCTCAATCTTCACCTTGACGTGTGCCTTGCCTTGCGCTGGAAACTGCACGGCCCTCCCGTTGATCTCCGTTGCGTAGTGGCAGTCCTTTAGAAAACGAGTTGCTGTGGGCGGTCTGCAATGCTCCAGTCTAGGTGCTCCTGTCGCTCCCGCCGCCGCCGATCTACAGACCCTGGCGATGTGACCCGTCTTTCCGCACGTCCGGCACATAGCATCCCTGAAACGACAACTCTTTCTTTCATGGTTTCCGCCACAACCTGGGCAACTGCCTCGGCGATCTCTGTGCACTGTGCAGGCCTGACGCACCGACTCGACCCCCCGGACTGGGCTCTGGCTTGGAGTAGCCTCTAGCTCGTCCATGGCATGCGCAACTTCTATCTGTGGCTTAGTGGCCTTGCGACTGGCATCAAGCTCCTCTCTTTCATAATTCTCCGTGGCGGTGGCCTCCTTCAAGGCTGAAGCAAGGGTAACCTCTTCTTTAGCCACGATGCGTCTTCTGGCTTTCTTGCTGCTCAGACCCCCAATAAACCGATCCAGGAGAGTCTCTTCTAGATTTTGGAAGCCGCAGTGCTGAGCGAGCTTCCGGAGTTCAGCCAGAAATGTGGATACAGACTCCCCAGCACGCTGCTGCCTCTTATGGAACTCCATCCGCCGGGCCATCTTGGTCTCAGTAGGTGCCAAGTGGCTCGTTAGGCAGGCAAGAATATCTTTGAGAGATGTCTCACTCAGCTTCGCTGGAGCAAGCAATGCCTTGGCCAGCTTGAAGGTCTTGGGCCCACAGTAGCTCAGGAATGTGGCCCTTCTTTTGCTGGCATCGGTGATCCCTTGAGCCACTGCAAAGAACTCGAAGCGTTCGACGTAGTCTTCCCAGGTGTGGGGCTCTGATGGCTGGAAGGGCTCCAATACCCTTGGACTCTCCATTGTCCTAGCGGGCAGGGTCGTCTTCTCAGGTGGCCAGTGAGTCTTGTTCTCGGCTGCAATCCGGACTCTGAGGCAGGGTTGTGTTTAACCGCTCCTCAGCATTCCGGATCCCATCCTCGTCGCCAGTTGTTGTGACGTGGGGTTTGTGATTTCAGCTCTCTTGACATAATATGCTGGACACAGTTCTCTAGTAACAGCTCTTTATTAAAGTGAACAAGACTGAAGACCGAGGAGAGGAAAGCTACATTTATAGGGACAGGGGACTAGCTAGGAAGGGATACATTTTGGAGGGAACAATATCAAGCAATCACAGTGCTGCCTTTTGGAGGAAACCAATAAGACAGAGGATCCAAATACAGCAGCTTAAATGAACCAATAGTAGCTGTACCCTCTGGGACCAAAAGGCAGTTACTTTATCCTAATGCAAATACAGACAATAATAATACAGATATAAAATCCTTTGACTCAATACACAACAGAGGCAGCATTGGGGCCCATGGCTACCCAGGTGGAGGCAGATCCAGCCTCCCATAATATCTCCACAGAAATAATCTGGGGAAATAATCTCATGACTGATTTTTCTGTGTTTTTAGCAGTTTTTGTTTTCATTTTTAAGCCACCTTGAGTCCCGTCAGGGAAACAAGAGTCGCTTGAAGAGGAATGTAAAGGGGGGAATGCCAGACAAATCAGCAGCAAAAAGGGAATATGCTCACCACAAACCATGGCAAACTGCCATTGAAAAGGGAGGTCTAAGGTCTTTGTGGGGAGAGCTTTCAGCTGCCCAAACAACTACTTTGAGGTGAAAATTGAACCTGGAGAATGTTAACTTCAGCACTGGCAAATAGTGCTCTCAGCTGCTTGTCTTCCTGGCTTTAATCTTTTAACTCTTTGGGGGTAAGAGCATTTGTTTGCTCTTACCCCCATTTGTTTGAATGAGGCTCATTCATCAGCCACAGAGTATTGTGAGTATCGACTGCACAGAATAATTTCCTCCATGTATTGGGATGCTTCGCTTGTCACAGGGCCTTGACCATCGTCAGTTTTCATCAATAGGCCCTGACAACATTGGGGGGGGGATGAGTCACCAGAAGGGAGCAGAGGGCATGGCATTTCAAGAGTGATATCTGAAGATGGATGATGCCTTGTCCTTGACACCCTGCCAAGGGCTAGATGCAAAGAACATTTGGGATGTAATGGAGCCTACAAATCACTGGTTGCCTAGAGGCTCCCTCCGACCACAAGAGGATGGCTGGCTTGACTGGAGCTCAGTTTTTATTACACGTTGTAAACCTCTGACTATTCTGATGTGCATTGTCATTGACTGGCCTTTGACAGGGTTGTCCAAACCGATAGTAATCAAAAATGCCCCCCCTGAAGCTCACAAGAAAGAATGGGGAGGAAACATGCAGGGCAGAAGGGATACCGCATGGAACATGCCAGGAAACAAAACAGCCACATGTTGTGTTAGTGCCATATCAAACGTTTAAAAGTTGGTCCCATAATAAATGAACTGCAAAATGGTTTGCAATAAAATCTATGCTACATGTTATGAAATTCACACCATAGCTGAGAAAAAAATAATAATTCCCCAGACTCCCTGCACAGAATATAATTATTTTTGTAGCAACCAATATACATAATATTGTGACACAGAGAGGAAATTAACAGACGTCTACCTATCAAGCTAGAGATAAACCCCATATTTGTTGTGTGAGTACTGGAGATGTTCACTTGATGGAGTTTCTTCATTTGGGATGCTTGTCTTCTATACTCCTCTTTTAACATAGTTGTTCATCTCTAGAGTGGGGGGGGAGAGAGAGGCGGTGTTGACTCAGAAGTTTGGATAAGTCTAGTTTTCCTTCCTAAAGGACTGAAACAGTTGCATATATTATACTAGCTATGCGTTAAAATAGCCAAATGTCTCCAACGCAATACTTCTATCCTATGAATATTCATCTGGTGGAAGTAATTATCTCTGAGACACACCTCTGAAAATCAGTCAGGTTTGAATTTAAGTGTCCATTTATGTGGGTTGACATAAAATCCCCACCATCATTCTACCTTTATTTGTGTTTTTAACTTTTATGTTTATGCTGTGAACCACGCTGAGATCTTCAGATGAAGGGCGGTATAAAAATTTAATAAATAATAATAACAACACATTCATATACATGTTAAAGGTAATTTAATTTGAGTGGTTAATATGCATAACAAACAGCCATTGTGCACATTCTCCAGGCCTCATGCAGAATGCATATGTAATCTACTCATGAAGTGTGCACATTTCAGGCCTCTATCCTTAATCTCCAACAAATATGCTCATCTCAGCTGCATTTTGTATGTTCCTCAGCCAAAATGCATGATCTTCAATAAGCCTTGGGGAATGTGGGTATCTGGGCTGCATTTTGTACATCCTCCAGTCAATAGGATCATAGAACCGTAGAATTGCAGAGTTGGAAGGGACCCCAAGGTCCATCTAGTTCAGGGGTCGGCAAGGTTTTCCAGCCGTCTGTGGGCCGGGCATGCGCGGCACAATGTCAAAAATTGCATATGCCCATGTCCACGGCGCCAGAAATCGCTTCTGCGCATGCCCGGAAGCCGGAAATCATGCCTCCGCAGAAGCGATTTTGGGCGTCTGGGCGTGCACAGACATGGTTTCTGGTATCTGCGCATGCGCAGATGCCATTTCTGGCACCACTCACCGAGTTCCCATGCTGCCCTGCACCACGCCGGTTTAGTGCAGCATGCAGGGGACTTGCCGAGCAGCTCATGGGCCAGTAAAATGGCCTCCGTGGGCTAGATCTGGCCCATGAGCAGGAGGTTGCCGATGCCTAATCTAGTCCAACCCCCTGCAATGCAGGAATCTCAGCTATAGCATCCATGACACATGGCCATTCAACCTCTGCTTAAAAATTTCCAAGGAAGGAGAGTCCACAACCTCCTGAGGGATTTGTAAATAAAGTTTACAAAGCTTTGCCAGCAGTCAAATACTTATAGCTATCTTACTGAACAAGTACTCATTTTAGCACACTGGAAGGGAAGTAATATTTCACAGATTAAATAAATCCTTTAAAAGCTCTGATTTTTCCGGATGCCTTTCTAAAACTGCCAGTATTTTTTAAATATCAATTACTCGTGTTTGTTACTGTAGCCAACCCCTTCCTTCTTTTTTTAATGCTAATAATGGACTTATTTTCATACACCCCCCGCACAAGAAAGCCAAATCACCGTCCGGCCTCAGCGAAAGCAGGAAGCACTAAGTCTGAAAGCCATCCTGCAGCTACGTACTTTTTGAGGTGTGTTGCATCAGTTTTTACTCCAGATACATTGATCCATAATAACTAGAATCCATTGCCTTTGTGTTTCTGGTTGTCAATGCAAATCAGAACCAGAACTGCAGAATCAGAAGCACGTCTAGAAAGAGGGGAGGCAGTTTGACCTTTTCCTAAAAGAGCAGGTCTGCCCAAGAGCCACAGAAAGGGGCCTGAGAGGGCGCTGAATGCTTCTCTTTGGGGCAATACAGACTCAAAGGGGGCAGGCGGTGCTGCTATGTATGACAGGTATGTGAGCTGTATCTATGGTGCACCTCTTCATGTACCCAGGAGGTATATAATGTTTCTCCTGTCAATTAAAAAAATGTAATATAACCTCAGCAGTCAAGGAAGGGACATTTAACCTTTATCCTGTGTGGAGTTTTTCCAATAAAAATCACCCTCTAAACAAGTTGCTTTCTTGCCCTTAGAGGAAAAGATACTGTGAATTCCTATCTTTCTTCTTGAAAAACATCTTGGGGTGGAGACTCCTTCAGGAATAAAGGTAGGATATGAATTCCATTGATAGATAGGATTGGGGGAGTCAAGTGACCTGAAAGGAGCATTTTATTTGCCTGTCACTGCACAAATAGTTTGACCCTGATGTTGTTTGGAGTGCGCCTCCAGGGGTGAAGTCAAACCGCTGTGCTAGCAGCACCCAAGTGACCTCCCTCCCCAGGGCGCAATCCTGGGCCGTGTGCCCAGACAAGAAGAGTCCGCTCTCAGACTCCCTGATGAGGTCCAAAGGAAGGAGAGCAAGATGTTTGGCTTCAGCTTGGCTGCAGGAGGTGCCAGAAGGAGTTGTACAAGGCGCCATCCAACCCTCTTAGGGATTGCACTCCCAATTTGTGTTGGGCTTATTCCTTAGCCTTTTCTTTTCCCCAAGATGTCTTGCAAGGCAGTGGTAGTTTAGAACCAGCATTTTCCTTCTCGGGTTGACAAGCCTCATTAGCCCCTCATGTCCCTTGGCAGCATGTGCAGAAAGCACACTCTTCGTCTCTTCTGCTCAATCTTCCAGAGCCTGTCTTCACGAAAGGCCCTCACTCACAGAAGGTTTGAGACCCATTGGCTCCCCTCACCTGGTTTAGGTGGCCAGTTGAAGCTGTCTCCTGGGGTGCGGCTGCTGTCGCCTGCTAACAGTTTCTAGGAGCCACAGGTGGGAGCTGAGTGTGGATGGAGACCAAAGGTGGACAAACTACCCCAGAAGGAGCACAATGTATCCCCCACCAGAGGCACCACGCCTCCCCTAACACCCCGTACACCCCTTGACCCTAATAGTTGTGAAAAATAGAAAATTCAACTGAGACAGCTTTTCTGCTCCCTACATGACGTTTTGGCAGCCGCCAAATATGTCCTTAAAGAAGCAGGAGTCCTGGTTCCATTTGCATCTGCTCCCTTTATCTGCTGCTGCTTTACACCCCTGTGCTAGTTCTGTGCTATGTGGGCTTAGGAATGACCCCCCCCCCCCCCGCCGCCTTTGCGGTGCCTCTGGTAACCACTGCGGATGCTCAGTTCAGGGAAAGTCTCTTGCTGCTCTTTTTCTATTCTCATTCCGTAAGTTGCCTCAAGTTACTGGGACTTTTTATAGCCAATGTACGAGAACAATAAATATCCTCAGCATTTTAACAGTTGCCTTTAAAAAAAAACAGAAAGTTAAATTATTTTGCACACTCAGATGAAGCAGCAAAAAGGCAAAAGAGGTGAAAACAGTATATTATTTCTCTTCTCTGCAGAAGTTTTTTTTTTAATATAAATGCTGCCAACCATGCCAAATTCTAGCACTTTTTAGGTAACAACCATCATGATGCCATTGAAATTTTCCTCAATTCACCACAAAAGCTTTTTATTAAATGGGAAGGTGCTGTACAGCATTTGGGGCTAAGTTCCTATTTGCCAGTCCCTGGAAGACCTAAACGGAGAGCAGGTCTAAGTGGCCCTGGGGTCAGTTTTCTTGTCCTGGGGGGGACTGGCAAAATGTTAATAATATCGCAGGGGGGCTGAATTGTGGTTCTTTGGCACAATGGGGCCAGTTAAGAGGGGGTCATTTAGTGGGGCCAGAACTTTCCCCCTACACAAGTTATTTGGAACACGAATTATGTATGTATGTATGTATGTATGTATGTATGTATGTATGCATTGAATTCCAAACATTTATACCCCACATTTCTGCATAAAACACTCAGGACAGCTAACAGAATACAAATATAGTTCAACATTTTTTCAATCAATTTGAAAAAAACAGACCAGCAAGTTAAATAGTAAAAACAACGGCATGAGCTGTTCAGCAGATTAAAAACAATGTAATAAAACAGCTGTTTACAATGAAACAATAAAAGCAGCTGTTTTAAAAAGCAAGGTTTTGATTTCTTGGAGGCTGTTAAAAGAGGGACGAGAGTCCTGCCTCCCTTGGGAGAGGTTCCAGAGCAGAGGCACAGCCGGGACACATCCAAATGTACTTCAGGATTCTTGGGACACAAAGGATCACTTCTATCTAAGTCTAAGAGCTTCTTTGTGCCACAGTTTACTGTGTGTTTTCATTCTCATTTAATTTGTGTCGTGCACAGCACATCACCCTCAAATGACACCAGTCTTGGTGCAATTTCAAAATTCACTCCCAGGTTTGGCGGGGTGCGTGTATATGCGTAGACACACATATTGAACGTGCATAAATGGAGGATTGCCTGTAGTTGCTAAAAGAAGAAAATGGCCACAGCGAGCTCTCAATAAGTAATGCCCCCAACACACACACACACACACACACACACACACACACACACACGTACAAAATCCAGAACAGTGCCCTGATACATGTAATTTATTTGCTGACTGTTGACATATAAGATAACTTTATTGTCATTGTCCCCTTGCGGGAACAACAAAATTACTCGGTTGCTACATCCACTCAGATAAAGCATTCCGCATAATCCAAAATGACTACAAAACCTAATTAAAAACAGTAAATACAATACAAAATAACAAGTAAAATAAGATGACTTCAAAGTCCAGACTTTCCATTTAAGGCCAAAATCGCTCCAGAGACGGCTCGTTCTTGCCTGCATTGTTCTATATCTCCGTCAAAGAGATCAAAGGAGGAGCTCAAAGAAATGGTGATCAGGGTGCGTTGGATCTCTTGATATGTCTAGTGCTTTTCTATGGCACCTGGTGGTATAGATTTGTTCTAAGGTGGAGAGTGAGCAGCCAATAATGCTCTCTGCTTTTTTAATAATTCTGCACAGCTCTATCCTAAGAAGTACAGCTTCCGTACCATGCACATAAACCATACGTGAGCACAGTGATAGAAGGCAAGCAGCAGCTTTTGTGGAATATGGTTTTTCCTTAAAATTCTCAAAAAATAGTCTTTGCTGCACCTTTTTCACAAGCCCCCTTGTATTAACAGTCCAGGACAGATCCTCCTGTAACTCAGTGCCTAGAAATCTAAATGTTGTTACCCTCTCCACACAGATTCCATCAATCAAAAGTGGCTGGACCTTGCTCCTCTGTCTCCTAAAGTCCACCACAAGCGCCTTTGTTTTCTTTGTATTTATGAGCAAGTTATTAACTCTGCACCACTCTGTCAGCCACTCCACCTCATCTCTATAGTCCGTTTCACCCTCCTTATCAGAGATGAGCACGATCACGGTTGTGTCACCTGCAAATTTGACAACCCTATTTCTAGGGTGGGCACCAACACAATCATATGTATAAGGAGTTTAAAGGAGCGGACTAAGCACACATCCCTGTGGTGTTCCTGTGTTAGTCCTAAGCATATTAGAGGTATAAGGGCCCAACCGGACCCTCTGGGAGCGATCTGAAAGGAAGTTCAGTATCCACCCACATAGTGATAGCGGGAGCCCCAGATTTCCCAATTTAGTCATCAGATGTTGCGGTAGAATGGTATTAAATGCCGAGCTGAACTCTACAAAAAGCAGTCTGGCATAGCTACCCCACTGCTCCAAATGTGCAAGAACAGCTTGGAGGGCAATCTTTCAAGAAAACCGCTGTTGTCAGAGGTCAGACAATATTCCTCCTCAGGCATTATTCAAATGCAATCCTGTTTGGCTCAAAGGGAGCCTCGTGGGTGAGTGCTTATGGTGAGTACCTGGCTCTCCCCAGCCCAAGTTGGCAGCCCCTAGGCCTCCAGGTTCCCTCTGTTTCTTTCTGAGTCGCTGTTTTGGGCATGCTTTCTTCATGGGCCGAACTTTATGTTAGATTTGAAGGTGTCACAGGGCCCTGGGGTGACGGGGCAGGGAGCAAAGCTGGTGGGAGGGGCCTCCAGATTGCCCAGATGCCTCTACATATGTGGCAGCAACGCTGGGATGGAAAGGGCCGCCTGAATCAGACACATTCAAGGCTGTTCTTTTTGCTTCATAGCAAATTTTCCAGGGTTCGCTACCCTTATTACTGACAGCTCTTGCATCACCAGCACAGAGAGCTTTTAGTTGATGACCAGACTCCTGAACTAGCCAGGAAAACACGAGAATTCTGGGGAACGTTGCTCCTGCATTTGGATTCCTTGCTTAGCCTCCCTGCTGTGTCTTCCCATCAACAAGCTGGCTTAAAATTGCATTTTCTCTGGGAAAGTTACGCATTGCTGAGATCAGGTCTGTGACTGAAGCCCAGAGCAGCGGAGCAAAGCAAGGTAGATGGAAACAGGACAGATTTGTCAACAGCCTGCATGTCGTTGCTTCTATTCACCTGTGGCGAGAGAACGCCTTGTGACAAAAGCCAGGAGGGTAAGTCCTCAGGAATATCTGCAATCCAAAAATTAATTTGTTACACAGCTGTGCATAAAAAGAACCCAACTTCTGGTTCTGTGTCCTTCTGGGCAAGGGCAGGAGCACAAAAGGTCACTGTTGTTGACAGAAGGCCTTAAAGAAGTATACAGGAGTGCAGACGCTCCCTCGTGACCATGATTCCTTAGGAAAAGGACACTAGGTTCAATTGCAAAGAGGTTTCTGAACCAATTAGTAATCATTGAAATGCACTTGAAAATTGGAGCAAAATGCAAAACAAAACAGTCTCTCGTTCACTACAACTTTATGAAATGCTGGCTAAGAAGTGCACAGAGTACGGTTGCCATTCATCCCTAGAAAGATGTGATGGTCCTTTTTGGGGGAGAGATAAGTTTCCCTGGTCCTGTTTGGACTTTAAACCAGATGCCTTCTTTTCACTTATTTGAGCTCTTCATCAAAACTGCACAAGCAGTGGGTGGGTCTGGAGGGAGGAGGAGAGAGAGAAAGTCTGAGAGGGAGTTTGTGCATAATAATATAGTCGGTGATTTTGTTTTTTTAAAAGAGAAAAAGGTGACTGTGCTCACCATGAAGTTGTTGCAGTAACATTTGGGGGGGAAAGTGCTGGTACCGCTTACCCTTTAGAACTCCCAGAATATAGTTATTCCAATGTTTTAAATACAATATTTTAAATACAATGAAATACATAATTATGCATGGTAATAATAGGGGGGGGCTTACCAAGCTAATAATTCAAAAGCACACCAGTGCAAGCAGATAAATAGGTACCACTGAGGCTGAAAGGTAAACAGCATTTTTGTGCGCTCTGGTTTCCGTCACGGTGTCCTGTTGCGCCAGAAGCAGTTTAGTCCTGCTGGCCACATGAACTGGAAAGCTGTCTGTGGACTAATGCTGGCTCCCTCGGCCTGAAAGTGAGATGACCACCCACAGCCGGCTTCGACTGGACTTAACCATCCAGGGGTCCTTACCTTTACCTTTTTATCTTATTTATTTTTGGGAGGGCTGTATTTTCATAGGAAGTTTGCTATTGAACCAAGTCCCCCCCCCCTTGCCTTAAGGAAGCAGAGCAGGCTCAAATGTGATCTTGGGTCCACAGACCAAGCCAACTGAGTTTGCCATTTAGCTTAAGGCTACCAGATTTTTTTCAATGAATCTGGGGTCACTTTAATTAATTAATTAATTAATTGCCACATGTTCGGGATGTTGATGCTGCAGCGATGGCAATGGCAGAGGGGTGGCCGCCGCCTTGAACTCAACCGCCACATTTCCCCTTCCTCCGAGGCTTCTATCTCCTTTCTCCATGAGCCTGGGCAGCCCCTGAGTTGTTGGTTCTTAGGTGGTGGTGGTGGGGAAGCAGTGTGCGGTGGGTCAAGCATGAAAGGCAGAGAAGGAGGGTCGAGAGCAGCAGCAGCGAGGCTCGGCCAGCGTAATGCCTCCCTTCCCATCGGAGCAGCCCCAATCCCATTCCTACTTGCATGCAAGCAGGAGGGGGCAGGGATCCCTCAGCTGGGAAGGGAGGCTTCCCGTTGCCTAACTGAGAGGTCCCTGCCCCCTCCTGCTTGCACGCAAGCTCTGATAGGCAGCGTGAAGCCTCCCTTCACATCTGAGAGATCCCCGCCCAGCTCCTGCTTGGAAGCAAGTAGGAGTTGGGCGGCTGCTCCGATAGGCAGCATGAAGCCTCCCTTCGCATCTTAGTTGCTGGGGTCAGGGAAGGTGGAGGCAGCCCGGAAGCTGCATCTTAGAGCCCCTGCACCACCATCAGATGGGGACTTCCGAGCAGCTGCTGAAGCCAGCCAGAGCCAACTGCTCCAGGCTGCTGAGACTGTCACTGCTGCATTTCCCAGGGACATTAGATGAAATCCGGGGACATTCCGGGGATGGAATTTGTCCGGGGACTTATTCACAAATCTGGGGACTGTCCCCAAGAAATGGGGATGTCTGGTAACCCTAATTTAGCTAGAAGTTCACCATCTCTCTGGGTAAGAAGGTACCACCTTCCCAGAACTGCAAACGGAGCAAATTAACAATGTGGCTCTGAACTTATACGCAAGAATAAGCTCTCAGAGTACATTTTTTTTAGTTTCCTTTTCCTTTACAAGGAAGCTTTCAGGCATAGGTCAGCAGGATAAAGACATCACCTGATCTATTTTGTGTACGCGGAAACATCACAAAATTAGCCTAAGGCCCCTTCTTCAACCGGAAATTTCTCTGTGCTGATTAAGTGTCATGTGAATTCATTTGGTCCTTGAGAAATGAAAACTGGCCTCAGGCATGGTCCTTCAAGAGTTCATCAAAACATCCCCCCCCCCCAGATCCCTGAAGCAAAGACACAGCTGAGGGCTGAATACAGGATTAATGACTACAACTGGCATGTCCTCTTATAAAAATACACACAACATGCTCTGAACATAGCTGCCAAGTCTCCTGTTTTTCGCAGAAAACTCCCGTATTTTGTTACTGTTTCCTGCTGTTATCCCGAATTGATTAATATCCTGTAAATCCCCCACATTTAGAAAGCAGCTCCTGCCAGCGGCCATGTCCCAGCTCCTGGCTGTCTGCGCATGTCTGGACATGCGCAGAAGCAATTTCTGGTGCCCAGGTGTGACGACCAGTGTCCCACTCTCTCTTACTATCACTGCGGCACAGGAATCCAGAGGGGAAAACACCCACCCTCTTCTCCTGCCGCCTCAAAAATAAACCCCTTTTACTAGTGGGTTTCTTAGTAAGGAGAGCCTTCCAGCTTACGTGGCCTGGTACCTTAGGGAACTCTAGGCTGTCCGATGGAATAACCTCTTGCCTACAGTAAAGGGTCTCCCTCAGTTTGATTCCCCACTGTAAAAGTTTGCCCTTTTCACTCTGGCAACTTCTTGGCGCCTCAGGTTACCCTACAAAGCCTCCCCCGTGTAACCCCAGGACACAAACTGCCACCTCCCTGCCTGAGGTGAGTTTTGCCCTCTCTTGAGCCACCACGGCTGTGAGTCCTGGTACCTTGCTGGACAAATAAGGACGAACCTTTTTGGCAAAACAGAGATGAAGTTTTATTGTTTCAAAAGCATAAGTGTTTCTTTAACGTGTCATGTATTTATTTGCCTTGTTCCAGTTGTACAAAAAAAAAACCTCAGTCAAACATTTAACTTTAAGTTTTCCTAGCCTCTTCACTTTCTTCATACAAGCCACCACATCACACCACACCCTCCTCCCTCTCCCTCCTAACCGACCAAACCGACACTCCCTCCTTTTAAACCGGGCACAGTCCCGCCCCCATCAGAGTTCTATGTCAGTCAGGCTGGAGGTGGGTTAACTCTTTGCCAGCCGGGTAGGAATAAACATTTTAAAACTGCGTCAATTTGTCACATATCTCCCCCCACCACAAAGACATTGCGTCGGCATGCTCTTAACTAATTAGAGCAATGCCAAAGCAATGGGCTTGGGGTTGTAAATACTTCAATGCATTCTAAAATACTCATATTACAAAGTCGACTAAATTAACATCTCATAAACTTGTACACAGATAAACCATGTTTGGCATGTGTTAGATTATAACGCCTTAGCACAAATGTTTTGCTAGGGTTCCCGCCATTTCATATAATAATTTGCACCATTCTATACCTCTCAAAAATATACCTAGACAAAGCGTCCGCTGTGACATTTTGCTTCCCACTTATGTGCTTACCCTGTGTCTATTATATGAGTTGCTAGGCTGGTCCTCCCTGGGATGTTTGAGAAGATCTGAGCAAACTGAGCAAGGACTATTTTTAACTGCTCCTTTTGCTCTGGGGTCAGACTTTCATCGAATGACACCTCTGCTAGAGTTGTGCCCTTACTCAGCTCTCCCCACCCAGTTAAATGAATTCCTTGTGTCACCTTCCCCTTTACTTGTAACACCAACTTATTTCTGTCAAAATAAGGCTTAAGTAAGTTTACATGAAAATTTTTACATCGGTTCCCTTCCCCATCTAACTCTACTAAATAGTTCACCGCAGATATCCTCTCGACCACTTTGAAGGGACCGTCCCACGACATCTCCAACTTCTTTCGACGTCTTGTTCTTAATACGAGCACACTGTCACCGGGCTGGAAAGATCTGTCTCTTGCGTGTGCATCATACCACTGCTTCTGTCGACGCTTTGCCTGCTGCAAGTTGTGAGCAGCTTGCTCCCGTAATTCTTGAAGGTCGCTCTGCAGCTCCTGTAGATACGTCACAACATCAGGGCTGTCGATCTGTTCCTCCCCTGACCACGCTGCTTTCATCAAGTCTAGGGGTCCTCGTGGCTGACGTCCAAATAAGAGTTCAAAAGGACTGAAACCTGTGCTTTCCTGCAGCACTTCGCGATAACCGAATAGGAAGTGTTGCAGCCTCTCGTCCCAGTCGTTAGGATGATTGATGGAATAGGTTTTTAGCATCCGGCTCAGGGTCGAATTAAATTTCTCCGTCAAGCCATTCGACTGCGGATGATAAGCCGTAGTTTTAACATGCTTAATCCCACAAAGAGTTAAAAGCTCTTCCATAGTCTTGGACGTGAAAGATGTCCCTAAATCTGTTATAATTTCTTTGGGGAATCCAAGCCTTAAGAACACCGACATGAGGGCTTTTGCTACAGTCTTGGAATCAATGTCCTTTAGAGGTATTGCTTCTGGATAGCTCGTAGCATAATCCACGAGGCATAAAATGAATTTATTCCCGCTTTTGGTAACTCTGGAGATAGGCCCGAGGATGTCCACTCCTACTCTGGAAAAGGGCTCAGTAATTACAGGAATAGACTGTAACAAGCCTCGTGTTTTGTCCGCTCTTTTGCCTGCTTTTTGGCAGATCACACAGGACTTGCAATACGCTTTGATGTCTTTGCCCATATCAGGCCAGTAAAATCTTGCTTGGATTCTATCACTAGTCTTCCTAATGCCTAGATGAGCTGCTGAGGGTGCGTCGTGTGCCATTTGTAACACTTGCAACCGGTAAGCTCTTGGCAACACTAACTGTTTCTTCCTTTCCCAAACCGCAGCAGTTTTCCTCCTCCTAGAAATTCTATACAGTCTTCCCTCAATGGTAGTAAATAAGCAGGGGTTCTCCACAGTTACTTCTGCAGTAGGACTTTGTGCTTTACCCCACAGCTCTTTTATAGTTTCATCCTCTTTTTGATCACTCAAGAATTGGGCACCGTGCTCCTGGACCACTGGCACGCTAATCAGCCCTTCACCCTCACTAGGATCTATAGGTGACTCTATAACTGCAGGAGGATTACTCTCAGTGACTTGAGACTGTGACCTAGTTATCACCTGAATACGGTGCTTCTGACTAGCTAGGTCATTCCCTATTAAAAAGGGCACCTCCAATTCATTTAGGATTCCTACTCTCCATTTGCCACAAAATCCTTTGTAAGTAATCTCAACTTCAGCTAATGGGACTTCAAAATGTGGGCCCCATATGCCTTTTAAACTATAGGACTGACCCTTGAGGTACTGCTCCTTTGGAACAAATTGTGATTGGACAAGTGAGACCTCCGCTCCTGTGTCCCTCAAACCTAAAAAAGACTGACCATTTAATTCAATTGGCTCCATGTAATCTTGGTTGCACTCCTGCTCAGCCCTCCAGACCTGCAAGACCTTGGAAGTAGTCTCAGCTGGGCTGTCTGCTTTCTCTGAGCCTTCTGTCTGAGGCGAGCTATTTTCCTGTGACTGCATTATCAATTTTACTTGTTTAGCTGCAGTAGGTGTAGTTTGCGACTTAACCAGCAGGGGGCATCTGGCACGTACATGGCCCTCACGATTACAGAAAAAGCAAGTGATTTTCTTTGACCCTGTCTTGTCAGAAACTGATTCCCTGACAGGAAAATTTTCTTGCCTGTCTTTAATTTCTCTGTTTCTCCATGGATTACCCTTCTGTGAGTGTTTTGGGAATGCTATTTCATTGAAATCTCCTTGTAGTTCATCTAAGACCCCTGCAACCTCCGCCACAGTTTTCAGTTTTTTATCCCTCAAGAACCAACGTAAGTTGCTAGGGATTTGCTTAAAAAATTGTTCCAAACAAATTAATTGTTTTAACTCATCAAAGTTCTTCACTCCACTCCCTTGAATCCATCTGTCAAGTAATTTATCTAAGCGGCTAGCTAGTTGGGCATAAGTCTCTTTATGTTCCTTTTTTGCCTCACGAAAAGCCTTTCTGCTTTGCTCAGCTGTGAGCCCACATCGAACCTTGACCCTTTGCTTATATACTTGGTAACATGACAGCTCTTCTTCCCTCAGGTCAGCATAAATTTCACTTAGTATCCCACAAATTTGAGGTCTTAAATAAAGCATCCAGTTCTCCTCAGGTATTTGAAATTCCACACAAACACGTTCAAAGGTAAATAGAAACGATTCGACATCATCGTCTTTTCCATATTTGGGGAATCTTTTTAAATTAATTGCGGTACTATCATTATTAACTGGACTCCGAGGTAATTCTGACCGCAGCCGTAATTCTTCAAGCTTCATTCTATCCTGTTCTAATCGTACCCTTAACTTCTCTGACAGCATTCTCTCCTCAGATGCTATCTTTTCCCTCTCAGCTTCAATTCTAGCTTTTTCCCTCTCACTTTCAATTCTGGCCATCTCCTTTTCACTTTCAATTCTAGCCTTCTCCTTTTCACTTTCAATTCTGGCCATCTCAATTCGTAGTTTCATAAGTTCTACCTCAGAACCTGGGCTTCCCTCAGCCCCTTCCGTTCTTTCATCTCCTTTTGCCTCTCTGGGTTTTCTTACGTGAGTCATTTTCCTCACAGGAAAATCCTGACAGACTCAAACCAAACTAGGCGCGTGAGCTTTGAATTTCGATCACGACGCTGCCACCAAAAATGTGACGACCGGTGTCCCACTCTCTCTTACTATCACTGCGGCACAGGAATCCAGAGGGGAAAACACCCACCCTCTTCTCCTGCCGCCTCAAAAATAAACCCCTTTTACTAGTGGGTTTCTTAGTAAGGAGAGCCTTCCAGCTTACGTGGCCTGGTACCTTAGGGAACTCTAGGCTGTCCGATGGAATAACCTCTTGCCTACAGTAAAGGGTCTCCCTCAGTTTGATTCCCCACTGTAAAAGTTTGCCCTTTTCACTCTGGCAACTTCTTGGCGCCTCAGGTTACCCTACAAAGCCTCCCCCGTGTAACCCCAGGACACAAACTGCCACCTCCCTGCCTGAGGTGAGTTTTGCCCTCTCTTGAGCCACCACGGCTGTGAGTCCTGGTACCTTGCTGGACAAATAAGGACGAACCTTTTTGGCAAAACAGAGATGAAGTTTTATTGTTTTAAAAGCATAAGTGTTTCTTTAACGTGTCATGTATTTATTTGCCTTGTTCCAGTTGTACAAAAAAAAAAAAACCTCAGTCAAACATTTAACTTTAAGTTTTCCTAGCCTCTTCACTTTCTTCACCAGGCATACAGACATGGGCAGCCCGGCACCAGAAGTCGCTTCTGCACATGTCTGGACATGCATAGAAGCGACTTCCGGTGCCACGCTGCTGCTGATCCTGGATTTTTCAATCCGGGAGTTGACGGCTATGGCTCTGAAACGTCTGCTTTTAGTATAGATATGACTAGGGTTGTTCAGTTTACACAGATTCCCCTTCAGGGAAGCTGATTCCTACTGAAATTTACTGATATTTATTGATCTCCCCACCCCCACCCCCATAGAAGTAGTTTCCCTTCCAGTGTGAAGTGGCATACTGATTTCTGCCTGTTACATTATGTGTAAACCAGGCACCCCCAAACTGCGGCCCTCCAGATGTTTTGGCCTACAACTCCCATGATCCCTAGCTAACAGGACCAGTGGTCGGGGAAGATGGGAATTGTAGTCCAAAACATCTGGAGGGCCCAAGTTTGGGGATGCCTGGTGTAAACCAACTGTCCTCTACAACAGTCTAAGTTAGGTCCACTAGCTGCAGATGTCTCACTTGGTCATTCTAGCAAATGGTCACTCTAGTCTTCAGGTGCTGAGTGGTTGCAATTCTTCCAGCTGAACCTGCTTACAATTCCCCTTCAGATCATTCCACACAACAGGAGTGGGTGTGGCCAGCTCAAGCAGTGTGATGCCCCTTTCACTGACAAATTGAGAATGCCCGACAGGGCTATTTGTCTTTATAACCAAGTTTGCACTTTGCAGCACTGTAAGAGCTTTTTCTGTACATGTGAACAATATAAATTTACTTAGTTCTTTGCATAGCTGCCAAGTTATCCCTTTTTTAAGGGAAATTCCCTTATGCTGAATAGGCTTCCTCGTGAGAAAAGGGAAAACTTGGCAGCTATGGTTCTTTGCCAAATTTTCATAAGTTTAAATTTTCACTTCCAGCTTCGGAATGTTGGTGAAACATCACAGTTTCCTATTTTCAAAATAATAATAGTAATAATCAACTATTTCTTCCCACATATATAAAAAAATGTAAGCTGTTATCGCCCAAATCCCATTGGAGGATTTGTAGTGCCAAATCACAAACCTGGATTTGCATGAAGTCAGGGCCAGGTCCAAGAGCAAAAGAGACAGTGGATTGCACAACAGCCTGGAGCTAGAAGGGAAGGACAGCGAGAGTGGGGCATGGTGGGAAGGTTAAGAAAAGGTGGGGGCTAGAGAGTTGGTTTGTTTTAAAAGTTTTAACAAAGAGAAATAACAGAGGGAAGCAAGCATTACTATTTAAATTTTAAATTGAATCCATATCATAGCATGCAAAATAACATTGGTTCATGTTCATCTGATTTCTCCACCCTTGATGCCTGGAAGCAGAAAATTGTGTGAAGTGGCTGTGTTGAAAAGCCTTGTCTCTGAGGTTTGGTGACATCAGATGACATTGGCTCATTCAGACATGCAACTTGCCGCCTGCATGTTTCCCTGCCTTTTAAATAATTTTATTGTTGTATGTATTCCAGTTATGACAAGTTACAGGAGGAAATAGGGTTGCATTTTCTGTCATAAGTACCACAAAATGTTGCAGTAAATGCAGCCCATAATTTGCTTGGTGTTTCTTATTCAAGGCCAACATCCTGAATCTGCTCACCAGAGAGGCTCCCAAGCATGGCTTCCATGTCTAGGACCTAATGAGTTGTGAACATCATGGCCCGGTCAGTAGGATGTGTGTTTTTCTCAAAACACCAGAGGGCAGCCAGCAAGTGTGAATATTCACTTTAAATAAACTTTAAAGTGGTCTCTTGGGTGAAGGAGAAATAGCATTAGATATTGTCATATTGGATTCATGGCATCTAGTAGACAAACTCACACCATCTTTTTTCATGGTTTAGCATTATTGAGGTATTTATTATTTTACTGGCTGACAGACAAGTGCATAATAAAAATTGTGGGAAATGGTTACATCAGAAAATCTCTCTGAATATTGAGAAAGTCTTGGTCTGAACTTAGAAGCATCTATAACAACCTTGAGCCACTGTATGAATCTCTGCTTTTGGGAGATGTAAAGAGCAGCATGGGCTGTTTTGCAAAAAGGCTTTCAGACAGCTCCATGGTATCCTTTGAAGTCTTCCAAGTGTGACGTCATGTGACGTCATAGTGATGTCAAGTGAGTGGCTCTGCCCACCTGTCAAATTTGTCCCATCAAGACCCGTTCTCAGAATGCCTCAACGGGGCTGATGAAGCTGTGGATACAGGGAAGAACAGGTATCCTGAGTGTTGCATTGCCCAGGACTTGTGAATAGAGTTTCCAAAACAATAGAATGAAGCTGAGGAGAAGAATAAGAATTAGCAATCCATCAGTTCCTCTGAAGACTTGGTACAGGATTAGAACAATTGCTTTACAATGGGAGACATTGTGTTCCTCATGCAAATTTAAATTCCGTAGGAACTGATAGGTCCACCAGAGGAGAGAGACATGGCAGGCTGCCATGTGAGCAGCTTACGGTAGTCCGAATTCTGATAACAGGCAAATTTTCAATGTCCTAACAGATGTCTGCTTAAAATGCAAAGACTTGGCTTGTGAATCTTATGTAAGGTTCAGCTTCTCTTGTTCTCACCGTGGATTGTGAAGAGGGGCTGGCATTCATCCCAGGTCTCTCACACAGTGATTAACCTGAGACTACGCAGCACCATCTGCTCCTGTCTCAGGTAAGGGATAAAAAACATGAGGAGGACTCTTCCCCATTGTAAGCAGGGCTGGTTGCAGAAAGCGGGTAGCGTTCTTTAGCAGGGTAACTGAAATTCCAATAGGCTTTGCTCTCTCTGTCAATTTGAAAACCTTACACTGCAATTCCATTTCATTCATCTATGCACACATAACCATGAGAACAAATCCGATTATTACTGGTTTGTATTAATAGAATCCTGCAACATTATCCAACAAAGAAAGGCCCCATGCATAAGGCTGCTTCTGGCAGGTGGCAACCCCAGGACCTCCCTGGCATTACATTCAGGGTGGTGAGCCTCTTTGACAGACCTCTTATAGAATCCAGAAAAAATAAAATAGCCAACTGGAGAAAAAATATTGGTGTAGTTGACAGGGAGGGAAGTTTCTTGTCAGTCACTCTAATACCTTTCACACATTGGCTTTAAAAAAAACCCACTTTTTTTTTAAAAAAAACAGGCTTGTTTGCTTTTACTAAGATGTTGAATAGAAGACCAGAGCCATGCTTTCCTTTACATATCCAAAAAATAAAAGGGCAATTTAAAGTAAATCAACCAACCAACCAAAAACAAACAAACAAATCAGGAGTTCTGACTTCGCAATACTGCATTTGGGAATGTGATGGGGGGGGAGTGGCAGTCAGGACCAATTCTAGGCTACAGGTGAGAGAAAACACTTAGGTACAAAAAGGCCTTCAGGTAGAAAACTAGCACACTGGGGAAATAAGTTGTAGCCAGTCTTTTTTGCTGGTTTTCTATATGCAGAAACCCAGGCTGGCCCACTCACTTGGCAAATGAGGCCACCGTCTCAGGCAGCAGGATTCCCAGGAGCAGCAGATCCCGATGTTGATCTTTATCCCCCCCCCCTCTTCCCTGGAGGGTGTGTGTGTGTGCCATTTTGTGGGTTGCCTCAGGTGCCAAAATGTCTTGGGCAGAAACATTTGAATGTATTCAGAAAGGGCACCCCCAACCTGCAGTATGAAGTTGTGCAGTCTGTTTTCCGCTCACTTTCACTGTAGGTGAAGACTTGACAAGCTCTGCTAGTCTTCCTGGATTTATTTTTGCTTGCTTAGAAAATCGTCTGATGGGTTTTCTGAGGAAGAACCTCAAAATTCACTTCAAATTTTGCTTAAAATGGGATTTGGGTGGCAATTCTAGTCTCAGGAAGGATGAAAGATTCAAGCACTGTCCTGAACATTCCTTTGACTTTGAAAACACGGTACAATAATCAATATCCTTTCTGCTTCTCGATCCTACAAGCTAGCTAACCTAAAAGGCTTATATAGCATGAAGCTGTGATCAAATTAGAGAGCTAAAACTGCAATGATTCACCAGAGCACTGTCCTTTATTGCCAGTAGGAGAAAGCTCCCCATTACAGCCGCAAATCACAGGCCAATGGAGCTTTGGTATTGGGTCTTATTGTGAGTACATATCACTATAACGTACTGCTTTCATTTAGAGCCCATCATGGTGCTGTTAACATTTCTCCAGCAAAACACGTAAAATTAAAGAGAGGGGAAACTGCATGGAAGGCTTGTAGTTACATCTACCGTGGTTGGTTTCAGCTGCAACAGTGTTAGTGTACGTTGTGATCTTTTACATTACACACAGCAGGAAATCCAGTGTTGTTTTTAGACTCTGAAATTTTAGACTTTTTCATATTTTGTGGCTTTTTGCTCTCCCCCTCTTTTCTGTAGTAATTCTACTGAAATGATTGTCTATACCATAGCAAAACTCTATGTGCAACTGTGGTTTTGCAAGAGACTACAGCAGAGAGATGATTCTATCCCATGATGGTCCTTTGTGAAAGAGAAAATACTTTTTGGAAGTGAAATGGGTTTTGCTATGAAGTTTCATAAACAGGGATTCCAGAGTTGAAAAATGTGAAGATATCAGGAGTTCAAAGCATTTCAAAAGTTACTTTGGGGGTATAGAAAGTCCTTTTTACAATCAAATACACTTTTGTGTAATTATGAATAGTCTTTTCTTCACATATCTAGAGCTCCCAATTGACACATGTGATAAGAAGATGTGATAGAGTTTTCCTGGGATTAGACCACTTGAAATATTGCTAGGGGGACCCTTTCTAAAATATAACTGCATGGGGAAATCTAGAGTTTCAGGAAAAGCCTAGTTATTTATTAGGTCTGATCTTGGTCATCCAGAAGTTACTACATGTTGCTTCTCACCTCACCCAGCCAAAAACTTCTCATGGTCAGCCATCTAATTACACACATACAGTGGTACCTCTACTTACGAATATATCTACTTACGAATGGAGCTCCGTCCGCCATCTTGGATGCGACTTTGGATAGGATTTTTTCTACTTATGAATTTTTAGTTGCTTCGACTTACATTTTTTTTCTCCCAATGCATTCCTATGGGATTCGACTTACAATGTTTTTTTACTTACAAATGTGCGTTTGGAATGCATTCAATTCGTAAGTAGAGGTACCACTGTACATAATATTACAGTGTTATGTATTCGCACAAACCTCAATGTCTCCCATGGTTTTGGGAACTGATTTAGAAAATGTAGTTTTCTAAAAACATTTGGAAAATGTCACTCAGTTTTATTGTGCACCATTCAACTTTATTCATTTTTATTTACACCTGTCCTTCCACTAAACCGACCTTATGACATAGAAAGTAAGCTCTCTCTCTCTTCTCTCTCTCTCTCTCTGTAACATTTTTATTGGTTTTTCATAATTTTATACATTTTAAGTTTAACCATTTCAAACATTACAATAAAAGGTTCTTTTGAACCCTCAAACCTTCTTCCCTCACTCCACGGGTTCCATATTAAGATGTTTTCTGCCATTCTCTGAAGTGTCCCGCCCCACTTATCACAGGTGTGGATTGAAATAAAAATAGCATTCTTGGTAACACATTCATTTTTATAAAATGTAGTACCTTTTTGAGTGTATGAGCGAAGTGTGCCTTTAATCTAAAAATAAAAAATTACGGAAGCTCAGAAGAAGAAGAAGAAGAAGAAGAAGAAGAAGAAGAAGAAGAAGAAGAAGAAGAAGAAGAAGAAGAAGAGTTTGGATTTGATATCCCGCTTTATCACTACCCGAAGGAGTCTCAAAGCGGCTAACAATCTCCTTTCCCCTCCTCCCCCACAACAGACACCCTGTGAGGTGAGTGGGGCTGAGAGACTTGAAAGAAGTGTGACTAGCCCAAGGTCACCCAGCAGCTGCATGTGGAGGAGCGGAGACACGAACCCGGTTCCCCAGATTATGAGTCTACTGCTCTTAACCACTACACCACACTGGTTTATATCTGGTTTATATAAGCTCTGGTTTATATCTGGGCAATATGTGTCTCAGAATGACAGGGAGTGGAGTGAAAGAGCTTCTGTGCTGGGAAATGAGATTAGGAAGGAAATTAAGCAAAGTGAGCAAAATATTGAAAAAAGACTAGTAGATATACAAAGCTCAATAGACCAAAAATTTGAAAAAGTTGTGGGGGAACTGTCTCAGTAAATAAAGGAAAAAACAGTTAAATCTAAAATGATAGAGGAAACTACTAGAAGGGTTCAAAGAGAAGTGAAGGAAACAAAGACTGGACAAAAGTGGAGATAGACAAGCTGAAAAAGGAAAAGGAAGACATTCTAGATAGCATAGCTCTAATGGAACTGAGGCAAAAATAGCTTAATTTAAAATTCCGGGGGGCTCCCAGAAGAACCAAATGAAAATATTAGAGAGAAATTGACTGTGGAAATAGTGAATTGGACAGGTTTGAAAATAGAAGAAATAGAAGCTGCAATTATGAATCCTTTTAGAATTAAGAAAAATCAACTGTAAGGGTGACTCTCTACAGGGAGCCAGCCCCCATCATCCTGAGGTTCACCTCGTCAAGTACAGAGAGCACCAGTGGTTCTGAAGCAGCCAGAGGGGGAGGGAGAGACTCGGGGGAGGAGAGAAATCAGAGGGAGGAACAATGGGAAAGCTCGGGGGGATGCAGGCAGCTGCTCAGGGATGTTGCAGAGCCAGGGCACCAACCACTTATGGAGGAAGCTGAAAGGGCATCACTCCTTCTGGCACAAGAAGTAAGGAGAGCGTCGCAACATGGGTCAAGGGGGGCGGCGTTTTGGGGTGCCCAGACTACTTTGCTGGAGTAGGAACAGACGTATGCCATTGCTGGTTTCTGATTCGGGATGAGAGGTCATGGTTTAAGGTGTCTCTACACTGTAAATAAATAGCACAATAAACGTCTTTGAAGACAAACTGGACTCAGGCGGACTTACTCTAGAGTAGCCACGACGACCCTCTGACATCAACAAAAGCAAAAGCAAAGAAACTTCAAGGAGATTGCCTAGTGATATTCAACTCCATGGATATGAGAAACGCAATCTTGAGACAAAGTTTTATGCAGAAATTAGTCATTGAAGGGAGAGAAATAATCATATTTAAAGAGGTCCCGACATGAATGTTGCGCAAGAGAGATATATTCCTAGAATTTACAGGAGTTTTGAGGAGAAATGGAATCAGTTTTAGGTGGGAAATACCAGATGGGGTCTCTTTCTACTTCAAAGAAAAAAGATTTACAATTAAGAATCAGCATGAAATCGATAAATTTAGGAGAAATACTGGGAATGGAAAGGAGAAAGTAAGAAGGGGCGGTAGGAGGGGAAGAGGAAGATGAGAAAAAACAAGGAGAAGAGGATGAGGAGAGTGTAGAAGAAAGGATAATGATACCCAGTCATAAAAATATAAGAAGATAATTATAATAATTGAATAAAAATATGGCATTTTCCAGGGAGTCTTCTCTTCTCATGAGGTGGTCAAAGTATTGGAGCCTCAGCTTCAGGATCTGTCCTTCCAGTGAGCACTCAGGACTGATTTCCTTCAGAATGGATAGGTTTGATCTTCTTTAAGTCCATGGGACTCTCAAGAGTCTCCTCCAGCACCATAATTCAAAAGCATCAATTCTTCAGTGATAAGCCTTCTTGATGGTCCAGCTCTCACTTCCATACATCACTACTGGGAAAACCATAGCTTTAGCTATAAGGACCTTTGTTGGCAAGGTGATGTCTCTGCTTTTTAAGATGCTGTCTAGGTTTGTCATTGCTTTTCTCCAAAGAAGCAGGCGTCTTTTAATTTCGTGACTGCTGTCACCATCTGCAGTGATCATGGAGCCCCAAAAAGTAAAATCTCTCACTGCCTATATTTCGTCCCCTTCTACTTACCAGAGGAGGTGATGGGACCAGTGGCCATGATCTTAGGTTTTTTGATGTTGAGCTTCAGACCATATTTTGCGCTCTCCTCTTTCACCCTCATTAAAAGGTTCTTTAATTCCTCCTCACTTTCTGCCATCAAGGTTGTGTCATCTGCATACCTGAGGTTGTTGATATTTCTTCTGGCAATCTTAATTCCAGACAATATACAGCCTTGTCGTACTCCTCTCCCAATTTTGAACCGATCAGTTGTTCCATATCCAGTTCTAACTGTAGCTTCTTGTCTCACAGGGAGATTTCTCAGGAGATAGATGAGGTGATCAGGCACTCCCATTTCTTTAATAACTTGGGCTTCGTTGGTGGTGGCTAAATGACTTATAGGAGACCCTTTGCTGCTGCTACCTACTGGCTGTTTTATCAACGTGATCCTGGATTGCCAGGGAGCAAAAGGTGCAGGGAGAAAGTGGGGAGCTTTGAGCTAAGGAATTCTCTTGGTGGGCCCTGTGGGAATGTTCAGGGTGGCAGGAGAGGATATATTGTTTCTTAATACCCTTCCTAACTTGGGCTAGAAAGTTCCTTATGTAGCAGAGTTTACATTCCCTCTCACGCACAGCAGAAATCTGGATGCAGACTTGTGTGGGCTTCTTAAGACAATACACAATTCAAGCTGGCTTGTCCAGACTGAAATGTGTTCTAATATTTTCCTGGTAAGACCCCTTGAATCACTCCTAAAAGAATAAAGACACTACAGTCTTATTCATAAGCAATAAAAAGAAAGTTTACTCATGATCAGGCAGAGCACAGTGTGATCCCTGAAGGCAGGGTTTATGCTTAGAGTTACAAACATGTACAAAGGTTTACCCCATTTGGGAGACAACCTGGGGGACAGCTTGGCTGGCAACCAGCAGTCCAGTCCAGGTGATGCAGGATGCAGGCAGGATTAACAGAAAGGTTGAAAAAAGAGGAAGGTAGCAGCATGACTTGGACTTTTCCCAGGTCTGGAAAGGTCACATGCAAGGAAGGATGCTCCAGGCCAGGAGGAACAGGAAGTTTCAATTGACTGGACCAAACATTCCCTTGCATGTCCACTCTAGCAAAACAAGGAATGTTGTACTTGACTGCTCTCAGTGGATTATATCCCACAGGCCTGTTTGCGCTATTGTTGCTGCTTGTTAATGGGGTGGGGGGTGGGGAATACACAGACATCCAAACTGAGGTTCCTGGCTAAGGGCTCAAATTAAAACAGAGCAAAAGAAGGACCCCAAGATACTTAGAAGCCTTGACTCTGACTCAAGGGTTACATTTTAAAATTTTTGTTGGAAGCTCCCCAGAGTGGCTGGGGAAACCCAGCCAGATGGGTGGGGTATAAATAATATATTATTATTATTATTATTATTATTATTATTATTATTATTATTATTATCTGTGCATTGCCGTAAATAGTAGAAACTTGCTTTCTTAAAAGAAAGCTTTTTCTTTCTTTCTTTCTTTCTTTCTTTCTTTCTTTCTTTCTTTCTTTCTTTTTCTTTCTTTCTACAATTCTTCATCTAGGTCAGTTGGTCTGATCCTCTATCTTTTGCCATGCCAGAGTCCATGGGAGGAGCACTCTCTTGCCATTAAATCATCATCACGTGGCAAGTGGCCCTGAGCATCTCATCGCAAGCAGTTACACAGATTGCGTATGCAGAGAAACAAGGACTTCTGCCTGATTCAGACTGGGAGCAATTTTCAGCACTTACTGTGGAGATGTATAAATTTTGCTTGTCTTGACTTTGAGCAGCATAAATAGCAAGCAACCACCATTTAATTTTTTTTAAAAAAAATGCTAATGAAATGGACTGCTCTGTATCGTAAGGAAGAAGATTATGTAGAGTTGCCACCCCTTTGATGAATTTTTGATGAAAACTGAATTAATCCCTGCCCATATAAATCAAATGCCTCTTGCAAAGGAAAATTCCCTCCCTTCTGGGTGGAGAAGATTTCATTTCCAGAGGCTCAAAGTGACAGAAACTTCTGCAGGTTTCAGAATAATTACTTTGGAGGAAACACAGTTCATAAACTGCATGTAAAAGTTCTTATTTAAAGCAAGAATAGACATAGTCACATCTCTAACATGGGAGGGAGGAGGTATGCAAGAGGACTTTTATATCTGTAAATGTCAAATGTATACTTGTTATACTTGCTCAGCTAAACCAAGGGACCTACTTCTGCCAGGAGTCTATAGAGTGTATGGAGAATGGGGCAAATAAGGGCACCTCTTTTGGGTAGAACCCAGCTAGATATGTAAAATGGGCACCTGAAACTATGCAATAGGCAGACAGTTACTAATATGACCTACGTCGCTGCATCTCAGCAACACTGGGCCCCCTCAAAATTTGGTGGCAGCTGTGTGCGCATGCCATCAGCATGCCCCGTGGTGTGTATACACAGGGTGCACATGGCACATGGCCCCTGAATCACATTGCTGCAAGTTTTCTTTTTCCAGCTAGTCAAGGTGATTAGATTGGCCACTTACCACATGGCGCCTCCCTGATCACCCTGCTGTGCTGTGCCATGTTTGGCCTGTTGCCGCATCCCCTTGGCCACCATGGAGGCTCTCCGATTACCGCTAAACCGGACTATTTAATTGAGCCAATCTGCGGAGGACTGGGGGGCACAGCTTGGGGAGCGGACCTGGCTGAAGCAGGCTGCACGCTGCCGTTCAGTCAGCCAGGAGCACCCCCCTCCCTGCCCCCCCTTCTTTGCCAGATTTTCATTGCTCTAACCGTTTCCTTTTCAGCTTAGAGGGCTTTGCTGTGGTCTTTTGACGGTTGCCGTATTTGGGGTCGGGATGGAATTTCCCCTGCTCTGCAGGTTCTACCTCCCTGTAGCGATTGTCACAACTTTGATGATTTAGGCCTTGGGTGGAATCCTTTGGGGTGCGAGTGAAGTGGTGACTCACCCCTCACCCCCTTTTCTCTTGCGGTGGCAACAACAGGGTACCCTGTTAGAGGGGTCCAGAGGGAAGTCTCTGTTTAAAGAGCCAGTTCCGTAAGGCTAGCAGGCCATAGAGCTTCTGTCAGTCTTTGGGCGGGCCATCTGTGTAAACCCACCTTCCCAAATAGACCCTTTCATGCCTCAGACCCCCAGCAAGGGGCTGAGAGGGATACATGCCCAATGCCTATGCCAAGGTATACCTACATCTGAAATCAATAAAGTTGTGGCCTTTTAAATCCCAGACAGTTGATGTATCCATTCATGTCATGTTCCATTCTGGATTCAGGTGCACCAGGACGGGGGTCTCTGCAACTGGGCACACAGTAAGAGCCAGATATCCGTTTGCTTTGAGGCTTAGTAAAGGCAGCACTGCAGGCAGGATGAGAGGTGTGTATGCTCTCCGCAATTCACTGCCTGCAGCCGAACAGAGCAAAATACACGGAGCCACTGAGGATGACTGGAAGAGCAGAGGAGGCACCATCCTAGTCAGCCTCCTGCTTCTGAGCTGACTTATTGCAGAACAGATGAAGTCTATTAAGCCATGGGATTTTGTAACTTCAGCAGGAGTGCTCCTAAATGTCAAAGGGTAAACTGGCTGCCTTGATTTGATTAATGGTCCAGGGGTAGGGATGGGGGTGGGGGGGCGAGAACTTGGTCATATCTGAAGGTGAAGTTCCGTAAAGCAGCTGTCCCTGTAACAGCACATGAACCAAAACATTCTTTGAAATTCAACACCTCTCCAATTTTTGCAGTGCTGACCTCCAGGCAAGTCAAACTGCGGCTCTAATTTAAATAGCTGTTGATAACAATAGCTAGCCATGGCAGGAGGAGGCTCACACAATTCCTGGCTTGGGGTGGTTGCCTTTCTCGGGGCATTTTAGCATTTCTGTGTGAGATTTTGAGATTCCCTCACTGCTGAAAGGTGCCTGGGGATGGTGCTTGTGTTTTAATTTCCAACACTCTGCAACCTCCTTGGCTGATCACGTTTTTTGTTCTGGAAAAGGCCCATGGAAATAGTTATTGTGGGAATATTTAGGGTGGCAGGAGAGGATATATTGTTTCTTAATACCCCTCCTAACCAGCGCTAGAAAGCTCCTTATGTAGCAGAGTTTACATTCCCTCTCACACACAGCAGAAATCTGATTGCAGACTTGTGTGCGTTTCTTAAGACAATACACAATTCAATTTGGCTTCCCAAATTGAAATGTGTTCTAATATTTTCCTGGTGTTGTTGTTTAGTCGTTTAGTCATGTCCGACTCTTCGTGACCCCACGGACCATAGCACGCCAGGCACTCCTGTCTTCCATTGCCTCCCGCAGCTTGGTCAAACTCATGTTCGGAGCTTCGAGAACACTGTCCAACCATCTCATCCTCTGCCGTCCCCTTCTCCTAGTGCCCTCAATCTTTCCCAACATCAGAGTCCTTTCCAAGGATTCTTCTCTTCTCATGATGTGGCCAAAGTATTGGAGCCTCAGCTTCACGATCTGTCCTTCCAGGGAGCACTCAGGGCTGATTTCCTTCAGAATGGATAAGTTTGATCTTCTTGCAGTCCATGGGACTCTCAAGAGTCTCCTCCAGCACCATAATTCAAAAGCATCAATTCTTCGACGATCAGCCTTCTTTATAGCCAGCTCTCACTTCCATACATCACTACTGGGAAAACCATAGCTTTAACTATACAGACCTTTGTCGGCAAGATGATATCTCTGCTTTTTAAGATGCTGTCTAGGTTTGTCATTGCTTTTCTCCCAAGAAGCAGGCGTCTTTTAATTTCGTGACTGCTGTCACCATCTGCAGTGATCATGGGGCCCAAAATAGTAAAATCTCTCACTGCCTCCATTTCTTCCCCCTCTACTTGCCAGGAGGTGATGGGACCAGTGGCCATGATGTTCAGCTTCAGACCATATTTTGCGCTCTCCTCTTTCACCCTCATTAAAAGGTCCTTAATTCCTCCTCACTTTCTGCCATCAAGGTTGTGTCATCAAGCATATCTGAGTTTGTTGATATTTCTTCCGGCAATCTTAATTCTGGTTTGGGATTCATCCAGTCCAGCCTTTCGCATGATGAATTCTGCATATAAGTTAAATCAGCAGGGAGACAATATAGAGCCTTGTTGTACTCCTTTCCAAATTTTGAACCAATCTGTTGTTCCATATCCAGTTCTAATTGTAGCTTCTTGTCCCACATAGAGATTTCTCAGGAGACAGATGAGGTGATCAGGCACTCCCATTTCTTTAAGAACTTGCCATAGTTTGCTGTGGTCGACACAGTCAAAGGCTTTTGCATAGTCAATGAAGCAGAAGTAGACGTTTTTCTGGAACTCTCTAGCTTTCTCCATAATCCAGCGCATGTTTGCTATTTGGTCTCTGGTTCCTCTGCCCTTTCAAAATCCAGCTTGCACTTCTGGGAGTTCTCGGTCCACATACTGCCTAAGCCTGCCTTGTAGAATTTTAAGCATAACCTTGCTAGCGTGTGAAATGAGGGCACTTGTGCGGTAGTTGGAGCATTCTTTGGCACTGCCCTTCTTTGGGATTGGGATGTAGACTGATCTTCTCCAATCCTCTGGCCACTGCTGAGTTTTCCAAACTTGCTGGCGTATTGAGTGTAGCACCTTAACAGCATCATCTTTTAAAATTTTAAATAGTTCAGCTGGAATATCATCACTTCCACTGGCCTTGTTATTAGCAGTGCTTTCTAAGGCCCATTTGACTTCACTCTCCAGGATGTCTGGCTCAAGGTCAGCAACCACACTACCTGAGGTGTACGAGACCTCCATATCTTTCTGGTATAATTCCTCTGTGTATTCTTGCCACCTCTTCTTGATGTCTTCTGCTTCTGTTAGGTCCTTACCACTTTTGTCCTTTATTATGGTAATCTTTGTACAAAATGTTCCTTTAATATCTCCAATTTTCTTGAACAGATCTCTGGTTTTCCCCATTCTATTGTTTTCCTCTTTTTATTTTCATTGCTCGTTTAAGAAGGCCGTCTTGTCTCTCCTTGCTATTTTTTTGGAAATCTGCATTCAATTTCCTGTATCTTTCACTATCTCCCCCACATTTTGCTTGCCTTCTCTCTCCTGCTATTTGTAAGGCCTCGTTGGACAGCCACTTTGCTTTCTTACATTTCCTTTTCATTGGGATGGTTTTCGTTGCTGCCTCCTGTATAATGTTACGAGCCTCCATCCATAGTTCTTCAGGCACTCTGTCCACCAAATCTAAATCCTTAAACCTGTTCCTCACTTCCACTGTGTATTCATAAGGGATTTGATTTAGATTGTATCTTACTGGCCCCGTGGTTTTTCCTACTTTCTTCAGTTTAAGCTGGAATTTTGCTATAAGAAGCTGATGATCTGAGCCACAATCAGCTCCAGGTCTTGTTTTTGCTGACTATATAGAGCTTCTCCATCTTTGGCTGCAGAGAATATAATCAATCTGATTTCGATGCTGCCCATCTGGTGATTTCCATATGTAGAGTTGTCTCTTGTGTTGTTGGAAAAGAGTGTTTTTGATGACCAGCTTGTTCTCTTGACAGAACTCTATTAGCCTCTGCCCAGCTTCATTTTGAACTCCAAGGCCAAACTTGCCAGTTGTTCCTTTTATCTCTTGATAAACTTTAGCATTCTAATCCCCTATAATGAGAAGAATATCCTTCTTTGGTGTCATTTCTAGAAGGTGTTGTAAGTCTTCATAGAATTGGTCCCCTTGAATCCCTCCTAAAACATTAAAGACATCACAGTCTTATTCGTAAGCAATAAAAAGAAAGTTTACTCATGATCAGGCAGAGCACAGTGTGATCCCTGAAGGCAGGCTTTAGGCTTAAAGTTACAAACATGTTCAAACAAGTTTACCCCATATGGGAGACAACCTGGGGGACAGCTTGGCTGGCAGCCATCAGTCCAGTCTAGGTGCAGGACAAAAGGTCAAAAGATGAGAGAGAGAGAGAGAGAGAGAGAGAGAGAGAGAGAGAGAGAGAGAGAGAGGGAGGGAGAGGGAGAGAGAGGCAGTACGCCTTGGCCTTTTACCAGGTCTGGAAAGGTGACACCCACCCACATGCAAGGAAGGATCCTCCAGGTTTTGACTGGCTGGACCAAACATTCCCTTGCATGTCCACTCTAGCAAATCAAGGAAAGTTGTACTTGACTGCTCTCAGTGGATTACATCCCAGAGTTATTAGGTCTTATGACAGGGGTCAGCAAGCTTTTCCAAATTTCCAAATTTTGAACCAATCTGTTGTTCCATATCCAGTTCTAATTGTAGCTTCTTGTCCCACATAGAGATTTCTCAGGAGACAGATGAGGTGATCAGGCACTCCCATTTCTTTAAGAACTTGCCATAGTTTGCTGTGGTCGACACAGTCAAAGGCTTTTGCATAGTCAATGAAGCAGAAGTAGACGTTTTTCTGGAACTCTCTAGCTTTCTCCATAATCCAGCGCATGTTTGCTATTTGGTCTCTGGTTCCTCTGCCCTTTCAAAATCCAGCTTGCACTTCTGGGAGTTCTCGGTCCACATACTGCCTAAGCCTGCCTTGTAGAATTTTAAGCATAACCTTGCTAGCGTGTGAAATGAGGGCACTTGTGCGGTAGTTGGAGCATTCTTTGGCACTGCCCTTCTTTGGGATTGGGATGTAGACTGATCTTCTCCAATCCTCTGGCCACTGCTGAGTTTTCCAAACTTGCTGGCGTATTGAGTGTAGCACCTTAACAGCATCATCTTTTAAAATTTTAAATAGTTCAGCTGGAATATCATCACTTCCACTGGCCTTGTTATTAGCAGTGCTTTCTAAGGCCCATTTGACTTCACTCTCCAGGATGTCTGGCTCAAGGTCAGCAACCACACTACCTGAGGTGTACGAGACCTCCATATCTTTCTGGTATAATTCCTCTGTGTATTCTTGCCACCTCTTCTTGATGTCTTCTGCTTCTGTTAGGTCCTTACCACTTTTGTCCTTTATTATGGTAATCTTTGTACAAAATGTTCCTTTAATATCTCCAATTTTCTTGAACAGATCTCTGGTTTTCCCCATTCTATTGTTTTCCTCTTTTTATTTTCATTGCTCGTTTAAGAAGGCCGTCTTGTCTCTCCTTGCTATTTTTTTGGAAATCTGCATTCAATTTCCTGTATCTTTCACTATCTCCCCCACATTTTGCTTGCCTTCTCTCTCCTGCTATTTGTAAGGCCTCGTTGGACAGCCACTTTGCTTTCTTACATTTCCTTTTCATTGGGATGGTTTTCGTTGCTGCCTCCTGTATAATGTTACGAGCCTCCATCCATAGTTCTTCAGGCACTCTGTCCACCAAATCTAAATCCTTAAACCTGTTCCTCACTTCCACTGTGTATTCATAAGGGATTTGATTTAGATTGTATCTTACTGGCCCCGTGGTTTTTCCTACTTTCTTCAGTTTAAGCTGGAATTTTGCTATAAGAAGCTGATGATCTGAGCCACAATCAGCTCCAGGTCTTGTTTTTGCTGACTATATAGAGCTTCTCCATCTTTGGCTGCAGAGAATATAATCAATCTGATTTCGATGCTGCCCATCTGGTGATTTCCATATGTAGAGTTGTCTCTTGTGTTGTTGGAAAAGAGTATTTTTGATGACCAGCTTGTTCTCTTGACAGAACTCTATTAGCCTCTGCCCAGCTTCATTTTGAACTCCAAGGCCAAACTTGCCAGTTGTTCCTTTTATCTCTTGATAAACTTTAGCATTCTAATCCCCTATAATGAGAAGAATATCCTTCTTTGGTGTCATTTCTAGAAGGTGTTGTAAGTCTTCATAGAATTGGTCCCCTTGAATCCCTCCTAAAACATTAAAGACATCACAGTCTTATTCGTAAGCAATAAAAAGAAAGTTTACTCATGATCAGGCAGAGCACAGTGTGATCCCTGAAGGCAGGCTTTAGGCTTAAAGTTACAAACATGTTCAAACAAGTTTACCCCATATGGGAGACAACCTGGGGGACAGCTTGGCTGGCAGCCATCAGTCCAGTCTAGGTGCAGGACAAAAGGTCAAAAGATGAGAGAGAGAGAGAGAGAGAGAGAGAGAGGGAGGGAGGGAGAGGGAGAGAGAGGCAGTACGCCTTGGCCTTTTACCAGGTCTGGAAAGGTGACACCCACCCACATGCAAGGAAGGATCCTCCAGGTTTTGACTGGCTGGACCAAACATTCCCTTGCATGTCCACTCTAGCAAATCAAGGAATGTTGTACTTGACTGCTCTCAGTGGATTACATCCCAGAGTTATTAGGTCTTATGACAGGGGTCAGCAAGCTTTTCCACTGTCCCTCCGATCATGTGAGGGAGTCCATTCCACTGTCAAACAGCTCTTACTGTGATTTTTTTTGTATGTTTAGTCAGAATCTCCTTTCTTGTAACTTAAAGCCATGGGTTTGAATCCTACCCCCCAGAGCATGAGAAAACAAGCTTGTTCTATCTTCCATGTGGGAGCTGTGTGGAGCGATTACTTTTTTTTTTAAAGAGATAGTCATTCAGACATCTGAAATATCCACCAGCAGCTCAGGGGTTGTGCCCCCCCCCCCAATACAGATTTACTGTTTATAAGGATGAAATTAGATACCATGTGGAGATTGATGAGTGGCTATTGCAGCAGCCCTGTTCAGAAGCTATTGCTCATGACAGAGGAATGTGCGAATGGTGAGTAGAGCCTTTGTACGTATGCCCTACAGGCAAAAGTTTTTGGGTGTTCTGGAACTCTGACTGCATGCAAGCCGTTGTCTGTACAACTGTTCACATGAAAACTGGCCCTTCAGCCAAGTGGAAGATCTGACTGGATCAGGACTGCGATGCTTAGAGTCAGAGGACCAACCATTGCATCTTTTTCTGAAACAAAATCCTCACCACCATTAATCACTAGGGGTAAAATATAGTACAAAGACAATATAGATATACTATATGAGGCTATTAGCAGTCACTAGGGACTATTTTGATCAGGAAATGGTTCAGGCATAATGTTAACCGCCTGCTTTCCTTAAATTGTCCTTCCTCACTTCCTTTCTTTGCTCTATTTATTAGAAAAAATAAGCCATGGTGGTATAACTTAAGCTTTTTTGAGAGGTGGGGATGGGGGACACTGTGTGGTTGCTGAGAGTGGGGCTGTGCTGGTCACCCTGTCCCTGGAACCAGAGATGCTGCTGACTCCACCCTGAGATGTCCGGTGCCTGAAGTCCGATGCTTGGGGTGGCCCATGTGGCTCCTGTTCCTCATCATCTCTGGATGCCCCTTTCACATAACTCATAGAAGAAGGGAGCTAAAGACCGTAGGAGATCCACTCAATGGATCACAACATGCTGTCTAGTTTGGCCCTGAAAACTAGGTCACTCTCACCGCACAGAAGTTTATCCCATGTTATACATAGTCAAAGTAGAGCTACAGGTATGGGGGGGGGGGCAAGACGTGTCTGCTAGGAAGAGAGAATCAGTACAATGATCACAAAGGAAAAGTGAACTTATTTCAAAGGACTCTAATATATATTATTTCCTAAGATACAAGACTTCAAAGGAATCACAAAAACATGCAGATAAATAGATTATGCTTCTGAGGTGATTCATCATTTCAACAATACAATTTTTTTTTGGACTTCCACCTGAAATTACTTGAATTCTGCCTTCTAAAGAAGATGTTCCTTTTATCTATGTTATTTTTATCCTCTCAAAGAGGAGAAAAGATACTTCCTAATCACCTACCTCGAATACATTGTTTGATGTCTCCTCGAGACCACGCAGGACATACAGAAAGATTATGATGGCGTATGAAACCCTGATGATACTCCCTACAGTACTTCACCCAGATGCGGAAGACAAAAATGGGCAGTTGAATTAAAGGCAAAAGATTTGCTATAATCCCAGAATAATATCACAGGGTTTCTTTAAAAAAAAAGTACTGCTGAAAACTTATTTTATTACTGCAAATAAATACATACAGGTAGGTAGGTAGGTACACTGTGTACAGGGATTAATCAAATATGTATTATTATTATTATTATTATTATTATTATTATTATTAATCATCATCATTATTATTTCTTGGCCATTTCCTTTCCCATGAACATATTTTGTTCCAGTTGGCTCTCTTCCTGTGTCACACATTCCTTAAAAGAATTAGGTTAGATTTCGGATTGGTCAAGGTTCCGCATTTACTTTTTAAACTGATAAGAATCAAGACTTATTCCCCATATATCCACGTAATTAGAAGGCGCTGGGCTATGAAGGTGCTGGGCCCATTTGTTGGCCTGCATCGGCCACATGGCATCAGGGCATCCCTGTGAGAAGGACAGTCGGAGTGGAGCAGGTACCTGGTGTTTTCTTGCCTGCTTCTTCTGACACTTTTACGTAATGGAGGCTTATTTTTCGGGGTCTACTCTTCCTCCTAGATGCCCCAGACATGCAATTAAAGTGTTGCAATGTGCCCTGAGCACCCATTTGTGACAGGGGCGGAAGCCAGAACCAGGTCAGCCATAACTCACATGGTTTCAGTGACGCCGACTCTTTATTCAAGGGCACAAGGCAGCCCAGGAGGCCAGGCCTAGTGAGCACAGCAACTCATCCTGATGGAACTTGCCCCTATGAGGCCATTGTGAGGACTGAAGGTCCCCTCTTCTCCCGGTTCCTTCTCAAGCACTCTGAGGCATCTTCATCTTGTCTGTCGTTTCTCTGCCCTCATCATATTGCAGATATTAATATTGCGCAGTTTGAAGCAACTGGATGAATAAAAACTGACTCCCTTTGAAATGAAGCATCATCCAGACCTGTTAGATTGTTCAAAACTTTACTTGCAAAACTTTCTTCAAAACAGAATTTAAACATCAAATGATACCATTCCATAAGACTTGTACCAGTCCAAGACGTAGACTCAGCATCTTACAAGGTATGAAATAATTTCAGCTGACCTAGAAGCAGAGGCCTCTCTCTCCCAACTGCCTGCCTTAGGAAATGCAGCTCCTGGAGAGTCAGAGTCTGAGGATAAAGAACTCAGCTTACCCTTCCCAGATGGCAAATTTGCAATTCAATACCTCTCATGTTATGTAAGGTTAGAACACCATGTCAGAGCTACCTGAAAACAATAAGAGTTATTTATCAACCCATCAAGGCAGCGCATAGAACACTTTTTGCTCTTAATTTAGCTTCAGTGGAATCTTTCAGTTAAATTCTATCAGCAATACATTTCAGTGTGAATTAAAACAATTATACTTAACACTTCATACCTCTTTGTGATCTGGGAAACCGGAGGGGGGGGGGAGCTGGTCACTGCAGGAGGGGGAGACCCCATGCCTTTTCACCATCCACACCCATCTCTGCTTCTTGGCCTCCCCTCCTTCAGCTTCTGACTCTGATTCTGACCTTCTCTCTACCACAAAGTCCCTATGCTCACTAAGTGCTTTTACCTCTTCAGCTTCTGACATCTCCTCCTCCCAGTCAGCTCCCAGTCAGCTCCCTCTTGTCCCTCTTACCACTCATAGTTGTCCCACCATCTATCTCTGGGCCCTGAGCCATCTTCCCCTGGGGGTTCCCCAGGTGGTGCCTCCCACCAATCCTCTGCCTCCAACTTCGTTGTTGTTTAGTCGCTTAGTCGTGTCCGACTCTTCGTGGCCCCATGGACCAGAGCACGCCAGGCACCCCTGTCTTCCACTGCCTCCCGCAGTTTGGTCAGACTCATGTTCGTAGCTTCGAGAACACTGTCCAATCATCTCGTCCTCTGTTGTCCCCTTCTCCTTGTGCCCTCCATCTTTCCCAACATCAGGGTCTTTTCCAGGGAGTCTTCTCTTCTCATGATATGGCCCAAGTATTGGAGCCTCAGCTTCAGGATCTGTCCTTCCAGTGAGCACTCAGGGCTGATTTCCTTCAGAATGGATAGGTTCGATCTTCTTGCAGTCCATGGGACTCTCAAGAGTCTCCTCCAGCACCATAATTCAAAAGCATCAATTCTTCGGCGATCAGCCTTCTTTATGGTCCAGCTCTCACTTCCATACATCACTACTGGGAAAACCATAGCTTTAACTATACGGACCTTTGTCGGCAAGGTGATGTATCTGCTTTCTAAGATGCTGTTTGTCATTGCTTTTCTCCCAAGAAGCAGGCGTCTTTTAATTTCGTGACTGCTGTCACCATCTGCAGTGATCATGGAACCCAAGAAAGTAAAATCTCTCACTGCCTCCATTTCTTCCCCTTCTATTTGAGAAGAGAAGACTCTTTGGAAAAGACAGTGGAAGACAGGAGTGCCTGGTGTGCTCTGGTCCATGGGGTCACGAAGAGTCGGACACGACTAAATGACTAAACAACAACAAAGTTATCAATGGCGACTAGCCACAATAGCTATGTTCTGTCTCCACAGTCCTAAACAGCATGCTTCTCAAGACCAGTTGCTGAAAACCACAGGAGGGGCAGTGTGCTCTTGTGCTTGGATCCTGCTTCTGAAGTTCCTATATTCACTGTGAGAACAGGATGCTGTACTAGATGGGATCATTGGCCTGATCCTGCAGGCTCTTCTTATGGAAGACTTAGGAAAACAAATAACAAACATAAAATGTTCCCTACCCCTAAGACTGAGAAAACAGACATACAAGAAAATCTGCAGAGTAAAGCCTTGTTGTCTGTTTCAAAATTAACCAGAGGAAAATGTTATTATTTTCAGCCATGCTGAAAACAGCTCTCAGTGATCACAGGACTACTGCTTACTGAAATTACTGTAAGAAATCTCAGAAATGATGACAAAAGAGCACAATGCTGGGATAATACAGTGGAGCTCCTTTATGTTTTAAAGAAAGAAAGAGAAAGGCTTGGCAAAGATCCATGGTGAACGGTGAAGGTCTTTCTCCTCCTGTTGCCAGTTACCTCCTTTGCAGCTCTGTTCTTCTGCTCTGCTCTCCCCATCAGCACTGAAGGCTGGTGCCCATTGGCACTGGGAGGGATCAAGGCAGGGAGCCAGAGCCAGTGAGAGGAAGACCAAACTAACTCTGCTAGTCCCCATCCTTTTCCCCTTGGCCTGCTCCTTTCCTAGCCCAGGGAAAACCTGCTCTTTGGCTCTCAATGGAAGCCAAGGGCAATCTGGAGAAACCCAAATTGCTGTTTGCTCTGACTGAGCACTAAAGAAGCAGCAATTCAAGAGGAAGTGTGAATAAGCTCTTGGGCACATGGAAAGAGATACTTTTTGGAAGGTTCATCCTATTGTGGGTTGCTCAGCTTCAAAACAATCTAAGCATTTCAGCAGGCATGTGAGAAAAAACAATGCTGGCCACAACTTCAGGTTGGTCTGACACAGTCAAAATAAATAAAAAATTGTCCAGTAGCACCTTAACGACCAACTAAGTTTGTTCAGGGTATAAGCTTTCATGTGCATGCACACTTCTTCAGATACCACAGCTTGTTCATGGATTGGAGGGCATCTGGTCACCATTAGTTTTATTATAATATAGGCTTGACTTTCTGAACTGAAGGCAGGAGAAGAAGAATCATCTTCTTCTTTGGTAAACAACTTGCAAATGTCAAATCTTGAAATCCCCCAATTATGCTGCTGGCACATCACTAGCATCAATGGGATAAATCACTGCATGGATCAATGAGAATGAGCACTGTGAGGGCAAAAAGAAGAGCATGGGCGTGGTGCAACTTCAGAAGACTATGACTGTGTTAGAAACAAGTGCCCCAAATAGCTGAGAATGGAAGGTGCTTTTCAACATGAAAACAAATACAAAGTGAGGTGAGTAGTTTCAGCTGGCCCTATTTAAATATGTCCTGGATTTGACCGAGAACAGAAGGCATTTTCCCCATCTGGTTTTCCCAGCCTCCCAACTAGAAATCTCATTTATTGCAAATAGATTTGAGAGAGTCACCTAGGGACTCAAAACAATTGCAATGATGCATAGCGGTTATGTTTATCCAGAGATTGCATTGGTCATTGAAATCACAAAAGTAAACTGATATCCTGCTCTTCAGCATCACAGTTAAAATGAGTGTTGCTCAATCAAAAGGGAAATGGAAAAAATCTAGCAGAAAATGGATTAAACCTTTTGCCTTCACTTGTCTCTGTGGGTCTGGGAAGTCATAAAAACACTGGACCTGGTTAATGGAGGAGACTGACTTTCTGTCCCTTGCTACTTTTTAATACTACCAGTTTGTTAAAAGGAACATTGATAACATAGCAATTATTTATTGATCTGGACATGCAGTTCCAGCATGGTTTGATGTTCTCCATTTCCAAATTCTCTGAATGTCCACTTTTCTCAAACATCAAACAAAATATTTTGTAAATCTATCAAAATAAAAATGACGATTTTAGAAGAAAAACATCTCAGATTAAAACTTTGCACACTGGCACGTTATAATTCCAGACTGAAGTCTGGAGTATTTGCATATGTTTCTGTCCTCACTTCTGGTAAGATTTTCACATGATGTTAGTGAATAGAAAACCACCATCCCATTAATGAAAGTGATGAGTAAAGAGGAGCAAAGTACAGGCGTTCGGGAGCCAAAACGTTTGACTCACAAAGCTTTTGACTTCTGAGGTGAAACCGTATACAAATGAGTTCTAAAGATAATTAAAATTCCTGAGATGCAACGCTCATGGGCGTACCCAGCGAGGGACGGGGGGGCAGCTGCCCCCCCCTACATAGCTGCCCAGTATCCCGTATATCCCGGTTTTCAAAGCACTGTGTTTTCTGCCGGCTCGGGCAATGAAGGCTTAAAGGTTGCGGCGAAGAAATTCCACCTCCTGCCTTTAAGGATTGGATGCTGCTGCAAGCCAGAGGAGCAGAACAAAAACAAACAAACAAACAAACCACCCGGCTGAGCCTTCATTGGCCGCCTAGGCAGCCACTCGCTGGTCCCTCCCAGAGCTCCTTTGCACGCATCGGATCTCCTGTCCTCCCTCCCCTTAGGTCTCTCTCTGTGTGTGTGTGTTGTGTGGAGGTAGCTAGCTTTCAGGGCGCGTGTGCTACGAGGTCCCGTCTGCTTATCATTTGCCTGCCTCTTTTGTCGCCGTTCCACACTCACGCCAGCTTCCTTTCATTGGGCTTTTACTGCCGCTGTGTCCCCACTACCACTTGAGTTCAAAACAAACAACCTTCTCAGGACACCGGAGCAGCACAGTTTTGCCCTTCTCCTCTTTCGTTTCCGCAGCCCCTGCTGAGTGTTAGTCCTTTCCTCCCCCTCCCCCTTATGATCAATAGCTACAAGGACACCTATCTTTGTTTTGTTTTTCTAATTGCAATTTCAAAACAAAACAAGACTCACAAAGTATTCCATTACAACAATAACCCACATCCTAAAGTAAAAGTAACAACAAAAGAGAAGTTTTTATTCACAACCACTCCCTCTCCTTTCCTCCCTCTCCCTTTTCCTCCCCCCGTTCCCCCATTAGACTTCCTGTCAGTTTCTGATATATATCCTAAGTTTTAAAACAAATGTACATTACTCAATAAAAATCTCTGTATCTAACATCTAATACATTATTTTCTCTTAGCGTGCCTCGGTTAAAGCAAGAAAATTATCTTAATTGGTCCACTTTCCAAGCTCAATCAAATGCTTGCATAGACAATAAGCCTTTACTGTATATTTGCACATATAGTTTATAATCAGGGGTCAGCAAACTTTTTCATCAGGGGGCCGGTCCACTGTCCCTCAGACCTTGTGGGGGGCCGGACTGTATTTTGAAAAAAAATATGAATGAATTCCTATGCCCCACAAATAACCCAGAGATGCATTTTAAATAAAAGGACACATTCTACCCATGTAAAAACATGCTGATTCCCGGACCGTCTGTGGGCCGGATTTAGAAGGCGATTGGGCCGCATCCAGCCCCCGAGCCTTAGTTTGGGACCCCTGGTTTATATCTTCCCCAGTTTTCCATAAATTTATCCATTGACATGCCTCTTAAAGAATTTGTTAGATATTCCATTTCCGCTAATTCCTGCATTTTACCCTGCCATTCAATTATTGAAGGGGTCTCCTGTTCTTTCCAACCCTTAGCCACCAATAGTCTAGCCACCGCTGTTGCGTAAAGGAAAATTTCTTTTGCTGAACTCGGTACATCTTTTCCTACAATACTTAACAAAAAAAGCCTCAGGTCTTTTAGGAAAAGTGATGCCCAACATTTTCTTCAGTTCGTCATATATTAGTATCCAAAATATTTTAAGCTTCCCGCAAGTCCACCACATGTGATATAAATCGGCACCGTTTCCCCCACACCTCCAGCATATATTCACTAAGTTTTTATACACCTTTGACAACCAGGCAGGAGTTAAGTACCAGCGGTGCTGTAATTTCATCATATTTTCCTTAATATTGTAACTCGCGGTGAAGTTCTTGTTAATTTTCCATAAATTTTCCCTCTCAGATATCATAATGGGGCACCCTATGTCTTGCGCCCATCTTATCATAGTGGCTTTGGTCCCGTCTTCCATCACTTCAAAATTTAAGAGAAGCCGGTACATTCTTGAAATTGTTTTTGTTTTATTGTCTATTAAATCAGTTTCTAATTTTGTGGGTTCTTTTCCAAATCTTATTTTTTTTTTATCTTCTTTAAATAACTCATATATTTGGTAATATTCTAACTAGCTTGTAAGGAAGGCCTTCACTTCCTCGTAATTTTTGATTTTTATTTGACCCTCACTTTCAATCAATAAGTTCTTATATGTTATCCAGCTCTCTTTCATATTCTTTTTTTTAACTGTAATTGCCTCTTGGCGTCTTTGGTTTTAAAAATCTTTTGTATTTTCCCCAAACTTTAAACAGGGCGTTTCTTATTATATCATTAGAGAAGCTATCTTTGGCTGTAATTCGCTGCCACGTTGGGGTTTCCTCTTCACCCCCCCCCAGGAGGGAGTGTTGCGCTCTCCCCACCCCCCTGATTTCCTTAACGGAGGCTTGGAACAGCTGCTTTTCAGTTTTCCCCTTTTCTCCTCCTCTGTTGTCCCCCCACCCCACCCCCCTCAAGTGGGAGCTCTTGTGTCCCTGCCTCCTTGCCTTTCCGACGCCTGGGAGACTTTGGAGTTACAGTGGTACCTCGGTTTATGAACACAATTGGTTCCGGAAGTCTGTTCATAAACTGAAGCATTCATAAACTGAAGCGAACTTTCCCATTGAAAGTAATGGAAAGTGGATTAATCCGTTCCAGACGGTCCGCGGAGTAACCGTTCATAAACTGAAGCGAACTTTTCCATTGAAAGTAATGGAAAGTGGATTAATCCGTTCCAGACGGGTACGCGAAGTACTTAAACTGAAGCGTTCATAAACTGAAACATGGGTGTAATTGGTTCCGGAAGTCTGTTCATAAACTGAAGCGTTCATAAACTGAAGCGAACTTTCCCATTAAAAGTAATGGAAAGTGAATTAATCCGTTCCAGATGGGTCCGCGGCGTTCATAAACCGAAAATTCATAAACCGAGGTGTTCATAAACCGAGGTTCCACTGTATTTCATTTTACATCCTGGGGTTTCGTCTTATCTGCATTCACCTGGTTAACAAACATGCCTGCTTTGTTTTGAGTTTTTCTGGGGGTGATTTCCAGGCCTTTTACTGTGTTCCTTAAACTTCTTCGCTTTTCTGTTCCTGCTGTGAGCTGCTGGGTCTTAATTGTGCTTTGTGTTTCTGGGAAAACTCTGGCTTGCATCCGTTTTTGCAGTGGTTGGGGCTGAATCGTACTTGCATCCCTGTTTTCAGGGGCTAGGGACGTTCGCCATCTTTGGGGTTTTAAACAGTACCCTTGGCTTCACGTGCTTGGTGACAGTTTTTTTTTTAAAAAAAGGTCACCCCCCATGGCTTGCCCCCCCCCCCAGTTTTGATCTTGGGTACGCCCCTGGCAACGTTCCCTTCTGAATCTAGCACCTCTGGCCGTCACTGATGCAATGGCTCTCTTGTGAGATGATATTCGGCACCTTAATGCCACCTGCAAAACCAACCCCCCTTGGTCTCTCATATTCTGGGCAATGATTTCCCTTCCATGGCTCATAGTTCAGGTTTCACAGTCCCCAGACCCCAGGGATCTCTAAGCCATGTGACAGCAAGTGCTGGATGCCAAGATGTTATAAAAGCAATGTCATTCCAATTAAACCGAGGTGCTTTCAGAATCTGAGAAGCTCTCATTCTGTCACCACCCAGTGCTTACCTGTCGTTCTACAGCTGGGGGAAATAGTAATATGGAAACTATATCAGAGTAATTTGAAAATGTTTTGGGATGGAGCAGTTGGACTAAGTCTTATGTGGGAGAAAATGTTCCCATCTCATGTAGGGCTCAAGCAGAGTGCAGCAATTTCTCTTCTTCCAGAATGTAAGCACATGAACATATTGAAATTCAAATGCACAGTGAGTCCAATTTAAAACATCACCTGGGGAAATGACTGATATAATATAGTAGATAGTTTTAGAATTTATATATACACCAATATATATGCATACATTTGCACACCTAACTCTGTTTTAGCAAGTTCTTGGTCCATGACACGTCCGCCTAAAATTCAGAAACCTATTTTTTTAGAGTGGATATCCTTTTTACTGTTATATTGATCTTATATTTAGACTAAAAATGAGTGAATGAATCAACAGGACTACAGTGGTACCTCGGTTTACAAACACAATTGGTTCCGGAATTCTGTACTTAACCTGAAACGAACTTTCCCATTGAAGGTAATGGAAAGTGGATTAATCCGTTCCAGACGGTCTGTGGAGTACTTAAACTGAAGCGTACTTAACCTGAAGCGAACTTTCCCATTGAAAGTAATGGAAAGTGGATTAATCCGTTCCAGGCGGGTCCGCGGAGTACTGAACCTGAAGCGTACTTAACCCGAAGTATGGGTGTAATTGGTTCTGGAAGTCTGTTCATAAACTGAAACGTTCATAAACTGAAGCGAACTTTCCCATTGAAGGTAATGGAAAGTGGATTAATCCATTCTAGACAGTCCACAGAGTACTTAACCTGAAGCGAACTTTCCCATTGAAAGTAATGGAAAGTAGATTAATCCGTTCCAGACGGGTCCGCGGAGTACTTAAACTGAAAGTACTCAAACCGAGGCGTACTTTCATCCAACACTAAGGGGGAAATCTTATGGCAAGATGTCCCTGGATGAGCAGATTATGATGTACCAGATCTCTGGCTCAATGGCTGATTTCCAGCTCAGCTGGCATTAAGGCTGCAATCCCAGTTTAGCCAAATATATGCTGGTGTTAAATTGGTCATCTCGGTCAGGCCAAAGCTAGCTGAGCCAAGTCCCAAGAAAGGAGTGTTTGCAGGGCAAAACCAGGAAGCTAGGCTTAGGCTGGATCCCAAGCCATTCAGCTCAGTCACATGACCTGCCATAGACAAGGACGGGGGGGGGGCTAGCGGGCTGTGGCCCCAGGTGCACAATTTTGAGGGGGCATGAACAAGGCACCTCCACACAGGCGCTGGCTTCTGGGGGAACCCACCCAGGCACATTCTGGCAGACGCCATTCCTGGCTTCCTGCCCTTCCCTGCCTGCCACTGGGGATCTCTGGCCTCACCCCCATATCCACAGGCTTAGGCATAGGATTGCTCCCTAACCCCAGATATCTGGGTGTAAGTCCCATTGAAATCTATAGGGTTTGCTTCTGAGTTGACTTAGCTAGGATTGTGCTGTGAATTGTTAAGAATGTTATCAAATGATGACAACATCCCGGTTTGTTACTTTTGCTGCTTCACTAATTTGTTGATGAAGTGGACCTTTAAATAACAATATTTAGTCTTTCTAAATCCTAAATGAGATCTTATCAATGGCCCTTTTGTACAGGATTGTTTATTTGGATTGGTAATTATTCTGTCATTGTCCACATTGTCAAAGTTCAACTTGTAAGCTCTTTGGGGCAGCTCTCTACAACTGCCTTGCTCACTTGTGAACTGGACTTAGTTTTGTATTTGAGTATATGCTTCTGTGCCTTAAAAATATGCTTAACAGTGTTTTTATTTTTGTGTGAAGTGCCTTTTTGAGGGGGGAACGTGTGATATGAATGCATTCCCTCCAAGTGTCCAAATTTCCCAGGGACGGCCCCAGAATTACAAAAGCCATCCCATCCCAGATTCTGATTTGATACTGGAATCCCCCTATTTCCACATTGTTTCCAGGCCTTTGACCATTTTGGTTGCCCTCCTCTGGACACGTTCCAGCTTGTCAGTATCCTTCTTGAACTGTGGTGCCCAGAACTGGACACAGTACTCCAGGTGAGGTCTGACCAGAGCAGAATACAGTGGTATTATTACTTCCCTTGATCTAGATGCTATACACTCCTATTGATGCAGCCCAGAATTGCATTGGCTTTTTTAGCTGCTGCATCACACTGTTGACTCATGTCAAGTTTGTGGTCTACCAAGACTCCTAGATCCTTTTCACATGTACTGCTCTCAAGCCAGGTGTTCCCCCATCCTGTATTTGTGCCTTTCATTTTTTTTTTTTTGCCCAAGTGTAGTACTTTACATTTCTCCCTGTTAAAATTCATCTTGTTTGCTTTGGCCCAGTTTTCTAATCTGTTAAGGTCATTTTGAAGTGTGATCCTGTCCTCTGGGGTATTAGCCACCCCTCCCAATTTGGTGTCGTCTACAAATTTGATCAGGATGCCCTCAAGCCCATCATCCAAGTCATTGATAAAGATGTTGAATAAGACTGGGCCCAAGACAGAACCCTGTGGCACCCCACTAGTCACTACTCTCCAGGATGAGGAGGAGCCATTGATGAGCATCCTTTGGGTTCGGTCAGCCAGCCAGTTACAAATCCACTGAATGGTAGCATTGTCTAGCCCGCATTTTACCAGCTTCTTTACAAGAATATCATGGGGCACCTTGTCAAAGGCCTTGCTGAAATCCAGATAGGCTGTATCCCTTCATCTACCAGGCTTGTAAATCTGTCAAAAAATGAGATCAGATTAGTCTGACATGACTTATTTTTCAGAAACCCATGCTGACTTTTAGTGATCCCAGCATTCCTTTCTAGGTGCTCACAGACTGTTTGTTTAATGATCTGCTCTAGAATCTTTCCTGGTCTTGATGTCAGGCTGACTGGGCGGTAATTGTTTGGGTCCTCTCTTTCCCCTTTTTTGAAAATAGGGACAACATTAAGGGTTTTTATCAGGTGGGGGGGAGTGGTGTGGTGGGAGGGGCGCTTGCCCTTCTTCTGATAGGAAATGCTCTGTGTGGGAAGGGGGGGGAATGGGAGGGGTCTAGGTGGGAGTGAGAAATGTCCCTATTTCCATCTGAGGAATGTTGGGGGCTATGTGAATGTTTAGATTTTCTCCCCCCCTTTTTTTAAAAAAAAAGCAGGAGTTAAAAGGAGGAACTTCAGACATGAAGGGAAGCAAGAGAATTGATCAAATACGGCAAAGGATGGGCAAGGGTGACACTGGCATTCCAGATTTTTCTCCCTCAGCTTTAACCAACCTGAAGCTCTTCCCATGTTTGGCCCTCAACTCCCAGTACTGGCTGGGACTGATAGCAGCTGCCCTGCAAAACATCTGGCAGCCCCCAAGTCAGCAAAGGCCACATGTTTCTTGTTTGGGGGCAGGAGAGGAATGGGTATATTTATTGATATCCCCTATATCTGTTCTAAAAGTTGACAACTTTCATTTAGTTTCACTTCCAAATGGGAGGAGTTGAAGGATGGGGAAAGGTGATTGAAGCTGCCCCAGGCTGATATTTTCTCTATGGGCTTCAGGCACAGGAAAACAACAACAACTAAGCACTTAACATAGAAAATCTCTTGGGAGTTCCAGGCCTCTTTCCCTAAGACGCGTTAATGTACCCCAATCCTGCATTTATTCTCCCTTCGGGTTTGTCAGCCAGACCCAGGAGTGCAGACACTGTTCTCCCTCAAATCCCCACGCCAGTTACACGTGACAACAGCAGTTCCTTCAAATACAGCAGTCCATTGGGGGGGGGGAGTCCTTTTTCATAATTGCTTGCTTGTTCAATTTTGAAAATAATAGGAAACAGTGAGGCAAATACTATAATTCCTGAAGTCAGTCAAAGGTGGAGACCAGCCACTTCTGAGTCATGGTCCAGTATGACAAGAGTCAAGCCATTGACACAAAACAGCTGCCAGGCCTTTTTTATATGCAAATCATTCAGCACAATATTGAAAGGGAGGAAAGATAACACTCGTAGCTGTATTTCTTGTAGAATTAATGCCCAGGTGAGACCTCCTGAAATACCACAGTTGTGTCTTATCAAAAACAAGATGCAGTAAAGGCTCAGACTCATTAGGACCCAATTTTCCTTGGCAGCGGCCCAGTGCTTCCATTTGCTCCCAGTGGCCACAGGGAGGGAGGATTGGGGAATAAAGAAACTTAAATTAAAATGGGAGCGTGCCATGCACATTTGGAACGCAATATTGACAGCTCTAATTTCACCCCTCTTTCCAGCACTCATTCATTAAGTCAAAGCAAGAGAGACCAGGAACAGCTGGAGCAACATTCCAGCGTGGCTAACCTTCCCTCCTTTCTTTGTAATATGCTGTTCCGCTTTCCCCTATTGTTTTGTAATGAAATAAAAGCAGATGATTTATTATTAATGCTATCAAATGTGTACGCTGACCATGGTAAACATTAAAAAGACAGGGAGATGGACAAGACCTGCCCAATAGGATTTGCACATAGTTTATTAAGTCCATAGCTGGGCAAACAGTTATATTTTGCTTTTGTTTTCCAGTTCATTTTTGTTATTGAAACCTCCATTACTTTTCATCTTTTAGAATGGCCTTAATTTTGTCATGAATTTTTGCCTGTTTCACCATCCAATCCAAATTGAAGACTGGCGATTCTCCCCTGCTCACTTTCACCTTTCGTTTTCCTTGTAGTCCAGCCATTGGACCCAAATGCTCTGCTGGGGAATCTTTTCTTTTCTGTTCTTTTTTTAGGTAATAGAAGCATGAAATGGTGCCAAAAGCATAGCATCTTTAACTGCCAATGGAACTGCTTGTTCCTTGACTATTCTTCTTATGATGAACGAGGACTGAAAAAGATCCGTTTCATTTGCCCTGTTTTTCAGTTCATACATCTCCTCCTCAATATTCTCCAAACTATTGGAAGGTTGTCTGGCAGGCGGTTAGAATCATAGAATCATAGAGTTGGAAGAGACCACAAGGGCCATCCAGTCCAACCCCCTGCCAAGCAGGAAACACCATCAAAGCATTCCTGACAGATGGCTGTCAAGCCTCTGCTTAAAGACCTCCAAAGAAGGAGACTCCACCACACTCCTTGGCAGCAAATTCCACTGCCGAACAGCTCTTACTGTCAGGAAGTTCTTCCTAATGTTTAGGTGGAATTTTCTTTCTTGTAGTTTGAATCCGTTGCTCCGTGTCCGCTTCTCTGGAGCAGCAGAAAACAACCTTTCTCCCTCCTCTATATGACATCCTTTTATATATTTGAACATGGTTATCATATCACCCCTTAACCTTCTCTTCTCCAGGCTAAACATACCCAGCTCCCTAAGCCGTTCCTCATAAGGCATTGTTTCCAGGCCTTTGACCATTTTGGTTGCCCTCTTCTGGACACGTTCCAGCTTATCAGTATCCTTCTTGAACTGTGGTGCCCAGAACTGGACACAATACTCCAGGTGAGGTCTGACCAGAGCAGAATACAGTGGTACTATTACTTCCCTTGATCTAGATGCTATACTCCTATTGATGCAGCCCAGAATTGCATTGGCTTTTTTAGCTGCTGCATCACACTGCTGACTCATGTCAAGTTTGTGGTCAACCAAAACTCCTAGATCCTTTTCACATGTACTGCTCTCAAGCCAGGTGTCTCCCATCCTGTATTTGTGCCTTTCATTTTTTTTGCCCAAGTGTAGTACTTTACATTTCTCCTTGTTAAAATTCATCTTGTTTGCTTTGGCCCAGTTGTCTAATCTGTTAAGGTCATTCTGAAGTGTGATCCTGTCCTCTGGGGTGTTAGCCACCCCTCCCAATTTGGTGTCATCTGCAAACTTGCTCAGGATTCCCTCAAGCCCATCCTCCAAGTCATTGATAAAGATGTTGAACAAGACTGGGCCCAAGACAGAACCCTGTGGCACCCCACTAGTCACTACTCTCCAGGATGAGGAGGAGCCATTGATGAGCACCCTTTGGGTTCGGTCAGTAAGCCAGCTACAAATCCACTGAATGGTAGCATTGTCTAGCCCACATTTTACCAGCTTCTTTACAAGAATATCATGGGGCACCTTGTCAAAGGCCTTGCTGAAATCAAGATAGGCTACATCCACAGCGTTCCCTTCATCTACCAGGCTTGTAATTCTGTCAAAAAATGAGATCAGATTAGTCTGACATGACTTATTTTTCAGGAACCCATGCTGACTTTTAGTGATCACAGAGTTTCTTTCTAGGTGCTCACAGACTGTTTGCTTAATGATCTGCTCTAGAATCTTTCCTGGTATTGATGTCAGGCTGACTGGGCGGTAATTGTTTGGGTCCTCTCTTTTCCCCTTTTTGAAAATAGGGACAACATTTGCCCTCCTCCAGTCTGCTCTCCAGGAATTTTCAAAGATTATTGCCAGTGGTTCTGAAATCACCTCTGCCAGTTCTTTTAATACTCTTGGATGTAGTTCATCTGGCCCTGGAGACTTGAATACATCTAAACTAGCCAAGTATTCTTGTACTACCTCCTTACTTATCCTGGGCTGTGTTTCCCCTGCTGAATCATCTGCTCCATATTCTTCAGGTCGGGCGTTTTTTTCTTTCTTGGAGAAGACTGAGGCAAAGAAGGCATTGAGGAGTTCTGCCCTTTCTCTGTCCCCTGTTTGCATTTCACCATCTTCTCCTCTGAGTGACCCCACTGTTTCCTTGTTTTTCCTTTTGCTACGGACATACCCATAAAAGCCCTTTTTGTTGCTTTTAACCTCTCTGGCGAGCCTGAGTTCATTCTGTGCTTTAGCTTTTCTGACTTTGTCTCTACACAAAGATATATGTTTGAATTCCTCTCTGGAGATTTCCCCCCTTTTCCATTTTTTGTACATATCCCTTTTAAATCTTAACTCAGTCAAAAGGAGAGCAGGCGGGGGCGGGGCTGGCACGCGTCCTGGGGACGGGGCAAGTCGCCTGCAGGGGCGTGGCGCCCAGCGTGGGCAGGGGGGCAGCCACTCCCCCCCCACACTCCTTTTCCTCCACCAGTGCCACCAGGATGCCTATAGCAAGAAATTCTGCAGTGGTCTTCTGTCCAGTCTTGCTTTGTGTGTTATTGACACCAAAGTCAACCTGGATTGGTGTTCTGCTTTCAACAACAGCCATCAAGATTGTTGTTTGTCCCACATATCTTGTTGGGAGCAGACACTAGAGCGGACCTCTTGGAAGGTGGTGTTGCACACCACTCCAAACTCTGAGTAGTGCAAGATTCCAGGGGTCCAGGACTCCAGCCACTTACCCAGAGTTCAGTGACTGTGGTGTCTTTAGGACATATGGTTTATTTACACATATATACAACCTTAGTCTACGCTGGAGCGGCTCACAGCATTACACACACACACACCCTGACAGTGGGCCTTGCTTCTCCTGGAGTCACGGCCTCAGATTGTGGGGTGTATTACATCAGTACAATGAATTACAACATGCTTTACTTCCTAGAGTGGACAGAGACAGGGGGACATGTAACTTCCTATACCTCTAGTAAATGACTCAGCAGATGAGTGTGACGCGCAGAGTAAATCAATAATGTAGAGTCTTCTTTTGTTTGATTTCAGTTCTGTTCGATTCAGTTCAGTTCCGTCTCTGGCTCTTAGCCAGCAGCGCTTAGGCCCCTCCTCACAAAGGATGTGAGCCACGTTATATATTTGCAACCTGACGCTTAAAGCCTGCCTTCTAGGATGTGTACTGTGAACAACTTGTGAGTAAACTTTTTAAAATTATTCTTTCAATACAAATTGAACACACACACACACAAACAACACATTACCAAAATACCACACTCAAATTCAAAATTCCAATACATTTATACATATACTTTCCCACCTCCTCCCTACTCCCCCTCACCCATGTGTGATCTCTATGTTTTACATTTTATCCTCTAGTTGTGTTAATTTTTTTTACTTATCCTCCAATTCATTTTGTTATTCTTTCCTTGTTTTTCCCTGTGCGTTTTACTTTTTATCCATCAATATATCAATTCCGAAGCAATATTTCTTCATGTATTCCTTTGTACCTTCCCATTCCTTAATTAATTTCTGATCTGAATAGCCTCCAACATTTGCTGTCAATTTTGCCATTTCTACAAACTCGCACAATTTAATTCTCTATTCTAATGATGGTATAATCTCCCCCTTCCTATTTTTGGCAATCAACATTCTGACGCTGCTGTCGCGTATAGGAATACATTTTTCTTATTTCTGGGGATGTCATTGGATACTAACCCTAATAGAAAAGACTCTGGTTTTTTAAATAAATGATATCTTAAACAATTTTTAAACTCTTCATATATCTCATTCCAAAATCTTTTTATAATTGTGCATCACCACCACGTGTGGTAAAAGGTTCCCACTTCCCTCTTACATCTCCAACATGAGTTTGATTGTTGTTGTTTTATAATTCTTAGATAATTTTTCTGGGGTGATGTACCAACTTGTGAGTAAACCTATGGTTATACTTTAAAAAACAGACTCGTGAGTCTTTATTGTATTCTAAGAGGGAGAAAAGGGGACACAAGGCATAATCCATCTGGGCAAACCAGATTGGATTAGTCATCTTGTAAAGATTCAAACAAATAATCAACTAGCTTCTGTGAATCACGCATCACTACAAATATTTCCTTGCCTATTATCCTAAACATCCCCACAGATTCTGATAGAAATTGGGCATGGCTCTGTCTCCCAGCTGCCCAGCCTGCAGCCTGCCAGTTTCTGGCTCCTTGTCTCTCTAACTACCAGCAAGTTGAGGATGGCAAGGGGCATGCATTTGTCATCTGGCACAGAGACATTTCCTTTGCTACCTTAATGGGCCATTTCTTCCCCAGGAAGCTAGCCTGGCTATTCCAAAAATTGAATTTGTGCTGGATCTAGGAATTAGAATGGAGCTGATCCTCCACCCCAATGCTTCCCTTGATCTCTGGATAGAGGCTACAATTAGCTGCAGAGAGGGAAACACAAACACAAGACAGGCAGGTTTTTTGAAGAAAAAGAAAAAGACACACAGAGAGCCAGTGATGGATCCTCCTACATTTGTTCAATTTAAACCTAAAAAAAACCCACCCATGTGTGTTATTTCAAGTCCTCTCTGGAGTGCTTGTGAGCTCTTGCAGAAAGGCAGCATTAAAATAATAATAATAATAATAATAATAATAATAATAATAAAGTAATAAGTACTTCCCTCACCAGGGAAGCAGAGTTTTCTTTCTATTTCCCCCCAAAATGTGTGTGTGAGTGTGTGTGTATACATATTTTTATTCTGCTGAAGAATATTTATTTTATTTACTTTTAATATGAAGACAGGTATAGAAATAGTTTTTTATGGTTGTCTGCTGATTGTTGATATACTGCATGTTCCATTTATCTTATTTTTGGATTGTGGCCTTTCGCTATAAGCAACAACAATTTGCACAGATGCCCTTCTTGCTTTGTTATGGGGCATGGCACCTGTGTGGAGAAAGAGGTTGGCAGGCAGGGGCCGGAGCAATCTATCGGCTGGCCCCCTGGTTGCCTTCATTCAATGGCAAGAGTGTTGCTTTCTGCCTCTTCTGTGATTCTTTGAATCAAGACAACTAATTGGTTGCTTTGCACACAGCCACCTGCACATTGTTTCCTTGCTCTCCGCATCTCCTTATATCCTTGTGACTTCCTGGGAATTTGCCAAGACTTTCCAGCAATCCATGTCTGCCGGCTTTCAGCCCCAAGGCTTAGCTTTGCTTACCTTTAATTATACTTGTCATGTGGCCAACCCTATCTCTCATCTCACTTTTGTTTTATGTTTCTCCTCCAGCAGTCAGAGTTTATTTTTGAATATGCAGCTGTAATTACATCAATGTCATCTCTAAAAGCCATTTCCATTAAAAAAATATGCAAAATTTCTCAGTAGTTGGTAAGCATCTGTTACCAGGTTTGCTGTAGAATGTGTTTATATCATAAAAGAAAATCACTTCTTAAGGCTAACAAAGGTAGGGAGAAAGGGAAGTCTGAAAGCATTTTGCTCTGTAATAGCTATATTAACATCATACTTTTTTAATTGCACAAGCCCTTACGTATATATTTGAAAGGAGTCTTATGGTGTTCAGTGTAAGTTTATATAGAATTGTTACCCTAAGAGTTTGCATAGTAATTTTTAATTTTATTAATGTCCACTAGTCTGATTCTTTTCTCTTTAAAACACATAAATTGCACATGTGCTTAAATGGCATTGAAATATTCTGAAACATTTTAATCTATTTATATGACATAGTATTGTGTGAAACACACACTAATTTCACCATATGTGAAGGTTGTTTTTTTTTTAAAAGCTGCTTCTTGGGAGTCACACCTGCAGCATCTTTTGAATGGGCAAATTGCCCTGAAGATGTGCATCCATGAAAGTCTGGGCCCAGGTGGAGATAGGTGATCCTACCTTAGTGCCAAGCTGTCAGGGGCTTGAAACAAAACACCAGCATTTTGAACTGAGCCCAGGAGCAACTGCAATGGCTTCATTCTCAACACGGGCTCTGAGTTAGCTGCCTTGCAGTTGTCTTGTAATTGAGTGACCCTAAACCATCTTGAAAGGCACTAGTCACCCCCCCCCCCAAATGTGGCACATTCCAACAGCCTGACTTAGAGGCATGGAGAACTCAGGTTGCCCTCATCTAAGAAAGCTCTGGGATGCAGCAGGCAGGCCAGCAAAAAGCTGGCAGAAAGCCTTCCATGGTAGAGATCCTACTCTCTCTCTCTCTCTCTCTCTCTCTCTCTCTCTCTCTCTCTCTCTCTCTCTCTCTCTCTCTCTCTCTCTCTCTCCCACCCACCCAGCAACTGCTAGTAGACCCAGGGGTATCCCAGACCTTTGAACTTGCTTCTATTGTTACAGCACAACCCTCTTCAGAAGATGTTGAACTCCATAGCTGCCAAGTTATCCCTTTTTAAAAGGGATTTTCCCTTATGCTGAATAGGCTTCCTCGCGAGAAAAGGGGAAACTTGGCAGCTATGTTGAACTCCATCAGCCCTAACACACCAGCCAGGCAGCAAAACCCCTCCCTCTTGTGGCAAAGGAGTTTCTATTTATTGGCCCTTGTCTGGTCCATTGCCAAGTTTAAACTGGGTGCAGTACCTCACCTGCATCATTCAGCACTGTGTTCATAGGCACAGTTTGAAATATGGGACTAAGCTATTGTAAAATATTAAGTAGCCCCATTATGTTACAGCCCAATTTGAAGTCATTCTGTGCTGTTTTTGTGAAGCCACATGTCTCAAATTGCAGTGTGCTAAATACCTTCTTTCTAGCAAAGGCTTGACCTTCTCTTAACCCGAGTCCCTTTTCTCTGCTGCATGAATTTGTCTTGGGATCATGGCAGGTCATATGACTCTCTCTGAAGATATGGTTCTTATTGATCCATAGATCATCTGTCAAGGGAGTGTAATATGAATAGAACAAATCAAGCTCTTTGTTCCTCTTCCCACTAGACCAAGGTCAACACCTCTATGATAAACATTCTCTCTGGAAGGGTGTCCCTGAATTTTCCATCAGTCGTCCTCATGAGTTGGCCTTCAAATCATTTCTGCTTGCAAAAAATTTAAAGCATTTTCCGGCTACATTTTCCTCTGCTGACTTATAGCAAAATGCTTTGATGCCTCCCCACACCCCAATTTCTCATGTTTATATTTAACTGAATGCATTTCCCTCAAAATCTGCAATGTAATATTTTTCGCTATTGCCTATAAAGGTCAATTTGATAAGCTCATTATTAAAAAATAGTGAAGCAACAGACGACAATCTTGATTCATCCTCTAGTAGGCTGCACCTATGTGTGTCATTTTGCTTCTTTTTCTGATTTTAAGTGCATCCTTTCATAAGCTGAATTGTGCACGATGTTCCTCTTTCACAATAATATCTCCAGGTGCAAATTAAGATAAATGTAACTAATTAGGTATGTGCCTTTTTCATGAAAGTAATTAACCATCATTATGTTCCCCTAATAACAGCAATGTGAGTGCTTTCATGCAGCATTTACACAGGACTTTATTATTATAGAAATGTTTCTGATGGAAATTTTAAAAGAAGAAATGAAATAGATTTGAAAGTTGCTCAGGTAAATGTGTCTGCAGACTAGAGCAGTTTGAGGGGGGAGGGGGCAATGAAATGATGCCCAAAGGTTCTTAAATAGTGGTCTGTATGTGTATATCATATCATATCATATCTCTATTGATATATAGAAAAAAAATAGTCTTAGGGAGCAATCCTATGCACAAGAAACCAGAAGAAAGCATGTGGGTATAAATTACACGAGAGTCAATCCCCCATTATTCAGTTTTCCTAAGCCTGGCAGAGGGAAAACAAGCCTTTAAAATAGTATTCTATCCTGGATTGCCAGGTCACAGGTTTAGGATCCAGCCTAAGTCCCCCCCTCTAGTCCTGCCCCCCCCAGAACACCCCTTTTGGGGAACATTCACTGGCCTCAGCTCAGCCAGCTTCAGCCAAACCAGGATGCGTGTGTTATCCCAGGGTACTTTCAGCTGAGCTGCGGGAGGGGGGGGCCTCTTGCTGGCTGAGTCAGGAATCAGTTGGCAGAGCCGGAGATCAGCTGCATCCCAAGCTGCTCCTACTAGTGGATCTTGCTATGGCATTATATGTATTGGATTATAGATATTGGCACTATGAGGTTTCCTAGTAGGAATCAGACAGCCCCACAGAGGCACCTGGGGTTAAACCAAGGAGTGACCAGCCTTTGGGGACTTGTAGGCATATTTGGAAATATGGGAACAGCAACAAAAACAGGGTCTCTTGAAGCCGGCAGGACCACTTTTGGCCAGGGCATGCACTTTCAACATGTGTAGAGAAAAACCACCGACTTTTGCCCGGCTGGGATATAAGCTACTTGAGAAAAGGAACAGGGAAATTCTTCTTTAACCTTTCCTCTCAAACTGTTTGAATTTAGAATTTCTAAAAAAATGGGACAGGTACAAGAAATATGTTAGAAAATATACTGAGAACAAAATTTCTATGATAGCGTTTGAGTAAAAAAAGGAAAAAATCTGTTTGGATTTGCAGAAATCAGTTTCCTTAAGAAATAGGAGTGTCAAACGATATGTAAAAGCAGAGATAGCATGGACTGAATATACACTCTGCGACAAAAAGAGGAGAGTATGCTGATGGAGATAACAGGAAGTCCAAAGATAAAATTTACTCTCTTTTCTTTTCTTTTTCTTTTTCTTTTTTTTCTCCTTTCCCTTTTTTCCTCTGGGAAAGGAGGATTAGAAATACGATACGAAAAATTGTAACAAACAAACATAAATGTATATGTATATGTATGTATATGTATATGTATACAAGCATGAAGAACAATGTTCAGGTTTGGTGATGGGAAAAAATGAATAAATATCATTCAAAAAAAAAAAAAAGAGAAAAGGAACAGGGGGCACCAGGATGCTGTTTAGGAGGCAGCAGATCTCTGGCTCAGCTGGTGTTAAGTCCCCAACTCCAAGATTCACTGGTGTAGCTTGTTCCTCCCCACTGAGCCAGCACCCAGCCAGCTGAGCCAAAGGAGCATCCTGGGGGTGGGGCAGGGACAGGAGCAGAGAGGGGCGACTTAGGCTGCACCCGCAGCCACTTCAGCTCACTCACATGCCCTGGCAACACAGCACAAAATATGGTATTGAATGCTTGTTTTCTATGTGCCAGGCTTAGGCAGAGCAGCCTGAATAAACTTGCTTTATGCCAGCTTTTTGTGCGAAGGATTTCTCCCACAGATACTTTTGGAAGAAGCAAAGTCAGCCCAGTTCTGCAAGTAATGCAAAATAAACAGGAGGTGAAAAAACAACGACACATTTTACATCATCAAGTGAGTGTGGGATCTGTTTTGGGGCTCTAGGGAATTCTCCTTTTACTCTACCATATGACTTCTCCTTTTACGGAATACCAACAGTTAGAACCTTCTTTATATTTGCATTTGGTGAAAGTTGTAAAGAAATAATGAATCACTAATGTGGCAGCTTTTGGGGCTCTTAGGCTGGAAGAGAATTCTCACATACCCTGGTACCCTTCAGTGATTTTAAGAGAGCTTGTTCAAGAGAACCTCTGGTTGGATGTGCCCTTTGCCTTATTAAAGTAGTTGCAAATCTGTTTTTGCTAAGCACACATAACATTCTAATGCATAATGAGGATGAGTCATTTTTTCATTGGGCTATCTCACCCCAAAAAGACTATATCTTTTCTGAACGCTTTTCTGTTCCTATTAAAAATATTAAGAATAATTTTATTATAGAGGGACTTCCGGCTGATCGCGGAGCAATGGCGGGCACCATTTTCCTCGGCTGAGGAGAACGGGTGCCTTCGATAAGGGGGGGGACTGCTCCAGCGCAGCGGCCCCCCAGGAGAAACCCCAAATTGAGCTTTTTGGGGACATGGATCCGGCAGACACCAGAAGCGAGCTCCCCCCTCCCTCGGTTTGCCTATTTTTGGGCAACGAGAGAGCAGGGGGTCGGAGCAAATTGCGGTGCATCGGAACAAAGCTACCTCGGAGGTACGGAGCTGCGACACTGCCAGGCAACAGTGATCGTACTCCCCCCCCCAAAGGAACTCTAAAGACCCTGAGTACTGAAATAATTGGACTAATTATTAAAATTTGGTCATGGGAGGAGATTGAAAAAGGAAGCCAAGTCTCCCCCCATGGAGAGAACAGAGACGCAGTTAACTTGCCTATAGCCGGATTAAGTGAAAGGAACTTATCAATTACCAAAGAGTGGACTTAAAACCCTCCCCCTGAGGCAGGGTAAAGGGGAGAAGGATTAAATTTATTAAAATCCCTGCAAGAACTTTTCAATTTGGATGGGGGGGGGGGAAACCCCTGGAAACTGGCTTCGGGTCACTGGAAGGATTAGCAAGCTGCCATTGTGACATCACAATAAGAAGGAATTTGTTTACCTCTTTGAGACTGAGATTTGTTAACTTTGAAGAGAGCACAAAATATAAGGCTGTGGACAAGGAGTTTGATATGCTCTTTTCATGAATGGACACATGATTTTTTAAAGACATGAAGAAGAATTGAAAATGAGATTAATAACCAGATCAGACATAAAATTGGTTTGGAAATACAAATTGCATCGCCTCCTGCTGGGTTATCTGCTGTTTCCCCATGAAATCTGAGATGACCAGGATGTCTGTAGTCATAACATCATTTGAGGCATTTGAGTCCTTCGACTTTCAGAAACTACTTTTGGAATAGCTTTTGGACCTTAAAAATGATTTGATGCTTCTCGGCGTTTTGGCTAAGATCAAGTGTAGATTTGATGCAAAACAATATACTGATACGCGAAATGAGTGAAAGAACTCAGAACTACAAGGGAAATGAAAAAGGACTAACTCCAACAGAGAATGAAGAGAAGCAAAATGAACAATTATCAGACATGGACAATGCAACAGAATTTAGACAAGAAGAGGAAGATGCATGGACTATTGTTCCCCCAATGAGGGGGGGGAACAGGACACCTGTTTGATTCAAGGAGACCTCACAGAAGAACCAGTGTGGAATAATGTTCTCCCGGTGAGAGAGGGAGGGCAGGATCCACACTGTGGCCAGAATTTAGAGGGAAAGAAAATTGAGACAGAGTTGGAAAGTGGAAATATTACTGGATGGTTTTGTGCTACAATTTTTAAAGAATTGGGGAGGCAGCAGGGGAAGATTAAGGAAGAATGGGGGTTATGATGGGAGAGAGTGGGAGTGGGATGAGGGGTATTAATGAATGCAAATTTTATTGATGGATTTGAATGGTCCAAAACTGGAACGATTTATGGAACCTGCTGAAACATCTGGGAGACCTGCTGAAACATCTGGGGGGTCATATCAATTTTAAGGGTAAAATGCTATTATGATATAAGAATCTCTATTGGAATTTAGGGGAAATCTTTGGTAATAAAATTTAGGCTAAAGAAAAAATAGAAGATTGAAGGACGGGAAATATTTTTTTTGATTGAGATTAATTGATTAATTATTGGTGGAATATAGTTGATGTTTTTAGAATAGAATAATTGAAAGATAATGATAAAAGGTATCAGATAGAATTAGGATATAAGATGGAAACTGCCTAAATGGAATTCTAAAATGGACCCAGTGAGAGGGGTATTGAGGAAGTCAACAATGTTAAGCAAAATGTAACAAATGATGTTTGTCTTTTTTATGTTTTATTTTGTTTTTGTTTTTGTTTTTACTATTATTTTTTGTTTTTGGTGTGTGTGTGTTATTGCTTTTGTAATGTTGTTTTTGGAAAATGAATAAAAATTATTTGGAAAAAGAAGAAGAAGAAGACTTTTATTATTTCCTGTAGAGTTTACCTGATCTTTCCTGGAGCTAGATTCTCCTACCTGCTCTAGTTCTTTCCCTTTGCAATTCAACTGTCTGAACAGCAAGCAGTCACGAAAAAGTCAAGCTTGCTTTCTGGCCAGATGTTCTATTTTTCTCTAGGGCAGTGTCTCTGTTTGAGCAAACATCTCTCTGTCTGCTGAGCCCATGGACCTATGGTCTGAGTGGAGCTCTGCAGCTTCATCAGAGACTTTTTTGTCTGTAATCTTTGTTTTTAAAGAAAATCAAAACCTGGCTGTATTGTTTGGCACAATATTGATACTTTCTTCCCGCGGTGAATAAAATGAAGTTTTTAAGTGAAAGTGGGAAAAGGAAAGCTCTATAAAGCGTTTCAGAGATTTCCTTGTTTGGACTCCATCTGAATGCTTCTGGCACTAAAGCTGGTGTGTCAGTGGGGCTCACATTTGCTAGCAGAGGTTTCATTTTTCTTCTGCAGGTACTACAAAAATCATTGTCTTTTTTCTTCTGATTCACAGACTCTGACTGTGGTTCCTCCAACAAGAAGCAACTCTGATTCTTGGAGGGGTTGTTTGTATGGTGGGGCTAGATTTTGGGCATGCTGGACAAAGTTCTTAAGGAGTAATTCTACTGCAGTAGCTTGTGCTTTAGGCTGAAAACCCACATGGGCAGACTTAGAAAGAAGTCTTACTAAAAGCATTCCCTGCCTGGAAAGGTAAGGATAAAGGAACTTGATATGCATTTCTGAAACCTAAGGACATGGGAGCTACATCCATTATGGATGTTTCAGAAAGCAGCAGCAGCAGTACATGCTTTGTGTCAAGGAGAAAATGGTTCCCTTCCTTGGGCCTCTGAGTCAAAGCTGGCCTTTGGGTGGAGGTTACTTGCCCAGACAGGCACATGATGTGACCCATGAGAGCAGCAAAAGAACCAGACCATACAACAGTGATAGGATAAAACCAGGCCAAATCTTTAATGACAACAGCAGGCCGGACAAGGTCCCAGGATCAGTTCATCATTCCACAAGTTGATGGAATGAATCCTCTGGGTTTGGATTGTATGGTGGGAGTTGGCCAGAGTTGAACCTTGCCATGGTTCAAGCCAAGCAAGCAAGGTCTCACTGGGGGACCAGGGTGCAGATTCCTACCAGGCAGATACCCAACCCAAGCTTGGGATTGCCATGATCAATCCTCCCTTCAGACCTATCATACTAGGTTGATCCTGCCCAATGTAATTTCCGCCCTCATGCAAACAATGTTCTTCTGCCTAACAAAGGAAAGCCCTAATTTTCACTGAGGGAAAGGCAAAAAAATCCCCCCAACCAAGTGCCAATCAGGTTGAGAGAAAAAAGTTCCTTTCTGGCCCTGTCAACCAGCCAGCCAAAATTGCTCAGTGAGGGCAGATGAGAAGCTCTCAAACCAAAGCTTTATATAGGCTTTCCCCTCCCCTCTTCAGCAAGGGCTTCTGGGAGCAGCTTTTCCCCATGAGCCCACTGCACGGGCAAGATTCTGAGTAAATTGTTGCCCTGTATGTTTCTGGCATTGCTGGGTCCCAGTGCCACTGGGGGGAAAAGGCTTCCCTTGTTTATTGGGCACGAGCAAGGCTTCTCAGCAATTTGAAGGATCTCATTGGTCCGAGGCACCTGGGCTACCTTGGCTCTCGTTGTTTGAAGACTATCCCTGCCTCCGGGTCTGGTCTTGACCGGAAGGATACTGGAATCAACAATGGAGACCCACATGACCTGAAGGTGCTGCTGTGAAATGCCAGGTCAATGGTTCACAAGACCACTGCCATCCATGACTTGATTGTGGATGGAGGACTTGACCTGGCATGTGTAACAGAGACTTTGTTAGATGAAGCAGATGGGCCTGTCCTTGCTGCTGCTTGTCCACCAGGTTTCTCTTACGCACAGCAACCCAGGCCTTCTGGGCGGGGAGGGGGGTTGCAGTGATTTTTAGGAAGTCATTAGTTTACACCAGGCGTCCTATGGAGAAGACCCAGTTCTCTGAGTGCATGTTCTGGAAGTTGGGCAATAGGGGCAGTACAGGATTCCTTTTGGTGTACCAACCTCCCCGCTGCACCAAGGATTCCCTGCCTGAGCTGCTTCAGGTCATGGCAGATGTTCTCCTGGAGACACCTAGTTTGGTTGTCCTAGGGGATTTTAATATACATGCCAACACGACCTTACAAGGGGCTGCTCGGGACTTCATGGAAAGCATGGCCTCCATGGAACTGTCCCTGAATATGTTTGGCCCAACTCATAGCCACAGACGTGCCTTAGACCTGGTGTTCACCTCTATGGATGTGGGTGATCTGACACAAAGTAAAAGGGAAACAAAAGAAGTGCCATGGTTGGATCATTTCCTGTCCTGGTGTAACTGGACTTCTCCGCGACCCTTCCCCTCTGCAGGGAAGTGGGACCGATTTGGATGGTCTGCCTCCAACACTTAATGGATCCAGTGGTTTCTAGAGAGTGGTAGGGGATGTTTTATCCCATGTTAATGGCCTTTCAGCTGATTCCCTGGTGGCCCACTGGAATGTGAGTTAACCAGGGCTATCGACTGTCTGGCTCCGAAGCACCCTCTCTGATTGCATGGAGCCTGGATAGCCCCGTGGTTTTCTCCAGGGTTGAGGGCAATGAAACAATTGCTGAGATGGTTAGAGCGCTGGTGGCGTAAAACTCATTCGGACTGGACACGGGTTAGAGCTCAACGGCGAACCTACCAAGTAGTGATAGCGATGGCGAAGAGGACCTTCTTCACTGTCTCTATTGCATCTGCAGAAAACAGCAGCAGGAGATTCTTTCAGGTGGTTCGCAATTTAGCGGAACTGCCTTCGCCATCGGGGCCTGGTAAGGACCCCAAGATCTCCTGCAATGATTTTGCAAAGTATTTTTTGCAGATAAAGTTGCTTAGATTTGGAAAGAGGTAGACTCCACCATGGGAACAGGGTTGAGGTGAGAGAGTGCTAAAGTCCTGTCTAGTCAAGTTGCATGGGATCAATTTTAATATACCGTGTTTCTCATATTATAAGACATGTCTTATATTTATTTTTTTCCTCAAAAAAACACACTATGGCTTATTTTCAAGGGATGTCTTATTTTTTTCCTCCTCCTCCTCCTGCCATGGCCAGCATTGCTGCTGCGCCTATCACTATGTCTTATTTTCAGGGTATGGCTTCTATTCCTTGAATGCTTAAAAATCCTGCTATGGCTTATTTTATGGGTATGTCTTAAAATATGAGAAACAGGGTATTATCTCCGAGGATGTGGACAGGCTGCTTGGATGAGTGAAACCAACCACCTATCTCCTTGATCCTTGCCCATCCTGGCTCATAAAAGTGAGCTGGGAAGGGCTGGGCGATGGACTCTGCAGGGTGGTGAATGCTTCCCTCTGTGAGGGAGCCTTCCCAGACTCGCTGAAAGAGGCGATCATTAAAGCACTTCTTAAAAAAACATCTTTAGACCATAGGCAGCTAAAGGATATATTCAAAGAAGATAGCACAAGAAAACTGATGAACTATGCAAGATTGATTGGTTTGCCCATCAAAATTCTTTCAGGATGCTGGCAACTGATCCCATTGCTTCTGCTGCTGCCGCAGGTCTGTGCTGAGAGAAAAGAGCTTGGTCAATGCACCATTTGGAGGCTGGGCAGGATGCAGCAGAAGGAGCAGGCAGGTTGTGTTGCTCTGGCATAGTGGAAGGACAGGGAACCTGGCATCTGTGCTCCGGTGGGAGAAAGGGGCTTCCTTTCTTGCAGCTCAGAAAAGCTCTCCACGCACCTCTAGATTCACCTCTTCCCAGCCCCTTACCTGCTTATTTCTGCCCTCCCAGCCCCCAGCCCTTTCTTCCCCCCTCTGGTGCCCCAGTTTCTCCCCACCCCACCTGCTTGCCTCGCTCTTTCTTTCTCTTCATCCACGCTATTTCTGCTCCCTCTGAGACTCATCCTTGCTTTTGCTCTTCCCACTCAAGCTTTCCCTGTCAAGTGTATTCTGAGGGCCAAGAAACTGTGCTTGAATTTTTGGAAGACGGAGGCTCTTTCGGTGGGTGGTTCCCATGCTTGGGAAATTGGCAAGATCCTTGCTCCAATGGGGTTGCCCTCCCTCTGGAGGAGCAAAGCCCATTACACTCCTAAAGTGTAGTGGGGGTTGCGGATGAGCTCAAAAGAAAACTGGGAGTGGGTGGGCTGTAGTTAGGCTGAGTCATGGGGTGTGCCACAGTCTTTGATTGACAGCAGCATTTAATTTAACGCACGGGTGCTTTCGTTTTCAGCTCACTCTCGGAAAGCCTTCGAATCTCCCGCCCGCCCTCCGCCGTGTTATAGGCTTTAGTTGACATTGCTTTGCCTTTTTAGGGGTTGCCTGTATTCAGGGGCCCAGTAGGAATTTTGCCACTTGGCTGATTGGCTGTGGCCATTTGGTTTTTGCCTACTGCTTAGCAAATTGTCACAACTTGTTAGGTTGGCCGTTAGGCTTTGGTTAAAAATTGGTATAGGAGGGGCATGGCATAAAAATGCCTACCCCCCTAACTTGCTCCTTATAGAAGTATTCCATTAAAGGAATCCTGGGGCTCAGGGACTCTAGCCCATTCATCCTGCCATAGGCAAGGATGGTGCGGCCATTACAGAGCCGAGCCTTGGGGAACATTCCTTGGGGGAGGAGAGTGCCTGTGAACAGTACCTCCAATCCCTTGGGGTGTTTACTTGACTTACCTACCATTAGGTAAGTCTGAGCTGGTCCTGACCCAAATGGGTCAGACGGAATTGGTCCTGCCCAACCCGGGCAGATGGAATGGTCCTGACCCAACGGGGGTCAGATGGAAATGGTCCTGTCCCTTAGAGTGGACAGATGGATTAACCAAAGCCTAAGACAACACTCAGAATTAAAATGTATTTTGAATTAAGTTGTGGCCAAAATAATGCCAAAAAACCCAAACCTTAAATATCATGTCAGTTGTGAGTTATTTGGGATTTCTGGGAGCTTCGTCACGCAAGTGCATAGCTTGTGGGTCTTAGTCACGAGGGGCTCAAGTGTCTTGTGGCCACAAGCGCCTTTGACCAGCTGCACCTGGTTTGCCCATTGTGGCCATTCCTGGACAGCAATCGCCTGACCCCTGTACTCCATGCATTGGTACCTTCAAGGCTAGATTACTGTAAGGCACTCTATCTGGGGGTGCCCTTAGCTTCATGCTCCGGCACCAGGTGGAGAGCTGGCATGCATCCTGGGGGAGTGGCACGTTGTTTGCGGGGGCGTGGTACCCAGTGCAGGCGGGGAGGCAGCCGCACTGGCACCCCACTGGGATTGCACTGCTGGGGTTGGTGTGCTCCCTCCGCACTCCTCTTCCTCTGCCAGTGGCCCTCAGGCCTGGCTTGAAAGCTCGAATGTCAGCTGCCCTGGCTGCTCATCTGCTACCGAGCCAGATTTGCAGTTTTTGCCTTGACTTACAAAGCACTGCTTGGATCCTTATGGTCCAACTCAGTCATCAGGAGCAACAGTGGTCTATAGGAGCAACAGTGGTCATTTCCTGGGTTGGTGAGGTTTGTTTGACAACAACAAGAAATTGAGCCTTCTGTATCATTTGCTCTGTCCCGTGGAAGTCCCGGCCAACTTTAGAATGCCACAATCAACACAAATGCAAACACAACACGCTGGCTAATAACTGGTAGTGGATATATAATTAATCACAATGTCATTCAAAATATACTAATACGCCACTTCAAAATAATGTACAGTATATATCATACAGTACATCTCACAAAATATACAAGTGACTGTAAGTTGTTGTATATATAAGAGTCAAATGAGGAGTCAAACAAATCAATGAATGGTGAGGAACACCAAGCCATCTCTCAAAGGAAGACGTCCTATAAAAGTCTCAAAGGAAGACATCTCTCACAAATCTTAAAAGCAAGTTATGAGGGCAGTGTGTCTGGAATAGCTCACTGTTTCGGAATAAAGTCTTCATCGCTGAAAATGGAATAGAAGGCATTGCTAGCAATGAATGACAACAAAACTGAGCAACCAGCAAGTATGTTATACAGTAAAACAAAATATATTAAGAGGTAAAGGTAAAGGTAAAGGTACCCCTGACCATCAGGTCCAGTAGTGTGCGACTCTGGGGTTGCGGCGCTCATCTCGTTCTATAGGCTCAGGGAGCCAGCATTTGTCCGCAGACAGCTTCCCACCTAGCAGTTCGAAAGCACATGCAAGTAGATAAATAGGGACCGCTCCGGCGGGAAGGTATACGGCGTTTCCGTGTGCTGCTCTGGTTCGCCAGAAGCAGCTTTGTCATGCTGGCCACATGACCCAGAAGCTTTCTGCAGACAAACGCTGGCTCCCTCGGCCTATAGAGCGAGATGAGCGCCACAACCCCAGAGTCGGACACGACTGGATCTGATGGTCAGGGGCCCCTTTACCTTTAAAATAATATTTACATATGACGGATTTTACATAAAACAGATTTTAAAGAAACAATTGAAGTCAAGTTCTGAATTCGCTCCCCGCTCCCAATATATAGATTTTTTTTAAAAAAAAAAAACAGGTTTCTTGTTGATGCAATAGATGTTCAGAATCTTGCCTAATCCCATGTGTCTTCTGGTTTACCCATAGTCAGGGGCGTAGCAAAGGGGATGCATTGGGGCGGTCCGCCCTGGGTGCCACCCTGGCCCACGCCTTGCCTGTGCCCAAGCAGGAACAAGCAAAGCACACGCCGAGCAGGTGAGCGAGCAAGTTGTGGAGCGAGGCTTTTTACCGGGCGGCAGGGCAACGGCGCCTCCCAAGCCGCCCGGTAAAAATCTTCGCTCCACGGCTTGCTCGCAGTTTGCCAGCGGCGGTGCTCCAGCACTGTACGGACAGTGCGGGGATCCTCTGCTCGCGGCTGCAGCTGCGAACAGAGGATCACAGCGCTGGAGCGCCGGCGGTGGCAACCTGCTACTTAGCGTGCATGCGCAGCGTCGCTACGTAGTGATGCATGCAATGTACGTAGAGACGCTGCACATGCACACTATGTTTGATGCCCCACCCCTGGGTGCATGTCAGGTTTGCCGCTCTGGGTGCCGGAGCGGCTTCCTACACCAGTGCCCATAGTACAGTAAATAATAAATCAGTGTCCGAATGGTGATATGTGATGAAGTGTTCAACCAAAGGTGCCTCCATTACGGCATTCCTTATATGGGAACAATGTTCGCCAGTGCGAACCCCAATTGCTTGTGTGGTGGAACCAATGTACAATAAGTTGCAGGGACATCTGGTGAGATAAACAACATCTTGAGATTGACATGTACTGAACTAACAAATGGTGAACCTAAAGTTAGAATTTTAATCATAAATCTCTTTGATCTGAAATGAGAAGGGGCAGGATGAACATCTGCCACATTTATAATGACCCGTAGGGCTGGTATTGACAATAGAACGAGTGAGAGTCATATCAGTGTGCAGCAGTATGTCCTTAATAGACTTGGTCCTCCTAAGGCCGATGAGGGGAAAGTCAGTACATCCTGGGGCATGCCACAGAATGTGCCAGTGCTTACGAATGATCCTAATAATTCTATCTGAGTAAGTGGTGGATTCTAATGATCCCGTGATGCAGGTATTGGACGCTGAAGGGTGTTGAACGATCCTTTAATAAGGATCTTTATTTAGACATGTTAATGACTGAAATGGGATATCCCCTAGAGCGGAGAGAATCCGAAAGAGCATCCGCACTATTGAGGAAATAATAGAATCATAGAATCATAGAGTTGGAAGAGACCACAAGGGCCATCCAGTCCAACCCCCTGGCAAGCAGGAAACACCATCAAAGCATTCCTGACAGATGGCTGTCAAGCCTCTGCTTAAAGACCTCCAAAGAAGGAGACTCCACCACACTCCTTGGCAGCAAATTCCACTGTCGAACAGCTCTTACTGTCAGGGAGTTCTTCTTAATGTTTAGGTGGAATCTTCTTTCTTGTAGTTTGAATCCATTGCTCTGTGTCCGCTTCTCTAGAGCAGCAGAAAACAACCTTTCTCCCTCCTATAAAGCTACAATAATTTCAAGTTCATCCCTGAAGTTGGTCCTTGCAGTTGCAAATGGTGAGCTGGTTGCTTGTTGTCATTGCTACCGACAGAAATTAAGGCACTACCAGTGATATATTGGGGTTTAACATAAAATTGCACCAAACTTGCTGGTCATTTAGTCAGCAAAAGGCCAACTGTCTTCTGCTGACCTCCAGCACAGAAGTGAAATCATTTTGTGGTTCTATCCCTAAAAAAGGAGGGCTGCCAGCCTTCTTGCCCCAATGCACTTGAGAGGGAGAAACATTAGATTTGGCGAGAATAAAAGCTCTCAGTATTTAACATGATGTAGATTCCTAAAGTAGGCAGCAAACTGGAATAGATGGTCACATGTAGGAAGAAAAACAAGCTGACTTCGCTTTGGCTTTGTCATCTTAATGGGAATTTATCTCATTTAACAATTAATTAGAATGACTTGTGCACAGTTGGTACCTTTAAAAACCAAGTAAATATTTCCAAATCTCCCAGTCATCCCATTTCTTTCTAATGTGCTTTACAATTATTTGTTTATTTATTGCTTCCATATCCCACCTTTTTCTCCAAGGAGCTTCCCCCTCCTCATATAATTCCCACAAGGACCCTATGAGGTAGGTCAGGCTGAGAGGCAGGGTCTGTTCTCCCTGACCCCAACCACCAAACCACACTGCGACATCCCATTTCTATTTAAATGGTATATTTCAGAACTCCGTAAATGCAAATATAATTAAAGTATCTGAGGAATTATTCTTTTTGCAAAAGCAGTGAAGTGTTTCCGTAAGTCCTCTTGATTTTGCTTAACATTTCGGACAAGTTTAACCATAAGTCAATCCCCCCTTCCCTTCCCTTCCCTTCCTCATTTTGTAGGGCGATCTGCATTTTGAATGAGCTGACAGACTGGATACGTTTGACCAGAGTTTAACACACATCCTTCTTATCTGAAATAATGTGAAAAATGTTATTTGGATTATAATCAAAGCTTTCATTTGTACAGCCTGTGGCTGTCAGTGTCATAAATATGCGCAGATCCCTGTTGCCGCAGCAAGACTTTTCCAAGAGCATTTCATGGTACTTTTCATTCATAGGAACCAGATTGGATTTGTTTTAGAGCATAATATACTTCTCCCCCAGGTTTGTTTGGTTTTTCTTTTTTTTTGGGCTATGATACAGGATTAAAAAAATGTGCTTTTTAAAAACTTGCTCTCATTGCATGGCTGTCCTCATCTCGTGAAGCCCCAAGTTTTATTAACTGTCTAAATAGCCTTTTATCATGATTGTTTATGCACCGAGCAACCCATGGCATCCTGCTTACTGTATCTCCCTTCCCTTCCTCTATCTCCCAGCTGATGCATTTGCCCTCAGTTAGGATTGTGAATTTTTCTAGCAGATAATGACAGTGTTTCGCATTCGTAGCCACAAGCCAAGCTACATGCCACAGAATACAAATGTGCGAGAGGTGGTGGTTTCATTATCTTAGGGTCAGTAGAATTTCAAGAGCTCTGAAATTACCTCTATCAGCGATGCAAGTGTCAACTTACTTTTAATAAATCTTTCGAAACAGCCACAAGTTACTTCTAGGACATCTTCTTTCCGGAAATACATCATTCAGCTGCCAAAACTCACTATCAGTTGGGAGCAAATAGAATTTTGTCTATTAAATGCAAAACCCCACTTTGGCTTCAGCACGCCATCCCACTGTGATAGCTAGAAGTGTGATTAACTTGGGTGTTTAGCTGATATCAATCCCAATATATGCGCTTCCACTTAAATAGAAGCAAGTTTTGGGGAAATTGGCTCTCGCACAGAATATGCAGAGAATATACTGCCTTTGCCACTCCTCAGATTAACTCTGGCATTTGAACTTTAGATGCCATTAATGTGTGAAAATAGTCTTGGGGGGGGGATGAAATAACAGGGCCCCCGGGATGTGTAATTGCAGCTAGTTGTGCAGTAAAGTGCAAGTGACGGATTTTCATTTCTAACACCCTGATCCTAAACACATTACTTGGAAGTTAATCCTATTAAAATCAATAGTACATAATCCTAAATAAATTTGCTTAGAATATGCATGCAAGAATGCCGGTAAAATGACTTTGCGGAATGCAGAACTTCATGCAATAATACTTTCCTAGCCTAATGCATTACAGATACTGAGTGCTATAACAGCAGCTCAAGACTTATTGATTGATATGATTGATTTGGTTTATTTATATGCTGCCTTTCCGTAGTGAGTTGTGTCCATAGCAATTTGCAATTCCACTTACTATCCAAATACAAAGTGTTCCATGGGGGGATCATGTTTACAAGCAAGAGTCTTTTCCTTCTTGCTCCTTGAGATCCTTTTCACTGAAGATCCAGGTAAAATGATCTCCCGAAGGATAGTGTTGTAAACAAAATCTGCCCTTATTCCCTTATGGGGTACACAGGAGCCCTTACAGAGTCCTTTGTAGGTTCTCCATCGGTAGGAGAAAATAACAGAGGCCAACCAGAGAATATTGAGAAACAAAGCAGCTAGTAAGCTTGATCTTTATTGAACTGTTGCAACAGGGTGCTCCCTCTCACGCAGGAGAAAAGAGGAGGACCCTGCACCAAGGCGTGCCTGCCCTTATATAGACATTTAAATTGGCCACCCTGGAGTCCAAGACCACCCCTAGAAACATCATACCTACATTCCAGAAAAGGGCGGTCTACAACAGAAATCTGAATACTTTATTTATCTCCTGTCTGGCAGGTTACCTGTTAATGGTCACTTGATTGGATTACCTGGGGAGCCTGGCCAGTCTTTTTGTAATGATAAATACTTAGTTCCTGAGCCGGGTCACAGGCTCGCCCTATTCATACACAGACATACCCTTAAGACAGGATTTGTGAACGAAAAGACAATGGGGAGGCTTTTCCATTTTCCTTCGACCTTGCAGAGAAATATTTGAGGTCAATTTGGGAGGGACAAAATGGTTTCAGGACTTTTTCTGTGGGGTTTCAGACGTGTGGTTTATATATTTATGTACGTGTTTGTTTTGTACATTTATGAACATTTATTATATATCTAAGGCCTTAAAATTATTATAACAATATAAAGGAAGGTTTGTACTACAGTAGTACCTCGACTTACAAATTTAATCCGTTCCGAATGGACCTTCGTAAGTCGAAAAATTCATAAGTCGAAGCCAATGGGGGGCAGAAATTTTAAAAAATCCGTAAGTCAAAAAAATCCTATCTAAAAATTCGTAAGGTGAAAAAATCCTATCTAAACCGCATCCAAAATGACGAACGGAACTCTGTTCATAACTTAAACATTCATAGGTCGAGTCATTCATAAGTCGAGGTACCACTGTACAATTATTCCATGGTGGAGATTTTTGGGCTATAGATAACCCTGGTCCAAAATAAGTTTCCATGGAGATGGTGACAATGGAGATGGTCAGGGGCCCTATAGCTCCTGCTCTGCCTCTGCTGACTGGGGCAGAGAAGGGTTGAAGTCAAACAACATCAGGGGAGGGGGAAGAAGAGCCCCATCTCTGATTTGGCTCCAAAAGTGAACTACCTTAGCGAAACATTAAATCTAGTCATTAAAAAACAGGCATATAAGTCAGCATTGTTTTCCTGGCTTAATATTATTTTTCTGAAATTTTGCAGGAAAGCTTATTATACATAGGATAAGCTCAACATAGTAGTTCTGAATTTGGATTTTTCAATTCCTCTCTTAAATGATTTGGACTTCGTCAAGGCCAAAAGTATGTAGATGCAATAGCTGCTTGACTTCAGAAATTTGTGCTGGTGGCTTCCGGGTTCAGCGCCAACGCCGTCCGGTGGGGTTTGCTTCGAGCTCCGAGGCAGCCCGCCTTTGCGAGGGGGGGGGAAAGCAGCGGGAGCGACGCTGCGCCCCATAGAACCCAGGGTCGAGCGTCCCTGGGGCAAATGCTCAGCAGAGTCCCGATTTCCGACTCCCCAGCTCGCCGGCAGGCTCTAATAAGAGCCCCGGTGCAGGAAGGGTTGAAGTCGTGGGGGCCATATTGAGCGCCATCGTTATCCTCGCGGAGGGAAGCTCCGAACCGGAGGCGGAGAGCGCTGGATTTTTCCTAAAGAAAGATTGAAAAGATCGGGAACCGTGAGTAAAAGGATTTAAAATTATAATTGGACCTTAAATTTGGAACGGGGGTGAGATCGAAAAAACGGAAGCCAATCCCCCCCCCACTGATGAAAGAGGAAGCAGTAAGAGGAGAAGCACCCGATGCCGGGGAAAGGAGGTTCGTAATTTGAACAATTCCAAGGATTGATAGAAAATTCTCCCCCTGAGGCAGGGCAAAGGGGGAGAACTGTATTAAAACTGGAAAATCCCTGCAAATAGAGGTTATTAAAGAGAGAAGAGCCGCTTCCTCTCCCGAAAGCGGCAACCCGGACAGAACAGCAAGCAGACTGAGAGGATATAAAGGAAATGGTGGAATTGGCTTATAGACACTTCTAGGTGAATAAAGGCTGAACTGAGGAAAGTAGAGACTGGACTGTTTAAACAGGAGATTGGTTGCAGCCTAGTGAAATAATTATAAAAACTAATGTAACAACATTTGGAATGGATACATCGCATCCAGTTTGCAGCATTCAGGACAGTTGTAACTTGTAACCACTTCCTGTTTTTTAAGCTCTGCTCTGCCCTTGAAAACTTGGGAAAATGTTAACAACAGATTATGCACCTGGCTTCCAGAGGAAAGTTATGGAACTCTTATGGGAAATAAAGATCGGAATGGACAAAACTCGACAGCAGATGGAAATAATGAATCAAGATGTACAGAAACAGAATATGAGTGAAAGAACTTTGATAGAGGACAATAGGACAGATGAATTTAACTACGGCATAATTGAAGAAGAAGAGGATGATTTGGATATACAAGAGGAGAAAGACCAAATTTCGACTTGGAACACCCCCCCTTTGGAGGGTGAGATACAAGAGCTGTCTGAGGGACAGAGAATTCTTAAAAAAAATGGGATCACCCCCCTCTTCGAGGGGGAAGAGCAAGAGCTGCTTGAGTGGCAGAAAGCACACAAGAAACGCAATGGGCAAGCAAGATGGGATCATCGGGGGGAGGACAGAGACATTTGGGTGTCAAAATATGTTAAAAAGGGGGAGGGATGAAGGAGGAAGGAATATATTCTGTATTAGGATGGATAAGAAGGTTTGAAAACTGGATTGCTGACTCTGGACATTGCTGGAATTGAAGGGATTAGCCGTGAACGAGGGAGGAGGAGGAAAAATTGAGAATAAAGGCTAAATTAAAGATTGGGAAAGTAAAAAGGAATTAAAATATAAGGAAGTCCTTGGAAGGAAATTGAGGCAAGGGAGGGAAATTGTTTTAAGTTAGTTAAAATTAGGATGTAATAGTAATTGGACACATTAGAAAATTAGTTTGGGCAAGAAGATTTGGGATGGTTGGGTGTCTCCCCCCTCTTGTTGGTCTCCCTCGGACTGGGAGCTTCTGGTGGCAGGGGGGGGCTTCAGGGCTGGGGGGGGCAGAGGGAGGGGAGGGACTCAATTGGATAAAGAATCATCCCCTTGCCTCCTTTTGCCCTCCGGGACTCTTCGTGGCAGGGGGAGTCCTGGAGGATGGGGGAGGGAGGGCGTGAGAAATGGGAATAAAAGAGAAGTTAATAAAGATTTTGGATGGTATATGAATATATGATTGGAAGGTTGGAAATAGAATGAGGATAATGATAAGAAAACTGTTAAATGAGATTTAAAATGAAAATCAGATAGGGGGGAGATCGGGGAAGCCTACATATAAACAATGTTTATGGAAAATGGTTAGTAATTCTTATTATTATTATTTTTTTCCTGTACTTTTTCTTCTTCTTTTTTTCTTTTTCTAGTTTTTGTTTTTCATTTTTTTTTTTTGAGGGGGGATTAAGTGTGGATAGATGATGGGATGGATACTCACTTTCATCTCTCCTGCCAACCTGGAGTCTCTTGGTGGCAGAGGGGGGTTCCGGGAGTGGGAGGGAGGGGTGGGTAGAAATTCAGTCACAAATTGAACCACTGTCGACTGCCCGCTTTTCGGGGGATCCTCTTGTGGGAGGGGAGGGTCCGTGGAGGGGGGACAGAAGTAGGTGGAAAATTGGTTATGTATTTTTATGTATGTTCTCTTTATTATGCAAAATCAATAAAATATTAAAAAAAAAAAAAGAAATTTGTGCTGGTGTTTTCTCCTGTAAATTCAATTTCCTATGAGGATAATTGACATTTCCTTAAAAAGCGTTTAATTTATTGTCTTGCAGATATTAACAAAGCAAGCAAGGGCCCCTTCTCCCAAGAAGCGTTCAGGAAGGGGGTTGAGTTCTGAGGCACCGCCTGCATCAGTGGGACATGCTTAAGCCCCCTTACAGTGCCCAAAACAGGGTGCGCAGCGCACCAGTGGTTCTGCACATGCCGGTCATGCACAAATGGGGAGTTGCCTGTACACCACTGAATCTTAAAACAGAGCAATACAAGCCCTGTTGCCCATCAAACAAAGTGGTTCCTCCTCATGGGCGTAGGCAGGGGGGGCAGGAGGGGGCAATTGCCCCCCCTAGAAGCAGGGCCACTGGCCAGCCTGCCCCACTGCCCGCCCGGTGCCGTCTCCCTTCTCCCTGGCAGGCTGTGGGGCGGGCGGCGGGAAAGCACCAGAGCCGCGCAAAGCGTTTGGCTGGCTTTCCCTCCCTCCGCCCCACAGCCAGCAAGGGAGAAGGGAGACGTCCCTTCTAGCCGGCTGGCTGTGGGGCGGGCGGAGGGAAAGCCAGGCAACCGCTTTGCGCGGCTCTGGGGCTTTCCCTCCACCTGCCCCAGCGATTGCAGAGGGGGAGGAGGGGATCGGAGCAGCCCGATTTCGGGCTGATCCTGGCTCCCCCTCGTCCCTTCCGATCGTGGAGGGGGAGGAGGGAGTCGGAGCAGCCCGATTTCGGGCTGATCCTGGCTCCCCCTCGTCCCTTCCTATCGCGGAGGGGGAGGAGGGAGTCGGAGCAGCCCGATTTCGGGCTGATCCTGGCTCCCCCTCGTCCGTTCCTATCGCGGAGGGGGAGGAGGGAGTCGGAGCAGCCCGATTTCGGGCTGATCCTGGCTCCCCCTCGTCCCTTCCTATCGCGGAGGGGGAGGAGGGAGTCGGAGCAGCCCGATTTCGGGCTGATCCTGGCTCCCCCGCGTCCCTTCCTATCGCGGAGGGGGAGGAGGGAGTCGGAGCAGCCCGATTTCGGGCTGATCCTGGCTCCCCCTCGTCCCTTCCTATCGCGGAGGGGGAGGAGGGAGTCGGAGCAGCCCGATTTCGGGCTGATCCTGGCTCCCCCTCGTCCCTTCCGATCGCGGAGGGGGAGGAGGGAGTCGGAGCAGCCCGATTTCGGGCTGCTCCGATGTGGCCCCGCCCCGCCCCTTGGCCCACCTTGCTCCCCGCCCCTTGCCCCCCCTGATTTTCATCCTGGCTACGCCCCTGTTCCTCCTTAAGTCTCCAGGAAATTGACATTGACATTTTACATTAAGACGGATTTCACTTTCTTTAATCTACCATTTTAAAGATGCAATTTATATTTTTGAATTCAGATTCAACAGTATACTGTAAGTCCAATGGGAAATAAGTAATTCCTAAGAAAATGTGCACAGAATTGCAGCATTAAGTCTGTGAATTAATGTTGATTGTCTCCTCTTGCCATGTGAATGGCAGAGCACGGCTGGAGCAGAGTAATTCTCATGCACTACAGGAGGTCTGGTCTTATCCAAATCCCAACGGTACTTGAGGGAATCGATGAAATGACCAGGAAAGCCTAATTAAAGCTGTTCAGCTCAAATGTATTGATGTATTACATCTATTATGGCTTGGTTCAATAGGTCTACCCTGTGAGGGCTGCCACAGCCTGTAAAGCAGACTAAACAGGCTGAATAAATGATGCCAAATGGAAAAGAGTTGCCTGTGAAATCAAGGTGCAGAACAGCAAAATGCAACAGGATGAACCGTGAACTTATTATCACATAGTGCCTGGCGTGCTATGGTTCATGGGGTCACGAAGAGTCGGACACGACTAAATGACTAAACAACAAGTTCTATATAGATAATTACATTCTTTATTGTTTTATCGGGTGGGAGGGATGCAAATGCCAAGATTAAAAATTATTATCTGCTTTGTATACCCAAGTGGCTGCTCTCCTGTGCTCAACCATCTTTTGCTGTACTGGAAGTGTGATTTTTTTACCACTTCAAACCACTTTGTTCCATTCCAACATGTAGCGGATGACCTACAGCTAGCAGTGATGGATAATGTTTCATGTGGCGGTCTCTAAATGCCTTCAAGATATTTGGGCTCCCCTGGCTAGAGAGAAAACATTGAAAATGGGCTGCCATTGCCATCGGAAACCTCAAGCGTCAAAAGGCAAGTCACATGAGTCTACACTTCAGCATGGTCTGCTATATGAAAGAGCCCAGCATTGCTTGGGTATTCCAAGAAACAAAGGAATATTGAGATTTTAAAATGGAACAGGTCCATGCAGTCAAAGTGTGGTGCGGGGGTGTTTGAAAGCCCTCTTGCAAACATCCCTTTGCAGAATTAGGAGTTATCCAGAGGAGTTAGTTAAATTCATGACTTGGTTGTATATCCAGAAGCTGATGCAGTCATTTTTCTAGAGTGAAGAAACTTCCTATAGGTCCCAGGTATTTTGTATATCAGTTCTACATTGGAGATGTGGTGAATCACAGGTAATTTTCAACCTGGCTAGGCCTCTGGCACTGTGCCACTAGAACGCAAGTGAGAACTTCATGCTTCACTTCTTCGAAAGCCATCCTGCTGAGATCCTTGTTCCATAGGCAGGGGGACTTGTCCATGTGACAGACTTCCAGCAGAACCTTTGCTCGACTGCAGCGCCAGGCCCAAGATCTGTTCCAGAAAACATTTTGTCATTAGCTGCGGCAAACCATAAATAATCAGCTCTGGTCATAAGTGGGACAAATTGACAAATTAATGCCCTGCAAACTTCATCTATCAGTTCATCTTGCTGCTGTGAAACATAAATGCCACATTACATTTTACAGGCAACTGTGAAATCCACCCGCATATGCAGTGGTAATCACATAATAAAGTGTGAAGGAGAGACAGACACACGGGGCAGCAACAATCAGTTACTCCTCCCTTTTATCTCCCTTTCAAGCTTTCAGTATTTATTCCAGCAAATGCCACCATATATAGATTTCATGGCAGAGTAGTTATGGTGAGACATGGAATGGTTACGATGAGAGCCAGTGAATTTAATTCCCCCATTTTTCTTTTGGAATGACACCTACCTGATTTAAATCCATAGCTGTATAGATGCTTCTCACAACCAGCATCAAGTATAAACTCTACCCCATGTGCAGGGTGATATTCATGTAGAGTGGTCTCTTTCAGGGCCACAGGTTGTTGGTGTGAGAACCCAGCTCACATATGGGCTGCCTTGGTGGATTTTGAATGTCACACTATGTGGAACACAAATAAGGCCAATGGCAAAGAGTTAACCAACAGTAAATCACATCGTTCAAAGTTGGCATTAACTATCTGTTAGCAAAAAGACAATCTTCACATACTTGACTGGGTTTCAGGCCTGATGAGCCCAGCTGCTCTTTCCTGGTAGGACTTACTCCAAGAATCAGTTGCTGAGACTGAAAGTTCCTACCTCCCCACAGCTATCTAAGTCCCCTCTTCTCCAGGGCTTTCCCCAAAGCAATCAGAGACTGTGTCTGTCACTCCTGCACCCGTTTCAGCCCTCTTCTGGTTCTGGGAGATGGAGGGAGGGGAGCTGGTTGCAGCAGGAGGAAACACCCATGACTCTTCACCATCTCTGCCTTTTGGCCTCCCTCCTCTCCTGTTTCTGCTTCTGCCTCTGCTTCTGGACTTCTCTCTGTTACACTCTCCCAGTTCCCCAACCCTTTACCTTTTCAACTTCCGTTACCTCCTACTCCCAGTCTTCTCCCTCTGACCATTCATTGTCATCCTGCCACCATTCCCAAGGCTCTGAGTCTTCTTCCCTTGAGGGTTCACCAGTTGGTTCCTCCCACCATTCCTCTGCGTCCAGCCAGTCCATGACAGCCAAATGCTTTGTCTGCGGGGTGAATGTCTCTGGCCATAACTCCATGAAATAGGAAGTTCATATGATATATCTGTTTGGGGGCTGTACCATTTGTGTTTTACTGCAGGTGGGAGATTGACTGCAAGTTTTCCCCATGTACAAAGCTAAGCAATCAAGAAGGAAGTTCTAGGTTAGTTATTTTTCTGTGTTAAGTGTATTTTATGTGGGAGAGACCATTCCATCATATGATTTGGGATCTGCACTACAAAATGGTGGAACCATGCAACATCTGCTTTAGATCTAAGGGTCATCATATTTGGGGTTGGGAATAATGTAGAGGTTGGGGATGGGACCAGCAGACACATGTGGCATGATTCTCCTCCACAGGTTTGGTGCACCCATGGAGAAGGCCTTATGTGGAAGGCAAAAAACATCTGTGGTTTTTTAAAAAATTATTTGTTTAAACAGCATAACAGAATATACTCAGTGCTACAAAACCGAATGACTAAAATCGCTTTGCATATACAGTTTAATCAACCTATATTAGTAAACACTTATTTCCAGTCATCCATATCTATTACTAACCTTATTTCATGAAGCTTTCATTATCATTTTCTGGCCACACACAGCATTAAAACAAACAAACAGATGCTGAATAAGATTTGTCTGTCTGTTGAATAATGCACTACTTACAAAATATGCAGAATCTTTTAGAAAACTTCCATTGGGTGACCAGAAAAAGCTAAACATAAATGGAGGTTAGTAATAAACTTGAGTTTATGTTTTAGAGTAGGGATAAGTGTTAGTTTAGATTGAACTTAACAACTGCATTAATTATCTGGCAACAGCCGTAAAAAGCAAGTTAATGGGATAATGAAATTCACAGGTGTTGCCATGTTTGGAAAGAGCAGTAAAAAGAAAATAAGACACACAGAGGTCATTGTTAGATGGAAGAGACATAAAAAAACTTGGCTCTATACAAAAAATAAAGGGGGGGGGACAATATCCAAAAAATTGACAAGTACAGGATTCATTTAGTATTATGGGCCTGGTAAACACTTTTGACAGAATGAAGTGGTAGAATGCTCAGGTGGTAAAATGGACTTTGAGCAGAGGGTGCAAATTCTGTCTGTTCTCCATCATTAAAAGCTCCTTAAAGAACAATGCTCAGCACAGGAGACAAATAACTGGGCTACAACCATTCTTTCTGATTTCTCGGAAGTATTTTTAAAATATACTTCTTAGTTTGGTCAGAATCAAGCATATACCTGTACTTTCAGAGTCAACACTAAATACATTACTTCTGGTCAATGAGCCACCATAGCCTCTAGAGGGCCGTGAAAATTTGTGTCCTGGGCTTTTTAGACTCATCTAGCCAGGTAATATCTAAAACTCAAGGGGCACATTGGTTGCCAAATGTGAAATATATTGGCCTTATTTCCAGCTCTCCTATGCCACTACTCAGTCTCCACATGCCAGCAGACTGAGGTGACAGAGTGCTGAGGTAGCAGAAGAGACCAAACCATTGAAAGGGCCTTTCTCTTGCTCAGAAATAGAAGGACTTTCAGGATTTGAATGCTGAACTGTCATGAAACTATACTTAATGGATAATACATGAAAGAAGAATATTAAAAGGAGCTGAAAAAACACACAAAATATTTTATGCCATGTGGTGGATATGTATTGCACATACCAGTGACACATGACTGACAAAAGCTCTGCCAGCTGCATCATTACAAGTTTGATCTTCTTGATTCTGTATTCCTCAATCATTCCCTTGACCATCTGTGTGGACAAATTGAAGTACCCAGGGATTCTCCTGAACTGCACATAAGTTGTTGAATTACAGTATTGCAGAGGGGAAATTGAGAGATAAAAAGTTAACATAATTCTCATCTGGGTTCTGGCATGGCAGGAGGGGATCTGGGGAATTTTTTTTTAAAAAAAATATTTGTATATTTTAAAACTGATACAATAAAAAAGACAAAAAAGAGTTTGAGACTGAAATCTGATTTCATAATTACTTTTAGAAAGTTTTCCGATGCATAAAAACTTTAACTGAAGGAATAACTTAGAATGCTTACACCCATTCATTTCTACGGATAGAAGATGCACGACCTACCATCTTCACCCTCTGGACCACAGAGCTAATGTCTTCTCAGGTATGAGAAAACACTGCAGTGCATTTGGGGCAGGAGTGTTGTTCATTACAAACCCTGCAGGAGCAAATACTAACAGCAAAATCTAAATCAACAAGGACATATTGAGGAAAAACTAATAGGAATTATTAAGATGGCAAATATAAATGGTTAGGGAGCAGCATTGAGAAACATGTTGGAAGTTACAGTTAATAAAAAACCCAATGCTATTTATATTCCAGTTACATTAAGACTCAGACTATACATTGCACAGACTTCTATGATTCTGTTCTCTGTTGGGAGGGAGGGTGCGCATGGGCAGAGCTGGCACCTGAGATTTATGAAGAAGGAGTGAGTGAAGATCTACACCAGGGGTCCCAAAACTACGGCCCCCGGGCCGGATGCGGCCCAATCGGCCTTCCAATCTGGCCCGCGACGACCCCCGCCGCCCGCTGCCGCCGCCCGCTCTCACGGCGCGCGGCGCAGCGACGATCTAAAAAATCGGCAAAAAATCGCCGAAAATCCTTTGTGCGCATGCGTATGGGCCTCTCCCGACCCGGAAGAGGTCATTTCTGGTGCACTTCCGGGTTGGGGGAGGCCCATACGCATGCGCACAAGCGATTTTCGGCGATTTTTTTCCCCGCCCGTGTGCGTGTGCGCATGCGCACGGCGCGCACTCCCCCGCCCTCCAGCCCGCTGCGCGCGCACTCCCCTGCCCTCCGGCCCACCGCGCGGTAAGTCTGGGGACCCCTGATCTACACCATGAACAATGGGACAATGAAGCTCTATGTCAGGATCTGCTGCCACCTGAGGTGGTGACCACACCTTGCCCTGTGGCTGGGCCAGCTGTGTGTGTGTGTGTTCAAACCCAAAGAGACCCTGGGCAGACTGTTGTGCGAGAATGGACAGTTCTCCCAATGGAGGGATCTAGAAATGAGAGTCTCCTGAGATCAGTGCTTTTAAACTTGATCATAGATGATTTAAAGTTAGGGGTAAGTGGTGAGGTAGCCACACCTGCTGAAGATACAGAATTATCCATGGTGGTTAAAGCAAAAAGACTGCCAAAAACTCCAAAATGCCTGATTGAGTAGACACTTCTTATGCTCTTATGTTTTTATCAATATTGGTGCCAAAAATACATCCCTGTGTAGTTTAGTTGCCAAAGACCTTGTGTGAGAGACTGTCGCTAATTGAAAAACCAGTCTGGATTTGTCTTTCCAAAGGCCTCAGGTTTGTTTCCTTCCTCATTACTGTGGGAGGCAAAAAGCTATTGGCTGTCTTCATAGCCTCTTCTTCCCAAAAATGAATGGTCAGGAATGAATAGCCAGGACTCAGAATTCTGGCCAGTAGCAGCACCAGCAACTGCCGAAATGGCCTTTTTGTGGTTCTGTTTTTACTGGAGGCAGGGAGTTTGGGTAGAATTCAGCTGTCAAACAATGCAAAGTCCATTTGGTTCCTCTTCAGTACAATGAGGCATGGAATAAATCAGCTGACAGAAGGCCGAATCATCTGTCGAAATAAGGAGGTCACTCCATCTTCCTTCAGCTTAATTATTTTGGAAGGAGAGGGAGAGGGTTTATTTACTTTATGGATCCTTCAGACTTTTAAACAAAACAATCCACAGTCAATGGCAAGCTGCCATCTGTGTATGACTGTTTCCAAAAAACAGCAACAGATTTTATTACGTATTCTCTAATGAACCGTATTCCTAGAACAACAGAAGAGTCCTGTTGCATAAGAACTAAAGTCCATGTAGTCCAGTGTTCTGTGGCCAGCAATGACCAGCCAGACACTTTTTGGATAACTTGCAACTGAGGCTCAGAAGCAACAGCCAAGATAAATACACTGAAACAGAAGCCACCCTTATGTATATTCAGAGGGTAGGGGGTGGGGGTGATGGGAATGGGTGATGGGCTGATAGGAGTGGTAAACCTGTTGATGACTGTTAACGACTGTTAATGACTGCAATTGGTCTTGGGGGGGGGAAGCAAGGGCTGAGGTGCTAAGGGAAACTTGATCAAGTTGGTGACTTGAAGCTGTACACTATGGTGGAACATGGATTGACTGCTTGTCCTTATCTCCTGCCTTTCTGCCAAGACACCCAAGGCCATTGTCAATTTTAAAATACTAAAACAATTAAATGATACAAAATGAAACAAGGAAGCTACATGTTAACATCATTTGAAAGTCAAATATAATTTCAGAGGTTTTAGAAATTACAACTCTTGTTTGAGCATTTTTTAAATAGATCATAACACCATATTTATTGTTCAGAACATCAGAATTATATGTATTCATGTTAGATATGTTTCCCTAAAGTTTCTGAATATCTGGCAAACTTTAAATTCTGTATCCTATGCAGATCTTTTTTATGCATGCAGAATCTGAAAAAAACTCCATAAGCCAGAAAATAAACTGTGTGCACCCATATAAATTGGTAGTTGAGAAATATTTGCATATCATGTTTTCTTCCCCTTCATAAAATAGCCAATTAGTTTGGGATACATTTTCATTATTTAATTGTAGTGGAAAATGAAATTCAATAAAGTTAATTCTGCTGGGCTCTTATTTTTTTATGGAGATGAATTGAGGAAACCGATATTGCCTTCAGGAAAGTCAGATGAATTGCACAGGGTGTTTAATGAACCCTCCTCCCTTTTTGTTAGCATAGGTTTTTACTGTCAAAGAATTCCTCAGGCTGCAAAAAATGGTACTTCCATAATGGATTCCTGGACCCTGTTGCCAGTAATATGACCTATTTTCCAACAGTTTCTAATAGGAATGTGTGTGTTTTAAGTCTCCAGAGAATCAAGAATGTGTATAACCTGTTCTTTTTTTTTTAAAAGCTTCCTGTTCTTCCACCCTCTGAAAGGCTATGAAACTGGAAACCCTGCATGATATAGATTGGGCACCTGAGCCCTTAGTTTTACTTCTGTACACTGTTTAGAGATATTTATTGAATTATGTAACTTAAAGGGTGCAATTATTGCTACGGCTATGATTTCCTTACGCACTCCCGCCTTTGAGAGCGGGAGGGAGGAGAACACATCCACATATCAGCCATGCAGGCAGCAGGAGGACACTTTTCACCCTTTCCACTCCCAAGTACCATCCTCTCAACTCGGAATGAAGTCCAGGAGTGGCTCCTGCCAGAGCATCAGTCCAAGGTGCCAGAGCACTAATTCTGGGGCCTTGATGGCTCTCTTGGGCTTGCCATGCCAGTGGCACAATGTAGCCAGAGGGCATAAGGCAAGTTTTTAAACACCTGCACATTAATTCCACCCAGCTGCAGTTTTCTTGCAATGAATTCTCTGTCGCTTGCATCTTCTGAAGGCATGAGCTAAAATTATTTTTAACTTAAAAAAATTTTATTTGGAAATTTTTATTTTGAAATTATATTGTATCCCATCCTTTCCACAAAGTGACCATTGTGCCATACATGATGTTTCTTAAGAATGTTGTGGTAACAGGGAAAGTTGAGTTTCCAGAGAAGTTCCATTAGTGAAGAATTGTCCACTTCCTGTTTGAAGGTATTGATATACTTACCATAATGAGAAATATAGACTGAACTGAACTGAATGTGCCCACTCTGATGCAAGCTGGTTGGCTGGCTGAAGAAGGAGGGTGTTGATCTGAATGCACATCCCATTCAAAAAGGACAGCTTCTGCCTGCAGATGCACATCACATGAGCACTAAAAGTGCACTTGATTATGTTGCTAGTTCCTAAAATAAGGAACATGGCAGAATTTATGTGAAAGGAGAGGGTAGAAAAATAGGGGAAATGCAGAAATAAAAGGGCAGCTTTTGCACACCCTGGGCTGCCGCAGCTTATGTTGGCCTCCCAGCAATCCCATGAGATGTGAGGGTGAGCGACTCCAGGTGTCATGGCTGAATGTCTATTGAACCTCGGTTTCCCACATCCAAATTAATTTCTTTAACCACCACATTGCACTTGCTCTTCGTCTATATCTGCAATCTGTTTCACCTCTAATTTATGTTAGCAGCTTCAATCAGGGGAGAAAAGCTTCCACACTAAAGGAAACTTCTTTAATTGCCTCAGTGCAGCGGCAAAGGAAAACCCACAGGATTAGACAATGAGTTTGTGTTTGAGTGACAGCAGCATGTCATGTATGCTTAAATTTAATCTGTTAATCTACGAAAGCCAGTCTGTAAAATAGGAATACTACTTATTAAAACAGTTTTAACGACAGCCCACAAAAATATTGTGAGGATCGTTGAGTATGGAAGATATCCTAAAATAATATTAATTTCCCCTTTTTTTCAAATAAAGCATACTTTTGAACTACTTGCTTGCTAAGGCTGTGCCTAGGGCTGAGTTACAGTAAATAAGAAGGAAGCTGGAATAGCAAAGTACAAAGTACCACAGGCAACATCCACACTTTCCTTCACCAACATGGAAATCTTCCTCATTTAGGCTGCAAGCTTCGTTTTGTGGACGGGGGATCTGCTTGTTGATCCTGTAAGACTCTGGTGACCAGTCTGCAGCAAGGAGGTTTCCCTCTGATGCTTCCGCTTCCCCCACCGTCTCCTTACAATAGCTACAGGCTAAGAAGCCCCAGAGGCTATACCAGTGCTCTGCAAAACCACTCCTGGTCTCCCAATGCCACATCTGCCTTGGCTGTGACACGTCAAGGGACTTCCCCGACTCTGGCGCCTGACACCCCTCATAACATTTCACTAGTTTTATCAATATCCTTTTTAATTCCTCAGTTTCCCCTACAGTTCTCTTGCAAATAGAAACCTGCAGGTTCAACTTGAAATTTCACTTTAGTAAACAATCAGCGATAATCCTTGCTGGTTGTATGTGTGGGAAATTGCTCTCAAACATGACTCTGCATGAGTGCTAGTTAGTGCACAAAGGGGTTAAGACCAGAGAGCTCTTTTCCTAGTCTCAGCTAGGTCATGCCCCTTACTTCCATAAGGAAGGAAGTGAAGCTGCTTCTCTTTCCTCCTCTCACTTTCTCTGTGCCATCTAATCGACCATGATTACCTGGTTTGAAACTATATGCTGCATTTTGCATCCAAGGGAAATCTGCCTGTGTTCTCCTTGTTGCTACATGGTACAAGGTATGAATCAGACCTTTGGATTCAGTAAGTAAGGCTTTTAAACCTACTTAACAATGTCTGATCATTGCTAGAGAGCTAGAGAGGGGGGGCAAGTATTTTAAGGCAGACTAAATGGGATGTGCAAAAGGGTTTAACAACCTATATTCCACACTATGCTGCTGGTTAACTTGGAGAGTGTTTTTAACTCTCTAGGGGCTTTCTTCTACTGGACAGAGTGCAAAGCCCCGTGTTTTGAATCCAGGCACCCAGCCAATTCTTTTTATTAATTACTCACATGTGGGTCAAATATCTTTTCCACCTCCTACATTATGCACCTAAAGTTATGCGCTGAATTGAGCTTACTCCACGATACTGCAAGTCCACATTTGTGCCTGTGTTGTGGCTGTGAAATAAGCCGTCCCCTTGGTGTCGGGGTAGGCCCATGGTATAGTTCATTGGTGAAAAGGGTGCTAGTATTTCATGCCTCTGATGCTGCAGGTGAGATTGTTGTAAATCACATGCCTGTCTGGGAAGAGTCTGAGAAAGGAAGGCGGTCTTTTCTCTTCCGCAATGTACTTTCACTTTTATTTCTGTCTGTTCTCTCTCGGAGCTGGGGAGAACAAACGCCATTATGCCTTTGTCTGTACATAGTGTGTAAATAAATACTACATTAGATCTACAATGTCTCACTCTTCTTGCTGTGTTTTGCCAGAAGATTGGTGTGCATAAATCATCTGATTTATTCAAAACAAAATAAAAAAATCCTTTCAGTAGTACCTTAGAGACCAACTAAGTTTGTCATAGGTATGAGCTTTCGTGTGTATGCACACTTCTTCAGATACACTGAAACAGAAGTCACCAGAAGTCATCTACAGGTTCACCACTCCTATCAGCCAATCACCCATTCTCTCCACCCTTCTGAGTAATACCCCTCCCCACCCTCTGACTATACATAAGGGTCTGGTGACTTCTGTTTCAGTGTATCTGAAGAAGTGTGCATGCACACAAAAGCTTATACCTATGACAGACCTACCTGTAACTCCTCTGATTTATGTCACTGGAGCACCCTGGAGAAGAAGGGAAATGCCTTTTCCAGTGCTGTGCATACTGGAGGATGCTCAGAGTTCCGGGGGGGTTGCAGGCCCACCCCAGGGCATTTTTTCCAACAAAAGGGTCCCACTATGCCCTCCTCCCTATATTAGGAGCAACTAGGGAAGCTTCCAGTTCAGGTGTAACTTTTTATTTAGCATTGTTTCTAAGATCGTAAAAAGCCTCTGATACATAGTCTTGCCTGCTTACCGATGTCTTGTGTGGTCATGGAGCTGTAAAAATTCACTTGGCCTTGTGATAAGAAATGACTTTCAAATAGTTGTAAATGAAATCAAGCATCTCAATAATAAACATCAGCAAAAATACTGTAAGTAAATTAACCAGAACCAAATTGATAGTAAAGAACCCAGTTTTTTAATTGGATTGAAGATTTAAAATATGTGTATTTTGAACACCAAATAAAAGGCTTACATGGATAACTCAAATGTATTACCAGAATGATCTAATCCTTTTCCATTGTAGCTTTATCTCTATTCAAGCTGCAGCATCCTTGACAACAAATCAAGCAGATTTTCATCTGACAGACAATGAAGTTGCAACATCAGTGTTAGAAAAGCCTTAATCTTATTTCTTTTATTTTAAAGAAACATTCTTTTTAGTTGGAATCAAATAAAGTGTATTCAGATGATGGAAGTATCCGCAATAATTACAGTACATAAAAGGAAAGTTGAGAGAACTTGTATGGTGAGTCTGAGTGAGCCAAGCTGCTTCACCAGTGGGCCTATCGAGATCATGGAGGCTGACCCTGGAAATACATTCAAGCCTGCCATGGGAAGTAGGGAGACGCTGCAGAATTTTACCCAAAATCTTTGTGCATGTCATGCATGTATCCTTGCCTATCAGCAAGAAACAACTTGCCAAGCGGTGAAACCTCATCCACTTCAGATAACAAGCTGAAGTTTGTCTCTCAGTGGGAGGCATCTGCAATGAAACTTTCAAATCAAATAAATACAACCACTCACTTTTCACTTTGGTCTTTTGCTTAATTTGTCTAAATACCTTGTGTCTGCCATTAATCCCCACATTGTCTCAAATAAAACCATTTAGACAGCTTTGTCAAGTAAAATCTTATCAAAGGAATGCATTGATCAAAAGCTGACTGTTCAGAATGTCCCTCCTGCCCACGTTGATACAAGTTCAGCCAAGGTTTACCCAAGTCAGGCAACACTAAGTTGACCACTGTAGCTCTGCCTCAAGGAAACCCATATATTTGCCTCACCGACTGCCCCGCCCCAGAAAGTTCAAACTAAATCAAAATGAATCAAAACTTGCCTCTTTGTTGATGCCCGTGATTCAACTGGGCAGGGGAGCCATGAGTCCAACTTTCCTGAGCAAAGGTGGTAGAAAACCAAGGCTTTTCTCCATTCTTCAGGTTCAACATGGGTAGTGAATCGGGATTCAAAAAGACACACTACACACTACTCTGAATGTATAGCATGCGGCTACATCACTTGTTTTACTTAAATTAATTACAAATACAAAGGAAAGTTTATCGCTTCCTTCATGGCTATGAGACTTCATCAAACCTCTTAGCCATCTTTGGAAATGGGGCTGGAAGAATAAACCTCCTGCAATCTGTGACCATAATAATAGTAATACCCTGCCCCTACAGCTGCCATTAATATAAGAAACCTAAGAAACTTAGCTACACAATGCACATCAATACTGCATGTAGTTTGGTTTTCTTTTTATTATTTATACCCCGCCCATCTGGCTGGGTCTCCCCAGCCACTCTGGGCGGCTTCCAACAGAAAAATAAAACACAGTAATCTATTAAACATTAAAAGCCTCCCTGAATAGGGCTGCCTTCAGATGTCTTCTAAAAGTCTGGTACAGTAGTACCTCGGGTTACGAACACGATCCGTTCCGGGTCGCAGTTCGTAACCCGAAAAGGTCGCAAACCAAGTGCCATTTTTGTGCATGCGCAAACCGCGCGTGCGACGAAAACATTTCCGGGTTTGCGGAGTTCGTAACCCAAACTGTTCACAACCCGAGCAGTTCGTAACCCGAGGTATGACTGTAGTTGCTTTCCTCTTTGATATCTGTTGGGAGGGCGTTCCACAGGGCAGGCGCCACCACCGAGAAGGCCCTCTGCCTAGTTCCCTGCAACTTGGCTTCTCACAACGAGGGAACCGCCAGAAGGCCCTCGGTGCTGGACCTCAGTGTCCGGGCAGAATGATGAGAGGTGGAGACGCTCCTTCAGGTATACTGGACCAAGGCCTCTGCTGCAAGAGGGACATTGCAGACACCCAGCGAGTGCTGCTCTTTGGTCCCACCATCCTCTGGCAACCGTCTGGGATGGTCTGAGGCAGCAAATTAGGTAAGTCTAGGCCACAGGAATGAATGCCAAAGTTTATGAGGCTTGCCTAGAAGACTGGCCATTGCCAATTTGCATGAAAGTCTCAATGGAATGGAATATTGATTAGCTATCAGGATCGAAGAACCCCCGGTGAAGAATAGGCAGTTGTCTGTTGAAGACATGCCAGCAGAGATGGAGGAAAAGGGGGAGGGAGACAATGGAATGCAAACAGCCAGAGAAACAAGCAGGCATTCAGTGGGTGAAAGTTCATGCTCTTATATTTTTTGCAAGTACTTCCAGGACCAAGATGAACAACAGCGGTGATAATGGACATCCTTGCCTAGTTCCTTTTTGTATTTTACATTCCTTCGTTATCACCTGATTTAAAATTAATTTCGCATTCTGTTCTGAATATATTGCTTGTATTCCTTTAAAAAATTTATCTCCACAATTAATTTATTCAATCAATTTTTTCATGAAATCCCAGCACAGATTGTTAAAAACTTTTTCAGCATCTATAAACATCATTGCCACTTTTTTCCCCTTCATTTTTTACCTCCAGGTATTCTATCACGTTTAGAATATTTCTTGTATTCTCCTTCATTTGTCTACCTGGAAGAAACCCAGCTTGATCCTGATGTATATATTCACCTAGAATTTTTTCCCTTCTATTAGCCAAAATGTTTGCAAATAATATATAATCCTTATTTAATAATGAATAAATAATAATTTTTTATTTGCATTAGATCCAAATCTTGTTTTGGAATTACTGTTATGTAAGCTTCCTTCCATGTTCCTGGGATTTCATCTGTCTTTAAAATCTCATTCATCATATCTTTCAGTTAACTTTTTATAATATTTTGCCATTAGTCCATCTGGCCCTGGGGACTTACCACTTTTTGTCCAATTTATTGCCTCTAAAACTTCTTGAGCTGTTATTTGGGTATTTAGAATCACTATTTGTTCCTTTTTTATTTTTGGCAGATTGGTATTTTTTATATATTCCTCTGTTATGGAATTCTTTTCATTTCCTTTTTTATACAAATCTGAGAAATATTTCACAAATGCGCCTCTTATTTCCTACATCTTATCTGTAATTTCCCTGTTTACATCAATTTTATTAATGAAATTTCTTTGTTCACTTTTTTCGATTGCCATGCTAACAATTTTCCTGATTTATTGGCATGCTCAAAATACTTCTGCTTCACTCTGTTTTCCAACATTTCTTCATTCACTATCATGGAGTATTGGGTTTGTAATATTTTAATTGCCTGCATTACTGACTTTTTGTTAGCTTTTTTTGACAGTTCCTTCTCCTTTTCTGTAATTTCATCTAAGATTTATTTTTTTTCCTTTTTTCTTTCAATTTCCTTTTAATCGTATTTTGTTGTATAAACAGTCCCCTCATCACCACCTTACTTGCATCCCAGACCATTTGTAATTCTTTACTTTTTCCATAAAATTTCGATCTCCCAATAAATCTTCATTCAATCTCCATCTAAATGTAGTTTGACTTTCTTTTTGAATTTCCATTATCATGGAATTGTGATCTGACAATGTTTTGGGACTGATTTCTTTCTTTTTTCTTTCTTTTTTACTTTGGGCTCCAATTCTTTGGAAATCCATAAGGCATCTATCCTTGAACTGCTGTCATGACCATGGGAATAAAAAGTGAACTGTTTATCAAACAAATGTTTTGCTCTCCAAATATCATTCAGATTTAAAGTTTGGGCCAAGTACAAAAAAGGTTTTTTGGTAATCTGCCTTCTTTTGTATCCTTTTCCCTAGCTGATCTGTCCTTTTCTAATGATGGAACTCTGTTTAAACTTCCAATTAACATAATCTTTTGATCTGCATATTCAAGTAATTATGTTTCCAGGTTTTTTTTATTGTTTTTTAAATTAAAAAAACTGCCTTTTCTCATTTGGGGCCTCTATTCCAACTAAAATTATCTTCTCTCCCTGAATTTTGATTTGTACTATTAAAATTCTTCCTTTCTCATTTTTATGACTCAATTTGGGTTCTAGTGCAGGATTAATATAAAAGACAACTCCTCTCGTTTTTGCATTATCTGCTGAGATGAAATCCATTCCTAATTTTTTGTTAATTAAAATTTCTGTGCTTTTTTGCAATGTGTGTTTCTTGAAGGCAAATTATATCCAATTTTTGTTTTAAAAATGTCCAATTCTGTTGTGTTTAGCTTTGTCATTCAAACCATTAACATTCCAACTTAATATTTTAAGATTGGCCATTTTCAGAGTCACTTACAATATCCATCCCCCCCCCCCCACTGCTCCTTCCAGTGACAGCTGCTCCAAAGCAGCTCTTTGTTCTGCTAGTGTCCAGTGTCTAGGTATGACCTTGTGTTTTTAAAATTCTTTTTTTTAATTAAAGATTTTCTTGTGCTAAAAAACAAACCAAAGGAGAGAGAATTACATATTTTGTCTCCATTTTCGATTCATAGAATCTTTTTCATGGTTCATTTACATGTAGTGAGAGACACTTTTGTCATAGACATCTTGTTGAGGGGAAAGAGTGGAGAGGGTGGGGGAGAGGTGTTGTTCTTCCGTTCTGGTGCACAGAGTTAGTGTAGGGGTTTGTGTCAGCATCATGTGGCTAGGTCCTGTGTGTGTGTGATTGGCATTGTGAGAGGTTGGGGGTCCAGAGGTAAAAGGAGCCTTGCTTTGGCCTGCTGCAATCTTCTTGTTTCCAACCTGGCATCATGTGAGAATTGCCTGTCTCACAGCAAAAATGCCATTCCTGGAGCCCATGCAAAGTTGTCCTGTATTGTTGTGGCTGCCATGTTGTTGCTGTTTGATTGTGTCGATTGTGTGAGTGTGGTTTCTCCTCTCTCGGTCCTATAATGTGATAATTTACCAAACTGTGTGGTTTCTCCCAGAGGCAGAGGAAGCTGCTCAGGCACCTGTGCAGTGCACCCAGGGGCGAGGTGAGCCACCCATAGGGACAGGGTGCTCCGCAGAGCCTCTGGAGTCTGCCTGCCTCCTCCCCCTCAGCCGCCCTACAACTGTGGGGGAGGCAGTGGGCAGACCGTTTTGGCAGCACGGAGCCTGCATGCACCCAAGCCACCATGTCTCTCCCAGGGGAGACGCATGGCTCAGGCATGCTGCAGGCCCTGCGGTGAGTGCCGCCTGGCCTTTTGTCACCCCCTCAGTGGTGACACCTGGGGTGGCCTGCACCTACCTCACCCCCCTTCATCTGCCCCTGGTTTCTCCCACTGTCCTTCAAGTTCTTGTTCCTGAGAACTTCTTGATTCTAAATATGGTATCATCTCACTAAAGCTTTAATTTATTGGCAACTGAAGATTTATTTGGCAACCTTTGGCCTCACCATGCTCTGGAGCTGTCTGCAAAGAGCCTGCAAATGTTAACCTATTTATTATTCACTCTTTAAACTTTCAAAATATATTTTCCAGGGAGTAATTTTTCATATGTCAATTGACTACAAGAAGCCCACTGCTAATCCAAATTCAAGTCAGTCGTGATGTCTGGTTCATGCAGTGTTTCTGTTTCTGGCTAGAAAGACCGGCTTTAAATGCATGACCCTTCTTATCTGAGTAGCATCCCATTAATGAGGACCATGCTTATACTTGGAGTTTGAACTTTTCAGACCCATTTCAGGAATATAATGGGAATACTCCACAGAAAATGATATGATTGAATCCCTCCAACTCCTGAGAACACTGAGAGTGGGAGGGAGAGTCCCTGGCATAAGACTTCTAGACACGGGTGACACTGTGGGTTAAACCACAGAACCTAGGGCTTGCCGATCAGAAAGTCGGCGGTTCGAATCACCGCGATGGGGTGAGCTTCCGTTGCTCGGTCTCAGGTACCGCTCCGGTGGGAAGGTAAACAACATTTCCGTGCACTGCTCTGGTTCGCCAGAAGCAGCTTAGTCATGCTGGCCACATGACCTGGAAGCTGTACGCCAGCTCCCTCGGCCAGTAAAGCAAGATGAGCTCCACAACCCCAGAGTCAGTCATGACTGGATCTAATGGTCAGGGGTCCCTTTACCTTTACCTTTAGACATGTAAAAGCCAATCAAGAATTAATTTAGGAGATCCAAAGTAATAATAGATCAGACTTAGGAAATCCACCCATATCTGGGACTAGTCAATATTCAGTCACAATGGCCTTTCTGTCAGCTGCGCAGAGTAGCATTAATTCTAATGAGAAAATGCATTTTCCCTGTGAATGAAATATACTGGGTAAGTCAAATAGGTAGAATGGAGATGTAAGAAATCTTATTTTAATTTACAAATATAAAAGCAGAGCACAGTGGAAACAAGCAGACATCTCAAAGTAGACAACAGATCTGCAACAGATTTAGAAAGAGGATTCCCACATGCCTTCAGTCAAAGCCCTTGTTTTGCCTTATGTTAGTCCTAATTTTTGCATCAGTGAACTCGAACCTTCCTAAACTCAAACTAACAAAGGGACTCCAAATAGTTTGGGATACCATCTAGATAGCAGGAAGGGGGAAATTCCAAAGGCCATTGCATTCTCCAAGCTCCATAGAGATCCCCAGATATCAAGAAACATTAATAGAATGTTGCATAATCTGTGGCTACTCAATACATTATAAAGATGGACCAATTCATAATTTCATTTTGTGCTGCTGACGGGCTATGAGACAGCGATAGCGGCAAGAAAGAAGGCATTGCATCTGCCTGCCAGATGGACTGAAGGCATTTGGGCAAGGCAGTGCATTCTCTGTTATCGTGGTATATTATTTGGGGCGGGGGGGGGGAGTCCATAGTTTCCATTCTGTTGGCCTTCCTGGACAGGGCTCTTCCTCTCACCAGACCTCTACCCACTCCCCACCACCACTACTGCCATTTACTCCTTCTTGCACCAAAATTACTTTTTGTTGTTTTGCAGCTATATGATAATGTGGATATCAAAAACCTTGGGCAGGATTGAGGTGGGGTGGGGTGGGGTGGGGTGGATCTCTACATGAAAGTAGAATGACAAGTTACACACATTATTACTCTGCATTTGTAACCAGCAAATTCCACATAATCATTCAGATTTGATTATAATGCCCTGTTATGACCATTTGTGCTGCTGTAATATTAATGTGAAATAAAGCACAAGAGGGTGCAAAACCTATTTGAAGAGAGTCCAATGTTTGTTTGAGTGGCTATTTGTCTTTTAAAAATGGTTTATAGGTGTTTACTTCATTCCAGTGAAAATGCTACCTTCTTAGAAGTTTTAAGAAAATTATATTGCATCTGGAACCATATGATGTGATTTAGGCTGCAGTTATATGTTCAGCTTTGCATATATTATTTGTAAAAATGAAATTGGGCTGTCTGACATTCCAAAGCAAGAGAAATATTGGAGGAAATCAACAACTAGAAAAGGGGAAAAAGAGAGCCAAATAAGGGATTGTTGAGGAAACGAACATAGAATCATAGTGTTGAAAGTGACCCCACTGTTTCCTTGTTCTTCCTTTCCTTGTTCTTCCTTGTGGTGGACCACAAGCTGAACATGAGTCAACAGTTTGATGCAGCAGCAAAAACAACAACAAAACAAAAACGCGAACCTCATGCTGTTCTAGACAGCATCAAAAGAAGTATAGTGTCCAGATCAATGCAAGTAATAGTCCCACTCTATTCTGTCTCGGTCAGACCATACTTGGAATACTGGGTCCACTTCTGGATGACAAAATTTAAGGAGGATGTTGACAAGCTGGAGGGCAACCAAGATGATGAAGGGTCTGGAAACAAAGCCTTACAATGAGCACTTGAAGAAGTTGGGTATGTTTAGCTTGGAAAAGAGGGGACTGAGAGGAGAGATTATAGCCATCTTCAAATATCTCAAGGACTGTCACATGGGAGATGGAGCAAGCTTGTCTTCTGCTTTGGAAGGCAGGACATGAACCACAGGCTCCAAGTTACAAGAAAGGAGATTCTGACTATACATCAGGAATAACTTTCTGATAGTAAGAGATGTTCAACAGTGGAACAGTCTCCCTCAGGAGGTTTTGGGCTCTCATTCCTTGGAGGTTTTTAATCAGAGGTTGGATGGCCATCTATCAGGGATGCCTTAGCTGAGATTCCTGCATTGCAGGGGGCTGGACTAGATGAACCTTGGGTCCCTTCCAACTCTACAGGTCTATGATTCTTGACAGCCATCTGTCAGGAATGCTTTGATGGTGTTTCCTGCTTGGCAGGGGGTTGGACTGGATGGCCTTTGTGGTCTCCTCCAACTCTATGGTTCTATGATTCTACATTGTGCTGGATCATTGACATCTGTCTCTAACTCACACCTCATGAGTTCCTGACCTTGCAGATGCAAGCAAATAACTTTCCTCTGCCAGTATAAACTTACTCCAGTGGTGTGAAGCACAGCCCTCATCCTGTTTCAGCTCCCCTGGCTGTAAACCCAAGGAAGACAGTCCATGGTGGGCCTCTCTACCTTTCGCCAGTACAACTCATTTGGCCTGAGGCTGAGTTGCATGTGATTAATTACATGGCCATTCCCCATAGCTTGCCCCAAATCTTGTGGGACAGGGACATCCTGTCTCAAGATATTTTGACAGTCTCTTTGTTTCTTAGTTTCTTCTGTGACTGAAGCATCCAGGAAGCAGGTGGCTACTGGGCACTTTGTCCAGTAGGAGACCAGGACCGAACATCTCCACCTTCCATCCCCACAACCCGACTCCCTCACCACAAGTGTTGCCATAATTGGGGCCATTTCCTCTTTAATGTCAGGGCAAGCAGAATGGGATGTTGTGTGTATGTGTACTAATGGTTTGTGTGTTTAGGATTTGTGTCTCTGATGTGAGATTGTGTCTCTGTGTTAAAGGTGTCTTGTGATCATGCCCACTTTTGGAGCACCCATTTTGGTCTTCAGCATGCCCAAGGATTTAATTTTGCCCCCCTCCTCCAGGATTGGTGAAAGCAGTCCAATGCGCAAAAATATCGCCAGCGTGATTACATTGAAAACTTGGTTGCAGCCTCCAGCTGAGTTTGGGTGAAACAGCTGCGGGTAATGGGACTGTAGGAAACCCAGTCATTCAGTAAAAATATATAGTTTCCATACACTGGATTGCACCAACAAACTTGTTGCTGAGTGTTTTATTTGTAATGTGTTTTCAAATATGAATTATGCTTCTCAACCTAGAAAAATTGTGAGTGCTTGGTAGGGAATAGGGAGGTGAGAAGGGCCAGGCAGCAGGGATCAAATATATATATTTTTGTCTAGTGCTTTGCAGCCTATATGCTCATTAGTCTCCTCTCCAACGAATGGTGGACGGAGAACGGTGGGAGAGCTGAAGGCGGACACCTTAATTTAACTTCCCCACCTATATTGGAGTGAGCTGCATCTAATCCCTACACAAACAGCATTCTGCCTCACAATGGGGAGCTCTCGGAAGGAGAGGAAAAGCAGCACAGTTTGGAAGAAAATCTGGAGAGAGAAATACAGAATGCTTAAAATACTCGATTAAGTGCCAGTGCTGGGCTTAGTCAATTTTACCACTAGATTTTTCAAAGTTCTGCACAGAGTTAATTTCCTGGAGTTCACATACAGAGCAGGAGTGGAACAATTCAACCTGGTACTTTAAAGTTTCAGCCTTCTTGTAATTTTCAAAGGCATAACTTGACTCCCAATAGTTTGAGTCTTTCTCAAGCTCTATACAGTTGAGATTATTTCCCCCTGCCATTTCTTGGTGGGTCAAAGGGCATTAAGACCTTGTCTTGTTTCCCCACCTTTCTGTACAAAAGAACAAGAGTAATGATGAGAGCTATATCGGAAGACTAGTCTATTTGCATTCACTAAATATGAGGAGAGCTGTGTAGTGATTGTTTCCCCTTTACAACCCTGAAATGCGTGGCTGCAGGCTTTCTTACAGGGTAATACACCAGTGTAATGACTTTCCATCTATAAGAGTTGCCACCCAATTTCTGCTACAGTAAATATTCATAGTGAATTGGAGGGTCTTGTTCTGGTGAAAGATTTGTGGAATTTCAAGCTTCCTTTCAGTCAGTCAGATATCCGGGACTACCCAGCCTAGAACTGCTTGCTTCGACAGGCTATTACTCTCCAAAATATTCTCACCTGAGATTCTCCCACTGGAGAGGACAGAGACTGCACCAGGGCCCAAATGCATGAAAAACATGTTCTATACCACTAAGCAATGGGTCTCCACTTAAAGAAAGGCATGCAAAAAAATATCAGGGTTTGCTTCTTTGATCCCTAAGCTGCCACTAAATTTCACCTGCTCAGGTGAGACATTTGAGAAAAAATTAGGGAAACCCAAGGTGATTTGCTAAGCCGAGCAATATTCACCAGCCTTCTTCCACCCATCCTTACTTGCTCCCCTGAGCAACACCATGAGAGACTCTCACCCTGCACTAGAATCAGCCTTCACCTCTCCCCTTTGCCTCTGAAGATGATATTCCAGTAAGTAATCATTTCTACCCTGAATACTCCTCCTATGTGACACTGACCTCTATGGTTGCTCTCTTCACCCGAGATTGTGATTCAGGTCATTCTTCCTATTATTTCTGAAGCATCTATTTTTGCAGTGGCTGTTCTTTTATTTCAGGCATTTGGGGCCTTGGTGTCCCCCTCCTCCTGAATGCCAACAGAAAAGGGGCACAAAGGGCTCTCATTTATTGCTAATATTTCACATTGATTTGATTTACATAATAGTCGGGTCCTTTGCTTCCTTCTTTGTTATGTGTGTGAGACAAGAAGGGAGACAGGATTTTCCAAAGGTATCGCTTCCTCTCTTCCTTCTGCTGAAGACATTCAAATCTATGCCTCATTCATGCCTTGTGGACAGGGACTGTGTTGCAGATGAGAGATGTTCCAGCGACAGGTGGTGGTGGTGCATTTGTTGAAGCGGACCATTTGTTGTGTTATTAAGACAAACCGAGGTATTTGCACATCAGATATGAGGTAATTCCAGTTCATGGCTACCCTTCTAATCCTGGGAGCCTTTGGGTTTGGATTCAAACTCGTAGCATATGCCAGGTGACTTGAAATCTAAAGAGAGAGAAATGATGGGAGATAAAAAACATTTCAGCTTCATTAAGCAAGCTTATTCCACAAGAGCAATAGCTGGCATGGTCTGGGGAAATCTCAACAATTGCTTGAGCTTTTTCCAGCAGTCGGAATTTCAGTCAGCATGGTCCCTGACTCTCCTGGCACTTTAGATTAAGAGACAGAGATCCTTGATGAAGCGGCAAAGCTGTATCTGGCTCTAACTTCTTCTGACCAAAGGGGGTGGAGGTGCTGGGTGCAGTGGAAGCTCTGGGAAAGTGGTGGGAACATTTCCCTACTCAGCCTCACTGCTCCCTCATGTGATCTTGGAACACCGATGGGGAGTTTGACTCTCTTGTCAAATAATATCATGTCTGGAACCACTTCACCTTCTTGAGTTTCTCAGACCATATAATTAGATCTAAGATGAGAGAAATGAGGGAGGGAATGGAGGAAAGAAACAAGGAACCAAAGCTGATCATATTGGAGAATCCTTAGACCCTCTGGATGAAGCGATACAATAAAAATTAGCTCCTAGCTGCTTTTGAACTAGGTGTGTCAATGTTGTCTTTGCTACCCCATCTTTTTTCCATACCTGTATGAAAACATTACTCTTAGAGTAGCCATCAAATTTCACCCAAAAGAAAATTTATTGTAAAATTGACCCATTTGATTCCCAATATTCAGTACCTTCATATTCTGCAAAAAATAAAAACCAGAAAACCAGGGATTTGCATGACCTTAACAGGTTGGAGAATGGGGTCCAAGCTAACAAAATGAATTCCAATGGGGCAAATGTCAGGTTCTGCACTTAGGCAAGAAGATGCACAAATATAGGATGGGGGACACCTAGCTTATTAGCAGTACATGTGAAAAGGGCCGGTCCACCGTCCCTCAGACCGTGTGGTGGGCCGGACTATTTTTGGGGTGTGTGTGTGAATGAATTCCTATGCCCCACAAATAAGCCAGAGATGCATTTTTTTTTAAAAAAAGCACACAATATACTCATGTAAAAACACCAGGCAGGCCCCACAAATAACCAAGAGATGCATTTTAAATAAAAGGACACATTCTACTCATGTAAAAACATGCTGATTCCTGGACCGTCCGTTGGCCAGATTAAGAAGGCGATTGGGCTGCATCCGGCCCATGGGCCTTAAGTTGCCTACCCCTGCCGTAGAGTGTTGCCTGTCAAAATCTGCTGAAGGACTGTTGCTGTAATTTGCAGGGAGTTGGGAGATAGATAATACTTTTGTTTGAAAGTGTGCTGTTAATTGCTGTTCATGTTAACAGTTGAAAATACCTTTGCTATGGTAATGCCTGTACCCGGTCAGGGAATAAAATCTTTTGACCGAGACTTCATAAAGTTTGTGAGTCATCTTTGAAACAACAACTTTGTCATTGTTCACTACTTCTGCGAGAGAAATAAAATAAACTCTGCTAAACAGTTTAAAAGAGGTTTTACCTAACCACCAGTATCTGCACAGTGAAAGTGTGTGAACGGTAACCTCTAATCATAGGTGTCAACTCCCAGATTGAAAAATCTGGGATCGGCAGCGGCGCGGCACCGGAAGTCGCACTGTGGCCATTTTGGAACTGGGCAGAGCAGCGCCGGAAGTCGCTTCTACGCATGCTCTGCCCATTTCCAAAATGGCCGCAGTGCCAGAAATCGTTTCTGCGCATGTCCAGAGACTCCAGACATGCGCAGAAGGAGCCTCCCCGGGGCGGTAAGAATCCGGGGGATTTACGGGGTTTTTAAAAATCCGCGCTGCCAGCGGGAAACGGTTGGAAAAATGGAGGTTTCCTGGGGAATACGGGAGACTTGGCAGCTATGCCTCTAATAGTCCTTTCCAACTACAGTTCTATGATTCTATTATTTCCTTAAACCCATTTCTGCAAACCAATTTCCCAAAAAATATGCATTTTAAAATACAATTCAGTAATTGTCTGAAAAATGGCATGATGGAGATAACAGCAACACTTTATTTTGGATAATATTTAAAATTCATCCAATCATAAAGATTTTGGGGGGGGGGGGGAATTCAGAGCCCTTAACTGCAGAAGATAGCTGATGTTTGATCACAAGAGTCTCACAGTAGGCACTGAAGTCAGAGCCTTTATCCCCCCCCCACCTTAAACTTTGAACTGAGGAAGTTTCCACCTGTGAAAACAGGCCTGAAAATCTGAAGAACAGTTACCCTGAATTCTGTATTCATGAACTCTCCTCAGCAGACTTTGGATCTGTTCCAAAGAGTTCCAGCCTGCTGCTTCCTCCATGCGGAATGATTGTCCTGGACTGGCTGGATGCAGAGGACTGGAAGAAGGACTGGAAGGGGAACTGCAGGGAAAGACGTGGCAGGACCAGGATAGGTGGGCAGAGGGAGGAGAGTAGCCAACCAAGAGGAATCATAGAATCATAGAATTGGAAGAGACCACAAGGGCCATACAGTCCAACCCCCTGCTGAGCAGGAAACACCATCAAAGCATTCTTGACATATGCCTGTCAAGCCTCTGCTTAAAGACCCCCCAAAAAGGAGACTCCATCACACTCCTTGGTAGCAAATTCCACTGCCGAACAGCTCTTACTGTCAGGAAGTTCTTCCTAATGTTTAGGTGGAATCTTCTTTCTTGCCGTTTGAATCCATTGCTCCGTGTCTGCTTCTCTGGAGCAGCAGAAAACAACCTTTCTCCCTCCTCTATATGACATCCTTTTATATATTTGAACATGGCTATCATATCACCCCTTAACCTTCTCTTCTCCAGGCTAAACATGCCCAGTTCCCTTAGCCGTTCCTCATAAGGCATCATTTCCAGGCCTTTGACCATTTTGGTTGCCCTCTTCTGGACACGTTCCAGCTTGTCAGTATCCTTCTTAAACTGTGGTGCCCAGAACTGGACACAGTACTCCAGGTGAGGTCTGACCAGAGCAGAATACAGTGGTACTATTACTTCCCTTGATCTAGATGCTATACTCCTATTGATGCAGCCCAGAATTGCTTTGGCTTTTTTAGCTGCTGCATCACACTGTTGACTCATGTCAAGTCTGTGGTCTACCAAGACTCCTGGATCCTTTTCTCATGTACTGCTCTCAAGCCAGGTGTCACCCATCCTGGATTTGATGTCAGAAGCTGAAGAGGTAACAGGGTTTTGTGAGCAGGAAGAGGCTGGGGCAGACAGCAGCGCAGAATCAGGGGCAGAAGAGGAGGCTGGAGAGGCAGCGATGAGTCAGGCTGGTGAGGAGACGCAGAGAGATGTGGGAAGGCAGGGACCTTCAGTCCTGACAACTTTGTCATTGGGGCAAGAGCTACCAGGGAGAGTTGCTGTACTCACTAGGCCTGTTTGTTTCCTTGTATAAAGATTTAACTTTACTGATACCATGTGAGTTATTGCCGACCTGCTCCTGGCTCTTGCCATTGACATTTATGGAACAATAAGCACGATGTCACTCCGCATTACCGTGTTTCTCACATTTTAAGACGTCCCTATAAAATAAGACATGGCACGATTTTCTGGAGGCAATAAAATATAAGGCATCCCCCCAAAATAAGACATGCTGAGTGGGAGCAGTGGTGGGAGCAGGTCTGCATGGCGCTTTTGCAGCATGCGCCTCACTGAGCGCTGCTGTTTCTCCCGGGTCCCGCTCAGTCGGGGTTCGGCGCAGCACACGCAGCTGTCTTTGCCGGCTCTTTCTTGAATGAATCCCCCACCCCAAATTCGACCAAGCCCAGAACAGCCTGCCAATCACACCGGCGAGCAACCGACGTCGCTTGCTCCCAGCGGCCGTGAAGGGGCGGGGCTCCGCTCGTGAGCAGGCCGGGGGGAGGGTGAGAGCAGAAGCGGCCATTGGGTGAGAGGCGTTTCGCGCCTGAAATGGCCGCCGCCGCTGAACAATGGACGAGCCTATGGCAGGAGCAGGGCCCACCGCGGCCGGTCCTGTCGCCATGGGTGGGGAAAACGAGGCTGAAAGCCGGCAAGGCCCCGCAGACCGGGCCGACGGAGAGTCGCGGCTCAACCTGTTGGACACTTGCGGGGTTTGCGGCCAGAACATCCAGAGCCGGCGGCCCAAGCTGCTGCCGTGCCTCCACTCGTTCTGCGTGCGCTGCCTACCCCCTCCGCATCGCTGCCTCATGCTGCCGCCTCCCGCCGCACCTTTGCCGGGCGCTGGCGGCCCCAAAGACCCGCCGCTGCCTCCGCCACCGTCTTTGCTTCAGCCTTCCACGGCCCCCTCGTCGCCCGTCGCCACGCCGCCCTCGCCGCTGCACTGCAACCCGGGTAAGGAAGCCCGCGCGACAGCCGTGTCACGACTGGGGGGTGAGGAGGAGAAGAGCTCGTAGTTATCTCAGAGAGGGAGAGCCCCGACCCAGCGGGAGCCAGCAAGGGCAGCAGCGCGCGCCGCACCGAGCCCGACCCAGCAAAACTCTGAAAGCTTAATACCAGTAAAAAATTAAAAAGCTTAACAAAAAAAAATAAGACATCCCCTGAAAATAAGCCATGGTGTGTTTTTTTGGAGGAAAAATAAATATAAGACATGTCTTAAAATGTGAGAAACACGGTATTTTAACTCTACGTAAAGCAGAATGTGTTTGTTTTAGATGGTCAGCCCCTAACATTTTCTGTTTCTTGGTGCAGTGGGAAAGATTAAGGGGGGGGGACACATTAGAAAACTAATGGCACTTAAAATGTCAGAGTGAATTGTCATTCTCACAAATGCACATATTATTCCCATCAGGCTTATGAATCAAATGATTATTATCTCTTTTAAATTAACTTCACTGATCAGTCAGATTAATTTGGCAAGTAGATGTCTGATGGAATGAGGATCCCAGTTGTTGTTTATACACCCCAAATAATTTGAAAGGACAGGGCACAAATGGGCTGCAAGTGTCTGGGTGGTGGGAGAGTATTTATTAATTTATTTGCTGTGCTCGTATCTTGTCTTTCCTCTAAGGAGCTCAAAATGGCATCCATGTTTCCTCCCCCCAAGAAGTCAGGGTCCCCACTATAATGATCAGGGGAGAAAAGATGTGTTGAATTGAATTTGTCTTTGTGAGTTACATTTTGTGGAGGTCTAAACTAAAAGAAATGAGCTCTGCCAATAATTGTGATGGTGATGATTTAATTATTATCATCCCATCTTTTCCCAGAAACAGAACTCAAGGAAAATTAATGAATTCAATAAATAAAATAAATAAATAAATAAAGGAAACTCTCAAATATTAAAGCAAACATGGATAAAACACAGAAAGCTATAAAAATATAATATAATACTTAACAAGTAATTTTAAAATGTCTTTCTAACGTTGAAGCATGAAGCGAAGAAACAAAGGTAGGGCTATGCCATTTAAGATGGGACAATTCTCATTCTGGAAAGATAATTTGTCACACCAACCCACTTTTGTTGTTGTTAAATCTGGATTCCATATGGTCCACAATATATAAAAGGAAAAGGAAAAAAGGGAGAAATCATTTCCAGAAAGTTTAATACAGATAACCTCATGAAGTCTTGTATCTTAACAGTACAGTACAAGAAATAAGCTTCTCAGCATTGGCATTTAATTAATTTTTAAATTAATATACTCTACTGATTTCTTTAAGTAAGCATGGTGACCTTCATAGCACAAGTGGTCTTCCAGTGTGAACCTGCACCAGATATTAATAGTCTCTTTCTTAATCTCTAGCAATAAGAAGGAAAATATAATTGGAAGCTCTTGGGGGGGGGGGGAGAAGGGCTTCATTAGTGGAAATAACTGTCTCTAAAGAACAAGCCTTTGCTCTGGATCAAAGGTAAGCTTTTATATAGTTCAGTACTGAAGCACAAGATAATGTTTCAATTCCAAATAAATGAACACAATATTAGAAAATGATAATCTATTTTTGAGGCATATTTTGACATGAGTGATGTTACTTGTACAGCTAAAGCACAAAAGAGGGTGATATCAACAGACTTGGTGGAACTCTAATATTTGCAGAAGATTTGAAAAAAAATGTTTTGTGGTGGATCCTACAGAGAAGACCCCAAACCAGCCAAAATTAAGTGGCTATGAAATGCTGACTAATTGTTGTGGTGGAATGGGAAATGGGTGGAAGTATTGTGGTGGATGGCACAACAATGGAAGAGTGCCTGGACCAGGGAATGGCCGCACTCCACACAGCAACATTGTGGTACCGGCCCACTTGAGGAATGGTGCGGGGAGTCTTAACATGCACCATTCCAGATGTTGATGGACTCCCAACTCCTGTCAGCAGAGCCAAATGACAGAAATGATGGGGTGTTGGCAGTTCGAATCCCCACGAGGGGGTGAGCTCCCGTTGCTTGGTCCCAGCTCCTGCCAACCTAGCACATCAAAGTGCAAGTAGATAAATAGGTACCGCTACAGCGGGAAGGTAAGCGGCGTTTCCGTGTGCTGCTCTGGTTCGCCGGAAGCGGCTTTGTCATGCTGGCCACATGACCTGGAAGCTGTATACCGGCTCCCTCGGCCAGTAAAGCGAGATGAGCGCCGCAACCCCAGAGTCGGTCACAACTGGACCTAATGGTCAGGGGTCCCTTTACCTTTACCTTTAAAGTCCAATAACACCTAGAAAGTTCAAGATTAGCTCCCCCTGTTTTAGACCCAGCACTAATCCAGATGAGAGCCACAGGGGGCAGAGTCACTGCAACCCAAAGGACTTCAGTTTTTCTTGCCCCAAACCTATCTGCTTTAGGACTGGATCTGAGGGTTTCTTTCTGGTGTTGATACGCCGCCACCACCCTGACCCCACCACCCAGTAGCTTCCCTGCCCTTGGTGGTCTTGCAAAACTCCCCTGTAGTCTTGGGGAAGTTCCAAATTCACGTAAAGGCTACCTCTACTGGATTATCAATTCTAAGAGAAGCCTTTTCTCATATGGAAATACAATCATGGGGAAAGCTTCACCTGTTGACATCCTGTCAGACACCCTATTATTTGTGTGGGCCCCTGATTTATTTTTATCCCTTCTTCCTTAGCAAAGCAGCTTGTATCGCAGGGAGCATTTTATTTTTCTGTTCCTCACATTCCAGCAGGGTTCCAGCAGACAGAGACATTTCTGCCATTAAGGCCTGTTTCAGTCATTAGCTAGAGAATTATTGGCCAAAGCTTGCTTCCATTTCACTCCACAGCTTCTCAGGGAGTCACCTTCCCTGTGCATGCAGATTTTCTCCCAAACTGAACTGAGTAACAGCCTGATCCTGTGGCCCCGGATGGCTGAGGCAGTGCCCTCAAGGAGTGCAAGAGACTATGGCAACAGGAGGGTCTCTCCATATTGGATTCCTTTCCCTGAGAGCTGAATTCCATAGGAATGTTTTCTGCAGCACCGATCTGAAGTTGCTCTTTTCCGAGCTGGACATTTCAAATTGCTGTGTAACCAGCCACCTCCTGCTGGGAGAGCATCAGCAGTGCCATTTCTGACTCGACTATCGAACTCTCTGGTGCGGACTCTGAACGACATGGTTAACTATACGGAAGGAGGCCATACAACTGTATAGCTTGCACAGGGTGGAGAAAGGAATGCCACTGGAGATCTCTCAAAGCCTATTTAGGAGATTTATTTTTGTGTTAGAATGAAATGGAAGAGAAAAGGAGCCAAAAGAAAAAAAGAAAAAGCCTTCAACAGGGAGCTATAACAAGAGGCTGGAACAGCATTTACCATTTATGTCAGTGAGGAGTGTGTGTTGTTGCTTGCTAAATTAGCTGGTTTAGAGAAGGAGAGTGCAGGTTTTCACAGCCGATTGCTTCTCTGGTTAGCGTTGTGATTCACTCTGATATGAGGCCGGGAATAAACCAGTGATTTGCTATTACTCTCATGTCAATATGTGTCAATTATTTAGCACTCAATGATTCTCATCTTCCAACAGCCTTAAAACATGGATTTCTCTATGAGGTATGGGACAGACAGAACTAAGAGGATATTAGAAAGGAAGACCCCATAGTGGATCTCCCCAATTAATATACTTTCAGTTAAGAAATTAAACATGGAGGAGAGAGTGATAACATATAAAGAATTAATTATGGAGACGTAATCTGGATTTAAGTTAAAACCATATGATAGTTTTTCAGGCTGGTTACAATATCACCAGGTTAATGGTTTATTTAAGGCAGATAAGAAGAAATTAGGATTTGAAAAGAAAAGATAGAAATTTCAAATTGAGCTGTTGGAAAATAATGTTAAATTATTGTCAAAAATGTAAAACCTGTTGTTGGATTGGTACACTATGGATGAGACAGTAAAGGAATGTATGATAAAATGGGCAGTAGATCTAGGCACAATATTGAGTTTGAAGAGTGGACAAAATTATTGAAGGAAAACCTTAAATTCACAGCATGCACAGTCCTGAAGAGCCAGTGTGGTGTAGTGGTTAAGAGCAGTAGACTCTCGTAATCTGGGGGACCGGGTTCGCGTCTCTGCTCCTCCACATGCAGCTGCTGGGTGCCCTTGGGCTAGTCCCACTTCTCTGAAGTCTCTCAGCCCCACCCACCTCACAGGGTGTTTGTTGTGGGGGGGGAGGGGAAAGGAGATTGTTGGCCGCTTTGAGACTCCTTCGGGTAGTGATAAAACGGGATATCAAATCCAAACTCTTCTTCTTCCTGAAGGATAGTGTAATGAAAATGATATACCGCTGGTATATGACGCCAGTAAAATTGGCAAGAATGTATAGAAAGAAGGACAAAGCGTGCTGGAAATGCAAGGTATCAGATGGTGATTTTTACCACATGTGGTGGTCATGTGACAAAGTCAAAAGTTTTTGGGAATTAGTTTATAATGAGTTTTAAAAAACTATTTAAGTACACGTTCCCCAAAAAACCCGACGCCTTTTTGTTAGGGCTGATGGGAAATGAAATTTAAAAAGCAGACTAAAGACTGTTTATGTACGCCACAGTGGCAGCGAGAGTATTAATAGCCCAGAGATGGAAAGTGCAGGAACTACCTACAATTGCAGAATGGCAAGTGAAGATGTTGGAATATCTAGAGCTGGCAAATTTGGCATGCAGAATTCGAGACCGGGAGGACACGAAATTCAGAGAAGAGTGGAGTAAATTTATGGACTATGCAAAGGAGAACTATAAGAATTTAAAGACTCTGGCAGGTATAAATTAGATCCTACAATGATGATTTAATACGGGTATAATCTTTGGTATTGAGTTAGCATTTAATATTGTAAAATTGTAAAATGTGCGAGTAAAGTGAATTCAGGTACCTACTTAGGGGAGGAGGGAAGTCAAAGCTTGATAGAGCCACGTATTGTACAAACGTAAACTGTATCTGTTGATGTAAAGAAATCTGAGAAAAACAATAAAAAATTATTGATGAAAATAAAATAAAATGTGGATTTCTGTTAGCAAAACCTTCACAGCTATAATACTGAAATGCATGAGGTGAATCAAATTTGATCCAGAAAGCTCTACACAATTAAGCAAGTGGAGTGAGAAGTCGCTACTTTTGTTAAGGTGTCAGATTATGATCCCTTCTGACCTCAGCATCTTCCCTGTCCTGATCATAACCCATATATAAAGTGAAAATGAGCTTTGTGATCTTGAGTTAGCCACATACTTTTCACACTACTGGTCAATTTAACAGCTTATGCCCAGGGCAAGAGAAAAGGTCACAGACCTCATTGGTGGATCTCTGGAGGTACCAAACACATTTCTCATTGATTCGACATCTGGAGAGTGTGTGTTATCTGTTCCTTGGTTTTCTGAATACCTCCACAAGGAGGAATATGGAGATGAGTGGGAGGGCAAGAACACATGGCTGTTTTTTATTGTTTTGCCTGCTTCAAGAGAGGAAGATGGCACCAGGGAAGGACGTAGGCTAAACAAAAAATAATAAAAAAATTCCTTCCAGTAGCACCTTAGAGACCAACTAAGTTTGTCATTGGTATGAGCTTTTGTGTGCATGCACACTTCTTCATACACTGAAACAGAAGTCTCCAGACCCTTATGTATAGTCAGAGGGTGGGGAGGGGTGTTACTCAGAAGGCAAACGAAAGCTCATACCTGTGACAAACTTAGTTGGTCTCTAAGGTGCTACTGGAAGGATTTTTTCTTTTTGTTTCGACCAGGGAAGGAGTGTGAGAGCAGCCATGCATTTTACCTCCTTGGGGATCTCAGGCTACAGGTATTATCTTCAGCTCGAGAACTAGAATTTTTATTTGGACTGGAAAAGCTGACAATAAATAATAATGCATTTTACATTAATTTACATTTATATTAATTTACATTAATAAAAATTGCAGGTCTCAGTCTGGAGATAATACAATATCTGGAGATAATGCAATAGATGCTTTGAGACAGTCCAGCATGCTTCTAAAGTGAGGCTTTTTAGAGTGCAAGGTGGTTATTGTGTCCAAACAACTGCCTGGTCCCTCCCCTCTCAGTCATGTTTTAATCCAGCAAGAGTCAGTGGAGCAGCAAAAACCTAGGAAGCAACAAGTGAGCAAATGACTCTAACAGAGCCTGGGTGGGTGTGCACCAAAAGGTTTCCCTCCCCCACAACTTTTACAAACATTTTAGCCAGAAAAACGAAGTCTTTACAAATCTACACTTACCTTCCTCTCAAATCCCCTCCCCTCCCTTCTGCGGTTATTTATTTCATATCTTTTTATTACTGCATTTCCAATTCAAATATACTTACAATTTCCCCCTTATCCTTCCCTTATCTCTTACTGCACGTGTTTATATCAATCCCACTAATGTTTTCATTAGTTTACAATATGTCCTCAAATAGTTCTTTGGAGAGGGGGTGCCTCTTTCCCTTTCTGTGGCCAGTATCCTGGCACACTCCCGCCGTGGAGGTGCTCCTTTAGTTGGGCAAATCGGGCAGAGATGAAGGTGTCCATGAGGACTAATAGCTCTTGACCACAGGTTCTGGATCCGGAACTGGATGCAGCTTCTCAGCAGACTCAGGCCGTGCCTCCTCCTGCAGACCTGGGTTTGAGGATGGGGCCATGACAAGTCGCTGCAAAGTGGGCAGCTGCAGCCTGCTCTGCTTGGCAAACTGATTGACAGTGCGGAAGATAATAGAGCAACTCCTTGCTTTTTGAAAGTTGTTCTCCTTCCCTAGAGCCTCTCTCCAAAGCAACCTTAAGGGACACCATAAACTCCCTTGAGGAAGTTCCTATTCAAATGGTGTGGCTTTTTCCTAGTTACATTCTTGGAGGCTCAAAAGGTTTGTTGGACTCTTTGTGCCAAAGTTTGAAAACTGCTGTAAAGTTATATCTCATATTTTTATTCACTTGAACTGTCAAAAGATATGTTTCCCCAAATATAATACAATCATACAACCATAGAGCTAAGGAGGATCCCAAGGGGGAATGAAGCCAAATCATCACACAATGGCAATATACCTGGCTTGCACAACTTCGGTCTCGTGGACCAAAATGAGGACATCAGCTCAGCAGTGGAGTTTTCTGCTTTTGTTGTGACAAGCAGACAGGCAGTCAAAATAGATTTGTGAACCTCCCTGAGACCTCCAGGTATAGGGCGGTATATAAATGGAATAAATAACAATAATAATTTATCAAGGCCCTGATGGGCCACCATGGAGGCAGTATTTAGTTGGTAGTTCTTGCACTACTCAGAGAAAGCTCCTAGGGGTTGAAGCACTTTCAGCCTCCCCAATGTTGCTTTTGGTTTGTTTGTTTGTTTGAGAGGCCCGTGACCAAATAAATCCAACTCAAAACCCGACCTCAGATTGAAAATTACTGTACTGTACACAAAGCTCTACTTTTGACAAACAAATTACTTTTACTGTAAGGGATGCAAATTTCACCTTTGGTCATATAGTCATAGAACTTCTTAGGATTCCTCAAATGATCTATTACTCTACTTAAGGAAATCTACTTAAGGTTGTCTACTTTTCATGTCCTTTAAGAACAAATATGTTGAGGGGTGCATGTGTATGTGTGTGTGGTCACACGTGGGGGTGCCAAACTAATTCTTTGTTGACTTCACAGGAGCTGTTTCCACAGGCCATTTTGTGTATGTGGAGTCAGTCCTAGACAGTTGCCCCCAACCCTCTCTGCATTTCCTATCATCTGCTGCCTTCAGGTACTGAACAAGCATCAATGCTCAAGATAAAAGATGCCCTTCTCCTCACATCTCACGCAACATTTCTCTTGCAGTGCCTTTATTTCTTACAGTTGAAATGGGGTGTCCAGAACATAAGCAGACCTTTGAAGAAGGAGAATGACATATGCCATTTATTGTGCTTGCTAACATGCAAATAAATCTGCCAATCTACTCCTCTGCACTGCTTAAACTTTGCTGAAAAATAATAAGGGAAACAATCTCTCACAAGGCAAAAAGCTGATCAGAATTGTAAAGCAAAGCACCTTATGTCTTGGGATAATGTTGCATTTCCAGAGAGCCAGAAGAAGTGAAGCCTTGTGTGTTTCCCTCCTTGGAGTGGTTTCAGAGCAGATGTTTAAAAAGTTTTCTGCTTGAAAATATTGGTTTCTGAAATATATAATGCTATTTTTAAAATTGAAAAACAATCTGCCATCTTGGATGGCCTTGGAAAGGCATCATAGCAAACATTTCTTTATGCCAAAGAGAAGCTCTTAAGCTTAACTTTCTCTTGGAAACTGCTTAACTTTAAACATTTTTAAAAGATGGGAGATATTATGTTTCCTCATTAAAAGTCAGTTCCAGATCTCTTCCCATTTCTCAATACAAAAATGGTTCGCATCTCATTTTATTCATTTCCGCCTTCTTTTGAAAACCAGGCCAAGCCCAGTTTATCCCCATGTCTCCAATGGCATTCAAATGACAGTCAAATCAGAGGCCAAACATCTACACTCACAACACAGTGCACAAGAGGAAGAGGTTCCACAGGCTGACTTGCAGGGGCTTTTCAGGCAAATGTCCCCAGCTTCAAGCCCTGGCATCTCCAGGAAGGGCTGAGAAAGGAGATTCTGACTCAACTTGAGGAAGAATGTCCTGCCAGTAAGAGCCTGTTCAGCACTGGAACAGACTCCCATGAGAGGTGGTGGACTCTCCTTCTTTGGGGGTTTTAAAGCAGAGGTTGGATGGCCATTTGTCATGGATACTTTAGCTGAGATTCATGCATTGCAGGGGGTTGGACTAGAGGACCCTTGGGGGTCCTTCCAACTGTATGAGACTAATTCATGACCCTTAAGAGCTGCTGCCAGTCCATGAAGACAATATAAACTACGGTAAATGGACTTTTAAAATATATGCATTTGCTTCTTCATTACAAGCAACACGTAAAACTGGTAGAAGAAAAGAAAAAAGGAGTGGATAGGAGGAAACTTTATCAGGTTGCAAAGACAAATAGGTGAAATACAATTGCTATACCGTGTTTGTGCATCTGTCAATTATGGCTTCATAAACATCAGAGTGCTGCTGTCTATTTGGCTACTCTCACAAACGTTGTATGGTATACCAGGTCCTCAGTGCATTGAGTGATGAACACCCAGCCCAAACCCCCTGATGATCTCTCCCAGCAGCTGCATGTTGATGTTAAAAAGCATGGGGGAGAGGACGGAAACCTGAGGCACCCCACAAGTGAGAGCCCAGGGGTTTGAACACTCATCCACTACCACCACTTTCTGGACACGGCTCAGGAGGAAGGAGCGGAGCACTGTATAACAGTTTCCCCAGGTCCCAGCCCCTCTAGAAGGATGTCAGTGTCAATGGTATCAAAGCCGCTGAGAGATCCAACAGAACTAGGAAAAGCTTTCACCTTTGTCGCTAGCTCACTGGAGATCATCGACCAGTGCGACCAAGGCAGTTTCAGTCCCGTAGCGAGGCCTGAATCCCAATTGGAAGGGTTCCAAATGGTCCGCATCCTCCAGGCGTCCCTGGAGTTGTTCTGCAACCATGCGCTCAATCACCTTGCCCAAGAATGGAAGATTTGAGACTGGGCAATAGTTGGCAATATTGGCCGGGTCCAAATACAGTGGTACCTCTGCTTACGAATTTAATGCGTTCCAAACACACATTTGTAAGTCAAAAAAAATTGTAAGTCGAATCCCATAGGAATGCATTGGGAGAAAAAATTCGTAAGTAGAAGCAACCCTATCTAAAAATTCGTAAGTAGAAAAAATCCTATCTAAACCGCATCCAAGATGGCGGATGGAGCTCCATTCGTAAGTAGAAACATTTGTAAGTAGAGGTACCACTGTAAGTTTTTTATGAAGTGGTTTAATAATCACCTCTTTCAGCTGGTCTGGGAAGGCTCCCTCACAGAGGGAAGCATTCACCACCCCCAGAGCCCATCACCTAGCTCTTCCCGGCTCGCTTTTATGAGCCAGAATGGGCAAGGATCCAGGAGACAGGTAGTCCGTTTCACTCGTCCAAGCAGCCTGTCCACATCCTCAGAGGTAACAAATTAGAATTGATCCCATGCAACTTGACTAGACAGGACTCTAGCTCTCTCCCTGTCACGGTCCGGTCGGCGGGCGGTTGAAACCCTGGCTGAGGACGTCAGGACCAGAGGCAAGATGGTGGTGTAGAAGCGCGGAGGCAGGGATAGTCCTCAAACAATGACTAAATCTGCCTCCTTGGTGATGACATGGTCTGGTCTTAGCATAACTCCTCCTCCTGCCCATGATCACTGAGATTGGGTGTCCCAGTGCATCCCCCCCCCCGTAGAACCTGCTCCAGTTATTCTGTTGGCTGGGGCCCACTCCCACAGGCATGTCCCTCTCCCCTTCAGAACAGACAAACTATACCAACTATACAAATACAGGCGAAACTCAAAAAATTAGAATATAATTGAAAAGTTCATTTATTTTAGTAATGCAACTTAAAAGGTGAAACCAATATAGGAGATAGACTCATGACGTGCAAAGTGAGATATGTCAAGCCTTTATTATGATTATGGCATACACCTGAAGAAAACCTCAAATTCACAATCTCAGAAAATTAGAATAGTGTTTAGCTACTGAACCCATAACTCCTGCAAAGGGTTCCTGAGCCTTTAAATGGTCTCTCAGTCTGCTTCAGTAGGAATCACAATCATGGGAAAGGCTGCTGACCTGACAGTTGTGCAGAAAGCCATCATTGAGACCCTCCATAAGGAGGGAAAGCCTCGAAAGGCAATTGCAAAAGAAGTTGGATGTTCCCATAGTGCTGTATCAAAGCACATTAATGGAAAGTTATGTGGAAGAAAAAGGCGCACAAGCAGCAGGGATGGCCGCAGCCTGCAGAGGATTGTCAGGAAAAGACCATTCAAACGTGTTGGGGACTTTCACAAGGAGTGGACTGAGGCTGGAGTTAGTGCATCAAGAGCCACCACACACAGACGGATCCTGGAGATGGGCTTCAAATGTCGTATTCCTCTTGTCAAGCCACTCCTGAACAAGAAAAAAACATCAGAAGTGTCTTACCTGGGCTAAAGAAAAAAAGAACTGGTCTGTTGCTCAGTGACATCCCAAGTCCTCTTTTGTGATGTGAGCAACTTTTGCATCTCATTTGGAAACCAAGGACCCAGAGTCTGGAGGAAGAATGGAGAGGCACACAATGCCAGATGCTTGAAGTCCAGTGTGAAGTTCCCACAGTCTGTTTTGATTTGGGGAGCCATGTCATCTGCTGGTGTTGGTCCACTGTGCTCCATTAAGTCCAGGGTCAATGCAGCCATCTACCAGGAGGTTTTGGAGCACTTCATGCTTCCTTCCGCAGACAAGCTTTATGGGGAGGCTGACTTCATTTTCCAGCACCTGCCCACACTGCCAAAAGTACCAAAACCTGGTTTAATGCCCATGGGATTGTTGTTGAGAGCCAGTGTGGTGTAGTGGTTAAGAGTGGTAGACTCATAATCTGGGGAACTGGGTTCGTGTTTCCGCTCCTCCACATGCAGCTGCTGGGTCCTGCAAGAGGCAATGGAGGCTCTTCTTTTTTGTCTCAGACACACTGAGAGCCAGTGTGGTGTAGTGGTTAAGGGCAGTAGACTTGTAATCTGGGGGACCGGGTTCGTGTCTCCGCTCCTCCACATGCAGCTGCTGGGTGACCTTGGGCTAGTCACATTTCTCTGACGTCTCTCAGCCCCACCCACCTCACAGGGTGTCTGTTGGGGGGGAGGGGAAAGGAGATTGTTGGCCACTTTGAGACTCCTTCGGGTAGTGATAAAGCGGGATATCAAATCCAAACTCCTCCTCCTCCTCCTCCTCCTCCTCCTCCTCTTCTTCTTCTTCTTCTTCTTCTTCTTCTTCTTCTTCTTCTTCTTCTTCTTCTTCTTCTTCTTCTTCTTCTTCTTCTTCTTCTTCTCAGGGCTGCCAAGATGCTTTTGGGCTGAAGCAGTGAAAACTGTGTCTTTCACTCTGAACAGAATGTTCAGTTCTGTGGTTGGGAATACGCCATATTTTATGCTCCATGGCAAGAAGCCCAAGGTGCACTATTTTTGTACCTTTTGGGTGGAAGCCTGGGTGTTAATTCCCAAGCAATTGTGCAGAAAAGGTGGCCCAAGATCGCACAAAATGATTTTCTGCGGGTATGAGCCAGGCTCAAAAGCCTGGAGATTTGTCTACCCAGGTGGAGATCGTTCAAAGGTCACAATTAGCAGGAATGCTGAATTCTGTGAGCAGAGTGGCTGGGAAAGGATTCCCGCAAACCCTGAAGTGCTCACAGACTGGTTGGGTGATCTTGGTTCTGAGGATCAACCAACTGCATCTGCTGGCGGAGCTGGTGGTGGTTTACCTGCTGGCAGTCCGGACCGAGCTTCTGACCACCAACCACCTCCAGAGTGCCGTGCCAGAGGGGGCAATTCCAAAGAGAGAAGTGAAGTCAGAAACCAGGAGTGCACCCTCATCTCCGCAGGCAAGGCCTAGCAGGCGCAGGCACAGTAGCTACATTACTCACAGGTGTATGAGCCCACAGCCAGAAATGAGAGCGTTAGGACAAACGTGATCAAACTAAAGTATTGTCCTAGCCAAGAAAACCTTGCCGACGGTTTTACAAAACCCTTGAGCTTTGGAAAACATAAAGAGTTCTGTGAAGGGTTAAACATGGGTTAAAACTGTATGTTGGATTCGCACCCAGGTCATTGCGAACGAGAGGGGGTGTTGGGATATGGACAGTACAGAATTAACACTCCAGGAGGTGTTCTTATTCACTGGGTGCCTGCCCAGATTATCCAGGCATTTCTCCTTTGTTCTGTGTTAGCTGGTTTCGGTTTCGGTTTGGGGGGGGGGGGAGAGAGAGAGAGAGAGAGAGAGAGAGAGAGAGAGAGAGAGAGAAGCACTGCAGCCATGCAGCTTGCTTCTGTAGGTTTTTCTGTTCATTTATACGAAGGAAATAAAGACTTCTGTTAGATTAAGAAGCACTGGTGTCGAGCTGTTTATTTTGAGACACCACTAAGACACAGACAGCTGCCATTCCTTGCTGCATTTTGAACTCTGCAACGTCCGACAAGAGAGAAGTGTGGCTGAGCCTCTGAGGGGCGGCCATAAATGTCAGACCAGATCGTAAATCAAGCTAATTACAGTGCCGGGCAGCAGACTCCATGGGTCAAAGGATTTATGACCCACAAACAAACATACTACAACAGGCAGTTTGCCTTCCCGAGTCGAGTACTCCAGAAGAGAGGTGGCTCCATCGCTGTTTTGGATCGGAGGGAACCCAAGCAAGAGCCTTTGAATAAGATCTATGGGTTTGATCAGATCTCTAGGAATGAGCAGTCCTCCAGATACACTTCTGAACCCTTTCTCTCTGCAGTTGCTGAAGCCAATGAGAAACCTATCTGGAGATGCAAATGTCAGTCCTTGTGGTTATTATTATAGACAGCTTTTCCTCATTTCCCCAGTCATTCATCTGCCCTGAAAGGGTGTGCCAGGGGCTTGGGGTAAGTGAATGTCCTCAACGTCTTCAGGGAGGTCATCTGTCTGACTTTAGGGGGTGATTTTTGAGCAAAATCGGTTTTTGTAAGCTCTCCCTTTGTGGTGTATACTTTGTCTGATTGGGACTGTTTTGAACATTTAGGATATGCTTTAGGGATTAGGTGTAGGGTTAGTACTTTGAAAATATAAAGTTGCTTGGTTTGGGCACAGAGATAAACTTTTCAGTGCCTGGGAAATGTGTGTTTTTAAGTTAAGTATACAAAATGTTGCTTGATCAATTGTCAGTCTGGAGGTGGCAATGATAGCCTCCAGGCATTATTCCTCATCAAAACAAGCACACACCCCCCCCAGCAAACTGCATAGTGGATTTGCAGCCTTCAGCAACAACATCAAAATAAAAACTCTATAAGATTCTGGCCAGAAATTAATAACCACAGAAGAAACTGCAATGCAGAAGCATGCCATGGGATCAGTGGTGGTTGGATTCTTTTTAATTTGTTAGAAGATACATAAATAGGATATTTAGGGGGGATGCTATTCAAGAGAAACAGACATCTCAAAACTTGATCTCCTCAGTTTGAACTAACAAGTCATGCTTCAGAGTGCCATAAAACAACAAAATGGGAATTAATGATTTTCCAATTGCTTGTTGAATAATCTAATTGATGTATATGATTTAATTAGCATGTTAAAAGGTATTAAAGGATTAGGACAGACTTTTTGAGGGGTTGAAAAATATGTTAAATTACAAAAATACCCCTAAACTCAGCTTGACTAGCTATTAAGACCTATTCTATGGTTTTATTTAGTATCATTAAATATATTACTTTACATGGGAGACAAAGCGGTCCTTCTCACAAACACACGTCCCCACAAGGGAAAGAAAGGATCTTGTTTTATTAGTGAGGCTTGAATAATTTATTTAAATATTTCTAATTTTAATATTTGACATTTTTATAATGCAGTAGTTTAAGCTCTTTACACTTTATCATCAAAGAGAGTAATTTTGCCAGATGGGATGAAATGATGGAGCACTTGGTGGCTGCATACAAGCTGTGATATGTTCCTTAGCCACAGGGCAGCCTAAGATTATATTTAGATAATGGCTGAAGTCCCTGGATTCCAGTGACTGAGGAGGGAGCACAAGGGCTTCTGCCTCTTGGATTTGTGTGACTGTCCAGGCTTGCATGTGTGTTTGTTTCTGACTGTGTGCTCTCCCTGAGCATATGGTCTGAGGGGGCGGGGCTTCTGTGATGCCTATTATGCCGTATTTAGTTTGCTGTACCAAGAGCTCAAGTTCATCTTGTTTATTTCCCATGCTCTGTGCATTAGTATACAGACACTGAAGACCATTGATCAATCCCCCATTTCTATTATTTAAGGATTTTTTCCTCCCACCACTAAGTCTGTGTGCTGTTTGCTCCATTTGGTCATTGACATTTGGGTGATCATCTTCAGCACTTGGTAGACTCCTACCTTCAGGACCATTGTCTCCCTCCCCCACATAAGTCAGTTTAAAGCCCTCCTGATGAGGTTTTTGAGTTTCATGGCAAAAACATTCCTCCCAACCCTTGTGAGGTGCAGCCCATCACTTGCCAGAAGTCCATCTTCAAGAAACTGCACACCGTACTCTAAGAATCCAAACCGTTCCTGTTTGCACCATTTGCGAAGCCAGTTGTTCACTTCCCCTATTTTTTCCTCTCTCCCTGTGCCACGTCATTCAACTGGGAGGACAGATGAGATGACAATTTGTGCATTTAATTGCTTCAACTTCCTGCTGAGAGCCTCATAATCACTTTTGATCTTCTGGAGGCTATGGCTTGCAGTGTCATTGGTTCCCACATGGACCAAAAGTATTTGTCAGTGGGTTTTATGATTCCTTGCAGCCATTCTGTTACATCTTGGATCTTGGCCCCAGGGAGACAGCACACCTCTCAAGATGTCTTATCAGGCCCTCAGTAGGGAATCCCCTATCACCACTACACGCTTCCTCATAGGCTTGGTTGGGATTCTTCCATGTGCTGGCCCTTCCAAGGTCACCTGCATATTCCCGGAGGAATAGCAGCAGGCATAGGCAAACTGCAGCCTTCTAGATGTTTGGGACTACAATTCCCATCATCCCTGACCACGGTTCCTGTTAGCTAGGGGTGATGGGAATTGTAGTCTCAGACATCTGGAGGGCCGGAGTTTGCCTATGCCTGCAATAGCATTTCCTATAGCCCATTGTAAATAGCCATTTGGAAGTCTGTCTTCTAAGTTTCAGAGAATTATGGAAGTTTTGCATTATTATTTTTTATGCTTAAAATGGTGTGTGTGTGTGCGTGCGTGTGCGTGCGTGCGTGCGTGCGTGTAAAAAGGAAAGCTGGCTGGCTGGGAATCACCTTGTTAAATACAAACAGATGTTCCTTATTTGTGAGACAGGTGCTCTTTTATTTTTGAGATGTATAGTTCCTAATAATGTATCTCCTGCCAAAGTCTGTGAAAGGAAGCTGTGGTTTGCAAGAGGCAACTGGCAGTGCTAATAGTTAAACCCCCGAGGCTGTATCACACTGGTTGGGTAGAATATTCAGTAAGTCAAGTGGCAAGTGGCTCCTTGTCTTCGTACAATTAGAAAACAAGCATACCAAGAGGATCTGGAGACTTAACTTAGAAATCCCCCTGCTTGTTGGTGCAAGCATATGTGTTTATTGTTTAGTGTTATGTAATGTTCCTCCTTTATATTTAATTTTTTTTAAGGGAAAAAAGAAATATTTTCTGAAGTGTAGCAATCTCTGGCATCTGACGGTCCATTTCCCTTGAGGAAATAGGCAACCACTTAATTGTATATGCCAGCTTTCATAAACAAGGAGAACAAAAAGCGTAGCAAAAGGAAAAACATGAACATGAAAGGCATGCAGTTGACAATATAAATACCCAAATTGATAGATCACAACACTTACAGGAACATAAAATCCTGTTGAAAACATAATTATCATAGTTGGTTATTACAGACTAAAGGAAATGAGTGTAGTAAAAGCAATCAGATAAGACATATTAAAGGGGAATTTCCCCAAGCCATGCATGTTTGCTGCTGGATAATGTTGTTGCTAACATTGCTCCCTTAAAACCTAAAGCTATGTTTTGACACCGATCCTTTTTCATATTTCTTTCTTTACTTCCCTGCTTGGCATAAACTTACGATCCAGAGCAGCAGTTTAAGGGATGCTTCTGACATAACCTTCAGGGCATGGAAGCAACCATTGGAGGAAGCCCCAGAACAACTTCTCACACCAATGTTGCTCCAGTAGGTGCCTCAAGCATTGTCAGGTCTTCCAACAGTACAGGAGGAAGACATGCTGCAAAGAATCCCATTCCCTAAAATTAACACCAAAAGGGGATTCAAGACCGTACAAAGTGGGATATTTTATTTATACACAAATAAAGAGGACTGGAAGTATTGAAATCATTCATAGCAAATTTTAGCAAGAAGCATTTTTTTTTAATGAAGACATTACTTTCATAAATAGTTTCCTCAAATTGAGAGGAAGGGACTTTATGGATGTGGGGAAGTGGAAGTAACCTCTGAGTAGCCATATGCAGAACTACTCTCTTAAAGGGCGATAGCTGTGGGAGGGAGAGACAATAAGCAGAGAATTGAATGTCCTGGACGAGCTTGTGGTTGGCTGACACTCTTAAGAGAAGGACACGCCAAACGGCAACATTTTGTTACAGGACTCACTTGTATGCCTTTAATCCTTTCACATTTAAAGGATCCCAACATCCTTCAAGAATAGGATTTGGGGGGGGCCTTTTCTCATGCAATAACAGTACACCATTGCCTGTACAAGCTCATATTTATATGTACAACTCAGTGAAGGCAGCCTCAAATCTTCCGGGAAGTTGAAAGTTAAATCAGACCAGCACTAGTATGCCTTCTTCACCTCCACTGAAGTTAAACTGAGTCATAGATTCATAGAATTGTAGAGTTGGAAGGGCCCCAAGGGTCATCTAGTCCAACCCCCTGCAATGCAGAAATTGCAACCAAAGCATTTGTGACAGATGGCCACCCAACCTCTGCTTTAAACCCTCCAACGAAGGAGATTCCACCATCTTCCAAGGGAGTCCGTTCCACTGTCAAAGAGCTCTAACATTAAGATAGTTCTTCCTATGTTTAGTCATAATCTCTTTTCTTATAATATTTTGAATCCATTAGTTCAGATCGTCCATGTGACACTCCTTGAGATATTTGAAGATGGCTATCACATATCTTCTCAGTTTCCTTTTTACTAGGCTAGACATATTCAACACCCTCAAGAGTCAAGATTTCATATCTCAAAGTGAATCAGCATCTCTTGTCATGGGTTGCTCATATGCATTAATTGCATCTTTACTTATTACAGATGCCACTTCTTCCCAAATTAGTCTTACAGTTAAGAAATAAATGACCCATTTAAGTTTCATTTGATTCCTATGATCTCTAAGGGTGCAATGTTGGGAAGAATGCTAATATGTATGCATGTGTTATCTTAAGCAATGCTGCAAATATGTGTTGTGCTGGAAAGTGCTGAACCTGCCACAGAAGTATGTCAAAGTTAGAGAAATTAGATTTTTAAAGTGAAAAGTTTATTAATGACTTCAACTCAAAAGCCAATACAAACACATTCAGAACTGTTGTGCATGAATTTGTAAGTCGAGGTACCACTGTAGTATGTTTGTTTGTGGGTCATAAATCCTTTGACCCACGGAGTCTGCTGTGGCTCAAGAATTAGAAGCCTTGATTAAATGTTAACACTTGCTGTATCCAGGGATTAGCAGGATCTCTGCATATAGCCTACTTCCCCATTCAATTGGAGGTCCCCCCCCTCTATATTTACCCTGCCAGGGGAACTAGCACAAAGGCGTTGGCAACCAAGATGTTGAGGGTACACAAAAGTGACATGGGCTGCATAAGGACTTTGGAATAAGCCCACTGAAAATAATGTGTCATGTGTCTGAGTTGACATTCATAGGATTGCCCTGTGAGAGTCCGATGAAAGAGTTGCAATGTTAACAAAGGGCATTTGTGAATCTCTTTCCCCTCCATTTTATTGCACAGGAATATTGTCACTGAGAAGATGCACTTGATATCTAATGCTTTGCATAGGCATCTGGAAACAAACCTCATCAAACACACTAGAGATGACTTCCAATTTTATTTTATTTTTAGTCTTGGTCTGCAACCAACCTTGCCCACCCACATGTTAGAGCCAAAGGTCTCACTCTCTGTGGGTGGGCTCCCCACATGATCCGACATGACAGAGGCCTAGGGCAGGCATCCCCAAACTGCGGCCCTCCAGATGTTTTGGCCTACAACTCCCATGATCCCTAGCTAACAGGACCAGTGGTCGGGGAAAATGGGAATTGTAGTCCAAAACATCTGGAGGGCCGAAGTTTGGGGATGCCTGGCCTAGGGCAACAGGGGATGTGGGAGGGGGGCTGGTGAGCAGACTCCGCTCTCCCACTCCTGCGAGTATCATCACCGGGGAGGAGAGAATGGGGTCAGAGGGGGCTGCAGTTTTGACATGACTTTAATTCTGCCTCACTTGTTTCAGTGTCAACATACGCAACCAAAGACTGTGTGTTCAAGGGCTTATGGATCCCTGCTTAAAGAGACTTGAGAAGAAACTGCACCCACGCTAATTACTCTGCTAAAGGTTGCAAGCACTTTACTTAAAGCTAGATAAATAAACGTCTACATCTATAACTCATTCAACCAGATGCAATCCTACCTACTACATGAATGAGCAGATTATTGATTGAAAAAGCAGCAATGGACAAGCTTCCGCATCAGCCCAGAAAGGAATTCAGCATCTTTAATTTCTCCAGCCACATTTCTTCTAGGCTGTGGGTTTTTTTTTTTAACCCAACACATGTCTAGCATGTATGCAAGATCAAAATTTTCAGTTTTCAATTTAATTATTGCAGAACAGCTAACAACCTCTGGTTCTGAGATCAAAATCACTAACATGGATTAGAGTTGCTATTTCACAAATAATCTTGCATTAGTATGTGTCCAGAGAGAGTTCCTCTTCTTATTCACTAATCACTGCGATTACATCAACAAAAGAGTTCATATTCTATAATTCAAGGACTGAACTGTATCACAATACTGTATCTGGTGTTAAAAAAGATTTTCGATAATCTCATTTTCAAATTCATTTCTTTTTAAAGAGAAGACAAGTTCCTAGACCCCATGGTTCTGCAGACATGCTTGAATCAGGTTGCCAGTGATTTCTTTAAGAAAGCTTCCCATGTGCCTGTTCAACTGCAATTCAGCAGGAAAGTTTTCTCCAACTCTGTATCTGCATCAAGTACATCAGAAGGAAAACAAATCTAGTCCTAGAAAAGACCAGCCAATATTTAGGAACAGTTAAGTTATCCAAACCAACTACGCTCAGCAGACGGTAACACACTTCTAAAAGATAAAGAAGCTATTGCACTGCGCTGGAAAGAACATTACCTTAACTGCAACTCCTCGGTAGCTGCTGACAAAGTCCTCTCACAAATTCCGCAAAAACAAGTTAGAGATGAGCTTGCAGTATCTCCAAAACTGGGAGAGTTGTGTACAGCTATTAACCAAATGAAAAACAACAAAGCCAGTGGACCTGATGGGATACCTGCCGAAATCTTCAAAGTGGGCGGAATTGAACTTACACAACAACTTCACCAGCTCATCGAAAAAATCTGGGAAAGAGAAGAAATCCCAGCAGACTTTAGGGATGCCAAAATTATCAATCTCTTTTAAAAAGGTGACAGAACTGATTTTGGAAACTATCGAGGCATCTCTCTATTAGCTGCAGCCAGCAAAATTCTTGCAAGGATCATGGCAAACTGTCTGGTAACAATATCCGAGGTGACCCTTCCTGAATCCCAAAATGGTTTTTGGCCTTCTAGGGGGACAGTGGACATGATTTTCACCGCTTGACAGCTTCAAGAAAAATGCAGAGAGCAAAACCAACCCCTGTATATGGCGTTTATTGATCTGACTAAGGCTTTTGACAGTGTAAATCGTAATGCCTTGTGGACTGTCCTTCTGAAAATTGGCTGCCCAGATAAATTTGTAAACATCATTCAGCTCCTCCATGATAATATGACAGCAACAATAGCAGATAACAATGGCTCTCAAAGTGAACTATTCACAATGGGATCAGGTGTTAAACAGGGTTGTGTTATTGCCCCAACTCTATTCATTATTTTCATTGCCATGCTCCTACACTTTGTCGTCGGGAAACTCCCCACCGACCAGAGTAGAAATCATATATCGAAAGATGGAAAGCTCTTCAATCTGAGCAGACTGAAAGCAAAAAGTAAGGTTACCGTAACTTCCGTCATAGAGCTTCAGTATGTTGATGACAACGTAGTGTGCGCACACCCAGAGGATAACCTCCAAACCATCCTAAATATCTTTGCAGAAGCTTATGAAAAGCTTGGTCACTCAACATCCAAAAAACCAAAGTGCTGCACCAACAGTACAAAATAACCCCCCTGCAGCGCCACAAATCCAACTCAGTGGTGTAACGTTGGAAAATGTTGATCACTTCTCCTACCTAGGCAGTTACCTTTCCACAAGAGCCAACATTGATGCCGAAATCCAGCATTGCCTGAGCTCTGCGAGTGCAGCTTTCTCCCGATTGAAGTGCAGAGAGTGTTTGAGGACCGGGACATTCGCAGAGAAACCAAACTGCTTGTTTACAAAGCTATTGTACTACCAACCTTACTATATGCTTGTGAAACATGGACCACTTATAAATGCCATCTCCAACTCCTCGAAAGATTCCATCAACGGTGTCTCCAAAAATTTTTACACATCACTTGGGGAGACAGGTGAACTAATGCCAGTGTACTGGAAGAAGCAAAGATCACCAGTGTCGAAGCAATGATTCTTCAACATGAACCTCGTTGGACTGGTCATGTTGTGCAGGTGCTTGATGATCGTCTTCCAAAGCAACTACTCTATTCTGAACTTAAAAATGGAAAGCGTAATGCTGGTGGTCAACAAAAGAGGTTTAAAGATGGTCTCAAGGCAAATCTAAAAAAAAAAGTAGTATAAACACTGACAACTGGGAAACACTGGCCTGCGAGCGCTCCAGTTGGAGAACAGCCTTTACCAAATGTGTCATGGGCTTTGAAGAACACAAGGGGGAAACGTGAAGAAGGCACGCTTGGCAAATCCACACCGTGATCAATTCCCACCTGGAAACCAATGTCTCCACTGTGGAAGGACGTGTGGATCCAGAATTGGCCTCCACAGTCACTTATGGACCCATTGTTAAAACCGTGTTTATGGAAGACAATCTTACTCAGCTACGAGAGGAGGAGGAGGAGGAGGAGGAGGAGGAGGAGGAGGAGAAGAAGAAGAAGAAGAAGAAGAAGAAGAAGAAGAAGAAGAAGAAGAAGAAGAAGAAGAAGAAGAAGAAGAATTAGAGAGCACAATAAAAATGAAATTAGAAACATTGCTGGCATATTTCAAAGGAATGTACTGGAGAAGCTGGGGTCTCAGTTGTGCTTTATCCCATGTATAAAGGTAAAGGTAAAGGGACCCCTGACCATTAGGTCAAGTCATGACTGACTCTGGGGTTGCGCGCTCATCTCGCATTATTGGCCGAGGGAACCGGCGTACAGCTTCCAGGTCACGTGGCCAGCATGACTAAGCTGCTTCTGGCGAACCAGAGCAGCACATGGAAACGCCATTTACCTTAGCGGTACCTATTTATCTACTTGCACTTTGACGTGCTTTTGAACTGCTAGGTTGGCAGGAGCTGGGACTGAGCAATGGGAGCTCACCCCGTTGCGGGGATTCAAACTGCTGACCTTCTGATCAGCAAGCTCTAGGCTCTGTGGGAACCACGTGCGTCCCATCCATGTATAGATTATGGTAATTCATCCTATATATTTTACGTGGGTTCACCTATGTAAGAAATGAAATTGATATAAAAGATGGCAAATTCTGTCTCCTTGGTCAGCTCCTTATCAATATGAAAGATGTTTAAAGAACAATTTCTCTGTTTGTTTGTTTGTTTGTTTGTTTGTTTGTTTCTCTCTCTCTCTCTTCTGTCTATCCAGCTTTGCCTCACTTACTTTCATCCAGCTGAAGACCCCCAGATCCTGGATAGGGAAACAAAAGCTTAATTCCAAAATGTCAGTATGCGAGGAAACGAAGCATTTCTGCTTTACAACTATATGGGCTGGAGGAGGTTAGAAGGAGGGAGTCTTAATTCCTCTACCCAGGCCCACCAGGCATCTGAGATGAGCTTGTGCAGCCATTGGGGTCAAACTGCACCTGCCTCTCCTGGCCCTGACATAAGATATGATGGTGGTGGGGGACCTTTCTCACCCCAAGGACTGGATTCCCATCTGTGCCACCTGCCAGAGACTACATGTCGGTGGTGGGTGAGGCTGGAGGCAAAAGTGGGCACAGCAAAGAGTGTGGATTTCACCTTTCTGCCATGGTCAGAGTTCAAGGACACACAGCAACCAGCAGGAAACAAAGCAAGGGAGTGAGGGGTGCAGTCCATCGGGGCTTAGAGGGGGCCTGGAGGACTATCCCTGGTAGATGATGTCAGGCATGGGAAACTCATACCCTCCCATGTTCCTCAGATGAAAAGAGGGACATTTCTCATTCACCCCAAGTGACCCTCCTCGACCCCACCCCACCCACAGGGTGAGAAGGAAAGGAGGCAGGGCTTTCGTGGGCAGCCTGCCCAATGTACCCCCACAAAGCCATGCAAGGTCCAAGTGATACAAGCAGGCCAGGAGAGGGAGAAAGTCCAGCTCTTGGCTCTGAGCCAGACACGATTGTACAGAAAAGACTCAGGAGGGAGGACAAAAGCTCCCTGGCTTCTAGTTTCGTGGCCTCTTAAGTGAGAATATGTTGCAGATCTCTGGAAAAATGCGGTAACATTATTGCTTATTTAAAACCAAAATCCCATGTCTGTTCTCTTTATTTTATGGGGAGTGGGTATAAATGATTTTAACCCGTGTCAATAATTGTTCTTCCATGGCGGATATGATGGGTGACCCTCACTTCAGAATAAGCCCAGATTCCATGCCCTTTCTCCACAAAGAGAGCTTGAAAACAGCCTCTGGAATAGAAAATGATCTATGTAAACATGCAAATGCTTTGCACTAAAGCCCTGTAAATTTTTAATACAACTTCTTAAAGATTTAATGCTAAAACTGAGATATATTTAAACAAAGCTTTTGTATGGTAAAGGACAATCCATGTAGATCCAGCTCATTTTAAAGTAAAATTGGCATTCGCTAAGACATCAACATCTAAATTTCCTTTCTACTATTTAATATTTCTCAGACTAACCCTTTCAAGCAGAAAGCTATTTGACATGGCAAATGTATTCCTACCTCAGATATCTATAGAGGCTTTGTCTCTGTGATGCTCTGCTTATTTGTTATTAGGGAGTCTGGTGGAGGAAGCCAAATTGTTCTGTCTCTTACTGTGGGACAAAGCAAGCATATGAATTTTCTAATTTCAACTTTGAATTTAAAAATCTGTTTTTAAAAATATACATGTTAGTTTACCTCTCTTTATCCCTTTGATTTTGCAATGCTTTAATATCTTACCAAGTACCATGGTTAACTATCAAATATAGCCATACCTTGGACCCTGAATGTCTTGTGAATTGAACGTTTTGGCTCCTGAACACCTCAAACCTGGAAGTGAGTGTTCCGGTGAACGTTCTTTGGAACCCGAACGTCTGACACGGCTGATGTGTGCCTTGGTTTCCAAACATTTTGGAAGTCTAACAGACTTCCAGAATGGATTTCATTTGACTTCTGAGGCACCACTGTACTAAATATTGCTGGATGTGCTCCATCAGGCATTTTCAGATTTGGTATATCAGTGTTGATAAAGTTCTCTAGAAGCTTAGTAGGGTTCCTAAGTGAGAAGGTCAGTGGTAATGGGCTCCTTTTCTAGAAGACAGTTTGCCAAATGCTGCTGCTTTTCTTTGGCAATGCACATGCCCGAGGAATGATGGGGTGTCTTTGGTTCACAATGAGTGATGGGGACACCCAAAGGTGTCCCATGTTTACTGAGTGTGCATCCTAGAACTTGCATAGAAATCATATGCAATTTGGAAGACAAGCTGTGATTTTGTTTGAGCTACCAATACTGTTAAATACTGAATTCCACTGAATGCCAAATATCAAATAATGAAATCAAATATCACTGGGTATTAATTGAAGACATCATAAGATATTGGGTGAATATGGAAGGCTAATGGCTGATACCCCTGCTTCCTTTACTCATGAATCTGCCCCCCTTGTGATTTTTCTGCTCACAGACTTGTTTCTTAGGCAAATTCAGTTTCTGCACCAGACCTCCAAAGTTAGTTTTATGTTGAATGTCAGGGACATGACTGAACCGAGCGTAGGGGAAGTGTCGGGCTCAGAAAATGAACACACATAGAAAGAACTTGCTGCCAGAGCTGGGGAGGGGGAGCCAGTCACAGAAACAGATAACTCCCAAGAAGGGGGAGAGTTAGAAGTCAGTCAGAGGCTTGCTAGGCAACCAGCAGAGAGACAGTGAATGGGAAGTTCGTCTGGTGGAAGGGGGGGGAGAAGTCCACCCTCTCAGTCCCTGTTCTCGGTGACTGGAAAAGGTCAGAGTGCAACAGAAGGGCAAGGGGGTGGGACTCTGGCATCCTTTCTACTGTGAGAGGGGCAGAGATTCAGACTGACCAACTTCTTCAATGAGAGCAGACTAGAAACTTCACTCTGGATGTGTTTTTGTAAATAAATGGACCATAAAACTGCTGGAGAGTCGTTAATTCTTATTGATGCTTGCTTGCTTGCCTAAGATCATTACACTGAATTTTTGTCAGAGAACAATTTTGGGGCAAAAACCACCCGCTTTATTTCAATGGAAACAAAATGTTTTGGTTAAATAAATAAATAAATAAATAAAGCCTTATGTGACGAAATGTCCCACTCTCTACTACTAAAATGCGACACAGGAAACCAGAGGTGAAACCACCCACCCTCTTCTCCTGCCGCCTTAAAATAAACCCCTTTTTACTTGTGGGTTTCTTAGTAAAGAGTGTCTTCCAGCTTACGTGGCCTGGTATCTTAAGAAACTCTAGGCTGTTTGACGGAATAACCTTTTGCCTACAGTAAAGGGTCTCACTCAGTTTGATTCCCCACTGTAAAAGTTTGCCCTTTCCACTCTGGCAACTTCGTGGCACCCCAGGTTATCCTCCTAAGCCTCCTCAGTGTAACTCTAAGACACAAACTGCCGCCTCTATCCCTGAGGTAAGTTTTGTCCTCTATTGAGCCACCACTGCTGTGAGTTCTGATACCCCGCTGGAACAATAAAGACGATTCTTCTTGGCAAAAAACAGATGAAATTTTATTATCTTAAAACATAGTAGTGTCTTTATCGTATAATGTGTTTATCAGCTTTGTTTCATTTGTACAATAACTCTGTCAAACATTTAACCTCAAGCTCTCCTAAACCACATCTACATTCCCACTCTCCTGACCTCTCAGCTTTCTACACATCACACCACTCCCTCCCCCTCTCCCTAACTGACCAAACCGACACTCCCTCCTTTTAAACTGGGAACAGTCCCGCCCCCACCAGAATGTTATGTCAGTCAGGCTGGAGGTGGGTTAACTCTTTTCCAGCCAGGTAGGAATAAACATTTCAAAACTGTGTCAATTCGTCACACCTTACATTTAATTCTACTCCTCTTCTCAGTCTCATCTTTTTTGCACTGTACGCTCCCAGCCATGTAATGAAATTTCTGATACCATTGTGTAGATTTGGCTACAGTTACCTGTGCATTCAAACACCTCTCCATATTCAGAGGTGGAGTCCCCTACTTATCTAAGTGTATCACGGGATGTGTACTGGATGCTTTCATTTACCTTTTCCCTTCATGCCACACAGTTTTGTGGCCCTTTGCCCCCTGGAAATCAGGGGAAGGAGTGCATTTTGTGGGGTCAGATATGCACAGAGATATCTGTGAAACCCCCTTGTGAAACCCCCTTGTTCATCTCTGAATGCTTCTTAATAGTTCCATGATCTCTGCTGAGCATTTCATACCCCCTGTCAATATATTTCTCCTCCCCCGGCTGCAAAGCCTCGAGTTCTAAAATTTAAAGATAGTATGTTCAGTAGAAACTATGTACTTAACATCAAATTTTATTACGCTCAGCTCTTTGGATTAGATGCAGAATTATTTGTAATGACGACACTAGTTTAGAAAAGTGTGAATTAAAAATTAAGCAGCCCAACAACACCTCTGTCAACAACCTTATCCCTTGATTTTGCATAGTTGTTTTCAAAACCAACAGCCAAGTTAATTTGATACCCCATGACAGAGATCCAAAGAGGGTTTTTGATAGACCTCTCTGATCTGAAAGTGTGTTGCCTTATCTATTTTCTTTTGCTGCCCAAGAGATCTGTAGTTGTATCAGCAAACAGCCAGGCTACCTTCCTTATCCAAATTTCTATCTAAACTTTCTCATGTCAGCTAAAGGGCTTTATATTATCTTTTCTGCTACCTACCTACCTACCTACCTACCTACACACACACACACACACACAGAGAGAGAGAGAGAGAGAGAGAGAGAGAGAGAGAGAGAGAGAGAGAGAGAGAGAGAGAGAGAGAGAGATTTCTCCATCTCCTTCTGCTTTCCTGGTTATCTCCCCACCCTTATCCTGACATTTTAAATCATTTAACAACTACTATTAGCTACCAGCCATACTGCCGGCTAGCAGTTGCAGGAGAAGAAAAAACTATGCAGAGGTTGCTAACCAAGGCCCAATTCCTACTTGAAGCTTCCTATCTGGGTGTGGGTACAGTCAAACATCTACTTTCCACCGCCTCTTCTTACGGTCGTTCCAAGTCACGACCTCAGCAAACCTGGAAGTAACCGGCGGGTTTGTCACTGTTTGTACATGTGCAGAAGCAGGCAATCTCCGCCCGCACCTGCGCACAACGGCGCCTCTCCCAGCAACCGTTTCGACCTCCGGATGGACCTCCGGAACGGATTATGGTCACAAGTAGAGTTTCCACTGTATTCTCTTTTAAATGCCCATGGTTGGTGGACTAATCTAAATATGGTATATGGATGCTTATTCTAAAGACATCCACACTATGGCAGAGCAAAGTGAGGCCTTTGATGGAACCCAACTGCTCAGTATCCTCCCCTCTTTCTCAGTGAGCCCATTTGGGATATGATAGCATGTTTCAAGTTTGAAAACTAGCTCTATTCCCACTCCTGTCTTCAAGGGAGCCAGAAAACAACCACTGTAAAAAGGGCTTGGGGAGGAATTTGTTGGACTCCCTATTCAGTTTCCTGAAAAGCTTTCATTGGAGCAACTTAACCCTCTAAGGCTGGGATCCAAAGAAACACAATTCTGTGCTTCCAAGGGAAGTGTGGACACCTCTCCTGAAGAGCAGCTCTTTATTTATCCCATATGCGAAAGCTTTTTTTGTAAATGGAGATTCAGAGGCAGTATGTGAAATGGCACAAGGTTCCATCATTCAAAAGGAAAATAAGTCAAAAATTACAGCATGTACACTCCATCCCATGGACACACCAACCACAGCTATGTGGATCTGACTAGCTTCTCCCCCTCCTTTCCCCTCTGCTACCCAAAAATCTGGAATCCCCCTTTTCAGGCAACAGGCCTTCCTATCCTCTTCCATGATTGCTTAACTGGATAAGTTTTTATATGCAACATATGCAGCAAGTGCAAATGCCATTTTCATAAAGGTCACTTTAGTTTTGGAAATGTTTTCCCTAAGAACAATGCATTTTGAACCATGGAGTCCAGAAGCAATTTTAAGCACCACTAGTAACTTGGCCGGGGGTGGGGGGTGGGGGAGATTCCAGCCATTCACTGGAAGAGAGGGTCAAACAGTTCTGGCAGCAAGCTGACTGCCTCTTGAGTGAAATGAGTTGTGAGGATGTTTGCATTTTATTATTATTTTTTACCCTCTCTTCCTTCCCTTAGTTAGGTGGATACATTTTAGGTTCAGGTGAAAAAGAATACCAGAACACACTACAAAATGATTGCAAGTCCTCTGCTGTGAGGGACTCTTCCCCCATGTAGTTGGAATATATCAAATTAATAAATCCCTATGAAACTAATAATCTCACATTTGCTGTGGAGTTGTATGTGACAGATGTTTTTATCTTTTCATTCCTATGAGCCACTAACGTTGTTTTATATTCCAGATGTATGTTTTTGCTCTCCAAAAACTACCACACTCTGCATGACACAGTTGAACAATAAATTTACAAAAATATAGTCTTCTGAAGTTCCTGCTTGTTTCATAATCCTTCTTCCATATCTTCAGTTGCTCTAAAATATATTGAGCTGTCAGTGTGGGGGTCAGGAGACAAGAACACTTTGTCGCTTTCCGCAAGTGCCTTTTGTTTAACTTAGAAAATAAGGGATGGTGTCAAGGGAGTGATGAACTCAAGGTAATGGAGAGCTACAGAGGCATAAAAATGGTAAACACTGTGTAACGCTGTCCTTCCTTCCCACAGAAACGCAGCATCTCCGTGTATGTTTACTCCAGTCACCCACTAATGAACCATCTTTATTAAAACATATAAAAAACAGGAAGTAACAACTCTCAAGGGCTGGGTAGTAAAAATCAGCTGGTGCCTTCCTTATGAACTGTATTATGAAATCATCCAGTTTGCAACCTTGAAATGTGGTGAACTTTATCTGACCCTGGATTACTGTCAGTTAGTTTTAACTTCATTTAACATTTTACTTTTACCTCTGTGAAGGATAGGAAACTTGATGGGGTTTTCTTCAATTCTGCATGCCCAAAATAGAGTCATCCTTTCAAAATACGTGTTGTTGTTGTTGTTTTTAAAATGTAGAAAGAAGAGTCCACATAATAAAAAGTGCAATTTTAAAAGGAAGAAAGATGCATATAATCAGAAAAGGCATTGCAACAATCCCGGAAATGACTGGATTATGATGCTTTATTTTTAGCAAAAACAAAAAGAAAACAACCACTCTACGTGGTGAGGGACAAATACAAAAACCTGCTGGAGCAAAAAACGCCCTGGTGGCTATTGCCTCTAGAAAAAGAATATGAGGGAAAAACTGGGCAACATATAAAGAAGTACTGGAGGAGGAAGAAGGCCAGTTAAAATTGGGAAAACTGAGGAAATTAGAAAACACTTAACTGATTGGTTACAATTCCATCAAATGAATGATATATTTAAATTAGATAAAAGAAAAGGGGTTTCTATCAAAACTTGAGAAAGACTTACTACAAAGCAAGGATAAACTACTTTCCAAAATGCTCCCGTTGTATTGGGAGGTTATGGAGGAGGAGGTTAAATCAGAGATGATCCAGTGGTCTAAAGATTTTGGCTATAACATACTGATGGCATCTTGAACTTGAAGTTCACAGCTTGCTATACTTTAAAAGAAAATTACATGAAGATGTTTTATCGATGGTACATTACACCAAGCAAGCTGGCAAAAATGTATAAAACTAGCTCAAACCTTTGTTGGAGATGTAAATAATCTGAGGGAACAATGTACCACATGTGGTGGAAATGTAAAAAGAGGAAAAAAATGGGGAAATAATTTATAATGAGCTACAAAAAAAGGTTCAAACTAACTTTAACAAAAAAACTGGAAGGCTTTCTTGTAGGCATCATAGCTGCAGACATTCCAAAGGCACAGAGAAAGGTATTCATGTATGCAACTACTGCTGTGAGAATGTTAATAGCTAAAGGGTGGAAGGGAGAGAAAATACCAACTAAAATGGAGTGGCAGGCAAAATTATTTGAATATGTAGAATTGGCAAAGATGACAGGAAAAATTAGGAATCAGACAAACCAAAAAGTTCAACAAAGAATGGGAATTATTCAGATTCTATTTAAAAGAACATTGTTCTCATATGAAATCTCTGACATGCTCTGATTAACTTCTGCAATGTTATATGCTACAAAGATCATGATGAATTTATGATAAGCTAAATGATATATAAATATGCAGTCAACAAGGAAACGTAGGACCTATACTGAAGATAACGAAAGTTTTAACATATGGAAAAACATATTTTATAAGTTACTTTTTTGTTGTATTTGATGCGATCTGTTTCCCCCCCCCCCTGTTTGTGGTGAAGGGACTTAATATGTAAAATAATAAAGATTAAAATGCAAAAAAACAAAACAAAAAAGGGGAGCCTTTTTCCCTCTGCAAAAGAAGAGTTTTGAATTCAGACTGCTTCTGCTCTGAATGGGCTTCAAAGGCACCCCTTGAAGGTTTGCTTCCAGCACAATCAGCTGATCGGTGCGGAAAGTGTGTCTTCGGAGGAGGTGTCAATAACCTGAAGTCATTATGATACCAGGTGGTTGACAGGTGGGCAGCTCCGCTTCATCTGTCTGTATTGGCCCACATGGTGGGGAATTAGGCTGGATCTAGTTCCTCAGCCCTGGTTGTTGGGAACCAGAAACCTCAAAGTCTGCATGCAGGACCAAGGAATATATGTGTGCTCAGGCCTTCTTCCTGCACAAAATAACAACAAGCATATGCAACAATGGCCCTTGTAATTGGGAGGCAGCTTGAAGCTTCTCGTTTGGCCACATCCAGTATAAATAGGAAGATGATATTATTCTGCCTTTGTGTGGCCCACAGATATGCTGGCCCTCTGCTTAACTTTCAGCACCAGAACACACCCAAACCTAAGATTTATTCACCTAATGAAGGGAAAGAATGGAGGGTCCAAAAAATTGAGATACCCAAAAGCAGGGTTTCCCAAACATGTTTTTGGACTACAATTCCCACCCCTAGCTAGTAGTTTGGGAAACCCTCCTCTAAAAAAATCTAAAGTGAGTATATATGGAGAACATTTCAGCATGAAGTATGCTGAGTTGTTGCAAGTTATTCTTATTTTAGGAATGAGCAGTGCTGTTTTTCTGGAAACTTACCATGAATGCCTCCCTTGTTCTCTTATAATGGCAATGGCACCAACCTGTGAGGTGCCAGAACTGAGTTCCAGCAAATACCAGCTAAAAAAATGCCCTGGAAATGAACATAGCACACTGAGAGGCCTTAGAAGTATCCTAAGGAGCCATGTAGAGATAAGCACACAGAAGACCAAAAGATGACAGAAGTACCCATGGTCAAATTTTAGGTTCCAGTGTCCCAGAATTTCCACATCCATGCCAGTTCCCTGGTAGGAATGGCTGCTTTGCCTCTCAGTGATTCATCACATAGCCAAGCCAGATTAGCGATGGAGCCATATTGCACCATCCCTTTTACTACAAGATTCCTGACTAGGAGAATTCAGCCCTGTGACTAACTGGGGATGGAGGAAGAATAAGCAGCCAAAAAGGGAAGTGGAGCAGCAGCAACCACACAGTAGTAAGTGGCACCAAACAGAATATAAAGAAGGAAAATTGTCCTCTGGTCAGCAGTGTGTTCTGGAAAAGGTTGCATGGCATCAAAAATCATGTGATTGAATTCAACATTAGTCAAATGCAGAGTGTTTATGTTTACTTTTCACTAGGCAGGGCTGAAGTATCTCAGGAAAAAGATATTCTGAAACACTCACTTTGAATTTCCCCTCAGAATGGCTGCCACCCACTCCAATTGCTGGAATATCCATCCCAGTTTCTCTACTCATAGAGAAGGTCCACTTCTCCTCAGAGAATATTTGGCGCAGAAAGATACATAGCCCAATATTTTCGTTAGGAGTCACTAAGAGCATCTTTGTCCACTAAAGGTGGTGCGTGGTCCATTTGGGATGTGTGTTGAGAGGAGAGATTCTCTCAGGGAGGCAAAGCAACAGGAGCAAAAGCCAGGGCAGGGAGTGAAAAGAAATTCTTCACAGGTACAAGGTTCCATTATATGGTATGATGACAGAGACTGGGTGCTATGGGAAATTCTCGAAACACAATATGCATAGATTTAAAGCCTCATTTTCTCTCTCTCTCTCTCTCTCTCTCTCTCACACACACACACACACACACTGCACTTCAGAAAATAGAAGAATAATTCACTTGTATGGTTTTTGACAAAGTACAGAATCCCAAACAGCTTTTCCCACATATAAGGCTTACTATGACTGCCCAAAGATTTGCTATTTTACTTGTAGCACGTGTGATCACAAAAGCTACTACAATGTTTGTTGTAGAAAGCTGGGAATCTTGAGAGGTCATTTTCACTCAGTCCTAGAAACTTTAAAACTGAAAAATTCAAAGTGTCTATATTACTAAGATTGTTTTCTCTTCAGCTGAAACAAGACTTCCCCTCATTCAGATAAAATATCAACACTTTTAAACTATTCCGTGTGTCTCTCTCGATTTGTATTCAGACTACTTTTGAAATACTCCTCTTGACTGCCCAATGTGGGAAGGGTGTGAGGATTGCAGGTCCCCTTTCCATTTTCTTAGTCTCAGCCTTTCCAAAAGATGAATCAAGCACTTATTTTGAGAGATATCACAATCCTTTGGAAAGAAATAGCTTAAAGATGAAGAGGGGAATGTGTGAAACTGATAAGAACACTCTCAAAAATGGAATTAAAAGGTTGTCGGAAGAAACCTAGAAAGGCAGGTGGCACAAAGAAAGGAATGCGCCCCCTCCACACCAACACAGTGAGCATCTTTGTCCACCCGAGGCCTGGTGTGTTCATGCGCTGGGTGTGTGGAGAGGACAGAGTCTCTCCTGGAGGCAAACCTGCTGGAGTGAGCAAAAAGTAGAGAGGCCAGGTCTGCAAGCGAGGTGCTTTTGTGGATTTTATCTGAGGGGGAAGAAAACAACTTTTATGAAATACATGTAGCAAATCCAGGGGATAAGGATTTCACATTTAAGTGGCATTTCAAGTTTACAAAGCACAATTAAACTTGGCTGTTGGGATATGCTTTCTAAATGGCAATTCATATGGGGCCTCAGTTTCAGTCACCATTCTCATTTTCAGTGCTTATAAAACATTTTTCTTTTCTCAGAATCTGAAGTGGAGTGTTAAGACTTCCTCTTCTGCCATTGTTCACCGCTGAAGGAAAAGGTTATTTGTTTTGCTAAGATAAGGTTTCCCCAAACATCTAGCATCTTTTTTTTAAAAAAAAAATTTAATGTAGTAAAACAGATGATGTTTTCTCTATTTTTCTAGTTATCTCTTATTTTGTAAGAAGACAGAAATGTCATCTTGCTTCCTGGATAAATTATATTTTTGTTTAAAGAAGAGCTGCACAAATCTTTGAGATATAACATAAAGGTTGGCTAAACAGGTTCAGATAGGCGCTGGGCAATGCGAAAAGCTCATGCAGTGATCTTGCCCTTGGGCTGCTCTCCGGAGCACCCTTCTTGAACAGAGGGGAGTTCATGCTAGACTCAAGATGCCTTGGATTTCACTGCACATCATACATACCTAAAGATCTCCGAAGTGAGACTTAACATGTTCCTTGACTCAGGATTGCAACAAATGATGCTTAGAAGACAGACATATTGCTTGGACAATAATAGCACCACCCAGGTGTATTTTTAATTGGTATCTCTGAAACTATTTGCAGATCTCATAATAACTGCTGTTCTGTGAGACCCTATGGCCAATGGTAGAGCATAATCTTTTCATGAATCCCTGCTGTCTACTGTTCAAAAGGATCACAGGTAGCGGGCTTTGGAAAGACTCTTTTTGTATTTCAATTTTGTTTCCTAGGATGCTGGTCTTCATCAGGCGGATGGTGAGGCCGAATTCCCTGCAGACTTGAGCATAACAGTTGATGAGCCTCTGTAGAGCTTCCTTAGAGTACGCTGTCAAAGCTGTGTCATCTGCAAACAACATGTGTCAGATAAGGACCTGCCACACTTTTGTCTCAGTGTGGAGTTGTGCCAGGTTGAACAGACCCCTGTTGCTCACTGCCTTCAGGAGAGCAACAGGGAGAAGAATACACCAAAGAGGGTTGCAGAAGAACACAGTACTATTTCATGCTGCCCTGTGTAGAGAAGGGGTCCACAGGTGAGCCATCATAATGGATGGTCCACACATATTCTTGTGGAAGGACAGGATCATCTTGTGGCACTTCGGTGGGCAACCTATCTTGTGAAGCAGCGTGAAGAGTCCTTTTTGGCTGATGAAATCAAAGGACTTTGCCAGGTCTATGAAGGCAAGACAAGGGTGTCTCTGCTCTCAGCAGTGAGAACATCATGTTGACTCTGAGTTCTGAAGCTGCATTGTGACTTGGGATAGACCTCGTCTGCGAGTGATTGTGATCTGTTGGAAACCACATGGGGGAAGGCTTTCCCCCGTGGTCCTCAGCAGGGAGATCCCATGATAGTTGTTACAGTCATGGTGGTCACCTTTGTTGTTGTAGAGGGTCACAATGCTGAAGTTGTGCATGCCTTGTGGCATGGATCCTTGTTCCCAACGCTGCAGTAGGAGGCCATGGAGGTGTGTCATGAGGGAGAAGTTGAGGCCAGCTTCTGAGCGTTGATGGTATTCTTCAGTTCGTCATGGGAAGGAGGGTCATCCAGCTCTTCCACGACAGGCAGGGTCTGGATGCTGTTGATTGCTGTGTCAGAGACCATGTTTTCCCATGAGTACAGTTTTTGTTTTCAGTAGTTCAGTTTTCCTGACTGTTGGTCCAAAGGCTTTCTTTATGCCTTCATACATTTTATGAGTGTCGCTGTTGTCAGCAGTGAGTTGGATGCTCTGGCACAGCTTTAGCCAGTACCCATTGATCTGCCACCTGGGATTCTGAACCTTTCTCAGTTCAGCAAGTGTCATCTTGCAAGGAGCATGCTTCTAGTTCACAGAAACTTCATGCTTTGCGGCAATAACAGGCCTCATGTCCTTAATGCCAGCCTCAAACCTGTCAGAGATTTGCCAAAAGATGACCTAGCTGTGTTGTAGGTTGCCTCTCTGATGTGGTTCCACCTTGCTTTGACGCTGTCTTTGGGGCAGTTCCGTAGAGCTTGTTCAATAGAATCAGAGAAGCATTCACAAAGTCCAGGTATGGCTGTTCTGGCACTGTTGATTCATGGTCGCACTTCTGCTTTGTGCAACTTCTGCTTTGGCTGGAGAAGAATTTTGCTAACTGCCAAGGATCCACAGCAAGCGCTGTAACTCTCCAGTGGCTTGACTTCACCCCTGTAGGCACACGCTTCCATTGTCTCCAGCCAACCAGGCAACCAGCCAACCAACCAGTGTTTCCCAAACTTTGTTTGCTTTGCATTTGCATTTGAGCTTTGGTTTTTGGAGTTTGGAGACCTCCACTGCTGGAGAGAACATGCAATGTTCCTTTAATGGAGAAAAAGATAGACTGCGGAGACCCAAATGAGGTTTCCTTACCCTTTGAAACATCTTGCCAGTGGTAAGTGTGAGGCAATGCCAGTAGTAGAGTGCCACAAAAGCATTTGCGATAATGAACCGGAGGTGTGGTGAAGCAGCGGGCAGAGAAAGTAAGTTGCTTGGTTGTTTTTGGGATGCCTTAAGCTTTAATAATAGATTTTTTAGCCAAACCATGGCCTAGCAGCAAACACAGTCATTGAGGAAAACAGCAGAAGGAAGAAAGATAAAGAATAAAGAGTAAATGTGAGCCAAGGTTGTCACATATGCTTAAAATTTGGTGACAGCTGGTGTGCTTTACATATATAACGGTGCTTTACATATATAATTTCTGTAATCTTTACCAGAAAACTGTAACATTGGTTTTATCATTTGGATTTTTGCTGTTTGGGGGAATGGTCACTTGCCTAAGGCCATCTAGAGTGTTAGTGGTGGAGAAGAGATTTGATCCAGAGACTTCCTGGCTCAGAGCTCATGCTCTTAGCACCTGCAAGATCAGGGTAAGACAAGGGTGTGTGAAGCTCTCATCTTCTTGTGGCTCAGGGATTTTCTTGTTAATCCACCTCTGCTTATTGCACTTTCTCCCCTAACCATAGCTCATTAAAGGAAATCACCACTGATTTTTTACAGAATTTCCCTTGATTAAAAACAAGTGTAAGACACTCCTGATATGCTTCCTGGTGCTAAGTGATTTTTGGCTATATAATCAGCTTCCAGATTTTCCATTGTTCAATCTGAATCACTTTCTTTGTGTACATGCTCCCGGCTGCTTATTGCAAAGGTAATATGAGAGTTGTAGTTGTGATCCAATGCATCAATGATCTGCTCACCATAAATACAATTGTGAAAATGTTCACATTCCTGAACAGGTGTAAGTAGTTCTTCCCTATTAAAAGTGTATGTTTGAAATCTATCAGCGCAATTCAGCTGTGCCACAATATGCCCCTAGATGTAATTGTCAAGAATGTGTATCACTCAATGGCTCTTCTCTGGATGGTTCAGCACTTGAGGATCCACAGTATTAGGTTCTGTCTTCCCTTGTGAAGAAAGAATTTGATGTTGAGAGCACATTCAAAGGTGTGATTTTCCCATGTGCATGGCAAGCTGCTCTAGGTTATATTATGTGAGCTTGTTGCATGTGCGAATTAGCTGTTTCCAAGGTATTCAGTGAAAGCCTTCTAAGAAGTGGCAAGTCAAGTGTTCGCTAGGTTAGTCTTATATTTTGGAAGCTGAGGTTTAGGGTAGCTGATATACTCTCTCTCTCAACCCTGGAACCTACCATAAAATAATAATCACATGATCTTTTTTATATTCCTAGTGGACCTGCAGATAAAATGCTAGGTGTGCAAGCTGCAATTTCACATTTTCAATACAGGCAGGATTGTTGCAAATATTGCTAAGAATAGGTAATGTATATTGAATTGGAATAAGTTCTAGTATGTGGGGGGTGGGGAACTTCTGGCCCTCAGGCCAAACTTGGCCTGGCTTAGGGCCCTATTTGCCACATCTGAGCCACATCTGATGTCACATGTGATGTCCGCTATGGGGCACGTAGAGAGGCAGCCCTGAACTCAGCAAACTCCTGCTCTGCAGCTCCCAGAACTTTGACGGATGGGTGAGACAACCAACCAGTCAATCATCTGATATCATAATGACATCCGGTGATCAAAGAGTGGATTGTCACACCCACCTACCAAAGTTGGTGCACAGTATTGGTGTCAGATAATGAACTGGCCCACTGGGCCCAAGAAATCCCCCTGTCCTGTTTTGGAGCATTCAGACATTTCTGAGATCCTCTGTGGTACGGTGGTTTGAATCTTTAACAAAAGCTCTGTCAAGTACGGGAGTTCCCCTCTCCCTTCTGGTAGTTCACCAATAAGAATTAACGAGCATATTTTGTTCTTTTGTTCAAGGTGATGGCTGTCACCAATGGAAGCAATATCCCTTAAAAAGATAAATATGAGGACAAATTGGTCAACATATAGAGAGCTCCCAGTGGAAGTGGAAAATCAACTGAAATTAAGAAAATTTGATAAAATAAGAGAATAGGTATCAGACGGACTACAATATTTTCAATTAAATGAGACATTTAAAGAAGACCAAAAAAAGAGAGGATTCAATTATACAATTTATAAGAAGGGAGACACCCAAGACCCGTCAAACTATCGCCCCATAAGTCTCCTGGACATCGCATACAAACTCTATACTCGCTACCTGCTAAACAAACTGGTTGACTGGGCTGACCACTCTAACTTGTTTAATCCGGAACAGGCAGGGTTTAGAAAGGGCCACAGCACAACAGGTCATTGTTTGGTACTACAGACAATGATAGATAAGTATACAAAGGTACATAAGAGCAAACTTTTCGTGGCTTTTGTAGATCTTACATCTGCCTTTGATTCAATCTGTAGGGACAAACTATGGCAAAAACTATATGAAACAGACATTGACAGACGACTTCTCAAAATACTTAGAGAGTTACATACAGATACCACAGTCAAAATCAGAACCGGGATGTCAGGCAACTATACTGACCCACTGCCACTGGGGAAAGGGGTTAAACAGGGTTGTTTGTTAGCACCGTTCCTATTTAATTTTTATATAAATGACATTGTTCAACATATGGCGAAGTACAAGTCATCAGCTCCTGCCCTGGAAGGCAAACATCTGAATATATTGCTATATGCTGACGACATGGCTGTCATGGCACTTACTCGAAGGGGCCTACACAGCATGCTGGAGGGGCTCGCAGCTTATTGTTCCCAAAACTCTCTAAAGATAAATTATGACAAAACCAAAATTGTGGTGTTTACTAGAGCTCGCCACACATTTAGATGGTCTTTAGATGAACACATAATTGAACAGTGTCCTTTTTAAAATATCTTGGTATTACTTTCCAAGCCACATCTAGCTGGCGTGCCCATGTCAAGGCTGTAACCCTTCTAACACATAGGACAATTGGTGCTTTGCTCAGCTTCTTTTATACGAGGGGAGGGCAACTGGTGATCCCGGCACTAAAAGCTTTTGTTGGAAAAGTGATTCCCCAGATGCTATATGGGGTAGAACTCTGGGGATGGAATCAGAAGCTGCTAGAACGGCTTGAAATCTTCCAAAATTTTTATCTCAGAAGAATTCTAGGCCTCCCTCAGAGTACTCCGGCAGCTTTCCTAAGAGTGGAAGTAGGATTACCTTCTGTGTCTGCCAGGGCCCACTTAAGATTTCTGCGTTTTTTCACCAACCTCGCAGATGCCTCAAACACCTTATTGGCTAAGCAAGCCTTAGTATCTTTACAACATAATACTACTTGGCGTCAAAACCTATTAGATATTCTATCCAGATACAATCTACCTGAGTTTAATACTCTCAAACTGTGGAGCCCTGATAAAGTTCGGGAATGGATTTTTGAAAAAGACGCCTTTTTGGACACCACGAAGATAAAAAACTCTGGGTTTTCCTACTGGTTTCCCCGAGTAAAAGCAGTCAGAATCTGTGCCAACTACTTGGTGGAGATCACTGATCCCACCCTTCGGAGAGCTTTTACTATGGCGCGGTTCCAAACATTGCCAACTGCATATCTGACCGGTAGATTCACAAAAACCCCAGTAGAACATCGTTTATGCCCTTGCCTTATGAAAATTAAAGAGGATCTTACCCATTACCTCCTCTATTGCCCCATTTACTCGGGCTTTAGAGATGCAATGCTGCAAATTATACCCAACTCTATAATCAATCCTGAAGATAGAGTAAAATTTTTGTTAGTTGATGCAAACACGTGGGGTAGCGGTAGCGGTAGCGGTTTTTGTGATGAAGGCCATGAAAGCCAGGGAAAGATTTATGGATGACAATGTAAAGACCCCTTCATCATCTGTTTAACTCGTTGCTTGTCTTCCTTCTCTTCCTGTTTTGTGGGATGAAGGTTTTGTTGGGATAGCATGCAATGAATTTTAATATTTTTAATTATTTTTCTTAATCATTTAATATTTTTAATTATTGCTGTGTTGTTATTTGTGTACAGGCATGGTCCTCACAATAAACGGATTTGTTGTTGTTGTTAAATTATACAATATCTAGATTTCAAAGAGAAATTGTAGAGGACAATACCAAACTATTGAAGAAAATGTATACAGTAGTTTGTTGCTAGAATGGGAAACAAAGGATGAAGAGGTGTGATGATGTGTGATGATAAAGTGGGTGAGAGATCTGAGACATAATATCCAAATAGGTGATTCAGAAAAACTTTGGAAGGTAGATCTGAAATTTATTGCATGTACAACACTGAAAGAGAACTACTTGAAAATATTGCAAAAAAGAGAGTGTAGAACAAGTTCCAATAAGTGTTTAAAATTTGAAGAAAAAGAGGATACTTCTTACCAGGCATAGGCAACCTTGGCTCTCCAGATGTTTTGGAACTACAATTCCCATAATCCCTGACCACTGGCCCTGTTAGCTAGGGATCATGGGAGTTGTAGTTCCAAAATATCTGGAGAGCCAAGGTTGCCTATGCCTGCTTTTTACCATATGTGGTGGGAGTGTAAAATGGTTTAGAATTTCTGGGAAATGATATATAATGAACTGAAGAAAATGTTTATAATGACTTTTACCAAAAAACCAGAAGTGTTTTTATTAGGAATAACAGAAGATCAAATTCTGAAGGAAAAGGAAAAACTGTTTATGTATGCAACAACAGCATCCTGAATCTTACTAGCCCAAAGTTGGGAGGAAGTTAAGATACCAACTATAGAAGAATGGCAATTGAAAATGATGGACTATGCAGAAATGGCAAAACATCGTTCAGATGGCACAGAAAAGCTCAGATACAATGACACTGAGAAATTCAATAAAGAATGGGAGGCATTTATTGTATATGTACAAAAATATTGTAAACAAGTAGAAAGATTGGCAGGCTTTGACTAAACACTTGGAAGTACCGGTAGTTAAAATAAGATAAAGTTTATGGAAGTTTATGGCTCTTATTCACAATCATATTGGGTGATTATCTGTAGCATTTATTCCCCTTCATGCATGAGAGATAACAGAAACATGTTGCATGTATAGTTTTATTCTTAAGCTCTCATATGGATCAGTTCCTTGCCGTGTATTTACTTTCTGCTGAGTTTCCAGAATGCTCATGCATCAGTGAACAAACATAATGCGCTTGTTATGGGGATAAGCAAGCTTCCGACATGTAGATCCTCCAGATGTTTGATTGCCACATAAATGGATTTGCAAGATGTAAAATTACAGTACGGATATTTTTTATGGAAAAAATTGCCTTGCAACATTCAATGAATTCCCCAGCCTTTCTACATCTTCAGAACATTTTAGTTTCAACCTTCCTTTCTTCCCTTGGGATGATGTGCTCCATCGTTCAGATGGCACATTTATACTGTGCCCTCCTTGCCTTTTCTGCAGTTGTACCAAAAACAGCATCTCCCAAGTCTCCAGAGTGGAAAAGCTGCTGGAGGAGCTAAGCATCAACCTTACAGAGCTGACCCTCCCAGGAGCCCATGTGTCATATAGATCTGGTGGTAGGTAGCCTAAAGAGCACCTTGACAGGGAAGAGGAGGAGAATCGACAGCAGCCTGGGAGTGTTCGAGATGTGGATGTCACTTGGTGCATCAACCAGCTGTCACAGGGAGCGCTCAAGGTGGTTGTTGGGACTTCGTTCGAGATACATTTGCCGGGAGAAAATGAATGTGATTTCAACTGTTTACTCCATGATGAGTGATTTCAGGGGGCTCTGCCTTTGCAAATTAGGTCCCAAGTTTATTTTGTTCATCAGACACATATACATATAGGTAAAGGTAAAGGGACCCCTGACCATTAGGTCCAGTCGGGACCACTCTGGGGCTGTGGCGCTCACCTCGCTTTACTGGCCGAGGGAGCCAGCGTACAGCTTCTAGGTCATGTGGCCAGCATGACTAAGTCACTTCTGGTGAACCAGAGCAGCGCACGGAAACGCCGTTTACCTTCCCGCCGGAGTGGTACCTCTTTATCTACTTGCACTTTGACATGCTTTCAAACTGCTAGGTTGGCAGGAGCAGGGACTGAACAACGGGAGCTCACCCCGTTGTGGGGATTCAAGCCACCGACCTTCTGATCGGCAAGCCCTAGGCTCTGTGGTTTAACCCACAGCGCCACCCGTGTCCCAGATATATACATATATTTAAGGTTTATCACCATATACATATAGTTAAAGTGATAAATGTGCATACAGGTCAGTATGAAATCTTTTCATGGTTGGGGGGCGGGGGGCGGGAGGAGGAACCTCCAAGATCTGTTTCTTCTCATTACAGTCATACCTCTTGTTACGAATGCTGTGGGTTGTGTACAACACAGGATAGGTACGCGCTGAACCCGAAAGTACCAGAATGGGTTACTTCCAGGTTCGGCAGTTCGCGCATGCACAGATGCGACGATTGATGTCATGCACATAAGATATCTTTATTGTCATTGTCCCTTTGCTGGAACAACGAAATTACTCGGTTGCTACATCCACTCAGATAAAGCATTCCGCATAATCCAAAATTACAAAACCTAATTAAAAAGAGTAAATATAATACAAAATAACAAGTAAAATAAGATGACTTCAAAGTCCAGGCTTTCCATTTAAGGCCAAAATCGCTCTAGAGAAGAAACTGTTCCTGAGACGGCTCGTTCTTGCCTGCATTGTTCTGTATCTCCGTCCCGATGGCAGGAGCTCAAAGAAATGGTGACCAGGGTGCGTTGGATCTCTTGATATGTCTAGTGCTTTTCTATGGCACCTGGTGGTGTAGATTTGTTCTAAGGTGGAGAGTGAGCAGCCAATAATGCTCTCTGCTGTTTTAATAATTCTGCACAGCCCTGCTCTGTCCTGAGAAGTACAGCTTCCATACCACACACATAAACCGTACGTCAGCACGCTCTGTATGGCACAGTGATAGAAGGCAAGCAGCAGCTTTTGTGGAAGATGGTTTTTCCTTAAAATTCTCAAAAAATAGTCTTTGCTGCACCTTTTTCACAAGCCCCCTTGTATTAACACTCCAGGACAGATCCTCCTGTAACTCAATGCCTAGAAATCTAAACGTTGTTACCCTCTCCACACAAATTCCATCAATCAAAAGTGGCTGGACCTTGCTCCTCTGTCTCCTAAAGTCCACCACAAGCTCCTTTGTTTTCTTTGTATTTATGAGCAAGTTATTAACTCTGCACATGCACAGAAGTGCTGAATCGCACCGCGCACACCCATCTTCAATCCATTCTCTCCAATTGAAAAATTCCAGCATCCCTGCAGCTCTCCCAACCCCCCTGCTGTCTCCACATGAAACCTTGCCCAAATCCCACGAGATCTGGCCACAGCAACGGAATCTGCCAGAAGGTCAAGTCATGTTGACTTCATTCCTCATTTCTTCATTGACTTCATTTCTGAAGGGTCTCCCTCCACCTGCCGCTCATAAAGGCAGACAAAATCCTTTTTACCATTAGTTTTTTCAGCTATAATTTCCCCACTGCAATATGCTTGTTCACCAATCCTACTAAAGAATCTGAAGAAGTGTGCATGCACACGAAAGCTCATACCAAAATAAAAACTTAGTTGGTCTTTAAGGTGCTGCTGGAAGGATTTTTTTTATTTTGTTTCGACTACATCAGACCAACACGGCTACCTACCTGTAACTACACCAATCCTACTGTTTTTAGTGTTATTTTCATTAGGTTAATGCTTGCTAATTATGACCTTGATGGTTTTGTTAATGCAACTGAGATAATACCTGGTAAATTCGAAAACACTTTTTTTCTAGCTGTGAAATGTTGAGGTTGCATCCAAGTGGATTATTGTAGTTCTTTAACAAAATTTTAATGTGAAATATCTTTGCCTTCAGACTGTCGCCCATAAAATTGTATGAGCTAATATGCCACTAATACAATATTAATGCATGTACTCTGCAATTCATTATGTAAGTTATTATTATTTTATTTTAAAGGTCAAATTTTCGAATATAAAATTTGAAAAAAAAGACATGCTTCAGGCAAGACAACTGTTTATTCATGTAAAATAGAAAAAGATGCCCGCCTCATTCACGTCATAAATATACTCAGAAAAACTGAATTCAATTGACATGAAATGTGTGTCATTATGTAAGTGGAATTTATTTTCAGAGGCTACTGGCATCTGTCTTAATGTACATGTGTAGGAAAATACCCATGTATCTGAACCTCAAGATCAAGAAGGTTGTGCAATTTCGTCTACTGGATTAAAATGTTCCTACCTGATTTTTAAAATCTAGTTTTTTTCCTGAAGTATAATGTATATAGGCAGAAGTGTTGTTGAGGTTGGAGTTCAGAAGGAAATGATATCAGACGGAAATTAAATGCCTGCAGTTGCATCATTAAAACATTAAAACACACAACAAGCATAGGAACACCCACTTAGCCCATCATTTCAACCAGTGATGTTTTTCTCATTTGCTAGACTTTGTGTTTTTTATTTGAATGGCCTGAATGTTTGATGTGTTTAATAGCATCGCCGGAGGCCACCCCCAGGTCTCAGGTTTGGGCTCTGAAATCTCAGGATGAGGAATGGCAAACCCTCTCTGGAATTGCAGGGGTCCAAATAATTCTTTCTCCTCTGATCCTTTTCTGTGCATGATGCTGAACTCTCAGGTACATGTAAAACATTATCAGATCTTGCAAACACTTTAATGCTTAAGTGATCTTTGTGTTTGAAATTAATTTCAAAATGTTTGAGGGTTGTTTGTTTTGCTTTTACAAGATCTGCAAGGTATGCATTCCTCTTCAGTTCCTTGCAGATGGTGCTGTTGTTCAGCCAGGCTCCTTCTGCTGGGTTTCTCTTTGAAATTCAGATACAGGCCCATATTTCCATGAAAATGTGTCCCCATGCTGCAGTCTAACTGAGTATGCAAACACCTAACTACTTCTATAATTGGCAATTTGTATGCATAATTAGAATAAATGCACCTTGAATCATAGCAGTACCTGTACATACCTTTCTTTTGCTGAGCAAGTAGCCCTGATTCATGTCCTCCTATGAACATGTATCCATTTCTTTGGCGAAAGGGATGTTTCCACACACAAAGATTCACAAGTGAAGAGGCCTCTAGGGCTCCACCCTAGACTTTCACCTGAAAATATCAATTTAAATGAGCTCCAGCAACATGCATCCATCCACTTCTTTCTTCATTGAGTAGTATACATTTTACTTTCTGGATACAATGCATCATGTTTTGCTTTCTGCTTTGTTGGCTTATCAATGTAGCTGCTTAAATTACAGGCTGCAAATGTCTGTTCTTGCAACAAATGGATAATTCCACTGAGGTTTCAATCCAAACATTCCTCTATGTGGTTGTGTTTGGGGACAGTGCACACACCCCAAAAACCCCACACACATTTTTTTAAAAAAATGTTTTGTTGTTTGTTTATGCAAATGAGGTCTGCAAGGATCTTCTGATCTAGCAGCACATGTGAGTCCACTGGGGGCTTCAGCAGGGGCCCTGCCTCCTCCTGCTCCTTCCCTACCCCTTGCGGATGCTGTCAAAATTTGGGGGCTTGCTCACACATTCAGATTCACCCTGGAAAACCCACCTGGGTTTTGCTGGAGTGGGAGTAAATATCGCCAATACACCAGGATTGCAACTTTGCACTTTCCCCCTGCCTTTCCCCCTGACAGGGACTCAAGGCAGCTTACAGCTAAAATTGTATTTCATTCCATTTATCTGTTGGAGGTATTGAACACGATTCCTTCCCTCACAATTTTTTTTCAACACAAGCCCAATATGCTACACTAACCCCCTGATCACTCTCTCACACACACATAATAATGCATATATTGCATCAATATTGCCCCTGCCCCTAGCCCATGTTTTTAGAGGATACAATATTTGTGTGTTGGGATGAGGTGTTTCAAATGAACTGAGAAAAATTATGCAAGCACAGAAGTCAAAAGTAGGAAACGCTGGAAGGTGTGTTTTACTAGGTTGAATGTGGGAATACCACATGGAAACAAAAGACAAAGGACAGAGATTCAACCAGCAAATCTCTGGGAGGGAAAGTGCGTCTCTCTTTCCCTTCGCCAGATCTTTTTATTACAATATCAAAAGGTTACAAAGATTCAAATCATCCAATAGAATTCATCCTAACTTCTAAAACCCCTCCCAGGTTTCCTCCCACCTTGAATCTGATACTGTTGGGAAGATCTGGAACTAACACCAAGATGCTAAAAAAGCTTCCTGGACTTCAAAGAGACTACTACTAAAGACAGGAAAGAGCCCCAGGAATTCTTGCATAGATTAACAGTGTCTTGTCAGAAAACAGGTTTGTCAGCTTTTCAAAGGCTAACAGGAAGGAAGGCAGATTAACAGATGCCCTTTTACCCAGATCTATTGAGCCAAATGTTTTACAGCCAGGCATGAAACAAATGGCAACACAGGCCTGTTTCTTGCAACCCAGACTGAAACGTGTTTTAAAGGTGGAAAGAGATGGAGTCAGTAATCATCCCAGAAACCTATGTCCAAGACCAGGATTTTCATAATACAGGCAGCAGAGGTATATCAAGGGAGCCACGAAGCTCAGACATCCTCTACAGGCGCACATAATTATGAGTACCTGATTCCCTTCCATAGATCACTAGAAAGTCACCCCTACAGTTGAGTTATTAGTTCCTTTTAATAATAATAATAATAATAATAATAATAATAGTAATAATAATAGTAATAATAGTAATAGTAATTTATTATTTATACCCCGCCCATCTGGCTGGGTTTCCCCAGCCACTCTGGGCGGCTTCCAACAGAAAAATGAAATAAAATAATCTATTAAACATTAAAAGCCTCCCTAAACAGGGCTGCCTTCAGGTGTTTTCCCATTATTGTTTACTTTGACGGGCAGCTGCTCTCCAGATTTGAAGGCTGAGGATCCTATCATCTGATCCTATTGAACTTGTGCTGCCAAAGGGGGGCAAAGGCAAATTTCTACTGCATTGCTGCCACTTAGCAAGTAAGACTAGATAATTTAGAGTTTAAAGTTCAGTGGAGAAATTTGAATGGGGAGCATTTAAGCAACTTGCAGGCTGACTTGAGTTCTGCTGGGTTGGAGTCTGCCATTAAAACTGAAACATACAATTCCCCAAGCATAGAGAAAGTATCAGGAAGAATTTGTTGGGATCTTGTATATCCTTATATAAAGAAACTAGCTGACCATGCCATGCGTTGCTCTGGGCGGCTTCCAACAAAATATTAAAATACAAGTCTATTAAACATTAAAAACATTAAACATTAAAAGCTTCCCTAAACAGGGCTGACTTCAGATGTCTTCTAAAAGTAACAGTGGTGTATCCCATCAGAACAAATGTTTGCAAGACAGCTTGGCATGCAATAATACTTTGAGTGACACCCCACAATCTAACTTTTCCAGCAATATAAAAAATGTGCACCAACATCATCTTTCATGAAAAATGTGGACAGAGAAATTGGAAGAACAATTTCACTGATTTTCTCCACGGGGAGGATATTTTTTTCCAACAATTTAATGGTGTGGGGATGGGGAGCTTGCCATTAGCAGTGGCAATCACGACAATAGCACCAATTCTTTCTTTGATCCAGAGGTCTCCCAACACTGCAGCAGCAGCAGCAGCAGCAGCAGCAGCAGCAGCAACAACAACAACAACAACAACAACAACAACAACAACAACAACAACTGTATTGTCTGACAGGCCACAATAATACATCCTCCTCAATGTGTCAGACATATTGTTGTTCCAGGGTACCATAGGAGGCAAATGGTGGCTGCCCCCCAAAAGTTGAAGAATATTCAGACAAATTTCTATGAAGTAGCCTTCCCTTCTGGTGGAGTGAGAAAAAATAAAAATCTCAAACCTTTCAGCAACCCCCCCCCCAAAAATCTCTCTGAGATAGCTCAGCTCATCTCTATGAGAAAACAAAACAAAGCAGAGCAGAAGTCATTTTCACCCTTGGAAGCAAACAAGGTGTGCTCATGTGTGTTTCAGGACACTGTCACTTTGAATGCATGAGGGTCCCTTTGAGTTCCCATCAGCTAGCACTCTCATGTCAATCATCTGCCATCTGGTACATTGGGGTTTTCATTAGCTCTGCAACTGCCTGACCTTGTGCCAGCCTTCAGCAGACAGGTAGTTCATAACCCTTCACTGTCAAAATTAGCATTCATGATACTACTTAAACTGTGGAGCAAATTTTGAGTTCATTATTAAATGAGGCATATGTTACTACACTCATAACCGATTCAGTTGAGTTATTTTTAGTTTGACCTTTTCTGTATTCATCAAATCAGCTTTGAAATAGACATTGAGGTACCCTTTAAGTGTGGGGGTATAAAAATTCATATAGCTAATGGAAGTTTGTATGTGTGAGAGAGTTTTCTGGCAGATTCTTATTAGATCTCACTGGCTGCCTGATATATATAGTACTTTTGCTACTCATTTCAGTACAGATGAGGTAAGCTTAGATCTTGAAGATACTAATACTCATATATTTTAGTTGAAGCAGTTCATGTTCCCTCTGAATTTACAATTGAACTCATATAGATACAAATCATGGGCACAGATTATTGATCATAGTCAAATGTTGAGGTTCAGCATAACTATTGGGTAGATTAACTAAATAACTCTTGTTGATATAATTATTATTTCATCATTGTGCCTGGAATTCATGAATGGCTCATCTGCAGATTCTCCATGCAGAGTGCAAGCATGTCTCTGCTCAGAAGCACACGGCACCATTTGCAGGATTCCTTGCACTGAGAGCCAGGCTTCCTAGCTTTCCCCTTTGGCCTGGGAATCCAATGCATCTGGCCCTTGAGAGGATGCCCAAGTCACACCTTCACTAGCCATGCCCCAGGTCCTCTTCACGTGCTTTTGCCTAGATGGGATGTATCATCAAACTGGGATGGTGTGTCTTCCTTGCCTGATTGAATGGTGGGGAGATGTGAAGTGGCAGCGGTGGAACTTCTGACTTCTGCATGTCTTAAATCTAAGCTGTTGCACAAAATTAAGAGTCCCAAACATTGATCCACCCACTTTGGACTCTGGCCATACCCACCATTGGTATGCAGCCCATGGCAGGTTGTCACCCAGGGAAGGAAATCTATTGTTGTGAATCAAACTTACCACTTCATGCAAGGGCTGGTTGTGCAGCAGCAGCAGCAGCAGCCATTTTCCCTTGGGGAACTCATCGTGTAACTGATTCCTGAGAGTTTGAAGTCGGCACCTAGCAGCAGATTGGCTTGGCATCTACTGGAGTTGCCTGGCATTTCCAGCTTCATCTCCATCTGTTCACCCAATAGCACAGATTTCGTCAGCTCTGAAGCATGTTAGCGAGACAAACTGGGACCTGAGTGGGCAACCGGAAGAAGTCATTTCCAGTCAGAGGTGCCATTGGGGTGGGGTGCATAGCTGTCAAGTTTCGGATTTGAAAACAAGGGATCCGCACCCTTACCTGTCCCAGGAACAGTCTACGATTCTCAGGGACAGTCCACACCGTGGGGCGTGGTGATCCCCACAGGCTACAAATTAATTTACACCAGGCTACACACCATCATCTTTCCCCACCTTCAGAATGGACACCCCCCCCATCCATCTCCCCATCCCACCCTCCTCTTCCCCCCTTTTCTTCCCAATGTCTCAATAACCGAAACTGATTTGTTAAAATGTTAGAGGGGGGAAATATGAAAGAGACATTGCACACACCTCTGTAATATTCTGTGCGTATTACTGTTCGTTACCCAGCTTGAGCATCTTTGGATTGAGAGGTAGGATAGATTTTTGATATATTTTTTAATATCTTGTTGCTATTAAAGTGTTCAGGTACCAGAAACAATTTGGTAATTTTAGACTCTGCATTTACTGTCCTTCCAGCATGGGCGTAGCCAGGATTTTTTTTGGGGGGGGGAGCAGAATTGACATGGTTGGTCAGTTAGTTAAGTATTTTAATGGTTTGACAACCATGCCTTCCACAGGGTCACCCCTTTAGGTGGCCATGTGTATTCCAGAGTGCGGTAAGCCAGCCCTACTGCATTTGGGGAGAGTCTTACTCATTCTGCTGGCTGGACATCTGCCCCAAAATCATTACATGATGGATCAGGAGATCTGAGCTGCCTGAAACCCTGAACACGCTTACTTAAAGCAAATTCCATTAAAATTAATGCTCCTCTGTCCTCCTTACTCAAGATGACTTAATACAAACCAATACAAAGGATGATTTGCATGGTATATGATGTGTTTCCAAGTTTCCAAGCCATGGAACAGAGCTGGCACAGGTCGGAACTTTGTGTGTAGGAAATGTTCAAGAATTTCTGAACTTTTGCATGAAATGCTTCCAAGGCCCTCAAGATTTTGCTAGTAAAAAGCATTTCAGTTGAAATGCTTTCAAAGGCTCAGCTCATTTTAGAGTGAACAGCACACCAAGGGGGCTCCACTGAGGATGTGGCTTCTATGGGCCATGATGATTAAATGAAGCTGTATATGTGCAGCTGTGCACGTTGAACGCAGTTTCCTTAAATTTCCCACTGCAGTTTATTTCACTGCTTTTCATTTTAAAAGTTAACTCATGGTGAGTTGTGTTGTAATATACTATTACTGACACACACTAGCATGCATAAAAGGGTTAACCTGAGCCCAGTGCTCAAGTTACCAGAGTGGGTGTGGCTTAGCAGGCCCCCTCAAGTGAATGGAATCCCTATAAAAGGGAAATCTTAAAGCCTGCTTCCTTTCTAACCCAAAGATTGCACAATCATTTTATATTAAAGCCAATGTGTTTTCTTTTAAGGTTGTTTCGAACCTTTTTTCATCTTCACTTTAATGCCAACAGATGGAGACTTGCTTGCTTCAACTTCTCTGTTTAAAGGTAGATGAGTACAGATACAAATCTAACCAAGGACTAATCTACACTGGTCAGTTATAACATTAAAAATGTGTTATAAAAATATGACACCAGAAGGCACTGTAGAGCAGCGATCCGTTGTCAATGGGAAATTGCATTGAGAGCTATATTACAGGGTTGTTGGGTTTTTTTTTTTTAAAAAAAAGTTTGTTTGTTTTTTCAGACCAGTGTAAATCCAGCCTAAGAGCTCTGGGGTTTTGGAGAATAGTCTTTCCCAGTCCTGCTTGAAGATTCAGGGGACTGATTCTGGTAACCTTTTTATACAAAGCCTCTGAGCTTTGCCCCTTTCACCTTCTCTCTCCCCCCCCCCAGTCACTTTTAGTAGGGTGAGTGAGTTCTTTCCTGGAGAAGAGGAGCATTAATTCTCCCATTCATTTGGGAACCAAGTCCAGGCTTGAGGAATCTTCATGGCACGATTAGAAGAGAGAGAGTGACCAGCAGAAATCAGGCTTCAACTCAAGCTATACAGACTTTGCTGACAGATTCTTTTCTTTAAAAAATGAAAAGCACTGAGGGCAGGCTTCAAAGAGGACGCAGAGTTCAAATAGGAAAACTTTTTTTCTTAATTCAGAGCTAGAGGTTGGTTTTTTTTTAAGAATTACCTGATATGAATGAAATCCTCACTACTCTTCTCTCTTACAGATCTAGTATTTCTTTGAAACTGACATAACTTGTCTGGAATCAGAATTTCAAAAAGCCTCCAAGCACTCAGGAGAGGGGAAATTTGCAAATGTTTGAATGTCCTTATGGCTGTGGTAAAAGTTCAGGATGATTCTGAACTTTTTTGTAATTAAGATGAGGTGCAAATGATCAATTATTTAACCTTATTGCCATTAAGGGCATTTGCTCACCACCATTTTCTGGTCACTTCTCTCTTCCCAGTTGAGCTCTTGCCCTATCTTGCTCTTTGTGCCCTATCAACATTTGGCTCCTGGAGTTGGACGGTTCTGAACAACAGCAACATGTTGGCACTAGCTCTGGTGTGCCAGGGCTGGCTGAAGCTTAGCTAAGCACAGAGACTAAGCTGAAGCATACATCTTGAGACATTGTGCCGTATCTTCCGCAGGAAATTGTTCAACAGCCTGTGCTGACAGAAGCACACTGCTGACTTTCAGTTCCCTTTCACATGCAAGGAGGGGACAAAAAGGTTACTCTTCCATTCTGAAGGATGCCATTCTAAAGCAGAGCTGGTCCAGAGCTGAAGAAAAATCTCATCGGTTTGTATCAGCTTCCCTGTTTTTGCCAGGCACAAAAATAGATGTCCTCTTGAGTCTCTGCTGGATCTGCCCTCCCCACCAAATAAGCTACAATGAGCTTATTACATGCTTTGTGTGAGTCAGGATGTGTTTGGCAGACATTAGTCCAACGTGCAGGATAAGAGTATTGTACTACAAGTACACACCCCTAGCCTGTCTCCCCTTACTGAAAATAAAGATGGCACCATCTTTTCCACATTTATTCTCTCTTCCTTTAATTTCACGGGCACTGCCCTGGGGGAAGGATTGAAAAGGCATTTTTTGAAAAAGGAAGAGTGAGAGATAACCCACCTCAGCATGAGCCAATTAACACCTCTTCCGCTTCCCACAGAATACCAGCCCCACAGATGGGGTGCAAGCACAAGACTAGAATGTTGAAAATGTGGAATTTCAGCATTTTGTAAATCTGAAGAAGTAGTTTAATCCCATGTACTATTTAATCTCTCCATGGAAAGATGCACAGAATGCTTCTTATGGCAAATAGTGAAATTAATACCAATGTGTGCTAGTCTGAGGCAGGGAGGGAGAAATAGTCCGTGCTGTGGAATTGATCTTCCTTGTTTGTTTACAAGCATATACTCTACAATTCCACCTCCAGAATGGGGTGGGGGTAGAGCTTCAAAACAGGAAGCCCACCTAAATTAAGACATATGGACAGACCTAAAATACAGAAAGCAGAAATGGAAAGCTAAAAACTTAAAAGAACCAAGAGCAAAATAAAATAAATCCTACAGAGCAGGTAATAACAGCTTGGTGAGTTAAAGTTAAAATAAATTTTAAAAATCCCTCAACTCTGCCCCTCTTTCTCCTTGCCCTAAAAAAACCCCCATTTGGGGGCTTTGTGTTGGGCTCAGCTGGCAGACATGCCACCAGCAGGTCACATAGTGAAGGGAAAGATGACGCCCAAACCGTGGCCCCAGAGGTGAAGCTAGCTGCTCCAGAGGTGTGGTGATCTGCCCATGGGGTGGCGCACTGAGCATCCCAGGGGGGTTGTGTGGTGAGCATGGGGGCAGGACCTCCTGTGGCGAACATCCTGTAGGGGATGCTGCCGCCACCCATGGTGAGCATCCCAAGGGGGCGCCGCTGCCACCCACAGCTAGCGTCCCAGGGGGGCGGCATAGTGATGTCATCTCAGGGATGACATCTGGGTGGGCTTCCCCCACCACAGTCCCTTTCTCTGCCACTGCGTGCCCCCCCTCCCAGAGCACAGTGGAAGAGTCAGCCTCAGAAATTGAGCTGAGCGAGCAAGGGGCTGACTCTGCAGATGAGAGCTGTCTGTCTGAGTTTAGAGAATCATAGAATCATAGAGTTGGAAGAGACCACAAGGGCCATCCAGTCCAACCCCCTGCCAAGCAGGAAACACCATCAAAGCATTCTTGACATATGCCTGTCAAGCCTCTGCTTAAAGACCTCCAAAGAAGACCTCCACCACACTCCTTGGTAGCAAATTCCACTGCCGAACAGCTCTTACTGTCAGGAAGTTCTTCCTAATGTTTAGACGGAATCTTCTTTCTTGTAGCTTGAATCCATTGCTCTGTGTCCGCTTCTCTGGAGCAGCAGAAAACAACCTTTCACCCTCTTCCATATGACATCCTTTTATATATTTGAACATGGCTATCATACCACCCCTTAACCTTCTCTTCTCCAGGCTAAACATACCCAGCTCCCTAAGCCCTTCCTCATAAGGCATCGTTTCCAGGCCTTTGACCATTTTGGTTGCCCTCTTCTGGACACGTTCCAGCTTGTCAGTATCCTTCTTGAACTGTGGTGCCCAGAACTGGACACAGTACTCCAGGTGAGGTCTGACCAGAGCAGAAGACAGTGGAGAAGACAGCCCAGCCCCCCTCCTTCCCAGGCAAGACACTGTTAGCTCCCAAGGAGAGGAAGAGTTGTAAGTTGGCCAAAGTGTAGCTAGGCAACCAGTAGATAAGCTAGACTCAGAGGCTGTATCTTCTGGGGAAGAGACAGGCCAGCTGTGCAGTCCTCATACGAGGAGGCTAGAAAAGCTCATAGAGTAATGGAAGGGAAGGAGAAGAAAGGCAAGATTTGGGCATCCTTCTTGTTGGGGGAGGGGCGATGAGTCAGACTGAGCAACTAAGGTTAATGAGAGCAGGCAGAACAGGGTGTTGTTGTTTTTTGTAAATAAACTTATATGAAACTGACGGAGAGTCCTTGCTGCTTATCAAGCTGCTTGCCTGCCAGAGATGGTTATAGATGAGGTTGGTAGGTGGCCGGGCAGATGGGAGCTCAGCCAGGAGATCCAAGCAGAGGGACACCCCTGCTCTGCTCATGACCCCCATCCTGGCCACGGCATGGCAGAAGGGTTGTTGGGGTTGCTCTGCCAAACAGCTCTTTGGATCCTGGCCATGTTCCACGGCACTACAATGGCAACCAACATTTATTTTTAGATACTGTAGGGAGATGACCAGGCATGTTTTGCCACCAGAGTCTAAATGGGAAAGTGCGACCTCCCCCTCCACCGCTGAAGACTTGATTACTGGTGTCATATGGTTGCGGCTTCTGGGTTCGTCTGAGATCTCACAAGAGGTCCACAAGATCTTTCTGGAACCTGGAAGCCACAGCTACTTCTCCGGTAGTGGTGGCAGGGCATTCCCTTCCACGGGAGAATTGAGGAGTAGCAGCAGTGGCAATGAGATCTCACTGGAAGTCACTGCTTCTCCTTGCTCTCCAGCAGCAGATTGGGCTGCCCAAGGCAACGGCCATCAAAGCACATCCTGATTTACAGAAGAATATCCTCATAAGCAAAACAGAGAAGTCTGTGCTGAAAGGAGCTGGCCAACAGAAGTATCAATAGGTACGCATGGAACCTCAGAGAAGACATATCTATAGGAATGAGCTGTAAAAAAAATGCCCACATTCTGTCAAATATGCAGGTTTCTTATTTTCAGTCTGTGATTTATTGTGAGTAAATTTTTCCCAAAGTAATGGGACTTTCTTTCAAACAAACATGGTTCAAGTGTATGCTTGTAAATTAAAATGTCAGTTTCTGTAAATTTCGTATCAAACATACATGCATTACATTAAATCTTATTACTTCATAGTGTCAGAATTTTGCAGAGCCTGGAAATTTAATAAGACACCATCACTCTAATGGAGTTAGGAACCTGGTGTGTGTGTGTGAATGTGTGTAATATGTGTATGTGATTGCACACAATTTGTTGTGCACCATTAATACTAACTGAGAAGTTATTGATGAACTCAAAGTCTTGAAGCAGTGGATACTGGGAAGCATGTTTTGCAGTCCTGGTGCAAATGAAGAAATAATTGGGGGGGGAGTAGGATAGGGTCATCAACAGCTATTAGCACATATAACTTGGAGGAACAAAATTCATTATCAGTCTGTCTTCTGACTGCTACCAACAGGGAATGATTGAAATGGAATAAAATCCCTAAATTATCTTCCTATTCTTGAACACATTTGTCCAAAAATGCTTAACAGTAATTGTCAGAAGCAAGGTGCTAGCTGGATCCTTGATGAACTGTTCCCATTACAACATGTCAGATATATGTCAGATATATGTTGTATATATCAATATATTTATGAATACAACTCCTCTCTCACGGAATATTATTAAGGAAGGCCTTGTAGGAAACTGCAATATTGTTTGCTACCCTGTAATCAGAACAACCTCTGATATTATTATTATTATTATTATTATTATTATTATTATTATTATTGGTTTATTTATTGAATGGGGTGCTTTCCAGGAAGATCTCACAAAGCAGTTTAGATAAGTTTCTTACTGCAGGAAGGATCTTTTCTCTTGATAGAATACAAATTAAAGAAAGTTGGCAAATATGAATAAATCCTTATTCAGTGCTATTTTTCTAGAAAACAAGGTGCTGGAACTCACCACGAATGCCTCCCTCGTTCTCTAAGAATGGCAATGGCACCCACCTGAGTTCTGGCAAGTTCTGGCTGAGAAAAAAAGCCCTGTCTTCATTACAGAAGATTGCTCTTCAACTTCTAGGGTTAGTGGTTCATTTAGCATGCAAAAGGGGCACAGGAATGAATGGGCTTCACTCTGCCCTCTGCCCTTGCTGTCCCTGTTACACTCCATGAGTTGGAGGGTGAACTTCCAAAGGTGTAAGCCTCCAGGCTTGTGAAGGTTCCCCTACATTTTAGACCCTTCTTGGGAAATCAGGACTTAGAGCCACCCACATATTTTGATCCTCTCTCAAACTCCCTTTTCATTCACTGTGTCTCTTCTTTTTACACCCTTTCCCCCTATCTGTCTCTCTCCTCCGCTTTTCTGAATAAGTAAGATTTATTTAGATTTTTAGTTTTCACTGTATATGTGATGGGTATGACATGTTTTACATTGTAATTCCCCCCGTGTTTCTAGAAGAAAGAAACATAGAAAATTGGTGTTCTAAAATGTGGAGGGGGCCTCAATGGAAACAGGAGGTTCTCTCCCCTTCTCCGCTCAGGGAGGGGGACTCATTTCTCCTAGCGCATTTCTCCCAGAATCAGAAAGGCAGATGGCTGCAATGTTAGAAGATCACTGAGGAAGCACAATCCTATTTGCACCTCCTGAGGCCCCCATCCCAGCAGGAGGGAGGCCAGGCTAACCAGGGACGTGGGCTTTCTGGAAAGAAACGGAACTGGGAATTCAGGGCAATTTCCCATATGGTAATTTGCATCAGAAAAAAATTCAGTTTCTGTTAGAAAAATTTCCCAGTGCCCTAGAGTGTGATCTCATTTAGCATGCTTATTTTACTGCATTTGGCAAACAAAGCCAAGAGCTGTTTGACAGTGGAGTGGGCTCCCTCAGAAGATGGTGGACTCCCTTTCACTGCAGGTTTTTAAGCAGAGCTTGGGTGGCCATTTGTCAGGGATGCTTTAAATGCATTCCACTGGGGCCCCTTCCAACTCTAGGATTCTTTGATGGCTCCAAGGCTTACAGACACACTAAGTTGTTCCCAACACTGGAGGGGGGGGCGTGCATGACACCACACACACAGCACCACCCCAACCCAGCCAGGCCAACTAGGCCCACCCCCTGCCACCCCCACTGCCATCTGCCTTATCTTCATGAAAGCGATGTGCCAGGGTAAAGACGCTTCATCCTGGCACATCCCTGGCAGAGGTCACCAGAGAGCTTTCCTGGAAGGCTCCCTGGTGATTGTCAAAGGGGTGTGCCAGGGGGAGGATGTCCTTCTGAGGATTGCCATGGGATTCAGGGGGGGAGCCCCCTCATTGAAAATATTGGGGAGCCTGGCCCCCTGGCCCCTGATGGTGCCCTTGCAAGCTTACCTGATATTTATTTGCAAAACTTATGAAACAACAAATTTTCCATGCAAAAATAAAGCACTGGAAAGCTCCCCCCCCCGCTGTTAACCCCCAGAGACCTTTGCTGCAGGTCTTGCTCCAGACTCCTGTGGCCTCTTCACTTGCCCTCTCCTGGGATGCAAGCTGTGGCCAGGAGAAAGAACTGCAGCCTCCCCTTTGCTCACACCTTCTTTCTATTCAGGGATTGAGGGAACAAGTCAAGGAGAGGGAGGAGAGAGGGTCCCACTTAGGACTGCACTTTTAAGTTCTCTCTCTCTCTGAACCAGTTGGTCTTGACTGCACTCTGCATAAAGTTGTTTTAATGATGTGATATCAAACTCTCTAGACTGCAGGAAATTTGAAACTTATTTATATATTTTCAAATGGAAAGTAAGTTTGAAGCTTAACTCTAAAGCAGTACACTTATCATTATGCAAAAGCTTACCAGCCATATGGCTGGTTTAAATACACTAATTGCATGAAGTGCTTACAATAAAACAGGTGCTAAAACCATGTTTTCACACCCTGTTGTTCATTTTACAGTTTACAGAGGACCTTGTCTCTACCATGGAGGATTCCTGCTCACTTGCACAGGCTTCCAGCTGACACTTAAAGATCTCCTGAAAAGCCCAGTTCAGGCAGCAGCTGGCAATTTATTCTTTCTTTTTATAGAAACTGTTAACACTTTCTCTTTTTTAAAGTGGAATAGAAAAATAAATAATGGGAGAATGTAGCAGAGAAAAAGCAGCACCACACAACCTTGTGCAGTCCTGCAAGTGAAGTTCATTATGAGAAGTCAGACAATCCTTTTTTGTTCAATGAGCCAGTGGGTTTGTTTGTTTGTTTTTAAGAAATGTTTTGTCTAGGATAGTCCTATGAATGAGATGCAAGGCAGTGAATTTTCTCTTCCCACTTCTACCCCCAGCCATAGTGAAGTGAGAGAAAATCAGGCTGGAGCCAAAGCAAGAGGCAGTAAGGATGTGGGAAACCTCTCTGAAGAATCACAAGTCTTATTCAAATAACTTTTGCTTCCCTCCTTTTGCCAGAAGGGTTTTGCCTGCGGAAGAACCTGGGGTTTGTTTTACCCTGGGACATGCAGCACCCTGACCCTTAAGAAATGGTGTGGTTGTTGACATTCTTTTAGCTTCATTTCCATGTCTTACCTTGTTCTGTCTCAGAAAGAACCTGAAAAACCTGCTATGAGATCCAGCCAGCTTGGCCAATACTCAGGGATGGGTGGTGGAATCCAGCAGCAGCAACATGTACATGCTCTGAGTGTATTGTGTATTTGAGCTGCCACTGTTTTTTAGCATAATACCAAGTGCTTTCTTCTGGCGGAAGGCACCGGAACACAGTACTGCCGCTTTTTTTCTAGGGGGAAAAAAAGCACTGCACACACACACACACACAAACACAGGAGTCTGCAGCTGCCATTTGGCGGCTACTGAGAAGAAGCAAGGGTGCTACTGGAGGGTGGAGGGTGGCACAGGAGGCAAATTTTGGCCTGTGTGGTCCCTACAGAGCAAGGGTGGTGGCAGTGACAGTGACATCAGCAAGTAAGCTCTTGGGGCTGCAATAAAAGGAAGGGTCACAGATGGAGCCTGGGCCAGTGGGAGGCCTCCATGCTGCCCCACACCAGAGCAGCCAAGCACTGGAAGGACTCAGGAAAGTCCCCTCTTCCTCCTCCCACAGCCTGCAGAGGATTCATACCCCACACACTGACACAACCACTCACCCCACACTCTCCCTCCCTTTCCTTGCAGGGCAGCTGGGGGATGGGTGCAGGATTTAATAATAAGAAGAATAATAATTTATTATTTATACCCTGCCCATCTGGCTGGGTTTCCTCAGCCACTCTGGGTGTCTCCCAACAGAATATTAAAATACAATAGTCCATCAAACATTAAAAGCTTCCCTAAACAGGGCTGCCTTCAGGTGTCTTCTAAAATTCTGGTAGTTGTTTTTCTCTTTGACATCTGGTGGGAGGGCGTTCCACAGGGCGGGTGCCACTACTGAGAAGGCCCTCTGCCTGGTTCCCTGATTGAAAGAGAGAGCAGGGGTGAAATCACACCAAAGTGACATTTCTTCCTCCCCCAAAATAATATTTATTAATTTTCAAACATTTTAACACAAAAGCAAAAAAGCAAAAATAAAACATAATAAAAAAGCAAAAACATATCAATTTCATTACATTAACATTGACATTGTGGACTTCCTCGATTCCCCACACACTGGGTCCATTTATTAAATCTAAATTAAGCAATTTTCTTTTATCATCTTAAGTCATTCTGACACATTTTTTTTCATTATTTCCCAACCAATTCTAATCTACCCAAGAAAACAAAAAACCTTGACTACCCTCAACCTATAAATCATTAATTAATCCAAATATAACTTTATTTTTCACCCATCTCTTATTCTTCCTTTAGCCTCACATTTTATACCCCCCAAATTTTACATATATTCAAATGTTATTTCTTTAACCACATTTGTCTAATTCTACCCCCCTTCCCCTGGACTCCGGATCTCCCAGATGTATCAACTAGCTCCATAAAACGTTCCAGTTTCAGACCATCTTAATCAGTCAGAAAATAACCCATTGTTACTCCTCACCCTATTCCTACTCTTTCGCCACCTATCCACCACTCTCCTTTCTTTGTCCCCTGCTGACCCCCCCCCCCAATTTTCTAACTGTAGCACAGTACCATCCAGCTATGTTTCCACTTTCCAGCCCTATCACAATTTTATGTCCAGTTAAGCTCAGGCCCCAGCATGGATCCTTCCCCCCCTCTCTCACTGGGAGGACATTATTCTGTGCTGGTTCTTCTTTGAGGACTCCTTGAATCAAACACAAGTCTTGTTCCCCCTCTCCCACTGGGGGCACAGTATTCCTTACATCTTCCTCCTCTTTTTTTACCTTCAATTGTGTTGTCCAGGACTGATTGGCTTTCTTCCTCTTTTGCAAAGTCATTTACAATGCCCCTGGCTGATGCTTGTTCATCTTGCTTCAATTGTCTTATTTTACGAATCTCTATATTATTCTGTCGCAGTTCATCTCTCACGTCCAAAATCAGTTCCAGGAGTTTTTGATAATCCACAGCATCTGTAGAGCCAGATTGTCTACTGACATCCTGTTTATCTCACATTCCATGGGAACTGCAGGATAACAATTCAGGAAGTGACACAGTTCATATTTCCAAACCTCAAAAACAAAGTTTACGTCCGATGTGGTTCTCAACTCTCATTTTTAATTCTTGTTCATGATTTTAAAAATCTTGTGTCCATTTCTGAAAAGCGCATTATCAAACTTCTTATACACAGCCTTATATTTACCCTCTCTTCAAGGTTAACAGTTCTCAGCCTCAAAGAGGTAAACAGATTCCTTCCTTTTGTGATGTCATAATGGCAGCTGGCTGATCCATCCAGGGACCCGACTCCAGTTCCAGGGGGGCTTCCCCCAGTCCAACTTAAAAAATTTACAGGGATTTTAATATCATCAGTCCTTCTCCCCTTTACCCTGCCTCAGGGGGAAGGTTTTAAAACCAATCCTTGGAAGCTGTCCTGTCAAAATCTTCTGGCTGCAGGCAAAGTAACTGCGTTGTCGTTCTCTCAATAGGGGAGACCGACTTCCTGTTTCAATCTCCTCCCGTGGCCAATTCTTTCAATTGAAACTTTTTTTAAAAAAAATCTTTGTATTACTCACGGTGTCCAATGTATTCCGAATCCTTTTTTTTTTTTTTTGGAAAAATCTACCGCTCTCCGCTGCTGGCTCGGAGCTTTGCTCTGTGAGGGTAGCAATTTGCTCAAAAATGGCGCCTGCGACTGCAACTCCGCTCCGACTCGGACCTCTCAAGGAGAGCTTACCAGTAAGCGGAGGAGTCACCTTAGGGCGCAGCTGAGCTCTCATGCCCCAAGAAAGCTCAATCTGGAGTTCTTCTGGGGGGCTGCATTGCTCTCGCGGCTCTCCCCCTCCCTCACAGTGCCAGGAACCTCGGAGTGTGAGGATTCCTCGCAGATCAGCGCTGGCGGTAGACCCAAAGTTCCCAAAGTGACATTTCAGTCTGCTATCTAGATTAATAATGGTGACCAATGTCCAAACACAGACAAAAACGAAGTTCCATCTCAGGAACGTTGTGCCTAGCTGGATGGCAGTATCCTGAGTGGCATCCAGACTGACACAATTGCAACCGGTCATGTAAAACTGGGCAACAGTACCTTTAGAGTCATCCACATCTGTGCAGTGTGGACCTGTGATGCCAAAGTGGTCACAATAACATCCAACTGGGCAATGGCATCTTTAGAAGCTTCCACATTTCTGCAGTTTGGACCCATAACTCCATCCATCATTCTGCTATCTGGATTCAAAATGGCGCCCAGAGTCAAACATTAATGAAGATGCTTCACCCACTACAGGGACTCTCATGCCAAGTTTGGTGACAAGTTCTCAAGAAGTATCTGAATCCATAGAGAACAGACTGACAACCACTATTGTAAAATATATTGTAGATATTCATCACATTTTTCAGAATGAATTTCAGTTTTATTGATATTATAACCACAAACACATTAGTGCTCTGTATACTTTAATGAACACTTTAAGCAGGCATTTCATAATTTTGAAACATTTTTTTGTTTTTGTTTTTTGTTTTCTCTAAGTATAAGGTTCATATAGAACCGGTCTGGGCAGTGTTAATATATCAGGTTATAAGTGCCTTTATTATAAACATTTGGGTGGATAAGTCTACCTGTGGGTCTAGTTAAAAACATAAATAAAAAGCCCCTCCCTCACTAACCTATATCCATGGTGTGAGGCTTGATATGTCAACTTTTTAATATTCTCCAGCTTATCATTTTTTTGCTGGCTCAATACCATTACAGCCAGGTACCTGGTAGAGTGTTTAAGAACTTCTGCAATGCATGGGACATGACTGATATGTAAGAAAAATAATTTTGATGCATAATTTTCTCAAAATGAATATGGCACTTCTGTTTCTGTTCTGGACTGCAGTAGTACTTCGCTGCATCATGTGCAATGTCAGAATCAAACTATGAGGTAAAAAAATTAATATAAATGAAAGATGCTCAGCAGGCTTGGGAAATACAAATTGTAGAACATTATGGGATGTCACAGGCAATTACTATTACCATTTCTTGTACATTTTACTATAGGAGGGAAAAATCTGGGTTCACTTATTGGAGAAATTCGATAAAACAATAAAAATAGATTGTCAGAGCATATTAGAATTTGCTAACACATTCTTCCTCCTCTTTTTTCATTCCCTTTCCTTAAGCATCCTTGCTTCCTAGACAGACAGACAGACAGACAGACAGACAGACAGACAGACACACACACACACACACACACACACAAATACCACACTTCAAATACAAATCAAATTCCCCCCTGTTATTACAATTCTTATTTCTTCCCTCCAAGACTAAAAGAGAGAATACACACACACACACACACACACACACCCCTATAATTAAACAAATATGAATAAATAATTAAATAAAAATGAATATGAGATAAAAATAAAAATAAAGATCAACTTCCTGTCATTACCCAATGCATATACTTTCTCTTTAAATTGACTGTACTCAAAATATTCAACATTCTTACATTCTTATTGTTATATCTCTTTCTTTTTAACTTCTGCTTCATATTTTCCTTTAATCACTCGAAAGCTAGCATGGTCAAATTATTGTTGCTATATTTTCGGACATATTTTCTATAGATACCCCATTTCTGCGCAAATTTTTGTTTTGTATTTCCTCTAAGCTTACTTGTCAATTGTGCCATCTCGGCAAATTCATGTAATTTGCTTTGCCATTCCATTATTTTAGGAACATCCTTTTCTTTCCATCCTTTGGCCATAAGTGTTCGGGCCGCCGCCGTTGCATATGAGAATATTTCTCTATACTGTCTTGGAATATCTTTATCTATTATACTCAGTTAGAAGGCCTCAGGTTTTTTGACAAAGCTTATGCCCATCATTTTTTTAAAATTCATCATAACCCCCCCCCCCAATATCTTTATCTTGACACATGTCCACCACATGTGGAACATGTCACCGTTGTTTCCTCCGCATCTCCAACACACGTTTGCTAAATTCTTGTACATTTTTGATAGTCTGGAAGGGGTGAGGTACCACCTATGGGCCATCTTCAGCATGTTGTTTAGTCGTTTAGTCGTGTCTGACTCTTTGTGACCCCATGGACCAGAGCATGCCAGGCACTCCTGTCTTGCACTGCCTCCCGCAGTTTGGTCAAACTCATGTTCGTAGCTTCGAGAACACTGTCCAACCATCTCGTCCTCTGTTGTCCCCTTCTCCTTGTGCCCTCAATCTTTCCCAAAATCAGGGTCTTTTCCAGGGAGTCTTCTCTTCTCATGAGGTGGCCAAAGTATTGGAGCCTCAGCTTCAAAACTATCTCCAGCATATTCTCTCTTATATTATAAGTGGCCGTAAATTTCAAATTTACCTTCCATAGGCTTTCCCAGTCCTGCATCATGATTGGGCGGCCTACGCCTTGTGCCCATTTAATCATGGTTGCCTTGACTCCCTCATCCATTACTTCATAATCTAATAATAACCTGTATATTCTGGAGATTAATTCGGTTTTGTTGTTATGTAGTTCTCTTTGAAACTTTGAGGGCTAGGGGCTTCTCTGGTGCTTCTAATGCACTCTCTCTCTCTCTCTCTGACTAGAAAGGGGGGTTCTCCTCTTCATTTGCCTTTTATATGTAGTCTACAAACAGGTTAGTTTGTTGGCTTCCTTCACTCATGAGAGAGACTCTCAACTACATTCAGGCCATCACTTGCAAGAGGTCTATTATTCATATGAGGCCATGCACTCTGGTCAGTGACTGAAATAAATCAAATCTTATTCTTATTCTTCTCATGTGAGGTCTCGCTCCATATCAGGTAAATATGTTGGAGCCACTGTAGGACATCCGAACCCAAACCTTTGGGCTACTGATGGGGGTGATCTGCCTTCATGGCAAGACTGATGCTTCCCTCCATGACTCTCCTCTGGGCTTTGCCTTCTTGCTTTTAGTTCTTCCTCCTCGCCATGGATCTTGCTCTTGCATCTGTGGGCCTCAGCAAATGCCCCCCCCCCTGAACAGCCACACCAAATAATGCACTTGCTTAATGTCTAAACTGGGCCACTGCCTCCCACATGAGAGTGGTGAAAGTGAAGAGAAGAGAGCACACTCAAAATGATAGGATTGAAGGACAGAAGGGAGAGGGCGCCTCAGGTGTTAGAAAGGCCTCGTGAACAGAGTATACTGGAATGAGATGTGGGATTGTTTTCTGTTTTCATGTATTAAGTTTCTATCCTACCCTTCCTCTCAATGGAGCCCAGGAAACAGTTCAAATGATCTCCCAAGGCTTCCACTCCCCAACTGTGTGATTGGTTGTGAAGAAAGACTGCTAAGTTGGTTGGACAATCTGAACCATTGCATTTTCTTTGGTTGGAATGTGGCCCATTGTGTGACTAAAGAGATAGCCAAGAATATGTGATCTTTCGCCAGAGGAGCTAACAGCTTCTTCTTCAATGGGGTCTGTTTTTCCTTCCTCCTTCCCTGGTGATGCCATCAAAGTGTTTGAAAGGGGACGATAAACTGGCAGTCCCCAAACTGAGGACTCAGCTATACAGCTGCAAATTAAACATTTTAAGTGTGTTTTAAGTGCAATATACAATGTGGCACTAGATGATGGTGGTGAGCCTTAATTCAATGTATTTTTTTAAAAAAAAAACGCTTTAAAGAAAAGCATTTTCAGAACGTTTTTTACATGTGTGTGGATCCCACCCGAGCCTACAACAAAGAGAGGGTTGACTTACTTGCTATGAAAATGCAGTTATATGGGTGTTGGAATTTCCCTGGAAGCCTAATGAGAGTGCAGTATCTCTTGGGGTATCAACACTGAAGCTTCCATCTCATACTCACCCTGTAGATAGAGGTGTAAAGAAAATATTGTATCACAGAAATGGCATAAATCTCCACTGACCTTCTTTCTAAGGAGAGCAACCCAGAGCACATTCAGAAACCCCTGAAACTTCTTAATGCTTAGAGTTTGGGGTGGCCATAACAAAGACATCACTGTCGCTCCATTTGCACCTTAATCCTTTAACATTCTTCCATGAGAAGAATGTTATGAATCTGCTCCCACACTACTGTCCTAGCCAAAAGATCTCCCTCCAGTCTGAGAACATATTCCGCTGCTGATCCTCTTTCCTGAACTCTTGTGCCATCAGAGCCATTTGCCCCCCTGCTCCTCTCTGCTCTTCAGGTGGGGTAACCCCAACACAAACATTGAGCCCTAGGATTCTTCTCTATTACATCAAAATTTTCTTCTAGCACTGCTGAATTGAAAGGGGTATCCAGGACAGCAAGGCGACTGTGCATGCTATATGTGCATGATAACTTGGGGCTAGATAGAACCATAGAGTCCAAGAGTTGGAACTGTCCCCAAGAGTCATCTAGTCCAGTGTTTCTCAACCTTTTTTGGGCCACGGCACACTTGTTCTATAAAAAAAATCCCGCGGCACACCAACTCTGTGCCGCCCTATATTTAGTTTAGTTTGGAGGGGGACCCACCAGGCGCTCTCACCTGGGTTGGGGGGTGGCGAGGGGCCCTCTCCTCCCTATCTTTCCCTTTTCCCCTCACCTGGGGGGGCCTTCCTCCTTTTCCTCTTCTCCTGGGGCGGCTGGGGTGGCGACGGCTGCGGCGGCGAAGCAGGGAGGTCCCGGGCTTCGGAGCTGTTCCCGGCCGCAGGCGGGCTCGCTGGGGGGCTTTAGCGGCTCCCCGCTTGATCCGCCGGGCGATTCCGATGCCCACGCGGCTGCTGCGGAGCCCAGGGGTCTGGCGATCCTCCGGCTGGGCGCTTTCGTTGTCGCTCCGGTGGTGTCGTGGGGGGGGGGCCTCCAGCGGCTCCCCGGTCGATCCGCCGGGCTCGCTTGGCGCCCGCGTACCGGCGGCGGTTCCGGCGGTCCGGAGGCTAGGCTGGCGGCACAGGCACGCTGGTCGCTCTCAGGAGCTTTGCGCTGCCGTGCCGCGCGCCATCTTGCCTCGCCGGAAGTCCGTCAGCGCCCTTCTCCTCGCCGCATGTGGCGGCACACCAGCCAGTGTCTCACGGCACACTACTGTGCCGCGGAACACCGGTTGAGAAACGCTGATCTAGTCCAATCCCCTGAGATGCAGGAATCACAGCTAAAGAATCCCTGACAAATGGACATCCACTTAACAGGAACAGATCATAGAATCATAGAGTTGGAAGAGACCCCAAGGGCCATCCAGTCCAACCCCCTGCCAAGCAGGAAACACCATCAAAGCATTCTTGAAATATGCCTGTCAAGCCTCTGCTTAAAGTCCTCTAAAGAAGGAGACTCCACCACACTCCTTGGTAGCAAATTCCACTGCCGAACAGCTCTTACTGTCAGGAAGTTCTTCCTAATGTTTAGGCAGAATCTTCTTTCTTGTAGCTTGAATCCATTGCTCCATGTCCACTTCTCTGAAGCAGCAAAAAACAACCTTTCACCCTCTTCCATATGACATCCTTTTATATACATTATTTGAACATAGCTATCATATCACCCCTTCACCTTATCTTCTCAAGGCTAAACATACCCAGCTCCCTAAGCCGCTCCTCATAAGGCATTGTTTCCAGGCCTTTGACCATTTTGGATGCCCTCCTCTGGACATGTCCCAGCTTGCCAGTATCCTCCTTGTGTCTTTCATCCCCCCCAGGTGTAGTACTTTACATTTCTTCCTGTTAAAATTCATCTTGTTTGCTTTGGCCCAGTTGTCTAATCTGTTAAGGTCATTTTGACGTGTGATCCTGTCCTCTGTGATCCTGTCCTCAGATGTTATATAGTTTGTGGTTGTGGCAAATGAAGCAATGAAGAAATGGTTGGGGCACAGGGAGAGTAGCTGCAGAACAGCCCTCTCTTTCACCAACTCCCTATATGGATGACACAATGGCTCAGAGAAGGCACACGATGTATTTCTTCTGTTGAAAATAAGGGGGGGGGGCTGCTCAGGGAAACCACCTGGGAACTATCAGCTTCCTGAGCTCTTCCAAGGAGGTTCAGGAAACAAATAATAAGGATTTCTTAGTTTGTTGACCCAGCTAATGTTTCCCTGTGAATGAGTGAGGCTATTGGGCTTCAGAGAAAAGGAAACCTTCTATGATAATATTAAGTGAGAATAAGGATTACGATAGGTAAGATTTAAAGGAAATGGATTCTCAAGATTAGAAAATCTCAGGGTCAGGGACCATCTCTTTCTTACCCATTGTTTTACCAAACGTGATGTGAGCTCTTTCTTATGCTTGACATTGGTGAGTGTGCATGTCTAGAATCGTTCATCACTTTGATATCCCAGTCTTATCTTCAGGCACAATCCGATTTTTAAATCCGTAAGTAGACAAGAATGTGAGAGGATTAGAGCAAAGCATACTGAAAATGTGTAATGTGAAGAATCTTTTTATTTCATAATAAGAAAGTACAATCACGGAATAAAAGGAAGTCGCATGATGAAAAGGCTTTCATCCCCTTTCTTATGACAGCTGGGTTGCAACCCCCAAGGAGAGAGCTAATTTCACCGCAGTTTTTTTTTAAACTCTTTAAGAATGCCCCCCCCCAAACTACATAAATATGTAAGGTTGGCATGCGTGCAAGGCAGGGGGATTTGTCACCACACTTTTCCATTACTGCTTACAGAGTATTCAGTATTCATTCCCCATATAATGATCATAAAATGTTCTAAAAACCACATTCACAACTGATGGTTTCCAGCTTAAAATCAAACATGTTATGAGAAGTAGTGGGGATAATGGGGAAACAGGAAGAGCTACTTTTGGGTAGGGGAGAAATCCCATGCTGACCTGTTGAGATAAGACTGTTGTTGATGATGGTAACAACAACAGCAACCTGGAAGGTGAAAGGGTGAGATCTAAGGTCATACCAGTGGATGCAATGAGATTCACATTCCCCCCCCCCGGGACCCCCATTGTCTCTCCATATGCTCTAGTGGAGCCCCTGGCATTGTGCAGCAGATGTGAGGGTGCTGCGGGGGGGGGGGAGTTTAGGTAGTGGAAATCTGTTTTGCAAGTGAGGTGCCACAACTAGATACCACCTTTTGTTGTTATTGTTTGGCATTTCCTTTTTAGGAAAAAGGAATCTGAAATTCACAAGGCAAGCAAGCAAGAGAGGACGGGAGGAAGAACTGTGTGGCTGAGCAGCCACTGAGAGAACCACCCCTCCCATGACTTGCAGGGAAAAGAGTGCAGATGAGTTAAGGGAATTGTTCCCCGGCTCCGATTTTGATGTGATCTGGAGAAGAGTTCAGTGGCTTTACCCATTTCTCCACTGAGATGGGCTGCATGAACCCCCAAAACTGATTTCTAAGCCTGCCTGGGACAACCTTCCCCACACCCCTAGTGTCAAGACTAGCCAGGACCATCTCCAATGCATATAAAGACACACTTTGTCTTTCAGGGTAGTGCCCTGGCTCAGTTGCACAGCATTTGTTTTGTATGCAGAAAATGGTTGAAGAAGAGTGCCTTTCATTTTAGTTACAAGACTCCACTGAGGTTTTTTTAGAATAAATAGGCAAAATATGTTCTCTTTATTACAACAAGTAAAGCACCTTAATTGAAAATATTGACAGTGACACACTTTAGACCGATTGTTATATAATTCTTGCACTTGCATTGATTGTATCTTTTGGACATTTCCCATTTTCTCCTCAGTCTGCATCCTTTCACTTAACCCCTGTGCATTGTAAAATGCACCCTACTGATAATATTTTGCTTTACCATTCTGCTCACTGCTTCCATGGTTTAACACATTGTAAAATGGATCTATCAGACAAATTATTTCTAAATGGATTCAGAAAGGTTTCTCACATTACAGAAAATGTGCCTTTGCAGGGGAAGAACAATAAATGTGGGCACTTCCTCTTCCCATAGCTGCCAAGTATCCCGTATCCGCCGGGAAAACCCCTTTTTTCTTACCGTTTCCCGGCGGTCTCCCGTTTGGCGGAAAATCCCGGCATTGTCCCTTTAATTTGCTTCTTCCCGGCGGCCATTTTTCTGGTGCCGCTTTGCCCTTCTATGGGCACCAGAAAATGGCGCCGCCGGCGCCGGAAGTCGCTTCCGCGCATGACCGGAAGTTGCGTGACGCGACTTCCGGTTGCGGTTTGCCCTTCTATGGGCATCAGAAAATGGCGGCGCCGGCGTCGGAAGTCGCTTTTATGTGTTTCCGGTCATGCGCGGGAGCGACTTCCGGCGCTGGCGCCGCCATTTTCTGGTGCCCATAGAAGGGCGAAGCGCCACCGGAAGTTGCGTCACGCAACTTCCGGTCATGCGCGCGCTGCCGATCCCGGATCTTTACGATCCGGACTTGGCAGCTATGCCTCTTCCTATAGTAAAAGTCACACAATTGCAGGAATTCTAAGCACATGTTGCAGGAGCAAAAAAGGGATCATGCATATAGGGTACAGTTGCCATACATCCAGATTTCCCTGGACATATCTGGAACACTGCATTCAGCAGTAGTATTTGGGCGGGAATCTGGAAAATGTCCGGGGGAAATCCAGATATATGGCCATTTTCCCATATAAAAATAGCTCAAAAATGGCATTTTTAAAAAAGCGATTTTGCCCGAAAAGCTCAACAACTTTGGCAAGAAAAGAGAAACCTTAATATTTAGGCAACCCTAATATATGATGACATACTTGCTTTCATTGGTAATTTGGCTCTATCATTTATTTTATTTTATTTTATTTAAAAAAACCCATCCTGGCTTTTACTTGCACCTGCCTTCCAGCAGACAGCTGGGGAAATGGGGAAGATTCCCGATAACTGGTTAAACTGGCATCTTCTCTTCTCTGGGAAAAGGCCCGGCTGGCCAGAATATCGCCAAGCTGCAGCATTTGTCATGGCAAGAAGGACAGCTGTGGGGACAATGGCAGCCACAGTTTTGTCACTCAGGCAAAGGAAATGCTGCCCATTCCAAGATTTAGATCCTGTGGGAAATGCTGGAGTACCAAAGATGTAGGGCCTGCCAACAGGCATTGAAAGCCAGTGAGTTGCAAGGAGGGGGTCTGCCCCAGCCTCCATGTCTGAATGGGAGCAAAGATGCCAGGAAGAGGAGGAATATCATGGTGCTTCTTTAGGAGCACAGACCAAGAGAAGCAAGACAAAGGCACGGGAAGTCCTGATCTTCTCACTCCTGCCCCCAAACATCCAGCAATGCATAGTTTGGAAAATGCATCGAACACATGCAATAAAAGTCTTTTTCAAGGAATGTCCCTACCACAAGATTCTCAGTTCCTACCCCAAAATTAAACAGGGGGATTTTGTGTCAGCCAAATTGACCCTCATTTAAACAATACTTAATGCCACTGGTTCTCTTGCCTCTTCAACATTTTATTTTTTAATTCCATTTCTATACCACCTTTTCCTCTCTCCATCTTATCCTCACCACAACCGTGTGAGTCAGAGCAATGTTTGAGAGCAATCCTCATTTGATGCTTGAATCCAAGGCTGCAGCTCTGGGAGAAGCAAGACCCTTTGGGGTGTCCATGCTGTGAGCCCCTCCATCATAGACTCAGGTTGTATATATGTGTAAAGCAACCATATATCCTAAAGACACCACAGTCTCTGCTCCCCCTCATTCCGAGGAAACACGGACCCTGGGGAAGTGCCTGGAACCCCAGAAATCTTCCACCGGTCAGAGATTCGGGTGGTGGGCAACAAAGTTAAAGCTGTCCTTAGGCAATTCTCTGTGCCCCCAAATGGCAGATTTTGCACATAGCCAGCCAGCCTGCTCACTGAGAAGCTCATTGCCTGATCTGAGTATTGTCTGCTCTTGATTCCTGTTCATTGTTGCATGTTAGGTTCTATTGTGTACACACCATCAAACCATTATGCCACCAAAATGAGTCACCTTTGACTCAGATCTGTTCCTGTGTGTTGCACAATTTCTGTGTGTCAGAAATTCCTGGAGTTCCCTGGGAAGAGGGCTTGATTGTTAACCCCCTCTGTGAGGGGAAGTCCTAGCCATTCCCAGCATCCTTTGCAAACTACATTCCCCAGTGTTCTGTGGGGGGTTTGAAGTGGTATGATGCTGCTTTACCCCTTCATGGATCAATGCCTTGTTGTGGCGAAGGGGCTTGAATAACTCAGAGAAGCTATGAGCTATGCCATGCAGGGCCACCCAAGATGGACAGGTCATAGTGGAGAGTTTTGACTAAACGTGATCCACCTGGAGAAGGAACTGGCAAGCCACTCCAGTATCCCTGCCAAGAAAACTCCATGGACAAAGACAACAGGCATATAAAAGTTATGACGCTGGAAGATGAGCCCCTCAGGTCGGAAGGCGTCCAACATGCTACTGAGGAAGAGCGGAGGACAAGTACAAGTAGATTCAGAGCTGATGAAGCGGCTGGGCCAAAGCCGAAAGGACGCTCAGTTGCGGATATGCCTGGAAGTGAAAGGAAAGTCCGATGCTGTAAAGAAAAATATTGCATAGGAACCTGGAATGTAAGAACCATGAGTGGAGGTAAGCTGGATGTGGTCAAAAATGAGATGACAAGAATAAATATCGACATCCTGGGCATCAGTGAACTAAAATGGAAGGGAATGGGCGAATTCAGTTTGAGTGACTATCATATCTACTACTGTGGGCAAGAATCCTGTAGAAGAAATGGAGTGGCCCTCATAGTCAACAAAAGAGTGGCAAAAGCTGTAATGGGATGCAATCTCAAAAATGACAGAATGATCTCGATACGAATCCAAGGCAGACCTTTTAACATCACAGTAATCCAAGTTTATGCACCAACTACCGGTGCTGAAGAAAGAGAAATTGACCAATTCTATGAAGACTTACAACACCTTCTAGAAATGACACCAAAGAAGGATGTTCTTCTCTTTACAGGGGATTGGAATGCTAAAGTAGGGAATCAAGAGGTAAAAGGAACAACTGGCAAGTTTGGCCTTGGAGTTCAAAATGAAGCAGGGCAAAGGCTAATAGAGTTCTGTCAAGAGAACAAGCTGGTCATCACAAACACTCTTTTCCAACAACACAAGAGACGACTCTACACATGGATATCGCCAAATGGGCAGCATCGAAATCAGATTGATTATATTCTCTGCAGCCAAAGATGGAGAAGCTCTATACAGTCAGCAAAAACAAGACCTGGAGCTGACTGTAACTCAGATCATCAGCTTCTTATAGCAAAATTCCAGCTTAAACTGAAGAAAGTAGGAAAAAGCACTCAGCCAGTAAGATACAATCTGAATCAAATCCCTTATGAATACACAGTGGAAGTGAGGAACAGGTTTAAGGATTTAGATTTGGTGGACAGAGTGCCTGAAGAACTATGGATGGAGGCTCGTAACATTATACAGGAGGCAGCAACGAAAACCATCCCAAGGAAAAGGAAATGCAAGAAAGCAAAATGGCTATCCAACGAGGCCTTACAAATAGCGGAGGAGAGGAGGCAAGCAAAATGCAAGGGAGATAGGGAAAGATACAGGAAACTGAATGCAGATTTCCAAAAAACAGCAAGGAGAGACAAGAGGGTCTTCTTAAATGAGCAATGCAAAGAAATAGAGGAAAACAATAGAATGGGGAAAACCAGAGATCTGTTCAAGAAAATTTGGAGATATGAAAGGAACATTTCGTACAAAGATTACCATAATCAAGGACAAAAGTGGTAAGGACCTAACAGAAGCAGAAGACATCAAGAAGAGGTGGCAAGAATACACAGAGGAATTATACCAGAAAGATATGGAGGTCTTGTACACCCCAGGTAGTGTGGTTGCTGACCTTGAGCCAGACATCTTGGAGAGTGAAGTCAAATGGGCCTTAGAAAGCACTGCTAATAACAAGGCCAGTGGAAGTGATGATATTCCAGCTGAACTATTTAAAATTTTAAAAGATGATGCTGTTAAGCTGCTACACCCAATATGCCAGCAAGTTTGGAAAACTCAGCAATGGCCAGAGGATTGGAGAAGATCAGTCTACATCCCAATTCCAAAGAAGGGCAGTGCCAAAGAATGCTCCAACTACCGCACAATTGCGCTCATTTCACACGCTAGCAAGGTCATGCTTAAAATTCTACAAGGCAGGCTTAGGCAGTATGTGGACCGAGAACTCCCAGAAGTGCAAGCTGGATTTCGAAGGGGCAGAGGAACCAGAGACCAAATAGCAAACATGCGCTGGATTATGGAGAAAGCTAGAGAGTTCCAGAAAAACGTCTACTTCTGCTTCATTGACTATGCAAAAGCCTTTGACTGTGTCGACCACAGCAAACTATGGCAAGTTCTTAAAGAAATGGGAGTGCCTGATCACCTCATCTGTCTCCTAAGAAATCTCTATGTGGGACAAGAAGCTACAGTTAGAACTGGATATGGAACAACTGATTGGTTCAAAATTGGGAAAGGAGTACGAAAAGGTTGTATATTGTCTCCCTGCTTATTTAACTTATATGCAGAATTCATCATGCGAAAGGCTGGACTAGATGAATCCCAAGCCGGAATTAAGATTGCCGGAAGAAATATCAACAACCTCAGATATGCAGATGACACAACCTTAATGGCAGAAAGTGAGGAGGAATTAAAGAACCTTTTAATGAGGGTGAAAGAGGAGAGTGCAAAATATGGTCTGAAGCTCAACATAAAAAAAACCAAGATCATGGCCACTGGTCCCATCACCTCCTGGCAAATAGAAGGGGAAGAAATGGAGGCAGTGAGAGGTTTTACTTTCTTGGGCTCCTCGATCACTGCAGATGGTGACAGCAGTCACGAAATTAAAAGACGCCTGCTTCTTGGGAGAAAAGCAATGACAAACCTAGACAGCATCTTAAAAAGCAGAGACATCACCTTGCCGACAAAGGTCCGTATAGTTAAAGCTATGGTTTTCCCAGTAGTGATGTATGGAAGTGAGAGCTGGACCATAAAGAAGGCTGATCGCCGAAGAATTGATGCTTTTGAATTATGGTGCTGGAGGAGACTCTTGAGAGTCCCATGGACTGCAAGAAGATCAAACCTATCCATTCTTAAGGAAATCAGCCCTGAGTGCTCCCTGGAAGGACAGATCGTGAAGCTGAGGCTCCAATACTTTGGCCACCTCATGAGAAGAGAAGAATCCTTGGGAAAGACCCTGATGTTGGGAAAGATTGAGGGCACTAGGAGAAGGGGACGACAGAGGACAAGATGGTTGGCCAGTGTTCTCGAAGCTACGAACATGAGTTTGACCAAACTGCAGGAGGCGGTGCAAGACAGGAGTGCCTGGCGTGCTATGGTCCATGGGGTCACGAAGAGTCGGACACGACTAAACGACTAAACAACAACGATGCTGCTTTAAATGGATGGTGTAGATGGAACCAGAGGTGCTCAAGACCTCTGCCTCCCTGTCGGCTTTGTTGGACCAAGCAGCCTCACTCCATGGGCTCCCTCACCAGGCCAGGCCAGGAGAAAAGTAATCTTTGTGAAATTAATGACAGCAACAGCCATCACCTTAGAAGGGTCTCACTCATGTATTTCTTCATTACAGAACCACACCATTTGTGACACAGCATATTGAAAGGAGCCTACCAAGCATGTGTAGTATTAGGTTTTGTATTTTGTTTTGTTAAACTAGGGGCCAGTGAACCCTGCTTGTCTCATGCCTGCCACATCACACAAGCATGTTAGGCTTGACATCAGCTTTTGTGGTGCATACATGCCAAAGGCACCTTCTGTTGGCTTATGAAGTACAAATGCATTAATAGCCTTCTGCATGGCTTTTCTTTTTTAAAAAAATCTAATAACAACACACACACACACACACACACACACACACACACACACACACACACCAAATGGTAACTTGAGCAGTCAGAGGCAGCAGCATTTATTTTGCCAGCATCTAATGGATTTCCATTTTAACATGATTTTAGCCTTATATAAATTGCACAACATATTAAGTACTTTTCATCATAAAATCAATACAATATTCTTTTTTTAAAATTGCATTTTATTAGTCCAGGGGCCAAGTTGAACATTCCACCGTTATATAACAATTGCACATTTAGTGTTTTAATCTGAAATCGATCATTAAAGATTCATTTTGTCTCACAACACCTATTTGTACACATTGCCTTCACTTTTTCCCTATGTCTTCATTAGCAGCCTGTCATTTTCAAACTGTTTTGCCACCTATTGCAATCAGTCTGAAGCTCCAGCAGCCCTTCTCTCATTAGATGCTGGCTGGGAAAGGGCCCAGGCTCAGGAAGCACCGGAAGGAACAAATCTTAAGAAGATGAAGCACAGATTAGAAATTAAGAGTTGGATGCTGTAGCTAGAGCTGCGCTGGCACCACTAAATGTTGAACCAATGCCAGTCAGTCTAAAAACCTTTGTATAGCAATGGGCATATGCCCCCCCTGCCCTACCCCATACCCTTAGATCTCACTCCAGAAATAATCCAAATTGCTCTCCCCATAGTGGGAGTTGTGGGGTGGTGCAAGAAAAAGGGCTGGATCCAGGTAAATGGCTGCATTCATGGAATGACTTCCCTGCGTGCAACAGAACTGCCCTTCCCCTCTCTGCTCCTTGAGATGCGCCCGTTCCCTAAGCCCAGCCAAGGCCTTTGAGTAGCACCCCAAATCCTTTAAGCACCCTCATGCAAAAGCGGAGCAGGGTGCAGGTTGGCACTATGGATCCAATGCAGTGCACCTGCAGCATGATAGATGCACAGTTTAGGCTACCCACCTCCCTGCCAAAAGCAAAGCATCCTCTTATCCAGCCAAACCTTGTTGTTGGTTGGACAGGTGGGCCCGGATCAGAAACTTATGCAGTCTAAGGCTGCAATTCTGTAGCCACTTACCTGGGAGTAAGCCAACATGGAACTCAGGATCCCACGCCCACGTGTCAGGTTTTGAAGTTTCCTCTTCAATCATCTACATTTTATTTATATACTCCCCTCTTTCTGTTGGAATCCAGATAACCTCACAGTTGATAATCTATTCGACTATACTGTAGCACAGTTGTACTATACTGTTGCTTTCAAAGCTGTTACTTTATTATGCAAAATCCAAAGATTTCATCATTGTGTGTAGCCCTTACCGTCTTTGCTCAGCATGCACAAGCTACCAACAGAATGATGAACAGATGACCATTAGGCTTCTGTTGATTCTCAGTTCTGCCCACACATAAGTTCAAGAGAAGACCCCACTGTTCTCATTTGTGCTTCTCTTTGTCATGCCAAAAAGAAAGTCATTTCTTTCTTTCTTTCTTTCTTTCTTTCTTTCTTTCTTTCTTTCTTTCTTTCTTTCTTTCTTTCTTCAGCAGCTAATAAGCATTTTCAGAATGCAGGATTTTTGCCTTCTGTACTGGAAGCTACTAATGAGTGTAGATTTTTAATATCTCTCCCAGGATTGTTACTAAAGAAATATTGGGTTGTAAACTGACATTCATTGTCATAAATAATCTGCCAACAATTTCCTTTGTGGGTAATAATGGAAACCAAATGTGTAACAAATATATTGGTAGTAAATTATGATAGGAATTTTGATTACTATTTATTAGAATAACTATTTATTATGGGTCAGCTGCTAACTCAAAAAAGGAGATCCACCCTTAGCTTAACCACTTTCATTGAACAGAAAAGGAGAAGAAAATTGACCTGTAGTGGTTTTGTTTTCCATCTGACCCTAACGAATTTGGCTAAACAAGGTGACCTTCTTAGGCCTTCCTGACACAGGTTTTTCATTCATTCACAGCTCTGGTATCTTTCTCACCTACTGTCAGAGAGGAGCAATGGACAGAGGAGGAAGATAGGAGGCAGAACAGGGGCCGGAGAGTAGCCAGGGAGAGCAGGGGCTCAGGGATGCTGGGGAGCCCTGCAACCACCCAGAGGCTCGGGGAAGGAAGCTCTGACTCAGGAAGGGAGGGGGCTTTCAAATCAGCACAGACAAGGAGGGAAGTGAAACGTAAGGATCAAAGACCACACCTACTTTGTTGGTGCAGGAATCGTAGGAAGCCACTCCCCAAATTTGACTCAATGGGTTCGGACGTGTAATTCTGAACTGTAGCTGTTCTTGTATATATGTAATAAAGACTGTAAATATCATGCTGATTGTGCTGGAGTGTTACTGCGAAGGGGGAACACCAGCTTTACACCTACCATGCTACTTTTGTACTGAAAGAATCCTGCAATAGCTTGCTCTGAAAGCAAATTAGTTTCCTTCTCGGGGAAGAAATAGAACATGACTGCTTTATGAGGAAAAGTCTGGTGGACTGAGGATATCGTTTTACCTGTTTGTAAGGCACACTTTGTGCTGACTGCAGGCAGAATTCACCTGCTGGAATGTTGCTGACAAGTGAACGGGAAACAGTAATTAAAGGGCAGGTAATGTGAACTACTCATAAGAAATCTGAATATTATTATTACTACTACAGATATCTTCATGCAAGGAAATCCAAAAGAACTGTCAGAATGTTTTCTTTTTTAAAACTGAAGTCTTAAGAATAGGGGAAGGTTGGAGTCCTTTGTTCCTCTTTCTGGCCCTAAGAATGAATTTGTTTTATGCACTAAAGGTACAGTCAAGGTGAGATGTGTCACATGACATTGTACATGGTTGATCTGGAGAAAGCCCTTTCCATAAATACACATTCCATTGAAATACATTCTTGAAGAGAAGAGCAAAAATTGCAAGCATATGGCCATCAGGCATAACAACCCTATTGCTGCCGCCTCTCCCCCCCTCACCAAATTCAAACTCTGTGGCAACAGATCCTGGGAGATAAGGGATGGTGTTTTATGGCGAGGGTGGAGATTGGTCGAATGGGATGGAAGCAGGCGAGGACAGAAGGAGAACTAGGAGAATTTGGAAGACAGTGAACTGGTCTCAGCCTTCACACAACGACATATTTGTGTTTTAACAGAAGCAGAACCAAGGCTCTTGTGCCACTCTGTGTATCACTATAATGATCTCTGGCAGGCGAGCATCCTGATAAAGCAGCAAAGACTCTGTCAGTTTTATGCAAGTTTATTTAAAAGGAAAACACCTTCAGAGCCTGGCAATCTGCCTGCTCCTATTAATCTAGCTGCTCAGTGTGACTCATCGTTCCTCCACCAACAGGAAGAACACCAAAATCCCACCTTTCGTCTCTTTCCCTTCTGTTGCTCTCGGAGTCTCTCTAAACGCCTTGTTTTAGGACTGCAGGGTTGAGCTACCTCTTCCTCAGAATACTCAGCATCTGGCAGCATCTTATCTGCTGGTTGCCTGACAACACCTTGGCCGACGTCTAACTCTTCCTCCCCTTGGGAACTAACCACTTCTCTGGAAAGGAGGGGCCCTGCGCTGTTCTCTCTAAAGTCAGACTTCTTCCTCACTCAGCTCCATTTCTGAGGCTGACTCTCCCGGTGTTCTCAGAGGGGGCATGTTCCTGACAGTCACCATGCAACTATAGCACCAGCTCATTGCTTCACTGATGCCACTAGCAGGCTAGCAATATTTGTGTCTAAATGTGCTTTAGCAGGGCTTTAGTGGAAGGTGAGAGTGCTGCTCAGAGGAGACTAGAAGACAAGATTTCAGATTTCAGGATTCAGCCTGGAACCCTGCTTGCCTTTGGCAACACAGCATGTTGACCATGGCTGCACCATTATAACCCACCTTGACTTAAACATTTTCATTATCAAATATCACAGTGTGATGGGAATTAGTTTCACAAAAACAGCCATTAAAAAAATATTTCATGGGTTTATCTATACAATTTCTATACCAGTTTTCATGGACCTGAATCAACGGAGTCAAGTTGCAATAAAGGAGATTCTGACTAAACACCAGTAAGAACTTTTTGACAGTCAGGGCTGTTCAACAGTCGAAGGTTTGTGGATTCTCCTTCACTGGAGGTTTTTAGGCAGATGCCTCAGCTGAGATTCCTGCATTACAGGGGGTGGAACTAAAGGACCCTTGAGATCCCTTCCAACACTAGGATTCTATGATTCTAAGATCCAGGGATCACAGGGCAGTTTGCAATATAAAAACACAAAAATACATAACGTTGTAACAAACAAAAACAATACCCCCCACAGTTTAAAATGCCTAATTGTTTAATTAGGCAAAAACTAATTAAATATAATAAAGCAATCTGTCCTTATTGAATGCTAGAAGTATAATCATATTATCTGTATTTTATCTGTAGCTCCACTGTAAAAAATAAATAAATAAAATTGAGTCAGGCTTGGCCAATGGAATAACTTATAGCTGCATTGAAAAAACTGGAATGTAAGACAAGGGGGAAAACATGAGGTCACACAAGACAACTATAGTATTCATGTTTAATATTGTATGTCACATAAGCAAAAGAGGAAAGAAATCAAATAACATCCATGAGCCAGGAAAAAACAAAAAGTCTTATCATTTACTTGGTAATAAATATTGAGCATAGACTTTGCCCTCATTTAAAGGGCTTGTGACTATTCATGTCTTGTACCCAGAGACAAAGAAATTTGGAATGCCACAAAAGGCTGGCATGAAGTTAAGGATTTCAGGTTTTATAAGATTGTCTCTTGCGGGTGGGAGGAGCAGAAATGGTTGTAAAGTTATAATTCATTGAAGAACTCAAGATGACATGGTAACTCACAAAACTTTAGAAATGTCAGGCACCTAGAAGATGAATCACTGTATTATAGGGGTATCTAATTACACAGAATAGAGAAGTTAAATGAAAGGAAACTTCAATTAAGGAAATCAAGAGTGATTAATAAGAATTGCAGAATAGTTGCTCACTTCCATATAATATATATTAATCCTTAAAATATGCAGCATAATTGAAAGAATTCATTGGGATTATCGGAATCTGTTTTCATTTAGCACCAAAATGTGTCTAGGCAGAAAGGTTGCTCAAATGACTGCCCTTTCAGAAGGCCCTGGGCCCATCCCCATGGGCTGCCAAAAGAAAGTTGGGTCACCCGAGACTAGCAAAGAGCTCTTCGTGCTCTGGCTGTTAGCTCTGCTGAAGTTCCCCTTGCCACCCCAGGCCTCCAGGGAGCGTGACCTCAGATGGAGGGCTCCTAAGACATCCAGAGCATGGCCAGAACTTTCATTCACCAAGCCCCCTCGCCTAAACTCTGTTTGGGGATTTGAACATGTATTTCCTGGGAAAGGGAGTGGGAGTCTGAAACAAGGATTCAAGCCTAATAAAAGCAGAGCTGTCTCATCTTGTTGATCTTGTTGATGGAACTCAGTTGGGCTTATCATAGATCAAGGAGCATTCGATGTGTTACTTGTCCAGAATAACTGCACAGTGAATCTGTCTAGGATTTTAAAGGTATGGTATGCCATGGTAACTAAGTGTCCCATAGAATGTTAAGCCAGACAAAAGCTGAAACTGATGGCTTGGCCAGTCTCCTCTCACTCTCCTCTTTTCCAGACTAAACACACCCAACTCCCTCAACCATTCCTCCTAAGGCTTGGTTCCCAGACACTTGATCATCTTGGTTGCCCTCCTCTGCACAAGTTCCAGCCTGTCAATATCCTTCTTAAATTGTAGCACCCAGAACTGAACTGAACTGAACTTTATGTGAATAGAGGCAGAATAGAGTGGTACGACTGCTTCCTTAATCTGGACACCATACTTCTATTGATGCAGTCTAGAACAGCATTAGCCTTTTTTGTTGCTGTGTCATACTGGGAACTCAGTTCTAAGATATGCAGGAAAGCCTTTTTGCTGGTTCCCATGCCTGAGGAGATTCAAGGTGTGAGGACCTATGTGGTCTCTTTTTGTGACAATTCCATGTTTATGATATGACCTCCCCTCTGAGGTCCATCTCACCATGACTTGCTTTTGTCTTGTTGGCAAATGAAGGCACACCTCTTTGCTCCGTGGGCACTGGGAAATGGCTCATTTGCTGCTGCCTTTGCACTCGACTGATATGCAATTCTATTTGGAATCTTGCTTAGTTTTATATCGTTTACTTTGTTTATTTCCATCCTGGTAACTTCAGGTGGACTATACATGTTTTTAACACAATGTAATTTTGGAATTTCCTTGCATAACGGATGATAGGAGTGCAGAATAGATGATTGCAAGTGGATGAATTCAAAAGCAGCTTCTGCAGTTGGTCCCATGGAAGAAACCATTACAGAAATGGATAATGGTCTTCAAAAAATTAATGAATCAATGCAAAACCTTTTGAATGTACTGAAGACAAGATTATTGGTGATCTGCCAGATGGTTGTGCGATGGTCTCTCTTATTAATTAGTCAAGTGGCATACACGAGAAATGTATTGGTGAAATGTAAATGGATTATGTACTATTGATTAAATGAAATATGTCTAATAAAATTATATGCCCTATAAGCTTCCCTGGTAGTATTCCAAATTATGTTCTCCACTGTTAACACAGATATGAACACACTCTCACTGGGAAACAAACACATTGAGGAATGGGAAGGGTGAATAAAGGCAGGAAAAAACAGTTTAGGTAGTGCCAGTGTAGAACAAAGAAACAAAGGAGTAGAAGAAGAGAAAGGCAGCCTAATCCCTGCAAAACAGCAGCAGGGAAACAGAACCTACAACCAACCAACCAACCAACCAACCAACCGAGTTGGCTCAGACCCCCATTCAGTCCAAGGAGTGTCACGGGCTTGTCTGAGTCAGCTTGCCCTGTGCCCAAACCCTCACCCACCAGTATTGTGGACTCAATAAAACAGGTACAGGCGACAACCATTTCATTTGGGGTTCTGTTCTCAGCCCTCACACATACTGGCAGAGCCTGTCGTCGTCGCCCCCCATTACACCCCCTGCTCTGCCCTCTTCCAGTTCCCAAAGGACCCACATGTCACCCATCCATCCTTGCATCCATCATTGTATTCGTATGCCGCCGTTCCACAGCCCAAACCGTGCTCAAGGCGGCTTGCAACACATTGGCAATTACATGTCAATTGGGGGTGCCTAAAATGGTTGCTGCTTGTTTGGCCCTTTTGTCTGAACTGAGTTGGAATTTGCAGGAGTGTCGGTCCTGCAGAGTGGGCAGATTATTCTGGATTACAGGCACATAAATCCAGGAATTCTAGACCCTCTGCAATGTTCCCATGATTACAAGCTAGGCCTGTCAGTTGCAGCAGCTCTTCCTCCAGGCCCTCCCCAATGAGGCATTTGCTCACTATTCTCTCCACCCTGGTATTATTCATTATATTAGACACATGAGTCTTGCTTGTAGCAGATGCTTTCCTGTAGTTTTCTTTAACGTCTGGAGTGCTGAGGCACCACAAACTACTTCAGAGGCCTCTGCTTTAACACATGCCACTTCATGGCTCCTCCTCATCCTGGAGAGAAGTGACTAGTGGGGTGCCACAGGGTTCTGTCTTGGGCCCAGTCTTATTCAACATCTTTATCAATGACTTGGATGATGGGCTTGAGGGCATCCTGAGCAAGTTTGCAGATGACACCAAATTGGGAGGGGTGGCTAACACCCCAGAGGACAGGATCACACTTCAGAATGACCTTAACAGATTAGACAACTGGGCCAAAGCAAACAAGATGAATTTTAACAGGGAGAAATGTAAAGTACTACACTTGGGCAAAAAATAAAAAAATAAAAAAATGAAAGGCACAAATACAGGATGGGTGACACCTGGCTTGAGAGCAGTACATGTGAAAAGGATCTAGGAGTCTTGGTAGACCACAAACTTGACATGAGTCAGCAGTGTGATGCAGCAGCTAAAAAAGCCACTGCAATTCTGGGCTGCATCAATAGGAGTATAGCATCTAGATCAAGGGAAGTAATAGTACCACTGTATTCTGCTCTGGTCAGACCTCACCTGGAGTACTGTGTCCATTTCTGGGCACCACAGTTCAAGAAGGATACAGACAAGCTGGAACGTGTCCAGAGGAGGGCAACCAAAATGGTCAAAGGCCTGGAAATGATGCCTTATGAGGAACGGCTTAGGGAGCTGGGTATGTTTAGCCAGGGGGTTGGACTGGATGGCCCTTGTGGTCTCTTCCAACTCTATGATTCTATGATTCATACAAATCTAGCTCTGTCTCTAGCAAGCCCCCATCTCTTCCTAGGCTCCCCGCTTCATCTGAATCTACTGCACACCTCCAAACAACAACAACAATTTATTATTTATACCCCACCCATCTGGCTGAGTTTCCCCAGCCACTCTGGGTGGTTTCCAACAGAACATTAGAATGAAATAATCTATTAAACATTAAAAGCTTCTCTAAACAGGGCTGCCTTCAGATGTTTTTCTCTTTGACATCGGGTGGGAGGGCCACTACCGAGAAGACTGAGCCTGGAAAATGGGGACTGTCCAAGAGAACTCAGGTCAAGCAGGCTCCTTATTTCTTGGTCCTCTGACCCTATTTTTTTTCTGGTTTCTGGACTGTTATGACCCAAAAGCTGAACCATCTGCTCAGACCACCTAAGAGCTCCACTTTTTCCGGGTCCTGATTTACTAAGTGCTTCTCACCATCAGACCTTGATGGCTATTTCTTTACTAAGCCAGGCAACTTTCGCTTAAAATTGGAAGCAAGGCCAATTTAATTAAGATTTTAGAGGCAGCCACCCAAGGACAGCAATTTCTGCCCAACATTTTAATAGGGAATTAATTGGAACCTTTTGGAAACATTGGATAAAATATCTCTCAGTCATACAAGTAGGGCATTTTGAGGCTCTGCTTTCCCAGCAAGTTTATATTACCACAGATGCCTGAGGCATGCCATGTAATTATTGAGAAATTCCACTCAACTAGGGAGAAATAGACAGCAATGCATGATAAGCGGCATGCCTCTTTAGCTCTAAAAAATATTCCCTTCAGACCCAAGAGCCAAGTTCAGTTCTCCAAGTGAGGTGAGCATGTTGTGAAACTGGACTTTGGGTCTCTGTGAGACATTCGCATAAGGCTAACCTTCAGATATCTCTCCATCACAAATGGAACAAGTTCTAAACATGGTCAAGCATGGTCTCTTGTTTATATTCCAGAAGGGTTGTCGTGTTACTCTTTCACAGTAGTAAATATGTGGAATCCATGGCTTTTTCATGTAGCATTGCTAGAGAGCCAGACCTTTGTGTTAGTGTCCCAGAGGGAATCTTCTTCTCACAAGCGCACTGTTCCTATGTTTGATGGTGCTTTGGGCCAGGAGTCAAATGCTGCCATTCACCTTTGCCATTTACCACATGGCTTGCTAGAAGAAACAAGGAAAACAAAGAAAGATGAGGATTTCCTGGTTTCCTTCTTGAATTCATTGGACCAAAGGGGATGTATATGATTTCCTTTTGTGGTTCTTACTTATTTCATTGTTTTGAGATATTTGATGCTGCTTAATTGCATCACTTAAAATGTGGAATTATTATTAGCAATAATTTTATTTAATTTTGAATGTGGAATTGGTACTGATTCTTTTCTGTTGGAATAGGTATGCCTATAGAATTCTGTTCAAATGTGAAATAGTATATACCGTGTTTCTCATATTATAAGACACGTCTTATATTTATTTTTTCCTCAAAAAACCACACTATGGCTTATTTTCAAGGGATGTCTTATTTTTTCTTCCTCCTCCTGCCGCGGCCGGCATTGCTGCTGCGCCTAGCACTATGTCTTATTTTCGGGGTATGGCTTATATTCCTTGAATGCTTAAAAATCCTGCTATGGCTTATTTTATGGGTATGTCTTAAAATATGAGAAACAGGGTAGCTAACTAACTGAATAACACATATATGAACAAGTACTGTACTGAGCTGCTATGAAAGTGGGCATGCACAGGTAGGAAAGTAAATGGTATGAGGATTAGTGCACGTAATCGAAGAATGGATGCATACACTGGTCCAGCAACACAATAGTCATGAGGTGGTTTGAGGGCTGCCTTCTTCTTTTTGTTACAGGTTGGTAGCCATGTTGGTCTGACGTAGTCAAAACAAAAAATAAAAAAAATTCCTTCCAGTAGCACCTTAGAAACCAATTAAGTTTGTCATTGGTATGAGCTTTCTGTTTCAGTGCATCTGAAGAAGTGTGCATGTACACGAAAGCTCATACCTATGACAAACTTAGTTGGTCTCTAACGTGCTACTGGAAGGATTTTTTATTTATTTTTTGTTTCTTCCTTTTGAAACACTTTGCAGTTGCTTAGAGCAGCTAACACCTCCATTTCTGCATGGGTGTGTGTGTGTGTGTGTGTGTGTGTGTGTGTGTGTGGAATGTGTGATCCCTTCCTGGAGAATTGTATGGAGAAAGCATCTATGGAGTAAGCCATATTTTCCCAATACAATGCCCCAGGCACACTTAAAAGGTAAAGGGACCCCTGACCATTAGGTCCAGTTGTGACCGACTCTGGGGTTGCACGCTCATCTCGCATTATTGGCCGAGGGAGCCGGTGTATAGCTTCCAGGTCATGTGGCCAGCATGACAAAGCCGCTTCTGGCAAACCAGAGCAGCACATGGAAACACCGTTTACCTTCCCGCTGTAGCGGTTCCTATTTATCTACTTGCATTTTGACGTGCTTTCGAACTGCTAGGTTGGCAGGAGCTGGGACCAAGCAACGGGAGCTCACCCCATCACAGGGATTCGAACCTCCGACCTTCTGATCAGCAAGCCCTAGGCTCAGTGGTTTAACCACAGCGCCACCTGGAGTATGCCATATTTTCCCAATACAATGCCCCAGGCACACTTACAGTACAAATAAATGGTGGCGGCCCCTAGAGGTACATAGGGCAGCCGTTTCTTTCTCTGTACAATTCCCCAGGAAGAGTCTGCACAGGATGATGGATGGCCACTTCCTGTGAGCATTTCAAAATATCTCTTTATTGTTCTGATATAGTAAAGTTACTCGCTGACCTAAGCAGTGTTTACAGAAAAAGAAGACAGCTCTTGTACTTTATTTTTATTTCTTTAGTAGAACTTGGTGGATTTCATTTTATTTCACAGTCCACTGAAAACAGGGAGGCACACATCTCTTTTTGCACATGGTTGAAACTGACCTGGAATGGAATGAGGCTGTTGTCCTGCATCCCCAGCCATCTTGCCCAAGGAGACAATCTAGATCAGGACCATAGGAGGAGGCAGAGGGCTGAAGCCCCCTTATCCCCTGCAGGGTAGGGTTCTGGTTTGAATTAAGACCCTCTGCACCTGCACTTTCAATTCCAAAAGGCGGCCCCATTTGGTTTCATGGAATCTCTCTCTCTCTCTCCCCTCCCTCCCTCTCTGTGCAATGAAAATTGTTCTATGCACCTGTGATCTTCAGCAGTTTTCCTGTGGAGGCTGAGGGAAGGCAGCTCTAAGCAATCAGGTGCTTTGTCTTGCATACAACTGCCGTGTGGGGTGATTGGGGTGCCTGGGGTGTCTGCATCTAAGGTTGCAGTGAGGTACCTACTGTGGGGGTGGATTTTCTTTCCACCTAAACAGTTTGTGTTATGTGAAATGGTGGCGGAGTGGGGAGGAGTTGCCATTTTGTGCTCTCCCCTCCATTACAACCATTGAACACTTCATTCAAATGTGCCTACAAGCTCCAAAGGTTTGGTGGCCCCAGAATCTTCCTATCCTGTAATTATGCACACCTTACTAGATCTTGAGTGGGGACCACACACATTGCAGCTTAAATCCAGGCCCATTGCAAGACGCCAGCCCCCAATGGCTCCTAAAATAGTGGTTTCATACTTTTCCTTTAATGCACAAATTAGATTATTCTTGCTTTTATTTACAGAATGCATTCACTGCAATATAAAGTTAATTTTATTTGAACCATTTATAATTTAAAATATTAAAACAAATTCTTTCCTATTAACTACCAAATACCAATTATTACTTTCCATAATTAGCAGCTGAACAGTTACCCCTGCCAGCAGTTAAACTATAGTAGGAACAAATTAGCGAAGCATTTAAAAATTCATCAGGGGGGCGGGTAGCTAAAGCAATATTTAGCAACAGATACTGGAGGTATCAACAGATACTTCATGTATCAAAGAGGCTTCCTGCTTATTTGGCACTCAAGAAATCAATGAAGAACAAATATACTTATAAAAAGTCTATGTGAAAAATGCTCAGTGAAGAGTAATTTTGCATCTCTGCTGATTGGATTATGGCTAGATAAAGTTGACAAAATATAATAAAGTTTTACAGGGGGTCAGTGAGCTAATCCTGCAACAGTGTAATGGAAAATCTGGCAGCCAAGGATGGGTTCAGGCATGTAGGTTCATTCCTTCTTTGTCGCTTGCATGAAGTGGTAACTTGGGGTTGTGAATCAGACATATAACTCTTGATTCACAAGAAATAATTTTCATATCAATTCAGCAGCAGCTTACAATTTTCAGTGAGTTTCAGCTTTCCAGTGGAGTTACATTTTCTTCAGCCACTCATGTAAAGAAATATAGCGGCTTATTATCAAGTGTGTGATGTCTCAGAGATTAATGTACTCATGTATTTCATGCACAGTTGCTAGGTAGATCATCCCCAACACCCTTCCAGTTAGGTGGTTCTGACTGGATTTCATTTATTTGTTGCGTTAATACCCCACCTTCGTCTCCTAGGAGCTCATGGGGGGGGGGAGTACACGATTCTCCCTCTCCTCATTCAATTCCAACCACAACCCTGTTGGGTGGGTCTAACTAAGAGACAGTGACTCCCCCAAGGTCACCCGGTGAGCTTCATGGTCAAGTGTGGATTTGAACCCTGCTCTCCCGATACTCCTGGTCCCACACTTGTAAGCACTGCAGCCCACTGGCTCTCCATATCTTGTAAACCAGCTGGTGAAATCCAGCCTTGCCCACCTCTGCATTTCATGCCAGTGTGCTCCTGGCCTTTCTGCTGCTTTTCTTGTAGAGTTTTTGTTCTCCTTCCAAACTCCTACTTATAGCTACACCTCATTATTCAGGACCACTTCTCCTTTCAACCTCCCTTAGGGCTCACTCAGCCCCGTATTCCACACTTCCTGAAGTCCACCTTCAGTTCCTAAAATCAATTCTGCAACTGCAGCATAGAGGATTTTCTGCAGCTTTTCAGTTCCTCCTGTCCATTTTCTCCTTTGTGTTACTAAAGTTAATATTGATAAAGCAAGTTGACATGAAGCCAATAAAAATTTTGTACACTGTTTGAATGCTGTTGCATACAGTGGTGGAGTCGAGGTTTTGAGGGGTGCCCATCTCTCCTGGATGCTTTTGTTGAGATTCCTGCATTGCAGGGGGTTGGACTAGATGACCCCTGGGGTACCTTCCAACTCTGCAATTCTGTTTCCTCTTATTTGAATGCACATTCCTCTGCATGGGTAAAACACTTTGCAAAAAGAATCTAGATGGACTTCTACATGATTCCTGAAGTGTGCTTGTTTTACCTGAGCCAGTCCCAGAAATACCTTGTTGTGGTTTCAAGCTGAGAGTCAGAGGAGCCGGCCGACAACTGGAGAACTGGACCAGAATGCTGATGCTGATGTTTCAGAGCCTGGCAATTGGCAACTGACACATCAGTGGCATCAGATGCTTCCCATGGTATGACACCTGCCTAACAGGCACAGAAAGGGGAGGACATTCTCATCTCTGGGACAGGGGGTTGTCTTTGTAAGAGCCATGGTCTTTAGACGGAAGAGTCCCATAAGTCTCCAGGCCACCTCCAGCCTTTGTTGGAGTGAGCTCCTCCAGGGAGCTATCTGAGGGCTGCAACCTGCCTTGCCTCTTTGAGTATGTGACACAGATGGGTTAGAAAAGGCTCAGCATAAGAAAAGTTATGGGAGAGACCTGGAAAGTGCAGTGTCAGTCTTGCAGAAGAAGTTTGGCTGAGGAATCAATAACTGGAAATCATCCTAGGTACATTGCTCTTGTTTTCTGTTACAGGATTTCCATGGAGTGGTAGATATAAATAGCTGAGTTCTTAAGCAGACACCTGGCTTGTTTTGCAGCTTTCACATACAAGGACCCACAAAATTCCTTAGTAAATTTCAATATCAATTTTTATGGTTGAAAAAATGGGCCTGTTACTGGTATTAATTTACCCTTTGTATAGTTTTGTGACTTGGCTGATGTTTAGGCCTCCTACAGATGGGGCCAGCAGCTCCTCCTCTCTGTTCGCTTGTCTTCTCTATGTCTCACAGCTCTCATTTCAGAATGTATGTGCTGCCTCTTCCTTTTTCCTTGAGCATTCTTTGCTCCCCACCCCCACACTTGTAGCACAGGCTGTACAACTATGAATGGATTTCTAAAGTGGCAAAGCTCTCATCAGCTGCACTGGGCGGCCATCTCTCCCGCTAGCTTGCACCTTCTGTGCTGTTCGGATGTCAGATTTCTTGGGCAAAGTAAAAACTCTTAAGTTCCAATTGCATAGATGTTTTGCCTTTTACCTCTGTTCCTGAATATGGAAATTATGCATTTCTGACATTAATATGATGAGGGAAATGGAGAAATGTTCACACTTCTAAATATTTTCTAGAAAGGAAGATATATAAAGCTTGGATGATTAGAAGACTCCTTAGTGGAATTTACAGAAATGGAATCCTGTTTTGCTCTGGCAGACTTAGGAAAAAGGAGAGAAAAGAATGAGTACTAACATGAGCTTGTAGCACAGTAGCACTGAGTAGCAGGTCCCGTCAGCACAAGAATTTCCACCTGCAATGGGACTTAACTGGTCTCTTCCCTCTGTGTTCCCCTAAATCTGTTCTGGTGGTTGTCCCACCCTCTAGAATACTTTCGGGGAGATTGTGGCATGGACAGGGTGTGGACAAAGAGGGAAGTCACATTGCACAAGTGCAAGTTCCATCCTTGCACTGATGAAACACATTCATGGATACTTTTCAGGTCTTCAGTACTTTGCAAGACTTAGTTTGGCTCCAGAGGCTATGCAAATAACTTATCTTGAAGCTGTCCAAGTTCTGCAGATCTCTTGAACTTACTGAAACTCCACCAGCTTTTTCATGGACCTCCAATTTTAGTTACCAACATCTGCTGCCTCCAGGATCCTTGTAAATAGATGACTTGCATATCTTTGGCCAAAAGGCTCAATCTGGACAAGGTGAAATCCTGTGACAGGTTAAGAGATGTGAAGAACCTCCTGCTAAACTTCACCAGACTTATTTAAACTGTTGTTGTTTTTTTGACTCGTCTTGAAATCCTTCATATATTTTGTCCTAGTGAGATACTCAAATTTCACCTAATTTCACTCTGTCAGGGGATCTACAGCCGAGTTTGGTTAAGTCCCTCATTTGGAGTTGTTGTTGTTTAGTCATTTTGTCGTGTCCAACTCTTCATGACCCCATGGACCAGAGCATGCCAGGCACTCCTGTCTTCCACTGCCTCCCGCAGTTTGGCCAGCTTCAAGAACACTGTCCAACCATAGAATCATAGAATCATAGAGTTGGAAGAGACCACAAGGGCCATCCAGTCCAACCCCCTGCCAAGCAGGAAACACCATCAAAGCATTCTTGACATATGGCTGTCAAGCCTCTGCTTAAAGACCTCCAAAGAAGGAGACTCCACCACACTTCTTGGCAGCAAATTCCACTGTTGAACAGCTCTTACTGTCAGGAAGTTCTTCCTAACCATCTCGTCCTCTGTCGTCCCCTTCTCCTTGTGCCCTCAATCTTTCCCAACATCAGGTCCCCCCCCCCCAGGGAGTCTTCTCTTCTCATGAGGTGGCCCAAGTATTGGAGCTTCAGCTTCAGGATCTGTCCTTCCAGTGAGCTCATTTGGAGTAGTAAAAGAAAAACATTCAGGAGCAGCAGCTGAGCATCATTCATAGCTTAAGAGAAGATGAAGGACACAATCCACTGGTACACTCCCTTGTGCTTCTTAATTGAAGAGAATGGGAGATTCCTATCCAGTGTCAGAGGTCCCCTCAGTCTGCCCAGAAGGCAGCAGAGCCAAGAACGTGAGACAAGTGGGCCCAAGCAAATGGAATAATCCCTAGAGCAATAAATCTAGGTCAAGGGGCTTCAGCTGGAAGCAAAAGCAGATGGGGGTAGGATTATAAACTCATAATATCTTGAGAAACAGGCAAATATGGATTTGGGAAGGAACTAGCAAGCATTGGGATTCAGCCGGCCTGTATAAAGATGACATATTCTGCAATTAAGCACCACAGCTTTCCCAAAAAATTGATAATAATAATAATTTATTATTTATACCCTGCCCATCTGGCTCGGTTTCCCCAGCCACTCTGGGCGGCTTCCAACAGAAGTATTAAAATACAATAATCTATTAAACATTAAAAGCTTCCCTAAACAGGGCTGCCTTCAGATGTCCTCTAAAAGTCTGGTAGTTGTTTTTCTCTTTGACATCTGGTGGGAGGGCGTTCCACAGGGCGGGTGCCACTACCAAGAAGGCCCTGTGCCTGGTTCCCTGTAACTTGACTTCTCGCAGTGAGGGAACTGCCAGAAGGCCCTCGGCACTGGACCTCAGTGTCCAGGTAGAACGATGGAGGTGGAGACACTCCTTCAGGTATACTGGACCGAGGCTGTTTAGGGCTTTAAAGGTCAGCACCAGCACTTTGAATTGTGCTCGGAAACGTACTGAGAGCCAATGTAGGTCTTTCAAGACCGGTGTTACGTGGTCTCGGTGGCCGCTCACAGTCACCAGTCTAGCTGCCGCATTCTGGGTTAGTTGTAGTTTCTGGGTCAACTTCAAAGGTAGCCCCACGTAGAGCGCATTGCAGTAGTCCAAGCGGGAGATAAGTAGAGCATGCACCACTCTGGTGAGACAGTCTGCAGGCAGGTAGAGTCTCAGCCTGCATACCAGATGGAGCTGATAAACAGCTGCCCTGGACACAGAATTGACCTGTGGCTCCATGGACAGCTGTGAGTCCAAAATGACTCCCAGGCTGCACACCTGGTCCTTCAGGGGCACAGTTACCTCATTCAGGACCAGGGAGTCCCCCACACCCGCCCGCCTCCTGTCCCCCACAAACAGTACTTCTGTCTTGTCAAGATTCAACCTCCATCTGTTAGCCGCCATCCATCCTCCAACCGCCTCCAGACACTCACACAGGACCTTCACCGCCTTCACTAGTTCTGATTTGAAGGAGAGGTAGAGCTGGGTATCATCAGCATACTGACATACACCCAGCCCAATCCCCCTGATGATCTCTCCCAGCAGCTGCATGTAGATGTTAAAAAGCATGGGGGAGAGGACAGAACCCTGAGGCACCCCACAAGTGAGAGCCCAGGGGTCTGAACACTCATCCCCCACCACCACTTTCTGAACACGGCCCAGGAGGAAGGAGCAGAACCACTGTATGACAGTGCCTCCAGCTCCCAACCCCTCTAGACAGTCCAGAAGGATCTAGTCTGTTTGGGCAGCAAAAGTCAATTTAATTTGTACAGGCTTTTGCTATTGGGATTGTCCTCTGCAAGACTTAATTTCCCAGCAGAGTGTTAAGCCACTGATCATTTTTCTTTTATAATTAAGAATTATGTACCTAAAACCTTAAGATTTACAGGCAGATAGTGCTTCTGCCGATGTAATGATTCACATGCAGACAGGAAGTGGCCTCCTTGGGTCACTATAGCTCATTGTGACTCACGCTGTAACAACGCGGTTGTAACACTGAGCACTCCATACACTGTGCTTCATTATGCACTGAGACCTATTCACAAATAAGAGACTGCTAGAAGCAGCTTTGTTAATGTTATTCAGTAGCACAAAACCAATACATTGTTTTCATGAACAATTGAATGCTTAGTCACACTCAGCCTGACCCACACAAATCCAGGGTGCTGTTTGCACAGTTGCCTTGTGTGGGCACACTTAATCCCCCCTGCTGCCCCCCAGGGTGCCCCAGTTTGTCATTTCTCTTCTCAGGGTACAGGTTGCCTATAAGTAGGGTTGCCACCTCTAGTAGGGCAAATTATAGGACAGGGTGTTTGGGGGGGGGGCATTTATTTATTTATTTATTTATTTATTTATTTATTTATTTTTGCCCGGGCTTAAATGACTTCAAAGCAATCCATTACAATGACACACATGATTTACAAGTGATAAAAAAATGCATATTAAATGCATAGCTGGGCTTTGTAATGCTAATTGGTTTGACACAAACCAGCATTAAGCATCACAGTTGCATAGTATTCACCCCAAACAATTGCAAGCTCTCTGTAACTTCGAACAATATTGGACAGGAATTAAGCCAAATGAACATCTTTGCTTCTTTGGCATGGGCCATGCAGCAAGTCCTTCTGTTTTGAGCCAATAGTCTCTGTCTCTGTCTGTCTCTGTCTGTCTCTCTCTCTCTCTCTCTCTCAAAATTAACATCTTCCTCTCCATAGAAAGGGATTTGCAATATTTTATTGTGTTTTATTGGTGTTTATAAGCATTCCTGCCCTTTAGTAAAATATCACATACAAATTTTGTCTGTTCATTTCAGTCACATTTCTTTGGTGTTTTATCCCTTCATGTTGGTGAAACACAACACCAATGGATACAGTATAATCATATTAAAATCATTTTTTGCAGTGTTTTATCAATAAACGTGCACATTGGAAACGTGAAAGTAAAGGCAGAACAATGGGGATTACTAAAGCATTGGTTTCAGTTCGGAAACACAAACTGGTAATTTGGATCCCCAGAATTAAGAAATAAATTATTCTATGACTTCTTATCAGAAATATCAACATGTTTCAAAGGTCAATTTATCTCCCAAGGCTTGGAACAGAAATGAATGATTCAGTCTTCCTGGTCTATTCAGTAGCTTTCCCACATTTAAAGCTAAAATTTAACTACACAATTTTAAATGTATTTTCTCTCAAAATGTTTTTATTTAACAGGATTTATATGGTGCTTAATAATCACAACCTATAAATGGTTTACATTAAAATTACCAATACAATCAGATATTTAAAAAGTTGGCCTAAAACATTTTCCGTATGAAACCAGCAGTTTTGAAAATATACGTTGGGGGGGGGGGAAGAGAGAACCATTTTAAAATACATATCAGATTTGCATGTCTGGGTAGGCTTACATAAAGCAGTCTTTTAGCAGGCACCCAATCGGTGCCATGGAGGTGCCTGCCTGATGGGGATGGGCAGGATGTGACAGTTCTACAGACCAAAGAGCAAACAAGGTTAGATAAAATACAGATTCTTAAAATGTATTTTGATGCTTTGATTGCTGTTTGTGTTAAGGTTGTTCAGGAAGTGAGAAATGCAGTGGAGAGCTAAGTTCTGAGCCACAAAGTGCCAAAGAACAGGAGGACCCAGTTGATATGTATAAAAATCTGGAAGGATCAAATTCCTCCAACAATCAAACCTCACCATCTCGGTTGGGCAGTTCATTGTTCAAAGGAAAGAGGAAAGCCTTAGCAGGATACAAAAACAGCAAAAGCACACAAAGTACCCACCAGTGCTGTTTTTCTAGAAAAAGAGGTGCTGGAACTCGCTATGAACGCATCTTTCGTTCTCTTAGAATGGCAATGGCACACAATTGAGAGGGGCCAGAACTGGTGAGTTCTGGCTGGAAAAAAGCCTGGTACTCTCTCTTGTTTATTGGGTTCCCTTCGCTTTTGAGGAACAAGGGCTACCCCAGAACACTATGGTTCTTGGTGTGTGATTGGCCTGATCTATTTATGGACAGAAAAATCAGCATTAACAGATTTCCTGACTTCAATCCCTGTAAGTTGGCTTTATGAAACAGCAAAACGTAATGTCATACCAAATGTTATAAATTAAACAACTAAACAATTCACAGCACTATGAATAATAAAATGATTTCTAGGTGCTGAAAAATACTTTAGCATTCACAAACTTTGCCACAGAATAGAACATATTGATAGAAATAAACTGTACATTTAATGCTGGCAATGTTGATAACTTCAAGAAATTCTTCACAGAAGAAACCTAGGGATAGAAATGAAATGATGTATAAATTTGTGGTATAAGACCAAGGAAGACAAATCAATGGTGCTGTGGAAGAATAAAATTTGTGGTTTGGAACTATAAGATCAAGGAAGAAAAATCAATGAGTTTGTGGCAGAATAAGCACCTTTTTCAAATTATGGACTGTATAAATACAAAGACACCCTTAGCAAGGCAGAGGGGACAGAAATATGGGCCTACAAAGCTATTCTTCTAAAATAAGTAGTGACCTACCATTGAGGTCTGACAGATTTTAGATATGTGAAAAACAGCAGATTTTAGATATGTGATTTTAGATATGTGAAAAACAGCAGAAGGAAATAGCATTAGGATGCCTTGAAACCCAAAGCCAACAGCTGATGAGGCAATTCAAGCAACCTTATCAACTCTATGTGGTCTTGACCTTGGGGAAAAAATTTACTGCCCCCTTATGACCTAATTGTCTTGTTTGTTGTCAGTGGCTGTCTGGAAAGAAAACAAAAATGAACCTTTTCCTTGAGTGCCTTTTCTAAATGATCCTGTATTTCATGGTTTTTTTTTACAAGGCTTTAGTCTACTCAACTTGCCTTACTGGTGGTTATCAGAAAGAAAAAAAATAGTTTGGATCACAGAATAAGTTGCATCCCAAATATTGGAAAAATGGTTGACAAGCAGATTCTGTGCAACAGTTGTATTTTCAAAGTTTTTCTCCAGTTGGTCATTCTGCTAAATTTAGCTATGAATTTTGCAAAGTATATTTGCCAAGAATATGGCTAAAATAAATTCCTTCCTTCCAATTTTATCCTCTCAGGAACCCTGTGAGGGAGCCTGAGAGAAAGTGGTGGGTCTAATGTTGCCCAAGACGTTTCATGACTCTGCCCTGATTTAAGTGGGACACCCGGGGGGGGGGGCTGTGCCTCTTTTTGTAGGTACTATCTTAGGCCTCTTCATTAGCATAGTGCCCTTTTTTGTGCATTATGGATTAAAATTTCATTTTTTTAAAAAATGAGAGCTGTTCTGGGGGTGGGGAAGAGAAATGGCTTCACTGCATGTTTCCTCTACATTCAGAGCAGTCTACTGTGCTTCCTTCCCTTTCTGAATCATAGAATCATAGAGTTGGAAGAGACCACAAGGGCCATCCAGTCCAACCCCCTGCCAAGCAGGAAACACCATCAAAGCATTCCTGACAGATGGCTGTCAAGCCTCTGCTTAAAGACCTTCAAAGAAGGAGACTCCGCCACACTCCTTGGCAGCAAATTCCACTGTCGAACAGCTCTTACTGCCAGGAAGTTCTTCCTAATGTTTAGGTGGAATCTTCTTTCTTGTAGCTTGAATCCATTGCTCTGTGTCCTATTCTCTGGAGCAGCAGAAAACAACCTTTCACCCTCTTCTATATGACATCCTTTTATATATTTGAACATGGCTATCATATCACCCCTTCACCTTCTCTTCTCTGGGCTAAACATACTCAGCTCCATAAGCCGTTCCTCATAAGGCATCGTTTCCAGGCCTTTGACAATTTTGGTTGCCCTCCTCTGGACACGTTCCAGCTTTTCAGTATCCTTCTTGCACTGTGGTGCCCAGAAGTGGACACAGTACTCCAGGTGAGGTCTGACCAGAGCGGTACTATTACTTCCCTTGATCTAGATGCTATACTCCTATTGATGCAGCCCAGAATTGCATTGGCTTTTTTAGCTGCTGTATCACACTGCTGACTCATGTCAAGTTTGTGGTCTACCAAGACTCCTAGATCCTTTTCACATGTACTGCTCTCAAGCCAGGTGTCCCCCATCCTGTATTTGTGCTTTTCATTTTTTTTGCCCAAGTGTAGTACTTTACATTTCTCCCTGCTAAAATTCATCTTTTTTGCTTTGGCCCAGTTGTCTAATCTGTTAAAGTCATTTTGAAGTGTGATCCTGTCCTCTGGGGTGTTAGCCACCAAGTCATTTGCCATCATCTGCAAACTTGATCAGGATGCCCTCAAGCCCATCATCCAAGTCATTGATAAAGATGTTGAATAAGAATGGACCCAAGACAGAACCCTGTGGCACCCCACTAGTCACTTCTCTCCAAGATGAAGAGGAGCCATTGATGAGCACCCTTTGGGTTCGGTCAGTCAGCCTGTTACAAATCCACTGAATGGTAGCATTGTCTAGCCCACATTTTACCAGCTTCTTTACAAGAATATCATGGGGCCCTTAACAAAGGCCTTACTGAAATCAAGATAGGCTACATCCACAGCGTTCCCTTCATCTACCAGGCTTGTAATTCTGTCCAAAAAATGAGATCAGATTAGTCTGACATGACTTATTTTTCAGAAACCCATGCTGATTTTTAGTGATCACAGTGTTCCTTTCTAGGTGCTCACAGACAATTTGCTTGATGATCTGCTCTAGAATCTTTCCTGGTATTGATGTCAGGCTGACTGGGCAGTACCGTGTTTCTCCTAAAATAAGACACGTCTTATATTTATTTTTCCGCCAAAAAACACACACAACGGCTTATTTTCGGGGGATGTCTTATTTTTTTTAAGCTTCTTTACTTTTTACCGGTATTAAGCTTTCAGAGAGTTTTGCTGGGTCGGGGCGCGGCGCGGCGCGCACTGCCGCTCTTCCCGGGTCCCGCTCAGTCCTATAGAATAACGTAAGAGCAATCTGAAATTGACAGGAAAGGATTGTCACCTTGTCCTCTGCAGCGCTTTGCCCCACAGCGAGCCCTTCAAGGCGCCGCCGCTGGCCACCAGGTGCTGCTGCGGATGCGACGTCGGCTCCTCCTTCCGCCGGCCGCCGCTCATTGTCCTCTTCCGCCGCCGCCGCCGCCTCCCTCCCTCCCCACTGGGCCGCCGCTGGGTCGGGGCTCGAGCGGGAGCCGGTCCCCGCGGCAAGAGGCGGCTGCACGGGAGCCGCTTCAGGGAGCGCAGCGCAGCGCGAAGAGCCTGGTGAGAGGCAGCTGCGGCTGCAGGTGAAGCCCGGGATCTGCGTGGGCGACTGGGGACGAGCGCCCTGAGCGCTGCGGCGGTAGTGAAGAGGCGCCCGATCAGCCCGCTTCTCAGCTGATCGGGCGCCTCTTCGCCACCGCCGGAGCGCTCAGGGCGTTCGCCCCCAGTCGCCCACGCAGATCCCGGGCTTCACCTGCAGCCGCAGCTACCTCTCACCAGGCTCTTCGTGCTGCGCTGTGCTCCCCGAAGCGGCTGCACGGTCCCCGTGGCAAGAGGCGGCTGCACGGGAGCCGCTTCGGGGAGCACAGCGCAGCGCGAAGAGCCTGGTGAGAGGCAGCTGCGGCTGCAGGTGAAGCCCGGGATCTGCGTGGGCGACTGGGGGCGAACGCCCTGAGCGCTGCGGCGGTGGCGAAGAGGCGCCGGATCAGCTGAGAAGCGGGCTGATCGGGTGCCTCTTCACTACCGCCGCAGCGCTCAGGGCGCTCGTCCCCAGTCGCCCACGCAGATCCCGGGCTTCACCTGCAGCCGCAGCTGCCTCTCATCAGGCTCTTCGCGCTGCGCTGCGCTGCGCTCCCCGAAGCGGCTCCCACCCCCGGCTTATTTTCGGGGGATGTCTTATATTTATTCTACTAATGAAAAGCCTGACATGGCTTATTTTTGAGGACCGTCTTATTTTAGGAGAAACACGGTAATTGTTTGGGTTCTCTCTTTCCCCCTTTTTGAAAATAGGGGCAACATTTGCCCTCCTCCAGTCTGCTGGAACTTCGCCCATTCTCCAGGAATTTTCAAAGATTGTTGCCAGTGGTTCTGAAATCACCTCTGCCAGTTCTTTTAATACTCTTGGATGTAGTTCATCTGGCCCTGGAGACTTGAATACATCTAAACTAGCCAAGTATTCTTGTACTACCTCCTTACTTGTTCTGGGCTGTGTTTCCCCTGAGGAATCATCTGCTCCATATTCTTCAGGTCGGGCATTGTTTTCTTTTTGGGAGAAGACTGAGGCAAAGAAGGCATTGAGTAGTTCTGCCCTTTCTCTGTCCCCTGTTCGCATTTCACCATCTTCTCCCCTAAGTGACCCCACTGTCTCCTTGTTCTTCCTTTTGCTATGAACATACCCATAAAAGCCCCCTTTTTTGTTGCTTTTAATCTCTCTAGCAAGCCTGAGTTCATTCTGTGCTTTTGATTTTCTGACTTTGTCTCTACATGTGCTGGCTATTTGTTTGAATTCCTCTCTGGTGGTTTCCCCCTTTTTCCATTTTTTGTACATATCCCTTTTAAATCTTAACTCAGTCAAAAGTTCTTTAGATAGCCACCCTGACTTCTTTAGGCACCTTCCATGTTTCCGTCTCATTGGTATTGCCTGAAGTTGTGCTTTTAATATCTCCCTTTTAACAAACTCCCAACCATCATGAACTCCCTTCCCTTTTAATATTTCTGTCCATGGGATCTCACCCAGCATTTTCCTAAGTTTTCTGAAGTCAGCTTTCTTAAAGTCTAGAATTTGAGCCTTAGTATGCTTGGTTGCTCCTTTCCACTGTATAATAAACTCCAGAAGAGCATGATCACTCCCACCTAATGATCCTGCCACTTCTACCCCACTAACCAGGTCATCACTATTGGTTAGGGCCAGATCTAACATGGCTGATCCTCTTGTTGCTTCTCCCACTTTCTGGACAATGAAGTTGTCTGCAAGGCCAGTGAGGAATCTGTTCGACCTTATGCTCTTGGCTGGGTTTGACATCCAACAAATTTCAGGATAGTTGAAATCCCCCATATCTCACTTCCTTTTGAATGCTTGGTCTCCTGTTCCAGGAAGGCTTCATCTGTGTCCTCAGTTTGGCTTGGGGATCTATAGTAAACTCCCACAATGAGATCACTGTTATTTTTCTCTCCCTTAATTTTGACCCAGATACTCTCAATTTGGCTTTGAAGTTTTAAATCCTGGATCTCTTCACAGCTATACACACCCCTGACATATAACGCCACTCCTCCTCCTTTCCTGTTTGGTTTGTTTCTCTGAAATAGATTGTATCCCTCTATAAATGCATTCCAATCATGAGACTCATCCCACCAGGTTTCAGTGATGCCTATTATGTTGTATTTAGATTGCTGTATCAAGAGCTCAAGTTCATCTTGTTTATTTCCCATGCTCTGTGCATTAGTATACAGACATTGAAGACCATTGATCATTCCCCCAATTGAAAACAAGCCAATTGCTGTTGCTAAGATTTCCCTGTTATGTGTAATGGGATTAACTGTACCACTGCCCTGCTGTCTCACATCAGTTCACAACATGTCCAGAAGGATCCGGAAACATTTAATGATCATCTGCTGCCCATTATGGTAACTAACAACTTGCAAACATTTATTTTCTGTGCATTCAGATTCAATTTAAAATTTAAAATTACAAAAATATAAAGGAGGCAGGCTTCTCAGGGGTGGGGATGCTTTAGCCATCCCACCTGCCATTGAACATTGACTGTGGGTAATTCTGGCTTCAGGCACTCTTCCTAGAATGAAACCCCAGCATAGGTTGAGTCACCTGTATCCCATTATGTGCTGATATTTGTAGAAATGAAGAGCAGACTTAAGATGCTTCAGGAGCAATCCTATAGCAAGATTGGACTGCCACCCAGTCAAGCTGAGCCTGGTAGATTTTACACCAGTGTAAGCCCTGAAAATTCAGGGGGACGGGGGGGGGAGCAGGACCAGACGAAGGGAGAATTTGGCTGGTCCTGTGCCCCTTCCAGGATGAGGGTGGTGCTGTGGTCTAAACCACTGAGCCTAGGGCTTGCCAATCAGAAGGTCAGCAGTTTGAATCCCTGCGACGGGGTGAGCTCCCGTTGTTCGGTCCCATCTCCTGCCAACCTAGCAGTTTGACGTCAAAGTGCAAGTAGATAAATAGGTACTGCCCCGACGGGAAGGTAAACGGCATTTCTGTGTGCTGCTCTGGTTTCACCAGAAGTGGCTTAGTCATGCTAGCCACATGACCTGGAAAAATTGTTTGGGGACAAATGTCTGCTCCCTTGGCCAGTAAAGTGAGATGAGCGCCGCAACCCCAGAGTCGTTCGCGACTGAACTTAACTGTCAGCTCAGTCATGTGATCTGGCAGCCCAGCATAAGTCAAACTGGCAAAAAGGCAAGTATAACCATTTGCTTTCCCTCTGTGAGGCGCAGGTTGGCTCTGCCAGCAGTAGCCACGCTGCTTGATGGCATTTGGATCTGTTGTAACTTCATGCCAACTTAAGTTACACCAGCTTGCTTTGCCCCAGCTTCTCGTCTATAGCTTTGGCTTTGTTTCAAGAGTCATGCTGATGAAACCTGCAGAATATGGTAGTAAAATGTTTCCACTGAATGCTCAAAAACCTGTTGCTAATAAATTTAGCATGAATTATCCTATTCTATAATCCTAAAGTAATGTCACATTAGACTCAAATTCAATTCCAGCACCTTCAGTGGCAGTCTGTGTTCAAGCTGTTCAAGTGTCATTTTTATCTGGCTTGAAAGATGTTGTTGTTTGAGCTGAGTGAAAGTGATATTTCTGCCCTGTACCTAGCAAGGTAAAATGTTATTAATACATCAGCTACCAAAACTGAAATAAAGTGGACAGGATTCTTCTACATTTCTAAAATTGTTTTTGTTTAGAATGATGGGTATTGACTTTATCTGTCTAATGAGTTCTTACTATGCACAGCAGTTGCTAGTATATATTGAATTTAAACCTAATACAGCAGCATATACAGACACAATGAATTCTTCCTTTCCTGTTTCTCAAGCAAAACTCACATATTTACAGTTGGTCTCTAAGGTGCTATTGGAAGGAAGGATTTTTTTATTTTGTTTCACATATTTACAGTGATGGATAAGTGTCCCAAAAGCATTATTGTAAGATCCATGAAAAAAGAAAATAATAGCAGGTGCAATGAACAGTAGACTCCTATCCTTGTCTACGCAGAAGTAAGTCCCATTGAGTTCAGTGGGTTGAACTTCCAAGTCAGGGTGCAATCTTTATCCACAAGAAGCTGGAGTGAAGTTACACTAGATCCCAACAGTATCCAGCTCAGTCAGGATGAAAGAGATACATCTACTCCCCTGAAGATCTGTTGAATTCTAACATGCTCATCCAGGCAGATTTTGCCATTGGATTGCTTCTTAAGTGTGCTTAGAACTGTAGGCATTCCTACCATAGCTGCCAAGTTTTCCCTTTTCTCGCGAGGAAGCCTATTCAGCATAATGGAATATCCCTTAAAAAAAGGGATAACTTGGCAGCTATGATTCCTACTCCTAGTCCATTGCAGTGGACTAGATGACCCTTGGGGTCCCTTCCAACTTTACAAGTCTATGGTTATCTGGAGTAAGCCCAAAGAATATAGTAAGATTCTTCTATTTTGAGGGACAGCCCAGCACTATAGCCAAGAGCAAGCTAGTCAGCAGTTACATGGGAATATACAATGTTCACTTAGTTCTTGTATTAGGCTAAGTATTCAGAATACCACACCCTCTTCAAAATAAAGTATATCCATTTTTGTGGATTAACATATAACATCTCGCCACTGCTGGGGTGAGGCATAAATTGTTGTAGAAATAATAAAGCCCTATGAGCTTATCCTCCCAATTTGTGCATTTGGTTGTACTGATATTAGATCAAATTCCTGATAGAACACATTTTTTTCAATCCAATCCTATGGGCAGAGTGAGTTGTGTTTTAGATCACACGGGGCATGCCTAAACAGAGGGAAGGAGTAGAGCTGCAATTGCTTCTTGGTGATTGCATCAAATTTTCTCCATCCAACTAAAAAAATGGTCATTAAGACTGCATTTCCTTCTAAGCTTAAAATATTGGCCAAATGGTTATTTATTATGGAGAAAAGGCAGAGGAAAACCCAACACAATGGAGCAGAAATCATTGTAAATATTTACTGAAATTTGGGAGTAAGAATGTTTGGACTCAGTGCAGCTTACTTCTGAGTAGATATTATAAGGTTGTAACCCAGTTAACTTGCTGTATAATTATGACTGAGCCAAAAGTTCCAAAATGAACATGCTTTGGCATGAAAATTGAGCTTTCAGAAGCAAATAGTGTTCACGGACATCCTCCTTGTATCTTTTCTTAGTCACTAGTTCATTGTTCAGCAGCCAGTGCACTTCTCCTGTTGCTGCCCAACACCATTTCCTCACTTTTTGTGACAGTAAGAAACATCACCATCATCCTGATTTAGTGATCTGATTTTGAAATGGAAGGACTGCCTATTTATTCCTCCTCTCTGCTTCCGGATTCTTAACCAGTTACTGATCCATAATGGGACCTCGCCTCTTATTCCATGGCAGCTAAGGAGTCTTTAGTGAGGTGGTTTGCCAAAACTTTTGGGAAGCGCAAGTACACAGTGCCCTGGGGTGTCTCCATATGTTGTATGGCGCTCTTAATATGGCAGGATTTTCCCTCACAGAAGCCATGCTGGCTCTACTTCAGCAGGACTAATTCTTATATATTCTTTGAAAGTCTACCTTTAACAATGCTTTCAACAAGTTTCCTTGGAAGATACGTTAAGGTAGCCAATGTCTTATTCTCCCCTGCTGGGTTTTCTGTTTATTCTATGAGCATCACCTGTTCTCTTGGTGGGGACTGGGCACGGACAGCGCCAAGCAGTGAGGTGTTTTGTCTGGTGCAGAGTTGCAGTGCCTGCTTTGCTGCTGTGTGTGTGCAATGCTTGTGTTTCAGCATCTCATGGTGGCATCCTGCAGCTTCCCTATCCAGAATCACAGGATGCCCAGAGCAAGCCTTTCACAGTGTATTCCTGTTGTAACTTAGCAACCCATGAACCTGGGATAAATAAATATTTCAGCACATTGGACACTTGGGGGAAACCAAGAGGTGTTTTTCTTTCTCCACTGCACATATTCATATCAATTCTAATTAAGTCTTCAGTTTAATGCTGCTTTTCAACCACCCAAGGTAGTTGGCTCATTTCATGTTTCTCGGGATGACATGAGCTCCCTGGGGCCTGATCAGATGTGCCTTTCATTTCATTAATTCCCTGCTTTGCTACCTATATAACCTCCATTTACTATGGGACACATTGCCTCAGTGAGCGCGGGAGCAGTTTTTGTGGTCCCATTCATTACTCACCCTGATTTTATAGGACATTGTCCTACATAAACATGACACCTGCACAGCTGCAGGACTAGAAACCACAATGGTGATGTGCAGAATGAAAAGGTAGGAGGCTGTTTGCAGACTAAGGAAGCAAGCCTGAGCTCAGATACATTTCCAGGCACAATTCAAAGTGTTGGTGCTGACCATTAAAGCCCTAAATGGCCTTGGACCAGTATACCTGAAGGAGCGTCTCCACCCCCATCATTCTGCCCGGACACCGCAGTCCACCTCCGATCGATGGCCTTCTGGCGGTTCCCTTACTGCGAGAAGCGAAGTTACAGGGAACCAAGCAGAGGGCCTTCTCGGTAGTGGTGCCCACCCTCCCGTCAGATGTCAAAGAAATAAACAACTATCTGACTTTTAGAAACAAAATAAAAAAAATCCTTCCAGTAGCACCTTAGAGACCAACTAAGTTTTTCATTGGTATGAGCTTTCATGTGCGTGCACACTTCTTCAGATACTTTTAGAAGACATCTGAAGGCAGCCCTGTTTAGGGGAGTTTTTAATGTTTGAAGTTTTGTTCTGTTTTAATGCTCTGTTGAAAGCCACCCAGAGTGGCTGGGAAACCGATCCAAATGGGTGGGGTATAAATAATAAATTATTATTGTTATATATGCTGGGATGAGAGACTTGGGACCCAGCAGATCTCTTTCTCAGCTGGCTGGCTTCTGGCTCAGTTTGGCTCCACTAGTGTAAGTCCCATCAGTTGGCGGAACCAAGGCTGGCATAAGCCCTGGAAAACGGACATGGGGAGTGGGGGGGGGGAGTGAGAGAGATCAGAGGGGAGGGGAAGCTGCATTTTTGGCCCCTTCAGCTCTGTCACATAACCTGGCAATGAGTTCTACTCAAACTGCACAATGAAAGAAATGGGGAGGACCTGATCCTTGGAAATCTGTCCCTGATTCACCTGCTAGCCCTGATAAACCTGCAGCCCCAACACTGTGGAGAACTGACCTTAAGAAAACAGAGAAACAAGGAGAAACTGAAATGAACAACTACCTCCCTCACTAATGAACACACCATTCTCCATCTTCACAATAATAATAATATCTTCCAAAGCTTTACTGAAATGAAGAATCATTAAAACTGCTGAACATTTGGCCTGCTGTGAGCCAATTGGGGAACAAGTTTGTGGGAAAGTAGCACCCCCCCCCCCGGTTCTTGCAACATATAGGCCCTTCTTTCATATGGATCACTGAGTCAGAATTGTGAGTACAGTGGACACTTGGGTTGAGAATGTGATCCGTGCGGGAGGCACGTTCGCAACCCACAGCATTCGCAACCCGCAGTGCTGCATCTCCGCAAACATGGGTTGCGATTCGGAGCTTCTGCGCATGCACAAAGTGTGTTTTAGTGCTTCTGCGCATGCGTGATTGCTGAAACCCGGAAGTAACCCGTTCTGGTACTTCCGGGTTCAGTGCGGTGCGCAACCCGAAAACGCACAACCCGAAGCGTCTGTAACCCAAGGTATGACTGTCCTTAATAATAAAACTCTGTTATTTGAAACAGAATTGAAAGGAAGAGGGGGATTTAGGTGCCAGAATAACACAGCCATGGGGGAAACACCATATGCAGCTCCTTTGATTATTATTTGTAATTGAATTTTATACCACCCTTCATCCAAGGATTGGAGGGCACATTACAATATAAAATCACATAGCATGCTGCAGTAGCAAACAAAACAGCAACACTCACACCCAGTTTAAAAGGCCACAGTTTGTTCAAAAAAGCCAAAAGCCTGAAAGAAGAGGGATGTTTTGCCAAGGTGCCAGGTCTTCTCTCGTGTTGCCCACCCCCGACCTCTTGCAGAGGAGGCACACCAGGAAGGGCCTGCGAAGATGATCCAAGCATCCAAGTCAATTCATTTGGGCGTTTTCAAAAGTGGGAGGAGCCGTACCAGTTCCATCAGAAAGACCCACACTGCCAGGTCCTGCCCACACGGCTGGCTCTTTTGAATGCTCTTCCCAAAACACGGGACCTGCTTGTGTCTTGGAAGAATGTCTGAGTCGGGGGTGGGGAGGTCCAGAGGTTTTTGGACTCCCTTTCCATCAGTCCCAGCAGCCGCTGTGCCCAATGGTCGGAGAGGGTGGGAACTGGATCCCAGTAACATCCATAGAAACACAGGCAACCCATCCCTGGTCCAAGGACTTGAGAGTCTTTGTCAATCCCAATATAGGGATTTCTGATTGCTTCAGATGTTTTGATCTTGCTCTTGAGCTCTCACTGCTCCACCTGCCATTTTGGAAGACAGTGCCAATTGGACAGTGGTATCTCTCTCTCTAGTTATCCCCGCGCCTCAGCCTAATGCTAATAATGATGGCACTATTTGTACATTAATTAAATACAAAATGGCATTTCATCACAGCTCCACATTCCAGCGTGTGATTTGCAGCAAATGTAATTAATCACAGTGTTTTTGCTAACAGAGTTCTGTTAGATATACTTCTGCACACTAAATGTTATGTCTCTGGTATAGCAAAGCCATTACAGCTGAAAGCCCTGTGCTCTGGCAGAGATTCTTTTTATGTCAATGCAGTTTCTGCAGGAGAAGAAAACTTATAACCTCTGTTGGAAGCAATTTACATGGGTCGCCTAACTACCCTGTTTCTCATATTTTAAGGCATCCCCATAAAATAAGCCATAGCAGGATTTTTAAGCATTCAAGGAATATAAGCCATACCCCGAAAATAAGACATAGTGATAGGAGCAGCAGCAATGCCGGCCGCGGCAGGAGGAGGAGGAAAAAAATAAGACATCCCTTGAAAATAAGCCATAGTGTGTTTTTTTGAGGAAAAAATAAATATAAGACGTGTCTTATAATATGAGAAACACGGTATTATTTCTCCTGCCCATGTCAACTACCAGGCTGCTCCTTTTCCCTATGCAGCCAGAAGTATCTGTGTAAGCATTATTTGGGGCAAAGTCTTCATTCTCCTGGGTGGGTGGGTGGGGGGCTTGTGAATAAGAGTCAGTGGGAACTTAGCCAGTAGCTCTGAGTTGTTCACCAAACAATTTATTTCCAACAACATCCCCTGGAATGCAATGGAATCCCTTCAGAAGAAGGCCCTCTTCAGGGCAAAGTGGGTCATTCTCCTGCAGAAAGGGGATGCCATGAATTCCTTCTCCATCCCTAAGGGGGTTTCCCTGCACACACACAAAGCCCATGTCATTGTTTCCCTTTGTCAGTTGATGGTGAGGGAAGCCTTCATTGGAGAGAGTGCAGTCGTCTTTCTGTATCCCAGAACTGAGGTATATCCTTTCAGTATATATCATCCTTAGTAATTTCTATATCATACTTCAACCATCTTATTTTTACCTTAACTAACATATTTCAATCCTCTTATTATTTTCTTAATGAACATTTCATTTCCTAACACTTATATCTAAATCTTAATATACTATAATACCTCTACAAATCCTCCTCTACAACCTCTATGTACTTCCAAATCTTATATACATTTCCAATACTGCAATTATTTCTTAAATAAGCTTTGAATTTCTTCCAGTCTTCTTCCATCGACTCTTCCCTCTGGTCACGAAGTCTCCCGGTCAGCTCAGCCAGTTCCATAAATTCAATCATCTTCATTTGCCATTCATCCACTGCTGGTAAATCTTCACTCTTCCTGACTCTCCTCTTTTAATTCTCCTGATGGCACAGGCCCTTCCACTGCTGCCCTGTCCTGACTTCCCAATCCTAAAGCAGGAGCCCAAGGCTTCCAGTTGCGTGTAGAGGTCCCCAGTACACCCCCCAATAAATCACACTTCACACAGAAATTAAGTTTAAGGTTTTTGGCATAATTTTGGCCACGATATTTAAATACAAAATGTGAGTGGTTGCTTAGGCATTGGTTCCATACATACATCTGTCTCTAAGACAGAACTAACTGACTTCCCTGCTTCTTGAAGTCAGTGCGGGGAAAGCATTTTGGGGAGAGAATGGAGCCGGAGGGCTGGCCCTTCGCTTCTCCGCCAAATGCCCCCAGGGGCTCTTGTGTGGCCCTAGCCCCTTGTCGGGGGTATGGAGGAAAGCATGTCGAGCCCCTGGATTCCTTTAACGGAATTCACCCATGCAGCAACAGCATTGGAGGGGCCGGCACAGCCAATCCTGATCCCTCCACCAACCAATTTATTAACCAATGCCTAACTGCCAATCGAGTTCCTAAAACTCACCGCCAAAGCACTCACATATCCAACCATACCTTCAAACCCAACACAACAGAATTCAACCAGGCATCATTCCCCAACGTAGAAAGATGCACCCCATTGGCCCGCTAAAGGGCAGCAGTTTTGAAGGTAATATCCAGGTAAAAAAATTATGGACCCACCCAATGCAAGGACCTTTTTAAACCGCCACACTATTAGTGCGCTTACTCGCTCCCTCAGTGACAGCTGGGCAGTGGCTACCATGCCACACACGTCGCTGAAGCAAAATGCGACCAAAATATTTTGACCCTGGGGGCACTGCTATTGGCTCATCCAAGTCCTCTTGCATGTGGGAGGCAACCTATTTTGGGGGGAAGATGGCCAATCAGTTTCGCCCAGCTGCACCACCCAGCTGCGGGAGGACCTTTGCAGGTCACACTCGACCGGACCAAAGGAAGGAAGTTCTCCCAAAGCATTCCCTGTCTGGACATCCAGGATACACTCGCAAGGGCAAGATGGCTGAGATGGCACCCGAGTCCAGACCTGCCAGCATGCTTGCCATCCCAGCGCACGATGCTGTGGCCGCAATCCGAATACACACAGCTGCTCCTATGAAAACACAAGGAAATAACAGACAGATATCAGCACAGGCACCACTGCGATGCTTCCTGACGTAACCCTTGTAAGCGTCAGACTTCCAATGACCCGTATTCAAAAATCCTTTCCATTGACAGGCCCCCAGTGCACAGCCTTTGCAGCAGCCCTGTTTGGAAGGAATGAGGCATGTTCAGCAGAAGGCAAGCCGCAAGCTGCAATAACTGGCGCACTACGTGAGCAATTGAAGCCTGGCTAATGGGAACCCATTGCGCTAAGGGCCGGCCAGCCCCCCAGGGGGGATGAAGAGTCAAATACTATCTGGTATCCATAACCGGGCAAGGGCCTGCCGCACCTGTGACCAGAAGCCTGATGGTGGCACCCATGCCCACATGGTGGCACTCATGTCTTAGAGCTCCTGGCTCCAACGATAAGCTCCAAAACAGATAAGGAAAAGTCATGAAGCAGAAGGCTCTAGACTCTCAGCCCAGTGCTGGCACCAACACAATTCCCCCAACCATCTGTGCCCCAAATGCAATGGAATCCTGAAAGGAGCCTCACCTTGATTTTTAACCAGCAGGCAAGATTTAACTTGTTGGGGGAAAGGATTTACAGTAGGAAGCCGCCAAGCAGCTGGGAAGTGGCACGCTGGCAGATGCTTCCCCAGGCCAGCGAAAGGCCTACTCTAGAGCAAGCAGCAGGAGCCACAGAATTAACTGGATGACTCAACAGGCTGCCAGAGTGCAACGCTCCTGGCACACAGCCCGAAGAGTGCAGGAAACGGCTGGGAAGCGACTCACAGGCAGCTGCTTTCCCCAAGTTGCTTCCTAATGGCCGTAAAACAGCAAGGAAAATGGCAGGGGGCCGTGCTAAATCAATGATTCCCCACTCGCCACAGTAATACCCAAGGTGGGTAATATGAGTGAGGGGGAGGGGGAGGGGGGGAGAAGAAGGGGAAAAGGACCAAATTAAGGAGGGGGGGAGTTCAAAGAGCCTAAAGGAAAGGAAACAGGGAAACTTAGCTAATTAATGAACAAATCTCGATTAGAATACAGGAACAGTAGAAGTAGAATTCTTGTCACTGTGCTCCGACTGGTGATCCAAAGCTCACAGCAAAAGAGAAAGAGAAAGCCCACGCTGCGAGCAAGGAATATTGGGCTGCCCCCCAAATCTTCCCAACAACTCGCATCCACCATTTGCAGCCCTGGTCATCTAAACCAGTGGTCCTCAACCTTGGGCCTCCAGATGTTTTGAGACTACAATTCCCATCATCCCTGACCACTGATCCTGCTAGCTAGGGATCATGGGAGTTGTAGGCCAAAAACATCTGGAGGCCCAAGGTTGAGGACCACTGATCTAAACGATCCCACCCAACAGGAGGGAGGGTGTCCTGATAGCCCCCACCGCAACTCGGGCTCTCCAGGAAGGGGAGCCCACTTTCTGGTGTTACCTCCTGCTGTGCCTTGGGTGGCTGTTGAGAGGCATCACTTCTAGGCAATGGCAGACTCTGCCTGAGCCATTTGTGGTTTTCATGACTAGGGGAGGGGGGTCACCTCTTGCTCCCTGCTCACCTCCACAGCTACCAGAATCCTAGTTACTGCAAACAACCCCTGCCCTCTTAAAGACTTCACAAGCGTTGACAAACCTCAGGGTTTCACCCAGTGTTTCAAGATTAGAGGTGCCTCCTTGAGGTCTCTGAGAAAAGGTGTTAAATATCAGGGTAAGAAGTAAAAAAAAGGAGGTGATGCACACACTTATTTCCACATGGACCATTCCTAGCTTTCTCCTATGCTCTAAAATTCAAACCTACACCTCTTCCCAGCATTTCTAGGCTTAATTACTTTTCGCTCTGTTTCTGTGCGAGAGATAGTGGAATTCAAGGCAGGCATGTTAAGGGAACAATCCCACACCCAAAAAACCTGGTGCAAGTTACACCGCTGTAAAGTTACACCATCTCCAAATGCCATTCCTCAGTGGCGCTAGCTAAGCCAGCCTAAACCTGGCAGAGGGAAAACAAGCCTTTAAAATAGGGTTTAAGTTAGGTACATAACACCACCCTTTTTGTCAGCGTAGTTGACACTGGATTGCCAGGTCACATGATCAAATTGAAGGGACTTAGGATCCAGCCCAAGCGCCCCTCTAGTCCCACAACCCCAGAGCAGCCTTTTTTGAGGGCTTCCATTGGCTTCAGGTCAGCTCAGTCATCTGAGTCCCAGGATGGGGAGAAATTGCCAGCATATCTCCATCTGAGACAAGGATGAAGGAGTTAAGGTAGCCTAGCCTAGCCTAGCTGCACTAGGAACCTCCCAGCTCAGCCACAGCCCCAATGTCAGGAGACGTTGCTCCAGGATTGAGATTTACTCCCTAAATGTGCTTTGGAAACTCTCAGGAAAGAAAATACTTCTTCCCCGGAGATGGACTAAACAGCACAGATTGAGATCTCATTTAGAGGGAAACTGCCACGCAGCGCCAGGCTCCCCCCGCAGCTCTCATGGTGCCCCCCCTTGAGCTTCTTCCCAGGCTCCCATTTGTGAGCCTCGGGGCTTCTGCAGATCTGGCACTCTGCATCTTGGTTTGGTATTGGATAGTGTATTTGCATTGGGTATAATGCAGAGTGAAAATTGTATATGAACAATTATCTTTTCATGATATAAAAATCTGTCACTGATACATAACAGGGAAAGGAGACAGTTCCTCGCCTTACAGGAGCTGCATCATTCATTCTTTTTCTCCTTAATAAACTACCTCTAGTTTATTGTTACCTACGGTACCCCCTTCAGGGTAAGTTCATATTGTTTTCTTAAAGTGGTCTCCCCAGACTTAATCTATCATTTTCAAATGTATAATTTGTGCCTGCATTTTGTGATGTCCTAGCAGCTGCCCAAGTAATAGAAGCCCTGGTGGCTTGCTCTGATCTTAGACAAGACGGCTTTGATGCAATGGAATAATTTATGTTCGGCTCCATGTCCTCCGGCCAAGTGTGCTGTACGTTAGTTCCTCTGCTTCCTGAATTAAAAATGCTCTTTACAGTATAAATACTGGTGGCTGAAAACTTGACCCTGCCGTCTTTCTTAAGGGGGCACATTATGCAAGATCTACCAGGGGGAGCAAACAGCAAACTAACACAAATAAGAAATGCTGGCACAAAACCCCATACATTCAATAAGTAGAATAGAAGCATTGCCCCCTGACCCCACCCCACTCACCTTGTCCCCCTCCACCTCTTTCCCCCTTTTCTTCCTAATGTAACACTAATGTCTCAACAAATGAAACTGATCTGCTGTAGAAAATGTAACTTGAAAAAGGAGACATTGCACATACTTTTTTCAACCAATAAATATTTAATAAGTATACAGTGGCACCTCGACTTAGGAATTTAATCCGTTCCGAACGGACCTTCGTAAGTCAAAAAAACGTAAGTCGAAGACAATGGGGGAGATTTTAAAAATGTGTAAGTCGGAAAACTCCTATCTAAAAATTCATAAGTCAAAAAAATCCTATCTAAACCACATTCATAATGGCAGACGGAACTCTGTGTGTAACTCAAAACATTCATACGTCGAGTCATTTGTAAGTCGAGGTACCACTGTATTTTAAAATGATGATGATGATGATGTTCCACAGGTTAGCAATTCTGTCCAGAGATGTCATCAAGAAAGTCCTGCTCTGTGGCTGATAATTCATAGAATCATAGAGTTGGAAGAGACCACAAGGGCCATCCAGTCCAACCCCCTGCCAAGCACGAAACACCATCAAAGCGTTCCTGACAGATGGCTGTCAAGCCTCCGCTTAAAGACCTCCGAAGAAGGAGACTCCACCACACTCCTTGGCAGCAAATTCCACTGTCAAACAGCTCTTACTGTCAGGAAGTTCTTCCTAATGTTTAGGTGGAATCTTCTTTCTTGTAGCTTGAATCCATTGCTCTGTGTCCGCTTCTCTGGAGCAGCAGAAAACAACCTTTCACCCTCTTCCATATGACATCCTTTTATATATTTGAACATGGCTATCATACCACCCCTTAACCTTCTCTTCTCCAGGCTAAACATACCCAGCTCCCTAAGCCCTTCCTCATAAGGCATTGTTTCCAGGCCTTTGACCATTTTGGTTGCTCTCTTCTGGACACGTTCCAGCTTGTCAGTATCCTTCTTGAACAGTGGTGCTCAGAACTGGACACAGTATTCCAGGTGAGGTCTGACCAGAGCAGAATACAGTGGTACTATTACTTCCCTTGATCTAGATGCTATACTCCTATTCTCACTAAGATCGCAGAACAAAACTTGTTCTGCTGAGTGAATACAGAAATGTGTCTCGAAGGAGTGTCACAGGACAAAAACCTCATTGAAATGGGCCCAGAAGCCTTTTGGCAGCCAATTCAAATGTGTCAGAACGGGCCGATAGAGTTTCCCATCATCATAAAACGTTTTGATTTAGCCATTTGTAAAATTTCCTATACCCTCAACATTAAGAAAAAAATATATTATGGGAGTGAAAAGCATAAACTCAACAATGTAATTGCAGCCATAAAATAGATTCACAAACCTGTTGATAATATTAATATACCAACCTAGCTGGATCCCCCCTCAAAGAAAGGCTAGGGGGAACTGATTTGGAGGCAAGAAGCACACTTTCGGGTGAAATTTGCAAAATTTATTAGCTACGTAAGCATAAAACGCACATGCATAGTCAGTGTCACTAAGGCAAACTGCTATATATTTAAGTGCTGTCATGGCACAACCCTTCCCAGACTGTTTCAGTGATGTCCGTCTCCATTCAGCACAAGATCTGGGTTAGAACCTTCCTCTGTGTTGGAATCTGAATCGGCCTCTAGTCTCTCTTTGACATTAAAGATTGCCTTCCATTATATGACAAAGGCATATTCATCTACCAGGGTGCCAACTTGCCCCCCACATTGAGGGGGCCCAGAATCATGTGCCATCATATGCACAACACCATGCACTCGCCCATCGGCAGGGGGTGGTCTTCACCCTCTGCATGTCCTGCCCCTGCCTGGCATGTGAGCAACTGAGTGGCATTGTTGCTAAATACCTCCCTGCCCATTCCCAGTGGTTTCCTAGAGATTTTAAATATAGAAACAAGGACACCCAGAGAGCTTATGCCACCAACTCCTGAGGGGACCCTCAATGGCCTGAGATACTGGATCACACCTTCACTGGGGATACTTAAGATCTGTCTGCCCTGAAGGAAGGCAGGAGTGAGGAAGCCCTGGCCAAGAGACATAGCTGCCAAGTTTTCCCTTTTCTCGCGAGGAAGCCTATTCAGCATAAGGGAAAATCCCTGTAAAAAAGGGATAACTTGGCAGCTATGCCAAGAGAGCCTTTGCTACCAGCTTCTGAAGTTGGCTGGGGAATATTTTGCTGCACTTGCTTATTCTGGTATTGCAAATTACTTTGGGTTCCTTGTTGGAAAAGCAATCAAATAAATCAATAAATAGTGTTGTCCCTGTAGAGCCCTGTAGCATAGCTTTCAAAAGGCTGAAGAGCAGTCCCTGCAATGCTGCTCTCTGGAACAAACCCTGAACCCAGGAGCTGAACTACTGTAAACCAGTGCTCCCAGGATCTATCCCACAAAGCCACTGCAGGAGGATCCCATGGTCAATGGTATCAAAATCTGCGGAGATTGAGGAGGAGCCAAGGCCACACTTCCCTTGTCATTCTTTCGCTAAAGGGTGACTAAGACAGATTCCCCCAAACAGGCCTGAACCCAGAATGGAAGAGGTCTAGCTAATTGGTCCCCTTCAGGAATGTCTGCAGTTGACACCCACCCACCCTGCTGATCACCCCCTCCCCCAACACACACACACATATACGCAAAACACCCTTGCTATTTGTGACCAGCTGAGAGCTGTCACAAACCATGGGGGTTGAAGATTTAGGGTGGTCCCATCAAAGTTTCTTTAGATAACTATAGTCAAATTCACTGCATTTTCTAGTCAGATTTAATGTACTTGGATATAGAACAACATGGTTTTTAATTATTCAGAATTTTATAAAATGCCACTTTGATCACAGTTTCTGACAGCTCTAAATTAGAAATTTGTTTTTATGCATAAAATGTATTATTTGGGGCATGTTGAGAGACAAAGCTCTTTCAATTTGAGTCATGATTATTAGTTTATTTATTAAATCCCACCTACCATTTTCTTTTCAAGGGCTGAGATTGACATACATAGGGTTTTTCTTCTTTCCCCCCTCACAGCAACCCTGCAAGGTAGGTTACTCAGAAAGAATCCAACAGCATTCCTCAGGCTTCATGGCTACACAATGTCTTTGCCATACTTTCAGCCAAATCCCAATTGCTTGCTCCCTTCCCCTCCAAAAAAAAAGTTTTGTTGGCTTGTTTGTTGTTATTTTCTGAATATCAACCTACTCAATTTCCTTTGTTCTGTGACTTTAAAAGCCAGTGGAACTCATAATGCATTATTGTTTGTTCACACGGTAGGAATATGTTGGCACAAAAAGAATTCAAAGCTGTCAAACATAAAAATCATGTTTGCTACAAACATTTAAAGTGTAAATTAGCTTGAGCATTATGTTTCAGCAGGCGCGCGCACACACACACACACACACAACCATTTTCTAAATAAAATACACATTTATTAAATGGAATGTTGCAATAAGAAAGGACTTACATGGATACACAGAGTGAAGGAGCAATTCATCCAATCCAGGACACAAAGTGTCCCTTCCTGGTGCCTGAGTCAGGAAAAGGGGACAGGCAGACAAGTTTAGACCAGGGGTCAGCAACCTTTTTCAGCCGTGGCCCAGTCCACCATCCCTCAGACCATGTGGTGGGCCGGACTATTTGGTGGGGGGGATGAATGAATTCCTATGCCCCACAAATAACCCAGAGATGCATTTTAAATAAAAGGACACATTCTACTCATGTAAAAACACGCTCATTCCTGGACTGTCCACAGGTCGGATATAGAAGGCGATTGGGCCGCATCCGGCCCACGGGCCTTAGGTCGCCTACCCCTGGTCAGGGCCGTCTCAATCATGTTGGGCGCCCTGGCGCCGTGGTGCGGAGATCACTCCCACCCAGCCTACCCCTAGAGCCGGCCCTGCCCCTGCTTTAGAATGAACTGTGAAATCAAGCTAGCAAGAGGGGCTGCAGTCCTAATCCCACCTACCTCAATGGGACTTGCTTCAGAGTAGACATGATTAGAATGGCAGGAATAAAGTTTGACATCCGGGACCTGCTGCCCCTGTGGATCCTGCTGCCTGAGGCTGTCACCTGACCTTGCTCCCTGGGTGGGCTGGTCCTGCTCCCATGTACACACCATATGCATGAGGGTTGCATTCTGATACACCGTGTGCAGTGGCGGATCATGTGTAGGCCGGCCCTTCCCCTCCCTATCCTGACCTTTTCTTTGTTCATTGCATAATTCTATGTTATTATTTTGTATTATTCATCTACGTGCCTTTAATATTTTGTAAACTATATTGTATTGTTATTTTCAAACTCTGGATCTTTTAAAATCAATTATAAAAATACTTTTACAAACCCTGTGTAAGGGACAAAAGGTACAGAGACCCCCCTTCCATCCTGAGGAGTAGTTCCTCCACCAGCAGCAGCGCCAGTGGGGAGGGGGAAGAGTCCAGTGGGGAAGTAGGAAGTAGGAGACAGGGCTCTGGCAGGGTAGCAGAGCCTCTGTTGCACGTGAGAGAGGAAGAGAGAGCGGGGGAAAGGGGGGAGAAGGAAAACAGGGAAAGGAGACCCTCTTTCCCTCCGGTTCCGGAATCATGCAGGAGGAAACGCGGAAGGAGATTTGGGGTGCCCAGACTCTTATATTGGAAGAAAACGCGGGAAGCGCCATTCCAGGGTTCTGGGTCAGACTGAGAACATGTATCCTGTACAGCTCTAGCACTGTAAATAGCCTGCACACAATAAAAGCATGAAAAGGCAACGGTCTGGAGAGTCGTTACTCTAGAGTAGTTGCAGCACCTCTGTGACACCCTGTATTGCTGTTATCTCATTTGTGAATCACTTTCAATAAGGCATCTCAAAGCAATTTCACAATAAAGTAAATAAATAAATAAAATACTAAACAACTGTATATATTACAACTGCATGTGAGTTTCTAAAACTTTTTTACTGTCTCCATAGGGCAGAAGTTATTTTACTATTTCCATGCTTTTGGGAACATACATGCATTTGTAATAACTGCTTGTCTTTTAAAATAAAGTTTTTTAAATAAAATAAATAAATAAATAGTAGAATATAAAGTTCATGGCCATCCATTAAAATTTATTTTTATCACTTGCTGTCATCATCACTAGAATCAAAATGATATGTCACTCCAGTGCTCCATGAATCAGCCCTGGAGTGATTCAAAAGTCGCTGTGTTGCTGTTACGTTCTCATCAGTCACATGGTTCCTGCTATGCTGCTGTTCAAATACACATATTTCTCTTTTCCCAGCTCCTCCCAGCTGTAATAAGTGAAGCAGGACTTCCTAACATCCAGCCTTGACTACCGTAACTTATGAGAGGCTGCCTCTGGAAACATCAGTTGGTCTTGGCTGTTAAATGTGGCCTACTCTTCCATCAGTACTTGAAGACCCTCATTGGCTTCCAGTTTCTGGTCACAAGTCAAGTTGTCAGTGTTGTTCAAAATAAAGCCCTATTCAGTCAGGGGCCAGGGCATCTTCAGGGCTTCCCTTATGGACACTGAGGGATCTTCCACGAGTGTCCCTGCCTTTGGAAATCAGGTGCAGTCAATGGAAACAGAGCAGCCTTTTCTGTGGTGGTTCCCTGAATGTGCAAGTCCTTCGCAAGGGATGATGTTACAGCACCATTGTATTACCCTTCTGGTCCCAAGTGGAGTCTAATCGGGCCTTTTTTGTTCATTGGTTAGGAAATCTGTTTTTCAAAGTAAGTGGTCTGTTGTTGCTTTTTCAGTTGCTTTGATTTAGGGCTATTTGTTTTCATTTTCCTGGATTCTCTTGCTTAAATGAAATGGGTTAAACAGCTTCTAGCAACTGAGCTACTGCTTTTTCCAGGGGTAGCCGGCAGGGTGCTCTTCAGATGCTGTTTGACCTTATTTCTCATCATCCCTGGCCAGTGGTCCTGGTGCCTGGGAGCATGTTATGTGCTGAGCTTTGATCCTAGAAGAATAGGCAGGTAGATCCTAGAAAGCAGCAACCTGATTGGTCTGCAGGAGCAGTCCAATCAGTCTTCAGGACAGGAGTTGAATCAGCCAATCACATGGGACCCATTGTGTAAATCATGTATATATAGCCAGAGGTTTGGGGGGAAAGCACTCACTCACTGTTTACCAGGAGCTGAAATAAAGAGCATGAAACATTCAACTCTGAGTATATTTTAGAGCAGAAGCACCAACTTGTGAGGGAGATATTGTGTGTGTTCAAGACTCACATGCAACGTTGCACGTGTGACATCGTGATATTGGGAGGAGTCAGTGGGTAGAGCCAAACATGACGGCAGTGCAGCTTCAATGGCCGACAGCTCCTCCTCTCTGGCGCTCAGCCTCTTCCTGCTGCTGCCGCTGCCACTGCCTGGGGGCTGCGTCCCCCCATCTTTCCCTTACACAGCAGGGGGAGGGGGAGGGGGAGGGGGAGGAGGAACCAGCCACCGAAGCTGTGCCACACTTGGCCTCCTCAACCCCCTGATTTTTCTGAAAAGAACTGTGGCCGAGAGTGATGGCATTTAGAGTGCAACTGCACCTGTAGGCTCCCTTTGTCCGCCTCTGAATGAATCCATCATTTATGTAGAATAAGCTTCCTCCTGCCACTGCTCTTGGTGCACGGAAACAGAGCAGGAGGGCAGAATCGCACAATCCCTCCTCTTCAATGTTCTCATTTATGCCTCAATGGACCCTCTGCACCTTGTTCTCCATAAACAGAGGGCAGAGTTACACCCTCAGCATTCATCACAGTTTTTTGCGCATTCAGACGGTACCAACTTGTTTCTCTACACTGACGGAATCATAAAATACATTTTAATGTTGCAATTCCAATGCATTTGCTTAAGACTTCTTTTAAATACTTTGTTGATTGTTTTGCTCCCTCAGCTTAAATAACTGCCTGCTTTTTCAGGCAGGTGCATATGCTGGCATGGATTGATCAGATCTGCTACAGTCTAGCAAGCATCCCTAGGTGACCAGCTTGCCTTCCGCCACAGGGAGCCAGCTGCCTAATGCCCCAATTCTGTGACGACTTGTCCTTCTTTTCACCTTGTCAATGAGCCAATCTTGTACATGGTTGGAGAACAGGTAAGCATCTGCCTCTCTGAATGCTGCCAACATCTCTCCATTATGAACTGCCTGGGGTACTTCAACGAAAGGCACACATCTTTCTCCGGATGCGCACACAAAGAGCTTTATATCTCACCAGCAAATGCAGTGGCTGCCAGCTGGGACAAATGTTAGGTTGGTTTCCAAAGTTTTGCCCAAATCAAAACACATACTGTATTTTCAAATCACTTAGAAAGCCTCTGTATTGGAAAGGTCTCCTTTGATGAGATGATTTACTACACAATATTTAAAAGAAAATTGTCAAAATTAAAAATACTTGGTCAGGTTTATTTTGGGCAAATATTTAAAGTCACTTCTGATTCCACCTGTGCATTAGGGATACAGTGGTACCTCGGGTTAAAAACTTAATTCATTCCGGAGGTCCGTTCTTAACCTGAAACTGTTCTTAACCTGAGGTACCACTTTAGCTAATGGGGCCTCCTGCTGCCACCGCACGATTTCTGTTCTCATCCTGAAGTAAAGTTCTTAACCTGAGGTACTACTTCCAGGTTAGTGGAGTCTGTAACCTGAAGCGTTTGTAACCCGAAGCATTGTAATCTGAGGTACCACTGTATATCAAACAGATTCATTATATGTTGCTTCAGGTTTTGATATTTGATCTTGCAAATATACATCACTGCTCAAATTTGGGCTGGAAAAGCACCCTTGAAACAGCTACTTTGTATCAGAATAGCCACAATTCCAATAAGAGTTTTCCAGCTGGTCTTCACTTCTCCCAACAACATAGACAGAGAACATGCACATTTTCTTATGAGTCTTCTCAAAGGTAATATCCTAATTCAGACCCATAGACTACAAAAAGACTGCAAATCCTCAACTTAGATAAGAACTAAATAATGCCTACATTAATTAATTGTTTTTCTACAAGGGCTAAGGAAGAGAGAGAAGTTTATTTTAATGAAAGGAAGCTGGAGAGTGAACTGAAGTAAAAGTTGCAGAATTATTTCCATGAAATCCAATGCTGCCTTGGGTGGAGCTCAGGGCAGGAGATGTCCACTAACGTTACAGAAGGAGAAGAGATTTCTCCCTCTGGTGCCTCCAGGCCCCTGTCCCAGGCTTCCACAGCACCATCCATCTATGTTACAATGAATTTCATCCAGAGTAAAATTTGGTGGTGAACTGGAACTTGAGAGAGAGAGAGAGAGAGAGAGAGAGAGAGAGAGAGAGAGAGAGAGAAAGATTTTTGTTCTGGCCAACATCCAAGCAATTGGAAGGGAACCAGAGTTTAGATAAGAGGGAAATTTTTCAGGTGACAGTAAGGACAATAAAAGCACCACACATTGATGAATAAGGTGAAGTGCCCACATACTGCACATCCAAAATCAGCCAGATTGGAAAACAGCACACTCCCGAATGTACCAAAACCTAGTGATACAGTTCAGTCAATATGACCCAGCTACTGTTTCTTCTGGGCATTTGTCCTGGTTGACAAGCTGAAGGCTGGCACCTGAGATCATAGAGTTGGAAGGGACCCTGCAAGGCAAGAATATGCAGCTGTCCCATACAGGGATTGGACCTGAAACCTTGGCATTATCTGCAACACACTCTAACACCCCCTGTGTCCCTCATTCTTGCTGAGCAGACCTTCACATTGCAACCCTGACTGATGGCTCCCTCCAATCACCACAGGTGAGCATCAGCCATGACTCTGACTACTGCCATAGTAGAGCCTGGGTCTCTGTGCAGTGGCCATTTGGTCTTTTAAAGTGAGGTGGCCGTCCCCGTACACTTGCTGAAGCTCAAGGAGGACCTGGTTGCACCCTTTGAAACTTACGTGAGACAAGGGGAGATTTCCTTCTTAGGGACACCTGCCTGCCCCAGGTGATGAGGTTAATGCAGCACCCCTGGGTGGAGACCATGACATCAGTCCCACCCCATTCAACCATTGGCTACTACAGAGTTGTGCCTAACACGTTTCTGTTACTTCCCATTCTCATGCCAGCCCTCCTTTTGATTTATAATTCACATGTATTTCTGGTTGATTTTACCTTGTCAATGTTCTTAATTTGTATTCAAAGAAGGTTGAGCGTTGTTCAAAATAGTCCCACCTCCCTAGATAGTTCAAGCCCAATATTTGTTTCCCATTACAGAGTGGAGGTTTTCCCAAAGAAAAGCTTCACTAAGCTCTTATATGTGCTGAATAATAAGATTTCTATTAGACTTTCCCTGGGTCCTTATCTTAAATTGCATTTATTTCCTGTAAGAATTCATTTGTAATGATTGGAAGCCAGGTGGAAAGACTCAGCTGCCGCTATGGATAGATGGGTTTATTACACCTAACTAGACTGTTCTGCTTTTCCCTGGAGAAAAGAATGGAGTTTGGAAACAGCTGGTCTGTCTCTGTTACTCCTCTATTCCCTAGATCAGTTGTTAGACCTAGCACCACTTTGTTTTCTTGGAAAAGTAATACACATTGAAGGAGCAAATACTATCATTATACCTTCTTATTGCATTAATCAAATTACATGCGAATTTGATGGATGAGGTAAGGCTCTACTCCGCTTCTTTTCATTCTCTCCTTATTCTCCGATGAAAGCCACTCGGGAGAGACTTCCGCTTTGTTCCACCTTTGACCCTCTGATTTCCATGGCAGTCAAGGCTTGTTTTCATGCACACATGTGAGTCCAGGTACACACTTGTAACACCTCTGCCAGCGTTAGGCAGAGCTGGGGCAGAGGCCCCACTGCTGAGCCAAGATTGGGTCTGGTGTAACTTTACGTCAACTTAACTTACACCAGCTTGCTTTATGCCAGCTTCTTGTGCATAACGTAGCTCCCTTAGCTTCCCACACTATTCATAAAGAAGTTTCACCAACACTCTTTTCAAAATATTGCTTATGGTAAATTGAGAGTCAACTCCTATCCATGCAGTAAAATAAGCACATGGTTTTGGCCAAGGATTAAATGTGCCGGATGCATCATCAGGTTTAATATTTTAAGTGTTGATTCTGAAGTTTTTAATTCTCGTTTGTGCATTCTGTGTGGATTGCCACACAGGATCAGAATTACGAAGAAAGACCTTTACAGAGATCCCTGATAGATACCACAAAAAGCATGGCTACTCCCAGACTTTGAATCTCCCTCCTGGGAGAAGCCAGGCTGGCTCCCTCTTGGCTGTCTTTGGGCTGCCAGCTGAAGATCTTCTTATGGGAAACGGACAGTTTTTAATGCAAGGGCTTGTGCCAAACTGTTTTTGTTGTAATTAATGGTATGCTTTTAGTAGAGCTTTTATATTTCCATTCAGTTTTAATTGCATTAATGTTTGATGGTTTTTAAATGGTTGCTTTTCTTCCTATGCTTTTAGCTTCTCCTGTTTTATCTGTAATCCGCCTCGAATCTCTGTCAGGGGTAAAATTGGGTGGGTATGCATGTATGTATGTATGTATGTATGTATGTATGTATGTATGTATGTATGTACAAACAAACAAACAAACAAACAAACAAACAAACAAACTGCTTTTTCTTGTTTACAGCTCTTAAGTTTCTCTGGTGATTTTAATTTTAGTATTTATTTATTTATTAGAATTATATGCCACCTTTCATCACAAGATCTCAGGGCCATTCACAAGATAAAAATACAAAGTAAAGGCACAAATAAAGCATCATAATAAGCACTCCCTCCCACCTCAATTCCCCCCTTTGCTTCAGTGAATGAGAATCCAAAAATCTTTCACACACACACCCCAATTGTGTAAGGTGACATGCTCACACGCCAGGTAGGGAAAGGCCTGTGGGGCAGGGAAGAGGTCTTCCAGGACTCACGGCCAAGATTGTCAAGATAACCTTGTTATTTTTCTCCAAACATCCCATAGCTGCCAAGGCTCCCGTTGAAAAATCCGGGATCAGCAGCGGTGTGGCACCGGAAGTCGCTTCTACGCAACATGTGTAGAAGCAACTTCCGGTGCCGGCACTGCCCAATTTCCAGTGCCCAGACATGTGCAGAGCGGCACCCGAAATTGGTTCTGCGCATGTCCTGACATGTGCAGAAGGAGCCTCCCTGGCGGGTAGGAAATTGGGGGATTTATGGGTTTTTTTTTCTATTTGGGATAACAGTGGGAAACGGATTAAAATCTGGGGGTTTCCCATGAAAAACGGGAGACTTGGCAGCTATGAAACACCCCCCTACCATCACATCTATACCCCATGTGATATAAATCACCTGTTTTCTTCTCACATTTCCAGCAGATTGGTGAATAATTTCTGTTTATTTTATATATTTTAACTGGTGTCATATACCATCTGCTCATCAATTTGTAACAGCTTCCTCTGATTGTCATATTTAGAGAAAACCTATGTACTGTTTTCCATCAATGCTCCCATATATTCACTGGAATCCTCCCTCCCCCCTGGCAGTATTCTGGCCCACTTAAATATGTAATACTTTACTTACTCAAAACGAAATAAAAAAAAATTCCTTCCAGCTTCACTTTAGAGAGCAACTAAGTTTGTCATTGGTATAACAGCCCTGAAGGCAGCCCTCTTTAGGGAAGCTTTTAATCTTTAAGAAATTCGTGTATTTTAATATTTCTGTTGGAAGCCACCCAGAGTGGCTGGGGAAACCCAGCCAGATGGGCGGGGTATAAATAATAAATTATTATTATTATTATTATTATTATTATTATTATTATTATTATTATGTGCTTTTGTGTGTGCATGCACACTTCTGCAGATACACACACATGCACAGGAAAGCTCATACCAATGACAAACTTAGTTGCTCTCTAAGGTGAAGCTGGAAGGAAATTTTTTATTTTGTTTCGACAACGTCAGACCAACACGACTACCCACCTGTAACTTTAGTTACTCAGGCTTTGTATTATACTTAATGAACAGATGAGAGATTCATGCTTGTGTATGTTTTCTTTGTTTTCCATTATAATTTTTTTCAAATTCTGTTTGCTGTCTTTTTTTGTGTCAGAAATTCCTGCCTATATTTATGTGTGTTTTTGGTATGTTGACCTTCAGTTTTCTTTCCCAAATGAAGGCAGATAGATCTGTATTGCTGTAGTTGTTTGTGACAGAATTTGATATTTCTGCCAATAACCTTGTGTGTGTGTGTACACACAAAAACTCAATATCAGATAGTGTCATAGGTTGGGGCAAACTCCCTAAATCTTATAAATTAATAAATGTTAGGATTTTGATTATTTGGTATATAAAGGGAGAAATACAAGTGGCAGACGTTCCTGGGCTAGGCCATGCAAAATGACCTGGCCAAGCTACGGCCATTAAAAAGCAATGCAGGCTTTCCTTCCCCACTGCCCTCAGGTGTGAACAGAGACTGGGAATTTGGAACGTTGCCAGGGTAACAGGGTGTGAGGTGACAGGAAAAGAGACCCTGGAGCAAGGTGTGCTGGGACGAAGAATGAAGAAGAAAGATGGGAATCCATCTTGGGCAGGCTGACTAAAGGGACAAACCCCTCTTGAAAGAACCCTGGAGCAAGGTGTGCTGGGACGAAGAATGAAGAAGAAAGATGGGAATCCATCTTGGGCAGGCTGACTAAAGGGACAAACCCCTCTTGAAAGAACTATGCTGTAAGATCTGGACTCCCTCCATGGAGACTGAAGGTGTAAATAGGTGAATATACCATATTTCTTCAAGCTACAACAGTCTCCACCGTGTCTCAATTCTCCAAAGGAACACAGTGCCTTGGTGAGTGCTTGGAGCCCCCTGGACTCTTGCTACTACTCAGCAGAGAGAATTTACACGTCTTAGGATCAGCAAGGAGCCGTGCTCTGGGTATCCTACAATCTAGGGATGCCTGGCCAACACTAACCACTACACCACATCGGCTTTTAATTTTATGAAAACTCTTTTGACTTCTTTGGAAATTCCTGCAAACTGTTGTGCTTGAGATGGACTTTCTGACTTTATCTCTAATTTAACCGAGGCAAAATCCTATCAGAATTCAAAAATGAAAAATGAAGATCAGGCATCCCCAAACTGCGGCCCTCCAGATGTTTTGGCCTACAACTCCCATGATCCCTAGCTAACAGGACCAGTGATGGGGGAAGGTGGGAATTGTAGTCCAAAACATCTGGGGGGCTGAAGTTTGGGATTGCCTGACCAAGTTCATTTAAAAAAATGGACTATTTAGAAAGAGTTAATATCATCTCATTTTTTTGACAGAATTACAAGCCTGGTAGATGAAGGGAATGCTGTGGATATAGCCTATCCTGATTTCAGCAAGGCCTTTGACAAGGTGCCCCATGATATTCTTGTAAAGAAGCTGGTAAAATGCAGGCTAGACAATGCTAACATTCAGTGGATTTGTAACTGGCTGGACTGACCGAACCCAAAGGGTGCTCATCAATGGCTCCTCTTCATCCTGGAGAGTAGTGACTAGTGGGGTGCCACAGGGTTCTGTCTTGGGCCCAGTCTTATTCAACATCTTTATCAATGACTTGGATGGTGGGCTTGAGGGCATCCTGAGCAAGTTTGCAGATGACACCAAATTGGGAGGGGTGCTAATACCCCAGAGGACAGGATCACACTTCAAAATGACCTCAGCAGATTAGACAACTTGGCCAAAACAAGCAAGGTGAATTTTAACAGGGAGAAATGTAAAGTACTACACTTGGGCAAAAAAAATGAAAGGCACAAATACAGGATGGGAGACACCTGGCTTGAGAGCAGTACATGTGAAAAGGATCTAGGAGTCTTGGTAGATCACAAACGTGACATGAGTCAACAGTGTGATGTAGCAGCTAAAAAAGCCAATGCAATTCTGGGCTGCATCAATAGGAGTATAGCATCTAGATCAAGGGAAGTAATAGTACCACTGTATTCTGCTCCGGTCAGACCTCACCTGGAGTACTGTGTCAGTTCTGGGCACCACAGTTCAAGAAGGATACTGACAAGCTGGAACGTGTCCAGAGGAGGGCAACCAAAATGGTCAAAGGCCTGGAAACAATGTCTTATGAGGAACGGCTTAGGGAACTGGGTATGTTTAGCTTGGAGAAGAGAAGGTTAAGGGGTGATATGATAGCCATGTTCAAATATATAAAAGGATGTCATATAGAAGAGGGTTAAAGGTTGTTTTCTGCTGCTCCAGAGAAGCCGACATGGAGCAATGGATTCAAACTACAAGAGAGAAGATTCCACCTAAACATTAGGAAGAACTTCCTGACAGTAAGAGCTGTTCAGCAGTGGAATTTGTTGCCAAGGAGTGTGGCGGAGTCTCCTTCTTTGGAGGTCTTTAAGCAGAGGCTTGACAGGCGTATGTCAGGAATGCTTTGATGGTGTTTCCTGCTTGGCAGGGGGTTGGACTGGATGGCCCTTGTGGTCTCTTCCAACTCTATGATTCTATGATTATTACTGGTTTTATGGCAGCTGTTTCCTTATTTATTTTATGTCAAAATGGAGACGTTTTTGCTCCCATGTTCTATCAAGCTTGTTTACAACAGATTAGAAGAATATGTCTTTTTAAATCTTCCTTATCTGTCTTTTCTTGTCTCTTTTTGTTCACAACATTTAAGATATTCACTAGGCCACGGTGACATTGTACTAGCAGTAGCTATCAGACCTAGCACACGCTTCGTGCTCAGAAAACTTCAAAAAAGATATGTGTCATCGTTCTGATTGAACTGTATAAACAAGAGCATATATTCTATTCCTAGTAAACCCTCCTTGTGCACGGTATGAGTTTTGTCAGAAAAAAATACAACACAATCCTATACCCTCAAAGTGCTATACCCTCAAAGTGTCCCTATTTTCGAGGGACAGTCCTGGAATTACAGAAGCCAACCTGGTTTCTGATTTGATCCACAATGACCCACTTTTCCTTTTCCCTCTCCTCCATGTCTCAAAGAACAATTAAAAATTATCTGTGTGTAGGTGCAAAAATGGAGTCCTGTTTATACTGAAAATAAAATACCAAATGAAGCAAACAGTGAAGCCATTTGTATAATTTTGAAGCAAAAGATTCAGGCAGGTAGCCGTGTTGGTCTGACACAGTCGAAATAAAAAATTAAAAAACAGTCCCGGTGCTACTGGACTATTTTTATAAATTTTATCTAAAGCAAAATGTCACCAATCCGCTTTCAATTCTTTCATTGCAATGCCTCTGCAGACAGCCATTTCTTAGGACATGTGGGGAGTGTTTCTTGTAAATGCAGCCTTACACTGCCTACTCAGGAGTAAGTCCCACTGTATTCAATGGAGCTTATTCCCAGGTAACTGGCTCAAGACTGGGCAGCCTTACACTGCAATCCTCAGCATTTTTACTCAGAAGTAAGTCCCACTGAGTTCAATAGGATTTACTCTCTGGTAGGTCCCTGGTCATTCTCACAATTTCCAGTAGTAGTACACCTCACCTTTTTTTCCTGACAGGGACTCAAGGAAGCCTACAGCTAAATTTTTATTTCATTCCATTTCTCTGTGGTAGATGTTGTAGATGATCCCTTCTCGCGCATTTTTCTTTACCACAATCCTGTGAGGTAGGTTTGGTGGAGAGGTTGCAATTGACTCAAGGTGACCAAAGTCGATGTGCAGATGGCGAGTTCAAACCCAGAAGTTTCCTGATGCTCCTATTTTCATCAGAAAAATGTTGGAGGGTATGCTTGGCATGTCTATTGGGAAATAAGTCCTGCTGAGTTTAATAATAATAATAATAATAATAATAATAATTTATTTATTTATTTATACCCCGCCCATCTGGCTGGGTTTCCCCAGCCACTGTGGGCGGCTTCCAACCTAATATTAAAAACACAATACAGCATCAAACATTAAAAACTTCCCTAAACAGGGCTGCCTTCAGATGTCTTCTAAAAGTAAGATAGTTGCTTATTGCCTTGACATCTGCTGCGAGGGCGTTCCACAGGGCGGGCGCCACTACCAAGAAGGCCCTCTGCCTGTATTCCTAAGTAAGGGAGAAATCCTATGAAGAAGATGCTGCTTAATCTGATGTATCATAACCTAGCTCATCCCAGCATATCTTGCTATGAGATTATAAAGACTGGAGGCTTTGTGGGTTTGTGTGTAACTATAAAGCTAATAAATGGCTCGAATCCGTTTACAACTAAATTTTGAAAGCATTCTTGGAAGTTTTAACTAGCTGTGAAATAACAGTTTTATTAGTTATTTTCTAGTTGGATTTAGATAGATTACTTGCCAATATGATTTTTTCCTCACTCTTCCATCACTTCTTATGTGGTTTTGGTGAAAAAGGATAATTAAGATGCAGTTAGAATTCCACTCAAAAGAATGACCTTTGATGTGTTAACTAGTCTCTTTAATGACAATTTTACAACAGGGAACACTTCATTATAACCTCAATGAAGAGCACTCCTGCCTTGAAATATGCCAAGATAAATCACCTATTGCTTTTCATTTGCTTAAGGACCTATATTTGTTGTTTGCCATGTTTGTTTACAAAATTGATATCAGACACCGAACAGGAAATTCCATGGAAAAATAAGAAGTTTCAAATGCTGCTATTTTGAAATTGTGCCGTTTCAGAAATCCAATGTTAAAGTGTCATTTCTGTTCAGTAAAGACATACTTAGCTCACCTCAAAATGAGAGACAGAAGATTCTTAGAACGTTACATTTAGGGCTGAGCAAAAATGAACTCCCAAAAATATCCACACTATTTTTGGGTGGCAGGTGAGAAGGACATTTCACTGAATATTCTCCTATATTTCAGGGGGAAATGAAAAGGGATTTTTTAAAAAAATGACAAAAATTCATTTTTGTGAAATTTCAGCTCACTTAATGTGAAACTGCATTGTTCATTAATATTGGTGGATGAAGGGAGAAATAGATTACAAGAGGTGGGTTGGAAAGGTAAGGGGCAAAGTCTCTTGCTTCCTTCAACAGTATTAAAATGATGTTAAACAATATGAAAAATAGATGCATAGTTGTGCCAAAAATTAATGAATGACAAAATTTTGGAGGCCATTTTGCCAAATATTTCCAGCAGAGGACTGAAACTCTCAAACAGTTCAGCAACAGCATAAAATTGAAATTTTCGAATCTGAGACATTTCCACTCATGTCTGGTTTCACCAGGGGGTCAACACAACTAGAGCGATACTCTCAGTTGCCACAGCTATTAAGCAGACAGGTCTTGGAAGTCATTTGGTTACGTTGTTAAAGACAATTAGCAACACTATGAGTGCAATAACGAACTGTGGGTGCATTGGAGCTGAAATCTTATTCCCCAGATGAGAATATGGACACATTTTTCTGACAATTTTTCTCATACCAGGGATGCCAAATTCACCTCATCAGTGAAGGCTCTGATGTATTTATTTGGTCTGCCATAGCTGCCCTCAACTGAATAAAACCTGTTGTTTTAACACAAGTTGTCCAACGATGATGCTCTCCACTTCAGCATCTTCTCCTGTGTATAATGGCAGGCTGTGCATCAGATGGAACCTGAATGTTTAGGTTCATTCATGTATTTACTTAGCAACAAGATGCAGCCGGCCAGGAACCAACTCCAAGGGACTCTGAAGAATAGCAACACTAGCAACTGGTCTTGTGCCAAAAACCGTGCCCCATTTTCTTCCAGGTTTTCTCCCCCTATGAAATAAAATTCTGTTCTTCCTCCACTTTCTCGGGGTGTTTTAGAATGTCTGTGGGTTGAGTTTGCTGTGCTGCGTTGAGGTGCCTGAGGCGGCTGTGTGTTTCTTCCCGCCAGACTCTGCAACCTCCCTGGCTGCCCCCCCTTCCTGGCCTGGCCTTAGTCTTCCCTCTGCCCCACGGCCAGAGCCAGGAGGGCAGACCCACAGCTCAATTCCATACGGGGATCTCAGCATGTCAGTCTTTGCTTACAAAAGGAAGGAGTAATATGCTGGCCAAGAGCAGAGAAGGAGAGGGGGTGGTTTCCTACATAGGAAACACACACTAGCCCTCAGATATCAGAAGTGGCGAGGTCCCTGGGGCCGCAAGGCCTCAGGGATGAGGGAGAGAGGGAAGAGAGCTCTCTGGCTGATGCCCTTCTCCCAGTGCAGCGGTGGCCATGGCAAAATGGACTTTCCCCTTAGTTTGGTCAAATTCTCTTTATATCTTTAATTGCAAGTTAGTATTGTGTGATTGAGAAACCACGGGTTTTCTTTTGTTTTGATATCTTAAGCTATTATTCACATGTTATTCACTACCCTGGAAACTGCCTTCATCTTGCTGCTAGCCTAATAAGAACACTTACACTGTGTTTCTTGCAGAGCTATGTTCTTCTGATAAGCATTTTCCCCCTCTTCAGTCTTTGCCTTAAAACTACTTACGTGGTGGCAATTTAATTTTTCCAAAAGAAAACAGACATGAAGTACCCCTCTAAAGTATTTCTTCCTTGCATTACACAAATAATCAACAGAGAAATTGCCTTTGTTTAAACAACCATTTTCTTCACTGGAGTATTTTTCCAGTGCTGCTTGTTTCTGCTGAATATACCTGCCTCATTTCCCCTTATTATCTGACATTTTCCAGGTTGTTCTCTCTCAGCTTCCTGTTGCCACCTGTGAGCTAACCACTGTGAGACCCAGGGAGCAATCTCATACCCAAGAAACTGGTGAAAAGCAAGCCAGCATCAAGTTTTGCCAGATCCAAACTGTTTGGGAACAGGCTTACTGGTGGATGAGCCAGCCTAAGTGGGGCAGAGGGAAAACAAACCTCTATAGTGTTTTGAGATACACTACCTTCTTTCCTGGCTCAGTGTTTGCTAAGTTGCCTGGTCCTAGGATTCAGCCTAAGCTCCCGCTCTGGTCCTGCCCCTTAACCCCTTTCCCCCTGCTTAGGCTGACTTAATATCCAACAGGCTGGCAACTCTTCATTTTATTTCTAATGCAAAATACTGATTGCCCGAAATCCATGCCAGCATGAAGATCTTTTACTGGCAGCCTGGAGGGTGGAATTAAGGCTGTCAGAGAGTCACCTGGCAGCCCCTGCCCCATAACAAGGCAGCACGCTGGGCATGGCAGGGGCATGGCAGGGTGGAAGACAGGGAGGAAGGTCAGTGGTTCGAATCTGCGTCGCAGGGTGAGCTCCCATTGCTCTGTCCCAGCACATGCCAACCTAGCAGTCTGTAAACATGCCAGGGCAAGTATGCAGATAAATAGGTACCGCAGTGGCATTTCCATGTGCTCTGACTTCCATCACAGTATTCCATTGCGCCAGAAGCAGTTTAGTCCAACTGGCCACATGACCCGGAAAGCTGTCTGCTCCCCTGGCCGCATCCTATAGTCGCCTTAACCGTCCAGGGTTCCTTTACCTTCACCTTTTATGGGAAGAATGCTTGGTGGTCACATCCAAAACCAAGTGGAGCCTAGGCCAGCCAAATGGGTGGTACCTTGGGACATGCCCTATAGGAAATAAAGGGCTGGGCCCAATCCCACAAAATAGGCTCCTTGCCCACACCCACTGACCCCACCAGCACAAGAGTGCCATCCAGATCTGGTTGAGTTACAGAGTCTGTCAATGCACAGCACCAGCAAGAATATAAATCTGCCTGCACTGCCCATAGATCACATGATAAATCTCACAGTGCGGCTATCTGTCACACATGCTCCTCATGTGGGGACTTTGAGCTTGGAAGAGGGACGCTGTGTGGGAATGTTCAGGAAGGCAGGAGAGGGTATATTGTTTAATTATATCCTTTCCAACTTGTGTTAACAAGTTCTACAATTTAGCAGAGTAGCATTCCCCTTTTCAAACTTGCACAGCGGATAGGTTTGCCAGGCTTGTATAAGCCTCTAAAATAAGTTTCCTGGTAATTTCCCCTTTAAAGGTAAAGGTAAAGGGACCCCTGACCATTAGGTCCAGTCGTGACCGACTCTGGGGTTGCGCGCTCATCTCGCAATATTGGCCGAGGGAGCCGGCGTATAGCTTCCAGGTCATGTGGCCAGCATGACAAAGCCGCTTCTGGCAAACCAGAGCAGCACATGGAAACGCCGTTTACCTTCCCGCTGTAGCGGTTCCTATTTATCTACTTGCACTTTGATGTGCTTTCGAACTGCTAGGTTGGCAGGAGCTGGGACCAAGCAACGGGAGCTCACCCCGTCACAGGGATTCGAACCGCCAACCTTCTGATCAGCAAGCCCTAGGCTCAGTGGTTTAACCACAGCGCCACCTGGGTCCCCTTTAGTCCCTCATAAAAAGAATAGACATGACACAGTCTTGTATAAAAGTATATAAAAGAGTTTACTCACATTCTGTTCACAAATGGATCCCAGAAGGCAGACTTAAGTTACAAAATCTATCCCATAAGGAGATAGTTCCTTTGTCCTATCTTGGCTGGAAGCCAAGAGAGCATCTCAGACTAAGCAGATGCTGCTGCTTTGACAAATGGAGTCAGAGAGAGAGATGGCAGCCTCCGCTGAGGTATTTTGCTACCTGCACAGGAGAGGCCACGCCCACCTCTGGTCACATACAGAGGAAGTCTGTCCCAGCCCAGGAGAAACAGGAAGTTCTGACTGGCTGGTCCAGACATCCCCTTCTATGTTCACTCTAGGAATGTTATACTTGATTGCTCTGTGTTTCACATCACACACTCTGAGGAAGGACCACCATGAAGGAAGAGAACTTTGCACTTGAGGAAGCACCAAGTACAAACCATGGCCACTTGGCACATAAACACCCCACTCTGGGCAAAATTTGCTTCCCCATGACAGGGGGAGGACAATACTGCTGCTAAACGCTTCTCCTTTGAACTTCACTCCTTAATGCAGATCCACCAGCAGCCCCCATCACAAAGAGCAGCCCCCAACACTCTTGTGGTGCATCCGGCATGGAGACCACCCATAAGATCAGACCAGCATGGTGGAGGGGTGGTGGTCCTCCCTGGAGAAACCCCAAGAAAACCGCTATTCCTTGCATGGAGCATTGGCAAGGCCCACACAGCTTCTGCTACCCAGACCCTCCATATTTTGGAGATAAAGGGGTTAGACTCAGAGATGGTGCTTTGGTGAAGAACACCTAGGGAGGCGAGATTCGCATGCTCTTTGCCAATGCACAACACTGGCTCTTTTCATTAATCCCTGATTACTAAATTCATTTATGAATTAGTAATATTCTCACACTATTAATGAGTATTCTTTGCTCCCTCTTTTTTAAAAAAGAAAAGTCATTCTTCTGTTTAAAATAGGAAATGCTACTAAATTATCTGGAAGAAAAATTAGTATTGACCATTTTGTCTATAATTATGATTTATTAATGATGAAATGGTTGCATATGAGAAAAACAGCACGTGTCAAGCATACACATGGCTTCCACATTTGTGTGTTTGTACCACACAAACACACAATCAAGCAATTGCATTCACAATATTAGTGAAATTATGTGACACTAATTATTTTGCAACTTAGAAGCTGAATTTGTGAAGCAGGAAAAGTTTATTAAAATGTTACTGACCTTGTTCATTCCTTTGCCGTGTGGGCAGCTGAATATGAAGTATTTGTAATGAGTTGAATGGAAATGAAAATAGTTGCATAAAGTCAATAATTTGGACTGTCAGTACTAGTGTCAACATTTTTTCAACACTTCATTAAACAAGCAGATCATAAAGTGTGTACATATAGCCAAAGCCAACATCAGAAACAGGTGCCACTACAAAATAACAGAGTATTTTTACTCAAATGCCTTTATCTGTCTGCTTTTTTTATCTGTATCTTTGAACAAGCTCATTGATTTTCACCTCAACACCAATACCAGACACAGAAAACAAGCAGTGGCGAACGGTGCCACTTGGCTGCCTGGGGCGGCACATGTGCAGTCTGTCCTGGCGCGCGCGTCACGACGCGGCCTGATGCATGCGTCGTGATGTCATGACACATGCGCCAGGACAGAACTGCGCATGTCCGTGGCGGTGTGAGGGCGGCAGCACCGAGGGCGGCACGCTCGGCCTGAGGAGGTGAGGGGTGAGCCAGGGGCCGGCAGCGCTGCCCCTGCACGCTGCCCCTGCGCTGCCCCGCCAGACTGGAGCTAGGGGTGGCCCGCCCCCTACGCCCCTCCCTTGCTATGCACCTGAAAACAAAATTGCACCATTCCTTGAATTCAGGGCTGGTGCTCAAATGAGGCTGCTCCCCATTTTAATCTCACAACAACCACATAAGGATGGATAGGCTGAGAGATGGTGATGGGCTGAAAGTCTCTCAAGTGGAGATTTGAATCTAACCACAATATCACACGGAATCTCTGGATTCCCAGAGGGGTAAATGTTTTAGAGTGAAGCCTCTGAAACAATGGGGAAGCAAGGCGTTCCACTGATTTGAACAAAGCTGTATAACTTGCAAAGGATTTTCTCATTATTTCCATTCAGGCATTTCTATTCAGTTGTGGCTCAACAGATCTGTTTCGATTATCATTTCTGTTGACTATAAGACTTTGTTTAATATGAACAGTGAATTTAATTTATTACACACCAGCTTTTCCCATCTAACTAGAATCATGCCAGAATCCACTGAAACTTTACATTTGTTCTTTATTAGTTTTATATATCTAAAATGCAACAAAGACACAAAGACCTCTAGGGCATATGCAAATAATAAGGTATGTAATAAGTAATGAACATAAAACAAAAACAGTGAGATTAAAATTGCAGAGATCTGACCCTTATACGCCCAAGGAAACATCCTAAAATGTTAGCTCTCACCCTATTTCTTGAAGGCCAACAAACCAGGATGGCAATGAGTTCTTGGGATCTGAAGAGCAATACATCACTTTCCTGAGGATGGGAACTTGGGCCTGTCACCCAAAATGATCACTAAAGAAGACTGATGAAAGACCATGCAGGCTTGAATAGTTTAAATTTAACACACTTGATGGGAACTGCATCCAGAAACAAATGTCAATGAAGAAGAGGAGCCAAAGATGCAATGAAGCTCCTACAGTTCATGTGGTTCAGTAGCTGAGAAGATGCATTCTGAATCTACTGCAAATGAAGCTGAAAAGACCAGGAAGTAACCACTTCAAGAAATAAAGAGAAGACCCCCATACCCCTGCAAGATGCACAAGAAAATATGCAGCTTCCCCTCAAGGACAAATGTCCCTGTCTCTCAGAAATAATTGAGGAAAGTGGTCACATGTTCTGGTGTTACCAAACAGAGCCTATGGCTATTTTAAAAAGTGTTAATCAGGAAGAAAGGGATTAGAACCCCCTGAGGGTTCTACTCAAAATATGTTGGTTTCATGTTAAACAATATTTTTCTTATACATCCCTCTTTGTTTGTTTATTCAAAGGAAGACCCCAATACAGCTTTGCTTATATTCCCAGTTGCCTCCAGCACTGCTTTTCCATGTTTAGTTCCTTTTGTGGTGCCACAGAGATTGCAGTCTAAACCTGAGATATGTTGGGCTCTCCATGCCCCAAGGATGCCCCCTTGTTTGGGGTGTGGGGATTACACCAGGCAAATCTTTGGTGTGTATCAATGGCTTGCAGTGGGTACTTATGCTGGTGTGCCCACTGCTGAACATGCAGTCTGAACATGGATTAGCTTGTTTAAACTCTGGTCTAAACTGACCTTCAGGTTTTGTTGCTGCTCTTGATGATATGACCAAGACAGAGACGCTGTCTTGGACCAAAGATTGTGGGTGCCCAACATCATGTCATGTGTGCAACAGCAGGAGGAGGCCTTGCCCAGCACCACACAGCTTCAATGGCTGCAGCTCCTCCTCTTTCATGCTCAGGAGCAGCCTGCCATCAATGCTGTGCTGTTCAGCCTCCTCTGCCCCCTCCATATTGGGGGAGCTGAGCTCCCTACTAAGGTGTATTGAGCATGTTGGTGACACCTCTGCCTTCTAGGATCTTAAGTCATTCAGGGCTGTAAACAATTTAAAATGTTTAATTTAATTTAAAATGTGGGGTTTAATATAGTTGTGATAATCCAAGGATCTTTCCCCTGTACACCAGAGCACTCTTTCTTAATTGAATCAAGGGGAAATAAGGGGGCAACAGGCTGAAGTTGCTCAATGGTGACTGGGAAATTAGCTAGTAGTTGCCTACATCCCACGTGAAAAATTAGCTTTTAGCTCCTAGAATTTGTCTTCCTCAGGAGTTACAGTAAAGAAGAGGTAGTCACAGACATAAGTGGGAGGCTGTGCACATGCCATACATTTAAAGCACCCCCCCCCCAAAAAAAATCAGAATCATGGAAACTGTGGTGGTTAAGGGTGCTGGCAACTGCATTTTTGACACCCATGATTTAAAACTACCTCTTGCATTGTATTCCAGCAATTCATTTATGTGATATGAAGGAAACAATTTATAGGGGAGATCCATGAGTTGCAAAAGTCTGGAAGTAGTTTTGCAGTTCAGTTGGTTTGTCTTTAAGGAATCTCATTAATTTAACCCACTCTTTGGTAGTTCTTAGGAGACATTTGGTGTTTTGAAATATTGCCACTTTAAAACAGGTCCTACCTAGTATGTGGTCATTAGACCAGTTCATTGCAGAGGTTGTATAAGCAGCATGAGTAACTTCTCTGAGCACAAACTCCCCAAAGAGGTATTTTGATCCTTAGTTATCTAAGTTTATGCAAATACTCTTGTCAGAAGAATCCAAGAAGAAAGCTAAATTGTAACATATTGAATCAAATTAGATTATACTTAATCACCATAAGTGGCAGCCACATCCCAAGGTCTTAAAAGGAATTTACTTGGATCCCATCAAAGTAACAATCCCAAATGAAGATTGATCTGTGTAACTCTGATCTCTGTGCTTTACCGCTTGTCATGCATTAATCCTATAAGCTAAGGAGATTCAAGGAACAGATCCGCTGCCTACTCACATTTTACCTGGTGCTATTTACTCATACAATCTTCATCCAGCTTGACAGCAGGGAGCCTTCTATTTTGTAAAGGAACTGGATTTCTTAGAGTTTAAGCCCATCAATGTGAGTTATTCTGAAGGAAAAAAAACAAACATGAATGCAGTTCATCATTTCTAATCAGGCACATCCCACATTTTTCCTATTTAAATAGCTTACTCAACTTCATGTAAAAATGAATTAGGTAGTCAGCAGATATATCATGCTGCTTGCACACTTGAGAAGAAAGAGGAAAAGGAAGGCATGGCAAATGAAATGTCAAAATATAAGAAAGGGTGGTGCATCCTCTGTCCCCCTCCCTGTCACTCCAGTTGATACAATTCCATATCAGTTCAATGAAGTGTTTGCCAGTTTCCTTATTTTACAAGCACTTCTTCCCTTTTGAGTTTGGGTAGAATGGGGTTGTTGTTTTCTTTGATAAGGAGTGATACAGGAAATGCAAGGCAAACAACTTGTGCAAATATATCATGTAAGCTTGATGACTCTTAGCCAAGTGTGTGAAATAGGGTTGCCCAGACCTGTCTCTGAGAAATTCCACCTGTCTTTAAGATTATTATTTTTGCTGTTGTTAAAAGTCCTTAGACGCTTTGCCCAAGATGACACCCAAATCTGCGATGAAATGCTGCTTTAGGTGAAGCTTACAGGCCACTTTGTTGTGGCATCCTCGGGAGCCTGCAGAAGCCGCTCAGTTTATGCACTGCGGCATCCAGCAAGGACATAGCTAGGAGCATAGCTGCCAAGTTTTCCCTTTTCTCGCGAGGAAGCCTATTCAGCATAAGGGAAAATCCCTTTAAAAAAAGGGATAACTTGGCAGCTATGGCTAGGAGAAGGGGATCGTGGCTGGCAGGAGTGGCTGCTGCTCATTGAGATTGGTAGAGAGGGAGGGAGGGAGACCTGCTGTAAATAAAGGCAGAGGCAATGACAGAGAGGGCCAACTAATTCTCATTCCTGCTGAGTTCCATCAGAGCAGCACTGAGATGCAGGAGGAGGAGGAGGAGGATGCTGATAGGCCACCCCTTGGGCTGGCTGTCAGTAAATAGGCAGGCCGCCATGGGCTGGAGGAGGAACACCGACTGAGGTTAGAGGGGCAGTTCCCCACCCACCCACCCACCCCAATGGACCAACCTCCTCTGGCTGCTTGTCTGTCTTTTCCTGCCTCCTCTCTAGAGGAGAGCCTGTAGGAGATTTGGACTGAATCCTTTTTGCTGCTCAGGAGAGTACAAGCCTGCACCAGAAGTGTTTTGTTCGGGAGTATCCTAGGAGGCTATCACTATGCAATCTCTGCTGTTCCCTTGTTTAACCAGAGCTGAACATTTGCTGTATTAAACTATGTGGGTGCATAAGCTCAGGTCCCTAGTTCAAGATTTGCTGTGGATTTGAATCCAGAACTTCTGCAGACTGTGGCTGCAGCTAAGGTGCATTCTAATACATTCACAAGCCTATTGCATATTTAAAAAGGTCAATGGAGTGGGGCAATTGGGTATCATTTAACATAAGGCAGGGCAGTACAATTGTTGCTTATGAGTCACTAAGGGTTAAAAATTACATACCCTGAGGTCATCCACTATTGTCTGTTTATCTTGCATCTGCAGTGTCCTTTGTGTATTCCAATTCTACCGCAGGAGCAGCTTTTTCCAATGGGCTCATCTCATGGTCTTGGTGTTGGGCTTGTAAGGAAAAATCTCATGATGGTCTTCAGCAATGTGGTTGCCTGAAAGTCTTACAGCTGTGCTGTGGCTGTAATGTCTCCGGGAAACCTTGGACCTCAGCAATGAGGAGGCAACGCTGCTAAGACAGTCTCTACTAAGCTGTAGACATAGTTTATTAAAGAATAACACAGCGACAACATCCACCTGGCAAGGGAGGAAAAGCACAAGACGAATGACTGGGTGGGGAACAGGTTACCACTAAAATACCTGTATCCCAGTTAATAGGATTCAGGTGCACATAGTAAGATTCCACACTTAAAGTCACATACATCACAGTGGGATCAGTCCATGGAGAAGGAGCTCCGTAGGGGAGCTGAGCTAAAGCAGAGCCTGAACAGGTTGATCCAGCCTATAAAGGTAAAGGGTAAAGGGACCCCTGACCATTAGGTCCAGTCGTGACTGACTCTGGGGTTGCAGTACTCATCTCGCATTATTGGCCGAGGGAGCCAGCATATGGCTTCCAGGTCATGTGGCCAGCATGACAAAGCTGCTTCTGGCGAACCAGAGCAGCACATGGAAACGCCGTTTACCTTCCCGCTGTAGTGGTTCCTATTTATCTACTTGCATTTTGACGTGCTTTCGAACTGCTAGGTTGGCAGGAGCTGGGACCAAGCAATGGGAGCTCACCCCGTCACAGGGATTTGAACCGCTGACCTTCTGATCAGCAAGCCCTAGGCTCAGTGGTTTAACCACAGCGCCACCTGGGTCCCGATCCAGCCTATAATGAGGCACCAAATATGAAGGCCTCTATTAATGCTTGATGATGTCTGAAAAGAAGTAACCTGCGGATTCTACAATATATATACAAGCCCCCAAAGGGTAGCTTTGTCTACGGTTTGACTTCCCACTCGTTTCTCTCTCTTCCCTTTTTCTGAAATGCCTACTCAGAAATTACAGCCAAACTAAGAAAATATCCATGGAAAATCTTGAAAGTTTAGCCCTAGCTGCTCTGCAGTATGGTCAAACTCTCAGCAAGGTTGTCTGCAATAAGAATGGCTGAGCCCTTCCTGTAAAGGATGGAATACCCTCAGTGTCTGGAATCTTTAGTGATATGGAAAAAGGCTTGGGGACCTTAGATGTCAGCACTCCAGAAGAGGAATTTATAGACTGAACAATCTCTCTTCTATAACCGACACCTGAGGTCCCAGAGGCACTGTGGATTTCTCTCTCTCTTGCATTTCTAGCAATGTGATATATGGTGCAGATGCCATTTGAAGGAACATTTTCACACACAGAAATGATAACTTCAGATTAGAAAGTCAAAACTGATTGAGTTGCCCTTTTGTTCCTTTCCACCAATGATTACTTGTTTACGCAAAATAGAAGGTATCGTTTTCCAGAGAATGGGAGAGAAAAGTTAATGATCCTTGCTCTATCAGTTACTTTTCACCAACAATATTCAAAGTAGGAATGAATGATCTTTCCTAGAAAGTAAAGTAGGAAACTTTCAAAGGCATGTTGGTCTCGTCTGGCCAGACAACAGGTGAAGTGATCTGCTTTAGGCAGCAGCCCGAGGAGAGAAGAAATGAAGGGAGGAACCAGGTGTGAACATTGCAGCAAGACTTGGGCAAATGTTGGCCCTACCGTGTTTCCCCCTTTTTAAGACGTAGTCATTAAGTAAGCCAGGGCAGCAATTTTAGCATTTGAGAAATGTAAGACATACCCCAAAAATAAGACATGCCTGCCAGCTAGGGGCCGGGAACCGGCTGCTGCAGCACGGAGCACCCAGGCACCGGCGAAGCAAGGAAGCAGAGCGGGGAGGTGCAGATCAGCTGTAGCACGGGAATCAGCTGTTCCTGGCTCAGCTGTAGCGCGCGCCTAGGAGGAACTTCAGTGCTGAGGAGGGAAAATGGCGTTTAAAAACGCCGTTTGAAGTGAATTCAGCCTGCCGCCCCCCACCCGGAACCGGCTGCTGCAGCGCAGAGCACTCAGCAGCGCGGATGGAGCGCCCAGCAGCTCCGGGCGGCGGGGCGGCAGGCCTCCTTGGCAGGGCTAGGAAGAGACGAGGCCGCTGGCTCAGGTGCTCCTGACCCCAGCCGCTTCGGTTTTCGCGGATTCAACACTACCGGCACAGTAGCAACGCCGGCGGCAGCAGGAGGAGGAAGCAGCCTGTCAGGTCGGCGCCCAGCAGCGCTGCGCAGAGCGCCCCGAGCCTCCGGGAGCGTTGCTGCTAGAGCGTTGCTCCTGGAGGCTCAGGGCGCTCCGCGAGCCCCTGAGGCGGCTGCCGGCTCCCGCTCCGCCCCGCAGAGTCCCAAGTCAATGGGCCCTGACTAGAAGCAACAGGAGCGCTGGCTCCCTGCTTCGGCCAAAAGGCTTGGTCTCGCCACCGCCTCCTTCTCTGGCCATGCCGCGAGCTTCCCTTTTCGTAAACGCGCAACCAGGTGAAACCCGAGAGCGGCGCTGAGGCAGTTTCAATAAGTAGAGTGGGCGGGCCGTGGCGGGGGGTGGGGGGCAAAACTTTTGCTTGAAAGGCGGCTCCGGGCATCCGAGAGGCAGGCCTTGGTTTGGAGAACGAATCCGGGGCTGCGCAAGAGCGATCGGCCGACAGATCCACTAACGGTTCGCTCTTGTGTCCCTCCCCACTTGCCGTCCCGTTTCGGGTTGCCAAGGCAACTAACAACAAACACCATGCTTTTCTCTTGGTTCTCTCAGGCGAGTTGAGAAAAAGGGGCGAGAAGTGGGGTTTTGTTTTGTTATCGCTCCCGCCGCTTCCTCTCCCGCTCCTCACAGTCAAATAGGCTTCTGGGCTTCGCTGCCGCCGCCGAGTAACCCAAGCGGCTTGCCCCCTTTGCCATTTTAAAAACGTGTTTCCTTTCAGTTACCCTTGCGCCTTGCTTTGTTGCTTATGGTTGAAAACGCCACGTGGCTCGGGGCTGCTGGGCGCCGACCTGGCAGGCCGCCTCCTCCTCCTCCTCCCGGAGGTGCCCAACAGCGCCGCGCAGAGCGCCCCGAGCCTCCGGGAGCCAGCAGCAGCAATGCAGCAGGAGGAGGCAGGTGCCCAGAACCATGCGGTACTTATGGTAATAAACCATTTTTAGACACCCCCCGAAAATAAGCCATAGGCTTATTTTCTTGAGTAAAATTAATATAAGACGGTGTCTTAAAATGTGGGAAACACGGTAGCAGGGAAAGGAATGTGGTTCCTTAAACATAACCTGAATTTCATAATGGATATACTTCTCTTGTCAGCATACCCAGCAATAGGCAACATAATCAGTGTGATGGGACTCTCTTATTTCTGCCTGATGATCACTACCTAACCATGTCAATCTTGTGTCAGGCTGCTAGGTGTGCATTAGCCACACCTAGATAATTTATTTTATGTGACGTCTCATAATTAAATAAGCAAGGATGCTGAGATATTTATCTTATCACAACAGCCAAGCACAGCACACGGGGAAGAAGAGGTGACAAGAAGGCATCGTGTATCTATGCAGAACGTTTTAAAAATAGATTAATATTGTTCTATTTATTAAACAATATAAATAAAAGTCCTTAAACTTAAATTATTATCCAAATGCTAAAAATGCAGGCATCCCAACCCCTTTGTACTGAATGGACAGAACACTGGCAACTGGGAGCAGATGTCATTCTTGGAGATTGGATTTTAGTCACATTCAGCACATGGAAGATTTTAGAGGTCTCTAACATTAGCCAATGATAAACACTGATTCTCAGGCTGCACATAGCTCAGCAGCAGCCTCAAGCTTTAACCCTGCACAAAAATAATTTTACATCCAAATAGTATCGAATTTTGCTCACAGCAAAATTGGGGGTCAATTTGGAAGAACTTTCCATGATGAAACGCTTGTAAACTTTTCAAGGGAAGTCTAAGATACGTCACTAACTGTAAGGGGGAGGGCTTATAGGGAACAGCCCCCCCCCCATCAGGTTGAGTTCCTCTCAGAGCAGCAAGTCCAGTAGTGGATCAGATTACAGGAGTCAGGAAGTAGAGAGGGAGGGGAGAGGCTCTAACAGCATGAAAGAACCTCAACACCGAGTAGAGGAGGAGGCAGCTGGGGAGGAAATGACGGGAGAGCAATCAGAAGGACGGCCCTTCCCCCTGACGCCTGAATTGAGGCGCACGGCACCCCGTAGGGCAATAGGGAGGTGCTTTGGGGTTCCCAAGCTGTTATGCTGGGCGTGAAACAGAAAGAAGCCATTGCGAGGTTCAGACTCAGACTAAGCAGACATGTTTTCCAGACTCTTTGCACTGTAAATAGGATGCACAATAAAAATGCCTTAAAGACAAGCAGGTGTGGAGCGTCGTTACTCAAGAGTAGCCGCAAGAAGGCCTGGAAACGATGCCTTATCATCATCATCATCACTTTTAATTTGTATACCGCCTTTCTATCATACAATACTCAAAGCGGTTTACAAGCTGAAGAAACAGAATCTCATGAAATACAAAACAACCTTATAACTATCTAATGCAATACAAAAATATGATAATAAAACATAGCTTTAAAATAAGCAATCAAATAATGTAACGTTCAACAATCATTACAATAGTATAGAATAATATCAGCATATGAAAATTAAACAGAAACCCATTCTTAACATGTACAATAAATAATTTCAAAACAATCAATAAAACAACAGCAAGCCACAGTGCATAAAACAATACAATACAAATTGAAAAATAGAGACTGGAGGGCGAGGCAAGGCAGGTGGAAAGAGGCCTTGCCTGATGGAGTCTCTCCCCTCACAGTTCTTCCTCCAGGCACAGCTTCCTTATGAGGAGTCCCAGGGCTGGAGGGGGCGAGGCAAGGCAGGTGGAAAGAGGCCTTGCCTGATGGAGTCTCTCCCCTCACCAATGAGGAACGGCTTAGGGAGCTGGGTATGTTTAGCCTGGAGAAGAGAAGGTTAAGGGGTGATATGATAACCATGTTCAAATATATAAAAGGATGTCATATAAAGGAGGGAGAAAGGTTGTTTTCTGCTGCTCCAGAGAAGCGGACACGGAGCAACGGATTCAAACTACAAGAAAGAAGATTCCACCTAAACATTAGGAAGAACTTCCTGACAGTAAGAGCTGTTCGGCAGTGGAATTTGCTGCCAAGGAGTGTGGTGGAGTCTCCTTCTTTGGAGGTCTTTAAGCAGAGGCTTGACAGCCATCTGTCAGGAATGCTTTGATGGTGTTTCCTGCTTGGCAGGGGGTTGGACTGGATGGCCCTTGTGGTCTCTTCCAACTCTATGATTCTATGATTCTATGAACCTCTGACACCAACTTTAGTAAAATTTTGTGGATGTCAAGATTCAAGTCCACAGTGGGTCCAAAACTGGTAACCTGAATGACATCAGGCAATGATTCAACCTGTGCCCTGCCACCACCCGCCTGTCAGCAAAGACATAAACTTCAGGGAGACTGGCCACACCAGCAAGGATCCTCTTTCACCAACAGGCCAGAGTGAATCCCATAATAGTAGTGGGCACTTTCCTTGGTGGGAGTAGCTTGGCAATTCTGGGCTGGCTGCGGATGGTCTTTGGGTTTGCTTATACATACATGCCTACATACATACATGCACCTTTTACATAGAGCCATGCTCAAGATGGCTTACAACATGAAGAAAAGTTGCACAATTCAAAATGAAGAGCTACGTTTATTCTTCATTTGTTATGTAAGATACCTGATGTGGATGACCAAGTGAAAATCACATATTTGTGTTGACAAAGTTGCAGTTGTTGCCCAAAATTTAGAGCATTCGTTCAGGATAACATGGTGGACTGTAAAGATTAAATTGGAAATGAAATAAAAAAACCTATTTGAAATGTAAACCTATTTGTATATATATTGTGTTTTAATGATGTGTATAGGATGGATATTCTTTTTTCCAGTGGTTGATATGGCCATGATGGTTGAAATAACAACAAATAATAAACAGAAACAGAAAAAAGTAGTCATAAATAAAACATCAAAAAGTGCACAACCATATTGAACAATTTCCACACAAATCATAATGAGGATACCAAAAAAGATACACAAAATAATATCAATACCAGCAGCAACCCCCTCCCAATGCAACCCCTAACCAATCCCTCAGCCCAAGAGTCTGTTCAGCAGTTTCAGCTTTTGTAGCTGGAGGCAGTCCGGGCCCCACCCTCCCAGGCCAGATGGGGAAAGGCCTGCAAGGCAGGGAACAGGTCTCCCAGGACTCACAGCCAAATGGTCCTCCATCTAAACTCATCCTGGCACAGAGCCTGGCCACCCAGACCTCCACTGAAGACAAGTCTGACCAAGGGCGGCAGGGGGTGGGGGGTGGGGTGGTTGAGCAGCAAAAATACACTACCAAAGGTCTTCTGGAATTGTATGAAGCAAACAGAGTCAATAGTTCTCTTCTATTATTCCAATTTCTGAAGAGTGGGCTTGAATGACTAATTATAGAATCAAGAACCAGATTAAAAATTGTGTTAAATTACAGCATATGCCCAAAATTCGATGAAGACTGACAATCCTGGACAAACTGATTAAATTTCTGAAAAGACAAATATATTTTCCTACTTTTCAAACACACTAGTGAATGCAGGTTAGGTGACGGTCAGCACCTACCAGATTACGACATTCTCAAACTTGTCTGTGATTATCAACATTTACAATGCATGTAGACCATGGCCAACCTTCAGGCTCTCACTGCACCAGATACATAACAATTGTGCATATAGATGTTCTTCTGCATTGTGTGCTTAGCTACTGAAGTCTGTAATAAGATATTTTAGCAATTTTTTTGAGCCAAGCATCTTTTGCCACTTTGCATTTCACCCCCCCCCCTGTTCCCCTTTAAATGGCAAATCAAAGGCAATGAAGAGCACTAGAGCTTTTCTTGGGGAAAGGAGCTGTTTTTTGTAAACTCAATAAGCCTCAGAGCTGTTGGTGGGTCACCCTGTTGACTGGGTTGTGGAGGAGATACCATCATTATTTGCTTTCTCCTCTCGTCATTTCATAGAATCTTTTTAATTCATTTGTTGAAACACATGAATATATTGCATCCATTTGCAACTTTACATTAAATGTTTTAAGATTCTGTGTACTGAAATAATGTACTTTCTGGGGTGCTTTGCTTACACACACATGTACAAACTCTCTTTCTCTCACACTTCTGTGTTTTACAAAAATGGAAGGATAGAGAAACTTTTGTCAGGCCATTACAAAACTGTACCCCAAGGTCCAAAAGTCCCTTGTGTAAAAAAAGCTGAAAGGAAGAGCTGGCAGAACATCAAGATAATGCCTTGATCTGAGATTGGCCCAATCTTAAAACCTTACAGGATTGTGGGAAAGGGGCCCTTTTGTTTTTTTGCTCCTTATGACTTACCAATTATTCTAGTTCTGCCTTCTGCTGTAGATCACAGTTAATCCTCTGTTTCATCATTTTTACAGAGATACCCATTAATTTCCATAATGGAAAATAAAACCTGGTCATCTTTGAATAAACCAGAACCTGTTGATTTAATCTGAAGTTGTCCACTCTAGTATTAAGCCTGCCTACTTTACAGGGTTGCTGTTGTGAAGGGATAAAGAAGATTTAACAATCTTATATATATATATATATATATATATATATATATATATATATATATATATAGTGCCTAGTTGTACGCCAGTCTAATGGTTTCATCTGAGACTAGCCCAAATCTTAAAATTTTACAGAATAGAGGTAAGAGACTTCTTATCCTATTAAGCCCAATGATTTCTAAAACATCATTACAATTCTGTCCAATAGCCTATCTACTGTACATTCCAATAACTCCCTAAATATGTGTCCAATAGTGAGTGCCAGGAACCTGTATATTGTCCTGTCTTGTCTTGATGTTTCCTATGTTTAACTTAAAACACACAGCTGTCATACTCAGAGTTAGGGATGAGACTCACTTCTCAGTACTTGTTCTTTTAGTGATTGTGATTTTCATAACTCAAGCTCAGATTGCAGTGACTTAAAATTGATTGATTGATTGAATTTATATACCACCCTATACTCTCAGGTTTTAGGGCGGTTCACAGTACAAAATCAAAATATAATACCACAAAATACGCAATCAAAACGAAAACAACAGCAACCCAATAAAGCTCCCTCAACACATTTTAAAAGGGCATAAGATGTCAATCAAATCAACCAAAGGCCTGGTTACAAAGGAACGCTTTTTCCTAGCACCTAAAGGTATATAATGAAGGCACCCGGCGAACTTCCTTGGGGAGAGCATTCCACAGATGGGGAGCCACTGCAGAGAAGGCCCTTTCTCATGTTGCCAGCCTCCGGACTTCTCGAAGAGGAGACACACAAAGAAGGACCTCAGAAGATGATCTCAGGGTCTGGATAGGTTCATATGGAAAAAGGTGGTCCTTGAGGTATTACAGTCCTGAGCCATTTAAGGCTTTATAGGTCAAAACCAGCACTTTGAATTGGGCTCAGAAACAAATTGGTAGCCAGTGCAGTTGGATCAGGATTGGTGTAATATACTCAAACTGTCTTGCTCCGGTGAGCAACCTGGCCACTGAATTCTATACTAGCTGAACCATCTTCAGAGGTATAAAGCATTGCATTAATCTAGCCAAAAAGCTAGAGCTGCCATATGTCCGGAATTTCCCGGACATTGCCGGAATATGGCAGTCGTAAGCAGTGCTGGGCAGAAATCACTTAAATGTCTAGAAAAATTTGTACATATGGCAATCCATGTCAGAAGTTTAGATGTTGTCAAATTTCCTTAAGACTAGCTCAATAACTTCATTTCTTTGTGGTTTTGCAGTACGTTTTCCCTACTGACACACCTTCTATGGATCTGCTGTGGCATGACATAACCACAGAGGTGTCATATGTCATTGTAGGGCACACCCCATTTTGTCTTGGGGTATAAATCCCCTCCCTGTTGGTCAGCTGTGGGATCACATGGTTGAAGAGAGGTCACATGGCTTCTGTGGCATCAGGGCCATAATCATTCTGATGTGGACAGGACTTAAGAAATTTAAGTGGAGGGAAAGCACCTTTACTACTCTCAGAGAGCCATTGGCTACCAGGTGGTTCCCAGGGGTTCTCAAAGTGTTACTCTTAAGGCCACAGCATCATAGCTGCCAAGTTATCCCTTTTTTTAAGGGAAATTCCCTTATGCTGAATAGGCTTCCTCGTGAGAAAAGGGAAAACTTGGCAGCTATGCACAGCATCCCAGACCACATAGGTCATGCTCTTAACTGCCATATTCATTGCACCACCTCCATAGACTTTCTGTTCCGTTTCAAATGTGTTGCTGCCTATGTTCAGCAAATGGTGTTCTTTTCAGATGACACCCCCCCCATTTCTTCCCTATCTTTGCATGTGTAGACCCTTTAACCACCCCCAAATAAATTCAGACAAGACTCAATTTTTTGGTTTGGTTTTTGGCAGAATTGAGACCACAACTTTCTTGATTACAATAAAGGTTGCATAGGCTCTGCTTCGACTAGCTCCCTGCACCCTTGCAGGCAGCGCTGACCCAGGGCACACCATAGGTCAGCCAAGGGTGAACACACGGCACAATGGAAAGTGGAGTCAAGCCAGTTGACCAGCCAGATGTCCCCCTGGACTCTGGCTCTGGGCACAACCCCCTCTCAGGGTTGACCAGCCAAAGAGTCCCTGGATTCCTTTAACAGAATACCCATCGCATAGGGATGGCCAGAGCATTCTGCCACCCCTATCACCTGAACTAGAGCCTATCTGCAACTTTACAAGTTCTGACAATTTGCTACACAGCAGGCAAAACCCAAATGGCACCAAGCCAATCTGCCAAGTGGGGAAAATTCCTGCCGAGCCCCTGTCCCAACGACAGATGACACACGATGGCATAGCAAGGTTATACGTGCAAGCCCTAAATATAGGGGGAGGTGGGCGGATGTTCTGATGCACTGGCCCCAAAGAGGAAGCTCAGGGCTTATATAGAGGTCCCTCGATAGACTTTAGCTGGCATCCCATTGGTCTAATTGCACCCAGCATCGAGGGACCTCCAATAGGGTGCTGTGGTTATTCAAACATTCCCACCCACAACACAGGGTTTGGTTGCCAGGTCACACCACAACACGTGTCCTCTTGTTAGGGAGGCCCCGATTTAACAGTGAGCCTATAGCTACTTTTGTTCTCAGATGCATATATCTGTGTTAGATGCATAAAATTAGGAAAATATGTTTGCAGAGGTTTAACTTAGCTGTGTAGTTCAGAAGATGTGCTTAAACTGTTTGAACCCCTCTAAAGAGTGCAGGAAACTAATCGGTCTGTGGGTTCTCTCATGAGGACTTCATAAACACTCTAAGCTCAAGAGCAACAAATCTATATTTGGAACTGCAAAACAAAAGAATAGCTGAAACCAAACCTACCCCTCCCCAGCCCCCAGTTTATGCTTACTGCTTTGAAGAACAATATTTACATCTACATTCTGCTGGAAAGCCTTGTCGCTTCCACTCAAAGTGCATTTTAAAAAGCAGGATAATTTTATTGTACTTGTAACAAGCAACAAGGGACAATGAAAATGTGATTCTTTTGGACTGCAAACAAAATCACGGCAAAGCAGTATTGTCAACAGGAGGAGTTGCAGGATGTGCCCTTTTTATTTAAGAGCTGATCCTGTCAGTTTCAGGCCAGGGCAAGGTGCTTCTCACAAAGGAAGAGGAGACTCAGCCCGAAGCTCACTGTCTGCTTCATATGAACTCAAGTTGTTCTCCAGATGCGAGGTATAAATAGAAAGGGGGGGGGGAGGTTCAAAGCTCGATTGACAGTCATGCTGCTTCAAGTGTCTCAGAAACATTACGATAAGAACTTAATGCCCTCGAACTCATGGCAGAGAGGAGACCTTTTTTCACCTGAAAGTGATGCTCCTGTTATTGCTGACTGCTAAGCCAACAGCTTACCAGAGGGAAATTCAAAGGGCCACAGATTTAGGCCAGCAGATTTAGGTCAAGATTTGTGTACTCAAAGTGCTACTTAATTGGTTGCTTAGTTGGCTGCCACAGACTCACGTTATTATTATTATTATTTTGCTTTTTAACTTTTCTTTTCTTTTTTCTTTTTTACTGCCACTCTGTTTCACAGCAAGAAAGCCTTTCTAAGCAGCTAGTTTAAAGACTTCTGGTGTCACTTTTGCTCTGTGCATCAAAAACAAAACTTAGGTTGGTTTGTTTTTAAACAGACTCACTGAAATCCCTGCTGACAACTAAAAGGAGGTTTTCTCCACAAACCTCCTAGGAAATTTCATTGCGGACCATTCCCTGTTCTCCCCACCCTGTGCAGAAAAAAAGAGTTCTGTGTCCACATTTGGAATTATGGGCCACTCATTCTCAACACAAGAGACTGGCTCTGTGCCAGACTGCAAATGGGTTGGTCCCCGTCCCTCAACCTGCTGGTACCGGTAGGTAGTTAGGAAAGACAAAGGCCAGAGGTGCATTGTGTATGTGTGTCAGCTAGAAGCTGGAAGAAAATCTTCAGCCTGGGAAGCCAGAGAGAGTCAGAACAGTGTTTGATTTCTGTTTGAATCCAAGGCTGTGCCTTGGCAGCAAGACCCTCTTGGGGTGTCCATCGCAGGCTCAGGTAGCATATAGGTGTAAATAACCTGTATACCAGTGCTTTTTTTATATATATATAGAAAAAGTGGTGCTCACCAAGAGCACCTCTGTTGTTCTTTTCTAATGGCAATGGCGCCCACCTGAGAAGGTACCGGAACAGAATTCCAGGGAGTTCCAGCTGAAAAAAAGGCCCTGAAGACACCACTGTTGTTTTGAACAAGTGTCCTGTTGTTGAGGTGACAGTACAAATGAATCACACCAGTAGTGAGATGAAGGGTTTACTTGTCAAACAGCAGCAAGACAGGCACTAAGATCCTCTTGGCTATCAGCATTTAGTGTAAGGGATCCTTAGAGCAGCATAATATTTTCTTCTTTTTCTTATCTCATCTTGCAAAGCCACCAGTTACAACCCTTGGTTGGGGGGGGGGGAGAGACGGATGATCTGGGGAGCTTGGCCTTTTTTCCCTACCTTAATTTACTGATTAGGTGCTGGTCAGTTCACTTTTTAGGGAAGCAGGACAATTTTTAGGGAAGCAGGACAGAGGCAAAAAGGGCAAGGTCTATACTAGTACAAGAGAGGGGTGTTGGGGGTCAGCAGCCTCTGGTTAGCCTTTGCTGACCATTGCAGTGTAGGGTTATTTTTGAAGGGTGATAAGTCAGGAGGGTTAAAAAGTGACAGAAAGGTCTGAAGCTTACGCTATTCCCCATTTGAGCTGGGTTAAAAGGTTACTGGGGAGACCAAAGTTATGCTTTGCTTGCAAAAGGCTGGTTCCTGAACCAAAATAGCTAAAGTCTGGTGTTTGAGACATGTTGCAGTCTCTGACTAATACCTAGTGTAGGAGGGTCTCTTGGTCTTCTGCTTCCTGGGTTCCTATCACAGGTTCTGCTGTCTCTCATTCTGGGGAAACACAAACCCGGGGTAAGTGCCTGGGACCCCTGGAATATCACACCACTTGGAGACTGCAGTGCCGTGTAACCTTTCACTTTCGGGGCTTTTAATAGGAAAGTGGTTCACATTTTTACAAGTAAAAAAGAATACAAATAAATTGAATTACAACATGCCAATGAGGTGGTGTTGGTGGCATTCTTCTAGATCTCAGCACAGTGTCATTTCCCACCAAACCATGGCAGGGGAACTAGGAACTGCCAGCACCCTTGGTAGGAAAATGCACTCTGCAAGCCCTGCCACCACAACCTCTGTTTTCCCTTCTGCTTGGCTAAATTGGTATTATTGTTATTATTCTTCCAAGGTCGGTTTGGCCACCCTTGTGTCTGCCTTGGCCATGCCTGTGACCATTTGGAAAGGGCTGTTTGCCTAGGTGGGGATTATTCATTCATTCATTTATCAATAAGACAAAAAGAAATAAGACAAATACTAACACTGATTTAAACAAAAATTACGGAAAATACGTATATACCCCACAGTACAAACATAAACCCTGTGCACCCCGTGACTTCCCTTCACCACAAACTCAACTTCCTTAAGTTATAAAATGAATGTTATCATTGCATTCTTGGGATAGTATATCTCTTACAACCATTTCTAATTATTATTATTTTCATTTATCCTTTACATACTTAACCCATGCATATCAACATATTATCTTTAGAACAGTGTTTTTCCATATAGTCCTCGAAACATTGCCATTCTAATCTTATTTTTTTGATTTGTCTGAAGCCTTATGGTAGCTGTTAACTTTGCCAATTCTATAAATTCACTTAATTTACATATCCAATCTTCTTTTGTAGGTATTATATCAGCTTTCCATTTACTGGCGAGGAGTATTCTGGCGGCTGCCATAGCGTATAGAAAAATTCTTCTCTTTTCCTGTGGGATATCCTTCCCTAGAATACCTAATAAATACGCCTCTGGTTTCTTTTCTATAGAGATTTTAAGCATCTTTTTTATCTCTTCATGTATGGTACCCTGGAATTTCTTGATCTTTTCGCAACCCCATGCCTAGGTGGGGATTCTTCAATGCTTGTGGCACCATTAACAGCTCCCTCGGGGATAGCTAAGCTGCGGCTACCCAGGTGTGGCTAAATTATTTGTTTATTAATTTGTTTATTTATTAACTGCCCTTCACCCTAAGGTCCCAGGGCTTTCTCTACAGTGGCTCCCCATCTGTGGAATGCTCTCCCCAGGGAAGTTCCTGGTGCCTTCATTAAACCCCTTTAGGTGCTAGGGAAAATGTTCCCTTTTAATGAGGCCTTTGGTTGATCTGGAAATATGTGGGGGGGTTTTTTGGGGGGGTATATCTATTTTTATTAGGTATTTTGTGGTTTTATATCTTGCTTTTATTCTGTGAACCGCCCTGAGACCCCCAGGTATAGGGCGGTATATAAATTCTAACAACAACAACAACAACAACAACAACAACAACAACAACAACAACAACAACAACAACAACTCCGATCAGCCCCAGCTAGAATGACTAACGGGTCAGAGGTGATCAGAGTAGTGGAAAAATAAACACTATGCAGTAAGGTTTGGATTTGTGCACAAGTTTGCAAAGCACTCCAAATTATTTTTCTCTACCTGTTGCAAACTTTGTCTGTGTATGCAGATGCATACACAAGTAGAAATGAAGATAGCTCTGGCACAGAATTCAGCTTGCTGCCATGGCCCTCATTCTAGCTGAATACTTATTACCCATAGAATGTGCAAATATTCAGTCGCTGGTGATCTCTGGTGCTGAAGATATAATCTTTTATTCATAGAGAACCCAGTTTGGCTTAGGTCCCACACAAATATGAGCCATTGTTTTCGAAACATTTCTTACACACCTACTAACAAAGTCCCCCAGCATATGCCTCAGAGCCAGAAAAGGAGAGAACGGGCATGTATAGGGATGCTTCAGAAAACAGAACTGGTGGCAGGAGAGGCAGAAAGAAGTGGGGGCAGAGATGAAATCGGAACAAAAGTACAAAGAATAGATCTTGTCCCTCTGAAGCTCATTTGACAAAATCAGCTTTATTCAGGCTGGCTGAACTAGGTGGTATATTTGACCACCCATAATTCTTGTCACCACCAGTAAAAAGTGTAAAAATCATGAGTTGTAAGTTATGTAGGTTAGGTGAGGCAAAAGATGCCGAGGTCTCCTCTCCCGGGACTGCCAGTCACAAAAGAAAGCATTAAATTTTTAAAAAGCTATTGTCAAAGACATCACAGATTGGCATCCGCTGCTGCCTTCAATTTGTGTTGCACACAGCAGGGCCCTCTGGCAGTGAGGATCTGAAAATGCCATCAGAGAGGCTTAATTCTTATCAAGCGGGCTTTTAAAACTCATTTACAGCTCCTGACAAAGAAAAGAGGAGAACTGAGATCTTTTTAATTGTATAATGAATGTGAGTGTCAAAAGGTCAGAGAATATCTGAGTTTGTCCTTTGAATGAAATGAAGTGCTTCTCTGGTGTGAATCTTGGATTCTTAAACACTCGTAATTCCTCTTTGCCTTGGGCCTAACACAACTGAGTCGGTTCAGACATTCTCAAAATGCAGTGAATGCCCGTCCTTTTCTGCTAGCTTGGGATACTTGGCAAAAGAAAAGTCTTCCATCCCTCGACACTCAGAACAGTCCTTAGGGAACAGAAAGTTGCCTAAGATGGAGTTGTGAGCCCAACGTACCTTTACCCACAAAACTAACTGGGCATTTCATATATAAAAAATAAAGTGTTAGCTATCTAATGAACCATGTAACATTGTGAAATTTCTGCATCTCTGACTATAATGCCTACCTGAAAGGCACGAAAAGGAAGTAAAGGGAAAAGTTCAGTGATTTCAATTGAAATAGTCCTGGAGAAAGGATTATTTTATATTTAACAATGACAAAAAGAAACAAACCATTGTATGTCAATAGGGAAAAGAGAAAATGCACATGAGGGGATTGTAAAATGACAGTTCTTTACAGGCATAAAAGGTCTAGAAAGTGAATGTTTATGGCCTAGGAAAACACTTTTATTATGCATTTTGAAAAGATATTTGCTTCCCTGTTTACTGTGCATTTGAACACTTTTTTAGATATTGTAACCAGATTTTGCATGCTGACTCCTGAGATCAAGGAAAGCAGGTTTTCCTCTTTGTTTGGATACAGTTGTGTGTCATTTTGAATAACCTTTCAAAACTGCACTATTAACTACTGATTTTATTTATTTATTCCATAAAATTTAGATACCACTTTATTGTAAAAACAAAACCTCAAAATGGCTTTAAAAAATAAAACAATGAACTTGTCAGTGAAAACATTTTAAAACTATTTATAGGAACTCTACAAGGACAGAGCTGATGGGGGAGGCCAAATCCCTGAAAGCACAGCGAACCTCCCCAAGTGGGCCCCAGTAACAACATCAGAGGTCGAGAGCCTGGTAGCACAACTGAAACAGGGGAAAGCCCTGTCAGTATTTTTCACTGCTACTATCACAGAGGTCACATTTCAATAGTTATGAATGTCTGTGTGAATGGAAGTCAGGCTGATAAACATCCACTCTTTGTTCTTTCTCTCTGAGAGAGGCAAGCGTCCCAATATTGGTTATGGGCCCAGAGTTGTTATTTATGGTGGAATGTGGCTCAAGTCCAGCTGCTAATGAGGCAAGTCTGTCTGTTTTGCTGCCAGTTCGCTTGATTAGGCTGAAAGAGGAGTGAAATGCCAATCATAAATCCCTGCTGTTGTGGGCTGCATTTGCTGGCTGAAGAGAATGCTAGAAATGACTCCAACGCAGGGTTGAAATAAGGCTTTCACTTTTCCTTGCCTAGATGCGACATATTATGCCACATGGAGCTTTCAAATGGAAAGTCTACTGCTACATGAGAGGCTATGGCATGTCATTTTGGAAGACACCCCAGCCCCAGTCACGGATGTGTGGACTGCCGCAGATTGGAGGGCCAGAGGTACAATAATGTTGGGAGTCTCTGATGCCCAATTAATCAATCTGCAAGGTAAGCAGACTACAAGGCAGAAGTGGGATGCACTCAGAGACAGATTTGGAGGCCCATCTGACACAGCTAAAATTTCTGCGGGAGGAGCTTAAGAAGAGGGGAGTGAATCTCTCTGAAGATATACAGTGGAACCTTGGTTTATGAACACCTCGGGTTACGAATTTTCGGTTTATGAACACTGCGGACCCATCTGGAACGGATTAATTCACTTTCCATTACTTTCAATGGGAAGGTTCGCTTCAGTTTATGAATGCTTCAGTTTATGAACAGACTTCCGGAACCAATTACACCCATGCTTCGGGTTAAGTACGCTTCAGGTTGAGTACTCCACGGACCCGTCCAGAATGGATTAATCCACTTTCCATTACATTCAATGGGAAAGTTTGCTTCAGTTTATGAACGCTTCAGTTTAAGTACTCCGTGGACCGTCTGGACAGATTAATCCACTTTCCATTACTTTCAATGGGAAAATTCGCTTCAGTTTATGAAGAGACTTCCGGAACCAATTGTGTTCATAAACCGAGGTACCACTGTATTCTGTTTCATGATAATCAATAGCTGGGACGCAAGCTTTGATTCAATTGCTGCTCAGCTGTCCATGATCTCAGCAGCACAGCTGACTGTTGATCATGTGGGAGATGTTTTGCTGAATGAGATGGATTGGAGAGTAGCCGTTAATCATAGCCAGGAGAGGGTTACTAGCAGTGTTCCCAAGCCTTCTGTGCAGAATCCAGAGGGTGCCACAGCTTTAAAGGCACAGTAATGCTTCAACTGCAGAGAAGTATAACATTTGCAAACGTTTTGCAAAAAGCACACCTGGAACAGAAATTTCAACACTGGCTACAACAATAAAATATACTTGCAGATGAACAAGCACGATTCAGAGAAGGATGCTTGATCATTGACCACTGCTTAGTTCTGTAACATATAATAGAAAAGTACTCATCTAGTAATACTATCTCTCTCTATGTGGCTTTCATCAACTTCAGAGCAGCCTTTGACTCCATTTCTAGAATAAAGCTATGGGAAAAAACTGGAGACTTGAGTGCCTGGAGTTGAGTGACTGAGGAGATCAAAAGTGATTATGAGGCTATGAACCAATCTATGCAAGAAATACATTTTTTTGCACACTACTTTAAAAATACAGGACGGGTGTATAGACACCATGTTAACCAACTAACCAACAAACATATCTACATGCTTCCAGCTGCCATCCAAAACATACCAAACAATCCATTGTATATAGCCAGGCCCTATGTTACAACCATATCTGTTCCAACTCTACAGACAGAGACTCTCATCTAAGAGATCTATAGCAAACCTTTTTACAACTAAAATATCCACCCGATGAAGTTAAACAACAGATCAACAGAGCCAGACTAATACCCAGAGAGAACCTGCTGCAAGACAGACCCCAAAAAGAAAATAACAAAACACCACTAGTAATGACATACAGCTCCCAAGTTAAAACAGTACAACACATCATCAGAGATCTACAGCCTCTCCTAGACAATGACAGCTCTCTTTCTCAAGCTCTGGGAGGAAGACCTTTCATTGCCTATAGACAGCCACCCAATCTTAAACAACTCCTCACCCACAATAAGACAACCACCAGATTTAACATGGATACTGGTACCAGAGCCTGCAATAAACCCAGATGCCAACTTTGCTGCCACATACACCCGGACAACATCATTACTGGCCCCAACAACATCCAACATACCATCTCAGGACTATTTAATTGCTCATCTTCTAACATTGTGTATGCCATCAAATGCCAACAGTGCCCTTCAGCTCTCTATATTGGACAAACAGGCCAAACCCTACGCCAAAGGATAAATGGACATAAATCTGACATCAGGAACCAGAAGACAGAGAAACCAGTAGGAGAACACTTCAATCTCCCAGGACATTCTATACAAGATCTCAAAGTAGCTGTCTTATTACAAAAGAATTTCAGAAATAGACTGGAAAGAGAAGTTGCTGGACTGCGACTTATTACCAAGCTTAAAACCATGGAGAGACCAGGTCTGAATAAAGACTTAGGATTCTTATCTCATAATACATGATAAAGCCATCTTTAGCCATCTCACCCATTGTTTTTCCTGTAAGACCAATTACAGTTGTTAACAGTCATCAACAGCTATCAGTCAGTCAATCACCCACTCCCCACCCTCTCACTATATATAAGCATCTGGTGACCTTCTGTTTCAGTGTATCTGAAGAAATGTGCATGCATACGAAAGCTCATTCCAATGACAAACTTAGTTGGTCTCTAAGGTGCTGCTGGAAGGAATTTTTTATTTTGTTCCAAGAAGCTTGAATGTGCAACTGTTTCGGGACACGGCAAAACCGGAAGTCTCTATTTGCACTTTCCAGAAACAGTTGATGACATTTTCGTTCTGACAAACTTTGCCAGCTATTTGAATGGGTCTCTGTCCTGGGTGTCTGCTTTGTCCTGTGTTTTGTTTCGTGCTGTGTTGTTCTAAACTACTGTAGTTTAGAACTAGTTTTGCTGTGTTGTTGTGTGGCATTGTTCTAAACTACTTTAGAACTGGTTTAGGTAGTCTCACTTTGAGACAAGTTGAGGAAGGTGACAAGTCAATAAATTACTCAAACAATCAATGCAAGAATGTTTTGGCAGTAACAAATAAAAACAAAATTAGGAATCCTTGCATTGTTCATAGTAGTCACAACAAGAAAAAGTCCAACAGCCTGTCTCATGTTTTCAAGGCACCTGGAGTCTCCCAAAATATTAGGATGTAAAGGATGTGGACCTTGCTCTTATGGCAGCCCCAAAGAATGACCTTAAGGGGTCTTGGATAGCAATCCACCCAGAGCCCTCTTGCTTGCTGATTGGGCCCCATTTGTGGTGGAAATTGAGAGGTGCTCTTCAGGCACCTACCTGCTCCTTCTAATAACTACATTAAAGAGTACGGAGCATTTCATATCCAGGATTCCAAAGTAAGCACGCTTGAACTACATATAGCGTTAAAAGAAATGGGTGGTGCTTGGGTATTATCCAGCAATGGGCTTATACCTTTCATGTAAACCATGATATAGCCTGTCTACATGCAAATGAAGTGAAATAAAAACAAGAGTTTTGTATTTTCAATTGATGTAGATAAGCATAAATAGGAAGCAATTGCTCATCAAGTAAACTTTAAATTATATGTGATTTCATATGCATGTGCACACATTGGATTAAGTACTACAGGTTTTTTCCCTAAACCCATATATATATATATATAGAGAGAGAGAGAGAGAGAGAGAGAAGGCTAGTTTGAAAAAAAATCCTCTACAGATTTTAAAGAATTTAATTCAAGTCCTGTTAATTTTTCAGTTCTGAAATTAATGGGCAAATTCACATTGTTAAGCACATTGTAGCATGCCCATCAATAATATTTTTTCATATATTTTAATTAAAATATTAGGATTTAGAAGAATACATCATTTATAAAAACTGGAAATTATTACTATCACAGACTCCCAAAGGATCACATTGTCTTTTAGCAAGCAAAGATTTTTTTTTTTTTAAAGTGGAGGCGTCAGCTTGTAAATAATCTTAAAACTGATCAGCAACTCTGGTACATAATGGTTTACTAGATATTGACCATAATTTACTTTCTGCCCATCTCTGCTCTACAGGGCATAAGAAAGGCCAGCAAGCAGTATGTTTTCAGAATACATACATTACAAAATCAGCTGAACTGTACAAGCTCATTTGCCTATTCTTTAAACAGCTCCACTTCATACATTAAACATATATTAATGGCAGCTGCTGCTGCAAAATAGATATAATATTTATTACCCCATAAGGATGTTCATCTGCTTCTAGTTGACCTACCTTTTCGAACCTTACAAGAGTCAGCACAAATGCCTCTAGCAAGGTTAGTGGCAAAAGTTACCATTTTGCCACTGCACACCAGAAGATGTGACTGAATCTCCTTCTGTCAGCCAGGCCCAATGGCTTCCCCTTTCATGGCGCCATTTTTCCCACATGGAGGTGTGGCAGGGCAGGCCCACCTATGAGGTAGAATGAAGCAGTCGCCTTGGGCAGCAGAATCCTATAGGGTTCCAATGGGATCCAGCTTCCAACAGGTATCCCATGGGGCTCTCTTTCAGCTGCATCACCACACAGCCCTGAGGAGCAAGGCTTTGGTGGGAGGTGGGAGGCGGGGGGCAGCAGGCAGCATCCGCCTGTTTCACCTCAGGCTGCCCCTGTGCATGGCCATGGTCCTGTTAGCTAGGGATGATGGGAGTTGTAGTCCCAAAATATCTGGAGGGCCAAATTTGCCTATGCCTGGGCTATTCAGTAGCTGCGAAGGAGAGTCTAAGATTTGGCAGTGATGGGTGGGGGTGTCTTCCTATTTAAATACAAGGTGGTTGATGGCTTTTCTCTCCTCCCTCCACCCTCAACCTTTATTTATTTATTTAGAAGCAAGCTTGCAATCATTAAAGGGCCCACAGAAGGAGCCTGGCAGCATTCCTGAACAGAATTCTCCATAGGCGCATCAAGGCTACATTGTGATTTTTAAAAGAAAGGAGAAAAATTGTCCATGACTGCATAAGAACCCCCCCTGAAAATCATAAAAATTCACCCACCCACTTAGATTAAGGCCATAATTGGGAGCATTCCCTCCCCCTCCAGTCCACACTACAAAATTCAGCTAACCTCAATACTTTGGCCAATCAATTGTTTCAATTTTTCCTTTGTTGTTAAATGAATAAACAGCCCTCTTTAGGAGCAAATGTGTTGGGTAACTGTTGGAGGAGGACTCAAAGTGGGCTTGAATGTCTGAAGGAGAAGTTGAAAGAGAAAGAGAAAGAGAAAGAGAAAGGGTTGGAGTGCCCTTGCTTTACGTCTATCAAATTTGAGCCTGTTGCTGGCACACCAAGTTCCACAGGCACCTTTCACAAAAAGATGACTTTTGTGTGAAGCTTAACATTTCTACCTGGCATGAGAAGATGTCGCCTTCTTTGAGGAAGATGTCACCTTCTTTGAGGAACTGTCGTGGCTACTCTGTAAATGTCATAAAAATAATAGGCCCTTAGTACCAAATAGATGCCAAACTCAGGACGTCTGTGTGAATGTCACAGAAATTTATGCGGTGTGCCTACTGCAGGTGTATTTTGTGTGTGTCAAAACCTGTCAGGTTCACCTCCAGGTACATATGCATTTGAGGAGCAGTTACCGGTGGCTAAGAGTAAACTGCTACTTGTATTTTGCATGGGTCAGTAGCTACCGGAGTTTGTCATTATCCACATCGATGAAGAGAGAGAGACTGCCATAGCTGTATTCTGCAACAGGCATTAATGCACTTTACCTCACAGAGCACTCTAATTATCTTCATTTTCATAGCTATATTTATATAACTGGTAAGTTCGTCTCCACCATCCCCAATGCTATTTGAAATTAACATAGAATTTCTCATATTGTGACATTTCCTTTGGTGACACAGGCTCATTTTCTTCCCATCAAGTGATTTCATCATGTTTCCATAGCAGCAAGCCATTACTTCCATTGGAAAGAAGGGCCTGCTGTGTCACTCTTTCCTACAGAGGAGGCGATGAAATTAACCTCTGTAACTCTGCTGTCACTTCATCTTGTCTCTGTGTATGTGGGAGCTGAAGAGTTGCTGGATTATATGTGGCCCTCTCATAAGTGTCAAATATAAGGGACAAGGGACTTTTGACAACCTTTAGGAGCCTTAAGTATGACTTGCAGAACCCCACCGCTTTCCATGAATTTTACTGAGACACTTTCAGGGTTGGAGCATGGATGTCCTTGAATGGCAGTGAGCTCTCCACTGTAAGACATGTCCAAGTTCCATGAGTGTGGCAATAATATGAGAGAAGAGGGCAGTAATTGTTAACAAACAGGCAGCATCACAGAGTCATATTGTGTATACATGCACTCAGCACAACCCTGCCATGCTACCTGTTTGTAATAATTACAGTATTCTTCTCTCAGATTATGGGGGAGCATAGATTGGGGGATGCTTGTCTGTCACAAACACAGAAACGTCTATGCAGTGTGGCAGTGCTTCTGTGAGTATACTGTGTTGTTGTTGTTTAGTCGTTTAGTCGTGTCCGACTCTTCGTGACCCCATGGACCAGAGCACGCCAGGCACTTCTGTCTTCCACTGCCTCCCGCAGTTTGGTCAAACTCATGTTCGTAGCTTCGAGAACACTGTCCAACCACCTTGTCCTCTGTCGTCCCCTTCTCCTAGTGCCCTCAATCTTTCCCAACATCAGGGTCTTTTCTAGGGAGTCTTCTCTTCTCATGAGGTGGCCAAAGTATTGGAGCCTCAGCTTCAGGATCTGCCCTTCCAGTGAGCACTCAGGGCTGATTTCCTTCAGAATGGAGAGGTTTGATCTTCTTGCAGTCCATGGGACTCTCAAGAGTCTCCTCCAGCACCATAATTCAAAAGCATCAATTCTTCGGCGATCAGCCTTCTTTATGGTCCAGCTCTCACTTCCATACATCACTACTGGGAAAACCATAGCTTTAACTATACGGACCTTTGTCGGCAAGGTGATGTCTCTGCTTTTTAAGATGCTGTTTAGGTTTGTCATTGCTTTTCTCCCAAGAAGCAGGCGTCTTTTAATTTCATGACTGCTGTCACCATCTGCAGTGATCAAGGAGCCCAAGAAAGTAAAATCTCTCACTGCCTCCATTTCTTCCCCTTCTATTTGCCAGGAGGTGATGGGACCAGTGGCCATGATCTTGGTTTTTTTGATGTTGAGCTTCAGACCATATTTTGCGCTCTTCTCTTTCACCCTCGTTAAAGTATACTGTAACCACAGAGAATTGAGACCTTGAGTGGATGCGTTGTAGATGGAATCAGAATTGTGGACAGGATCCCAAGGGCCATCTAGTTCAACTCCCTGCAATGCTGGAATCTCAGCTAAAGCATCCATGACAGATGGTCTTCTAACCTCTGCTTAAAAACTTTTAAGGAAGGAGAGCCAGCCACTTCTTGTGGGAACCTGTTCCACTGTCGAACAGCTCTCACTGTCAGATAGTTCTTCCTGATGCCATTTCCCATGTGACAGCCCCTGAGATATCTGAAGATGGCTATCATATCTCTTCTCAGTCTCCTCCTTTCCAGGCTAAACATCCGCAGCTCCATCAAATTTTCCTCATAAGGCTTATATTCCAGAACCTTTAGCATCTTGGTTGCCTTCATTGGAACATGTACCAGCCTGTTAACATACTTCTTAAACTGTGGAGCCTTGGACATAGTACTCCAGGCTTCCCTTGATCTGGACACTCTACTTCTGTTGATGCAGCCAAGAATAGTATTAGCATTCTTTGTCTATTGCATCACACTTTGCCTGCCTCCAGTCTGCAGGGACCTCCCCTGTTCTCCAAGAATTTACCTAGATTGTAGACAGAGGCTCCAAGGTCACACCAGCAAGCTCTGTGGTACCATTGGGTGCAGCTCATCAGGCCCTGGAGATTTGAAGTCATTTAAAGTAGCCTGGTGTTCCCTTACCACCTCTTTTCCTGTCTTGGGCTGCAGCTCCCTCCTTACATTGTTTATTATGTTATCAGTCACTGCTTTCCTTTTGGTTACAGGTTCTCTAATGCCGCTTATATAAGTCATTTTTGTAATATATGACTCCTCCCGCATAAATGCATATTAGATACAGTAAATGCAAAAGTGCATGCATCTGCTGTAACATAAAATCCTAGTTAATTTATACTTTAAATGTTTGCAGTAGGCTTGATTTGTGTTTGACAGCTTTCCACGTGAAAAGAACAATAATTAACAATGCATTCCATTGGTTTTAAAAATTCACAGTAGAAATTGGATGAAAGCTGAAATCCTAATGGCCCTTACTGGACAGTAAGCCCCAATCAAGTTTCCATAAATATCCTCAAGTGTGATCTAGAATTTAATTTAGCCTTGGCTGGTTCTTTCCTTGTGGCGGTGGGGCTGCAGGAAGCCTCAGGCATCCTTCCCTAAATCTCCAGACCCTGGTAAGATTTACCCTTCCCTACCATCTATGCTTGGACCTGTATGTGAAATTGGACTTTTTGGAACTACTCATTGACCTCTTGTGACGTGCATAGCAGTGATGGAATAAACATCTGAGCCCATTGAATGTTACCGATACTTGCCTGATATAATATTGGTTTTGCTTGTCTGTTAAATGATTGTTATTATGCTATGGTAGTGATAAATTATTGGTTAGGAAGGTGAGAGTAGTTCTTCATTAATACAACACGTAAATTACATTTATTCTTCATAGTAGTGGGAAACAACAGTAACTCATCGACAGGGTTTCAGATAAAAATAAAAACAAGCCCCACTACATTAGAATGTTTCAAACATGCACACATTCCTCTTTTAAATATGTGATGCAACATGACATTTTCATCTGGTTCTGTCAGGTCACATCATATTATGTCACATTGCAAGACATGTTTAACCTAATGCAAGCTGATCTATCTTGCAATGTCTGTATCAAAAATTTAGAAGCTTTTTTAATATAAAGAACGAACCCACTGGTTGGATATGCTACAAGTTAGCTATATACCTCTGCATCTTGATGATCGGCAGGTGCTTTTATGTGCTCCAAATTGATACCTGGCTTAGTAACAGACTCTTGAGCCCCATATATTTATACATTTTAAAAAATGAGCAATTTTACTGAAATGCCACTTACTTTTTTTGTTGTAATGGGTCTTGACAAGGAAATGTTCATGTTGTGTGACTATGAAAATGCCCTTTCTGGCAGGCAGCCCTCTTGCCAGATTTATTCATCAATGGAATTAAACAACAAGAAAAATGGGCAAAGCTAAAGTCCTGGGGATTTACTAGAGTTTAGTCACATAGTTCCACCATTACTCCAAATGCACATTTGCTAGGTACAGTGGTGCCTCGCTAGATGAATTTAATTCGTTCCACGGGTCTTTTCTTATAACGAAAAATTCGTCTAGCGAATCCCATAGGAATGCATTGAATTTTTTTTTTTTAAATTGCCCATAGGAACGCATTAATTGAATTTCAATGCATTCCTATGGGAAACCGCGATTCGCTAGACAATTTTTTCGTAAAATGAATTCGTCTAGCGAGGCAACCTCCACTAGAAAAAACCTTTCGTTAAGCGGAAATTTCGTTAAGCAGGGCATTCGTTAAGTGAGGCACCACTGTAACTTTTCCAGTTTGAATGTTCTGTTTCAGTGAGAGTAGGCAATTGTGATACTATTCCTCCAAAAATGAGGAGGGCATTTTGGTCTTCTAGTACACCACTGAACAATTTCCAAAGGATCCCCATGTTTTTGCTGATTATGGAAATGATTGCATTTAAAAATAAAATAAAAAAATAAAGCCCTTAAGCATCTGGCTGGGTTTTCCCTTGCATGAAAAGCACCCCCCCCGGGGGCTAAAGGGCTTTCCTCAGACAGGCTGATCAGGGCTCCCCATGGAGGGACCTGGTTTGAACAGAGATATCGGATTCTTATCTCATTATACATGATAAGCGATCTTCAGCCATCTCAACCCTTGCTTTTTCATGCAAAACCATTTGCAGACGTTTTCGGTCATCAACAGCTATCAGTCAGTCAATCACCCATTTCCACCACCCTTCTGAGTGATCCCCCCTCCCCTCCCCATCCCCACCCCCTCCCCACCCCTTCTCTACATAAGTGCCTGGGGACTCCTATTTCACTGTATCTGAAGAAGTTGCATGCACACGAAAGCTCATACCAAAATAAAAACTTAGTTGGTCTTTAAGGTGCTACTGAAGGATTTTTTTTATTTTACTTCGACCCAGACCAACACGGCTACCTACCTGCAGGTAAAACAGTAAAGGTAAAGGACCCCTGGATGGTTAAGTCCAGTCAAAGGTGACTCTGGGGTTGCGGCATTCATCTCGCTTTACAGGCCGAGGGAGCGGTGTTTGTGCACAGACAGCTTTCTGGGTCATGTGGCCAGCAGGACTAAACTGCTTCTGGGTCAACGGGACACTGTGATGGAAGCCAGAGGGCACAAAAAACGCCATTTACCTTCCTGCCACAGCAGCACCTATTTAGCTACTTGCACTGGTTGATTTTAAACTGCAATCCTACAGTCACTTAGCTAGGAGTAAGTCCCAATGAACTTATTGAAACATATTGTGCTCTTAGTCTCCCACCAGCAAATGCTTTCTCCAAATGGAAGGAAGCCTTTTGCTCCTCACACCTCACAGAGAAATCAGATGTTATTTCACAGGTAACATTTTCTTTTAAAAGAGTGTTATCATTAATTCACGCAGTTGAATGTAATGGTTAGGTGTCTATAAACTGGCTTGCTTTTCTGCAAGTAGCAAAGAGGAGACTGCAGGTAGCTTGAATGGGCAATTAATTGCCACATTTAGTTTTATTCTGTTTAAAGGTAAAGGGACCCCTGACCATTAGGTCCAGTCATGGGCGACTCTGGGGTTGCGTGCTCATCTCGCATTATTGGCCGAGGGAGCCAGTGTACAGTTTCCGGGTCATGTGGCCAGCATGACTAAGCCGCTTCTGGCAAACCAGAGCAGCGCACAGAAGCACTGTTTACCTTCCTGCCGGAGGGGTACCTATTTATCTACTTGCACTTTGACGTGCTTTCGAACTGCTAGGTTGGCAGGAGCAGGGACCGAGCAATGGGAGCTCACCCCGTCGCGTGGATTTGAACCGCCGGCCTTCTGATCAGCAAGCCCTAGGCTCTGTGGTTTAACCCACAGTTATATATTTTATTTATACATACCATCCTTCATCCTAACATCACCTTATTTTTGCCAAAACAAAAATAGTTCTGAGATTTCTGCCTTTATATACAGACACTGTGGGCTGAAAACTGCCAAGTTCTAATTGATTAAGGCCATTAATATTCAGGGTGGATGTTTTTTGTTTCCCTCAAAATTATCCTGACAAATCTGCTCAGCAATGGGGTGTGACATACTTTGAGACTATCCACAGGATAGAATTCTACATTCCTAATAATGACATTACGATATTGGCACGTTTGTTTTTAATCCCTTTTGTAATGCAGAATTTGCCTCTTTCTTAACTACGGCAGCATGAGCCCCAAAACTCTTTCCTGGTCAGCCACCCATACCCTGGGGATCATCTAGTCCAATCCCCTGCAATGCAGGAATCTCAGCTTGATCATCCATGACAAATGGGCATCCAACCTCTACTTAAAAACCTTCAAGGAAGGAGAGTCTGCAACCTCACAAGGGAGACCGTTCCACTGTCAAACAGCTCTTATCATCAGAAAGTTATTCCTGACGTTTTTTGTAGTTGCTTGTAATTAGATTTTTTTGGGGACCACCCTCCATTCACAGGGTGTGTGGAGTCATGTCCCTGTGGCCAGCCATTCTCAATTCCCCACCTGCCAAAGCGAAAGTTCAAACTGCCCAGCCTGGTTCACCAACTGAGGATGAAAGCCGACTTTGCAGTGCAGTCGGCCGAAGAGCAAAACCTCCCTCCCTTCCTTCACGCTGCTTTTTATCAATTTTGTCTTAACCATGTTTTTCTTCCAGTGCACTCTGTGTTTGACTTTACTAGGGTTTCCCAACGGTTGGTGTATATGAAGCCGGGAAGGAACTTCCCTGCAAACAGATTGGGCCCATTTGGAGGTTTTTATTTTCTCATAGCAAAATGTCACAACTGGGTCATCCTAGTCATCCAGGGGTCACTGGGTCATCCTAGTCATCCAGGTTTGCGTGAAGGGGTGCATCACCCCCATCTAAAGCAGGTGCAATCTCAGGGTGCTCCATTAGAGGGCTCTAGGTGGGACAGTGGGACCATACAGCTTCCAGTGGCACCCTGGGGTGGGGATGGCCCTCTCGGCAGATAGCATCTGGGGGAGGCCACTACCCTTGGCACAGCCCAGTTCCATTTGCAGGTGCCAGTGATCAGTGGTGGTTTGCAAACCTTGCTTTCCTCATCAAGCTGGTGTCAGGTGTGGGGCATGCACACGAAAGCTCATACCAAAATAAAAACTTAGTTGGTCTTTAAGGTGCTACTGAAGGAATTTTTTTTATTTTGTTTTGACTCAGACCAACACGGCTACCTACCTGTAACTGTAATTTTAATGTTATTTCTAAAAATAAAAAATAAAAATACTCCACTGTAATATTATCTTCTTAAAATAGTGATCACAGCAAGTTCCTTCATTTGTCTTGGTAGCTGTATTTTATTTAATAAAGCTCCTGTGAGGCTTGGAGATCTTTTCTTTTCTTTTCTTCCTTTCCTTTAGTGTATGTAAGCAGAAACCAATGCCATTACTGCCTGGGAATTGCTAGACATTTGCTGAAATGTGACGGGGATCATATGCTTGCTGGTCTCGATACACATAAATCATTTATCACTCTCCCATGACTTTTATTAATGGCTCAGCTATATCCGTCTCCCCATTCTAACAGTGTCATCTTCTGAAACAATTCTGCTTCACTCTCACCCATGTGATCTGGCTTTCGTTTTAATGTTACTTAAAAAGACAGTTACAGGTAGGTAGCCGTGTTGGTCTGAGTCGAAGCAAAATAAAAAAATTCCTTCAGTAGCACCTTAAAGACCAACTAAGTTTATATTTTGGTATGAGCTTTCGTGTGCATGCACACTTCTTCAGATACACTAGAAACAGAAGTGATCAAGCTTTCTTTAGCACCTCAGCCCAGGACTAATTGCAGCCATCAGCAGCCATTAACACCCATTTACAGGTTTACCACTCCCATCAGCCCATCTCCCATTCCCACCCACCCCCACCACCCTCTGTATATATATAGGGTCTGACACTTCTGTTTCTAGTGTATCTGAAGAAGTGTGCATGCACACGAAAGCTCATACCAAAATATAAACTTAGTTGGTCTTTAAGGTGCTACTGAAGGAATTTTTTTATTAAAAAGACAGCTTCTTGTCACCCTTTGCAGACAAGTATCATAAGGCTTCTGCTTGATGTTTCTACAAGGTTCTACATTCTTCTAGATGTTTCTCTGTTAAAATGGCTTTGCAACTTGATATCTTTTATTCTTCTAATATCGTTTGTGGCAGATGGACAATTGGGAAGTACATCCCAAAATGCTCGACTGAGGGCCACTTCAGACATCACCATGGCCCTGTGGGAACCACTTCCATGTGCATGCAGGAAGGAGCTAGATGCAGGATCAGTGAAATGGTTCCTTCACAAGTCAGGGTCACCTGCAATGGCCAACTCTGCTTCATCTGTGGCTAAACTGATGTGGAAGTTGATTCCCCTCTGCCGAGATCATTTCTGCATTGGCCCAGAGAGACCCTGGGGCTACTTGAGGTGAAAGCTTCAAGACTATAGCTGAATGTCTCATCAGATGAGGAGGAAATTAGCACACTGCTTTGGGGAAACAGCATGATTAAAAGCTAATGAAAAGTACAGGGGGCAATTAATATGTTAAATTATGGGGAAATGTATACTGAGAAGGGAAATGATGAGTCACAGAGTATTTCTCCCTCTTGAATTGTGCTCAGAACTTACTTGGCCCACAGTGAAATATGTTGTGAAACTGAGATTGTTTTGTTTTCTTCTATATCCCCAAATTGGAGGCAACTAATGCCTAACATTTTCAGTCTTTTGCTTTTATAAAGACATTATTTTTCACAGAATGTAAGCAAAAATCACATTGAATTTACACTTGTGCACTCGTGGAGAGCCGCCCGGCAGGGGACCCTAATTTGGCCGGTGTTGCCATTTCCCCCAGCCAGCGCACCTGCCCCACACCTTTTTTATTTTATTAAAATTACACTTTGCTTCAGGAAGCAGAATTCATATATTTCTTGCTGCTCCTACTAAAGCTACTGGAACCTAAGGTGTAAACCTAAGAACTGAACTTAAACTTGAATATCTCGGCTGCTGTGAGCCTAAACTGAAAAAGAACCCCTAAACCAGGCACCCCCAAACTGCGGCCCTCCAGATGTTTTGGCCTACAACTCCCATGATCCCTAGCTAACAGGACCAGTGGTTGGGGAAGATGAGAATTGTAGTCCAAAACATCTGGAGGGCCGAAGTTTGGGGATGCCTGCCCTAAACAATAGTAACAATAAAACTGCTATACATTTCTTTTTCTTGTTTTCATGAAATTCTTTATTCATGTTTTAAAGCATTACAAAAAGCAAAACCAAGATAATATATACATCTATGTTCATCTGTACATTAAGCAAAATACTTCAACCTAAGAAACAAAAACAATTTCCTCCCTCCCTCACCCGTGTCCTTCCCCCCTATTCCCCCCATCCCACCCTCCCGCCCTCTTCCCTCCTTCCCTTTCCACCTACTCTCGCCCACCCCCTACCCCCTCCCATCTATCATTTTGGTTTTGTCATATATTTTATTATATATTATATAAAGAGAAGGAAAGGGGGCAAAGGGGGCAAAAGGGGGGGTGAGAACAAGCGGAGAGGAAAGCAATGAGTAAGAAAAAGGGCCTAACTATGTGATGTATGGAAGTGAGAGCTGGACCATAAAGAAGGCTGATCGTCGAAGAATTGATGCTTTTGAATTATGGTGCTGGAGGAGACTCTTGAGAGTCCCATGGACTGCAAGAAGATCAAACCTATCCATTCTGAAGGAAATCAGCCCTGAGTGCTCCCTGGAAGGACAGATCGTGAAGCTGAGGCTCCAATACTTTGGCCACCTCATGAGAAGAGAAGAATCCTTGGAAAAGACCCTGATGTTGGGAAAGATGGAGGGCACTAGGAGAAGGGGACGACAGAGGACGAGATGGTTGGACAGTGTTCTCGAAGCTACGAACATGAGTTTGACCAAACTGCGGGAGGCAGTGCAAGACAGGAGTGCCTGGCGTGCTATGGTCCATGGGGTCACGAAGAGTCGGACACGACTAAACGACTAAACAACAACAACAACAACATATTTTTTATATTTGTTTCTTTTTATTTCCAACTTCCTGCCAATTCCTGATGTATTTCTCTAACCTTAAGCGAACGTACTTAACCCAATATATTTCTCTAAGACACTTATCTAATATGCTCTTTCCTCTTAATGCATCAAAGGTAATTATTTGATTTGAATTTTTTCCCCTCCCCATTCTTCAAGTTCATTAGATTGTTACCAAAATTAGTGCACCTTTGCTGCATTTTTGAACATATTGTTTGTATTTTGCCCATTTCTCTGAGAATTTTTGTTGAGATTTATCCTTCAAATTATTTGTTAATTGTGCCATTTCTGCTAGTTCTTGCATTTTATTCTGCCAGTCAGCTATTGTGGGTGCCTCATTTGAAAACTGGGATACATTTCAAATGACAGGTTCAATGATGTGACCATAGTTAATTTTGAAATAGTGAGGTTGCTATTTAAATGCAGGTTCAAAGGGAGCATCAGAAGGATTGACTCTCACTTGGGTTCTAGAGAGAAGCTGAGATAAAAGTTATACCACAGATTATGCAAAGTACAAATAAATCTAAGAAGATACCAATATGGTTCCTGAGCAGAGTTCAGAACACAGGACGAAAAAAGACATCCTTTGAAGACTTCCTTCTTTGGTACCAAATGTGCAAAAGAAGGAACAGCACAAATTGCTACAAATATTAAACAAGCAATTTAGAAACTCTATATGCACCAATTTACTTATAATTATTAAACACCAAGAAGAACAAACCATGCTGAGGAGCAATAAACAATAATAAGCCTTGAGTAATCAGCACTTACAAATTCATTGCAAGTGTCAACAAATATAAGGGTGGTCAAGTAGATACTGTTGTGACGTGGGGTTTGTGATTTCAGCTCTCTTGACAAAACATGCTGGAGACAGTTCTCTAGTAACAGCTCTTTATTAAAGTGAACAAGACTGAAGACTGAGGAGAGGAAAGCTACATTTATAGGGACAGGGGACTAGCTAGGAAGGGATACATTTTGGAGGGAACAATATCAAGCAATCACAGTGCTGCCTTTTGGAGGAAACCAATAAGACAGAGGATCCAAATACAGCAGCTTAAATGAACCAATAGTAGCTGTACCCTCTGGAACCAAAAGGCAGTTACTTTATCCTAATGCAAATACAGACAATAATAATACAGATATAAAATCCTTTGACTCAATACACAACACCCCTCCCCCCCTAGTGAGCACAGCAGACGTAATCCCTCAGGTACTGTGGGGTCCTACAACTTCTACCTGATCTCCTGACAACAGGTGTTGCAGGTTCTGGATTGGGTGTTACCTGTGGTGGAGGGGCTGCTATAGGGGTTTCATCATGAACAGATGGAGTCCCAGACATCTCAGGGTCCCCGACCTGTACCTCGTCATCATGAGGACTAGCAGACCCTGGTTCATTTGCCCGAGCCCCTGGTGACTGTACCTCTGGACCATTTTCACTCTGGTCTTGCAGCTGTGCGTCATTAGCCAGGGATGAATTATCTGACTCCTCCCTGCTGAGCGCCCGGCGCCTCAGCTGATCTATATGTCTCTTCCAAACTTGCCCATTTTCCAAGGTCACATAATAGGACACAGGTCCACTAGCCCGGGTGATCACACCGGCCACCCACCGCGGACCTCGTGAATAGTTCCTCACCCAGACCAGATCTTCAGGGGCGAGATACCTTGTTGTGTCACTCTCAGCCTGGGGGGTTGCTCTTGAATTACGGTTTGGCATTTTATCTGGGTGGACATAATCCAGCACCGTTACCAGTCTTCTACCTAAGAGCAGCTCGGCTGGCGACTTGCCCGTCGCAGTACACGGCGTCGCATGCTGCAAAAATAACATTCGCGCAATGCGAGCCGACCAGTTACCCTCCATTAAGCGCGCAATGGATTCTTTGGCTGTTCTTACCATGCGCTCAGCCTGCCCATTGGAGGATGGGTGAAAGGGCGCGGATGTGACCCCTCTTATAAAGTTATCAGCCAAGAATGCCCTGAATTCTTGGGATACAAAAGCTGCCCCATTATCTGATACAATGGTCTCAGGTAACCCGTGGGTAGCAAACAGCTGCCTCAACACCTTGATTACGGCAGCTGATGCCATGCTAGGGACCATCGCCACTTCTAACCATTTGGAATATGCATCAACGATAACCAAAAAGACCTTCCCTTGGAATGGCCCAGCAAAATCTATGTGCAGCCGGCTCCAGGGAGTCCTGGACTGCTCCCACCAGTGGACTGGTGCTCTGGCCACTTCTGGCCGCACCTCTTGGCATGCCTTGCATGTTCGTACCCATTGTTCTATGTTCTGGTCCATTCCAGGCCACCACACATAACATCGGGCTAGCGACTTCATCCTGACCATTCCCGGGTGTCCCATGTGAAGCGTCTCAAGAACCCTGTTTCTCAGTGGTGCTGGGATTATCACCCTATCTCCCCATAGGAGACAACCCTTATGCATGGACAATTCGTGCTGCCTTGTCGCATAAGGCCTGAATTTTTCTTCATGCGGACCACCTGGCCACCCCCTCCCCACCCAAGTGAGCACACGGGAGAGAACAGCATCTTTCCTAGTTTTCTCAGCTATATCCGTAGCTGTTACAGGAGCCCCCGGAAGTGTTTCTAGCATCATAATGTGCTCCGCCGGAGCAGGATCCTCATTGCTCCCGCCAGGAAGGGGCAATCGACTCAGCGCATCAGCATGGCACAACTGTTTCCCCGGCACATGGGTCAAGGTGTACTGGAACCCATTCAGGAATATTGACCAACGCAACATTCTGGGGGAGAGAATTTGTGGCGTTTGTTTGTTTGGGTTGAACAACCCTAACAGTGGTTTGTGGTCCGTTTCAATGGAGAAATGGCGACCGTACAAATAATCATAGAACCTTTTGATTCCGGACACAATAGCCAGTGCCTCTTTATCAATTTGAGCATAGTTGCGCTCTGTGGGCGACAACGTACGGGAATAGAAAGAGATGGGCTTTTCCGACCCATCCGGTTCCCTATGACTCAGCACAGCCCCCAGACCGTATTGAGAGGCATCACATGCCAGGACCAGCGGCTTTGACTCATCATAATGAGCAAGGACGCTCCTGCTACTCAGCATTCCTCGCAAGGAGTCAAAAGCCTTCTGCTGCTCCCGCCCCCATCGCCACACATTCTTTTTCTGCAATAGTCTATGTAATGGTTCAGCTACCGAAGCTTTCTGGGGTAAGAACGAATGATAAAAGTTAATAAGTCCCAGGAATGACTGCAACTCCGTCTTGTTCTGTGGTCGTGGTGCCTCGATGATGGCCTTAATCTTAGCATCTGTGGGGTGGATGCCTGATGCATCAATTTTAAACCCCAAGAAATCCACAGTTGGCACCCCAAAACTGCATTTTTCTTTTTTCAGTTGCAACCCCACCTCCTTGAACTTGAGCAACACTGCACGGACACGCGCAACCAGTTCCTGTGGGTCTTTTCCAGCAATCAAAACATCATCAAAAAATGGCAAGACCCCCGGCAGACCTCTTAACAGGCGTTCCATGAGCCCTTGAAAAATCCCTGGGGCCACACAAACTCCGAACTGTAATCTGTTAACTCTGAACGCCCCTTTATGTGTGACAATAGTCTGTGCTTCCGCTGATTGTGGGGTTACTGGCAGCTGTTGGTAAGCTTGTGCCAGGTCAATTTTGGCGAACACCTTGCCCCCAGCCAGTTTAGCCAACAGATGTGATACAACTGGAATGGGGTATGAGTTTCCCCTGAGTGCCTTATTGATAGTACATTTGTAATCTGCACATATCCTGACTTCCCCATTTGCTTTAAGGGGTGTGACGATTGGAGTCTCCCACTTAGCAGAGTCCACGGGTGAGAGAACTCCCTGCTTGACCAATTTATCCAGCTCTGCCTCGATCTTGGGTTGCAGTGCAAATGGCACTCGCCTTGGTTTGAGTCGGATTGGAGCCACCCCGGGGTCCAACTCGAAGTCAACTGGGGGCCCTTTATAACAACCCAGTTTTCCATTAAAGAGACCAGCAAATTCCTTGCATAATACCTCACTCATCTCAGGGCAGGTTTGGATTGAATTAAGCCCTGAGATACTCAGTCCCAGGGCAGGGAACCAGTCAGTGCCCAGGAGACTGGGGCGACTGCCCTTCGCAATCACCAGTTTGAGTACAGCCTGTTTGTCCCGGAACTGTACTCTCACGGCACACATTCCCATAACATGGATGCGTCCTGCTGAGTACGACTGCAAGGTTGCCGGAAAGGGCTCCAGAGGGGGCAACTTACCCCTGGGGAAGAATGTCTTCGCGGTCTGGTCCGACACGATGGTGAATGCGGATCCGGAGTCCACCTCCATGTCGCACTGCTGACCCTCAATCTTCACCTTGACGTGTGCCTTGCCTTGCGCTGGAAACTGCACGGCCCTCCCGTTGATCTCCGTTACGTAGTGGCAGTCCTTTAGAAAACGAGTTGCTGTGGGCGGTCTGCGATGCTCCAGTCTAGGTGCTCCTGTCGCTCCCGACGCCGCCGATCTACAGACCCTGGCGATGTGACCCGTCTTTCCGCACGTCCGGCAGATAGCATCCCTGAAACGACAACTCTTCCTTTCATGGTTTCCGCCACAACCTGGGCAACTGCCTCGGCGATCTCTGTGCACTGTGCAGGCCTGACGCACCGACTCGACCCCACGGACTGGGCTCTGGCTCGGAGTAGCCTCTAGCTCGTCCATGGCATGCGCAACTTCTATCTGTGGCTTAGTGGCCTTGCGACTGGCATCAAGCTCCTCTCTTTCATAATTCTCCGTGGCGGTGGCCTCTTTCAAGGCTGAAGCAAGGGTAACCTCTTCTTTAGCCACGATGCGTCTTCTGGCTTTCTTGCTGCTCAGACCACCAATAAACCGATCCAGGAGAGTCTCTTCCAGATTTTGGAAGCCGCAGTGCTGAGCGAGCTTCCGGAGTTCAGCCAGAAATGTGGATACAGACTCCCCAGCATGCTGCTGCCTCTTATGGAACTCCATCCGCCGGGCCATCTTGGTCTCAGTAGGCGCCAAGTGGCTTGTTAGGCAGGCAAGAATATCTTTGAGAGATGTCTTACTCAGCTTCGCTGGAGCAAGTAATGCCTTGGCCAGCTTGAAGGTCTCGGGCCCACAGTAGCTCAGGAATGTGGCCCTTCTTTTGCTGGCATCGGTGATCCCTTGAGCCACTGCAAAGAACTCGAAGCGTTCGACGTAGTCTTCCCAGGTGTGGGGCTCTGATGGCTGGAAGGGCTCCAATACCCTTGGACTCTCCATTGTCCTAGCGGGCAGGGTCGTCTTCTCAGCTGGCCAGTGAGTCTTGTTCTCAGCTGCAATCCGGACTCTGAGGCAGGGTTGTGTTTAACCGCTCCTCAGCATTCCGGATCCCACCTTCGTCGCCAGTTGTTGTGACGTGGGGTTTGTGATTTCAGCTCTCTTGACAAAACATGCTGGAGACAGTTCTCTAGTAACAGCTCTTTATTAAAGTGAACAAGACTGAAGACTGAGGAGAGGAAAGCTACATTTATAGGGACAGGGGACTAGCTAGGAAGGGATACATTTTGGAGGGAACAATATCAAGCAATCACAGTGCTGCCTTTTGGAGGAAACCAATAAGACAGAGGATCCAAATACAGCAGCTTAAATGAACCAATAGTAGCTGTACCCTCTGGAACCAAAAGGCAGTTACTTTATCCTAATGCAAATACAGACAATAATAATACAGATATAAAATCCTTTGACTCAATACACAACAGATACAATATACTTAGATTTCCCAAAAGGTCTTCTCTTCTGACAGGTCTTCTTTGGGGCTTAAGATTATGGTTAAAGATCAGAGGATTGGGCTGCTTGACTGGCCCTTTTCTAATTCTGGTGCCTGATCTTCTTTTAAAGGGAGAGGTCAAGGCTGGTACCTGATACCTTCTGCTTGCAGAGTGCGTGTTTCCCAATTGAGTTGTGGCCTGTTGCCCTGCCTCCTACACTATTTGGGAAGTTTAACTATGAGTTTAGCTCTCTCTAGCATAACACAAACCTATTTTGCCTGTCTATTCCTTTTAAATGGAATACCTTTTAAAAACTGATTTTCTGCTCATTTACCTGAACATGTTGACATCTAGTTCACTCTTCCAAACTGATTTGGATTGTGCTTTATAGTAAAACTAGCAATTATGCCTTTCAAAAAGACTTGAAGACCTTTGCAATTTTCTTCCTCTTGTTTTTCTTCTTAACTTTTTTTTAATCAAGCAAATAAAGCTTCAAGCTATCACCATCATCTTGAATGCAGTTATAGAGAGAGAGATGGTCAAGGAATTCCTTTGGTTCACATTCCAAAGTGAGTGCCCCTCCCAAAAATTGAACTAGGGAGGGGGCAGGTCTGTGAAGTGTTCCTCCTTTCTGGAGACCTTATTCAATCTTTGATTGATGGTACTGTATCTGGAACATCAGTCAGGTGACAGTTCATGGAAAAGGAATTAAGAGACAAGGGCATAATTAAGGTTATAGATGAATGTGAAAAATGTGCCTACAAACTTGTTAAATGTTGAATAGTAATAGCAAATTTAGATTACAGGTAGGTAGCCGTGTTGGTCTGGGTCGAAGTAAAATAAAAAAATTTCTTCAGTAGCACCTTAAAGACCAACTAAGTTTTTATTTTGGTATGAGCTTTCGTGTGCATGCACACTTCTTCAGATACCTAAGCTAATTTAGAGTATTAGAAGGTAGGAAGGTAGACTCTTAGAAGGTAAACTGATTTCACTGTTTTGTTTTTGTAAAACAGAAGCAACCATATTTTTTATATAAACAGAGGTACATGTAAAACAGATTTTCTTTAGCGTTTGTCCGCAGACAGCTTCTGGGACATGTGGCCAGCATGACTAAGCTGCTTCTGGTAAAACCAGAGCAGCTCACGGAAACTTCGTTTACATTCCCGCCAGAGCGGTACCTACTTGCACTTTTGGGGGTGCTTTCAAACTGCTAGGTTGGCAGGAGCTGGGACCGAGCAACGGGAGCTCACCCCATCGCGGGGATTCGAACCGCCAACCTTCCAATCGGCAAGCCCTAGGCTCTGTGGTTTAGACCACACCCCCTCGCCCTGCCCTCCATTGTTGTACAATCTGCAGAATGGAAGACAGAGTTTACTCAGTTAGGCTGTTTGTTTCCTCAGCAATCTGTGAGTGGCTCTTCCCCTTTCTCCCTCCCAAGAGCTTCGCCTTGTTCGTCCTAAAAATGGGGCATGCCTCCTCCCTAAAAAAATGTATCTATTCTAATATTGGTGACTTCCTCATATCCCTTCCGACTGCGTTTCATTGTAAATCCTCTATAGTAATTTCTAAATCTTATTCTTATACCTTATTTACCATATAAGTATTCTTTTTCTAATCTTATCTTATAACACAACACAACATCTCACACTTACTGTTTATTTATAACTACATCTCAATATTTATCTAGACTTTTTTTATTTCTACATCCTCCCTGTACCTCCTAAACATCTCTTAATTCTTTCCAATAATATGTTTGTTTCTTAAATACACTTTAAATTTTTTCCAATCTTCTTCCACCACTTCTTCTCTCTGATCTCGGAGTCTCTCGGTTAGCTCTGCCAGTTCCATAAATTTTATCATCTTCTTCTGCAATTCATCTATCCTTGGTAGTTCTTCATTTTTCCAATTCTTGGCTAATAATATTCTTGCTGCTGTTGTGGCATACAGAAAAAAAGTAACATCTTTCTTGGGTATTTCCTCTCTAACTATCCCAAGTAAGAAGGCTTCTGGTTTCTTAACAAAAGTGTTTTTCAACACTTTTTTCAATTCATTATAAATCTTTTCCCAGAAGTCTCTTACTTGGGGGCAAGTCCACCACATATGGTAAAAGATTCCTTCTTGTTTTTTACATTTCCAACATTTATTATCATGTTTATGATAAATTTTAGATAATTTTACCGGTGTAAGATACCATCTATACATCATTTTCATCATATTTTATCTTAGAGTATTACACGCGGTAAATTTAATACTTTTCTTCCACAACGTTTCCCAATCCTCCACCATAATATTATGTCCCACATCATTTGCCCATTTGATCATTACTGATTTCGTTTGTTCATCTTTCGTATGCCATTCCAACAATAAATTATACATTTTTGAGAGATTTTTTTGTTTTTGTTTCTTGGAATTCCATCTCCAATTTTGACTTTTTCATTTGAAAACCAACTTTTTTATCCATTTTATATACTTCGTTAATTTGATAATATTGTAACCAATCATTTATATTATTCTTCAACATTTCATAAGATTTTAATTTGATATGATCTCCTTCCTCCACCAAAATATCTTCGTATTTTAACCACTTGGTTTCCATATTCAGTCTTTTCTGCATCTTAGCCTCTAAAGGTGAAATCCATCTGGGTGTTCTTGGTTCGAGCAAATCTTTATATCTATTCCATACATTATACAAGAATTTTCTAATAATATGACTTTTAAAAACCTTTTTGGACCTTGACTTTATCATACCATAAATATGCATGCCACCCAAATACATTATCATGACCTTCCAAGTCTAATACATCAGCGTTCTCTGACAAAAAACCAATCTCTCATCCAACAAAAGGCTGCACCTTCAAAATATAACTTCAAATCTGGCAAGGAGAAACCACCTCAACATTAGGAAGAACTTCCTGACAGTAAGAGCTGTTAGACAGTGGAATTTGCTGCCAAGGAGTGTGGTGGAGTCTCCTTCTTTGGAGGTCTTTAAGCAGAGGCTTGACAGGCATATGTCAAGAATGCTTTGATGGTGTTTCCTGCTTGGCAGGAGGTTGGACTGGGTGACCCTTATGGTCTCTTCCAACTCTATGATTCTATGATTCTAACTTGGGACCAGTTTACCTATGAGATCACCTAACCCCAAATGTGTCCATTTCAACCTGCAGAATTGGCACTTTTACAGGTGCTGCATAATATTTGCACCACATCTATAAGAACTTGATTGTTAAGTGTGGTAACATCTCCACTTTGGAACTCGCTGCCTATTGTTACCAGGCAGGCACCTTCACTTTATTATTTTTGCTGCCTGCTGAGGACTTTCTTATTTAGACAAGCCTACCCAGATATTGAGAAAGTTTAAAGAGTTGTCTAAGCCAGAATGTTTCTTCAGTGAATTTGCTACCAAGAAGTGTGGTGGAGTCTCCTTCTTTGGAGGTCTGTAAGCAGAGGCTTGACAGCCATATGTCAAGAATGCTTTGATGGTGTTTCCTGCTTGGCAGGGGGTTGGACTGGATGGCCCTTGTGTTCTCTTCCAACTCTATCATTCTATGATGCTTCACATCGCTTGGGGATCACATCAAGAGTGTGCCCTGCCTGGTGTGTTGGACTGATGAGCATTTAAAGGAGAGCCATGGTGGTCATGAAGGCCATGAAGTACATGCCATAGTACTGGGAAAGACCTCAAGAAGCTGATGTCACAAAATATCCCAGAATGGCTTAGGTGGGCCAACACAGCTCTATTTCACTCTGTCAGAGCTAATATTTTCAGAGGAGAGAAGGAAAAATTAAGGGGGAAATTTCTTCTTTGTAAACAAATGGTTTACAAGAGACAAGCTGAGGAATGGAGCAGGCATCTTTTATATATTTGGAAAGGTATGGCTACGTCAAATGCATTGGAATTATCCTTAAAGAAAAGTTTACTCTTGTGAAAATTTTGTTGCTGTGTTGCTGGCAAGGTTATTGTCAGTTTGGATTATCTGCTGCCTAAGTATCACTCGGGCAAATTAGTTCTGCCTCGGGGCTTGTCTAACCTGGATGCTTAACATTCCTAAACCTGTTTCTACCATAAATCAGCAGTATATTTTGAAGTCCTCTTTCCATTCTTCTTTAGATGCATAACATAAAACATAATAATAATACAGTGCTTGAAAGTAACGTATTATAGGAAATTTTGGACTACATTCAAGACTTAGAAGACAGTAGTTAAAAATCTTGTAGTCCAAAAATCCCTCTAATTTGTGTGTGCATACACATACACAACACTTCCTAATAATGTTTTTCCACTAGAATGTCCCTAGAAAGAAAATATGTGAGATCAGGTCAGAACTAAATTAACATTCCTGTTACAACAAAGGAATTAGAGATGCCTGTAAAGCTTGCTGTGTTTCAGCTGCATATGATTTTTGGAAAGTCAAAAACTCACTTCACAGAAGCCCAAAAATTCTTCTCTGGCTCATGATTAATATCCAGAGCAGAGGAGAATCCCCAGTTTCTCCCCCAGCCTCACCAACAGTTCTCCTGGATCCCCAACCCGATTCTTCTCCAGCCCTGACAATCTGCAACTCTTCTTCTCCTTAAATGCATTTTCAGCCAACAGGAGTGTCAGCACTCAACTGTCCCTTCCGTTCTCCCTCTCTGAGACCCTAGGGCACTTAGCAGAACACCTGACAAAAGAGACAATGGCCCAGGAAAGAGAGAGTTCCTCTGAGTCTGAAGCAACAGGAATTTCACCCAGCTAAGCTGCTACCCAAGGTGCCAGGAGCCCAGAGAGAGGAAGGAGAAAGGATTGGGCTGCTGCCGCCACCACTGCCTGGTAAGATGGTTGGCACCCATCTACCTGAAAAGAGGCACAAGCAGCTGTCAGGTATCAGGGTGTGAACTAAATAAGACACGGCAGTCTACTTTCTGCATTCAAAAGTGTGTGCCTTTCCTAATGGAGTTTACTGAGGTTCAAATAAATTAGAATTCTGTAGAGGTGAAGGAACTTTGAAATTACAGAGCAAGCTTTTCTCCACTGCACAGGACATTTCTTCTTAACATCAGAGTCCACCATTAACCTCACAAGTCTTCTGTAAGGGACACTGGTTTTGTTTGGGGTACAAGAAAATGTCAGTAAAATATTTTTGGGGAGAAATAATATGGAAACACTTGAATATATGAATGGGAAGCATATAAAGCTTTTATTAGAGGCTGAATTTAGCATACACATCATGTAAAAATAAACTTAGAAATAGTAAAGGAGGGAAATGAAAGAGGAATTAAAAGATGTATGGACATTAATAGTTAACAATCCAACTCATGCATTGTATAGTAATGTATGAAAGAAGAAATTTGAGCTAAATGATACATTATCCCAAGAAGTAGAATTCATGCTTATCTGCATGGAACAAAGTATTGGGAAACAGGCAAAAGGGTGGGGAGAATTTGGGGAATTGACTTAAGAAAAAGAAAGAAAAGTCAATAATCTCACAAATTAGAAGTGAACTAGGTGGTGTGTGCACACCTCCAACAGAAATTGGTATAGGAAAACGGTATGGATTTATTTGCTTTTTAAATAAAACTACCAGGGTTAGAGAAACCAATGAAAAAACAAATATTAATGTCACCAACATCAGAAACTGAGATTAGGGGAATAATCTCAAATACGGCAAATGGTAAATACCAGGGCTAGACCAATTTCCAGTGGAAACATATATCGATCTTTTGGAACCTAGGTTGTTGTTGTTGTTTAGTCGTTTAGTCGTGTCCGACTCTTTGTGACCCCATGGACCAGAGCACGCCAGGCACTCCTGTCTTCCCCTGCCTCCCGCAGTTTGGTCAGACTCATGTTCGTAGCTTCGAGAACACCGTCCAACCATCTCGCCCTCTGTCGTCCCCTTCTCCTTGTGCCCTCCATCTTTTCCAACATCAGGGTCTTTTCCAGGGAGTCTTCTCTTCTCATGAGGTGGCCAAAGTATTGGAGCCTCAGCTTCAGGATCTGCCCTTCCAGTGAGCACTCAGGGCTGATTTCCTTCAGAATGGATAGGTTTGGTCTTCTTGCAGTCCATGGGACTCTCAAGAGTCTTCTCCAGCACCATCACTTATATGATATATTTAGAGAAGGAATCAGCTCAACATTAATCAATCAGACTTACATTACTATTATTCCGAAACCCGGCCAAGATCAAATGCAATATGCCAATTGTCACCCAATTTCTTTGATTAATATTGATTCAAACATTTTAATTGTGATCTTGGCAATTAGCCTACAAATAGTAATATCAACTATTATTAAAAATGACCAAACAGGGTTTATACAGATGAGGCAAGCCACTGATAATATCAGGCTGGGAGTGGATTTGATAAATTTAAACAGGAACAAAGATGACTTACGTAGCTATATTATATCTAGATGCAGAAAAAATGCTTTTGATGAGGTCCACAAATAATGCATGGAAAAAGTACTACCCAAAAATTGGCTTCCCACTAGACTTTTAAATATATTACATTGCTCACATACGTATAGAGTGAAGACAAATCTACACCTTTCATATTATCCAGAGGTTCTAGGCAAGGCTGCTCACTTTTGCCTTTGCTTTTTAATATCTGTTTGGAACTCATGGCATGTACTATTAGGGGATAAAATTTGGTTCAATTGTTTAAACAATTCCAATATTGTACTTGTATAGACAATATTAAGTGTCTAGGCATACTAACACCATGAGATCTATCTAAATTACTATTGTTGACCACCAACCAACTATGTCATGAAATATCTATGAATATTGACAGATGGGAGTCATTGAACCCCGGTTGTGGGGAAAGGTCAATACTCCCAAAATGAATATAATTCCTAGACTAGTTTATATCTTAAGAGGAATACCTAACAATTACTTTAAAAAAACATATCTTTGTTTAGAAAATGCCTTTGGGGCTCTTCTACCCCGAGAATATCCATGTAGAAAAGGCAATTACAACTAAAGGAAGGAGGATTCAGGATCCCAGATTTAGAACTATATCAGCATGGATATTTACTGTCAAGTACACAATTCTGGACACCCACAACTGATAATAACTGTCCATATTGGGCTACCTTGGAATACTCTTATGTAGCATCTCTCTGGAAAGATGGGTAGCCCTCAGATCCAAATACATTAATGCCCAAGATGCTGCAGAAACAATTCCATCAGTTTGAATGATATGGTCTCACATGTCAAAAAAAAGAAGAAGACCTTTTGGCCCAAAATGACTTTGGGGTAAACCAGAGTCTAAAAATAGGGAAAGAAATTGTGGTATGGAAGAGTTGGGTATATTAACTTTAGATCAATTGATAGATGAGAAGGATGGATGTTACGCATATTCAGACAACTCAGACAAAGACAAATTACCTCTAAATACTCAATGTCAATATCTTCAGATAAAGCACCAGGCAACTGCCATTTGCAGAGACCCCAGAGACACGCAAAAGGCAGCCCCTGTCCATGATTGGATTGAAGATATGTACAAACTTGCTACACATGAACAAGTTGCGTACAAAGGTAGATTTGCCATGGACAAATGTAATGATATTTGGAATTCATTTTTATAAATATCCGTGTTAGGTTAAGGTCTGGTTAACTAGAATAACTTTGTGTGTGTGTAAAGTATAAAATTTCTTTTCTTTTGCTGTTTTGTATTCTACATGGATACTATTTCTTTTAAATAAATATTATACTGTAAAATAAAAAGATAATCTAAAATATAAGCCCAATTTTCTCTTATTTATAAAAAAGAAAGATAAAATATGGCACTAATATCTCAATTTTGAAGGGATTTAGCCAAAGCAGATATTTCTTACTGGTACACAAAGTTAAGGGAATTAGCCTATTAGGAAAACAAAACAAAAAGACAGTTATTGGCTGAGAAGCTCTAGTGGTCAGAAAAGTAAGGACAGATATATTTCTGTTTGGTATGATGTTATTGTTTACTGCAGACCATAACTAACTCCACCCCCACCCCCACCACACAGCCTTTAAATGGCTGTGGATAATACAACAAAATGCAAATACTAAGGTTCAATGGAAATGGAGCTCACCCTTGGAAAATAAGGGAAATCCATGCTAATGGTATTTTTACAGACTTGTTATAATTTATATTATATCAAAAGCCTGTAATATATTCCTGATGCCTCTGGTCCCCTTTCTGTCTCTGATTCAGTATTTCATACCTGTTTTCTGTGATGATTTTGTTCTCCACTTGAGTTTGCATTTTAATAAAATATTTCCCCCAAAAAATGTAGGGATGCTGTAAATATTTGTGAACTTGCAATTTTTTTGACAGAGCTTTCTCCACAATACAGACATATATATCCCTTTTTGCAGAGAAGTGAGCAGGCAGCAAGCTTGAGCATATCATAATGAATCTAGGAGGAGAGCAGCAACTGGAAGTAGCCAGTTGGGTTGCAAAAAACTTAACGTTGGTCCAAAATTTGATCTCTACTTCCTCTGAGCATTTCTGCAGCTATCTTGCCCAACAGCCCTTTAATCTATCACTTGCTATTTTGGCTCCTCTAAAAGTAATCTGTACACAATTTATGGGAAGCTGCTTCTTTTTCTTAACTCTGTGTCTCCACTGTTGAAATTAAACTTCTACAATTTATATATTTATTCACTTCCAATTATGAAACACTTCCCATAAAGCATCCCAAAGTGATTTCACAGCAAAAACAAAAGCAGTAAAAACAATAATTGTTTCTTTTTGCCATTGTCATATATGAAAGTCAATTATAACAATTAACAAACAATTAAAAATGCGTTATGTAAAACAATTAAGAACAATTTCATACGTAAAAACTATTTCATATCCAACACAGATGCATACTGGGATAAAGGGATAAAAGGCTTGTTGAAAATGGAAGGTCTTCAACGCATGCCCAAAAGACAACATAGACAGCACCTGGGGGATATGGACCAAGAAGTCATTCCAAAGGGTAGGGTGGGAAACACAATGTAGGCCACTTCCCCTATCATTCAGAAGAGATATCTTAGATATCCTTGCCCAAAGCTTTACAGACTCATAGAATCATAGAACTGCAGAGCTGGAAGGGACCCCAAGGGCCATCTAGTCCAAACCCCTGCAGTGCAAGAATCACAACCAATAAACTTCAGATGGGTAGATGGGTAGCCATCCAACTGCTGACTAAAACCTTCCATGCAGGCCCATGTCATAGTCTGTCTGCTCAGTCACAGCAGAGCTCAGTGGAGGGAGAAGCCAGCCAACTAGCCTGGTCTCGGGGGAGGGGGCGGTTACAAGGTCAAGTCCAGTCCTAAGGTCAGGAGTATCTCAGTTCACATAGTCAGATGGTCCAGGGGTTAAGAAAGCCAAGGGTCCAAGGTCACAAGAAGCAAGACGCAGCAAGGTCTGTCCAGGAACAACGAATGTTGTTTCCAGCAACTGACTGAGGCTGGAAACCCTGCTTAGGAAAGCTGGAGCCAGCTGGTTCTCATCAGGAGCAAGAAGGCAGGTGGAGTCACTTTGCCTTCTGCTCTTTCAGGCTGCTGCTCAGTAGGTGAAGCTGACCCTTGGCCCATGACAGACCACCTTGTAAGGGAAACAGACGTGCTTCTTTATTTCCACATGGGTGGAAACTGAAAAGCAGAAACTGAGCAAAGGGAAGTCTCAGGGGTGAAGTCCAACTCCAGCCCACACTGCAAACATCTATTATTTGCCTCATCTAAGGCCTGACCACTGTCACCAAATGGCTGGTAACCTCCAGGCTGGAATACTGCAATGTGCTCTGTGTGGGGCTGGCTTGGAAGCTGTTCACTGAGGCAGATTATCACCATCTTGGCATTTATTTACTTACTTGTCGTTACAGTTACATCCCAACTTTTCTCCAGGGTACTCAATGCAGTGTACACGAGTTTTCCTCTCTCCACTTTTATCCTCACCCCAACCTTGTAAGGTGGGTTAGGCAGAGAGTGTGTGACTGGCCCAAAGTCACCTAGGGAACTTTATGGCTCAATGGGAATTTGAACTCTGCTCTAACCACTCTAACCACTACCACCACACTTCTCTGCTGCAAATGTTGCAGCAACGGCTACCCAATGTCTGTGCAATGCCCAATGTTGTGCAATGCCCTGAATGTGCTAAAGTGGCTACAGAGTACAGAGTGAATGGAGCATACTATACTGAAAGAAGCACTGGCTGGCTGGCTAGAGCGCTCCATAACACAATATTTTCTTTACAGGTCCGCTTGTAATTCACACAAATCCCACCTCTGTCTTTAAAATGAGCAGAAGCAGGGTCAGATACAACACAAGAAGGGCCGTGAGAAATTTATTTGGAGATATTTGATACACCCCCGGACCTGGGTTTATCTATTAATTGTGAAAGGAGCTCTCCAGTCAACACTTTTATTTCTGGAGAAATCCACTCTCCTTGTTTTCTGGCAAATGTTAGCATTGCTTGTGCAGAATTCAGAATTCTGTGCATGCATGCATGCAGAGAGCAAGAAATCTATAGCAGAGAATTCTTAAGAACCATTGCCTTTTTTCTTCAAAGTGTCACCATTATTGGAAAAGGAAGGATGTGTCATCATTTACAGGTACTTTCTGGAATACAGGATGTCGCTCTTGTGTGTTCAGACCCAGAAACTCCCCCCTAAAGAAATCCACACTTGACTCAAATTTTAGTTTTGGTTTTTGGCAGAATTTAGGCCACAACATTATTGATTACAGAAAAGTGAGTGGTTGCATAGGCTCTGATTCGACTAGCTCCCTGCACCCTTGCAGGCAGTGCTGACCAGGGCACACCATAGGTCAACCAAGGGTGAACACCTGGATAGGCAAAAGCTGGGAACAGACTATGAGAGCTGGCCTTGCTCTTGCTCATTGCAACCTGCTTATCCTTGTCTGGGCTTTCATTAGGGGGAAGAAGTTTGAAAATATCCACATAGCGACCGTTGAGTATCCTATTTCGCATGTTGGGTGGCAAATGTGCACCTGCGATAATATCCCTAACAACATTGGTCGAAACTTTAACATCTTTGACGGGTTCGCCATCAATGCAGTCAAGAGGAAGGCCATAACATACTCTACGCTGCCATGCCCACCTAGGAAGGCCCGAAGCCCCCTCACAGTGACCCCAATACAGACCCAGAACCACTTCTGAATCGTCATCGGAGGTCTGAGAAGACGTACCAGTAGAAGAGGAGGAATCACCATCTCTGTGCCTCTTGGCCCTGCGTTTGGAGCGGCGACTCCTCTGCCACTTGCCACCAGGTGAAGGGACTCCAGGCAGCGGGAGATCCTCCTCCAAAGACTGGATACTGAGCGCCTCCCTTGAAGGAGCCGACTGACCCTGCACAGAACTAAAAACATGTGAGGAGCCTGGCTGGGAAGAAGCTCCCCACACACACATGCTGTGCAAACTGAGGCCCTGAACTCCCAGACCCCAGGGGTGCCGACTGCGAACAAGGCAGCCCGGACTGAATCATGGCACCCATACTTCTGGGATGACCCCTAGGGCTAGCTGGGACTGGGATCCTGGAAGGCTGAAATTGAAGGATTGTGAGCCTCAAAAACAGTGGAAGACGTGGAGGGGCCGGGCTGAGAATCAGACTGCCTCCCAAATTGCTGACCCAATGACTCAAGCTCCATATTAAACCTTATCAAGGCCGCAGGGTCTGAACCAATATTAGCCATAATTGCACCCAAGTGATCCAGCGTATGCTGAGGAACCGCTGGGGCTGGGGCTGAACACAGTGACTGAGACGGGCCTCTAATCACCTTTTTAGAAGGGAGAGCAGGACTGGGATTCCTCTTAATAGGCATCCCAATCCCTTCTTTACCTAGTGGGGAGGGGTACTAAAATCGTACACACAATAATAAAAGCACTCTGGCAATCAAGATGACGCTCCTGCCAAAACAAGATGGCGCTCCCGCCAAACTAGCTGGTGCTAAACTTCCCCCAACTCAGAAAGAAGGACAAAATGGTGATTGGGCAAAGGGGGGGGTTCCTGGCCGTAGGAAATTCCCTACCAGCCCCTAAGCAAAACGATACCCAAAGCAATCGGCTGGACAGAACAGCCCAGACAGCAAAACTCACAAATAGCCCGATAAATTCAAAGCCCTGTTTTAAGGTGCAGCCACAGCCAGAACTGAGAATAAAAGTCTCTGCCCAAGGAGCCCGGAGGCAATGTTAAGCGGGCAGCGGCAAGCTCCGCAATCCGGGAGCGCTCAGGGGGCAAAAGCCCTGTGGGGTGAAAGCCCCTCTAGGGGGAAGGGAAGGGAATAACAATTAACAAAGGAGGGGAAGAAAACAATTGGAAGGAATTAATGAAAAGAAGGGATAACAGAAAGAAATCATGAAGATGATCCGTCAAAGGTAAATGTCTCTCGGCTGCACAGAGGATACGCTGTCAGCTTGTTCCGAATGCACGCACCGAAAGATGAAGCTCTGGGTCACGTGCATAGGTATATATAGGTCCCTCAATCCATTTGGACTGCGCCCCATTGGTCAGATTGAACCCAACATCGAGGGATCTACTGATCGGGTGTTGTGGCTGACCAATCTTACACACCCACAACACAGGAGGTCAGTCTCCAGGTCCCACCACAATATGTGCCCTCTTTTAGGGAGGACACGATTTATGGTTAAACCTACAAACTCTGTGAATTGCGAGAAGGAAAGCAGCTGGTTGATTAAATTGTGGAATAAATTGTGGAATAAATAAATAAGACAATATACTGTACAAACTGTACAAACAACAACCTCAGATATGCAGATGACACAACCTTGATGGCAGAAAGTGAGGAGGAATGAAAGAACCTTTTAATGAGGGTGAAAGAGGAGAGCGCAAAATATGGTCTGAAGCTCAACATCAAAAAACTAAGATCATGGCCACTGGTCCCATCACCTCCTGGCAAATAGAAGGGGAAGAAATGGAGGAAGTGAGAGATTTTACTTTCTTGGGTTCCATGATCACTGGTGACAGCAGTCACGGAATTAAAAGACGCTTCTTGGGAGAAAAGCAATGACAAACCTAGACTGCATCTTAAAAAGCAGAGATATCACCTTGCCAACAAAGGTCCATATAGTTAAAGCTATGGTTTTCCCAGTAGTGATGTATGGAAGTGAGAGCTGGACCATAAAGAAGGCTGATCGCCGAAGAATTGATGCTTTTGAATTATGGTGCTGGAGGAGACTCTTGAGAGTCTCATGGACTGCAAGAAGGTCAAACCTCTCTATTCTGAAGGAAATCAGCCTTGAGTGCTCACTGGAAGGACAGATCCTGAAGCTCAGGCTCCAATACTTTGGCCACCTCAAGAGAAGAGAAGAATCCTTGGAAAAGACCCTGATGTTGGGAAAGATTGAGGGCACAAGGAGAAGGGGATGACAGAGGATGAGATGGTTGGACAGTGTTCTCGAAGCTACGAACATGAGTTTGACCAAACTGCGGGAGGCAGTGGAAGACAGGAGTGCCTGGTGTGCTCTGGTCCATGGGGTCATGAAGAGTCGGACACGACTAAACGACTAAACAGCAGCAACAACTGTACAAACCTCACTCTAGTTGGTATGGGGCAGGGCAGACACACACACCCCAGTTCATTGCTACTATCAGAAAGAATCAAGAGAAGAATTTTTTGTTTTCAGGAAGTTACCTGCCAAGAAGCGACAGTTATTATCTATTTTAATATGCAACAATGCAACAACTGGAGATGAGGATTCAGACATAATAATGATTTGTTAAATTTATATACCGCCTTTCATCCAAAGACCACAGGGTGGTTTAAAAACAAAAAAGTACATAGCATAATAACAAAACAAAACAACCACAACACTCCCAGACACCTAGATCAATTGTTTCTCTATGTATCATATCTCTCCTGCTGCAGTTTTCATGCCCACTGGCAGACACTGCAACGTGGGCTGGGAGGGATAACATAATGAATAAGACAGAGTGTGGCATGCCCATTTCCAAGCAGGGCAGTGGAAGGGGTGGCCATGCCTTCTGTTTTCCATTTGCTTATTAAAGCACAAAAGATAAACATCTTGTTGTCCCATTGATTGAAGTAAAACAGTTAATCTTTGAACAAGATTTAAATATCCTTATTTGGGGAGCATGTGTTCCTTTATTCACAGCAAAGGTTTTTATTTTCACACTGAAGAATTTGGATTTTCATGGCATTATGGGAGAACCATGCCAGGGAAACCATAGTGCTTCAAGGAAAAAAATCACACAGCATATTTGAAGATATTAGCATCCAGATCACCTGGGATAATTTGAAGAGATGCCATGACCATTCTATTTAATTGATCCTAATGGTACTAGAAAATTAAACAAATCAAAAGATGACACCAATCTGAAATACTTGACAAGCAATCTTTAACCTCTCTGAGAAATTCCAGGTATACTATTCATAAGTTTTAAAGATCTAGATAAATCAATTGCTTCACCTTTATTCCCCTGAAGAATACTATTGATTTTTATGAAAATGAATTAAACCTTTAGCATCAATTAGATTCTCTGCTTCTTTTTAGAAAAGGCATCTCATTGTAGAGTCCAGATATTTACCTAACAGCAAATAACAGTGGTATGGTTGGTCCACTTATTGGCATTTATATTGGATAAATAAGCCTCAATTACATGTCTGTTTCCATTCGGATTTGCATTTTTGATTAGCTGATGTTTTTAAGGTTCTCTGAGCCAGTTCCTTTACTGTTCACACACACACACACACACACACACACACACACACACACACACCCCTCACACCTCACACCTCACACCTAAGCCCTTTTTTATCTTACATGTGCAAGGAGCCCTTCCTTATGGCCTAATGGAAATTCAAAAATATTTGTGCTTTGTTTGTTTTCATGCCACCAACTGAGTGATTCCTTTCTGTTTCTTCTCAAACATTTGTGATTCCTTCCTCACATTCTTTGAAAATAACACCCCTTGGTGTTTAACCACGTACAAACCTTAAATAACTATTCACAGTCCCAACACCAGGAATGAAGAATGCTTAAATGATCGCATCTTTATTAACTGCTTAAGAACTGCAGAACCTGCGTGCCCAGGAGGACTCCCCTGTGTGAGTGCCTGCGGGTCCTGTCCCTGCCTCTCACCACCTGGCCCAGGGCGGGGCCTGACAGGCCTCTAAAGAACTGCTGCTTCCAACACTGCTGCTGCCCAGGAGGACACCCCTGCGTGAGTGCCTGCAGGTCCTGTCCATGCCTCTTAGGGCAGGGCCTGGCCAGTCAAAAGGACTGCTGCGCGCAACACTGTTGCTGTCCAGGAGGACTCTGAACTGCTCAGAGTTCTTTTAAAAATGTTTTAAATTTTTCTTTTTTAACATTCTAAATACGTTGTGGTGGTGGTGGGTGGGTGGGTTGGATGTTTAGTTGGGTTTGGGAATTTGTTTAATTCTGATACTTTTGTAATTTTTCTTTTCTTTTTGGTTTGTATTGTTCTATTGGGTTTTGTGTGTGTTTTATATAGGTTTTAATTTAACTGACTTAAGATTTAAAAGGGATATGTACAAAAAATGGAAAAGGGGGGAAATCACCAGAGAGGAATTCAAACAAATAGCCAGCACGTGTAGAGACAAAGTCAGAAAAGATAAAGCACAGAATGAACTCAGGCTCGCCAGAGAGGTTAAAAGCAACAAAAAGGGCTTTTATGGGTATGTCCGTAGCAAAAGGAAGAACAAGGAAACAGTGGGGTCACTCAGAGGAGAAGATGGTGAAATGCAAACAGGGGACAGAGAAAGGGCAGAACTCCTCAATGCCTTCTTTGCCTCAGTCTTCTCCAAAAAAGAAAACAATGCCCGACCTGAAGAATATGGAGCAGATGATTCAGCAGGGGAAACACAGCCCAGAATAAGTAAGGAGGTAGTACAAGAATACTTGGCTAGTTTAGATGTATTCAAGTCTCCAGGGCCAGATGAACTACATCCAAGAGTATTAAAAGAACTGGCAGAGGTGATTTCAGAACCACTGGCAATAATCTTTGAAAATTCCTGGAGAACAGGCGAAGTTCCAGCAGACTGGAGGAGGGCAAATGTTGTCCCTATTTTCAAAAAGGGGAAAAGAGAGGACCCAAACAATTACCGCCCAGTCAGCCTGACATCAATACCAGGAAAGATTATAGAGCAGATCATTAAGCAAACAGTCTGTGAGCACCTAGAAAGAAACTCTGCGATCACTAAAAGTCAGCATGGGTTTCTGAAAAATAAGTCATGTCAGACTAATCTGATCTCATTTTTTGACAGAATTACAAGCCTGGTAGATGAAGGGAACGCTGACTGACCGAACCCAAAGGGTGCTCATCAATGGCTCCTGCTCATCCTGGAGAGTAGTGACTAGTGGGGTGCCACAGGGTTCTGTCTTGGGCCCAGTCTTATTCAACATCTTTATCAATGACTTGGATGATGGGCTTGAGGGCATCCTGAGCAAGTTTGCAGACGACACCAAATTGTGAGCGGTGGCTAATACCCCAGAGGACAGGATCACACTTCAAAATGACCTTAACAGATTAGACAACTGGGCCAAAGCAAACAAGATGAATTTTAACAAGGAGAAATGTAATGTAAATGTAACAAGGAGAAATGTACACTTGGGCAAAAAAAATAATGAAAGGCACAAATACAGGATGGGTGACACCTGGCTTGAGAGCAGTACATGTGAAAAGGATCTAGGAGTCTTGGTAGACCACAAACTTGAAAAAGCCAATGCAATTCTGGGCTGCATCAATAGGAGTATAGCATCTAGATCTAGGGAAGTAATAGTACCACTGTATTCTGCTCAGTATCAAGAAGGATACTGACAAGCAGGAACGTGTCCAGAAGAGGTCAAAGGCCTGGAAACGATGCCTTATGAGGAACAGCTTAGGGAGCTGGGTATGTTTAGCCTGGAGAAGAGAAGGTTAAGGGGTGATATGATAACCATGTTCAAATATATAAAAGGATGTCATATAGAGGAGGGTGAAAGGTTGTTTTCTGCTGCTCCAGAGAAGCAGACACGGAGCAATGGATTCAAGCTACAAGAAAGAAGATTCCACCTAAACATTAGGAAGAACTTCCTGACAGTAAGAGCTGTTCGGCAGTGGAATTTGCTACCAAGGAGTGTGGTGGAGTCTCCTTCTTTGGAGGTCTTTAAGCAGAGGCTTGACAGCTATCTGTCAGGAATGCTTTGATGGTGTTTCCTGCTTGGCAGGGGGTTGGACTGGATGGCCCTTGTGGTCTATTTCAACTCTATGATTCTATGATTCTAATTTGTTCTTAGGGGGAGGGGTCAGGGCTGCCTGGGAGTGGGTCCCAGCCAATAAAATGGCTGGGGCAGGTTCCAGGGGGGGGAACAACCGATCTCAGTGATAGGAGGAGGCAGGCTTAGTTAGGAGGAGGAGTTACGCTAAGACCAGACCATGTCATTACCGAGGAGGCAGGCTTAGTCGTTGTCTGAGGACTATCCCTGCCTCTGGGTCTGGTCTTGACCGGAGGGATACTGGAATCAGCAAGGGATCCCCACATGATCTGAAGGTACTGCTGTGCAATGCCAGGTCAATGATTCATAAGACCACTGCCATCCATGACTTGATTGTGGATGGAGGACTTGACCTGGCATGTGTAACAGAGACTTGGTTGGATGAAGCAGATGGGCCTGTTTTAGCTGCTGCTTGTCCACCAGGTTTCTGTTACACGCAGCAACCCAGGCCTTGTGGGCGGGGAGGGGGGTGTTGCCGTGGTTTTTAGGAAGTCATTAGTTTGCACCAGGCGTCCTGTTCTCTGAGTGCATATTCTGGAAGTTGGGCAATAGGGGCAGTACAGGATTCCTTTTGTTGTACCGACCTCCCTGCTGTACCAAGGATTTCCTGCCTGCCCGAGCTGCTTCAGGTCATGGCAGATATTCTCCTGGAGGCACCTAGTTTGGTGGTCCTAGGGGATTTTAATATCCATGCCGACATGACCTTACAAGGGGCACTTGGGACTTCGTGGAAAGCATGGCCTCCATGGGGCTGTCCCTGAATAAGTCTGGCCCAACTGGATCCTTCATGGATCAATGCCTTGTCGTGGCGAAGGGGCTTGAATAACTCAGAGAAGCTATGAGCTATGCCATGCAGGGCCACCCAAGATGGACAGGTCATAGTGGAGAGTTTTGACTAAACGTGATCCACCTGGAGAAGGAACTGGCAAGCCACTCCAGTATCCCTGCCAAGAAAACTCCATGGACAAAGACAACAGGCATATAAAAGTTATGACGCTGGAAGATGAGCCCCTCAGGTCGGAAGGCGTCCAACATGCTACTGAGGAAGAGCGGAGGACAAGTACAAGTAGATTCAGAGCTGATGAAGCGGCTGGGCCAAAGCCGAAAGGACGCTCAGTTGCGGATATGCCTGGAAGCGAAAGGAAAGTCCGATGCTGTAAAGAAAAATATTGCATAGGAACCTGGAATGTAAGAACCATGAATAGAGGTAAGCTGGATGTGGTCAAAAATGAGATGACAAGAATAAATATCGACATCCTGGGCATCAGTGAACTAAAATGGAAGGGAATGGGTGAATTCAGTTCAGGTGACTATCATATCTACTACTGTGGGCAAGAATCCTGTAGAAGAAATGGAGTGGCCCTCATAGTCAACAAAAGAGTGGCAAAAGCTGTAATGGGATGCAATCTCAAAAATGACAGAATGATCTCGATACGAATCCAAGGCAGACCTTTTAACATCACAGTAATCCAAGTTTATGCACCAACTACCGGTGCTGAAGAAAGTGAAATTGACCAATTCTATGAAGACCTACAACACCTTCTAGAAATGACACCAAAGAAGGATGTTCTTCTCATTACAGGGGATTGGAATGCTAAAGTAGGGAATCAAGAGATAAAAGGAACAACTGGCAAGTTTGGCCTTGGAGTTCAAAATGAAGCAGGGCAAAGGCTAATAGAGTTCTGTCAAGAGAACAAGCTGGTCATCACAAACACTCTCTTCCAACAACACAAGAGACGACTCTACACATGGATATCACCAAATGGGCAGCATCGAAATCAGATTGATTATATTCTCTGCAGCCAAAGATGGAGAAGCTCTATACAGTCAGCAAAAACAAGACCTGGAGCTGACTGTAACTCAGATCATCAGCTTCTTATAGCAAAACTCCAGCTTAAACTGAAGAAAGTAGGAAAAACCACTGGGCCAGTAAGATACAATCTGAATCAAATCCCTTATGAATACACAGTGGAAGTGAGGAACAGGTTTAAGGATTTAGATTTGGTGGACAGAGTGCCTGAAGAACTATGGATGGAGGCTCGTAACATTATACAGGAGGCAGCAACGAAAACCATCCCAAGGAAAAGGAAATGCAAGAAGGCAAAATGGCTGTCCAACGAGGCCTTACAAATAGCGGAGGAGAGGAGGCAAGCAAAATGCAAGGGAGATAGGGAAAGATACAGGAAACTGAATGCAGATTTCCAAAAAACAGCAAGGAGAGATAAGAGGGTCTTCTTAAATGAGCAATGCAAAGAAATAGAGGAAAACAATAGAATGGGGAAAACCAGAGATCTGTTCAAGAAAATTGGAGATATGAAAGGAACATTTCGTACAAAGATTACCATAATCAAGGACAAAAGTGGTAAGGACCTAACAGAAGCAGAAGACATCAAGAAGAGGTGGCAAGAATACACAGAGGAATTATACCAGAAAGATACGGAGGTCTCGTACACCCCAGGTAGTGTGGTTGCTGACCTTGAGCCAGACATCTTGGAGAGTGAAGTCAAATGGGCCTTAGAAAGCACTGCTAATAACAAAGCCAGTGGAAGTGATGATATTCCAGCTGAACTATTTAAAATTTTAAAAGATGATGCTGTTAAGGTGCTACACCCAATATGCCAGCAAGTTTGGAAAACTCAGCAATGGCCAGAGGATTGGAGAAGATCAGTCTACATCCCAATTCCAAAGAAGGGCAGTGCCAAAGAATGCTCCAACTACCGCACAATTGCGCTCATTTCACACGCTAGCAAGGTTATGCTTAAAATTCTACAAGGCAGGCTTAGGCAGTATGTGGACCGAGAACTCCCAGAAGTGCAAGCTGGATTTCGAAAGGGCAGAGGAACCAGAGACCAAATAGCAAACATGCGCTGGATTATGGAGAAAGCTAGAGAGTTCCAGAAAAACGTCTACTTCTGCTTCATTGACTATGCAAAAGCCTTTGACTGTGTCGACCACAGCAAACTATGGCAAGTTCTTAAAGAAATGGGAGTGCCTGATCACCTCATCTGTCTCCTGAGAAATCTCTATGTGGGACAAGAAGCTACAGTTAGAACTGGATATGGAACAACTGAGTGGTTCAAAATTGGGAAAGGAGTACGACAAGGTTGTATATTGTCTCCCTGCTTATTTAACTTATATGCAGAATTCATCATGCGAAAGGCTGGACTAGATGAATCCCAAGCAGGAATTAAGATTGCCGGAAGAAATATCAACAACCTCAGATATGCAGATGACACAACCTTGATGGCAGAAAGTGAGGAGGAATTAAAGAACCTTTTAATGAGGGTGAAAGAGGAGAGCGCAAAATATGGTCTGAAGCTCAACATCAAAAAAACCAAGATCATGGCCACTGGTCCCATCACCTCCTGGCAAATAGAAGGGGAAGAAATGGAGGCAGTGAGAGATTTTACTTTCTTGGGCTCCTTGATCACTGCAGATGGTGACAGCAGTCACGAAATTAAAAGACGCCTGCTTCTTGGGAGAAAAGCAATGACAAACCTAGACAGCATCTTAAAAAGCAGAGACATCACCTTGCCGACAAAGGTCCGTATAGTTAAAGCTATGGTTTTCCCAGTAGTGATGTATGGAAGTGAGAGCTGGACCATAAAGAAGGCTGATCGCCGAAGAATTGATGCTTTTGAATTATGGTGCTGGAGGAGACTCTTGAGAGTCCCATGGACTGCAAGAAGATCAAACCTATCCATTCTTAAGGAAATCAGCCCTGAGTGCTCCCTGGAAGGACAGATCGTGAAGCTGAGGCTCCAATACTTTGGCCACCTCATGAGAAGAGAAGAATCCTTGGAAAAGACCCTGATGTTGGGAAAGATTGAGGGCACTAGGAGAAGGGGACGACAGAGGACAAGATGGTTGGACAGTGTTCTCGAAGCTACGAACATGAGTTTGACCAAACTACGGGAGGCAGTGCAAGACAGGAGTGCCTGGCGTGCTATGGTCCATGGGGTCACGAAGAGTCGGACACGACTAAACGACTAAACAACAACAACAACAAAACTCATAGCCGCGGACATGCCTTGGACCTGGTGTTTATCTCTATGGATGTTGGTGATCTGACACTACGTAAAAGCGAAACTAAAGAAGTGCCATGGTCAGATCACTACATGGTGCAACTGGACTTCTCCGCGACCCTTCCCTTCTGCAGGGAGGTGGGACCTATTCGGATAGTCTGCCCCCGCCACTTAATGGATCCAAATGGCTTCCAGAGAGTGGTAGGGGATGCTTTATCCCATGTTGATGGCCTTTCAGCCGATTCCCTGGTGGCCCGCTGGAATGTGGAGTTAACCAGGGCTATTGACTGTTTGGCTCCGAAGCGCCCTCTCCGATTGCATGGAGGCCGGACAACCCCGTGGTTTTCCATGGATCTGAGGGCAATGAAACAATTGCTAGACGGCTAGAGCGCTGGTGGCGGATAACTCATTCTGAAGCTGACAGGACATGGGTTAGAGCTCAATGTTGAGTCTACCAAGTGGCGGTAGCGAGGGCGAAGAAAACTTTCTTCACTGCCTCTATTGCATCTGCAGAAAACAGCAGCAGGAGACTTTTTCAGGTGGTTCGCAGTTTAGTGGAATTACCTGCTCCACCGGGGCCCAGTATGGGCCACATGATCTCCTGCAACGATTTTGCAAAGTTTTTTTTGCAGATAAAGTCACTCAGATTCAGGAAGAGGTAGACTCCACCATGGGATGCCCATCCTGGCTTATAAAAGCTAGCCGGGAAGGGCTAGGCGATGGGCTTTGCGGGTTGGTGAATGCTTCTCTCTGTGAGGGAGCCTTCCCAGACCCGCTGAAAGAGGCGGTTATTAAACCGCTTCTTTAAAAAAACATCTTTAGATGTGGCCAATATGGCCAACTATCCGCCAGTCTCAAATCTTCCATTCTTTGGCAAGGTGATTGAGCAAGTGGTTGCTGAACAACTCCAGGCATGCCTGGAAGAAGCGGACCATTTGGATCCCTTCCAGTCGGGATTCAGGCCTCATCATGGGACTGAAACTGCCTTGGTCGCACTGGTCAATGATCTCCGGCAGGCTAGGGACAAAGGTGAGAGCTGTTTCCTAGTTCTGCTGGATCTCTCAGCGGCCTTTGATACAATCGACCATAACATCCTTCTGGACCGTCTAGAGGGGTTGGGAGCTGGGGGGACTGTCATACAGTGGTTCCACTCCTTCCTCCTGGGCCGTGTTCAGAAAGTGGTGGTGGGGGATGAGTGTTCAGACCCCTGGGCTCTCATTTGTGGGGCGCCTCAGGGTTCTGTCCTCTCCCCCAGGCTTTTTAACATCTACATGCAGCCACTGGGAGAGATCATCAGGGGGTTTGGGCTGGGTGTTCATCAGTATGTGGATGATACCCAGCTATACCTCTCTTTCAAATCAGAACAGTGTAGGCGGTGAAGGTCTTGTGTGAGTGCCTGGAGGCAGTTGGAGGATGGATGGCGGCTAACAGATTGAGGTTGAATCCTGACAAGACAGAAGTACTGTTTGTGGGGGACAGGAGGCGGGCAGGTGTGGAGGACCACCTGGTCCTGAATGGGGTAACTGTACCCCTGAAGGAACAGGTGCGCAGCCTGGGAGTCATTTTGGACTCACAGCTGTCCATGGAGGTGCAGGTCAATTCTGTGTCCAGGGCAACTGTCTATCAGCTCCATCTGGTACGCAGGCTGAGACCCTACCTGCCTGCAGACTGTCTCGCCAGAGTGGTGCATGCTCTAGTTATCTCTCGCTTGGACTACCACAATGCGCTCTATGTGGGGCTACCTTTGAAGGTGACCTGGAATGCGGCCGCTAAACTGGTCACTGGGAGTGGCTGCCGAGACCACATAACACCGGTCCTGAAAGACCTACATTGGCTCCTTGTACGTTTCCTAGCACAATTCAAAGTGTTGGTGCTGACCTTTAAAGCCCTAAACGGCCTCGGTCCAGTATACCTGAAGGAGCATCTCCACCCCCATCGTTCTGCCTGGACACTGAGGTCCAGTGCCGAGGGCCTTCTGGCAGTTCCCTCGCTATGAGACGCCAAGTTACGGTAACCTTACTCTTTGTTTTCAGCCTGTTCAGATTGAAGAGCTTTCCATCTGTTTGATATATGGTTTCTACTCCAGTAGGGAGTTTCCCTTCGAAAAAGTGTAGGATCGTGGCAATGAAAATAATGAATAGAGTTGGGGCAATAACACAACCCTGGTTAACACCAGATCCCACTGTGAATGGTTCACTTTGAGAGCCATTGTTATCTGCAATTGTTGCTGTCATGTTATCATGGAGGAGCCAAATGATGTTTACAAATTCATCTGGGCAGCCAATTTTCAGAAGGACAGCGCTCATCTCGCATTATTGGCCGAGGGAGCCGGTGTATAGCTTTCAGGTCATGTGGCCAGCATGACAAAGCCGCTTCTGGCAAACCAGAGCAGCACATGGAAACGCCGTTTACCTTCCCGCTGTAGTGGTTCCTATTTATCTACTTGCATTTTGACATGCTTTCAAACTGCTAGGTTGGCAGGAGTCGAAAGCCTTAGTCAGGTTGATAAATGCCATATACAGGGGTTGGCTTTGCTCTCTGCTGTTGAGCAGTGAAAAATCATGTCCACTGTCCCCCTGGAAGGCTGAAAACCATTCTGAGATTCAGGGAGGGTCTCCTCGGATATTTTGGTTTGCTAAACCTGCAGTTTAGAGAACTCAATCTTGGCTACCTGCTGGCAGAGAGAGAGAGAGAGAGAAAGCGCACTCTGAAGTGATAGCAATTCATGACTCTCCTGTCTTTCTTCAGGTAGGTGACACCACCCTGGCAGCTCAAGCTCCTACAACAGGCTTTTGTCTACTGCAAGGCTTTATTGTCAATCCACCATAAAGGTGAGTGAGAAGGGGCTCCTTTTAATCCTCCCCATGCCACCAGAAGGGCACAGCCTCCCAGGGCCCAAGTGCCCCAACTCCCACTCCCTGAGCCGGCTGTCAGAGTAATTACCAGGGATTTGTAATCATTTTTTTTCCACCAGGCACCTGGCCCCACATGCTGATGGTCCCAGCCCCATCTGAATATGGAGGAGGTACACTACTTTAGAGCAGGAATATGACAGACATCACAATTCTTCTCAAAACTCTTTTCCATCCATTGAAACCGGCCACGTTTCTCATTTGCAGAGCCTCCAAATTCTGCAAATGACATGTTTGATTTCAAAATGTTTCAGGAAACAAATTGAAGCAAGCTCTTGAAAATAGACTCCGCAGTCAGCCTCCATTGCCTTATTTCCTGCACAAGTGATGCAGCCTGCCTATGGGAGGAGTCCCAGGGTGAGCTGTGTTGTCTGGGATGAGAGCAAAGCTGTGTTACAAGCTCCCCCAGGTGGCTTCACTCCCAATGTAGTTCCATTGCAGCCCTCCTGGTGTTGCTGAACTACAACTTCCTTCATCATTGACCATTCTGGCGGAGATTGTAGTTCAGCATCTTTTGGAGGGCCACAGAGCAGCTGCCCCTACTACAAAGCCTTGGCTCTGGGCTGCACCCTTCAGTGGGAGCACCTACCAGACAAAGCACCTTCACTGCCTCCCTCCATACACCCTGCCTGCCTCAGATCTTGGCTGTCTCCAGCTCTGGCGCTTGCCTCTGCTCCATCTGCTTATTAGATGCTACCTTTTGATGTGCTTCCACCTTCCTCTGCCTCCTACCTGGCCCTGGATATCCTTCCTCTTGGTCATGGGTCCTTGCTGTCACTTGATTTGGGGCATCACTAGACAATACCAACTTACATGTTTAATCAACAACAACACCCCCAAAGGAAGATTGTTAATGCATCTGTACTGTTCTGCAAACAAGTCTGGGTAATCTGGTGAATTTGGATGAATTCTGTAAGCATCCTTAATTTTGATAAATGTGCAGGTCAGCTGCAGATATTTGCCCAAAGTATAAATAGCTATTGTTCCTTTCCATTGTCCTCTGTAACTGAGCTATGCGTTAGCAGCTGGGACACTCACATCCCAGGAGGAAACATAAGTTTGCAAGTACAACGTGGTTTTGAGTCATGACCGAAAGAGAGAGACCTTCAGTCAAGTGACCCAAGAAAACAAACGAAGCTGAATAAAGCAAACTAAAATTAGTAACAGGCTAACAGCTTGTCCATTGCCTAGAGCAAGACACAGCAGGGAGATGATGATGATGTTTTATGACAGACAAGTTCAGATCCCCCTTTTTTAAAAAAAAACAAAAACAAACCTAAACTCTGTATAGTGAAATAATCAACAGTTTAATCAATAGCATCTAGAATTGAGCTGCTACAGCATATATGCTCTAAATAGAGGCAATGATTGAGTGGGCAGGGGTCGATTAGGCTAGCCTTCTCAGATCAGATACATGGGGGGGGGTGCTTCCCACTCTAGATCTATTTGTGAGACAATTTGGATGGTCCCACCACCACCCTGCATGCCATACAACATGCCAGCCTTCTAGCTCACAATCACAGACACAATCCATCACCATTAAGGCCAATGAATTGAGCTAGATTTGGCTGGTAAAAGTTCTGGCTGCTTATTATAAATGTGTGTGATGCACCCATATTTCTAGATCATGCACAACTCCCAATGTGTTCATGTCCTGTGTACCAGTTTTCCTTTTCTACCACTCCCACTCTACCTTTTCCCTCTTTCTCGCATTGCTGTCGAGCACCCTCTCTCACAAACTTCTTTCCCACCTGCTGGACTTGCAGCCTCCTTGGACTCCTGTGTTCTCCATTCCTCAGCTCCATTGCCACTTCAGCTCCTGCTTTACTGAGCCCTCTGCTTGGTGGGGTCAGAGCAGCTCAACCAATGCCTGTCTATCGGTGGCATTAGGGCAGCTTAGCCCATTGTTGCCAAAGGCTTCATCACTCCATATGCTACAAAGCTACACGGAACCCTACAGAGTGGATAGCATGGATGCATCAAAACTGCACACTCTGCCCCTATCCTGCACACATTTATTTAAACATCTGAAGAGAGCCTTTGTTTCCAAGCAGTGTGCTAAATATGCTACTATTTTGTAGTCATCTGTCCACATGAGAAAATAAATATATTCAGAAAGAGGAAATTTTAGGTGCCCTGACCATTCTGTTGAAATGGCCAGAGTGCTTTGTGTGTCCTTACTTTCATTCTACAAATTCATCATCTTCCTGTACATCACACTTCCTGAAAACTCCAGAATGTCCTTTAAGTGCACAAGCGAGAGAGGCAGGCTACCATGCACCTGAAATCTGTTAATTGTGGCTTCTTGGTTTGTTTAAGGGAAGTCTCATTACGACTAAAGAAATCAGTATGGATTTCTTTTAAATGTAAAAGGCAGGGCATCCTTTAAAAAGAAAATCAGTGCACCAGCCTCATTATCACAGGCACTTACAGCCAGCCTCTCAGCTTCCTGGGCATCGTCAACTAGCTCTCCTAGGGAGATTTTTCAGATCAAGATGTGGGAGGCTAAAAAGCCCTGGAGAAATGCCTCACACTTCTGCTTGTCCCGTGACTATAAAGCACAGATGGTTTGCTGCTTGTCTTGGGCTTTCTAGGCATGGGTCTGAGTGGCTTTCCCTTTGCCCCACCATTCCTACTAAAAAAAAACCCCTCTCTTTAGTCAGAACAAGCAGCAATCTGCAGAAAACCCTATCACTGTTTGCTCTGATTCAGCACTAAGTCATGGGTTTTCCTGGGAGAGAAGCAGAACAGCAAATGGAAGTGTGAATGAGTCTTAGGTAGGGTTGCCATACGTCTGGAATTTCCCAGACGTATCTGGAATACTGCAGTAGGAAGCAGTGTCTGGGTGGAAATAGGCAAAAAGAAAATATGTCCTGGAAAAACTCGACGTACGGCAGCCCATGGCAGCAGTGTTGTTTTTGCCGATTTCCCATAAAATAGATAAAAAATGGCTTTCTCTTTTTTTTGCAATTTTGCCAAAAAAGCTGAACAACTTTTTTTTGGGGGGGGGGGATCAATCTGTCCAGATTATCACTGTTTGAAATGCGACAACCCTACTTTAGGAAAAAGAAAAACACACATAATCCTTTGGCCAACACTTACTCAGATGTCATACTTTATCTACAGTTTATTATCCTTTGGGAATTGAACTGTTAATAATCACCTTAAAAAAGAAAAAGAAAACCCTTTTCCAAGTGTATACTGTCAGTTCCAGTACAACTCTTTGAGTTTAAAGAAAAGGTGAGGAAGAGGTGAAATAAATAAATAAATAAATAAATAAATAAATAAATAAATAAATTCTACCCCGCCCATCAGGCTAGGTTTCACCAGCCACTCTGGGTGGCTCCCAACAGAATATTAAAAACAAGATAAAACATCAAAAATTAAAAACTTAACAGGGCTGCCTTCAGATGTCTTCTAAAATATAGTTGTTTGTTTCCTGGACATCTGATGGGAGGATGTTCCACAGAGCGGGCGCCACTACTGAGAAGGCCCTCTGCCTGGTGACATGATAGAAATATATAAAATTATGCATGCCATCAAGAAAGTGGATAGAGGAAAGTTTTTCTCCGTCTCTCATAACACTGGAGCTCATGGGCATCCAATGAAGCTGAATGTTGAAGGATCCAGGACAGATAAAAAGGAAGTCCTTCTTCACGCACAGGAGCCAGGGAGAGCCACCAACCTTGATGGCTTTGAAAGAGGATTAGGCAAATTCATGGAGCCACGGCTCTTGATGGCTATGCTCCAGAGGCAGCAATGCTTCTGAATACCAGTTGCTGGAAACCACAGTGGGGAGAGGGCTCTTGTGTTCAAAACCTGCTTGCATTTAGTTAGCCACTGTGAGTACAGGATGCTGGACTAGATGGGCCATTGGCTACATTAGACATGCATAGGACTACATTGTAAATGAAGTTCTGTAGAGTACAGGGTGATTATTTAAAGCACCCCAATCTCCCATCTTCTGATATACTGACAAATGGCATAGATATAGTTTTAATGGCATTTCCCTTCTGCAGAATGGCAGTCATATAATACATACAGTGAATGCTGAAAAGAAGAGTACTTAATGAAGACTACTGGTGACATAAAACACAATGTGGATTTCTGTTCCAGCCAACTCCTAAAATGTGTTGCAAATGTGAGAAAGGAAATAAATTTAACATACTTCAGGAAAATAAAAGCAATAATATCATGATTCATGGGGAAAGAGAAACCACCACTGAAACTCACCTAGTAACCTTTGGTCAGTCCCTATCTCTCAGTCTCACCTATTTCACAGGATTTTTGTGGGGATAAAATGGAGAACTTTGTACGTCACCTTGAGTTCCTTGGAGAAAAGGTGTGTTTGGAGTGTTGTTTAGAGTAAACAAATGATGTGCACAACAGCTGTGTTTCTGTGTGTATACACATACAAACAAATACACAAATGAAACTCTTGCATTTGATTAACTGAATGGTCAGACTTCTCTTCAGATACTCTTATTGTCTGTAGCTGTTTCAAAGAACTGTACCTTAAAAAAAATGTATGCCCTTTTTATTATCATTACTTCATCCAAGAGTTAAGGATTCAGTAATGGAAGCTGAATTAACACGGGCTAGACCTGAACAATGCTGTTTGCATTGAATAAATAGGATGTGATGTCAACAAGTTGTTAGCTTCACTCATTCCATGGCTTCCAGTAGAAGTCTTCCCTTTTAGCGCAGTGTGTTGCCTCAATAAGAAAATATACAAAAAAAAATAAAAAAAATACAAGCCATGTGCAGATGCATAACTGGTGTACAAATGAACATGTGAATGGTGGAGAATAAAAATCATGGGGCAGGGGATTTGAACTGCACCATGCAGAACTGCATACAAAACACTGGGATATATATTTGTAGACTGCTGTGAGATGGGAATTTGCATCAGGCTAAGTGAGGCCAGCCAGAGACCCCAAGCCTCACTTTATGAATTAATCTAAAAACAGATTATTGTTTGCACTGCTTTAAAAATATAGTTTGAATGTTATAATAAGACTTAAATATTTGCAATGCAATTCTAGCATCAATTAAGCCTTAAACATTTCTTTAAAGGTATACTGAAAAGAGTCTAAATGATTTGTCCTTTGGCCCTCTTTAGCATTCCATATGAAGAGAACAGCATGCTTTGGATGAAGGATTGCACATTAATAATCATGTTCATTTGTTTCAGTCACACTCTTTAGTTTCTGGTCTTTAATACTGTTTAGCCCTGTCTCACTGGGTTAAACCTGAACCATGATCAGGTCCTCAGAATAGCATTGGTGCATTGGCCAGCTAAGCACGAGACTAATCCTTTCCTAGTTCTCCCTGCCAAACCAAAGGCCCATTAGTCCAGAATCCTGTTCTCAGCAGCCAAGCAGATGCCTATGGAAGCCGGAAAGCAGGAGATGAATGCGACAACACTCTCTCTCTCTCTCTCTCTCTCTCTCTCTCTCTCTCTCTCTCTCTCTCTCTCTCTCTCTCTTCACTTGTGCTTCCCAGAAAATGGCATTCGGAGACAGACCATCTCTGGTCCTGGAGGCAGGACATACCCACTGTGGCCTAAAGACACAGGTAGCCTTATCCTCCATGAATTTGTCTAAATGCCTTTTAAAGCCAACCAAGTTGGTGGTCAATAGTACACCTCGTGGTCACAAATCTCGTCACATATAGATTTAACCCATACATTATTTTTCAGCCTTCCATTTCATTGGGGTTCTCAGGGAAAGAAGAGGAAATTTTCACCTCTCACTGAGCAGCATCAATCCCACTGCAAATGCAAAAGTCTCAACACCCACCCCACCCCACCCCCACCCCCCAAAAAACCTAGCTAGTGAAAGTGCCTCAAAATTAATGCAGGCAATTCTGCAAATATTTTTGGTCCGGCCATAACAGCAGATACTTTCAGCCAGGTCACCTGTTATCTTTGCATTTTCTCCGTTGTGGGTTATGCAGCTTGCATGACATCTTGTGTACTGATGTGACATGACATAATGTGGTGTAAATGGATGTGACAGGGACAACTTAGGAGGAAATCTACTTTGAATCAGATACTAGCCATCAGTTTCAACACTAGGTATCTGATCTGATTTGCTGAGATTTAGGGGAATGGATAATTTGTGAAAAGCAGGTCCTTTGGGGTATCTGTGACAACCCTCAAACCGTGATTCATTTCTGACTACAACTCACTCTGAGGGCATTCAGAGCAAACTTGCTGGTGGTGTCAATGTACCTATTAGCAGGATAAATTTGGGATCTCGGAGACAAGAGAGAGTAAACAAATTAACACAGATCATGACCATCAAACCTCCAGGATATGACAGGGCTTCTCCTGAGCTGACAAAAAAAAGGGGGGGATATTTGAAGAATAGAAAAGCATGCAGAGATAAAGGAAGACATTTACAAAAATAGCATCATCACAGTCCCATAATCCTTTTACATTCTAAAATGTGTAAACCACACAAGTGCAACATTTTACTGCATATGCTGTGCTTAATCATGGGAAATTACGAACATGTTGAGAGGATGGGGAAAATTGACTCTTTCCTACTTTTTTATATGATGAAAAATTATACCCACAATGGATTTACTTGGGAAATTATAATAATAATAATAAATTTTTATTTATACCCCGCCCTCCCCAGTCAAAACCGGGCTCAGGGCGGCTCACACCAATAAAATTACAATAAAACATAAAAAGCAATTAATTAAAATACAGATTAAAATACAGTATTAAAATTTAAAATGAAGCCTCATTTTGAGTAGTCCATAAATCCAAGCCATGAGGGAGGAAAAACACAGGGGTCAGACTAAGTCCAACCCAAAGGTCAGGTGGAACAGCTCTGTCTTGCAGGCCCTGCAGAAAGATGACAAATCCCGCAGGGCCCTGGTCTCCTGTGAAAGAGCGTTCCACCAAGTTGGGGCCAATACTGAAAAGGCCCTGGCCCTAGTAGAGGCCAATCAAGCCACCTTATGGCTCGGGATCTCCAGAATATTGTTGTTTGTGGACCTTAAGGTCCTCTGCGGGGCATACCAGGAGAGGCGGTCCCGTAGGTACGAGGGTCCCAAGCTGCATAGGGCTTTAAAGGTCAAAACCAGCACCTTAAAACTGATCCCAATTAGGATTGCAGTGCAGAGAATATATTCTTCGCTAAGTGAGGTAGGTTTGAAATCAGATGGTACAGAACATCTCATGCAGGAAAAATAGACAAGGAAGGGAGGGAGAGTGCTGAGGCCATTGCAGTCGCTCCACCACCTGAACCTTGAGAGGGTACCCTGGGACCCCCCAAACCAGGGCCGAATTTAGGTTTGATGAGGCCCTAAGCTACTGAAAGTAATGGGTCCCTTTATATGCCCAGCTGTCCTTTGTCAACAACAAATTGTCTCTGTTTTTTTGTGCTGACTATATGTTATATGGTAATTTATGGACCTAATAGGTATCTAAAGCCATTTGCACATGGAGAATGTAGACACCCTATATATAGAAATGAGCAAACCAGTGATATTTGAGGGAGCAGGTGGGGCCCATTACGTACATCATAGGAGCCTACACAACCCAAACCCTGTTGCTGTATGTAGCTTTTATTTTATTTGTTTTTTATCTTATACTAGCTGTACCTGGCCACGCGTTGCTGTGGCTCAGTCAGGGCCCCAGTTTCCCAGGAGAGGTGGATGACGTAACGGCACCCCTCTCCCTGTTGCTACCGGGGAGTGATGTCATCTGCCCCCATGCCACGTCAACCTCCACCCCGACCCCTCTCCTTTTCCCCCTCACATACCATATTTGCATTTTGGGGAGGTTCTGGGTGGGTCCACCGGTGGGTCCCGATGGGTGTGGTGGTAGCCTGTAGGAGCTGGGCCGCAGAGGGGCCAGAGGGAGAGGCGTGCCCACGGGGGTCTGAGGCGGCTCTCAACAGCTCTTGAAAATGGAGTATCCATTGCTTCGGAGGAGGCAACCTGCAGGTGCTGCCTGCCCGGAGGGAAATGTGGGGGTGAGGGTGGGGGGCGACCAAGGGATCCTTGACCCACGGCACCATAAGGTATAAGGCCTACCTTGAAAATAGCATCAAACATGGAGGCGGTTAGGGCTTCCGATGTGTGAGGGAGCTGCTGCTGTTGCCATGGCGATGCTGTGGCCGTTGGTTCTGCTTGGAATGTATACTATAGCGTGTGTTACTTTTACGTCCAGCAGATGGTGCTATTTTTGCAAAAAACAGGGTTTTACCTGCCACATGTGTGACATCTGTCCAATCTAAGTATATACAAGCAATCCCATATTCGCATGCAACATTGTGTCAAAATTTCACGTCAAGCGGTCAAGCGGTTTCGGAGATTACTGGTCACTTACAAATGGACACTTACATTTTTATTTATATAGATATTGGAAATGTACATCCAGTTGTTTTTTTCCTTTAATTTTTTTGGGGGCCCCCAAGAGAGTGGCAAGGCAGCTCTCCGTTTTTATCCTGCTATTGCTTCTGCCCATCCTGCACCGACATTACCCTCAATGTTCCTCTCCCCAATGGCTTGCTGCCTGATCTTCCCCAGTGACTGTTTACACAGCCTCAGGCTTTCCATTTATTTTATTGGTTCACTGAGCCCACCATAGAGGATCATGCCCTTGGGAGGAGTCCCCCCTCCCGCTTCTGTTGTGTGTGTGTCTGAGGCTTCAAATGGGGGGGGGGAATCATGGATGAGGATGTATCTTTAGACACACTGAAGGGGCTTTCTTGCTTGCTTGCTTGTCTCCAACTGGCATGAAATTCTGCAAGATTTTATACAAGAGTTAAACCGAGGATTGTGGGGAAAGGACTGAAACATTCCATTACACAAATCCAGTTTGCTCAACAGCAATCCTACTAAACTGAGTTGGATTCTGAAACCACTGAACCTCCCTATGTTGTTGGACCAAAGCTCCCCTCACCCCTCACCATTGAACATGGTGGCTGGGGTTCAGGAAGCCCAGCCCTGGTCTAAAGATTTAAACAGCCAATTTTTCCAGCATGATGTTCTTGTCTCAACACCAGCCAGGGTGGGAGGAACCAAGGCTGGGCCTTGAATATACAGTCCCCTGGGTGAGGATTTCTTTCCACATCTCCACCTCCCCAGGATTAGCTGTGCAGGGCCATCCAGAGCTCTGAGACGGTCTGGGATAGGTGAGGTGTGGGGGACCCTGCTGCTGCCCCCCTACAAGGACCCATAAGTGTGTGTACAGGTGTGCATGCACAAACTGCACATTTTCACCTGCAGCTCCTTGCCCTGGGATCACACAAAATGATTGATGTGCTTCTCCCCCCCCCTTTCCTTTTTACATGGGGGTAAGGGGATGGGGATTGGATTGTACTTCTCCTGAATACCTCATTCAAAGTAGACTTTTCTACTTCTTGGAGATTGCCTGGCTGTGATTGTGAAGGCTGCTCCCTGCAAGGCCTTTTCCACCTGGCCTAGGGGACCAGGCCCAGACTCACCAGCCCCTCTGAAGAGGCTCCTCATGAGGCCGGAGGAACATCACCCAGCTAATGTTTTATAAATAGCAGAGGTTTGAGTAAAGCAGGGATGGAATAACACTGACAGGGGAAAAGGGGGTCCTGTCACCCTCACAGGCACTCTTGGTGGGGATGCGGAAGAGGGTCTTCTCAGTGGTGGCTGCTCTTTGGCTCAGGAACTCCCTCCCTGGAGAAGCCAAACTGGCTCCTTCCTGTTGCCCTTCCACTGGTAGGCAAAGACTTTCTTGCTCCCACCGGCCTTTGGGAATTGACTGCTTTCAATTAAAGGGCTAGCAAACTGCAGTTTTTATTGCAATTATTGGTATATATAGAGAGAGTGGTACCTTGGTTTACAAACACAATTGGTTCCGGAAGTCGGTACTTAACCTGAAGCGTACTTAACCTGAAGTGAACTTTCCCATTGAAAGTAATGGAAAGTGGATTAATCCATTCCAGACAGGTCCGCAGAGTACTTAAACTGAAAATACTCAAACCAAGGCGTACTTAAACCGAGGTATGACTGTATATAGTCCAGTAGCACCTTAAAGGTAAAGGTAAAGGGGCCCCTGACCATCAGGTCCAGTTGTGTCCAACTCTGGGGTTGCGGCGCTCATCTCGCTCTATAGACCGAGGGAGCCGGCATTTGTCCGCAGACAGCTTCCGGGTCATGTGGCCAGCATGACAAAGCTGCTTCTGGCGAACCAGAGCAGCGCACGGAAACACCGTTTACCTTCCCGCTGGAGCGGTCCCTATTTATCTACTTGCACTTTGATGTGCTTTCGAACTGCTAGGTGGGCAGGAGCTGGGACCGAGCAACGGGAGCTCACCCCGTTGCAGGGATTCGAACTGCCGACCTTCTGATCAGCAAGCCCTAGACTCTGTGCTTTAATCCACAGCGCCACACCTTAGAGAACAACTAAGTTTGTTCTGGGTATAAGCTTTCGTGTGCATGCAGACTTCTTCAGATACACAGGAATGTGAAAAGGGTGCTTGGCAGTTGCATGGGGTGGAAGAGAGAAGCTCTAGGGGGAACATGGGGGTATGGTGGGGGCTGGAGAACAGAGCAAGCAGAGACACAATCCCAAGTTGCAGACCCTCCAAGTGTTCCTATTTTCCAGGGACGTCCCTGATTTAAAGAAGCCATCCCAGTTTCCGATCTGATCCCAGAATGTCCCACTTTTCCTTAGGATGTCCCTATTTTCATTGGAGAAATGTTGGAGGGTGTATGGAGTTATCCAATCCCCGAGCCATCTAAAGGCAATCCAGCATAGGGTTAGTTTTTTTAATGTTTAATATTTTATCATGCTTTTTTATATATTGGAAGCTGCCCAGAGTGTAAGATGTGTGGAGTATAAATAGTAAAACTATAATTATGGAATGGAATGTCCCTATTTTCATCGGAGAAATGTTGGAGGGTATGCAGTTGAACATGTTAACACTGTCCACTGTGTTTTTAGAATTTGTATTTGAATATTACTTGTAAGCTGCCTTGGTAGGATTTATATCCTGAAAGAAAGAATATAAATAATTGCCATACATACATGCATACAATTATTTGTGCTTGATGGCCAAAGCCTTTAAATTCAACCCTGTTGAATTCAGATGATCAGAAACAAAGAGATCCAATGTTGTTAGCCAAAAATTTGTCCATATTACAATGCAGGGTATAAGAGACAATGCAGCAGGATTTGAATTAAAATGCCCCCACTGCTCTTCAGTGGAAAATAATAGATATACTATACCTGCCAAATGTTTGTGAGCTTTAGAGCCATATCACAATTCATGTCACAGGCTAATGTTTCGACAGACATAGGGGAGGATTACAGGCCCAGTGGATATTCCAGATTGTGTCAAGTGCATGCCATGCACACTCCTGTCAACCTCAGAAGCCACTGGAAATTCAGTTTATAGTCATGAGCCGTAGACACTGTGCATTTTTTAAAAAAATGAAACAGTGGTTTGATGAACATTAGGAATGAGAAATGATGCCTTTTTACCTCACTATGATTTCTGCTTCAGGCTGCTGGGATACTATGATTGTTAGCAGCAACGGTTATCAGTTCAATTAAGCTTTATTTACAAGCATATTGCAGAGCTTCTCTCACACACATCTATCACACATCAACAATGGTCTAATCTGACTCTTCTCAGTTACGCCCCCAACAAGATCGGAGAACAGAACCCCTTAAGCCTGCCTCTGTGTTTACGTTCTTCCTGGAGGTGTGCCCAAAGTTGGGACTTTGGACTGAGAGCGTTAATTAGCTCTCCATCACTGTCACTAGATTGTGGTTCCACAGCCACCCGACCCTTTGGCAGACTGCCTTTGTCTAGACACTCTTCCAGCCCTCCCCCCTCCACTGATAACAGAGTGCCAGGTCTGTTAGTTCACATAGTATCACAGGTACTGCTGCAACGTGGTGTTAGTCCTTTCTGATTCCCCATTCGTCTGTGGAAAGACACACCTCTACCTTGAGCAACTGCATGAATCTCTTCCAAAACTGTGAGGTGAACTGGGACTCGCAATCAGAGACCACCATTAAAGGCAACCCATGCAACTTGAACACACACTCCACGAACAACTGCGCTGTTTCCTGCGCCATGGGCAACCTCTTACACGGCACAAAGTGTGCCATATTTGTGAACAAGTCCACTACCACTCAGATCACAGTCTGAATGAATGAATGAATGAATCTGATAGTAAAGTAGTTTATGTTAATATGATTCAGATTCATGTGTGTTTTCTTTAAGAGGGACAGAACGGGATTATCAACCATTGATAGGACTCAAACAAGTTAGCAACCCGCTTATTGCTGCATGAACTCAAACGGGATCGTTTAAACGCTGCTAAATTGTATAAACATTCCCACAAGATAGTGGTTCTGTAGTCACCTGACCCCTTGGCAGACTGCCTTCTGGGCTTTCTTCCAGCCCTCCCCCCTCCCCTGATAACGGAGTACCAGGTCTAAAAAGGGAGGGTTGTGGAATCTGCGGGGTGTCATTTTGGAAAGTCAAGCCTTCTGTCTCTTCTGCCGGCTGACTCTCTTCTCCTGTCTTGTCTGCTGGGCCCTGGAGAGCCAGGTTTCTAACAGATACAGTTTATTAGAGGAGATCAGCCCCAGAAGCAAGTCTATCCTCATGGTTTCCTCCTGCACTTTTGCTGCTGCTCACTCTGAAGGTTCGAGGCAGAGGTGACCATATGCACCCGAGACATCTACAAAATAATTAAAGCTATTTGAAACCTTGCACGTCCCCCAGGATCCCTGTAGCACTGCTGTTTCACTGCTCCCCTGGCCTCCCTGAGTCACTGAGGCTTCCCATGGGGGGCAAGGGGGCAGGGAGGTTGGCATGGTGCAAACAGATAAGCAGGAGCGCCAGATTGGCTCTGCCAGTGTGATAACACTGTACGCCCCCTTCCACACCACCTCACCCCTCCCATTAAGCAGCAGTGATGCAGCTGTCAGAAGGTCAGGCGAGTGATGCCCCCTCTCCACAACCATGTCAGGTATGTTGGGGGACAGAAGGCAAGTTGAGGGAACTCGTGGGTTGGGCACTTCGGTCCTCCTTGGGATGCCTTCGGGGGGGGGGATATTAGGTTATTTATTTATTTATTTTCGGGGTTTGCTGAGTCCACTTGTAAATCAAGACGGAGGTTCACCCTGCACTAATTCACCACCTCCATTGTAGGTAGATACAGGTAGGTAGCCCTGTTGGTCTGACGTAGTTGAAACAAAACAAAAAAAACAAAAAAAATCCTTCCAGTAGCATCTTAGAGCTCAGAAGGCAAGCCACCTGAATCCTGCTGCCCAAATCCCCAGGTTTAGACCTCTGGCATCTTTCACAGAAGAATCAAAGAGGATATGGCTAAATAATGTAGCTTCAAAAAATGAACCTTTCCTCACAGAGATGCCTTGAATTTTAAGCAGCCTGACAAAATAAAAATATATAATGCAAGGGTAAGCAGGTCCCTTAGCTCGTTCACCAGGCAGAATATTTGAAAGTATATATTAAAGTCTGTTATTTAAATCTGCAGAAAGTCATTAAATATGAAGTCATGGGTTCATCAATGCTGCCTATATATCCACTGACAGAATTAACTACCTCTCTTTTATTTTAGATTTGATTTCAGAACATCCATCTTACAGTTGTACTTTAAAAAAATATATTCTCAGATAAAGAGCAGCAACTTCCTCACTAAGGTGCATTAAATATAAAGTTGTACATTACTCTCACAAGCTTTGGTCAAACCAGCAACTCAGCATTTCCCCCTTATCTCTATGGATGCATTTTAGTATATCACATACAAGCCTCTGAGTGTTCTGTGCATTTCAACCAGAAGCAAGTCCCACTAGATTTAATGGGCCTCACTCCCATTGCAGTGCAGTCCTGAAGCACACATTCCTGACTGTTAGCCCTGCTGAACACAGTGGCACTTACTTCGGAGGAGGTAAACATACACTTTCAGTGTTAATCACCCACTTTTAACAGATAGTAGGTCTAAGCAAAGCCATCACTGCCTCCAAAAAGCAAATTAGTGTCAGCAATTAACATTGATTGCAAGTTTAATTTTGAAGCTGTAGCAATCACACTGTGAAATGTTACATCACATGTGTTTAGTAGTCAGCAATGAATGATTATTTATGACATTCCAACTCTTTTCAAGACATCTGTAAATGCAGGACAACAAATGCTGTATCTGCACAAATCTGTAGGTCCATGCTAAGTACAGTCCTTCCTTTATTTAGCTGTTTGTATGCTGCAGAACTTTCAGGGAGCATTTAGCCCTGTTTGGGATGTGCTCAGAAACTTCCCATCCTGCTTCGCTCTCCAGGGGAGGTTTAGAATCCTGCAGTTGCTGTAGGGAATAAATGTTCTAAGTATGCACCAAATTTGAATTCCCCGTAGGAATTGTAAGAGCTGGAGTCTTATCTGACCAGATGGAAAGGGAAGATTCGTGTCATGTCCAAGGCCAGCAGCCTGCTGGAGTTTGGGAGGCACCATTCTCACTTTGCAAACAGAAAGCTTTTTAATGTGTTTGTGGCATTGCACCTGGATTTTGCCATCATTTCTTTCCATTACAAAAATCCCTAGAAGATTTGCGAGCATTCACAAAGTCCAGATAATTTTTGAGATGAGCACAGTGTCAATTCTGATTTCACACATCTGATGGTAGAATGTGAAAACTTCTAAAAGAAATGCTCCAAAATGGATGGCTTAGCATCCAAATAGCAAATGAGCATCAGAGTAAGATCAAGGCAGCAGATACCGGGCAAAAAAATGAAAAACAAATCCTTTCTAGTGGTGGGACTTTTCAGTGGCCCCCCCTACTCCCTGGGAAGGCTTGTCTGGCATCCACATGAATCTCATATTGGTACCAGGCAAATGTTTATTTTTCAATCCTTCCAGGCTCTGTAATAACTTAGAGGCAACCATTAGTATCTTTTATCATCATTTTTAGTATTATCTCCACAGTTTGGTTGTAGTTGACTTCCAAGTTAGTTTTAGTTTTTCTCATGTTGAATTAGTTGTTGCTTTTGGCATTGTTTTATTATTATGCCTGGTTTGGCATTTGGGGCAAATTTGCATCATAGTTAGATTGTTTTTGGCACTGGCCTGTCTCAAGTGACAATAGAGTACACCACCAGACGTGAAGTTAAACCACTGGAGAATCACAGCGCCCGCTGTGGCTGCGAAGACCAGTCACTTGACCAGTCACATGGCTGCCTCCGCCACTGTTTTTGCTGCAATGGCAGCACTGAAGTGACCTCCCTGGGGCCTGGGCAGCGTGTCTGGGGGTCCTGGGCTGCCCTGTCTCAGCCTCACTGGTGGGTCCAAAGGAAAGCAGAGCAAGATGTTTGGCAACAGCTTGGCTCCAGGGATTTGCAGGAAGAGGCGTATGAGGTGCCATCTAACTGTCTTAGGGACTCCGCTCTGGATTTGTGTAGCCTTTACTTCTCCTGCAGATAAGATAGCCCACTATTTTTAACTTATTGTAGGTTGCCTAAAGTGGGGCAGTGGGGCAGGGAGACACCAGACCAGTTGAACAAACCTAGATCCAAAACTCACTCACCCACATGGCCTATTTTGAGAAGCAGGATGTAAGGAAGAAGCAAAATAGGAACGGTATATAGGCCACGTAAACACCCCATTTCTGAGTATCTTATCAGACACTGGAAGCAAATGAGTATCAACAAACTTTTTTTTAGAAAATGTTTGCAAAGCTCATTTGTATTATATTTGCATTGTTACTTCTTCAAATTTGCATGCATTTCTTAACATGTGTAGACTTTTCTGGCTGTATCAAATTTATGCACTTCTCTGCATTATGCTTTGTATTTTGCAGCATTTAAATGAAGAATCAAATTGCTCTCTCAGTCCAATGAGTAAAAAAATGCATAACGTTGCCTCAAATCCTTGCAAATATACAGCACATTTTTGACTATATTATCTGCTTCAGCAACTGCTGTCATGCCTTTCTCGTTTCGTTTTTCTTTTACTCACTGTTGTCAGCTGCTTGGGAAACAAGGATTAAGCTATCTAAACCACAAAGCTGAGCAAAAAATAATAATTAAAGTAGACTTTAATTTGTGTAATGGTGAATAGCAGTTTTTGCCTTGATTTCAATCAACATACACTTTCCAACAGAAAATCAAAAGGCTTCATGTCCCCCCAAACAATGGTCTCTGCTGCATGTCTGTTGTCTTTGAGGCGAGTCAGGGGTCAAGCAGGGAGGATTTGTGTGTTTCTGTGTTTGGGTCAAGCAGCGTGCTCACTCTGCTGCACGGATTCAAACTGCTGACCTTCCAATCGGAAAGTTCAAGAGGTTCAATAGTTTAATTTTTATTTTTATTATTAATTTTTTAATCAAGTTTCTTTTTCTATCATTACATACATCTTGTATCTTTAACATTTATATTACATTCCCTCTTCCTTCCCCTCCTGGGCTTCCCCCAACTTCCACTTCTGATTTGTTTTTCCCTTATTACACACTGCTGTTTCTTAAAAAAAAAAAAAAACCACACACTATATTATATTATTTCTTTATCTTCTACATATTTTTTGTTAGTAAAGGTGTGAATGTTTATTTAAATTCTGCCATCAAGTCAATAGTCTTCATTTGTTTCTGCAAATATATTGTCAGGGTTGATGTGGCTACTCTTGAGTAACGACCCTCCACATGCTTGTCTTTAAGATGGTTTTATTAGTGCACATTATTTACAGTGTAACGAGCTGCTGGTTTCATGTCCGCTCACTCCAAATCAGATTCCTGCACTGGCGATCGCCAGGTTCTAGACCAACATAAAAGCCTCGGAACTGTGAAGCGTTTCCCTTTTCTCCGCCTCCTCAATTCCGGTGTCGGGGGGAAAGGTCTGCGGACTGACTGACTCCTGTCCCCTCTTTCTCCCTCCCTCTCTTCCTGCCTATGGAGCAAGGGCTCTTGGATGTTGCTCGAGGGCTGGCACTCCCTTTCCGTCTCCTGGCTCTGCCCATCAGACCCTTCGCTCTCGTGGCTGCTCGGAGATGAGCTACTCCTGATGAGGGGAGGCTGTTCTCTGTAAGCCTTCCCCCTTACATATATTATAAATGGTTCCCATTCTCTTTCAAGTCACTGTCTGTCAATTTTGCCAATTGTGCATAGTTCATCAGTTTTTATTGCCATTGCTCTTTATTTTGCATTTCTCCAGTCTTCCAATTTTGTGCTATCAAAATTATCGCTGCTGTAGTAGCATACATGAATAGCGTCCTCTTCTTGTTCGGTAGATCTTGGCCTAAAATACATAGCAAGAAAGCTTCTGGTTGTTTACCAAATGTTATTCTCAACATTTTCTTCAATTCATTATATATCATTTCCCAGTACAGTGGAACCTCGGTTTATGAACACCTCGGTTTATGAATTTTCGGTTTATGAACACCGCGGACCCATCTGGAACGGATTAATTCACTTTCCATTACTTTTAATGGGAAAGTTCGCTTCAGTTTATGAACGCTTCAGTTTATGAACAGACTTCCGGAACCAATTACACCCATGTTTCAGTTTATGAACGCTTCAGTTTAAGTACTTCACGGACCCGTCTGGAACGGATTAATCCACTTTCCATTACTTTCAATGGAAAAGTTCGCTTCAGTTTATGAACGGTTACTCCGCGGACCGTCTGGAACGGATTAATCCACTTTCCATTACTTTCAATGGGAAAATTCGCTTCAGTTTATGAACGCTTCAGTTTATGAACAGACTTCCGGAACCAATTGTGTTCATAAACCGAGGTACCACTGTACATTTTTACCTTTTTGCAATCCCACCACATATGATAAAATGTACCATCTGCCTCACATCTCCAACACTCTTTCTCTTCATTTTTATACACTTTTGCCAATTTAACCGGTGATATATACCATCTATACATCATTTTCATATAATTCTCTCCCAATAATATAAATCCGTGAATTTCAAATTTACTTTCCACAATTTTATCCAATCTTCTAATTGTATATTGTGACCAATGTCTTGTGCCCATTTAATCATTACCAATTTTACATATTCATATTTAGTTTCCCATTCCAAAAAGATATTATATGCCTTTTTTAATAGTTTTGAATTTTCTTCTGTCACTTGCTTTTGGAATTTGGAAACAGTGGGGTCACTTACAGGAGAAGATGGTGAAATGCGAACAGGGGACAGAGAAAGGGCAAAACTCCTCAATACCTTCTTTGTCTTCTCCAAAAAAGAAAACAATGCCTGACCTGAAGAATATGGAGCAGATGATTCAGCAGGGGAGACACAGCCCCAAACAAATAAGGAGGTAGTAAAAGAATACTTGGCTAGTTTAGATGTATTCAAGTCTCCAGGGCCAGATGAACTACATACAAGAGTATTAAAAGAACTGGCAGAGGTGATTTCACAACCACTGGCAATAATCTTTGAAAATTCCTGGAGAACAGGTGAAGTTCCAGCAGACTGGAGGAGGGCAAATATTGTCCCTATTTTTAAAAAAGGGGGAAAGAGAGGACCCAAACAATTACCGCCCAGTCAGCCTGACATCAATACCAGGAAAGATTCTAGAGCAGATCATTATGCAAACTGGCTTACTGACCGAACCCAAAGGGTGCTCATCAATGGCTCCTCCTCATCCTGGAGAGAAGTGACTAGTGGGGTGCCACAGGGTTCTGTCTTGGGCCCAGTCTTGTTCAACATCTTTCCATGTGCCAGGGCTTGGGCCTGTGGGGGAACAGGGCGTGGAACTCTTCCACTAAAAATTCCTCAGGTACTTCCGTGGCCGGTATCCACTCATTGTGGGACGGCGGAGTGTCCTCCCATGCTATCAGGTACTCCAGCCCTCTCACCCCTCTCCTTGAGTCTAAAATCTCAGTTGCCTCATTGCGCTGTCGGGCGTCTCCCGTCTCCCCCCTCCCTCTGGAGGCTGATCGCTGTCCCTGAACCTGGTACTTTCTCTGTACGGCGACAGCAGCGATCTATGAAACACTGGGTGCACTCTCATGTCCTCAGGCAGTGCTAGCCTGAAGGCTACCGGGTTGACCTGTTGCGTGACCGTGAAGGGGCCCAGCCTCCTGGGTGCTAACTTCTTGCATCGCCCCCTGGTGGGAAGACCTTCCGAGGATAACCAAACCTTGTCCCCCACCCTGATGACCTCTCCCGGTCGCCTGTGGCGATCTGCCCCCTTCTTGTACGCTTCCTTGGCCCTCTCCAAGTGTTCTCTGAGCTGCTGGTGCACCGTCTCCAGGTCCTCTGCCCAATCCTCTGCCTGTGGGCCCTCTTCCTCCTCCTCCCCCTCCCTCTCCGGGAAAGATCTGAGGTCGCGCCCATAGTTGGCCTTAAAGGGCGACACCCCTGTGGAGACGTGCACCGCATTGTTGTAGGCAAATTCTGCCAGTGGCAGGCGATCCACCCAGTCCGTTTGCCTCTGGCTGACGTAACATCTCAGGTACTGCTGCAGAATGGCGTTGACCCGCTCCGCCTGTCCATTGGTCTGCGGGTGCCGAGCCGTAGACAAACTGACCTCCACCTGCAGGAGGTTCATTAGCCGCCGCCAGAACCTGGAAACAAATTGGCGGCCACGATCCGAAATAACTCTTAAAGGCAATCCATGCAGTCTGAATACGTGGTCAACAAACAGTTTGGCCGTCTCTTCTGCCGAGACCGCCCTGGCACACGGTATAAAGTGGCACATTTTGGACATGAGGTCCACCACCACCAACACTGCGGTCTTGCCCCTGGACGACGGCAGGTCTGTGATGAAGTCCATGGACACTACTTCCCACGGCCTGTGCGGTGTGGCTAATGGCTCCAGCAAACCTGCTGGTGGCGCTCTGACCACCTTTGCTCGCTGGCAGGTGTCACATCCCCTTACATAATCCCGAACATCCTCCCGCACCCCTGGCCACCAGAAGTGTCTCATGACTAGGTGAGTGGTTTTGTCCCTTCCGAAATGACCCGCCGTTGGGTTGTCGTGCATCTGCTTGAGGACCTTACCTCTCAGCTGTTTGGTGGGCAGGTACAGGGCTCCCCTGTAAAAAAGCAAACCCCTCCTTTCCTCAAAGTCTTTAGCCTGCTCCCTCCCCCCTCGCAGCTCTCTGAAGATGCGGGAGGCAAACTCATCTGCTGCCATGAGTGCTGTGAGTTCTGCCTCGCTCACCACTGCTGCTCCGCAGGACCATGCTGATGGGGGGGAAATGTGCCTGGGCGCTGGTGGCAACTCCTGCTCCATGTACTCTGGTTTGCGGGAGAGGGCATCCGCCCTGACATTCTGCTCCCCCGGGATGTAGTGGATGGAGAAGTTGAAGTTCGAGAAGAACTCTGCCCACCGTATCTGTCGCTGGTTGAGCACCCTGGCCGTTCTCCAGAACTCCAGGTTCTTGTGGTCTGTGCACACCTGGATGGGGTGCTTGGCGCCCACCAGGAAGTGTCGCCAGTGCTGGAAAGCAGCGTGGATCGCAAGAAGTTCCCTATCAAACACCGTGTAGTTGCGTTCAGGCTGTGTCAGCTTCCTGGAGAAGAAGGCACAAGGTCTCCACTCTCTGTTGGCGTCCAGCTGCAACAGGATCGCTCCCAATGCCCGGTCTGAAGCGTCTGTCTCCACGCGTAGGGGCGCATCCTGCACCACATGGAACAGGTTCTGGTCGGACGCGAACACCCTCTTGAGGCTTTCGAACGCTGCTTGCGCCTCTGGCGTCCACCTGAACTTCTGCTTGCCTCTCAGGCAGTCCGTGATGGGAGCCGTAACCCGCGAGAAGTTCTTGATGAATTTCCTGTAGAAATTGGCGAATCCTAGGAGGCGTTGGGCATCTTTGCGCGTCCTGGGGCTGTGCCAGTCCAGGATGGCCTGCACCTTGTCCTTGTCCATCGCCAGTCCCTTGTCTGACAGTTTGTAGCCCAGGAAGTCCACTTCCCTGGTGTGAAACTTGCACTTCTCCAGCTTCACATACAGGTGGTTCTCCTTCAGGCGTTGCAACACCTCCCTGACATCCTTCACATGTTGCACTGGGTCAGCGGAATAGATAAGGATGTCATCCAGGAAGACCAAGCAGTTCTTGAAGAGAAGGGACCCCAGGACGTGGTGCATGAAGGCCTGGAAGCATGCTGAGCCCCCCTGCAACCCGAAGGGCATCACCAGATATTCAAAAGAGCCCAGAGGCGTGAACATCGTGGTTTTCCACTCATCGCCTTCCCGGATCCTGATCAAGTTGTACGCCCCCCTCAGGTCTAGCTTGGTGAAAATCTTGCCCCTGCGTGCCGCTGTCAGGAGATCGTCCACTCTGGGCATGGGGAAAGCCACTGGCTCTGTCACTGAATTGAGCCGTCTGAAATCCACCACCAGACGGCGCTGTTGCGTGTCTTTCTTGTCCACCAAGAAGACCGGGCTGCCCCCTGCTGCCTTGCTTTCTCTGATGAACCCCCGTTTGAGGTTCTTGTCTATGAACGCACGCAGATCCTCCAGTTCCTGATCTGACATGGCGTACAGCTTGGCTGGGGGTATCGTTGCCCCTGGCACCAGGTTGATCTGGCAGTCGAAAGACCTGTGTGGGGGTAGGTGGTCGGACTCCGCTTCGCTGAAGACCTCCTGCAGGTCCCAGTACTGCTTGGGTATCGCCTCACCCCCTTTGACATGCATGGTGGCCACCGTGGCTATTGGAGGCCCCTCCCCTGGTTGGTGCTGCATGCAATGTTCCAGACAAAAGTCCGACCCAAACGTGATGCATCTCTGGTGCCAACTTATGGAGGGGTCGTGGCGTGCCAGCCAGCTCATTCCCAAAACGATGGGGGGGTCTGAGATGGTTGTGACGTTGAAAGCCAGTGTCTCTGAGTGCCTTCCCACCGTCATTCTCATGGGGGGGGGTTTGATGAGTGATGGCCCCTCCCAGCAACTCTCTGCCGTCAATGGTGGCTACGTGCAGGGGAAAATCCAGCTGCAGAAGCTGGATTTGGTGCTCTTCTGCAAAGTTTCTCGAGAAGAAGTTGGCTGAGGCACCACTGTCAATTAAGGCGAGGACTGTCAGGGGATAGCCATTTGGGAGCGTTAGCGTGACTTCTAGAACCACTCCTGCTCTGGGAGGGGTGGGCTGGCTCTGCTCCTCTCTGTGCGGGTGGGCGGGCTGGGGCTGTTGTCTGCTGACTGTGCCTGGCTGCTGCCCCTTGTCTCCTGCAGCCAGGCTGTCTCGTTTCCCTGCTGTGGTGCTGCTTCAGTGGGGGAAGGTACAACCGTCCCCGCCTTTCCTTGCCACTCTCTGCGATGAGGGCAGTCTCTGACGCGATGCCGGGGGGAGTTGCAGAGAAAGCAATTCCCGCCTCTTCCCTCCTTGCGTCTTGGCGCCTCCGGGGTTTTAAAAGCCCCCGCGCGCGCTCCACCGATCTCCATCGGTTCCGGCTCTGGGCTTGGTCTGGGCGAGTCTGGGGGCGGGCCCTGGGGTGGGGTTTGGTGATGTGGTCTGTCCTGGGAGCGTGGGAACCAAGGTTTTGCTGCGCGCGTCGCTTGTTTGTCATACCATCTGGATTCCTGTCTCACCCCCACCGCTAGCGCCGCTTTGCTTAACTCATCCATAGTCCGCGGTCTAGGACCTCTTGCCAGCTCATCCTTAACGTCTGCGTGCAAACCCAGGTAGAAGGCTGATTTCACTGGCTCACTTTGCAGATCCCACCCCAGTTTGTGCACCAGCATGGTGAATCTCGCCCAGTAGTCCCTAACTGTCGATTTTCCTTGTGTTAAGCTATGAAGCTCCTGTTTAGTGGCCTCCATTTCACTGTCACTTGCGTACATTATTTTTAAAGCTTCTAGAAATAATTTTGCGTTCTTCATGCAAGGATTTTTTTGCGCGATGAGCGGTCTTACCCATTCTCGGGCGGCCCCCGTCAAATGCTCTATGATAAAGGAGACTCTGTGCGCGTCATCTGGGAATTCTGCTGCATGCAATTCCAGCGCATAATTTATTTCTGTCTCGAATCCTAGGTACTCCCTAGGGTCGCCGCTAAACTTGGTGACTAGGCTCTGTCCCCTTCTCACTTGGACTAGCTGCGGCTGGGGCGCCCCCCCCCCACCTCTAGCGGCTTTCTCCTCTTCCAACTTTTTCTGCAGGTCCAATACCATCACCCTTAGCTGTTTCTCAGTCTCCTCTTTTGTCCTCACCTGGTCCACCAGCTTGTTCAGCTCCTCCTGCGCCCCTCGCGCTTCCTCCTGAGCGGCATGCAATTGCTGCTGTGCCTGCGCTGTGAGGTTCCGTAGCTCCTGCTTCGCTGCTTCGGCCTCCAGCCTCCAATGCTCAGCCTCTTGAGCGCTCATCGCTGCACTCCAAAGTAGCCAAAAAAAGATTCGGAGGTTGCTGTCAGAGGGCCTGATATGGCTACTCTAGAGTAACGACTCCAGCATGGTCTTTTAAGGCTTTTATTAAGTGCTGATTATTTACAGTGTTCAGAGCAGTAAAAATGCATCCTTAAGGTGAGGTGTCAGAACCTCCGAATGGCGATTGGCGCGTTTTCTTCCAGCACCAAAGCTTTGGCAGACCCAACCTCTTCCCCCTACGTTTGCGTCGCAATTCGGGAGTTGGGGGGATTGGCCTCCCCCCCCCCCGTGCGTCCAACTTCCTGTCCCACCTGCGGCATGGGCTCCACAACCTTGCCTGAGCCTCGGACACCACTTCCTGACTCTCCGCTGGAGGCAGAGCTCTCCTTACTCTCTCCAGCGCTTGGGGATGGGCTGGAACTTAAGATGGGAGGGACTTCCCTGTATCCCTTGTCCCTCACACGTGGCTACACTAATTGTAACATTACCATAAACTTTGGCTGCTGCTCATTTGTACTTTACACACCTCAGCACACTGCAGAGTTGGTAAATGGTGCTGAACATCTGGGTTGTTTTACTGTGATTCCATTAAAAGCAGAACATCTGCCCTGGAACCTGAGGCTCCACTTTAAAGAACCCAGGAGATGCCCATACAAATCAGAGCCTACCTGTAAAGCACCTCCGTAGACACTGCTAGCATCCCCATTGACTTCATCAGAATCCATGTCCCCAAAGAAACCGAAAAGGAAACTGGAGAGGAGATGCTGGTTGCCTAAGACACGGATACATTTTCAGAATGCAAAGAATGCCTATGGGACAGATGAGATGTGACGTGTTTAGGCTTCTTCAGAAAGAAAGTAGGCGTGTAGCACCACTGCCAAAATGACATCGTGGTGCATCTGCCTTGGCAAGGATGTTCCTTCTGCACCCCTTGTCTCTTGCTTGTTGCTGTGAACAGAAACTAAAACTAGCATGTCCGAAAAAGATGGTGTATGGACACAGACACCAGCCCCATAAGCTACTAAACATTGGAGCATCAGGTTCATTAATTCAGCTAAAAGTCCATTTGTAATACAGTAATTTAAAATATGAATTAGGTGTGGACCTATAAAAAAATATGCAGAAGGAGAGAAGGGCAAGATGAAAAAAATGAACCCTTTCTTCCTTCAAACTAAGCCCTCTTAACCACTGCCTCCATTTTACATGGCTTGGCTCCATGGAACTGTTCCACCACTTGATAATGTATTACAGAACCATCTTTCCTTCATAGCATACCTGTAACTGGAATAAATGGAGTTCCTGTGGGGCCAGCCCCCCTCCCATCCCAAATGAGGCCACAGGCTCATGGAAGCAATGAACAAGTCACTTTCTTTCAGCTATCAGCTCCAACGGTTTCTGCCTGTGCCTCTCTCCTGCTCCAGCTCCCTGAGAAAAAGCCTCAACATCCTGTGGTTTGGATCCTTTGTTTTGGTGGGTGTGTTGTTTCTCAAAAACAAAGCCATCTATTTCCACCTCCCCTCTTCTCAGCTGCAGGGACCTACCACAACCCCCTCCTGGGACCGATTTTAGCACTCAGCACAACCCTTTCCTAACAGAGGCTGCTTCTATAGAAATGCACTGTGACAATTCAATTAATAATCCCCACTGCTTTTTTTCTGGGGGGACGCATACCCCTAAACATTTTGTGAATCTAAGTTTGGCCTCATTGAGGGGCAGGTATTTCAATATGAGTAGGAAAATGAGAGTACCCCTAAACATATTTTTTGAGAAAAAAGCACTGATAATCCCACAATAAACTGTCATTTGCAAGTAGCAGAACACAACATAAACACAAATAAATAATGATAGCACTTATATTGAGTGCAAAGGAATTAATTATGCCGAGTCCTTTTATGTTGCATTTGATTAACCTGGGTCCTCCTGCTAGCCTTTAATCTATGAAATACTCATATTTATTTTGCCTTTGAAGTGCTGCTTTTATTTTTGAGAGTTTGCATCTACTGTTGTATAAACTGTTTTTTAAAACACCCCCCCCCCAATGTCTTGCAATGTTGGGTAGTGATCGGTTCAGTGAATATGTTTTATTGCTGTGATGTGAGCTTCTGTTGTGAGATAATTAAGTAGATTGGAAATCCTCTTCAGCGATTCAGATCACAGCTTTCATCTCAGCCATTATATAATTTACTTTTGTCAATTTCAATATGTTTCTATTACAGCTGCAAAACTCTCCACCACATGGGCTGCCATACTTTAAAAGTAACACATGGATAATCTTTTTATTAATCAAAAGCTTGTGTATCCTGCTGGAAAAGTTGACTAAACTCCATAAAATACTAATAAGGGGAGAGATGTGGTTCTTGTGATCTAAATTCATTCCAAAGGCCAGAATGACACTAACCTCCATAAAATACTAATAAGGGGAGAGACATGGTTGTTGTGATTTAAATCCATTCCAAAGGCCAGAATGACACTTCTCATAGCAAGTTGCAGAAGCAAGTCACACACACACGTCTTTCTTTTCTTTTTGGTAACTCTGAATATCACCTGACAGGATGGGCACTTTTTAAGGACTTGATCCCACAGCTGGCATTGCAAATTTTTAACATTTTTTTGCTTTTTTTGCTTACGGATCTTCAAACTCACTAGTATTTCACAGATTAAAATGTCATATTTTTAGAGCCTCTTTTTCTCACACCAGGGATCACTGCTGAAACCTTAATGACACACATTTAAACCCAGTTTTCCCTGACTTGCTGTGCAATGCATTTGTTTACTCTGCAATAGCAGAAATGAGCTTGTGCTTTTGCTTAAACATATGTACAGTATTTAAAAAAACCTGCAAATGTTCTGACGATACATTATCAGCAGCTTTAAATGGTGTTTGCCAGTTGCCGCATGTGAAATAGCAGGGCTGTACACTGCATAGGGCCTCACTCTGAGAGTTCATTTTATGATGGTGATGTGGGAGCCACGGCAGTGCCAATTATTTCCACATTGCAGAATTGGCCACATTGGCCTTGAAATTTCACGGAAGGAAAAATAGGGTTGCAGCTCTTAGCAATGGAAACAACAATATCTATCCTCACTGCAAGGATCCATCACCCCCAGAATCCTACTAAAAGATCCAGAGCTTTGGGGGAAAATTGTGATATTTCGGGGTGGGGTGGGGGTTACTCCAAATGTCTCTTTTGCTCTAGGAGGCTTAGTTTGGTCAGAATTGAGCATACACTTCCAGAGTTACAATCATAGAATCCTAGAGTTGGAAGAGACCACAAGGGCCATCCAGTCCAACCCCCTGCCAAGCAGGAAACCCCATCAAAGCATTCCTGACAGATGGCTGTCAAGCCTCTGCTTAAAGACCTTCAAAGAAGGAGACTCCACCACACTCCTTGGGAGCAAATTCCACTGCCGAACAGTTAATGCTAAATACATTACTTTTGCTCAATGAGCCACCATATCTGCTAGAGGGCTGTGAAAATTTGTGCCCTGGGATTTTTACACTTGTCTACCCATGTACTATCTGATACCAAAGTGGCCCATTGTCTGCCAGATGTGGAATTATTTTCAGCTCTCCCAGCCCACTAAGAGGAGGTCACACCACCACCTCATTCAAGGCAGTGGGCATAATTCAGTTCTGCAGTGAGGGATTGGCCAATCCCTGGACCCAGCTCTATTCCCCCGGCCCCCAACAAATGGCAGTTTTGCAGCAGTTACAGGTAGGTAGCCGTGTTGGTCTGATGTAGTCAAAACGAAAATAAAAAAAATTCCTTCCAGTAGCACCTTAGAGACCAACTAAGTTTGTCATAGGTATGAGGTATCTGAAGAAGTGTGCATGCACACGAAAGCACACACCTATGACAAACTTAGTTGGTCTCTAAGGTGCTACTGGAAGGAATTTTTTATTTTTGCTTTGCAACAGTTCGTTTGTGTAGTGCTGGAAAGAGCCTCCACTGAGAGGGGGACTTCACTTTCCTTTCCCCTCTGCTTTCTCTCCTGTTTTCTCTAACTTACTGCAGCTGCCCTTCATTAGCATTCACAGCAACATCTGGTGCGAAAAGAAGATAATAAAACAATCCTTCTGTGGTCTTCCTCGCAGCCGAAGCCAGCGAGTGATCCTGCGATGTGCCTGGGTTCAGTGGCAGAAAGTCACTTCCTCTTCATTGTTCTCTTTATTCCATCCCTCGGGGGCCTAAACAAAAAGATGCTTTGGGATGATACAGTAAGAGCTGCAGATGTGTCAATAGCAGGCATGTCTGGTGATCCTGGAAATCCTGTTGCAGCATGCTGCTTCCAACTAAATAATAAAAAATACTTTGGAGTCCATCTGCTTCTTTTATATGCATGTGAATAATTGCTTTTCAGATTCCACAAGTTCATAATAACCACCCTGTTCCATGTTTTTATGTTGTACTTTTCTTTCACAAAGAAAATCATTCAACAAAGGAAACAGAGTCTCATTATTCCAGTTTTAAGTATTAGAAAAAAAATCACCCACAAAGTCAAATGAAACAAGCATGCCTCTAGCTCTGTCTCCTGCCCCGTGGTCTCCTCTTAAAAAATTCAGAGGCATTCAAAATGACTGAATCGGTAACACTCTTTAAATCAGGGGTGGGGAAGCTGCAGCCCTCCAATTATTGCAGGACCACATCCTATCCCTGACCATTGTCCAGGCTGGCTGGACCAGGGGCGTAGCCAAGATCAAAACTAGGGGGGGGGGGCAAGCCATGGTCATTCAGGGGCGGGGCCAAGGCACGGGAGGGGAGGGGCCATGAAGTGGGAATGTGGCCGGGGCTACAGGGCCAGTGGGCCCAATGACATTGTGGCGGCGGCGGCAGCGGCCACCTTGTGCTTCTGGGGCTGGCAGCGTTGGCAGCTACCCTGCTTGGCTGGAGAGGATGGGAGGGTCGGGCAGGCAAGAGGGGGTGGCAGCGCGGGCGAGGCAAGGCACGGCCGCAGCCACGAAGGCTCCAAGGCGTTGCTGCATATCAGCATAATATTTCAACCATGTCGTGGGTTCAAGCCCCACCTTAGGAAAAAATTCCTGCATTGCAGGGGGTTGGACTAGATGATCCTTGTGGTCCCTTCCGACTACAATTCTATGATTCTATTGATATATTACCATAGCATATGCATCATTCTGCTTTCTTGAATTGTCCTACTCCTAGGCATAGCAACCAACTCCTAGAGGCCTAGGTGCCTCTCCCCCCCCCCCCAATTACTGGTAAATACCGTATTTGAAAGAGTCACCCCCCATGTTGATGGGCTTTCTATGTGGGGCTTATCTGCCCCCCACCCCGGTATTTTATTAAGGATGGAAGAGGGAGGGAAGGAAGGAAGAAATAGAGAGAGGGATAACTCATATTTACGGGTGTCTCTGGGTGACGCTGTGATGCTGGAACTGTGCAGCAAGAGGACGGGAGGGTTGGGCAGGCGAGAGAGGGTGGCAGGGCGGGCGAGGGCGAGGCAAGGCATGGCCACAGTCACGACAGCTCCGAGGCATTGCTGCATATCAGCATAATATTTCAACCATGTCTTGGGTTCAAGCCCCACCTTAGGAAAAAATTCCTGAATTGCAGGGGGTTGGACTAGATGACCCTTGTGGTCCCTTCCGACTACAATTCTATGATTCTATTGATATATTACCATAGCATATGCATCATTCTGCTTTCTTGAATTGTCCTACTCCTAGGCATAGCAGCCAACTCCTAGAGGCCTAGGTGCCTCTCCCCTCCCCCCCCCCAATTACTGGTAAATACCGTATTTGAGAGTCACCCCCCATGTTGATGGGCTTTCTATGTGGGGCTTATCTGCCCCCCCCAGTATTTTATTAAGGATGGAAGAGGGAGGGAAGGAAGAAATAGAGAGAGGGATAACTCATATTTGTGGGTGCCTCTGGGTGACGCTGGGATGCTGGAACTCTGCAGCAAGAGGAGTCTTGTTAGCAGCTTTCTCTCTGCTTGATTTACAGCAGGCACGTCCAACAGGTAGATTGTGATCTACCAGTAGATCACTGGATGTCTGTGGTAGATCACTGGTAGGTCACTGGCACCCCTAAAAAAAGCTCACCCAAAATTTTCCTCCTCCCTAAAAAAAGTTGAACTATGACCTGAAGCCCTAAACAAAAATGGGCCTCCCTCCCTCCTAAAAGAAGCTCAACAAGTTTGACCTAAACCCCCCAAAACAGGGCTTCCCTTCCTTAAAAAAACTCAACAGCTTTGACCTGAACCCCCCAAAAGGGGGTAGATCACTCCCAGTTTTTAACTCTGTGAGTAGATCAGAGTCTCTTGGGAGGTGGCCACCCCTGATTTACAGTATACAGATGCAGGAGGAGGGGCAGGCTGGAACACCTGTGCTTTTTATAAACATCACTGTGTCTGTCAAAGCTACAGCCCCCCCTTTCTTATTCACTTCCTTTTAGCCTTGCAGAGCCATCTTAGTCAAATTGAATCCTCTGCACCCTCATTAAATTGTCAATAGAACTCTTAATGTGATTCCTGAATGCCCATTAACAACTCCCACTCAAGAACAATAGGGTGAATTGGTCAGCTATCGAAACTTGCCTGGGGATATCTGCTCCATTGTCTTAACTGCTTAACTACTGGTAGCCACTTTGCTTTATTTATTTGATGTGTTTTTGTTACAGCTGTGTGTTCCCCCCCCCCCAGCAAGCGGGGACTTAGCTGCTCTTGCTAAAGCAAAGCCCTTTCCACTTCAGTTTTTGGAGGGGAAAAGTGCTGGTTATGGTCTGTAAAATACATTATTTTTTTGCTTCTGGGGGGGGCAGCTGCCCCCTCCTGCCCCCCCTGCCTACGCCCATGGGCTGGACTGAGGGAAGTTGGGTCCAGCAATGACTGGAGAGCCACAGTTTCCCCACATCTGTTTTAAATATCGCAGTCGTGCTGTGGGAGCCACTTTCTTGGTGGCTATCTTAGGAGGCAAAGAAGCCCCTGCAGAAAGCAGCCAGCCCTGCCTGCATTCAGTTCAGGACACACAGGGAACTCCCCACCGGGCTGAGGTGGGCTGGCTTGTCAGCTAAGGTGAGGAGCCCTGGCAGCACCTGGGATGTTAAACTCCAACGGCAAATGGTGGAGGCAGGGACAAATCACAGTTCAAGTAGGAGCAAGCTTGAAGGGCCCACTGAAATAGGGGCATAGCCTGTTCTATGAAAATTTGGAGTTGGCTTTTACAGCCAAACTCCCCCAAGGGACACAGTATCCCTAAGTCCATTCTTGGTCAGAAGAAGGGGTAGAGGCAGGAGCCAGTAGCAGAAAGCAAGGAAGATATTTTTCTGTTGCAACAGAAACACCCTGCCCCCCCTTCCACAAGCAAGGATGTGAGGACCCAGACCAAAGGTGTGGAACAGCTTTTAAAGGATTTGGAAATTGCCCAGCCCCTTAGCCCAAACCACTCAGAATCACCATACGAGTCACAGAAAGAGGCGGTCTACAAGAGAAGTTTGAGGGTATTGCTTGTCTCCTGCTTGCTGGTTGCGTTTTCCTGGCCATTCTTTAGGAATGGTTAAAACCTTGACTCCAGAATCCATTATCCCAGACCTGCCCCCTTCACATGAGAAGTTAATCAATTTAGGTTTCAGAGATTTGCAAGTAAAAAGGAGATTTGGGAAAGGTTTTTTCCAAAATACTTCCTTTTATTGCAAGGGAAATATTTGGGGTAATTTGAGATGCCTTCAGGATTGCTCTGTCCACTCTGGGGATATTTCCTAATTCTGAAGAGTGAAGGATTGGTTTTCTGTATTGTGTGGCCCCTTAAAATTATTATAACAATCCACATGGATTGTTGATCCATTTCCCCCTTATCCAGTTTAGACCAGAGTAGTCCCCTCTTGCAGATTTTTATATGTGGAGCAACATCAGCCTTTTTTGATATGTGGAGCAACTTTGGTCTTTCCTGATCATACCAGTTCGCTTTTGTTTTTGTCCCCACCATCTCAATGTTTATTCTGTTATACAGATTAAGGGCCAACAAGGCACCTTAAAAAAATTCCCTGTCCAGAAACTGCAGAAATTCTCAGCACATGATTTTTAAAATGGTTTGCTTGCAGTTTTGTGGCTGTGTGTAAATCTGAGGGATCACAAAGGGGTGAGGGGTGGGCAGGGGCGTAGCCAGGTTCAAAACTAGGGGGGGGGCAAGCCATGGTCGTTCAGGGGCGGGGCCAAGGCACAGAAGGGGAGGGGCCACAAAGTGGGCGGGGCTAAAGGGCCAACGGGCCTGATGACATCGTGGCGGTGGCAGCAGCGGCCACCTTGTGCTTCTGGGGCTGGTAGCGTTGGCGGCTACCCTGCTTGGCTGGAGAGGACGGGAGGGTCGGGCAGGCGAGAGGGGGTGGCAGGGTGGGCGAGGGCGAGGCAAGACACGGCCGCAGCCACGACGGCTCCGAGGCATTGCTGCATATCAGCATAATATTTCAACCATGGTTCAAGCCCCACCTTAGGAAAAAATCCTGCATTGCAGGGGGTTGGACTAGATGACCCTTGTGGTCCCTTCCGACTACAATTCTATGATTCTATTGATATATTACCATAGCATATGCATCATTCTGCTTTCTTGAATTGTCCTACTCCTAGGCATAGCATCCAACTCCTAGAGGCCTAGGTGCCCCCCCCCCCCCCAATTACTGGTAAATACCGTATTTGAAAGAGTCATCGCCCCATGTTGATGGGCTTTCTATGTGGGGCTTATCTGCCCCCCCCCCCCCGTATTTTATTAAGGATGGAAGAGGGAGGGAAGGAAGGAAGAAATAGAGAGAGAGATAACTCATATTTGTGGGTGTCTCTGGATGACGCTGTGATGCTGGAACTCTGCAGCAAGAGGACAGGAGGGTCGGGCAGGCGAGAGGGGGTGGAAGGGCGGGCGAGGGCGGGGCAAGGCATGGCCGCAGCCACGACGGCTCCGAGGCGTTGCTGCATATCAGCATAATATTTCAACCATGGTTCAAGCCCCACCTTAGGAAAAAAATCCTGCATTGCAGCGGGTTGGACTAGATGACCCTTGTGGTCCCTTCCGACTACAATTCTACGATTCTATTGATATATTACCATACCATATGCATCGTTCTGCTTTCTTGAATTGCCCTACTCCTAGGCATAGCAGCCAACTCCTAGAGGCCTAGGTGCCCCTCTCCCCCCCCCCAATTCCTGGTAAATACCGTATTTGAAAGAGTCATCCCCCCATGTTGATGGGCTTTCTATGTGGGGCTTATCTGCCCCCCCACCGTATTTTATTAAAGATGGAAGAGGGAGGGAAGGAAGAAATAGAGAGAGGGATAACTCATATTTGTGGGTGCCTCTGGGTGACGCTGGGATGCTGGAACTCTGCATGTACAGGAGCCTTGTAAGCAGCTTTCTCTCTGCTTGATTTACAGCAGGCACGTCCAACAGGTAGATTGTGATCTACCAGTAGATCACTGGATGTCTGTGGTAGATCACTGGTAGGTCACTGGCACCCCTAAAAAAAGCTCACCCAAAATTTTCCTCCTCCCTCAAAAAAGTTGAACTATGACCTGAAGCCCTAAACAAAAATGGACCTCCCTCCCTCCTAAAAGAAGCTCAACAAGTTTGACCTAAACCCCCCAAAACAGGGCTTCCCTTCCTTTAAAAAAAACTCAACAGCTTTGACCTGAACCCCCCAAAAGGGGGTAGATCACCCCCAGTTTTAAACTCTGAGTAGATCAGAGTCTCTTGGGAGGTGGCCACCCCTGATTTACAGTATACAGATGCAGGAGGAGGGGCAGACTGGAACACCAATGCTTTTTATAAACATCACTGTGTCTGTCAAAGTTACAGCCCCCCCCTTTCTTATTCACTTCTTTTTAGCCTTGCAGAGCCACCTTAGTCAAATTGAATCCTCTGAGTCTGCACCCTCATTAAATCGCCAATAGAACTCTTTAATGCTCCTGAATGCTCATTAACAGCTCCCACTTAAGAACAATAGGGTGAAATGGTCAGCTATCGAATCTTGCCTGGGGATATATGCTCCATTGTCTTAACTGCTTAACTACTGGTAGCCACTTTGCTTTATTTATTTGATGTGTTTTTGTTACTGCTGTGTGTCCCCCCCCCCCAAGCAAGCGGAGACTTAGCTGCTCTTGCTAAAGCAAAGCCCTTTCCACTTCAGTTTTTGGAGGGGAAAAGTGCTGGTTATGGTCTGTAAAATACATTAATTTTTTTGCTTCTAGGGGGGGCAGCTGCCCCCTCCTGCCCCCCCCTGCCTACACCCATGGGGGTGGGGACTAAGTCCATGTAGTCCATGCTCCATGTAGAAATAGTTAGTAGCATGGCTAGAAAGGAAATGAAGGCATTGAGGAAGACGTGGCCATGGGAAAGGGAGTCACAGAAAGTGATGACCGATCCAACCACTTCAAAACACTGAATCAAATAATCTCTGACCTCAATTAGAACAATGAGAAGCCCAGTTTCTCCCACCTCATTGGATTATTCCTATATTGGGTAAACCCGAATTTACAGGGGAGAAGCTTTGAGACTGATGTTATCTGAGGGTAACTTCATGTGGACAACACAAATTAAATGGGAACATTTCAGCTATTTTACATATGCACAGCTAGCCCCAAAGTCCCCCCCCCCCTTTATTGTTACAAAAAGGGGGTTGGAATCAATTATCTCTCTGTTTGCCCAAGAAGTGTTCTCTTGTTTTTCTTTTCTTTTCTTTTCTTTTGGCTGCCTGCTTATCTATTTTCACAACTTATCAGTTGTCCAGCATTGTGTGCCTTTCTTCAAGGATTGAATAATATCTGTCATATCTCTTATCATTTAATTAATTGCCCACTTATCTATCAGATTCTTCATATAGCTCTTAAAAATAGTCCCCTTATTCAAGAATAGTTTAGTCAGTCAATAAATATTAATTCTATCTATAACAAATCACTGGAAACCAAGCCTTATGAGGAATGGTTGAGGGACTTGGGTATGTTTAGTCTGGGAAAGAGGAGACAGAGGAGATCTGAGAGCCATCTTCAAATATCACAAGGGCTGCCACAAGAAAGAGGGAACTTGTTTCTCCTGCTCTGGTGAGTAGGAGTCAAACCAGTGGCTTCAAGTTACAAGAAAGGAGATTCCGACTCAACATCAGGAAGAACTTTGTTGGACAGCGGAACTGTCTCCCTTGGGAGTTTGTGCATTCGCCTTCCTTGGAGGTTTTTAATCAGAAGTTGGATGGCCATCTGTCATGGATGCTTTAGCTGAGATTCCTGCATTGCAGGGGGTTGTACTAGATGACCCTCAGGGTCCCTTCCAACTTTAAGATTCTATGATTCTGTGACTGATCCACTGACATGTCAATCTTGTATGTCATTCTGACTTACAGGCTACTTATCAGTTGCCCATTTACATCTTCAGCAACCTAAATATCCCTCTGGTTCTGACTGCTTGCTTTCAGGGAATGACCTTCTTATTTATTTAGAAGAAAATTAAGTCAGGTTGAAACAAAACCAAAATGCCACTCCAAACTTTATTTAACTGTGCTTGATCTACTGAATTCTGGTACAAACAATAATCAATCAATTATTCATAGAGTCTTTACATCACTACAGTGGTACCTCGGGTTACGAACTTAATTCGTTCCGGAGGTCCGTTCTTAACCCGAAACCACTTGCGCAAATGGGGCCTCCTGCTGCCGCCATGCTGCCGGCACACGATTTCCATTCTCATCCTGGGGCAAAGTTCTCAACAAGTTACAGGGAACCAGGCAGAGGGCCTTCTCGGTAGTGGCACCCGCCCTGCGGAATGCCCTCCCATCAGATGGCAAAGAGAAAAACAACTACCAGACTGATTAAGACATCTGAAGGCAGCCCTGTTTAGGGAAGCTTTTAATGTTTAATAGATTATTGTATTTTAATATTCTGTAGGTAGCCGCCCAGAGTGGCTGGGAAAACCCAGCCAGATGGGTGGGGTATAAATAATAAATTATTATTATTTATATTATCAACCCGGAGCAACTACTTCTGGGTTAGCGGAGTTTGTAACCCGAAGCACTTGTAACCCGAGGTAGCGCTGTACTTACACTGGTACCCAGGGAGTCACTAAGTAAATTGGGTGAGATGGTTGTCTACTGATCTTTACCACTGGAACTAAATCCACACAATCAATAGCTGCTACCACCAAGAATTAAATAACAATTAATGGGGGGAAAGAACTAATTGGGGAACCAAATGCAACTTTCCAAGATGACCTTAACAGATTGGAGAACTAGGCCAAAACTAACACCATGAAGCTGGGGTCTTGCCACAAGTGAACAATCCAATATGATTGTCCTTAAAATGCTACATCTATATAAATTCTCAATGACAGATGGGATATGAGGAGAAAAGGGGTAGGAATCAAACATAAAGCCAAAGCTTCAAGGTTGATCAAAATAACAGTGAAGTCAATTCATTCAGAGTAGAGAATATTTAAAAAAATATCTTCCTTGGCCTTACTTTTGATGAGTATACGAATAATCTGTAATGAGAAACTGTAAAGATCAAAGATATCAAAGTTTTGAAGTTAAGTTAGAATCATAGAATCATAGAAGTGTAGAGTTGGAAGGGTCCTCTAGTCCAACCCCCTGTAATGCAGGATTCTCAGCGAAAGCATCCTGCACAGATGGCCACCCAACCTCTGCTTAAAAACCTCCAAGGAAGGAGAATCCATAATCTACTTAGTGAGACTGTTCCACCGTTGAACGACTCTTGCTGTCAAGACGTTCTTCCTGATGTTTAGTTGGAAGCGCCTTTCTTGTAACTTGAAGCCATTGGTTTGAGTCCTGCCCTCTGGAGCAGGAGAAAACAAGCTTGCTCCCTCCTCCATGTGACAGCCCTTGAGATATTTGAAGGTGGCTATCATATCCCCTCTCGCTGTCCCCCTTTCCAAACTAAATCCTCTATGTCAAGTCCACAAATAGCACTTCATATTTTTCACTTCCCTTTAAATAACTGCAGTAGTTATCTCTGAATTACTCTGAATGGAACAGGTCATTCCCTATATTAACATGAGGATGTCAGGTGCATGACAGCCGGATAATGAAAAATGCAGAAATAGCACATGGCTCATGAATCTTGCTCTGAAAGTTAAAAGAAGATAAAATAAAAGCATTGACGGAGGAGCAGGATGTCAGTGTGCAGTCTCCAATTTAATTTGTTTGATGAACACCACCAGATCATCCCAAGGATTTTCAAAAACCCTTATTTGCGTGTTAAGATCCCAAGACCTCCCCCAATAAATAAAGACACAATTGACACATTGGCATAATTTTGGCCACAACTTTATTGATTGCAGATTGAGTGGTTTGCTTATGCATTGGTTTCCGACTAGCTGCACCTGACCTTAGCAGGGCAGCACTGACAACTGGACTCCGGCAGAGGTCAGTAAGGGAAAACATCCTGGGGGAGCATTGGACATGGCTCAGACTCAAGCTCACCCCTCTTTGAAGGAAATGCCCACATGGCAGATAACAGCACCTCCCAGGGCAAAGACCTTCTTGGCCACTGCGCTATCCACGCGCTTCCTGGCCTTTTCGGTAGCAGCTGGGCAGTGGCCACACGCATCGCTATAGCAATTGTGACCAAAATATTTTGAGTCCGGGGAGAGTGGCTGCCAGCTCCTCCAAGTCCTCACGCATGCGGGAATGCAAGCTTAAGCCGGGAACCACGCCAAATCATTTTCGCCCAGCTACACCACCAGTGCTGCGGGAGGTCCTTCACAGGACACCTTTGACCGCACATTTGGGAGAAATTCATCCCATCGCATTCCATTCTGTGGCTGACAATCCAGATACGCATGGCTGCTAGACCTGAGAAAAGAACACACGCTACTGGTGACGCTTCCTTACATAACCCTTGTAAGCGTCAGACTTCCAGCATCCCATATTTTTTATCCTGTCCACCGACAGGTCCCAATGTGCTGCCGTTGTAGCAGCGCCTATGCGGAATGAATGAGCAGCTAACATGCCACAGGCTATAATAGCTTTACGCATCACCCGTGAAAACTGATGCCTAGCTAGCAGGGTCCCATTCTCATGCACTAAGAATGGGCCAGCCCCAGGGGGAAGAAGAGCCATATATTTCCTGCTATCCTTAACCAGGCAAGGGCCTTCCTTACCAGAAGTAGTCAGCCAAACCGTGGCGCCTCTGCCCAATTGGTCAGTCTTGGAATTCCTGACTGTAATGACGAGCTCCATTGCTGATAATTATACATCTTGCAGCAACAGACCTCTGGAAACTCTGGGCATCTCTCCCTTGGAATCCTTTGTAGGAAAAAATGGTGGGAAGTGGGATATGATACTTTTCCTGAAAGAATACAAGCTTCCTTCTCTCTCTCCGCATGAGCCACGATGGTAGTGCCCTTCTCCCTTATTTATCTGCTTAGCCACATACCAGGCCACGCATCATGTGCCACCTCTCTTCTGTTCTTCAGTGTGTCACAGATGTCAAGGAGGAAAGCAATCCCCTCGTCACCCAGAGCTTCCAGGAAGGGAGGAAGGGGCACAGGCTTCTCCCTTATCAGGGATATGTGCAAACAAAACAGGAGTTTTCTTCAGGTGCAGGCATTGTTATTCCATCCCAGCAAACCAAGGAGATGGGTTGGCCTGTGAGATTTTGTTTAAAATTAAAATACAGTACTTTTAAAACCTTCAGTAGCATACCCTCCAAATGCCCCAATTTTCCAGGGACAGTCCCGGAATGACACAAGCCACCCTAGTTCCTGATTTGATCCTGGAATGTCCCGTTTTTCTTTTTTCCGCCCCTCCAGGTCTCAGTGCCAAGAAGAGTACAGTGAAGGAACCTGCTTGATCTCAACAGGCAGGGAGTTCCAAAGTGCAGTTGCTGCCACAGTAAATGATAAGATTTCTTACAAATGTGGAACAGGTGTTGTGTGGCAGCCATAGCTGTGCGATGCCCTCTGATCGAAGCAGTCAAGAGGGCACATGGGAGGGAAAGGTTCATGTAGTGGTTGAGCCTTTCTTCAGCAATGGGGGAAGAGCAGCATCCTCCAAGACAGCGGAGGGCAGGTGGCCTCCTACCATTCCTCCTAAAGTGCAACACTGCTTCCTACTCGCATGGTTGTTCCATTGAAGCATCAGGGAATCCCTTGTGTGTGGAAAGTGGCCATGGAGTTTATCAGATAAAACGGACAAGCGCTAAAAGCTACAGAAAGATCACATAGCTGCAATAGTGATGACTCCCCCAGATATGCACCTAAATGAAATAAAATCTTATCATCTTATTTCCCTAACTCACAAATCAGAGCTTCTTCTAAATTTAGCTGATACACCATGGGACAGATGAGTAGAAGGATTCTAGTAATAGATTGAGCAAAGTGAAATTACCTCCCACTTGATTGTGGCTTCAAAGAGAAATGGCCCATTAATATTTCCTTTCTCCTTGTAATCAACATCCTGCAAAATGGCACAATCTTCACACACATTCAACCTCCCCTGCCCTGCCACAAAAACACTCCATAGTGTAGCATCTCAGCCAAAATACCAATTATTCAATGTGTTAATTAGACAGAAGGGGGAAGCAACCAGTGAACATTGTATTCTAACAGTCAAGTAAGTCAGGGCTTAATCTAAAAGAACTGCTTGTAAATGAAACCTAGAAGAACATACTGTGTAGTCAATGATAGTTTTTCCTTTTAAAAGATGGGGAGGGCATGGCATTACCTCTGCAATCCCGATTGCTTCCTGATTACACTTCTGAGATTACTCTGGAAAATATCATTATGGCTCTCTGCAGTAGACAATGCTCATTAGCAAAAATATAAATACAATTACAAATAGAAGACCGTTGGAGATATGCATGGAGGGACCATTTTGAATTTAGTTTAAACATATATGTTTTTAATGGCTTTCTGTGAATTCCGAGGAGAACATGCAAGGGAGCTTGAGCTTCCAGTGCCATACTCCGATTTTTTAAAAAAGTAGCTGCAATTTAATAATTCAGAAATAATTAATTCAGAAGACAACCCGTTAAATTATAACCCTTCCCACTGGTTAACTGTGTGCCAAAATGTATTGTTTAATTTATCATTCCTAGTATTTTTAGAAGGCCTCAAGGCATGGAATGAAGCAATAATAAATAGGGAATAGTGGATAATTAGAGAAGGAAATGTGGAACAAAATTACTAAGGGCTTTAGGTGAAGTTCATTATTACTATTTAATAGTGCCCAAGAGCATTTGCTCAAATTATGGATCATGTTTGAATGGGTTGGGAGAAATCCCTTGACGAGTGTCAGTTTTGCTCACAACCATAACTTCAAAACTTGCAGAGAGGTTTGTAGAATGTTAACTAGCAGGAAGAAGAAGGTGGGCATGTGTGGGTGGGTATTGTTTGTGCATTACAATCTATCTATCTATCTATCTATCTATCTAAACTAACTAACCAACCAAGCATCTTAGTTGATTGTGCAAGGCCTCCTAGAAACTGCAGAAGACCATGCCCCTTCATTCTTGTTCATGTCTGATTCTGTCACAGGATCATTACATAATAATTCATTTCAAAGGTGAGTATACAGGGACCATATTGGGAATCTAAAGGTAGGCTAGCAGTATATAAAGCCACTTTCTTCTCATTCTCCAGGTTCCTTACTTTCTTCCCGTTCTTCTGAAGTGTAGGGATGGGAGGGATTCTGTATGAACCTTGGGAAGGTATATGTGGGTTGGCTGGTTGAGCTCCATGGGTTCCTGTCTCTGCAAGCCTTTAAAAGTGTGATTAAAATCATTAGAGAGAGCTTTTCCACAGTGGAACAGTCTCTTTCGGGAGGTTGTGGGCTCTCCTCCCTTGGAGGTTTTTAAGCAGAGGTTGGACGGCACCTGTCATGGATGCTTTAGCTGAGATTCCTACATTGCAGGGGGTTGGACTAGATGACCCTCGAGGTCCCTTCTGACTCTTTTGACTACAGTCGTACCTCCGTTTACAACCACAATTCGTTCTGGGAAGCCGGTCGCTCCCCGAGCAGGTCGTAAACGGAGAAGTGCTTCTGCGCATGCGCGTGCTGCTCAGAGCGCTTCTGCACATCCACGTGCCGCAGAACCCAGATGTAAACACTTCCGGGTCCGCGGCAGCCGCAAACCGATTGGTCAGAAACCGCAGCAGTCGCAAACCAAGGTATGACTGTATAAGATTCTGTGTTGTTGGTGAAAATCCACTCATCACGTTGAAGGACCTTTTGAGGGCAGGGCTGCATTTGTGGACACATCATCTTCTTTTACCTTGTCATACTGAATACCTCTTGCTGTCAAATCTATTACTTTTTGCCAAACACAAGACTTGCATGATCTGACCTCCCTGTGTCATATTCAATTTCTGAGCTGCCTTCTGTACACCTTAATAGCATCCATGTCTACTGCCTTATTTTGAAGGTGTACTTGTCATTGTCTTCTTCTAAAACTTATCCTATCAATATTTGAAGTCTATCACAGTGAATTTCATAACTATATAATTTTTGTCTTGAATTTTAATACATTTTTAATAATTATAATACAGTATGCATAGGGAAATGAAAAGAAAATATATGTGGATGACAGATATCCTTGAAGGGCAGTACAAACAAAAGCACACACACCCCATCACTTAAAAGTTTAAGGTATTATTTCTAAATATAAAGTCCATTACCTTGTACCCTACTTATTTGTAATTTTTGTATCTGCATGTAGTAGCCCCCAAACTGCAACTAAATCAGCTTGGGGACATACAATCCTGCCATAAGAGCCCAACACAAATCACCAATTCAAGTGTCAGATTTTCTATCAGGGTTTCACTTGCTTGGTTGTACATGTGAATCAAAGATAGGGCAATTTTATTAATGTAGGGAATGCATTCTATAACATAAATAGCAAGTGAGGAAGCTTCACTATAGTTACAATTTTTTTCAATTGGGAGTCTGCATTTGCTGTCCATGGCATGTGTCATTGGACCAGTTCTCATGTCAGATTAAACTACAGTTTAATGTGAATGAGCAGCATTGTATGCTCAAAAGTTTCCACAATGCTCCTCTCTCACTCCTGCTGCTGAACAAGCCTTGGTGGTTTGTTTGGAAAGAAAGAAGCCCCAAGCCAGGATCCAGACACACTATACTTCTGTTGATGCAGGCTAGAATAGCATTAGCTCTTCTTCTTCTTCTTCTTCTTCTTCTTCTTCTTCTTCTTCTTCTTCTTCTTCTTCTTCTTCTTCTTCTTCTTCTTCTTCTTCTTCTTCTTCTGTCTACTAAGATCACTAGACCCTTTTCAGATGTACTACTGGCAAGCCATGTGTCTCAAATCCTATATCTGTGCAGCTAGTTCTTCCTGCCTAAGTGCAGAACCTGACTTTTGTCCCTATGGAAATTCATTTTGTTAGTTTTGGCCCAGTTACCCAATCTGTTAAAGTCATCTTGGATCCCAATGCCATCTTTTTCAGCATTAGCTACCCTTCACAGTTTGGTGTCATCTTTAAATTTGATCAGAATCCCCTCAATTTCTTCATTCAAGTATGGTAAATTATAGACATTGAACAACAAAGGGCCAAACACAAAACCTTGCAGCACACCACTTGTTACTTTTTCCAGGATGAGGAGGAATCATAAGTGAAAACTATTTGGGGTTGGTCAGTCAACCACCCCCACATTCCCACATTTTACCAGCTTCTCCACAATAATATCATGGGGGACCTAATCTCCTTATTGGAATCTAGATACACTATGTCTACAGCATTCCCATGATCTATCAAGCTTGTAACTCCATCAAAATGAGAAATGGCATTACATATTCTTGAGAAACCTATGCTGGGTCTTAGTAATCACAGCATCCTTTTCTAAGTGCTCACAGACCGACTGTTGAATTATCTGTTCTAGGACATTTCCTGGGATCAATGTCAAGCTCAATGGTCAGTAGTTACCTAGGTCTTCTCCTCCCCCTCCCTTTGAAGATGGGGACAACATTTGCCCACCTCCAGTCTGCAGCGAAATCACCTGTTCTCCAATAAATCTCAAAGATTTTGGACAGAGGCTCTGATATTACATTCACAACAAACTCCTTTCATACCCTTGGGTGCAGCTCATCAGTCTGCAGGGACCTCACCTGTTCTCCAAGAATTCTCTGGTGTGACTTTGCCCACATTTGGACATAGTTTCAGCTGCCTCTCAATATATTGTTTCCAAAATTGGTACAAGGGTTCTTTGATGTGACTTTGATGTGACTTCAACTCCTTACTGGCAGAGTTTTGGCCACTTCTCAAGATATCATTGCTGAACTTGGCATGAGGGTTCTCAGGGTGCCCGGGGGGTGGGATGGACATTGTTGCCTTGGAAATGCCAGTCTCCTTTCTTAATCAAAAGATGGGCAACAAAAACATCACTTCACCATGATTTCACCTTTTTTTCAACTGCCATTTGAGATACAATTGCCAAACATGGCATGAGAGTTGCTGGGGTGAGACGGGGGTCTTTGTTGCTGTTTGGATGTCCAGCACCATTGTAATGTGGGTCAAAATGTGAATTTGGCAGAACGTCATCCAACTGTTGGTGTAAGGGGTCCAAACTCACAAAATATACTATCCATTTGAAAAAACACAGTGTTTTTCTAGAATATCATCAGTATCGCCAGGCACACTCTGTTACTATCAAATAGGAATGTATAAAGCTTTATTCCATGATATTCAGAAGGAAAAGATATATCTTACGCCAAAGAAGGGAGATACCCATTTTTGTGAAACTATATAATGCAATTTGTTCAATACGCTGAAGAAGGAAAGCAGTTGCAGGAGGAAACCATTTAACCTGGATTCCTAACATTCAGGGGGAATGAGTAACCTGGTCCCCCCCCCTCTTTTTAAACATTTTTACACAATTCATCTTATTTGGTTCTTCAAATTAATCTGAAATACTACTGGGCAGAATTTTCCTTAGGAGAAGGAGAGTTGTTCTATGTAGTCTTTCTAATTTTCCGCTCACACAAAGTCAAGTTCCTATGCAATGCCCCAATGAAGTTGTCTTGGGAATATGTTGTTGTTGTTGTTTAGTCGTTTAGTCATGTCTGACTCTTCGTGACCCCATGGACCATAGCACGCCAGGCACTCCTGTCTTGCACTGCCTCCCGCAGTTTGGTCAAACTCATGTTCGTAGCTTCGAGAAACACTGTCCAACCATCTCGTCCTCTGCCGTCCCCTTCTCCTAGTGCCCTCAATCTTTCCCAACATCAGGGTCTTTTCCAAGGATTCTTCTCTTCTCATGAGGTGGCCAAAGTATTGGAGCCTCAGCTTCACGATCTGTCCTTCCAGTGAACACTCAGGGCTGATTTCCTTAAAAATGGATAGATTTGATATTCTTGCAGTCCATGGGACTCTCAAGAGTCTCCTCCAGCACCATAATTCAAAAGCATCAATTCTTCGGCGATCAGCCTTCTTTATGGTCCAGCTCTCACTTCCATACATCACAACTGGGAAAACCATAGCTTTAACTATACGGACCTTTGTAGGCAAGGTGATGTCTCTGCTTTTTAAGATGCTGTCTAGGTTTGTCATTGCTTGTCTCCCAAGAAGCAGGCGTCTTTTAATTTCGTGACTGCTGTCACCATCTGCAGTGATCAAGAAAGTAAAATCTCTCACTGCCTCCATTTCTTCCCCTTCTATTTGCCAGGAGGTGATGGGACCAGTGGACATTATCTTGGTTTTTTTGATGTTGAGCTTCAGACCATATTTTGCACTCTCCTCTTTCACCCTCATTAACAGGTTCTTTAATTCCTCCTCACTTTCTGCCATTAAGGTTGTGTCATCTGCATATCTGAGGTTGTTGATATTTCTTCCGGCAATCTTAATTCCGGTTTGGGATTCATCTAGTCCAGCCTTTCGCATGATGAATTCTGCATATAAGTTAAATAAGCAGGGAGATAATATACAACCTTGTCGTACTCCTTTCCCAATTTTGAACCAATCAGTTGTTCCATATCCAGTTCTAACTGTAGCTTCTTGTCCCACATAGAGATTTCTCAGGAGACAGATGAGGTGATCAGGCACTCCCATTTCTTTAAGAACTTGCCATAGTTTGCTGTTCAGGGCAATGTGCCCATCTCTATTGCTGGGTGGTGAGGTTGCACCCCATTTTTAAAATTCAAAAAGTTTCCAAAGGAGCATACATAGCTCATAAAAAAAAAACCAGTTGAAATACAATTGTGTAAATATTACAGAGAAATTGAAATTCTGGGTAAATGGGTAAATCAGCACCACTGTTCATTACAAGCTCAGCAACTAGGGGTGGATCTACACACAGCAAAAAAAATCACTATAAATAAATCAGAAATTAAATCGTTATAATGAAAGAAAAAACACTATGGAAATTCGTGAAGACATTCTTTTTGCTCTCGTGAGCCATCTGGTGTTGTATGTTTATAATGCATTCAAAACACTGTTTTTTGACTAATGTAGCTGAGTCCTAGGTCTTTACTTACCTCATCTCCAAGGCTGGGTGGGAGCAGCAGAAATTATACCTCCAATTAATATCTTAATGCCTAGCTAGGTTCATATCAGAGAAGAGCTTCGTGGATCCAAAGCTCTGAAGAGCTGAAAGGTTCAGAGCAGTCTCTCTCTGTCCAGGAGGCCCCTCAACTTAACCTACTGAAAATCCCCAAGGCAATTAGGAAAAACGCCAGGATATGTAAAGAGAAGCAAATAGAATTTCGAATTTTTATTTATTTATTTATTTTCAAAGGGGGAGATAATATGCATGTTTATGTTGTCATCAGACTTCACCTAAAGCAAATTTTGAGGTCAGGGCAGTGGCTCATTCCTGGGGAGGGAATGAAATATTGCAGATGAATAATCTGTAGTGAAGGTTGAAACCTGAGCTGCCCAAGATTTGCAGGTATTGTTAAAATCATAGGAAAATAGTTGGGGGTTTTGAAAAGTCACATTTATGCAGAGTTGGTATGGGCTGTGGCCTTCCTCCATTTTGATGCACATTCCCGGGGTGTGTGTGTGTGAGAGAGAGAGAGAGAGTGAAAGAGAGAGAGAGAGTTGCCCAGCAGTCTAAGACCAGCCGCTGTCAGAGACCCTGTGTTCTGTCTTCAGTTGATGGGAATGACAAGTGGCGAGAGGGGCAGCTGCCCTCAGATCCTGCTTGTGGGCATCCCAGAGGCACCTGCTTGGCCCCTGCGAGAGAGAAAAGGACGCTGCTGTCCAAGACTGGCCATTGGTCTGATCCAGGAAGGCCCATCCTGTGTCCTTAGGTAAAAACTGAAGTTCAGAACGTTGAGGCTGCAGAAACTCTTATGTCAAGTACGAGTAGATGACTAATCTTGGCCATTATTAATAGCCTATAAATGGAATGCACTTTCGCTAATGTAATATAACAATTAATTTCGCACATTAAACAGGCTAGGTGCTTGGATTCCTTTTATAAAAGTTTTGCTGCTGATTTTCATAATGCCTTTGCATGTTAAAATTAGCATTGCACACCCTTCGTATGTATTTATTATTTTAATATGCCCTTACCAGAATAGACAATTAACACTTAGAAACACACATTAATGGTATTTATAGTCATGTGCAGTAATTATATCAAATAAGAGCTCTGTGTGCTCACTCATTCCAATGATGGTATGAAATTAATAAAATTGTGAGTTGGCTAATTCCCATGAATAAATTAGATTGCATGATTGGCTTTCTTTTTGAACATATTTACTTAGAGATCCTTGAAGCTGTAATGAGGATCATGCATTAATTTCCCAATAAAAGATGAACAGTTATTGGTAGGTGAACATTTTAAAAATGAACTGTAGTAACATATTAGTTGTTTTTATATTCACTAGCAGCTTCCCGCCGCCCCACGTGTTGCTTGCTGCCGCCACCAAATTGTCACAATGTGAAAAATTGTGACTTACCCAATTCCAGTCTGTAAGTTTCCATGACAGAGACAGTATTGGTGTTGGGGTTTTTCCCCTTTTGGTTAAAAGGGGAAAGTATATAGGTATATAAAAAAGAGTTCCTGGATGCCAGGATCCATGTTTGGGGCAAGTAATCTTTAGTGAGAGAACCCCAGCAGAGATTTAAAATCACCAAACATGCAGCAAAGTAAAATGTACATAAGCTCTTAGACCTTTAAAATCCTTACTTCTAAGTTCTTTTCAAAGTTTTCCCTGTCCCTTAGAAAGAGACCACATATTTAGTAAACTAAAAATGGTTTACTTACAAACTCTTCAAATGTCAGATTCATGTGCTTTTTCATACAGCAGTCAGAAAACACAGGCAGTAAAGCTTAGGTTCCCAAGTCACAAATGTTTCTAAATCATTTGTACAGAACCAATTATTTGTATAGAAGCACAAAGATGGCTTTTAAGCCATGCAGTCTGAGCTTGGAGCAACCAGCTCAGACTTTCTTACTTGGACCTCCCAAAATGATGGGGAGTGACCTAGCTAAGCCTGGCAGCATAGCTTACTCTATGTGGTCTTAACCCCTTCATGCCCAAGCCTGGATTGCATGTTTGATACCTGCAGGAGACAGCTGTATATTCCTACATTGCAGGGGACTAGACTAGATAATCCTCAGGTGATAATGATCCTCAGATGATCCAACTCTACAATCCTATGCATTAATTAGAGTTAAGCATGTTGGTTATATGAGGCTGGTTCCCCAGAATTTTAACCTGACCCTCCCATGCTTGTATAGCACTCTGATGACAAGCAATACTATTCATATATACCGGTAGTACTTGTACAGCCCAGGTTCTGAGTAAGATGAGGTATTGCAAACTAAAACAAAAATGTTTCAAGTTGAAAATGTTTGTGAGTTTCTATGAAAGTGTTAGGCTACCTTCTTATACCTTCCACAGTTTTATGCCTCGATTCTATTCTTGTTTCACAGCACATTAATAAAAGTATATATGAATATGTAAATGTTTTATCAGAAATTGATAAATATTTCATAGCATCTTGAAAAAAGTCAATATCACGGGAAACTTGCATGACTATGACATGATTAGAATATGTCTTTTCATGCTCTCATGATTCTGAGACTCTTCTATAGTTTTGGCAACAGTTTCTCCTTTTTACCTGTGAAAATGAAGAATTTTCTCTACCTTTTCAGTATGGATGGGAGACTCTCAGCTTTACTTTTAGTATTTGCTTCACCAGCAATTTGTACATAATTCACCTCAAAATGTGAGACAGTGTAGCCTTTAGAAACATGATTGCCTTAATTTGGTTTTTTGTGTGCCAATTTTCTTCTCTGATCAAAAACAGAAAAACAGCACCAAGTCTCGGATTTACATATGTAGCGATTACTTGGCTACGGCTTTTGAAGGGCTGTTGTCTTGTTTGCATTTTTATATATTTTTGATTCAGGCATGAAAAGCTAGCAAAATCTTTTTTCTTGGTTTACTTTGCACAAGTGAGGCTGTGCAGCTGAGCTCCCGTCTCCTGTGTTAACCTCAGCACTTGGGGAGATGATCCACACACCTGAAACCACTGAATTTTAGTTACAATTCAGGATTGCATGTTGGGAGATGTATCTGACCTTGAGGCATAATTCACAGGCAGGGGCGAAACAAGGCTTTCTTCACCCGGGTCAAAATCTCAGTTGTTCCAACACCCCTTACACATGTTTGCTTGCATGTGTGTACAGGCACCCACCCCTGAACACATTTGTACTGAAAGGGCAATATAAAACGTAGGCAATATATTATTTGAATACAAGGTTTTATTTTTTATAATGTTTTATTGGTGGTTTCCACAACAAAATATCCAACATAACTTCTAACAAGTAACTTTTCCTCGCTGTATCTGGAAAGAGCACAGGTAGAGGAAATATTGATGCTCTGCTGCCCGATTGTTTGGGGGGATTCCTATCCTAGGGGATGAAATGTGGGGAGGGTCTCACCTGCTCTTCTTAGGCCCCTTGGCCTTCCCAATCAGTTACCCCCCCCCAATTCCTCCATTGGTGTTGGAACCTGGACATCCCCTATCTCACCCCAGTCTCCTAGGCCCCTACCCACTTTCCTGCAGGGCAGATCTTCTTAGCACCCTCCTTTTCAGTCCTGGGAGCCCTTTGCCCAAATGCACAAAGGTTGGGAATGGGAGCTCACCAGGCCCAGGAAGGGGTCATTATGTAGAACTCAGGAGTGACAGAAGCCACTTCACTCCAGCCAGGAGCCTGGCAGGAACAGACTTACTTTCATGGCAAAACCATGAAAATGACTTTGGGGGTGCAGTGGAAGAGAAAATAGTATTTCCTCTACAGAATGATTCCTCCTTCCCAGATTCTCATCTCCTGTCTATGAACAAAGTCATTAATTTTAACCCTTAGAAGGCTAAAGTGCATGATTTTCTATGCAAGCCAGAGCCAAGGGAGAAGCTTACATTGCACCCAAATGGATGGTGGTTTGCCCGGTGTGTGTGTGTGTGTGTGTGGCCAGTGTGTGCTCTGCAGCAGGGACAGACATTTGCCTCCCTGGTGGTGAAAATAGGAGGATTACAGGGGATAGCTCATCAAAGATACCCAATTGCAATTGCTTAGTGTGGGAGAATCCACAAAATAATTCTAACTGGCACCGTCTGGAGGCTTCAGCCCAGGCAAAATTCCTGGCTAAACACCCTTAAACCTGACATGGCCACATCCACGTTGTCCTTTGCAAAGGAATAGGACCACTGTATTCCGCTCTGGTCAGGCCTCACCTGGAGTACTGTGTCCAGTTCTGGGCACCACAGTTCAAGAAGGATATTGACAAGCTGGAACGTGTCCAGAGGAGGGCAACCAAAATGGTCAAAGGCCTGGAAATGATGCCTTATGAGGAACGGCTTAGGGAGCTGGGTATGTTTAGCCTGGAGAAGAGAAGGTTAAGGGGTGATATGATAGCCATGTTCAAATATATAGAAGGATGTCATATAGAGGAGGGTGAAAGGTTGTTTTCTGCTGCTTCAGAGAAGCGGACACGGAGCAATGGATTCAAACTACAAGAAAGAAGATTCCATCTAAACATTAGGAAGAACTTCCTGACAGTAAGAGCTGTTCGGCAGTGGAATTTGTTGCCAAGGAGTGTGGCGGAGTCTCCCTCTTTGGAGGTCTTTAAGCAGAGGCTTGACAGGCATATGTCAAGAATGCTTTGATGGTGTTTCCTGCTTGGCAGGGGGCTGGACTGAATGGCCCTTGTGGTCTCTTCCAATTCTATGATTCTATGAATAGAAAAGGAATAGGATCTACATAGTGTTGGCATATTTAAGCAGAGTAACTATTGCGCAACAAAAAGCGTTTTGAGGAAACTGCAAAGTATAATCAGGAGTGGATTTAATTAAAGAACAAGTTACACTAATCATAAGAACATTACAGAAACATGACCCATCCAGAGACCCACTACCCAGGTACTGAGCGAGGTACGCAGACCTCCTCATATACTGTATGCGATTGCTGACACGCCTTAAATCAATACAAACTTAACATCAGCTGCTGTACTGCCCCACAGCTGCAAAACTAGGTCACTACATTTCCTTCTTTCTTTTAAAGAGATACACATTTCTGTGGAACAGTAATGAACCTCAAACTGTAAATCACTCAACACATAGCAGCACAATTCCCATTCATTGTTACATGTTACCCAAGTGACATAGAACTTCAGGAATTGTCTATTCATGTGACATAGGGCACAATCACACCTGTTGTATCATACTGATCAACAACTGCATTAGAATCTTTAAAAAATATGAACAACATTCCCAAAGCTGCATCCTTTCAATATTTGTCAGTATGGTGCTACTGTTAAAGGCGAAGGGCTGAGAATCTTGTCCTTAAATGTGAGGTTGTTGGGCAAAGAGAAATACTTGAGCAAGTCAAACAGTTTCAATATTCAGGCAGTGATTATGGAAGCCATAAATTATACCATCTTCATTTACAAAGTATGATAAATGAGTCTGCATAATTGCATTTGAGTAATTTCAACAAGTGAAAAGGATCACACTTACAATGCTGCCAAATATCCTGTAGAAGACAAGGCCTGTGAGGTGGGACCTTTGTGCTCAGTGCAAGTCCATGTGCTGTGAAGACATAGAGCAGAAAGAGGAGCTCTGTGGCAAATCACAGGTTCTGCTTACAATGGTTACCAGCTTCAATCCTTGCGATTTCCAGGTAGGAATGGAGAAAGGTTCCTGTCTGACCCCCTGGAAACCTGCTTTCAGTCACAGTAAGTGGACCGGGACTCTGACATGGCACAAAACAGCTTGCTATGTCCTTAGGTAATTTAAAGAATATGAACAGTCATTAGATTGTTTATCAGAACAGGGTAGCCAATGAAAATCCACTTTCTGGGCTTACAATGGTAATACACCTTGATCCTCTACAACTACAGGCAGCAACCATGTTGCATGGGGCTTCCATTCCCAGCCCGTGTGCATTGCAGCATGCATAAGAGCACCCCCTGTTACGCCCCACCTCACCCCCATTCAGCCCCGCCCATTCCACTCCTCTTCTTCTTCCAGGTCCAAAAGGCCCCACACGTTGGCAATTGGGCGGCAATTGAGTGTGCCTAAAATGGTCACCATCTGTATCTTCAAAAGTGCCTCACACTGCACTCCCTGACAAAACCTGGCTACAGATTACAGTGAAGGAGGAGATCCTGGGTTTGGATGACATACATGCCAAATGTTGCCTTAGCTGCTTTGTCGAGCTGACCTGAATAGAATCATAGAATCATAGAATCATAGAGTTGGAAGAGACCACAAGGGCCATCCAGTCCAACCCCCTGCCAAGCAGGAAACACCATCAAAGCATTATTGACATATGCCTGTCAAGCCTCTGCTTAAAGACCTCCAAAGAAGGAGACTCCACCACACTCCTTGGTAGCAAATTCCACTGCCGAACAGCTCTTACTGTCAGGAAGTTCTTCCTAATGTTTAGGTGGAATAGCCTGGGAGGAGGACAGTGATAATGTATTTTTAATTTTTTGTTGGAAGTGGCCCAGAGTGGCTGGGGAAATAATAAATTATTATTATTATTATTATTATTATTATTATTATTATTATTATTCCTACTTGGGAGCCAACATGCTCATACTAAGCCATGACCCTTTTAGATGGAGTTCACTGACAATGCTACTGAAAAATGGTCCAAAGAACATAATGACAGAATTGACTGTGTGAACATCAGCATGGGGCATATAGGGAAGAGCACTGCAACAAACTGTTGACAGATCAGGTAGCCAAGAGATTTCCAATTCTGTCCGCAAAGCAGCATCTGAGGAATGCAGTTAAAGTGGTTCCTTTAATGTGTAGCCCAAGTGCCAATATATCATCAAGAGAGTGCAAAAAGTAAGCTTTCTTCATAGTACATATCAGCACACAGACAAGCAGGGAATAATAAAATAAAAATGGTAGTGATAGCATCGTGGAAAGAGAGCCGAACGGTGCCAGGATTGCTCTGCTGAGCAGACTCCAAGCGCTCACATCTGGGGATCAGGTGTGTTGCCCTGACAACCAGCAGCTCGGCAAGCGAAGGCTAATTGCTGAATTAAATCCAAAAGGCCAGACGAGACTTTCCTGAGCTGAAGCAGAGGTCCACTCGGAGGGGTGAAGTCCCATTAAAAGCAGCCCTAGTGAGCAAAGCGGAAGGGGGGGGGAAGGGAACGTAATGGAAAAGCAGAGTCCAAAAGGGAAGAAAGTTTGTAAACTTGTTCCGTCGGAGGGATATACATACTGTGTACAAAGTAATAAAATGGTGTCTGGAAGTTTGCTTTAAGGAATTTCAGACTTTTAAACTACTGTTGCATGGCCTGGGGCAGGAGAAACTGTTTCCCACACACTAAAGACCCCAACTGTTTTTGTTTCTTTTGTTTCTTCCTAACAATGGATCCTTCACTTTCAATTTTTCAAGTCTTTTTTCTATTCTAATTACAGTAAACGTATGTCAGACTCTAAAGGATACAGTTTCTCTCTCACCTGCGGCTATCAAGCTTCCTTTTTATACTTCAGAAATTTCTAGGCAAAAGCAAATGTCTAGTTTTGCTGCCTTTGCCAGAAAGTACTATAAATGGGAAGAAAGTAGGAATCTGCCTTACCCAGAGGGAGGTCTATGGTCCATCCAGCTCTGACTCTCAGGAGCTCTCCAAGGTTTCAGAAAGGAACTTTTGCCCAGATCAACCAGGAGATATTGGGGATTAAACCTGCAAATTTCTGTGTGCAAACCAATTACTCTCCCGCTGAGCTAACAGCCCTTTTCTATAGTGGCACTGTAACCCCACCAAAGAATGGGTCTTGGTGTATTAGGGTTTGTGAGACTGTGCTAGAGACAGTTATACTCCACCAAATAATAGATAGTCTTCCCTGATAAACAGGATTGTAAGGTGGGCCTTTCCTCCAGGAGGTTTGTGGGTCATAGTCAGAAAAGAAAAGACAACATCATGTGAGAGGAGAGCCCAGAGCACCCTTCCCACACTAATTTTCAAATTACAGGTAGGTAGCCGTGTTGGTCTGAGTCGAAGCAAAATAAAAAAAATCCTTCAGTAGCACCTTAAAGACCAACTAAGTTTTTATTTTGGTATGAGCTTTCGTGTGCATGCACACTTCTTCAGATACACATGCACACGAAAGCTCATACCAAAATAAAAACTTAGTTGGTCTTTAAGGTGCTACTGAAGGATTTTTTTTAAATTTTACTTTTCAAATATTGTTCTGAACTCCCAGGATCCTCACCCACATTTTGAGATCCACAGAGCAGACTCTTGTGGAGAGTCTTGCAGAGAGAAAAGATGTGTCAGTTTGGATTGCAATGCACAAATAATGGGCATAGACCAGCCAAGTGGAAGCATTTTTAAGTCCCACCGATTTCAGCAGGAGAAGATTAAGCAAGCAATTGACTTCATTTTGGATGGATTGTGCTCAAGAATATGATGCCAACATTTCTTGTTTCAAAGAAGTACAAAAAGAATTCCACTAAGCAAGCAACAAAATCAATAACAGAATCAGAAAAATGTCACAACTCTTTGTGTGTGTGTGTTCAAAGGAAATAGTTTCAGAGCAAGTTAGTTGATGTAGATTAATTATTTATTCACTGCATTATTTATTGTTGGGAGAAATGTGGAATATCATGCATACTTGCCATACCCGTGTGTTCAACTTCTGCATTAAAACAATGTACAATTATTTTAATAGAAATATTTACAATTCTGATATGTCTTTCATCCTTTCATTTTCTTCAGGGTGAATTTCAGCAACTTGCAAATCAATAATTTAGAATTTACTGAGAACTGACAAAGTGACATTTGAGAATGAAGCAAGAGCAAAATTAGCTTCCGGGTGCAAACACTTCCTTGGGAAACTTTGCCAGAAGCTCTAAGTGCACCTTATTATACACACCAACTTGGAGCAGTAATTTTAAAGATTTATTGTGTTTATTAGGAATTCTACTGAATAGAGTCCCCCACTTCTCTGCCCCCCCCCCACACTTGTAATGCTTGTGACATCTTTGCAAGGGTGGCTGCCGTATCTCCAAAGGAGACATAAAAGAACCAAACCTGCAGGGGGGGGAGCTATTTCTCCCACAACCAACAGATACCAGATCACCCCATTGCCAGGCTGACAGGACCTTGTGTATTTAGGTTGCAACACACTCTCTGTCCACTTGCCAGAAAGCAAGCCCCATTTTATTCTGTCAGACTTCTTTTATTTGTCTTTGCTGCATTTGCTTTTGAGCAGGCAGGGGTTACTTGTACTGTTAATATCTATGAATTGTTACTTCAGAAACAGGCAAGCTGAATAAGAAGGTTCAGAAGCTTTTGCCTGTGTGCAAATAACACTTCCCCTAAATAATAACACCTTCCCAAAGTTGCCACTTACCCCCTTTAAATATCCCACCCTACTCAGAAGAGCAGACTAGTAAAGCTGGGGCTCTTGCAAAATCCACCCTGAGCTGCTGGGAATTAAAGATGGACAGAACTGGATTGACTAGGCAGGGTCGCTTTCAGCAATCATTCTGATTCATTTTCACAAAATCAGCTACAGGTGTTCCCGGACTGTGGTAGCCTGGCCTCCTCTCCCTCCCTCTCTCTCTGTGTGTGTAAGAGAGGGTGAGCTGCTAAGGGGAGGGGGGAGGAGTTGGCAAGATCTAACATTGGGGTGGGGTGAGTCCCAGTATATTTAATAAACTAGTCAGGATGTCATATTGGCAGCTGTGCAAACTATAGCAGAATGGCAGAACAGCAGGCAGACAGATGAGGCTGCCAAGAGACTGAACAACCCAGGCATGATGGGCAGCCCAGGTGAGCTACAGAGGAACAGCCAGGACAGAGCAGCTTCCTAGTGGGGCTCCTATTCAATGGCGGACGACGACTTTCCACAGCCCGGGGCAGCTCCGGGGGCGTGCACCCGGGGGCGGAGCATCATCCCACACAGCGGCTTCATCCCCATGCGGTGCTGGGGATGTTTGCCGGCGGCTCCTCTGCATAGAGGGGCATCGGTGGAGGTGGGGAGAGGGCGCTCCCCCCCCCAGAGTGGAACCTGGGATGAAGCGCCCCTATCGCCCCTCCCTTCCTATGCCCCTGATCCTCCTTTGCTGCCACTGCCCACCTCACTGCCTTCTTGGCCTCAGCAGTTTAGGATGCGGAGGAAGAGGGAGGCAGCTGCAGAGTCGGGTGGTGTCAGGGACTGGGCAGCCTGTCCCCCCGCCCTGCCTTTTCCTCCATTGTTCACCTGGGCTGTGGCTTGGCCAAGCTGCAAGGCAAAGGGGCATAGTTTGGGTTAGCTCTAAGGTGAGGGGGGGTCTTCCTCTGAGGGAGAAGGACCACTTGTGGAATACGTTCCCCAGTGAAGTGCTGTGTGTGTGCATGAAAGAGCTGGAGGCCCCCACCTGTGCAAGACACTCTGTAATCCAGACTTTCTTCCAACTCTCACTTACGATATTTCAATTTATGCTATGACACAACAATCCTCTGGGGGGATTATTGCATGGGGCCCCTCCATATGCTTTATTAATAGACGTGAACATATCTACTGTTGACAAAATAGAGAAATCTACCACACTGTTGCTCCCAGAGGAAGACGAAGCCGCAAGTTCCTTGGCAGATGGTGTACAACATAGAAGACTAAAATCAGCACACAATATCTATGAAATATTAAAAACATCAGTAAAGTAAAACATCAGTTGCATTGAGGCACAGCCAGGCATCCTCATTCCAGATGTCAGGCTGTCCAGACAGTTTCTTTGCTCTCCGAGTTGAATGTGTGTCTTCGGCCACCATCCTTTGTGTTGACCTGCCCACCATATCCGTGACTGGCAAGTGACTCATTCTAGTGCCAAAGAAGAGGAGGAGGAAGAAGCCTTCAGCAGCATGGCATCTCGCACGTAACTGGCAAGAAATGCATTCCCGTGTGCAACGCAAATCCCACACACTCCTGCTTTATTAGTTTAGCTCCCCCCAAAAAACCTAATAGAAACCCTCCTCCCTTTTGCCTCTCAGCCCCTCGTGCCAGCAGAGTTTATAGGTAGCCAACAAGGTTAAAGTGGTTTAAGAGTAATTCTTGCTCTCCTATAGGGACTTCAGTAACTCAGTGAAAGAGGACAGACAGAGACTTTGTGGCACCTACCTCACTGGAATGGGGTACATACCTGCACACTCTGACACAATGTGGGCCAGTGGGGTTCAGTAGGTAAATGGTTGGGAGGAGGAAAATATACAGTGATGTTCTACAGCCGGAGCCTCAGAACTTTGCCTCTAGACCTTTGCTTCCCTCGTCGTCTCCTGCATAGGAGACCTGCCCTTGCAATGATTCTGCTCTTGCCTATTTTATTGCATTTTAAACTGCCTTGGGAGCATTTGTCAGGAGGTACAGTGTACTCTAACATCAGTCAGTCACTCAGTCCTTTGAAGGGGCTAACTTTCTGCAACATGTACACATGAACTCAACCTTAGACTCATTAGCAAACTCACAATTCTCCTGGCAGGTTCAGGATATTTTTAAGGGTGGGGGAAGGACTGACAGTTTGGAAAACTTCCAGGCTAAAAGGATTACCTCCCTGCTTCCAACTCAAATTTACTGCAGTTTTCTTTAGAGTTAACACTGTTTTCTTATGCAAGCTTACTTATTTTTCTCTAGGCAAACTGTGTAATCTCAAGTCTTAGAAAAAATAGGAAGTTATTCCTTAATCACTATGTAAATTGTCTATTTCACTCCAAATGAAGTTTATTCTCCCTGCCTTTATTCAATAAATATAATAAGTGTTTTCCCAAAGTGTCAGCAACTTTTCTCCCTGAGTTAATGGAGGGAAGCAGAGAGACAGAAATGTTGCATCTAAAGGCCATCTGGTAAAATCTTCCTTGGCGGTTAATCTGGAACGATGTACTTTCACACTTTACAGTTGGGGGTGTCGGAAAATTCTGTCAGAAAGAAGAATTGTTTTCAGTCCATAAAATATACATAATTGATTGCTCCTCCTCTCATTTGCATTGTGTTTCCTTTGCCTTGAAAGGAATGGAGTGGAATACCTGAGAATGACGTGGTAATAATGGGCTGCATTCAGCTAAATAGTTGTGACGCAGGAGCCAGGACAACAAGCCCAGCAGCATCATGGGACTTTCCCTTCTCCCCTCATCCCTGTATGCCCCCCTCTAATCCTCTCTGGAGGTCTGGAGGACTCTCAGGTTAGCACAAGGAAAAGGAGAAGGTAGAAGAGCGTTCCATCTGGCAAGCTGAAATGCTTGCACTGAATGTAAATTCCACCCCAGGCACAGTGAGACAAAGATAGAATAGCTTTTGTCAAAATGTAAACTGCAGCTGAATGTGATGAACACAAGTCTGAATGGAAACCAATGGTTTCTTACAGCCTTACAGTTACAGTCACTACAGACCATAGCAGGTTTACATCACTGCAGTAACATGTGTAATGCAGTTCCACAGGGGCCAATTCCCTGGGGCCCTGGGTGCCCAGCTCCCCAAAGACTCCCCATGAAGGGGCCGGGTACCCACAAATTTCAGTGCCAAGGCAATCCAGAGCCATATGAAAGTGGATCCCATCAAGCTACCTCATGCTTCAAAGGTAATGTTCAAACAAGCTCTCTTCTCCCTATTTTAAATTTCCGTGGATCTTTGAAGCCTTATTCAGATCTTAATTAAAATCAAACCAAGACTTTAAGACAATGTTGGCCAAAACTGTATGAAATAGGATAAAGTAACAAAGAATCCAGAGTGTGAAGTTGTTCTTCTTTTTAGAAAATCATTCTGACACATTTGGGCAGAATCCTCTGCTGAGACAGGATCTCAGTGATTGCTACATTAGTTAGAAGGAACATCATAGGAATCACACAAGGCACCCCCATCGTGCAACTGACATGAAATCCCAGAATCAAGCCTTGCTACTTGTTCAAGAGTCATTTTTATTTAAAATCTAACAGGAGAATCATCCCCTTTTTACTTCATTCAAGCTATTACAGAACCAAGCAAGGTGCATCAGTCTTCTCTGCAGCTGGTGATTGCGGCTGCTGCTGCTTGTCTCATCAGGGGGGCACATGATTATGATGCTCAACAATTGAGTCATTAGGATAGCGGAGCACCACCACCCAATGATAGCCTGTAAAGCATGAAGATGCATGGCTCATTCCCTGCATTATTACAAAGGAAAATAAAAAAAATTCCTTCAGTAGCACCTTAAAGACCAACTAAGTTTTTATTTTGGTATGAGCTTTCGTGTGCATGCACACTTCTTCAGATACCAGAAGTGCATGCACACGAAAGCTCATACCAAAATAAAAACTTAGTTGGTCTTTAAGGTGCTACTGAAGGAATTTTTTTATTTTACTTCGACCCAGACCAACACAGCTACCTACTTATTACAAAGGAGTTTAAGTCTGTTTCCCTCTCTCTCTTTTAAAGTTCTGTTTCCCTCTCCAACTGCAAAACGGAAGTGAATGGCTCCATACTGTAATGTATACCTCCTAAATTAGAATCCTAGAATGTGCCTCTAGATAAGCAGAATTAGTCTGCTGATCAAATGGGTCACAGCAGAGAAAGATTAGAGTTAGGGGTGTGTGTGTGTTGCTCTTTTTAAATGGATGGTGCGTATCCTAACAATATACAGGCATAGACATTTACGGTATGTCAAAATTGATTCATCCCTGCTTCATTCACACTTCTGTTGCTGTTTCAAACCACCACTTTCCTCTGTATTTCTCTATCCCTGCTTTAGCCAAACCTCTATGATTGTGATTCAGCACTGCAAATGCTCCCAAGGGAGCTGTTTGCCTTACATTTTTATGTGCTACTAGCTGGCCCGGCCAAGCATTGCTGTGGGTTATTTGTTTGATTTCCCCTACCCTGTGCCGATCCATGACGTATCCCTGTGATTCCCCCACTCCTCCCCTCACCCCCCGGCTTATCCCTGTGATTCCCTCCTCATCCCCCTCCCTCATCCCTGTGAATCCCCCAACTCTGTCCTGATCCATGACCTATTATGCCCCCTCTTCCCCCCACCTGACTTACCCCTGTGATTTCCCTCATCTCCTCCGCCCCCCCCCCGGTTATCCCTGTGACCCGTTCATTTTGCACACAATCATTCCCCCAATGCGCGTGTTCTGTAAAAGTTTGCCCTGCCCCAACGCTGATTCCCCTGCCCACGTGTATTATGTGAAATAACATTTATTCTACCCAAAGGCACAGCCCTGTAAAAGACTCATATTCAGTTGATTCTATGCTGCGGCCTATTCACCCCACCCCCACCCCAGGCAGGCCCCTAAATCCACTCAGTCTAGTCTGCAAAGCAGAGGCGAGATACTGTGGAGAGGGCAGGACTCATCCCTGTGTCTCCCCCCACCCTGTTCTGACCCATTACCTATCCCTGCCCCCTATTCGGCCCCCACCCCAGGCAGGCCCCTACCTCCACCTGCCAATGTTGGGCCTTGTTGCTGCAAAAGGCCTGTTTTCAGTTGGTTGCTGTGGATTTTTGTGATGTCATCTGGTGGCGCGGCTTTCGAGGCAGCAGTGGGTGATCTGCCTTTCTATTGGATGCTGCTGGAGTCTTCAGAGCTTCTGCTGGTGACGTCTAATTTGGGTGCTACTTTTTTGTGTTTAATCATTATTTTACGTATGAAAGGTTTGCTTTTTTGGAAAAAAATTATGCCAGATCCCTCACTAATGGGCATGGAACGTTGTGGCCAAATTTGTTACATTACAGTTCAGCAGTTACGGAGAAAGGCTGTGACCTAAATGCACACAATGTCTACATTTATATACAGTGGAACCTCAGTTTACGAACACAATTGGTTCCAGAAGTCTGTTCATAAACCGAAGCGAACTTTCCCATTGAAAGTAATGGGAAGTTGATTAATCCGTTCTAGACGAGGAAAAACACCCCCTAAAGCAGCAGGGCCTTCGCTCCGATGCCTTCGCGGAGGCCGGGGAGCATTTCCGCAACTGGGCTGCAACCGCGAAAGTGCTCCCCGGCCTCTGGGAGGCATCGGAACGAAGTCCCGGCTCCAATGCCTTCCGGAGGCCGGGACTTCGTTCCGATGCCTTCGCGGAGGCAGGGGAGCACTTTTGTGGCTGCAGCCCAGTCACGGAAACGCTCCCCGGCCTCTGGGAGGCATCGGAACAAAGTCCCGGCTCCGATGTCTTCCGGAGGCTGGGGCTTCGCTCCGATGCCTACGCTCCAATGCCTTCGCGGAGGCCAGGGAGCGTTTCCGTGACTGGGCTACAGCCGCGAAAGTGCTCCCCGGCCTCTGGGAGGCATCGGAACCAAGTCCCAGCTCTAATGCCTTCCGGAGGCCGGGGCTTCGTTCCGATGCCTTCGCGGAGGCAGGGGAGCACTTTCGCGGCTGCAGCCCAGTCGCGGAAACGCTCCCCAGCCTCTGCGAGGCATCGGAACGAAGTCCCGCCTCTGATGACTTCTGGAGGCTGGAACTTCGTTCTGATGCCTTCGCGGAGGCAGAGGAGCACTTTCGCAGCTGCAGCCCAGTCGTGGAAACGCTCCCTGGCCTCCGGAAGGCATCGGAGCCGGGACTTTGTTCCGATGCCTCCCAGAGGCCGGGGAGCACTTTCACAGCTGTAGCTCAGTCGCGGAAATGCTCCCCGGCCTCTGGGAGGCATCAGAACGAAGGCCCAGCCTCCCCAAAGGTATTGGACGCTCCGATGCCTTTGGGGAGGTTTGGCCTTTGCTCCGATGCCTTCGGGGAGGCCGGGCCTTCGCTCCGGGCCTCCAGGAGGCATCGGAGCGAACGCCCGGCCTCCCCGAAGGCATCGGACCCTCATTAGGCCTTGGGCACCTCGGTTTACTAACTTCCGGGTAGGATAGTTCGTAAACCGAAAGTTTGTAAACCGAGGTGTTCGTAAACCGAGGTTCCACTGTATATATATATAGACTAGCTGGCCCGGCCACGCGTTGCTATGATTCTTTCCTGTGATTCCCCCCCACTCTGTCCGGATACATGACTTATCCCTGTGACTGCCCCCACCCTGGCCCGACCCATGAGCTATGAAAGGTGTGGATTTTTTGGGGGGGGGGAGAATTATGCCAGATCCCTCCCTGATGGGCATGGAACGTTGTGGCCAAATTTGTTACTTTACGGTTCAGCAGTTACGGAGAAAGTCTGTTTCATCCGCTTGCGCAATGCCTACATTTTTATATATAGATATGTAAGAAGATTTATTAAATCTATACCCCACCCTTCCTTACAAAGGAGCCAAGGGCAGCCTTTCTTATTGGCTTCATATCATGTCATATATTTATAATGTGCCCACCTTCATTCTGAAATCACCCTGTGCATTTTCTGGCTACAGGTTGGCTAGGATTCATCTCAAAGTTCCTGTGGTCTTTCACCATTTGGTAAAAACCTCTTTCTTGTGGCTCACATGTGGTCTGTTTACACATTGAATTTGCTGTGCCCCTGACTTTTAATCTGGTCTTAAATGTGATATATTTGTTTTGTTTTGTTTTTAAAAAAATCCAGACCAGTTTGGTTGTCTGAGGAGGGAAAGAAAGAAGTGTTATGAATGGTAAAAAATGAGGCAGCGTCTCCCTGTTAGCTGTTGGAAAACGCCCTGGGGGTGCCTGCAAGCCCCCAGAACTTTGAGCGTCCTCCAGTACACGCAGCTCTGGAAATGGCATCTCCCTTCTCTTCCAGTGTGCTCAGCGACATATACCAGATGGTATATGCACACTTCACTTCTGGCATAACACAGCAAGAAGTGTTAGACATCGTAGAGCTAATCTGTTGTTGTTTAGTCATTTAGTCGTGTCTGACTCTTCGTGACCCCATGGACCAGAGCACACCAGGAACTCCTGTATTCCACTGCCTCCCGCACTTTGGTCAGACTCATGTTGGTAGCTTCGAAAACACTGTCCAACCATCTCGTCCTCTGTTGTCCCCTTCTCCTTGTGCCCTCAATCTTTCCCAGCATCAGGGTCTTTTCCTTCTCATGTCTCATGAGTCTTCTCTTCTCATGAGGTGGCCAAATTATTGGAGCCTCACCTTCACGATCTGTCCTTCCAGTGAGCACTCAGGGCTGATTTCCTTTAGAATGGATAGGTTTGATCTTCTTGCAGTCCTCTCAAGAGTCTCCTCCAGCACCATAATTCAAAAGCATCAATTCTTCGGTGATCAGCCTTCTTTGTGGTCCAGCTCTCACTTCCATACATCACTACTGGGAAAACCATAGCTTTAACTATAGCTAATGTACTATAGCTAATCTACTATTTATTTAAACACTATGTATAGACAAAATCATCATGGCGTCCATTCTCTCCAGCTCCGAGAGAACAAACAGACACAAGTGAAAGTGAAAGTGCATTACAAAGTACATGCAGCGGAAGAGAGAAGACGGTTTCCCGTTTCCCACACTCTTCTCAGGCAGGCATGTGATTTACACCAATCACAAATGCAGCATCGGCGGAGTGAAATTGCTAACATCCCTCCCCCAGTCTTTTTGAGGTTGGGTTCCTCACTCTCATGTTGCTAGCTGGTTAAATGAGAAAATATTTTCTAGAAATCTGGAGGGCGGGGGAAGGCTCTACCTCTTGTACAACCACTTGGAACCAACTTTTTTGGGGGTGAGACAGCTGAAAACACATTTCTCAGGATGACATCCATCCATCCCATCCACTGTGACATTATTTAAGCAAAGTCCAGTGCCCTTCCCTTTTGTCCTCTTCCAAGGCTACTTATCCCAATGCCTCCATCAAACAGAGCCCTCAGGTAATCATTCTCTGCTGAGAGAGCTAAAAATGCAACAACAAAAACAAAAACAACGAAATTCTGCCACACACTTTTGTGCCTGCATCAGTTAGCCGAAATGCTATTTTTATTTAGCTCTACTTTCACATCAGGCTTTGTGGAAACTAAAACAGGATGGAGAGAAGGTGAAACTGCAGAGGAGAGATCCATTACGAAAGGGAGGATTGCTCACATTCCGGTTTAGCTATTCTTCAGCCCACGTCACCCCAGCAGCAAACAAGGCCAGGAAGGAATGGGGAGGCAATGAAGAAAAGAGCATTGGAGAGGAGGCAAAAGGCCCTTGAGTGAGAGGTGCACCTAACAAAAAGCATTCAGAGGCACCAAACAACAAGGCAGTCAAGAGGGGTGAGGCTGCATTATGTTCTGGATCCCCAGAGCCAAAGGTCTGGTAGAAAATATGGTGAGAAAAACAGAGGTGAGAAAAACAATTTTGCTTTGTCATTTTGGAAATGGAGCTCTCAATGGAAGAGAATTATATCTCTTCCTGCTGAGAAGTAGCTGCCAACAGGAGCAGCATTTGCCTCACAAAAAGAACGGATAAAAAGCAAGGTGTGGAGTCGGGATGGAAGGTTTGCAGAGCTTCCGTTGGAAGGTTGGTTCCCTTCCGCTGTGGGTCTTCCTTTTCCTGTAAACATCCCCTGTGCCTCGATTAATGGAGGGGGGAGGGGGAGGGGGGAACAGAAACACCACGCGAGAAATCGGCAAACACACCACTGAGATTATCCACAGAATCTCCTGGGCCCTAAAAAGAGAGCCACAAGGAACCCTGCACACAAACAGGCATGAGCAGCATGCACAAGCCTGAACAACTAGTTGAATGATAATACTGTTATGGGTTGGGGGACCATCTAATTCCAGGATCCAGCAAATGCTAAAAGCTAAGCAAGGATTCAAATGACTGAAACAGCCAGACAAGTTTCTAGGTAATGGCCCTCTAAGTACGGACCATTAAGACAACAAAGGAAGTAACTCTGTGCCAGACAGCAAATGAGTGGGTGGGTCAGCTAGAAGGTAAAACTGGGAGAAGAGAAGGAGAAGAGTTTTGGATTTGATATCCTGCTTTATCACTACCCTAAGGTGTCTCAAAGCGGCTAACATTCTCCTTTCCCTTCCTCCCCCCCCCCACAACAAACACTCTGTGAGGTAAGTGGGGCTGAGAGACTTCAGAGAAGTGTGAGTGGCCCAAGGTCACCCAGCAGCTGCATGTGGAGGAGCCAGGATGTGAACCTGGTTCCCCAGATTGTGAGTTTACCGCTCTTAACCACTACATCACACTGGCTCTCAGGCTGGGGAGCATGTCTGATTTCTGGAAGGCTTTGGCTCTGGAAGAATCAAGGCTCTCTTGAGGTGTCCATGCTGTGAGCCCCTCCATCATAGGATATAAACCAGGGGCCCACAACTTGCATCATTTTCTAGGTGACAAATGTTCCAAAGAACAAATGATATCCATAAATCTCCCCAAATATTTTTATTTCTATCAATATGCGTGAGTGACATTACCAAGTCAGTGAGGCTGGGAAATGGTGCTCCAAGGTCTGGCTTTTGAACACTCTTGTATAATACAGTGAAAACGGAAAGTAGTGCTATTATTTATGGAGCTTCCATCATCAAAATGCCCTATGTTGAGGCTGCCTCCTCTTATTCCCTTACAGGTTACTTTGGCAAAGCAGGGGGGGAGATGGTCATCCACTTCCTACAGCATAATATCCATGTCCTCGTGGAGATCTATGTGTTTCCTTCTCATGAATTTGGATGCAGCTATAAAGGAAGCATATCACGCTGTGCTGTTTCCTATTTGGAAGTAACCCTCACCTGAACTTCCTTGATATGCCGACCAAAGTCAAGTCTATTCCAAAAGACAGGACAACACCAGCGGACGACACCGAGTGACGGCATCCTGGTATATATCAAATGATGTAAACATGCCAGATCAACACAAAGTTAACAGATGAGTTGCATAAAAGACAACTCAGGGTCACAGGGACCATGCATAGTTCAGTAAAGGAAGTGTGGCAGAATGAAATAGGTAAGAGACATTAATGACAAAATAGATGGAGCACTGAATGGTTTCAAAGGCACAGCTTTTGCATAGCCCATTTTAATTATATGATTGCAATTCAATTATAGTATAATTATGGGTGCAATTACTGGTTTGTATGTTTCATTAAAACTGCATACATTAATTGTATCAAACCCCTTTTGATGAGCCTAACTAGCATAAGCAGATGTTTATAGCTGAGAAGCATCCTTTGCCTGCCATAGAAATGTTTGTCTTGCAAGGTGACTATCTCAAAAGAAATGAAACAGCAGAACAAATGAGTCTGATAATGCAGCTACTTTGTATTTCGTAGTCATGGAACATACACAGTGCGTCGATGAAGGGCTGGCAATGTGCTTCTCATGCATGCAATGGTTCCCCTTGTTTTCCCATGGTGCCCACAAAGGCTCTGAGCAACACCATCCCTGCCCGCCTGGTCTTGAGGTTGTGAAGGTGTTCCCGCTTGAGAAGCCCATAGAGCTGAAGGAGGAAGTTATCTCTGGATCCAAGCCACTATCCTCCATAGCTTTTTAAAGAAAATGTTACAGTACTAGTATCATGATAGCTACCTCCCCCAAATGTGATGTTTGCCCCAAAGGGCAGTTACTGAAGAGACATGTACAGGTTCATACATAGGTTTATGCTGTCATTGTGGAATTCACATGGAAACTACAGGCCTGATTCCTGGTCAAGATGGTTTATGGATAAGCTCCTAAGAAGTGTCCAAACATTTGAATTCTTTTCTAAAATGAATTCATTAATTGTTTGTGGTCATCTTATGCTCACCGAAGACTTACTTCAAGTAATGATCACAAAAATAGAATTATCAATCATAATCAAGAATTATTAATAATATTTGAGGGATAGCTCAGATGGTAGAGCATGAATCTTAGGGTTGTGGGTTTGAGCCCCAAGTTGGGCAAAAGATTCCTGCATTGCAGGGGGTTGGACTAGATGATCCTTGTGGTCCCTCCAACTCTACAATTCTATGGTTTTAGTAAACAGAATTCCTTGACCATGGCAATCACCTTTTTATTAACTTGCTCCATCATGTATTGGATGCTCTCTGTAAATGTCATAGTGTTTCATTCTCAAGAGACAACCTTGGAGACCCCAGCAGAGTTTGCCATGAATGAAATATTTCTAAAGTCGGTACTGAGGATGGAACTATATATCCTTGGCAGGTTTATTAGCCTATGTCACAGAACAGCATGCCTATCAGCATTATTTTATATGTATATGTCCTCCTCCTGCCTCATATATCTGCAGTTATGATGTCTTCAAATGTTTTATTCTGCCCCCCCCAAAAAAAAGTCAGTTCTGCACATCTGTAGTGGATAAGTGGGGGCAAGTGTTTTAGTTTAGATTTCTAGCCAGATTCAAAAATGTCACAGATCTTATTCAGTAGATAATTAAGGACAGGTAGGGATACAGTCTTAATTTGCACACTGTGAAGAGACATCATTTAAAATGGTATTAGACACTATGATCTATTAATCAACAGTTGCAGGAATATTTAAGCTTTAACTGTACAGGATTTTCTACTGAGAATCTGAGCAGGGGGACTGAGGTAGATCCCATGTCAAAATCAAAACTCAACTCCAAAGGCCTAAGATGGGTGATTTCTTTTGGTACTGATCTTGAAACATTAATCCAGAAATTGTACAGTAAAAACACCCACTTTTCAACCAACTATTTCAGATCCTTAAATTAAACACTGTACCTGAAATGTTTTTAGCACCAGCAATGCTTTCCAGCACACCTTGTTGTTCTGTCCCTCAGAGTCCCTTCCTTCTGGTTTGCTCCTTCCTAATTTTCCTTGGCCTTTCAGAGTGTTTCCCCCTCTTTCAAGGTAGTTTTGGAACAGTTGGATGGGACAGAAATAGATTGGTTGGTTTGTTGATTTTATTTTCCCCCTGGCTTAATGACTAATATGGTGATTTTATTTACCCAGGTTTCTGAAAACAAATTGGTAGGTTTGTGCAGCGGCGGAGAAAGTCTCTCGGGCACCTGGGGTGGTGCACCTAGGTGTGGGGTGAACTGCCCATAGGGTCGTGGAGCGTGGTGTGCCCAATGGGACACAATCCGCCCCATCCCTATGGGTGCCACACATCCCGCCCTGTCCCTATCGGTGCAGCAGCAATCTGCCCAGGGGGATTTCATCACCTCCCTCAGGGATGACACCAGGGGTGCATCGCCCCCACCGCCCCCCTTTCTCCGCCACTGGTTTTGTGGCGAGAGAGAGAGAAAGAAATAAGTAAGGAATCACTTCCACTTGCTTTCTGGAACAGCAGTGGGATTGGTTTGCTGGACTAATTCCTTTTTCGTATTAAATGCTGTGTATACTTATTTGAGAATAACTCCATCAACTTTGTGTGTGCATGTGTGTGTGTGCATGTGTAGACACACACTGAGTAGACCTGCATTGGACTGGCAATTCTACTCTGAGGTGAATATGAAAAGAGTCCCATCCTTTTTCTGAACACTCTTGGTCCTGGCCCTTTGTCAATGTGCCCCCCTTGACACATTGCCTCTGAGAGAATGCAGCCCTCAATGGCAGGGTGGGGAGGTTGCCCACTCCTGCTTTACAGAATATGCCATATTTCAGAACTTTTTAAACAGTGTCCTTGAATATTTCCCTGTTCCAATACACTTGGAGAACCTGTTGTTATTCTGATATGCTGGATCATATCAGGAAGGGTCAGGGATCCTCACACACTGCCTAAAGGGTCCCAGAAGAGAAGATAGTGATGGACAACCTCATCCAAAAGAGACATGTCTACTGCCACCTGTACTAATTTTCCCTTATGGCGCACCCTTTCAGTTCCTGTGTGAAGTAGTGGAGGAACGCCCATGGAGCCGTGTTTCTATGCTGAACCATTTCCAGAATCTTCTGCAGAGGCAAGGATTCCATAGCAGACATGTTCATAAGGAAAAAAATTCCCTAAACAAGGAATTTTGAAAACCACAGCAGGAGAAATTTCAGGTATGCATCTGGGAACAGAATTTAGTCTGACCGTTTTGATTTGAAATTGACAGTTCCCTACACTCATTAAATGAATTGTGATAAACATTTCTTTTGTGAATTATGCACTAGATGGATGCTGAGGTGGAATGGCCGCTCATCTTCTTACACACTATTTTAAGAACTACATTTCTACTGCACATTAGCTATTTCTCCTTTGCAGGGCCAGCTTAGCCCACCAGTTTGTGATATGGATTCTTCATCTTATGCTGCTTTTCTTCTGAAATACTCTACTGGATGCTGCAACCTAGACATAGCAGTTTTCCCAAGAACATTGTCTTCCAACTTTTTCCCTTTTGCATTTCATTTCACTGCTCTTGTAAGAACAGCTGGTTAAGCTCAGAAATGCCTGGCCCATAAAGTCGAAGTGGGCAACAAATCAAGAGCCGCCGCTGCTGCTGCTGCTGCCAGTCTGGCTCTTTCTCTGTCTTTTCTCACCTTCTCCCATTCTTCTCTCTGCCGGTCTTCCTGCTCAGACTTGAATTGCTGTGACATGGCGGGTGGGAGAAGAGGCTTATTCCTCAATCAGTTTCACATCGAAAAGCAGTTTTTAGGCAGGGCAACAACACCCACCAACCCCCTTCAAATAACCTCCTGTTTTCATTAGAAATGCCTAGCTTTTTATGTTTGTAAAAAGGAACTGCAAGATAAGAGTGAGAAATAAAGCCGAATGATGGGGGGAGGGAAGTCACAGCTCCGCAGAGCGAAAAGACTGAGATGGGTGAATTTAAGATGAAATGTAATTAGTTTTTCTTTTCTGTTTATTTGGAAAAATTTAATAAAAAATATTTTTAAAAGACGACAAAACAAACAAACAAACAAACAAACAAAGCCTAGCTAATCCAGACACTCATTTGCTGCAATTTGCATAACACGGCTCCTTCCAGCCCAACATCAGTTCACGGCAAGCACCTCAAAAAACACCTCCCCCATATTGCCTCCAGTTTTGCTCTGATTGGTGCAATCTGGGCCAGTCAGAATTCATGGAGGATGTTTTAAACCAATCACATTGCTGCCAGCCTTCTACAGTCATACCTTGGTTTAAATATGCTTCGGTTTGAGTACTTTCAGTTTAAGTACTCCGCGGACCCGTCTGGAACAGATTACAGTAATCCACTTTCCATTACTTTCAATGGGAAAGTTCGCTTCAGGTTAAGTATGCTTCAGGTTAAGTATGGACCTCCGGAACCAATTACAGTCATACCTCGGGTTAAGTACGCTTCAGGTTGAGTACTCTGCGGACCCGTCTGGAACGGATTAATCCACTTTCCATTACTCTCAATGGGGAAGTTCGCTTCAGGTTAAGTATGCTTCAGGTTAAGTACAAACTTCCGGAACCAATTGTGTACTTAAACTGAGGTACCACTGTATTTTGAGAGAGAAGAGTTTAGGCTGCCATACACAGAACATTTTATTCCAGAATCAGTGGAGAATGAATACTTGTTTTTTTTGTTTCATTTTACATAGTCCATACACAACCTGCAATTTTTTTTTGTCCTGAAAAGCACTTCTTGAGAAACTGAATTAATTCAAAATATAAAAGCTCATCGCAGATTAATTTTGTGTTATGTCCATTTGAAAGCAGACGTATATGGTCCTGGCAATTGGGGTGTATCCATACCTGCCCAGTGATGTTGTGGGTGGACGTATAGCAAGCCTGCAGTCACCAGTTCCTTTCCCCTTCACATGAGGGATCTGTGGGGAGGAAAAGGCATGAGTAAACTAATCACAGGAAAGGTGTTCAAACAGGTATCAAGTTATCACACCCATTCCTGTGGACAACAGGATATACAACCAATCTAGATGGAAAAGAGGATGCTTAGTAGAAGCATGAATAATCTCAGGTCCATCTGTGCTTGGAATAGAATCAGCAGCTGTGTCCAATTTTTAGAGACCACCAAGAGCATATAGAAATCACATTTTGTTCCCAGCTTGGTAAGTTGTATTGCCCAGGTATTATATTATTTACAAGCCATTGGCCTTGAACTATACTGCTCTAGGTTTGACATGGCCCACATTTGACCCACAAAGCAATTTCACCTGTTGCTTCCTAGTTCTTTACAGAACATATTGTAAAAGGTTTGCCCTTGGTTTTCTCCTAAGAACACTCTTTAGGAAAGTTGTGAATGACATGTTTTCCACATTTCCATATTCTCTCTCTCTCTCTCTCTCTCTCTCTCTCTCTCTCGTATTTAACACAGCTCAGTTTTCAGAACGGAATGCCTCCTCCATTTTACATGAGCTGGATATCCCTAATTCAACATCATTCTAGAGAACTAATTTGAACTTGGGCAATGGTTTGGTGGGAGGAAGTCATTGTCTACTTTCTAGCACATTGGAGGGAAATATTAAAAACTGATGATATTAATAATTCTGGTAGCAGAAGTCTACGAACCTCAATATCACATGGGCTTTCATCGCTGGTATGAAGTAGAGGTGACTGCTCCAGAACTGGAACTCTCTCACCAGTGCAAATGTCAAACCAAACTCTGAAAGTAAGTTTTAAAAGGTTGCTGGGAGCCACATAGAACCATAGAAGGGTGGAGTTGGAAGGTACACCAAGGGTCATCTAGTCCACCCCCTGTAGTTTGAATCCATTGCTGTTTCCTGCTTGGCAGGGGGTTGGACTGGATGGCCCTTGTGGTCTCTTTCAACTTTATGATTCTATGAAATGGACTTTTCTAGGGCTTGCAACTTGGCCCTTCTGAAGCATTGAATTCACTTCAGATTTTATAACAGAAGAGGAGAAATAGTGGCTTATAATAGCAGCTCTTTCTGTAATAGAAGCACATCTCTACGTGTTCATTTCTCCTTTCCTCCTGCTTCACATTCCAATTTATGCCAAATTTCATTATAAATAATAAAAAAATATATATATAAAAATCAGCAGCATTGGACAGCCAACTCTATTTGAAAAAAGAGGTGAATAAGCAGTAACAGTTTTCAAATAGGGCTCATATTTGCCAGTCCCCTGCTCCACTTTAATAAATGAACTTCAATAGAATTCCATTTTTATTTCTTGTTATTGGTCACTGAGAATATTCAGCTCAGAAGAGTTTTGTTTAGGTCAGGGTGAAAAAAATAATCTCAGCTATACAGTGTAGTGGTGATAGGGGATTCCCTACTGAGGCGTACAGAAGCAGTGATCTGTGGGCCTGATAAGAGCTGTTCAGCAGTGGAATCTGCTGCCAAGGAGTGTGGTGGAGTCTCCTTCTTTGGAGGTCTTTAAGCCGAGGCTTGACAGCCATTTGTCAGGAATGCTTTGATGGTATTTCCTCCTTGGCAGGGGGTTGGACTGGATGGCCCTTGTGGTCTCTTCCAACTCTACGATTCTATTCTATCATAATGTTATAGTAGGCATTGGTTTCTTCATGTTTATCTTGCTATTTTAAACCCTTTCTATTAGGGCTTTGCCTGCCAGCAATCTATCATACTGGATGGGTGGCGGCTAACAGACGAAGGTTGAATCCTGACTAGACAGAAAGACTGTTTTGAGGGGCAGGGGCAGGCAGGTGTGGGGACTCTCTGGTCCTGAATGGAGTAACTGTGCCCCTGAAGGACCAGGTGCATAGCTGGGAATAATGTTGGACTCACAGCTGTTCATGGAGACGCTGGTCAATTCTGTGTCCAGGGCAGCTGTCTACCAGCTCCATCCTGTACAATGGTTGAGACCTTACTTGCATGCACAATGTCTCACCAGAGTGATGCGTGCTCTGGTTATCTCCCACTTGGACGAATGCAAAGTGCTCTACATGGGGCTACTTTTGAAGATGACTTGGAAACTACAACTAATCCAGAATGCGGAAGCTAGACTGGTGACTGGGAGCAGCCGCAAGGACCATATAACACTGGTCCTAAAGGATCTTCTATGGTCTACATTGGCTTCCAGTCTGTTTCTGAGCACAATTCAAAGTGTTGGTGCTGACCTTTAAAGCCCTAAATGGCCTCAGCCCAGTATACCTGAAGGAGAATATCCACCCCCATTGCTCAGCCCAGACACTGAGGCCCAGCTTCGAGGGCCTTCTCAGCAGTCCCTGTGGAATGCCTTCCCTTTAGTTGTCAAGGAGATAAAGGAGACAACCTTTAGAAGACATCTGAAGGCAGCCCTATATGGCTGGGGCAACCCAGTCTGATGGGCAGGGTACAAATAATTAAATAAATAATTAAATTATTGTTGTTATTATTAACTCCCTCTCCCAGATTCTTCACATAAGATGATGTGCTCAAGGTTGGTTTTTTTTGGGGGGGGGTCTTTTGGACTTCTCTTTTGAATTCCTGGGATGTGTGCTGATCAGATGTTTTAGCATTTAGTTTTTCAGTGCTTATTACAATACAGAGACTAGTGATCCCCCAGAAAATGTCATACACATGTCATAGGCATCAATAAAAGCCTGAGTATGTGACACAATCAAACCATGTAATATCCTTGTGGTGCTGCCTAACTAAGTGTCAGGGAGAGAAAGGAAGAGAGAGCGCATTATAAACCAGAACAAAATTATATGTCAAGGATTCAAAAATGATGTGCCAATACCATTGTAGTAAAAAGAGGGAGGGAAATCTCATTGACAGCAGAGAAGAAAATCGCCACTGCAATCAAGATGAAATTATCTGATCCCATAATTCTTAATATGAAAAGTGGAACAATAATAGTTTAATGAAACAGTAATCATACTTGAATGGGAACCTAAAATTTTAATCTTTTTCAGGTTTGGCTTTTATAAACAGGCTGTTAAAAGAATAATGGAACCTTGATTTACTGGCAACGGAGAGTCATATGATTTTACTATATCAGGAACAGAGATGCAGCACATATGATTCAGAGAGAAGAATATGGGCACTGGTTGCATAATGACTGAAATATAATATAAACTAATAATCCTCTCTTTTAAGTAGTCTGGCTTTGGCAATCAGAAGGGAGAACCAATTGGATTAGATTGCAATCAGGTATAATATTAGAGTAGTGTCAGAATTGTGATGGGATACACGCCACTGCTTCATTTGCCTGTCAAAGACTTTATTTAATTTTTTTAACCCATGTGTTCAGTAACCCAGTAGTGCTCAGCCACTGCTGACAAAGGAAGCCTTTTCTATTCATATAGCATGAATTTACACCTGCATTTATTAAATTTAATGCCCTTCATCAGTAAGTGTCAAAGTGCTTTACAAAATTGGAAGGAGGGGACACACCTCACCATCATAAAATGTAGAGAAAGAGAAAAAGGTGTTCCCTTTCTGCCTGTTGTATGCATATAAGACACTGTGGTTAGAACTGGGGTAACTTTGGGCAAACGTCTATGTATCCCCACCCCTGACATATTTTAAAAATGAAAAGCAGAAACTAGAGGCCACAATCAGCAATGAAGGAAAAGTGGACAGGGCCCTCATAACTTGTACTGCATAGAGAGAAAAGCAGCTTGGAGATGGTCAATTTTGAGAAGAAAAGGCAGCAGGTAGAGAGAAGGTTAAGATCCCCCACCTGGGGGGCAGAATCTTTGCTCCTGGGGGCAGAATCCTGTGCCTGAATTTTATTTTAGAATGAAAGGGGGGTATAAACTTTGTTGGCCCTATGTTGTTTCTTGAGGGAAAATGTGAGGGAGAAAACAGGAGCATAGTGAGTTTGAAATTTGTGGGCCATGGTTGAGACATGTGCCTATCTATGTCAGAACCCTCCTTTTCTATGTTCTGCAACAAGCATTTTCTAGAACATGAAAGCCTGGTGGGGTTTAGTGAGATGCAGAAGTTCATGCTGAGAGACCAGTTTGCACAAAGTGCTGTTACAGAGAAGTAGCATCAGTTGTTGGGGCAACACTGTTGACCTGACCTGACCTCCCTTTAGCCCCATTGTTGTGATGTACTTAGGGGAAAAGACAGCAAAAAAGAATGACACAGTGCAAATGCACCAGCAGAACCTATCCCATGTTCCTGCTGGTGTGTTTGCACTATGCTGACCTTGCCATCTTGCCCCCACCAATATGCCACAGTGAGAATGGTGATGGGAGGTCAGGGAAGCAGGGACACTATCTATCTATCTATCTATCTATCATCTATCTATCTATAAATGTAGGCATTGCACACACAGATGAAACAGCCTTTCTCTGTAACTGCTGAACCGTAATGTAACAAATTTGGCCACAATGTTCCATGCCCATCAGGGAGGGATCTGGCATATTTCCCCCCCCCCCCAAAAGCCCACACCTTTCACACCTAAAATAATGATTAAACACACAAAAAAGTGGCACCCAAATTAGACGTCACCACCAGAAGCTCTGAAGACTCCAGCAGCTGCGCTGCTAGATGACATCACAAAATTCCACAGCAACCAACTGAAAACAGTCCTTTTGCAGCAACAAGGCCCAGCTTTTTCAATAGGCCGCAGCATTTCCAATTAGGGGAAAACAAACAAAATAGGGCCTTTCACAACGGGGGGGGGGGGGACAGGGATGAGGCACAACAAAGGGAGGGGGGACACATAGCCATGGGGGGGAGGACCCTGACTCAGCCAAAGCAGTGGGGGGTGGGTTGGGAAAGGGAAAACTGAGTAGGCCGACCGCCAAAACAGCCATTCCACCTCCAAAGCCCAAGCCCAAAGCATCTCCCGGCGACTGCATTAATAAACGCCTGGCAGCATTAGGCAGTTGTTCATCACATGCACTTGGGGGCACGGTGAGGGGTTTTTGCTTTATAATTTAGTGGGCGTTGTGTCACATGCGAGGCTACGGCAGCCATTTTAAGTAAGGGCAGTCATGCCCCTTTTCACCTAGGCTTTGTACTATGACTGATTGCCAGCCTCTGCGTCTTTTAAAAAATAACAATCATGCACTTTCTATCCCCAGTTTAAGTACTCAAACCTGTCCTACATTCAAAACACCTACTCCAAAATTAGAAAATCTAAATAACCAAAACAAACAAACCAACCAACAAACAAACCACAAAACACACAACAATGCCCAAATCATACAATACCCACCAAAATAAATGACAATCCCCAAAATAAAATTAAACAATAGTAACTTCTGCTTCTCATGTTCTTATTTCAAAAAAAGTAATCTATCTATATATAAATGTTCACAATGTGTGTGCAGTAGCCAATGTATGGAGATACAGGGGGGAGGGGCCAACACTCCCCGGGGACAACAGAGGGCTCAGACAAAAGTAAATACTGGGAAATAGAACCCAGAAACTGACAGTTCCTTCTCCAAGGGTGGGGGCCAATGTAGGAAGATACTGGCGGGACTTCAACTGATATCCTGTTAATTCAAATGATCATGTAGCAGGGGACCTCTTTCAGTTCTGTTCAGTGACAAAAAAGAAAAAGGAAAGAACACAGAACAGTAAATAGTAAAAGATTAATTCCTATTTCATACATATTAAGAAACATACCACCAAAAAATAATCTAAATTTATTTGTATGGATTCCCTGTAACTCTCACCAAAGGGTTAAAATATACAGCACACCTGGAATAAATCATGTTTCATTTTGCTCAATATTTCAGAAGCTATATGTGTGCTTTTTCTCGATTCTCCCCTTTGTATCTTAATACTGTCTCAATACATCTGGATTCTAGACACAGAGAATGAGGACCCTCCTTTGACAGCTGCACTGAATGATTCAGTTTGCAATCACTGGACCACTTATTTTGGAGTGTCCCCATTGAAGTGAATTGGACTATTCCATTACTATTTTGAAATAAGTGGTTTGAACATTTCAACTTTGGTCATGTAGATAACATTAACAATGGGTGTCATGGTTGATATCAACAAGTCATTGTACATGAATTACATCGATTGTAGTAATGAAAGTCACTTGATTTTTAAACATGCTTTGGCTACATAAATCAGTATTTTCCCAGGAGAAATAAGCATTCCCTGGCTCACAACAGAGACACACAAAGCCTACTTTCACCTTCTGGCATACGTAGATGTGGAAAAAGTGGGTGCCCATTTTTTGCAGCACATTGCTTAGCATGACATGCAATTATTATCCAGTTATCTTAACCATGTGTCATGTGCTCCATCTAAAAGCAAAAAGCTTTATCTAAGCCTCGGTCCTGTATACCTGAAGGAGCGTCTCCACCCCCACCATTCAGCCCGGACACTGAGATCAGGCACCGAGGGCCTTCTGACGGTTCCCTCATCGCAAGAAGCCAAGTTGCAGGGAACCAGACAGAGGGCCTTCTCGGTAGTGGCGCCCGCCCTGTGGAACGCCCTCCCAGCAGATGTCAAGGCAATAAGTAACTATTTTTCTTTTAGAAGACAACTGAAGGCGGCCCTGTTTAGGGAGGTTTTAAATGTTTGATGCTGTACTGTTTTTAATATTCGGTTGGAAGCCGCCCAGAGTGACTGGGGAAACCCAGCCAGATGTGCGAGGTATAAATAATAAATTATTATTATTATTATATAATGGATCCTTGTCACATATCTTTATCAGTGATGGTCTTAACTTCACACCATACTGCCCTACTTGTTTTCTGAGCATCATTAAGGCTCTTTTCTCTTCTGGTTTGCACTTCAGCTCTGGCTCATCATGATTACTGCACCTGGGATTCTGGGGTGAATGGTGATGGGTTTGGCACTGGGGGAAGACAGAGTAGCCAGTCCCATGACTCTTTTGAAACACCCCCCCCCCCGGTAGTGTCTTCCAGAGTGACAGACGTGGACATATAGGGTAGGCTGGCTCTCCTTGCTGAAGTTGGTGATGCACTCCTTGTTCAGTTCTGGATCCAAGCACAGACACTTCATGATGACACGAGGGCTTGGAAATCCTAAATAACTATGAGCTTAGAGGTCTTTGAAGAAGGAGGAGACATTTTCAAGGAGGAAAGGTCTACCAATGGCAATTAGCACTGGCATGTCAATAGAACCTCCATGTTAGTTCGTAGCATAGGAGGAGCAGGGGACAAACAACAGGCGCTGCCTCGAACCTCCTGGAGCCTTCCTGGAGGCATCGTGCTGATCACTATTGAAAACAGGACATTGGACTACAGGGACTTCTGATCTGGTCCATCAGAGATCATATGTACCAATGGGGATGCTTAAATGATATGCTGTTCTTTGCAGTGGTTAGTTAGTTGGCTGCAGCTGCAATAAATCTCAGGAAAGCAGCTGCATAAACCAACTTCTGGTTCCGAATTCCATATTTACTTTCTGGCTTCCTTTTTCTTTTCTCTAGTTAACGATGCCTAATGCAAGCTGCAACTCCCCTGCCCCCTTCCTTAGTGGCCAACGTTTGTCACTATATCTGTGATATTCTGTAAAGCTGAAATAGGAGGAAAATATGCTCAATATATTTAATTACCACAGAAGTGCGCCGTTTTAATAGGGATGTAACGGTTGTTAATGAAGACCCTAACAGCAAAGACTTTTATATTCTTGTCTAAATCAGGACACATTTTGCATTAGTAATGGTGAAGAATTAACAAGGGGAAAATGTGAGTCTATTTGCACAATCTCTGCAAGCCCTGTTATAAAATGGCATCAAGGATTTCTTTCTTTTTTTAAACTGAGTTCAGGAAGGTAATTTAAAAATGCCTAAACTTCAGGCAGGCACAGATAATTACAGAAACTCATGAGGGTGTTTCAGTGTTCCTAATTACTGTCATTACAGCTGTTTTATCTTGATTTCATACCCAGCTAATGACCTTCATATATTCTAAACATCCACATACACCTTTTTCTCTCCTGTTCTTTATACATTTTATACAATACATACAAGCAGCCTCAACATCAGAGACTCTACAGAAGTCTGCCTATCTGAAGTTCACATTCCTATTCTAAAATAAGAACACAACCATGAAAGGCATTGTATTATTTCCTACTTCAACCAATACTTAGATCGTCACTTTGCCTCCAAGCTAAAATGATATTTAATTTTTTTAAAAGCTTTCACTTCTGTCAACAATCTCACTTCTCTCTCTGTCCGGTCAGGCCACAAAATGACGCTTCCCATCCTGTCCACTCAGAGCCTGCTCCACCCCTCAGTCCCCCTGCTGACCCCTGCACACGAACCCAGAGGACATAAGTCCAAATCACATGGTTGATTCCCATATTTGGGGAAGGGGGTTGTTATGTCTTGGTGTATACAGTTTTCAGTCAGGTCCTCGTCAGTTGTTTTAGGAGGGAACTTTGAATTATGTTTGATACATTGTTTGAGCCAGCCTCTATAAAAGCAGGCCAGCTCAGTAGTGGAGTTCAGTTCTGTTTCAGCCTCCAAATAAAGAGCTGCTAGAAGAAACTGCTGTGTCGTCTGCTATGTCTACCCACAACTTAACACTGGCGACGAGGATGGGATTGATGGACATCAGAGCACCGCCAGATTCAGATGCTCACAGAGAGAAATCACTGCGCTGAAATCACGGAGGTGAATCACTAATTCAGAGCTCACCATTCTGCCTAGAGCACTGTGTTCCATCCGTCCATCGCCTCCACATCGGCATCGGAACCAGGCTTCATTCGTGTCTCTACTGCCATTTGCACCTGCCTCTGAATCGTGGGACACTTACCTCGCTCGGTTTGCCTGCTACCTCCAAGCAAATGAGCTGACAGCGGTGTCCGCAGAACGGAAGTGGGATCTTTTTCTCTGTCTTTGTGGCTCCGAAGTCTTCGAGACAGCCCGGGCCTTGGTCACGCCTCTAGCCATTGAGGCAATGCCGTGGGACACGCTCAAAGAGAAGCTCCATAACCACTATGCTCCCAAGCCGTCCAAAATTGCTGCCCCTCATGCATTCTACCACTGAGATCAGGCAGAGGGTGATCAACAACTACATCACCACACTTTGAAAGGCCGCCCTGCACTGCCAGTTCCGAGACTTAGAAGACGCCCTGATGGATCAAATCGTCTGCGGAGTCCGGAACAACCATCTACAACGGTGCCTCCTCACCATGCCAGATCTCACGCTGCGGAAGGCCATCGAGGAGGCCGCGGCCTCAGAAGCCCAGGTGTTCCGCAAGGCCAGCCAGCCCGCCTCTCGCTAGGAAGCCAATCCCAGTGCACCATGAGGAGGCCAGCAGTGACGAGGCATCTGACAGTGCACCAGACAAAGCAGGAGCGCGGGAAATTCAAACTGAAGGCCAAGAACAAAGCAGAATGTGCCAGGTGTGGAGGCAACCATTCACGTGGCAAGTGTCGATTCAGAGACGCCATCTGTCGGCAGTGTTCCAGAAGGGGCCACATCGCTAAGGTCTGTCAATCGGCTCTGTCTGACACCCCCCCCTTCACCACCTCACAAGTCCAAGTCATCACTCCGGTCCACCAATGAGAGCTGTTTAGCCCTCACCAACTGCCACTGCCCGTCCGGAACATCTAACCTGAAGACAAGAGAGTTCAGCCAACATGACCTGGCTGTGCCAGGATCTGCTGGCTCTGCAGGAGATCAGGATGGCCCTTGTATGATGGTCTACTTGCTGTTTGAGCCAACATCGTTAAGAGAGAATTGGGAGCTGACAGTCTGCAGATCATATGTCTCTGTTATAAGAGAACAGTTTTGCCCTTCCACACTAATGTGTTGTATCCAAACTAAGAAAGGCTCCCTGTCTACAGTCACACCCATTACGTACTTGTGCGTTTTCCCAGCCAGTAAAGGATCACAGCACTCTGTCTCTAGATTCTCCATGCAAGTGTCCCACCCACAATGCCATGAACAGCAGCAGGAAGGACAGGCGTCTCTACATGCTGATGGTGCACAATAGGAGTGTAAGGTGTGTGTGTGTTTGCCTTGGGCGTGTACAAACAAGAAGATTCAGCTCAGACTCTGATCAGGTGCTTCAGAAAACAGACCAATTTGGTTCATTTTGCTTTGGAGTCTGCCCACTTGATCTCAAGATTTGTGGAGAGGGGAGATAAAAAGGGATTTTCTTCTACTTAATTACTTATTTTCAATTTGATAAAAAAACAGGATGGAATGAACCTGTACAAAACTGACATGGAACAAAAATAACTTTCCCTCATTATGATGAATGATAAAAACTTTTGGGGTATTTTTTGTTTTCCTCTTCAGATGATTGAACCAATATCACAGAAAGAGACTTTATGTGCTTTGTGAGAAATACCATTGCACACTTGGGGCCGTCTTTAGCTACATCCAAGTGAGCACAGCATTAAACAAGTTTAATATGATCCCCTAAGCAAACAGAATGGAATCTGTGTCTTGCCTCCTGCATGACTATGAGAAACACAATTCTATTTACCAGGAGATTCAAAGTTCTATAAATTTTCACTTCATGGCTTACTGAAAAGCAAGATGCCAAAACAGATTCCATAAGACAACAGAAAAAGAATGCATTGCTCGTCCTTTACATGCTTTTTCACATCAGAATTCACAGATATAATTATGTTCTAATCTATGAATCAAGTGTGCTGTTTTTAAGGATGCATTCAGATAGCACTTTCTTCCATTCTCCTGGTTTTTCTTTACTCTTACAGTATCGGGCAAAAGCCACTTCTGGAACTCTAGTGGAAGTTTAGAACTCATTTCCATGTTATTTCCCCCAGAAAAATATGTTTGCCACCCTGTTTGCCACCCTGTTAACTCATAAAATTGTGGGTGTTTTGTGCTGCCATTTCCCCATGGGTTTCATGGCTCATGCCACTCGCATTCCAGCTTTCTTTCCTGCTCTTCTCATGGGTGATGGAAACGGAAGCAGGACGAAGCAGGAGGCCAGGGAGATGGAAGCTCTGTCCTGGATGCTTCAGCTGAGGACCCTCCCATGCTTCTATGAAAGACACAGTTAGAGATGTGTTTGGACAGGAGAGCGGAGAAGTAAAGGGGGGGTGCAGCATTGGGGGCTTTGAGAGCAAGGAACGGGACTTTCTGGTAAAGTGAAATGTGACTAAGGAATTCCCCCTCCCCCCCCAAAAAATTAATCATTTTATAATAAAAACAAAATACATCAAAAATAAAAAAACACATCAAGTGCATAACAATAAACACAGACAATGTTTATTGTGGCGTCCTTCCTCCTTTTTTCAAAAGAGTTAAACATGCTGAGAAATGACCTGACAAAAGGACTGCAGGACTTATTACGCTGGTCACCGATGTCTCATTTCAAAGCTAATTCTTATGTCTAAACTAACGTCTAGCTTCAGATAAATTCTCAATTCTAAAGCTGTGTCTGGATGCTATTTTTCCATTGACTGTACTGCAAATGAGAAGAGGAGGGGGGAGGATGTTGGTTTTTATTTTAACCCCATTCCACTCACGTTTCTTACAAGCAAAATTCCAACTGAGAGGAAAATGAAAACAGCTCCTGCTCATCCCTAAAGAACCTGCCCCTGCGCTATCAAGCTATGCAACACATTAGACAAATGCATCACACAAAGCCTGATATTAATGCTTTTAAAGCATCTTGGGACTATTTTTTCATTTTCATAATTTTCACACATTTCAAAGAGATGGTTCTAGGGAAAAATGGGGAAAAGCTAAGAACAAAGAGTCACAGTCACTTATGGATAGCAATCAGTCTTCAGATGTGTAAATTATTAACTGTATTTAAGGACTTGATTATAATCAGACACTAATCAAATGCTCATATCTAAAGGCAAGCTTGTGGACATGGAGAAATTAGATTAAATTTATATTTTTTATTTTTATATGCACACTTTTCATTTTTATTGTATTTATTTTATTTTCAAAATTGCCTAAACCTTTTTGTGTTTACTTGAAAGTGTACTGCAGCTTTTCAAAATAGCACACACCCCCAGTTCATCCCCCTATTAGCAGGGAGTGAATTGGGGAGTGTGTTTTGCCCATTTTGAAGGTTGGGGATGAAAACAACTGAAATAGTTGGGGGGGGGATAAAAACGGAATAAAAATAATGAACAAAGTTAGATCAAGGTTTCATATTTGGTTTACCTTATTTACGGTATGTAGCAGGGGGAGTGGTAGTGGCGGCACCCTTTTGGGGGTAACAGTTGCAGAAGTGCAGAAGTGTGTGCCTGCAGGTGTGACTTGACTTTGGGCTATTTGAAATGGTTCTGATAGACCCAGGTTTCCCATAAAGATCTACACTAAAGCGCTAAGTACCTAAATATGGTTTTATGCCCAAGGCATTCCATAGGGTTAAAATGAGAAGCTTAGTCCATTTTCTGAATGCCAGCTTCCCCCGTCTTCTCAAATACTTTTGTATGACTACAGCTAGTCACTTCCTACAGTCAGTGGCGTCCTAAATACTGTATTTTTCGTTCCATAAGGCACACTTTTTCCCTCCTAAAAAGCAAGAGGAAATGTCTGTGCATCTTATGGAGCGAATGTGTGGTCCCTGGAGCCAAATTGCCCAGGGGCTAAAGGCAAATCGTGCTCTTTTTTTAAAAAAAGAAACAGCTAAAGGCTAACAAGAGGGAATGAGCGTGTTGAAAGGAACCCGCTCAGCAGCTGATTGCAAGAGATCGGGGAGGGAGATAAGAGAGCTAGCTCCCTTCCCAGCCCCTCCCGGCCCCTTGACTACAATTGTTGTCTGCAGAGGGAGACGTGTGACTGGCTGGTTAGATTATCTCTCTGGAAACAGTTTCCTAGAGAAGCTGTAGGTAGAACTGTGAGTTGAACCCCATAAAAACAAGATTTCTTCCCTTTGCAATGAAACTCTGCAACTTTGAGCTGATCCTAAAAAATGGAGCTTTCCCCCTTTGCAAAAAAGATGCACAACTCTGAGCTGACCCCCCCCCCCAAGGAAGGGGGCTTTCCCATTTGCAAAAAAAGCTGCACAACTTTGAGCTGATCCTAAAAAAAAATGGAGCTTTCCCCCTTTGGAAAAGAAGCTTCCTCAAATATTTAATGGGGGGGGGGGCAAAGGCACCTAGGCCTCTAGGAATTGGCTGCTATGCCTTTTTTCCCCTTGTTTCCTCCTCAAAAAACTAGGTGCAAAAAAATACGGCAGTTAAGGAAAGAGGGCAACCAAATAAAATGCATGGGGCCAGTTTCCTAAATAGCACTGTATATTCAGTGCTTTTATTCCTGGGGGTACTCAGAGCCACACAGTACCGGCACCTTTTTTAAAGGGAAAAAAACAACTCTGTGTATATCTAAACACCATTTTAAATTGAGCCCCTCCCCAATATATAGTTTACAGTCAATTTACTGTTATATATTGTCTACAGGCAAATAGGGCCTTTCTGCACACTTTACATCTGCAAAAGCAATCATTATTCAAAGGAAACTCATTACTGCCAAACAGTCCCATTGTAAGATCCCTGAGGAGGCAAAATATTCACAAACAATGCCTACTAATAGCTGCCTATTTGTCTGCTCTACTGAAGACACAGCATCCCCCCCCCCAATTCACTTTCTACCTGAAGTTCATCGTTAGATTAATTAGGAGTCACCATGTTTCAAATTAAAATTCTGACATATGCTGCTGTTTTGAAGTCTCAAATTCCCACAGACCAACTGGGCTGGTTTCTACAGTTTCATGCAATGCAAGCGTCATTTTTATCATTTAGCTATGGTTAAGTTAGTTGCTTCTTATAAGTATGGTTATGGGAGGCATCATGTAAAAGTTAATGAATTACAAATTACAGATTAAATATAAATGAAGAACAAATATACAAATTTTGTTTCCAGGATTACCAAAGGATGAATTTAGGTTATTAAGGTAATAGTAATTTAAATAAATTACTTTGTACTTACATAGTTTGCTTGCAATTCATATGTTAATGTCTGCAAAGTTTATAAATGTTGCCCATGTGACCTTTAAAAATTCTGATATTTTTCTATCCATTTGCTATTTTATTTGGAGTGTCAGTCTTCCCATTGTTGTTAGCTTCTTCCCAAAGAGGGATCCTGCTTCATCCATTGCTGTAGCCTTGGATTCTGGCAGAAATCAATCATGTTTCTCTCTCTCAGGCTTCCAGCTGCTTCTTCCTCCATCTTCTAGCTGACTCTCATACAACTCAGCTCTAGACTTTTTTCTTTTCCCACTACCTACCAGCCAGTTGAGTGAGTGGGAGCCCCCATTTGTTCTTTGGGCAGGGTTACTGTGGTAGGGGACGACAGAGGACGAGATGGCTGGACAGTGTTCTTGAAGCTACAAACATGAGTTTGACCAAACTGCGGGAGGCAGTGGAAGATAGGAGTGCCTGGTGTGCTATGGTCCATGGGGTCACGAAGAGTCGGACACAACTAAACGACTAAACGACAACAACTGTGGCAGTGGCCCAAAGGGCCATAATGAATGTGATAATGGGAACCCCTATAAAAAGACACTGCTGATGTGGGCTGCCATACGTCTGGATTTTCCAGACAGTTTCCCGATTTCCACCCGGACACTGCTGCCAACTGCAGTTTTCCATTGCCTTAACAACCCTTGTTTATAGGGCCATTATCACACCAGGAAGCCCACCTCCGGTTGTGGACAGGATCCGTTCTGGAGCTCCAGTCGGATCCCGAGGTTCCCACAACCAGAGGGAAACTTCTGGGCATGTGTGCGTGGCAGTAGAGTGCTTCTGCGCATGCGCGCAGGGCGAAACCCAGAAAAATACTTCTGGGTTTGCCGTGTTCGCATCCTGAAGGATAAGCAACCGGCCGGAGGTGTGCATATCCAGATATACCACTGTATTTTCTTTGGAGAAATGTTAGAGGGTATGGAATAAGAAGGATTCCTCACTACTCCCACTGGCTTGGAATCTCCAAATAATATCTGGCTCTTAAGGAAACCTTTCCTTACCATAAAACTCGCTGCATAACCTTGGGCAACCCTTTGACAAAAATACACGTGGAAACTAAACAGCAAAACAGGAAGGAACTGTCAGGAAACAAATGAACTTTTCCGAAGAGCTCTTGGAAAAGTTTGTATATACCAAGGTGATTTAAAGTTCAGTGGTTCCTTGCGTATCTAAAGAAAACTGGTTCAGTTGCACTCATGACAGAAAAGATGGTCCCTCCTGGTCTCCAATTAGGAGGATAAAACTGATCTGCCAAAATTACTGCCAAAATTCAGCACAAAGATAATCAGATTTATGCTCAGGAGCATATGTTTACTCTGAAACCTTGCCAAGGAGGTTTGGCAAGGGTGCGGAGAGCACCTCAACTTGCTCACAAAACAGTTATGTCATATGTGGCAAAGACAAACACTGGCCGGTAGGGCATGAGACTTTTAATTTCAGAGTCATAGGTTCGAGCCCCACATTGGGCAAAATATTCCTGCATTGCAGGGGGTTAGACTAGATGACCATTGTGGTCCCTTCAGATTCTATGATTCTAATAAAACAGTCTCTGTATTACCGTAGCAAACATGAATCTAGAGTTTCAGAGGGACAATAATTGCTCCTTGTTTTGTCTGGAAGCAGCAGAGCCCATTCTGGGACCAAAAAAGCAAAAACATCTGCATTTCTTGCAGTCTTGTAGAAGAACCTGAAAACACCAAAGGAGGAAGCAAAACCAGCTTCCAGGGAATATAATGCAACTAGGAAAGAACCACTGACAGGGTGCAAAACCCAACCAAATACCAAGAACTGTAACTGAGGAACTTGCTGGAATGGTTGCAGGATCTGAACTTGGCCCCGGCAGTCCCAAATCACTCATACAAAGAGCACCATTACAGGCCTTTCTTAAGGGGGCATGGGAAGCAATTGGCTGAGGCCTTGTGCATGGGGCCTTAACAAGGACAATGCTGCATAGTTGCCAACTCTCCCCACCTAAAAAAGAATCTAATGGAAAAATCACAAAACAAACAATGGGGTCCCCATCTCAGGGGGAGGGAGGGGAAGAGCCAAATGCAAGATCAATCATATGTGAATTATTCTTTCTCAATTTTTAACTGAGTTAAAACTTTCTTAACTGAGTTAAGATTTAAAAGGGTTATGTACAAAAAATGGGAAAGGGGGGAAACCACCAGAGAGGACTTCAAACAAATAGCCAGCACGTGTAGAGACAAAGTCAGAAAAGCTAAAGCACAGAATGAACTCAGGCTTGCTAGAGAGGTTAAAAGCAACAAAAAGGGATTTTATGGGTATGTCCGTAGCAAAAGGAAGAACAAGGAAACAGTGGGGTCACTTAGGGGAGAAGATGGTGAAATGCGAACAGGCGATAGAGAAAGGGCAGAACTCCTCAACGCCTTCTTTGCCTCAGTCTTCTCCAAAATAAACAAAAACAATGCCCGACCTGAAGAATATGGAGCAGAAGTAAGGAGGTAGTACAATAATACTTGGCTAGTTTAGATGTATTCAAGTCTCCAGGGCCAGATGAACTACATCCAAGAGTATTAAAAGAACTGGCAGAGGTGATTTCAGAACCACTGGCAATAATCTTTGAAAATTCCTGGAGAACAGGCGAAGTTCCAGCAGACTGGAGGAGGGCAAATGTTGTCCCTATTTTCAAAAAGGTGAAAAGAGAGGACCCAAACAATTACCGCCCAGTCAGCCTGACATCAATACCAGGAAAGATTCTAGAGCAGATCATTAAGCAAACGGTCTGTGAGCACCTAGAAAGAAACACTGTGATCACTAAAAGTCAGCATGGGTTTCTGAAAAATAGGTCATGTCAGACTAATCTGATCACATTTTTTGACAGAATTACAAGCCTGGTAGATGAAGGGAACGCTGTGGATGTAGCCTATCTCAAGGCCTTTAACACGGTGCCCCATGATATTCTTGTAAAGAAGCTGGTAAAATGCAGGCTAGACAATGCTACCATTCAGTGGATTTGTAACTGGCTGACTGACCGAACCCAAAGGGTGCTCATCAATGGCTCCTCTTCATCCTGGAGAGAAGTGACTAGTGGGGTGCCACAGGGTTCTGTCTTGGGCCCAGTCTTATTCAACATCTTTATCAATGACTTAGAGGACGGGCTTGAGGGCATCCTGAGCAAGTTTGCAGATGCCACCAAATTGGGAGGGGTGGCTAATACCCCAGAAGACAGGATCACACTTCAAAATGACCTTAACGGATTAGACAACTGGGCCAAAGCAAACAAGATGAATCTTAACAGGGAGAAATGTAAAGTACAGTCATACCTTGGTTTGCGACCACAATCCGTTCTGCGGAGCCGGTCGCTCCCCGAATCGGCCGCTCCCCGATGCACGCTTCTGTGCATCCGAGCGCCGTGAAACCCGGATGTCAACACTTCCGGGTCCGCGGTGGTTGGAAACCGAAGCGGTCGCAAATGGAGGCAAACCGATGTTTGACTGTACTACACTTGGGCAAAAAAAAATGAAAGGCACAAATACAGGATGGGTGACACCTGGCTTGAGAGCAGTACATGTGAAAAGGATCTCGGAGTCTTGGTAGACCACAAACTTGACATGAGTCAACAGTGTGATGCAGCAGCTAAAACAGCCAATGCAATTCTGGGCTGCATCAATAGGAGTATAGCATCTAGATCAGGCATCCCCAAACTGCGGCCCTCCAGATGTTTTGGCCTACAACTCCCATGATCCCTAGCTAACAGGACCAGTGGTCAGGGATGATGGGAATTGTAGTCCAAAACATCTGGAGGGCCAAAGTTTGGGGATGCCTGATCTAGATTAAGGGAAGTAATAGTACCACTGTATTCTGTTCTGGTCAGACCTCACCTGGAGAACTGTGTCCAGTTCTGGGCACCACAGTTCAAGAAGGATACTGACAAGCTGGAACATGTCCAGAGGAGGGCAACCAAAATGGTAAAAGGCCTGGAAACAATGCCTTATGAGGAACGGCTTAGGGAGCTGGGCATGTTTAGCTTGGAGAAGAGAAGGTTAAAGGGGTGATATGATAGCCATGTTCAAATATATAAAAGGATGTCATATAGAGGAGGGAGAAAGGTTGTTTTTTGCTGCTCCAGAGAAGCAGACATGGATCAATGGATTCAAACTTCAAGATAGAAGATTCCACCTAAACACTGGGAAGAATTTCCTGACAGTAAGAGCTGTCTGGCAGTGGAATTTGCTGCCAAGGAGTGTGGTGGAGTCTCCTTCTTTGGAGGTCTTTAAGCAGAGGCTTGACAGCCATCTGTCAGGAATGCTTTGATCTTGTTTCCTGCTTGGCAGGGGGTTGGACTGGATGGCCCTTGTGGTCTCTTCCAACTCTATGATTCTATGAATTATTGATGTAATTTGGCGTGTAAAAAGAAACAAAATGCACATAGGAAAAGTATCAGGATCAAATGGACTCTGGAGCTTATCAAAAGGACAAAGCAGGTGAATATATTTAATGTTTCTGATTAAACATCTGCAGATGTCAGCGTACTGACCAGTTGATCAACAGAAGGTGGAGGTGGATGGGCATTGTATGGACAATCGTGGATTTACTTGATCTGGGACTTGGCTTGCTTTGTGGCTCTACACTAGATGTAGATTTTTGGCCTAGTCCAAGTGGACACTTGTTTCCCTGCGTCTGGGCTCACCTATTTGCATCATGTACTTGCTTCCACTTTGTGTTTCCAACTGTGTGAAGCTTGTTTGAATTGTGTGGTCCTCCTTTGACTTTGTATTTGCGATCCCCAACCAAGCTCTGAGGAGCAAGATGCTGCAATTTGAATGCTTTTTCTCCAAGTCTACATTCCCAGTGGAAGGCAGGCTTATGTACGGTAAGGCACCCAGGACTGTTTTGTCTACACTTACAGAAAACATTCTTCATGAACTGGTTAAAGAGAAGGCATTGGACACATACCAGGACTGGGGAGAAATAGAGTCTCAATTTCATAGAGTTGGGGGTAGAAACATTAACACAGCCAAACTAACTAGAAAAAACCAGTGTAAATTAAAATGGCACACCTCCCTGGCCAGGGAAGAAGCGGCGAGTGACTAGCTACTCTTGGAATGAGGGTGGAAGACCTGCAGCCAAGAGGATGCTGTAGAGGTGCCACCCCCAGCCTCCAAGGAGCGGGGGGGGGGGAGTGGCCCCAGCAGGCAGACATCCCTTGGCAGCTGGATCTGCTACCTGAGAGGGTCAGCTCCCCTTGGCTCATGGGTGGGCCAGCCCTCAAGGGGGTGGGTGTTTCAGACAGGCCATAATGGGAGTCTCCCAGAGGTAGCACACAAGGAGTTGGTAAACGGGAAACATCTAACATGGACTTTGTGTTTGACATAAAGTGAGAAAAAGAAAAAGAAAGAACCTATATAGGAATTGTAAAATATTATTGTGAAGCCTTTTGCTTCTCATTATAATTTCTAAACCCACTAATTACTAATTACTTGTACTTCAGGGTTTTGTGGTAAAGGCCTTGTTTCACTTAGTTTTCAGTGGGAAAGCTTTAATTATTATGCTTTAATTATGACAATTTTTGTTCTATTGTTCAACCAAAAAAACACAGCAGAAAAAAATGAAGGGAAAAGTGTTTTCATCGCACATTTCTAGTTTCAATATTTGCTTTTTCTAAACACAGAAAAAGAAATATGTTAACATCTATCGATCTGCCATGCTTGTAGATTAATTAATGCTAAAAGATGGGACTGTGAACTTATCTGACTGAAGCAGTGAATATCAAAGTTTCTGAGTGGCCTGATGGGGAAATGAAACTTTAATATCAGTGGGGAACTACAGTGTAATGCTAAGTTAATAGCTTTCTAGCTTCAAAGGGAAAGACAAAATGGGATTAAATCCAATGAACTAATGTGAAGTTGAAGGGTCTAATGTAGCCTTGTAAAGAGCCACTTGCCTGGCCAGGGCTTCCTCCAGCTGCCAATCGCATGCCCTGTCGTTGAAGAAGGGGCCATGGCTCAGGAACAGAAAACATACATTATGTGCATTCTGTCCGACTTCCAGCCCCTGCCAACACCCTGGTGTTGGCAGGGGCTAATAATAATAATAGCAAGAGTAATAATAATAATAATAATAATAATAATAATAATAATAATAATAATAATAATCTATTCCTATATTAGGGACCCAGGTGGCACTGTGGGTTAAACCACTAAGCCTAGGGCTTGCTGATCAGAAGGTCGGCGATTCGAATCCCTGTGACGGGGTGAGCTCCTGTTGCTCGGTCCCAGCTCCTGCCAACCTAGCAGTTCGAAAGCATGTCAAAATGCAAGTAGATAAATAGGAACCGCTACAGCGGGAAGGTAAACAGCATTTCCATGTGCTGCTCTGGTTTTCCAGAAGCGGCTTTGTCATGCTGGCCACATGACCTGGAAGCTATACGCCGGCTCCCTTGGCCAATAATGCGAGATGAGCGCGCAACCCCAGAGTCGGTCACGACTAGACCTAATGGTCAGGGGTCCCTTTTATTCCTATATTAGGGTTTTAAACTGATTTTGAACCACCTTAAAGCAGGATGGTTGAATGGCAACCTAGAAATGTTTATACTGCCACAAGTGGAAGCTGAAGGGAGGCAAGACTCGGGAAAACTGCCTTTATCTTGATGAGCAGAGGGTGTCCTGAAGAGTTGTCTGAGAATTTGCTTCCTGGCTCCCCCAAACTATTAGATAATACCAGGCTTCTCAGGAGACTCTTTGGTGAAATGCCTCCCAGCTTCTCTGCCCATTTCAAGCTAAACTGTGGATCTGTCAGGAACGTGGCCCCCAGAGCTCAGGGGAAGAGTCAGACTCAGAAACTGAGCTAAGTGAACGAGGGACCGGCTCTGCAGATGAGAGCTTGCTGACAGAGTCGAGAAAGGGCAGTTTGACCCCCCTTCCCGGGGGGGGGGTCAAGAAAAGGAAGAGTTGGAAGGTAGCCAGAGCGCTGCTAGGCAATCTGTCAGCTGAGAGGGTTAAATAGCTCAGCATTCACCCTGCAATTGCAGGCCTATGACGTCTACATCCAGGAATGCTGTGCACTGTTGCATTCTCTGTGTAGTGTGAGACGTCCTTATTATTCTGTACTGGTGTGCGTAGCTCTCCAGCCAGGAGTGAGCAAAACTCTCGGCTGCGGAGTTTTCCTAAATAAACACCTGTGTTTTAATGAGAAAGGCGTCACCAACAGTTATTTGCAGACACGGAGGCTGAAGCTTTCTGGCTGCTGATCAAACTCTGCTGATTTGAACTGGAAAGAAAGTTTTTTGAGACTTTGGCAGCAGAAATGTGCACGGAGCATACTGGGCGAAATGGCAGAGCTGGACGTTGCTAGTGAGCAGATAAGGTTTTTTTACCTTATGCTTCAACATGCTTCAGACATAGAATAGAGTTTCCCAGGTGGTAGTTGGGTCCCCGGAATTAGATCTATCTTGCAATCGTATGGTCTTGGGGGGGGGGAGGGAGCTTGTTAGCTTCCTTTTAGCTGAAAACAGCACTGTAGGTCGCCTATTGGGGGAGTGGTCAAATCCGTCCCTGTTCCCCCTCCTCCTTCTACTACAGCTTGATTTGCCTCCACTTTCCTGCTCCCCCCCACCTCCCAAACAATACTGGTCACAATGCAAAGAGACAAAGGTGAATGACCGTTGGTGCCAAGCTATCACTGGGTCATGTTTGGCCAGCCAACTCATTCCCTGCACCACTGGGTGTCCCACCAGCTTAGTCACATGGAAGGACAGTGTCTCTGCATGGCGTGACACCTCCATCCTCATGGGCGGGGTCTTGTACACTACCCCTCCCACCACCAGTGGCCTCCCATCGATTGTCTTGACTCAGAGGGAAATCCAAGGGGCATAAGGCTAGCTGGTGCTCCTGTGCCAAATCTATGTCCAAGAAATTTGCAGACGCTCCAGAGTCCACTAGAGCTTTAACACCCCGCAGATGCCCATTTGGGAGTTGTAGTTTCACCGTCATGTTAATTCCTGGAACTGGTGCATCAGTTTTGAGCCCTTTTACTGCTCCTTCCCCTGGCTGTCAGCCTGATTTCAGACAGGCTTTTCCCTGCTCTTGCTCCTTCGCCACATTGCTGGCCCCCACCTCTGTGCCAGACAGTGACTCCCAGGCCTTGTGGCATGGACACTGCCTGGCCAAATGCTCTGGACTGCTGCACACAAAACATTTTCTGGTTTCCTTCCATTGCTTCTCTGCCCCGCCTCCAGTGGAAGCAACATTTGAAAAGGCAGATTTGGCGCACACTGTCCCAATCTCCATCGTTTCCTCCTCCTCCTGTCTGGGCCCGCTGCCAGTCTCATGTTCTGGAATGTCTGGAGTGCAAGCTTCCCGCCAGCACCACCCGGTTATGTCCCTCCTCTCTGCCATTCAATTCTCCTGACGTAAACCGATTTGCAGGCAGATCCTGACAAATTCGTCGAAGGAGGCCAGTTCTGGCAATCGTGTGAGCTCATCCTGCACCTCCCCAGACAACCCTTGCCAGAAAATGGCTTCCACCGGCTCTGAGTCCATTCTCCACTGGAGCTTGTGGGCTAGCATGGCAAATTCTGTCCAGAGAGCTCTCACCGATTTGTTCTCTTGCTTCAAACGCAGCAGCTGCTGTGAAACAACTTTCGTGTGCAGTGAACTCAAGAACACAGTGTCCATCACCAGGTCTATAAATTGCTGGACATTCCATTCTTTTGCGCTTCCTTCTAAATATGCAATTATGAATGCCACCCATTCCTCATCAGATTTAAAACCATTCTTCCGAATCTTTAGCATATACTGCAGTTCAGTTCGGAAGCTCGAGTATTTCTGGCTGCCCTCTGCCAGAAATGTTCTGCAAACTTGCTGAGATGCATAGCTACAGCTTTACTTGCCTTGTTCACTTGTTCCATCTCTAGTAACTTGTGTTGCTCCTCGAGCCTCCTTACCAGCTCATTAACTTGTGCCTGTAGAAGGAGGTTCTGCTGCCAAACTGCTTCCACTGCCAGCCCTCCGGCCCTCTGTTCTGAGGCTCCTCCAACAGCTCCCTGCGGCTGCTCACCCCTGGCTCCTCTGGTGCCCTTGGCTGCTTCTCGCTTCTGGCTTCTGCATGGCTCACCTTTGCCCTGCCATTGCGTAGAGGGATAAAGACACCCTGAATGCTGTAAATGTGGTGTTTCCCTCCGCAGTAACACCCGACACAATCAGTGTGGTATTTACAATCTTTATTACATATATAATTATGTAATAATTCAGTAAGAGTTCAGAATTACGCGTCCAAACCCATTGAGTCTGATTCAGGGAGTGGCTTCCTATGACTGTCGCGCCAACAAAGTAGGCATGGGAATCGAAAGATGTCTTTGATCCTTACACTTTATTTCCCTCCTTGTCTGTGCTGATTTGAAAGCCCCCTCCCTTCCTGAGTCTGAGGTTCCTTCCGGAGCCTCTGGTTGGTTGCAGGGCTCCCCAGCATCCCTGAGCCCCTGTTCCCCCTGACTGCTCTCTGCCCATTGCTCCTCCGAATCCTCCCTGACACCCTTTAAATTTCTCAACTATTTATCCTGAGCAACAGTCTCAACATTACAGCTCAAAAATTCTGCTTTATGCTGTGTTTGGTGATTTTTTTTGCACACAGACATGCAGAAACACATTTAAACGCAAATGATTCTTAAACACTAAACACTGGGGTCACATTCATTGAAAAGCACTTGGGCTATATTACTTTTCACCAATCTTTTGCTGTAGTTTTCTTTCTTATTCTATTTTTTCCCCCACAATAAAAATCAAGGCAAGCAAACATGTGTACATTAAATCCATCAAAGCCTTGTTTGGAGCCCTCAAATAAGCCTCAGTGAACCTGTCAGGATCTATTATGCTCCAAAGTAGCCGTTAGGTTCTATTATGTCAATTATCATGTACATCCATGACAGACTGCTCTCTTTATTTTTTATTTTTGAATATTAGCATTAAAAATAAATCGACGATGAGGCTGGATGGCTGAAAGAGTTGCTATTGCTTCATAAAGTATTTCACTCAGAAGTTATTGGGTCAAATCTAGTCAGGGTCAGTGGTGACTAAGAACCTCTGGTGATTTGTGATGATGTCCTACATTTAGGACCTCCCTAGTTTTTCAGGTTTTCTCTATATTCTTTCTTGCTTTACGTTTGTGTGTTTCAGGCTAATCTAATGATACTGAAGAAGTGTGTTCCTGAAACAGAATAGTCTTCCAAATCTAAGGTAGGGAAATGAAAGTGAATGGGGGCGATCCTGGAACTCTGCAATAAAAAAAAATAGTTTTGTGAATTGAATAAAGTATACATAATTATGAAAATGTGCATCTATTGCCATGCCCTGACAAATGATTATGCATGCTTCAGTCTCATTGCCTTAACTGAATATTTTATTTACGGCTTGTCTAACCCTTTTTGTACCAGATTCTTGTCCACATGCTGTACTTATTTGCAAATAAACCTACTCACAAAAAGCCTCGTGTGCATCCACACAGTTTGGCCTTTCCAATAGGGCGGTCTGTACATCTTGAGCCTAGGCACCAGGGCCCACCCTACCATTATTCAAAGTGAAGCAGCTGGGCACTGGTCGGGGGGGGGGGGGCAGTTAGTTCACTTTGGCTTGCATTTTAATGCCAGCTGACCTCTTTGTACTGTCAAGAACAATACATGGGTTGAAACACAGCTCTCCTTCAAAACATGCACTACACAGATTTTTCAGATGCAATTCTCCAACCAAAAATGTGATATTTTAAAAGCATAAGAATGCCTATATTTGGGGTCACTGACAAGGGCAAAACACCTTCATGTTTTGCCCTTGCCTTTCTGTTGCTTATTGTAATTCAACAGAGAACTTAAATTAGTTTTCTTCTTAAAGGCAAATATAACATTTTAATGTTGCATGAGTAATAATAATGATGATAATAATTTCATTTATGAACAACAGAAGCATAAGGAGAGCCCTGCTGGATCAAACCATTTAATCCAGGGGCCGATCAGATGCCCATGGGCAGACCTTGGGGTTTCTAATTTCAGTGGCACCCTGTGCAATGCCCCAAATCAGCACCTCCCCATTCTGTGGAACAGTTGTGGGGCCCCTTGTGGAGCCCCCAAGGCTCTCCTCCCAGTGCAACCAAACTAGTCACGCGCCCCTAAATCTGCCTCAGCCTGCAAGCCCCTCCCATGATTCCAACAAATGGCATTTGGAAGCCCTGCTGCATCCAAGCGTGGAGGCAGAGCGTAGCTATCATGGCTAGCAACCCTTGAGAGGGCTCTCTTCCATGAACCAGGCTAATCCTCTTTTAAAGCCAACCAAGTTCATGGCCATCCCTGCCACCCAGGGGAGAAAGTGCCATAGTTTAACTATGTGATCCATGAAGAAAAAAGAGAAGAAGAAGAGTTTGGATTTGATATCCCGCTTTATCACTACCCGAATGAGTCTCAAAGCGGCTAACAATCTCCTTTCCCCTTCTTCCCCCACAACAAACACTCTGTGAGGTAGGTGGGGCTGAGAGACTTCAGAGAAGTGTGACTAGCCCAAGGTCACCCAGCAGCTGCATGTGGAGGAGCAGGGAAGTGAACCCGGTTCCCCAGATTACGAGGCCGCTGCTCTTAACCACTACACCACGCTGGCTTTCACCTTATTTTGTCTGTTCTGAGTCCTCAAGCATTCAACTTCATTGGATGACCCTGAATTCTATGAAAGAGGGAGAAAATACATTATTCATCAATTTTCTCCATGTCATTCCTAATTTTATACACTTCTGTCCTGTCACCTCTTTATTTCTACTGAATTGCTTTCCATGAGGCATGCTGAAGCAATTTACAACAACATATCCAGTAATAAAATCAAACCCAATATGTTTACCAACTAGGATAAAGCTTATTAAATGATTAATAAGTTACTAAGTTGCATAAAACAAACATTGGATCACAAATGCTTGTTAATACATGTTTAATTTTCCTATTGATTACTGAAGTTCTACTCAAAATGTGAGCTTCATTGCAGAGTGCAATAGAAAAATCTTTACATAATGCCAAGAAATCTTTACATAATGCAACATGGAAAATATTCCACAATCACTGTATCTAGGTGTTAAAAGATGAGGAATCAATTCAAATAGAACACCTGCTTTGAATTCATAGAGCAGGATCCTCAGCCAGAGAGAAAGAGGGGGGGAGAGTTCAAACAGGACTGAATCAAGCACTCAAAGCAATGAGATTTGCTTCTTCGTACTTGATGATGCATCAGAGCACAGCATCAGAAGAGAGCCATGAAATTATAATACAAATTCTGTAATGAGACTTCATGAATTTGTAAAAAAAGCTTAAATTCTAATTATTATTTTGCACATGGAACCAATACCCTTTTCGGCCATTCTCTTTTATTACAGAAATACGAACAGAGTAATCCCGTGGTCTTTTTCCTTTCCCTGAAATAAAGTAGCAAGCTGAACCACTGTGACCCTTTCAATATTCAGTATGTGCAATTTGAAAGGATTGAATCCAGTTATGGACTTAGCAAAGAGCATTTAATGAATCCCGGAAATAGAGTAATTTGCATGGAAATGATGCAAGGTGTTTTTTTTAAATAATAATAAAAAAGCACAAAGTGTTCAGCAGAAGGAAAATAGAGCAACATTTTCTTCTTGTTCGATTGCTTGCAATAGAAATTTGTTTCATTTATCAGAGAGTATCCCACCTAAGGACCAAATAGGTGATGGGGTAGCTCATTACAATTTATGACCAAATATATAATGGGTAATTAGAATTAAAACCAATATAAACAACAATGCACCCTAAAAATAATAAATAGTAGTTCCATCTCTACCTCCTTTCTGTGATACAGATAGTGGTGGATATTTGTTTTTGTTTTTTGATAACTATTAATTTTCCAAAAATAACATGAAAGAATAGAAAATAACAACAATATATAAAACAAATGAAATAAAGAAAAAGAAAACACCATAAGAATTCTTTTAAAAAAACATGATTTTGCTTGACTTTCCTCCACTCCCCCTCTTGGTTTCATTGTTTAGCACTTGTTCATGCACGTCCATAAAACCTTATATTCTTAATGATCCAATTTTAAACCACCTTCATCTTAATACAAGTGACTTTTAAAAGTTATACTAATGTAAAAATCTGTACACAAAGCTTAAAGGATATGCATTGAACAGTTACCCCCTTTTTAAATTCAGAGTCCTTTTTTTCTTGGGTTTCAGGTTATCTAATTTGTCCTGCATAGTTGAAAAGTTTATTTTGCCAATCTTCTTCTTCTTTGGCGGAGGCTTCTTCCTTCTAAAGGAGGTGCTGTCTGGTCTTTGTGGGGATGATTAGGGAGGCAGGAGAGGATATATTATTTAATGATATCCTTCCTAACTTGCACTAGCAAGTTCCACATTCTAACAGAATTCCAAACATCCCCCCTTTTAAATTATGCAGCGATCAGCTTGTTGCTGACTCATCTGAGTCTTGCTATTAAAGATTCCTTCCTGGTAAAATCCCTTCTAATCCCTCTTAAAAAGAATAAACACAAGAATCTGATTAACGTTAATATAAAAGTAGTTTACTCACAGATTCATTCAGGTTACAGACATATCCTTGAAGGCAGGCTTAGGTTACATAACTATATATCTACATGAACTGTCCCATAAGGGAATTAGTCCCAAGTTACTGCGACTGAGCAGTCACTTCTTCTAACACACAGGAACACAAAATGGAGGAGAAGGAGGAGGAGGAGGAGGAGGAGGAGGAGGAGGAGGAGGAGGAAGAGGAGGAGGAGGAGGAGGAGAAGAAGAAGAAGAAGAAGAAGAAGAAGAAGAAGAAGAAGAAGAAGAAGAAGAAGAAGAGAACAACATGGAGGAATGTCTGCTCCTCTGCCCAGAAGAAGCCACACCCTCTTCAAGTCACATGTAGTGGAAGTCTGTCCCAGTTCAGGGGGAAACAGGAATTCTCCTGAGCGGTACAAAACATCCCCTAACATGTCCACTGTAGGAATGTTGTACTTGACTGCTATAAGTTTCACATCCCACATCTTGGCCTGGCACCGACTCTTGGGTGGGTAGAGGAACAATGTCTTTCGTCCAATAAGTCCATCAAAACATGTACATCTCAATATCATATTATTAAATAGTGGGTAGACAACACAGCGATTCTTCAAGAAGCTCTTTATTCGGAAGCCAGAACAGAACAGAACTGCATTGCTGAGCTGGCCTGCTTTTATAGAGGCTGGCTCAAACAATGTATCAAACATAATTCAAAGTTCCCTCCTAAAGTTCCCTCCTAAAACAACTGTCAAGGACCTGAAGGAAAACTATATACACTAATACATAACACCCCTCCCCACCGAGAAAAGGCATTAGTTACATTAGTAATGGTTTCAATTAGGTACAAGAGCATAATGGTTTCAAGGTACATAGCTTCTATTTACAATGCAACGTTTCAAATGCAATTACTAACATAGTCCCATAAAGTTCTTGAAAGTGCCCCGGAACCGGCCATCGCCTACCAAGGGGATGTCGTTTCCCTGGTAGTCCCTCAGGTGTATGCGGTGTAGGTTGAGTTGCCTCTTGGACAGCTTGGGCACAAGTCTTTTGATGTTGTTCCAGGACACAATTGACATGGCAGACCCGGTGTCAATCTCCATGTTGCATGGAGCTCCTTCGATGAGCACGGAGACGTGTAGCTTGTGTCGCATAGGTGAGTCGGTTTGGCCAATCGTGGTTCCGGATGAGCAGCGGCAGTTGGTGAGGGCGAAACAGCTCCCCTTGTCAGACCAGGGTGAATCCTTGGACTTACGAGACGGTGATGGGGATGTATCGGATGGAGCTGATCGGCAGACCTTTGCGATGTTACCCCTTCTGGAGCAGCACCGGCAGATGGCGTCTCCAGGCAATGGACGAGCTGGTAGCGGTAGGCAGCCAGGAAAATAGTCCATCGCAGCATGCATGGTGAGAGGACTCGATCACCGGCGAGGAGGCCCAGGAGTGGCTTGTGGTTGGTGATGAGGTCGAAAGTCCTGCCGTAGAGGTATTCATGGAACCTCTTCACTCCAGCCACAAGTGCCAGTGCCTCATTTTCGAGCTGGCTGTAATTCCGTTCGGCCGGAGATAGCATCCTGGAAAAGTAGGTGAACGGTGCTTCCTTTCTGTCTGGAAAATGGTGACTGAGGACGGCCCCGATGCCAATGATGAGGCGTCGCAGGCAAGGACCAGCGGCCTGGCTTCACTGTACTGTACCAGCACACTGTCCGATGAAAGGAGAACATTGACCGCGTTGAAGGCCGCCGTCTCCTGATGACCCCAGGACCAAGGTGTCTTTGTGCTGAGGAGGTGGTGTAGAGGCTCGGCTAGCGTTGCTTTGTGGGGCAGGAACATGTTATAAAAGTTCAGCAGTCCCAGGAACGCCTGTAATTCCATTTTGTTCTTTGGGATGGGGGCCTGCTGAATGGCCCGGATCTTGGATGCCGTCGGGTGAAGGCCGGAGGCGTTGATAAGGTAGCCCAGGAACTCCTGTGGAACGGCGATCTGGCACTCTTCCTTCTTCACCTTCAGCCTGGTCTCCTGGAACTTGGTCAGCACGGCTCAGAGGTGCTCAAACAGCTGCTGGTGTAAGTCTGCAGACACTAAGACGTCGTTGAAATAAGGCACCACACCCAGAGGTCCTTGCAGGAGACGCTCCATAAGGCTTTGAAAGATGCCAGGAGCCACACTCACCCTGAACTGCAACCGACGGCACCGGAACGCCCCTCAGTGGGTGACGATCGTCTGAGCTTCAGCGGTGGCATCGTCAGCAAGCAGTTGTTGATAGGCTTGGGCAAGGTCCAGTTTAGCAAAGACCTTACCCTCACCCAGAGAATGCAGCAGGTAGTGGACAATGGAAACTGGGTACACGTGCTGCTGAAGTGCCTTGTTGATCGTGCACTTGTAGTCGGCGTAGATTCTCACTGACCTGTCTGGCTTGACAGGCGTGTCTATAGAGGTTTCCCACTTGGCGTGGTCAACCGGCTCCAAAACTCCTTGCGCGATCAGCTTGTCAAGTTGTTCGTCCACCTTAGCTTTGAGGGCAAACAGAACCCTGCATGGCTTTAGCTTGATGGGGGCAACTTGTGGTTCAAGGCTAAAGGAGATGGGCGTGCCCAAGGTGCTGTCAAAAACCTCGGCAAAGTCTTTGATCAGACCTTCAGTCTCGGTGTCAGAGATGCAGTTGATGTCGGTGACTTCCAGGCCGAGGAACCTGCCTAAACTAACTGATGGGGACCTGAGTGGAAACTATATACAGTACCCCCCCCCCCGGCTGGGCCAGGGTGAGAACTTCAATACATAACACTTTTTACAGGTTAGAGTTAACTACAAGTGGAGGAGCCTTGGATATAGAAGAATGTCCTTTAGGTCATGACATCTCCAGTGTACGGATCTCAGGAATGGGGAAGGCCTTTGTTTAGGACCCTGGAGAAGCCCTGTCATTCGAGCCAAATGAACCAATGGGTCAGACTCAGTGGCAGGAAGCCCCCCCCTTTACCTGTCATTTTTATAAAGGCTGCAATCCAAATTCTTCCCATTATATGAAGCTTCCATTATAGGCAGCTGGAATTCCGCAACCCCTCCTTCCCAAACAAAGGGGACACTCCATTTGCATTAGGACTGAGTGCCGTTCTTCTGACAGAATCAATAGATCTGAGAGGTGTGCAAAATTTAGCTTCAGCCCTGCTCCCCACATCTTCCATTTTAAATGATTAAATGTGAAGATAAAGGCAGAGATCCTTGAAGTTAAACTGGTTTTACATCCATACACTGCTAGAAAGAACTACATGTTCTGTGTGTCAATAGGCCCTTTTGAGATGATAGATACTAAAATGTACTTTGCAACGTTATTTGCCAGGAAGTTATTTTTATGAGCTTGGTGCATAAAATCTGCTAGTGCTAGATAAAATTGACAGAATAATTAGGTTTCTTTTTAAACCACACCACTGAATGAAATGTAGTAATTCCAAGATAATATTTCCTGAGGAGATGCCAGAGGAGAGGGAAGCAGGGAGAACGAGAGGGATGATTCACAGCTGCCAACATGAGGCACTATAAGGCATGGCGAGTGGGCAGGAAAAACGGTGCAGGTTTGCATGAGGCAGCCCTCAGCGGGCTCTGAACACATAGCCGGGGGGGAGGGGCGCATGGACAGTCATGCGCTAACTCCTCCTCCATTGCCTTCCAGCTGATGGTGCTGTCAATTGCATTGCAGAAAAAATGATGCTATTATTAATAATAATAATATTGATTCATTTCACTTATTCATTTCCTTAAACCAAAATTTTCAAGGCGACATACAATAAAAGATTATATATCTCTCTGTGTAGATAGATATAGATGATAAATAGATATAGATAGAGAGATAGAGATATGACAGCTGAGACAATGTAAGTGATCATACAATGCTTTTCAATACGGTAAGAGAAGAACCACCTCCCTCCGAGACAGAGACCCCCGGAGGGTTGCACTGCTTTTTTTTTTCTTTCTTCCGAAGTTCCAAATTGCTTTTTCCCCTCTGCCAAATGCTGGACGGTATGAACTTTTCAAGAAGAAGGTTACTACAAAGTTATGAATTAGTTCCCAGCAATCCATAGGTTTTTCAGCAGTTGGGCAAGAAAGCAACTGGAGGCAACTGGAGACTCTTGGAGAAATTTGCACTGCAATATACTCAACTGCAAGTCACCGTGTATAAACCATTCTGAGATTTCTGAGGGAAAGTAGGATATAAGCATAAAATAGTAAAAAAGCCAGTCAATAAGATATACCTGTAACAAGGATAATAGCAAAGCCTGGAGCCCCTGGAGTAGAATGTTGAGCTAGGCCACCATCCATAGGAGTAGAGTAGGCTGGCAGGTCAGTTGAAATCGTATGGAAGTCAGGTCCAATAACATCAGAGGAGATTGCCTTTGTCTGATACAAAGTCAGCTACAATGCATAGAAAGAAGTGGTTTGATAATTAAAGACCTTCCCCAGGTTGCTGGCTGTTCCCATGTACCATGGTGTCTGCTAAAAGCACCTGGCAATGAATTCAAGCCCTGGGTTCGCCAGCAAATCAGACAGATAATCTGAAGGCCAATCAAAACCTGGATGAAGTCCATCCCTAAATATTGGGAAGAGGGGTAGAAAGCCATATTGTGAGGTAAAGGCCATCACCTGCAGATTCAAAAAGGTCAGAGCTATAACCGCATGGATAATAGTCACCATTATTGTATTTGATGAAGGTAATAAAGCATTGAAAATTTTCTGGCCAACCCACTTCCTTTAAAGCATAGGCTTTGATAGCAGATGTTTGAGCTTTTGAGCAGAAGCTGTACATTAGATTTTTCAAAAACTGCACAGTACCTGTTGGCTACCAAAATGACCTCAGAACTTGCATGGTTATATTTTATACTCAAGCTCTTTTGAATCATTCTTCCTTTACTTGCCAAGGACAAGGGGGAAAATTACCAGATACCTCACTCCAAAAAAAAATTACCAGATCCCTCCCTCCAAAGCCATGGATGGGGGAGTTGCCTCTCTTTACTTCCAAGTCATGCAGAAGTCAGAGATGGCTGCAGATCTCTCAGACCTGGCTCAGTTCAGAATAGAGACCCTGTTCAAAAGTAGTTGCTGGCCAGTTTAAAAGCTTCCCTGTCTAACTACATTGCCATTTTAAATTCAATATACACATGAGCTGGCAGCTTCCCCCTCAGCCACTTCTTCAGGGTAGAGATAGCCGTGTGCTGCGCATGGCATCATGCTAGCACCTTCCTGTGCTTTCTTGAAGGTGATGCTCTCTGAGGTTTTTATGAAGCCCCTTAAATGGGCCAGGGTCATTTGCAGAGCCAGGTGATCTGGAGTGGTCGGTGTGGAGGTGGAAGGCACTTTGTGATATTTTACCTTTCTCTACTCCTTCCTGAGAACCCCAAGAGAGCCAAAATGTTTTGCTGAGCTTTAATACTAATAATAAAGTTTCAGCTGGGGTAATGATGGCAATCCTTCTACCACCTAATGGAAAAGCTCCATTTATGGCCTGTGTTAAGAGTGGCCAATGAAGCATGGAAAATGTGTAATTTGTGCAGAAAATGGGAGTTATGCCACTTTGGTTCGCATAAACAATGCAGCAACTGCTCGGAAATAGCCATGTGCCCTCATGAATGGCTCCCCTTATGTGGGCTCTCTTCCTTGCTCTTGCTTTTTCTTTGCTGGGGCATCATCAGGAAAGGAAGCATTCCCTCTTCCCCTCAGAGCTACACTTTTCAAGCCTAAACAGATTAACGCTTAGTGACACTTTATCCCCCATCCTCTGATTAAGAAGCATTCATGTAACAATGGTCACTTGCCACATCGCTGGCCAACTACTCTTCTATGAAGTGTATATTCATATAAATCGATTTTTTTCCATATTTGTGATGGAGGCATTTCATTTTCGCCTGCAGCCTGATCCCACCTTCCGCAATTAAACTCCCTCCCTTTAGATTAGATAAGAGGGACACGTTTTTACACTTGCAAAGGAGAGATCTGCTCAGCATGAACAAGACTTTCTGTTCCATCCCACCATCACCTATCTGTGGGGACTGGGGAGGGGGCAGGAAGGGAGGGAGGCAGGAACTCACATAAACAGCTACTGACAAGGTTGCAAGGGCAGAGCGTGTGATGGGATGTGTCTTGATTTTTCAGAGTGCCCTCGGTAACATTCTGCACTGAAAGCTGCTGCTTGAACAACATACCAGCAGCAAAAGGATTCAGGGCAGGGGAGATAGAACAGGTTGGAAAACAGTTAAGAGCATTGGCAGCCAGGTCAGATTTGAAAAAGTATTATTAGATGCTCGCCAGGGCTGGAGCTTAAAAGTTTTGCTTTATGGAATTTTCTCCCCCGTTATTATTTATAACACACAAAAATATTATTTATAAAACACAAAAATATAGCCTGTTTACATTTCCTGATGACAAGAATGAAGTCTGCTGAATGAAGGCTGCACAGCTAGAAACACTTTAAAAGGATGTGGATTTGATTTGTAAATGGGCTGTCACACAGGGACCAACATGAAATATAATATTGACAAATGCAAAGCAATAAAAATTAGCATTTAAAAACCTCTTGAAGTGCAGCGCACAAAGCCAGTTGTGCTACATTTTGTAAAGCCAAACCATTTAAGGCAAAAAAACAAAACAAAGCAAACAAGGGAGCAAATAACAGTGACCTTGTGGTGGTGGTGAAACTGTTGATAAATGGAATGAACAACGGAGTGCTGCTTCCCCCAAAATATATGATGCCCCCCAAGGACAGGCCTGCAAAACTTGTGACCTCCAAAGCTAACGGAGGCCTGGCAGCCACAGTACTCGGAGGGCTGGCAATGTTCTCTTAAGCCAGGCTCTGAAAAGAGCTTCAGGGGTCTCTAAAAGCCAACCTTGAAGGAGACGTGACCATTACATGCTTGAAGACAACTGCTGGCTTCCCTGTGTGAGGAATGTTTTGCACAGCCAGGACAGAGGAAATCTCGTTCAGCAAAGTCCTTGTCAGCCAGCTGCGCCCCCCCCCCTAGATGCAGCCGACAGAGATCAAGCGCCCTGGGTCTTCAGTGGCCAAGGTCCTTGTTGTTGTTGTTTAGTCATTTAGTCCCACTGCCTCCCACCATTTGGTCAAACTCATGTTGGTAGCTTCGAGAACACTGTCCAACCATCTTGTCCTCTGTCCTCCCCTTCTCCTTGTGCCCTCCATCTTTCCCAACAGCAGGGTCTTTTCCAGGGAGTCTTCTCTTTTCATCAGGTGGAAGTATTGGAGCCTCAGCTTCAGGATCTGTCCTTCCAGTGAGCACTCAGGGCTGATTTCCTTCAGAATGGATAGGTTTGATCTTCTTGCAGTCCATGGGACTCTCAAGAGTCTCCTCCAGCACCATAATTCAAAAGCATCAATTCTTTGGCGATCAGCCTTCTTTATGGTCCAGCTCTCACTTCCATACATCTCACTACAGTGGTACCTCAACTTACGAAGGTGATCCGTTCCACGGCGCTCTTTGTAAGTCGAAACTTCGGATGTTGAAGCGTCCATTTTGCACATGCGCAAAGCGTGATTTTGTGCTTCTGCGCATGCGCAGACCGCGCACGGTGAAAATACTTCCGGGTTTACCGACTTTGTAAGTCGAAACCTTCAGAAGTCGAGGCATTCGGATGTCAAGGTACCACTGTACTAGGAAAACCATAGCTTTATACGGACCTTTGTCAGCAAGGTGATGTCTCTGCTTTTTAAGATGCTGTCTAGGTTTGTCATTGCTTTTCTCCCAAGAAGCAGACGTCTTTTAATTTCGTGACTGCTGTCACCATCTGCAGTGATCATGGAACCCAAGAAAGTAAAACCTCTCCCTGCCAAGGTCCTTAAAGACCTCTTAATGCTATTCAGTGTAAAGGAGTGGCACGCCTGCCTTTCATAGAAATAGGCCTAGTGGGAAATGACAGTAGGGAGGACATCATGGCAGGGATTGGCTCCCCCCTTTTGGGATTTAGCCCCTCACCTATTTATTCTGACACAGTTTAGTTTAATGTCTGCCAATAGCTTCACTTCCTTAGATTCCAGAGAAGAGAACCATTACATAGAAATGGCAGATTGGGGGGGGGGGGGGCAATTTTTCTGAGTTCTCAGATTGTCTTGGAAAAGAACTACCCAAAGTTCCTCAGTCTTGGATGGAGTGTGGGACAGAAACTCCAGCTATTTCTGAATTCACTAGAGGGGAGTTTCCTGGAGCTCTCAGGTCCTTTGAATGGCAGCTCCATCTGAGGCTTGAGAACCACCCCTGCCTATCCTTGCTACCTTCCTTCTAGCATGGCAGAGTTGGAAGAGACCCCGGAGGTCCTCTAGTCCAATCCCTGCAATGCAGGAATCTCAATTACAGCATCCATGACAAATGCTTGGACTGCAAAAACAAACATGGAATATGCATAGCTGTGCTTGGGGGTCACAAGTTGTGCAGGTGTGCCCCAGGTAGAGGTGGGAGAGAAATTCAGTGCTATTTGCATTTAAAGGCAAATCTACCACATTTCACATTCCAAAACAATATGTGAACTGGAATACAGCCACCTTTTGACTTTCACATATCTCCAAATTTTGTTGTACAGTTCTACAGCCAAGTCACATTTACAAAAATATTTATACTGGGGTAAAGTATGCTTTAAAATGCATAGATCTGTGAAATAACACACACAAAATGAATTATATGATGTGAACATGTTTTGCAAAAAGGTGTATATCAGAGGAAATTTCATACAAGCATGAGTCTACTTCAGGCATCCCCAAACTGCGGCCCTCCAGATGTTTTGGCCTACAACTCCCATGATCCCTAGCTAACAGGACCAGTGGTCATGGATAATGGGAATTGTAGTCCAAAACATCTGGAGGGCCGCAGTTTGGGGATGCCTGGTCTACTGGGAGAAATTCACACTAAAAAGCCTAATAATTTTCATGAGGACTTTGCAAACAAAATTCCAACTGATGTGGAAATGTGTAGAATTTGGGTTTGGAAAAAGCAAAAACTGAGAGAAACTGAAGTGGGCAGATTCACCCATCCCTAGTTCCTAGCAAAGTAATTTCTGTTTTATGTTTTTCAAAGCCTATGATATCCATACAACTGGAAGTTGCAAACCAAACCATCAATACTACCAATACTGTTCATAATGTTCCTTCTCCCTCTATGTCGGCGTCTCCCAAGCCAGGCTTGCTTTGCTTTACAGAATGAATTATGCCCACCTGCGCAATCATAAATGTGAGGAATTTCCAGAGGGAAAAGCAAATTCCCTTGCATTTTGTTGTCTCATGGGGGGGGGGGGAGGCACGCAGCAGCAGAGGGAATGTGTGTAAACGCTCCAAATGTGTGCTCCAAGCAATAATGCTTAATTGAATCAATTACTGCTAGTGAAAGACAATAAATACCCATTCCCAACAAATAATTATTCTTGCAGCCGGATCCTATGTATGCTTACTCCAATGTAAATCACACAGAATTCAATAAGGTTTTCACCAAAGTATATATGCACAGGATTGCAGCCATAACTTAGGCCCCATCTGCACAATACATTTAAAGCATGCTTACACAATTTTAACTGTCATGGCTTCCCACCAAAGAATCATGGGAACTGTGGTTTGTTAAGGGCACTGGGAGTTGTTAGGATACCCCCCATGGAGATCTGATAACTCTCAGCACCCTTAAAGTGCAGTTTCTGGGATTCTTTGAAGCTATGATTATTACGATTAAAGTAGTAGAAGAATGCTTTAAACATATGCCTTAGGCTTCGTGCAGAACATATATTACTATCACTTTATTATTATTATTATTATTATTATTATTATTATTATTATTATTATTAGAGAGCTCAGTCAGTAGAGCATAAGACCCGTAATCTCAGGGTCATGGGTTCAAGACTCATGTTAAGCAAAAGATTCCTCCATTGCAGGTAGTTGGACTAGAGGATCTTTGTGGTCCCTAACAAATCTATGCTTCTATGATCTTCAACAAGATCAGGAGAATCCATATTGTTATTGTCAGGGGATTGTTGCGGCTACTCTCAAATAAAGACGCTCCAGTCCGCTCTGTCTTTCAGAGTTTTATTGTGCATATTATTTACAGTGCAGAGATATCAGAAAACATGACTGCCTAGTCCGATTCAGAACCTGGCTCTTCGGCCAGCATAAAAGCCTGGGCACCCCAAAGCGCCTCCCCCTAGCCCTGCGTGTGGGCGTGTGCCTCAATTCGGGCGCCGGAAGGGGCTGCGTTCCTTCTCCCGTCCTTCGGCTGGAGCGTTGCAGAGACTCTGGCACCTTGCTGCGCTGTCCTTCCTCCTCTGGCCAGCCTAGACTCTGACACATCTGAGAGCCCTCTCTCCACCCCACTCCACTCCTCATTCCCTCCTCCTGACCCGCTGCTAGTGCTGTCACTGGGCGAAGTGCTGGTCAGGATGACTGGGGGAGGGTCCATGTAAGGAGTCCCCCTGACAGTTATTTAATTTATTTATTTAGGAAATGTACAAGCAAATCAAATATTAATAGCAGTAGTGGTAGTAGGAATAATAATAATAAGCAACTTGTATACCACCCTTCATTGGTAGATCTCAGAGAACAAAACCCCTCTAAAATAAAGTGAAACTATTTCCAATAAAATAAGCAAATTTTAAAAACATGCATATAGACCTACGTTTTATGTCTGGATAGGATTTCTGAAATAAAGGAAAGTTTCTGCTGGCATCTGAAACAGGGCTGTGAGGGTTTGGAGTTCCAAACCAAAAAATTGATTCCTAGCAAACGCTGAACGCTTGTAAAAGTGCAAGTTCTGCTGGGGACAATTCATTGAGTATCTGAAATGTTATTGTATACATATAAGTTCATTAGAAATAGAAACACCATATTTTCCGCTCCATAGGACGCACCTGACCAGAGGACGCACCTAGTTCTTAGAGGAGGAAAACAAGGAAAAAAATATTTTGATTTCTTGAATTTTCCTAGGCATAGCAGCCAACTCCTAGAGGCCTAGGTGCCTCTCCCCCCCCCCCAAATGAAATATTTGAGGAAGCTTCTTTTGCAAAGGGGGAAAGCTCCATTTTTTTAAGGGTCAGCTCAAAGTTGTGCAGCTTTTTTGTAAATGGGAAAAGCCCTGTTTTTTTGGGGGGGGGGGTCAGCTCACAGTTGTGCATATTTTTTGCAAAGGGGGAAAGCTCCATTTTTAGGATCAGCTCAAAGTTGTTGAGTTTCCTTGCAAAGGGAAAAATCCTGTTTTTATGGGGTTCAACTCACAGTTCTACAGCTTCTCTAGGAAAGGAAAGGGACCAATTTCTACAGTTTCCAGACAGATAATCACATGTCACTAGGGAAACAAACAGCCTCCCTCTGCAGACACCAATTGAGGCCTGGGCAAGGGGCTTGGGCAGGGCGGGAAGGGGGCTAGATCCCTTATCCCCAATCTCTTGCAATCAGCTGCTGAGCGGGTTCCTTTCAACACTTTCTTTCCCCCTTGCTAGCCTTTAGCTCTTTCTATATATATAAAAAAGCACGATCTGCCTTTTGCCCCTGGGCAATTCAGTTCCAGGGACCACGTATTCTCCCATTAGACACACAGACATTGCCTCTTACTTTTTAGGAGGAAAAGAGTGTGTCAGGGACCCCTGACCATTAGGTCCAGTCGTGACCGACTCTGGGGTTGCGCGCTCATCTCGCTTTACTGGCCTAGGGAGCTGGCGTACAGCTTCCAGGTCATGCAGCCAGCATGACAAAGCCGCTTCTGGCAAACCAGAGCAGCACACGAAAACGCCATTTACCTTCCTGCTGGAGAGGTACCTATTTATCTACTTGTACTTTGATGTGCTTTTGAACTGCTAGGTTGGCAGGAGCTGGGACCAAGCAACTGGAGCTCATCCCGTCACGGGGATTCGAACCGCCGACTTTCTGATCGGCAAGCCCTAGGCCCTCTGTGCTGTCATATGACCACCAACCATGAACATCAGCTGCAATGTTGCTATCTTCCATTCAGCAGCCTCACGGCCCATGGGTAAAAACTGTTCTTTAACCTGTTGGTGGGGCTTATCATGCTTTTATATCTCCTGCCCGAGGGCAGGAGATTAAAAAGGTGCTGGCCAGGGTGTGAGTCATCCCTGAGAATGTTCCTCGTTCTTCCGAGGCAACGGTCTCCCACGATAACATCTAGGGGACAGCCCAGAGAGCAGGGTGGTTGGGAAGCAGACCCTTCCTAGGAGAAGGATTGGGAGCAGGGAAGCGAGAGACAAAACTATTAACACTCCAAGCAGCTTTCTCCCTTATGAAACTTGGAGGGGAACTGGGGGCAGAATCCTGAATATTTAGAGATTTATGTGCATGCATGCATGTTGTTGTTGTTTGTTTGTTTGTTTGTTTGTTGTTGTTGTTAAATTGAATTATATGTAATTTAGCTCTTCATTGTCTTTGCTGCTAAAGCTTCTTGCAGGAGGCAAAAGTGGTGGCAGGTGGAGGAGAGAAGAGAAGAGTGGATTATCTGTTCAGCATCTTGATAGGCTTTCACTTATTTACAAGGTTGCTTTACAGGCACAGCAGTTTAATTAAATTAATATTCTGACTTATTTACAGTAAGCATTATGAATACATGATTACTTTCTCTCTCTTTTTCAATGCTGAATTTCTAATCAGCTCACATGTTCATAATTAAAGTATGGCACTAAAATACCAATTTTTGATGAGAGAAAATACAGGAAAACATACTTTGTTTTTTTCCCTACCTCTTTAATCTTTCATAATTTCCCCTTTATGTTTTGAATATATTACACTGTGCAGGATCTTTGGGAAGTGGGAAAATTCTGTTCTAGATTGGAAGTGTATTTGCTATATGACATTCTAGAGGAAATTCAACTTTTAAAATTTGCATCATATCATTACATGCCCCAGAAATCTGCCACTCATTTGCAAATCTAAGAGGGAGAAGAGACTTCTCTAAAAACTCTAAAATAATCCCTATTGAATGTAACAGAAGTAGATGGGTCCAGATTTTGCCTTGGCTCATGAGAGGTCACCACAAGCACCTGCCTGTCCTATCCGTGAGGCAGAGAGAGGCAGCTGCCTCGGGAGGCAAATTCTTAGGGGTGGCTAAAAAGTTGTGCCATGTGGTCTGCCCTGCGGCCCCTAAACTAGATTGCTGCCCTAGCATGGCTGGTGCACCAAGGAGGTGACTGAGGCAACCTGCCTTGGGCAGCATGCTCTTTCCACCCCACCAGGGTGTGGGTCCAGATCTGTGGTGAAGGGGAAGCTTTGGTGGGAAGTCTTCCATCAGGCACCCAAGTGTCTTTGGTCTGACATGCACGGTTGCAGAGATGCAGAAAGCCCCACCATTAATGTCAGCCGAGAACAGTGCTTTTTTCATTCACGTGTGTGTTTAGGGGTACTCTCATTTTCCTACTCATACTGAAATACGTACCCTTGCATATGCGTCCCCCTGCTTCCCCCCAGAAAAACAAGTACTGGCTGAGAGCATTTTCAACTTGATGCTCTTCCTCTCCATATCTCAGTGCACTTCTGCTCCTCATATATGTGCAGCCAAATAAAATAGTCTGAAGATGCCAAGTAATTTTTCATTACAGATATTACAAACATAATTCTAATATGTGCATATATATATATTTGGTGAGGATCTATGCCATCATCCACCCTCCTGTGCTTTGTGGGCAGAAAGGTTTGAAAGGAAATGCTTGTTGCTAGCAAATGTAAAATAAAAATAAATCTATTATATTGGTCTCACTTTAGCTTTTGGAAGCTGGAATCTTGCCATTTCATACACACCCAAAAGCTGCTTTACTGTGAAATGGCAAAATTCCACAATAAATCAAATTCACAAATACGAACAAAGCAGAAAGAGATGCTTTTTTCACAGCAAAAGCACAGAATTGATTTTGTGATATCAAACCAAACTATATACACTTCTCCTTTTGGGGGAAAGGAATAAACCCAAACTACAATATTACTGGGCCTGCTTATACATTAGACTTTTTCATGCATGTGCCCTAGGTGAAATTCTATGAAGCAGTTTATTGGTGGGGCAGAGGGAGGGATGTAAAGTACTTTGGTACTTTGGTAGTCGAATGGCTTGGCTCCCGAACAAATCAGCTGCCGAATGCTGCAAACCCAGGAGTGTTCCAGTTTGTGAACATTTTTCGGAGCTGAACGTCCGACGTGGCTTCCGATTGAATGCAGGAAGCTCTTGAAGCCAATCGGAAACCGTGCCTTAGTTTTCAAACCGTTTCGGGAGTCGAACAGACTCCCAGGACAGATTAAGTTTGAGAACCAAGGTACCACTGTATTTGCCACGAAATTTCATCTTAAATTGCATTTAAACTTCTGGAATTATTTGGGTAGACTTTTCCTGGGAAAATGACATGCATATATTTCCTGGAAAAGTGACAGACAAATAATCACAAGTGATTATTTCAATAGTTTCCCATCATATCTATCTTTCTATTGTGTTTTGTGCTCAGCCCTCTCCCCAGATTGAAGTTTCAGCCTCCCTGGTCACTGGAGGCATCTTCAAAATCAGACTTCTCCTGGGGTCCCTATAACCCACTAGGACCTGGGTGTGACTCCTCGGATTTCCTGATCACCTGCCCACCCTAAGCAAGGGGCTTAGGACAGGATCCACCTCTGGAGGTCAATTGACAGCTTCTCCTGGCCTTGAGGGGTGGAGGAAGGCTCAGACCAGGGCTTTTTCCAGCAGGAACTTGCCAGAACTCAGTTCCGGCGCTTCTCAAGTGGGTGCCATTGCCATGCTAAGAGAAAGAGGGAGGCATTCATGGTGAGTTCCAGCACCTCTTTTTCTAGAAAAATAGCACTGGCTCCTACCAGAGGCTTTATCACAGGAGACCAGGGCCCTGCAGGATTTGACATCTTTCCGCAGGGCCTGCAAAATGGAGCTGTTCTGCCTGGCCTTTGGGCTGGACTCAGTCTGACCCCTATGTTATCCTCCCTATGGTTTTGATTTAGGCTTTTTAAAAATGAGGCTGCATTTTTAAAAATTTTAATTTAACTTTTATTTTAATTGTTTTTCCCCTATTATGTCTTATTGTAATTTTACTGTGTCAGCCGCCCTGAGCCCGGTTTTGATTGGGGAGGGCAGGGTATAAATAAAAATTTATTATTATATTATTATTATTTATGGCTAGAGTAGCCAAATGTACATGATATCACTTGGCGAAAATATGTGAGAATATTGTTTGTGACGTCACCTTTCTGTAGATTAAAGATGTGGCTTGAGAATTAGTGAACTGTGAAGTGTAGGTGGATTCCCACGAGGCAAGACACAGCGATAACAGCAGGAACCTTTATTGAACTAACTGAACTGGACAACAAGGGCAAAGCCACTGCTTATATGCATTTCTGAAGGTCTGGGCCACTCCCACTCCCAACGTGATTGGCTGTCTAAACTTCCAAACTGCGAATCATGACTCATAGTTTAAGGGCCAATGGCAGAGGCCCAAATCCTGAAATGTTCTGTGATTGGGTATTCATGTATCGAATCAGAACACAGGAGCTCAGAATCCTTAGTCCAGACTCAAGCTCAGGCAAACACAGACCACTGAATACATAACCAACTAGGTATGTTCTACCTATGGGTAGAATCCACTGGCCGTGTCAGATTAAGGGCACTAAATTCCAACCATTTACATGATTAGGTGCCATATCTAACAGACACTTTGATCCCCTAGTATAGAACTTCTCAGCTTTTCAGAGAGTAAAGTAAGTCAATATTCCTCCTATTATTAATAACAGCATTCACAGAAACAGAATTTGAAATCATATCAAGGCATTGACAGAAATTAACAAAAGCAAAAAGAATTCAGAGTTTTGTCAAATGCAGCTTCTCAATTACTATATTGTACTGAGTTACAGCTTTCACAAGTCAAACCACTGAACGGCCTCAGAAATAGCTTTTACTGAAGACTGGAGAGGCAGCCGTCAAAACATGTTGTGTCTTCCTTGTAACAGAGAATTCATAGCAATTGAATATTATGTATTCTAATCTAGTTCACTTGAGAACTGTTCCACATAGAGGTCTTTGACTTATGTTAGGAATATCTGCTCTTAAATTTCTTTAATTCTGGTTTGAAAAATGACACCAAGGTTCTCATTATTGCAACTTTTAAAACTATTTCTGCAGCACTGGATGACACCTTTTAACCAGGGTATTGGCTTTCTTTCAGCTTTCATTGATGGGGATTTTACCATATACTGGAAACATTCCAGTTAGCGGCCACACACTTACCGCCTGTCATGATCCATGATGGGTCTCAGAGAATAAATTAATTTTCTGACATAAGAGGCCAGCCACTTTGATATGATCAGCTGCTGACACTGATTGGCAGATGGGAAACAGATGCTTTGGCAGACTCAAAATGTAACATTTACTGAATAAAGTGAGTGATAAAAAAATCTTTTAAATATTGAATGAAGGAAAAAGAACTTGATTAAAACTTGCTGTGCCAAAACCCACTAACTATATGCAGTGCTTTTTTTCTGGCAGTACCAGCACCATTTTTCCCAGGGGGGGAAAAATCACTGATGACCCACAAAAGCGATGTCCCTTTGCTGCTGGAGAGCAGCAACTCCTCCTCTGTTTCCTCCCCAGAAGCAGCCCTTAGCGCGAGAGATGGCAGATCCTGCAGAGCTTCACCTCCCACCGTGCTCCATGGGCTCCCTCGCTGCCTTTTCTGGAAGGGAGCAGATTATTGTTTCCAGCCCCAGGAAGAGCCAGTTGGTTGGTGGTAGGCTTTGACATGTGTGTAAGACGGCTTCTCCCACCCCCCGGAACTGCAGCTGCCTCTCCCCCAACTCATTCCACTGCCCCCCCCCAAAGCAAAGCCTGGTTCATTTGAGGAGACCCCTCTGTCACTGAGTCCTAGTTCCTCCCTCCTTTCAAAGACTAAATCTATTTCTCCGCTCTGTCTTCAAAATTGTGGGTAATCATATAGTATCGGAAGCTGAAGAGGCAACAGGGCTTAGTAAGTGGGGAGAGACTGTGGCAGAGAGAAGTCCAGAATCGGAGGCAGAAGTTGAAGCAGGAGAGGAGGGAGGCCAAGAGGGAGAGATGTCAAGCTAATGAAGAGTCATGGGTGTCTCCTCCTCCTGCTGTGACAAGCTCCCCTCCTTGCATCTCCCAGGGGGCTGAAATAAGGGGAGCAGCAAAAACCTGCATGCAGGCACAGTTTCCGATTGCTTAGGAGAAAGCTCTGGAGACGGCTGTGTGGAGGTAGAGACTATCAGTCTCTGATTTCCATGGCTTTTCAGCCAAGTCTGTGATGATCGTGTTTTTGCTAATAAAGACTTAACTCCAATTTTGAACGGTATGATTACTGACTGGCATGCTCCTGTGACCGTAGGTGTGCGTTTCTCTCCATGCACAGGCCTTTACCAGAAACATGCTTGCACCTGAGTTTCTGGGAGTGCCCAGGGAGAGAGTCACCCAACAAAGGCCATGACTGTAAGTGGATATGAAAACAGACAAGAAGAAATGGAAATTACACCAGTCCAGTCAATATCCCACCTTTCTTCCTCATTCACCACTTGCCCTCTTCCAGCTTCCTGACCTCCAAAGTTTGTTGAATTCCAGCCATCCAATGCAATATTTTTTCAGCCAGCAGACATGCCGTTGCAAATACCTGGTGGTTTAGAAGAGTTCTTCTAAGAAGAAAAGTGCATGGTGCAGCCAAAATTAAGCACATTCCATTCTCATTTGTGGGAGAGATTTAAGCATACAGAATTTTAAAGAGCCAGGTTAAAGAATGTTCTTGCTTTTCCAGAAGTGAAAGATGGATAACAGAGAACAACATTGTGATATACAAATGTTTAATATACAAAAGTGGGAATGATGGTGGATGTACATTTGCAGAGATATTGCATAGGTTTCAATGAATGTCTGAATTTGGATCAATGTCAGTATTCACATGTCAATGTTGATAATCTCAGACAAACTTTGTGAATGTTTGAAAACTCAAATACAGCCTTGAATACTGACTGTCACCTAAATGTCAGCATCCACATGTATAGATCCCAAAAAATAAGGAGATAGGCGCCTCTGCAGGTATACTTATAAAATCAGTTTGACTTGTTAACAGTTACATATGAGTGCCAACATTTGCAACATTTGGGGCATTCTCCAAAAAACCCCACAATGTGAACTGTTTCAATCTTGACTCTCAGGTACCTACCTACCTTTTATGGACATTCTACATATTATTGTAAGCACTATGCATTTGCATTAGAAAGAAGGTGACCAGAGAATGCATTAAGTGTTGTCAACCACTTATGGGAGGAGGAGGTCAGATAACAAATTCAAAGAGGCAGGTGAGTTTCATTTGATACAAGGTGGCAGGTAGTGCTGAGAGCATCCACAAACATCTCTTTCCACACGGAAACTTTCTTCCTTTCTTTGGGGGAGGTTTGTTCCCTTGCTTGGAATCTTCCAGGGTCCACATCTGAGTGGCAGGCCGGCCAGAGAGTTAAGTGGATAGAGCAATGGATGGGACTCTTTCCTTTGTACAATAAGAAACATTCATCTTTGTACCAGAGGCTAGATGCCAAAGTCAGGTGTTTCCAGACTCAAACTTATACATCTTCAACCAGGCAAGCAGGAGGCATTATTAAAGTTCAATGGCACATTCTGGTCAGGCAGAAGCATCTGAGAAGGTGAAAAGGGGCCTGCAAAGAGTCTGGCCTGGGGAGTGCTTAGGGCCAGACAGAACAGCCCAGAGGGCCACATGGAGGCCCCCCATCTCTGGTTTAAGACTGCAATAATTCCATGTTGTGGTTGAGATTGGATTCAGGATTTTTCAACTCATCCAGGTCTCATGCAGCCAATATAACGGCAGCAAAGATATTCTACTGGACTAATTTCATTGCCAAGCAAACAGCAATCCATGAAACTGAATGTTTAAGACTGCCTGTCACCATCACTTCTAGAATTCAGGATGGGGGGTGGGGTGGGCAGAGAGAAAAATATCCAACATTTGCTCATACATTATTATGCAAAAATAGAGTAGGGACAGAAGCTTTAGAATATTGTAGAATGTATATTGTGCCACAGCATCATAGGACTACTTGATGGCATTTCTCAGAAAAAAATGTTTTCATCTGTTTCCTTGGGATTTCTGGGGTACCAATAAATATTAAATAAGTTATTTTCTGATTTTGTTCCCCTTCTCTGCCTCACTAGGTCTATATAGTGCCTCCTTCTCTATTTTTGTGTGTCTTTTAATAACTATTTTTTTTTTCTTTCCAAAAAGCTTCCTTTGTAATGCAAATGGATTCCACTACAAAAACCACCTCTTTCTATATTCTCAAAGTCATCTTGTCATTTCATATACTGTCGTTTATGGACAGATTCACCCATGTGAATACATCCTGTCCTGTTTTTGTAGCCAGAGTTTCTGAGAGAAACACACACACACACAGAGAGAGAGAGAGATCATAAGAAAGAAAACTACTGCTCCATTTTGATAATCGAGTGTCTCCACGGAGTCCATAGCTGCCAAGTTATCCCTTTTTTTCAGGGAAATTCCATTATGCTGAATAGGCTTCCTCGCGAGAAAAGGGAAAACTTGGCAGCTATGACGGAGTCTTGTGCAAGAATGTTCCCCTCCCCTCCAAAAAAATATCTCTCACACACAAATACACAACACAAACTTGGTTGTCCCCTGTGGTTGTATCTTTTAAATGTAGAATTTTGCTTTCTTTTTTTTGAGAGAAAAGAACATTTTATCATAAGCTTCACTAACATGTCTCAAAAAAATTCTGAGAATGAGAATGGAATGAGCATTGCTGGTGTCTACTTTAAGTAAGCATACACATAAAAGAACAGCCTTACTAATTTGGACCAAAGTTCCATTTACTTCAGAAACCTGCCTGCAGTAGTCAGTTGCCTCTGGAAAGTACACAAGCAGGAGAAGAAGCAAGTGTGCATCTGCTTTTATTGGAACAAGGCATAGAATACTCCTTCTGAACACAGGCGTTCCATTTAAATATTGTGGCTTTGAATGCAATTGTGTGTGGGCATAGACTAAGATTTTGTGTCTAATCCACTAAAAGCCATCACCAGATCCTGTGAGAGGGAGTTATCAGTAATTTGTTGTGTGAATAAGCCCAACTTCAGCACCATTGGCTGACACCACTGGTTACAACCCACTGGATCTAGAACTCTACCATCTGACAGTAAGAGCTGTTCGGCAGTGGAATTTGCGGCCAAGGAGTGTGGTGGAGTCTCCTTCTTTGGAGGTCTTTAAGCGGAGGCTTGACAGCCATCTGTCAGGAATGCTTTGATGGTGTTTCCTGCTTGGCAGGTGTAAGCAACAGCAATGGCTAGCCTAACAGCAGGGGGTTGGACTGGATGGCCCTTGTGGCCCCTCCAACTCTATGATTCTATGGTAGCAAGGGAGCTGCAGCGATCCTAAAAACTATGGTTGCCATTCACATCAGATTTCAACACATTCTCTCTCTCTCTCTCTCTCTCTCTCTCTCTCTCTCTCTCTCTCTCTCTCTCTCTCTCTCTGCATCTTTATTCCTTCTAGCAAATTTGTACCACCACTATATTTATTTAGATTAAGATTTTCTCATACCTCACTTCCCCCCTCCCCTCAAAGCAGCAACAGAATCCAACAAACAGAATTAAAACAAGAATCCACATCATCATTATTTTTAAAACACACACACATATAACAAACAACATAGGGGGGGGGGAGAAAGTTGGTCAATATATAAAAGTAAAGATAAAGGGACCCCTGACCATTAGGTCCAGTCGTGACTGACTCTGAGGTTGCGGTGCTCATCTCGCTTTCCTGGCCGAGGGAGCCGGTGTACAGCTTCTGGGTCATGTGGCCAGCATGACTAAGCCGCTTCTGGCAAACGCCGTTTGCCTTCCCGCTGGAGCGGTACCTATTTATCTACTTGCACTTTGACGTGCTTTCAAACTGCTAGGTTGACAAGAGCTAGGACCAAGCAACGGGAGCTCACCCCGTCGCGGGGATTTGAACCATCGACCTTCTGATTGGCAGGCCTTAGGCTCAGTGGTTTAACCCACAGCGCCACCCGCGTCCCAATATATAATACTTAGCACTTAACCAGCAACAGGATCAAAAGTTCACTGCAAGGGAAAAGTCTTCAATCATTCCAGGAACAAATAGTTCATCCGCAGAAAAGGCTCTCTCATGATACCTCATTCATCTCCACTTGTTGCTGGCATCTGTCTGTCTCAACAATGGAGTGTGTCTCCAGGGTGAAGTCAAGCCACAGCACTGAATTGACCTCCTAGGGGTGCAAGTCTTGGCAGTGTGTCTGGAGGTCTTGGGCTACCCAGATGACACAACCCCCACCCCCTGGCCTCGCTGATGTGGTCCAAAGGAAAGCAGAGCAAATATTGCCCCCAAAGTTTCTCCAAAGCTGGCTTTAATTTTGGAATTAGAGCTCTTATGGTTTGCTTTATATTATTAATCACTATATTCCTAATCACTATATTCTTGATTGATTGATTACATTTGCATGTCACCTTTCATCTGAGGATCACAGGGTGGTTCATAACATATAGGCAGAACTCAGCCCCTGTCACAGCTTCCAAGCCAGCATCAGCAGGGCTGCACAGGGCTCAGCAGCAGCAGCAAAAAAAGGAAAAAGCCTAACAGGGTGCAGTCAACTTAATTTTAGCATGTTTGGATACCTTGGAGGCAGGTACCAGCTCAGCTTCGCAGGAAGTGCCAGCTGTGGGTGTCAATAGGGTAGTTTGTCTCACAGTTCAGAGCTGGTGAGGTCAAGTCATCTGCCATGAAGGCATTGTGGTTGGTGGGTTCAACTGTATAGGTCAGGGGGAGTCCATGTGACAGATGTCAGCAATAACCTCTTCCTACTGACCTGCAGAGAGGGTGCAAGAGCACCTCTTGGGGTGGGCAAAGGGATTCATCCCCTTTCAGTCACAGTTTAGGTGTGGGAAAAGAAATAGTTTGGTTTAGCCTGGTGATGTACTTTAGGCACCTTTCAGGTGATGGGTCGGCCCCAAGGCTCACTTCTCGGACTCTGTGGTTCAGAGGGTGAGATAGGAGCCTCCTTTGAGTCCAAATTCCCTCATCCACCTGGGGTTCTGCGGTCTGGGGGGTGGGGTGGATTAAGGACTCCCTTCTTACCTTCAAGATGTGACCTGGGAATCGGGGAGGGAAACACAGCCGGATGGATGAAGTAGAAATAAATTATTACTACTACTACTACTACTACTGTAAAGTGTTGATGATTTTTTTCCTTTGTTTTTTATTAAAGAACAGCAACAAAGGTGGTGGTTGTGTTTTTTTAAGCTCCATTTGAAGACATTTCTACTACCCATGATTCTTGCCTCTGAAGCCCACCTGCCTAATGAAGTAACCTTCCCTGATATCTGCTGGGATGCTGCACCCCATGAAAGTCACCTCACAGGTCTATATTTATAGATGGTTTTGTTCTTTAAAAAACAGAAATGAGAATTTAATGTATTTTTAAAGATTTCTGTAAGTGTTGTACAATATGTAAATGTGTGATATGTGTATATTGATATTGTGGGTTTTATTTTAATGGAATTACATCATTATTTATTAAGAGAGCTAAAATGACACAAATGAAAGCATTTATTGGTGGCAAATGTCTTGGAAAGGCCTGCCTGAAACTGAATACATAGGGGACATAAGAATTCATGGAGCTCAAGTGAATGGCGTTGCCGTTGCCCTAGTTATTCTTTGCTGCTTTGTTTTACCAAGTGTGTGAGAGAAACTATGGGGAAATGTGCAACAGAGGGAACAATCAGGACAGGGGGGAGGAGGCAATGGTAGTTTTGCCAGTAATTTTTACTTTGGTGCCTTCTGTTGCTGAAGAGAAGCCGTATGTACAGAACTGCTCACTTTCTCTACCTCTAGAACAGCAAGATTTGCAATGAAAATGTATACTAAAATGATGCATTGCACTACTCCATTAGACTGCCTGATTTTTATAGATTTCAAGAGAAGAGCTGGATTTTCCTTGATTTGTTCTCATCTGTAAACCAAAACAATTAAGAAAAATCTGAGAGAAATTTTGAAGTGAAAGACACACTTTTAAAATGTATTAAGATATTGCAAATGCCATCTATATTATTGTGTTTATAAAGTCATTCAAAAGCTTCATTCAGGCCCAATTTAGATGTGTGTATTTCTAAATGGCCTTTTCTACAATAAAATACACAAGCAACTGGGGTTTTTTTCTGAGCGCTGTAGATAATTAATCTCATTTTCCCTGTGCTTCAGTTTGTGTCCTGTTAGTTTTATTATTCAAACTTTCGACTCACAAATCTAATTTGAAGCCTCTTTAACTGACCTATGTGGTAATGTGTTTCATCTGCATGTGAAGCTTAGCAGTGAGCAATAAGGCCAGCATACTGATTTGCTCCTTGGTGGATGCAACTTTTGATGTACAAACATCACTTGTGCTCAACACTTCTGCTCTACAGAAAGTGTCCAACCCCCTCCCCCAAACAAACTCCAGAAGAGATGGATAGATAGGAGAGTGACGTGCGAGGGAGGTGGCGGCGATAAACAGGGCCAGTTAGAATAGCCCTGGTCTAGATGGTGCCACAGAGGGAAACCATTGCAGTAGGAGGACACCACCTTTCTTTGGAACAACAATTAAGGATGCCGTGGGATGGTCAGGAAGCAAGGGCACCCAGTATGGCTGCCCAATGATTTGTGAAAGGATAGAAAGGGCTTCACCAAAACCCCACAAAAAGGAAGTTTCATGCAACTGGAAAAGCTCATCCATGAGAATTTGCCTCCTTTTTGATGATTTTAAATGTCATTTATTTTCTCATTAACGGATAGAGAATTGTGAACCGCCTTGAGACCTGCAGGTGTCAGGAGTCTGGGCAGGAGTCAGGCTCTGGGGCCTGTAGTGCTTTGCAGGACTGGGGCCTGCCTTAGCTTGTGCTGGAGAAGCAAGGAGTGGCCACTCAGGTGAGGCCACTTGATAACTCACTGCACCTGGTGGCAAGAGCTGGGAGGGATAAAAGCTCAACATTTCCCTTCAGCTCTTGGCCACAGCAACGTGATCCCTGCCCTGTTACATCTGGTCTCTTGCTCCTTGGACCCTTGCCTTGCCGATGCCTTGCTCCTCGACTCCCAGACCTTCGCCTCCACCTTGCTCCTTGACCCTCGGGCCCTCTGTGACGCCCTGCTTCCCAACCTTCGGTTCCTTGACCCTGTAACTGCCTGCTGTGGGACCCTCAGACCTGCACCACCTGGACTCCCGTTCCTGCTTCCACCCTGCCATCTTGCCTCTGGTCCTGACGTCCTGAGTCGGGACTGCTACCTCCCGCCAGCCAGACCGTGACAGCAGGTATAAGGCAGTATACAAGTTAATAATAATAATTAATAATTAATGGGGGGGGGGGGTTAGAAAGATTTGGAACAGCACCAGTACAGGATTAAACTGAATGTTTAGTGTATGGTGCAAGCAGTAGTCCATTAACTGCCAGGTATGAAGGGGGCTTTACTCCCTGGATAGATTGAGGAGGGAATGGTGGGCTTCTTAAAGCCGTAATGGAGACTTGGCAAGGGAGGACCCCTTTATTAGAATGCATGAGAGATATACGGCCGCTGAGAGGACGGTTTCTTATTCCTGCAACACAACAAACAAACATCTGAATCAGACCAGTTCTGCAAAGCTGCCTGTTTAGTTTTGCAGTATGAACACAGTGCAGTATATATCCAGGGAGGAGAGCAGAGAAAGAAAGGAAAGACGGGAGGGAATATAAGATGTCGGAATCCTGGAAGCACCTGCAGTTATTAAAATATTATTTTGAACGAAATGTCATTACTATTTTATTTAAAATTAATGCAATTCATCAGACCATAAAGAAGGTCCTTTTGAATAAATGGCGGCTTTCCAAGCACAGCTACTGGGCTGCTGATTACAATGGATTCTGACATTTTTGACAGTTTTATAATTCTCATATTCTGTTCGTAGCTATGCTCTGAAGTTTGTCTGCTTTGCTGAATTCTTCCTCCTGGGGCATGGCGCTAAAGTTTGGTAAACTGAAAGGACAATAAAGCAGTTTGATAGGCGAAAATAACTGTGCTATGCAAAATTGCTTGTTTGATGACTCCAGGAAAATTAGCATCCACAGTTTTAAAAATAAATGCCACTTTTTTAAAAAAAAAACCTTTAAATGAGCAAGTTACAGGTAGGTAGCCGTGTTGGTCTGAGTCGAAGCAAAATAAAAAAATTCCTTCAGTAGCACCTTAAAGACCAACTAAGTTTATATTTTGGTATGAGCTTTCGTGTGCATGCACACTTCTTCAGATACACGAAGAAGTGTGCATGCACACGAAAGCTCATACCAAAATATAAACTTAGTTGGTCTTTAAGGTGCTACTGAAGGAATTTTTTTATTTTGCTTTAAATGAGCAGTTAGCTATAAAAGACACCCACTGGTTCAAAAGGCGAAGTCACCTTCTCACAACAATGCATGGAACTGGTCAGGAAATGATCATGGAAGCCATTTTTGAAAAGGGTTGTTGTTGGTTTTTTCCCATCTGACTAGGAAAGCAAATAATGAACTGTGCCCATCACAACTGTTGCTTTAAGCCAGTGTGTTTATGGGATGTACAGTAATTCACTTCTTTGCTACAATCCACATTACCGTAGAAATGCGGTAGAGGAGGAAACGTCCGTTCGAGGTGGGGAGGATTCCCCTAGCTCTCACTTGCAAAGGCTGGTTCTGGCAGAAAACGTAGTTCCGCCTCCATACCTAGAAGGCATCTCTGGAAGGCACTGAATCACACCCGGCTGTTGTTTCCCATCCGCAAGGACTTGTGCATCCCACTCAAGCTAATGCATTCAGACCACATGGGGTGGGTTTAGGGGACGGGGGGGGGGGCTGTCCTTACCACCAACATCTCCATCTCATGTGCTCTATCCTGAGTTTTTCATATGGTGCAGGAAGTTCTCAACATGCCTTATAAGTGCCAGCATGCTGAAAATGCAAAGTTCCCAATCATGCAGAGGCTTATGTGCATTGAGCTGAATGCAGTTGGAAGTCCCCTATAGTCCCCTCCATGCTCAATGTGCAAAGTTCTCCTGTGGGGATAAAGGTTATTGGGGGAAGGCTTGCGTGAAAGACCCCCTGCTATCTTTAGGTTTTCAGCATTTCAACACGTTATTGTTGTTTCTTCTTACATGGTATGCAAATTCAAATTTAGGGTGTTGCTCTGCTTTGAAAATTTTAGCTTCCTTCCCCAACTCAACAAACCACTACTTGTTTGTTCTCTTGGGGGTAGGGAAGCATCGTAGTCAGTTTTCTACATGATCAGCACTTCTTTCTTCCATTAAACCATAGTGGCGAAAACGTCTTCCAGGTACTTCAAGTAATTGCAGTCTGAAATTGAACAATCTGCCCAGTTCCACATTCACCTGTCGATAAAACTCTTCTGAATTTAGAACAGCGGCCATTGATTTCCCTGTCCTTTGACTTGACCACATCAACCAAAATGACGCTTTGGGGATGTAGGAAAAGTAGTAGCCAGAGGTTAACTTTATTCATCTAGCACCATCACTAAGGGGAAAAGAACATGAGAAAAGCCAAAACAAAGAATTGATCAAATGGAGGAAGGACATGAAATGAAATCTACCAAGCAGTTCAGAGAAAAATTGTCTTCCTAGGAAAAAAGAGATAATGAGAAATTTTAGCTCAATAGTCTGTGGATACAAATGCATAGTTTGATCCTACAGTATGAGATGAAGGTCTGAGTTCCTTGGAAATGGGGAGATTTGAACGTGCTTCATAATTTTAAAAATAGTGAATACTTAATGGGCCATGTTGCAAAACAGAACAGTTTAACTGTGGCTACATCTAACAGAACTATTAAAAGTATACAAAGCAACAGAACTAACAGAATAAAAGTATTGTATACAAAACAAAAGTACCATGTTGGCCCACAAGACAAATTCCAAAATCAACATTGGGGCTGTACCTCAGGTTTCCAGAAAGCCAGGCCTGACCAGAAGTCTCCAGCTTTGCCTGCCCTCCCCCTGGTGGCAAGGGGAGGGTCCCAATCTCCAGGAGGAGGGGTGAGAGTGCTTGTAAAATATATTAAAAAATTCCTTCAGTAGCACCTTAAAGACCAACTAAGTTTTTATTTTGGTATGAGCTTTCGTGTGCATGCACACTTCTTCAGATACACGCATGCACACGAAAGCTCATACCAAAATAAAAACTTAGTTGGTCTTTAAGATGCTACTGAAGGAATTTTTTTATTTTGCTTCGACTCAGACCAACACGGCTACCTACCTGTAACTGTAAAATATATATTATTATTATTAAGAAGACTGTTCAAGCAGCTTGCAAGCTTCAGCCTGGCCACTTCACAGATAGGAATTAACAAGCAGTTGATAGATTTATAGTCCTTTTATTACAGCATCATGTTGCAAGCACAAATACACAGCTCTCTCTCCACAAGGAGGGCAGTTATCTAGTCTAATCCTCCTTCCTTCTTCCACAGCATTTTGGCCGCCAATGGGAAGTTCCTCCCTCCCTCAGACTCCTTTGCTCTCTGATACGTTCAAACCTCCGAGTCCTTGGTGATGGGGGGTCCCCCATGCTCTCAAGTGATGTCTCAGCTAGCTGCCCCCTCCCTTCTGTTTCTGTTGTCATTATCTCGTAACTGGTTAACTCTAATCTAAGCTGTTCAGTTCCTCTCTCTCTCTCTCTCTGCTTCTGAACACACTGTGGAGAATGGGGGTGACTCTTCCCCCTCCAGCTCTCCGTCAGAGAGAAGCTGGTCTGCCAAAGAATGCATTCCCCAGTCCTCGTCTTCTGACCATTCCCTGACATCTGTGTCATCCTGCAAAGTAGTAAGAACTGTGCCAACAATCGGGTGCAGCAAAGAATGTGCAGCAAAGTAATAATGTAAAGCCAACCAGAGCAGTTCAAACATAAACCAAACCATATGAAAGGTGCTAACTCCACCATACAGAGAACGTTTTCTACAAATCTCTTTGGATGACAAAATAAGGGATTTTATAGACTAATTGTGTAAAGGCACATGCTGAGGTCAAAGAGTCTCCTGCTTTGAGGAGTTTGCATCAAACAAATATTGCACACTGAATTGCTAATACACTGCTGAAAGACATGGGTTGCGCTATGTCCAATGCATTTTGTCTTCGAAGCATGATTAAGTGAATCTATGAACATTGTCTGATTTATGTCTGATCTTAAGTGGCAGGCTGCCATTGTTTGCATGTAACCAAGCACTTAGCAAATCCAGAGCATGCTGTCAAACGCTGATGCCACAATCTGAAGAAACAGATTGGGTGGGCTGGACCTGGGAATTCTGCACAAACCCCAGAACCAGCTTCCTTTCCTACCTTCATACAACGAATTATGTGATAGGTTTTGAAGCAAGTATTAATAATATTTGTGTCAATAAATCATTTCCATGAATAAATGGCTTGGAACAAGCTCCACAAATAAATTGCTCACTCCTCAAATACAATCAGAGCTACCGTATGTAGCATTTGTAAAGCACAAAGTCATAGAAACCTATTTTCAGGATGCTCTGAATACAGAAACTTGTCTTATTTTTTATTTAGAATGAAAGCACATTTCCAAAACAGCTACATAGCAATTCATTTATAAGCCTATTGCAGCAAGTGCCATATAATGTTAAATTTGTTCCACACATCCACTGTAGTTTTAAACTCTGAAAAGAACCAGAAGAAGACATATGTCTTGCTTCAGTGTTTTGACATAAAGATAGTAGCATGTTAATTAATTATAACCACATATTTGTTTTGGAGAAAAAGTTGTAGTGCTAAATTAAAAACCTAAGACCTTTATCATGTCAATTATAATGAAAGTTGTGCACAGAAATAATTTAAAATGTTGGGTTTGCTGATTATTAAAACATGTTTCTGGTATGGTGGATTAAAATGTTTACACTAATCCTGTAATTCTCCAAATACTTAGTCTATAATAAGGACACTTCTGTACTGTTGCCATTTACAGGAGGAATTCAGTAACAAACAGCAAGTTTGGGCTGTGCAATTAAAATTGATTTGGAGCTCTTGTGCAAGAAACCTGCTTCCCCAGCCCTCCAAAATCAGACTATTTGCAATAAGGAAAGTGACGGGAAAATGCACTGTTTTGGAAAATAATGCTTAAACTACTCTGGGAACTGTGAGGGCGATAGGGGCTTCCCGAGAGCTCTCAGCACCCATAACAAAGTACACTTCCCGGGATTTTTTTGGGCAGGGAGAAACCATGTCTTTTTAGTGTGATACTGCTTTAAATGCATAGTGCTTGATAAGTATGATGAGGTAATGGGAGAACATTTCATAGAATCATAGAAGTGTAGAGGCCCATCTAGTCCCACCCTCTCCAATGCAGGAATCTCAGCTGAAGCATCCATGACAGATGGCCATCCAACTTCTGCTTGAAACCCTTCAAGGAAGGAGAGTCCACCACCTCTCAAGGGAGTCCGTTCCACTGCCAAACAGCTCTTACTGCCAGAAAGTTCTTCCTGATGTTTAGTCAGAATCTCCTTTCATGCAGCTTGAAGCCTGTTCCATATCAAACAAAAGCAGTTTGTGATGCTGAGATGGAAGCAGCAGAGCCACTTGGATGAGGAAATGGAGCAGGTTCTGGCAGCATCAAGTGGTTGCAGTTTGCCCTTTGCCCCCTGGCTGTAGCTGGCCCACTTGGGTTCCACATGTTGCCATGAGCTGCGACTGTATGCTCTGCCAGGTAAGGATGAACTTAATAATAATAATAATAATAATAATAATAATTTATTATTTATACCCCGCCCATCTGGCCTGGTTCCCCCAGCCACTCTGGGCGGCTTCCAACAAAACATTAAAATACAGAAGTCCATCAAACATTAAAAGCTTCCCTAAACAGGGCTGCCTTGAGATGCCTTCTAAAGGTCTGGTAATTGTTATTCTCTTTGACCTCTGGTGGGAGGGCATTCCACAGGGTGGGCGCCACTACCGAGAAGGCCCTCTGCCTGGTTCCCTGTAACTTGGCTTCTCGTAGCGAGGGAACCGCCAGAAGGCCCTCGGTCCTGGACCTCAGTGTCCGGGCAGAATGATGGAGGTGGAGACGCTCCTTCAGGTATACTGGACCGAGGCCGTTTAGGGCTTTAAAGGTCAGCACCAACACTTTGAATTGTGCTCGGAAACGTACTGGGAGCCAATGAAGGTCTTTCAGGACCGGTGTTATGTGGTCTCGGCGGCCGCTCCCAGTCACCAGTCTAGCTGCCGCATTCTGGATTAATTGCAGTTTCCGGGTCACCTTCAAAGGTAGCCCCACGTAGAGCGCATTACTGTAGTCTAAGCAGGAGATAACCAGAGCATGCACTACTCTGGTGAGACAGTCCGCGGGCAGGTAGGGTCTCAGCCTGCGTACCAGATGGAGCTGATAAACAGCTGCCCTGGACACAGAATTGACCTGCGCCTCCATGGACAGCTGTGAGTCCAAAATGACTCCCAGGCTGCGCACCTGGTCCTTCAGGGGCACAGTTACCCCATTCAGGACCAGGGAGTCCTCCACGCCTGCCCGCCTCCTATCCCCCAAGAACAGTACTTCTGTCTTGTCAGGATTCAACCTCAATCTGTGAGCCACCATCCATCCTCCAACTGCCTCCAGACACTCACACAGGACCTTCACCGCCTTCACTGGTTCTGATTTGAAAGAGAGGTAGAGCTGGGTATCATCCACATACTGATGAACACCCAGCCCAAACCCCCTGATGATCTCTCCCAGCGGCTGCATGTAGATGTTAAAAAGCATGCGGTAGAGGACAGAGCCCTGAGGCACCCCACAAGTGAGAGCCCAGGGGTCTGAACACTCATCCCCCCCACCACTTTCTGAACACGGCCCAGGAGGAAGGAGCGGAACCACTGTATAACAGTGCCCCCAGATTAATAAAACATGTAGCAGTTCAGAATGCAGGTGAAATCACATTCGGGTGAAACTCGGAAAATTAGAATATCGTCAAAAAGTGCATTTATTTCAGTAATGCAACTTTCTATTTTTTTCTTTTTCTTTGAATTTTTACAAATGCTTTCTTTTGGAAATTCCACTGTAATAAAACAGTTACAATAAAACAAAAATAAACATCGCTATCACATTTCATTAATTACATTCCATTTATACTTGACCCGCCTAATGACAAATAATGACAATGACAACAAATAAAGGCTTGACATATCTTGCTTTGCATGTCATGCATCTATCTCAGATATTGGTTCCACCTTTTAAGTTTCATTACTGAAATAAATGCACTTTTTGACGATATTCTAATTTTCCAAGTTTCACCTGTATTTGGATGCTGTCCACATTAAAAGCAAGTTATCTGTTCAAACAGAATATCATGGAAAAGGCTACATTAGAACCCTGTTACTTTACATACTGATTTTTTCATAGGTTTATATGATTATATGATCCTCTTCTTACCTTCTCAGGTTGTACCCAAAGGGTTTTGTGGGGGCAGGACGGATGTAGAAGAATACTGAGCAAATGAGTCAGAGACTGACTGTTCTTCCAGGTGTCCTATAAAACTGTTCAAAATTCCTCAGGGTTTTTTGTTTGTTTTGCTTTGCTTGCTTGAGGAAGAATCTACAAATTCCCTTTGGGTTTCAGTTATTTTATTATTATTATTTCCATTTAGGTGGCATTTCTAGCCCTGACACATTTGCCTTAAGCATCATCAAAGAATGTTTTTGTTACCCCTGTAAGATGTAGATGTCTTGTGAAGGCCACAGTTCCATTTCAGGAGACATGGTGCGCATATATATACACACTGGTTGTATCCTGGCCACATGTTGCTGTGGCTCAGTCAGGGCCCCCGTTTCCCAGGGCGGGCACATGATGTAACGACACCCCTCTCTCTGTTGCCCCCAGTGTGTGACATCATCTTTCCCCCACATGACGTCACCCTCAACCCCGACCCCCCTCACATTCCGTATGCACATTTTGGGGAGGGCCTGACCGCTTCCCCTAGCGGATCCCAGTGGGCGGGGGGACAGGCGGCCCAGCTGCAGTTCCTTATCGAAGGTGGACATGCCGAGGGCAGGGAGGAAGAGGCGAGGCGCCGGTGGTGAAGGGACAGGATCTGGCCCCCGCTCTCCCAGAAGGAGGCAGCTACCGTATGCACGTTTTGTGGAGGGCCTGGTCGCTTCCCCTGGTGGATTCCAGCGGGCAAGGGGGCAGGCAGCCCAGCTGCAGCTCCTTATGGAAGGCGGACATGCTGAGGGCAGTGGGGAGAGCCGAGGCGAAGGGACAGGATCTGGCCCCCGCTCTCCCAGAAGGAGCCATCGGTCACCCGCTCCCGGTACCCTCTGTGCGCTCACACCGGAAGGATGCCACCACGCACCCCAAGGCGTCCTGGGAGTAAGAAATTTACTACAGCATGTGTTGCTTTGACGTCCAACAGATGGCACTGTTTTTCCAAAAAGCATGTTTTTACCTGTCACAGGTGTGACATCTATATAATCTAATTATATGCAAACACTCCCGTATTCGAATGCAACGTTGTGTCAAAATTTCAAAGCAATTGGTCAAGAACTTTCAGAGATTTTGGATTTTGTACAAATGAACATTTACATTTTTATTTATATAGATATAGCCAATGCAAGTCCTTTACCTACTCATTAATAAGATGTTATCTCCACACATAAGAAGACTTGCGTATTTTCAAAGGACAATAATTTGTTTATTTTGCTAACAAAATATTTTGAACGTGATTATATTTTTCATATTTTTTTTAAAAAAGCATCAGCTACTCTAGTCTCCAGGCTGCTCTGTTCAGCAACATGATTTGTGGACCTGGGCAAACCTTCCACACTGGGCAAAGGCCTTCCATTAATTGTTTCACATATATAGTTTCCGCAAGACATCCATCCAGGAACCAGCTGCAAAGTAAAGGAAGCCAACTAAATTATATACCTTCATCTTAGGCACTTTAAAAGTTTCAATTCTTAATTCATTGGTTTTTTATGTTTAAAATATTTAATGAAAGGAAATTATACCAATTGCACTGTGATGTCATACTATATGGTATTACCAAAAGGGGACTACCCCATAGAAATCCCCAAGGGAAAATCCCTTTTTTTTGGGGGGGGGGTAATCTTGCCACCCACAGCAGCATCCCTTATAAGCCCCTGTGGAGCAGCTGGTCAAGGCAGAGGCAGGTGCCTGCAGCTAGGAATTGGCTGGCCCCTCTTGGAAGCAACATACATGGACAATTTGTTTTTCAAAACTCTGCATATTTGCATGTAGCCAAAATTTCACACAAATATATATGTATGCTAGGAACCATTAGCACAAAAATGTGGTTAATTTCCATGAGGACTTTGTTGTTGTTGTTGTTGCAGACTGATGCGGAGAACTTAAGACCAGCAAAATGAGAAACTGAAAGAATCTGAAATTGAGAGATTTGCTCACCCCCAAGTGGCAACTAAATTCCTAGATGACTTGAACTGCTTACATACAGCTCAAAGTATATGGAAAGACCTGTCATTGCCAACGTAGTTTGCAGACAGCTTGATCAGGTTGTTTTAAAGTTATGGTTTTTCAAAAAGGGCTCAGCCTTTGAAAAGTGAAAGATCTGATTAACTGATTAGCAGCACGGTTTGTAGTTATTTACAAGGTGCTGCTTGACAGAGAAGGGCTGGAGATTTCACTTTCTGAAATGAACTTCCTAATGAGTCCAGACCTGCTGAGTTGTGCAGGTATCAGATAACACTTAGCAAAGATTAGAGAGATGCCAGGGGGGTTTGCTGGGGAAAGGAGACCAGATGGTATCTAAACATTGCTTCTCTCTCATCTACAACATAAGCTTTCTACTAAGAAATGCTTGTTTTGGACCTCTAGAAACACTGGCAGCCAAAGGATATATGATTTATAGTGGAAGCAAGCTGTTAACAGAAGTCAGAGATCAGGCAAATATTCAAGTGATATCGTAGCTCTCAAAATTTGCTGTAGATAATCACACCTCATAAAGCAGAAAATGTTTCAGCTCCGTCTGAGTGCAAGTAGATTACCGGGTAAATGAGCATATACAACAAACAAGGTTTTCTTCTTTTCTTTCCACTAAGTTACTCAAGATGGTACTTGAAAATCCATAAAAAGTAAATCAGTACCCATTCAAAGTACATATAAAAATAAACACAATCAGCAGTGGAGAACTCAGCACCACAAGTTTTGACAAAATCCAAAGGCCTCCACTTGCCTTTTGAAACTATGGATTACCATGGATTGGGCCCTCTCTGCTGCTCTCACTGCTTCCTAAACCCAGGAATTAGGGCTGAACACCTCAAGCTCCACATATACCCTAGAGGCGTGTGGTTACACATCTGTGGTGCATTCCAGGTGCCTGGGAATAACAGAAACAAAATTTATCATTTCTTCTGCAAAGGGGGAGGACTGGTGGAGAAGAATAACACAAATAACTTTCAAAACTGATGCTTTGTATTCCAAAGTAAGTTTTTTCTCCTAAAAGAAAATTACCAGCTTCTCTCTTACCTATGTATGGAGCATATCACATCTGCTGTAGCAATATCCTGATGATAAACAAATTCAGAAAGCACGGAAAGTTTACTTCAGTCCCAACCTGTAGCATTTCACGTTCAATTAAACAGACTTCTTCATTCTGATGAAACCAAACACTGTTAAAAGATCTTTAATGAACTCACACAAATAGTTCTCGTTACAGGTAGGTAGCTGTGTTGGTCTGACGTAGTCGAAACAAAATAAAAAAATTCCTTTCAGCAGCACCTTAGAGACCCCCTAAGTTTGTCATTGGTATGAGCTTTCGTGTGCATGCACACTTCTTCAGATACACTGAAACAGAAGTATCTGTATCTGAAGAAGTGTGCATGCACACGAATGCTCATACCAATGGCAAACTTAGTTTGTCTCTAAGGTGCTGCTGGAAGGAATTTTTTATTTTGTCACACAAATAGAGCGGACACGGGCAATGAAGCAGCAGTGGCAAACCTCTGGCACGTTGTAAAGCTGGTGTTTCCCCTTCGGAGTAACACTCCAGCACAATCAGCGTGATATTTACGGTCTTTATTACATACCGGTATACAGTGGTGCCTCGCTAGACGAATTTAATTCGTTCCACGGGTCTTTTCTTATAACGAAAAATTCGTCTAGCGAATCCCATAGGAATGCATTGGATTTTATTTTATTTTGCCCATAGGAACGCATTAATTGAATTTCAATGCATTCCTATGAGAAACCGCGATTTTTCATAAAACGAATTTGTCTAGCGAGGCAACCTCCGCTCGGAAAATCCTTTCGTTAAGCGGAAATTTCGTTAAGCAGGGAATTCGTTAAGCGAGGCACCACTGTATACAAGAAACAGCTACAGTTCAGAATTACAAGTCCGAACCTGTTGAGTCAGATTCAGGGAGTGGCTTCCTACTATTCCCACGCCAACAAAGTAGATGTGGGAATCACGCAAGACATCTTTGATCCTTACGTTTCATTTCCCTCCTTGTCTGTGCTGATTTGAAAGCCCCCTCCCTTCCTGAGTCTGAGGTTCCTTCTGGAGCCTCTGGTTGGTTGCAGGGCTCCCCAGCATCCCTGAGCCCCTGCTCCGCCTGGCTACTCTCCGCCCTCTCTTCCGCTTCCTTTGTCTCTGGGCATCCCTGAGCCCCTGTTCTGACTCCTCTGTCCAATGCTCCTCCAAATCCTCCCTGACACACGTGGACCCAACTGAGCCCCCCAGGGCTCCGTATTTGCAGAAGTCACCTGTCCTACACTTGTGTGGTGCAGGTAAAGACATAGGCAGACCAAAACACTGGATTTGCAGCCATCGCAGATGAGTTGATTGGTGTAAAACGAATGCCAATGTGCATAGTGCCACATACAGGTTTTTTTTGCAAGCCTTCAGAAATGGCAAGGCTTCAAAGCATCACAAACCGCATGTGCTTTAATTTCAAAGCTTGAGTCAAAGATGGGCCACCTGACATCATTATTACATCAGTTGATTGGCAGGTTGACAGCCCCACCCACAAATGCCAATGGGGAGAGGAGGATCTGACCTGCTAATTGAATCCAGCTCTCTACTCATGGCCTGAAGTGCACATTTTAGGTGAATTTGGTGGGTTCTGCTGGTGAAGAACTGCCAGGAGAACAGCTGGAACAGGAAGAATACACTTACACCAGAAGTTAACTGCAGAAATTGTAGAAAAACTAAGCCAATGGTTTTGAATATGCCTCTAATTTCATCAATATTACATCATCACCATCACCATCATCATCATAGAATCATAGAGTTGGAAGAGACCACAAGGGCCATTCAGTCCAGCCCCCTGCCAAGCAGGAAACACCATCAAAGCATTCTTGACATATGACTGTCAAGCATCTACTTAAAGACCTCCAAAGAAGGAGACTTCAGCACACTCCTTGGTAGCAAATTCATCATCATCATATTTCTCTGTGTATTTGCTTGAGAAAAGTCATGATTTTTAACTAGAAAAGCAATTCCCAGGATCACCTGTTTATTTAAAGCATTTTAGAAACTGTCAATTAGTTTTCTTTTTGAAGGAAAAACATTTATTTTGAACAAAGGCTATTCCCTTATTTAAATGCTCATTTGGCCAATGCTATTGGAGAGGCTGTGACTTATTTCGAGGGCAAGTCCCTGGAAGGGCTGGGAATTTGTAGAAACCTCTAACAATGCTAGAAGATCTGGAAATGTCGATGTGGTTCATAGATAACTTGCTTAGGGTACAAAACTACCATGCTTTACAAAGGCCAGGGAAACAAAAGATCTGATTGACTGATTAGGTGCCCTGTTTATTTGCAACTTGAAGCTTGATGGAGAGCTCACTCTTTCAGGAATGAACTTCCTAATGAGCCTTGTAGTGCAAACATCAGATAACACTTGAAAAGATTAGAGCTTATCTATGTATAACTTGGCTCCTGTACATGACATGCACATTCGAGCTGCAACAAGAGATGCTAGGTCCCTGATTCATATCAGGGAAAGAGCGTTTATAATTAGAGCTTAGCTGAAACATCTTGCCTTGTTTCCGGAATGTTGAAGTCTCCTCCACTTTCTTGGGTTTCAGCCATACTCGCCTTGTTTCTTCCTCTGGTTTCCTTGTCTTCCCCACCATATCATACCCCACAAGTGTCCCATTTTAGGCGGGACATCCCAAATCACAGAAGACAATCCCAGCTTCTGTTTTGATCCCAGAATAAAAGTGCTCTGACACTCGTCCTTGGGGTCTCGCCAAAGTGCCTTCCTCCCAGCACTGAGGTTGCCCTGCAGACAATCACCAGATCACTGGACTTGAAGGCACACCCCTGCTGACGTACCGATTTTGGGGACAAAAATGTTGGAAGATATGCCATATGATAGGGGAACAGGTGGCGCTGTGGGTTATACCACTGAGCCTAGGGCTTGCTGATCAGAAGGTCAGCAGTTTGAATCCGTGTGACGGGGTGAGCTCCCGTTGCTCTGTCTCAGCTCCTGCCTACCTAGCAGTTCGAAAGCACCTCAAAGTGCAAGTAGATAAATAGGTACCGCTCCAAGCGGGAAGGTAATGGGCATTTCCGTGTGCTACTCTGGTTCGCCAGAAGCGGCTTTGTCATGCTGGCCACATGACCTGGAAGCTTTACGCCGGCTCCCTTGGCCAGTAAAGTGAGATGAGCGCCGCAACCCCAGAGTTGGTCACGACTGGACCTAATGGTCAGGGGTCCCTTTACCTTTACCTTTATGCCATATGATACAATTGGCTGGGTGACGAATGACATGTTGCTGGTGTTGTCATGATTCTACAACTCCAAAATGATGTCACAGCAATCAAGGCTGAGGGAAATGAGGGTGGGCAAGAGAAATAATCTCAGCTTTTAATTTGCATACTGCCTTTCCCTAATTCTATACACAAAGTGGACTACAAGCTAAAGAATCAACAATGACCGCTTCCCCAACATAAAGGGGAGGCGCATTTTGCGCAGTCGCGCGCAGCCCCCCTTGGGAACCCTAGGGCAGACCTGGAAGTTTGGAGGCTGGCACTGCCTACCTGAGGCTGGAGGCTGGAGTCAACGCCCACTCCATCAGCCGACCAATCCGGCCGAAGGGGGCGTGCCAGGGGGATTGGCCAGGTAGGATCAGGTAGGCTTACCTGCACACAAAGAAGAGGAGCCATTCTTGGGAAGCAGCCGACGGATTCAGAGCTTTAGAGCTGTCCTTGGAGCTTCGCTGGATTCCGCAGGTTCAAGGTAGGCCCTTTGGCCCTTTACATGGCCTTTGCGAGGCCTCTTTTATTTTTATTTTGTTTTGTAAATAAAAATAAAATAAAAATAAAACCAGTAAGGGTTCCCCTTCCCCCACTTGTATGCTCTGATGGGGAGGGTGGAGGGCTTGAGCCTAGGCCCCCTTTTACAAGGTTGTTCCCTTCCCCCACTCGAAGGTAGGGCCCATCGGCCCTGATGGAGGAGGGTGGAGGGCTGCGTGGGCCCCAGGTAGCTCCAGGCGCTTCCCGGGCCGGCCTGGAGGCCTTGGCCTGCACCGGGGGCCTCCCGGTCGCGCTGGCGACCCCATCCACGTGGGGGGGGTACCGCCACTCCGGACGGCCCTGCCTCCCCCCCTTGGGCTTCTTTCCGTAGGCGGGGGCCTACGAGGCCTCCCGCAGATCCTTGGCGACTCCGGCTGCTGCCAGGTCGCATGGGGGGGGGCGCCGCCGTTCCCAGCCCTCCCCCAGGAGCAGTTTGCGGTGGCGGGGGCCTCGGAGGCCTCCCGCCGATCCCCTGCGACTCCGGCTGCTGCCGGGTCGCATGGGGGGGCGCCGCCGTTCGCGCGGCCTAGCCTCACACCCCCAGGGGTTTAATGCGGCGGCGGGGGCCTCGGAGGCCTCCCGCCGATCATCGGCGACTCCGGCTGCTGCCGGGTCGCATGGGGGGGCGCCGCCGTTCCGGGCGGCCTTCCCAGCCCTCCCCCAGGAGCAGTTTGCGATGGCGGGGGCCTCGGAGGCCTCCCGCCGATCCCCTGCCGATCCCCTGCGACTCCAGCTGCTGCCGGGTCGCATGGGGGGCGCCGCCATTCCGGAGGCCTCGTGCTGGTTCCCTGTCGGCCTCTCCACCCCTCCCCAAGAGTTCTTACTGCGGCGGGGGCCTCTATGACCTCCCGCTTTCCCGCGACTCCGGCGGCGGCCGGGTCGCATGGGGGGGTGGGCGCGCCACCCCCGAGCCTCTTTTATCAGCGGCGGGGGCTGGGGAGGCCCCCCGCCAGTTCCTGGCGGCCTCGGCGCTAGCCGGGCCGCATGGGGGGGAGGAGTGCGCCATTACAGGCCGCCTCGCCACCCCCGCGCTTCTGGCAGCGGCGGGGGCCTCAGTGCCATGGCGGGCAGCCTCGCCACCTCCCCAGGTGCCTTCCCATCAGTTCAAGGCGTCCTTGGCCCGGGACGCATGGGGGGGGGGGCACTGCCATTGCCAGCTGAGGATTGCCCAGTCAGTAGGGCAAGAGACTCATTTCTTTCGGGGTCATGAGTTCGAGCCCCTTGTGGGGGCAAAACGGTTCCGGCATTGCAGAGGGTGACTAGTTGATACTTGGTGCCCTTTCCAACATGGAATTGGTTTGATTTCGGCCTGCCCATTGGGCGCTGGGCACCATGGCGGCGGCCATCTTGGGGGTGGCCGCACGGCGGCGGCCATCTTGGGGGGGGCGCATGGTGGCGGCCATCTTGGGGGTGGCCACATGGCGGCGGCCATCTTGGGGGTGGCTGCATGGCGGCGGCCATCTTGGGGGTGGCCACATGGCAGCAGCTGGTTGAAGGGTGTCATCCCGGTGCTGGACACCAGTTCACGCATGCACACGTGTGCACAGCTGCTTACACGCATGATTAACCCTTGCATTATTTGTCTTTTGCAGCTTTGGTAGCGTTGCTTGTTGCGACTCAGTTCTTGCTTTCTTACCCTGTCTAATCTAGTTTGCTGGGATCAATTTCACTGCCCTACTCCAATTATTAGCTGATTGTGATACCACTCGGTGCTTATAATTTACATCATGCCCCCCAAGCGCCAAGTCTCCCCTCCCGTCACCAGAAGGGGCACCGTGAGACATGACCCCCACAAGCCGGTAAAGGCTCAGGCGGCCGCCAAAAGCAAAGGGCGCAACGCTGGGAAAGCACGCAACAAGCCTCCCAGTGCCCCTAAGGGCAAAAAAGCTGCTGGGGGTCCCCCAAGTTCCCGCAGCCCCAAGGCCGCCGCAGGCCGGGCGGGCAAAAAGGCAGCCGCCAAAACAACCCGCAGGGAGCGCTCCGCCTCGCGCTCATCGCATGGGGGCAGTAAATCTAGATCGGAGCGTGAGGACAGCTGGGAGCGGACCATCGCCCGGCTCAGAAGGCGCCTCCAGAGATACGAGTCGCGGGAGAGTTCGGTGTCACCCTACCGTAGCAAGGGACGCTACAGCAGTAGTTCACCTGACCACCGTGCCCGCGAGGACCGATCGGTTTCGCCGGCCTCACCTTCCAGACGTAGAGGTAGGTCCCCCCGCCGTAGTTCTTTCGATAGGTGGGCGGGTGACAAGAGCCCCGAGTCGCGCAGAACGTGCCACCACGAGTCGCATGGATCATGTCACCACGGGTCACACGGAACCTGCCACCACGAGAGTCGCCGGCACGGATGCAGAAGAAGGGGATACAAGTGCAAAAGGGATTCCTCGGGATCATCCACATCCTCAGGTAGGTCCAGTTCTTGTGACAGTGGGCATGGGCGGCGCATCAAGGGTTACTGGGTCACTGGCCCGCATTCCCCGGGGCTCCCGCAATGGGTTTGGCGCCGCCGTAATCGGAGGCACAGGCGTGAGCATGGTGCCATCGCCCCATGCGGGGAGGAGGGCCTTGACTCCACAGGTAATATCAGGGAGTCTAACTTTGAACGGACTGATGACCCCCCTGGCATACGCCTCAATGCGAAGCTCAGGGAGAAGATTCTCAATGGGGAGTTCGTAGACCTCTTCTCCCTACTGTCCCCGGCCTCTAGTACCAGCCAGAAGTTTAAATCATCCGAGCAGCGGAAAAAGGATAAAAAGGTGTCCATTGAGCGTACCTTCCGCAACTGGCTCACGGGGTTTGCCACATATGCGGGGATAGTATCAGCTGCTTACCCTGATAGGGCCTGGCACCTCTACAATTACCTGCTCATCATCCTAACTGCGGAAGCCAAAGCAGGTGAGAAGGCGGCGCTCGCTTATGATCATTTTTTCAGGGAGCGCGCAGCCCAGGACCCCACCTTCAGATGGGACGTCCAGGAAAGCAAGGCGTGGTCGGAGCTTGTCGCCCCATACTTTGAGAGACAGCCGGGGTTCGATAGGCAGCAGAAGCAGGCCCCTAAAACATCAAAAAGAACCTGCTGGGAATATAATAATGGGGCCTGCTTCAGAGAAAAATGCTGTTACGCTCATGAATGCGAGCGCTGTGCGGGTTCCCACCCCATCAGCAAATGCTACAGAGGGAAGCGGCTTTTTCGTGGCCCACGGGGCTCGGGTTCCGGCGCGTCCCAGGCGGGACATGGGGCCGGAGCACCTTCTGGTGCCTCCGGATCACAGCCAGCAAAGGGCTCTTCCCGAAAATAACCACCTCCTTTCCCTAGCCCCCTCCCCCATTTCTCTCCAAGCCATGTTGCCATTCCTGCGTGTTTATCCCAACAGAGAGGCAGCAGTATACATTGAGGAGGGCTTTAGAGATGGCTTTAGGATACCGGTGCAGGGCACGCCCTCCTGCTCAGTTGCACCCAACCAGAAATCAGTACGCGAGATGCCACATATCACAGAAAGGAAAATCAGCAAGGAACGCCAGCTGGGCCGTGTGGCGGGACCATTCACCGAGCCTCCATTGCCTGACCTCATAGTATCACCTCTGGGCATCGTCCCCAAGAAGGTGCCGGGCGAGTTCCGCTTGATACATAACCTATCCTACCCAAAAGGAGGCTCGGTGAATGATGCCATTCCACGTGAGCAATGTTCAGTGCATTACGCATCCCTCGACCATGCTATCAAGCTGGTGAGGGAATGCGGCCCAGGCGCCCTCATGGCAAAATGCGACATTGAGTCGGCTTTCCGACTGCTCCCAGTGCACCCACACAATTTCAGGTTCTTAGGTTTCAAATTCCAGGACAATTGGTACTTTGACAAAGCCATGCCCATGGGCTGCTCCATAGCATGTGCAGCTTTTGAAACATTTAGCACCTTCGTGGAATGGGCCATGAAACAGAGGTCAGGTTCCCATTACATCTCGCATTATTTGGATGACTACTTCCTCGTCCGCCCTGCAGGGTCGGACGCATGCGCCAGAGCGCTGGCCTGCTTCGAACAGCTGGCAGCCGACAAGACGGAGGGCCCAACTACGGTCATATCATATCTAGGCATCGAATTAGACTCCATTAGCCAAACTTCCTGATTGCCGCAGGCCAAGCTGCAGATATTAAGGGAAATGATTAGTGCTATGCTACTCAAAGAAAAGACAACGGTCAGGGAGGTACAGGTACTCCTAGGGCACCTCAATTTCGCATGTAGGGTCATCGCACCTGGCCGTGCCTTCTGTGCGCGACTAAATCGTCTCCTGGCAGGTGGCAGGGCCCGCCACCACCACATCAGGCTCACCAAAGTTATAAAGGAGAATCTAAACACATGGTTGGCCTTCCTCAAATCTTATAACGGGGTGTCCTTCTGGCAATCCTGGCTGCAGCCAAAGGAGGAGTTCCAGATACATTCGGACGCATCAGGTCGCTGTGGTTTTGTTGTCTACTTCAGAGGCCACTGGTGTGCACAACCGTGGCCAGCATCGTGGCATGCAGCGGGTGTCACGCGTGACTTAACATTTCTTGAGTTCTTTCCAATTCTAGTAGCTCTGCGCATATGGGGGTCCCACCTCAAGGACACCAGGGTCTGCTTCTGGTCAGACAACCAGGCTGTGGTTCGGATCATCGCAAAGCAGTCCGCGAAATCAGACAGGGTGATTCGTATACTGCATCTCTTCGTGCTGGAATGCCTCAGAGGTAACACCTCCTTTTCAGCCAGGTTTATTCCAGGCCTTAATAATGAGATTGCGGATGCCTTGTCTCGTTTTCAGATGGAGCGCTTCCGAGAACTAGCGCCCGAGGCCAATCAGCTACCAGAGACATTTCTGGGGGAGCTGTGGAAGGTTGGAGAGCCGAAGTGATGGCAGGGATACTGAGTGCCCTTGCTCCATCAACGCTGCGGTCCTATACCAGAGCCTGTTCACAGTTTGAGCAGTTCAGAGCTAAGTGTGATCCGCGGCTCAGTCACGCGCCCAGGGAGTCTGAGGTTTTGAAATACTTAGTGCACCTCAAGAGGGGAGGCATGGCCATCAAAACAATTCGGATCCACAAGGCTGCGATCTCCTATTTCTGTAACTGCTCGCAGCACCCAGATCCATCCGACACTTTCCGAGTTAAAAAGCTGATAGCAGGATGGCACCGCACACACCCTCCCAGTCCGGATAGGAGAAGGCCAATCACCTTAGAGACCCTCAGTCAGATCTGGGATGTGCTCCCTCGTATATGCTGGTCCAAGCACGAGGTTAGGCTTTTCAGGGCAGCCTTCTCCCTGGCATATTTTGGTGCCCTCAGGCTGGGGGAATGCATCTGCGACAAAAAATCAACCCAACTCAGGGGGCTGACCATGAAGGACGTCAGCTTAGATGACCACAGGGTGCTCGTTAGAATAAGGGCCTCTAAGACCGACCAGCTGGGAAAAGGTGCCACCCTTACCCTGACACGCTCCACAGAGGATGGGCCCTGTCCGGTATCGGACACAAAGAGATTTATCAAAGTGCGCCCGCACGGGCCAGGCCCCCTGTTAATACACTCCACAGGCCGCCCCCTGACATGCACGCAGTTCACAGCAGTCCTGCGGAAGGCCATCCAGGCCTGCGGGGGCGACCCTGCCCACTACTCCGGTCATTCCTTCCGCATAGGGGCAGCCACTACAGCGGCGGCAAGTGGGCTTCCCCCAGAGCGCATAAAGGCATTGGGCCGCTGGCGCTCAGCAGCATTTAAGGGGTATATCCGGTAAAGGCAATGGGTTCTGACAGCTTCTGTGTGATGATTTATTTCAGGTACACACCCCAAGCGCATCTGGATCTTCGGGCATAGCATTGTATACTGGGCAGCGGTCCATGCCTCCTCGGTTCTAGCCGATAAACACCTGGGCCTTCAACCGAAGATCAGCCTCACTTGGTTTGGTCACCGCGGAATGTGCTGGGATGCGCTCATGCCCTGGCTGCGTCACGAACTCACACTCCGCCAACCACCAGACGCGCTGGTCATCCACCTTGGCGAGAATGACCTGGTTGCGCTCAAGAGCATCGTCTTGATAAAAGCGGCTATTTCAGACCTGGAATGCCTTCAGGCAGCGTACCCTAGCGTTACCATATTCTGGTCAGAACTCCTCCCACGCCTACAATGGCGCAACAACACCACCCATGTCAGACTTAACTACACTGTTGAAAAAATCAATAGGGCACTGCGCGCAGCACTCACACGCATTGGAGGCCAAGTTGTGAAGCATCCCAGCATCAAAATTTATAGGAAGGAACTATTCAGGCATGACGGCGTTCACCTCACAGCCACAGGTTGCGACCTCTGGCTGAGCGACATCAGACACAGCCTCCTGGAATGGCTGGCGGTTTCTGGGGCGGTTCAGGTGTAGGTAGTCTTGGCGGCGAGACCCCAATTTGTGGTCTCGGGTGGCGGATGCAGGCCTCGGGCGGAATCCTTTAGTCATTTACATAAAGGGGAGGGGCGTGGGGGCGGTGACCCCACGCCCTATTGCGGCGGCGATAACAGGGTTCCCGTAATTGGGCATCAAAGGGGGGGCATTTGGCGATGCCACTTGGCTGGTTATTGCCCTCCCCTTCCAGCGGCGGCGATCGGGGGGGCGGGCTATCTGCTTGAACATATGTTCTCCAGAGTTAGCCCAACCCCCACTCATGCTGGACAACCCTGAAGATCACCCCACCCCCTGCTGGGGGCTGGGAGGGATATACGCCCAATGCCTGCGCCAAGGTCTTCCTACATCTGAATTTTAATAAAGTTGTGGCCAATTTTTAATCCCATAAATACGTGGTCCTGTGTCATTATTCCACTCGGGGCTGCCCTGGGGGGCTGGGGGGACTCCGCCTGACTGCGCAAAATATGCAACAAATGTCACACAACAATCTGATCCAATACGAATAAGCCATAATAAAATATATTACTTAAAATAAACAGCTTATATAAAATAAAGTAATATTCAGTAATCCATCAGAATACAATAATATAGAATAAAGTTAACTCTCAAAATATCAACAAGAATTTCACTCTCAACAATCACAATATATCATTACTAAATGATAATCAATAAAAATAACAGCCAATTTACAATGCATAAAATACAATTCATTTAAAAAATCCATGTAAATTACATGGTGTGGAAGATGTAGCAGCAAGGAGAATGAAAGGGCATCAAGCAATATCAAAACAACAAGAACGTTTGATGAACTGAACATCTTTTCAGTCATTTGTTCAACTGCAGAAAATGTGCTTATGTTGTGGCAAATAGCTAAGTGGGCAAACATTTAGCACCGATATAGTTCTAATAAACACTCTGTAGCCTGTAATCACATAGTGTCAGAGAGTCAGCCAGCAATAAATTACACAGAGTATGTGAAGTTAACTCTTTAATAGAAGAAGCAGTGCTAGCTCAGGGCAGCCAGACCTAATGAGCACAGCAATTCTTCTCGGTAGGTCTAGCCCCTATGAGGTGGGTGTGGAGGCTGAAGATCGGGCATAGGCAAACTCGGCCCCCCAGATGTTTTGAGATTACAGTTCCCATCATTCCTGACCGCTGGTTCTGTTAGCTAGGGATGATGGGAGTTGTAGTCCCAAAACATCTGGAGGGCCAAGTTTGCCTATGCCTGCTGAAGATCCTCGCCTTCCCACAGCAGCCTACATCTCTCCTCCTCCCTGGGATCCTTCCCAAGCAATCTGAGACCCTTCCAGCATGCCTGCCTCTGCTCCTCCCTCTTCATACCTCTAGTCCTGGGAGACCAGTGGGGAGGGGAGCTTGTTGCAGAGGAGGGAGAGACTGCCTGGCTTCTTCAGCAGCCTGCCTCATCTCTGCCTCTTGGCCTTTCTCCTTTCTTCCTTCTGCCTCTGATTCTGGACTGCTCTCTGCCTCTTCCTGCTCACCAAACCCTGTTACTTCTTCAGCTTCTGACACCTCCTCCTCCCAGTCTGCTCCCGCTTCTCCCTCTGACTACCCACCATCCCACCACCGCTTCCCGGGCTCTGAGCCTTCTTCCCTTGGGGGTTTCCCAGCTGGTGCCTCCCACCACTCTACTGCGTCCAGCCAGCCCATGGCACACAGGGCAGTGGCTCCCAAATTTTAAGGGGGGCACCTGGAAATGGCTGCCCTGTGTGTATAGGACAGCTTTTATACATAAATTGTGCAACCTGCTCAACTGCCACCTATCTCTATACTGGGTCCAGGCACAGTTTTATGCATGGCTTATGTAGACCAGGCCTAAAGAACACTCACCCACTGATTCCTGAAGAGTCCAGGGCTGCTCATTTTGTCACACACAGCTCTATCATGGAAAGCTGGGCAATGGTTTATGTGGCATCAAAACAGACTGTCTAAAGCAAAGCAAAACAAAACACAGGATGTGGAACAACTGGCAAAATGGTCAAGAGGCATCTCAGGGTGCTTGAACTGTCTCTTGCCATTTGGCTGGTGGGTGGCATTCAACTAAGCTTTACTCTGAGGAGACCCATTAAAATGGATAAACATGACTAAGTTGACCCATTACTTTTGGTGTGTCTTACTCTGAGTAAAGCCTTGGTGAACGCATTCCAAAATATCTGTGTGCAGAATTGGCTACAGAGGGAAAATTCAAGTGCGATGTTCTGTCATGGTATTCTGTGAGTACAGTGATGCCGTCTCCGCTCCCTCTTCTGCAAGCCCTTTACCCTTTGCTTTTGCAAGACAAGTCCAGCAGAAGGGGCTCAGCAACCTTTGCAAGAAATACAGGATTGATTTTTGAAATAAATAAAATAAATTTATGAGGAGAACTGGGCAAAATATTGCAAAAAAGAGAGAACGATTTCATAGTTCAAGGCCAAGAAATGCACTGACTGAAGTGTATCTTGGCTTTGATAAGGCTTTTCATTCAGTTTGGTGCACAAAAGAAAAGGAAGCAGGGCAGATTAAAGGGAAGCCCTTGCTCTGCATTAGGTAGTGATTTGACTGTGAGCTCCATCACACACAGAGAGTAATTATGTGTGGTTCTGTGTCAAATGGCCAGGGAGGGGTTGAGGAGCTTCCCCAAGTGGGCAATCTCTGACCAGCACTACTGCTGCTGCTGCTAACTCCCACTTTGAGGCAAGCACTTTATTAGCAACTTTCATAATACAAGCCCCACTCTCTAATCAGATCTCTGATGAATGGCTAAGAGTTGGATGGACTAGAAGGTGTACAGAGGCAAAAGCTGAAACTGGAATGATTCTAATGAACAGATGAATTGGAATGGAAAAGTTAGGAAGTAATAGTTCCACTCTTTGATGGGTGAATTAAGTGCCAGGATAAATATCAAATAGTGAAATTTAGACTACAATTTTATGGGGCACAAATGAAAGCATACTTATCTTTATTAAAGTTATCACCCATATTTCTGCAAGCTAACAAAAGCAAACATGATGTGTGAGTGCAATAGAAATAGTACAAAAGAAAGAAAGAGTGAGATTTGCATATGTATAACGTGTTGTGTAGATTCAAATTTAGGATCAATATTGGAGAGGGAAGAAACATTCTAGTTGTCAGTGCTTAACACTGAACAACGGGTGCCAGCAAGATGGGGTCCTCCACCCAAACTGAAACAAGTGTCTCTGGGAAATTAAAGTAGTGGGTAGTTGGGGTCTCATTGGGACGTCCCCATCATTGGAGGAAAGGCAAAGGTAAAGGGACCCCTGACTGTTAAGTCCAGTCGCGAACGACTCTGGGGTTGCGGCGCTCATCTCGCTTTACTGGCTGAGGGAGCCGGCATACAGCTGTGGCCAGCATGACTAAGTTGCTTCTGGAGAACCAGAGCAGCGCACGGAAACGCCGTTTACCTTCCTGCCGGAGCGGTACCTATTTATCTACTTGCACTTTGCCGTGCTTTCGAACTGCTAGGTGGGCAGGAGCTGGGACCGAACAACGGGAGCTTGCTCTGTCGTGCGGATTCGAACCGCTGACCTTCTGATCGGCAAACCCTAGGCTCAGTGGTTTGGAGCAGGTCAAAGCAAAAGAAAAAGGTTTATAACAGCAGAGACAGAAGGAGATCTGCAGCCAACACAAAAAATCTGTGCCACCTTCTCACCAGGTCCCTGGTGAGAGCCTAATCTCTTAGCACTAGGAAAAACAACCAATCACACTTTGGTTTTTCCACAGCCCTTGGGATAAAGACTGCCTTAGTCTTTATTCCAGGTCCTTATGGTGCATCTCATACAGGTGCCTTGGAAAGTGATAAAAATGTGTGTTTTCCCCACTTTCAAGAGAATGATGTGTTACTCAGTAGCAAAATTAGTAAACCCTAGATTAAAATTCTAACTTCAGGCTTGGGCATCACTTTTTAAAAAAAGACATTAAAAGGTTTGAAACCAATACATGTGGGGAAGAAGAGGTTAAGTGAACTGGCATGTGAATACTCTTAGGTCAGAGAAAATTGAAAAGAGAGAAGATTGTCCTTGTATCTGTGAATGACTGTTTTAAATCCAATGGGGGGCAATTATTCCCCTAGTTGATAAGAGCAGAACAAGAAGTACTAGGCTTAGTCTGCAAAAGGGAAATGTAATTGCATATAAAAATGATTTTAAGAAAGACCTTAATGATTAGATTGGAACAATCAAATAAGCTGTCAAAAGGCAAGACAGAATTCCTTCCAATAGAGCTAATCAATCATAGGCCTTGATATCTGTTTATATATATATATATCAATAACCTAGAGATCGTTCATTCAGCCCTGCTTCTTATGCACAAGTGAAGAGATATCACCAACTTTTATTAGTCCTATAATTCTGCAAATGAAAATGGGGGAGCCAAGTCACCAACCCCACCTTACCTGCTGTTGCTTCTTTAGGATAAACAGGTACCTGGGATCTTTTTCTCAACTACCCAGTAATTCTAATCCAGTGTAAAAAAAACGCTTCAGTTTTGTTTGTTTTTTAAAAAATAATTATTAGAAAAAGGGAAAGTCAGTAAACATAACACTTGACACTACATAAAGACATAACACTACATAAAGACATTTGTTTCCTTCATCGCTGCCTCAGAATCTTCCCCTCCTCCCTTGGGAAAGTGGTGGGTCCTCTTTTGTCCTTTGGGATACATTCTCCTGCTCCCCTTTGAAGTTTGATGTCCCACTAGACTAGACTGTGCACATCACAGCAACTATAGCATATTGTCATGTTGCATAAAACAGACATATTTCCTTTTTCTGTTGTGCAGTTAGTCGGTTAGTTTTCTTACACAGAAATGGCTTCATCTGCAACATTTATAAGCCTATCCATTGAGAAGCCAGGCTAATTGTACGCCAGTCTCTCCATAGGTACATTTCCCCTTTCCCCCTCAGTCCTTCATATGAAAGTAGATGGTTTTAACAAGGAATTGGGAACAGGGGAAATGCAGCCTACTGAGTCTTACCACTGGTCCATATAGTTCAGTATTACCTCCATTGCCTGGCAGCAGAGAGGATCTCTACCCGCCATACCTGGAGAGGCTGGGGATTAACTGGGGACCTTTTGTATGCAAAGCACGGCCTGCACCCCCCAAGCCATGGCCGTCTCTCTGCTCCACTCTCAGCTTCCATTATGAGGAAAACTGTTCCTGGATCTGTGAAGCTGCTCCTCTGCTTGTTCATAGTGTATCTGCCCTCGTCTCCAGTGACCTTGGTTCACTTGTTATCCTTGGTTTTGCAAAGGTGGTTATTTCACAGTCATCTGAATCACAGTCAAACAGCAAGTCATCTATTGTCTCCTGCTTGGACAAAGATTGGATATTAGAAGATGGCACAGATGACGGACTCTTTGCTTCCCACCTAGTTGTTGTCTCCTTCACTGACTCATTTCCTGGCAACCTAACACACTGTCTTATAGGCAATGTATTATTTCTATGAAGAATTCTCAGATCATGTCTGCCCTTCTCCCATACATACTGGAATTTCAAGTAATTTCTCTGCTGCTGTAAATGGCTCTGACTTCCATCTGTTTCTTGATCTGCTTTTCCCTTCAAATGCCATCTTTCTTTTTGACAGACTCCAGAAAGCAATTCTTGCTCTTGTATTCTTCTGTCAAACTGTGTCTTCTTCTGTACATTTCCTAGTTGCTTCCCTAGCCAAGTGATCTGCTTTCTCAAGTTGTTTCCACTCTTCCACAGACTGCAAGTCTCGGGACCACTGCCAGATGGAGTCACCCCAAAACAAATGTCTTTGGACAGCTGTGCATCTTTCTCAAATGCCAGATAATCCAGAGCAGTTCTCGTAGCATCATTTCTTGTGCAGCCCTAAGCATGAACCAGTCCAACCTATACTCTGCTTCCAGTTGCTCTTTCACTCTGTGGTGAGTGTTTCAATCATATTCAGGTGTGTTCTGTTAGCATATAATCCACAGTTAATCCTTCTGTGGGTGATAAAGTATAATCTGGGGTTTCTCAGCTCATTTGCTAGCAATGCCCCCAAAGTCTTCCAATTTCTGCATTAACTTCACAAAAACAGTACCCAAACTGCCTTGCTCCTCTGGCAATCTTCCTTCCCCTTCCTAAAGCAGGGAATGAGACCAATCCTGCACCCACCTACCTGGATGTCAGTAAATTTAGTCTTAAAAGTTCCAGCACCCACTCCTAGTCCCCAGTCCATGGATAGCTGTGAGTCCAAAATTACTTCCAGGCTGCACACCCAGTCTTTCAGGGTAACAGTTACTGCATTCAGAACCAGGGAGTCCCCCACACCTGTGCACCCCTTGCCCCCCTAAAAGTTGTCCTTTGGTCTTGTCAGTATCCATTACTTGTCATCCGTCCTCCAACCACCTCCAGACACTCACACAGGACATTCACCGCCTTCACTGGTTGCAATTTAAAGGAGATCTGACTCTTAATTAATAATAAAAGTACAAATAGATCCTTTATTTCTGCTAGATGCCTTCATCCCCCCCCCCAATCTTTCTCTCTTTTGACTTTCATGTAGCTCCATAAACTTCAATGTTATTCCTTTTTCACACTGCTGTAAGTGAAACCTAAATAAACCTATGAATTTTGCAGCTGGTTGTGCTCTACATAATGAGAGGAGCAGACACCTCACACCCGATATCTTCTGAATTAATTTTTTGTAGCTTGGAGTGATTATTAATAAATATATATATTTCTGTTGCTGCATTGCCTTTTTTCTCTGACACAGAGTCCACATGGCCAAGAATAGAAAGGGAAGTTTAATTCTGCTCCCATATCATTTCCCTTTATATTATAAAGTCTTTGCTTTCCAATTTCTTCCTCCCTCTTTTTGTTGCTTTCTGGCACTGGAGTAGTTTTGGGCTGTGTTCACTGCTGCGCATGTTTCCCACCACTGCTGGAAATCTGTCAGGAAGCGGAGACTCAGGCAAATGCCTGTCAGCTTCCTTCACAGCTTTGGTGAAACCAAACCCTGCAAATGCTGGGATCAAGCGACATTCACCTCTGAATTGTTCATTTTCATGACAGACTGAACTGTGTGGTCAATACATGCTGTTATTTTCTTCTTATTCGCTATATGGTCAAAAGAGAGATTGCAATCTCTTAGGCACCTCTTTCTGCTATTAATACCTAGTTATACCACGTTTTATTTTTTAAAACGTGATGTGTGTTTTTAGAAATCAGAGCCCAGTTATAGGTTGGTTCTTTTCTTCTGAGGTTAATGAGTTTGTGGGTAAATCCCTGAGGGTAAATCTTTGCTTTATGTAAGGAGGTTGCCAAAAATGTTGCACACAGTTGACATTACAAACAAATTTTGGAAGTTCCTACTCAGGCTCTAACTATGTGTCATTATCAAGATGATCAGCAGTCACAGCAAGATTGCTGTGTTGCTTTAAAATGGTACTGGCAAAGGAAGGCAACAGGGGCAGCAGATCCAGCCTCCAAGGAGTGCATTTCTCGCTGCTGCTGCTGCTGCTGCTGCTGCTGGATTTGCCAGCTCCTTGGCTTCCAGCCCACTGTCACCTCCACAGCTACTGTTCTCCTCTCACCCCTAGGGAGGAAATGGCAGGGGCAGCCCACAGCAGTCTCCTGGGCTCTGCACCTGCCTGGTGTAATATAATATATAATATATAATATATAATAATATAATTTATTATTTATACCCCGCTCATCTGGCCGGGTTCCCCCAGCCACTCTGGGCGGCTTCCAAAAAAACAGAAATTCTAAAATACAGAAATCCATCAAACATTAAAAGCTTCCCTAAACAGGGCTGCCTTGAGATGCCTTCTAAAGGTCTGGTAATTGTTCTCTTTGACCTCTAGTGGGAGGGCATTCCACAGGGTGGGTTCCACTACCGAGAAGGCCCTCTGCCTGGTTCCCTGTAACTTGGCTTCTCGTAATGAGGGAACCGCCAGAAGGCCCTCGGAGCTGGACCTCAGTGTCCGGGCAGAACGATGGGGGTGGAGACGCTCCTTCAGGTATACCGGACCGAGGCCGTTTAGGGCTTTAAAGGTCAACACCAACACTTTGAATTGTGCTCAGAAACGTACTGGGAGCCAATGTAGGTCTTTTAGGACCGGTGTTATGTGATCTCGGCGGCCGCTCCCAGTCACCAGTCTAGCTGCCGCATTCTGGATTAGTTGTAGTTTCCGGGTCACCTTCAAAGGTAGCCCCACGTAGAGCACATTGCAGTAGTCCAAGCGAGAGATAACTAGAGCATGCACCACTCTGGAGAGACAGTCAGTGGGCAGGTAGGGACTCAGCCTGCGTACCAGATGGAGCTGATAAACAGCTGCCCTGGACACGGAGTTGACCTGTGCCCCCATGGACAGCTGTGAGTCTAAAATGACTCCCAGGCTGCGCACCTGGTCTTTCAGGGGCACAGTTACCCCATTCAGGACCAGAGAGTCCTCCACACCCGCCCGCCTCCTGTCCCCCACAAACAGTACTTCTGTCTTGTCAGGATTCAATCTCAATCTGTTAGCCGCCATCCATCCTCCAACCGCCTCCAAGCACTCACACAGGACCTTCACCACCTTCACTGGTTCTGATTTAAAAGAGAGGTAGAGCTGGGTATCATCAGCATACTGATGGACACCCAGCCCAAACCCCCTGATGATCTCTCCCAGCGGCTGCATATAGATGTTAAAAAGCATGGGGGAGAGGACAGAACCCTGAGGCACCCCACAAGTGAGAGCCCAGGGGTCTGAACACTCATCCCCCACCACCACTTTCTGAACACGGCCCAGGAGGAAGGAGCGGAACCACTGCATGACAGTGCCCCCAGCTCCCAAGCCCTCTAGACGGTCCAGAAGGATGTTATGGTCAATGGTGTCAAAAGCCGCTGAGAGATCCAGCAGAAAAAGGAAACAGCTCTTACCTTTGTCCCTAGCCCGCCGGAGATCATCGACCAGTGCGACCAAGGCAGTTTCAGTCCCATGATGAGGCCTGAATCCTGACTGGAAGGGATCCAAATGGTCCGCTTCTTCCAGGCGTGCCTGGAGTTGTTCCGCAACCACTTGCTCAATCACCTTGCCCAAGAATGGAAGATTTGAGACTGGGCGATAGTTGGCCATATTGGCCGGATCTAAAGATGGTTTTTTAAGAAGCGGTTTAATAACCGCTTTCAGCGGGTCTGGGAAGGCTCCCTCATGGAGAGAAGCATTTACCAACCCGCGAAGCCCATCGCCCAGCCCTTCCTGGCTAGCTTTTATAAGCCAGGATGGGCAAGGATCAAGGAGACAGGTGGTTGGTTTCATTCGTCTAAGCAGCCTGTCCACATCCTCGGAGGTAACAGATTGAAATTGATCCCACAAAACCTGACTGAGCTTTCTCTTTCCACCTTTGATGGCCTTTGATTCCCACTTCAACCATCAGGTAAGGTGGGTTATCTGACATGTCAAAGTTGCTGGTGTGAATAGAAATTTCCTATGCATTATCTTTTTCAAGTTATAGTGAAGGGTGAGAATTGGGGAAATGTTACATGCATGCACGATGCACCTTTTTAAAGCAACAAGGACCAGAGTTGCTTCTGGGGGATTAGTGCGTGAGGAACTGTGAGGAAAGGCGAAACAGTTCTGAGAGACAGGTGGTTGGTGGCACATGAATTTACTTATGGGAAATCATTCCAGTTTGGCACATTCTATGGGTACAGGAATCTTACCTTCACCTCAGTGGATTCTTCCCCCATAAAGTTCTGCTATTAGCACTCAGGAAAGAAATACGATGCTCCCACCATCTATACAAGAAGAGGTTTCCGTCTCTGCTACTGGCTGATGTCAGGTCACCCAACTTGGAGTGTTGTATAGACTGGATTCAAAGCAGGTACATGTAAACCCAAAGTATAAGCATTTTGCTTCCACCAACAATGACAAATCTCTTCAGTCTGTGCTGCTCACAAATTGAAGCCGAATCCAGGCAGGGCAGAAGTGTTGTTGGTTGATGGACCAATCACAAGGGGACATTATTCTTGAAGGAGCAGGGACAAAGCTTGTGTTTGCCCTGAGACCCTGGTCTGCTTTAAGTGGTTTTGGTCCAAAATGCAGATTTTTATACATTACTAGCTATTCCCGGCTGTCTGTTAAATGGAAACGAAATAGAGAGTGCCCCATCCCCCCCACCTTCAGACTGTTGGGAGTATGTCGCATGTCTGTGCACTTCTGTTGTATATTGCTTTTGTTCTCTGCTGTGCTGATGTAGAAGGAGGGACGTGTTGTTTTTCTCTCTCCTAAGATATGCTTAATAAACGCCTGTAAATATGCCAACACGTCTCTCTCTCTCTCTGTGGACGCTCAAGCTACATGAACTCTGCAACAGCGTATCTAGCCTCTTAGAGTCTAGATCGATACCAGCTGGCTGCACCGGAGGGTTGAGACACCCAGCCGGCCAGGGGGTGACGGAGCCCTGGCGTCTACGGTGTCTGCCAACACAGACTCCCCCCCCCATTCATCCTTTCCAAAGGCACGGCCCACCCCCCACTCAGCGCCCCCGTTTCTCACCCCAGCCACATGATGTCACGCTGCATGAAGTAATCTTCCTCCCGCGTGATGGCACCCATCACCCAAACTCCTCTCTCTCTCCCACCCTCCCACCCCATGTGCTTCTTGGGGTGGGCCTGCTCCCCTGGCTGGGCTATGCCATGTTATTGTGATGTCACAGCAGATGTTATCCAGGCGATGTTTTAAGTTAGAAATCATGTTCTAACTTGTCACAGGTGAGACATCTATATAATCTAGGTATATAAAAACACTCGTGTACGGTGTGCCAACGTTGTGTCCGAGTTTCAAAGCGATCAGTCAAGTGCTTTCGGAGCTTTTCGATTAGGGCCATTGTCATCTTTATAATAATAATAATAATAATAATAATTTTTTTATTTGTACCCCGCCCATCTGGCTGAGTCTCCCCAACCACTCTGGGCGGCTTCCAATTGAATATCAAAACAATACAGCAATATTTTTATTGATATAGATTTCTGCATGGTCCTGGGTATGTCAGTCCACCTTCCTTAATTTTCCTTAATTTTCTTTTTCATATTGAGATTGATGATTGGTAGACATTCTCATGCTCCTGAAAAGCTTTTTTTTCAAATGGAACACTCAGTGCAAAGGCAGAAAAGGCCGGAAAGGGCTTTTGGGAGCCTGCACATAGTAAGTTATGTTTTAAATTGACTCATGACATAACTGCTGGAGGATCTCTTATGCCAATGTATTGTTCATGAATGGCTCCATTCAAAACTATCATTTTAGCAGCAGACTTTCAAGAGGCTTTCATCAAGAGGGTCACTAAAGATGGAGAGTCAGGCTGCGCTATCAGCTGAGTTAGGTGATGTTCCTGACTGGCTTGGAATCCTGCACTTGATATGCCAGCTTTACATGGGCAGAGTTTTTCATCCAGGCTCCTACTGACATCAATTAACCCTTTGCAGAACACACTCATATATAACTGTAGAAACCATCTTTGGAGTCTTGTGCTTGAAATCTGTTCTTATTCCACAGCCATGGCACTTGGGGACAATTCTTGTGCTGCCAATGTAACAAAAGTGTCGTTTTTTGCATATGCAACACATTCATTCTCCTCCCAGCAGAGCTTGTGCTTTGAGAGAGGGATCGTTCTTATTCTGCCAAGGGGCATTCAATTGACCTCAAGTAATTTCCTAGATTTGTCTGGTTTCAGCAAATTCAGCTGGTATCTTATTTTCAACATATTTTCATGATATTTGTTCGTTCCAAGGAGATGTGCTGATGCATCTTAAGTTATGCTAGATGACAAGCCCTCTGGCCTCAGCACCTTTGAGGCTACAGTGGCACCTCGGGTTACGTACATGATCCATTCCGGGGTGCCGTTCACAACCCAAAAAGTACGTAACCCGAACAGCGCTTCCACGCATGCGGGAAAGCGTGATAGTGCGCTTCTGCGCATGCACGAACTGTACAGAACGCTTCTGTGCATGCACGTGCGGTGAACCCGGAAGTAAACACTTCCGGGTCTACCACATTCGCAACCCGAAGTGTACGTAATCGAAGGTATGACTGTACTTTATTGCAAAGCAAATCAAGAGTCTGCAAACATCCTCTTTTAATACAATGCGCAGAAGGATGCACATGATGGCATGCACATGCATCTATATATAGGGTTTTTTAAAAAAAATTTTTAGAGACTTTCCTCTTTGTAAGGCAATTAGATATTAACATCTGATTTGGTAGGATCAGGTGATCAAGGAACGATAACTGTTTTTATCATTGTTTGAGGGTATTAGGATGTAGTAAGTGTTTTCATCATTGCTTAGGGCAGGGGTGTCAAACTCAAATTCATCGGGGGCCGCATCAGCAGTTTGGTCACCCTCAAAGGGCCGGTTGTATCTGTAGGACTATGTGTCCACTCTTTATTATCATAAATTATTGTCACTGCAATCAATTATTACTGTTTTTTGTAATAATGTAAGTAATAACTAGCTCTGAAAGCAGAAACATAGTCAGAATAATGGCAAGTAGATATTCAAATGTACAATTATTGTGTTGTTGTTGTTGTTTAGTCGTTTAGTCGTGTCCGACTCTTCGTGACCCCATGGACCATAGCACGCCAGGCACTCCTGTCTTGCACTGCCTCCCGCAGTTTGGTCAAACTCATGTTCGTAGCTTCGAGAACACTGTCCAACCATCTTGTCCTCTGTCGTCCCCTTCTCCTAGTGCCCTCAATCTTTCCCAACATCAGGGTCTTTTCCAAGGATTCTTCTCTTCTCATGAGGTGGCCAAAGTATTGGAGCCTCAGCTTCACGATCTGTCCTTCCAGGGAGCACTCAGGGCTGATTTCCTTAAGAATGGATAGGTTTGATCTTCTAGCAGTCCATGGGACTCTCAAGAGTCTCCTCCAGCACCATAATTCAAAAGCATCAATTCTTCGACGATCAGCCTTCTTTATGGTCCAGCTCTCACTTCCATACATCACTACTGGGAAAACCATAGCTTTAACTATACGGACCTTTGTCGGCAAAGTGATGTCTCTGCTTTTTAAGATGCTGTCTAGGTTTGTCATTGCTTTTCTCCCAAGAAGCAGGCGTCTTTTAATTTCGTGACTGCTGTCACCATCTGCAGTGATCAAGGAGCCCAAGAAAGTAAAATCTCTCACTGCCTCCATTTCTTCCCCTTCTATTTGCCAGGAGGTGATGGGACCAGTGGCCATGATCTTGGTTTTTTTGATGTTGAGCTTCAGACCATATTTTGCGCTCTCCTCTTTCACCCTCATTAAAAGGTTCTTTAATTCCTCCTCGCTTTCTGCCATCAAGGTTGTGTCATCTGCATATCTGAGGTTGTTGATATTTCTTCCGGCAATCTTAATTCCGGCTTGGGATTCATCTAGTCCAGCCTTTCGCATGATGAATTCTGCATATAAGTTAAATAAGCAGGGAGACAATATACAACCTTGTCGTACTCCTTTCCCAATTTTGAACCAATCAGTTGTTCCATATCCAGTTCTAACTGTAGCTTCTTGTCCCACATAGAGATTTCTCAGGAGACAGATGAGGTGATCAGGCACTCCCATTTCTTTAAGAACTTGCCATAGTTTGCTGTGTTCGACACAGTCAAAGGCTTTTGCATAGTCAATGAAGCAGAAGTAGACGTTTTTCTGGAACTCTCTAGCTTTCTCCATAATCCAGCGCATGTTTGCTATTTGGTCTCTGGTTCCTCAATTATTGTACAATTTATTGAAAAATGATTTTTGGTAACTGCACTGGGTGGTGGAGGCTCGCTAGGGTTTCATGCAGGACCTTTGCAGAGCTACTAGTACCTGGAGATGCTGGGGTCCTTCTGCATGCAGGACAGATATTCTGCCAGTGAGCCACCACCCTTCACCAAAGGGACTGGCTGAGGTTGACTCACTGGAGCTGCTCTCCTGGTTCCAGGGTTTAAGGGCCAGAAGTATAAAGCAGCATCCTATGTTTCTGAGGAGAGGGAGAGGGAGGGGAGGGGCGGGAGGAAGGGAGGAAGGAAAGAGGGGAGAGAAAGAAGAGTAGGAAATAAGGAAGAGAATAAAGAAGGAAAGAAAAAGAAAGAGGGAGAGAAGACGGAAAGGGAGAAAGAAGGAAGGAAGTAGAGGGAAAGAAAGAATAAGAATTAGGGAGAGGAAGAAAGTTGGGAAGGACGGAAGGAAGGAAGGAAGGAAGAAAGAAAGAAAAGAGGGAGCAGGAGGGAGAGAGGAAGGAAAGATGTGAGAGAAAGAAGAGTAGGAAAGAAGGAATAAAGAAGGAAAGAAAAAGAAAGAGGGAGAGAAGACAGAGATAAAGAAGGAAGGAAGGAGAGGGAAAGAAAGAATAAGAACGAGAGAGAGGAAGAAAGAAAGGGAAGGGTGGGTCGCCGCCTTGATTCAGCGCCAGAAAAGAGCGTGAAGGGACCCAGGGGCAAAAAGCATTTCCTGTGCAGCGTGAGGCAGTGGGTGTCCGTTTTAGGAGAAGTGCGTAAAGCCTCAGAGTTGCACGTTCGTGAGGCTGAGCCGCGGCAGGAGGAGGAGGAGGTGAGGCAAGAGGAGGAGGCTTGCTGGGTCGGTGCCCGGCAGCGCCGTGCGGAGAGTCCCGAGCCTCTGGGACGCAGCAGTGCTCTGTAGCACTTTGAATCCTCCTCCTCCTCCACGCGGCGCTGCTGGGTGCTTTGTTTGTGCTTCAGCAGCAGCAGCAGAAGCAGCAGCCGTTTCCAGGCGCCGAGCCGTGGCAGGAGGAGGATTCAAAGTGCTACAGAGCACTGCTGCGTCGCAGAGGCTCGGGACTCTCCGTGCGGCGCTGCTCCGGCCGCCTTTCTACCCCCCCGACCCCAGCTCTTTGTCGGCGCTTTGTCGGCGCGGCGCTTCAGCAGCAAGGTCCCGCTGCTGGGTCCCGCTGGCTGGGGCGCTCGGCGGGCCACATGACGAGGTCTGGCGGGCCGGATTTGGCCCCCGGGCCTTGTGTTTGACACCCGTGGCTTAGGGTAATATGTCTCATTACTCTGATTTGAAGAACAGTAATAGACACAAGAAGAGCTGCCTGGATCAGGCCCATGGCCCATCTGCAAGAAGATGCCAGCTGGGAGCCCCAAAGAAGGACCTGCGTTCCTACTGCCTTTGAGACAGCATCAACTGCATCAAACAAATGCAGTTACAACAATTTATCACTGATGCCTGTCATCAAAACTCAAACAAGCTCAAGAAAATGCTCATCAGTCAAATGTGTTGTTCTTAGTTTTGAGCACGGGTATGATGTGAGAATTAGCAGGGATTTGAACTGGGAGTCCAGTGAAGGCACCTGCCTGATGTCAATAGGCAGGGAGTTCCAAAGTGTGAATTGTGGGTGGCATCCATCTGTTTCAAGAGACAATGGAGTGCACCTTGAGGGTGAAGCCAACCCCCTGTGTTAGCAGCACTGAAGTGACCTCCCTGGGGGGCAAGGTTGGACAGGTCAAATAAAGGTCAATCTAGTCCAGTATAGTATTGCCTTTTGCCCGAATTTGTATTTGTTTGTTTGTTTGTTTGTTTGTGTGTTTGTGTGTTTGTTTTGTCATTCTCCTTATTTAGGAAAAATATCCACTTTTTAAGGGGAAGACATTTTGTGATTTGAAAGGCTATATGCAAATGTTCAAAGTGTTAAGCACATTTTTAACTAAAATGTGAATATAAATGCATTAATGTTGTGTTGCATAGAGTTTGTAGTAATGGTACACAAACGTCTAAAACATTCGTTCTGCTGCAAACTTTTGGACAAAAGAAAAAGTTTTCTCTGTGGTCATGGTTACATCTGAAGTACTTTAGATCAAGATATTCTAGTTAAACTTGTGGCTTTATCCTTTGTGACAGTTAGAAATTAATGTGAGCCATTCCCCCCCCCCAAAAAAACTAGAAAAACAGTAAGAGAAAAGAAAAAAATAGAAAAAAAATCTCTCATTGCCCTTAATTTGCTTTCTGACAGAATAAGAGCATCAACAATAATATTAATCATCATTACTATTACAGTCATTAAAAAGAAATACATGTGAGGACATATCATAGAATAGAATCACAGAGTTGGAAGAGACCACAAGAGCCATCCAGTCCAACCCCCTGCCAAGCAGGAAATATAAGAAGAGGGAAGGAAAATACGCAAAAATGTGGTTTGTTTTGTGATACTTTTGTTTCTGTTATTGCTCATACAGAAGGAAGAATTCCTGAGGAACCCAGCAGGCGGCAGCAAGGCCCATTGGGGTTATGAACTATGAGGAAGCAAATCACACTGTAAACTTTAAATTGCCCTTTCAAATGGGGAGGATTAAGGAGAGGAGAGAGAAGAAGAATCAGAAGCAAAAGTCCACACTGGTGGATGTATGCCATTTTATTAAGTTAAAAGATTTAATTCTCACTTTTAGTCCAAAGATCCCAAAGGTGACTAAATGTCTATCCCTACTCAGCTTTGTCCCACCCCAGAACTGATTACGGTACATGGATTCTGCTGTTTAATGTGCACACTCATCGTCACGTAGCTTCATTAATTCTTTGTTCATGTGATGTTCCTCCCTCATTCTGGATTGTCTCAAAACAAGGATACCCCCAAAGGGAAAGGGTCTGAGAAAATATAGATTGAGGAAGGAGAAAGTGTGGGAATGCAGTGGTTTGGAGGAGAATGTCATGTGGACCGTGGAGTTTACTATCCACATTAAGCAACATGTTGGGTGAGTAAAATATTGTTTAGCTTAAACAAAGTTCATGACAATGGTATGTCACTCCACAATATAAGAGCATAAGAACAGCCCTGCCGGATCAGGCCAAAGGACCATCTAGTCCAGCATCCCATTCTCACAGAAGTCAGCCAGATGCCTGCAGGAAGCCCCAAAGCAGGACCTGAACCCAACAGCAGCATTCTCCTCTCTTTCCCAGCCACTGGAATACAAAAGCATGCTGCCTCTGACAGTGGAGGAGGCGGGACATGAGGAGTCCTCATGGTTGGTGGCTGTGGACTGCCTTAGGCTCTGTGAATTTGTCAAATCCTCTTTCAAAGCCATTCATGTTGGTGGCTGTCCCTGCATTTTGTGGGAGCAAATTCCATAGTTGAATTATGTGCTGTGTGAATCTCCCACACTTGGCCCTGAATTCTCTACACCATTCCTAATCTTATATACCTTACTTGTCCTCCCTTTTTGCCTTTTTTAAATGAACTAAAAGGTCTCAAATGTTGTAACTTTTCCTCATACAAGAATTGTTGGATCATTTTGTTTGCTCTTTTATGAAAAAATTCCATCTCTACAAGATCCTTTTTGTATTGTAGGATATGTGGTACACAGTATTTTAAGTGTTGTCTCACTTTAGATTGGTATAATGGCATTATGATATTGATTGCTAAAATAGGACTTGCCTTTTTCAGAGCTTCTAGAAACTGGACCACCGTCTTTATCAAGCCATCTGCTGTGACCTCGAGGTCTTGTTCATGGTCAGGAACCACCATTGGCAAATATGTGGAATCTTCTGTTTTTTATTCACATTAAGAGTGAATAATCCATAGTCACATCCCAGACTGTGGTGGGTGAACCTTGCTCCTAAAAGTTTGGTCAAAATTAAACGGTTCAGGAAATCCAACCAGACCAAATTTCATAAAAACATACATAGACTTTACTAAAACAAAACTCTACAAGAGAGGAAAAACTCTAAATAATTACACATATTAAAATAGCTCAGAAGGTAAAAAAACAACAAACACTAACTTATCCAGCTAATTAACATAAACACTCACACTTAAATCTCAGTAGGCTGAGGAACAGAACAAAATGCTGTCAAAAGCCCAAATAGTTGCTGACCTCGGCTTGGCCAGCTTCCAAGAGCTCCCACCAACCCAGGTTTTATGGGGAATTGGACCATGGGCATTCACCTCTTCCAACCAATTACCTTGTGACACCAGCCTTGAGGCTTTAAACCATTCCCATAAACCTGTCTTAAAAGGGTGGTATCACCACATAGACATACACATGAATATTGCCATTACATTACATTTCAGGTGTGTACTTAGACTATTTTATATATACTTAAAAAGGTAAATATGGCCAACACAATTTCAAACATGCATCCTACAAGAGTGCCTAGATTGGTTGTAGCTCCCTCTTGAGAGAGCTCTTAATTACAAATGCAGATTTCAGTGTGTGAAATGACCCTAAGCTCATGTACGAAAAAGCTCCTAGATCTTGGAGTTGGGAATGGGCAATGGCCTAGGGATGTGAGGCCATCTGTCTTGGAAACAGCTGTACTCATTTTGAGCATGAGAAAATCATAAATCATGGACAGAAACATTGAGATATATCATTGACTGTTTTATTTTTGGAAAGGATAATTAACAGCAATATTTGCAAATCCTGCTGAATACCCATCACATTTTATTGACGTAGCTTAAGCAAATAGCCAAGCTGTATGATTCTTACATTAGAGACACAGTCCAATAAGAATTAATAGATCCTCTTCTCTTTCATCTGACCTTTTAAAGTTTCTTGGGAAATCAAAGGAGCATCAATTCTGACTCTTTCCAAAAATGTGCCCTTTCCACACAAACAGGATAATTTCCTGGCTAACATGCAAAGACCATAAACTCTCTCATTTTTTTTTATTCCCCTAAGGATATTTTATCCCAGATAAAAGCTTTAATATTTTAGTGATTCTTGTGGGCAACTTCACTTTCCTTTGTTTACAAATACCTGTCTGACATTACAAGCAGGAAGTGTGGATAAATCAGCATTCTACCACCGCCACACACACACACACCCCAGTTTACCAAGGATTTGTGCAACCTTTCTGAGATACGTTTCATTCAAATTATTTTCAAGTTCTTGAAGATCAGCCCCACCCATGCAACATGGCAGATCTCTTTTGAGGGAGTTTAATAAGCAATTTGTGATATAGTGTTTAGGTTTGCTTGCCATTCGAGCGGGGGAGGGGCAGAAATTCCACTGAAGGAGCTCTTTGGATCCAGGCCAAGGACAAAAACAGAATCCTTAATTATAGGAAGTGTGCAACTAATCAATCTTTCTAATAGGGAATTCAGGTGGCAACAGAAATGAAGCCCAAATGGGACACTTGAGAAGTGAGGGGGGTGTGTCCGCACGCCTGGGGGAACCTTGTGGTTTGGAAAGTACAAAAAAATAAAGTATCTCCCCACCACCACCTCCCAAAAAAAGAAAGCCCAATGAGAAGTGAGTCATGGGATGTTAAACAACATTTGGAAAAGAAAAAAGTTAGAAAAAAGAGTGAGGCATAGAATGGTCTTTTTGGTGAAGGGTGTGACCAGCTGGGACCCTGAACAGGGGCACTGCTCTTAAGCGACACGGCAACACTTTGCTGCATGCCTCATTTATTTAGCACTGGTTTCAGAAGTTGTACTCTTTACATGTTTTACTGCTCTCTCCCAATGACTCCTGTAGCTCCTTCACAGTAGTCCAATTATTCAGCCCCATTGTTCTCCACTGTTGGTGACCTGGAAGCTCAATTGACGCTTGGAGATGCATTCAATAGCTGTGTCAGTCAAAGGGCAGATCAGAAAGCAAAAATGCAGAGTACAAAACATAATGGATAAAACATAACATAATCAAAACGAACAATTCAACCAATTTTCATAGATTTCACTGAAGGGTAGTAATTGCAGCAAATTGTTATAGTTCTGTATTTCACAGTTATTGCTAATTTAGTCCCTGTGACAACTTCGCTCTGCATTTGCTGCAGTAATGCAAAAGAAGCCATTGTCCCAGCAATTTGACAATCATATTCAGACAATCTACTATTTAAGGGATACTGACCAATAGGACCCTGTTTTTAATACTGGTTCCAAAAATATCACTTGGTGTACAAAGGGTAGTTAAATAAAGAGGAAGATCTTTTACCACCTTCCTCGCAAATGCAGGCGCACATTGCATAGGCAGCCTGGGAAACCTGGAACAGAATCTCTGAATTTGCAGTTGAAATGTCAGGTGATGATCTAACCAAGTAAAGGAATTTACATTTCGGACACGGTGCTTCACAGTCTCATTGAGATGAATGGCAAATTAAGGTGCTTCAGGGCCCCTCCAGGCAGAACTTATAATGTGCATTCAGGGAGATTTGTGCTCTTGGCAGTGGCGGAGCTACCTGCTCCAGCACCGGCCGTGGTGTACATCCGGGGGCGTGGCAAGTGGCGCATGTCCCAAGGTGGCAGGGGTGGCTGCGATGGCACCCCCTCCCATGGCACCCGGGGTGAACTGCCCTCCCGCCCCCACCTTCACCTGCCAGTGGAGCCTCTTGGTAGTGTTGCACTTCTGCATTCCAGTTGATTTGAGGATTCAAAACTTTCTGCAAGGTCCTATGGCATCTGTAGCATCCATGCATGGTCTGTAGCTTTTTGCAGAGGGGGGAAAAATCAACTTTCCATACTACAAATATTTTGATTTATTTTTTGTCCTGCTTTTGTTGTGCTATAGCGATATGGTGTTCTGGCAGTGTGCTGATTCAACTTCGCTTCTTTGAGACGTACATCCTGTTGATGCTGGATACGTGCATTCTTGTGGGGCCTTTTGGAAGCAAGTAAAGGTTTAGCACAACAATCAAGGTCTTTAAAACATAGAAACTGTAAAATGGTAACTGTGGTGGCCTGCCCCATCTTGGCTGGCCGCTGCCACGTCATGCAGACAAGAAGAAGCACACCCCCCAGAGGTGCCTCCCTGGTGATTGAGGAGGGCAGGGCAACATCTCCCCTGGCAGAGACTGGAGCTGCAGCAAAAAGGGAGCTATGGTAACCCAGCCTCAAGAAGAGAAGAATTTGCCATTCACAGCAATTACTCCTCATCCTCCTTATACCATATGGCTCATTGAAATTTTAACTACCCTGAAGGTAACATACTCATATTATCAAAATCACATTCTTCGTTGCAGTTTAACTATCCATAACATTTATCTTAGGATTCTGATTTAATGCATTTTCTCCTACTGATAATGAATATTTCAGTATTTATCGTATCATGTGTAGCATCAAAATACAAATGATACTAACACACACACACACACACACATTTCAGGACTAAGATGCACACAGTGTCATATATGTGTTGTTATTGAACATTCTATCCGGTGACTTGAAGATAATATGCTCTCTTCAAAATGTGAATGTTGTTATGGTTGCAGGGGCTTGCTATGACTTTTGCTGAATGTAAATCAGCCCATTTGCTAAGCCGGAGATCCACTGCAGAACTGCTCCTTGAGCCAAATTTTACGAAATGTGACAGCAGCCTCCATTTATCTTTGCAAAAACACAAAATGTCAAAGTTTCCATTGGTGCAGATATAAATTAGCCCTTCTTCTAATCTGAAGCACCAATCCCTAATTCTTAGCAGCAGCACAGTTTCTTATTATCTCAATGTGTGCAGTACTTAGAGCACTGAAAGTGAATCAAAATGCAGAGTATTCTGGCATATTCCTTCTCTCAGAAGCATTCAGAAGATAAGACAGGATTCCATCTGTATACAACAAGCTGCCCCCTCATTTCTTACACACTTTAGTGATGCATATACGACATAATGCAATGAAAGATTTAGATGAAGAAAAAATAAAAACCAAACTTCCAATAATAATCAAAGAACACAGATTTGAGAGAGTTGGAAGATTCCATGTGTAAATGTTCCTAGCTTTTAAATGAGTCAAAATAAAAATACTGCTTTTCCTATACATAGCTCTTGTGAGAGTTCAGGAGTTTTGCTGAAAAGAAGAAACTAGTGATCAAGTGTGTGAAAATGTTTCAGGAATTCCAAATCTTTGCATATTGCATAATATTATATACTGGGGATTTTAAACTTTAATTTTTATCCTGTTCTTCCTCCAAGGAGTCAGGGTAGCATACATGGTTCTCTCAATCATTTTATCCTCCTAATAACCTTCTGAAGCAGCTTAAGTTGGGAGATAATGGCTGGCCAGGGGTTACCTGGTGAGCTTTGTGACTGAGTGGGAATTGAAACCTGGGTATCTCGGGCCATAGGGCACATTAACACCATCCATTTAAAGAATGGAGCTCCCAAATGGCTCCATTTTGGAATGGTTCAGCGCCCGAATGCTGAAAACCCAGCAGTAAATGCTCTGGTTTTTGACTGTTTTTTGGAACCCAAATGTCTGACACAGCTTCCGCTTGAGTGCAAGAAGCTTTTCCAACCAATTGGAAGCCGTGCCTCGGTTGTCAAACATTTTGGAAGCTGAATGGGCTTCTGGAACGGATTATGTTTGACAATCAGGTTTGACTGTACTACTTTAAGCAGCCATGGGATTTACCCAAATAATTCTGGGAGCTGTAGCTTGTTAATGGTGCTGAGAGTTGTGAGAACATCCCTTATTCCTCTCACAGAGCTACAATTTCCAGAGTATTTTAGCAATCAATTCCTCTCCACAAGGAACCCTGGAAATTGCAGCTCTGTGGGACATCCCTCTTAAGTCTTTTGCAGCAGAACCAAAAGTCTTGTGCATCTGAAAAGCAGAGTTAATGACCCATCACAAAGCCATCTATGCCTGCAATCTTGACCATGTCTACTCAAAGGAAGGCCCCACTGGAATTCAATTGGCCTTACTCCCAGGTAAGTGGATCAGGGATTGTATACTGACTATCTTGCTTTTACAGTTCAGTATAAACTCACTCAAGCATCAGTGAAGTTGCTATTTTGCTCCTTGTGCAGGGGCGTACCCAGGATCAAAACGGGGGGGGGGCACAAGCCATGGTTGCTCAGGGGCGGGGCCAAGGCACGGGAGGGGAGGGAGGGGCCACAAAGTGGGACCGTGGGCGGGGCTACAGGGCCAACGGGCCCGACGACATTGCGGCGGCCGCGGCAGCGGCCACCTTGTGCTTCTGGGGCTGGCAGCGGCGGCGGCTACCCTGCTTGGCTGGAGAGGACGGGAGGGTCGGGCAGGCAAGAGGGGGTGGCAGGGCGGGCGAGGGCGAGGCAAGGCACAGCCGCAGTCACGACGGCTCCGAGGCATTGCTGCATATCAGCATAATATTTCAACCATGTCGTGGGTTCAAGCCCCACCTTGGAAAAAAATTCCTGCATTGCAGGGGGCTGGACTAGATGACCCTTGTGGTCCCTTCTGACTACAATTCTATGATTCTATTGATATATTACCATAGCATATGCATCATTCTGCTTTCTCGAATTGTCCTAGGCATAGCAGCCAACTCCTAGAGGCCTAGGTGCCTCCCCCCCCCAATTTCTGGTAAATACCGTATTTGAAAGAGTCATCCCCCCATGTTGATGGGCTTTCTATGTGGGGCTTACCTGCCCCCCGTATTTTATAACCCCCCCAAAACAGGGCTTCCCTTCCTTAAAAAAAACACAACAGCTTTGACCTGAAAGGGGGTAGATCACTCCCAGTTTTTTAACTCTGTGAGTAGATCAGAGTCTCTTGGGAGTTGGCCACCCCTGATTTACAGTATACAGATGCAGGAGGAGGGGCAGACTGGAACACCACTGCTTTTTATAAACATCACTGTGTCTATCAAAGCTACAGCCCCCCTTTTTCTTATTCACTTTCTTTTAGCCTTGCAGAGCCACCTCAGTCAAATTGAATCCTCTGCACCTTCATTAAATCGCCAATAGAACTCTTAATGCGATCCCTGAATGCTCATTAACAACTCCCACTGAAGAACAATAGGGTGAGCTATCAAATCTTGCCTGAAAGGGGCTATCTGCTCCATTGTCTTAACTGCTTAACTACCGGTAGCCACTTTGCTTTATTTATTTGATGTGTTTTTGTTACAGCTGTGCTCCCGCCCCAACCAAGCGGAGACCAAGCGGCTCTCGCTAAAGCAAAGCACGTCTCCCGTTTGCCCTTTTCCACTTCAGTTTTTGGAGGGGAAAAGTGCTGGTTATGGTCTGTAAAATACGTCATTTTTTTGCTTCTAGGGGGGGCAGCTGCCCCTGCCTGCCCCCCCGGGTTTGCCTATGTCCGTGTGTCCTCTGGATGGTATGAATTGTTGGCATTTTAAACGTTTTGCAGGCACTCACCTTTGCTCTGTGTTGTTTGTATTCAGGAAAATCATAAAAACACAACACAGCAGTTCACCAGCGCCTGCTCCGGCTAATAGTCATGTTGGGGCGAACTTTTCCAGTGCCCCCTTTCAGCATCACCACAAACAATCTGCGCGAGGGGGCACATAAATATGTTGAAAAGCATTGGGGAAAGGATTGCGCCCTGCGGCACTCCACACAGCAAGGAGTGACGCAATGACATCTCCCTCCCTAGCGCCACCCTCTGTCCCCGACCAGAGATGAAGGAGCTCAGCCATTGTCAGGCTGTGTCCTGAACCCCCATGTTGGCAAGGCGGTGGTCCAATCGACCATGTCAAAGGCTGCTGACAGATCTAAAAGAATCAGCAGTCCCGACCCGCCTTGGTCCAGTTGTCTATGGAGATAATCTGTTAGGGCGACCGGAGTCGTCTCGGTCCCGAAAACAGGACAGAAACAGGACTGAAATGGATCTAGAGCCAATGTTTCCTCCAGAAACCTACCAAGCTGTTCAGCAACTGCTCTCTCAATTACCTTGCCCAGATATGGAAGATTCAAAACTGGGTGGTAATTGGCTTGATCTAAAGGATCTAATTGGTGTTTCTGTGCGCTGCAATGGTTTGCCAGAAGCAGCTTAGTCATGCTGGTCACATGACCTGGAAGCTGTATGCCGGCTCCCTCGGCCAATAACGCAAGATGAGTGCCACAACCCCAGAGTCGGTCACGACTGGACCTAATGGTTAGGGGTCCCTTTACCTTTTAAAGGATCTAATGAACTTTTCTTTAAGAGCAGACACACCATTGCTTCCTTCAGCTCCTCTGGGAATGTCCCCGTGCCAAGGGACAAATTGATGATTTCAACCAGGGGGACCCGTACGACATCTGGACATGCTCTAATCAGCCAAGACGGGCACGGGTCAAGGAGACAAGTGGTGGGCCTACTGGCTCGGAGGAATCTGTCCACATCAGTGGGGAGTATCAGCTGGCTGGAATTCCTGAGGGAGTTCAATGGCGTATCCTTGTGGCAGGATACTTTGAATCTGCAATTTGATTTTCAGGTCTATTCAGATGCTGCTGGCTCATTGGGTTTTGGGCTCTATTTCTGTGGCCTTTGGTGCGCTCAGAGGTGGCCTGAGCACTGGCAGGGTACAGCCATTACCCGTAATTTAACATTTCTTGAGTTTTCCCCCATAGTAGTGGCAGTGCACATCTGGACCATGGAGTTCAAGGACCAGCGGGTCTGTTTCTGGTCCAATAACCAGGCTGTGGTGAGCGTTTTGGCAAAGCAGTCATCCCACTCCAGTGGAGTCTCTGCCTTGTTACGCACGTTTCTGCTGCGGTGCCTCAAATTTAATATTGTGTTTTCCAATATCCCAACAAGATAGGTGCCCTATCCTGTTTTCAGATGGAGCACTTCAGATCCCTGGCTCCAGGTGCCCAGCAGCTTCCGGAATATTTCCCAGTTCAACTTTGGAACTTTGGCAGCAGCTAGTCCTGCAGGGAGTAGTAGCATCTATTTCTCCTTCCACATTGACGTCTTAGAAGAAGGTCTTATAACACAGGAATTGCATTGGCTTTTTTTAGCTGCTGCATCACACTGTTGACTCATGTCAAGTTGGTGGTCTACCAAGACTCCGAGATCCTGTTTACACATACTGTACTGCTCTCAAGCCAGGTGTCCTCCATCCTGTATTTGTGCCTTTCTTTTTCTTTTCTTTTTTGCCCAAATGTAGTACTTTGCATTTCTCCCTGTTAAAATTCATTTTGTTTGCTTTGGCCCAGTTGTCTAATCTGTTAAGGTCATTTTGAAGTGTGATCCTGTCCTCTGGGGTATTAGCCACCCCTCCCAATTTGGTGCCATCTGCAAACTTGCTCAGGATGCCCTCAAGCCCACCACACACAATGCACCAAAAATGCTATTGAAAAAGCTGCCGAAAAGAGTCTTGTCTCATAAGTCGACCAGCAAATTAGCCTCAGCTTGCTGTGCATAGTGCAGGCATCTCCAAACTCGGCCCTCCAGATGTTTTGGGACTACAACCCCCACCATCCCTAACTAACAGGACCAGTGGTCAGGGATGATGAGAATTGTAGTCCCAAAACATCTGGAGGGCTGAGTTTGGGGGTGCCTGGCATAGAGCATTAAATATCAAACGTGGTCGGCCTCCTACCTGGCGCCTTAGGTGGCTGCAATCTGCCCCATCCCTCAAGAGCCTGCACACCACAAACTTTGCACAAGGGTCTCTGGAATAAAGGGACTTACAGAAAAATGAAATGGCAGAAGACTGAATTCAAATGGACTTCACAGCACAACCCATAAAACGCAGGTGAGCCAGGCACTGCGACACCTGATGCGTGGATGGCCACACTGAACTATCGCTAGTCAAAAGCTGTGCTCTGCAAGCTAAAAAGTCCAGTCACTTCAAACTGTGCAATATTAATATTTGCAATGTTTTATGTACAGGTAATTTTTTCATGAAGGGAAATTAAGTCATTCATGTGAGCTCTGAGCTGATGTCTGAAATGGGACGGTCCAAACACAAATTAACCACTTCGCCTGCTGTTCATAATAACTAGAACTATGATGTTCTTTCTGATGTTTTATAAGTGTCACCTCCGGCATTTTAATTTGAACTTGCTTTAGATTTCAGAGCTGCTTTAATGCAACAGCTCAGATATTTTGGAGGGTTCTTTAAAGAAAGTTCAAAGTGAGATGTAAATATTATACTTTATCTTCATCTTAAATAGACCCCTTCAGCTTTTGAAAAAATGGCATAGCAAACTTCTAGCTGTGACTCTTACCAATACAGTCCTTTACGTCCCATTTCTCCTCTAAGTTGCTGAAAGGTCTTCTGTTAATCAAAGCATTTCTTCTTTTCATTTCAGCAGTGTAATTCTTAACAATGTACTTCTTCATGGAGCTGTCTGGGTTGCCAGATGGCCTCCCTTTTGATGATGGTGGCATATTCAGTATCTTATCCAAATATTGCATTACTATGATAATCTAGCATTTTATCCTTCAGTTCCTGCTCAAGTACCTCCTAAAAATAGTAGTTCTTTCCAGCTTGATTCCTCAAGCATAAATTAGACCCTTGTCTTGTACATGGCCAGTTAACAGCTTTGCGGGCTAGGTGGGTGTTTTAAGGCACTGCGGTCTGTACCAACTTTATTTCCCGTTCTCTGACAAACCACTGTGCAGGGGTGGGGCAACGGGGGGTGATGGGGGTGGTTTGCCCCAGGTTCCACTCTGCGGGGGTGACAGTCGGTGCCCCACCCAGCGACTCCCAAAGCAAGCCCCTCCAGCCTCCCGGAAAAAAGCCTGCTCGGCACAGCATGGCACACTGTGCCGAGTGAGCTTTTTACCTGGAGGCTGGAGGCTTGGGAGTCGGGGGGGGCGCCAACTGCTGCCCCCATCCAGCTCCAGGGTGGAACCTGCCTGCCATGCCGAGTGAGGCTCCATTTAGGCTCCATTTTGAAGTCGCAGGGGGTGTGATCCCCCTCAACGTAGCATGCTGCGCATGCATACAACCTTGAGGGGATCGCACACACCCCGCGACTTCAAAATGGAGCCTAAATGGAGCGTGTGGCTCCAGGCTGGTGCAGCGGGCACGCTGCACCAGCAGGCTATCCACCTGGAGCCTGGACGCTCCGTTTAGGCTCTGTTTTGAAGTCGCAGGGGGGGTTGCGATCCCCCTCTACGTTGTACGCATGCATCATTACATAGCGATGCATGCGTCATTACGTAACAACGCATGCATCATTACGTAGCGATGCCCTGCCCCGCCCCGCCCCCCGGACACAACAATATTCCCCCCAGGTGACAAAGCGGCTTCCTCTGCCACGGCCTCCGTGTCCTACTGCATTTTACCCTTGGAAGAGGAGAAGCCTTTTAGAATAGTGTCAGTGTCACACACCTACATTAGAGTCCTTAAGGTTTCACTCCTATGCCTCAGCCCCCAAAAGTTAAATATCTGAAAGTGGTGCATTTTAGCTCTTACTTGTATATACCTCCATGTACTTGCAAACCTCTATAACAAAAAAATAAAAAAGACAGAATAATGAAATGAGGGCATATTCCAGTTATCAGAAAAACATTTCAGATTAACAGGTTCACTCAAGCTCCAAAATGTCAAGAAATTGCATTATTTTAGGCAACATTATCTTATATGCTTCAAAATGACCTTAACAGATTAGACAACTGGCCCAAAGCAAACAAGACAAATTTTAACAGGGAGAAATATAAAGTACTACACTTGGGCAAAAAAAGAAAGAAAGGCACAAATACAGGATGGAAGACACCTGGCTTTATTGCAATTATTTGTACGTGTAAAAAGGATCTAGGAGTCTTGGTAGACCACAAACTTGACATGAGTCAACAGTGTGATGCAGCAGCTAAAAAAGCCAATGCAATTCAATAGGAGTATAGCATCTAGATCAAGGGAAGTAATAGTACCACTGTATTCCGCTCTGGTCAGACCTCACCTGGAGTACTGTGTCCAGTTCTGGGCACCACAGTTCAAGAAGGATACTGACAAGCTGGAATGTGTCCAGAGTAGGGCAACCAAAATGGTCAAACGCCTGGAAACGATGCTTTATGAGAAACGGCTTAGGGAGCTGGGTATGTTTAGTCTGGAGAAGAGAAGGTTAAGGGGTGATATGATATGATAGCCATGTTCAAATATATTAAAGGATGTCATATATAGGAGGGAGAAAGATTGTTTTCTGCTGCTCCAGAGAAGTGGACACGGAGCAATGGATTCAAACTACAAGAAAGAAGATTCCACCTAAACATTAGGAAGAACTTCCTGACAGTAAGAGCTGTTCGGCAGTGGAATTTCGGCAGACAGGCATATGTCAAGAATGCTTTGATGGTGTTTCCTGCTTGGCAAGGGGTTGGACTGGATGGCCCTTGTGGTCTCTTCCAACTCTATGATTCTATGATATGCTGCATCTCCCCCTCCATCCCAGAGCTTCGGTCCAAGCCAACGGAAAGACCCTATTCCCTCACACAAACCACCCAGGCTCTGAGGTCTTGGTCCAGCCACAGGAGAGGGTCTTCTCAGTAGTGGCTGCTGCCTAACTCTGGAACTCCCTCCCTGGAGAATCCAAACTGGCTGCTTCCTTCTTGTCCTTCCACTGGCAGGTGAAGACGTTCTTGTTCCAACAGGCCTTTGGGAACAGATTGCTTTCAGTGAAAAGGCTGCTGGTGTGCTGCTTTTATTGCAATTATTTGTATGGTTCTTAATGAGAAAGTCTTAATTATAGTAATGTTCAGTGTTTTTCAGTTATTGCTTTCCCCTCTCCTCACCCTGCTATGTTCTTATTTCATCTGTAAATAGGTGTGTGTGTGTGTGTGTGTGTGTGTGTGTGTGTGTGTGTGTGTTCAACAATAATTAGGATATGCTATAACCTGTGTTCAGTTCCATCAGGCGGAGGAGAACGACCGAGAGCAGGGCTGTCTTTAGCAGATGCAGAGGATTGGGAGGGGGTGACCTGTGTGCAAAGGCAAGTTGAGAAAAGGAAGCAGGCGGGGGGGGGGTAGAGGGGTTTCAATGGAGTTGAAGATGAAAGCAGGGGTGTGAAAGGGTCTGAAGAATAACATAAATGTTATTGGAGAAATGTTGGAGGGTATGGAGTTATCTGACCCCTGTGCCATCTGAAGGCAATCCTGTATAGGGAAGTGGTTTTTTAAAAAGTGTTTAATAGTTTATTATGTTTTTTTCTATATGTTGGAAGCTGCCCAGAGTGGCTGAGGCAACCCAGTAAGATGTGTGGGGTATCAATGGTAAAATTATCATTATTGGAAGGTATGTCATGGTTCCCAGAGTATTTGGGGTTGATTCTAATAAGGTCTCCCCCCCCCCCCCGGCATCCCTCAATCGGCATTGGATGCAGGCAGGTTTGGCAGCCAGTTTTGGGGCAGCCCGCAAAGTAATGTCTGCCAATACAGCCAGAGCTAAGGTGTATGCAATTTAAGTGCCACAGTTATTGACACCAGCAATGACTGGTGAAGGTGAGGCCAAGGAGGCCAGGTAAACCATCTGCACACCTTGAGGATGCACTCAAGAACACGTCCCAGAATCTATATGAGAAAGGTATTTTAAAAAGAGAAAGTATGATGCTGTTCTGCAGGCACACAGGTACCTTCCCCAGTGTCCGTCCGCAGTTTGATGGGGGCTGGACAACTGACCTTTTCATCAGTTCACCAAACATTCCACAGTCCTGAACAGAATCCTTCAGTGGGATTTTTCCCTTACCCAAATGTCATCTTGTCTATTCCCCAAGCCATCCACAATATAGAAAAAGAGGAAATGTTTCAAAGGATCAGTAACCTTTGAAAATATCTCAGATTTGCTAAGAGCTGTAAGCTACAGCCCAAACTGTGTGGTTTTCTATGAATACCATATTATTTTACCCTTAGATGCTGATGAAAAATGGCACAGACATCCTTTCCCCACAACTTAAGCACAGAAACTTGAAAAACTGCAGTAATCCTGACTGATTTTTCTGGAATCAGCTATTATTATCCTCCATCTTCCTCCATCTTCCCTTCTATAATTGATTTTATGATATTGTCTCTTGAGTATAATTGTATCTGGCTGAACTGGGGCCAAATATCACAACTGATATAGTCTGAGGTTCTAGAAATGAAATCTGATGTATAGTTTTGTATGCATTTGGTCAGCTGAGTTCAAAGGTCCTGATTGAAGGAGCATGACTGTTGGAGTCTGGACAGGGGCAAAGGAAGTGGGGGGCAATGGGAGCGGGCCGCCCTGGCAGTGCGATCCAAGTGGGGTGCCATCGCGGCTGCCCCCCACCCACACTGGGCGCTCCGCCCCCACAGGTGGCGGTCCCCACCCCCAGAATGTGTGCCATGCCACTGCAGACGTGCCACGCCCCCAGAACGCATGCCACGCCCTCAGAACACGCACCACGCCCCTGCGGGTAGTACGCTCCGCCCCCTGGATGCACGCCAGCCCTGCCCCCACCTGCTCTCTGCCCCTGGTGCATGAAGCTCCACCACTGAGTCTGGACCCCCCTTTCAAAACAAAGTCCAAGTGCTCCCCTGAGAATTGGGAGCGCTCCCATTTCTACAGCACTGTGATACTGAACTCTTTAGATCATGGCTACAAGGGCTTCAAACGTTTCAGTTTTCCAAAGTGTGACGGACAGTTGAATAGGTACTGAAAATATCACGTTGTTTTGGCCCGCAGATGTCCTAACCACTAATGTTTCCTTGTATGACCACTCAGTTCATTTCTCCTAGTCCCTCTTTCCTCCTTGTGCCCTCTGTGCTCTGTCCCTATGGACTCGTCTTCCTTCTCATTGTTCAGCATATATAGCTTTTGCACCTTCTAATGCTAAACAAAGTTTTCATCTCCCCCCTTTAATACTGTGGCATATAGAGAAGACCATTCCCTGTTTCTTCAAATGTAAGGAGAAGCAGATGGTCCACCAGGCTTGAAATCTTGGTATATTGTGCTCCTGGCGTCTGTGCCAACTCACTTGCCACCTGCTTTCTAGATCAGCTGTAGTTTCCTAGTGGATTCCTATTGTGTTTGACTTCAACCAGCATGGAGCTTCACTGTGGGTTTATGAAACTATAGAGTTGTCTGTTCGTTTCAGTTATTATAATTGCCACTTTGGATTTTTATATGAATAGTTAATTTGTTCAGTGCAGAGTAATCTATGCTCACTATTATAACAGCTTTCTCTTTCTGACTTCTGAGCAAGGTGACACTCACTGCATTGTGGAGGCAGCACACATGATCTGACATGCTTCTGTGCATAGGAATCACTTATTTATTATAAAACTCTCTGAAAATGCAGGACAAAAACATTGACTGGTGCATTAGAAAAACGAAAGATTTTGCCTATCTTTCAGTCTAACTCACTCCTGCATCCTTCAGAGGATCATATAGCTGCCCCTGAAGGTCTCAGAACCAGAGCCTCCAGCTGGGTGACTGGTGCTACTGGAACCCGATTGCTTGGGAAACAACATTCTTCCTCCAGAATGGGGGAGGGGGTCAGGAAGACAAGAAAAAGAAACACCAAGTTTCACTTTAACAGGGTTTATTTGCTAGATAAGACTACAAAGTAGGAGGCATTTAAAAAAAAAAAACCCACAGATATCTCATGGCCCTTAGAGTTGCTGGGAAATTTCTTTGTGAGTTCTTATGCAAAATTTCTACATAAAATTAACTCCTTAAAGGACACATCCGAAAAGGACACAACCTTGTTTCTGTGATTGTAAGTTATTCGAAACTTTTTGCAACATTTTGTTTTATTTGTTGCAACCCACCCTAAGGCCTGAGCAGATTAGTAGCTGAGTTACTCTTAAATAATAGTAGCTGAGCAGACAGAGGTCTCCACAGAAAGCATCAGAGAGATAACATGATCTCAATGTCTCCTCTGTGTTTTCCAGTAACACAATCAAGCAATTCTGGTCCAAATGATTTGTGGTTTGGCAAGTTTTGGAAAGACTGGAAGCTGCTTTGAATTCCTAAAAGGACTAACAAAATTTAGAAGTAGAGACACTAAATTGCCTCAATGGGCAAATAGGCAATCTTTTTAAAATGTATTAAATGCTAATAAAGTCAGCTTCACTCTGTGGGCAAAAATATGTGTTCTGAGTGCAAAATACAAGTGTGTCTCATCAAGTAAGATGGCTGAATCCAGGTTGAATTGGGTATGTAGGTGTATTTGGGAAAATTCAAGAGGCGACAGGCTAATCTTTTCCTGTTGCCACTTCCAGGGCTGAAGTGATAGTGCCTGATTCTACATACCTCGTGTTTGATGGGCAAGCTGTGGATTCTGCACTTGGGTATGTGTACAAAAAGAAGAAGAAGTCAGAATTATCTCTTAGTCTTCAAGCTCTTATTTCATATTGTTTCCCACCCACTTCAGTCTGTTTCTGTGTTTCGCCAAGAACCTCACAATCTTTAGTGCATATAACAGTTTTCTTTAATTATGATGACTAATTTCTTGCCACTGCTGGTTTCCTCCCACTTGAGCCTACTTCAGCAAATGCTAATCACAAATATTTTAAAGGCCATATGGCTTTATCTAGCCAAATGCATTAATATAGTGATATTTGTGCACCCTATTGAGTGCAGGGCTGAGCACAAACTGAAATATGAAGTGAGGTATATTTTATGTATATAGCAAACATTAAGCCAGGTGATTTACATTGGTTTTTCTTAGACTCTTAGATTACTTTGGAAAAATCATACAAGGCCAACGCATAATCATGGCAGATTTATTAAAGACAAGTGATGTATTAAAACTTGGGAAGTTATATTTTAAGTTAAAGGTAAATTAAAGCCATAAATTTAAGATGGGCACAGATGAGGCCTGTCTTCAGCCAGCAGTAATCGGTTGCTTGCTTATTTAATTACCTGGGAATGGATTCCTTCTTCCTAACCTGCCTGCCTTCTTCCCAGCACCCAGATGCCTGGCATTTTGTTCATTAGCGTAGGCCTGCTTGGTCACTGCAATGCAAGATCAACAATTTTGTTAAGGGGAGATGATTGTCTCACCACATCATAATTGGATTTGGAAGACACATCTGCTGTTTTTCAAAGTGACATCTTTGACAAGTTGAAAAGGCAGCTTCCTAAAATGGCTTTCTCTGCCTTGACTGTACAGGTACAGATAATAATTGGAGAATTGTAGAGTTGGAAGGGACCACAAGGGTCACCTAGCCCAAGTCCCACTGCAATGCAGAAATATTTTGCCCAACGTGGGGCTCAAGCCCTAAGATGAATAGTCTCATGCTCTACCCACTGAGTATTGATCAACAGCACAGTTGTTTTCCAAAAAAGAAATGTGGATCTGTCACAGCCATTTAGCTCATGTGATGAGAAATTACGTCCAGTATTTTGTTTATAAGACAGGATATGGCTCTCCTCATCCCACATGAGGTGTATGAGAGGAGTTGCCCTTGGGATTCCATCAGATCTGTGAACTTCATCTCCCACATGACCTCTTGGCAAAGGTGTCTAGTACTGAACACAATGCCACACATACAACCATTACCTGGAACAGGAAGCATTTGTGGTGGCTTTCCGATGATCATAATAAGCTCATCACAAGAGAACATTAAAACAGAATCACTAAACCTGCAACTCAGCACACCAAACACAACCATGCCAGGTGCTGTTCTCATGCCAGCCTTTTGAGAAACTTGGTTTAGGCAGTGCCAAGGCAGTCCTAAAACTGGAGCTCAAAATTTTAGCTTCTGGTTGGCAGCCATTTAGGAGTTTTAGGCTGACCTGTTTGCCTTGATGGATCACAAGACCAGCATAGCTCATGTGTTATGTTGCCTTTCGTAAAATTGGAGCTGTGTTTATGATCCGTTGTCAGAGGGGTCCTTCCAGCCTTGTGATGCTGTGATCCTTAGCCTTGTCAGCAGGCTAAGGATAAAAAATAGGGGAGACCAGGATCTGGGCCATCCATCAGACACTCAATGTGCACCTACTATGCGCATGTGCATGTGTGCAGAGCAGGCATCCTTATTGCAGGGCATAATGCCCACTCCAGTCTTTTGGGATCCGCATGAATGCAGTACTATGCATGGTTTCCTGGAAGTAACTCAGGGGTGCTTAATTCTGACTGCATAGGTTCATCTTCTTAAACATTGAGCTTTAACAAAATCACATGAGCCATCCAAAATGCAACCTTTAGTTTATAATCTGAAATGCAAACAATCTCAGCAAGAAGTGTTTCTATTTGAACTGCTAGAGTGATGAAGAAACCTCATCACAAAAAGTGAAAGAAGTCTTCAGCTGCTCTTGATTATTTTCCTCACTCTCTAACTTCCTCATTGCTAATTCAAAGCCACAAAAAAACCTCCTTGTCACCTTATTTATTTGTCTGCCAACTACACTGGTGTACTGGTAGATGATGTCATTGCATCTGCTCTGAAGAAAGTCCCAGAACTGTGTTTCTCTTGCTCCCCCTTCACTTACGCCACAGATATAAAACCAAAATAAAAACTTGGACCAGCTACTGTAGCTAAAGTCTCTGCGGTTCTCCTCCAGTGAGCATATATATCCCCAGTTAAGTCTTGTTTATTGCAAAACTGCTCTCCTAACTACTCTGTGCATGCTTTTTATATGCCTAACTTACTAGTTAGAGTGCACGAAAGAACCTTGCCAATGATTTTGTAAACAAGGAGATTATACCTGGAAACCTCATGCCATTCCGAATCGAGAACAGGACTGTGTCCAAGGGATTTGAGCTTATCAACAAAACTGTAACCACAGCAAAACAAAGGCCTGTTCCAGTCTTTTCTCAAATCCATTGCAGCTATAATCTTTTTCAAAGAATGGCTTTTATTTTTTACACATCTTTAAAATATAAAGCTAACTGAAGCTAGCTCAGACTTTTATTTTATCATTCTGCTTCCTTTGGACCTATATAGCATATGATACACAAACAAATGAAAATGAACCTGCCAGTTTCTTCTGGTTTTCCAGATGAATCTCATAATTTTGGAGTCCTGTGGTGGTCATGGAACTAGTTGGGAAGAAAAATGGACAAATCTCTCAATTTCTCTCAGTACCTTGTTTTTTCCATTTGTCAGTTCTCCACATTTCTGCATCATTTTGTGATTTATTCTTTTAAAAGACCTCATGAAACTCAACCAGTATTTTAGTGCAATTCACCCCCTCCTCCCGCAATACATAAATGTTGGGATGCAATTTTACTTCATACAAGCATTTCCTCATCATATAATTCATTTTATCTCTCCCCCCCAATAATAATATACAGTCGTACCTTGGTTTTCGAATAGCTTAGTTCTCAAATGTTTTGGCTCCTGAACGTCGCAAACCCGGAAGTGAATGTTCTGGTTTGTGAACTATTTTTGGAAGCCAAATATCTGACGGGGCTTCCGCAGCTTCCAGAGCTTCCTGCAGCCAATCAGAAGCCACACTTTGGTTTCCGAATGTTTTGGAAGTCAAACGGACTTCCGGAGCAGATTCCGTTTGACTTCCAAGGTACAACTGAATATGTGTTTGCATATACTTTCCTTTAATAAAACTCTTTTGTAAAAAATAATTTGCTTGGAAAACTGTATCTCCAAATTTGGAGAAGTGTGACTTTCAAAGGATAGCTGTGTTTCAGTTCATGTATTGATTCAGAAAGTATGAAGTAGTTGCATTAAAATCCTAACTGGGTAGACCAAATATTAAATGCTCTTCTTTTATAATTGTGGCCTTTTCCTTGAAAAAAAGGTCATTGAGTTTTGGTTCCTTTCATTTAAATGTAATTGGGCCCTATTATCACTGAAATATGGGAGTTGGATTACTTTTTTTTTTTTTTGAAAAAATTAAATGCTATCATACACCACGACAAATTCTCAAAAGCACTGATTTTGGGAAGAAAAGAAATTTGCAAGCTTGATAGGATGGAAATTATAGACACTGCTGCTACTCATTTTCTTCACAATTCCATTGAACGCCTTGGTTATCTGGTTCTGAGCAGTTTATTCAAGGCAAGATGAAGAAGGCAAGGAGAGAGGCCTGAGAAAATAGACCTGAAACAAAGAAAGTGACCCATACCGTGTTTCTCATATTATAAGACATGTCTTATAGGTTCCGGTTTCCGCCTACAGGAATGGCGGACCTGTTTTCCATCTCTCTGACCTTCGTAAGGAATTTGGCGGTTGCTAGGGGAGTAAATGGCAACCCCCTACCCTCTCCGGGGGTTACGGAGAGGGGCCGCTGGCCCGCGATGCCCCCAGACCCACTCCGACTGTTTTTGGAGTGGGGGGAGCTTGGGCTGAGCACTTACGAGGGCCAGGACTCCCGGACGCTAATCTGCATGGCGGGGATTTCCATGGTTAAAGAAGATAATTAGGCTTAAATCTATGGACATACTTCAGAAGGAGGGGAAGAAGCGCTGTTTACTGCTGAGAAATTTATGCTGCTGAGGGAGAGGAGTCAAAGATTGTACAGCATCTGGAAGAAGGATTGATGGGGACGGAGCGATAAGGGAAGTGAGTTTTTATTTTTTTTCTTCATATTGTTGCCTCGTACCTTCCCGGACGCGATGTCCTGGCTTGTTTGGAGTGAAAGAGAAGCAAAAGACTGTGTGAGTTGAACTTTATAACTGTTGTTACTGAGCATATTTTTTAAAGATGTGGAGTTGCCGATGAGAAAAGCCCCCCCCTAGTCGGACGGAAGGAGTTCTGGACGCGTTCGGAGGATTTATGAGCTGTGACGCACTTTAAATTGGAGCAGCGACCTGAAGCTAAGTTCAGCTATAGGGCAAGGAGATCCATTAATTTACCAAGAGTTTATGGTTTGATGTTTGGGTCTCCTGCCTGGAAAAGCTGTAAATTCTATAATGATCGTAAATCTTCATGGCTATGAGAAAAAACGAAAGTGATTTGAGCTTTTTAAGATGGCGCTGCTTCGTGCTGCTTCGACGCAACAGGGAGCTCCATTAAGAAGATTTATGGGGAGGCTGGACTGATTAACTCACACAGGAGAAAGAACATCTGTGAAACTTTGTTTGATATTTATCTCAGCAGCTGGGAAACAATCGGATGAAAGTGGAAAACATCTATGTGACTGTAAGGGGAAGATCTGGATTATTATGAACTTGGAGGACGATTTGAACTTTAGAAAAAAGACGGCAGTGGACAGTTGCGAGGAATTCCCAATTTCTTGAAGCATGGGAACCCAAATAAAAAATTCTTTAGATGATTTGGCATAATATTCGGTTTGATTGATATATATATGTGTATAATTTGAAATATTGAATGTGATATAATTGGTTTTAATTGGAAAATTAATAAAAATATTTTTTTTTAAAAAAATATAAGACATGTCTTATATTTATTTTTTCCTCAAAAAAACCACTATGGCTTATTTTCAAGGGATGTCTTATTTTTTTCCTCCTCCTCCTGCCGCGGCCGGCATTGCTGCTGCACCTATCACTATGTCTTATTTTCGGGGTATGGCTTATATTCCTTGAATGCTTAAAAATCCTGCTATGGCTTATTTTATGGGTATGTCTTAAAATATGAGAAACAGGGTACCAGATGCAAATCAGAATACAGGTACTGTCTGCATTGGATTCCGCACTTCCCTGACTGTTGCAGTCCAAAATAAAGTAACAAAATGTATTTTAACATCCACCTTTTGAGATCCAGTATGTTTTGAAATGTGTATTTTAAGGAAAAAAGACTATCAAAAGTATGTATTTAGATACAGTTTGTGCTGATTCCCTCACCCTAAATGCAGTCTAATGCAGAAATGGAGCAGAATTATAACTTAGAGTTCAGACTTATAACTGAACACATATGAAAGCAACATGGACTAAAAATAGATTGATTTGTCCATCCCTCAAGGAATGAAGGGGAAAGAAGTAAAGAAAGAGCCTTTAGTGTGTTTTAGGAGGGTATAGGGACTATAGAATTGTGCTTCACATAAAATCTGGGTTTGAGGAGGAATCTTAAGGAAGACAGAGATGACTTAATGAAGCTGGGCGGGGTGACATAAATTTTATTTAGTTCAGGTGCAAGGCTTTCTATGGAATTTAGCAATGACACCTGCGGCTTACAATTAGAGACAAATTTCCTTCCTTCTGCTCATTCAACGCCCATCATGAAACACTCTTTTCACCTTAGTTCTCTACAACAAAAGGTTAAAAAAGAAAAACTTTAAAAAAAACTTTAGACATGCAAACTTAATATGTAAGTATTGCTTTGCAATGTACATTATTTTCCTATTAATGGGTGTATAATTGCTGCTGTCCCAACAGTTGCCTCATTGTTGTTCTTTTGTCTGACATGTTATTGGTTGACTTTGTGTAACTTGTTTCATTGTTAGAAGCAGCCTATATGCAATGAAGTTAAAATTATAACCGTGTCTACTCAAAAGTAAACTCCACTGAATTCAGTGGGGCTTATTCCAGATACATGGAATTATTACGGTAGTTCATTGCTGTTATTTTCATATCATCTCTTGTTTTAATCTCTTTAGTTATCCATAAGTTCTATCTGTGCTTCTTAGGTAAAGTCTAAGCCTCTTTGTTAATATGGGGAGAAACATCTTTATTTGGATCCATCCCCAAACTAAAACTTTGTTTTCAAATCTTTCCCCATGCTAAGCAGCTAAATCCCAAAACATTTAAAGCATAAATTAGCTTCACCATTATCTTTCAGCTGAGAAACGCATGACCATTTTCTGAATGAAATACACATTTATGAAATAAAATTTTGCAGTAAAAAGGGGCTTGTATGTGGTTAAATAGCATTACAACTGAGCGAAGGCGTGATTAATGCCATCCAGGACACAAAGAGCAAAATATCCGACTGTCCCTCCCTGGGGCCTGAATAACAGAAAGGAGACAGGATGGGAGGTTTAGAAATCCAACTAGTGAAACAGACTGCAATCCAAACCCCACTGATCTGGGAGCAAGCACATTGGACTTCCTTCTGAGTAGAGGGTCAGAGGGTAACATGCTAGAGGATTCGCTACAGGAACTAGAACAACTAGTGTGTTTTACTTCAGAGAAATGTGCATCCCACAGTTTTGCTGTGGAGTTCAGGTGCCCTGTGCCTTCCCTTCAGCACTGGCATCTGGCCCACCAATAAACTGCCTTTTTAAACTGCAAAAAAAAGTTAAAAGATGTCCAAAATGTGTTATTTTCTTATGGTTCTGGAAATCACATTTCTGTGTGTTCTGCTGGTAGATGTGCACATTAAGAACGTCAGCTTCAGGGGTGATAAGGGCATATCCAAAGCTGTTTTTCATCTTCTTTTCTGACACCTCTTGCCTGGAAATCCATAGAAGATAATGCCAGAACCAAAATGCATGAATATTACCTTATTAAAAAGTAGCTGGTACTTGAATTTTGAAGGATAGTCTGAGACACTCCATTCAGCTGCTGGGGGAGAAATCCCATTCAACATTACTGAAGGTGTCAGCTGGGAGAGGTAGCATGGCAAACCTCAATTTCTCACTAAATGTTTTCTCTCTGCCCTTATATTTTATATATCCATTTCCTTTTCCCGATTTTAATCCTGGATAATCCAATTATACCAGATAATATAATTTTAGCAGCACACTTCAGGGTGGGGAAGCCAAATCTTTATAACAATACCTTTATATAACAAATAGTGACCTTTACGTTTTGTTTTATAAAACAAAAATCTAGCAGTGAAGCCTTATAAAACAATTATTTATCTAAGATATATTGTGGGAAACGGAAGAAAGTATTAAAAGTTAGAAATACATAATTTTGCCACAGGCTTCATAAAATTCTAGTTTATAACCCATTAGAAGGGAAGAGTTTCATTTTGCCTTCAAATTTTCTCTAGAACTCCAGATATAGATACAGAACAACCGGCTCTGTAGTCATTATTTTGTCATTTCTCCTTTCAATTTCTTTATCTTAATTTTTAGGCAGTCTGAACAAAAGTGGTGCTTGCGAGCAACCTCTAGGATCAGCACTGATGTTGCACAAAACGCCAACATTCACTACAGAAAAGTCTCTACCATTATCGCAGGTGAGATCCTGGCTTGGAAAGAAATCTTATCCTGTCTTTTTCCACTGGCCTTCAATCTTCCCTTCAATACTCCAAATAATAAAAATTTCTAGAGTTTTGATTGATTAATTTCTAGAGTTTAGCGCACCCCCCCCAACAATCATAGAATTGTAGAGCTGGAAGGGACTCTGAGGGTCATCCAGTCCAGCCCTCAGGGATGCATGAATGCTGCCCCCAGCCATCCCTGGGTGGGCTCAACCCCCCCACCTTCCGGTTAACAGCCAGTGCACTGAGCCAGTGCACCTCCACCTCCCTTAATCAGCAGTCTTATTCAATTAAAAGTAGATTGGAATAGCCAAGTCTTTAATGCCATTGCAAAACAGCCAGAGAGGGATAAGAGATGCTCTGGAAGGATGCAATGTCTGTGGCCTTCTGAGAAATTAGCATGGTAGTTGGAAGGACTGGTAGTCAAAATCAGCTCTGCTTTCTTCACAGGGGCAGAAATAAAATGTTCAAGTGAAAAGGAAAAACAAAACATAGAATGAGTAAAGAAGCAAATGAGTGATCAAACACTTTTTTAAATAAAAGAACAGAACAAACAAGGTCTTTAATAACTGAGATTATTTGAATATTGAAACAAAGAGAAAATCTTGTGGATGCCTTACATGGAGCAAAACTGATTTTCTAACATCAGAGACCCCTTAGATAATTCCATAAAAAGACTTCCACTGGTGCAACGCTCTTCCCCCTGCATGTTGGTGCAAGGAGATGAACCCTGGCTGGTCTTTTTTGAACTGGTATGCAGGTAGGAAGGTGGGTAAAGCTCAGGGCCTTTGTGCTTTGAGACCACTCTCTTTCAGTGCAAATGTGGACTATGGCCACACTGAAGCCCCTCTGAGAAGAACCCAAGCAGTGGGAGAACAAAAGGATGCTCTTCTAGATCTGTCTCCCTGCCATTCTGCCCCAGTATCTGGTACTCAGATATATTCTCCCTCTGAATATAGAGCTTCTTTGTTTCTATCACAGCTCATGATAGCATCATCTAGCGGCCATCAATGGGCAGGCTTGCAAGTGTAGGCTTTTGATCTGGCAGCATTTCCAGGTAAAGCCATTTATGAAAAACTACGTCTTTGTTAAGCCTTACAGAACTGTGGTGACTCAAACGGGGGCCAACACAACTGCAGGAAACACAATGTCTCCTGGAGAAAGCAGCCTTCATGTGGAGTGCCTTTGCTCAAATGTAACAAGTGCAGAGCTGGTGTGCTTGATGCTGGCTTAGTTTATGCTGCATGTGCTTTATACTACCTTCTTGTGTGTAGAATTGCTCCCTTACTTGATGTCTGTGCAAGTCCCCAGGAGCACCTTTTAAATGGGAGGAGCCATTGGCCGACAATAGTTAAGCAACATCTTCCTCATAAATAAAAGTACATCAGTCACCTCCACACTTCCAAGATGCACCTTCTCTTAGTGCATCTTAGAAATCCATGAAAACTTGCTTTGACGTTTTTCATTACTGATACAATTGTTGTTTGCAATGGTGGTAGGAAGCACAACTATAAGTGCCACACACCTCAGTTCCTTAGCAGCAGAACCTGTCTCACCCTGACTGCATCAGAAGAGACTCTACTTTGCCTGCCAGCCAGTCCATCCTTCCAGCGACTGGTATAAGCAACAAACAGGGAGGATCCCTCTAGCAAATAGAGCAAGGCTCCAACATGAAGATGCATAACCAGGAGAATGTGGGGCACCTTTGCTGACCCAAAGCATTTACTGTAATCACTTCTGGATTGGGGCCTGAAATACCATGGGGAAGTGTAGGTCTGCTACACTGCCAAGACCATCACTGATTATGGAGCAAAAGGCAAAGGTCTTAGCTCCCAACGTCCCAACCAAACGGAGAGTGTATTAACTCTGCTCTTAAACTGGCAGGTGTTTTGATCATTGAATAATTAATCAATTCAAAGTTTGATTGAATTTTATGTCATTTTTATATATTGATGGAGATGTGTCGGTCTACTTCTCTTCAGAATCAATCCCCCAATGATTAAAAAGGGTGAAAAATAATGACTTCTGCTATCAGCACTGCTACAGGTATAAATACATAATATACATTTTAAATGAATCATATAAAACATTAGAACCAACCATAATGTGCCCCATAATGTGCCAAAATAACTGAATTTGAAGCTTTAAGTAAAGTACAGCATAGATCAAATATGAGAAACTATCTTTGAAAAAAAATACTAAAAGGTATAGAAAATCAATGTCTGCTGCGAAGTGGATTTTCATGCCTTTAAAGAGTATATTGTCAACCAAGACCAGCCTAAATGCCAGGTTCATAATACCATATACCACGACTGATGGGTTGCCGCCTTCGCCAGGCTCCTCTCCGCCTCTCTCTCTCGTCTCTCTCTCGAGGTGACCCCCCTCCCCCTCCGGGGGGCATGGATGTTGACCACGCCTCCTGAGGGGATCCTGGCCATGTCATCGCCAGCCAGCTAATCGGGTGGCTGGGGGGCGTGGCCGGGCCCCGTGGCTTGCCTGCCCCCCCCCAGTTTTGATCCTGGGTATGCCCATGAGACCCATGCTTTCCAGGCATGGGGCAAGTGAATCCATTGGCTGAGTGGTTTAGACCACAGCACCACTGATCAGAAGGTCAGCAGTTCAAATCTGCACCACGGAGTGAGCTCCCATTGCTCTGTCCCACGCCAGTCCAAGTAGATCATTAGGTACCGCTGCAGCAGGAAGGTAAACAGAGTTTCCCTGCCCTCTGACTTCCGTCACAGTGTCCCATTGCTGGCCACATGACCCAGAAAGCTGTCTGTGGACAAATCCCAGCTCCCTCGGCCTGAAAGCCAGATGAGAGCTGTACCCTATAGTTGCCTTTGACTGGACTTCACCATCCAGGGGTCCTTTACCTCACCTTTACCTTGTGGGCTGAGACGGGTCTGAAAGGTTAGACGGAGAGGCAGTGGCAGGCCCAGGATCACCCAGCAAGCTTTCCAGCCAAGTGGGGATTTGAACCGTGGCCTCCCAGGTCCTAGCATTGCACTCCAACCACTGCACCTGAATGAGTGGCGGAGTTCTCAAATCAAAGTCCCATCCATCATGGTCAAAGAAAATGTGAGTGATTTTTCAGTCCCTCTCAGGGCAGGGGGGGGGGATATTGAAAACCCTCAGGGCTGTCAGACCTGGAGGAGAATCAACCGTCCCAGCCCTGAGAATGCAGGGGCCAAAAGGTCTGGGCCTGGGCTGATGAGCAACAACAGAGTAATCATTTAACTGGAAAGGAGAGATCTCCTGAAGAACCAAGTGTCTCACCAAGAACAAGCAACTCCTAAAATACCTTTATCACTGGCACCTGTGATCTATGAGGCCAGTTTTTAATCAGATCTTTATTCATAGAATCATAGAGTTGGAAGAGACCACAAGGGCCATCCAGTCCAACCCCCTGCCAAGCAGGAAACACCACCAAAGCATTCTTGACAGATGGCTGTCAAGCCTCTGCTTAAAGACCTCCAAAGAAGGAGACTCCACCACACTCCTTGGTAGCAAATTCCACTGCCGAACAGCTCTTACCGTCAGGAAGTTCTTCCTAATGTTTAGGTGGAATCTTCTTTCTTGAAGTTTGAATCCATTGCTCCGTGTCTGCTTCTCTGGAGCAGCAGAAAACAACCTTTCTCCCTCCTCCATATGACGTCCTTTCATATATTTGAACATGGCTATCATATCACCCCTTAACCTTCTCTTCTCCAGGCTAAACATACCCAGCTCTCTAAGCCGTTCCTCATAAGGCATCGCTTCCAGGCCTTTGACCATTTTGGTTGCCCTCTTCTGGACACGTTCCAGCTTATCAGTATCCTTCTTGAACTGTGGTGCCCAGAACTGGACACAGTACTCCAGGTGAGGTCTGACCAGAGCAGAATACAGTGGTACTATTACTTCCCTTGATCTAGATGTTATACTCCTATTGATGCAGCCCAGAATTGCATTGGCTTTTTTAGCTGCTGCATCACACTGCTGACTCATGTCAAGTTTGTGGTCTACCAAGACTCTTAGGTCCTTTTCATACATACTGCTCTCAAGCCAGGTGTCACCCATCCTGTATTTGTGCCTTTCATTTTTTTTGCCCAAGTGTAGTACTTTACATTTCTCCTTGTTAAAATTCATCTTGTTTGCTTTGGCCCAGTTGTCTAATCTGTTAAGGTCATTTTGAAGTATTCTAAACCTTCCAGTTGCAAGAAGCAGCACTGATCATTGCCACCTCAGATTTAGGGTTCACACTGAGTTGTACCTTCCCTGGATTCTCGTTGGTGTTAACCTGGTGCTGCTGCCTGCCTGTGCCTCTGGGTTATATTTTTATAGACTCATAGAACTGTAGAGTTGGAAGGTGCCCCAAAGCATGTCCAACACGTCAATCGCAATCGACCAGTCAATCAAGGGATTGATTTTCATCAATTGAAAGGGGAGGGGAGAGAAGCCCTGTGCACTCTGACAGGCTCCTCAGAAAGAAAGGTCTGCTTTAGAGAGTTTGACTTGAACAGGGAGCTTCTGTTCCCAATGGAAATCTCTTTGGTGTTATCCCTGCCGGCTCAGCCTACTGGGGGAAACTCACAACCTGCCATCAGGTTCACTCTTGTAAGCCTCACCTGCAGGCCTTTGCGCTATGGTTTCTTGTCAATCCCAGTCCTGCTACAGTTTACTGGAAAAGGAGGAGCAGCCAGAGAGAGAAGGGGGAGGGAGGGCAGAAGCTGTTGAAGTGTCACTCCTGACTTCCTCTGCTGCTGCTCCCTTCCTGCTAATTCGTATGAAGTTAATTTGAATTTGAATAGTCTGTATGAATTTCTGACCTCATCTGTATGGTAGAGTCACACTGAAGTCTTAATTCTTGTGCTGCAAAAAAGGGGGAAAACACTGTAGTTTTTGTTTAATTTAAAAGGAAAATAATTTAGTTGCTCTGTGAATGCCTTTTTGCCTTAATCACTGAGAGATTTGCAGGATGATTATGTCAAATTGTCTTATTTTTCTCGTTTAAGGCAGAAAAAGGAATAATTCAGAATGGCATCCTTTTTCATTTATGCTACTTCACATATTCAAATGCAGCACCTTCCAAACAGAATCAAGAAAACGAGCTGTGATGATGAATCACATTTGAAAACCATGTATACACAAAATCTATTTTGCATTATGTTATTCTAAACAGACTTTGACAGGCTCTTAAATAAGTATTCTTCTGAAAGGAAAGTATGTTGCATATGGGTGCCAGTTCATTTCCACATGTTAAATTCTCCTTACCGAAATATATCTATGGGAAAGATATACAGAGCAATCCTATAGAAAGATCAACCAGAATCAGAGGGGCTGGGATCCAGCAGATCTCTAGTTGAGTGAGGAGGTTTCTGGTGTGGTCAGACTATGCCAGCTTAACTCCCTCATCCTGAGGGTGGAAGGCAGAGCAAGAGGAAAGTGAGGAGGCTAAAAGGAGTGGGTGGGAGCTCCTCTGAAGCCCCCAGCCGAGGCTGTTGAGCAATGGAAGGAAGGAGGAAAAGTTGGCAGGCAGGCAGGCAGGCGAAGTCAGGATAGCAGGATAAAGAAAAGCATTTGGAAAATAAGCTGGAAGGAGTTGCTGGAAAGAAAACCACATAAGAGCACACAGGTGAGAACTTCTGAGAGCTCTGAAGTGAGAACTCTGCAAATATCAGACAGCAACACTGGGGGTTCACGAGGAGAGGCTTCAGGAGTGAACTACCTTCACGGCAACCCTTCCAAAGAAACAATTTCTTAAGAAGTTAGTGACCAGGCTAGTCTACTTCTTTTCACTGCCCGATAACTGATGGAAGAGTCTCCTTCCCCCTTGGACCTTCATGCTCTGCCTTCATAAAGATGCCCTAGGAAGGTCATAAACAGACAGTTATTAGCAGAGTCCCCACAAGCATACCCAGCTGGCCACTACTGGATTTCTATCCACAAAAAGTATTGGATTGTTGCCTCAATTTTAGGGTAAAGGGCACAGAATACTGACAAATTGACTAATTTGGCATGTGAAAAGCTAAATTTATCCTGTTTGAAAGTTTTTTATGGTCAGAGTAAAAATTAATTACAGTAATAAAAAGAAGTATTAAGTGTTTTCCTCTTCCAATTTTCAGTGAAGAAGCTAAAGTGTTTGATGCACTTGTTATCTGTAAAGTAAGAAACTTATATGTTTAAAGTATAGATCATACATTTCATTTCTTCTTGTATTTTATGAAGGAACCCAAATAGAAGAAAAGAGTTAAACACTCTTTAAAAACAACAACCCAATGTGGATTTTGAAACTAAGCCAAGTTAAGAGGAAATCTTCGTTTTGTGTTCAGACCTTTAAACTTCCCCCTTAAATAAGGGGGTGTGTTTAGACCTTTAAACTTCCCCCTCAAATTTTTGGTTTGGTTTTTGGCAGAATTTAGGCCACAACTTTATTGATTACAGCAAGTGAGTGGTTGCATAGGCTCTGGTTCGACTAGCTCCCTGCACCCTTGCAGGAAGCACTGACCCAGAGCTCTGCCAAAGGTGAACACCTGAAGTGGCAGAAAGCCAGGAACATGCTATGTCCACCACCCAGATGTCCCCCTGGACTCAGGCACGGGCACAATCTCCTTGCAGGGTTGACCAAACCATTGAGTCCCTGGATTATTTTAATGGAATACCCTTCACATAGGGATGGCGAGAGCGTTCCCCCTCTGGTTCCCTATCACCAGAACCAGAGCCTATCCGCAACCTTACAAGTTGTGACGATTTGCTATACGGCAGGCGAAACCCAAATGGCACCAGCCAATCTGCTAAGTGGGGAAAATTTCTGCCGTGTCCTGTACCAATGACATGATGGCATTGCAAGGTCAAGCGTGCATGCCCAAAATATAGGGAGAGGTGGGTGGGTGTTCCGATGCACTGACCAAGAGAGAAATCAGTCCTCCCTAACAAGAGGGCAAGCCAATACCTTGCAGTGTGATTTCCAGGTACATTCGGATGCTGCTGACTATCTCAGTTTTGGCCTTTATTTGAGAGGTCGCTGGTGTGCTCAGTGATGGCCTGAGCACTGGCAGGGTACAGCTGTTACTCATGACTTAGCATTTCTTGAGTTTTTCCCCATAGTAGTGGCAGTGCACATCTGGACCAAGGAGTTCAAGGAGTTCAAGGACCGGTGGGTCTGTTTCTGGTCCGATAACCAGGCTGTGGTGAGCGTTTTGGCAAAGCAGTCATCCCGTTCCAGTTGAGTCTCTGTCCTCTTCCGCACCTTTGTGCTGTGATGCCTCAAGTTTAATCAATAAATTTGTGGCCTAAATGCTACCAAAAAAACAAACTAAAAATTTGAGTCTTGTCTGAATTTATTTGGGGGTGGTTAAAAGGTCTACACACACAAATTGGGTCCTCCCTAACAAGAGGGCATGTGTTGCGGTGTGGCTTGGGAACCAGACCCTGTGTTGTGGGTGGGGACATTTGGATGGCCACAACACCCAATTTGAGGTCCCTCGATGCTGAGTGCAATCAGACCAATGGGATGCCAGCTAAATTCTATCGAGGGACCTCTATATAAGCCCTGAGCTTCCTCTTTGGGGCCAGTACATCGGAACACCCGCCCACCTCTCCCTATATTTTGGGCTTGCACACATGACCTTGTTATGCCGTCATGTGTCGTCTGTCATTGGGACAGGGGCTCGGCAGGAATTTTCCCCACTTGGCAGATTGGCTGGTGCCATTTGAGTTTCGCCTGCTGCATAGCAAATAATCACAACTTGTAAAGTTGCAGATAGGCTCTGGTTCAGGTGATAGGGGTGGCAGAGCGGCCTGGCCATCCCTATGCAACGGGTATTCCATTAAAGGAATCCAGGGACTCTTTGGTTGGTCAACCCTGCGAGGGGTTGTGCCCTGAGCCTGAGTCCAGGGGGGGGGCATCTGGCTGGTGGACTGGCTTGACCCCACTTTCCACTGTGCCGGGTGTTTACCCAAGGCTGACCTATGGTGTACCCTGGGTCAGCGCTGCCTGCAACGGTGCAGGGAGCTAGTCGAACCAGAGCCTTTGCAACCACTCACTTGATTGTAATCAATAAAGCTGTGGCCTAAATTCTGCCCAAAAAACCCCAAAACTTTGAGTCTTGTCTTGTTTATTTGGGGGGTGGTTAAAGGGTCCACACACGCAAAGCTCAGAGTCACGTGCATTGGCATATATAGGTCCCTTGAGCCAATTGGCTAGCATCCCATTGGTCAGATTAAACCCAGCAACAAGGGTTTAATCGTACCCACCCACAACGCAAGGGTTTGGTTGCCAGGTCTCACCGCAACACGTGCCCTCGTTGAGGGAGGACCCGATTTAACACAAGGTAGATAAAATTCCAGTGTGTGTTTTCTCCTACCAAGCCCCAGGCTTAATAGCTGGAAATTCCTGTAGAGCAGAGGACTGTGAGTTGAAAATAATTGTAGAAATGGTTCTGGGCTTTTTGAAATCTCAGTAGAAAGCCAAATCTCTTTCAGCAATTTACTGACATCTCCAAAATGTTCTTTCCATCGATCTTTTTCTTCCCCAGGATTTTCTTCCTCTTGTTATCTAAGTACCAATTCTCTGGGGGTAACTTGGGCTTACATTTCATCTACCCTAGATTTCATCTGTATGCCCCCCTCATTAGGGATCAAGCTAATGTTTACTTTCTGCTTTTTCTTAGCTCATTATAAAAGCAATATTTCCAAAAGCCTGAACGCTCTCAGCTGGAATACAGCATTCAATCTTTAGAAGCAGAGTTTGAAGATGAAGGGAGGGGGAGAGAGAGAAACGTACTTTTCAAATCTGCAAATCAAATGCTTGACTTGCTGGGCTGAACATGCACATTCAGATGTGCAACAATCACTTGCAAAGTACCGGTAACTTGATTAATTTTTCTGTTTCAACCACCATACTAGCAAAGTTCTTCTTCTTTGGTAATCATTCGTAGCCGAGTAAGATTTTCTTCCATGAACACGGTCTTAACAATGAGTCCGTAAGTGACTTTGGAGGCCAGTTCTGGAACCAGACGTCCTTCCACTGTGGGGACATAGGTTTCTGGGTGGGAGTTGGTCATAATAAGGGTTTGCCAAGCATGCCTTCCTTTTGTCCTGAGTTTCTCCCTTTCTCCCTTTCGTCCTGAGTTTGAGCATCTTCAAAACCTATGGCACCTTTGGTAAGGGCTGTTCTCCAACTGGAGCACTCACAGGCCAGTGTTTCCCAGCTGTTGGTGTTTATACTACGTTTTTAAGATTTGCCTTGAGAGAGTTTTTGAACCTCTCTTGTTTACCACCAGCATTGCGCTTTCCATTTTTAACTTTGGAGTAGTAGTAATTGCATACCATCCAACTTTTTCAAGTCCTAAACTGGGATCCACATCTTCACATCCACCTAGCATTTGCAGAAATCACAAGTGTTCTAAGTGGAGTAAATGTGTGTGGATGGGCAAATAGGAACTTGAGTACTCAAAAAAATCTGTGATAACACCATGGTGAACACCCCTGAGGGTTACAAGTAGCTAGAAGTACAGGAGGAAGCATCTGGAACCCAAGAGAAGCCAGTTTCCATAAAAAAGAATCTTGAGAAAAGAGGACTTGGAAGGGGGGGGGAATGACAATAGCTTTCAAGTATTTTGCAGGATGGTGGGTTTTTTTTAAAAAAAAACTGAAGTAAGGAGATAATTTTGAACTCATTAAAGAAGTGTCATAAAATGACTGCCACGCCTAACATCAGTAAGGTATATAGCTATGCATTTTTCACAGTGAAAAAGCAGAACACAGTACAGTGGTACCTTGATTTATGATCACAATTGGTTCTGGAAGTATGTTCATAAACCGAAGCGTTCATAAACCGAAGCCAACTTTCCCATTGAAAGTAATGGAAAGTGGATTAATCCGTTCTAGACGATGAAAAAAACCCCTAAAGCAGCAATTTAACAGAGCGCTTCCGTGGCTGCAGCCCAGTTGCAGAAGCGCTCCCCAGCCTCTGGGAGGCATCGGAACAAAGTCCCGGCTCTGATGCCTTCACGGAGGCTGGAGCTTCACTCCGATGCCTTCGTGGAGGCCGGGGAGCGCTTCCGTGGCTGCAACCCAGTCGCGGAAGTGCTCCCCGGTCTCTGGGAGGCATCGGAATGAAGGCCCGGCCTCCCCGAAGGTATTGGACACTCCGGTGTCTTTGGGGAGGTTTGGCCTTCACTCCGATGCCATCGGAGCGAAGGCCCGGCCTCCCTGAAGGCATCGGACGCTCAGTAGGCCTCGGGCACCTTGGTTTACTAACTTCTGGGTTAGGAGTGTTCGTAAACTGAAAATTCGTAAACCGAGGTATTTGTAAACCAAGGTACCACTGTATCTCTCTCTCTCTCCCTCTCTCAGCACAGAACACAGTCCTAATACAAAGGCCAGGGTTGATTCAGACCAAACTGTGGGAGGCGGTGGAAGACAGGAGGGTCACGAAGAGTCGGACATGACTAAACGACTAAACAACAACAAAGATCTATTGAAGTGGTTGAATGTGGCTGAGGGATTCTCCACACTTCTGGTCACCCTGTGATTTCTAGGCATGGGTCTAGAGGAAAACCCACTGCTTACTGCTGAATTGGAACAAATGTGAATCAGGTTTCCTGTGGAGAGATGTTTGCTCCAGTCCACAGCAGGTCTTCCCAGGGAAAGCAGTGGGGCAAAAGGAAAATCTCTCGGACCTGCGTCTAGAAATCATGGGACAAAGTTTGGATGAGCTTTCAGTTAGGATCATTAATTGCAGTGGATTTACTCTGAGTAAAACATTAAAAGGAAGTTAAAGTACATGAAGTGAAAAACGGCAGCATCTCAGTGGATGTGGCATTACAACATTATTGAAAATGGAATGTGTCAAAATGACCATGACATTAATAAAGAAATGCTGGAAAAGCGGGGATCCCAGTTATACTTTCACCACTCTTTGTCTGTGCAATGCGTTTCCCTTAAACTTTTTTTTTTAATATGTCTAGATCTATCCCACTGCTTTTAGATGTTCTGTTCTCTAGTCCTGGAAGACCTGCTCACTGCCTTGCAGTCCTTCCCCCACCTAGCCTGGGAGGGCAGGGCCCAGACTGATTCCAGCTACAGAAGCTGAGGCTGCTGGAAAGTCTCTTGGGCAGAGGGGACTTTGACAAACCAAGTTTTTTTTTTGTTGCTACCAAAACTATAACAACAACAGAAAGCAAAGTGGTTGGAAACTTAAACTCCATCCACCAAGCAGCAAATTACTTCATGAGGAAATTATAGTGATTTGCATTCTCGCAGAGCAGAGCTGTTAATTGAAATAAATTAGCAGAAAATTAAAATAGGTTCCAGCGAGAGTCTTCCTGTGTTATATTGCTCTCCATTTGGCTTACCACATACAAAAGTCTCAGCATTCTTCTCAAGAACTAATGACAGGCCAAGCAATTGTCAAAATTCTCCCAATAGGGAACTCCCCCCCCCCCCAAGTTAACTGACACTTCTCTCATGGGCAGCGTGGCGCTGAGCAAACCTATTAGTAACAAGCATCTTTTCTTTCCAGGGACAGCATTTGTCTTCCCCTATGCACACTTAATGGCACATACCTGTGAACTGTATGTAAGCATCAGAGCAGCTGTTTCTGAACTAATTGTCACTGGCCCAGTTTGGAGGATGCATGAAGATAAGATGTCACTACAGCTAGGGCCGGCACAAGACTCTCTGCCACCTGAAGCAGAGTTGCTCGTGCATCACCCGTGCACAATGACCATCACCTCCTGCATCCTGCTAGCCCCCCCCCCCCACTGATGCTCTGCACAGTCCCACACTGGGCAGTGCCTCACTCTAACAAAGAACTCTGCAAAATGGGGGGCTCTTCCAAAATGCCTACTCTGCTGCTGCTTTTCCGCAGCAATAGAAACAACTATTTAAAGCTTAACAGCAGCAAACTGTTGAACATTCAAAGTGTAATACTTTACCACAGTTAAAGTTAAGCCACAGTGAGGCAGCAATTGCTCCCTGTTCTTCATTAGAAGTCAGGTGTTTTCCTTCTGGTTCAATGAAGAGTATGAACAAGTCTTATATATTATATGCAGCATTATTTCTATTATTCCAAGCATATACATATAAAAAAATACATGTCATCATATGTCTGATATTATTTGTATTTGATATGTATTTAGACTCTGAATTTACTAAAGAAACCAGCACTGGAACAGATACAGACAACAATGCGCGCGCGCGCGCGCACACACACACACACACACACATATATATATATGTGTGTGTGTGTGTGTGTGTATATGTATATGTATATGTATGTAGGCATTGTGTACACGGATGAAACAGCCTTTCTCCATAACCGCTGAACCGAATTGAAACAAATTTGAGAAGAACATACCTTGCCCATCACGGAGGGATCTGGCATAAAAAAATTATCAAAAAACCACACCTTTCACACCTAAAATAATGATTAGACACACAAAAAAGTGGCGCCCAAATTAGACGTCACCACCAGAAGCTCTGAAGACTCCAGCAGCTGCGCTGCCAGATGACATCACAAAATTCCACAGCAACCAACTGAAAACAGTCCTGAAAACAAGGCCCAGCTTTTTCAATAAACAAAGCATATTGCGTAGAGAGCAAAGCATATTGCATTGGTTTCGGTGATAGAAATACGTGTGTGTTTTAAACCTCTGGCACTGAATGAAACCCATAGGACTTGGAAGGGCTTAACTTTTGGATTGTGCCAGTAGAAGTTGTTTTTGACACAGCCTGTTGTATTGCTGAAGCAGGAAATGGTCCATTTTGGTGCTTGAAACACAGAAGAAGGGAGACTACCTGAACTTGTTAGGTTTTTTTTTTTTTTTTTGCCACGTAGCTTTTTCACTGTGTGTATACACCTTAGGAAACTGGCTGGCTGTCCCTTGCCAGCTTCCTACGAACACCAGCAACAATGTGCTGTATGAGAAGTAAAGACTATGCATAAGACCATCACGCACAGCAAACCCAGCACGGTACAATTGTTATCGGGGTGGGTGGGAATGCTCTCAAGTTTACGACAACTCACGCAAAAGCAAATTTTGTGCGAGTGCTGCTTTAGCCCTGGCTGTCGGTATTTCTGCCGTAAAAAGGACTCCCTGTTCATAGTTCCATGGAAGTGCCTCTCATTTGAAAAGATGGCCCTCTGGAGATGCCTTTCACTCATCTTTTGCCATCACTGCATTAGTGCATTTGGCATCCTTTTTTTGCAAGCATTTCCCGCATTTTTGCAAGCATGTCTGGGCACCGGAAGTCGCTTCACGCATGTCTGGACATGCGTAGAAGCGACTTCTGGTGCCGCGCCGCTGCGATCCCTTATTTTTCTACCCGGAACTTGGCAGCTATGAAGAAATATCAACAACCTCAGATATGCTGACGACACAACCTTGATGGCAGAAAGTGAGGAGGAATTAAAGAACCTTTTAATGAGGGTGAAAGAGGAGAGCGCAAAATATGGTCTGAAGCTCAACATTAAAAAACCAAGATCATGGCCACTGGTCCCATCACCTCCTGGCAAATAGAAGGGGAAGAAATGGAGGCGGTGAGAGATTTTACTTTCTTGGGTTCCATGATCACTGCAGATGGTGACAGCAGTCACAAAATTAAAGACACCTGCTTCTTGGGAGAAAAGCAATGGCAAACCTAGACAGCATCTTCAAAAGTAGAGACATTACCTTGCTGACAAAAGTCTATATAGTTAAAGCTATGGTTTTCCTAGTACAGTGGTACCTCGACATCCGAATGCCTCGACTTCCGAAGGTTTCGTGGTGCCTGTCAGAGGCTCAAATGCCAGTACTCTTTCCTTGGGGTGTTAAGCCGAGGCACCAGGCTACATTTGGCTGAATGCCTTTTGTCCAATTTGATATTTGTATCCTGCCCAAGTCTGCTTTATAGTAAGTAATAAAACGAGGAGGAATGAATTGTGGGGTCATGTGTGATTTGATCCTTACCATTAATCAGCTTCCTATGTCTGCATGCCCTAGGAATGCAGAAGTCCATCATCCCATGTCGCTGATTAAAGGAGACTGGCATCCAGACTGAACTTCACCTTTGATGAGAACTGAATTTGTATGCAGATTTGCTCCCTCCCCACAGCCCAGAATAACCAGCACTGCATGTTCTGCTGGATAATAAGCAGAGGTATGAGAATACTTTAAGTTCTTATTGCATTAAAAGTTTTAAGACTGGATCAGCTCAACTGTACTGAATACTGACAGCATTAACGGACACCAAGTGAACAAACCCATCTCCTGTTTCATTAAAGCATTAACTTTTCCAATTAAAGTTCAGCTTTTTAAAAGTCAATTTACATAGGCATCATCCTAAAACAAATAGAAATGCAATTTATCACTATTTCAGCTTTCTGAAACATTATCATGATGAACTTATTCACAGTCACAGTTACTGAAGTAGAACTTAGATAAAGAATTTGATTAGATAAGAAAATGGAGAGAAGCTTAACATTTTACAAACCACAGCAAAGGTGTTTGACCTACTTGAAATGCTGTATTTGCTGACTCTTTCGTTTCTTGATGAGGCAGCCTGTGAAATGAAGCCTCCTAGTACCTGCAGTGATTGACGTTTCCCAAGGCTGGCTGCTACATTCATCTCTTCATGAGGCATCATATGGAAAGAAGCCTCCCAGAACTTGTAGTGATTGTCAATTCTCAGAGCTGCAACAGGCATTTGATCCTCATCCTGACAGCAGCATGGCGCTTCATTGTTTATTTATTTTATTTCATTGTTAGGGAGAACAAGGAAAGCTGTGTCCCATATCTTTTCCTTCCTTGTTGTCTTCTTTGCACTCACCGGCAGGTGGAGAATAGAAACATTATTCCCCATAAGGAAGATCCTACCTAGCATAGAGATGTTAATGCATTGTCATGCATTGCCATTTTATGGGTATGTCCGTAGCAAAAGGAAAAACAAGGAAACAGTGGGGTCACTCAGAGGAGAAGATAGTGAAATGCAAACAGGGGACAGAGAAAGGGCAGAACTCCTCAATGCCTTCTTTGCCTCAGTCTTCTCCAAGAAAGAAAACAACGCCCGACCTGAAGAATATGGAGCAGATGATTCAGCAGGGGAAACACAGCCCAGAATAAGTAAGGAGGTAGTACAAGAATACTTGGCTAGTTTAGATGTATTCAAGTCTCCAGGGCCAGATGAACTACATCCAAGAGTATTAAAAGAACTGGCAGAGGTGATTTCAGAACCACTGGCAATAATCTTTGAAAATTCCTGGAGAACAGGCGAAGTTCCAGCAGACTGGAGGAGGGCAAATGTTGTCCCTATTTTCAAAAAGGGGAAAAGAGAGGACCCAAACAATTACCGCCCAGTCAGCCTGACATCAATACCAGGAAAGATTCTAGAGCAGATCATTAAGCAAACAGTCTGTGAGCACCTAGAAAGAAACTCTGTGATCACTAAAAGTCAGCATGGGTTCCTGAAAAATAAGTCATGTCAGACTAATCTGATCTCATTTTTTGACAGAATTACAAGCCTGGTAGATGAAGGGAACGCTGTGGATGTAGCCTATCTTGATTTCAGCAAGGCCTTTGACAAGGTGCCCCATGATATTCTTGTAAAGAAGCTGGTAAAATGTGGGCTAGACAATGCTACCATTCAGTGGATTTGTAACTGGCTTACTGACCGAACCCAAAGGGTGCTCATCAATGGCTCCTCCTCATCCTGGAGAGTAGTGACTAGTGGAGTGCCACAGGGTTCTGTCTTGGGCCCAGTCTTGTTCAACATTTTTATCAATGACTTGGATGATGGGCTTGAGGGCATCCTGAGCAAGTTTGCAGATGACACCAAATTGGGAGGGGTGGCTAACACCCCAGAGGACAGGATCACACTTCAGAATGACCTTAACAGATTAGACAACTGGGCCAAAGCAAACAAGATGAATTTTAACAAGGAGAAATGTAAAGTACTACACTTGGGCAAAAAAAATGAAAGGCACAAATACAGGATGGGAGACACCTGGCTTGAGAGCAGTACATGTGAAAAGGATCTAGGAGTCTTGGTAGACCACAAACTTGACATGAGTCAGCAGTGTGATGCAGCAGCTAAAAAAGCCAATGCAATTCTGGGCTGCATCAATAGGAGTATAGCATCTAGATCAAGGGAAGTAATAGTACCACTGTATTCTGCTCTGGTCAGACCTCACCTGGAGTACTGTGTCCAGTTCTGGGAACCACAGTTCAAGAAGGATACTGATAAGCTGGAACGTGTCCAGAAGAGGGCAACCAAAATGGTCAAAGGCCTGGAAACGATGCCTTATGAGGAACGGCTTAGGGAGCTGGGTATGTTTAGCCTGGAGAAGAGAAGGTTAAGGGGTGATATGATAACCATGTTCAAATATATAAAAGGATGCCATATAGAGGAGGGAGAAAGGTTGTTTTGTGCTGCTCCAGAGAAGCGGACACGGAGCAACGGATTCAAACTACAAGAAAGAAAATTCCACCTAAACATTAGGAAGAACTTCCTGACAGTAAGAGCTGTTCGGCAGTGGAATTTGCTGCCAAGGAGTGTGGTGGAGTCTCCTTCTTTGGAGGTCTTTAAGCAGAGGCTTGACAGCCATCTGTCAGGAATGCTTTGATGGTGTTTCCTGCTTGGCAGGGGGTTGGACTGGATGGCCCTTGTGGTCTCTTCCAACTCTATGATTCTATGATTCTATGATTCATCTGCTTTGCATAACTTGGCTCTGGCCTCCTCAAGCTGGATTCAGATGCAATGGTATGACACACCATCTTCGCCATTTGTTAGCATACAGAGATAATATACCAAATTTCCTGCCTAAATTTCACAAATGAAATCCTTACTCTGTTTGCTTTGAACACATCTTCATACACATCTGAAATCTACTTTCAGGGAGGAAGCCCTTCCACAACATCAAGATTTAGGTACTTTATCTCTACTAGAAGACAAGGTTGCCCTACAAGAAGACAAGGTCCAGCAGCTTCAGGTCCATGTACGGTATCTACGCTCCAGGGAATTAAAGAGCTGGAGCTTTTCTTGAATGCAGCAAATCACACTGTCTGCACCAAGGAGGAGAAAGGGGACATCCCTGAGGCGGACAGACTCCATTTGAAGATCTCTCCCTCATGACAGTTGATCAGGAATATGAAGACGAGCAGCAAATCAGTCCTCTGAGAATATGCAGGTAACCTTGGAAGGGACAGCACATGGAAGAATCCTGACCAAGCCTATGAGGAGGCTTGTAGTGGTGATAGGGGATTCCCTACTGAGGGGTACAGAAGCAGTGATCTGTGGGCCTTACAAGATGTCTCGAGAGGTGTGCTGTCTCCCCGGGGCCAGGATCCAAGATGTAACAGAACGGCTGCAAGGAATCATAAAACCCACTGACAAATACCCCTTCCTTTTTGTCCATGTGGGAACCAATGACACTGCAAGCCATAGCCTCCAGAAGATCAAACGTGATTATGAGCCTCTGGGCAGGAAGTTTAAGCAATTAAAAACACAAATTGTCATCTCATCTGTCCTCCCAGTTGAACAACATAGCCCAGGGAGAGAGGGAAAAATAGGGGAAGTGAACAACTGGCTTCGCAAATGGTGCAAACAGGAACGGTTTGGATTCTTAGATCACAGTCTACAGTTTCTTGAAGATGGACTTCTGGCAAGTGATGGGCTGCACCTCACAAAGGTTGGGAGGAATGTTTTTGCCATGAAACTCAAAAACCTCATCAGGAGGGCTTTAAACTGACTTATGTGGAGGAGGGAGACAGTGTTCCTGAAGGTAGGAGTCTATCAAGTGCTGAAGATGATCATCCAAATATCAAGGACCAAATGGAACAAACAGCACGCTGACCTAGTGGTGGGAGGAAATATCCTTAAATAAGAGACATGGAGAAATGATCAATGGTCTTCAATGTCTGTATACTAATGCACAGAGCATGGGAAATAAACAAGATGAACTTGAGCTCTTAGTATAGCAAACGAAATACGACATAATAGGCATCACTGAAACCTGGTGGGATGAGTCTCATGATTGGAATATAGTAATAGAGGGACACAATCTATTTCAGAGAAATAGATCAAACAGGAAAGGAGGAGCAGTAGTGTTATATGTCAGGGATGTGTATACAGGGATGTGGCTGCTATGCCTAGGACAATTCACGAAAGCAGAATGATGCATATGCTATGGTAATATATCAATAGAATCATAGAATTGTAGTCGGAAGGGACCAGAAGGGTCATCTAGTCAAACCCCCTGCATTGCAGGAATTTTTCCCCAAGGTGGGGCTTGAACCCACAACATGGTTGAAATATTATGCTGATATGCAGCAATGCCTCGGAGCCGTCGTGGTTGCTGCCGTGCCTTGCCCTCGCCCGCCCTGCCACCCCCTCTCGCCTGCCCGACCCTCGCGTCCTCTCCAGCCAAGCAGGGTAGCCACCGACGCTGCCAGCCCCAGAAGCACAAGGTGGCCGCTGCCGCTGCCGCCGCGATGTCATCGGGCCCGCTGGCCCTGTAGCCCCGCCCATGTTCCCACTTTGTGGCCCCTCCCCTCCCATGCCTTGAACGACCATGGCTTGCCTCCCCCCTCCAGTTTTGATCCTGGGTACGCCACTGTAAATTAATCTCAGCTCTATTTCCCCACATTTTTCTGGCAAAGTGGAGTCTGTGAACATGTGGTAGCAAAGAGACTGCCCACATCTAATTTCTTCTGCAACAGCAGCAAGCTGTTCCCTCAACAAAGGGATGTCCCTAGGTTGCAAAACTCCTGCTGGTGCCTCCCCCCCCCTTCTTTCCTTTGTTAAACATGGTTATATTAGCATTCGGGGAATACTGGCTGGCTGATGGCTCCAGCAAAGTAACGGGCTGCCTCACAATTCTTGTGGAGCCTTGTTTTCTGGAAAGTACACAGCATGAAGAACAAATTGGTTTTGAAGGGGAGTGGGTGGGCTTCAAATGGGAAGCTTGGTGTATATTTGAATATATTAAAGTCTTATCCGTTTTCTTGGGGTGATCTCCGAGAAAGGCTGAGCTGTGAATAATGCATCTGTCATCTTCACTATCAGAGGGCACTTTCCAGATGAAGAGGGCACTGGCAAGGACAAGGAGAAGGTGGTCCCCACAAGGCTTTCTCTTTGATCTCCTTGGGGAGGATATTTTTCAGAAAGGGGGTGGGCGGCCAGCCCACACAGCACAGCCTTTCCCAAAGTTACGGTAGGTCTCTCTCTCTCTCTCTCTCTCTCTCTCTCTCTCTCTCTCTCTCTCTCTCACACACACACACACACACACACACCGAGAGAGAGAGAGAGAGAGAGAGAGAGAGAGAGAGAGAGAGAGAGAGAGAGAGAGAGAAGAGAGGCTGATTTAGGACAGCACTGGGCATTGAACCCACAGGGTGCTGCAACTATGAAATAGTCCGCGTGAATTGAGCAGAACAGAAGGTGAGAGGCCTCTGTGCCTCGCACAGGGCACCACTGAAATTTGAAAAACCAAAGTCCATCCCTGTGTGCGCGCACACACACACCTTCTCAAAGTGAGGGAGCCACCAAGAACACACAGCACAGTCATTCCTAAATTCCTGTGTAGCCTAGAACTCTCTAATTTCTCTTCATGCAGGGAACTTTTAGGCAGGGGGCAGGCTGTCAGGAGTATGGGCAGGAGTCAGGCTCTGGGGCCTGTAGTGCTTTGCAGGACTGGGGCCTGCCTCAGCTTGTGCTGGAGAAGCAAGGAGTGGCCACACAGGTGTCGCCACTTGATACCTCACTGCACCTGGTGGCAGGAGCTGGGAGGGATAAAAGCCCAGCATTTCCCTCCAGCTCTTTGCCACAGCAACGCAATCCCTGCCTGGTTGCCTCTGGCCTCTTGCTCCTGGAACCCTTGCCTTGTTGACGCTTGCTCCTCGACCCTTAGACCTTCGCCTTGCTTCCTGTTCCTTGGACCTTCCCCTTGCTCCTTGCTCCTGGGACCCTTGCCTTGCCAACGTCTTGATTCTTGCTCCGTGCACCCTTGCCTTGCCAACGTCTTGATTCTTGCTCCGTGGACCCTTGCCTTGCCGACGTCTTGATTCTTGCTCCTTGGACCCTTGCCTTGCCGACGTCTTGATCCTTGCTCCGTGGACCCTTGCCTTGCCGACGTCTTGATTCTTGCTCCTTGGACCCATGCCTTGCCGACGCCTTGATTCTTTCTCCGTGGACCCTTGCCTTGCCGATGCCTTGATTCTTGCTCCATGGATCCTTGCCTTGCCGACATCTTGATCCTCGACCCTCGGACCTTCACCTTGCTTCTTGTTCCTTGAACCTTCGCCTTGCTTCTTGTTCCTTGAGCCTTCGCCTTGCCGACGCCTTGCTCCTTGACTCCCAGACCTTCGCCTCTGCCTTGCTCCTTGACCCTGCGACTGCCTGCTGCTGGACCCTCAGCCCTGCACCTGTTCCTGCTTCTACACCACCATCTTGCCTCTGGTCCTGACGCCCGCCGACCGGACCGTGACACAGGCTAACTCAGCCTCTCCCTCCCACCAGGAGCACTGGGAGTGTTTGTGTGACACACTTACACACTGCAGCCAACACATGAATGTGTCAAGACACACTTCGGGAAGTTCTGTTCTAGCATGTCAGCAGGGGCGTAGCAATGGGGGCGGGGCGATGGAGGCCTTTAATAAGGAGAGAGGGAGGGAGGGAGGGCACTATTGGGATCCACATCAGCTGTGCGGCTCCCTTTGACAGGGGAGAGAGAGAGAAGCAGGGCAGGAGCATCACAGAGGAAGGAAGGAAGGAAGGAAGGAAGGAAGGAAGGAAGGAAGGAAGGGAGGGAGGGAGGGAGGGAGGAAGGAAGGGAGGGAGGGAGGGAAAGAGTACATACACACACACACACACAGAGAGAGAGAGAGAGAGAGAGAGAGAGAGAGAGAGAAGATGGCTCCTCAGATCTGTGCAAACTAATATAAAAATATAGTTTGACTTTTCTCACTTGTTTAGTTACTTGTCCATCTAGTAACTATTTGGATCTGTCATGATGATATCCAAACATAATTACTGTATCTGTGAAATAAATATCCATTTATTTATTTCAGAAACTTAAATGACTTTGGAGGGTGGTAAATCACTGCCAGTTTTTGATGCTTGTTGGTAGATCACAGCCAACGTTCCTGGTTTAGGAGAGAGAACTTGCCGTTGAAGAAGCGATGCTGGTTATTCTTCAAGAAGAGTAGCTCTTCTATATGCTTGATCGTTCTAGCTTTAATGATGTTTCCACCAGTTTTATTAGAACAGATGTTCAACTAACTAGCCAATAATTTCTCACAGATACCCCACCCTGGATCCTTAAAAAAAAAAAAAGATGTTGTGTTGGATACTTTCCAGTCCTCAAGTGTGGAGGCTGATCTAAGGGACAAGTGACATACCGGTATTTCTGTTAAAAGATCACCAATTTCACATCTGAGTTGTTTGAGAACTCTCGGCTGGATGCCATCCAGACCGGGCAATTTGTCCATTTTATTTATTTATTTTCTATTAGGCCTAGAAGTCCATCTCCCCTCGCTGCTATCTACCTCATCACCTCAGATGCCCTTCCTTCAAAAGCTAATTCAGGCACAGGGATCTGTGAAGACAGATATAAGGCTTCCTTCAGCTTCTCTGCCATCTCCTGTCCTGATCTTTCAGCTCTTTCTCTCTATTTGCAGATAGGTTTGTTTATTTATTCCTGTTCATTTCTATCCTGCATTTCCTCCCAATGGAATCCCAGGGCAGTTAGCAGTACAAATTGCAATAACTACTGTACAAACATTTCACTAGTTAAAACTTTTCTTTCATATCTGGCTCTCCACACTTCAACATAAACCCATGCTTATTTTCCCTTTGCTTCTTTTTTAAAAATGTAACTCTTTCCCTCTCTGGGTTTCCTCTTCTTCCCCATTTGTAGTTCTCTGCAGTCTTATCTTAGAGATAGTATCATTTTTTTCCAGAATATATTTTTGCCTGCAGATATTTTTACCTCCTCTCTACAGATGCTGACTCAAAAATACTTGGTAACTCTGCAAGCCTTCATTGTGGTGAAAGAATCCTCTGGTGCCATTGCAGGAACATTCATTTTAACTCTTTTTAAAAACAAAAATCAAGTTACTAGCAATATAAACAGCAACATTAATAATGGTGTCTCGTCTACCTCACTCTGTAGGAAAAGATTAAATGGGTCTAGACAGACTGATAACGTTTCTCCTTCAAGATCTTACCGGCTTCTTGGGATTGGTAGGAGCATAGAGTTTTCCATAGACAAGAGACTAAGAGGAGGACAGATGTCCATTGCTGTATGATATGTACAAAATCAGTATATGAAAATCACAGCCGTCCTGGGAGAATTCTGATCCTGGGACTTTTGAAGCATACAATTATGCACATCTAATTAGCTTAGCTGTTGATGACAATTAATAGGTATACTTTTATTATTGAAAAACACGTAAATTTAATAGGTTGTATAATAACAATTGTAAAGTTGTTTACTAGAAACTCCTTCTCAAAATTAAATATAGTTTCTCATAATGTCAAAATCAACATCATGACATAACATATTAAAATGTAGCCAAGTCCAGTATGTACAGAATGCAATTCCTATTTTGTTAGTTTTATTTATTCATCTTTATTCATTTCTTCATCTTCTCTTGTACTGTATATTTCTATCTGACGGAGAGTACCATGGAATAGTCTTCTAAGTGTCTAATAATAAGGTTGGTAGACATAAGAAACTGGCACTGGTAGATGCTGGCACAGGGAGACAAGACAAGGATTCCTGGATATTCCCCTGTTTCGCCCCAAGGGGCTTCATCAGCTGTGCATAGTTCTAAATCATATAAACATAGACACTTTGTAATATCTTAGCTGTACAAATTTCAAAGAAACATACAAGGATATAACAAATGTACATACCATTACTGTATATAACAGCTGCATGCAACTTATTCATAATAGATTTGCAGTCGTGGTAAACCTGTAAGCCTGAGTTACTATATAAGGGGGCAACACTAGTTAAGACAACAGGTGCAAATAATTCATGTTAATTCACAGCCGTCCTGGGAGAATCCTGGTCCTGGACTTTTGAACATCTGATAAACTTAGTTGTTGATGCCAATTAATAGATATACTTTTACTATGATATGCTGCACATTTACTATTAGCAAATGTTAGTTTTGAAATAACATCAGATAATTTATCTATTTTTATCTTCATTTTATTCAATGTATTCCAGTTACTTTCAACACACTTGATCCATGCTCTACATTCCTTTCTTAGGAATAATTCTTTAAGAAGTAATCTGAAACAATTGTATTTTCCTTCTTTCAGCTACCAAAATGAAAAGGTGGGTTGTTTTATTTTGGTTTTCTCCTTTCAACATTTTTTTTTGTGCTATCATGCTTCTGAATTAAGGAAACAATTAAGCCAACAGTTGAAACAGCATTTTCCCAATCACACTCTGCTGCTCGTTCACACTTCCATCCACATCTTTCGTCACTGGGCTAGGAAAAAGGGACAAGGAAGACCATGGGCTTTGCTGAACAATTGCAGGTAGTATCCTCCCTCATATCCTCTGGACTGATGTAGCAGACATCCAGCTGGAACCAACTTAGGGCCTTAGGGCTTGGATGCTCTGAAAGATTTATGGAGAGACCATGTCACTGACTAAGACTAGGCTTAAACGTATTGCCTAATGGAAATATGTGTAAGCAAGCTGTAAATGTCTAAAGAGCACTTCACACCTTACACACTGAGCAAATCTGAGTTTGCTACTGAATAAGACATTCTGTGGGGAGCCTAAACCAATATTAGCTCCCTGACAAGAGTTTCTGTATGATGCATTTGATTTGCAACATTATTTTATTTTATTTTTGCATTTACATTTAAAGCATCTTAGGTGATAACTTAAAATGTAATGTGTGCAATGGCCCTTTTATATTCTGCTAACAATTAATAACCATGCTGCTTTTTTAAACTATAGGCAACATGACATTTTCTTATCTGTGGCAGATAACTCAGCTCTTTTAATTAGGAGACAGAAAGTTGCCACCGTGGCTGTTTGGCAGGTCTCTCTTCTTTTTCAAGCCAGGCTGCTGTTATTGAAGCCATTGTTTAATGATCATATAAGCAGAAAACAATTATCTAGTTATTTTCTTCTAATTTGAAAGCCTTATTACATGATCTGAAACCCAAAGGTAATTGCTTTTGAACTACTTGGTAACTTCAAATATAATTACTAAGTAATTTGCAAAATATGTGATTACTCAAAAGGCCATATGTTCTCTTATTTTATGCACCACTAAATGGATAAGGGTGCCTCAAAACTTTCTCCAAATATTTCAGACAGTTGCAGGCACTACCTACATGCATTCATTCATAACAGCATTTATACGTTCTCCAGTAATCAATTTCTCATACTGGCTTACAAAGATAATCAACTATTAAATGAAAATCTGCTGCACCTGACTTGGCAGAGGCACCCAGACATCACTGCCATTATCAGGTATAGGAAAAGGAGGAGGAGGATTGAACACAATTATAATTATTATTATTTATATCAGCCTTCATCCGAGGATCACAAGACAGTTTACAATATAAAAACACAAAAATACACACCATAGCATCAAACAAAAGCAATACCCACCCTATACAGTTTAAGAGACCCTAGATCAGGCATCCCCAAACTCTGGCCCTCCAGATGTTTTGGCCTACGACTCCCATGATCCCTAGCTAGCAGGACCAGTGGTCAGGGATGATGGGATTTGTAGTCCAAAACATCTGGAGGGCCAAAGTTTGGGGATGCCTGCCCTAGATTAATTGGCCAAAGGCCTGGGAGAAGAGGAATGCAAAGAAATTTAATTCCACCCATCCCCTCATATAGCCCTGCCTCTGTTTTAGGGTTGCCTAACATGTGACCAAGCATGGCAAATATAGCCCTCCGTACATATATGTTGGCCTACCGTGGATAAGATAGAGTTCCTGTTTTTGCTGCCTTCGTAGGATTGCAAAAGTGTCGCCAAGCATCTGCCATTGGTGGCTTGTGGGCTGCATTCAGCTTGATGCGTTGCAAGTTTCCTTTGTTCCACAGACCCAAAGCTTGTCACTCTAGTCCTTTTCCTGCCTGAAGAGTTCAACTTCCTACACTCCCTTCTACAAAATAAAAGACACAACCCCCCCCCCCCACCAGCAAAAAACAATCCATTTATTTCTGAGGGAAGAGCAGAAGACTTTACACCAGGGGTCAGCAGCAACCTTTTTCAGCCGTGGGCCAGTCCACAGTCCCTCAGACCATGTGGTGCGCCAGACTATATTTTGAAAAAATATATATGAATGAATTCCTATCCCCCACAAATAACCCAGAGGTGCATCTTAAATAAAAGGACACATTCTACTCATGTAAAAAGATGCCAATTCCCGGACCGTCTGCAGGCTGGATTGAGAAGGTGATTGGGTCGCATCCGGCCCCCAGGGCTTAGGTTGCCTACCCCTGCTTTACACCCACCCCCCTCTGTTGTGATGTGGGGTTTGTGATTTCAGCTCTCTTGACATAGTAATATGCTGGAGACAGTTCTCTAGTAACACTTATTTATTAAAGCAAAGAAGACTGAGGTCTGAGGAGAGGAAAGCTACATTTATAGGGACAGGGGACTAGCTAGAAAGGGATACATTTTGGAGGGAACAATATCAGGCAATCACAGTGCTGCCTTTTGGAGGGAACCAAGAAGACAGAGGATCCAAATACAGCAGCTTAAATGAACCAATAGTAGCTGTACCCTCTGGAACCAAAAGGCAGTTACTTTATCCTAATGCAAATACAGACAATAATAATACAGATATAAAATCCTTTGACTCAATGTACAACACCCTCCACCTCACAGTTCCCTAGGAAATCTTGCTATGAGGGAATAAAGTAAGAAATTCCAGGTGAGCTTCCCAGTGCTGAATGTGCTATTTCCTTTGCAAACGCAACACAACTGATTATATGGAGATATATGGCATGTATTTTACCTTCTTTCTGTTTGTCTCTTCCTCTGCCCAAAGTGAGACCTTACTTCTTTGGGGGGGCATATAGGGCACTTTCTCTCCATCCCCTGTCACCCTGCAATAGTCACTATATCAGGGTGCAACATACGGTGGAAGGGAAGGGGTACAGCACTGCTCCCAGCAAAGTTTGGTGCCTCTTCTTGACATTTTTCACCGCAGCTAGTCATTAGAAGAATTTGTCATTAAGAACTGGTACCGGAGTTTGCATATTTCCTCCTCCTTCCCTATCCATTTTCCTTTTGTGTCATGCCTGAGGCAGGGAGTGTCTTTTTGTTTGTGAACTGGAGACTACACTTAAAACTAGTTTTGGCTGAAAGTGGGGTTAAAAAATAAGTAAATAAATGAATGAATGAATGAATGAATGAATGTCATGTAAATAACAACAAAGACAACTTTCTAGCCCATCTTCATTGATTAATGCTTCATTGATGAATCCCAGACAAATAGCACCGACACATCCTTAGAACTCCTTCCCAGTTGAACTGTCATGAGTGGCTCCACTTCTGAGGTTTCGGTGGGGAACCAGGCAGAAGGCCTTCTCGGCAGTGGCACCCTCCCTGTGGAAGTTTCTCCATCAGATGTCAGGGAGATAAATAATTACACCACTTTTAGAAAACATCTGAAGGCAACCAGCCAGATGGGCGGGGCATAAACAATTCAATTATTATTATTATAGGCTCATTTTTTTTTAACTGGAGTTCCCTGAGCATTTTTGTCCCTTCCTAGAGTCATTACGTCTTATCGGGGCTTGTTTGCCTGCCAGGGATCATTACACACATGATCCAGATCTTTCAAAATTAGCCAGTACACTGCAGAGTCTCTCATCTCCCTAAAAGGAACCTTCTGCTATGGGAAAAGAAAAAATCCTGACACTAGTGACTCTTTTAAAGAACTGAATTATAATATTGTTCCAGAGCAAAAGGCCTAAAGCCTGCTTATACTTCCAAATGCGGAATTTCTTGAAAAATGAGGTATTATTGCTTGAGTGACCTTCTCTGTCCATCAATGGAGTCTTAAGCTGATGAATAATTTGAGCATGATTTCCCCTCTTAGACCTTGAAGGCATCGTGATGACAAGAGCATGAGCTGAATTTGAATACTGACCATGCATCATCACCAAAAGCTTTAATTAAGTTCAGCTTGCTAAATCTTCAGTTTTGGCAATATTTAGAAAAGGGTGAAGGGTAAACTGTGGTTGGTCCCAAGAACATACACATTTATTTATTCTGATATACATAAAAATGTAAGGCTACTATTGTGGAGCCCCCATGGGCATTTTTGTATCACAATGCACGGGTGCAAAAGAGGGGGCACGAATTCATCTGGGACATGCAAATTCCCCAATTCCCAGACCAAGAAACTGTCCACACACAGAGTTACCATTTCACTGGAGTAAATTTAAGTTTATGGTTCTCACCCAGCCTACCACTGGATCCAGAGATTAATCAAGGCTATGTATGGCCCCACTTGAGTCAGGTGTATCAGAGAAATAGCTTATCAGAGATAATACCTTGCTCAGGATGTTAAGAAACATTGGGGACAAAAATGGTGGGAGAGCAAGGCACAATTTTGTAGTGCTACTTTCAGGAAGTGGCCACACAGGCAAGAGTGGAACCACTGCTGAACAGTTTCCCCAACTCCCACCTCATGGAGTTGGTCCAGGAAGATCTCTGGTTGATGGTACTGAAAGCTGCTGAGAGACCCAGTATGAGTAACAGGGTGGCGCTGCCCCAATCCTTCTCCTGATAAAGGTCATCCATCAAGGCAACCAAGGCCAATTCAGAGGCCAAATGAGGCCTGGACCCAGTCTAGGTCAAGATAATCCAGGTCCTCTGAAAGCATCTGCAGCTGGACTGCCCAAAGGGAGATGTTTGCGGCTGGGCAGCAGTTCTCCTAAGCATCGGAGTTCAAGGAGGGTTTTCTAAGTGCCCCACCCTTGTGTAGAGATGCATTGGTCACATCCTGGGCCCATTTTATCAACCTCCCACATGGTGTAGATGCATTGAAAGGACATGTGGTTGGCTGTACAGAGGTACAAGCAACTGGTCCACATCCCTAGGCCACATCAATTGAAACTGGTCCCATAAAATTGGAATAGATTAATAATCAAGTAAATTATGCCTCAGAAACCTCCTGCCCAATGTCACAGCATTGTTATTCATGTTACAGCATCACTGGTACTTAGGTCAGCAAGGGATGTAGGTAGTGCTGTGGTCTAAACCACTGAGCCTCTTGGGCTTGCCGATCGGAAGGTTGGCAGTTCGAATCTGTGTGATGGGGGGAGCTCCCATTGCTCTGTCCCAACCTTAGCAGTTCAAATGGATGCCAGTGCAAGTAGATAAATAGGTACTGCTGTGGCAGGAAGGTAAATGGTATTTCTGTGCGCTCTAGCACTTGTCACGGTGCCCCATTGTGCCAGAAGTGGCTTAGTCTTGCTGGCCATGACTCGGAAAACTGTCTGCAGACCCTTGCCCTGAAAGTGAGATGAGTGTCCCATAGTCACCTTTGACTGGACTTAACCATAGCTGCCAAGTTATCCCATTTTTTCAGGGATTTTCCATTATGCTGAATAGGCTTCCTCGCGAGAAAAGGGAAAACTTGGCAGCTATGGACTTGACTGCCCAACTAACCTTTTTACTTAGGTCAGCATGGAGGCAAGCAATTTTGCCCGTAAAATGTTTGACAGAATTGTTGCAGGAGGCTTCTAAGCATGCCACTGGGTGGATGTTAATAAGCCTCACACCACTTGGGAAATTAAGTTGGAGGCTGTGATGGAGGCCTTCTTTTCAGCCCTGACTGCAATTTTATCAGCATGATTATGTGCTCTAGCATGTGTTTGGTCACCCTGACAGAGTCTTATACCAAGCTCTAGCCCAAGGGTCGGAAAACTAATGCCTGCAGGCCAGATCAGGCCCAATTGCCTTCAGGATCCAGCCCGCAGACTGTCGCTGGATCGGTGTGGGGGATTCTGTTCGTTTGGGCTGCGCCATTTGCCCCCCTGTGCCATTCCATTCCCCCCCCCACACACATTATGGTGGCGCCTCCTCCCTCCCTCCTCCTGGCTTCTTCCCGCCCTGCCTAGAGGAGGAAGGGGGCTGGGCTGAGCTGGCTGAGCACCATTTTAAGCAGCCCCTCTCCGGAGCCAGCCCTTTCGCACTGCTCATTTTCCCTCCTCCGCCGCCACCGCCCCCTGGTGCTCCTGTGGGCCAGAGAGCGGAGCGGATGAGCTCGCTCTGCCTACCCATGAGAAGCGGCAGCGGCAGTGGTGGCGGCATCCCCTGAGAAAGTAAGCACAGCGGCTGGGGGAGGGGAGGAGGACTACTTGCCCCCTTGCCTCATCTTTCAGCTCCCCCCCCCCCCCGGTGCTGCAGTCTGAGGAACAGTGGACCGGCCTCGGCTAAAGCAATTTGCCGACCCCTGCTCTAGCCATCACTAACCTCTTCTAGAGAAGCACAGTGCAGCAGCCCAAACTCTGCAGTGCTGAAACTCAGGTGGTGTTCACTTCCAGCAGAGTCAAAGGTCCATCTCATCTAAGCTTGCTTGCTGTTTCCAACAGTCATCAGCCAGGTGCCACCCAGAACCTGACAGGCATCAGATGAATGCAAAAGTCAAGCTCAGTGTTCATCCCTAGGATATCATGCTGATGGAGAGATAAGTATTGCATGCAGCCATACTGTACACCGACATAAAAGCTCACCTCTGCCAGGATATAACTTTGCCTAGACAAAGAGAGACCACTAATATTCCTGACAGTAAGCACGTCAGTGCATTGGTTTAACTAGAAATGCTCTTTGTAGGCTGGAACAAATAAATCAGTGAATACTAAAAGACATGTTTGCAATTGATAGTTTACAAATGTCTCTGGAGCACCATGCCCTCAGGCCTTACAGAAAATCTATTTCCAGGTGATTCGGAAGCAGCTTTCCTATTTCTTTTACCTGCAAAAATGTTTGCTAAACAAGAGTCACCTGTGATTGGCATTTTGCTAAAATCAAATATAAGAGTAACGTTAATTATGTCCACAGATGGTGAAACATTATGATTGTGTTATGGGAATATAAATGACAAGTTACTATTTCTTAATGTAGACCTTCTTTACCAACAACCCCAACAACTCTATAATGATTTGACCTGCACAGAATAATATGCCACGGTGACATTGATAATGAATCTATTTTTTCTTGATGCAAGGTTTCTTTTTAACAGCCAAACCGTTTTTATATTTTTCCTTTATTTACTTTGTATCCATTAATGATGGGAAAAAAATCTTTATCAGGAAGTAGTAGAAAAACATTGTTCATTATTTGGTCAGGGAATATATGTATCACATGAGGAAAATATATAACTTCAAAGAACTGAAAAAAATTCATTATTACTGGACATGGGCTTAAAAATCACCTCACACATTTTTTGAACCCCCTCCTCCCAAATGCCACCAGAATCTATTCTTGCAGCAGAAAATGCATATTTGCTGTTATATATAGGTATTCCAGATAGGTAGCAGGTTTGGAAATATGATATCCATCACTAGATTCATGAAAAAGATGTAGTTTGTGCAAATTTAAACCAAATACATGCAACAGTTCTTCAGAACTAAAAGGTAAAGGTAAAGGGGCCCCTGACCATCAGGTCCAGTCGTGTCCGACTCTGGGGTTGCGGCGCTCTGGGGTTGCGGATATCTGTGCACATTTGTCAGATCCAGTTGTATAGAGGCATTTAGTGTGTTCACAGCAAAGTAGATTCTCATTTTCTTTCATTTTTAAATAGCTAGGAGGAGGGGACCATCACCCTCTGAAACCCACCTGCCCTGGGCAACCATTCCTAAATTGAGCCTTGGAAGTTAATCTCTTCCTCATTTTCTGCATTGTATGAAGACATGAAGGTTTTATAGATCGATCCATCTAATTTTACCTAGATTTTGAGAGTGGTGCCTTGAAAATTACCACTTGTTGAGAGAGCAAATAAACTCTGTGGCAATGACTCTTACCCAAGAGAAGCTCCACACAATATGCAGAAGAAATAATGGGGAAGGCTTGCTGTTTAAAGCCTTTTGCTCAAACTAGTAATATCCCATCAAAGAAACAAGCTTGAATTGCACAGTTTATATTATGTGTGGCCTGGGGGCCATTCAGTTGTTTGTGCATCCAAAGTGAAGTGGCCAGCTTTTCTGAACCAATTGTTCCGTCTTATTTTCCTGGCAGATGCTATTCTCTCTTTATTTTATGGTTCATCTATTAATGTTCTATTCTGAGCTCATGTCTGCCTTTAATGTTCAATACAAAAGCTAATTGTTCTTTCAAGCTGCTTCTTTGTCTTCTTTTTTTTAAAAAGAAACCTTGATGTTTCATAAACTGAGCTGCAAATTAGGAGAAAGATAAATGATGCATATTTTAAGAACAGCAGTCCTCTTCATCTTCCAGCAACAAATGTGCAGCCTTTAAAGATAACATCCTTGATATTTGCACCTCTATTAATCTACAAGTTTCATCACCTTTGTACTTTTTTTTTAACTACAGGAAATATATAATGAACTTGCTCCTGTTCAAGTAAGCAACTTTGGCACTATTGTTAATGGATATATTGTAGGTCATGAAGACCCATTATGTAAGGACAGGAGAAAGAGGAACATGGAACTTGACCATGAATATACAAAGAGGAATAAGGAAAGATACACACGTAAGATCTGAGAAACTTTACCTACAAATCTTATGTTTTTGGTTTTTGGTTTTTTTTATTTAAAAAAAACACTGAACTTTTTTCCATGGAAGAAAAATGTATTTATTTTTTATAACTAGGTTCAAGGTCAAATGTATTTGTAAGTACAACACTTACAGCACAAGTCTATACTGTCTACAGTGAAGTTGAATTTCATAGGGCTTTCTCCTAGGAAAGTGTATGCAGTGTAGCAGAAGTAGGAAACTTTTTCAGCTCGAGGGTACAGAATGATGCAGGTCTACCACCTCACCAAGAACTAAGTTTTATCAAGTTCCATGAAGAGAATTTGGCCTTAGCATCTCTACATGATTGTACAGAGTTCAAAGTTCCACAAGTGCAGCAGACTCGCTTCTGCAGATGTTTGTCCTATAGTGTGTGAAGGATGGTGGGGCTGAGTACAAAAACTCAATGAAGCTTCCAATACCGTGTTTCTCCAAAAATAAGACACCGTCTTATATTTATTTTTCCTCAAAAACACACACACTATGGCTTATTTTCAGGGGATGTCTTATTTTTTTCCTCCTTCTCCTGCCGTGACCGGCATTGCTGCTGCACCTATTACTATGTCTTATTTTCGGGGTATGGTTTATATTCCTTGAATGCTTGAAAATCCTGCTACGGCTTATTTTATGGCTACGTCTTATTTTCGGAGAAACAGGGTAACATGGGGGTCTTGAATGCCCAGCCAGGTCTGTTCAGCTCAAACAATAGTACAGTACAGTCATACCTCGGGTTACGAACCTGCGGGTTGCGTGTTTTTGGGTTTTGGACCACAACAAACCCGGAAGTGCTGGTACAGGTTACTTCAGGGTTTTGGTGCTTGTGCATGCGCAAAACCAGAAAATGATGTTACGTGCATGCGCAAAAGCACCAAATCAGGTCACATGTATGCGCAGAGGCAGCGCTTCAGGCTGCGAACACTGTGGGTTGTAAACGTGCCTCCCGCCTGGATCACGTTCACAACCCAAGGTATGACTGTAGCTGGGAAGGTAGAAGCCACCAGCTGCCATAGTACGGCAATAATGAAGGAAAGTCAGTAGCTTTGGACACCGGAAGGCCTCAGTGGTGCCACAGGTAAAGGCAAAGGTGCCCCTGACCATTAGGTTCAGTTGCGGACGACTCTGGGGTTGCGGCGCTCATCTCGCTCTATAGGCCGAGTGAGCCAGCGTTTGTCTGCAGACAGCTTCCGGGTCATGTGGCCAGCATGACAAAGCTGCTTCTGGCAAACCAGAGCAGCACACGGAAACGCCGTTTACCATCCCACCGGAGTGGTCCCTATTTATCTACTTGCACTTTGATGTGCTATCGAACTGCTAGGTGGGCAGGAGCTGGGACAGAGCAACGGGAGCTCACCCCGTTGCAGGGATTCGAACCGCCAACCTTCTGATCAGCAAGCCCTAGACTCTGTGGTTTAACCCACAGCAGCAGCATGCAAAGACAGGGTGGATGACCACCTCATTGGCATCAGAGATTTGTGCTAGAGCAACTACCCACTCGGCAGCCATGTGCTTGCATAATGCAGTGAACCACAGAGTCAAGCTTCAGATAGCAGTTCACACTCAGCTGTTGAAACAGTGGTTCTCCAAGTAATTTCACCAGGGTGTGTTAGATTAAGAAACAGATTGAACCACACCAAATCAACCTTTTGTATGCATTAGCTTGGATCTGGAAGATCCATTGAAATCAAGGATCATTTTAGTCATAACCAAATTAAGTCCCACTTATTTCCGTGGGTCTACTCTAAGCATGACTACTACTACTACTACTACTACTACTACTACTACTATATTTATACCTTGCCCATCTGGCTGGGTTTCCCCAGCCGCTCTGGGCGAAAGTCTGGATGTATCCCTTTACCTCTATGTTTTAGATAGCGTGGGGCTCTTCAAACTTAATTTAAAGGAAGAAAAATACTAGTAGCTGACTTAAATATCAATAAGTTAAATAACTGGACTAATCCCCTTTATCACATACACAGCCCAAGAAGACAATGACAAAAATCCACCAACAGCATCAATATGGCTAACCTGATCCAAAACACTCCCCCACCCCACTCACACAAGAAACAAAGACCACCACAGCCAATCGCAAATGAACAACCATACCCTAGGCCAAACCCAACATCTCTCACCACCAAAGGAACACAAGCAAACAGCAGAGAACCTGCACAAGCGATGCTGACAATAAACCTCACATATATCAAGCAAAGTATAAACATTGTCACCCAACCCCAACCCTCCCCCTATCCACCTCTTTTCCCCTTTTCTTCCCAAGGTCTCAACAAATGAAACTGATTTGTAAAAATGTTATGAGAGACATTGCACATATCTTTGTAAACCAAACCAAGAAAACCTTTTTTAAAAAAAACAACCAAAAAAAATAACTGGACCGAGTGGAACTGTGTAAACATACCACCAATATTTACATGGTTCAAAAATCTGTGCGCATTTGAATTTTTAACAAGTGGAGAAACAGCCAGTGAAAAATGGCATGGCTTTGTTTCTTTGATTTTTTTTAAAAATGGAAACCAGTGGTATGGGACCTTGAACATGCAAGATACTGGGAATGTATTTCCTGGGACATTCAGAGAAGGAAATCCCAGAGGGCTGTGCCCATAAATAATCATCATTACTAATTACAAGCATTCTTCTGAATTCTACAGTGCATGTAATTATAATTGCCTTTTGAAACATCAGCTCCCCCCTCTCCTTTAGCCAATGAAGACAGAACAGAAGTAGAGAAGGCAGACGCTGTTATTATATATTAATTTTATTAATAATTTATATTAATTAATAACCCTATTAAATGGATTTCTGGCACTGTACATTTTTGTAAAAAAACAAAAATACAAATAATACTTTAATGCATTTTTAAAATGCTACAATAAAACCCCAAAACAACAGAGATAAAAAAACAAACTAATTAACTGCAGTCAAATTCAGTTTTCAGTATTCATGATTCTATGTTGCTGTGATGGGGAGTACACCAACATCCTGACACTGAGACATCTGGCCAGTCAGGAAGCAGTGGGCAGAGAGCAATATTAAAATGGTAAAATCTTAGAGTTGGAAGGGACACCAAGGGTCATCTAGTCCAACCCCCTGCAATGCAAGAATCTCAGCTAAAGCATCCATGACGGATGGCCACCCAACCTCTGCTTAAAAACCTCCAGGGAAGGAGGGATAAGAAATCTTAGGCCCAGAGAAATGTGGTCCCCTAGCCTTTCTGTTTGGCCCTCAGGATTCCCCCAGGGCCACACGTTATTGGCAGCCACATCCTTTGCCAGCCCTGCTTTACACTCACCTGACAGGAATATTTCCTGCATCTCTGACAATGTCCCTTGTTTATCTGGTTGGAGGATAGGGAGGGTATGTGAAGAAACCAGTCTACTTTGCAAAGCCAAAACTCCACTTAGGAATGCTAAGGATTAAGCAGTACAGTATAGAAATGCCTAAAATAAACTAACAAAATTCACATTTGTTGCTAGAATCATAGGAAGATAAGAGCATAAGAAGAGTCTTGCTGGCTCAGGTTGGTGGCCCACTAAGTCCAGCATCCTGTTCTCACAGTGGCCCAATGGATGCCTAGAGACAGCGTGCAAGTGGGACATGAGCTCAACAGCTCTCCCTGCTCCTGTGGGTTTCAGCAACGAGGATCCAGAAACTTGCTGCCTTTGACAATGGAGATGGAATTTGGCTATCGGGCTTAGTAGCCATGGAGGGCTTCTCCACCATGAATTTATCTGAACCTCTTTTAAAGCCACCCAAGTTGGAGCCATCACGGCCTGCATTGCTTCTGACCATGCTGCCCTTAATCTCTGAGCCCCCTCAGCAATGGCCGTGGGAAGATCCCAGGGGTCCTCTTTGGGTGGCTGGAGAAGGAGACACAACTGCCACTTGTGCACCATTTCACACCTTGGGCTGAGAATTAATGAAGTTGTCACTCTTAACCCAAGATGGAGGAGAAATTCAATTCAATTCAATTTGCAATTTAAACACAAAATTACTTAATTAATTCTTCCTGGAACAAGATGTGAACCAAAACACAATCATTCTATTTTTCTAGGAAAAGGGTGCCAGAACTTACCATGAACACCTCCCATGTTCTCTTAGAATGGCAATAGCACCCACCTGAGAGGGGCTTTGTCAAAAATTGTGCACAAAACACATACAGTGGTCCCTCGACTTACGAAGTACTCGACTTACGAAATTTCGAGTTACGAATGAAAAGAAATGGCCGCATGCTTACGCTTTTTTTGACATCCGAAAGGAAAACCGCTGCGGTTTAGATGGGTTTTTTTCGACTTGCAAATTTTAGATGCGGTTTACTCGACTTACGAATTTTTCCGTTTCCAATGCATTCCAATGGGAAACCGCCTTTTCCGACTTACAAACTTTTCGACCTACGAATGTGCATTCAGAACGGATTAAATTTGTAAGTCAAGGGACCACTGTATGCATATAAAGGGTGCATGTAAATACAAACAGTGGTTAAAGTAACACAAAAAAATGCATTATGTTGAGGGAAGTTGCTTTACAAAACTGTATACCATGTGAGAAATGTGCACTAAATTGTAGGCAAATTTTCATGAAAACTTTTTTTTAAAGAAAAAGAAAAAGATTGTGATTTGTTGGGGAAATGAACTTAAAATAGGGAGAAATAAACTGAGAGAAAGCAAAATTGACAGATTTCCCCATCCCTTCTCTTAACCCATATTGCGTTTTTCTTTGGTGTATGTATGTATGGGAACATCATATTAAGCTTCCACCCCTGCTAGCTTTCTACATTTAACAAGTTGTCTAAAGTTTTTAATTTTTAAGGGCTTTGAAGCTGGATATATATGAAAGCACACACACACCGGGCCTTTTATAGCATATTTGCTTTTCATTTTCATCAGAAATTTCAACTCACAGCATAGTTTGTACAGTTTCAATATCTGCCACTATCTTCTTGCTTCCCTATCCCTCCCTCGCCTCTTTTCTCTTTCTCCCATTAGAGACTTTCCCTGTCCTTTCCTCATGGACCTTTTAAGCCACTCTGTTGCAAGGCATGCATGCAAACAGGTTTGATTGTGGGGATTATGAGGATGGCTGGTGTCAAGGCTGATGTCCTCCCGGGCCTCAAATCAAGGGGTGGAAGAAGCCTTACCTGAGGCAGCTGCCTTTTTTGTGAGATGAAATGCTTTTGGTCCCCCAAACTCCTGCTTCCTCTCACCTATTTGACAGCATCTGTCCTGCTCCCAATGGCCAAAGAGTAGAGGCCAGAAAGGTGCAGAAGAGTCATGGAAACCTTTGGAAAGGGTCAGCTCTGGGAAGCATTGATCACTGTAGCCACACTTATCCAGATCTCCAGGAGTTTCTGTTTCCACTTGAGAAGGAATACTGCTCATAAAGTGCTTTATCTTATAAAAGATAAAGCGGGTTGTGGAAGGGCTGGGAAGAAATCCCTAGGTTTGGGGAATGGGCTGGGGCTAAGCCAGAGCTGAGTCATGGGGGGGGGGCAGGAGGGCCCCTGTTTAAGCTCAGCGTCTTTCACTTTTGGCCACTCTTGCTTGATGTTTGAATCTCCCTCCCACCCGCCGCTTTCTTTTGCAGGTTGTAGCCTGACATTGCTTTGCCTTTCATGGGGTCGCCTGTTGAAGGGGCCCAGTAGGAATTTTGCCATTTGGCTGATTGGCTGTTGCCACTTGGTTTTTGCCTATTGCTTAGCAAATTGTCACAACTTGTTAGGTTGGCAGTTAGGCTTTTGGCTATTGAATTTGGTTGGAGGAGGGGGTGTGGCATCCACATGCCTACCCCCCTTCTTAATGTTGCTCCACATAGAAGTATTCCGTTAAAGGAATCCTGGGGCTTTCGCTCTAGTCCTTACATCCCCGCCATACGCGGGGCTGGGGGGGGGGCCATTACAGAGCATGAGCCTTGGGGAACATTCTTGGTCGAGAGGGGGGAATGCCTGGGCACAGCTACCTCCTCTCCCATGGGTGTTTACTTGACTTCCCTATATGCATGGGGAAGTCGGAGCTGGTCCTGTTCCAAGTGGACAGAAGGTGAGTCCTGTCCCAAGTGGATAGATGATGTGAGTCCTGTCCCGGGTGGGGCAGCTGAAAATGGTCCTTCCCAGAGAAGGAAAAATGGTTAACCAAAAGCCTAAGCCAACACTCAAATTAAAATTGTATTTAAATAAAGTGGTGGCCAAAATAATGCCAAAAACCCAAGCCTAAAATATTGTGTCTGTTGTGAGTTATTAGGGGGGAATTCTGCCAGCCTCGTCACACAACCATCTAGGTGGGTGGGTGGAATCACCACAGAGAAATGCTGCCACTTAGATGAGGTAGGATGCAGGAAAGCCTTTGTGTGGATAAAAGAGGTGCTAAGCAGTGTGAGAGATGCTTGCCTTTTGTTCTTGATTCTCTCCCCCCCCCTACTAAAAACAAGGCTTGCTTTATCTTCTTCTGTCTTTTCTTTCACAGTGGCAGCCAAGCTCTTTACTCTTTAGCAGTACCTAAATAGGAGACACTCCTTCAATTAGGATGTGAAAGAAAGAAAAGGCTAGGAAAGAAAGAAAGCTTTTTTTTTTGTAAGTTAGCCCCTTGTGCCAGAAAGATGTTTGGGCAAAGCCATTCTTCTCACAGCAGATCCCAATTTACTAGCCGTCCTGCCAAGAAGATATTGTAAGGCACTTCTGGAATAAAATTACTTGGCTGTTCTCACAACATTCCTTGTCATTCTTATCTTCTGAGGTTTAGGGATAGAATGAGAGGTATAACTCTTTCCCCCTGGCTTGAGTTACAGGTAGGTAGCCGTGTTGGTCTGAGTCGAAACAAAATAAAAAAATTCCTTCAGTAGCACCTTAAAGACCAACTAAGTTTTTATTCTGGTATGAGCTTTCGTGTGCATGCACACTTCGTCAGATACACGGATTGAGTATTGTTTATTTTCTGAAAGTGTTAATAATAATAATAATAATAATAATAATAATAATAATAATAATAGAAACCAAACTCCCAACTCTGCTTTCAGAGTTTAAAAAATGGAACACGAACATGTGTGAAATAGTAAATTGTTAGAATTGCAAAAATCTGTTGACCCCTCAAGAGTTATACTGGACTGCCAGATGATCAATGCTTTGACTGTTTGGAGTTTTGCAGAACCATTCTCCTAGGACTGCAGAATCCAGAAAGTAGACAAGTCCCATTGCACCTCTTTGGGCTTCTGACAACTGGCTGAAGAGCCAGAGTATACCTTTAATACATTTGTCCTGGAATGATATTTGGCAGGGGTAGCTGAATATGATCTTTATTTACACTTTTGACATGAGGCATATGCATTCTTATTCTTCCAGGTATCTGTTTCTTTCACTGCTGCTGTGTTATTATTTGCTTGTCTCTGTGTAATGTGTGTGTTTGTGTGTGTTGTGTTTTATTTAATCCACCCTGGAAGCTTGTTTGAAGTGTGGTAAACAAATTCAGATAAAAAGCACAATTCTCATGCATTTTCTAACTATTTTCTGCAACAACTTTGAATCAACTAGAGAACATTTTATCCATGTGAGTACTTTATTTCATCACCTCATGCAATAAACCTCCTGGTGACTTACAATGAAATATTACCAGACATCGTGCTTTGCAATGGTCCATCGTCCTGGCCCCAGGCGGTCACAGCTAAAAGACCCTAAAAGGCTCTATGGGGTTTCCTCCTCCACATTCCAGTTGCCTTGGTTGCATGGTATAAGCAACCTGAGCGTAGGGATCAACAAATCTCTCTATTTTGGTTTCTCTCTGTTTCTTTATTTTTAAAACGTAAATTCACTTCTCTATAGTTCTGTATCAGATTACTTTTTTAAAAGTTCTCATAAAATTTCATCAGCACTTTACTACATATTTCTTCTAATAGACATGTTCCTCCCGCTCAAGAAATTTCCCCTAATATAATGCATCTTTATGTTATTTTCACTAATATCTGCAATGGATGCATGCTTTCCTGCCCATAAGGACATAAGAAGGTGGGCCCTCTAGTCCCGTTTTCAGTGCTCAGCGTGGCTACCCTGGGGCTTGCGGGAAACCGGCAAGTACAATAATACTCTCCCTTCCTGCAGTTTCCAAAAACTGCATTATTACACACATTACTTGAATGGAGAACTGCACTGCAAAAATTGAAGGAATGCATATTTTGAAGGAATGCTTCTGTTCCTGCATTGTTTCCAGGAGTATGACTTAAGTATGATGCAGTTTAGATGCAAACTGAGGTGAAGACCTGAGGTGAAGAGTGTCATGTTTGGTTGTACTCTGCTCTATCACCCTCAGCTCTTAGAGTGATCCAGAACTGGCATGGGGTGCAAATGCATAATCTGCTCCCTGGCATACTTTATTCGTTTTCAGTCTTTGATTTCAGCCATATGGAAACAGCAATTACGCCACTCAGCTAACATTAAGTACTATAAAGTTGAGTTTTCAGATGAGATTTTCAAAGGCTAGGCGTGGTTTTTAATTATCTGGTTAACTTTATTTATTTACTTGCTGAATCACATGTGCATGGTTTTAACAATATATTGGTATGTTCTCTGGGCAGTGCAAAAAAGTAAAAGAATAAAATATACAGTATTAAAAATAAAAACCATAAAAGCAGCATACAAATTTCTTCATTTTGGCAAATAAGCAGTAGGTCAATTAACATAATGGATATACAATAAAAAAACAAAATGCAGTAAATTAAGAAGCCCAGATTAGTTGAAGTTGTTCAGAAAGGCCTGCATAAAGAAGAAAAAAGTTCTTTGCTTGGGGCTGAAAAGACCATAAGGATGCATGCCTGGTGAGCCTCCCTGAGAAGGCTGTTCCATAAGTGGACTGAAACCGACAGCATATGCTCAAGAGCCCTGGTGCATCTGTGTGCTGCTTTATGGGCTGCTGGTCTGACTTTGAAAATCTTCCACTTGAGGATGTGTTGTGTTTCACTGATTTCTCCAGTTTTGTGTTCTCTAGTTGAATGAAACCCCTTTCCGGTTCCAATATACCTACAGCAGTGCAGAAGCCACTTGTCCATGGCTTCAGCTTTTGCTACAATGGCAGCATTTGAAAAGTCAGGGTGAGGCTACTTATGCCTGGCCATCTCCCTGTATGGTTTCTCAGGAGTTAATAAACTGCTCCAGATTAATCCCAGCAGCATCTCAAGGTGCTTTGTTGCTCTCAAAACATAATATGCATACTGCTAGAGGAGGAAGGGGTCACCCCAAGTAAAAGCTGTTCCTTTGGAGAAAATAGCTTTTTAGATTTCGTTACATGCTGAGGGTTTCTCATCAACAAAGGAGAGTAACTGGAGCATCGCAGTAGCTGCTCAAGAGAGTTGTCAGAATCCTTCCTCTGGAAATATTGATTGCAGGCAGCCATTAGCTCCAATAGCATCAGAAAGGAAATGACATTTCCATATGCAGTTACTATCCTGAATAGATATTGTGTATACCAAATCCTCATCAATTTGTAACCAACAAAAGAGAAAAAAAGAATTGATTTCTTTTCAGAGACCATTTCTATTCTACAATGTTGCTGCTGAAATAGCACCAAAAAACGCTGACATCTTTTAGTCACAGATCAAAGCCTTTTTTAAAAAGGGAGAACTTTGCTTTTGTCAGAAGAACTTGAAATGTTTAATTTTCTCCATCGGAAATGCTATGATAAGGCACAAATCCTTGAAAACAATCTCTCCTCTATCTGACTGTGGTATTTCAAAAGATCAGCTCAGGTATTTATACTGAATAACAAAGATATTGCAAAGGATCTAAACATCTTCTGACGAATTGGGTCCTCCCTAACAAGAGGACACGTGTTGCGGTGAGACCTGGCAACCAAACCCTGTGTTGTGGGTGGGAACGTTTGGATAGCCACAACACCCTATTGGAGGTCCCTCGGTGCTGGGTGCAATTAGACCAATGGGATGCCAGCTAAAGTCTATCAAGGGACCTCTATTTAAGCCCATGCACGTGTCCCTGAGCTTCCTCTTTGGGGCCAGTGCATCGGAATACCCGCTCCCTATATTTTGGGCTTGCACACATGACCTTGCTATGCCATCGTGTGTCGTCTGTCGTTGGGATAGGGGCACGGCTGGAATTTCCCCCACTTGGCGGATTGGCTGGTGCCACTTGGGTTTTGCCTGCTGTGTAGCAAATCATCACAACTTGTAAGGTTGTGGAAAAGCTCTGGTTCACATCAAATATTTAAAAACAGTTAAAAATGCAGCACAACGATGCATCTAAAACAAGACTAAAACCCTTAAAAGTGGACACATGGTAAGGAATCTGATGAAACGAGGAGGATTTTTACATCTGTACTGTTCTCATTTTGTTCACACTAATAAATATGCAATTTCATACTCAATGTAAATACACATTTGGGGATGTATTGTCATGTGACAAAGACATATGGGAGCAGGGACAGCAAGGCAGGCTGAAAGTGCCAAAGTGTAACTGCCAACTGGCATTCTAGGCTTGAGTCTCTTCTTCCAGTTCTGTGTAACTTAACAGTCACGAACATCTTTGCCTCTGTGTTTCTGTAACTGAGTCTATGTTTCTGAAACTAAATTTTATGAAGAACAATGATTTAATAAAGCTTTCATTATTTAAACAAAGAACTCTGCTGAAATAAATACCGCTGTGCGTCATGTATGAAGAAATCAAAAAGGGGCACTCAGTTCAAATGGTGATGGAAAATGGAGGGAGGGGAGAGAGGGGGGCTTCGACCCTGCATGGCATGATTTTCAACACAATATATGTCCATTATATATCCCCCCTGTGTCCAAGCATCCCTAGAAAAAACTCAACTTTTCTGTGAGGCATTTTGGCTTGATCTTGATTCCAACCGGTCATCATTTTAAGTGTGTGTAGTTGCATTTGCTGCATCCCTCCCTCCCTCCCTATTTTTGTGCCCCTTCTCCTTCCTCCTCCGTCTCCCAACTGTCTGTTTTAGATTGCAAGTTTTCTGGGATAGGGACCCTAGTAATTTTTGCCTGTGACATTTTGTAAGCCACCATACACACTGATGGTGTTCTAAAATTAAATAATGGAAACAGAATACTGAATAAGTTTTCTCCCAACTTCAAATTTTCATGAATAATTAACCACAATGCTGTATATTTTGAGTTTTGATTTCTGGCATGTTTACTCCCCCCATCCCCATGTAACTAACAATATTCCTATAAGGATTCTTTTCATCCCACACTTACTTATCTGTACTCTCAACTCCAACTTCCTCTTAATGAATATTTTTGTCGGCAAATTTCCTCAGGGCTTTCAAACTAAATCTTAATGTAATTTTCTTCAAATATAGCCTTTCCAAGGGTTTTCAAGAAGATTTAGCTATATGGAAATTCTGAAAGGGTGCTTATGTGGCCTTTTTCGCTAAAGGGGTTTCTTTAAAAAATACTATACCCAACCTTCAGAAAGGATTAGTTCTTGCTCTTAACTGATTATAGCTACTAAGCAGTTTGGCATACTTCCACATCACTTTTGCACAAACTATGTAAAAGTATGTTGTTCTCTAGTTGTGGTTAAAAGCATATTATCCAAAAGGTAGACTTTCTTCTTAACTTTTATGGTTTTCCACATTAGCAAGCCCAGTGCAATCAGAGGGAAGCAGCAGCCTTGCCCATGTCTTTGGGTGGACAATGCTACAGTGGAGGGGGCATGTATGGGGACATGGGGTGGCCTGGGGTTTTATCTGGGATGTGAAAATTCTGTGGCAAAGCCTCCAGTTCTGATAAAGATATTCAATAAAAATTGAATGAGGACAGGCTGAAAAAATAGTCTCATTCAAAAGAAGATTAAAATGGAGCATGCTGATTTATTTATTTTTAAGAGCAGGATCAATTGCTAATAATATGTCCAGGAAAGGACAAGACAAGAGCAGGAGCAGAAGCAATGCTTTTAAATCTCTTGCGGGGATTACTTAGGTTAAACAATAAAGTTGGTGACAGACAATATATAAGATATCCTGCTGCTAGCAAAAATAGAAATTCTGCATTTCCCCTCTCTCCTGCCACGCTTAGCAAAACAACACATCTTATGCCATTACCAGTTTCACTGCCCCTGCTACACTTCACAGGGAACGGACGGCCACTTGCAACTGGAAGGAAGGAGCCTTGGAGTGCCTGAGCTTTAATTATAGACATTACTAGAAGATGACAAAGTGCAGGGCAGCCATGCATCCCCCATAATTTCCAAAACAATAAATCACTTACATGTATATTCTGCATTGAACATAAAGCATACCTTACACAGGTAAAGTAGGTGGAAAACTCTATTAAGCAACGCGTAAGACTGTGCATGCAACTGTTTTCCTGTGTGTCTACATTCCAGGCAGCTGTTTGAAGAGTCTTCCACACTCATTCCTGTCTGAGTGGCTTGCCAAATTGGGTCATTAAGAAACATTGGGGGGGGATGCACACACAATAAAGTTTAAACAAAATAATAAAAAATTTTCCCTTCCAGTAGCACCTTAGAGACCAACTAAGTTTGTAAGTCAAATTTAAAGGGAGAGACTCCTAAAGGGAGACGAGAAGGATTTCATAGAACTGTCAGTTGAAATCACTAAAAAGAAAATGCAGAAAAAAGCCTATTTCCCTCATTTCCTTGCATCCACTTAGGAAATATGCTGCCACATGGTGGAAATCTTCCATGTGATATATCCAGGGCCTTGAATCTGCATGCAGCAGAACTATGCTGCAGACATCCTGCTCGATTCAGCAGATGAAAGTTGGGCCCTGCTGTTTTGGCTCTGGGCTGCTGAAATACTTAGGCTGAACAACATCAAAACAAAGCCCTTTCACTTCCACAGCCCGGAAAAGCGAGGGAATAAGGATCATCCAATACAGTTGCTCTGAGCTGCAGTCTTCTACATACTTTTTTTTTTGCTAGAGTTGTCCAGCTCGATTTCAGTAAGGCTTTTGCCAAGCCTTATGAGGGACGGTTGAAGGAGCTAGGTATGTTTAGTCTGGAAAAGAGGAGTCAGAGGAGATATGATAGCTATCTTCAAATATCTGAAGGGCTGTCACATGGAAGAGGGAACAAGCTTGTTTTCTCCTGCTCCAGAGGGTAGGGCCTGAATCAATGGCTTCAAGTTGCAAGAAGGGAGATTCTGACTAATCAGGAAGAACTTTCTGACAGTAAGACATTTCCTAGTACGTTTCCAAGCACAATTCAAAGTGTTGGTGCTGACCTTTAAAGCCCTAAACAGTCTCAGTCCAGTATATCTGAAGAAGAAGAAGAAAAAGAGTTTGGATTTGATATCCCGCTTCATCACTACCCGAAGGAGTCTCAAAGTGGCTAACATTCTCCTTTCCCTTCCTCCCCCACAACAAACACTCTGTGAAGTGAGTGGGGCTGAGAGACTTCAGAGAAGTGTGACTAGCCCAAGGTCACCCAGCAGCTGCATGTGGAGGAGCGGAGACGCGAACCTGGTTCCCCAGATTACGAGTCTACCGCTCTTAACCACTATACCACACTGGCTCTCTGAAGGAGCATCTGAAGGAGCGTCTTCACCCCCATCGTTCTGCCCGGACACTGAGGTCCAGCACCGAGGGCCTTCTGGCGGTTCCCTCACTGCGAGAAGCAAAGCTACAGGGAACCAGGCAGAGGGCCTTCTCGGTAGTGGCACCCACCCTGTGGAATGCCCTCCCAACAGATGTCAAGGAGATAAACAACTACCAGACTTTTAGAAGACACCTGAAGGCAGCCCTGTTTAGGGAAGCTTTTAATGTTTAATAGATTATTGTATTTTAATATTCTGTTGGAAGCTGCCCAGAGTGGCTGGGGAAACCCAGCCGGATGGGCGGGGTATAAATAATAAATTATTATTGTTGTTATTATTATAAGAGGTGTTCAACTGTGGGATGGAAGGTGGTGGACCTTCTTTCCTCGGAGGCTTTTAAGCAGAGGTTGGATGACCACTTGTCATGTACGATTTAGTTGAGATTCCTGCATTGCCATAGCTACCAAGTTATCCCTTTTTTTACAGGGATTTTCCCTTATGCTGAATAGGCTTCCTCGCGAGAAAAGGGAAAACTTGGCAGCTATGTGCATTGCTGGGGGTTGGACTTGATGACCCTTGTGGTTCTTTCAAACTCCACAGTTCTATGATTCTATGAAACGTGATCACAGGCCAGGTGGTAAATGAATCCATAACATCAGAAATAAAATCAGAGGTGTAATCACTGAATGGCAGGTACCATGGTTATTTTCTAAAGAGGCATAAATTATCTGCCATGGAATTATGCTAATAATGATACAAAATGATGGGGTCAGCAGGTGCATTTTCAGTGTAATTAAACACTTGCCTACCAATACATGACCTCTCTTAATCAAATGCTTCATACATCATGAATTTGTCAAGACATAGAGAAACATCCTCCCAAAATTTGAGGAGTACGTACAGAATAACTGTTAACACCAGTCTTCCCACTCTGGGTCACTTGATGATAACTTATGCCACAGTTTGGAAAATACACAATAAAACATTGTTTGGGCTTTTGATTTTGAAGGAGGCGAGGGTGGAATAGATCAGGAAATCAGTATTCTTACCATTCTTAACTTAAGACAAGTGCAACTAAGACGTTTCAGTCAATTAAAATCAATGGGTTTAAACAAATAAATAATTAGCCTATTTTTTTTAAAAAAACAATAATCACGTTACAATCCTTAAAATAGTTGCTTTATTGAGATATTAAAGACAGTAGTACCTTGGTTTTCTAATGTCTCTGTTGATAAGCATTTCGGTTTTTGATCGCCGTAAACCCAGAAGTAAATGCTTTAGCTTTCGAATACACCTTGGAAGTCGAACAGGAAACGCAGCTTCTGCTGAGTGCAAAACCCTGAGGCCTAGCTGTTGGCTACTGCATTTTCAGTTTTCGAACGTTTCAGAACTCGAACGGTCTTCCAGAATGGATTACGTTCGAAAACTGAGGTACCGCTGTATATGGAAGTAGTGGCTGGTGATTCTGTTGACCCCATTGGCATGGTCAGACTGCATCATGATGAAGCTCAGCTTAACAGGGCTATTTCCCGCTTCAGGGGCAGAGCACTGATTAGAATTGCCCATTCCCATGGGGTCCAATGAGTTCCTGGGTGCTTTTTCAGATGTTCTTTTGGATAGAGCTCGTGATCCTGAAACAGCCTTTGTCTTGCTATGGAATTCTGAGATGCAGAAGTTTATCCATGTGATCATTCCCGAGCGCTCACTCTGACGCTGGGGGGCACATTCAGCTTCTTGGTACACTGGAGGGGGGGCCACCTAGGAGCTTTGAAACAGGCAGGACAATTGGCAACATGCAGGTGATGAGAACCCCCTGGTTTTCAATAGTTGTGCCACCTTGTGATCAGTTTCAGTTTTTGTAGCCCGATAATGTGGAGAACGTTTGAGCACCTATGAGCCATCTTGGCCTTAAAGATATTCCAGGGGGGGGTATGACTGGGTGGGGCCAGGGTGAACACATATTGATGTGAGGGGTGATGCCTGCTGCCAGTAGTTCAGCTACTTCTGAAGAAACCTTCTCTGACCTGATGAGGGTTAACTACTCACTTTTTGAGCAAAGTAGTTGAGTTGGTTGTGGGAGTGCAGTTGCAGGCATTCATGGAGGAAACCAATTAACTGGCATACCTGCCAAGTTCCTCTCTGAAAAATAAGGGACCGGACCGAAAGTAGCATACCGGAAGTAGTGTGGTGGCCATTTTGGAACTGGACGGAGCATGCTCAGAAGTGACTTTTGATGCTGCTCTGCCCAGTTCCAAAATGGCCACTGAGCCAGAATAAACCGGGGGAAAACAAAAAAAAATATCTGTTTTTTCGGCTGGGGACAGCAGGGAAAACAGGTGTTTCCCGGGGAAAACGGGAGACTTGGCAGCTATGTTAACTGGACCCATTGCAGTGTAGGTTCAGACCTACATCGGACTCAGTCTGTATGCGGTTGGGGGTGCTGTGTGAGTGCTAATATTCTGGATTGGAATGCTGTCAAGATGTCACTCTGTGTGTGATCTGGGAAGTCAGTCAGTTTCCTGCCCTGGAATTGCCAGAGGGAATTCAGTAGCATGCTCTCATTTTCCAGAAGGAACCAGATAGAAACCTTGCTGTGGGGAATGCCTCTTGCATTTTAACCTTTCAAGCCCACTCATCTTGGGACATAGATCTGAGCGTCCTATCTCCTCCCATGTCTCAATTCTGTACGTGATAATATGTGCGGTTTTATTTTCACCAAATACTTAGCACAGAAAAATTGGAATGTTCTGAATGTATTGAAATTTTATGATGGGTTGTTGCAAAAAAACATTTCAATGCAACTCTTTAAAAGGACCTCTTCCTACCACATGAACTTATCCAATTCCTGGTCTCTTCTGGAGACTGTAATCTGGCAGCACCTACCTTCTGATGTGAGGTAGGTGGAAGCTCTGATGAAGTATTTTTAGTTATGGCCCCATCTTCGGAGAGCTATCTTCTGGCATGAGGTGAGAATGTCTTATTTGCCAAGGACTGTTACATATGTGAACTCCCCAGTTAATTTGGTTGTATAGGTGGTATGGCTTACAAATGATGATGATGATCATATTGATATTGATATCATTATCATTATTATATTCCACCTTTCATTTCAAAAAGAAATACCAAGGTGGTTCACAAACAAAAGCTGGCAATGAAAAAACAAGAATAAAACCAATTATAACAAATAAAGCTACTAGTAATTAAAATATATAGTAAAACAAGTACATTAAAACATCCATAATTAAACTATGTATTAAACAAGCCTCTTAAAACAGCATAACAGGTAAAACAATCAAAGCAGGAGAGTCAAGTCAGGAGTACAAGGAAATAACAACAACAACAACAACAATAAATAAGGAAGAGGAAGAGGAGGAGGAAAAGGAAGACGAAGGTAGGTAACAATAGCTCTATTATTTTAGTATTATTGCATTGTTTATTTTCTCTTTTGTTTTCCTTTCCGAAGCCACCCTGGGGGTTCTTTGGAACAGAAGGCCGGGGGGGGGGGACACACATGGAATCGGACACCTTGTTCCTAGTAGTGGTACCATATGTTGTATCTTTGCTTGGCTTACACTTTTCATTCCTTTGTCATCATTTTGAAGTGGGGTGTTGTTTGCAGGTTATGACAATGAAATGCCAGAAATGCTGTATTGTTCCCTGTTCCCATGTGACGCGATGCCACTTTTATTTAAATATATGACTACAAGATCCTCCAATCAGGCAAAGAGAAACAAATTTATTCCTTTAACATATGGCCTTGTTGTTTTTCACAATCCAAGAGTCTTTAATGGTTTGTTTGTAATTCTTGTGATCATCAAAGAAGCCCAGACTCATCTTGTTTCTTTTTGTAATCTAGAGCAATTGAATTTCAGATAAGAAGGAGGCGATCTCTGTGTGACCCACATTTGTTGGAGATAAATGTGTTTCATACAAACCTCTCATTGCCAAACTTGAATTCAGGCTTCTCTATGCCATCTTTTGTTCCTGTTAAGTAGGGAAGTTCCCCAATTCTCTTCCCACTCGAGTCATATGCAAATAATGTGTCTGATTCATTCCCTTTTCATAGCACATTTGTTCATTAAACATTAACACACTCTCTGTGTTTCTCATCTCAATACATTTTGTTTCCCCCTGTTTAATAAAAAGCCAGAGGGTCCTAGGGTACCTGCTTTTTATGTTGCTTTTTCCATCTTATTAACATCCCTCTTTCCAGTTTACAATGGAATTCAAGATATAGTTGTGTTGCCGGCTGTAGAAAGCTAAAGAAATTATTCTACCCCTCATGACCACTTTGGCAGTTTCCTAATAAACACTCTGCCTAGTTTCTTGGTTTTATCATTAATATATTCTCAAATAGTCTTCATCTGTTGCACAAATGCTAGGACTTTAATTAGAGAGCTGTTAAATCTTCATACAGATCTCCTCTAATTCAATGTACTATCCAGAGACACAACACAATGGAAAACCATCAGGCAAAACTGGGTTTAAAATATCTTATTTATTTATTTATCAAACCTTTATTAGGCATTTTACATATAAAACCATAAAAGAGAAAATCACATATAAGAGCCTTGAAATATATATTTAAAAGGCAGCAGTTGGCTACATAGATTGATTGTATAAATATATATGTAGAATCTGTGGTTTTCCCTGTTAATCTGCTCCTTGGAGGACTGCTACCAAAAACTCGGCTACCCCCGCCATTACCCTTTGGTCAACGTCAGATAGGCAGAACCCCACACCTTGCTGGGGTTCCAGACCACCCAAAAGAGGGGACAGCACATGTTGTCGGAGCGTATTATACAATGGATTATACAAATATCAGATGGTTTTATACAAATATCAGATGGTTTCATGTTACCACACAGTTGTATACCTCCATAAAAGAAGAAAAACTCTCTGTAGATATTCTGATCTTAAAAGTAGTGGAACCAAAGCCCACTGAAACCATGTAGCATGAGAATTAAAATCTTGTGATACCATTTTCTCATTGTTATATTGCTAACAAAGGTGGCATGTGACATCTCTCTCAGTCTAAGGAGATACTTAAAAATCCCTCAGCTGCCACAATTCCTGGAGACATCTGCCATTTCGTAAGAAAGGAAGACATCACTGCTAGATTTGCAGTTGTAAAAGAGCTATTTGCTATAATCCCTTGGATGATTCTTGTTTTCTCTTCTTTGTGCTGATCAAAACAGGAGGAAAACTACAAAACCCCAAACTTCACACTGAACAAAGGCAAAACAAACACAACAACAAAAAGGGAAAAAAGCACTGACCCAGTTGTAATTTGAATATAAATTATGGGAAATATTATCAGATTCTTGTTGATCATATGTAACATTCATACCGTTTCCATTTTTAAAGCATCTACATATTCTGTGCATTGATGTATTCCATTCCAAGCAGGGAAGTGTGAAAAGAAGAAGATTGCTGGAGCACACCGTGGGGGAATTAGAAGCAAGGGGCACATCAAAGTCTCCATGATCCATGGGGTCCCACAGAGAATTTCTTAAAAAGTAAAGAACTGCGTGAGATTTGCTACTATCTCAGGGTTATTTATTGAAGAGTGTTTCCTTCACATACTTCTATTCAAGTAACACCAACAGTTCCCCTGTTCCTCTTCCAAAGGTAAGATAATGTTGAACAATAAAGGGTTGTTTCATTAATAAGTTTATTTTCAATTGCTCTGAACTCTCCCTTTTCTGTGTAAGTAACACCCCAGGCTATCTCAGTGGTTGTTTCAGCTGGGTCAGATAGGTTCTCTACAAAGGCAGACAAAGTCAAGACATGCTGCCTCTGTCAACACTGTGCTCTACAAGACCATTGTTATTGGATAAAAGTGGTGCCTACCCTCCAGGAATGGACACGTCTACCCTGTCCACAGGCGGATGGGGAAGAGAGCCCCACCCCAGAGGCTTCAGCTCTGTGAGCATGGCCTCTGCATGGCCTCTCACCAGCATCCCGTGACTTTGGTCGCAGTACGACTTTATTGGTGCCCAAGAGGGATGATTACGGCAGCCGGAAAGGGCCAGGTGTCATGGCTGCCACAGTATTACAGTTACAGATAGGTAGCCGTGTTGATCTGACATATCTGAAGAAGTGTGCATGCACACGAAAGCTCATACCTATGACAAACTTAGTTGGTCTCTAAGGTGCTACTGGAATGATTTTTTTTATTTTTTTGTTTCAACAGTATTACAGGTGAGACTCAGCAGCCCTGACACAAGGACAGAAACGGAGTTGCTTCATGAAAAACAGTAGCTTGTTTTCTCTGCAAATACTTGTGTAAACTGCACTGGGGGAAAATGAAGCCTGCCTTTGCAGCCCACTGCCAAGCACTCTCTTGCCCAAAAGGTCCTGGGGTGGGAGCTTTTGCCTAATCAGCCATTTCAGTTTTTCCTTTGCTCTGAAGTTTTTCCTTTGCATTGGGGCTTTGACAGCTGCTCCCATATCCTGTGAAGTCTTATAGTGGGTCTGACACTTCAGGGAGAACCTTGTTCTCTTTGGGCTGCTTTGATGAAAATACATTTCCCTTTGGAGGCAGCCCAGATCCCAAAGTGTCCCACGTTGGTTCCGTATCCAAGTTTGGTCTCAAGCAGATGCACCTCTGCAGTGAAGATTGCCTTGGAGACTGCCAGAACTTCAGCAGAACTCTTGCCTTGTGCCTGGATCCAGCAACACCAGCAACTATCAAGGGTTGATCCCGAGAAGTGATACGCAGGTTGTGCCCCAACACTGAACTCATGCTGGGGAATTGCAAAACAAGAAACTTCGTGGCTTGCAGCACTAATCAGAGAAATCTCTTGGTCAGAAGCAGGCCAGGGTTTTATGGTCAAGTATTTACATGTGCTGTTAAGCTGTTCAGTGAGGGGAATCCAAATCCTGGCTCAGGCTCCAAGCACCAAGTACATATGTTTGTTTGATTGATTTATATACTGCCCTTCACCAAAAGATCTCAGGGTGCTTCACATATCCTCAGTTGGCCAACTGCTGAACAGCCCTCACGGTACCCTTAGAGCCAACTCCTCAAGTTGTGCTTGCTCACTTGGCAGATACATCTGAGAGAAGTCTGCACCTCCCCCATCTTCAAGAGAGCAGACTTATACAAAATTTCTTGTACTTTTGCTTATTTTAAAATGTTTTTTTTAAAAAAAATTATTGATAATTCTAATATTTCTTTTAAACTGCTTAGATGTTTTACTACAATAAGGTGATGTATTATTTTTAAAGGAAAATTCTCAGACTATTACTTAGTGATCATGAGTTGTATTCCAAATAAATTCTACACAGAGTAGATCCACTGGATGCCATGCCTCTTTATTTCAGTGGGTCTACTCTGAGTATGACTAGCATTGGATACTGTCCAACAATCCCTTGCAATGTGCATCCACAGCTTACATATGCGAAAGGATATGGTAGATATGGGACATGATCAGAGTCCACAGCATAGAATTTGCCCTGGAATCATCTAAGGTGAAATGTTGAGATTGTTTGGAAGTTCCCTGCCGTCAACAGAGTTTTGATAGGACTAATGAAATTTCTCAGTGGCAAGGTCTCTTTCTTACACACATGTTCACAGGCAATAAAACACTGAAAGCAGCTGAATATGGCAACTGTGTTTAGTTTTTCTTTTATGTGGCAACAATCCTATAGCCATATTACCTTTCTCAGTGATATCATATCTTCTGGGTCCAAAGTGACTTTTCTTACTCAGTAAGTCTTGTTTTGTTCTATCCCCAAATAAAATGAACTTAGAATAATGTATTATTCAACAAAATATACTTTTAGCAACGATGAAAGAAACATCCATACATTTAAAGCAAAATAAAACTGGGAATATAGTTTGACATATTTTATTGCCAGACTTATTCAGATCACACCTGATCAATATGATTCAAATTACTTTTAAAGAGAGAGAAGAAATGAAAGAGAATTACTTTACAAGCAGATGGTGCTGCTGAAGAATTGCTATACAAGAGTTCAAAGAGGAAGAAAATAAGTAATATCCAGTGAGCAAAAATGTATAATGTGTATATTTGTAATTTTAATTATACAATTTATAATGTATAAATAGAAGTGGGAAATGGATTGAAATATTCTTACAAGCCAAATCCCCATGACAGAGTGAGCTCCTGTTGCTCTTTCCCAGCTCCTGCCAACCTAGCAGTTCGAAAGCACATCAATGCAAGCAGATAAATAGGTACCACTGTGGCAGGAAGGTAAACGGCATTTCTGTCCGCTCTGGCTTCCATCACGGTGTCCTGTTGTACCATAAGCGGTTTAGTCCTGCTGGCCACATGACCCAGAAAACTGTCTGTGGACAAACGCTGGCTCCCTCGGCCTGAAAGCAAGATTCATACCACAACCCCATAGTTGCCTTTGACTGGACTTAACCGTCCAGGGGTCCTTTACCTTTTACCTTTTTACCTACTGTAGTCACTTGCCAGTCTATGTGGCTATATGGGAAAACAGTTTCCTACCTGCAAACAGTCCTTTTGAAGAGCTAGAGCTGTGGACTTTGCATTTGAATTCTTTCAGCAATCCCTACATCAGTGTGAGTCCCCTGGATCTAATAAAAATAGGACTGCACTACCACGATTTCAGACACATCTCTTTGCAACACACTCTCTGTACATGTCTGCAGCTTGGTAGCATTGCCATGGTTTTAACACTTTTCAACTTCTGCATGATCTCAAGGATTCTGGGAAGTGTTCTGAGGTTCATTGCTGATCTTTTTTGTTGATTAACCTATGATAGTGTTCAAAGGACAGGGTTTTTCATTCCGAATTCTTATTCCATCGCTGGTATGACAGATCTTGGAATTGGGCCGACAGATGTTAATCACATTGACCTGCAGTCTAAGCCTTGTGAAAGGTTAAGGATGCTGTATTTCACAAAACAATTTATTGTGAACAATTTAAGAGCTGGAACAAATAGTCAAAGAAGTTTAATTAATTTCACAAATTGTCACAGTGAAAATCTGAGAATTCATCTAAGGAAACAAATATTTGAATATGTTTCAGATATTTGAAAACCATGTTATACCTCTCCAATTTATTGGGTCAGGAGGGGGTTTGGCTCTCATTTTATTGACAGTTTCCCTCTTCTTCTGTTAGGAATATAATAGTTTCACAATTGCAGTGAATAAGATGGGGAATTTTTAATCCCTAAAATGTTTGCTTTCTCAGTAGGCTTCTATTGATTTTTCTTTCAAAAAGGTGTCAACCACTTAAATTAGTCCACGTCTGCAGGGCAAGCCTCCACTTCTCCTTGCGTGCTTGCGTGCTTGAAGCTTGTGGATTTCTTCAGCTTCTTTAACCATTCAAATTAATCTACTTTTTAAAAAATGATAATAATAGAGGAGTGAGTGGAAGAATGACAACAGGGGAGCAAGAGGAGGAGAGTGTTGAGAAAGAGTTGAAGAGTTGCGGAGGTAGACAGAAAATGAGAGGAAATGAGGTGGGAGAGAGAAGGAAAGAAGCTGGGCAGCAGAGTAAAAGTCAGCATTACTGTTACAGAGGAGAGTCAGGGATCTGAGAAGGGCTGCTGGGGTTTGCTGGGGCAGCTAGAAAGCCTTTTAAAACTCACATCATATCATTTTAAAGCTTAAAACACCCCAAGTTTAAAAGGGTCTCCATGGCAAACCAGTGTGGCAAACCAGGCATTCTCCAGGCCCCCCGGCCCAGAATGCCTGTGTCTAAGAAGAAGCCCCCCTTGTACTCTTCCCAGTTCCACAGGTGCCAAAGGAGGTGGGGAAGAAGCTATCTTAACATCCACCACTATTGCAGTCGTGAATCATACTTGTGTTGGTTTTTTTTAAAAGGGGGGGGGGGCAAGGGCAAGGGTGTAGTAGTATCAGCAGCCCTGACATTGCCAAGAGGAGGATCTGCTGGACCATGGAGGACCTCCTGACGTCTGGGATGCAACTTCCCTTATTCCATTTTTCCAGCAGTGCATTAACTTTTTAAAATTAGAATACCAATTTTTAAAACTAAAACACCAAGCAATGTAATTATTATAATTATAATTATAATTATAATTATAATAGCTATTGGAATATTTTAAATACATAATTTTTATGGTCTGTTTTTTTTTAAAAAAAAATGTATAGTTTTCTTTGATGTAGGTTTTCATAGCACAACCTTATACAGAAGCCCTATTGAGTTCAACATGTATGATTACAGCTCTAAAAATATTAAATGTTCATATGAAATAAATGTTTGAGAGGGGCTTGGAACAAAAATTAAGCTGCTTAAAAGATTATTTGAACTGGAATTGATTCTTCTAACTAGCAGCACCTGCTTTCGTCTTGAGGTTACTGTGTAGTACTGATATAACACAGAGGGTTGCATTCCTGACAAAAGCAAAGGGGAAGCTGTTTGCACAAAGAGGGTTTCCACCCCTCCTCCCACTATAGTGACCTCAGGAGCCCTTCTTGAAATTCAGGGGCTGCGGCACAGTACCTTGAGGAAAGCAGTTGCCATGGGAAGTGAAATCGGGTTACTTTCCTCTGTTTTTATGGTTTTTCAGTAGAGTGCCATTTCAAAAAGTCTCTTTTTATTACCTTATGTCACAAAATTTAGCTTTTAGTTTGGAATCTACTGGTAGATTTCTGAGTTATTTGAATTAGGTTTGTGAGGATTTTTGCCTTCTATTGCTTTAGCAATGATACATATGCATTGTTTATGCATTCTAACACTGTGTCACCAGGTAGTGCTGCAGAGTTCCGTTTTTGCTTACCTGATTTCTCATAGAAAGTTTTTATCTATCAATTTATATCTGTCATCCCCAAACTGCGGCCCTCCAGATGTTTTGGCCTACAACTCCCATGATCCCTAGCTAAGAGGACCAGTGGTCAGGGATGATGGGAATTGTAGTCCAAAACATCTGGAGGGCCAAAGTTTTACTGCCCTAAACTCAGAGGTCTTAGGGTGGTTCACAGAAAATATCACAATATATAAATTCAAAATTAAAAAAACCCCAATAACACCCCCCCTCAAAGAGCCACATTTTAAAAGGGTATAGGATGTCAATCAGGTCAACCAAAATTTGCAACATGCTTAACTGAAACACTTCTTTGATGTGTCTAGAAGATGTAGCCCTAACTTACACTGTTGAAATGATTAAACCTTGTGTGGAAGTCTGAGGTGTGGATTCTAGGCTTAGGGATGGTGACGATTTTCACCATCCCTTGTACCAGTACTTGAGCTTGCTCTCATGCTGAACCTCCTTTGCTTACTTGCAATCATTTGTGAGCTTTGCAAGTCGATCAGGTTTCATGCAAGTGTTAGCAATATTTAGCAGTACAAATTTCTTTGGTCATGAAATAATACCGAACCAATGGGCAACTTATTGAACCAGAACATTCCTAACCACATCTACACAGCAGTACGTCTCATTTTAATCAATGCTACCTACTCCCTGGTAAATCAGGTTACAATTCCACCCTTACTGCATTTGTTTGGTTTTTTAATACCACTAATAATAATAATAATAATAATAAGTAAGTATGATAGAAAAATTCTGCCACCCCTGCTCTCCTATCTGCTTTATCATTTCATTGCTTGTTTAGATACCAAATCATCAACAACAAAGTATTTGCAGGTGTGATTTAAAAGGGACAGGATAGGAAGATTGGGAACACAACTTGCTCTGTTGGTATTGCTCAAAGCCAAGAATAAAGACACCACAAGACACAAAAATTATGACACCCTTGGGAGCTTGCAAATGGATATTGTGTGCAATGACTAAGAGTAGCAAAACTGCAAATAGCAAAATCCATTGCACAACAAATTCTTGCAGTGTAGCCTGGAGAACTGAAGTCAATTATGCAATTTTTGCAAAATGCAAGAGTGGGCTGACCTGACATGAGCTTTATGAGCAGTGGCCTGAAATGAACCATGAGTTAAAAACTAAGCAGCTACAAGACTGTGGACTTTCAGATCAGTTCATTTCTGGTATTCAGGATAAATCCCTGCACTAAGAATTCTTTAATTTTTGGGTTTTTTTCTTTTTCACCAAACTTAGATGGATGAATCTGGGGGATATAGTGGGGGGGGGAGAGAAGACCTTGCAGCCCTAAATCTAGAGTATTCAAAGCAATGTACAAACCGGCTTGTAGAAATCCATACCAGGTAGGTTTGTATTAATTATGACTGTGGATTACAGGAGAAAGACTGGAGTATGGCCCTGGAGGTTTGGGGTGTGTGTGTTTCGAGATCTTGGAATGACTACGCCACGCTTTGCTCAGCCTCTTCTGTATGTATGCAAGAACCAATCAATTAGGAATTGTTGCAATCTCTTCTCAGCTATATAGGGCTGGCTAGTACTACCAAACTATGTGAGTAAATGCTTAAAATAAGCTAATTAGAAGAAACTTTTCAAGTAGAATTCTGTGAAAACTCACTCAGAGGAAGGGGAGAATAAACGAAATAATATAATGTATTAATCCCCTACTGCTCAACCAAGATCCATAAGGGGACAAAATGAATGTGGTAAAACTCATGAACTATACATATTATAAAACGTAAATGAAACAATGTGTCACTTTGGCTGAGATGACTAATGGATAGCAATAGGGCGCCTTTATTGTCATAATGCTTCAGGAGCCAGGAGAAGGTTCACAGCACACCTATGTAGAGCATTGTTTCTCAAAATGTCAGGCAGAAATGGAAATTTTCCTGCCAGCACTCCCAAAATGTCAGGGAGTGTGCACTGAAGAAGCTTATGAGGTAAGCCAGGGGAGACCTTTAGATGGAGGAGAATCTGAGCACAGTCAGAACACGGACAAAGTCCACTAGGCTGGCTTTCCACTTTAGATGCGGACTTGGTATAAAATGCAAGTTAACTGTAACAGTAAAAATAACAGAAGGTTAAAGATACAGTTCTTCACTCAGTTATTCTGCCCTGTTTATTACTTAATTTTCTTAATCTGTTTTATTCAAAGTAACATAGCCACAGTAAATCAGTATACCAAGTGCTCTTCATGGCTTCCTCCTCCAGCACTGGCTACCTTGCTCATTCTTACTGCAAATTGGCTTAACATGGCAGAACAGGGAAAAAATGAATGTCTTTACCATGGACAGTTCCATCACAACTGCGTTCCAGTTTCTGAGAACAGACTCTGCATTCTGTTTTACCCTGGCACCCTACTCATAAAGCGACATAGAAATTGTCAACCTCAGTTAACTGTTAACAAAGCTTCATCAATGAATAGTTTCAGAAATACTTAGCTCTCATCTAGCTATGAAAGTTTCTTCATATTTATGTAGCAATGAGAACAGTATTTCACGCACAGACAACCATAGATATTCCTACCCGAACAGTGGGGTCAACCAACTGTTACTGCACTGCGATTCTACCATGGTGACATTGAATTTTAACAGTTAATTACATCTGGGAATCAGACGTGGCTTCCTTCCCAAATTGAAATCATATAACTGTTGATTTGGCCAGAGATTATTCCACATCATCTAGTTTTGGCATCATGATTTCTCAATCAATAGAGCAAAAGAAATGTTTACAAAAGGCAAATACAGTGGGGTGGGAAGAGGATCTGCAATATGAAAACTTTAATATATAAATTAAGCAATCAATTAATTTCCATAGATCAGAAGGAATGTCAAATAAAACTGCTAACACATGCTGTCATTGCTGACGTTCAAGGCAGAATGGGATTCTGTGCCTGTGAGGACTGGAATTGGACCCCATTTCCTATCTTTTGTGGGCATATGGCAACAACAGCTGAACGGCTACAACCTGCTGATTTTGGACTGCTGTGCGCAAGGAGGTAGAACAAAATGCCAACGTCCCTTTTTCTGTATACATGACAGACAGCATAGAGGGATGCAAAGTAGATTTCATTCTTTTAAAAAATAACAGCTCACACTCACAAATACATTTCAGCAACATAATATATGTCTGATGGTTGTCTGAGGGCTCATATTAGCCATCACTCTGAGCAAAACAGATGGCTGTAGCTCCAGAAGCTTATTCCTGTAAATCTGCTGGAATTACTGCAACTGAGACCCTGTGGTGTTCTGTGGCAGCTAAAGGGACTTTGTGTGCTTGTCAAGTGGAACAGACCCAGGAAACCCCAGGACAACGGGAACGTGGCCAGAAAGCGATGTGAGATGGAATGGACCAGAACCTCACAGATGCCACTGCTGATAGATGTGTTCCTTAGGAGGCAGGCCAGGCAAAGCCTCCCTGACATGCGCTGAAGATCTTCCAAAGATGTGCTAAGCTTTGTTTGGTCTCAGGGCTCTGGAGACCAACTCATGCTGAATGCCTCTGATATACAGGTGTCTCCAGGACATTCTAGGCCTTAACTCACAGAAATGATTGCAGACTCCATTCCAAACTGCAGAAATCTATCTCTGACTCATAGAATCATAGAGTTGGAAGAGACCACAAGGGCCATCCAGTCCAACCCCCTGCCAAGCAGGAAACACCATCAAAGCATTCCGGACGAATGGCTGTCAAGCCTCTGCTTAAAGACCTCCAAAGAAGGAGACTCCACCACACTCCTTGGTAGCAAATTCCACTGCCGAACAGCTCTTACTGTCAGGAAGCTCTTCCTAATGTTTAGGTGGAATCTTCCTTAAGACTCCAGTAAAAGAAAAAGAAAAGAGAGCTCCCCCTCAACACTCCTTACCTGTAAGAACACACCTGTTTTCTCATACAGTATTTTGCTTCAAAACCATGTGGAAATTCTTATATTTTTTCTGTATGCTTCTGAAATGCTTATTACAACCTGTATCACACAACCCACAAGAGCAAGCTGTAAAATATTCCCCAATCCTCTGCCTTCATCTCTCCTGGAATAATTTAAGGTTTTTATATTTTCTGAAATGGCAGTTCACTGATAGGGCTGCCAACTTTTAAAACAGCCCTGGAGTAAAGGGTCTTCTATGAACAACTGCTCCAAGTTTTAATATCCTTGTTATGTCTGTTAGTCTGTTAATGTGGGGCTGGATGTTTATAATGTATGCTCCCCCTTTTTAATGTACGTGGTTTTTGTTTTTTGTATGTTGTGTTGAGTTGCCCTGGCAAGAAAAAGCAATGAATAAATATAATTGATGATGATGAGATGAGGAAGATAGTCAAATTTATATAGGAAAGTGTTAGGATAGCTGTTACAAAATTTAAGATTTTGCCCTCTATAGACAAGTATCTGCTGAGCTTTTCCTTTATAGGCAAAGCAAACTAGAAGTGGTTTGAGCCAAGGTGCGGAACTGTGCTTTCCACTTTAGCTAAGCCACCAGTGAAGTTGGAAGTTCCTCCAAGGGTGACAAATGAGAATGCCAACTGTGATAACAAAGGTATGATAACATTAGTATGGGCTCCAGGCATCCTTCTTCCACGTTCTGCAAGAGGAATGGAAATGGTGCCATTTCAGGGTGAGTTGGCTTGTGCCAAGGGGGACATCCTGTCTGTGACAATCTTGCTTGCCACTTCAATGCAAAATAGCCAAGCAGCTGCAGGAATTGGAGGAGGAGAGCCTGCAGAAGAAACAGCCGCTGTGGCTCAGGAGCTCAAGTCCAGGCCCGGCTCTAGGGGTAGTCTCGGTGGTGCGGGGTGCCAGGGCGCGGGGCCGGAAGGTGGGCACCGCGTGGCAAAGCTGTGTGGAAGCCGTGTTGGGCGCTGTGCCCGCCCACCAGGGCGGGGGCACCGGAGTGATCTCTGCGCCACGGCGCCTGGGCGCCTGACCTGCTTGAGACGGCCCTGCTCAAGTCCGACACAGCGAGAAGGAGGAGAAGATGACTCCCTTTGGCCCCTAAACTGGGTGATGGCAGAACTTGAACCCCAGAACCAGCAACAGCTCCAGCAAGATGAAGAACTAGCCCGGGAGCTGCAAGCTGAGGAAGTGGCTCGCCTGCTGAGCGCCCACCTTGGCCTCCTCCTCCTCCTCCTCCTCCTCCTCCTCCTCCTCCTCCTCCTCCTCCTCCTCCTCATCTGGGCCAGGAATTAAGACTTGGGTGGCAGCAGTGGCTGGAGGGGGGCACTTTCTTGTCTGTTACAAACTGGGTCTGTCAAATGAAGAGAGCATGTGAAGGTTTTAAGGTTTCACATCTGGAGCTGGGTTTGTGACAGCTGCCTCATGCTTTTATACTGCTGCAGTTTCACTGGGTTCATGTTGTCTTTTTGTCGTAATGATACTGGGTTTTGTTCTAATGATACTGGTTGGTTTTACGTTGTACACAGCTTTGAGATTTTTATTTTTATTTTATTTTGTTATTTATTAATTAAAGCTTTTAATTAGGGAAGCTTTTAATGATTAATAAATTGTATTTTAATGTTTTGTTGGAAGCCACCCAGAGTGGCTGGGGAAACCCAGCCAGATGGGCGGGGTATAAATAATAAATTATTATTATATTATAGCTGCTCTCTCCATACAGATTTCAGCAGCTAAATCTGGACAGCTGAATCTGAAGGGTTGCCATATTCCTCTAGTAAAGATGTGGCCTGTTTAATCTTAGCTGCCACTTAACGCTGACCTAAATCCACAGGATTTAATAAATCAGTTTTTGATATTCCGTGTGTTCCGCTGTTCATATTACAGTACTAACAAGAATGGCACCCTGGAATTTGGTGGATTCTGCTTTGTAGTTCAATGACTAAGACACACACAAAAAACCTCTTTTTCCTCAAGTTTCTAAAAGTTCTGGCCTGCTATGTAAGGCCTTGATTTGAAGATGTATGGATCTGCATGTTCTTTTTTGTTCTTGTTCAGTGATTGTTCCTGACAGGCCTCAGGAAGTATCCATCTATTTGCAATAGACTTCTAAAAGTGCCGTAACATGCAAGCCTTGAGAATTCTAGCAGGTAAACAGAAAAATAAAAAGGTGACGGTTGTCCATTAATGCTAACCAACACAGTATACTAAAACAATGTGATTTTTATCTGACAGGAAAGAGAGAAGGAGGGGGAAGAGAGAAGACTTTCCTTGCCAAGGAAAAATTGAACTTCACAGTTAAAGTGTGAGATTTTTGAAGTACCACAAATGTGTGCCTGACTACATAAGAGAACACATGCAGTTCTCTCTCGGTTGGCTGTACCTCCCACTGTGCCTATGGCTTAAAGTTAAGGGGAAAATGGAAACTTTCTGAAAGAAGGAAATAAATGCTAGCCAACAAAAGGAGAGAGGGAGAGAAACTGACTATTTCAGGGCAATACAGCAAGTACCATACAGTCTGAGGTGGTTATATTCACTCCAGATATCAGCACGGTGCCAAGAATACAAACTATAACAGGAATGTTACAGAGTACAAGGGTTTCTTTTTGGCTAAGGTTCCAACTACTGTTTGTTTCCTCAATAATCCACCTGAGAGCACAGCTTTAAAAAAGCCTTTGAAACTAGCAAAGTCTCTGAATCCTTCAGGTCTGCCAAAATTCCAGACAAAATAGAAGTAGCATTTCTCTTCTGTCATTTGTGCAAATTCAATTAATGGACCCGGCAAACAATAACCATTTCAAGCCACCACTACCTGGGATGCTGCATCCATTAATTTACCTACTTTGTGGTTCCAGAACAATGTTAGAACCTGGCTAGATCAGACCAGATCTATTCACTCTCGCCCTCTGTTTCGAACAGTGACCAGCCAGATCTCCGGAAAACTTGCAAAAGGGATGCATGAAAGCAATAGTGTTCCCTGTTGTCTGTCCCCAGGATCTGTCATCTAGACATGGAGATTCAATTACACGGAGGTTCAATTTAGCTCTCCTGCATAATAGTTCCAATACCTTTATTGCTCAATATTCAACCAAACTGCAAATTTCATGGGGGGAAATCGCATTCCATTAAGCAGGCAGGGAAATTCCTCAAACCCAATTGATTTCAAGAGTTTATATTTGCATAACTAATCTCATTTGCATATGCATTAGGAACTCAGGAAATGAATTTTCTTTGTGACAAAGTATCTTATGTTGAATCACAAGAGGCCCAGCATATGTAGGCTTGCAATTGCAACTATGAGATTTTGCTCAAACCAAACCTCATGTGGGGGTAATAGAGAAGTTCAATATACAATTAATTCATATTCACTTAAAGCATATTAATGGTGAGCAAGGAGGTAAGGAAAGTAATAATGTGATCAAATCCTTAAAACTATCTGTGGAGGGATAATTTTGTGGAAGAAAACCATGAACACAAATAATTCACACATTTATAAGCCAGTCCTTCTGTTCGTGTTCTATAGGTAAAGACAACTCCTCATCCAGTGCAAAGCCTGTCTGAGCTGGCATTATAGTAAAACCTGGGGATTATCCAAATTGTAATGTACTAAGGAGTTTTGCAGTGGCAAATGTGGTATAGGTTTGGTGAATAGCTAGCTGTGATGTCAGAGAATGATCAGAGGGATTACAGCTGCTTAAACGAATGAACATCTAGATAATAGGATATTTGCTTCCACCCAAGTTGTTGATTTTTTTCTATAATTGCTACCAGTTGTCTAACCGAGAGTCCAGCTTTTGTCATTGCCAGTCCATTATTCAATACCTTTTCCATCTTTTGAAACTGTGTGTTTTTGCTATGAGAATAGTTGCAGGATTAGATGGTCAGTGTGGAATAGAAAGTGTTGAGAGTCTTTGGCGATGCTTTGTTGTTGTTGTTGTTTAGTCGTTTAGTTGTGTCCAACTCTTCGTGGCCCCATGGACCAGAGCACGCCAGGCACTCCTGTCTTCTACTGCCTCCCGCAGTTTGGTCAAACTCATGTTCGTAGCTTCGAGAACACTGTCCAACCATCTCGTCCTCTGTCGTCCCCTTCTCCTAGTGCCCTCCATCTTTCCCAACATCAAGGTCTTTTCCAAGGATTCTTCTCTTCTCAGGAGGTGGCCAAAGTATTGGAGCCTCAGCTTCACGATCTGTCCTTCCAGTGAGCACTCAGGGCTGATTTCCTTCAGAATGGATAGGTTTGATCTTCTTGCAGTCCATGGGACTCTCAAGAGTCTCCTCCAGCACCATAATTCAAAAGCATCAATTCTTCGGCGATCAGCCTTCTTTATGGTCCAGCTCTCACTTCCATACATCACTACTGGGAAAACCATAGCTTTAACTATGCGGACCTTTGTAGGCAAGGTGATGTCTCTGCTTTTTAAGATGCTGTCTAGGTTTGTCATTGCTTTTCTCCCAAGAAGCAGGCGTCTTCTAATTTCGTGACTGCTGTCACCATCTGCAGTGATCAAGGAGCCCAAGAAAGTAAAACCTCTCACTGCCTCCATTTCTTCCCCTTCTATTTGCCAGGAGGTGATGGGACCAGTGGCCATGATCTTGGTTTTTTTGATGTTGAGCTTCAGACCATATTTTGCGTTCTCCTCTTTCACCCTCATTAAAAGGTTCTTTAATTCCTCCTCACTTTCTGCCATCAAGGTTGTGTCATCTGCATATCTGAGGTTGTTGATATTTCTTCCGGCAATCTTAATTCCGGCTTGGGATTCATCTAGTCCAGCCTTTTGCATGATGAATTCTGCATATAAGTTAAATAAGCAGGGAGACAATATACAACCTTGTCGTACTCCTTTCCCAATTTTGAACCAATCAGTTGTTCCATATCCAGTTCTAACTGTAGCTTCTTGTCCCACATAGAGATTTCTCAGGAGACAGATGAGGTGATCAGGCACTCCCATTTCTTTAAGAACTTGCCATAGTTTGCTGTGGTCGACACAGTCAAAGGCTTTTGCATAGTCAATGAAGCAGAAGTAGACGTTTTTCTGGAACTCTCTAGCTTTCTCCATAATCCAGCGCATGTTTGCTATTTGGTCTCTGGTTCCTCTGCCCCTTCGAAATCCAGCTTGCACTTCTGGGAGTTCTCGGTCCACATACTGCCTAAGCCTGCCTTGTAGAATTTTAAGCATAACCTTGCTAGCGTGTGAAATGAGCGCAATTGTGCGGTAGTTGGAGCATTCTTTGGCACTGCCCTTCTTTGGGATTGGGATGTAGACTGATCTTCTCCAATCCTCTGGCTATTGCTGAGTTTTCCAAACTTGCTGGCATATTGGGTATAGCACCTTAACAACATCATCTTTCAAAATTTTAAATAGTTCAGCTGGAATATCATCACTTCCACTGGCCTTGTTATTAGCAGTGCTTTCTAAGGCCCATTTGACTTCACTCTCCAAGATGTCTGGCTCAAGGTCAGCAACCACACTACCTGAGGTGTACGAGACCTCCATATCTTTCTGGTATAATTCCTCTGTGTATTCTTGCCACCTCTTCTTGATGCTTTACCTTTCTGCATTCTTAAGCCCTGCTTTACCTTCCACAGCACTGCTGTTATCCAGCTGCACAGTCTTTTCTCCCACAGCTTGAGTCCTTTTTTTGGGGGGGTGTCAACTTTTTTAAATTAAACTTTAAAAACTTTACATATATATTCCAGATTCCAAATTTGTTATACATTTCTCTTTAAACTTCACGCCTTTTCCTCCATGCTGTTCTTAATCCCATACCGTTTACATACTGCATTTGAATGAAAATAATCATAATAATCATAATAATAAATAATTATTTTTTTTTTATTTATACCCTGCCCATCTGGCTGGGTTTCCCCATTTCACCTGAGACATATTATTCTATTTCAGCACCTTGAGAGGTGCTGTTTCAGATGGACTGAAGGACTTACTGCAGGTGATTCTATAGGATGTCAAGAAAAGAAGAACTGTGAACAAATGGGAAAGCTCTCTGGCTTAATTTCTCACCCCTCCTGCAGAGTAAACACAGAGTCTGTGGCAGATTGAAACTTTTGATGCTTTGGCTGTTCCATACCTGCAAGGCAGGCCAGCAGTTAACCTTGCCGTTTCAAAGGAAGGTAAGAGCAACAGTCAGGCAACTGATCCATTCTGTCAAAATGCCAGATGGTTATAAGCCTTTGCTTCTGTCCGCTAATAAAACTTGCTGCAAGGCATCTCTTTCTCCTCCATACCCTCCCTCTCTCTCCCCTCCCTCCCCCCCCCTCTCTCACACACACAGAGATTCCACTTTTCTTGTTGGGTTTAAAATAATTCATGATTTTAAAATGGAAGTGTCATTTAATACATTATACAGAACAGTTGTTTTTATTTTATTTTGAAATATGTATATTTGATTTAAACCTTCTATCTGTTTAATATACGTATAAGACAATCCAACGCAGACTGAAGATCTCATTGAAATCAGCATGTTTAACACAGTGTTTGAAAGTGGGATGGCGGGGGGGGGGGGGGCTTTGAATGCCCCAGAACTCTCTTTGGTGGCAAGAGTAAGAAGGAAGCTCCCTTGGAAGTCAGCCCCATTCAAATGAATGCGTGCTTAGAATTGGGAAGTGTCAACACGAACATAGAGATGCTTAGAACATTCAGGAACAGAGGGGCTCAGTAAAATATTTAATGGAATACTGTGGTACCTCGGTTTACAAACTTAATCCGTTCCAGGAGTCCGTTCTTAAACTGAAACCGTTCTTAAACTGAGGTGTGCTTTCCCTTCCACCATTCGGATTCCGTTCTTAGACCAAGGTAAAGTTCGCAAACCGGGACACTACTTCTGGTTTTGTTGAGTTCATAAACCGAATAGTTCTTAAACAGGGCTGTTCTTCAACTGAGGTACCACTGTAGGTGGCTTTGGGCCTAGGAGAGCAAAGCAACTGAAGAGCATTTTTGGACAGATCTGAAAATATATGGTCAGGTGTAAGCCTACAGCTTAAATTTGACTGAGCTGTCACTAGATATATGGATTATTTTTTAAAAGAATAATGCCTAAAACTGTGCTGAGCAAAATATGGTCTGACAACATTATTATTCAAAATGTTAAGAACAACCAGTTTCAAAAGTTCTTTGGCTTCTGTATATCTCTGAAGAAACAGGGTCTATGCTCATTCACCACATGCAAAACATGCCTTTTATGGCACATTATGTATGTGCTTGTTGCAAGAGTATGATTCCCCAGAAAGCGTTGCACCCTACCATAATTGTGCATCATTCCACTCCCTATTTAAAATTCTAGCCTGCTTGCTATGATGCTAGTTACTCCTGTCAGTGCTGGTCTGCTGCTCAGAATTGTAGGCTATTTTATATCTTCTCCTGCTCTGCAAAGTTGGCTTAACTGAACACCTTTCACCAGCCGCCGCTCTGCACACGGCCATGCACAACCCACAAATCCATGGTGACTGTGCACAAATCTGAAACCTTGTCTGAAATGCTTCTCCACAGCTGTGAATATGCAGTGCTCACTTTGGGAATCAAAATCACATTAGTTTAGGGTTGCACCCCTAATGTTTACGCTATGACATTTCCTGACAGAACAGGATCTTTCTGTGAAACTTGCAATAAAAGCAAACAAGTATATTTTAGCATATATACAGGTAGCAAGATGTGGGTGTATATTTATAATGTAATGACCTACATGTCAGATTCATGCTGTTTCCGACCTGCCACTGACTTCAGTGTGAGAAATTGCTATGAACCCCTTCTGTATGGAATCATGTATGAGGAGGGAGAGCTTGCCTTGTGTGAATCAGCCTGTAGGCGCTTGAGACTTCTTGCTCAATATCTTAACAGTTTTACATAAGTTTTTGTAAGTTAGAAAGTTTTAAAGATTTCTTTCTCCAGCAGAGCCTCCAAGCAAGAATCAAACCTCATCCTTCTAATTAATTTAAATGAAATCCCATGGCTTCTTTCAATGAAAAACTGCAGATTTCTATTATCCAGGACTGCATGCTACATTAAGTACCTTTCCTTTGTGCAGGGTAGAATTCAAGTAATCTGAAAGATAAGTGCCTCTAAAAATCACTTGGAAAGTTATACAAATGAAAAGAAATATACCCCAGATTTAAAGCAGTTTGTAATGCTACTTGGGCTGCTTATAAGCCATAAGCAAAACTTGTTGACTTAAAATGTATTCTATCCATTTTCTCTGTAGCTGTGCATCAATAGTTTAGCATGCTGTCTGTGAAGAATACAGAGGAGATTGCAGACAGAGTATCTGGTCATTATCTATTTTTTCTGGATGAATTAGTTGGAAGTTTTACACTTAGGAGCTTGCTGAGATGGATTGGGCCACATGACTACAAGATTCAACTCAAGTAGAATTATGAAAAGTTTGAACAGTATCCCACCTTCTTTGATCGTGTAACTATTGTCACCCTCCATAATATAATGTCAGCACAGGTACAAGATAATCTATGACAGCATTACCATCTCAAATCATATGTGGTTCTGCAATCCATACGCAAGATTTACATATGATGACAGAACAAGCAAGGAGCCTGTGGAGGCAAGAGGCAAATGACATAGTCTCAAAACAGGCCAAGGCTTAGGAATGGGTGGGCCAAGTGCATGCTCCGCACTGGAGCTGATGGACCAGGAGAAAGACCTAGGAGTCATTAAATGTCGACTGTGTGTGCCCTGGCTGTGAAAAAGGCAAACTCCATGCTAGCGGTCATTAGGAAAGCAGTTGAAAATAAGACTACCTCATACCTATACAGATCTATGATGGGACCACCTTTGGAGTACTGTGTACAGTTTTGGTTGCCTCCCTTCAAGAAGGATATTGTAGAGTTGGAAAAGCTTCAGAAAAGAGCAACTCCCCTATGAAGAAAGGTTGCAGCGTTTGGGACATTTAATTTAGAGGAAAGGGAGCAAGAGGTGACATTCTTCACACACAGCATATTCAGACTACAGAACTCTCTCCCCCTGGAGGCAAGGATGGCCACCAACGTGGATGGCTTTAAAAGAGGAATGGGCAAATTCAGGGATCAGGAGAGGACTGCCAATGGCTATTCTCTACCTCCGCAGTTGGAGGCAGCTGGAAACCACAGGAGATGAGCGTGCTCTTGTGCCCCTTTCCACCTGCTGGCTTCCCACAGGCACCTGGTTGGCCACTGTGGGAGCAGGATGCTGAACTATATGAATCCTTGGCCTGATTCAGTCAGCTAAACTTATGTTCTAATGACAGCAGCCCACCCTTGAGGCTGATCTTGGTCACTCGTAACATGCAGTCACAGGCAAAGAATCCTTTCCCCATTTCTTTTTATTTATGTGCATGGTTTAGAACAAGAATACACAGAGGAATTATACCAGAAAGATATGCATGCCTCGTACACCCCAGGTACTGTGGTTGATGACCTTGAGCCAGACATCCTGGAGAAGAGTCGGACATGACTAAATGACTAAACAACAATTGTTTAGAAAATTCACTTCCTTTTCATATTTAGAAAACAAAGGGAATAGAAAGTGTTGTTGAACATTCGCTGAGCACCTTTCCCATCTCCAACTCCGCGAAAGATTCCATCAACAGTGTCTCCGAAAATTTTTACACATCACTTGGGAAGACAGGCGAACTAATACCAGTGTACTGGAAGAAGCAAAGATTACCAGTGTTGAAGCAATGATTCTTCAAGATCAACTTTGTTGGACTGGTCATGTTGTGTGGATGCCTGATGATCGTCTTCCAAAGCAACTACTCTATTCTGAACTTTAAAATGGAGAGCGTAATGCTGGTGGTCAACAAAAGCGGTTTAAAGGTCTCAAGGCAAATCTTTAAAAATGTAGTATAAACACCAACACTTGCCTGGGAGTGCTCCAATTGGAGAACAGCCTTTACCAAAGGTGTCATGGGCTTTGAAGACACTCGATCTCAGGACGCAAGGGAGAAACATGCTAAGAAGAAGGCACACTTGGCAAATCCACACCGTGATCAACTCCCGCCTGGAAACCAATGTCCCCACTGTGGAGGGATGTGTGGATCCAGAATTGGCCTCCACAGTCACTTGCAGACTCACTGTTAAGACCGTGTTAATGGAAGACAATCTTACTCGGCTACGAGTGATCGCAGAAGAAGAAGAAGAAGAAAGAAGAAGAAGAAGAAGAAGAAGAAGAAGAAGAAGAAGAAGAAGAAGAAGAAGAAGAAGAAGAAGAAGCATCCTCTCCCCATATTTATTGAGTCTCAGGTAGTGGTTCCCAAAAGGCAGGGGCAGCTAGAAGGGGCACAAATCCCCCAAATCTGATGAGATCCTGAGGAAAGTGGTTCCCCCTTCGTCAATCAGCCAAAAACTGGTTAGACTGAATGTCTCCAGCAGTGGACCCTCCTTCCTGTTTCATCAGCCCAATGGGATCAGAGAAAGGTTGGCTGCAGGAAAACCTGCTTCTTTGTTCTTAGGTTTCTCCATGACTGACTTTAGGATAACTATATAATACAACAATCCAAACTCTGCTTACCTGAGAGTAAGAACCAGTGAATTCAATAGGACTTATTCATGAGTAGGCTTATCTGTTTTGTTTCCTGTTGTCATATATGCCTATTTTTTTTAAAAAAAACTATGTGTTAAAAATGCAATATACAATATACAGTATGCGCATAGCCCCTTCATCCTCCCACAAAAACTTTTGCTTTTCCACCTTGTCTACTTTTCTTTTTTTATTAATGGTCCAAAAGAAACTAGTTTTGCCCATGCCTTAATAGCAAGTACAATTAGACTTATTTGATTTGTCCTCGTAGTTTTCTAGCTTAAATATCTGCCTTTGCAGTCTCCCCTTTTCTCTTGCTGAATATTAAGGATGGTGTAGAATAATGGTCCCTCTCACTCACTCAGTCAAATTTATTGATATACTATATGCAGCCTTGATATGTCTCATTAGGGACTCATTTACAGGAACTGGAGATACAGCGCCAGTCAAATCCGTCATCATTCAGAAAATTCTACCTTGGAATTCCCCCAGTTAGGAACTCTTGGGGACCAATTGTATCAACTAGGGAGTCTTTTATAGGGCACAGATACCTTCCCGTACAGCTAGGGACTTGCCAGCTGACAAGACTCTAATGAGGTTAATAGCTACTAAAAGATATTTCACAAGAACAGTTAAGGTATCTGGTCTTGGCTAAACTTAATTACATGGCTGATTGCATGAAACTTTGAGTGCTGAAGGCTAATGTATGAATTTGCAAAATGTGAAGGACAACATGCACAAAAGGGTATCAAATGAAATGGAATAATTTTCTCTATAAAAAGTCTGCCCCACGTCTGACTATTTTAATCCACTTTGCCATTAGGTCTGTACACCCAATTATTAGAAGCAGCTCTACTATGAGGCAGCAGAAGGAGGCAGATATCGGGTTCCACTGAAGGTGGTGTAAGAAGAACCTGCTGGATCAAACCAAAGGCACATCAAGTCCAGCATTCCATGTTCAACCAGATGCCCATGAGAATCCCACAAGGAGGACATGAGGGTACTTAGGTTCTCTGACTCAGGTTTCCCAGGAGCTGGTATTCAGAGCCATGGGGCTTCTGATAGTGGAGGTTGCAAACAACAAAGCTAATTTGATCATTGTTCACAGGAGAGATTTCCATCTTGGACATGAGATGAATAAGCAAACACGAGCAATTTCCTCTTCTGTTTCCATTTTCACTGGAATTCTCTGGCCTCCCTAGAAACAAGATAACAAACCCTAGAGCAACAGGACAGCACCCCTGAGAGGTGTTAGGAATATGTCAGTCTGATGGTCTTAGAAGTGACAGTGGCCTGGGAGACACATACCTTGAGAGAAGAGCGGGGCCCCAAAAGCACCATGCACAGTGACTTCAGGCACCTCATACATTCGGGGTGAGGAGTAATAATGGATGTAACTTTATTGATTGATTTAGATGGCCCGAAACTGGAATGACTTATGGAACTCGCTGAAGAATCTGGGAGACCATGAGTTCAGGGGAAGGGGGGTTAAATTTGTTATGTGTTTAAATGTTAGTATGATAGAAGAATCAATATTTAAAATTATGGAAAGTTCTTGGTAAAAATTTTGAGGCTAAGGGGAGAAATAGAAGATAGAAGGAAGGGAAAATAATTTTTGATTGGGATAAATTGATTAATTAATGGTGGGAAATAGATGATATTTTTAGAATAGAATATTCAAGTGTCAATGATAAAATATGTTAGATCAATTTAAGCTATAAGATGAAAATTGCTTAATTGGAATTGTAAAATGGACCCAGTGAGGGGGAAATCGAAGAAGTCCACAATGTTAAGTAAATAATATAAGATCTGAGATGTTTTTCTTTTTTATGTTTTTCTTTTGTTTTTTGTTCTTGTTTTTTCCTGTTTTGAGTTTTTGTTTTTGTTTTGTGATTTTATATTTGGAAAATGAATAAAAATTATTGGGGAAAAAAGAAAGGTAACAAAAACTTTCTGGGAGATGATTTATAACGAATTGAAGAAAATGTTTACATTTACATTTGTGAAAAAACCAGAGGCTTATTTATTAGGCATTATAGGTACAGAGATTCCAAGAGAGTAGAAGAGACTTTTTATGTATGCAACAGCAGCAATAAGAAAGGGAAAGAGGACAAAGTCTCAATTGCTGGTGAAAATGATGGACTACAAAATGGCAAAAATGACTGGGAGAATCAGAGACCAGGAAGAGAAGATTTTTAAGATTGAATGGGAAAAATTAATATTTTTTAAAGAACATTGTAAACAATTAAAAACTTTGGCAGGATTAGAATAATACTTGTAAAATATGGAAAATAATGTTGAACTTAATGATATTCATAATAATTGAAAAAATTGATGATAAGCTGGGAAAAAGTGGGTTGATAATGGAAATCAGGAAAGGGCAGGGGGAAGTCAAGGAATTCAAAGAATCCCAATTGTAAACAGATTGATATGTTTAATTTGAAATGTTTTATGAAAATTTAATTAATTTTTTTAAAAGAACTATCTGCCCACCGCCTCCTTTTTTTTTAACTTCCTGCTATCTTAATAGTTTATATTGGTGGCTTTACTGATGTACACTGCTGTGTGTGTCTCACCTTATCTATAGGATAAGGATATTTGTGTGTTCAGACCCAGAGACCTCCCACCTAAATAAATTCACACTTGACACAAATTTTAGTTTTGGTTTTTGGCAGAATTTAGGCCACAACTTTATTGATTATAGAAAAGTGAGTGGTTGCATAGGCTGTGGTTCGACTAGCTCCCTTCACCCTTGCAGGTAGCACAGACCCAAAGCTCCATCATAGGTCAGCTAAGGGTGAACACCCGAAGTAAGTGAAAAGCCTGAGAACAGACTCTGTTCACTCCCCAGATGCTCCCCTGGACTCAGGCACGGGCACAATCTCCTCTCAGAGTTGACCAAACCATTTGAGTCCCTGGATTCCTGTAACAGAATACCCTTCACATAGGGACGGCGAGAGTGTTCCCCTATCCCTATCACCTGAACCAGAGCCTATCCACAACCTTACAAGTTGTGACAATTTGCTACACGGCAGGCGAAACCCAAATGGTACCAGCCAATCAGCCAAGTGGGGAAAATTCCTGCCATACCCCTGTCCCAACAACAGACGACACACGACGGCATAGCAAGGTCAATCGCAAAATGCCCTAAAAGTAGGGGAAAGTGGGCGGGTGTTCTGATACACGAGCCAAAAGAGGAAGCTCTGGGCCACATGCATAGCTATATATAGGCCCCTTCATCTGTTTAGACTGTACCCCATTGGCCAGATTAAACCCAGCAATGAGAAACCTACCAATCTGGTGTTGTGGCTATCCAATACCCACAACCAGGTGGTCTGTCTCCAGGTCTCATCGCAACATGTGCCCCCTTTTAGGGAGGACACGATTTGTTGACTTCACTCATATAAATTTGAGTATCTCTTTGCACTGATAAGGGTTAGAAACTCGCTTTTCAAAACCTATCCCTGGTAGCAAGTTGCTTTTCGTTCCCTGTGCTGCATTCTGTTCTGTTTCTGCACTTTTGTAAAATAATGATTTGCACACAAATCCAGCTCTATCTGATTTTTTAATGCAGACAGATCAAAGATCTGGAATAGATAATAAATAGGACTAAAATATGTTTGAATTACTACTTTGTGCAATAGCTTAATTAATGTCTGATATAGTTGTGTTGAGTGAATTGACACATCGTACTCCAAGCTTTATAGAAATCACCCAAACCCCAGATTTAATTTATAAACATGTCTTGTTTTGTGCATATTTCATTGTGTAGAATTATATTAATGCTTTTTTTCTGTTATAAATTACTTTCCAAAGCATAAGGCACTATATCAGCACTTTAATGTTCACATTAATTATTGCCTTTAATGAGAAGCTCAGTGGAATTAATAGCTTGTATGATGTAACTTCAAATTTAAAGGAGCATTGGCAGCACAGAGAAAAAGAGCGAAAGCCCCAAGTGATTTTACAGTTGGAAATCATGCTGTATCCCCAAAGAAACTGAAGCAACAAATTGGTGCAGGGAGCGTTATTTCTGGCTTAGCACCATAAGCACTGTGTCTCTCTCACCTTCTAATCAGATGCTTCATATTGATCTTCCTTGAAGGCACCCAAAATTACCATTCTGACTCAAACCACTGGTCCATGCAAGCCACTGCTGTGGGCTCTTATTGGCAACAAGTCTCTGTGGACTCAGCCAGCAGAGGTCTTCTCAAGTTTTGTTCTTGAGACACGCTGACTGGAAATGCCAGGCATACACCTCACCAATCAGTTATAGCTGCCACTCCACTCTATTACCAAAATAATAATAATAATAGTTAAGAGTGTGGTGCTAATAATACCAAGTTCACAGGTTTGACCCCCATATTCCTGCATTGCAGGGGGTTGGACTGGATGATCCTTAGGGTCCCTTCTAACCAGTGTTTTTTCGGGGGGGATGCAGGGGGACGCATACCCCTAAACATTTGTGATTGGCTCCCAGTATGTTTCCGAGCACAATTCAAAGTGTTGGTGTTGACCTTTAAAGCCCTAAATGGCCTCGGTCCGGTATACCTGAAGGAGCGTCTCCACCCCCATCGTTCTGCCCGGACACTGAGGTCCAGCTCCGAGGGCCTTCTGGTGGTTCCCTCACTACGAGAAGCCAAGTTACAGGGAACCAGGCAGAGGGCCTTCTCGGTAGTGGCACCCACCCTGTGGAATGCCCTCCCACTAGAGGTCAAAGAGAACAACAATTACCAGACCTTTAGAAGGCATCTCAAGGCAGCCCTGTTTAGGGAAGCTTTTAATGTTTGATGGATTTCTGTATTTTAGTGTTTTCTTGGAAGCAGCCCAGAGTGGCTGGGGGAACCCGGCCAGATGGGCGGGGTATAAATAATAAATTATATTATTATTATTATTATTATTATTATTATTATTATTATTATTATTATTATTCTTTGTACAGTGGTACCTTGGGTTACAGATGCTTCAGGTTACAGACTCCGCTAACCCAGAAATACCGTAGTACCTCAGGTTAAGAACTTTGCTTCAGGATCAGGGGCATAGCCAGGATCAAAACTAGGGGGGGGGGCAAGCCATGGTCGTTCAGGGGCGGGGCCAAGGCACAGGAGGGGAGGGGCCACGAAGTGGGAATGTGGGCGGGGCTACAGGGCCAGCGGGCCTGATGACATCGTGGCGGCAGCGGCAGCGGCCACCTTGTGCTTCTGGGGCTGGCAGCGTTGGCGGCTACCCTGCTTGGCTGGAGAGGACGGGTGGGTCGGGCAGGTGAGAGGGGGTGGCAGGGCGGGCGAGGGCGAGGCAAGGCACGGCCGCAGCCACGACGGCTCCGAGGCGTTGCTGCATATCAGCATAATATTTCAACCATTGTTCAAGCCCCACCTTAGGAAAAAAATTCCTGCATTGCAGGGGGTTGGACTAGATGACCCTTGTGGTCCCTTCTGACTACAATTCTATGATTCTATTGATATATTACCATAGCATATGCATCATTCTGCTTTCTTGAATTGTCCTACTCCTAGGCATAGCAGCCAACTCCTAGAGGCCTAGGTGCCTCCCCCCCCCAATTACTGGTAAATACCGTATTTGAAAGAGTCATCCCCCCATGTTGATGGGCTTTCTATGTGGGGCTTATCTGCCCCCCCCGTATTTTATTAAGGATGGAAGAGGGAGGGAAGGAAGGAAGAAATAGAGAGAGGGATAACTCATATTTGTGGGTGTCTCTGGGTGACGCTGTGATGCTGGAACTCTGCATGTACAGGAGCCTTGTAAGCAGCTTTCTCTCTGCTTGATTTACAGCAGGCACGTCCAACAGGTGGATTGTGATCTACCAGTAGATCACTGGATGTCTGTGGTAGATCACTGGTAGGTCACTGGCACCCCTAAAAAAAGCTCACCCAAAATTTTCCTCCTCCCTAAAAAAAGTTGAACTATGACCTGAAGCCCTAAACAAAAATGGGCCTCCCTCACTCCTAAAAGAAGCTCAACAAGTTTGACCTAAACCCCAAAAAACAGGGCTTCCCTTCCTTAAAAAAACTCAACAGCTTTGACCTGAACCCCCCCCCAAAGGGGGTAGATCACCCCCAGTTTTAAACTCTGTGAGTAGATCAGAGTCTCTTGGGAGGTGGCCACCCCTGATTTACAGTATACAGATGCAGGAGGAGGGGCAGACTGGAACACCACTGCTTTTTATAAACATCACTGTGTCTGTCAAAGCTACAGCCCCCTTTCTTATTCACTTCCTTTTAGCCTTGCAGAGCCACCTTAGTCAAATTGAATCCTCTGAGTCTGCACCCTCATTAAATCGCCAATAGAACTCTTAATGCTCCTGAATGCTCATTAACAACTCCCACTTAAGAACAATAGGGTGAAATGGTCAGCTATCGAATCTTGCCTGGGGATATATGCTCCATTGTCTTAACTGCTTAACTACTGGTAGCCACTTTGCTTCATTTATTTGATGTGTTTTTGTTACAGCTGTGTCTCCCCCCCCCCCCAAGCAAGCGGAGACTTAGCTGCTCTTGCTAAAGCAAAGCCCTTTCCACCAGTTTTTGGAGGGGGAAAGTGCTGGTTATGGTCTGTAAAATACATTACTTTTTTGCTTCTAGGGGGGGGCAGCTGCCCCCTCCTGCCCCCTGCCTACGCCCATGTTCAGGATGAGAACAGAAATCGTGCGGCGGCAGCGGGAGGCCCCATTAGCTAAAGTGGTGCTTCAGGTTAATAACAGTTTCAGGTTAAGAACAGACCTCCGGAATGAATTAAGTTCTTAACCCGAGGTACCACTGTACTTTTGTCCATTTACTGTATTTATTTCCCCCAATTTGAACTATAAAATGGTGATTTTCTTGAGTCAAAATGAGAGTACCCCTAAACAGTTTTTAAGAAAAAAGCATTGCTTCAAAACTCTAGGATTCTATGAAACCACCGAGGGATGAGGAGTAATGTGCAGACCTCAGCAGTCTGAAGGTGCCCTCTTTTGTTTCCTTTGGAAGAGGCTGAGGAAGTGGCCATCAACCTCTAGCTGCTTCTGCAGACTTTGTCTTTCTCAGCTTGGAGTCTGTTGAGGGAGGAATCAAAGTATTTAGTTTCCATGACAACTTTATCACCAGGACACTGACACCTTTTTTCGAGTCCTGGAATCACCCCAGGACAACATCTAATTCCTTTTCCTGCAGGGTTGGGCAGCTTAAAACTCAGCCTGTGACAGAGGGAGGGAGGTCTTTTCTCTGAGTGGATTTCAGCTTGAGCACTGGGGTAAAGCCCAAGAAAATACTGGTGATCCTTAGCAGTGCAGCTCAGGGTTGTGTACTTTCTGGAGACTTTTTAATATGGGGGAGCATATGCTGGATGAGATGGACTGCTCCCTCCCCATGCAGACCCCAAGAGATGGCACTTCTGACCAGAGGCAGAGCTAGCTGCTCTAGCAGTGCACATGCTGTGCACCCGGGGGTGGGACCATGGGGGTGGGGCAAGCGGGGGGAGCGTCCGGGGGGGGGAGCCGTGCCACTTTGCCCGCAGCCTTCCTCCCTTCCCTCTTCCTTTTGACAGCTTGGGAGTCGCAGGCAGGCAGCGCACTGAATGTCACCCCCTCAGTGATGACACCTGGGTCAGGCCGCCCCCACTGCCCCCTTCCTCCACTGCTGCTTCTGACCTATCCTAATAGGATTTCTAGTTTTCCCTTCTCCTTTTAAGAGGCTCTGTGACTACCTCAGGTGCATAACAGGCAGAAATCCAACAGGCAGAACGTCTCTCATCACTTCTTATAGGAGGTATGCTAAACCTGTGCAGCAGCTATGAAAAGCACAGGGGAATTTACTTCACAGCTGAAAACTGTGGCTCACAGAAGTGGGTACTGTTCTAGAAGATTACTGTGCACATTCTCAAAAGCACTAATGGGTTTACCTTATGTTTGATAAATTGTAGCCTTGTGCTTTGAGCTACTAGGGTGGGCTTAGGTAAAGGTAAAGGTAAAGGGACCCCTGACCATTAGGTCCAGTCGCGGCCGACTCTGGGGTTGCGCGCTCATCTCGCATTATTGGGCGAGGGAGCCGGCGTATAGCTTCCAGGTCATGTGGCCAGCATGACTAAGCCGCTTCTGGCAAACCAGAGCAGCACATGGAAACGCCGTTTACCTTCCCGCTGTAGCGGTTCCTATTTATCTACTTGCACTTTGACGTGCTTTCGAACTGCTAGGTTGGCAGGAGCTGGGACCAAGCAACGGGAGCTCACCCCATCACAGGGATTCGAACCACCGACCTTCTGATCAGCAAGCCCTAGGCTCAGTGGTTTAACCACAGCGCCACCTGGGTCCCTAGGGTGGGCTTAGAAACTCTCAACCCTTATATCATCCTAGGTTGTGGTGATATCCTCACCATCGCTGTTTCTGACTTTTAATTTTCTTCTACATCTAGAAGGAGTTCCTTAACCCCAGGGTCCTACAAACTTTAGAAAGCTGGCAATGTGTTGGTGCTTGGATTTGAGCTGCACTCTTCTGATTATTAGCAACAAATAGAAAGAAGCTCAGAATCACATCTTGGATTTGTCCTCTTAATGAGCCTAGGTTGAGTTACAAGAGACAATTTACATGATAACAAACAAAAATGTGAACAATGAAATCTGTATGAACAATCAGGAAAAATGGTAAAGCTACAGAGCAAGCGATTTCCATTCACGGTCATCCGACGCCCAGAATTTCCCAGACAAAGCTGAAATACTGCAATCGGAAGAAAATAACTCAAAATATTTTTTTCTAAAAAGAAGCTCAACAGTTTTTGTGTCCAGATTTTCGCTTTTTGATATATGGCAACCCTATTCTCATCTGATCAAAATAATAATAATAATGTTTACTCTGTTTACCTGGGTAAACTGGTATGCACTTGACTCTTAAAGGATAAAAGAGTTGGGGGCCAGTTGTGCTTCCAAGAGGAGAGCATCCCTCAGGAGGCTATGACAAAGAAACCCCTTTTGGTCATCCTACCCCCCCCCCCACTGGCAACTCTTTAGAGCAGTGGTTCTCAATTAGTGAAGTACTGTGGACCCCCTACTTTAGAAAATTTTGATATGTCTGTGGTGATTTTTGTTTTGTGATTGGTGTGAGGGACCCCCTGGGGTCTGCAGACCACCAATTGGGAACCACTGGTTTAGAATGTAGAGCTTCCTCTAGAGATTTCAGGCTGGGGAAGGCAGAGGTGGGGTTCCCTCAGCAACCTTGGTCAGCCCTCAGGCATCTCAGATAAAATTTGAGGACTTTTGAGTCCCAGCACATTCTTGAACTGCAGCATCCCATTAGCATATCCATTAAGGAAGTCCCTTTCAAAAATACACTTAGAAGGAAGCTGTAATATGTATTTACCTAAATAATACCAAAAACTAAAGAAAAAGTTACGCTTGGTTAAAAAAATGAAGAGTCGTCATATCTAGAGAAGCCATGACAAGTTCACCAGGGCCACATAATTCCTCTCTCTCTCTCTCTCTCCTTTCTGGGACTACATTTGCCTTTTAAAAAAAATTTTCTCCTAAAAGACAAGGGGGAGCAGGAAGACTTCATAAGCAAATATACAACTATTATTTCTTTGTTTAGCTGCTGCTTGAGTGTATGAACTGGACAAGTGACTGACAGTTGCCTGTGAGAGCACAAGGATCTGCCAGTGAGCTAGCACATCAGAAGTCATTGTGTGGAGGCACAGGCTGTATGGCGGGGGGGTGGGGTGGGGTGGAGGCTCCCTGTGGTGTCCATGGCGGCTGACAGGCTGATGGAGAGGGGCTTGAAATAAGGCCACTGCAATTGCACAAACTTTGTTTATTTATTCATTAATTTCACTTATTAGTTGTTTGTCACTCAAACATATCCATGTGACTTACAGCAAATTTTAGTTTAGTTGAGATTCCTGCATGACAGGGGTTTGAACTAGATGGCCATTGGGTCCCATCCAACTCTACAATTCTTTAATTCCATGAAATGGAGACTCTGGCATTGAGGAAGCATGTTTTCCTCTATGTCCTGAATTATTCTGCATGTTGTCTTCCCCCCACCCCCAAGTTCCTCCCTCCTCTTCCTCATTGCTCTTGTTCTCTCCAGCTGTAAGCCAAGGGTGAGTGGGTGGGTGTTTGTCCTCAGGGAATCCAGGGTTCCTCTGTACAGTGCAGAGAGAGATAGTCTTGCAAATTAAAACTTTTTAGGGACCCATCTCATACCCGGTAGATAAATGAAGAGGACTCTAAATCCACAGAGTGGGCAGATACATTCCAAACTGTGTTGAATTCTGATCATTTGCAAGGCTTGAAAGTGTTACAATTTGCCTATTTAAGAAAACAATTAGTTTAATGGAAATGTAAGGGCAGCTGGGGATGAGTGCTTGTAGAAAATGAGATGAATTCATTTTCTTATCCATGAGGGAATCCATGGCAGTGAGAGATTGACAGCTGCCTCCTTTGGCAGCTTTTGAATTTAATGGAAAGGGCCAGGTTTTCTTTATGGGGGAAGGCAGGTGGAATTACAATACACTTCCTTGCATTCTGATTTCTGTAAGCTGTTACTTCTAAGAAGGGGCACAATCTTCCATTCTCTTGTGTAAGTCAAATGACTGGTCTTCAGTGGAGCTTCTGCAAGTGACCTCCTCATATTTGTGCCCTATGACATCCAAGGATAGTGCTGAATCTTCATTTTCCTAGCAACGGGTCAAACTCATTTGTTTCTAAACAATAAGCACACACCCAGACTCCAGAGCCAACAGGCACAAGCAGGTACAAATCAGCACTGTTCTCTTGCTTATTTTGCAAATTTGCAAGGCTAGGCTTAGCTACCTGTAGGTCACTCCTTGTCATCTTGGGAGGAAAGGTTATCAAGCTTTTTGTTCTTCCATTCCACCATGCAAACACTTTCAAGTAAGGAGATGTGAGCTGGTTGCTCCAAGCTCTGACTGCATGGCTTAAGCAAACCATCTTATATACAGTCATACCTCGGTTTAAGTATGCCTCGGTTTGAGTATTTTCAGTTTAAGTACTCCGCGGACCTGTCTGGAACGGATTAATCCACTTTCCATTACTTTCAATGGGAAAGTTCACTTCAGGTTAAGTGTGCTTCAGGTTAAGTACAGAGTTCCGGAACCAATTACACTCATACCTCAGGTTAAGTACACTTCAGGTTGAGTACTCCGCGGACCCATCTGGAACAGGTTAATCCACTTTCCATTACTTTCAATGGGAAAGTTCGCTTCAGGTTAAGTACGCTTCAGTTTAAGTACTTAAGTACAGTTTAAGTACCCTATTCCCTTCTTACTTTCTTTTACACTTTCCCTACTTTATTCTGTTTTTAGTACTTTTGTTTCTTCTTCCTTCCTTCTCCTTCTTTTCTCCTTTTCACTTCTTCTCCCCCCTCTCCCCCTCCTTTTTAAAACCCCTAATTCCAATTTCCCAGTATCTATACCACAATTATGTAGAATATATTAACCACAATTGACTAAATCACATTTGATATTGTCCATGCACACAATCAATTCATTACAGGGTTAGAGATGTAAAGTTGAAGAGTAAAGCAGACAGAGAGTGAAGATCTTATAAAGGTGCCATTTTGCTTATCTCCAACAGATGGCTCTCTTTGTGGTTTGTTCTCTTTTTCCCAATAGACTCAGTCCTCTTCGATTCCGTCTCTTTGTTTTCCATTTCCCCCCTCTTCTGTCCACTTGCTTCTGCTGCTAATTACCATTAAGGAGCTGACTCATCATGCCTTGTGAGACATTATTTGGATTGTACTTTCTCTCTATTCTTTGTTTTCCTCTCCGCCTCTGCAAGCACACCCTGATTCAAACAGCAAGCTCAGCCCTCCATCTTCACCTTCCCTCTTTCTCCCCTCTGCTCGAATCCACAACATTCTTCTCCTCCCCTCCTTTTTCCATTATAATCCACTCCTCCAACTCTCCACAGTCCAAGAGGTAGCAACTGTCGCTGCTGGAGACCGAGCCACCAAACATATGAGCCGTTCCAGTTGAAAATGCTTATAGGCTAACCAGTTCTTATATAGCTCTTTAACATGCAATAAATTTACTGTTCTTTTATATTTTTCTTTCACAAATTTCTTTTCCACAGTAGTTAAAACCATGCTGGGATAGACCTCATTTTCTCCTTCCCTTGTGCCTTTGTTTTTAATTCCAAGTCATTGCTTTTCATTTCACATACTTTCGTTATAAATAGTTCATCCTTTGTTGAAAAGTAATGTTTATAACTTCAATTCCTTTCTATCAGAGAGATTTAGCACTAATTTGCTCAGGTATCGAGCCATCTCACAGCCGGGAATGCACTGTTTCAAGTGCTGAGATTATCCCTACCTCCGTAACTTTTTTCTCAGTGCTGGAGCGATTGGGAAATCCCTTTTCTGCACCGCTTGGTGCTTCTAAAGCTCAAGACCCCCTCTTGAGCCTTTATAGGGATTTAGGTCGCCCTCGTTTCACCGCTGAATCCCATCTCTGTGATTGGGTCCATCTCAACCTCTCATTGAGTGAACCCATGACCTGATGCAGAGCGCGCTTAAACTGGAGGTCCTTATATACCTATTTTCCTTTTAACCAACTAACCAAAAGCCAACAAGGACAAAATTTACCCACCTTCAATCTGCAGGAACCTCACCTGTTCTCCAAGAAATCTAGAAAGTTATAGACAGAGGCTCTGAGATTACATCCATAAACTCCTTTAGTGCCCTTGGGTGTAGCTCATCAGACCCTGGATATTTCGCCTGGTTTTCCTTTACCACCTCTTCTCCTCTCTTGGGCTGCAGCTCCCTCCTTGCATCCTTTATTCTGCTATCACCAGCATGGGCATCGCTTTCCTTTGAGGCAAAGTAGGCATTAAGCAGTTCTACTTTCTCTGTATCACCCAATAGCCTTTATCCATCTTCTCCATGCAGAGGACCTACTACTTGCTTGTTCTTCCTCTTGCTTCGGACATAGCAAAATAAGATGTTTTAATTATTTTTAACATCTCATGCAAAGCTGAGCTCATTTTGAGCTTTGCGCTGCCTGATCTTCTTCCTACAAATGTTGATGACTAGTTTATTCTCTTCTTTCATTATTTCCCATTTCTTCAATTTCTTATAAATGCCCTTCTTAAATCTCAGTGCATCTGTAAGCTCCTTATGCAGGGGCACTAGTTTCTTTAGATCCCTCCCAATTTTCTTTCTTGATGGATTTTTTTTTTTCATTTGTTCCTTCAAAATTTCACCTTTAAGAAACGCCCATCCATCTTAGACTCTTTGAGTATTTCTGGGCATGGGATCTCACCCAGTAGTTCCTTCAGCATTTGAAATCATCCTTCTTAAAGTCCAGAGTGCATTTCCAACTACACTCATCTTTACCTTGCCTCTGTATAATGAAAACTGAGAGGGCATGATCACTTCTTACAAAAGTTGACAGTAGTTCCACTTGTTTATCAGTTCCTCCTTGTTGGTGACAACCACATCCAAGATAGATGACCACCTTTGTTGCTTCTTCCGCCTTCAGGGAAATGAAATTGGCAATGAAGGGATTTCTTGGAACTTGCATTCTTGGCTGAGTTTGTGTTCCAACAGATATTGGGGTAATTGATGTCTCCCATGACTACTATATCCTTTTTGAATGTTTGATAATTTGTTCTAGGAAGGCATCATCCAAGCCTTCAGTCTGGCTTGGCAATCTATAGCAGCCACCCACATTCACTGTTGTTTGCCTCTGCTACAATTTTTATCCATATACTCTCAATCTGACTTCTGTGCTCCAAGCCATGGATCTCTTCACAAGTGTACACATCCTTTACAAAATATGCTCCTCCTCCTGCCTTCCTGTTGGGTCTACCTCTTTTGAATAGGTTACACCGCTCAATTTTTGCATTATAGTCATGTCTTATCCCACCAGCTTTCAATAATGCCTATTACGTCATATTTGCCATCCTGTATTAAAAGCTCCAATTCATCTTGCTTGTTCACCATACTCTGTGCATTAGCTTAGAGACAACTGAAACCAGAAGTAATTCCCTCCAGATGCTTCCTTCCTGCAGTTCCTGCCCTTTAGTGGGTTTCTGTAGCACCATACCAGTTTCCCATGCATCAATGAAGCTATTATCACAGTATAAGATGTTACCCTGTCATCTGTAATATTGTCTCCCTCCCCCTCAGCATTTAGTTTAAATCTTTGTTTAAATTAGCTAGGACTCTTAGTTATCTTTCTGAAGACGAATCTCCATGTCCTTTGTTTTTCAGTTCAAGATTATGGTTTACATATTTTTTTATATTTCTCGATGTTTTAGTTTTTCATCTTCATCGGTGTATTGTTTCTATTACAGATATGTGAACTTTGTTGCAAGTTCACTCTTAACACACTGAAGTGAAGCTCTACTTAAGTTGTTGAAAGTAAAAGAACATCCTTAGCATGTGTTAGGCTAAGGATGTGTTGACCCTTGAGCATTGTTAATCATCATACTTACAGTGTGATCTAGTCACTTAGACACAATCTTGACACTTAAATTCCAATCTTTGGCAATTAATGCCATGAGGCACGTTTATTTTAATAGTCACACATTCTGTCAATAAATTTTCCTGTTCTGTTTTCACTGTTGCTGTGGTCATAGTTCTTCCAGTAATGTGACAGAAATTAGTGTCCATTCGTCTCATAAAGAACTGTGCAATGACAGAAAGGGACCTGATGGTAACTAATTGGAGGTGCCATGTTCCACACACAAAGATTAATGAACAATTTCTATTAAAAGAGGGGGGAAAGGTTAAACAACTTGATTGATTGCTTCAGCTTCCAAGTAGCCATATACATCATTCATAGTTCTCCCTGTAGCCCATCTGAGGTAATAAATTCATTATAGGGTCCATTCACAGTTACTATACAAGTTGCATATGACCAATGGCAGTATTGTCACAGCGTCTAAAAAATCAAGACCATGATCACAAAAGAATGGAGGATGTCAGAGGACAAGAGGCACAAATATAAAGTGGTGTCATAGGAGCACATGAGAAGGGAACATTTTTCACCCACTACATTGAACTTCTATTTCTGTATATTTCAATATTTTCATAATGGACCTAAAGTAAAATGTAGAAGCAAAATATGAGGTTATGTATATTACAAGGAGAGATGTGAAGCTGCAAAGAGCAGTACTAAAAATATATATCCAGCAACCCACATACCTGTAATATTTTAGCATACCTTACAAATGCAATAAAGACTGCAGAGTTTTAATAGTTATGTAAAATAAATAATCTTTAACATGTGCTATGAGATAACTTCCAACCCCAGATGCACTTTGTGCAATAGTTCAGAGCCTCGTATTATTATTATTTTTAACTTTGTGCTTGTAGGCCGTTGCCCATGATAAGCCAGCATACAATACTGCCCAGATACAGAACAGTAACCACAATCCATTTATTCTCTGCAGATGAAAAACTGCACACAGTTATAACCCCATGCATGAATGGTCTTTCCATATCGGGTAACAACTTACCACAAGCCCATATCAATAGCTTGAGTAAATAGTTATCCCAATACAATTTCTGCTTAAAGGACTTGCCCAAACTTACTTACTTCAAGTTTAGGTTGATGCCAATTTAGGGTCAGGGTTCATTTAAAATTCATTCAGACCTGTTCAGCTATTTATAGTAATACACTGCAAATTGTAAAAAGAAAAAGAAAGCAAAGTAACCTTTGATAACTCTTTCCACCTGATTCAAGTTCATGTAATCTCTGCATTACTTTCCACCCCTGCATTATCTTTACCTTTGCAATGAAAACCACACCCTTATCACATTTGAAATAAAACACATCCCCTCACTTCCCTCCCCTTCATAGAAGGGCAAAGTCTGCAAAACAGCAGCAGCAACAACAACAAAGGAACAAGTTACAACAGAGCAGAAAACTACTCCAGAGTCTTCCCTCCCTTTCCTCTAACGCCAGATTCAGGGTCGTGGATGATGGGTCAGAATGCTGACTCCCGTCTGCCTAAGCTTCAGTACAAGCGGAGGTGGAAAGGCTTGCATGTTTCCAGCAGTGATCAAGGCTGCATCCTTTGTTCCACAATCCAGAGTGGCAAAAAGACACACATTTTCTGCCAAAATCATTCTAGCAGTATACTAATAAAAGATGACGGTGACACATGTAGAGATGATGACAACTCTCATGAAGTTGGTGATTGTGTTCCAAACAAGTGAAGTTGGTCTGAAATAAAAGACAATCTTTTGGGGGAAGCTAATCTTGCTCAGATGAAAATGGCAAAAAATAGTTGAAAGGGTGTCAATAGTTTAAGTGACATAGGGAAGGGGAAACATCCCATATTCGTGGTGGAAGGGGCAAGAGACCAAAAGCATCAACCTCAACAGAGTCACCACCATCATCTCCACAAAATATTTCTGATGCTGACATCGTGAGAGGCAAGAATGGCAGAACATGGCAAACAAACAAACCCACAGAGCATTACTGGCTTAAAATAATAATAATAATAATAATAATAATAATAATAATAATAATAATAATAATTTATACCCTGCCCATCTGGCTGGGTTTACCCAGCCACTCTGGGTGGCTTCCAACAGAAAAATAGAATACTGTAATCTATTAAACATTAAAAGCCTCCCTTCAGATGTCTTTTAAAAATCTGCATCTAGGCTGTTCTTTTTCTCAATTTGGTTTGGAAATGCAAGAGAAGTAGGACAACCCTTGATAGAAGCAGTGAAATAAATGTGAGGATGAGTGAGATCCCACCATTCCTAAATAACTCACATATTTGTGGCCTGTTAATGTAGCTGGTTATTAATAACAGGACAGAGAAGCTGCCAGCCTTCACTGAGAATATCTTTTGTTAGAAGAAAGCAATTTTCCAGCCACACAGCTGCATGCAGAAAGCAATCCTGCCGTATCAGATAATCAGGCTTCCTATCTGGATCTTGCAGAGAATGAGATGTGAAGCTAACATGGGCTGGTTCTGTCAGATGTTTCTGGTATCAGCAGCTTTTTCATTAGCCAGTGTTGTGGTAAGTCCGCATCCTTTGATAAAGATGAGAACACCCAGTGTTTACTGGGGGATGCAGAACAAGTGCTTATCAGAGAGCCACAATGTACTCTCATAAAACTAAACAAGGATTTGCACATTTGTGCTAGTTTATTTTCATTTTGAATAGGACACTCTTGAAAACCTCAGTGTTTGGTGCAACAGGAAAAGGGGGGGAAATGTAACAGCTAACACAATATTCAGGTTCGTGAGTATATGGCTGTGTTTTCTTTAACATGTTCTCTTTCTGTACTGTTCATTGTATAATGGATGCTAGTTCCCCTCTTTTCGCACACTCCCTAACTCACTTGCTATGTTGATGCTTTGCAACTGGACCCATCAGCTGGGACTCCCCCCTGGCTCATGAACAGTATTGTAAGCCTGGTCCAAACAGCAGAGCTGTACAGGAAAATAAGTTTCAGTCATCCATAAGTATCTGTCTCAAAACACCAAGGGACTCCCTACAACTTCCACTCAGGGCGTTGTGATCTGGAGTGGGAAAAAGAACCCCCACTGGGGCTTTTCATGCATAACACAGCCAGAGTTTGGGACTCACAAAGTTGTGAGCTGGTTGGGCCTCCTCAGCACAGGTATGGCCAGGTGGGGTGGAAACTGTCAGCACACGGCTTCCAATGCAGGATGTGCTCAAGCTGGCTCTCACTAGGCTCCTTCCTTCCTTCCTTCCTTCCTTCCTCCTCCTCCTCCTCCTCCTCCTCCTCCTCCTCCTCATAGCCCAGTAAGATAGTTTTCCATGAACATGGTCTTAACAGTGAGTCTGTAAGTGACTGTAGAGGCCAGTTCTGGATCCACATGCCCTTCCACAGTGGGGACAGAGGTTTCCCGGCAGGTGTTGATGAAAGTGAGGATTTGTTCTCCAATTGGAGCGCTCGCAGGCTAGTGATTCCCAGTTGTCAGTCTTTATCCTACATTTTTAAAGATTTGCCTTGAGAGCATCTTTAGGCAGCAGGGAGACCACAAAACGTGAGTGATTGTTGCAGCTCTCATTGCTTAAGCAGTAATAAAATTACGTATGTCCCTAGTTAACTCAGCAACAATTGTCTTGCCTCTTTATTTCATGTATTGGAACAAAAACAAAGTTGATACCTGTATTGATTAGGTGTGTGCATGCACAAACTCAGTTTTTTAAAAAACAGAAAAGAAAAAGTGACTGATTGTGCTGCTACCAATATTGCTATAATTGCTATAAAAGTTTTCAAAGTTAACCAAAGCACATGCTATTGAAGTGTGAGACTATTTCTTAAATTTAATATTGAATATATCCAATAGCGGACTTTCTTAAACCTGAGTCCAAAGTTTGACCCAATACATATCTCCTTGCTTAACCTACCTCACAGGCTTGTTGTAAGATTTACATCTTTTTAAAAAAATCCTGGTTGAGAATCTTGCCCTTCCCGACGATTGATGAATGGCAGATGAAGTTGATAGAATATATGGAACTGGCTGAACTGACTGGGAGAATCCGCGACAGAGGAAGAGAGAAGGCAGAAGAGGATTGGAAGAAGTTTAAGATATATTTGGAAAAGAATTATAAGATTAAAACTGAGTAGTAAGAGAGTGGAAGTACGAAGATGCTATAGAGGCACTAGTATATAAGAAGTAAGGAGGAAGATATTTGTTTTTATAAGTATATAAGATTCAATGTATAAGAGTAAAGAATGATGAGAAGAATGGAAATGATAATAATCATAGGTTGGTATTAGAAAAAGTTAAGAATGTTGAAAACGAGAGCGCTGATATAGTTAATACTAGAAACGTGGAGGGAGGGAAGGAGGGAGTCACCAAATACAAGAAAGGAACTAGTAAAGGTTAAAAGAAGCTTTTATATTTTTATTCTATTTTGCTGTATTCTTATCTGTATTTCTTTGTTGTAGAGTGTTATTCTTTTATGGTTTGTTTGTATTCTACTTTATATTCTATCTTTGGAAAATTAATAAAAATGATATTTAAAAAAAAAAAGAGAATCTTGCCCTTCCTTTCTTGCTGATGGCTTCACAAGCAAATAATGGAGACGATCTAAATGCACATTTTGTCACAGTAGATGAAAGGAAGTATTACTCTGGAATTTCCAGTCAATATGGGCTATACATAAACATAAGTGCATAAGATGAACTTAATATAAGAGCTTCACTTTAAGAGAAAATAATGTCACTAAAAGAGTTTATAACTATTTGTTAAAACCTAACAACATGGGGGAGGGGTGGGAAACAGGCAAAACTACTGCATAAAAACTGATGAAGACTGCAATGGTAAATGAAGCCTGGACAAGCAAGGAAACACAGCATCAGCATAATTTCTATGCACATTTGTACAGGGTTCTTATTCTGTTCCTAAGATGCATTTTAATTGCACGATTGTTTCTATGTTTACGCTAAGTCATGCCTCCCTGGCCATTTATGACATACATTAGGCTTCCTGGGAAGGGAAAGAGACTAACATTGTCAGCAATAGGCAATGCATTAATTTTGTTTTATCCATCATTGACAACATAATAAGAGTTAAACTGTTTGGTGTTAGTGCATTATGCCATGTTGCAAAATTCTGCCTTTAATTCTGTATTGTAAGTGCTCGCAGGAAAAGTTGTGGCAAAGACTCGAGGCGGCTGGCCTGGTAGTTTACTGGCCAAGCACCGCTAGTTAAGATAGTGAGGTCTGGCTGCTGTTGCCTTTATGATTCAGGAATATTGATTTAAGTATTTAACTCAGTGACACTCTGTGCACTTTCAGATCTGCCCTTTTCTATCAGTGCATCCAAATTGCTTTCCTTCAGACTTGTTAATGGACTATGCTGAAATTGCTAAATTAACTAGAAAGCTCAGAAATGAAGATGACAATAAATTTAAAAAAGAATGGGAAATGTTTATTATGTACTTACAAACAGGTTAATACATTGGCAGGGTTTTAAGAACACTTGTAATTTTAGAAATAATGTAAGAAATTTGAGGTAGGAAAATAATTTGGAGTAGGAATGATATGCAATTGAAAAAGAAAATTAAGGAACCAGAGGAGGGAGAGGGGGGAAGTCATGGGATTCGGAGAATCCCATTTTATGGATTTGATATTGCTTTTATGTATATATTTCTTTGTTTGTGGTTGTTGTTGAGTTTGTTGTTTTTTATTTTTGTTAGTTTTGGTGAAAATTTAATAAAAATATTATTTAAAATAAAGAATGGAATGATGATAATTTCAGAAAGCAGATGGGCTCTGAACTTCAAGAATATTGTGAAAATCATGAAGATTCAACTTTGTCCTGACAGTTGAATAGGAAGATTGCAAGGCCTATATGAGGAGAAGGACCCTGGTGTACACTTATTATGAGAAGCTGCATAAGGCTTCACAAGAAAACAATTCAGATAAAATAGTGGTCTTTATTGAATCAAATAGCAACATGTCCTTCCCCAGATCTTTATTGTGCTAAATAGTTTAATGTGCTAAATATGAATTGAATAATTTACTTTCAGCTAAAGCTGAATTTGCACTGGCATGTTTGTCTCAGAGATATTGGGAGAGTGGTTCAATTTGAAAAGACAGATTACAGTCATACCTCTTGTTACGAATGCTGTGGGTTGCGTACAACACGGGATAGGGTATGCGCCGAACCTCGAAGAACCAGAATGGGTTACTTCCGGGTTCAGCAGTTTGTGCATGCGCAGATGCGACAAATGATATCATGCACATTCACAGAAGTGCCGAATCGCGCCACGCACATGCACAGATGCGGCACTTCATGTTACGTATTGCTCATGTTACGTACAGGGCTCTGGAACATATCCCGTACGCAACATGAGGTACCACTGTACTTAGACTTTGTATTTGGTGTAAGGAAACACATTTAAGATGAATGTGTTGCGACAGACGATTCATGTGCTTCACAGTATTTTATTTTTTTCAACATAGTCTACAGGTGTATTTTCAAAAGAACTGAAACAAACTGATCCAGCAGGACGAGACCCGTGAACACTAAGCAAGCATAGACTTTGCAGTGAGCCCCCTTTCTAATATGTGTGTTTGTACACACATACACATACACACACACACACACACACACACACACACACACACACACACAGCGGGATACAATGTCTCATCCATTATATGTTCCAGGTACCATGTTTCTCCAAAAATAAGACACCGTCTTATATTTATTTTTCCTAATCAACAAAGTAACAAGGACCATCACCTCATTCCAGGTACCCGCCATCCTCCGCTTTCCCTTATCCATTCCCTGCCTCTTTCTCCCCACCAAACTCACAATGCCTATGATATCAGGTGTCTCATACCGAATGCAACTGACCTGCAAAAAAGACTCTGAGAACTGAAAACAGAGTAATACCCCTCCCCACCCTCTGATTATACATAAGGGTCTAGTGACTTCTGTTTCAGTGTATCTGAAGAAGTGGGCATGCACACAAAAGCTCATACCAATGACAAACTTAGTTGGTCTCTAAGGTGCTCCTGGAAGGAATTTGTTTTATTTTTTTGTTTTGACAACATCAAACCAACACGGCTACCTACCTGTAACTAAATGTAGAATTGTTATCCATGAAAATATTTCAATAAAAGCATTTAATAACAAATTCAGTGGTACCTCGGTTTAAGAACTTAATTCGTTCCGGAGGTCTGCTCTTAGCCTGAAACTGTTCTTAACCTGAGGTACCACTTTAGCTAATAGGGCCTCCCACTGCCACCGTCCCACCGGAGCACAATTTCTGTTCTCATCCTGAAGCAAAGTTCTTAACGCGAGGTACTATTTCTGGGTTAGCAGAGTCTGTAACTTGAAGCGTTTGTAACCTGAAGCGTCTGTAACCCGAGGTACCACTGTAAATAAATAGAAATTTCTATTTGAAACAAGGCTTGGACCTGACTTCTTGATATTTAGGTTTGCAATCCTATATCAACTATGTCTACCTACCTGAGGATAGGGATACATCATTACTATGTATCAATTGAATAATATTTCAGTTTGCCCCAAGTGCAAAAGTTGGATTTTGTTTTTCTTGTTTACTCTACACACTGTGAATTGCACAATTTTGATCATTCTTCAATATCAGTATGTTATGAAATAAAGCTTCATAATGTGAAAGTGTAATGTGAAATACTACAAACATTTAGCAAGCCACTGTAGAGCCTGTATTTTATCTTTGGTTTCATGCTGCACTTCAAGACCTTATATGTCTCATTCCCTTCTCTTATTGGCTGCTGGAGGGTATGTATTAGCCACAGAGGTGCTCCATATTCTTCCCATGGATCCCACAGCCCTGAGCTGCCATCCCAATGTGACCAATTTGGTGGGAATTGGTAAGAAGATATGTTGATTATATTTAATCCTCTACAGTCCCCACATATGTAGGGTAAGGAAAGGGAAAATGGCTGGTACCTGTTTTTCAAATTGCATAAAGAGCCCCAGTAGCAGAATTTAAATCTCATTGTTAGGCAGATTAATGAAGCCTAGTTTTTTGTTTTGTTTTGTGTTGTTGTGTAAGTTTTATGATCTGTGTTGCTGTGTAAATGTGCATTTGTAATAAATAAAGAATGGTTTAAAAATTAAAAAGAAGAAGAAGCAGCAGCATGGTGGGTTGGTGGGTCACAAGTTGTGCAGATCAGTACTAGGATTCATGTGCTATTTGTAGGAAGGCCAGAGAGGGAACCATTGTAGGATTTGGTAGGAGGGTGAAGAGACTTGGAGTCAAAGAAGTAGGAGCAGAAGGAGAAAATGTATTAATTACATATTGTAGTCATTTGTAACAGATACAGTTCTGTATTGTGCCTAAGGCAGCGAACAGTAATACAGATTCACAGCAACAGCAACAGCAACAGCAACAGCAACAGCAACAGCAACAACAACACAATTGAAATGATTAAAAACAGCAAAATAGGTTCAGAAAGATAGCCAGTAACAATTGGGCTCAAAACATGACAATTGGGCTGATAGAATATTAAACTATATAGAGAGAATTGAAAACAAGTAAGGACCACATCAAGGTAACACAAATTCCAGTCAAAGTGGGCTCGGCATCTGAGGGACCCAAAGAAAAGTATCCTCTGGAGGTCCTGCCCCCATGCCCCCCTGATGCCTCCCAGGCTGACCAGATAGGGGTGGGCACCCTTTGAGGGGGAGGATGCTGCTGCTTCCGCCCCCTGAATGGTCCCCCATGTCTCTGGGGTCTGCTCCTGTGTCTTGGGGACGGACTGCAGAATTAGAGGTCAGGGATGTTGTGTTTGCTGCTGACAGATGGATTCCATTTTCTTTGAAATGTCATGGTTTTGGATTTTCAATGTTTATTACATTTTAATGGTTTTAAACCACCCTGGGACCTTATAAAGAAAGCAGTGTTTTTGTCATAATGACCAAATATAAATAAATAAATACAGCCCTGGGGGGGGGAGGGGCACCCTGTTTTTTCCTGTGAGAAGGCAGTGGCCAAAGTGGCTGCCCTGATCTTGCATGATTTGGGGCTGCCCTGTTTTCGGGCTCAGTGCCCAAAGCACATGTTTTAGGGCACTGTGCAAGATTGCTGCCCAGAGAAAACACACTTTTGGGGGGAGTAGTGATCTTGCATGGCACCCCAAAACACACATTTGGGAGGTCACGTGACTTGTGCAGGTCATGTGACTCATTGCAGCTTCCCTTTGTTTTGAATGAAGGATAATTATTATCCAAGGCTTCTTTAAAGATGACTAAAATGTAGATTCAAACCCAGGCATTTTATTTTCAGTGTTAAAAAACCCATTTGTGTTGCAAAATATGATATGATGAGGGAACAATGATTAGTCTTATTATTTCAAAATGTGCTATATATTAAATTAAACAGCTTGATAAGCCATATTTTCTGTCTGTTCACAGAAGATGTCTAGACAACTGCACACATCAAGTTATTTTTAAAAAAAACACATTCATATCAATAATTATTTATTTTGTTCAGTGCTAGGATTCTCATATTCTGTGTACAAAACTCATGAAGATTTATGTATTGTATATTTTAAAAGTGAAGAAGATGTCTTCTGTTCTATTTGTGTCCCTTACTGGCAAGGACTGAAACCTTTTAGCTTGCAAGCCACACAGAACACAGCAGGACTAACTCCTGAATAAATGTGCAAAGGATTGTGCTGTTCAGACTCATTGTGACTTCCCTTTTGTTTCAAATGAAGGATAATTAATATCCAAGGCTTCTTTAAAGATGGCTAAAGTTTCTGAGCACTGTGTTATCAGTGAACGAACATGCTTAGCTATCAGGGAATGCTAGAAATAATTATTGCAGTCATTGTTCATGTCATACAGTTTGTGGTGTTAGAAGAACTTTGAAATTGTCAGTCTTTTCAAATACTTTTATAGGAAGTCTGGAAGGAAAGCCTTGTTAGTCTGTGGCAGCAAAAGCAACAAAGAAGCCTATAACGTTATTTTATAAGAAATAAGTTTTATTAATAAAACTGTTAAATATGGGAGGCTGCAGTATTATATTTGCTTCCTTGGGAGTAAGCCCACGGAATTCAATGGCACTACTGAGTTTATATTAATGGGCCTGCACTGTAAATGTTAATTATACAAAAGTGCAGGAAGTTTGCTAAGCCTTCCTTATACCTGCCTCCTTGTACCAGATTAAGTGCCACTTGACAGACCTTATATACATCGGGTGGAATACAACATAGAGCTATTACGAATATTCAGTCGGCTTGCCAGAGGGAACAATGCCCTTTCTCCTGTCCCCACAGGCTCCGCTGGGAGGTTCTTCTGAGGGGGGAAGAGGGGAAAGTCCTGTTCACAGGCTTTGTGCAGGGCTACCACTGACAAGGCACAGGATGCGAATCCCAGTTAACTATTTAGTATTATTATTGTTAATTTACCTGTGCTTCACCCTAAGGTTCCAGGGCTGGTTACAAAAATTTAAAGTACAACATTAAAAATGTGCAATTACAAATATATACATGTATACCGAAATAATATATATAACAATTGGCAGTTATATCATTGCAATAAAATTTTGCCTCCTAAAAAATAGGGTTGCTCCATACGTTGCCCTTGATACGTTGGGCTGCTCAGCTGTTGAGAGATTCCAGGTGCTACCGAGGAATGAACTTTTGTGGGCAGCTGCCTTTCTGGTCCCCTTAAATGACACCCCTCCGTCCCAACAGAGCCGAAGGAGCATTGTGTCGAGTGGATAAAGAGATCTGCTTCTATGTGCCTGCCTCTTGACCCTACAGACGTTCAGCAAGTAAAATTTGGGGAATTTGGATCTCTGGATGGGGATCATTTTCCATGGAGTTTCCATCCATGTTTTGTGGTAATATCCATTTCCTAACTGTTCTACTTTTGTAGAAGGAGGTTGAATGAAAATATGAATTGTCATAATGACAGTCTATCTAAATTCTCACTGCCAGGATGTGCAACACTTTTAACCTTCAGGGCTTCCCCCCTTTTATGCCTTTGTATAAAGGGAAACTTGCATAGAATAAATTAAGGACAATCTTTGCAAGTTATAAAAGATTATTCATTTGGGGCTCCTTTCCAGTAAGTCCCAATAGTATTATAGTAACTCTTTTTAAAAAATATTTGTGCCAGAATGCAGGTTTGTTGTTGGGTGAATTATTCCAGTTGCATTGCGTTCTTATTAGCCACCTGTTTCAACTTGGGTGATGTTGTCAAATCCATGTGTTAAAATGGTTTGATTCCAATGAGTGCGCATGTGCCGGTGTGTGTGTGTGTGTGTGTACCTTTCTTTAACAAACTGCTTTTAGATTGCGTCATTAACTTCAGAAATATTTACTCAGAGACCGGTTTAAGTTTCTAGCATTATTTGTATCCAGTTTTGTTGTAGAGAAATTCACAGGAGACCATGTCTGATCTGGGATTATGCTGCATGTTTTCAGAACTTGGCAAGATATTTTTGAAATTTTAGAGACCTGAGACAACTTTGAAGTTGGATAAACCATAATCCTCGACTAAAATCAATGTAAGACTCAAGGTTTAGACACAAATCATATACAATACATTTCACACATAAAATAAACCAAAGGGGAAGACTGCAATACAGAAACTAATCCCAGATCTCTAGAGTTTGCAAATATTGGATTATTCTCTCATGGATATGTTAGAGCTTTTCAGTGACCACTTCTCACAATAACTATGAAACCAGCTCTGTGCTCTCCTTATACACAGGGGCTTTCCAGCCTCCTTATAGTGGAAGTCCCTAGAAGATCAAAAGTCCAGACTCCCTATTCCTATGATCCCTGGATAGATTTATTGTCAACATTTCCTTGCACAATGTAACAGACCCCTTGAACTCTACAGGGTTTGTAGAGTAGAAATTGACAGAGCGCAGTAGACAGGCAAAAGAAGCCAAAATGAGGAAATCTTTCTCCATTGCCTTTTACCCCCTCATTTTTATATTAATTGAAAAATGGTAAATTGTTTCCTATTATTTTTCAAAGACTCTCATTTGAAAGAGATTATTATTATTATTATTATTATTATTATTATTATTACTACTACTACTACCCCGCCCATCTGGCTGGGTTTCCGCAGCCACTCTGGGCGGCTTCAAACAAAATATTAAAAATACATTACATCATCAATCATTGAAAAACTTCCGTAAAGAGGGCTTCCTTCAAATGTCTTCTAAAAGTCAGATAGTTGTTTATTTCCTGGACATCCGGTGAGAGGGCTGCAGTGGTGGAGCTTCATACTCCGGCACCGGGGGCGGGGGCGGGGCTGGCGCCCGTTCTCCAGGGTGGGGTGCACCTCCCAACGGGGCGGGGCGCATGTTCCAGGGTCGTGGTGTGCCTCCCGGAGGGGCGTGATACACGTTCCGGAGGCACGGCGTGCGTTTTGGGGGCGGGGTGGGCACCCGTGATGGCGCTCCTTGGAGCCCGCTGCTCAGGGCGGCCCACCCCCACCACCCCTATGTTCCTACGCCCCTGCTGGGCTGAGGCCATTTAGCTTTAAATATTAGCACCAACACTTTGATTTGTGCTCGAAAACGTATTGGGAGTCAATGTAGCTTCCATAGAATCATAGAGTTGGAAGAGACCACAAGGGCCATCCAGTCCAACCCCCTGCCAAGCAGGAAACACCATCAAAGCATTCCTGACAGATGGCTGTCAAGCCTCCACTTAAAGACCACTGCCGAACAGCTCTTGCTGTCAGGAAGTTCTTCCTAGTGTTTAGGTGGAATCTTCTTTCTTGTAGTTTGAATCCATTCCTCCGTGTCCACTTCTCTGGAGCAGCAGAAAACAACGTTTCTCTGTATCTGAAGAAGTGTGCATGCACACGAAAGCTCATACCAAAATATAAACTTAGTTGGTCTTTAAGGTGCTACTGAAGGAATTTTTTTATTTTGCTTCTCCCTCCTCTATATGACATCCTTTTATATATTTCAACATGGCTATCATAACACCCCTTAACCTTCTCTTCTCCAGGCTAAACATACCCAACTCCCTAAGCCGTTCCTCATAAGGCATCGTTTCCAGGCCTTTTACCATTTTGGTTGCCCTCCTCTGGACACACTCCAGCTTATCAGTATCCTTCTTGAATTGTGGTGCCCAGAACTGGACACAGTACTCCAGGTGAGGTAGGTCTGTCCAGAGCAGAATACAGTGGTACTATTACTTCCCTTGATCTAGATGCTATACTCCTATTGATGCAGCCCAGAATTGCATTGGCTTTTTTAGCTGCTGCATCACACTGCCGACTCATGTCAAGTTTGTGGTCTACCAAGACTCCTAGATCCTTTTCACATGTACTGCTCTCAAGCCAGGTGTCACCCATCCTGTATTTGTGCCTTTCATTTTTTCTGCCCAAGTGTAGTACCTTAGATTTCTCCTTGTTAAAATTCATCTTGTTTGCTTTGGCCCAGTTACCTAATCTGTTAAGGTCATTTGGAAGTGTGATCCTGTCCTCTGGGGTATTAGCCACCCCTCCCAATTTGGTGTCATCTGCAAACTTGCTCAGGATGCCCTCAAGCCCATCCTCCAAGTCATTGATAAAGATGTTGAATAAGACTGGGCCCAAGACAGAACCCTGTGGCACCCCACTAGTCACTGCTCTCCAGGATGAAGAGGAGCCATTGATGAGCACCCTTTGGCTTCGGTCAGCTAGCCAGTTACAAATCCCACCCGCAACACAAGGGTTTGGTTGCCAGGTCTCACCGCAACACGTTCCCCCTTTAAGGGAGGACCCAATTTCTTAAATTAAATATCCACTTTTTAAAAATATGCAAGTTCTTTCAAAAAATGACTAATGCTCCACGTGTTACTTTTTCTTCCTCGCTCTGTTGCCTTGAACATGAATACAGATGAGGTGGGTGGCATCCTTTCAAAATGTCTTGTGAAAATAGAGGCTTCAGCTCAAGCAGTTTGTTTCATTCTGAACCACTAGGCAATTTAGCCCTCTGACCTGGAGAGCAATCACTGAATAGAAATGCATCATGTGGGTCAATTTCTTTTCTGCTTTGGTTTATGGTATTGACATGTGTATGGGTATTATTTGCTAGAATAGAAATAAGAAAAGAAAAACTGGTGAAAGTGAGGAAGGCCATGGAAAGATACGCTTCCAGTCAACAAAGAACTACTGTTTCACAATGGCTTAAATCAGACACGCACATAGAATTGCCTATGTACTATTGCCTAAAATAAAATACTCACTGAAATTTGAGGTTTCTCATTAAGTGAAACTTAAAGGTAAAGGTAAAGGGACCCCTGACCATTAGGTCCAGTCGTGACCGACTCTGGGGTTGCGCGCTCATCTCGCATTATTGGCCGAGGGAGCCGGCGTATAGCTTCCAGGTCATGTGGCCAGCATGACAAAGCCGCTTCTGACAAACCAGAGCAGCACATGGAAACGCCGTTTACCTTCCCGCTGTAGCGGTTCCTATTTATCTACTTGCATTTTGACGTGCTTTCGAACTGCTAGGTTGGCAGGAGCTGGGACCAAGCAACGGGAGCTCACCCCATCACAGGGATTCGAACCGCCGACCTTCTGATCAGCAAGCCCTAGGCTCAGTGGTTTAACCACAGCGCCACCTGGGTCCCCAAGTGAAACTTGAGGGAGGTTTTTTAAAATGCTCCATCCAGAGTTACACCAGCCTTCTGCCTGGAATGCAGGAAGGATCCTGCCGGATCAGACCAAGGCGTATTGAACCCATCAGCCTCTTTTCCACAGTAGCCAGCCTTCATGCAACCTCTGGGAAATACACCAGTCACCTCCCTTCGCCCAGAAGCGGTTTAGTCCTGCTGGCCACATGACCCAGAAAGCTGTCTGCCATCTCTCTGCGCCTGAAAGCGAGATGAGCGCCGCACCCCACAGTCACCTTTGACGGGACTTAACCATCCAGTGGCCCTTTACCTTTATCTTTTGATTCTACAGTTTGTGTGATTCTCATATTCTGCATTCTTTGAAAGGTTCCACATTTGGGGCCAAAAAGAATTCTAATAGGATGGATGTAAAGCATTTATTATCTATTTTGCAGATCACATATGAATGAAAGGACACAGAAAAATGAAGCATGAATTATCAGATTGCTAATGCTGCAGATAGAGAAAACTGCTCCCCATGGAGGTAAAAACTCAATTCAATATTTATGAAGTTCACATTTTCAAAAACCTCCAAATTAATTAGGGAGGTTTCTATAAATAGTCAAGTTTTAATAACTATTCATTATTTACCTTCTTCAGAGAGAAATAATAATACATGGAAATATCATTTACACTCTGAAATGGAGAACAAAAATATTTGCACTCCCCTTTCATCAGTTTCATGTGCAAATGCAAAGCTGTTAATTATTTAGATTAGGTACAGGCAAGTGACAGCCTGGAAGCTCAACGTGGCTGTCAGAACTGCCCTGGATCCCAATGAGACCCTGCTCCATCCTTAAACGATGCAAGCCAAGATACAGAAAGCTGTTTCCTGCCTCTATTCCTATGCAGTCTGTTGTCAGATACTCAACATTCTCCACTTCTTCTTATCCTGCTGCTTTTGCCCAGGGAAAACCACTCTTGGACGCTCAGTCAGAGCCAATGGCAGATGGGGTTTTCTCTGCGTTGAAGTTTGCCCTGATGTAGAGCTAAAGAGCAGGTTTTCCCTGGGAAAGGAGTGGGACAAGGGGAAGACTGCTTGGGCCTTTGCTTTCTAGGAATGGGGCAAGGAGAAGTGTGGACGAGCCCTAGGATGGGGTAGGTTCTGGATCAAACAGAAACCCTTTTCTAGAATACAGCTATGGATCACCGTGGCTCCACGACCTCCTTTCCTGCAAATGCCCTGGTTCAGTTCAGTCACTTTCTACACAGGAGACTTAGACTAATACCTCATCTACTGCATATTTTGGAAAGTCTCTCTCTGCCTGTTCTCTATGGATATGGAAAGTCATTGGAATGTGTTTCTTCACAAATAATTTAGAAACATGTACCATGTACAACCTTTTCTTGCTGCTGTATGGAAAAGCACATGAACCAGAACTTTGGGAAATTTGTAAGTAAACCATTTTTAACTTACCAAACTTGTGACCTCTTTCTATGCCAAGGAAAGTGGGGAACTTTGGAAGAAACTTAGAAGGGGGTATTTTAAATGTGTAACAGCCTATCTTTCCATGCTTGGTTCGCTGCATATTTTGTGATTTTAATTGTCTACTGGGGCTCACTCACCAAAGAGTATTTGCCCCAAACCTGGATTTAGGCATTCAAGAAATTTGCCTTTTATTTTACCATATCTATTTTTCCTTTTAACCAAATTAACAAACACTTTCTCCTCTTTTTGTACCAGTGGCCATAATCCAGAAGGGATATATATATATATATATATATATATATATATATATATATATATATATATATATATATATATCAGATACTATGGATGAAAACAGTGTATGTTTTGTATGGATTTATAGTACCAAGTAAAGAGAGGGTTTAAAATCAATAGGATCTGCTTTATTGCTATGTGCAGTCATAGCTGTGAAGTGCAAAGAGGACAGGTTAATTAATCCATGTTTGTCTCCATTGCATTTATTTGAGGATTCTGAACATTAGGCTTCAAGTCCTAGTTGCTTATCTGGATATCTTAATAAACTGAAATGTGCAGGTGAGGCTTCAGGTATCCTGGTTCCAGAGGGTTGAAGGTTTATAGGTGAAAACTTGCAGTTTTTACTTTACCTGGAAATAGACTGCTGCCTGTAGAGGACCAGTTCCTTTAATCTGGCAGCTTTTTTGTGAACTAGCCAAATTTCTACTTGCCCATAAATGTCACTGGGCCACATTGGGGCAGTTTCAGCCTAACTTACATCTCACAGTGTTCTAGTGAAGATAAAATAAGGGCAGAGGAGGACCATGCATATTGCCCTGAGCACCCTGAGCACCATGGAGGCAGGGCAAGATGTAAATTTAATAAATCGATTCCTGCATTGCAGGGGGTTGGACTAGATGACCCTTGGGGTCCCTTCCAACTCCACAATTCTATGATTCTATGAAACAGATCGCTGGGGTCTGATAATGTTTCCTCAGGTTAGTTTTTAAGCTTTCCTAATCCTCTGTTCTCAATATCTTGGTTTTCTTAATGGCATCAGAACATTCAAAGAGCATTAAATGAAGGTCTGTCTCTTGGGCTCTGTACTGTGTGTGTGTTTTATCAATGCTTTAGAGTGCAAGACACAGTGCAGAGGTTTCTAATTATAAAATACTAATTAACACTCACATGTACTTAGCACATGTATTTGTTTTTTTGTAGGTGTTAAACATACGAACCATTCCCTCTCTAATCTTAATCCCCAATGCCCTACTGTATTTTGAGGAAAGGGTCCTCCTCCATTAAGGTAATTATAAAGAATTTAAAGTAAATAATAAAGTATAATGGGAAGTGCTACTAGTGGTTGAGATGACCTCGTTCATCAATTTGATGCAAAACATAGAAAGAAAGGTATTCCTGGTTTATGAGCGTATGTGCAACTGTACACACACATTTGTTTTGAATGTTTACTTATATTCAAACATCAACATAGTACTTAATGTATAGAAAACCCTTAGCTTCCCAACACATCCCATTCCTAGATGCCGATAGCTTTGCTTGCCAAGTTGCCTCTCCCTTTGGCACGCAGAGCCCAGCCAGCCTTCACTCCAACAGCACACAAGGTGGAACGTCCTGTGAACATCGCAGGACAAACTCAGGTGATATTTCCCCAGTCAAACATCATCATCGTGATTATTACATCTTTCTTTATATGCTGCCTTTTTCCCTAAGAAGGACTCCAGATGCCTTACAGATAAAGGACTGAAATAAATATGAAATGCACTCACTTGTACTGGGGCTCCTTTTCCCTGAGCTGTGCCAAAAGTGACCTGCTTTCTACCACCCTGGAGCCAGATCCCTCCCTGATGGGCAAGGTACGTTGTGGCCAAATTCGTTACATTACGGTTCAGCAGTTATGGTGAAAGGCTGTTACATCTGCACGCGAAATACCTACATTTATAGATAAATACCTGCACGCGAAATACCTACATATATAGATAATCAAGCAGGAAAGCCTTAGCCCATTGGGGGGGAGGCATTTAGGATTATGGGAGCTGTAGTCCAACAACATCTGGAGACTCAAGGTTGAGGAAGGCTGCCAAGGACTGAATGTCGCCCAATGGAGCCCTTGGTTAAAATATAGAAGGCATAAAGGCCAACAGGCAGTTTCAAGGCCACAGACCCATGGGCCATCGGGGTAGCTGTGGGAGAGGCCAGGAGAAAAGCCCAAAATAGGCTGTGAAAAAGTGACAGCCCAGCTAGAAAGACACCCCAAAGCATGTGGGGTCTCATGTACACCTGAAGAGATCAATCACATGTGTTGCTCTCTACCCAGGAAGACAGTGAACAAGGCTGGCCATGGCACCAGCCAAAAATAGGGCAGAAAGGTGGGTGAGACATGCCCATGTTGCTCAGTTGGCTAGTGCTGTGCCTGGGAGGATGACAGCAAGGTGAAGCAGAAGGGCTGAAGCCAATCTCCCACCAATGAGACAAGATGGGGATAGACAGAGACGACTGAAGGCCCCAGACTGGGAGAGCCACCTCTTCCCACCCAAAAGGAGAAGTGTGGTTCTCTTGAGATGCTCTCCAAAAAGAGGGGGAGGTGTGGGAAGTGCAGGCCAAAGTACGCCCAGCTACCCCTCCCACTCCCAGCAACAGGGGCCTAGATGCCCACACTGAAGATGGCAGCTGGAGGCTTTAGCCCTGAATCACAAAGATGCTTCATGACCCAACTCCAAAATCTCTCATATATGTGTCCTTATCCCCCTTCTAATTCTTGGAATAGCCAGGCTAGCTTCATGATGGGGTGATAGCCTGGGTGATGGGCCATTAAAGGAATGAAGAAAGGGGCTTTGTGTGAGATGGCAAATGGGTGAATGGCCCTTACCCAACTTTCAGGTGTCTAGAAAGGCAAAGCCAGAGCTGAGAGTGCCATGATATAAGCTAGAAGCAAAGTTTGAATCCAAGGCTGCAGCTATGGGAGAAGCAAGACCCTTCGGGGCTTTTAATGCTGTGAACCTGTCCATTGCAGGCTCAGGTTGTATATGAATGTGTGAATAAACTGTATATCCTAAGGTCACCACAGTTTCTGCTGTGCCTCGTTCGCCAAAAGCAACACAAACCCTTGAAGAAGCCCCTGGAGCCCCTGGAATCTCAGACTGCTGGGAGGTTGGGGTGACCTGTAATGCAACAATGTGAATTAGATGACGTTTACAGCCATGACCATCCCTTCTGATACCATGCCAAATGTTCTCCCAAAAGAGCAGCCTTTACATTTGGGGGAGGGTTAACTCAAATAGTGATTATGGTACTTAACCTTCCCTGGTGCTTTGCAGGCAATCAGTCTGAAATTGTTCATGTGAGAACGGTGTGTGTGCAAAAGAAACATGCCAAAACAGAGACACATTCCTTGGTTTTTGTACTATGAGTGGGGTGAGAAGAAAGGATAATCTAAGAATTGAAAGAAAAAGTTCCTCTTTTGTATATTTTTTGCTAATGTTTCTTTTCTTTTCCTTTATTTATTTTCTCTTTCTTCTCTTTATTTCTGTTGTTCCTTTCTTTTCTCCTTCTGCTTTTCTTCTTTTGTAGTTGTCATTTTACTCTATGATGGGAAAATCTCAATAAAAAATCCTATTATATCTACCTACATAAAAATGCTCACACCCACCAGTCCCACAACCAAAAGAGTAGGGAGGGGAGAAGATTGTGCTGACAACGCTCTGCTCAACACCAACACAGGGCATGAAGGCACACAGCTTCTCTCCCTGGGTGAATCTTTGGGGGGGGGAGAGAAGCCCACCACAAATCTCTGTTATTTTCTCCTCTGAAGGAAACAGACCAGAAAACAGCATCCTGGAGGTTCCTACAGCTTGAAGAAATCAGGAGTTTGTGATAGTGGGAGGAAAACCCATGAAATGTACGGACACTTTTAAAACTAGGTTTCTTTAATATTCTAGTACTGAGAAATCATAGTGTTTAAAAGGTTCATTCCTTGCTTTCCATTTTCCACCTTTTATGTCTGCAATCTGCTATATGGAAATTAATGGGATTAGATGACTATCAAAGCCTCTTTTGCTGGGTTAAATGAGCTGAGCCCGGATAAAAGCCCCTTTGCTGTTCAGTGAAGCACCACCCTAGAAGCTCTGGCTATCTTTTGCTGGTTGTACTCATTGTGTTCCATAATGCATTGTCTGAGATTCTGCTTTACCTGCACTCAGGAAATCCTTATTTCAGCAGTAGGTTAGCATTATACAAAGAGAGAGCTCATGTGAACCAATTTACTGTCTGAGATTTTACGGAACATAGTTGTTTTATTCTATGCACTGTAGCCAATTGGAAGTGTCTGATTTCTCACCTATTCTTTGCCTTAGTCCTCCTGCCTGATCTGAACAGCATCCTTTTATGTCTTCTTTTTGTGAGTCTGCCTTTCATAATGTTTGGTGTAGGTTACCACTGTTAACCCACAGTGTTTCTTAATTTGTCTTCTGTGTGAAAGGCTCATTAATATATTTCTACATTATCATTAATCTGATTCTAAAAGTAAAATGAATAATGGATTTCCATGAGTGCTAAACGTATGATTTCTCAGTTGCAGTGGAGATCCTCTTAAGAGGGGGACACACCACCAGCCCCTTCAAGGCAAGTGGTAACTCCCCTTCTCCAATGAAGCCTCCATCCCTCCCTCGACCTACCCAGTCAATTCTGTATGGCCAGGGCTAAGGAGTGAAGATGGGCAAGGATCCAGGAGGCAAGTAGTCGTCCACACTTCTCCAAGCAGCTTGTCCACATCCTCAGGCAGCAATAATCTAAACTGATTTGGTATAGATGGGGCAGATCTAAGGAGGAGGAGGAGCTCTAGACACCACCTGGTGGCCACGCTGGTGCACCCTCACCTGTTTCAGTCATGACCCGTCTGTTTCATCCCACACAGGTCTCTAGAATAACAATGGGATCCATGACAAAGGTGGTGGAGCCCAGGAATGACTGTGCCAATGGCTCTGTACATCTTCCCATTCCACAGTGAGGCAACAGCCTCCACTGGACCACCAGTCCAGTCAGCTGTAAAATCCTCCAGACTGATTCCCTCCATCTCCAAGAAAGGGCCAACTCAAAGTGTTGGATTTTTTGAATAGTCAAGTTACTTTAGAGCTGGTCTAATGTAAATACTGTCTGATTAAGAGAAACAGGTGCCGGTGATTTCTGTTAATTGCTCACAGGCGTGGGCTCTGCTCTTTGTATATAAGGCTCTGCCAGAAAGCCTTCTGTATCTCTTAGTTGAATGTATCTCTTAGTAGATCACTCTCTCAGTTGAAGGTATCTCTCAGTTAAATATCTCTCAGTGTGATTTAATTCTCAGTTTAAGAGATTCCAAGTTGAATCTTAGTAAGAGAGACACTCAGTTTAAGAGATTCCTTAGTTGAATCTTAGTATGAGAGTTGCTTAGTTATAAAGCTAGTTTGCTGTTAATTCTTGGGTAGTTTAATGGGAGTTATGTGGGAGTTTGTGGGAGGTTTGGAATGTTTTGAAGGATGGAATGTGGGTAGATAAAGTTGCTAAGAGAGAAAGCATTTATCTTTAGTTTAAAGTCTCTTTAGAGTCCGTTTGTTTTTCAGTTAAAGAAACCCAACCGTTTGTATTTTCATCTGTATACTTTTACAAGTGTGCAGCTAGTAAGGGGTTTCATATATGGGAGATAATTCCCTATGCTCTTGGTGGTGTTTTCTTAGCTAGGTCGACTTCTGACTGCATATACTCTGCATGAAGCGTACTTTAAAGGGCCGCTGGAAACTGGGATATATGATTTAGATTAAGCAGGTTTCAATACCCAGTTTTCTCCAAAATTTATTTTATTATATATATTTTTTCCAAAACAAAGGGTCCCACTCTTGCAGAGTAGAGTAGCATTCGCCCAAACCTCATCCAGAATGGCCCTTCCATGACCACAGGCTCACAGGGAGCCCACAAAGTATGGCCAATCGGCCAATCCACTCTGAGGAAAAGGCTAGGTCGATTTTAGCAATTACTTTACCTTGTTGATGCATCAGGTAAATTTGCATTCCCTGCTGACAAGAGTTTCACTCCAGTTTCTCAGTTTCTAAGCAATTTACAAAGGGGGGGGGTCTGCTTAAAGGTACATGTGCCAGCTGAAATAGAAAGATCTATTTTAAGTATGTCCAATGATATTTTTAAAACGGTCTGTCGTAATGACTAGATACCAGCTGCACCCATCTCACTGCCTTACAGATTTTACAAGGTGCTGCAATAGGCCAGTCAGTAGAGCATGGCACTCATACTCTCGGGGTCAGGGGTTTGAGCCCCATGTTGGGCACAAATATTACTACATTGCAGGGGGTTGGTCTAGTCTAGATGACCCTCACGGTCACTTCCAACTCTACAGTTCTATGATTCTACATGTGTTTCTATTGCCTAGGCCAAATCTGTGGTAGCAAAGTAAACTCTCTCTCGTACACACCTGCTTCCTGGCTTCACAGAAGGTTACATGAAGCAGGAAGACTCATGTTTGTCCCAAACAACACATACCAGGAAACTGTGTCTCTCTAGCTTGGCTCAACTCTTTTTAGAAACTGGAAGGTGCAGATAATGTCAGCAGCTACCAGTGCAAAAGAACTAGACTCATGCCTTACTTTAAGTGTCATACTGTCAGAAGGAAGCCATGAGAGTCTTTCAAGCGCCGAGGTTTGTTTAATTGCTTTGTTTCCTAAGCAGCCCTAGCTAATCTTACAAACCTTGGAGATTTGTTTAAAGTGGATTTTACAGACTTCCTGGCTGGCTTATGAAGCCTGAGGCAAGTGAGAGTCATAACTCACTGTGGGCTTAATTATCATTGTTATATTGGTGACACTTGGATTTATTGTAACACCGACAATTCTCTTTTATTTACACTAGTTTCACAAGGTTGTCTGGTAGTCCAAAAATGGATGGTTTTTCATTATCTTTCTTTGAACGGTAATAAAAAAGAATGATTGGATGTTGTCCCTCTATCTACCTTTAAGAAGATTTGTTGCTGTACCTTTTTACTAGTTCCTTTCATCAAATATCACAGATGTGTAAAGTCAAGTTTATTGAAGAATCTATTTTGCCCCCTTTCCTCCAACATATTTTAAGCAGTTTGGAGATATGCCTTTTAAATGAAGACTGAAAGAAGCCACTTGAATGTCTCCCTTTGTCTGGAACAAAAACAGTTTTGCACAGATACAGGAAGTTTGGCCAACAAGAGTCTGTATTTTTAAAAGGCAAGGTTAAACAATGTTATTTCTTTTTCCAACATGTTTCAATGCTAGGCTTACCATAGGCAAAGGTGTGTGTGTTTGTATGTTTTCATATAACTTTGTTCGATGCCCCCCCCAATCTCTGAGCTGTGCAAGATTCCAGGGTTCTTGTTTCCTTTTGAAATGAGGCCCAGAAAGTGAATTTGGTATCAGAACAAAAATGGATGCGACAAGAGTTGGGGTGGGTGTTCATGTTTGCTTTCCTTACACTTATTGTTCATGTTTTACTTCCAGTTAATTTATGAACATTTTCCAAGTCTGCAGGGTCAGCTAATAACTGTTGCATGCCACCCGTTTCTCCAGGCCATGGGAGACTTATGCAGGATTCGTGTTTTCGTTGGAATTGAGGCACAGCAGAGACTGTGGCGTCTTTATGATATACGGCTTATTTACAAATATACAGTATGCAAACTGATGCATTACACTCCAAGAGGGTCCTGTTTCTCCCATTGGTGCAGCCTTGGATCCAAAAAGAAATCAATCCCCCCCCCCCCTTTCTGGTCAGTTTACTGAGTTTAACAGACTCATAGGTTTTGTTTCTAAAAGCAGATATCAGGCTCTGCAAAGACATCAGGTTTGTGTGACAATGAATAAAAGACAGTTTGAAATGTGAACCAGTGGAAATGAGTGCACTTAAAGTCAAATCACTTAACATTAGAGGGCTGTGTAACCCATTTTAAAAGCCATGTCTTGAATGTTTGCAAAATAGATAAGCTGGTATATTTATTTTTAAAGGAAATCAGCTATGACAAAACAACTACCTATAGACACATGGACTGAGCGCACATATTTGGCAGAGGGTAACTTTAAATTTGGGAGTGGGGCAGTCTGCTTTTTTAAGGGAAAAGGTGGACTGGAGGCTATTGAAAAAAGCCTCAGGTGGTTGCTATATTTTTATTAGTAGAAAACTTCACCAAGATAATAATTCTTATATAGATAATGCTTTGAGAAAACTAGACATTTTTAAAAATGAATTTTGATCCTAGGAGGGGGATCTCAACATTTGTATGGACAGCAAACAGGATAGGAAAGGGAGGTCTAAGAAGCATCACTCTGTTTCAGATTTAAGGATTTAATAGAGGAAGCAGCTTTGATAGACATATGGAGAGGGGGAAACAAACAAGAGAGATTTGCACAATATTCAGTGAAGATGAGCCCTATGCTGGGCCTGATTCCAATTTTTATTTCTTGCTTAAGGAAGCAACGTTTGAGCTTATTACTGTCCCAGCTCAGCAGTGCCCATTGTGCATGAACTGAGTGAAAGGCAAAATGCAACTTTTTCATGGAAATTGAACCAACTTCTTTTGCAGAGAAAAAGTTTCTGTCATGGACTTCCTGTTTCCGGTGGTGGGAAATGGCTGAGTCCCATACGATAAGACCCCAGCCATGCCAGTAATTCAGGGCTGATATGGGGGTTATTAGCCATGACAGACTCCCCAGGATGGGGGAGGACTGTCTCATAGACCCGCAGATTCTCTGAGATTGCCAGCTTGCATCAAGGTGCAGGCGGCAAGACACTGGGTCAGAGCACGGTACGGCCGCGACTCTCCGAAGCCACTCCCATAGCTGGTAATATCTGCTTGAGCAAATAATCAGATTTGGACAATAAACAGACATAGTCTGGACCGAAGAAGACTGAGAAAAAACCTGCAGATATGTACAGTCTCTGGCTTGGACTTCAAAGCTTGGATTTCAAAGGGATTCTCATCATGATTTTTGGATTACTTGGTACGTTCTCTTTTCTTCATAATACAGTGGAACCTCGGTTTATTAACACCTCGGTTTACGAATTTTCGGTTTACGAATGCAGCGGACTCATCTGGAACGGATTAATTCACTTTCCATTAGTTTCAGTGGGAAAGTTTGCTTCAGTTTATGAACGCTTCAGTTTATGAACAGACTTCCAGAACCAATTGTGTTCATAAACCGAGGTACCACTGTACTTATAATTGGCTTTTCTATGCCAAGCCTCATTAAGAAACCTATTTATTTTGAGGAGTACAGATGGACTTTTATTTATAATTGGATATTCAACTGTGCAGCTTTATTTGGCTTGAGAGACTTGATAAAGAAAAGAAGAAACAAGATGGCAGTGGTTAATTATGCAGCACAGAAAAATGGAGGAAGAGGAGATGTTTGCTGGCTGACTTTGTAGTGAATTGAGATAATAATTTGGGATAGCAGCCCCCCCAGGGCCCGGGAGGGGGAAATCTGTGGTCTCTGAAAGCCAATTGATTGTCAAATGATTTATATTTGTGGAATACAGTTTATTTACTTTGCAAGGTGCAACAGCATGCCTTACATCAAGCAACCAATTTGGAAAGCAGCCTGGATGGGAGTAACTTGCAACTCAATAACACGGGAGTTGCTGTGACATTAAATTTTAAATGAGGACTTGGACAATAGCCTGGATTGGAAGGTTGAAATGGAGTCAGGAAAAGCTGTGCTGGTAAATAGACATAGAAATAGACAGGAGGCAGGAACAAGATATGGAAGATTCATCAAGAAGTCCATAGAATCATAGAGTTGGAAGAGACCACGAGGGCCATCCAGTCCAACCCCTGCCAAGCAGGAAACACCATCAAAGCATTCCTGACAGATGGCTGTCAAGCCTCTGCTTAAAGACCTCCAAAGAAGGAGACTCCACCACACTCCTTGGTAGCAAATTCCACTGCCGAACAGCTCTTACTGTCAGGAAGTTCTTCCTAATGTTTATGTGGAATCTTCTTTCTTGTAGCTTGTGGTCAACCAAGACTCCTAGATCCTTTTCAAATTTACTGCTCTTAAGCCAGGTGTCACCCATCCTGTATGTGTGCCTTTCATTTTTTTGCCCAAGTGTAGTACCTTACATTTCTCCTTGTTAAAATTCATCTTGTTTGCTTTGGCCCAGTTGTCTAATCTGTTAAGGTCATTTTGAAGTGTGATCCTGTCCTCTGGGGTGTTAGCCACCCCTCCCAATTTGGTGTCATCTGCAGACTTGCTCAGGATGCCCTCAAGCCCATCATCCAAGTCATTGATAAAGATGTTGAATAAGACTGGGCCCAAGACAGAACCCTGTGGCACCCCACTAGTCACTACTCTCCAGGATGAGGAGGAGCCATTGATGAGCACCCTTTGCATTCGGTCAATAAGCCAGTTACAAATCCACTGAATGGTAGCATTATCTAGCCTGCATTTTACCAGCTTCTTTACAAGAATATCATGGGGCACCTTGTCAAAGGCCTTGCTGAAATCAAGATAGGCTACATCCACAGCGTTCCCTTCATCTACCAGGCTTGTAATTCTGTCAAAAAATGAGATCAGATTAGTCTGACATGACTTATTTTTCAGAAACCCATGCTCACTTTTAGTGATCACAGAGTTTCTCCTTACTTATTCTGGGCTGTGTTTCCCCTGCTGAATCATCTGCTCCATATTCTTCAGGTCGGGCATTGTTTTCTTTTTTGGAGAAGACTGAGGCAAAGAAGGCATCGAGGAGTCCTGCCCTTTCTCTGTCCCCTGTTCGCATTTCACCATCTTCTCCTCTAAGTGACCCCACTGTTTCCTTGTTCTTCCTTTTGCTACGGACATACCCATTAAAACCCTTTTTGTTGCTTTTAACCTCTCTGGCGAGCCTGAGTTCATTCTGTGCTTTAGCTTTTCTGACTTTGTCTCTACATGTGCTGGCTATATGTTTGAATTCCTCTCTGGTGATTTTCCCCCTTTTCCATTTTTTTGTACATATCCCTTTTAAATCTTAACTCGGTTAAAAGTTCTTTAGATAGCCACCCTGGCTTCTTTAGGCACCTTCCATGTTTCCGTCTCATTGGTATTGCCTGAAGTTGTGCTTTTATTATCTCCCTTTTAACAAACTCCCAACCATCATGAACTCCCTTCCCTTTTAGTAATTCTGTCCATGGGATCTCACCCAGCGTTTCCCTAAGTTTTCTGAAGTCGGCTTTCTTTAAAGTCTAGGATTTGAGTCTTAGTATGCTTGGTTGCTCCTTTCCGCTGATCAATAAACTCCAGAAGAGCATGATCACTCCCACCTAATGATCCTGCCACTTCTACCCCACTAACCAGGTCATCACTATTGGTTAGGACCAGATCTAAAATGGCTGATCCTCTTGTTGCTTCTCCCACTTTCTGGACAATGAAATTGTCTGCAAGGCCAGTGAGGAATCTGTTCGACCTTATGCTCTTAGAATAGAATCATAGAATCATAGAGTTGGAAGAGACCTCAAGGGCCATCCAGTCCAACCCCCTGCCAAGCAGGAAACACTATCAAAGCATTCCTGACAGATGGCTGTCAAGCCTATGCTTAAAGACCTCCAACGAAGGAGACTCCACCACACTCCTTGGTAGCAAATTCCACTGCCGAACAGCTCTTACTGTCAGGAAGTTCTTCCTAATGTTTATGTGGAATCTTCTTTCTTGTAGTTTGAATCCATTGCTCCGTGTCCGCTTCTCTGGAGCAGCAGAAAACAACCCTTCACCCTCCTCTATATGACATCCTTTTATATATTTGAACATGGTTATCATATCACCCCTTAACCTTCTCTTCTCCAGGCTAAACATACCCAGCTCCCTAAGCCATTCCTCATAAGGCATTGTTTCCAGGCCTTTGACCATTTTGGTTGCCCTCTTCTGGACACGTTCCAGCTTGTCAGTACCCTTCTTGAACTGTGGTGCCCAGAACTGGACACAGTACTCCAGGTGAGGTCTGACCAGAGCAGAATACAGTGGTACTATTACTTCCCTAGATCTAGATGCTATACTCCTATTGATGCAGCCCAGAATTGCATTGGCTTTTTTAGCTGCTGCATCACACTGCTGACTCATGTCAAGTTTGTGGTCTACCAAGACTCCTGGATCCTTTTCACATGTACTGCTCTCAAGCCAGGTGTCACCCATCCTGTATTTGTGCCTTTCATTTTTTTTTTTTTTGCCCAAGTGTAGTACCTTACATTTCTCCTTATTAAAATTCATCTTGTTTGCTTTGGCCCAGTTGTCTAAATGCTCTTGGCTGAGTTTGACATCCAACATATATCAGGATAGTTGAAATCCCCCATTACTACTATCTCACCTCCTTTTGAATGTTTGGTCATCTGTTCCAGGAAGGCTTCATCTGTGTCCTTAGTTTGGCCTGGGGATCTATAGTAAACTCCCACAATGAGATCACTGTTATTTTTCTCTCCCTTCATTTTGACCCAGATACTCTCAATATGGCTTTGAAGTTTTAAATCCCGGATCTCTTCACAGGTATACACATCCCTGACATATAACGCTACTCTTCCTCCTCTCCTGTTTGGTCTATTTCTCTGAAATAGATTGTATCCCTCTATTTCTACATTCCAATCATGAGACTCATCCCACTAGGTTTCAGTGATGCCTATTATGTCGTATTTAGTTTGCTGTACCAAGGGCTCAAGTTCATCTTGTTTATTTCCCATGCTCTGTGCATTAGTATACAGACGTTGAAGACCATTGATCATTCCCCCATGTCTCTTATTTAAGGATATTTTCCTCCCACCACTAGGTTTGCATGCTTTTTGCTCCATTTCGTCCTTGACATTTGGATGATCATCTTCAGCACTTGATAGACTCCTACCTTCAGGACCACTGTCTCCCTCCCCCACATGTCAGTTTAAAGCCCTCCTGATGAGGTTTTTGAGTTTCATGGCAAAAACATTCCTCCCAACTTTTGTGAGGTGCAGCCCATCACTTGCCAGAAGTCCATCTTCAAGAAACTGCAGACAATGAGCTAAGAATCCAAATTGTTCCTTCTTACACCATTTGCGAAGCCAGTTGTTCACTTCCCCTATTTTTCCCTCTCTCCCTGGGCCACGTCGTTCAACTGGGAGGACAGATGAGATGACAATTTGTGCATTTAATTGCTTCAACTTCTTGCCCAGAGCCTCATAATCACTTTTGATCTACTGTAGGCTATGGCTTGCAGTGTCATTGGTTCCCACATGGACCAAAAGGAAGGGGTATTTGTCAGTGGGTTCTATGATTCCTTGCAGCTGTTCTGTTACATCTTTGATCTTGGCCCCAGGGAGACAGCACACCTCTCGAGACATCTTGTAAGGCCCACAGATCACTGCTTCTGTACCCCTCAGTAGGGAATCCCCTATCCTCATACATGTGATGCCCTCTTCAGCAATGGGAGGAAATAGGGCAAGGGGCCATCAGTGCATTCAGCCACTTGAGCATAGCTGAGGTAGTTATAGTCTGCCCAGCTCTCAGCTTCAGCAAGTTGAGTTCCCAGGTGTGTCTCCCACACCATCTTAAAAGCCACCCCCCAAAAAAAAAAATCAGCAAAGCTAGATTTGAAGTGTGGTGACCTGACTGCTGACTGGGGTGGCATCTTGCCATCCTATTATGTTGCTGCTCAAAGAATGTCACCCTACAGAGCTTGAGGGCAGGTTGCCTGAAAGGAAGCCTTGTCTCCTATGGATCCCAGTCAATCCCTGAGTTCTGCCATAGAAGGCATTCTGCAGACCCCAATACTCCCAGGAGCTCCTTTCTGCTCAACTTCAGCATTGGGCCTTCAGTTTGGTGGTGCATATCCTACCACATACCAAATAGGATCTCCTCCATGGCCTTTTCAGCAGCTGAAGTTTTCTAAAATCTCTATCCTAACTGGTATCTGTTTTGGTAAAAACTAATGGTATCCGTTATTCCCAGGGCAGCTTGCTATATGTACCTTCAGGTTCTAAGTAGGATCCAGAACATTTCCTCCTGATTGCTACAATTTCATATTTAAAAAAATGTGGTGAAAATAATTAGGAATCCTCATGCTGTCATCTGAGAAAAAGAGAATACTATAACATAGAAAATGTAGCTGGGCAGTGAATAGGAAATGTTTATTTTTAGAGAGGTAAAACACTCTACTTGTTCTCTTTCCCCCACCCCCCACCCCCAAAGTACTAGGTTTTAGTCAACATAAAATTGTAAATATACCATAGGTTGTTTCGTGCCCTGAAGGTTCTCATAAACTGCTTATGAAGAGGAATATGACAGCTTACTTTTAGATTTCAAAAGGGCGTTTCATTTTGTTATTGTGATAGCTCTCAGCGCTGTACACTGGTTTTATCAGTAAACAGCAAGCTGTATTTATGGAATTTTTGAAAAATCAATGGCGTCTTGTATCTGGAAATCATCCAGCTGTTTTTCAAATACCTTCTGCACTAGTGATTGAGACAAAAAAATCATGGTGGCTTTACACAGAGGCCTAGCGACACATAATCGTCAAGGACATGTAAACTGTAATAGTAGCAAACTAGTGTTAGATCTACATCAACTTCCTCTTGAAAATCGGGTCCTCCCTAACAAGAGGGCATGTGTGACCTGGCATCCAAACCCTGTGTTGTGGGTTGGAATGTTTGAATGGCCACAACACCCTATTGGAGGTCCCTCGATACTGGGTGCAATTAGACCAATGGGATGCCAGCTAAATTCTATCGAGGGACCTCTATATAAGCCCATGTATGTGTCCCTGAGCTTCCTCTTTGGGGCCAGTGCATCGGAACACCCTCCCACCTCTCCCTATATTTAGGGCTTGCACGCATGACCTTGCTACACTGTCGTGTGTCATCTGTTGTTGGGACAGGGGCACGGCAGAAATTTTCCCCACTTGGCGGATTGGCTGGTGCCATTTGGGTTTCACCTGCCACGTAGCAAATCATCACAACTTGTAAGGTTGTGGATAGGCTCTAGTTCAGATGATAGGGGTGGCAGAATGCTCTGGCCATCCCTATGCAATGGGTACTCAATTAAAGGAATCCAGGGACTCTGGTTGTTCAACCCTGTGAGGGGTTGTGCCCTGAGCCTGAGTCCAGGGGGACATCTGGCTGGTCAACTGGCTTGACCCTGCTTTTCACTGTGCTGGGTGTTCACCCAAGGCTGACCTATGGTGTGCCCTGGGTCAGCGCTGCCTGCAAGGGTGCAGGGAGCTAGTCGAACCAGAGCCTTTGCAACCACACACTTGATTGTAATCAATAAAGCTGTGGCCTAAATTCTGCCAAAAAAACAAACCAAAAATTTGAGTCTTGTCTGAATTTATTTGGGGGTGGTTAAAAGGTCTACACACGCAAACAAAGATTTCAGCATAGATGCAATATGATTCTTCTTTTTATCATGATCACAAAAGGAACCTTTCTTGAAGAAATGTTGACTTTTCTCATTCCATCCATTCAGTTTACAGCCATGTAAATGGTCTCTTTAAAAAAACTTTATTGTAGTTTTGAAAGCAATTACATTTGCTCTTTTGGTTTGTTTGTATAACAGGTTTTTTCGTTTTGACAATTATATCACAAAAGCAATGCAGAAGCTCCTGGAGATTGTTGACAAAAACCCCTTAGAATACTGGGATCTTGTTTGAAAGCTCATTTTTGTAGAAAAGGAGCATATTGAGTAAGTATGTTATGATGGATGCATAACCCTAGCACTTCCGACCCCATAAAATCCTCCTGGAGCCTGAACACATACATTAAGCAAGAGCTCAAATTTTCCTGGACGAATCTGCATTTGCTTGGCTCATTTCAAAGGGATCCGTGAGAAACTCTCACTAGCTACATATACACACCAATGTGAGAGCTGCAGTGTACACATCTCTCTTTCTCTCCCACCTGACACAATCCCAGGAACTTCTTGATTTGCCCCACTTAAGGGCAATTTATTTGTGTTTGCTTTTTAAAAACAAAAGCAACAAGGAAGCTCCATGTCTGAGGCATGGCCACCCCCAATAAAAATAGTGGCACTCATTAAGGCAACTGATGTAAGAGTCAACTACCGGTCTAATCCAACTTTGTGCACAGAATGGGGAATGCACGATCTTGCCCTTCACCTCAGGCAGCAAAAGGGCTTGGGCTGCTCTGGTTTAGCAGGTCTCACTTGGCAGAAGGGTTCAGTCCTCTACTCTCTTGCCACCTAGATGGTTCCAATCTAGTTCAGTCTTGGAATATCTCAGTTTTGTGGGGGTTTTTAACCCCAGACAACTTGGTTTCCCTTCCCTTCCCTTCCCTTCCCTCCCCCTGTATTTTGTTATTTTGTATTTTGTTCAGTTGGGGTTGCACAGCCTCATGTTCTCTCATCCAAGCCTATCCCAGGGAACCTAAAAGGGTTAGCGGTAGTTGACAGGGGCAGCTGGAGAGATGCCCTGAGATAATGTTGGAATAAAGCTCTCATTGCCCCTGATCACACAGGCTGGGGCTCCTGGATGTTGGGGCTGGAGGTGCAACTCAAATGGCCGAATGCTGTTCATAAACAAACATAATTAGGGGGGCGGGGCGGAAACTTTACTTTCTCATCTTACACGAGTTCCTAGGGCTCCTGAGCATGTATTGTACTCAGCTCCACATGCTCGTCTGTCATTCTGACCCAGGGATCTCTCAGCTGAGCACCAGGCCACTCTAGGACAGGGCTTTCAAAGTTTAAATGGTCACTCTAAATGGAAACTTCTGACTGACAACAAAGCTGCCCTTTGAACTCCTGAGCTATTAGCTGCACCCCAGTTGGAAGGGCTTTGGAGGCATGGATGTGCAGGTTGGTCCTGGGCACAATGTGCATTAAGGATTTACTCTGCTTCTGAAGTTTGAGGTTGGGGTGCGGCAGCTAAATGACTTCCAAGGCACAGATCAGACCCTCAAAGACCCACAGGCTGCCCATCCAAACACCAAAGGAGACTTTACAGACATGGATAATACTGTTCCTACACCAGCACTGAATATAAAAGAAAGTTGGCACATGTGTATTTCTTGATAAAACTTTCCATGCTATTATTTAGAAGAAACATGCTAAAAAGTAAGAAAACCCCAGCATTCTCTTGTTTCAACAACAGCCCCAAATAGTTTATGGCCAAAACATCTATTTCAAGGGCTCGATCTCCCTTTGAAATATAATGGATTCTGCAACTAAAACACTGAGGTGCAGATAACCCACTGAACCCCATTTGTGGTAGGAATCAGGGACTTCAATTATTAATCATGAATGGAAAATGATGATTTGTCAGTAAACATAAAGAGAACAAGAAAAATACACAATAAATCCATTTAGAAAGTAAAATAAAATGAATTGATTGGTTGGTTGCATTGTTTTTCAGGTTCAGCTCACTCAAGTTCATTGATTCACCTCCTTTTAGTGGTTCACTGAGTTATGAGAACAGTAAAAAAAACAAAATACAGCAAATGTGTGTTCCTCTTTTGTTGAGTTTTGTTGCTGAATTTGACAAATCAATATGGTGCAGGACTAGAACCACCAGAATATATCTTTCCCATTGTATTTTAAATTTAACTTCTGATTTTAAAACAGTTCAGGGTCATCTTTGGTTAGCTCTCATTCCTTGAAGGGTTAGACTCTCCCTTTGGCTTTAACTTATGGTTTTGAGTCAAGAAAAGTAGGAGGGAATATCCTCAGCTACCATTATAGCCAGGGAACTGATCTTTTCAGTGTTCCCTTCTTTCGGTTTTACTTACTGCATCTTTTTCAGTGCCTGCTTAAAACGTTTTTGTTTGGGAAAGACTATACATTTATAATCTTAAATAATTATGTAAATAACTTTACATTTATTTTCTCACTTGTTAGTTACAGTTGATTTTAACTGTTTCTGAGGCCACCTGAGCCCCCAGGGAGGGTTTTCACCACTAAACTACCAATCTGCTCCTTCCAGGGCAATGCAACCCCATCCAGGACACCATGTCTCTCCACCTCCCAGACTCGGGAACCTGGGACACCGAACACAACCGTCTTTTCAGGATTCATCTTCAATTTATTGGCCTTCAAGGACCAGTCTAACAGCTCTCCCAATTCACATAGAACAGAGATAGAAGAAAAAGAAGAGTTTGGATTTGATATCCTGCTTTATCACTATCCTAAGGAGTCTCAAAGCGGCTAACATTCTCCTTTCCCTTCCTCCCCCACAACAAGCACTCTGTGAGGTGAGTGGGGCTGAGAGACTTCACAGAAGTGTGACTAGCCCAAGGTCACCCAGCAGCTGCAGGTGGAGGAGCGGAGACACCAGATTACGAATCTACCGCTCTTATCCACTACACCACACTGGCTCTCCAGATAGAGTTGGGAATCCTCTGCATATTATTTATTTTATTTATTTCAACCGTTTTTATACTACCTAATCACAGTCATATCTAAGCTATGTACAGGGAACCCATTAACATAAGACTAAAAGTGACTAGCAATTATAAAAAGCCTGTATCAGATGTTCAACAGGGATGGGTGCCTTTCTGACCCCAACTGGAAAAGAGATCTGCAGAATTGTTTCCACCATACTGAACATGCATAGCTCACTCCAAATCGTCTGATGGCAGCACTTGGGGATTTCGTATAGACACTAAAAATAGCACAATACAGAGCTCTGCAGGAGAGTGGCTCTCCTGGTGCCAAACACAAACTCTTCCAAAACTACTTTCCATAAATGGCTCTGGAGATAGAAGCAGAACCACTAAAGTATGGTTCCCCCAACCCCCACCTTCCCAGTATACTCCAGGGAGCAGGTGACAGATTGAAGGGACAAGGGACACACACACACACACACAAACACACACACACACAATCAGCAGGATGAAACTAGACTCGAAAGGATCAAAACAATCATTTTCCCCCAAGCACACCTGAAGCTGGACTGCCACCACCCTCTCAAGCACATTGCCTAGGAAGGGAATATATTCCGCTGGGTGATAGTTCTTTTGCATCTGGGAAGATCCTCTTAAGGAGAAGATGTGCCATCATCTACTTTCTACTCCCCGCTCCTCCCAAGAAGTGTTAATTACCCCCTAGGCTCATCCAGTGACTCTTCTTTGGCTTGCTCTAGAAAGCCAGGATAGGCAAGGGTCAAGGGGGCAGATGGTCAGCCACACTTCAAGCAGCTTGTCCATGCCTTCAGGGCACAACAGATCGAACAGTCAGTGTTCTGGGTGCCTCCATTGCCCTGTGGCATCTAATTCTTTGCAAATAGGAGTGATCTTGTCCCTCAAGTGCCTCACAAAATGGCTAGACCAGGCCAGATGACAAAGTCCACTCACCACTCAGAAAAGCTCAGTCAGGTGGCTACATGCGGACACAATGGGGACAGAGAAGAAACCTTTCTTCACTGTACCACAAACACCTGGTAGAGTTTCAGTGAAGCAGCCTCACCTGTTCAGCCTGGTTTGGACTGAGATTTATGGCACCTGCGCTCTGGCCACTGACCCTCCTGTTTCATCACGATCAGGTCACCAGAGTGCCAAGGAGACCTACATGCTCCTCAAGGACTCAGGAGAAAGTGTGCTGGGGCAGCTCACCATTCCACAGTGTGATAAGAGCCTTGACATGATCACCCGCCTTCTCAAGTAAAAAATCCCTCAGTGTCTTCATAGATCCATTAGATTCCACTAGTCTCTATGGGAGGACCATCTGAATGGGTCTCCTACCCTAAAGTATCTATGTTCTGCCTAAACCGCATTGTTGTTCTCAACAATGGACTGACAATGAGACCCCCAAGGAACTGGATATTACCCATCCACTCTGTGACAGAAACCAGGTTCAGGGTAGCCTGGCCAGGGTTGCCAACAGGATTTTCTGGACCCTGTACACTCCAACCCACTTGCAAAAGAAGACAGATTGTATTCCTTTTTTTGGTGGGGAGGAATGGGAATCCTTCAAAAAAAATTAGTGGTGACACACGTTATAAAATACCTGAGCGACAGGGTGAAGAGGTTTTCCTGCCTCAGCCTCTTTGCAAAGTTTCCACATTTTGCATTTGACCTAGAATGGCACTACTCTGTGTGCACAGGTGGATACAAATGGGTCAGCATAAGACCCTTAAGCTCATCTGCTGAGGTCTGAGTTATACATGCCAAGTCAGTCCTGTTATCAACAGATGTGGCATTTAACACCACCAGGCCAGGGGGGGCAGCTGACCAGCACCTCCAGATTCTGAAATACACTGGGTGAAGGAGAGGGAGCAAGAACTTTGATATAACCATCCCTCTGCCTCCACCAATTCCACATCTCCCCTAACCTACGCTCAACTAGGAGATACAATGCAAGAAATCAGATGTGACTCACACCCCATGAGTCAGCCACATCGGATGGACTTCGCAAATTGTGCTAGTAAATTAGTTACCGGTATAATAAAGTCTTCTTCTTTGGAGGTCTTTAAGTGGAGGCTTGACGGCCATATGTCAGGAATGCTTTGGTGGTGTTTCCTGCTTGGCAGGAGGTTGGACTGGATGACCCTTGTGGTCTCTTCCAACTCTATGATTCTATAATCTCTTTCATAGTGTTGTGACCTTTCCAACCCCTTTCTATTCTTCCTTGCCATACTTTAATTTGTAAATGGCTGAAGCAATATGAGACATTCTAGTGGCTTAACAGGAAGAGCATGCCTGGGCATTCCTGTCCATATGCTGCTGAACACTCTTTTCATGAGTGCACATAAGAGTTAAAAAAGAGTTTTATTTCCAGGAAGATAAAAATCTTAGTTTAGTCCTGTGTCTCCATGGGGGCTACAGAAATAAGAAATTCCAACCCACGAAATCATCCCCTAATGTCTCTTTCAAAAATAAGTTCATGGAAAAAGAAATCTGAATAATATATAAACAGCACAGCATCAAATATGTAAAATCATAAAGCTTCATTTAGTGCTCTCTCCAAGCTAATTTAGCACAGTTTAGCACAAAAACTGTGAACAGCCTCCAGCAATAATTTACTGAGACTAGGTATGAATATAGAATATATATATTTTTGCAAAAAGTCCCAAAAGGTGAAACAGCATGTGGGTTTGAGGGATTGCACCAAATTTTGTCTAACGGAAAATCAGGGTAGCAGCAAAGATTGGAGGTGGATCCCACCCCCTAAATTCTCTAGATGAGATCAAACATTCAGCATCCTGTTTCCAAACATAGCCAGTCAGAGGCTTCCAGAAGAGAGACATGGAGTCTTGTTTCTCCCCCAGCAACGTGCTCACCTTGGACAAAATGAAACTCTTCTGATTCTCTGGGCTGTGTTTGGATTTGAGGGTATAACACAGGGTGTAAATGTCTTTTCTTTATCCAAGTTTGCTGATGGGCCACAGCACTCCATCCTGGCAATGTCATGCCAATGTATATTTAAAGGCGGCAGCGGCGGCGGGGGGGGGGGGGGTGGCAGAGTAAGCAGCTGTCCAGAGAGCAAGGCAAAAGAAGCCAGCCCAATGAATCATAGTAGGAAACCAGGAAATGGTTCCTGTTGTCCTCATTCTTTAAAAAGTCGGTCTAAATGATGCTGTTCCTCTCATTGGTAAAGCTGCTCACAGGTGTTTTGTTGACACTTTCTATATACAGTGGTATCTTGGTTTCGGAAGTCTGTTCCAAAACCAAAGCGTTCCAAAACCAAGGCATACTTTCCCATAGAAAGTAATGCAAAATGGATTAATCTGTTCCAGACTTTTAAAAACAACCCCTAGAACAGCAATTTAACATGGATTTTACTGTCTAACAAGACCAATGATCCATAAAATGAAAGCAATACTCAATGTTCTATACTATAAAATAAATTAAAAAGTATTGTAGATGATTTAAAAAATTATATATATTTTTTCTTACCTGCACTGATGATAGTCATTGTTTGGATAGGGGTGCGCCACTTCCTGGGCGCGCCTTGCGCAAAAGGAGCGTTGCACTGCGCACGGGGTTCGCCCTGTCGGGGAGCGGGCTCATGGCACTCGGCCGGCCAGGCTGCGCTGGGCGCGCACGCTCAAATTTCCCCACCTGCTCCGTCGTGCGGCGTGGCCCTGCGCCCCCTGCAGGGCATTGCAGGGAAGCGACTCTGCAGCAAGCAGCAGCAGGAGGGAAAGCGGAGGGCGAGCGGAGGGCGGGGGCAGGCTGGCAGCGCCCCCCCCCCATGACGGTGCTCTAGGCAGTTGCCTAGCTCGCCTCTATGGACGCTCCGGCCCTGGGAGCGTCTCCACCCCCATCAATCAGCCCGGACACTGAGATCCAGCGCCGAGGGCCTTCTGGCGGTTCCCTCATTGTGAGAAGTGAGGTTACAGGGAACCAGACAGAGGGCCTTCTCGGTAGTGGTACCTGCCGTGTGGAACACCCTCCCATCAGTTGTCAAAGAGAAAAACAACTACCAGGCTTTCTCGGTTGTGGCGCCTGCCCTGTTTCTCGGTAGTGGCGCCCGCCCTGTGGAACGCTCTCCCATCAGCTACCAGATTTTTAGAAGACATCTGAAGGCAGCCCTGTTTAGGGAGGCTTTTAATGCTTAATAGATTATTTTATTTCATTTTTGTGTTGGAAGCCGCCCAGTGTGGCTGGGGAAACCCAGCCAGATTTTTTTTGGGGGGGGGGTATAAATAAATTATTATTATTATTATTATTATTATTATTATTTATTATTATTTATTATTATTAGAGTGAACTTTCCATACTTCTGCCATTAAATTCCCCTCTGCACTTTTTTCTTGGAACACAACACACAAGTCTTAACAAACTGTCCACCTGCAGGTCATTTTTCCTTTTCCCCATTGCATTCCTCCAACAACACCCCCATAGCAAAACCCAGCCAGCCCCCTTTTTCAAAGTATCAAACAGAGTAACAGAGTAGCAACTACACATGTCTCTTCATTATGTAGGGGAGGACGGGGAAAATATTAAAAAACCATAAGAAAGCACAAAGCACCTTGTCCTCCCCCTTTCCTTTCACCACTGTTGTAGGGATTCTCAAATTCAGAATACCATTCAAATATCTTCAGAAAACCAGTCCCAGTTCTTTCGGCAGCTGATTGATTGCAGCTTCAAGAGTGCCTCTTGATTAAAGCCCAGATTGAGGAGGAACCTTCCACAAATCATGCCGGTATTGGAGGCTCGTCCACTCTGCCTTGCAAATTGGCAGACATGGGATTGTGTGACACTGTAGGATGCAGTGAACTCCCCAGACCCCACTGAAGAGCATTGGAAGGCTTTATGCCCCATTCCCTCCCTTTCCCCTGCCTGAACTTCTTTGCAGCCCCTTGATTCATAGGCATGGCTGGAAACCATGATGTGTGTGTTATTGGGGGGTTTCCTAATCTGATCTGATATTTGGTGAAATTTTATGAACTGTGATTGGTCTGCATGAACGTAATTTGCCAATATGCTAGTAAAAATGTTTTGATTCTGATTAATAAGATTGATTAGGCTATAAAAAACCATTATATTTTCATTTGTCTCTGCTTTTGGAATTAATATTATACAATATAATTGCATAGAGATTAGAATTTTGTTCCCTTCCATATGTGGAATGAAAACATCAACTCTATAAATGTTTATGTTTTAATTTGTTTGCCAATAACTTTAGTACTTATTGTAAATGTGTCATATTTTTGATTTCTGTACAGTAAAATATTGTTTATTCTGCTACAGAGCAGTCCAACCGCACCTCTCATAGCACTGGGCTGGGAGACTTGGATTGAGCGGATGTGACTAAGATGGCCTTCCACTGGCAACTGAGTGATGAAAGCATCTCTCCTTCAAATGGTTCTCCCCCTTGTGCCTCAAAGGTGCTGGGTAGCCAAGAGAACATTCTGCAATGGGGTGAGGCTGAGCTTGCCTGGGACCCATGATGTTACACTATTGCATCTGGCTCACTCGGTTGGGTTGGCTGAATGGGCGAACAGGGAAAATGAAGGTGTATTTTGGTACTGAACATCACAACAGACATTAAGACCACCATTGTTTAATATAAACAGTTCAATCCTTATTGGAATTTGTCTGGGCTTCCGGTTTCAGCGCCAGCGCCGTCTGGCAGGGTTTGCCTCGACTTCCGAGGCAGCCCGTCTCTGCGAGGGGGGGGGAAGCAGTGAGAGCGACACTGCGCCCCAAAAGAGCCTCGGGTCGAAGGCCCAATCCGGACTCCCCAACTCTCCGGTAAGCTCTAATAAGAGCTCCGGAGCGAGAAGGGTTGTAGTCGCGGGGGCCATTTTGAGCGCTATCGTTGCCCTCACAGAGGGAAGCTCCGTGCCGGAGGCGGAGAGCGCTGGATTTTTCCAAAGAAGGATTCGGAAAGTTAGAGACCGTGAGTAAAAGGACTTAAAATTAAAATTAATTGGATTTAAGAATTGGAACGGGGGTGAGATTAAAAGAACGGAAGCCTATCTCCCCCCACTGATTGAGGAGGAAGCAGCTAAAGGAGGGGACCCGGAGCCGGTATTAAGAAGCTTTTCATTTGAACATTCCAAAGGACTGATTAAGAGTTCTCCCCCAGAGGCAGGGCAAAGGGGGAGAAGATGCTTTGGACAGTAAGAATCCCTGCAATCAGACTTAATTGAGGAAGGGAGAACCCCTCTCTACTCTGAAATTGGCGGCCCGGACGGAACAGCGAGCAGAATGTGACACGGAAGGAGAGTAAAGATTTGATTGCTTAAAGACTTTTAGTTTTGACAGCAGGAGGCTAAATCGAGCGGAACTTTAAAAATTTGGACAGTTTAAATTGGAATTTGCCATATCCTGTCCGAAACAAATACAAAGTGGAAGTTATAACATTTGGAATGGATATACAGTAGCCAGTCTGGATTATGTGGTACAGTTGCAATCTGTAACCATTTCCTGTTTCTCAAGTTTTGCTCTGACCTTGGAACTTAGAAAAAATGTCAACAAAAGATTATGCACCTGGGTTCCAGGAGAAAGTGATGAGACTCTTGTGGCAAATTAAAATCAGAATGTATAAGACCCAACAGCAGTTGGAAGAAATAAACCAAGATTCACAGAAAGAGGACTTACTCAGAGAAAAGGTACAAGATGAGGACAAGACATATGAACTGAACTATAACATAAGTAAAGAAAGGATACAAGAAGATGATAAGACACATGAACTGAACTATAACACAAGCAAAGAAAATAAAGACTGAACACAGGAACTACCTGAAGACAAAGATCAATCTCAAAACTGGAATACCTCTTTTGTGGAGGAGAAGAAGCAAGAATTTATGGACGGACAGAAAGCCCACAAGGAAAATAGTCTGCAAAGAAGAAGCAAACATTGGGGGGGGGAGCACAGATGTATGGTTTGTAAAGTTTGTCAGGAAGGGGGTGGGATGAAGGAGGAATTGGTTTTTTACTTATTAATGGATAAGAAGGACTGAAAACTGGACTGTTGACTTTGATACTTGCTGGATTGGAAGGGAATGGCCAAAATCAGGGTTTGGGGGAGGATAAAAATTGATGTTAAATGAAAGAATGTAAAATTGGGAATGCAAAAAGGAATTTTTTTTTTAAAAAAAGGAGGTTCTTAGAAAGAAATTGGGGCAAGGGTAGAAATGGAATGGTATTTAATTTAGAAATATGAGTAGTAGTTAATTGGAAGTATTAGAAAGAAAATTTTTGTAAGATGAATAATTAAGAGGACAGTTGGGGGTTCACCTCCTCCTGTCGGTCCTTCACGTGCTGGGAGCTCCCGGTGGCAGGGGGGGCTTTTGGGGCGGGAGGGACGGGGAGGGAGGGAGGACCCAATTGGAAAAAGAACCATCATTCCTACCCCTGCTTCCTCTAGAGGCCCCTTGTGGCAGGGGGGGGGCGCTGGGGGAGGGAAGGGAGGGGGTGGGGAAAGGATGGGGGGGAAGAATTTAATAGAAAGTAAGGATAGTTTAATAATATGATTGGAGAGTTAGGAAAATAGAATGGGGAATATGATAAGAAAACTGCACAAATGATTTAAAATGAAAATCAGTAATGGGGGAGGTAGGGGAAGCCCATAAATATGAATATGAGAAGAAAAAGAAGAGAGTAATAATTTTTTTTCTTTTTTTCCATTTTTTTCTTTTCATGTAACTCTTCCAGTGTTTGAATTAAAACAACCAAAGTAAAAATGACACCCCAAACTCATAGGAGCTTTGTTCTTTTAAATGTGTCCTACCAAAGAATTGAAAAAAAAACTTTTGAAGAACCATTCACCCAAAGTCTGGGGAGGGATATTGCCTCCAAAATCAGGCAAAAGACCACAGGGGCATTGGCATGAAACTGATTTACTAACCATATTTTTCCTATTTTTCCTCAGGACCTGTAAGTGATTGCAAGCTTCCATCCTTCTCAGACTTATTCTGAAACTATGTGAGCAAACACACTCTTTTGATTTTGTGTTCAAATGTTTAACAGCCTTCTAAAAAATAATCAGATTGTGTTAAATGATATGCACACCTCTAGATATGCACATTTCCCAATTTGCCTTCACTAATATGCTGTTTTGAGGTCAAGTCAGTGCATATTATGTACAGCTGTTCCACATGTCTACGATGATGAACACCATCATTATTTTATTTAGAATGTACACTTTGTATAAAGAAGCTGGATGAACATTATTCACAGTTTGGGCTTACTGTGCACAGTAATGAATAGTTTTGATAGAAACACCACAGTCATTAACTTGAAAGGAAAAATGGGATTATTAAATTGTGCTTATAATATGTGATTATTACTTCCTTATGTGTGAGCATTGCGAAATAAGGGCTCACTTCATCTTTCTTCTCCCTCTCTTCTACCCCCAAATATAACTGCTCAACTGAAAAAGAAAGCAATGTTCAGTGCCAGAACATTGTTGTATATTTAACTAAAACAGGCAGTAAAGTAACATTTTGCAGATGTCTACATTGTTCTGTAACTTCTATAGATCAACTTTATAATAAGTAGGAAAAACATGACTGTTTCATGGCAGTTTTCCCCAATGCATTTGACCCCCTCTTGTCTTAGCAAACCATAGAAACAAAGTCTGACACCCGGTGCTGTTGGTCTACCAATGTAATGGACTTCAGTCTTCCTCTTCTTCTGTTGCCCCTGTGTGAGCCCAAAATTGCTCAGGATCTGAAGAAGTATCTGAAGAAGTGTGCATGCACACGAAAGCTCACACCAATGACAAACTTAGTTGGTCTCTAAGGTGCTGCTGGAAGGATTTTTTAAAAAAATTTTTTTGCTCAGGAGAGTTCGGGAGACTCTCTGGAGCAGACTTGTGGAGGTGCAGGGGCCGGCAGGAGGAGAGGTCTGTGTGAACATATTCATAGCCTGCCTTTCTTCCATCATGGAATCCAAGGCAGTCTGTGTGCAGGCGGTTTGCAGGCAGCTGCTCCTCCAGGCCCTCTCCAGTCCCAGACCGGCTTAGCATCAGCAAGGTGATGGCCTCATTCAGGCAAAAAAACCCTCTCTCTGTCTGTATGTGTAAACTCCAGGCATTACAAAGTAACATTTATCTAGAGCTGAACTTATTTTAGAAAAAACCTTTATCAAGGGCACTATAAAAGTGCAAATGATATACATTAAGGAAAGGATATTTGGTACAAAATAAAATGAAGTGGAATACATTCAGTACTGTATATATACCCCAATCTGATTTTGAAATGCAGTACAGTCGTACCTTGGATCCCAAACATTTTGTGAGTCAATTGTTTTGGCTCCTGAACGCCGCGAACTGTTTCGGTTTGCGAATGTTCTTTGGACCCCGAAAGTCTGACGCAGCAGCCAATCGGAAGCTGCGCCTTGGTTTCCGAACATTTTGGAAGTCGAACAGACTTCCAGAACGGATTCCGTTTGACTTCCAAGGTACCATTGTATTATTATTTTTTAAAGTGTGTGTTCGTGCATAACGGGGAATGTGTGTAAATTCAATCAGAACAGCTGCTTACACTTCGCTGTGCATTCCTGTTAACCTGATATGCAATAGCAAATGTAACACAGTTCCAAAATACAACAGAGATGCACATTTCTGCACATCAGTGTAGTTGCTTTAACTGATTCCACGGCAAGAGTAGAGACAGGTCGTTCTGCTTCAACAGTCTTTAAAATTAGAGACTAGGTGAACAGTTTCCAGAGCAAAGTGACAGTATCAAAAATCAAATAAGTAACCAAAGCAGCTGAGAGTTAGAAGACGGTGAAAATCAGCGTTGGTCCAAGACATTTTGGGCCCTGAGCGAACCACAAAATGGCATCCCCCTCCTCCGCCAGGGAAGAAGGGCCGATTTAAGACCTACACCAGGGATAAGAGAGTAGAGATCTACCTTAGGAATAAGGGTGGGACGAGACCAGCAGTGCCTCCTGTTTGCCAGGAGGCCACTGCAGAGGCTGCATCAGGGGTGGGGTTGCTGAGGAGGCCCAGATCCAGCCTCCAAGGAGCACAGCAGCCTGTTGCTGCAGTAGCAGTGGGCAATGCATTCCTTGGAGGCTGGGTCTGCTGCCCCTGTAGACCCTGCCACCTGAGGTAGTTGCTTCAGCTTGACTCATGAGTGGGCTGGCCCTGGTGAAAATGATACTCCACATTATTTAAGGAGTGGCAGAAAATGATTTCAAGATATATCTGGCAGGGGAAGAAACCAAGAATTAAATTTAAATTGTTAACTGATACTAGAGAAAGAGGGGGCTTGAAGTTATACTATGAAGCATCATGCCTCTGTTGGTTGAAGGAATGGATGTTGCTAGAAAATACAGATTTGTTGGACTTAGAAGGATTTGATAATAGGTTTGGTTGGCACGCATATTTATGGTATGACAAAACAAAAGTGCATAAAGGATCATAAAACACTATGGTGGTTGTCACCTTTGGAAGCAATGAGTGTAAAAAAGGTAAATATGATTAAGAATTGGGCCATATATGAAAAGTTAGTAAGAGAAGAAGGAAATAATTGGAAAATTAAACCTTCTGAAGAGCTAAAAGAATACAGTGGTACCTCGGTTTACAAACACAATTGGTTCCGGAAGTCTGTATTTAACCTGATGCGTACTTAACCTGAAGCGAACTTTCCCATTGAAAGTAATGGAAAGTGGATTAATCCGTTCCAGACAGGTCCGCGGAGTACTTAAACTGAAAATACTCAAACCGAGGCGTACTTAAACTGAGGTATGACTGTATGTAAATGATTGGTTGCACTATCGCCAAATTAATGAAATGTTTAAAGAAGATTTAAAGAAAATGGATTTGGTTATACTAAGTTGAAATTTGAAATGAAAATATTAAATAACAAATTTAAAACATTGCCAAAAATGTATAAATTGCTTATGGAATGGCATTTGAAAGATGAAGTTAAGTCGGTTATGATACATTGGGCCAAAGACTTTGGTTATAATATACAGCTAACAGACTGGGAGAAATCATGGAAAGAAGGAACAAAATTTACTGCATGCAATGCTTTGAAAGAAAATGTAATGAAAATGATGTATAGATGGTATATTACACCAATGAAATTAGCTAAAATGTATAAAATAAGCAATAAATGCTGGAAATGTAAGGAAAAGGAAGGCACTTTTTATCATCTGTGGTGGGAATGTAAGAAAGTGAAAGGCTTCTGGAAAATGATTTATAATGAGATGAAAGTTGTTGAAATATACATTTGTTGAAGAAGAAAAAAACCAGAAGCATTTTACTTGGTATTGTAGGCAATGACATTAAAAGACAAGATAAAAAACTGTTTTTATATGCGACAAGAACTACCGATGAAAGAGGAATGGCAGATGAAATTGATGGACTATGCAGAATTGGATAAGATGACAGGGAGAATTTGAAACCAGCAGGACCAGAAATTCTTGAAAGATTGGAGTAAATTACGAGTTATCCGAAAGTCAATTGTAACCAACCGACTACGCTTGTAGGACTACAAGAAGTTTTGTAAGGAGAACTATATGAAATATTGCATAAAAGTTTTATGAGAATGGATTTTAAGTTATGGATTATTAAAAGTAATAGTTAGGATAACAAATGTAAGATTAAGAGATGAGGTTTGAAAATCATTAGACATTGTTGATGGAACTCTCAGGTTAAAATAGCCAAAATGTTGTATAAGATGAGATGAGATGATATGTTCTGTTTGGAAAATATGTGTAAAAACTAATACAAATGTTTATTAAAAAAAGGAAAATAGGAAATGATACTCCACAAGATGGAACCTGCAAACAAAATTTAGAGGGAGCCTTTTCTTATTTGTTCTTGTGTCTTCTTTCTTTTAGTCCCTGTGTTTCCCCCCCACTCTGAGAGCCAGCTTGCATATGTGTGGTATTCAGGTGATTGCTAGAATATCAAGGGATCTCTTGCCTCTATGAGTGAGTCCTGGGTCTATGCACACATGCAGCCATGATTTGCTTTTCGGTTACTTTTTTTTTTATAAAAAAAAAGGCTGCAGTCTCACAACCAATCTTAAATGAGTTTGTTTTCCAACCTACAGAAGATGTTTCTAGTGATCCTTCATCCATATGCTGTTAAATCCCTGCTTTTCTCATGTGTGCTTTTTAAATGCACATTGGAGGAAGATTAAGAGGGTTAATAAATGAAAACAAAAATAGTTTGTGGACAAAGGAGAAAAAGATAAGGCATTCATATATACATAAAGAAGAGTTCTTTCAGATATTTGTACTTTACCTCTCCAAGGTGCCTTCAAACAGAACATAAAAAATCATGCAATTAAAAAGCCCTCAAAAATAAAGCCCTGGTTAATAAATACCAAATAAGCAATAGCAGAAGCAGGTCCACAGCAGCCATAGGCCTTCTAAAAAGGTCAGTTTTGCAGCCTTTCTGAATAGTCACAAGAGCAAATTAGCTTCAAGTCTCATCAGGGAGGGAATTCCAGTTTGGGGGACAATTCTGGTAAATAGCCTGCATGGTTGGCATGACGGTGCGGGCAGAATGTGTTGCTGACCTGTCTTTGCAACACTAATGTCGCTGCTAGCTCCTGAGAGGGGGAGGCGGGAGGTGTGGGGAGCTCAAGCAATCCAGTGTTCCAGTTACCACAGACCTCCTCAGGCCTCAAAACACACACACACACACACACACACACCACACACCATATTGCCACCACCAAAGGTACGGCCCTGCACATTCCTACATATGCCCTCAGCTCACATGGTGCAAGTACAGACAGAAGGGTGAACCTTGTACAATGGAATTGCATCTTACGTGCATTTAACTTGCACAAATTCAGTTATGCACACTCGACATCTGCAAAAAGCACTCAGCAAACCTTTTGTTTTCTTTGTTCCTCCTTCCTTTTCCTGGGATCCCATCCTCCGGTTTAAGGATCTGTTCCAGCTTTTTTATTCTGCCTACCTTCATCTCTCTCTGCTCCCCGATGTCCTCCTCCTCCTGTTTTTTATCCTTGGCCTCCAGGCTTGGAGGTGTAGGAGTGGGGGCTGGCAGCGGAGAGAGAGGGAGATGGGGAATGTGAGGTTTCCCCACCCTCTTACCAGCCTGCACCCCTTGCGCACAGACTCCAAAGCCAAACCCGCACATAAGAGGCGGTTCCACTGTGCTGTCACCAACACCATCAATTTACAGTACAGTGGAACCTCGGTTTATGAACACCTCGGTTTATGAATTTTCGGTTTATGAACACTGTGGACCCATCTGAAACGGATTAATTCATTTTCCATTACTTTCAATGGGAAAGTTCGCTTCAGTTTATGAACGCTTCAGTTTATGAACAGACTTCTGGAACCAATTACACCCATGCTTCAGTTTATGAACACTTCAGTTTAAGTACTCCGCGGACCCATCTGGAACGGATTAATCCACTTTCCATTACTTTCAATGGGAAAGTTCGCTTCAGTTTATGAACGCTTCAGTTTATGAACACCGCGGACCCATCTGGAACGGATTAATTCATTTTCCATTACTTTCAATGGGAAAGTTCGCTTCAGTTTATGAACGCTTCAGTTTATGAACAGACTTCCGGAACCAATTGTGTTCATAAACCGAGGTACCACTGTATTAGTCATCTTCTACACAATCACCTTAAGGTGATATACAATAATACAGGGGGAGTTAAAAATGGGGGGGGGAGCAGATACATTTAAAACAAAAATAATACCATACAAAATAAAACACTCATGACATAAACCCATTCATTCAACTGGGAAAGCTTATCGGAGCAAGAAAGTCTTCAATTGTTTCTGGAAAGTGTAGACAGTGGGCGCCTTTATTTCTTGACAGGGAAACTTCCAAGCAGGTGCTGGGATCACATCCATCCTATGCTCAGGTTGTGTGTAAAGGTAAAGGTAAGGTAAAGGGACCCCTGACCATTAGGTCCAGTCGTGACCGACTCTGGGGTTGCGCGCTCATCTCGCATTATTGGCCGAGGGAGCCAGCGTATAGCTTCCAGGTCATGTGGCCAGCATGACAAAGCCGCTTCTGGCAAACCAGAGCAGCACATGGAAACGCCGTTTACCTTCCCGCCGGAGCGGTACCTATTTATCTACTTGCATTTTGACGTGCTTTCAAACTGCTAGGTTGGCAGGAGCTGGGACCAAGCAACGGGAGCTCACCCCGTCACAGGGATTTGAACCGCCGACCTTCTGATCAGCAAGCCCTAGGCTCAGTGGTTTAACCACAGCGCCACCTGGGTCCCCTCAGGTTGTGTGTATATGTAAATAAAAACCAAAAGACCCCACTGTTATGTATTGTAGTTTTCCCTCAGGTCCTTGGCAGTTGTTTTAGGAGGGAACTTTGAATTATGTTTGATACATTGTTTGAGCCAGCAGTCTATAAAAGCAGGCCGGCTCAGCAGTTCAGTTCAGTTCTGTTCCAGCTTCAAAATAAAGAGCTGCTTTTGATGAATGGCTGTCGTCTACCCACTATTTTACACTGGCGACGAAGGTGGGAATTTGATGGACATGAGAGCACAGCCAGATTCGGACGCTCACTGAGCGGAATCACTGAGCTGAATCATTGAGCTGAATCACTTCAGAGCTGACCATTCTGGTTAGAGCACTGTGTTCCATCTATCGCCCTCCATGTCGGCATCGGCATGGCTTCACTCGTGTCTCTACCGCCATTTGCTGCAGCCTTTGAATCCTGGGACTCTTACCTAGCTCGGTTCGACTGCTACCTCCAAGCAAACAAACTGACCAGGGTCAGAAGCTCTTCTTCAGCTTCTGTGGGCCTGAAGTGTTTGAGACGGCTCGAGCTTTGGTCGCGCCTCTAGCAGTCCAGACAACGCCATGGGACATTGGGACACGCTTAAAGAAAAGCTCTGAAACCACTACGCTCCCAAGCCATCCAAAATTGCAGTCCGCCATGTGTTCTACCACCAGAACCAGGCAGAGGGGGAGTCAATTAACCACTACTGCCTCCCTCTGAAAGGCCGCAATGCACTGTGAGTTCCGAGACTTAGACGATGCCCTGATGGATCGAATCATCTGTGGGGTCCGGGACAACCGTCCGCAATGGCGTCTCCTCGCCAAGCCAGACCTAACGCTGCAGAAGGCCATTGAGGAGGCCGCGGCCTTGGAAGCTGCTGAACTCTCCTCCCAGGAGATCCGCAAGGCCAGCAGCTCGTGGCTTGCTAGGAAGACAGTCCCAGTGCATCATGAAGAGGCCAGCAGTGACAAGGATTCCTCCAGTGAAGACGATGACGTGCACCAGACGAAGCGTGAGCGCGGGAAGTTTAAACAGAAGTCCAAGGGCCAATCAGAATGCGCCGGCTGTGGAGGCAACCATTCCCATGCCAAGTGTCGGTTCAGAGATGCCATCTGTTGGCGATGTTCCAGAAAGGGCCACATTGCTAAGGTCTGTCGATCGGCTCCATCCAACACACCCCCTTCGCCATCTCGCAAGTCCAAGTGTTCACTCCGGTCTGTCAAAAGACTCTTCAGTGATGGATATTCCCAAAAAATTCTTCTAAGATTTGGCAGTCACAGAATTCCAACCGAAATTTTAGGGGGAAAGACTCATTTCACCCAGAAAGGAATCACCCCACATCAACACTTTGACGATATATTACTTAGACCATTGATTGTATCCAAAAGACTGAACAGGATGAACGAGACCATTTCATCTGAAGCCGATGTCTGTCCTATCCCCGAGGAAGAACGCAATCAAAGGGAGAAATTGCTATCAGTAACCCGGGATACTACACAAGAAAAATCTAAACTGCCAAACTACACTATAGTAGCATCAAATGACAGCTCCGTCCTTGACCCAGCATATTGGACAGTCCCAGAAGAAGAAGACCTGCTAAGTAACTTTACCAAATTACCGGACAAAGAGCAAATAGGTATACTTAGCAAACAGATGAAATTACAGTCTAGGTTGACTAAAATACACCAGCATGGTCAACAAAAAGTAGAAGAAATAATACATAATCAAACCTTGTACCCATTAGCTCTCTCCCCAAAATGTATAGCTGAAAAGAGAGCTACCAATGGAACCTTCAAATGTATAGATGCAGAGCTCCAAACCCAGTCCCCTTTAGAATATGACATGGCGAGGAAGAACCCTAACAACGGGACCATAAATTCCTGGCTGAGCTACCAAATATTAGCTCCAAATGAAATAGGTAGCCCTCCTCCAAGAATTATAAAGGAAACCACTATGGTTGAACAACAGACGGTCATCGACAGAGCTGACGTTCTGAGCTCAACATCAAACAAGATCAAAGAAATGGAAAATAGACCCAATGTTCACAATTGTCCGACAACTACAGAAACCCTGCAGGAAAAGGTATAACAGAAGAAGAAGGCCAAGAAAGGGAGGGAATTTTAACTTCCCGTACCTCTAAAAAGAGGATCCGCTGATACGCTCCCCTCTGAAAACAGTGGCAAATGGCTGTATTTATGTAAGACAAAATCCTTCTCTGAGCTCAATAACTGAACTAGACTGACTAAACTCTGCAAACTCTGCAAATCAGCCCCAAACTCAAAAACAGACTTTACGCTTGCTGTCCTGGAACATCGCAGGGTGAGGAAACAAAGGCAGAGACCCTGGCCTAATGAATTTTCTCAAAGACTTTGAATTAATATTTCTACAAGAAACATGGACAACTAGAGACATCAAAATAATAATAATAATAATAATAATAATAATAATTTATTTATACCCCGCCCATCTGGCTGGGTTTCCCCAGCCACTCTGGGCGGCTTCCAACCAAATATTAAAAACAGTACAGCATCAAACATTAAAAACTTCCCTAAACAGGGCCGCCTTCAGTTGTATTCTAAAAGTAAAATAGTTGCTTATTGCCTTGACATCTGCTGGGAGGGCATTCCACTGGGCTGGTGCCACTACCGAGAAGGCCCTCTGTTTGGTTCCCTGTAACCTCACTTCTTGCAATGAGGGAACCGCCAGAAGGCAGTTTAATACGAATACATTCATCCTCCATTTCTTTTGTATTCCTTGATCTTTTCCCTTAAATGCTATTTCTACTGGGTTATGTTCAGCTAGAGTTTTAGGTCTTATCTCCACTTTTTCTATTCTATTGGCTAATTCTTTAGGGATCCATATGCTATCGATTCAACTTGCTGATTGATGTATAGATGAAAAATATGTATAATCTTTTTGAATAGGATGTTTGACTCTCCATGAATCTAGCAATCCTAGATTATCCAGCATTCCTAAGAATTTTTTCGGTAATTTATTATCCCTCCCCCCCCTTCATTTCCTTTTGTTTTATCCAGTTCTGGGTCTATAACACCATTCAAATCTCCCAGAATGATTATCATTTCATCTAAATACAGTGGTACCTCGGTTTATGAACACAATTGGTTCCGGAGGTCTGTTCATAAACTGAAGCAAACTTTCCCATTGAAAGTAATGGAAAGTGGATTAATCCGTTCCAGACAGGTCCGTGGAGTACTCAACCTGAAGCGTACTTAACCCGAAGCATGGGTGTAATTGGTTCCGGAAGTCTGTTCATAAACTGAAGTGTTCATAAACTGAAGCAAACTTTCCCATTGAAAGTAATGGAAAGTGAATTAATCCGTTTCAGATGGGTCCTTGGCATTCGTAAACCGAAAATTCGTAAACCGAGGTGTTTATAAACCAATTTTCCACTGTATTCCAATAATTTATTTTCCAATCTTTTAAAGAATTCTACCTTACTCCCATTTGGTGCGTAAACTCCAGTCCAAATCCATTGCTCTCCTTCTACTGTTGTTTTTACTATTACAATTCTTCCCTCATCATCTCTCCATAGTAACTCTGGTTCCCATTTTTCTTTAATATAAATCACTATTCCCTTCTTTTTCCTTTCTTCTGCCGCAATAAATTCCAATCTCAATTTATTATTTTTTTAGTAACCTTTCATGTTTTTTATTAATATGCGTTTCTTGGAGACATGTGACATCCCAATTTTGTTTTTTCAATATATGGGTTAATCTTTTTTTCTTTTTGTTATTTAAACCATTTATATTCTAAGAAACAGCCTTCAATGTCATTATTTAATATTATCAATTTTTTTAAAAAAATTGGTCTGGAAATAGATATGCAGCCTTATCAGCTACTATGGGTCCTTTAAGTTGCTCCAGGCAGGACAAAGATAGTCAAAACGACACCGGGGTTGAGTTCCAGAGAAAGAATTTAATTTCTTATTAATAAGAGACTCAAGGTGGTTAGTTCCACAACAAGAGTAAAGAAATACAAATTGCAAAGCTCTCTTATACCCTTCTTTTGGGCTCTTTCCCCCTCCCTGTAAATGTGCGCACGCAAGGGGGTCACACACGCAAGGGGGTCACTAGTACACGTCCTGTGTGTAAACACATGCTGGCTTAGGCAGGGGTAACATAAACAGGGTTATAGGGGGCAATGCTGATTTACGCATCTTCCCCCCTCCTTCACATCGTCTATGCATATTGTCAATTACTGTCGAATTCATATCTCTGGGTGTAGACTCTAAACACATGCTGGCTCAACAAAGCCTTTAGCCTTCAGTTTAAGCGTCAAACTAGCACTTCCAGCAGCCTTGAGTAAGACTACGCAGCTGATAAGTCCTTCTGTGTTCCAGACAGGGCCAGCTCATCCAGCCTTGAGCTGGGCATCCTGTTCCTTTTGCTTTGCACTTTGACACACTTTGGTGCAGAGACACAGAGGCACTGAAAAGCATTTTAGGGGAAAAAGCATCCCAGGAATATGGGGCTAAGCCACACAGTCAGAATTATACAATGCAGGCAATGCAAACTTATAGGATCCGATTTGGCTCAATAATACAATTAGCAAATCACTCCTCCACAGATATAATACAGGAAAATGAGAGGTGGAGAGTGAAAAGTGAAAGGTGAAAGGAGAAGGAAAGGAAAAGTTCTGTTAGAAAAAGTTCTTTAGTTTCTTTCCTTAAGTGAGGGTAGGGGTACTGGCAAATGAAAGAGAAAGTTCCTTTACTCTTGTTCTTTCCCTTCCTCCTTTTCTTCCTCCTCCTCCCCCTCTTCTTCCTCGCCTTCTGTGCCAGGTACGGTAAGTTTGTGGTGTCTTCTTCCTCTTCGTCTATGTCCCTTTGGTAGTCTATTGTTTTTGTTTTGTCTCCTCCGAGCTGCTGCGCATATGTTCTCCAGAATCTTTCCGCCTCTGCTCCAGACTTGAACTTTCTTCTTCTGCCTTTGAAGGAGAAGGACAGTCCTTCCAAGTATTCCCAGCGAAAATAGATTTTCCTCATCTTCAGAGCTCTCGTTAGAAATTGATAGTTTTTCCTTTTTTGGAGCAATCTTGGAGGAAATTCTTTCATAATTATTATGGTCGTTCCATCTATTTTTAGCTTCTTTTTTCCTTTAGTTTGAAGAATTCTATCTCGCAGCCATCTTGTGGTAAAGGACACCAAGCAGTCCCCCGGCCATTTGTTTATTTTTGCTTTCTTTGAGTTGACCCGGAATATTCTTTCTTTTCTCGCTTCCCCGTCAGTTTTTTCCAATTCTAGCCATTTTGCTAGCTCTTCTATTATCCTTTTTTCTATGTCTTCATTTTGCACTTCGGGTATATTTCTAAATCTTAATGTCTTTTCTCAAATCTGCATCTGCATCATCGCGAGCGCATCATTATCAGCTTCTTGAATAATCTTGTTGTTGTTTAGTTGTTTAGTCGTGTCCGACTCTTTGTGACCCCATGGACCAGAGCACCCCAGGCACTCCTGTCTTCCACTGCCTCCTGCAATTTGGTCAGACTCATGTTCGTAGCTTCGAGAACACTGTCCAACCATCTCATCCTCTGTCGTCCCCTTCTCCTTGTGCCCTTTATCTTTCCCAACATGAGGGTCTTTTCCAGGGAGTCTTCTCTTCTCCTGAGGTGGCCAAAGTATTGGAGCCTCAGCTTCAGGATCTGTCCTTCCAGTGAGCACTCAGGGCTGATTTCCTTGAGAATGGATCATCTTATATTCTTCCAATTCCTTCTTCATTCCCTCCATTTCCTTCCTTAATTCTCTCTTTTCCTTAAACAAATTCCTGATACTATTTTCTATTGATTGAGCCCTTGTATAATTCAAGTGAGCAATATATCTTCCACAATGACCAAATCAGATTAAAAGATGTTGAGAGACAAAACATTGTGGCAGCTGCAAATAGAGTTTGCTCCCCCATGTTCTATGATTTAAATATCTTAGATAATAGTGTCAACTATGTTACAAACCTAATAATTCCAGCCCAACATAGGGCATTTATGCTGGCCCGACTGAATGTCTTTCCCTCGGCATTTGTCAGGGGTAGATATCGGAACACTCCCAGAGACAAGATATACTGTAGATGTTCTCTGAATGTGCTGGATACTGTAGAGCATATTCTCTTTCATTGTCCACTCTACAGCATGCTACGTGAGCATGTGCTGCCCCTGCTTCTGGGTGCTCTGACACCGCAGCATGGCGGAAATGTTGGATTCTGTCTGTCTGACATTGACCAAAAGGTGACCGCGGGAGTAGCTGAGTTCTTGGCAGCAGTGTCTCAAGGAGTAGTTTAATAGGAAGAAATCTCAGATTACACACACACACACACACACACACACACACACACACAGACAGACACACAATTAGTGTATGCAGTTTACTGTTGCTTCCTTGTATGCATTTTAAATACTTTTGTATGTGACTCTTTTTCTCGTGGTTCTATTTGCAAAATGCATAATAAAGGTTTGATAGTCAAGGCTGAACTTTTATAACATGTTCCTGCCCCACAAAGCGACGGTAGCCGAGCCTCTCCACCGACTCCTCAGCATGAAGACACCTTGGTCCTGGGGTCATCAGGAGATGGCGGCCTTCAACGCAATCAAGGCTCTCCTTTCATCGGACAGTGTGCTGGTACAGTACAGTGAAGCCAAACCTCTGCCGTCCTCAGTCATCGTTTTCCAGATGGAAGGGAAGCACCGCTTGCCTACTTTTCCAGGACGCTATCTCCAGCCAAACGGAATTACAGCCAGCTCAACAAGGAGGCACTGGCACTTGTGGCTGGAGTGAAGAGGTTCACTGGCCTTCATTCCAAGGAAGCCAAGCCCTGGGCAAAGTGCTTGGGACCCCTGGAGTCTCCCCACTCAGAGACTGTGGTGGTGTGTAACTCACACGGAACCCCCTATTTCTGGTATGTGGGCTCAGGTCAAATGATAATGGCATATGTAAGGCTCAGATACGACTGTTGGAGAGTACTGAAGTGGAAGCATTCTAGTTTGCAGTCCAGTCACTGGGTGACATTTACTCCACCTGAGAAATGCTTCAGCTTTGGTCAGAGCCTGGAAAGCCTGTTGCAGTGGGGCAGAGGCACAGCAGAGTCGAGGGAGAGAGTGGGGCAACAAGAATTAATCTGAGCATGTATAGTTCATAACATATGGGTCAGATTACAGCCACTTGAGCTCATCAGACAAAATTCCATTTTATCAGGCAAAGAAGTCAACATCTAAGCGTGGAAGTGCAGCAGCAAACCTAATTCAATGTGTATTATTTTCTGCATATAAAACACCTTTAGTCAATAAACTATCCATAATAAAATAGAGGCTTCAAAACAGCACTCAAACTATTTAAGTTTCTTTTTTTCGTTCTCCACATATTCCCTATTTTATAGATTGACTGAAGACTATATTTTTCTCCTGTTTTCCTTAATTTTCTTATTGTTTTTAAAATCCATCTTGTGCTATTTCCATCAGACATCACATGCTGAATGAAAATTGGACTTGGCTGCTTTTGTTTGTTGTGACTTTAATTTTAGTTTAGTTTTAGCTTTCTAATATATGAAAGTATACATATGATATGTATGCTTCCAGAAAAGCTCCTATTTAAAAGCTTGTTAATGAAAATTATGTAAAGCCTCCTTTGAAATGCGCCTCTTCACATCACAAAGGGAGCACCGTAAGGTGGGTTTTAGTTAGTGATATTGGCTTCCCAGGTGTTGGCCATTTATAGGCCAGATTAATACATCAAAAACACTAATAAATAATATGTGACACCATGATGAAAATAAGTTTTGAATCCGTGGCTTCTGTAAAAAACCCTTTCATCTTGAGCAGAGTATGGTGCAGTTTGCTTCTCTAGATCAAAGTCCAGCGGTCCATGAGCAGATGCTCATTTTTATCTTGGCTATGAGGTCCCAGTATAGTCAGGGAGAACAAGCCTGGCTTCTAGTCTTCTTTCTTGGTCAGAGTGGCTGAGGAGGAAGTACAAAGGGCCCCCAGCAACATTTATTGGTGAATGTATTACAACAATTGCAATTAAACACCTTTGCGGATCAGGATCCTTCACAGTGATGCATCATTGCTTCCTTACAATAAGATGACACCACCAGCCCCCCCCCACTGGTGGCTGGTTCTGCTCTTCAACATTACATGGACACGTGTGTTCTGCTAGTGAGCCTGTTTTGCCTGGATCACATAATGATACAGTGGTACCTCTTGTTACGAATTTTTAGCTTACAAAGGCGGCAAACCTGGAAGTGTTTACTTCTGGGTTCACCATGCGCACATGCACATAAGTAATCTGCATGCTTCGCGCATGCATGATTGTGCCACACGCATGCACAGAAGAGGCACTCTAGTTGCATACTTTTTGGGGTGTGAACGGCACCCCAAAATGGATTAAGTCCGCAACGAGAGGTACCACTGTACAGTCATGCCTTGGAAGTCAAACAGAATCCATTCCGGAAGTCCGTTTGATTTCTAAAACATTCAGAAACCAAAGCACAGCTTCTGATTGGCTGAGTTGGTTCTATCACCTCCTTTGGGCCAGCCTGTAAAAGGCCCCATACAACCCGGAAAGCAGGTTCTCTCTCCATAGGAGAGAGCATGGGTTGCAGCAGGGCTAACAAGACGACCCAGGGCTTTGGGGGCGGGTCTGTTTGGATGATCTTTGGCTTTGATTGGAGGTTTGATAGTTGCTGGGGATTTTTGCCTGTTGCAATTTGTTGATTGACAGCCCTTGCTATGTTTAAACCGAAGGAGCAGTTTGTGCTATCTCTTTGCTGCTTGCTTCGAATCTCCCGCCCACCCTCCGCTTTCTTTAGGCCCCTTTGCTTTGACCTTGCAGTGCCTCTCATGGTGGTCACCTCTATTCAGGGGCCTGGTAGGAATTTTGCCACTTGGCTGATTGGCTGTTGTCAGGTGGTTTTTGCCTACCATGCTGCAATTAGTCACAACTTGTAAGGTTGCGGTTAGTCATTGGTTCAAATAAATTGGTTGAGGGGTACAGATTTTGGCTGGGCCTGACCCTCATGTGATTGCTGCTGCCATATAGAAGTATTCTGTTAAAGGAATCCCGGGCTCCACATGTTTGTCTGTTTATCCCGCTAGGGGTCAGGACCACGCATGAGCCTCGGGGAGCATCTGGGGAGAGGACAAAGAAAGGCTTGGGCCCCCTGCCCCGTCCTCTCTCAGGGGGTGCTTACTTACTGACTCCCCTACTAGGCTAGAGGGAGCCAGATCTGTCCCAGGTGGGAGACAGATGGCTGGGAACCAATGACTAAGCAACCACTCACATTTTGATTGTACTTTAATAAAAAAGTTGTGGCCAAATTTTAATGCCAAAAACCTTAACAAAAATTATGGTGTCTGTGTGAGTTATTGGGGGGGGGGGTTCCTCTTGGTGCCTCGGCACACAAAAGCTCTGCCAGTCAACATGAAGAGGATGCAAGGGAGGCAGTGACATATGGCTCCTTTGCTCCTTTGACTGCCACTAGGTAGGCTCAATAATGAGCTGGACAGTATCTATTTGAACCCAGTGCAGGAGGAGGAGCTAGTGCAGAAGCTCATGACCCTCAAGCAAGGGAAAGGGACCGTGGCGGATTATTGGTCGAGTTTCCAGATGTATGCCTGACAGTTGGGATGGGAAGGAAAGGCCCTAATTGCCCTCCCTATTCAAGGTGGGGCTAAATGATGAAATTCTGGATGAACTAGCAAAAATGCTGGCAATGGCTGCCTTAGAGGAGGTAGGGAGAGCGGCCCTCCAGCTAGACTTGAGATTGCAGACGTGAGACAGAGTACGTCATGGACAAGTGAGGCCTGGCGTTGTCAGAGCATATGCACCAGTAAAGGCAGTGAGCAGCTCTGCAAACCACATGGTGCGGCAGTGCACAGCCAGGAAGAACCGGGGAGTCTTATCAGGGACAACCTTGGCACCGGGTCCAGAGCATGCGGAGGCACTGCCAGGAAACGACTTGCCTCAGCCCATCCAGGAGGCCATGGGCTGGGAGGAAAAACCACAGATGGGCCTCCACCAGGACCAGTCATTCAGGAATTACAGTAAATGCTACGCTACGACTCCCGGGGGGGGGGTGCAGCGAGCAAGTATGTATGCTCATAGATTCTGAAGCTTCCACAGATTTCATGGACATGAACTTAGTAGAGCAGCTGGGATTGGCCAAGCAGAAGTTGGAGCACCCCTTGGAAGTAAGGAACGGTTTTGGTTTAAGTACGGACTTCCAGAACAGATTAAGTTCATAAACTGAGGTACCACTGTAATGATATGCAGTTCCTTGAAATCTGTTAATGACCACTCCACAAATTAAATTGTATTGCTTTGCCATCCCCCCCCATTCAATGTCCTTCATTAATATTATTTGCACACACTCTCCTGTCCCATTTGCCTCATCTCATGTTTCCTGCTTGGCAGGGGGTTGGACTGGATGGCCCTTGTGGTCTCTTCCAACTCTATGATTCTATGATCTAGCAACCTCACAGAATATTTTCTTTGCCTGCAGGACACAGACATCTAAAGGAACAGCATCCTTTGCTCTTCAGGTTAGCCTTTTCCTTGATAGGGTTATCAAGTGTTAATACCTGAAACTCTCTGCTTGAAGACAGACGCTTCACCTTTTAACACCCAGTGCTTTTTTTCTAAAAAAATGTTTAGGGCACTCTCATTTTCCTACTCATATAATGCTGCCCCTCAATGAGGTCAAACTTTGATTCACAAAATGTTTAGGGATATGCATATTCCTGCGTCCCCCCCCCCAAAAAAACCCCTGCTTTTGCCTATGTTCCCCAGACCCACTGACTCAAGATCACATTTTTCTTTTCTAGGGTGAAATTCTACAATACTTCCCCATAAAAAAATACTGACTTACTTATTCATTATTTCAAATTCATAATCCATCTTCCCTCACTCAAGGAGGCACAGGATGTTTCACAATACAAAAAACACCTAAGAGCAATTTAAAACAACAATATAAGAGATTGCAGACAGCAGTTAAAACAAGCAGTGCAGCAGCTTCATAAAGCTATTGGCCAAAAGCCTGGATTGCTTTTCTTAAGGCAATTTTCCCTGAATGCAGGTAAAGATTTATTTATTGTGCTTTTTTCATCTTTTGGCAATGCATGCTGCTGAATGTTGACAGCAGTGGAGAGAATCTGCATCCCCCCCCCAAAGGTCATCTGAAAGTTTGCTGTGTGATGCCAGTGTAGCGCCCACAGACAATGAGAGTGAGTGGACCTGACTTAGGAGCTTGCTCAGAAATCAAGAACAGTGATGAGACGTATGGGGTGAAAAGATTGTCAGAAGGAGGCTTCCGGTTCAGCGCCAGCGCCGATCGGCGGGGTCCCGTCTCGTCTCCGAGACGGCCCGTCTCTGCTAGGAGTGGGGAGGGCAGCGAGAGCGACGCTGCGCCCCTTAGAACCTCGGGAAGAGCGTCCCGGGGGCGATTTTGCTCGGCAGAGCCCCAATCCAGACTCCCCAACTCTCCGGCAAGCTCTAATAAGAGCTCCGGAGCGAGGAGGGTAGAAGTCGCGGGGGCCATCTTGAGCGACAACGTTACCCTAGCGGAGAGAAGCTTCAAGCCGAAGGCGGAGAGCGCTGGATTCTTCTGAAAAAAACGATTGGAAATAAGAGTGTAAGTAATCTCACGATTTGGATTATAAAACAATTTGGATTTGGGAGAGAGGGGAAAAAAGAGGAAGCCACACCCCCCCCACCGGCAACTTAAGAGACAGTAAATAGAAACCCGAAGCCGTAAATAGAAGATTTCAATTTAAAAGGTTCCCTCAAAGGCATCAAAGAGGACCTCCCCTAGATGCAGGGTAAAAGGGGAGAAAGACTGTGGTTGTGAATACCCTGCAGAAAGAGGTTAAGATCAAGAAAGACTTTTCTTTTCCCCGGGAGCCGGCAGCCCAGACAAACCAGTGAGTTGATCAGGATCTATAAGTGGAATTTTATTTTTATTTCTATTTTTGGACTTTTTGGAAATCCTTTTTTTGGTTTATATGCTTTTGAAATGTGAGTTTGAACTTTATCTTTAATAAGACTTGGAGAATGCAGCCAGCTTGTTAAAATGGAGTCGAGAAAATAAACTGTGACCATTTTCCACCCCATGTGACAAGTTTTGACCTTGACAGGATTGAACTATGTCAACAAAAAGGTATTCGCCTGAGTTCCAGCGGACTGTTTTGACCTTAATGTGGGAAGTAAGAATAGAACTATGTCAAGAGGAGACACAACAGCAAGAGTTAAAGCAACAATTCCAGATGGTGATGGCAGAATATGACTTCTTAGAGGATGAAGCTATTGAAACTGAGGAAGACGAGTGTGAGAATGACAGTGATAGTGACAGTGATTTGGAGGATTTTGACAATGATGGGGACTGTGATTTGGAACGAAAAGATGAAAATGAGGACTGTGACAATATGATACAAAATGAAGCTCACCACGAAAAAAAGATGATTTTACTCTACAAAAAGTCAGGTGGAGTGCCCCTCCTTTGAGGGGGGTACGATTGGATTTACTGGAACTCCAGAATGCCCACAGGGAAGAGGAAAAAAATAAGCAGAGAAGAGAAGAAACTCAGGGGTGCTGTATGGAGGCCTGGATGGCAAAAAACTGTAAAAAGGGGGTGGGATGAAGGGAAAGTGAAGTTGTGATTAATAGGATGGATTACTAGGATTAAAACTGGACTGCTGACTACGGAACTTGCTGGATTGGGGGGTTTTAGCCGGAAATCGGGGATGAAAGGTTAGATTGGGAATAGTTATAGTTTTAAAAGTGAATTGATTTTGGGAAAAGGTGAAAATACGGAGGCTTATAGAGGGGGTAAAAATTAGGCACGGGAAGAAAAAATGGGAGTTTGATTTTTCAGTGATTTGGATATTAGGTGAAAATGATAATAGCCAAGGTTTAAAGTAGTATAAGGTATAAAGGTAATTATCTTATAGAATAAGAAACTGTTGAAGAGAATAAAAAAGGGATGAAAACCGGGGAAGGGGGGAGGTTGGGGAAGCCCACAAAATATGGTTTATCAATTATGAATGGAAAAAAGATTATTTTTGTTTTGTTTTGTTTTTCCTTTTTTGTCTTTTTTTTCTTTCTCTTTTTCTTCTTCTTTTTTATTTTTTTTTGGTATGAGAATAGATGGTTGGATGGATGACTTCCTGCGTACTGCCCTGGTTTCCTGGAGCTCTCTGGTGGCAGGGGGGGGGGGCTTTGGGGGCAGGGGAGGGGGAGGGGGACAGAAATCCAACCATAAAATGGACCATCTCTGACTGTTCACCTGCGTGGGATACTTCTGTGGCAGGGGAGGTCCCATGGAGGGGGGTGGGAAGAAGGTGGAAAAGGTGTTTATGTATGTACCATTTTTTGTAATTTGTAAAATCAATAAAAATTATGTTTTAAAAAAAAGAAAAGATTGTCAGAAGATCAGCATCAAAGACAGCAGGTGACTTCGGAGATCTTGCCTGCAAGGCAGGAGATTGGTTTCTGTGTGAGCAGGTGGGTTTCGATGGAGCTCGTTCTTTTGCTTGCTTCAAGCAACGTTCATTACGTCTCTCTCAGTGCCCTAAGTCAGCCAGCCACCACTCTGTGCAGGCACAGAGTCAGAAAAGGTGGCTAGAAGGAAGTGGCCTCTTCTGTTTGGCAGGAGAAGCAGACATGTGTCTTTGGTGACTGGGCAAAGCTGGGACCTCACTGCTGTGTGTGGCTGGCAGCAGTAGGCATGGAGGAAGGATGGAATCATAGAATGGTAGAGTTGGAAGGGACCCTGAGGGTCATCCAGTCCAACCCCCTGCAATGCAGGAATCTCAACTAAAGCATCCATGACACATGGCCTTCCAGCCTCTGACACAGGTCTTCGCGGCCTCCCACAAAGTTACATGAGAGTGACTATTTGTGGTGAAGTATTTCTGAATCTTGTGCCAGAGTTGTCAAGAATGATTTGGTTTTGGTTTTTTAATAGTATGAAATGTCACCATCTTTCATCGTTAGTAACCTTGAGGTATGATCAGAAATTCTGATGGATCCCCATTTTGCGTCTTTAAGATGCTATTTCTCCTCTACACCAAAGTGAGGATGTGCTGAGTGTGAGCCTTGCTCTTTCTTTCACTCTTTTCCCTCCCAGCTGCTGTTGCCACTTCTGTTCTTGCATTGCACTTATCCTCTGAGTCAAAAATACTCCAGCAGAGAACAAGGAATGAAGACCCCAGAGAGTCACGGCATGTCTGTTATATAGGAGTGAGAATATCTGGGACTTCGCTGCCTGTAGTAATTGAGAAGATCAGAGAGCCAATGATGGTTGTAGCAGCAGCAGCAGCAGCAGCAGCAGCAGCAGCAGCAGCAGCCTTAACCAAATTATGTTCTGGTCTTCCTTGGCAGTGCACATAGTTGCTCTGTGTGGAAGAATCTCCAGGTTACATTATCGTGTTGAAATACTTCCAAACAGTGCTCTTCTGAGCTGTGCTCTTAATCTTTTAAACACTTCGTGCCACCCCTGTTTACACTGATGAGACTCTCACTTGGTGCCTGTAAGTTCAGTGGTGCCTGTAAGTAGTATCATTCAGAGGCACCATCAGATCATAGGCTGACCTGCAAGTGAGTAGAGAGATAAGTTGGCACTTGGCAGGGTGTGAGTGAGGAGCAGAGTTGACCAACCATGGGTTGGAAAATGTAGTGCAACTGGGCTCAAAAGAGGAGGAAGCTGAAAGTGCAGGAGGAGCCAACAAGACCAGCTGTAGGTGGAGGGCTCAACCTCTTTCCTCACCCTGCCAGCATCCCAGGGGGTGAGACACCCATGAGGGTGGAGCAAGCCACCCATGGGGTGTGGAGCGAGCTGCCCATGGGGGGCTGCTTCCTGGGGGGAGGAGTCATGCCGCTTTGCCAGCAGCCTTCCGCCCTCCCTTCCCTCTTCCTTTTGGCAGCTTAGGGAAGGCTCCCCCCAGGGATGAGCAGTTTGGGATCCAGGGAATCAGTGGCTGGGCTTTGCTCAGCTTGGACCCTACTGGCTGAGCCAAGTTGGTGGATCTCAAGCTGGCATAAGCCCTGAAAAAGTGGCATTCTGGGGGTGTGAAGTGACGGGGGGGGGGCTTAGGTTGGACCTTAAGCTTGTTCAGCTCAGTCATGTGACCTGGCAACCTGGACTAAATGAAGCCAGTGACAAGGGTGGTATGACTGAAACATGGCATCAAAGGCCTGTTTTCCCCTCTGCCAGGTTTTGGTCAGTAGCCTCACTGCCGAACAGAATTTCTTGTCTGCCTTAATTCAGACAGGTTTGCTTTCTGCCAGCTTCTTGTGTGCAGAACTGCTCCCTAAAAGATTGGAAGTTAACCACACATGTGTAATAAGAAGACCTACAATACAAGGTTGTGTTCTTTATTTTTTCTTTCAGATAAATCAACATATTTCTTCAAGTTTGGAATGCTGTTAAAATGAAGATAAAATCTACCTTAGACATTTGGTGGTCTGGTATTCTCTGACAAGAATTCTCTGAGAAACATGAGTGTATGGAATGGTTCTCTTTATGGAAGGGCAACATAAATGATCCCCAGAGTCCTTGCAAAAGGCAACTATTCTTATCATCATGACTTAAATAACTGTATTAGCTTTGATGCCAACTCTGGGCAACCCAGGTGGCTCACTATCCTAGTTAGTTACCATTCTGCTCCAAATCAAAAACAGTACTAAGGCTGTGATCTTATTTTACTGAATCACAATCATATTCTATTGAAACAAGTCATTGTTTTACTGATTTGCAAAAAAAACCCTATCAATTGAACACTCCCACAATCAATGTTTTTCTTGGACTGGGGTGCTGAGATGCAACACACATAGTTGGGGAAATGTTCAGAATTTGGGTTTCCTTAGCACAAAAATTTAGAACCTCACCCACTCACAATATCAACTCTTCTGCAAGAAGGCCAAGTCTACATTCATCTCTGCCTTCTGCTATCTGCCTTCATCATTTACATCTATACACTATGCATTTATGATGAAATATACTTTCCCCTTTTGTACCCATTCTCTTTCCAAATACTTTTCTTTGCAAGGCTCTATTAGCTGTTCCACAACTTGATGTGCTACTCACTGTCTGCTTAACAGATTTTCTATTATCTTCTTTGTTTTGCCAGCAACAACAACAAAAGCAACTGAAACAGACCATAAAAAGATGCCAAAGAGGGGGAGTTCCTTTTGTGCCCAAATGCAATTCTCCAGGTTACTGCAAATGTCATTTAACTTTCCCTGTTTAATGTGGCACAGAAGTTTGATAAGCCCAGAAGCCCTGGCAAGCCTTCCTGACAGCTTGTCAAGCCTCAGGCAATGGTGCACCGATGCTCCAGCCCATCATTAATAATGAACTATTAGCCATTCATTTTTAATGAAGGATTCTTTTGATTCACTTGTTTTATTTTAAACAATTTGTGCTAAAAACAAAGAACCTCGAAGGAAAAGGGTCTGACACTATGCCTTTCAAAACACCTGAAAAACATAGAGAAACTCAAAACGGTGACTGGGGGGGGGGATGCTGCTGCTGTAATCGCCAAAGGAAATCAGAAAATGACTTGCATGCCCACACATTTATTGTTACAATTGATCGTTTAAATTTGTCTCTTGCCTTCCCGCATAAGCACTCAAGGCGGCTAACAACAGAAAAACACAATTACCATATTAAAGAAGAGTCTTGTGACATCTTAAAGGCAAACACATTTATTGTGACATAAGTTTCCATGACATGAACTTCATCAGATGCATTAAGCATTATGCTGAGTTGCAAGTACTTATGCACATGGTTGTGTCTTTGTGTGTGTGAAATGTGATAAAAGTGCAGTCAGTGATACTTATGATACTAACTTCAATAAAACAAAAGCCAGACTATCAAATAAAGAATGAAATAAAAGCTGCACATCTTCCAACATTTCAAAGATTAATATAGGGATGCTTAAGTACTTGTGAGCTTTATACCCCTATCCATAGACTAATAATTTACTGCCTGAGGGTGAAATTAGACATTTGACAGCAGATTCAGGGTCTCTGGAAATGGCTGGAAATTGCTCAGGTTGTGTGTGTGCTGCAGTTTGCAGAGGGCAAGATGACTAATCAAAATACAGTAAATATGTCTTGAGGAACCTGGTGAAGATGCAAGTGGTGCGGGAGACTGTGTGGCTGAGGTTGTCACCCGCTGCCCCCCTCCTGTGTAAATGGTGCCCTTCCACTTCCAATTTTGCTGCAGTTTGGCAACAACCAGGATCTTAGAATCATGTTTGCCATTGACTGTCTAGATCTTTAGTGTCTTCAGTTATTATTACACACTCTGAAAAGCTGTCCTCCACCAGCTGTGATCCATGAAGCTTGTCTGAAACAGGATACATCAGCATGTTTGCTTGTTTATAGGCATTTAAATCCACTCTTCACCCGGCATCCCCGGGTAGGTTACATACAGCTCAATACAATGAAACCATGGAACATCTTGCACCCCCAAAGGCCTCTGCACAAATATGCATCTTCATCTGACATTTAAATGTATACAGTGGTGGGAACAGATGCATGTGGGAGTGGGGCCACCACAGAAAAGTCCCTTTCATGTACCCCATGAACATCACATGATGACAGAACTGCCAGCAGGTCTCAACAACTGACTGGTCTGTACGGGAGGAGGTGCTCTTTTAGATTTGGGGGTCCTACATTGTTTATCAATGTAAGCACCTTGAATTGGGCTTGGAAGCACAGCAGTAGTTGCTGTGTGATATCTCCAAAGACAGCTGCACATAGAGCACATTACAATAGTTCTGTCTTAACATTATTGGAGCAGAAATCTCTGTAGACAAGTGATCTCTGTTCAGCAATGGCTGTAGTTGGTGAAGCACCCAGAGCTGGTAATAATAACTCCTAGGCCCAGAAATCACCTGGGCCTCAACCAACAGTCCTAAGTCAAGGAGCATCCAAAGCTACCATCTTGGTCTCTCCGAGGGAGCGCCACCCCATTCACAAAAGATGAGCTGCTCACTTCCTGGACACTTCCATCTTGTCCGGACTCCGTTTAAATGTATTGGCCCACATCTAGCCCTCTAGTAGCTGAAGTGCCTCTCCTGATTCAGTTGGCATGGAGGGGTAGAGAAGTGACGAATCATTCACCAACCGCTGAAGACACCACCTTGTGAATTCATATAAATACTGGATAAAAATACTGAGACACTACAGGTTTGCTCTCCCATGGTAGCTCCTCAAGCTACTTTCTGGAAACCACCTCGAAGGCAGAAGTGAAGCCAGTGCAATGTAATGGGCCCTTCTTTGAGTCGAGGAGGATACAGACGTCTGCAGTAGCAGAATCCACCAAGAGGTCAAGGAGAATCAACAGAGTAGTCCTCTGCTAACAAAGACCACCTGCTATGGCCATCAAGGCAGTTTGAATGCCATACCTGGGCTTGATCCTGAATTGAAAAGAGTCCAGTTTGCTTCTTCCAAACTGCGACCACTCATGCAAGCACCTTGCCTAAGAAAGGAATATTGGCAACAGGCAATAGTTGCTTAATATTTCTGGGTTCATTGAGGCCCTCTAAAAATAAGAGTTTTCTTAAGGAGAGGATGCCCCACTGACTCTTCAAGGGCTTATGGTACCTGCTGCTTCTGTAACAAAGCATTTGACACTAAGTCACCGAGTCCATACAGCCAGTGCATGGATTATAATCATAAACCCAGCATGAAAGATCAGATTTATGGATTAGGATGACTCTGTAACTTTGCAAAGGACCTAAAGCTTTTTCTTCTGGCAGCACCTGCTTGGTGGACACAACAGATCTGAGTACCTGCAGAAGTTAGGGCCATCTAATCTAGTAGCCATCACCATATCTTGTGGCAACAAATTCCATATGTTAATTATGCATTGTGCAAATAAGTACTTTATTCTGTCTGTTCTGACTTTAATGTCAGCCATGGCCACTGGGTGACCCAAGAGTTTGGTTCAAACTATTGTTGAAATGTATCTCACTTTATGTGCTACTCTGACCCCCTTTTCTTTTCCTATGATTTCCATAGCTGCCAAGTTTTCCCTTTTCTCACGAGGAAGCCTATTCAGCATAAGGGAATTTCCCTTTAAAAAAGGGAGAACTTGGCAGCTATGATGATTTCCCCTTTGCAGATGCTACTAGGTCAATTTTCTAGCTTTAACATTTCTTCCCTGTTTACCTTTAAAAGTTAACACTTATTATTTTTAAGCATTTTCTATAATCATATCTGACCTTTCTTCTCTCATATAAGCTACACAATCAATCAATGTTCTAGTAGCACAACATCCTCCCTGATAAATTAGAATATTTATGAATGTTCCATGACATCACAGCAATCCAGCAGCAGACAGCTTTTAAGCCTATTACTCTCCTAAATACTGACAATATATCCCCACCACCCCACATTTTAATGTAAATCCAACATGCAGCTCCTGATATGTTCACATCATCTTAGAAAGCAGTGGAAAACAGGAGTTAAAGAATAGGAGTGGAAAAGAGCGAGGGAGCCTATCTGTAACATATCTGTGCTGATGGGGAAAGTTGGTACCCAAAGAACTGTTTTTCCAAGTCAGAAACAAAATTTATAATTTCAATGGAATAAGGCTCATACTTTTTAGTAAACAATTTTTACCGTGATTTTTTAATCTGAGAATTGTCTCACAGGGAATATTTTCATTTTCCACTCTGCTGTGCATGAAAATGACAGATAAATTGGAAATTAGACTTCTTTGAGGGGGGGATAGCTGAAAAGATGAAAGGTTAAATACAAAATTTACTTTTACAGAACAAGATCCAGCATCATTAGTGTTGAAAGATAGATTATTATCTATTATTAATTCAAATAAAAAAATTCCTTCAGTAGCACCTTAAAGACCAACTAAGTTTTTATTTTGGTATGAGCTTTCGTATGCATGCACACTTCTTCAGATACTGTTTCAAGTGTATCTGAAGAAGTGTGCATGCACACAAAAGCTCATACCAAAATAAAAACTTAGTTGGTCTTTAAGGTGCTACTGAAGGAATTTTTTTTATTTTGCTTCGACTCAGACCAACACGGCTACCTACCTATAACTATTATTAATTATTTATTTAATTAATTTCTATACTCAGGGCGGTTCACAGAAAACATCAAATACATAAAACCAAAACAGATAAAGTCGCTCAGATTCGGGAAGAGGTAGTAGACTCCACCATGGGAGCAGGGCCAGGGCGAGGGAGTGCTAGAGCCCTGTCTAGTCAAATTGCGTGGGATCAGTTTCAATCTGTTACCTCCGAGGATGTGGACAGGCTGCTTGGACGAGTGAAACCAACCACCTGTCTCCTTGATCCTTGCCCATCCTGGCTTATAAAAGCTAGCCGGGAAGGGTTGGGCAATGGACTTTGCGGGTTGGTGAATGCTTCTCTCTGTGAGGGAGCCTTCCCACACCTGTTGAAAGAGGCAGTTATTAAACCGCTTCTTAAAAAACCATCTTTAGATGCGGCCAACTATCGCCCAGTCTCAAATCTTCCATTCTTGGGCAAGGTGATTGAGCGAGTGGTTGCTGAACACCTCGAGGCACGCCTGGAAGAAGCGGACAATTTTGATCCCTTCCAGTCTCATCATGGGACTGAAACTGCCTTGGTCGCACTGGCCGATGATCTCCAGCGGGCTAGGGACAAAGGTGAGAGCTGTTTCCTAGTTCTGCTGGATCTCTCAGCGGCTTTTGACACCATCGACCATAACATCCTTCTGGACCGTCTAGAGGGGTTGGGAGTTCGGGGCACTGTCATACAGTGGTTCTGCTCCTTCCTCCTGGGCCATGTTCAGAAAGTGGTGGTGGGGGATGAGTGTTCAGACCCCAGGGCTCTCACTTGTGGGGTGCCTCAGGATTCTGTCCTCTCCCCCATGCTTTTTAACATCTACATGCAGCCGCTGGGAGAGATCATCAGGGGGTTTGGGCTGGGTGTTCATCAGTATGCGGATGATACCCAGCTCTACCTCGCTTTCAAATCAGAACCAGTGAAGGCGGTGAAGGTCCTGTGTGAGTGTCTGGAGGATGGATGGAGGCTAACGGATTGAGGTTGAATCCTGACAAGACAGAAGTATTGTTTTGGGGGGACAGGAGGCAGGCAGGTGTGGAGAACTCCCTGGTCTTGAATGGGGTAACTATGCCCCTGAAGGACCAGGTGCGCAGCCTGGGAGTCATTTTGGACTCATAGCTGTCCATGGAGGCGCAGGTCAATTCTGTATCCAGGGCATCTGTCTATCAGCTCCATCTGGTATGCAGGCTGAGACCCTACCTGCCCGCGGACTGTCTCGCCAGAGTGGTGCATGCTCTAGTTATCTCTTGCTTGGACTACTGCAATGCGCTCTATGTGGGACTACCTTTGAAGGTGACCCGGAAACTACAATTAATCCAGAATGCGGCAGCTAGACTGGTGACTGGGAGCAGCCGCCAAGACCACATAACACCGGTCTTGAAAGACCTGCATTGGCTCCCAGTACGTTTCTGAGCACAATTCAAAGTGTTGGTGCTGACCTTTAAAGCCCTAAACAGCCTTGGTCTGGTATACCTGAAGGAGCGTCTCCACCTCCATCGCACTGCCCGGACACTGAGGTCCAGTGCCGAGGGCCTTCTGGCAGTTTCCTCCCTGCGAGAAGCCAAGTTACAGGGAACCAGGCAGAGGGCCTTCTCAGTAGTGGCACCCACCCTGTGGAACGCCCTCCCACCAGATGTCAAAAAGAAAACCGACTACCAAAGAATGCTTTGATGGTGTTTCCTGCTTGGCAAAGGCCTGGTTGAAATGGAACATTTTTGCTTGGCGCCTAAAGGTGTATAGTGAAGGTGCCAGGCAAACTTCCCTGGGGAGAGCATTCCACTGCAGAGAAGGCCTATTCTCGTGTTGCCACCCTCCTGGCCTCTCGCGGAGGCAGCACACGAAGAAGGGCCTTAGAAGATGATCTCAGAGTCCGGTTAGGTTCATATGGGAAGAGGCGGTCCTTGAGGTATTGTGGTCCTGAGCCGTTTAAAGCTTTAAAGGTCAAAACCAGCACTTTGATTTGGGCCAGGAAACTAATCGGTAGCCAGTGCAGTTGGACCAGGATTGGTGTAATATGCTCAAACGGTCCTGGTCCAGTGAGCAACCTGACTGCTGAATTCTGCACCAGATGAAGTTTCCAAACCGTCTTCAAAGGCAGCCCTATGTATAACATATTGCAGTTATCTAACCTTGAGGTTACCAGAGCATAGTCAACAGTGATTAGGCTGTCCCTGTCTAGATAGGGGTGTAGCTGGGCCACCAGCCGAAGCTGAGGGAAGGCACTCTGAGGCTACCTGAGCCTCAAGTGACAGCAAAGGACCCAGGAGGACCCCCAAGCTATGAACCTGCTCATTCAGGGGCAGGGTAACCCCATCAAGAGCAGGCGACCTCCCAGCCATCTGGTCTGAGGAACCAACCACTAACAGTGCCTTTGTCTTATCTGGATCGAGCCTCAGTTTGTTGGCTCTCATCCAGTCCATTACTGAGGCAAGACACTGGTCCAGGCCGTTTCTGCATTTGGGGTGGTGCACAGTGGTGGCAGGGAAAGTACTGTGTGGGCTGTCACTCTCCCAGCAAATGCCTGTCAGACACGATGAGCCTCTTGGCTGGTATATGATACTCTTCGCAATCAAGTCCTGCAATAGAAAGTTCCGCCTTACTGGTGTAATCAGGACAGAAACTGTATTAAATGAAATCTTCCAAATCATAAGAGGCTTTGAGCAATCAGAACTGACAATTGGTCTTAAAAGGGAATGAGTTTTCTGCTGCATCTCAGGGGTTTCTTCATTGCTCTCTTCGTTTTGCACTTAAATCAACATGAGGGGGGGGGAACGACTTTGAGGATCTGTTCTTGTCATAAATGTGCTACTCTTGCCTCTTAATGTGTTTTATTATATCTATTTACATCTTTAACTTCATATTACTTTAATTGGACAAGGACTAAATGAGGCTTTGGCAATATATATGAGCTCTCTTATCTTGGACAATATGCTAAATTTATCTTCCTGAAGATATGATTCATATGTCCTGAAGACACTGTACCTTGTAGACTAATTATCATATGAATACACTAAAAATTTCTACTCTTTTCTCAATATCTTTTCATAAAATCATAGAATCATAGAAGTGTAGAGTTGGAAGGGATCCCAAGGGTCATCTAGTCCGACCTCCACAATGCAGGAATCTCAGTTAAGGCATCCAGGACGGATGGCCATCCAACCTCTGCTTAAAAACTTCCAAGGAAGGAGAGTCCACAACCTCCTGAGGGAGACCATTCCACTGCCAAACTGCTCTTACTGTCAGAAAGTTCTTCCTGATGTTTAGTCAGGATATCCTTTCATGTAACTTGAAGTCATTGGTTCATCTCCTACCCTCCAGAGTTGGAGAAAACAAGCATGCTCCCTCCTCCATGTGATATTTGAAGATGGCTGTCATATCTCCTCTACTTTCTTTTCTTTTTTCTGCAAAGACATCACCTTGCCGACAAAGGTCCATATAGTTAAAGCTATGGTTTTCCCAGTAGTGATTTATGGAAGTGAGAGCTGGACTATAAAGCATTAACTTTTGCTGCTGCATCACTCTCATGTTAAACTTGCAGGCCACCAAGACCCCATGACCCCTAGATACGGAAACATGGTATTTTGGGGGTGGAAAAAAAGGTAGCCATGCTCATTTGCTGCTTATTTGTCATAGCAAAAATTGTATAGGTCTTTGTGTTGTGGTGCTACCAGATTCATTTCCTGCAATCATACAGGTGTTTTGTAGCTTACAACATTTGAATATATCCATTGGTTTTTCTTTATCATCTGTGGATAACTGGTTTATGTAGCACAATTAGATCACCATTAATTTATAAATTCCAGTAAACTACAAAGGTATAAAGCTACAGGTGAAAATCCTAAAACATTGCAGAACTCATTTCATTTTATCTTTTATAAGGGAATAATTCTGAGTACATGTAACTGAGGTTAAGGGCACATGCGTTCAGTGCCAATTTAGGGGGCTTAATGTAACTTTTGCTGTTTATTCTCTCATACAGGGATGCCACCATGATGTGCTCTGACAGAATTAGCTGGTGAGGTTATTATTCTGCCCTTGGCAGAAACAAGCTAAGCAGGAGATCACCCATACTTGGTGGGCCAAATGTTGGGGAGGACATTCTAGTAATTTCTCCAGTTGAGTATAAATGTTTTCCCCCACAGACCACTTGGAAATTGCTGAGGGTCTTTGTGGACTACTTAATTATTTTTCTGCCTGCTGTTGCAATTGCAATGCATTGCGTTAGATGCTGCATGCAATGTAATTGCATGTTTATGGACACACTGCAGACCATCAAGCTAGTGGACCACTGGTGGTCTACAGATCACAATTTGGAACCTCCTGCTGTAGGCCATACTGTGGATGCGCCTGAGTGTCAAACTCAGATTTTGAATGGTAGTCATCATTGGTGATGTCATATTTAAGTGGTTGAAGCATGTTGATTTTGGTACTTTTGCATAGTGGAAGTTCAGGAAGGAATCTGAACGGATTTTTTGGGCTACTTTTTCTGGGTGGAAAGTCAGTTTGAGAACCCATGCCTTTATTCTGCTCTGCTGGATGATATGGAATTGTACAGATTCTGAATTGTGATGCTCAGCAAGGAACTGTCATAGGGAGGCATCAAGAAGGGCCAAGCAACTGTGAAAAAGAAAAACAGTTTTCCCAGAAAAGTGACATGATTATGGCATCTAAAAATTCTGAGGTTTGAAAGTGATTTCAAATCCTTCGCTTTTGTCTGCATGTTTATGGTGATGGGGTTCCAATGCCTTGGTATATTTGTAAAGTTTACAAACCTTCAGAGTTACCTATGAAATGTGTCAGAATAAAGGAGGCAGCCTTCTATTTTTACCGTTGTCTTGTTGCCTGTGGGGCACCTGGAAGTATCTGTGTTCCCGCACTGTCTACAATGTCAAAGAAGGAGGATAAACAGCTGTCACTTGTGCATTAGGGATGGGGGTAAGTTGTACCTGCTGATCTTATAAAGTTGGGCTGAATACAACAAATAAATCTGTGAAGCAGTGGCACATGCGCACCAGCTGAAAGAAAGCAGCTTCCATGTTGTGATGCTTCATGTGCTAGTAAGCATGGTTGTAAGTCCCTTACTGTGCTCATAAGTTCTATCATATGCTTTATCTGCACACTGGCAGATAGTGTGGGCTGTCTGGGCTTGGCCTGGCACCTACAGCAAGCAGCGGTCAAACATTATTCCAGCTCCAGGGATTGACACCAAAGGTGCTTCCATATCGCCCTCCTTGTGTGATCCATAGGAAGATACAGGTGGCTCCATCCCCAATGTGGATCACCCAGTCCCACCCCCTGGCTGTTCATGATTAGTGTGGTTGCCCTAGGAGGAAGGGTCAGTGGTGGCCTGGCATTGGGTCAAGGGCATCAGATGGGCAGCCTCTTCACCTGTACAGCACATGAAGGGGGCTCATGCAAAGGCTGTTTCCTTTAAATCAACTTATAAGTGGAGTCTGCTCCAAAAATGTGTTTACCTTGTGTAGAATCTGTGTAGTGGAAGCTGGACTGGAATATTCAGTGATTTAGGGAAGGTAAGTGATCTGGTGCAAATTTCTGCATTGCTGAAAGGAAGCTCTTTCCCTTCCATTCCCCCTAACCCCCTTGGGGAGAGGACAGGTATTTCTTGAGTTTATAAGCTGAAAAGTTTATATCATTATGATCAATAAAACTAGATAAAAACAGCTCAAGTTAAGCTGATTTAAAGTTCATTGAGTACTGAGAATATATTTAACAATTATCCTACCAAACCAAACAGGCCACACCAGCTACTAGGTATTCTATAACTGCCTAAGAGTCTCTGCTTTTGCAGTTCCAGCAACACGAACGTGAAACTTATTGAGCCCCTGACTGGTCCACATCCATGGCTCATGGGCTGTGCAGACAACCTCACTTAAAACCTCACTTAAAATGAAACCGCCAGGTGAATATGGTCAATAAGAGGAAGAACACTGCCGTGTTAATTAAGGCAATCATAGGATAACCTATTACAAAACCACCTTTTATGCAAAAAATATTTTGCTTAAAAGCTACTTATTTGCTTTAACTTAAAATGACTGATCTGCATTACTCTTGATACAGGAACACAGAGGTTAATAGTGAGAACCGCCTGTACACATGGCCTTCATTAACACTATATAATTATACCAAGATTCCTTCTGCTTGACTTGTCAGACAAGATTTTATCTAGATGAATGGTTTTTCCTTGCTTTGAATGCCTGAATGAGCCTCAGAGTTATTTGGCACTTGGCAACTTACATTATGACATGTTATCAGCCAAGTCGTGCAAAGAAAATTTAATTATTTCAAAAAAGAAGCATGATAGAAATATTTGAGAATGTTACAATAACTGTGTGAGCTCTGAAGGAGAAAAGAAAAAAAAATACAAAGCTGAGACAGGTCCAGTGAAGAAGAACATCTTTCTTCAGAAAATTACAAGGTTACCAATCTGTGAACACAGTCGTCAACTATCAGTCCCCTGCTGCAATGTTATTTTGAGAAAGTTTAAAGTGGTTCAGGAAACATTCACAGTGTCCTCCTCTCCATAAATTAACTTAAATATTTTTGCTATTATCGCTTTTGTCCTGAGGCATTTTTTTGACTTGGTTTCTATCAAGGGCAGGAAGAAGACATATTGCATTGTGAGATGAACCTCTGGCATACAGTCCATGGCATGCAGAGAAGCTTCAGCACCCCAACTTGTGAAAGGCCTTTCAGAGACCTCTCCACAGACCACAGTGTCCCAGCTTTAAGAAAAAGTGAGCATTTCTTATGTGGTTTCAAACTCAAGCTGAGTTGTGGTTTCACTTGCCCTGATTGGCTATCAGCTATCTGGTTGCTTCCCCACCCCTCTCTGGTTGCTGCTGTTCTCAATGCAATGATTTGGCATTGGAGCATGAACCTTGTAATATTGGCAGTGGCTTTGGTAGGCTGCCATAATTCTGTTGTGGAAATGGCTATAAAAAGTGCAACATATCAAAAGTTTCAATGGCCTGAAATACATTAGCATCTTAGGATATTTATTCTTCAGGAACAATTTTTTTTGCATACTGTGAGGGACAAGAGATACCGGCAGGTCCCTCCCATTCTGCACACCAGCTCATCGCCCAGCGCCAGCAGCAGCGGGGAAGGGGATAGTTCAAGCGGTGACTCAGGAAGTGGGGTCCGAGGCTCAGGCAAGGTAGCGGAGCCCCTGCCCAGCGGGAGACGGGAAGTGGGAGGCAAGGGGGGAAGGCCCATCCCACCTACCCCAGAATTGCGCCAGAAACGGCGGGGGCGGAGATTCAGTATCCCAAGATTATTTTGCTGGAAGAAAACGCGCGAATCTCCATTCGGAGGTTCTGACCCCTAACTGACATCATGTACATAGCACTGCTCTGCACTGTAAATACTCAGCACCAATAAAATCATGAAAAGGCAACGCGTGGAAGAGTCGTTACTCTAGAGTAGCCGCTAATGCCCCTGTGACACATACCTTTTATAGTAATGTTAGTTAAGTATAATTGTTTAATTGTACATTGAAATGAAGAATGCTTATATGTATGTTGGTAAGAGTTTAACATTGGAAAATTCCATTTGAGTATACTAAGCTAGAAAGGGCTCTCTAAGCCTCTAGCTGAGTTGATAAATTGTGAGTTGATAAATTGCAGTCAATGTGACTGAACTTCTAAGGTTGTGGGTGGGTCGCTTGGATAGCCACAACGCCTGATTGGAGGTCCCTCGTTGCTGGGTGCAATTTGGCCAATGGGAAGAAGGCAAGGGCTTTGAGGGGTCTATTTAAGGTGAGCTTCCTTTTTTTGCTGCATCGGAACACTCGCCCACCTCTCTATATATTTAGGTTTTTAAATATATATATAGTGATTTACCTTGCTATGCCAATGTGTGTTGTCTGTCGTTGGGACAGGGGCATGGTAGGAATTTCCCCATTTGGCTGATTGGCTGTTGCCATTTGGGTTTCTCCTGCCACGTAGCAAATCATCACAACTTGTAAGGTTGTGGATAGGCACTGGTTCAAGGTGGTTAGGGATGTGGAGCTGTGCTGATCCCTATGTGAAGGGTATTCCAAGGACTCTAATTGGTTTGGTCAACCAATCGTTCAGTAGGGGGTTGTGCCCATGCCTGAGTCCCGGGGAGCATCTGGGGAGTTGACAGAGTCTGCTCCCAGGCTCTTGACCTTCCCCAGGTGTTTATGCAAGGCTGACCTACGGTGTGCCCTGGGTCAGCGCTGCCTGCAAGGGTGCAGGTAGCTGGTCGAACCAGTGCCTATGCAACCACTCACTTATCTGTAATCAATAAAGTTGTGGCCTAAATTCTGCCAAAAACCAAAACAAAATTTGAGTCAAATGTGTTTTTATTTATGGGAGAGGTCTCGGGATCTGAACACACAATTAACTGTTGTTCTCTACTAGCTCCCACACAAGTGTTTAACCTTAGATCATGTAATTAAGGTATTAAATTGCAAATTCACCATCTTGAAGGGCGTTGCCTGTTAGTCTTTCTCTGGGTGCCGCAGAGAACAAAGGATATGACATGCCTCTCCAGGAGCTGCAAAGCCTTAGGCTGGATGGAGACTAATGCAAGCTATGGGAGAGACAGAGACTTGATTTCAGCTCTGATCGTAATTATGCTTTATATTTATATTATGCTTTATATTTATATACTTTATATATTTAAGAACCTGTGCATGAATATGCATATGCTTTATACAAATTTCTGGGTGTAGCATTGAAGTTTTGTACCTGTTTTTGAAGAAGTTCTGGTTAGTAAAGCTTTGAGGAATATTTGTGGATCTGGACAATTTTTATTCCATACAACTGTATCTGTAGATGAGTTGGATAAAGATAGCATAGTTATGAAGGCTGTAGCACATGGGAACTACTTCTGGAGCCTCTCTGGGTCAAGTGGCATGAAGTGTCTAGTGCCTGGGGGAGGGGAGTCAACCTTCATTTGGGGGGAGGGTGTCTGGAAGGATCCCAGGGGTGATGCTGTGTTAGCTTGTGGGGGCCAGGAGCCAGGTTGGAAAAGTACAACAGGGAAGGTACCTGTAATTCCATACCCTCTGAAAGTTTGTAAGGCCTGTTGACAAGGTAGTCACTCACATTTACCTGTTTATTTCATTTCACCTTCTCTTACAGTCCACCTTTGCGTCTCCCTCCACTCCTCTGTATTGACTTTTTTACTGTAAGAATCTAGAACGGAAGTTATTTGATTTAAATTCTCTCACTCAAATTGTTCTGTTAAATAAAATTTGTTCTGTAGGCCATTTTCTGATAGGTGGCATAAGTTCCAGGTACTGTTCATCTTGTAGCAAACCTTTCCTCCTTTAAACACACTCACTCGACAACATCTCCTATTGTTTCCCTCCCTCCATTGTGTATCTGTTTATTCATTCATTCCATTTACAGAAGACTACCCTTAATTTCAGTGTGGTTCACAATACATCATAAAAACAATAAAATGCAATTAATACCAACAATTCCACTTATCTAATCACTCCTTTACTAGCTAATTATTTCTGCAGCAGACTTGGGCAGGTCTGCCAATTACCACTAATTATAATTGTTTGGAGATTCCTATTGAATCTGAAACACATTGAGCCATCCTAATGCAGTTGGCCCTGTGTTGTCCAAAATGCCTGCAGCATCAAAAATGCTAGTACTATGGTTGTGGCAGATTCCTGACACTTGGCTCCAACATTTTCCCAAGCAGGATGAAGAGTGTCCTTCCCTGTTGCTGGAAAGCAAGGCAGGCCACAGGCATCGATAACGCCAGCGCTTTTGATGGGCCGGGGAGGTGGCCCTGTATAGACCTCATGCCAGGTGTAATAATGAAGGGGACTCGGATTACTTGAATAGCCCAGGGTCCACATCCTGGTCACATTTGCATCTTGGATCAGCCTCGGACAACCTAAGCTCCCATCATGGATTGCAGTGCAGGTTTACTATTTGAGTGACTAGCTGGTTATCTATTTGCTCCCTGCCCGCCCGCCCGCCCCCGATTCGTCCCCCTCCCCTTCTTTTTCCCTTCTGTTTCTTTTAGATTATATTTTAAAAGTTTTCTTTTATTCTGCTATACTTTGTATTGGGTATGAACTTTTGTATATCTTTGGAACTGTATCAATAAAAATAGATATATGAGAGAGAGAGAGAGAGAGAGAGAGAGAGAGAGAGAGAGAGAGAGAGAGAGAGAGAGAGAGAGAGAGAGAGCTATGAATTTCCCTGTCGGTCCTAACTAGCAGTGCCTACAACAAAATGGCCAGCCCTTTTCTGGCTGAGCAAGCAGCACATTGACTGCATGTGAAAGCAGATGTTTCCCAAGTGCAAAACTGGGTGTGGACAGTGGTGGAGCTTCATGCTCTGGCACCGAGGGGGGGCAGAGAGCAGGCGGGGTGGGGCTGGTGCGCATCATGGGGGCGTGGCACGTCACCTGTGGGGGCATGGCAGTCAGCACAGGTGGGGGAGCAACTGCAATGGCACCCCACCAGGATCACACTGCCGGGGACGGTGTGCTCCCCCCACACACTCCTCTTCCTCCGCCAGAGGACGTGGACATTAAAAAAATAAATGAAAAATTTGGAGGTTGTGGGGAGAGTCACCTGCATTTGGTGATAATGCTGATCATCATTCGGGGGGGGGGGGGGAAATGATCAGTTCCTTCCTTTCTCTCCTGCTGCAAAACAGACCATCATCCCGATTGCTGCTAATATGACCAGGCTAGTGCATCCAGCAGTCTCTTGCAGGAATCCTTTGTGTGGCACAGGCTCAATCAGTGCAAAGGTCTTATAGGGCAGTTGTGAATGTCAGCCTTGGTATATGACTTGGTATATCTCAATTATATCTGCTACTTATCCTCATGTACCTTGAAATAAGGATGTTGCTTGTCACAAATAAAGCTGGCAAAAACCCCAAAATGACTGCATTGGGGAGGATAGAGGTGCCTTTTCACGTCAGGAGAGGCAATGCTTGAAAACAGAGTGGAAGCTGAACTATTGCCATGGCTACGAGTTCAATTATTAGCATCCAGATTGAGAGTTCACACTAAAATCCAATTATCAATGATTTAGCAGCGAACATTTAAAAACAGCTCTCTATAAATAGCATCTCGACGAACAGTGATTTCAAAATAACATTAAATAGTAGGAGTAAAGAAATAATAGCAACAACAGCTAGATGTAAGTTATATGAAAATTAAGGCTGAGGCACACTTTGAAAAACAAAATTAACAAGCTTTTAGAGTTCACTGCAAAGGGGGCGGGGAGGAGTAGAAAAGCACAGATTGCAACATGTGTGCTAAAAACAGTCCTTGGGGGATTTGCATCTGAATAGCAAATCGGAGACATGATTCACTTCATAAAGATGCTGCAGGTGTCTCGTACATCATTAGGCGCAATAGGAAGGACAGTACGCAGTTCCAGCAGAACAATCCAGCCACCTTTATCTTCTCTAAGACCACTTCTGCAAACTACTGATGCTGTGAGGATGCACCAAAGCACATGGAAGAGAGGGGGGCAGGCCTCCCTTCTCTCTTCCCAGGCCCCCAGGGCTGGCCCATCCATGAGACCAGGGGAGGTGACCGTCTCAGGCAGCAGGATCCACAGGAGCAGCAGATCCTGATGTAGAGCTTTATTCCTTCCTTGGCTGTGCTGTAGAATCTTCACTTTCCCACTTCTTCCCTGACAGAAAGAAAGCAGCATTTTGGGGGTCCACCTCAGGTGGCAAAATGTCTTGGGTCGGCTGCCCAGTGCTGCTTCTACCACCAGCTTCAAAGTAATTAAAGGTATGGGGCAAGGTTGGCGAGGGGGAGCAGAGTGTTGGGAGAGAAGGTGTTTCGGGGGGGGGGGTATTTTCTGAGCCTCAGATTGGCTGAGAAACTGATCCGAGTTTTTCTGCTTTGGGGTGGAGGAAAGATGATTTCTGAGACAATCCAGGGAAAGCTGGGATAGCCTGCTCATTTCTACAATCAATAAGGTTAATAAATAGTTACATCCCTTCATAACTGTTAAAATTCATGGTTCTGGAGAAGTATGCAACAGTATATAACCTATAAGCAGCCATTTTGTAGGCCATTTTGCATGTCAAGCACACTCAGTGAGAGAGAAATTCAACCTTATTGCTAAATATGAAATGCATCCAAATAAAAGAAGTAAAAATGGGGCAAAAGAAGGGTAAACCAAACAACATGCAGTTGTTGTTGCTGCTGCTGTGAGTGTTTGGAAAGCCCACTCCCTCATCTAGCCAACTCCATCAGGCCTATATTATTTTATTATTATTTTATTCTGTTTAGGGTGGGATAAGTGTCTAGTTGGGGTGGGGAGTCGTTTAATTTTAGCATAATTGTTTCTTGCTTTGTTCCTATTTTATTATTTTGTTAAGTTATTGTATAGTTTGTATTTTGCTTTTAAGGGGAAAGGGTCAGGGCTGCCTGGGAGGGGGCCTCAGCCAACAGGATGGTGGGGCAGGTTCCACGGGGGGGGGGGGGGGTGGCACTGGGACACCCGATCTCAGTGATCATGGGCAGGAGGAGGAGTTACACTAAGACCAGCATATCATTACCGCATACCTGCCAAGTTGCTGTCAGAGAAATAAGGGCCGGAAGTAGCAGACCGGAAGTAGCGCTGCCGCCATTTTGGAACTGGGCGGAGCATGCTCAGAAGTGACTTTTGATGCTGCTTTGCCCAGTTCCAAAATGGCCACCGTGCCAGAAGTCGCACTGCAGCCATTTTGGAACTGGGCAGAGCAGCATCAAAAGTTGCTTCTGAGCATGCTCCGCCCAGTTCCAAAATGGCCACCGCGCCAGAATAAACCGGAATAAACTCACTCTGAATCAGACCGGACACAGGCTAGAGCTCAACGTCGAGCCTACCGAGTGGCGACGGTGAAGAATTGCAATTTAACAGAACCACCTTCATAATCGGGGCCTTGTAAAGACCCCAAGATCTCCTGCAATGATTTTGCAAAGTTTTTTGCAGATAAAGTTGCTCAGATTCGGAAGGAGGTAGACACCACCGTGGGAGCAGGGCCGGGGTGGGAGAGTGCTGGAGCTCTGTCTGGTCGAGTTGCATGGAATCAATTTCAATCCGTTACCTCTGAGGATGTGGACAAGCTGCTTGGACGAGTGAAACCGACCACCTGTCTCCTTGATCCTTGCCCATCCTGGCTAGTAAAAGCGAGCCGGGAAGGGCTGGGCAATGGGCTCTGCGGAGTGGTGAATGCTTCCCTTTGCGAAAGAGCCTTCCCAGACCTGCTGAAAGAGGCGGCCATTAAACCACTTCTTTTTTTAAAAAAATCTTTAGACCCGGCCAATGTGGCCAACTATCGCCACATCGCTATTTGGATTGGGTGAATCTGTACCCAAAACACGTATCAAAACTTGGAAATCTGAATCTTTGGTCTTCCCAGTAATTTCCCACAAAATTCCCAGAAATCTCTCAAATTTTCTTCACAGGTTCTGCGTAAGAAGGTATCTCCAGATGCATTTTCAGTTTCAACATTTGTGGCAACTCTTGTCTTAAACAAGTTGTGTTCAAACTGGGTGATCATGATGCTCTTTCACATTTTCCCCTATCAGCAACAACAAAACAGCACATTGTTCCAGCTTTCAAAAGATGTCTCAATCAATTTAGTACATACGTTTGATTTGATTTAGTATGAGAACAAGTAATTTATTTGCTTGGCACTGTTTGTGATGCTGAGGTAAAACTTAATGAACATGGTGGGGCTATTTTCCATTATACTGTTAGTCCCATAATTTATTAAGCTTGCTGTGTCAATTCTCAACTGGTAATATTATTAGTCATTGCCCTTCAAATGTTTAGTAGGTAGACAGGTTTCTACTTCTATTAATCATGTGTGTGTGTGTGTGTTGTTGTTGTTGTTGTTGTTGTTGTTGTGTTGTGAGTTTTTTGGGGTGGGTAGACTGTGTCTCAGCCCCCTTCTAAGTCTCATTCATTGTGTTTCCATTGCTATCTTATTGCCTTAGAGCAACCAGGGCATGGCCCTATCAAGTTCAATTTCCATTTTATTTATTTTTTAATGTTTTTCCCCAAATTCCAAAGACATCTCAGCTGAGCCCAGATGGGGGAGATGCCCCAGGGCATCTCTGACTGAACCTAGAATGCAGGAGATAAGCAGAGCAGTCCCTCAGGAATTCCACCAGGGGGCTGGAGCCCCTCTCTGATTGGCTACCAAGACAGACAGTCAGAGGTGGGTGGAGCCAGCATGGAGCCATTTCTGAGGGAGGGAGATGGGTGGAGAGAGAGAGGGAGACTTAGAGAGAGTGTTGGTCCTGGTCTCTCTGTGTGTGACATCCACCCTGAGGGAAATCTCTGAGCTAGAGAAAGGAGTCTCCTGAGCTTAGTCTGGAAGACAGAGTGTGGTGTCAGACAGGAGTGAACTGGAGAGCTGAGTTTGAGCAGGAGAATTAGAAGCTGTGAGGATAAAGTCTCCTTGGGAGGGGAGAGATCTTCTAGGTAGAGAAGACTCCCAAGCCAGCTAAGAGGGGTGAGGGGATCCCCTGGGTCTGTTGCACTGACAGAAGGTTGGGGATCTGACAGAAAGTTCCACCAAAGTATTAAGCTGTGACACCTATGCAAAAACTAGGAGCTGTTTCCTGCTCGGCAGGGGGTTGGACTGGATGGCCCTTGTGGTCTCTTCCAACTCTGTGATTCTATGATTCTATGAAGTGAAGTAACTGGAAATGAACTGAGCATTGACCATCTAGACTAGAAACCTGTAACATGTAACTGAAGCGTAATAACTGAACTAAGCAACTGCAGTTTACTACCTTGTATAGAAGCCTGTAAGAGCCATTCGATTTAGATTATTAATAAGTTAACTGTTTCCAGAAAGAACATTGCCTCCTGATACATCCTTTGTTTTATCCATGTTGTTCTATAATAAATGTATCTTATTTATGTTTTGCTTGAATCTCCAAGTAGCTAAGATTTCCCTCACACAAAATCCAAAATGACCTGTAGTGGTTAAAATATATATATTTCAATTCAATTTCAACACCTTTATTGGCATATATATAAAATATAAAGACAAAGACAAAACATACAACACATATAGGTCATTAGTATAACCACCAAATTATTTTCCAGCTGGGACTGGAAGACCATGATATCCTACCCCCTCCTCTTTCAGTCCCTCGCTCCTCTAGAGACTGCAAAGTGAACAGAGCCGGCTTAAAGCTCCTGGAGTTTTGCATTGTTCATAATGTTGTCATTCTAAATGGTATGAACAACTTCCCAGACGATAATGAATTCACCTTCATGTCACCAAGGGGCCATAGTGTCATAGACTACTGTGTCTGTTCGTTAAATCTCCTAACAACTGTCAGTCATTTCTCAATTGGAGTTCGTACCGAAAGTGATCACTCTCCTCTACTGCTGACCATCCAATGTGAATCCGATACTAAGGCCTCGCAATCTAGTCACTCTGATCACTCCTCTTACAACGTCCTTAAGCGGATTAGGTGGTCAAACGAATCTGAGGGGGCGATTACTAAACTTCTGACTTCTGATGTATATTTCTAGGAGTCATACGATGGTGGAGGTTTGCTCCAACAATATAGCCCAGCTGTTCCGGGAACCTCAAGAATCAGGTGGCAATCCAGTGACTCCTAACCCTGCTGATCTTCTTGTCCCTTGGGGCCTTAACCCTTAAGTGCATTTAATTGGTCAGTTTTGATACACCACACTTTGTGTCACATTCTCTCTATAGAATCTCATCAATTTATACTAGATTTGCTGCCAGAAAAGAAAATTTAAAATTCAGTTTTGGAATCCTAGTCTGAATTCCATCCCACCATTTTTAATCACATTTGTATAGATAACATACAGTCAATAATCAAGCAACAGTAATATTGTCAATATTGAAGGAATACTAGTGCAAACCAAACCATCTATTTGATAATAATAGATTTGCCATAGAAAATCCGCTTTTACAGAACTGGAAATTATATATATTTTTGCCCGCAGATTTTGCTTGTGTTTAATGTGGTCTGTATGTACAATTTCAAGCTCTGCTTCCCACCTCCTCCCTGGTCCATTTCCCCCCAAATACTTATAAAGGATTAAACAGAACAGAGTACATTTCTCCAGGATACAGCAGTTGAAGGCTGTTACAGAAATAAGGTAGGCAACTATCCTGGATCTAAAGGTAGTTCTAAAGTGATTGATTAGCTTTTGGCACGGTGTGCATTTTGCAATGTGCAATTATGTGAAGTATACTGTATGGTGTCATATTATGCTAGAAATAATCACCAAGAACAGGAACATATACATTCATTAGAAATGGCCAGGCATATAAAATACTCCATGTGATTTCCTAATGAGTAATTTAGATTCTGAGTAGAGTATCTATTTTCATGAACCTTTCTTGCAGTCAAATGTTAAGGAGCTGATGTTCTTCTCCAAATGGCTTGCTAAGTCTTTAGGTCACTGTTCTAATAACTTTGCAAGATTTATATAGTTGCAACCGAATCCATGGGAACATTAGTAGCTATACACTTCATTTCAAAGCAGAGCCGACTTTCTGAATGTCTCTTAATGCCCCAGGGCCAACAGTCAGCCTTGGCGAGAGGTGGGTGTATTCTGTGGGAAATAATAAATGAATGAGGGGAGTTTCCTCCTCAATGGGCATTTGCAGGATGTTGGCCCACAGTTACTAGTCTTTCTTTATTTTTATATCATGGATAGCTTTGAATGAGTACAACATGTTAAGCAGCACAGTAAGCAAAGGAATGATTCTTACAATATGAGAGTGAGTCTAAACTTTTCTACCTTCATAGCCAAAGGGAAGGCCCGGGGCAAAAGGTGCCATCCATATTTCACTTATGTTGTTGTTGTTTAGTCGTTTAGTCGTGTCCGACTCTTCGTGACCCCATGGACCATAGCATGCCAGGCACTCCTGTCTTGCACTGCCTCCCGCAGTTTGGTCAAACTCATGTTCGTAGCTTCGAGAACACTGTCCAACCATCTTGTCCTCTGACAAGATTATTTCACTTATAGGAAAATGCAAAGTAAATTTGGGTGTTTCTCCTCAGGTAAAACATGAAGAATTTGGAAGGAAGCCAAAATAATTTCAACAGGCAAGCAACATTTATTGAGAGTGTTTTGCACATCTCTCCATCCTGTGGAACGCCCTCCCATCAGATGTCAAGGACTTTTACAGTAGAAGACATCTGAAGGCAGCCCTGCTTAGGGAAGTTTTTAACGTTTGATTTTTATTCTGTTTAATATTCTGTTGGGAGCCTCCCAGAGTGGCTGGGGATACCAGATGGGTGGGGTATAAATAATAAATTATTATTATTATTCACATTTCTTCTTAGGGACTCTGGCACACTCTCTCTTACTGTAGAGTCTGGATTTTGTTGAATATTAATTTATTTTATTTCAGCTCATTTAATCTAATCTGTAAATCATATCTAGCATAGATCAGGCCTCACACATTTTCCCTTTTTATTTATTGGCTTAAATAATTTTGGTATAATGTAAGATATTATTAAATAGAGGAATACTAGTATGCAATGTTACTGTAAATATTGCAGAAACAATGTCTATAAAAGCTATGTTTTTATTATAATATGCTGCAAGATAAACGAAGTATTACAGCAGTGAACATAATACAGCGGTACCTCTGTTTTTGAACGTCTCCATTGATGAATGTTTTGGTTTTCTAATGCCGTAAACTTGGAAGTAAATGCTTTGCTTTTTGAACATGCCTCAGAAGTCGAACAGGAAATGTGGCTTCCGTATTGAGTTTTCAGTTCAGTTTCTGAGCGTTTCAGAACCTCGAACAGTCTTCCGGAGTGGATTACCGTATGTTCAAAAACTGAGGTAGCACTGTACATCCATAAAACAGCTAAATAAATAAATAAATAGATAGATACAGTGGTACCCGACATCTGAATGACTCAACTTCCGAAGGTTTCTACTTCCGAAGTCGGCAAACACGGAAGTCTTTTCGCCACGCGCAGCGGTCGGCACATGCACAGAAGCGCAAAATCACGCTTTGCGCATGCACAAAATGGCCACTTTGACAACCGAAGACTTCGATTTACGAAGAGCGCCACGGAACGGATCACCATAGTAAGTCGAGGTACCACTGTAGTTAGTATCTCTGTGATACACAATAACCAGCAGTTGAGGTATAAACTGCCCTGTGATCTTCATATGAGGGCGGCATAGACATTTAGTGATGATGATGATGATGATGATGATGATGATATAATGACAGTGGTACCTCAGTTTTCAAATGTAATCCGTTCTGGAAGACTGTTTGAGTTCCGAAACGTACGAAAACTGAAAACTCAATGCGGAAACCTCAATACCGAAGCCAAATTTCCTGTTCAACTTCAAAGGCGTGTTTGAAAACTGAAACATTTACTTCCAGGTTAACTGCATTCAAAAACTGAAACGTTCATCAATGAAGACGCTCAAAAGCTGAGGTACCACTGCAGGCATCCCCAAACGGCGGCCCTCCAGATGTTTTAGCCTACAACTCCCATGATCCCTAGTTAACAGGACCAGTGGTCAGGGATGATGAGAACTGTAGTCCAAAACACCTGGAGGGCCGAAGTTTGGGGATGTGCGTACCTCTGTAATGCCACATCAGTGGAAATGGACACAGCACCAGGTTAGTTGTGGCATAGGAATCCCCAACAAAGGCTGTGCTATCGTCAAAGTCTTTCTGGAGTCAAGTGACTTTGTCCTCAAAGCACAAATCAAAATGGTAGCAAAGGACCCCAAAGAGCACTAGAGGTCCATTCACCACAACAGGTGTAATCAACCTTTGGACCACTTGGGAAAGCTCTGCTGGATCATTGCCAGAGGATGCAATGTGGCTGCAGAAGTCAGTCTTCTTTGCTGCTTGCTCTGCCATACAGTCGGCATGATTGTGTGGTCCAACAAATGTTCGGTCAGCTTCAGAATGAGACTTGCACCATATGAATCCTAGTTGTCATATTGGCTCTATGATCTCTAGCTTCTTAAAGTTCTAAGTGACTGACAGGTTTGCGTGGTGCTTGAGGCTGAATGTGTTGACAGCTTGCTTTGTCTCATTGTTCCAAAACCATATGAGATTATCCAGTTCATTCTGCTGGAAAATGCCCCAAAGCATTCAGGAATTCTTTGGATTCCATATGCCTCATAAGACAGAGCATCCTCAATCACTGTAAAGAGAAACTACCACCAGAAGTCCAAACTCTGACCAAGACAAAAAGGCACTGTGGACTCCCCCTACTTTCAGACCACCATTCTCATCGGTGGGAGCAAAACAAAACAAAACACAACAAAACACTGAAGGTGTGTTCTGACAATATCTTGTGAAAACCCCATTGTAGCCATAGAGGGCAGGAAATCCAGAACTGGACTCCATGTGAAAGTTGAGATTGCCTAGATTAGAACAATTGCTCTTGGTTCTTCCAGAATCATAGCAGACCACCTCAGCCAGCTCAGTCAGGATACTCCAGAAGTATTCCTGGATCGTTTCTATGGCCAATCTCCAAGTGCAGACCCTCTACGCCAGCTTTGAGTTCAGGAGGTTTCATGAAATGGTAATCGGATGGAGTACCACTTCAGCCTTGTGGCCATAGCTGCCAAGTCTCCTGTATTCCCCGGGAAACCCCCGTTTTTCCAGCTGTCCCCAGCCGAAAAAATGGATTTTTTTGTTTTCACCTGGTTTATTCTGGTGCGGTGGCCATTTTGGAACTGGGCGGAGCATGCTCAGAAGCGACTTTTGATGCTGCTTTGCCCAGTTCCAAAATGGCTGCAGCACGACTTCTGGTGCGACGGCCATTTTGGAACAGGGCAGAGCAGCATCAAAAGTCGCTTCTGAGCATGCTCCGCCCAGTTCCAAAATGACGGCAGCGCTACTTCCGGTCTGCTACTTCCAGTCCAGTCCCTTATTTCTCAGGCCGGAACTTGGCAGGTATGCTTGTGGCCCTAACACAGTGCTGTACCAAGGATGCTGGTGGGCACAGCAGAGTTAGGCCTGGCCCATCCAGCTCACCTGTCCATGTTTTGGCAGGGCATGCTGTGATGGCCTGGGACTCGGGCTCAGACTCAGAACCAGAGGAGCCTCAGTCTTCACCAGATCCTCTGCCTCAGGCATCGGCTGAACCAAGTCTGGGGCCTGATTCTGAGGAGCCTCAGTCTGCACAGATTCCCCTGCAACAAGCCCCAGCTGGGACGAGTCAGGGGCCTGAGCCTGTCCTGGCTCCAGATGCAGCGAATACCTCGTTACCGTCAGCCAGGTCATCACCGACAGCTGACCCACTACTGGAGAGGCTGAGGCGGCTCCTGGGTCTAGTAACCCACCGGCGTCTCCCGAGCTGCAGAGACTCAGGTCTGAGAGAAGGAGAGACCTGAGTACTCGCAGGAGGAGTGCTCGCCTTCAGGCAAGGCAGGGTGGTGAGTCATCAGGGGATTGAGACCGGTCATTACCTCAGCAGAGATAAAAGGTGGTCAGACCCCACCCCAGGTTGCGGGAGCAACATTGTTGGTTGCCAGATCCTGCCTGTGCTCCAGAACCTGACCTGCCTGTGTTCCTGCTCCTGACCCCACCTAGTTTCCTGCCCTGTGCCCTGCCTCAGCTTCATTGGACTGACCTCTCGTGAATTCCCTAGACTTTGGACCGGCCCTGGACCTCGCCTCCTGGTTTACCCTTGGACCAGCACACATGCCAGGTCTTCTTTATCATTCACAGTGAATGACTGCTGCCTTATTATGACCCAGCCTGGACTTTAGCAGCAGCACATAAGGTCAGAGGGCTAGTAGAACAAGCAGCTATTTGGGGGGTTGGTGAGAATAAGGGGACAGTGAGCAAGCACCTATTCTGCCTGCTCTGATGACACATCCTGCGCCAAGCACCATACAGTATATTCCTTGCCCTAACATCCTTCGGGTGGCAGCACCTCTCACATTCCTCCCCACAACCCGACTATCCAGACACATGTTCTCTCAACCAAGCAACAAGTTAAGAGCCACAAGTGTACTGTCATTCCTTCCAAGTACAAATGGAAATCAAGAAGGAAATAAAACCTTAACAACACATTAAAGCAGCCGAAATATAACACAGCCCACAGAGACCATACAGTGAAGCTAAGCATACATTTTGTACTGCTTTCCAGAAACCTGGCACAGGGGTTCCATTACTGTAGGAAAGATAAATGAAGTTCTTTCAGTAGCATGGTATGTTAATATAAACTGCAGGAAATTTAAAGAAATGTAGCAGCTAAAGCCTCATTGCTTGCCTTCCGTATCTCAAGTGATGGTTCAGCCGTGACCCCTGCTCTGCTGCACACTTTGTTCTTCCTAGGAGGTGGTGTTGGAAGCAACGTGTATTAAGGCTGCCTGCAGAACTTCACCAGCCATGAGCCACGGCTCTTAATAAACTGCTTCTTACACTGATCTCAAAGATGTTACAGTTTTCTAAAGGGATAAAATAGATTGACATGGCTTCCTGGAGACCGTGTTGTTATTTGAGTGAGAATTTTAAAAGGTCTGTATATCTGACAGTTTGAGCATTATCTGTGCTCTCACATGGTCAGAATCTATACTGAATCTTCTTGTAGTTGTGGAGGAGGAAGAGGCTTTTTGTTTTGTTCTAGTGCTTTGCATCCCCCTCCAAACTCAGTAGGTAGATTAATGTATTTACTATATTCATATAGTAAATACAGGTGGACCCAGGTGGCGCTGTGGGTTAAACCACAGAGCCTAGGGCTTGCTGATCAGAAGGTCAGCGGTTCGAATCCCTGTGACGGGGTGAGCTCCCATTGCTCGGTCCCAGCTCCTGCCCACCTAGCAGTTCGAAAGCACGTCAAAATGCAAGTAGATAAATAGGTACCGCTACAGCGGGAAGGTAAACGGCATTTCCGTGTGCTGCTCTGGTTCTCCAGAAGTGGCTTTGTCCTGCTGGCCACATAACCTGGAAGCTATATGCCGGCTCCCTTGGCCAATAATGCGAGATGAGCGTGCAACCCCAGAGTCGGTCACGACTGGACCTAATGGTCAGGGGTCCCTTTACCTTTATATTCATATAAAGCTGCCCATTAACATTGTTCTCTTGGCAGCTAACAACTTAAAAGGATATAATGCTTTCAGGACTATCCTTCACCTCAGCTTCTCGTCTCTCAGCTGCTATATCTTCCTCCCTTCTTAATCTACAACAGAAACAGAACAGTTTCCATATTTTTGAAGCAGCTTCAATCTCCAAACCGAGGTGTGGGAAGAAGTATACTTTGTATGCGATGGATATTCAATAACGAGAGGGTGAATACAGATGACCATTTGCCAAGTGGCAAATTATCACAGTGTACACATAGGTATTTGATAAGCTGATGGTCTACCAGAATAGACAAGCATTCACTACATAGACTAGGGACTGAAAAATTGAAAAAGGTTCAGCAAAATAATTTTCAGAACTAAACAATCCATTTTCTCCATCAGTCATCACTGGAGAAAATGTCTAGTGTGACTGGAATACATTAAACCATTTCAGTTATTTTTCCTATTGTTTAGTATGTCATATCTTCAGGACAACAGGAGTATTTTAAGTAGAAATGCACAAAATTTGTAAGAGAACTTTCTAATCTTACCAGATTTTTGCTTTCCTTCAAAATACTGTAGGATCACTTCAGTATTTTGTTTTAAGAAAATTTTTGATTGCAATTATAATGTTTCAAAGAAACAATGATGTTTTTATTGATTTATATTTTACTAGATTCCTTACCTGCTTTTCACTATAAGGCACCGGGGGGGGGGGGTGTACAACAAAATTAAAATTCAATATTTAAATAAATGTAAACACTTTACAAACAGAAGGATTGGGTAGGGAGTAAAGTTTTTGAAGGTGAATTGCTACATAGCCCATTGTTTGTCACAATGCAGTCTCAAGAGGAGCTGGAGTCCTGTTCTGGTCTGTCCGCTCTGCTTCAAAGCTGTTAAACTCCTTCTATCTGCCTGCACATTATGATGCTAGGAAAGGTCTGACCTCTTCTGTGATGCATCACCCTGGGGGGCTGGTACAGTTCTGTCATACTTCAATGAGAAAACAGCTGAACAAATGATTGGTTTGTGTCTTGAACACTAACTCCAGCAATGAGGGTGTGGACTCCCAACTGCTAAAAAAAGTCAGTGTTGTGTAGCATGAAAATATTCTAAGAGGTAACTGTGACTCCTGATATTTCATTTAATGGGTGGAAATGATTGCTTACTACATGATTCTCCCCATCCCCTGAGGCATAGGAACACAAAACCTATCTATGGGTATTGTCAAATTTGCTACAATAGACACAGGGCACAATCCTTTTCATAAGGCAGCAATTTGCAAACAAAATGAAAAGAGATTCCGTGTGAACAGTGGACACATGATGACAAAATTGTCCATACCTGAGGTCATTGAGAGAGTAAGCCAGGAGGTGGAGATCGGGTCCTCCCTAACAAGAGGGCACGTGTTGCGGTGTGACCTGGCAACCAGACCCTGTGTTGTGGGTGGGACCATTTGGATAGCCACAACACCCTATTGGTGGTCCCTCGATCTTGGGAGCAATTGGGCCAGAGGGACGCCAGTCAAAGCGATTGAGGGACCACTATTTAAGCCGCTGCACGTGTCCCTGAGCTTCCTCTTTTGGGGGTCAGTGCATCAGAACAGCATCTGCTTTGTGTCCGCTGCCAACCTGAAAAAGACAGTGATCCGAAAGGAGAGCAATCTTCGACAACGTGACAGTGATTGTTTCAATATTCTCTTTACCTTTCCCCTTCTTCTGATTTATTTTACCTACTTTAAGTCCTGTAAATTCCCCCTTTTAATTTCCCCCCTTTCAACCTTCCCACCCCCCACCCCACCCCTTTATCTTTTGTCCATTGGGGCATTCGTGCCCTGGTGCTTCAGCTCCCAGCTTACTGCTCTTTAAGGGTTCCTTGAGCTCCGCTGCGGCTGCAGTGTCAAGGCTTGCCTTTGGGCTAATTGGCTTTGGGCTTGCGGTGAGCATGGCTTGGGGTTTCCCCCCATTTGCTGCATTTGAGCTGATCGCGGGGAGTTCCCTCCTGTTTTGGCTGCTCCCCTGGTGGCTTATTTTGCATTTCTCGCTGTTGGGACATTGCCATACCCCAGTTTTTGCCCTGAAGGGTCATGGGTGGGTTATTTTAGGTGTGGGTGCCATTTGTGGTTGGGCCTCCTTCTTCCTTTTTGGCAGGAGCACCATCTTGTGTCAGGTGCCATTTCCTTTTGGTGGGAGTGGCATCTTAGTTGCACAATTTATTTACAGCCTTAATTTTGCTCAATTTTAGTTTTAAGTGCTGGAGTTTCAATTACGATGCCAGATAAGTGCAATCCAAGTCCTGCCCTCCCTGTGAGAAGGGCAACTAGAGGCCCTTTGCAGGCATTCCATTCTGCGCCTCCTCTGGCCTTGCCCCAGAATATTTCTGATTGTTTACAAACGATCATGGCTGAAATTGGATCTGACCCAACGGCCCTTGCCAGGTTTCCCATGGAGGTTGATTCCCTGCTGCAGCATTTTGGAAGGCCTCCTGCCTCGTAGCCAGGCCCTTCTACTTCCTCTACAGTGTGTGAGGCCCAAGCCCCTTCGGAGAGCGAAGGGAGTGAACACCTGGTTTCATTTGGGGTGCCACACATGTGCAGTCCGTACGGGATGCCGCTTGCACGGCGTCTGTACGGTCACTCTGCAAGCGGCAGCCTGCACAGCCACCATGCACGAGCAGTATCTCGTACGGACTGCACATGTGTGGTGACCGTACAGGATGCTGCACATGCGCAGTCCGTACGGGCTGCTGCTTGCACATGGCAGCCATACGGTCACTGTGCGAGAGGCAGCCCGCACGGCCGCCGCATGATCGGTGCCCATGCAGACTGCACGTGCCCTCGGCTGCTCTACAGCTGGGGGGGGGGGAGGCAGGGGCCATCTTGTCACCCCTCCCAGAATGGCACCTGGGGTGGCCAGCCCCCTCCACCCCCTTCCTACCTCCCTGCATCTTCTATGTGGTAAAAAAACAAAGGCACCACATAGAAGCATCATCTGACTCAGTATCTTTCTAAGCAAAAGCCATGTGGGGGTTCAGAATAGTTTTAAGGTGGCAGTTAAAATCAAAGACAGGGATTTTTTTGAAATTCTTCAAGAATCTGTTTGATGCCCCTGAACTTCAATATCACGAGCATTTCAATATGATGGATTCTCCACTTTGAAGGCTGTTGTAACTTGAATATCTGATAAAATATGTCATTTTCTTTGATGTCATCATCACCTGTAAACCCCCCCCCCTTGAGTAGTGTTGAAATAAATAGGGGAAACTCATGGACATCCAATGAAGCTGAACATTGGAAGGAAGCACTTCTTGCTCCTACAGGAGACAGTGGCGGCTCCCAACTTCAATGGCTTTAAAAAGGGATTGGACAAGTTCATGGAGAATAAAGGTAGCAAAAAAGTTTGCCACTGGCCTGCAAGTTCTCTTCTTTACAGTGGTGCCTCGGTTTAAGAACTTAATCCGTTCCTGAAGTCTGTTCTTAAACCAAATCCGTTCTTAAACTGAGGCGTGCTTTCCCTATTGAGGCCTCCCACCGCCGGTGCCCTTCCATCATTTGGATTCCGTTCTTAGGCCGGGGTAAAGTTTGCAAGCCAGGACACTACTTCCGGTTTTGGGGAGTTCGTAAACCATATAGTTTGTAAACAGGACTGTTCGTAAACCGAGGTACCACTGTATTTCACTGTCTCAGTACTTGAATTCATTTAGATTCCCCTCCCCCCAACGCTACTTGCCAAAGATAGCTAAACCATTCCTGAAGTATGCCTCTTTATTCTGACTTCCAGTTTGGGGCTATGACTTGCTTCAATATCATATTTGGATGGATGGCCACCTGCCATGGATTCCTGCATTGCAGATGGCTGGACTAGATGGCACTCAGGATCCCTTCCAACTCTGCAATTCTATAATTCTATGATTCTAACACTGTCATATACCTGGTGGAGGGTGGTGAGTATTTACTAAATATGTATGCCGTTGACCTCACCGTCAGGCTAGGAGATCACATCAACTCAATACTGGAATCAAAGGTACAGGTAGCAGGTCTCAACATGTATGTGGATAGTTTTTTGCTTAAGTATCTTAACATAGGATCCAAACCACAAGCTATACCACGACAGGTTACTAATATGCTAACATGCCCTGGATCATTTAAATACTTAGAAATATGGAATAAATATATGGTTTTAATTATGAGCTCTTTATTTAAAAAGCCATTTTAAAAGGATATTAGGAGATGGAAGACAAGAAATTTTCCTGTCTTGGGAAAGATTAGTGTTATTCAAATGAAGATAATACCATACTTTGTTTACTTATTTCAAGCACCCCCTTTCTTCTCTCTCCATATTTACTGAAGACTCAGCAAAGATTTTAAACTTCTTTTTCCTAGATAAATGACACAGAACAGCACAAGTTGTATACAAGAAGCAAAATGGGAGGGGGGAGGGGTGTTTACTTGGTCTTATATTCAGAGGCATTTCAATTACACAAGTCACATTACATTTTAATTAAAACTAAAACAAGACGAAAATAAAAATGAGTACGCAAAAGTCAGAGACCAATATGGGCCCTGCCATTTTACTGAAAAATTAATGTGTCAGAACAAAAATGTTGCAGTGAGACCAAGGCATTCAGCAAGCAGAGAGGCTGAGTGCTTGAGAAAGGAGTGGGAAAGTGGCCCAAAAAACAAAGGAAGCATTAAATGAGGAGGAAAGCCCAGAGAGATGCAAAAGGGACACGGGGACAGCTGTGGGTGGAAAAACGGAAACTTGGGGGAGGAAAGGCTATATGGGAGGAGGGAAAGGCCTCTAGAAGGATGGAGAGGCTTCTCTGTCTGGACCTCAAAACTCTTCCAAGGCTTCCCAAAAGGTGATGCGATTCTTGGACTGAAAAAATCCCCCCCAAGCAGAGACACAGGTGCTAGTCAGCATCCAAGCCCAATTCACAGCACTTCTGATTTGCAAGGCTAGATACAGGATACCTTGACAGGTAACATGAACCTTGTTTTCATTTGTTTTGTGCTTAAAGGCATATAGGTAGTTTTTGTTGTTGCCATTTTCTTTTGTAAGCCACTCTAAAACTCAAGAAAGCAGCATGTGATAAACACTGTACTATTCATACCTCATTTTGGCAGAACTCAGACCTGGCATATATATGAATAGGCATACAGAGAATGGAAATTGTTCAAAGTTATTCATTCATGCAGATTTTCCTTAATGCTGTTTTCTTATACTGGCAAAGGTGGGTGTATGTTTAGCAAATTGGCATAGATATGCTCTTGTCTAGAATCTTTTTCAATTCTCAAATGCATTTCATGGCACTGACAGCAAAGCAATTTGTACATACCATGAAGAAGAAAAATATTTTTGCTAATAAATCACTGAGTAACTACTTTTACACTGCTTGGCTGTGACATTTATAATTCACTATACGATGAAGCTGAATCTTCATGTAGATATTAAATTACACATATTGTAATAAGAAGGAAAATAAGAAAATAGTGGGTGGGTCCAATAGATTTGAATTTGAAGGTGGGTCCAATAGATTTAGTAACAATGGATGAATAACAATATTGTTCTAGTACTCTTCCCCCCCCCAATTGAGAAATAGTATAACCATTCCAACCAGCCAACCATCTTGAAGAGGTTTGACCCTTTTGCCTTTCAACTTACCGTATTTTTTGGACCATAACACACACTTTTTTCCTCCTCAAGAGTAAGGGGAACTCTCTGTGCGTGTTATGGAGAGAATGCCATGGCTCCCGCCCGTCCCTCCTTGCTCCTTCCTGCTCCCTGCCCCCACCCGTCACACTCTAACCGGGAGTGGCAGAGCAAAGCAAAGAGGGAGGGAGGAAAGTGTGTCCCTTTAACCACATCAGGGCAGGGCATGTCTGTGCCGCCGCCGCTTCCCACTCGCCGGCTCCGAAATGGTGGACGCGGTTGTAATGGATTAGCCCTAGTATGGAAGATTTATTACACCCTGGATTAGAAAGAGTTAATCCATCTCCAACTTAACAGACAGCGCATCTTTTGGAGGCAGGACGGTTCCAAAAGAGGAGGGGATAGCCATTTGGAGAGGGAGAGTGGGAGTGTGGGGACAAAGGAGGGAAGGAGAAGGGTGGGAAGTGAGGTTATTGGTGGTTTAGGTTAGGCTTAGGTTAACTTGGAGTTGAAGTTTGACAGAGTTAGCGTACAACTGTAACTAAGTTTGTAACCTTATGAATCATTAAGAAAAGAAAGAAAAACTATGTTCTCAAGAAAATAAAATTCATTTTTGTTGTGCCAAGGAGAATTGTCTCAGTTGTTCCAGCAGTGTATCAAAACTCACAGAGGTGGAGACTCAGAAGAGGGCAAAACTTACCTCAAGGAAAAGGGGGATAGTTTGTGTCCTAGAGTCACACAAAAGGGGCAATAGGGTGAAACCCTAGAGTGCCACAAAGTTGCCAAGGTGAAAAGGCAAACTGATACAGTGGGGATCCTAGCTAAGGGGGGGACCCTTTACTGTAGGCAAGAGATTGTTCATTTAACTAGCCCTGAGTTTTTAATGAGATCAGGCCACGAAAGCTGGAATTAGACTCTCATTACTAAGAAGCCCAGAAGTAGTGAGGGGTTTATTTTAAGGCGAAAGGAGCTGAGTGGGGGATGGTCCACCCCCTGGTCCCCTTCGTCTCATAATTTATTGACAGCATCAGAGGTTGGTTGCAGTGCTCTTCCAACCTCGGCGTGTCCACCATTTTGGAGCCGGCAAGAGGGAAGCGGCGGTGGCAGCAGGGACATGCCCAGGCCCGATGGGGTTAAAGGGACATGCTTCCCTCGCTCCCTCGCTCTTTGCTGGGCGAGGCACAGCGCCTCTTTCCCAGCAAATAGCGATCGAGTGAGGTGTCTGTGCCGCCACCGCCCGCCTGCCTCTCATAGTTGGAGAGGTGCTGCGCTTGTTCGTATGAGAGGTGGGCGGTGGTGGCAAGAAACAGCAACTTTCGGGCCTCCGCCGCCCGCTCGGCTTCCTTGACAGCGGGCGGGGAGGCGAGCTCCCTCCTCCCCACCCGCTGTCAAGGAGGCAGCATGAGAGCCGGTTTCCTGCTGCACGCAGCTCTCCAAGCCAGAGCCGTGCACAACAGGAAACGAGGTGTCGGGCAGCTTGGGCTCTAGGGCTGCCTCCTTGACAGCGGGCAGGGAGAGCTCCTTCCTCCCTGCCCGCTGTCAAGGAGGCCGCCGAGAACTGGTTTCCCATGGCTACCAAGCCTGCCCGTGCCAAGCCTGCCCGTGCCAGAGCAGGGGGCAGCCACGATTGCCCCTGCCAAAGCCGGCAGCAGCATCCCCTGCCTCCTCCGGCACTAGCGAAAGCGGCGGGGGGGGGGGATGGGAAGCCTGACAGCATTGCTACGGGGCTTCCCCTTTCTCCCCCCCCCCTTTGCCAGTGTCGGCAGGGGTGGGGGAGGCAGGAGAAGCCTGGTAGCATCGCTACCAGACTTCCCCTGCCTCCTCTGACACCAGCGAAAGCTACCGGACTTCCCTTGCCTCCAGCACCCCCCTCCCAGCCTTTTAGAGGAGGAATCCTCTAAAAACTAATTGCGTATTATGGTCCAGTGCGTGTTATGGTCCGAAAAATACAGCACTTTTTACTGATCCCCTCCTTTTTGGGAAGTCAAATGTGACTGCATTGGATTTTCTTAGCAGTTGTCCATTTACATCCACACTGAATTGGATAGCATTGTTCCCAAGCAGTTCAATAACCCATCTCACTCAAGGTTCTAGGCACCATTTAAGTCCAGAGTTGCTGGTCATCTACCTATTTCAACTGGCCCATTGTTGCAGCTGTTGGCACTGAATGTGGACACTGAAAACCTGGGTCCAGCTAGGAATTCATTGGGTGGGCTGGGGATATTTTGGAATCAACCAGCATTTTAGCCTTCATTTCCTCTTTGTAAAAGAAGGATAATATTCAGCAGCTTCAAACGGTTATTGTGAAATCAAGGTTCATTTTTAAATATAGTAAGGCGCTTTCTGGAGGAATTCCTCAGAAAATCGAGTCCAAATGTCTCAAATATTATTATGCCCTTTTTTGTGAAAATTATTACATCCACTTACATGAGAACTATTTGGCACAGGAATTAAGAGAGTCAGGAAGTACAAGGTTCAGATTTCACATCAGCTATAAGCTCATCAGAGTGTCCTTAGGCAATTCCCCCCCCCCCCCAGTTTCCAATATGCAGTGTGCTACTATCTGTCTTAAAGGGCTCTAGTTTGCTATGGTAACACATGAAGAGCGTTGAGAACTGAGGAAAAGAAACTTTAATGATAGCTATTATTTAAAAGTTTTGCTCTAATTAACATGCTTGGAGCATTTAAGGCCATCAGTAATTTATTTTTCCAGAGAATTTGATTTATAAAGACAAGTACGGTATTTCTTTCTTTAAATGTTTCATTTAGAGCAGGCACAGCCAACCTCTGCCCTCCAGATGGTGCTGAATGTGTTGTCTAGCAACACCTGGAGGTCTGCAGGGGAGCCACTCCTGCCTCTGGGGAACAGAGGGATTGGGCTACCCAAGTGCATAAACTTGCAAGTTACAGTTACAGAGCAATTTACTATTCCTTCCTTGTTTTAGGCAGTGTTCTAACCAACTTCTTGAAAAATAGTATGTAGCAACATTAGGTAAACTCTGTCCCCAACTCAGCATACTGATTCCCAAAAATAATCACTGGTAAAAGAGAGGATTATTTTAAGTGCATGTTTGCTCCAGTCCTTTTTATCACACTTGTTGACTGACAATAAGACTTTAATCTGTGACCTTCATGCAATCAGAGTTTGTTCTATATACAGCTCTGCTTTCAAATCAAGGCAGCTCTTGAGATAAATCTCAGTGAAGACAATATGAAATAGGGTTTTATTTCGCTGCTACTTCCCCCCGCCCCCCAAACCTCTTTTGCTTTCACTGGACTTCTTCACCTAGCCTTGAATTTTCCCTTGAAAGAAAGATTGCCAATAATTCCTATACAAGAACATTAACTGAAATACTAGTGGCAGAGAAATTATTTATGTTTTTCTATATGCTAGCTAGACTTAATGATTAATCATTCAACCTGCCCAACAAAGATATCTCATTTTCTTTTATATATGTCTTGTATCGATTTCTCATCTATTTAAGGGTACCTCCAGACTGTCAGTATTTTGGAGGGGATTTCAACCACATACCAGAACTTTAGGCTTGCACATTTTAAAGTGAACAAAAGCCCCTGGGCCCAATAGATCCACTTAAAAACAACACCCGTGTTAGGAAAGGAACAGTGAAATGCATTGAAAAATGTGAAATGAATGATTAACAGGACGTTTTGTAAACAGAACCCACAAGAAAATCTGGATGAAAGCTCATTGGCATATAGATAACAGGTAAAGGTAAAAGTAAATGTAAAGGACCCCTGGAGGGTTAACCAGCCCATAAACGAATCAGAATGAATGCTCAGCACAAACCAGGAATGCTCTAACCCAGGGGTCCTCAAACATTTTCAGCAGGGGGCTGGTCCACTGTCCCTCAGACCTTGGGGGGGGGGAGACTATATTTTGAAGAAAGAAAAAAATGAAAAAGGGACGATGAGTGGCGTGCAAAACAGCTCTGGAGAAGGGCTGCTTTAAATGGGGCTGCTCGAGAGCGACGCTCAGCCAACTGCTGCTCCTGTGTCTTGTGAGCAGCAGGGGCTGGCAGCGACGACGGTGGAGGGACGATGAGTGGTGCATGAAAGGGCTCTGGAGAGGGGCTGGCACCAATAAAGCCTAGCCCCCTTCCTCTTCTAGGCAGGGCGGGGAGAAGCCAGGAGGAGGGAGGGAGGAGGAGCCGCCACTGCCGCTGTATGAGGGAGAAGGAGGGAGAGGGAAAGAACGTGCGCTCTGCTGATCCACACACTGGTGATCCACGCGGCAATTCCTGGACCATCCACGGGCCGGATTTAGAAGGCAATTGGGCCTAATCCGGCCCGCAGGCCTTAATTTGCCGACCCATGCTCTAACGAAAAGCAAATCAAGATGGATGCGGAACAAACCGGTTGTCTAGAGGCACCCTAAGTTGGAAATCCTCTCTTGCTATTTCCTAATTGCCTCTGAATGACAAATGCCCTTGTTTCCTCATATTGACTCGCCCCTAAACTTTTGTTCTCACTTGAATCATAACTGAAATGCTAATATTTCAGTTAAGGTCATTTTGAAGTGTGATTTTGAATCTGTTAAGGTCATTTTGAAGTGTGATCCTGTCCTCTGGGGTATTAGCCACCCCTCCCAATTGCTCAGGATTTACACTACCCTTTGCAATGGCTTAACTTACTCTGGGTTGCCAGGTTACATGACTCTGCTGAATGGGCTTAGGATCCAGACTAAGGGCCCCCTTTGGAATGTCCCCTTTTCAGGCACAGGATCCACTGGGCTTGGCTCAGTCAGCTCAGCCCAGCTGAGGTGGGATGGGAGATAAGTCAGTCTATTTCTGAGCCGGAATAGCCTGGCTGCACTGGGAACATCTTGGCTCAGCTGGAGATCTGTTGAATCCCAACCTGCTCATCCCAGTAGATCTTGCTGTAGGATTGCTACCTAAAGCTTCAGTCCTAATCATACTTACCTGGAAGTAAGGCCCTCTGAATTCAACAGGGCTTACTTCTGAGTTTGACATGCAGGCATGGTTAGGATCTCGCCATGAGTTCAATAAATGGGATCTGCCATCAATGTCATCAGTGATATTCATGTTAATTACAAAGAAACCCCAAAACAAGTGAAATATAAATTTCAGAACGTTTTGAGTGTGTTGAGATTTATGTATTCTATTCTGATTTATTAATTTATGATCACTTCTCAGTCTGCTGTGCATTCAGAGTTGTAATGGTTATGACAAGCATAAACATATATACTTGCTTGATGAAAATCATCTTCAATTTGTGATTATACTTGCCTGCTTCTCGTACTTAAAACTGCTATAAACAGATCTCGGGGGAAGGGCTTCGTCTATCCCCTTAAGGTCAACAGCTTCACAAGTGGAAGCGAGTAATTGAGTTATAGGGCAAAGATGTGTAAAGTCTTTAACAAGTTAGGAAGCAAAAGGCTTTTGAGAAAATACACTCATATAAATTCCAGAATGTTACTTTAGTGCATATACTAGAATTATTATATTGCAGATTTTGTGAAGATTTACTGTTAATTACCTTTTTTAAAAAGTGAGGCTCAGTTTGCGCCGATTGAGGGAATGTTTAGCAGGGTGAGTAGAGCACCAGCTCTTAAGATTGCTAAGTAAACAAGTGCAGCACCATAAATCAACAGCAGACACAGTCACCATCTGCAGAGGGATGGGAACAGGCTCCCTCGCATCCTATTCCTCCCCATGATGCAGAAGTCTGACCTGCTGGGAGCTGGGAGGACCTGTTTTCGCCTCTCTCCCCTTGGCCCAGGGCGGAGCCTGACAGGCTTCATAGGAACTGCTGCTGCTGATGCTGCCCAGCAAGGACTGGGGTATTTTGGGGGAAGTTTTGTTGGGAGTTTTTGCTCTTATTGATATTAATTTTTTGTATTTTTATTTTACGTGGAAATTGTTCAGTTTGGTTATGTAGTTTTTGATGTGTTTTATTTATTTTTATGACTACTTTGCTATGCTTGTAACTATGTAAATCTTTTCATATTGTAAACCTCCTTAAGCATTGTTTTAACTGTGAAAAGGTAGCATACAAATAAATGATGCTGCTGCTATTAAGAGTGCAAAATGCAGCAGAGCAATTCGTTGCTGGGCGTCCCTGTCAGGGAAAAAGGAGGAATATAAATAAATATGAGAGAGAGAGAGAGAGAGAGAAGCACCATATGTGCTTGCCATATGATATCTCTACCCAGCCCTCCTTCTTCCCATGTGCCGCTCACCCAGACCCTAGGGGAAATACATGGGTGATGTCTTCTGGGTAATGGCCTGGCACACTGAAATATATGAAGGGGAGGAAGGATTGAATCCAGGAGGGGACATTCCTCTGCCCCTGAGCCCTGTTCTTCTCTTGCCACTCATAGCAAGCGATACTGGCAAGCCGCACTAGGATCCTCCTGGCCCCTTCAAGATCCTGAGGAGATGTCGCAAAAATAAACATGAAGAGATAAAGACCTAAGATTTGAACATATATATCTATTTGCCTTTTATCTGCCTCTGAGTCATATGGGTTTGAGTGGGATGTTCCAGTTTATAGGTGTACCAGTATTAATACACATATTATTCATTTCCCCCATTTCTGTACACTTTGCTCTAGTGTGTGTATAACTGACCTATTCCACCCCCACCCCCCCGAACAGAAAATGTGGCCTATTTCTGCTCCCCCTCCCCTTACTGGAAGCTGCAGGTATACAGTTTTTTTTTTAACCAGTGAATAGACAACATTTGTGCTCATAATCTAAACCAGTTGCTAAGACAGAAGTTAAATGTGAATGTCCATGAGTAGCTTTTAATCTTGGGAGCAATACTATTAACTTCGCTCAAGTGAATAATTGCACTGAAGCCATGGAGTTCAATCAGAAATTACCCAGGCATAAACAAAATTTAGGGTTTTTCCTCCCTTAAGAGTTGAAAAAGGACAGTGTGATTGTAAGTGTGCTGTGAAAACAAGATAACTTTGTGTGGTGCATTTCTCTTTGATCTAACAGGAAATCCAACCAGTAGTTGGATGGATGGTGTGAGGGACAGGGGATATCGCGAAGTCCCTCCCCTCCTGAGTTCAAGCCCGTCCCCGAGCAAAGGGGAAAGCAGGGAGAGTTCCGATTCCAGTGGGGAAGCAGGAAGTCGTGTCCGAGGCTCAGGCAAGGTAGAGGAGCCAGGGTCCCAGGTGGGACAGGAAGGGGCAAGCAAGGGGGGAAGACCCATCCCTCCAACTCCAGAATTACGCAGGAAGAGGAGGGGCAAGAGGATGGGTCTGCCAAAGCTTTTGTGTTGGAGAAAGACGCGCCAAAAGCCATTAGGAGGTTCTGAAACCGACTGACAACATCGCTCCGTGTAAATAGCAATGACTTGAGCACTGTAAATACGCAGCACCAATAAAAGAATAAAATGCAGAGCTGCGTAGCGTCGTTACTCTGAAGTAGTCCACTCCGGCCACTGTGACAGCAACCTCCTAATCTTTTTTGGGCTACTTCGGAGTTGCCGGGATGAGCGTGTCCGAGGCGGAGAAGTGGCGGCAGATCGCTGAGCAAGCCCAGCTAGAACTGCAACAGCTGTCGCTGCAGGCGCAGGGAGAATTGAAGGCAGCTAAAGAGGAGACTAAGAAGGTCCAGGACGACCGGCTACAACTTGCGGAACAGGTGAGAGAGCTCCAGGAAAAAGAGCAGCATTTAAGGGCGGTGGCGGTAGACCTCCAAAACAAGCTGGATGCAGAGAAAAACAAGGCGGGAGGGGCTCCCCAAGTCCAAGTGCTGCCAGGAAGGAGAGCAGGGACCCTTGTAAGCAAGTTCAATGGAGACCCGAAGGAGTTTCAGGGCTTTGAGACTGAGATCGTGTATGCTCTTGAGCTGCACCAGAATGAGTTCCCCGATGATGAGCACAGAGTAGCGTTTATTGTGGAACATCTCACCGGAGCAGCCAGGGAGTGGCTAAGACCATTAATCGCAACCAAGAATCCTTGCATGAAAAATGTCCAACAATTTCTAGAAGGTTTGAGGACGATGTATTCGTCCGATAGTCATTTGGACCAGACTAAGGAGGAACTGCATAATTTACGCCAAGGAAATATGACAGTTCGCGCATATTGGGCGAAATTCACCATGCTGGTGCACAGACTGGGGTGGGTTTTGGATTCGCCTCCCATGCAAGCTGCGTTTTACTTGGGTTTGAGCGAGGAGGTGAAGGATGAACTCTCGAGAGGTCCAAAGCCCAGTACTATGGATCAGCTGAGCAAAGCAGCTCTGGCGGTGGGGGTGAGGCAGGAATCCCGGTGGAACGACAAGCAAGCGACGCGCGCAAAGCGGGCTTGGTTCCCACGGTCGCAGGAGAAGCCACTCCCTCAACAACCCTTTCAGGCCACGCCTGGAGCCAGCCAGGACCAGGAGCCCATGCAGATTGATAGCGCGCGCGCGCGGGCTTTTCAAACCCCAGCGGCGCCAAGACGCAAGGAGGGAAGGGGCGGGAATTGCTTTCTCTGCAACTCACCCCAGCATCTCGTCAGAGACTGCCCACATCGCAGGGAGTGGCAAGGAAAGGCGGGAACGGTGGTGCCCTCCCCCACTGACGCAGCACCACAGCAGGGAAACGGGAAAGCCTGGCTGCAGGAGACAAGGGGCAGCAGCCAGGCACAGTCAGCAGACAACAGCCCCAGCCCGCCCACCCGCACAGAGAGGTGCAGAGCCAGCCCACCCCTCCCAGAGCAGGAGTGGTTCTAGAAGTGACGCTAACGCTCCCAAATGGCTATCCCCTGACGGTCCTCGCCTTAATTGACAGTGGGGCGTCCGCCAACTTCTTCTCGAGAAGCTTTGCAGAAGAGCACCAAATCCAGCTTTTGCAGTTGGATTTTCCTCTGCACGTAGCAACCATTGACGGCAGGGAGCTGCTGGGCGGGGCCATCACACATCAAACCCCCCCCATGAGAATGACGGTGGGAAGGCACTCAGAGACACTGGCGTTCAACGTCACCACCATCTCAGACCCCCCCATCGTCTTGGGCATGAGCTGGCTGGCGCGCCACGACCCCTCCATCAGTTGGCACCAGAGGTGCATCACGTTTGGGTCAGACTTTTGTCTGGAACATTGCATGCAGCACCAACCAGGGGAGGGGCCTCCGATAGCCACGGTGGCCACCATGCATATCAAAGGGGGTGAGGCAATACCCAAGCAGTACTGGGACCTGCAGGAGGTCTTCAGCGAAGCGGAGTCCGACCACCTACCCCCGCACAGGCCTTTTGACTGCCAGATCAACCTGGTGCCAGGGGCGACGATACCCCCAGCCAAGCTGTACGCCATGTCAGACCAGGAGCTGGAGGATCTGCGCGCTTTCATCGACAAGAACCTCAAGCGGGGGTTCATAAGGGAAAGCAAGGCAGCAGGGGGCAGCCCGGTCTTCTGGGTGGACAAGAAAGACACGCAACAGCGCCGTCTTGTGGTGGACTTTAGACGGCTGAATTCGGTGACAGAGCCCGTGGCTTTCCCCATGCCCAGAGTGGATGATCTCCTGACAGCGGCACGCAGGGGCAAGATTTTCACCAAGCTGGACCTAAGGGGGGCGTACAACTTGATCAGGATCCGGGAAGGAGATGAATGGAAAACCACGATGTTCACGCCTCTGGGCTCTTTTGAATATCTGGTGATGCCCTTCGGTTTGCAAGGGGGCTCAGCATGCTTCCAGGCCTTCATGCACCACGTCCTGGGGTCCCTCCTCTTCAGGAAATGCTTGGTCTTCCTAGATGACATCCTTATCTACTCGAATGACCCAGTGCAGCATGTGAAAGATGTCAGAGAGGTGTTGCAACGCCTGAAGGAGAACCACCTGTATGTGAAGCTGGAGAAGTGCAAGTTTCACACCAAAGAGGTGGACTTCCTGGGCTACAAGCTGTCAGACAAGGGGCTGGCGATGGACAAGGACAAGGTGCAGGCCATCCTGGACTGGCACAGCCCCAGGACGCGCAAAGATGCCCAACGCCTACTAGGCTTCGCTAACTTCTACAGGAAGTTCATCAAGAACTTCTCTCGCGTTACGGCTCCCATCACGGACTGCCTGAGAGGCAAGCAGAAGTTCAAGTGGACACCAGAGGCGCAAGCAGCGTTCGAAAGCCTCAAGAGAGTGTTCGCCTCAGACCAAAACCTGTTCCATGTGGTGCAGGACGCGCCCCTACGCATTGAGACAGATGCTTCTGAAAAAGCTGTGGGCGCAATTTTGTTGCAACTGGACGCCAACAGGGAGTGGAGACCCTGTGCCTTCTTCTCCAGGAAGCTGACACAGCCTGAACGCAACTACACAGTGTTTGATAGGGAACTTCTTGCGATCTACGCTGCGTTCCAGCACTGGCGACACTTCCTGGTGGGCGCGAAGCACCCCATCCAGGTGTGCACAGACCACAAGAACCTGGAGTTCTGGAGAACTGCCAGGGTGCTCAACCAGCGGCAGATACGGTGGGCAGAGTTCTTCTCGAACTTCAACTTCTCCATCCACTACATCCCGGGGGAGCAGAATGTCAGGGCGGATGCCCTCTCCCGCAAGCCAGAGTACATGGAGGAGGAGGCGCCACCAGCCCCAAGGCACATTTTCCCCCCGTCGGCATGGTCCTGCGGAGCAGCTGTGGTGAGCGAGGCAGAACTCACAGCACTGACGGCAGCGGATGAATTTGCCAACCGCATCTTCAGAGAACTGAGAGGGGGGAGGGAGCAGGCAAAAGACTTTGCAGAACGCAGAGGGCTGCTTTTCTACAAGGGTGCGCTGTACCTACCCACCACCCAGCTTCGACGTACGGTCCTCAAGCAGATGCACGACAACCCTACAGCGGGGCATTTTGGAAGGGACAAAACCGCTCACCTAGTCATGAGACACTTCTGGTGGCCAGGGGTGCGGGAAGATGTTCGAGACCATGTAAGGGGCTGTACCACCTGCCAGCGGGCGAAGGTGGTCAGAGCAGCGCCACCAGGGTTGCTGGAGCCCTTAGCCACACCACACAGGCCGTGGGAAGTGGTGTCCATGGACTTCATCACAGATCTGCCTTCGTCCAGGGGTAAGACTGCAGTGTTGGTGGTGGTGGACCTTATGTCCAAAATGTGTCACTTTATACCGTGTGCCAGGGCAGTCTCGGCAGAAGAGACAGCCAAACTGTTTGTTGATCACATTTTCAGACTGCATGGATTACCTTTAAGGGTTATTTCGGATCGTGGCCGCCAATTTGTTTCCAGGTTCTGGCGGCGGCTCATGAACCTCCTGCAGGTGGAGGTCAGCTTGTCGACGGCTAGACACCCGCAGACCAACGGACAAGCGGAGAGGGTCAACGCCATTCTGCAGCAGTACCTGAGATGCTACGTCAGCCAGCGGCAAACGGACTGGGTGGATCGCTTGCCACTAGCAGAATTTGCCTACAACAATGCAGTGCACGTCTCCACAGGGGTGTCGCCCTTTAAGGCCAATTACGGGCGCGACCTCAGATCTTTCCCAGAGAGGGAGAGGGAGGAGGAGGAGGAGGAGGGCCCACAGGCTGAGGATTGGGCAGAGGAACTGGAGACGGTGCACCAGCAGCTCAGAGAACACTTGGAGAGGGCCAAGGAAGCGTACAAAAAGGGGGCAGATCGCCACAGGCGACAAGGGGAGGTCATCAGGGTGGGGGACAAGGTGTGGTTGTCCTCGGAGGGCCTTCCCACCAGAGGGAGGTGCAAAAAGCTGGCACCCAAAAGGCTGGGCCCCTTCACGGTCACGCAACAGGTAAACCCGGTGGCATACAGGCTGGCACTGCCAGAGGACATGAGGGTGCATCCAGTGTTTCATAGATCGCTGCTGTCGCCGTACAGGGAAAGCAGCAGGCTCCGAGACAGCGAACAAACCCCCGAGGGAGGGGGGGAGAGGGAAGGCAGGGAGCAACTCAATGAGGCCACGGCCATCCTGGATTCAAGGTGGGGGGTGGGGGGACTGGAGTACCTCATGGCATGGGAGGATGCTCCACCGTCCCAGAATGAATGGGTCCCAGCCACTCAGATACAGGAGGAATTCTTGGTGGAAGAATTTCACGCCCTCTTTCCCCACAGACCCAAGCCCTGGCACATGGAAAGGGAGGGGGAGGAGGAGGAGGCACGGGAGAGCAGCTCACCATGGCGCTGGGAAGCGGAGTTTGAGGAACCAGAGGATGAGGTATGGGTGTCACCGAGATCCACCCAGTCAGAGGAAGGAGCAGATTGGCAGAACGTTTTTACCCCCACCAGCTCTGACGCCACGGACTTTTTGGGATTCCCGTCCGCCCAGGCGGAAGGGGGGGGCTCGCAGGACTGGGGGGAGGTATTCACACCAACGGGCTCGGAGAGCACTGAGTTCTTAGGCTTCCAGTCGTCACCGACACATGGGGGGGGCCTGGGGAGGGGTGAAGGAGAGCTTGGGAGGGGGGTGGATGTGAGGGACAGGGGATATCGCGAAGTCCCTCCCCTCCTGAGTTCAAGCCCGTCCCCGAGCAAAGGGGAAAGCAGGGAGAGTTCCGATTCCAGTGGGGAAGCAGGAAGTCGTGTCCGAGGCTCAGGCAAGGTAGAGGAGCCAGGGTCCCAGGTGGGACAGGAAGGGGCAAGCAAGGGGGGAAGACCCATCCCTCCAACTCCAGAATTACGCAGGAAGAGGAGGGGCAAGAGGATGGGTCTGCCAAAGCTTTTGTGTTGGAGAAAGACGCGCCAAAAGCCATTAGGAGGTTCTGAAACCGACTGACAACATCGCTCCGTGTAAATAGCAATGACTTGAGCACTGTAAATACGCAGCACCAATAAAAGAATAAAATGCAGAGCTGCGTAGCGTCGTTACTCTGAAGTAGTCCACTCCGGCCACTGTGACAGATGGGTTTATTTATTTTCTATCCCACCCTTCATTCAAGGATCACTGATGGTTTACATCATGAGAAAAAAAATTCATAGGATAGTAACAAAACAACAACAACACAATACCCCCCTGAAGGCTCCATAGGGCCAAATAACAATTCCCAGTCATCACCCTCTGGAAATGACTATCCAAGTAGGACCAGAACCACTGCAAAGCGGTGCCACCTACCCCTAACTTGGGCAGCTGCTCCAGAAGGTTGATGGTATCAAAAGCCACTGAGAGGTTGAGGAGAATGAACAAGGACACATTTCCCAACAGAGGTCATCATACAGGGAAACCAAAGCAGTTTCTGTGCCAAAATCAGGCATAAACTCTGATAGGAATGAATCTAGGAAATTTGGATGCCGGCTAACAGATTAAGGTTGAATCTTGACAATTCAGAAGTACTGTTTGTGGGGGACAGGAGGCGGGCAGGTGTGGAGGACTCCCTGGTGCTGAATGGAGAAACTGTGCCCTTGAAGGACCAGGTGCGCAGCCTGGGAGTCATTTTGGACTCACAGGTGTCCATGGAGGCACAGGTTAATTCTGTATCCAGGGCAGCTGTCTATCAGACCCTACCTGCCTGCGGACTGTCTCGCCAGAGTGGTACATGCTCTAGTTATCTCTCGATTGGACTACTGTAATGCGCTCTACGTGGGGCTACCTTTGAAGGTGACCCGGAAACTACAACTAATCCGCCAGCTAGACTGGTGACTGGGAGCGGCTGCCGAGACCACATAACACAGGTCCTGAAAGACCTACATTGGCTCCCAGTACGTTTCCGAGAACAATTTAGAGTGTTGGTGCTGACCTTTAAAGCCCTAAACAGCCTCGGTCCAGTATACCTGAAGGAGCGTCTTCACCCCCATCGTTCTGCCCGGACACTGAGGTGCAGCGCTGAGGGCCTTCTGGCAGTTCCCTCATTGCGAGAAGTGAAGTTACAGGGAACCAGGCAGAGGGCATTCTTGGTAGTGGCACCCACCCTGTGGAACGCCCTCCCATCAGATGTCAAAGAGAAAAACAGCTACCAGATTTTTAGAAGACATCTGAAGGCAACCCTGTTTAGGGATGCTTTTAATGTTTAATAGATTATTGTATTTTAATATTCTGTGGAAGCCGCCCAGCATGGCTGGGAATACCCAGCCAGATGGGCGGGGTATAAATAAATAAATAAATAATAATTAGTTTCCTCCAGGAGCACCTGTGGTACACACACACAAACTCTGCTCAGACAACAGAGATACATAGCAATACAGTGGTTACTAACTTAATTCGTTCCAGAGGTCCATTCTTAAGCTGAAACTGTTCCTATCCTGAGGCGTGTGTTCGCTAATGGTGATTCCTGGTGCACGTCTTCTGCTCGCATCCTGGGGCAAAGTTCGCAACCAAGAACAACTATTTCCAGGTTAGCAGAGCTCATAACCCGAAGCGTGCATAACCAGAAGCGTTCATAACCACAGGTACCACTGTATATAAAACAAGAACACTGTTCAAACCAAGTTTAAAAAACAACTATTCACAACAGACTTCAAAATCAGCTGCAGTAAAATTCAACTACAGAGGAATAAAATGCCTGGGTAAACAAAAATGTTTTCATTGGTGCCAAATATAGTAATAATTAGTGCTGGTTCCAGGAATACTGAAACAGGGAGGTCATTTCTGAAATGAGGAGATTATCAGCTCCCAGGTCACTGCTCACCTGACCTCAGTACGCAGGTTTTTTCCAACAGATGGGTAAAGTACACATGCAACATAACGCACATTCAGAAGCAAGTCATACTGGCTGGAACACTTTAAATCCCCGTGGTCTTGAACCCCCGACTAGCCTTGTTTTCCGCTGGGACATTATTTGTGCTCCATCTGTGAAGTCCTGCTTTTGCACTCAGCTGCTTGTAAACAGCTGCTGCAAGTGCTCTGCAGCAGGGAACAGTTCTGTGCTCTAAGCGTGTTTTTTTCTGGTGGGGAACTGAATTCACCACAACTCATTTGCATACCATAGTCCTGCTCCAGATATTTTGTTGCATAAATTCTTCCACTAGCACTTGTGGAACAAAGCTAATAACAGAATTCTGTTTGTTCATGATTATTTGGACCCAACCATATCTTCTTTGGTGATCACTCATAGCCGAGTAAGATTGTCTTCCATAAACACAGTTTTAATAATGGGTCCGTAAGTGGCTGTGGAGGCCAATTCTGGATCCACACGTCCTTCCACAGTGGGGATATTGGTTTCTGGGTAGGAGTTGATCACGGTGTGGATTTGCCAAGCATGCCTTTCTCTTAGCACATTTCTCCCTTGTGTCCTGAGATCGACCTCCCCCTTATAACTCCCAAAGCACCTCCCAGGTAAGTAGCATAGGGTGCTACTGTTAAAATCAAGTTAGTGATGTGCATTGAGATAACACAGGCATGTTCTACACATACGCTCAGTGTGCGCAGTCTTCTACGGTGGTCTTTGGAAGTGGCCCCAGTCCAGCAGCTTCCCAGGGAAATATGTTGATCAGGGTAATTTTTAAAAATACCTTTGCTTGCCTTTAAACCCAAGAACAAAGAACTGCCAGCTGGTTTGCCCTCTCCTCCCCCCCCCCTGCTGGTTTTGTCTGCCTTGACACCAGTGGCTAGCTGGGAGGGGAAGCTATGGCTCCTGCATCAATTGTCTTTGGAGGCGCCTTTAGTTATGCATCACAATATCATACAAATGGGGAGAGGAACAAAGCTGGAATTCCAAAGTACTTGTTATTCATGCATGATGTGGGGTGCATACATCTCTCACAATGCAAGCCTCCTCACAATGCCGAACTGGCAGAGCCACCTTCTCAAGGGCATTTTGATGCCAGCTCAGTCCTAGGCCTCTTTCGTCTCCAAATGCCAAGAATACCAAGTTTTGTTTACTCCTTCTAATGCGCTTTGCCAGCCACTTGAGACACAGTCTGAAAAGAGCTTGTCTCTTCAAATTCTTTCATTTGAAAATGCCTCTTAACATGATAGTGAAACATCAGGGATAATTAGAGAAAATGATATTGTAAACCCCCAGATAAAAGTGTGACTAATGATTAATTCTTTGGTATTTTGTCAAAGTGCTCCTCATAATTTTAAAGCTTTAGGCAATATTCTTGTAGCTAATTCTCCATTGTAGACATTCTGTTCTCATACCCAACGGATGATGTTTTAAAACACAAATTGTTAAACTTCTCCAGATCAGTTATTAATCTCTTGTTTGTTGATCTTACTGTCTTTAAAAAAAATAACATTGCCTTACATTTTAATGTGTTGTTAAATAGCTAATACCGCAATCCTAAATGAACATACGTGGACATAAGCTTCTTTCATTTTATGCAACCTACTTACACATATTATTTAAGATCATAGACTTAATGTATGATTATTATTTTTTTAAGAAAAACTTGCATTATATTCAGACTTAAGGTATTTGGCTGTGGAAGACAAAATCTAGAGATGGCCAACACAATAGCTGTAAATCATATTGTGTTTGGTTTTCCCTCAAAGCAACTTCAATCCAACTGGAAAACGTAAACCTTATCCACTTTGTACTTAAGAACAGTGTGTGGATTTGAGAGAGCATTTGCACAGATGAGTCCTTCGGGGCATTGCAGGAAATGTCTTTTGGTTGAAGACATTCCCACCGCCTCTCTAATGTGAACAACACTGCAATCTGACTTGAAACAGTGTGTGTGTGGGGGGGGGGACCTTGCTGTGTTTTAAGCCACTAATGTGAACATTAGTGTTACGTTGGATGAGTTTGAGTTAGTAAGTTAGCAAGGCTCCATAATATGTACATGTTTTTCTAGGGATGGGTGTCAATCCTATTTGGACGGCAGCCTTAGATTCTTCTTCAGTGGAGTATTTGGTGTAGGCCTTTCTGACTCTTCTTATATTGATAGTTTGGTTCAAATATGTGTTAACTAATGCTTATTTTGCTGTATTCTGTAGAAGGAAGACTGCATTTTCTTGGATTTTTTTTGAAAATTCAGTGTGTGTGTGTGTGTGTGTGTGTGTGTGTTCGTGTGTTATTAAGTATTCTACAATCTGCTCCCACAAAACAAAATGATCCCATCCAAAAGTATATTTATTTAACAAAAAATAAAATGACATCCCTTTGGAACTAAAGAAAATTAACTGATCTTTCCAGAGTAACTTCTTAATTTATAAGTTACCAGTCCGGAGAGAGAGACTACAGAAAAGGAACATGAAATGAGAAAATTGAGTTTTCTCTTCCTTCGTTCTATAAAATATTATAGGCCATATTTTTAGAGCTTGGACAATTAAGCTGGGAAATTTGTAACTGATACCAGTGTCCGGCACCATGTTTTTCATCAGCATAAACCATTATAATCCCTGTAATTGCCTGGGGATCCGTCTGAGTGTTTCTCCGCTGGCAGGAATAAAGCTGTAACTGTGGTTCTTTCAGCAGAGCAAAGCAGGCAGCAAGAGACTGTATAAAGCACACCTTCGGGCCGGAGAGCCAGGCAATTCTGATGAAAGGTCCATGTACCTAGGCTGCTTTTGAGGAAATACCAGATATTGCAACCTGCTGGTATTTTCACAGGGCTTAAATCTGAATGCAGGCATGATGACCACTCCCAGTGTAAAAAGATATATATTGCATGCCAATTCCACCCCAGAATAAACCCACTTTCAAAATAAAGGAGGAAAAAAACTGATGTTGCGGTTGTGTGCAGGAGTCTCTACTGGAAGATACTTCTGTAACTGGGCCATACTTTCTGCATTCAATATGAAACTTAGATACTGTATATATGAGTTCTCAAGGTGCATTGTATTTTGCTATTGCTGGGATACCAGAGTCTGTTAGTAAAGGGTAGAAAAAAATAAACAGTGGTATTTATTTATTTTTTTGAATAGATATTTATTGATTTTCACAATAGAAAAGGGATTTACAAAGGTTTAGAAGGGATGGGGGATATACAAAAAAGCAAAAATACAAAAGTCAGGAAAAACAGAAAAAACCAAAAAATAAAAAAGAAAAAATAGAAAACTATATAACTTATCTTTATCACAGTGTATATTGGGACCTCCTCGGGTTCCCGTCCCTGTGTTTCTCAAACACACTTCCAATTTAGCAAATTCTACCTCTAAATATTCACTTTTAATACTAAATTCTTATTTTCTATTCTAAAATAACCTCTTTTACCTAATCCACAGATTTATTTACCGCTTAATTTCTATTCTTAAAATATTACTTTAGCGTATTTTTTTAAATACAATTTAAAATCTTTCCACTCTTCTTCAATTGCTTGTTCTCCCTGGTTGCGGATTCGTCCGGTCATCTCTGCCAATTCCAAAATTCCATCATCTTCATCTGCCATTCATCAATCGTTGGTAACGTTTGCTGCTTCCAGTATTTAGCGATCAACAGTCTCGCAGCTGCAGTGGCATACATGAAAAAGGATACCTTTCTCTTGGGAATCTCCTTCCCTACAATGCCCACTAGGAATGCCTCTGGTCTCTTCACCAATGTGCCTTTTAGCACTTTCTTAAGTTCATTATAAATCTTATTCCAGAAGTCATTCACCAGTGGACATGTCCACCACATGTGGTAAAATGAACCTATTTCTTTCTTACATTTCCAACATTTATTGTCATTGTTGTGGTAAATCTTTGCTAGCTTTTCTGGTGTAAGGTACCATCTGTACATCATTTTCATTATATTCTCCTTTAATAAACTACACGCAGTAAATCTAATATTTTCCTTCCACAACTTTTCCCAATCCTCTATCATAATATTATGTCCCACATCCTTTGCCCACAAAATCATAGCATTTTTAGTTTGTTCATCTTTTGTATGCCATTCTAGCAGCAATTTATACATTCTCGAGAGTATTTTCGTCTTAGGTTCTAACAATTCTGTTTCCACCTTTGACCTCTCAATTTGAAAGCCAATTACTCTATCCATTTTAAACGCTTCATTTATCTGATGGTATTGGAGCCAATCATCCAATTTACCTTTCAACTCCTCATATGTTTTTAATTTAAATTGGTCTCCATCTTGAATCAACAAATCTCTATATTTTAACCAACCGGTCTCCATATTTAATCTTTTGCGAACCTTGGCCTCCAAAGGCGAGAGCCAATTTGGCGTTTTTCTTTCTAATAAATCTTTATATCTGGACCAAACCTTGAACAGTGAATTTCTAACAATGTGCCTTTTAAAACTTCCATGGGCCTTAACCTTATCGTACCACACATATGCATGCCAACCATGAACATTATCATAACCTTCTAAGTCCAAAATATCAGCGTTTTCCAATGTAAACCACTCTTTCAACCAGCAAAAGGCAGCTGCTTCATAATAAATTTTAAAATCAGGTAGAGAGAAGCCTCCTCTTTGTTTATCATCAGTCAATATCTTATATTTGATTCTTGGCTTCTTCCCTTGCCATATAAATTTTGATAGCACCTTTTGCCATTCTTTAAAACAACTCAGCTTTTCAATTATTGGTAATGATTGAAATAAAAACAACATCTTTGGCAATACATTCATCTTAATCGTTGCTATACGGCCCAATAAAGACAATTTCAGGTTGGTCCACGTTTCTAAATCCTTCTTAACTTCATTCCATAATTTCACATAATTATCTTTAAACAAATTTAAATTTTTTGCAGTCATATACACTCCAAGGTATTTCACTTTTTTAACAAAAGATAAACCAGTTGTTTCTTGCAATTTCTCTCTCTCTTCCTTATTCAAATTTTTATCTAGTACTTTAGTTTTGGATTTATTCAATTTGAAACCTGCTACCCTTCCAAACTCTTGAATAACTTCCAGAGCCCTCTGAACACTGGACTCTGGATCTTGTAAAGTTAACACCAAATCATCCGCAAAGGCTTTAAGTTTATATTGTCTCTTCCCTACAGTTACACCTTTTATTTCATCATCTTTTCTAATCCTGTCAAGCAGGACTTCCAGGACCGATATAAAAAGCAAAGGAGAGAGAGGGCACCCTTGTCTTGTACCTTTCTCAATTCTAATCTCATCTGACACCATATTATTCACGATTATCTTAGCTTTTTGCTCTGAATAGATTGCTTTTACTCCATTCAGAAAACCATTGCCCATTCCCATTTTTTCTAAATTTCTTTTTAGAAATAGCCAAGAAATATTGTCAAACGCCTTTTCCGCATCTATAAACATAAGAATGGCTTTTTTGTTTATCTTCTGCTCCAGCATTTCCAAAATGTCAACTATATTCCTAATATTATCTTTCAAATGCCTCCCCGGAAGGAAGCCAGCTTGATCTTGATGTATAAAGTCTTTCAAAACCTTTTTCAATCTGGAGGCTAAAATGTTAGCAAATATTTTATAATCCACATTAAGTAGGGATATTGGGCGATAATTCTTAACTTGCGTTCTATCTGTGTCCGGTTTTGGTATCAGAGTGATGTAAGCCTCTTTCCAAGATTCAGGGGCCTCTCCTCCATTCAAAATTTCATTGCATAAATCCTTCAAAGGTTGAACTAACCAATCTTTCATTGTCTTATAATATGCATCTGTCAAACCATCCGGTCCTGGGGTCTTGCCCGACTGCATTTGTTGTATAGCATATTCCACTTCTTGTGTTGATATCTGTTGAGACAGTAGGGATTTGTTCTCTTCTGGGATTTTATGCAGCCCAAATTTGTCCAAGAATTGCTCCACTTCCTCTTTATTTTGATTTTCCTGTTTATACAATTGTTTAAAATACTTCTGAAAAGCTTTTTGTATCTCTGTCGGGTGCTCCAGATGCTTTCCATCTTGCACTAAACTTACAATAGTGTTCAATTTCTGCCTCTTCTTCAATTGCCATGCCAGTAACTTTCCACATTTATTTGCTGACTCAAAGGATTTCTGTTTCATCCATTTAATTTTAGATTCAATTTCTTGATTCATCAATTTAGAAAATTGAACTTGCAATGCCTTAATTTCTTTCTGCACCTGTTGATTTTTAGGATTTTCCCTCAGTTTCTTTTCTTTTTCTTTCATTTGATTTAGAATCTTTTCTTTATTTGCATTGGCTTCTTTTTTCTTTATAGCATTTTGTTGAATTAGAAATCCTCTCATCACAGCTTTGCTGGCATCCCATACAATTTTTTTCTCCGTTGTAGTCCTTAAATTTATCTCAAAATAATCTTTCAATACTTTTTGGGCTTTCTCCACTACTTTCTCATTTCTTGTTAACGCATCATTCATTCTCCATCTGAAAGTTCCCTGGAGAGATACCCTTAGATCTAATAGTACAGCATTATGGTCGGAGCAAGTTCTTGGGCAGATCTCAACATTGTTTATTTTTGGTCCTAACTCTCTTGTAATCCATATGTAATCGAGACGACTCCACGATTTTTGAGAATTTGAGAAAAAAGTCTGGTCTTTTTCCAATGGATTTTTCAATCTCCAAGTATCAATCAGATCAAAATTTTCAATCAAATCAAAGAAAGACTTTGGTAGTCTTCCTTCTTTGGTGCAAGACTGTCTTTGTGATCTGTCCATTAATGTAGAGACCACTCCATTCATGTCTCCCATTAAGCATAATTTGTAATCCAAATAGTCCAAGAGTTTGATATGTAATTTCTTAAAAAACTCCGATTTTCCATCATTTGGTGCATAAACTCCCAGAATCAACAATTTTTCGCCTTGCGATGAGATTTCCACTGCTACGTATCTCCCTTCTTCATCTTTAAATATTAACTTTGGCTTTAATTTTTCTTTCACGTAAATCACCACACCTCTCTTTTTGACATCATCCGAAGAGATAAATTCTTCTCCAAATTTATTATTCTTTAAAAGTCTTTGATGTGCTCTTGTAATATGAGTTTCCTGAAGGCATATTATGTCCAATCTTTGTTTTGCTAAGGTATGGTAAACTTCATTCCTTTTCCGTTTTAAATTCAAGCCATTCGAATTCCACGACAAAATCCTCAGTGACATCTCTAAATTGCTGCCGCAGCTCCTGCTCCCAAGAAGGAATCTGAATCCAACTCAATCGGGTGTCCTGGTTGGCCCGGGGTGGAGGTTGCTAACCCAACTCTTGACAACTCTCTCTCGTGTTGCTGAAGAAATTCTCTCTTCTGCTGTTCTGACCTGATCTTTATCTTTTTCTGTTGAAATTGAAAATTCAAGCCCTCCGGCAATTCCCACTTATAATTGATCCCTTGTCTCTTCAAGATGGCTACCAAATCCGAATATTGGGATCTCAGGTCCAAAAAAAATTTTGGAAGGTCTTTAAAAATTATTATTGGCGCTCCTTGCACCTTTAAGGTCTTCTCGTAGTGTAGGCCCAGAATTCTATCTCTTTGTTCTCTTGTTTGAAATGACACCAAGCAATCACTAATCAGTTTCTTGTCTCCTTTTGATTTTGCTCCAAACCTAAATGCTTTTATCATTTGTCCTTCTAGCTCTTCCTTTGATAGGTTCCAGGCCTTCACAAATTCTTCAATTATTGCCTCTTTCAGATCACTCTTCTCAATATTTGGGAACGCTCTTATCCTGAGATTCCCTTCTTTTTGACGTAGTTGTACAAAAGCTAAGTCCACTTTGGTCTTGTAGGCTTGCTTCTCCAAGTCAGGTACCTTTTCCTCCTCGAGATGGTCCAGTCTCTTCTCCACACCAGTCACCTGTGCTCTCACCTGCGCAATATCCTTAGAAATTGCACCCACTTCCTCCCGCAATTTTCGAAGTTCCTCAGTAGTCCGTTGTTGTTCTCTCGAATTTCGATCAAGAGCACTTAAGATTTGCTCCTCCAAAGTAGCAGAGATGGATGATTTTTTCTTTCCTTTGCCAGTCTCTTTGCCAGTCTCTGTTCCAGCCATACTTCCAATCAATCCAATCTCAAAGCACACAGTTCAATAAAAATTTCCACTCAGATAGTAGTCCCAACTTAGGCCTTAAGCCCTCTGTCTCAGCCAGTAGTTCAGATGTCTTTTAATCAAAGCAACAAAATAGAATATAAACCATTCAGTCTAGTGAAAGAGCAAGCCGTTCAGCGGAAAATTCCACTCAATAGATTGCTTCAAGTCAGTCAGTAAGAGCTCTTTCACCGCCAGTAGTCCAGATGTCTTTTTATCAGTGAAATAGTATAAACAAGTGGAAGCTGGCAGTCTTTTCAAGGTCAATGCTGGCATGAAAGTTCCAAACTGCTAACTTATAACACAGTCTCTGTATGCTTGCCTGTATGTTGAAACTGAAACTGGCTCATTAAAATAATTCAAGACAAAGGAACAAGGCAAAGGAACAATATTTCACACAGTCACTTTATAGCTCAAAAGTCGATACGTCGCATAGTCTATAAAATAGGGGGGGGAAACATCCTTAAATCCTCCAAGGAAAGTTGCAGGCAGATCAAAGCCTGTCAAGGGGTAAACAGAAGTTCATATGGAAATTTCTTTTGTGCCGTCACAATGGCGAACGGCTAGAGAGATCAGAACGAAGTCCCGCTTCCAGTTTGAGCAAGCAATCTCAAATGTAAATATTGCTGTCCACTGCAGGGTATTTTCCAGAGCCCTGCTCTCTTTTAGATAGTTCAAAGTCCAAGAAATAAAGTTACAAAGCTTTATGGTTAAAGTGCTGCGGAGACTGTCTTTGCTTTCAATCTTCCACAGGGGGGAGGGAAGAACCCGACCTCCATAAATTTTAGGTTCCCCTTTGACCAAATCCGTCCAAATTAGAGACTTTAAAAGCTTTTTAGATTCATTACTCACGATGGCCAGATGGTTCCATGTTGATATTGTAGATTTTGAAGGAGATTGGTTGCTGTTCCGCCGCCAGTAAACGGAGCTTCTCCTTTAAGGGAAAGCGCTGTACCCGCTGTGCCGTGCCTTCCACCTTCCCGCTCTCGGACTCTTATTAGAGCTCTTCGGGGGGAAGGGAGGCAAAAAAAAGACAACTGCCGGGTTCCCCAAGCCTTCGGAACTCTCTATCCGAAGTTTCGGGGGGCTGCGCGCTCTGCAGACCCCCCAGAACCCCTCAAAGGACTGGGAGGAATCTCTCCCACAGCCGCCGGCGCTCGCAACCAACCAGGAAGTCATAAACAGTGGTATTTAGATAATATTTGGAGTATGGAAGGGCAGTTTCCAGGCCAGTGGAAAAATACCATCTAGGCTTCCTTTCCAAGCCAGGGCCACAACCCCTGCTGTCAGGTGATCCTAGGAAAGTTGCCTGTCAAGAGGGCCCTCAGGCTGACAACATTTAGTCACTCCCTTTTGGGGATGGTGATTGCATTTGTTAACAGCAAGCGGAAGAGCAAGCCTTGATGGAGCTCATATGCCTTTGCGCAAGCGGATCTCCCGCCTTACGTTCAAGAGCTTGCAAACAGTCATCGATTCCAATCTGTTATTAAGATTTCAGCCCAAAGTTCTCATCCCATTCTCAGTCCTTGACCTTAAGCTCCCATATAAAACCCAATAAAATTATTATAAAAAAAAACAAAATATTGGGGTGATACATTAATGAAGCTGGCTGAGGTTTGTACTTTAGGCAAGCCCATCAAACAAGAAAAGTCTAAGTTGCAGAATGGGGAATGTTGTTTGTTTCCATGTCTGTGCCATCTCTGGTGGCTGGTGGAGGCCCAGTGGCATGGATGGGGGAAGGAGGGTAAATAATACTGTAGAATATCAAATTCAGAGAGGGAGATGGCAAAGCAATATTGTTTTATTTTGTGGAGGGAATATTAACAGCCTCAAAGCAATTGCATATCATATTATAAAATATACAATATGTCATATAGAAATAAGCTTAAAATCACATTCTTTGGTGCTCTGGGGGCAGATGGTCTGCATTAGAGTTGGCCTTGGTCATGACACCTTTGACTGTTTTTGGCTCACAGGGCTAAATCCTGACAACAGACTTGAGTTCATGGTTGATAGTCCCAAGTAAGGGCCAAATCCATAGTGCAAAAGCAGACTAAATATCAGCATTAACCAACCTGGAATAATTAGGGCCGAAAGCACCAATGAGCGGAGACATAGCAGAGAGCCCCACCTGTGCTCCTTATTTAAGGAGACCTCACAGGTGGAGTGGATGGTGTGAATTCTTCTTAGAAAAATGTTGCTCAGCTCCAATCTGTGTTAATAGAATGCAATGGGAAGAACCCATAAAAAGGTGGCTCACACGTCAGTGTGGTAACCTATGAGCAGGTCTTTGTAAAGCATTGTAATAAAAGGTAAAGGTAAAGGTACCCCTGACCGTTAGGTCCAGTCGTGGATGACTGCAGGTTTTCATAAGCACCATATTTGTTTAATATACAAAGATGAGTTCTGGACCTTTGCCTTCTGCAGGGCCAGACTGGCAGAGAGGACTTGAGACCTTTGCCTCCGGGCAGCAGCCTCCGGACAGCTAGGAGAGTCCACATGTCTGGCCTCCAAGGAGTGGACTGCTCCCCCTCCTCTGCTGCACCACGTGCCCACTGCCACCCGCTCCTTTCCAGGCTCCTTTTACCCTGCCCCATTGGGCATGCAAGGGGTGGGCAGATGGGGGACGCTAAGCAGAGGGGGGAGGGGAAGGCAGGTGGGCACACAGCAGGGGCAGCATTTTTTGTTTTGCATCCAGTACTAAGAGGTCCTGGGCTGGCCCTGGCCTTCTGCATTCTGGTTCATGACTATGGGTCAGCTAACCGCAAGGCTTCCATCAGTGGAAAAGGAGGGAGGGAAGCCATTTTTGGCTATTCCCTCTCCTGCTGCAGCCCTTAGATGCTCTGCTCCAGAGGAATACTATCTGGGGAAGATTTAGGATGCTTCAGGGGGAAGGAGGAAACACTGAAAATTGCTTCCTGTCTTATTCCCCTGGCAAACATAGTCAGCAGAGGGACACAGTTGGATACAATCCTATGTCTCCAATAACGTGCATGAAAAGCAGATCTCTTGTTGACCATATTGCAAGGTGGTCATGTGAGGAACATGGCTTTCTGCTTGATTTCCCATACTACACAATTACGTACCCAAAATGTAGAAACCAACCTCATTTAGAACCTCACACAATCTAGTTCTTTCCCCTCTGGATGAACTCTGATGCATTCTGTTCATTTATTTATACCTTGTTTATCTATCTTGTATCTTGTATACCTTCTTGTATGGCCCGGTGTGGACTGCTGCACAAAGACCTAACAGAGCAGGGTCAGCCTATCAGTCAACCCAGCCAACCTCACAGGGTGGTTGTAAGGTTAAATCTGGTCAGAGAGAACAATGTCTGCCACCTTGTTCCTCCACCTTCAAATAAAGTAGAATGTGAATGTAATAGATTTCTTCCCCTCTACTATTCTAATTGAGTCAGTTAATTTATATCAAATCACCTGCTCTTAAAAAAAATAGCATGATGCTACTCTAATTGCATGCCTCATATTTGCTACTCTGGTAAAGATGCAAAATTAAGGAGATATCTGTACAGTCAAGAATAAAATGGGGGGGGGGCTTAGAGCTGTCATGCCAGCCATGGTGATGTTTCAGACTCTTGAGAGCTGTCTGTGCATTATTGCTGTAGCCTATTGCAGCAAAAAATAATATTAAAAAAAGAATAACACCCCAGGGATTCAAGTTTTGGGGTTTCTTATTTTTCCTCCACACAGAATCTGTGACACTGGCAACTTTCTGCCAAGAAATGTTATTTTGAGACATGTTTTGGACATAGCCTTCCTCTTGGGAAACCACTAAAATTTACAATTTATATTTCTTCCTTCCATGCTGTAATTCACCTTTCTTTACAGGAAGAACCGAACTATTCCTGACATTCAGCTGCCCTATCAAGTTTGGAATGCTCACTGGTATACCATGTTTGCCAGTTTCCTGTGTCAGATAGTCAAAGTCCTGGACGGAAATTGCCCATTGGCATTTTTGAATGGTGGCATTCCTACCAGAAGTCAGATTTTTATTTCTTCTATTTGTCTGGCAAGAGTGACTGTGTGGTGAGCCGTTGAAGTGTTAGACTTCAACGTGAGAGAACAAGGTTCAAATTCCCACTCCACTCACGCAGCCTATCACTGTCTCTCAGCCCAGCCAACCTCACAGGGTTTCTGGGAGGATAAGGTAGAGAGCAGCAGAACCATATATGCCATGCCACCTTGAGATTCTTGGAGGAAAGGCAGGATATATATATATATATATATATATATATATATATATATATATATATGTAATAAATAAGTGGAGGGTGTTGTGTATTGAATAACAGGAGCAGAGTAGCCAGTAAAGAGTTAAGGCTAGGAGTGACTGTTTTAATTAGTTTCACCTGGATTTTGTAGGCTGGCCCAGTTGGCTACATATATATATATATATATATATATATATATATATATATATATATATATATCAATAGGCTGGGAGTTGGTCTTTTACTTACCTGCCATGAATAAAGAGATTGTAACGCAGTGCCTGGACTCATATACAACAGAGGATCAGAAGGGTGAAAGCATCAAGTCTAGAATCCATTCAAAGCTCTGAATTAAGCCTGTCTTTAATGTCTGAATTATTTTCAGATCACTTTATACTCAGAAAAACAAATTTTAGAGGTAAACAACATATGCACCACCTAAATGAAGAAAACCACCCTTCACCTTCTTGATAGCTTATAGCCTCAGTAGAAATGGCATGCTTTTTTCAATGTCATAGGTTCGATTAACACAAATATGTAGGGTATACAACCATAGCTGCCAAGTTATCCCTTTTTTACAGCGATTTTCCCTTATGCTGAATAGGCTTCCTCGCGAGAAAAGTGAAAACTTGGCAGCTATGATACAACATGACTTCCTATCCCTTGATTACTCTGCACCAGGGAAGAAATTAATTTCTTCTAATCATTCCTTACAAAATTCTTCTCTGCAAATTTTGATGCCAGATGTTCTCTAAGCATCCTCTGAATGCTCAAATATTTGCTGAATATACATACATAATATTTGGTAACCAGCCATATTTGACAGCCAATTATATTTAATTTTAAAAATTTTAATACATGAGAGATGGTGGTTGGCATTAATGATAGTTCATGGGCAATGATTTGTAGCAGGGCTGTCACCTGATTAAAGGAACCTTAATGCGCAATCCTATGCAGATGTACAGTTGAATTCAATGGGGCTTACTCCCATGGAAGTGGGTAAGGGGTGGAATTCTTACACGGCTGAAGGGGCTGAAGAATCACTACTGACAAAGCCCTGCTAGGAGGCAAACTTGCCTTATTTTTGCCTCCATGTTGATTTTAAAAAAACAAAAAACCAACAACCTCTGTATTGAACCCATAATTAGTAACAATTTCATTTTAAAAAATCTGCAAAAAGTCAACCAAACCAAGTAGGTAATCAAAACAAATAGATAAAATGCTATCCTGATTTGTGATAGCCAAAATCATACCCCTTTCTTCCCTTTCCTAGGACTTCTCAAATTTCCCTCCACTGAATTTCTGATCTCACTGCACAACTCTCCCCCCGCCCCAAGTGCACAGACATTCTGTGATCTCTTTCTCAGTAATACAGTGGTATATCACCTTAGTCCTGCTCAGAGTAGACCCACTGTAATTAATCACCATGACCAATGCATACATTAATCTCAGTGGGTCTACTCTGAGTAGGACTTAGTTGGCTCTAACCCATAAGCTTTAATATATTTTGTCCTATACTGTGCTTGTTCTCCTTAGGTCTGCAGTTTCTCAATAGGGATCATAAATCATGCTTTACCTCGCAGGGTCATTGTGCAGGCAAAGCACAATGTAGGGGGGAAAGCCCTGGAACCTCGGTTTATGAACACCTCGGTTTACGAATTTGCGGTTTACGAACGCTGCGGACCCATCTGGAACGGATTAATTCACTTTCCATTACTTTCAATGGGAAAGTTCGCTTCAGTTTATGAACAGACTTCCGGAACCAATTACACCCATGCTTCGGGTTAAGTACGCTTCAGGTTGAGTACTCCGCGGACCCGTCTGGAACAGATTAATCCACTTTCCATTACTTTCAATGGGAAAGTTTGCTTCAGTTTATGAACAGACTTCTGGAACCAATTGTGTTCATAAACCGAGGTACCACTGTATTACATTCTAGAGATGGACTCAAATATTTTCATTCCTTTTCTGTGCTCTCCTCTAAGAGAGATTTTGTTTGCAAGTTCTCTGCCCACCTTCCACACCAACACGAGTCAAATGCATTTATTCATAGCAAAGACTTCAGGAGCAATGCTTTCGTGGGGAAGGCATTCATTCCTCATTATTTTAGGTCTGCAAGCTGTAGGCTGCAAGCCTACCCCTGAGTAAATATGCATAATACTGCACTGTTTAGTGAAAATCTAGCAGGTTTCTTTCTAGATTTAGATAAGGAAATTTGGGATTTGGTTTTAATGCAAAAGATAAGACTTAAATGTATTTAAAATAAGGACATGATCATTCATAAAACAGGGTTGATGGTAACACAGACATCCTGGCATTGATGGGTAAATTAGCATTTGTGGTGGGATTATACAGTCATCATCTCAATCCAGACCCCGAGAGAATTGAGCTTCCAGTGGTTTCACTCTGGAATCTCCGTTTGCAGTTCCTTTGTTCAAGAATGGGAACTTAAAGGTCCTCTGCAGTGTTCTGGGTGTCTGAAATATCTTCCCATATGGCTTTGTGGATATTATCCTTCAGATACCAGATATGTGCCTGTTATTTTTTCATAGAGACTGTCCCGTTTGTCCTACATTGAATGCAGAGCAGCATTGCTGGCAGACAATAGTATATCTCACAGTCACTGTCAAAAATGAACAGGTTAATAAACCCTTGATGTTAGACCCTGAAATATGGGTGTTGTCTGAACTGATATGATATCGTGCTGTGAACCGCCCTGAGATCTTTGGATGAAGGGTCGTGTACAAATTAAATAAATAGTAAAGATGATTATGATAAAATCAGATGCCACAATTGCTACCCATTTGGAAATAATCTGTTTCCAAGTAAACATGCAATAACCTGAGCTGCAAAAGTAGGATTGCCATATATCCTCTTTTTCATGGGTAGAGTTGTCCTAGTGATCCATAGCTAAAATCAGAAGTTGGCAAATGTGTCCTCTTTTTTGTTCTTCAAAATATGGCAACCCTAGAAGACACGGTGTTGCACAGTGGTTAGAACGCTGGCTAGGACCTGGGAGAACAGGTTTCAAAGCCCCACTCAGCCATGAAACTCACTGCAGGCAATGTCTCTTTACCTGGCCTACCTCACAGAGGTGTTGTCAGGGGGAAATGGGGATGAGGAAGGAAAGGTAGGGTATAAATGTAATACTGTATATAAGTTGTGCAAATTAGACTGAGAAGTAGCACACTGGAAATCGCTTTGATTGTTTTCAGCATGCATTTTCAGAAAGGGACAACATGTTAATTCTTGTTCATTTTTAATTTTACAGTAGATAAATATACTATTCCTTTTGTTTTCTAAAAGAATGGAGTTTTTATTGTCAGCTCTATCATCCAATCAACAGGAAGTCTATGGCAATGATATGAACTGATCCAGTTTACAGCAACAAGAGTGGAAAGATGAAAGATTAGATATGACATATATAGCCTGTCGCTTAGAAAATCCACTGAGTCTAAAAAGCTCAGAAAGCAAAATCAGCCATAAATATAGCAGGGAGGGAAGCAATTTGCAAATGTTAAACATGAGCTGGAATAATAATAATAAAGAAACCCTTTTGTTGTTAAGTGAACAATTGGTTAGGTGTTAAGTCTCTGATATCAAGTGACATGAAATACTGTTAGACCAAGAGGCTGTGTGGCGTTTGACGTCCCCCTTAAAGGTAAAGGTAAAGGGACCCCTGACCATTAGGTCCAGTCGCGGACGACTCTAGGGTTGCGGTGCTCATCTCGCTTTATTGGCTGAGGGATCTGGCGTACAGCTTCCAGGTCATGTGGCCAGCATGACTAAGCTGCTTCTGGTGAACCAGAGCAGCACACGGAAACACCGGTTACCTTCCTGCCGGAGCAGTACCTATTTATCTACTTGCACTTTGACGTGCTTTCAAACTGCTAGGTGGGCAGGAGCTGGGACTGAGCAACAGGAGCTCACCCTGTCATGGGGATTCGAACCGCCAACCTTCTGATCAACAAGCCCTAAGCTCAGTGGTTTAGACCACAGTGCCACCCGCGTCCCTTGACGTCCCCCTTAGAGAGGCCTATTTCACTCAGACACCTCCCAAAATATTCTCAGTTTTAGGTTTGGTAAGTATTTCACACAGTTTCTCACGCTGTTCTTTAGTTCTACTGTAAGTCTCTACACGCTGACTGCCTAAGCCAACAGCGGGAAGGTAAACGGCGTTTCCGTGTGCTGCTCTGGTTCGCCAGAAGCGGCTTTGTCATGCTGGCTACATGACCTGGAAGCTGTACGCCGGCTCCCTCGGCCAATAACGCGAGATGAGCGCCACAACCCCAGAGTCGGTCTTGACTGGACCTAATTGTTAGGGGTCCATTTACCTTTTTACCTAAGCCAAAAGCTTCCAACTCTTTCCATGCAAACACTCAGAAGGAATGAAAGACTAATGCAGAGCAGGGCTGCAAAAGCAGAACCGAGCGAAGGCCAAAGCAGGAGCAGCAGATAATGACAGTCGTGATGGACTGAATGTTCAGTGGCATTCATCCTAATGCAGAAAAGCAGAAATGGGATCCAGTTGATTTGGAAGCTAAATTGTGGAATGACCACACACTTTCCTTTTCAGAAGCCATAGAAAGCATTGCTTATCTCAAAGTTTCTAAAAGGTTATTTCATAGATTTTAGTGTTCTAAGCGCTGATCATTAGATTCTATATAATTTCAGAGACAGTTCCTAGTCATATGAATCCCACAGCAGAGTCCTGAAAGCAAGACCCGCAGGGCTAGGCAGCCATCCACCCATCCACCTGGGCTCTTGTTCATTTGTTCTTCTCTTGAGAATGGATCGCCTATGAAGAGGCTCAGGTTGAGTTGACACATAAACAAGCAATCCTGGTTTCCTGCTATAAGTCAGCTATGGTAAGCAGCAGGTCCATGCCCTCCCCTTTCCTTTCTAATCCTTTTCCTTGTGCTAGAGGAAGAGATTAATGGCTTCTGTTTGTAACGTTAGGGCCCATCTGCACCACCTGAAATCTCCTTTCATAGCTGGGATGCCCTTGCATTTTTGAGTGAGGGACCACATGACATTTTGCCTGTGGAGCACATAATACACAATTCTTGAAGCTGAAATGAGCTTTTGGCCTAACTGGTAGTACAAAAAGGTTTTCTGATACGGTGGTAGGGCGCTCCTCCTTTGACCTCTATTTGGAATATCATGGTTCTTGCCTTGTCTCCTGCTTCCCTGACTTCTGCTCCACACTTCTCTGCCTCATTATCTAATGGCTTCTTCCGCTGCTCATTTCTGGTGCTCTCAGACTCCATGCACCCTCTTGTGCTGTGGAATTCTTTGCAGTTAGTGCAGCTTACTTTTGAGTAGGAGTGCTGGGAGTCTCCACATTCCCCAGCAGCCTGGGCACCCACATCCAAAAGGGGTGCAAGCAAGGAAAGCTCAAGACAAGGCTTATTCTGAGTAGGAGGCAGCAGCACATGATCTGGACAACACGAATGTTGTCTCCTCCGAGACACTGCCATCTAAAAAGAAAGAAAGGGGCCAGACAGAGCTGATGCTGAAATCGAGTTCAGCAGGGCTTCCTTCTGCCCAGTGCTATTTTTCTAGAAAAAGAGATGCCAGAACTCCCCAAGAACGCCTCCCTTGTTCTCTTAGAATGGCAATGGCACCCACCTGAGAGGGGCCGGAACTGAATTCTGAAGAATTATGGTGGAGAAAAAGCCCTGGTTCCATGCAAGTGGATTGGATTCCCAGATCCCCCCATCTATGAATGTCCTCAGAGAGTAAACCCCTTGCATGGTACAACTGAGAGCAGGGCACGGTAGTTGTAGCAATCTAATGATATTGTTTATATTTTGGTATGAGCTTTCGTGTGCGTGCACACTTCTTCAGATACCCTAAGTTTATATTTTGGTATGAGCTTTCGTGTGCATGCACACTTCTTCAGATACCTTCAGTATCTGAAGAAGTGTGCATGCACACGAAAGCTCATACCAAAATATAAACTTAGGGTATCTGAAGAAGTGTGCATGCACACGAAAGCTCATACCAAAATATAAACTTAGGTATCTGAAGAAGTGTGCATGCACACGAAAGCTCATACCAAAATATAAACTTAGGTATCTGAAGAAGTGTGCATGCACACGAAAGCTCATACCAAAATATAAACTTAGTTGGTCTTTAAGGTGCTACTGAAGGAATTTTTTTATTTTGCTTCGACTCAGACCAACACGGCTACCTACCTGTAATGATATTGTTGTTATTTCTATTTCCTACCTACCCTTCACAACAATCCCAGAGTAGGTTACAGCAATTTAAGCCAATGGTAAAATAATCTTAAAATGAATCGCTGTAAAGAGAGGAGCAACAGGAATGGAAACATGTGAAAGATCTCTGGCCCCAGGGGCACCAGCGGTGGGGAGGGGGGAGAGTGTGCTCTCAGTGGAAACAACTGCTTCAAGGAGGTCGGGTCTTTCCTTCACAGCCATAATAGGGTCAAAAGGGATCAAATTCCACCATATCTACTGTGTTCCTGATAATCACCCCCCCCCCCCGGCTGCCCAAGCAGATGCTATGTGGACTTTTAAAACATGCATGTTTATTGTAAAGAGGCATTTAACAGCATGTCTTGTGCTTGTGGGACTCTTGAGTCTGCAAGGAGATAAGAGAGTTAGAATCAGCAGAGTTGTCTGCTTGCTGTACCAACTGATTCAACAAACTTCTGTTTTCATTACTTCAGTATTATTTGACCAATACTGGAGAGGTCAACTGACAAAATTGTGTCTGAAGTGGACAAATGCCATTTTAATTTTGTTCTGAACCTCTTTGCTGTTTCTAAGCCTAATTACCTCAGGAAATCCCCGCATCCTAACATGCCCTGTTTGTCAAACCTAGAGATGGGATTTTAGGCCTTACTACAGGTTTTTAATGCACCTGAAATATCTTCTTCTAAAGTTGCAATGCAAAGAATTTAAAGCTTTAGCCCAGAGAAAAGACAGTTGTTAACTGAAACATTGCTTTAATATATACTTCGCTTAGCTAAAGCCCCTATAGGTTAGCAAATGGATATCAAGAATTTTGAATTATTCAGATCCCTGGGTAGCCACTTCTAGATTCCTGTGGTTAGTGAAATATTCACTGCTGTAAACTATCTAATAAAATTTGTGCATATTCAACAGGGATAAATTCCCTTGAAAAATCCTATCTATAACTTTTCAGGTTCCTTGCCCCAAATTCTGACAGAATAAAAATAACTCTAGTATCCAAAATAGAAAAGCAGATGCCACAGAGCAATGAGCATATTGATTGAAACGGAACACATTCTGCCAGAGGGTTTGCTTGAAGGTCTTGGCTGCACCACTTGGCTGCCTCGTTGCGGCTTCCATCCCTGAGCTGCGCGAAGGGGCACCCAAAGGACTCCTCATCTCCCGCTGGAGTGGAGCATGTTGAAAAGGGCTCGTCTGTTTCATTTACTCCTTCGTTCAGGAAGGTCAGTGCAAGTGTAGAGGGATGCCGAAAGACAATAAAAGAAATTAAAGTGAATTCCAAAATTTATTGTGCTCATTAATTTGAAGAGAGAGAAACCATCATAAATACAAGGAAGGTCTGCACAAAGGCAATCACTTACAGGAAGATTCAGAAGGCAAAAAAGGAGACTCTGGCTTGCCTTGCTCAAAGGGGAGGGGGGAGCAGATTTCATGATTAGGAAGCTGCTGCACCTCTGAATTATTGTACAGTGAGAATCATGGCAATTTCCTTCTAGGCTATCAACATAATAGGAGTGCAAGTGACCATGTGAACTCCTTTGCAAATATTTATGAGCCAGTGTGTGAGTTTAGTCAGTGGACAAATTCACCAGCCTCTCTGTTTACCTTTTGCGGAAAGATGCCTTCTGGCTGGAGAAAAGGTAATGTCACCTTAATTGTGCTCCTGCCGCAGCTGGCATAAATTATTTATGCTGCTGCTTATTTATTTTTAGACTTCCTTAACTTCCACCTTCACTTGGAAGGACTCTGTGGCTCTTAAATGAAGTCAAGCACAGGGTTGTTACGGCGCATCACCCGGCCAGACCTGTTGGCTCTTATCACTTTGCCTCTTGGTGTCGGTTAGGAGGAGGTGGCACAGCTCTGCTTCCGTGTCCAGAGGGTTTGTTGTGTCGGGCCACAACATACAGTAGGTACAGTGGCATTCCTATTTACACAGCTCTTCTCCTTCTTTGAAAAAAAAAACATGCTCCAATTACAGGAAACAGCCACAAACATTGTTGGCATGCAGTAAAATGATACTCTTATGAAGGCAAAGCAATGCTCACAATATAAGTAGGCGGTTTTTCAAGTCATGTAGAATATAGTTTTCCATTTTAACAATCCAATAAAAGCCACATTAAAAACATTTTAAATTACAAAATAATCAAACAGTCCAAATGGTATGCCAAATTATAAATCTTTGGTTGGCTTCCCATGCTCTGAGATTGGGGAGTGATGATCATCTCACGTTTATGCTGCGTCTCTTAATTAGTCCAGTTAGAACCGTAAATCAATCTGATGTTAATCCTTCATTCATTTTTAACAGCCTCTGAGTTGGTCTGGCAAGGGAGTTAGATCAATACAATATACTTCTGTGTGGGTGTTCATTCTCTCTCTCTCTCTCTCTCTCTCTCTCTCTCTCTCTCTCTCTCTCTCTCTCTCTTTATATTCTTAATACTCCGAGTCTGTCCATGGCATTCACTTCCGCTTCCAATTGTACCAGGCATATGTCCAAACTTCTTTGTTTTGTCTCAATCCAAAACAGATAAGCCTGTACTTTAGCTAGAAGCCTTCATTTCCTTCTTCTGTCCTTAACAATCCATTGACGGTAAATTGCAAATTCATAAATCTTTTCCACACAGTTAGTAATTAGGCAAAAATTATAACAAATAATACAATACTCTCTAGTTTCACTTGCGTAGATAAACAATTCGGTAGTCAGTCCTTCCAGGGAGATTTGCCCACTAAAATAGCAAATCTGAAATATATCAAAAAGAAGCAAAGGAGCCTCACCCCCCTTCTGTTCCGACATACCAGTCCCATTCTGGTGGTAATCCCTCTACCACTTGATGGCTGAATCAGTTAACAGGGTAGTTTATCTCCCCTCACTCAGAGCATGCCCATTAATTAAGTCTGAATTTGTGGGTAAATGCCAGGATCTGTCCAGGTCTTCTTAGGCCCCTATGCCTGGGCAGGACGTCTGGAACACCTTCAGCATACACCCGGGAATCATGGACTCATAACTGGGCTTTATGAGCACCAAATCAGCAGTGAACAGCAGAAGCATTTGTAGAGGTTTCAAAACATTCCTCATTTATTTCTATTAACTACTGCATATTTACAGATCTGGCTTTGTGAGTGTTACAGCCTCTCACTTAGCCATCTTGTCTACAGAAGATATTAAACTGCACACAGCACACAGCAGAGAGCAGAGTCAGGAATGAAAAACAACAAAGTAACAATTCCTAACTGTTCCCTCCCAACAGCAGATATCACCAGATTTTCAGAATGGGAGGGGTGAAAATGCTCACAACCTCCCCCTTTTCATTCTGACCATTATGAAAATCTAGCACAAAAGCAATTTCTTTACATATATACCAAGTTGTTCCTTATTAACAGCTTTAGTCAAAGCATCAGCAGGTATTTCTTTCCCTGGCATATATGAGACTTTTACAACTCCTTTCTGAATGCATTCTCTGGCACGGTGCAATTTGATTAGCAAATGTTTTGTTCTTTGCTTGCACCCTTCTGAATGGATTAGTTCTATGCAGGCTTTGTTGTCCTGATAAACTTGAACTGGACAACAAATTTTTACTCTCATATCCTCACATAGTTGCAACAACCACTCTACATTCATGAGGGAAAAATTTAAAGCGTTGAGTTCTGCTTCACATGAACTCATGCTTATTGTTGCCTGTTTCTTACAAGACCAATCAAATAGGCACTGATTGTACAAATAACACACACCTGAGGTGCTCTTGCCATCAGTTGTATCACTACCAAAACTGGCATCGGCATAGATCTCAAGACCTCCAGATTTTTGGCTAGTAAGCTTCAACCTGTAATGCATAGTGCCTTTTAAATACCTAACTATGCGTTTCAGTGCCTTCCAGTCTTGCACTGTAGGTTGATTTACATATCTGCTGAGCAAATTTACGCTAACAGCAATGTCTGGTCTTGTGCACCTTGCTATAAAACTAAGTTTACCCAAAACACTTCTGAACAATGTAGTGTCAGGAAAAACATTAGCATTAGTATCATGTTGGTACCCTGTGACCATGGGGGTGTCTACAGAATTGGCATCTGTCAGATTTAATTTTTCAATCACATCATTGATCTTACGTGATTGATGCAGCAAAACATCACCTTGCTTATTTCTCTCTACTTCCAGTGAGAGATAATTGCTGACTTCCCCTAGGTCTTTCATATCAAAATGCTTTTGCAGTTTTGCAAGAGTGGTTTTGTAAATATTTGCATCCTTCCAGAAAAACAAAATATCATCCACAAAACAAATGCAGTACAATTTGTGCTGGTTAGATTCTTTAACAAAAACACAAGAATCAGCCTTTCCTTGCTGGAAACCTAAGGAAAACAGCACTTCTGTCAGCTTAGTGTGCCAGCATCGAGCACTTTGTTTTAGACCATACAGGGATTTTTTTAATTTACACACCATTCCCTTTTTTATCTGCACTCCGTCTGGCGGTGACATGTAAATACTCTCATTGAGAATTCCGTACAAAAACGCAGTATTTACGTCGTGATGAGATATGGTCATGCCCTCTTCTGCAGCAATTTTCATCAACAGCCTAACTGTCTCAAATTTGACTGTCGGTGAATATGTCTCATGATAGTCCTGATCAGTCTTGGTTTTGTAAATCCACCTGCTGTCTACAAGTTTCATGCCTGGTTCTACTGGAACCAATTCCCACGTGTCATTTTGCTTTAGGGAATTCAATTCAGCTTTCATGGCATTAAGCCAAGGTTCGGCATCTTTTTCAGGTAAATTTTGAACCTCTTTGTAGTTAGTTGGTTCAAAAACTGAGTTTGGATTGCTAGTGGCAGCCATATCTGAAATAGCAGCTTTAGCAAATTCTTTAGAAAATCGTTTAGGTGCTTGTCCCTTGGTAGTTCTCTCAGATCTACGCAATACTCTGGGATCCTCTGGGTCTGGTTCCTCCTCCTTGGGAGAATGGTGACCTGTATCTGGCAAAGATTCTACCTCTAGATCAGTGTCAGACCCATCTGATTTCTTAAAAGAGGTCTTTTCATTCTGATCATCTGTATCAGTGTCAGAATCTGTGCTACCATCAGCATCAATTACAGGTTTTGCCTCTTTGTTAATTGGTTTCACCACCTCATCATCTGAAATGGGATGACATTGAAAAATGCCAACTTTGTCCCATTTTGGATTACAATCCATGCTTCTGGTCAGCCTAATTGTGTTTGTGTCTGTCATCAGCACACGATAAGAACCTTTTTCATAACCTAGAAAAATGCCATGTTGACCAGATTTGCTCAGTTTGTCACCTTGCAGAGTGTGCACCCAAACTTCAGAACCGAAAATTTTTAAATGTTTTACAAACGGTTTCCTTTTGAACAGCATTTCGTATGGGGTGCAATCAATGGCTGATTGATATCTGCGGTTGTAAATATAGGTGAAACACGATAGAGCTTCAGCCCAAAAGGGGTTGGGTAGGCCTGAATCATGCAACAGAGTTTTAATTCCTTGTTGCAAGGTCTGGTTTACTCTTTCACATAAACCATTCTGCCATGGAGATCTGGGCGTGGCAGTCATGTGCTCTATGCCCTGTTCTGCAGTAAAGTTTTCAAACTGTTCTGAACAAAATTCTCCACCCCTGTCAGTGAAAAGACAACGTACATGCTCATCGTGAACATTCCTGAGCCATGCACAAAATTTTTGAAACTTAGAGAAGGCTTCAGACTTCTTTTGTAACATATAGACCCAAACATATCTAGAATAGGCATCTATCAGAACCAAAAAATAACATGAGTTTCCTCTAGAGAGCGCTAGAGGTCCAACCAAGTCTGCATGCACAATCTCATAAGGTTTCTTAACCTCCCTCCCAGATTTTGTACCTTTGGGAGCTTGCTTAATTTTGTTCTCTGCACATGAGACACATTTCATATGATAAGGACACTTTTGAACTTTCATGCCCTCAACCATATTTTGCATTTTACCTACTGCCTGGAAATGCAAATGACCAAACAAACGATGATAATCATGAATACAATGGTTATGCAATTTCTCATTCTTATCTACTGATATATTACAGCACGCCTTTTCAGTTTCTTTAGTTGCTCCAGCAGCTGTACCTGTAACAAAAGGCAATACATATAAACCATCAACACACTTAGCATAAAGAATGAGTTTGTTGTCTCGAAGAATTTCACACCGAGAGTTTGCAAACACCACTTTAAATCCTTGAGCGTCTAGCTGAGAAACACTCAAGAGATTATCCTGCAAATGAGGAGCATACATAACATTTTTAACTGTTGCATTAAGGCTCTGCAAAGAAACCGTTCCCTGAGCCAAACTTTTAATAGTCGTTCCATCCGCTTGATGAATTGCTCCTCCCTGTTTCTCAAGATGAAGAAAGAGATTTTTATCATTGGCCACGTGCCTTGTGGCTCCTGAGTCGACAACAAAAACAGAACGTGTGAGTTGATTAGAACTGCGTGAAATCAAAGCCTTTGATGCAGCTGGCCCTTGGGGTTTTCGGCCTCCTCCCCCTTTGCCTTTGAAGTTGCCCTTCTTCTTTGAAGAGTTTTTACACTGATTTTTAAAATGGCCGACCTCTCCGCAAGAAAAACAGCGGCGCATTTTAAGAGCTTTTGCAACACTTTCACTTTCCCCTGTTGAAGGCTTGTAGGCATTTCCAACAGCCTTGTCCCTGCTTTCTCTAGCAGTCTGTCTGCGATCCCACTCATTCAAGAGCACGCTAGACACATAATCTTCTGTTAGACGGTCATTGGGCAAAGACGACAATTGAGCAGCTACAGCATCATAAGATTCATCCAAACTGTTTATGATAAGCATTGCAAAAACAGCTTCTGAAATATTTAAGTCTCGCTGGACAAGATCCTGTCTGAGACGTTTTAATTGGGCTAGATGGCTGGGCAAATCACCATCTTTCTGCAATTCCAGCCTACACAGCTTTTTAAAGAAAAGCACACTGGATCCTGCATTTTGTCTTAGATGCATATCTCGAAGTTTATTCCAAACAGCCCGTGCAGTCTGCTGGTTCTCCAAGTTGACCAACAACTGGTCCTGGACACTCAGAATAATTGTCCCCCTGGCTCTCATGTCTGCCTCATGCCACGCTGGCCATCCATCATCATCCTCATTAGGGGGGTCATCTTCTATAATATGGTAAAGCTTTTCCCTTTGTAAAAGTGCTTTCATTTTGACCTGCCATGTAGGATAGGTCTCTGGTGTAAGGAGAGGAAAAGATAGAGACATCTGGCCAGAATGTGCAGAAGCCATGCCTGTGTTTAGTTAACAGCAAGACACTTCCCTTCATGCACCCCAAATACTCTTGACTCTCTCAGCAACTTCTCTCCCCACTCAGCACAATTAACAGGCAAACTGGAAAAGCGTCTCTGCTGTCTTCCTGGCAGCCAGCAACATACCTTTCTGTAAATCAAACAGCAGCTTGAAAAACAGCTTCAGCTCACAGCTCAACTCCGATGTGCAGCATCAGATGGAAATGGATCAGAAACATCCAATTATCCAACCATCAATAGCCATCTGCAACCACCAGTCTGCTACCAGCAACCATCCGCCTGCTACCATATGTGGGTAAATGCCAGGATCTGTCCAGGTCTTCTTAGGCCCCTATGCCTGGGCAGGACGTCTGGAACACCTTCAGCATACACCCGGGAATCATGGACTCATAACTGGGCTTTATGAGCACCAAATCAGCAGTGAACAGCAGAAGCATTTGTAGAGGTTTCAAAACATTCCTCATTTATTTCTATTAACTACTGCATATTTACAGATCTGGCTTTGTGAGTGTTACAGCCTCTCACTTAGCCATCTTGTCTACAGAAGATATTAAACTGCACACAGCACACAGCAGAGAGCAGAGTCAGGAATGAAAAACAACAAAGTAACAATTCCTAACTGTTCCCTCCCAACAGCAGATATCACCAGATTTTCAGAATGGGAGGGGTGAAAATGCTCACAGAATTTTCATCTTAAAAAACAGGTGTTGGTTGTAATGGCACCGACTTTGGAGAGTTGCCAAAGAGATGCACGGGGCTTTCCATCCAGCTCCCCCTGCCCCCTCATTCCTTCCGGATTGGGGGCAGGTGTTGGGCAATCTGCGGGTGAAGCTGCCCCCATGGGCCCTGGGGGTGGGGGGGGATGATTACTCCCATCTCATCCTCAAAATATTCCATGTGGAATGGCTACGATATAATGAGCAGCCGCCACCATGGGAAACCAAACCAGAAGCTGTAGACCTCTGCTTTTAGCCTGAAATAGGCGAAACTTAAGAGCCTCCTTTAAGAGCATCCTTCCCCAGCATTGTAACGGGCAGCAAAAACGCCGGGAGCCCCTCCTCCTCTTGTGGTTTTTTTGGGGGGTGGGGGGTAGTGTATATGTGTCCCTGCCTTGGCTTGGCAGCATGTCTGTTGAAGGTCTGAATGTGTGTGGGGGGGGGCCTGGCCATGTTCACTTTGGCCATGCCAATTGCTGCTAGGCAGCCCATTGTGAGTTCTCTTAGCAGTAAAAAAATCACTCTGGCAGTTTTGCAGCCAAAACAGGAGGGCATGATATTGCAGCAATACCACAAAAAAGCAATCAAACAAAGGATCCGGTTGGACTTCCGAGTTGGACATTCTGGCTTCAAATCCTTATTGAGCCACGAAGCTTCTGAGGGGATGCTCTCTCTCAGCCTAACCCATCTCACAAGGTGTTTTGAGGATGAAAGGGGCTGCGTATGTTGCCCCGGTGTGCACAAAGGAAGAGCAGAATAAAAGTGTTCTTTGCTGTAGCCTCTTCTGCTTTGAGAGAGACAAACAAAAAGTCCCACATCAAACCTGTAATAGAGAAGGGAGTAAATAGAGGACTTGGAAAGCACAGAACCTGGACTGGAGAAGGGAAGAATAAAAAGGGTAAGAAAAGATAAATGGACGAGAAAGGGAGGGAGGTGGGAAGGAAGGGGAAACATCGTTAGGGTTGGGAGAATCCGTCAATTTTGGCTTGTCCATTTCTCATGTTTCCAGCCTTAAGTTTAGTTATTCACATTTCCATGTCAGTTTGCAATTTATTTCTAAAGGCCTTCATCAGCTTTTTTCTCAAAATATCTCATCATATGCACATTTTTAAATGCAATTTCCACTGATATGCACATTTTTACAAAACAAATTTCCTAATAAAATGCATTTCACTGTGTTGTTTTCACTTTAGTGCATAACTTTGCACTAGAATATGCATTACTTGGCTGGAGAAATGCACTGCAAAATTCTGAAAAATGTGAATTTGGAAAAATCAATTTCTTTCCATTTCCAACACATATCTGATACTGATTTATACATCTTAGTCAACTTACTTGGAGTTAAATACCATCTATGAATTATTTTCATATAATTCTCTTTCAGTGAATAACATGCAGTAAATTTCAAATCATACTTCCAAAGTTTCTCCCAGAGGTTTAAGTCTGTATTATGTCCTATATATACCCTGTTTCCCCCCTTTTTAATATGTAGTCATAAAGTAAGCCATGGCAGGGTTTTTAAGCATTTGAGAAATAGAAGACATACCCCCAAAATAAGCCATACTTCCACGCCGCAGAAACCAACCCCCAGAGGCACCTCCACTCACAGAGTCACTCCATGCAGCCGGCATTGCAGGAGCCCGACCAGCTGTGAAGCGGCGCTCCAAGAGCTCCGCTTAACAGCTGATCGCACTCCCGCCTTGCTGGCTGCATCCCCGCACTCTGCCTTCTCGTCCTCCGCCGTCCCTGCCGCTTCCGTGCTTACCGCTACCGCTGGGCTCACTGCTTCTTCCTTGCCTGGCCCGGCCAAGGAGCTTGGAGCGCCCTGCAGCGGCGGGCGGAGCGCCTGAGCCAGCGGCCTCCGCCTGGCCCGGCCAAGGACACCTGCCGCCCCGCCTGCTGCAGCGCCGAGCACTCAAGAGAGCCCAAAAGCACCCTGAGCCAGCGCCCTGAGCCATAAAAACCATAGCGGTAATAAATTTAAAAAGGACATCCCACCGAAAGTAAGCCACCCTCTGTTTTTTTGAGGAAAAAAGTTATAAGACGGTGTCTTAAAAAAGGGGAAACAAGGTATTGCCCAGTGTGTCATTGAAGCTTTAAGTAGCTCGTCTTTTGTTTCCCATTCTAATAAAAAAAAAAAACACTTTAGACAAATGTTTATCCTGGTTCTGTAATAATTCTCTTTCAGATTGTGAGCTTTGGTCCCACTTTAATCTAGCATAAACATATGTAACTGGTGGTATTGCAACCAATCTGTGATTTGACTCCTTAAATCTTCCATAGGTTTCAATCTGGGTTCCCTCCCTGTCATATTATTGGCAATTTAAGGCAGAATTGTTTTTCTACATCAAATACCAGTCTCCCAGAAATGAGGGTGGTGGCTTGTTGATAGCACCTGGAACCTGATTCTGCCATTTGGCTTCTTCTGTTGACAGACTACACTCATTTTGGAAAAACTGTCAACATGGCACCAACAGCAGTGAGAGAGCACATATTCCATCCTTCATGCTCAAGCTCACATCACTAAATCAGCCTTCAACCGTGCCCTCAACAGTTTGCAAGTAACTGACAGGGCAGGAACAATGAGGGCAAATGGGCAGTTGGAACATGCAAAAGTGAGCAGGTGCCCAAGTGGGTTATTGCTTCTTTTAAACGAATGGTAAAATAGTCAGTGCTGTTTCTTAGAAGAAGCTTGTAATTAAAAAAGTAGATTGGGTGCTTGATGAATCACATTTTCATGGGAAATCTTGAAATGTTAACAGCTCTCTCCATTACGTGGGCATTTTGCTACAGCATTTGATGGTTATCAACATTCACAACAGGGTTTCGCAATGTAAATTGCAGCTGTTGCCTGAGAGACTTTGCCTATCTCAACTTTGAAATGATGTGTGCATGCATAAGGCTGGAAAGCTGTGTTCCTGCAGTAGGTAAATAGTTTAATTAATCTGCAAGCTTTTTTATGTGCATGTTTTTATAAATCCTGATAGAAGCAGCTCAAGATTAATTCAAACAGCAATTATTTCATAAAGGCTTTAGAAAAGTACTTTCACAACACCACATGCATAGCCAAAACCAGAATGAATAAGCAAAATGCAGGTGGAGAAAGAGAATTAAAACTGAATATTTTCAACACAATTTGTGGTCATGATATATATTTTTGGGAAAGTCACAGTAGGTTCCCAGAAATATCTGCAATTTCCCTTTTTATTTTGCAAAAAAAAATCACATTCGCTGTTGAAGATATTGAAAATAATCAGGCTGCATGTTTATATGAACAAGCAGTGGTCAAATGTTGGAGTGGAATGCAAAGCATGGTCTTACTTTCTGTGCTTTACTGTGAGGGAAGATGGGTGTACAATTAAGCCAAGTGGGCTACTGATGTACATGCAACACATGTTTTTCCATGGAGCCAGCTCAAAGGATCATTTGTTAGCTATCAAGACTTGGGTCTCACCTACCTGTTCATCACTCCTGTTCAGGGCCGGCCTGACTCATTTCGCCACCTGAGAGCACTCTCCCGCTGCCACCCTGCCACTGGAGCCTTGCTTACTGGTCTTGTGTGGCGGTTGCTTCTGCCAAGATCTCATGCAAGCTCTATGAGACCTCTCCACAAGCCATCACAACTTCTTGTTTTTCTGGTGGTAGCGGCAGAGATGCACACACACACACACACACACACACACACACACACACACACACCCTGTTATAGGGAGGAGCCTGTTACATTCCTTGCTTGCAAAATACCCCAGTTCCAATCCCTAGCAGGGCTGGGAAACATTTCTGTCTGAAACTCTGGAGAGCTGCTGCTGGTTGCTGTAGATGATACTGAGCTAAATGGATCAATGGTCTGAGAATAATGCAGTTTTCTGTGTTCCTATGATTCCATTGAAAAGCAACTTGAGGTGGCCTGACCTGTGATTACTGCAGTTTGGCATTGTCAGGTCATAAAATGGAATGGGTGAGCAAGGCCTGCTGGGATTGGCCTGAAATCAGCAATGTTTAGGTTCTAACTATGAATATCATGCTCAGAACTCTGCTAGGAAAAAAGTTTCCTATTTCTATTTCTGATCGCAATTTCCAGTACATATTCAATGTACTTTTGTGATGAAAATCTATTTTCAAGTCATTTTGAGACAATCAGCCAGCTGAGCTTCATCGCTAAATGCCTGCCTACTTTAATCTGTATATTATTAATTGCTCATCCGCAGAAAACCTATGTTCATTTGCATTGGTTACCAATTTCATCAATACACCCATAATGATGAGGCAAGACATCTAACATTTTGAGTTTAAACAGGCAAACTACCTTTATTAACTTTACGTGGGCTCAGCAACAGGTTGTCATTCTACGTAATAAACATGGATTTTTCTTCCTCTTCCTCAGTCTTCTCTGCTCAAACCCTCCTAGGTCAGGGCACATGGCTAGTTTTCCTCCTGCTCATGGATCTCACATGGATAGGTCTCTCAGCCTGGGGGCCAGGACATGCCTTAAATAGATGCCCCATCCCTTCCCCCACTGACATTATAAAGGGCCAGGACCTTTCCATCACCTTAAAACAAGGATGGCTAAACCCCAGTTTGGGAGTCTGATGCACTATCACCCTCCCTGATTTTGGAAACAGTAAAAAGAAAATAAACTGTAAGTAGACACAACCGAGCATCCTGATTGGCAGCTTTGTCATCACTTCAAACATTTGATGAGCGGAAAGGAGCTGAAACTTGGGTCTTCTTGTCCCACCATTCTTCTAAGTCAGGCTGCCACGTATTTTCCTTCCATTGTCTTCAAATGCCAGTGAGGTACTTGAATTCCCTGCCTGGGAGAGGTGGCCTATATCATACCGATCTGGGGCTGATTCATGTATTGCTAATGGGTTTTGCCAAATATTCTTGCTAGACAGGTTCAGTGCAAGTTCAAGGAAATAGAAGATGAAACATTTGGGGAGTACCCTGAGGTATCTTTAAAGCTTAGGGTGGCTAACCTTTTTTGGCCTGAAGGCTGTATTCAGAGTGGGCATGGCCAAAGTGTGTGTGTCCACCCACCCACAGCATCCTCTCCCTGGGGGTCGCAGGGCCCCTGAGTGGTGCCTTTGTAGAGCTAATGTGGCATCTGCCTGGTAGGACAGAAGCCCCAGAGGCCAAGGGAGTGAGCATTCCCTGATTGGGTAGATGATGATGCCTGCCAGGGTTTCCTGCATTACAGGGGATCGGACTAGATGATTGGGTGTTAAAACTAGCTAGCAAACTAATGGTGTGCCTAACTGAAGCGGTCCATAGATTTAACACATGCTAACTGAATTGTTATTGTTCTTAAGTCATTTAGTCGTGTCCAACTCTTCGTGACCCCATGGACCAGAGCACGCCAGGCACTCCTTTCTTCCACTGCCTCCCGCAGTTTTGTCAAATTAATGTTGGTAATTTCAAGAACACTGTCCAACCATCTTGTCCTCTGTTGCCCCCTTCTCCTAGTGCCCTCAATCTTTCCCAACATCAGGGTCTTTTCCAGGGAGTCTTCTCTTCTCATGAGGTGGCCAAAGTATTGGAGCATCAGCTTCAGGATTCGTCCTTCCAGTGAGCACTCAAGGCTGATTTCCTTCAGTATGGATAGGTTTAATCTTCTTGCAGTCCATGGAACTCTCAAGAGCAGGCATCCCCAAACTGCGGCCCTCCAGATGTTTTCGCCTACAACTCCCATGATCCCTAGCTAACAGGACCAGTGGTCAGGGATGATGGGAATTGTAGTCCAAAACATCTGGAGGGCCGAAGTTTGGGAGGCCTGCTCAAGAGTCTCCTCCAGCACCATAATTCAAAAGCATGAATTCTTTGGCGATCAGCCTTCTTTATGGTCCAGCTCTCACTTCTATACATTACTACTGGGAAAACCATAGCTTTAACTATACGGACCTTTGTCAGCAAGATGTTGTCTAGGTTTGTCATTGCTTTTCTCCCAAGAAACAGGTGTCTTTTAATTTTGTGACTGCTGTCACCATCTGCAGTGATCATGGAACCCAAGAAAGTAAAATCTCTCACTGCCTCCATTTCTTCCTCTTCTATTTGCCAGGAGGTGATGGGACCAGTGGCCATGATCTTAGGTTTTTTTTTTTATGTTGAGCTGCAGACCATATTTTGTGCTCTCCTCTTTCACCCTCATTAACAGGTTCTTTAATTCCTCCTCTCTTTCTGCCATTAAGATTGTGCCATCAGCATATCTGAGGTTGATATTTTTTCCGGCAATCTTAATTCCGTCTTGGGATTCATCATGTCCAGCCTTTCGCATGATGAATTCTGCATAATTTAAATAAGCAGGGAGACAATATACAGCCATGTCATACTCCTTCCCCAATTTTGCACCAATCAGTTATTCCATATCCAGTTCTAACTGTAGCTTCTTGTCGCACATAGAGATTTCTCAGGAGACAGATGGGGTGATCAGGCACTCCCATTTCTTAAAGATATTGCCACAGTTTGCTGTGGCTGACACAGTCAAATGCTTTTGCACAGTCAATGAAGCAGAAGTATATGTTTTTCTGGAACTCTCGAGCTTTCTCCATAATCCAGCACATGTTTGCAATTTGGTCTCTGGTTCCCCTGCCCCTTCGAAATCCAGCTTGCACTCCTTGGAGTTCTTGGTCCACATACTGCTTATTCCTGCCTTGTAGAATTTTAAGCATAACCTTGCTAGCGTGTGAAATGAGTGCAATTGTGCAGTAGTTGGAACATTCTTTGGCACTGCCCTTCTTTGGGATTGGGATGTAGACTGATCTTCTCCAATTCTCTGGCCACTGCTGAGTTTTCCAAACTTGCTGATAACTATTTTATTTCTAAGTAGCTGGTGGCTACTTTAGCACCAACCCTAACCCAAGAAAGTTTTGTGATGACTGATGTGCCTATTTGGATAAATTATTTCTTTTGGGAGAAAGTTGTATTAATTATATCCTGTTTATCTTGTTACCTTGAAATTTTAATAATTATCAACAGCTTATATGAATGTGTGGGAATGTTATTTGTGGGAATGTTAAGGATAGTAGGACAGGATATATTGAATAAGTCTTATCCTTCCTTCACTCACACTAGTGAGTGCTGTAGCAGAGCCGATTCCCCTCAATATAGTAGGAAGCTGGTTTGCAGATTCGTTTGAATTTCTGTAGTTGAGTAATCCAATCTGGCTAGCTCAGATGGATTATTCATTGTGTCCCCTTTTATCCCTCTTAAAAGAAGAAAGACACAAGAGTCTTTCCTTAAAAGTAACAAGAAGTTTACTCACATTTCAGTTCATGATTTGATCCCTGAAAGGCAGACTTTAGCTAGTAGTTACATAACAAACTGTGAGTTCATCTCATATGGAGATTGAGCTCATGTGCTGCTGGTGGAGAGCCAGCAGGCAGAGTAAAATGGCTGTGGGAGGGCAGCAAGAGAGCAGCAAGCAAGAGATCAGCAAAAGAGAGAGATCAAGAGAGAGAAAATGGCTGTGTGACTTGGCTCTTTTATGGAATCAGCGAGGGCCATGCCCATCTCCCAGGTCACATGCAGGGGGAGGAAGCTCCAGACCAGTAGAACAGTAAGTTAAACTGACTTGAGTAACATCCCCCTTCCTGTGCCCACTCTAGGGAAATAAGGAACTTTTGTTGTACTAGACTGTTCCAATGGCGTACATCCCACAGAATGTTTATGACTTACACCTGAAACAAATATATTTGAGTTGAATAAAAAAATGGCGTTATTAGGAAACTCTTCAGTTAAATTCTCACACAGGTTTGTTGTTGGCCAAACACAAGCAGTATTTTTAAACTACGAGGACCAGGCAGGGGCAATGAATTCATTGTCTTGAGGCAATGAATTTTTCAAGAGCTAACATTTCACAAAGTTACTAAGCCAAAAACAGCACACAGATAACAAACCCATTTCTATTTAATATTAAATTTACATTTCCTTGATGGAGCTGGAATCTCTGCTCACTTGTAAAGCCTATCCTTACGATTCAATTGATCCCACTGCCATCTCCCACACCACCTTTGCTTTGCTGTGCTCATCGTTCCACAGCACCCATTCATCAACAATTAACCATGAACTTCAAGGGCTTTCAGTGAAGAGATGAATCCCCCATCTTTGTTCCTTTGGCTCTTCTGGAGGTGGGTTTGTTTCAACCACGCCATAACAGGAGCAACTGCAGCAGGATATCCATATGAACTAGGCAGAGTGGCATTTCTGTTTTTTTTTTAGTAGTTCTTCATACATTTCTTTATGATAAGAACAAAAGTAGCACCCTGGTGGAACAGACCAACCGTCTGTCAGATCCATCTTCATGTCTCCAATGGTGACTAATCAGATGCCTTGGTGAACTTTGTGATCACAGAAAGAACACAAAAATTCTTTCCTATTGCTTGTCTCAAGCAGCTGAAAACAGGCACTCCTGTCTACTACATTCACTCAGTCCTCCAGTGACAAAGTTTGCCTTCAGGAGCACCTTCCTTGGCCCCATCCAGCTCATCAACACGTCCAAGCACTGGTCTAGTATCTCAGCCACCTCTCCTGATTCAGATGGAGCAGAGATGTTGAGTCTCATCTGCATACTGGTGACACTCCACTCCAAATCTCTGGATGACAGCTTCCAACAGTTTCAGAAAGATGTTTAATAGCATACAACATTGCAAGCTGCCAAGAGGTTTGGGAAAACATGCAGAGTTGTAAGCTTCCCTCTCTCCCAACAAATGTTATCAACCAGGGCAGTTTCAGTGCCATGGCCAGGACTGAAGCTGGACTGAAATGGATCCAGATAATCAATTTCCTCCAAACATGCCTGGAGCTGAACTGCTACTACCCTCTCAAGCACCCTGCCAAAAATGGGAATATTTATCACTTGGTGATAGTTGTTTAACACTTCTGGATCCAGGGAGGTTGTTTTAAGGAGGTGACACACGACCACCTCATTCAAAGAAGGTGGTACCTCTCCTTCCTCCAGGGAAGCATTAATTCTCATTTTGTAATTTTCTTTTGTGAACCACATTTGGATCTTCAGACGAAGTAAATAACAACAATAACAATAAATAATCACTCCCAAGATGGGCAAGGGTCAAGAGAGCAGGTGGTTGGCTCATGTCTTGAAGCAGCTTGTCTACATTTTCAGGCTGCAATGATGGAAACAAGTCTCTGCGTTCCAGACGACTCCATATAGAAATAAGTACCGAATTTTTTGAAGGCATTCTAAACTTGGGGGAAGGTTTTTGAAAAGGTTGCAAAAATTCTGAAAATATCCTCTGAACTATACAGCAGATTTGGTGCAAAATATTGAAATATTGCAAGAATGTAAATGCTGTGGGAATAGATTGCAAGCCCACTTTTCAAACCAACCAGCTGCAAACCATGGAGCTCTGACAAAACCTATGATTTCTGGTTTTAAAATTGTTAATTTATGTGTGAGAGAGAGGGGGGGAGGAAGTATTTATTTTTCGCAGAAGTGAAACTTGCTCCGCTCAGTTAGACCCACTCCTTAGTAAGTGTATTTAAGATTTGCTGTGATGGCAAAGTTAAGCCTGTGGGATCTAACATGCATGAATCTGAGTTTTATTTTGCATAACCATTTACTAGCATTAATAATTTTAAGCCCATAAATTACAGGCTTTCCCCAAACTGCAGTGGGTTTTTGAATGTGTGTGTCTATATATCAAAGTAACCTATGAAATAACATTAATTTGAAAGCTCAGTGATGGAAAGCTTGATGAAGTACCATTAGCAATAATCACATAGTGTTTTCTATGATATGCTGGTTTCCAAATTACTTGCTGTGCTTTGCAACAGATTAAATGGCTACTTTTATAACGGAAATCTTTTCGCATTCTGAATGTAATTCAATTTCTTCTCTTGCAGAATCAAAATAAAATGACCTAATGATTCTGGAATATTTAGGCCATATACAAATATACCATAAGACGTCCCCATGTATAAGGCAACCCCTTTTTTAAAAACCCAAAATTAGGAAATTAATTTGTTTAGCTCACCTGTCTGCTCGCCAATGCTGATCGCTTGCCACAGCCACTGCCGATCGCACACCTCACTGCAGCTGCCAATTGTCTGCCTGCAATAGTAGTAGTAGTAGTTTGGATTTGATATCCCGCTTTATCACTACCTGAAGGAGTCTCAAAGCGGCTAACAATCTCTTTTCCCCTCCTCCCCCACAACAAACACTCTGTGAGGTGAGTGAGGCTGAGAGACTTCAGAGAAGTGTGACTAGCCCAAGGTCACCCAGCAGCTGCATGTGGAGGAACGGGGATGCAAACCCGGTTCCCCAGATTACGAGTCTACCGCTCTTAACCACTACACCACACTGGCTCTCCTCATCTGGCACATTAGATATTGTTTTCTATTTCAGCAGCTACACTGCATTTGTCTTTCAATTTTATATCAGCAATCATTTGTTTTGTTTTTCAGTTTTCTGCTGTGTACTGAATTTAAAAAAATGCAGAATTTGTGACTTATGTGGAACATTGACTTTGGCATGATAAACTGGGTTACTTAACCACCCTTTGATATTTCAAGCAGCCCCAGTTTATAAGTCTGGGAAGAAAGGTAGCTGTACAACAAATGTATGAACTAGAAATGACAGATGAGCAATGCCCCTAGAGTTTCAATTTGAACAGGAGAGACACCTTGTACTTTGGGGATCCAGTCTCTAGGCAACTAGAGATTGGGAAAAAGCATTCATTTCCATCCTGTTCTACAACAGTAGCCTTCAAATAATGGGAAGAGAGCGATAGCAGGAAATGCTTTTGGCATCGCATTGAAATGCTTTCCAAAACAGAAGAAAGGACGGCTGTCCTTTTGTCGTCACTGAATTAGTTATTTTCTTTCTTTTTTGGATGAAGTGATTATATTAATGCACCTAAAGAAGGGTTCTGAATAAGTACTAAGAGTTTAATAGTTTTTGAATGGCATCATTATCAAGAACATGATGCAAAGACTCACCTATTTGCCCAGGCATTTGTAGATTATTACGGTACCTATTTGGATGGACAGTGAGTAGCCTGCGCTGAAGCTTCTAAGGGGTTTAGACCCAATGTTGTATTTTTTCATGTTCTTGTTACTGCTATGTTAATTTGCAGTTGTAACTGTTTTAAAGTGATCTTGTGTGTTTTTGCTTTGTATACGGAGTTATGTACCTTGATCTAGTTTTGGAACTGTTTTTAAGCTGTCATTGTTAGTCCATTGCCTTGGGGCATGCAAGGAAGGCAATTCATAAGCAGTAGTTATATAATAATAATACTGCCTCTTGCTTGTCTGGCTGGAAGATAGAAGGGGTTTGAGTGAGAGTGGAAAAGATGACATCTGCATTACTTGCTGTACTCACTTTTGCCTCTAGCTCTGCCCACCACTGCCATGTGACTCTCACAAGAACATAAGAAGTGCCTGCAGGATTAGCCCAAGAAGAGCTTGCTGGTTCAGGATTTAGGGCTCTCAAATTTCAGCGGCACCCTGTGCAACACTAAAATTTGGTGCCTCCCCGCCTTTTGCACTCTGTTCCACAGCATTGTTTTGGTGCAGGATCTGAGCACAAGAGCCCTCTCCCTCCTGTGGTTTCCAGAAACTGGTATTCAGAAGCATTGCTGCTTCCACCTGTGAAAGTAGAGCAGAGCCACCCTGGCTGGTAGCCACTGACAGCCCTCTCTTCCTCTATGAATTTGTCTAATCCACATTTAATGCTCTCCAAGTTGGGGGCCGTCACTGTTACTCACCCCTCTGTCAGAGATGCTTGAAAGTAAATAGATCTACTTCTGCACCTAATTATGGCTTATGTTTGACTGTAGCAAAAAATTGATACAGCATTTAATTAAAGTTATTGACAAAAACTGATTCAAAGAACATTGAGCAGGTTTCTACATCCAGATCCCTGTTCCATCATAGCTGTCAAGTTTTCCATTTTCTCGCAAGGAAGCCTATTCAGCATAAGGGAATTTCCCTTAAAAAAGGGGGAGAACTTGGCAGCTATGCTGTTCCATGCATACACCGTAAAATGGTGCTGAAACAGGGAGTTTTCTTCACACTCCTCAGCCCATGAAGAGACATCAGTGTTCATTGGGAATCATGCAAATATGTCTATTTATGATAGTGGTAAATGGAAGAGATTTTTTTAAACAATTGTCTTGGTCCAACATTATATGTTCATACACATTCCTTCAAGAGTGCACCATATTCATTTTGACCACAAAATGTGCAGTAATCCATTCATTCCCCAGAGCTGTCAAGTTTTCCCTTTTCTCATGAGGAAGCCTATTCAGCATAAGGGAATTTCCCTTTAAAAAAGAGAGAACTTGACAGCTATGCCCAGACCATTCTCTCCGCAATGTGCCATATGGTGCAGCTGCTGAAGATGATCCCAATAGATTCTGAGCCCAATGCCAGATTCAAGTTACAAAAAAGAAGATTCTGACTCAACATCAGGAAGAACTTTCTGAGGGTAAGAGCTGTTTGACAATAGGATTGTACTCCTTCAGAAGGTGCTAGACTCACCTTCCTTGGAGGTTTTTAAGCAGACGCCGGATGTCCACCTGTCAGGGATGCTTTAGTTGGGATGCCTGCATTGTAGGGAGTGGATGACCCTCAGGGTTTATTCCACTTCTACAATTCAATTATTCTATTGTTCTAATTGTAAAACAGCCAACTCTGAACCATATTTGGTAGATGTACCCTGTTCTTATATGTATGACACTCATACCCTTTTTAAAGTTCTGAATACTGCTTAATTTTTTTGTTGAGTTTTTGAGTAGGTGCTGGCAAATCCTGCCTGATACAAACAAATATACAGTTTTGGAATAAAAGAGAGGCATTTCAGCAGAGACTTACATTACGTTTCTACATGCCCTGAAAACAGGAAAATTGTGGTTTTCTGACTCTCCTTGGAAAAGACTGCAGTCACTCAAGAGACCTAACAATGCATATTGCAGAACCACCATTGACTCTGGTCTCACAATTAATTCATGACAGACATAATTATGCCATTTAAGTGTAAGAAACTTGGGTCACCAAGTTTTCTGTAGTGACAAGCTCTAAAGTAAAAGTAATTGCTTAATTTGGGATTTGCTCAGTTATGGAAAGCTGATTATATAAATGATTGATACTCTTTAAAAATGTTTCTCTTGCAGAACACAATGGGAGTGCAGAAAGAGGTGGGGAACTGAGAACACAGACCCATTTAGAGTGATTTACAGCCAAACCCTCTGCATTTTTACTCAGAGAAAAGTCTGCCATGTTCTATGGAACTTCCTTCCAGGTAAGTATGCATTTGTTGCAACTTTAGGCTGGGATTCTCAGACAAGTTTTCTCAAGGCTAGTTGCATTTGGATTTCTTTGAAATAAGACTTAATCTGGAACAAATGATTACAATTCACCCCAGAATTATCTTTTCATTTAAGAATAGGGTCTGTCCTCTAAGGAGAAAACAATTGTACCATGAGTAGGGGAAACAGTATTATCCTGGTACCATGTGTTGTTCTTGACATGAAGTTCAAGATTCAATGTGATTATTCAGAAGAGGTATTTTATTAACATGCAATCATTCATATATGTACAATATCCACCACCTGGACTTAATCTTCCATACCTGAATAAGATAATTGACAGGCTTGTTCTTAAGATTCTATTAATCTTAAAGATATAGTAAGATATGTGCATGCAAAGGGGGCTGCAGAATAGAAGAGAGGATGGGGCATGGAAAGGGGGAAATTAATAAAAAGGAGGACGGAGTGAGCAGAGACACAGCCCCTCGTAAGAACAAAAGAACACAAAGAGCTCTGTTGGGTTAAGACAAACAGCTGCCTCCCGCCCTATTTCTTCTCTCTCGTAGTGGTGAACCAGATGCCCATGGGAAGCCTGCCAGCAGGACCTGTGTGAGGCAACAGCACTTTCCGCTCTTGTGTTCCCAAGCAAGGGGCATTCATGGCTAGTAGTCATTGGACAGCCCCAGCCTCCAGGAACACATTTTGTTGTTATAAACCACTTTGAGTCTTACATGGTGAGCAGTGGGATATAAAACTTTAAAGAGATAAAATAAATAAACATGCCAGTAGTGACAGGGCCACAAGCAAAGATGGAGGGGTGGGTGGGTAATTCAGGTAAAAGTACAGCAGGCTTGATTCTACCCCCCCCCCCCAGCCTCCTCTGTGCACACCCAAGAGGCACACCAAGAGGCATTAGGAGAGCATCAGGGCACCCTCCAGCCAAGGAAAAACTAGACATGAAGAGTCTGAGAGACCAGAAAGAGAGACTTAGGGGGCTGCTGCATTTTGTCCTGGGGCTCAAAGTCCCTGCTCCCCCTGCCATGTAATCTAAGAAGGACTTTCTAAATTTTCCTACATTCTCCTTCACTGTGTGGCCTGAAGTTCTAAAATCATGAGAAAGGGACAGAAACTTCTCCTAATTGACTTTCTCTTCACGTAGAAACGTGAGGGAGTAGTTGAGAATGTTTCTGGGTGGATGGGAAGAGAGTTTCAGTGGTTTTACACAGCTCTTTGCCCTGTCCTATGGCAGGAGTTCATTGCGAGGGGGGCGGTGCCTCTTGGCATGCCTACTGCAATGTTATCTCAGGGCACAATTGCCACTGCTGCTGGTGAGCGGCCTCTGAGGTATTTGTGACACCACAGTGGCGAGTTAGATTTCTATTTTAGCAGGTCTACGCACAGATCTAAATGTGATTTCCCTGTCCCTCATATATATAGCTATCAGGGGACATTATTAGGGATTTCCCCAGTAACCCCAGATCTTTGGTGGCAGGCCCTAGATTTCTGCTCCTTTCTTTATTTTAAAAACTTCTTTAAAGTTCTGCTTATAGGGTGGCTGAGGGGAGGGGGGTGTCATTAACCTGTTCCTGTGTCTTTTAAGTACCTAGATATGCCCCAACCAGCAGTGTTAACTACATCTTCAGATAAAGCCATATTAGGTATGTCCAGAGTATATTTTCATATATTCTGTGAAAAATAATCTAAATCAACTGTCATACTTTTTTTGTCCATAATAAAAAGAAAATAACTAGCATGAATGGAAGTTTTTAAAAAAAATAAAAATAAAACATCCATAGTGCACATTCATGCAACAGCAGCAAAATGTATCTTTCAGTGAAAGTTCAGGTTCAGAAAAAGAAATAAACTTGGTTTACAAAGAAACCTACTTGTATATGAACTGGCATTGATAGTTTCATAATGCTGTTCTCATATGCTTTAAATAAAATGATTACAAATGAAGGAGCAAAGAATGTTATTTGGAGAGTACATAATAAACTAAGACATGTGCTGGATTTTTTAAAAGGCTCCAGAGTAAACAGAGAAATCTCCAGTCTCTCATTCTAAGAAATTAAACTTGATTTTATGAGCTCTTTCCTCCTTCCTCTGAAAATTACAAGAAATGGAGCTTAGTTTCATCCCCATAGCAAATTGTATTGAGATTCACATCTATGAATCTTCATTATGGTGTGTGTTCCAGCCGGATGAGAGGTTTGTATTATCGGTGACGTTTTCAAATTCAAGAAGGTAGCCATTTTATAGCCATTCTACATTGTGCGTGTGTGTCTGTATGTGTGTGCTGAAGACTTGTTTTGCTGCCTTTGATCTCGGAGTTTGGAGTCATCAGCCAAAACCTGTCAGCCAAAGCCAGTGAGCAGGGATGTTGGGAACTGTAGTCCAAACACCATATGGAGAGCAGCAGCTTGGGGAAGGCAGATGGAGAGGCTTGCAGGGAGGTTGTGGGAAATGACTTGCAGGGGGTGTCATTTTGCCATCAAATCCTAATCAAGCTCAGTGGGGTGTCCCTAACCCATCCTCTGCCACTCAAGTCAAGGGAAGCAGCTTCAAGAATCCCTCCCAATTCTCAAGCCCTGTGTCCCTTTATTTTATTGCCAATGTGGTGCCCTCCAGACCACCACTCCCACTGACTCCAGCTAGCCTGGCTATCATTAACAGATGGGGCTGTAGCTCCAGATTGAAGTCTTTTCATACCAAGCAAGAGAAACATGGACAGGTCTTTTTCTAGCTCATGCTATGAAGCTCTTTAAAAAATATATTCTCAGCAATGGAAATGAGAGCTGCCCACTAATGGAGGAATTGAATCTTTTGATGTAGCACAATGGGTCCTATGGATGCACACACTTCTTCTTGTTGTTTGTTTCTGTATATTATGTTGAAAACTGCCCAGAGTGGCTGGGGCAACCCAGCCAGACAGATGGGGCACAAAAATATATTATTATTATTATCATTATCATTATCATTATATTATGTTGTTGCTGTTATTATCAATTTGAGTTTCTCAGAGCTTTGCATTTTTCCAATCTCAAATTTTGTATCAGCTTGCTTAAAAAAGTCAGTACACCAGAAATCATCAGTACTTTAGTGCCAATTTCTCCAAAAATGCACATTTCCCCATACTGTATAATGTTGCCTTATGTACACTTTATTTCGAATGAGCAATTTGCCCTAAAGAAAACAACCTAGATTTGAAACCAAGTGGAGAGCAGGAGGAAAGAATGCAGACTAATGGGCTGGGCTGGAAGCGCTCAAGACAGCACCATTCTGTTCTCAGGTGCCACTTAACCTGGCCTCACCCACCCTCCCCTGGTTGCTATCAGGCTCCAGCAAGAGCCCAGAGTCCAAAGCTGCTGCTTTTCTTCTACGTCAATTCATAGAATCAGATCCAAGAAACTATTTTATGATCTGCTCACATGAAAAGTAAGATGAAGACCTCAGTAATTTCCACTTAGCCCACTTATTAAGAAGCCGGAATGCTGCTCCATATATCCTGTGATACACGGAAGTCTCTTTTTTTTAATGGCTTGCACTGGTATATTTCTAATATTGTAGAGAGGCTTTTAAAGGGTCAGAAATCACAGGCATTGGCTTTTAAGTGTACTGCCGGCTCATGGGTACTCTTTCTGTTGCCATGGAGACATCAAACAAGGAGCATACAAGTACGTATTAATGGTGTAGTACTATTCAAGAAGCAGGAGTCACAGAAGGCTCTCCCAGTGCTTTCTCCCCCCCCCCTCTCATTATGATGGCAATTCAGAAATTAAGCAATAAGGGACATCATTGTTGAGAAATGATTCAGCACAGATTTCCTGTCATTCCAATCCCACAATATCAGATTTATATTTCTAGAATAAGGCATGATTTAAATGTCTGCCAAGATCAATATGAGCAAACCACACAAAGAGCAATAGGCATACGGAGAGGGCCTTGAAACCAAACCATTTCTTTATTTACAACGTTTTTATACAGTCCGTGATCAAATGGTTCTCAGCATGGCTCACAATCAAGCCCCAGCCCCAGCCCCAGCCCCACAAGCACCAGTCACTGAGTGCCTATCAGTCTGGAAGCAATGGAAAGGCATAATCAAGGCTTTGTGCAACCAAGAGATTCCCATGAATTCCCATGCAGAGGGCATCTGAAGCTCCTTTGGAGATTCTGGGCCAGTCACTCTCTCCCAGCCTCAGGTAAGCAAATGGTCAACTTGTAACTAAACGCATGAGAATATAGGCTGGATTTCCCTTTTAAAAGCACTGCAGCAGGAGCAGACTGCTTCCTCGTGTGTTCAGAGCAAACACAATGGCGAGAGGCTGGTGCGTCCATGAAAGTGTCAGTTCATTTGTGTTCATCCTAATAAATCGAGAGATTTTCACTCGGATGTGCATCTGAATGCACATTTCATTTAGCTTATGATTCACAATCCAACCATGGATACTGGCGTGCGTGGATCCCCAGGACTTCAGTCTCTATTTCTACTGGGATTAAGGGAAGAGGAAACAGAGTCGGCTACATCCATAAGGGTTAGTGGCGTCCTACACCACAGCGCCCGCCCATCAGGGGTGCCCAGCAGCAGGAGTCCAGGACCGGCCGGGAACAGCTGTGAGGGCATGCTGGGCGGTGGCAACAGCTCTTGCTATGGCCAGCTGTGCTCTCTTGCTTCCTGCCTAGGAGAGGAGGCAGCGGCAGTGGCTCGCCCTGCAGCAGTAGTGGGACTGGCGAAGAAGCCCATGTGGCAAGTGAGCCTTGAGCTGCCCAGAGCAGGGGGCGGGGAGCAGGGGGAGGGCGCCGAGAACATTGCCCCCCGCCCCTTCTGCACCACGGTGCCGGATATGCTTAAGACGGCCCTGGCTACACCCATTGGCACAAAGCAATAAAACACAATATATCATATTATAACAAGATGTAACAACAACCAACCCAAGCTGAAATTATACGCATTCTTTACTGGCTGCAACGTTCATTAAGTTTAAAAGAAAGAAGCTGTCTGGCTGATATAAGGTCGTAATGTTATTTGTGTTGCCTGCTAACAGCCAGTTCCTTTTCAGAAAAGGAGCCCACACCTTCATATTTACCTTATTCCAAGGTGGCTTTGTGAAATGAAATCTTAATAATATTTCCAGTATTACACTTCCCCAAAGAAATAATAAAAGACTATATGTACTAAAATGTCAACACTCATACCACTGAGGCAAATAGTGCTAGAACAAAGCACCAACTGAATTTAGGAAATTCATTTTCTGCCTTCTTCAAACCTCTAACGGGGTTTTCCAGACTCGCTTGCAGCGTAGTGGCACTTCTGCACAGCTTCCCAAGGACTGTGGTTCTGTGTGTCAGTGTCTCCTCCTCTCCATGTTCATAAAGCCCATGGCAATTTTCAAAATTGAACCTATCTTGTAAAGATTTCAAAAGCAAAATGTGTGTTACTTCAAGTTAAACCTTAAAAAAAAGTTTAATTAGCAGCTGTATATGTAACTTGGATAGTGATATATCTAATCTATTAGCCATGGATATAAATCCTTCTCTTTCTTTCAGATGAACTTGATCCATGTGGCCTGAACTGGTGGTGTCTGACTAGCAAGTCCGCCTTGGAGTGGTTATGGTGGGTCCTTTGAGAACAGTACCAGCCCCGTGGGGGTGTTCCAGCTGTGGAAAAGGCAATCATTAGGGAAAGGCCTGTGCATAAAGCTGCCAATATTGTATTTTTAAAATTGCATTTTTAATATTTATTTTTGATTTTTCTAATAACAACAATTTTTCTTAATGTATCATTTCCAAATTTACATTGACTCCCCCCCCCATTTTCTATTTTCCCCCTTTTATTTTCCTTGCATCTAATTATTTTTCTTCATTTAAGTTCAAATTCTTTTTCACATCCTAATTTTACCTTCAATTCATAAATGTTACAACAATCCTGCTAATGTTTCCACATTTTTAGTGTTCTTTAAAGTAATCTATAAAATTTTCCCGTATCTTGGTGACTGACCTTCATGTTAATTGCGCCATTTTGGCATAGTCTGTCATCTTAGTCTTCCATTCTTCTTTTGTCGGGACATTCTCTTCTTTCCACTTCTGGGCAAGTAGCATTCTGGCAGCCGTGGTTGCATACAGAAATAGTCTCTTTTGCTTCTTTGGCACTTCTTCTCCTAGTATTCCTAGTAAAAAGGCCTCTGTTTTTTAAACAAATGTATTTTAAAACATTTTTTTTTCATTTCATTGTACAGTATATCATTTCCCAGAAGTCCTTTGTCAGAGAAGTAGACAGTGGAGAAGAGGCAGGCAAGGCAGAAGAAGAACGGGAATGCCAAAGAGAGGGGGGAGATGCAATTAGCAGCAGGAATTTGACATTTGGACACAGAGAGAAAGACGGGGAGACACAGAGCACAAAGCTCTGAGGATGACACAGAAGGAGAATCGGGGGGGGGGGGGGTAGAATCACCCCAAACCCGTAGGCTCACGAGACTGGCTGAGAAGTGCGGGGCTGGGAAAAAGGGGGAAAGGAAGGAAGAGGAACTCAGTCCCGGGACTCGATCGTCTAGTGGGGACTGAAATAACTGAGCTCCATCCGGGCTTTTTATGGACTAATAAACCTGAAGTACCTGTCCTGTGTGGGAGAGACACTGGACACAACACCCTTTAACTTTTTACATGTCCATCACATATGGAAAAAATGTACCTTCTTTATCTTTACATTTCCAGCATAGGTTGGATGAATTTTTATACATCTTAGCAAGTTTTACCATCTATACATCATTTTCATATAATTTTCTTTTAGTGAACTGCATGCCGTAAATTTTAATTTCTCTTTCCACAGCTTTTCCCATGATTCAAATGGTATGTTATACCCTATATCTTCTGCCCAGTGTATCATTACAGCCTTAACCTCATCATCTTTCATCTCCCATTGGAACAGTAGTTTGTATATTCTTGATAACAATTTCTCATTATTTTCCAATATGTAATTCCTTTTGAACTTGAGAATTCCTTCCCAAAGCCCGTCCCTTTATCACCTCTGAATATGTCAATTAATTGATTTTATTGTAGCCAATATGTTAACAGAAATGTTATATCATTATATATTCCTTCAACTTTAACTGATTTTCTGATTCTGTTAACAGATCTTTATATGTTGCCCAATTTCCTTTCATGTTTACCTTTTTCAGAGATATCGCTTCCAATGGGGAAAGCCACCAAGGTGCCTTGCATTCTAACAAATTCTTATATTTATTCCATACTTGGTAAATTGATTTCCTTACAATGTGGTTTTGAAATCCCTTGTGAACCTTTGTTTTCCCATAACGTAATTAAGTATGCCAACCAAATCTATTGTCATTTCCTTCCAAATCTAATACATCAGTTTTGTCTAACTGTATCCATTCCCACAGCCTGCAGAGACAGGACACTTCATAATATAATCTTAAATCTGGCACGGAGAATCCACCTCTTTGTTTAGCATCTGTTAGCAATTTATACTTTATTCTGGGCTTTCCCCCCTGCCAGACAAATTTTGTAATATCCTTTTTCCATTGCTTAAAGTGTTCTGCTCCTCTGACCACAGGCATTGATCGAAATAGAAATATATTGGCAATACATTCATTTTTTATCACAGAGATCCTTCCCCACATGGATAAATTCATCCTTCCCCATATCTCCATATCTCTTTTTACATCATTCCATACCTTCAAGTAATTATATTTAAATATACTTATATTTCTGGCTGTTAACCATACCCCTACATACTTCACTTTCTTTTCTATTGCCAGATCTGTTATTGACTTAAATTCTTTTTTCTTTTGTTCTGACGTATTCTTCAGTTTTGTTTTTATTCAGTTTGAAACCTGCTACTTGCCCATCTATCTTTTCTACCACCCTTGGTATATTTTCCAAGGGTTCTTCCACAGTTATAACCAGGTCGTCTGCAAAAAAAAGCTGACAATGTTGTAATCCTGTTATGAAAATCTTTGGGGTGATCGCACTTGGAATACGGTGTTCAGTTCACATTGCCGTGTCTCAAAAAAAGAAATTGTAGAGCTGGTAAAGGATCAGAAAAGTGTAGCCAAAGCAATCAAATGGTTGAAGCAACTTCCCTGTGAGGACAGGTTACAACAATATAAGATTTTTAGTTTGCAAAAAATGTAAGTAAGTGAGTGAACCAGGACAGAGGTTAGTACAATCATACAGCAAATAATCATAGAATTGTGGGCATTGGAGGGGACCCCAAGGGCCATTTAGTCCAACCCCCTGCAATGCAGGAATCCTGCTCACAGCCATTTGTACCTGGGCTCAAACCACCAACCTGCTGGTTAACAGACAGATCCACTGCCCCATTGCGTCCGAGGAAGTGCCCACAGAGAGCCTGTGGATAAAGATGATGGAAAGAATCTCTCTCATAATACTATATAATTCAAAGTCAAGGAATGTTGGAGGATTCAAAACAGCCAAGAGGATGTAATTATTCACACAAAGTACCAGATTTTTCCATGTATAAGACTAGGTTTTTTTCCCTAATAAATTATGTCAAAAATTAGGGGGCGTCTTATACATGGATAGTGCTGAGGCCATTTTCTTAAATCTGAGTCTCCCCAAATAGGGGGTGTCTTATAGACAGGGGCGTCTTATAGACGGAAAAATATGGTATACAGTATCTTATGTAACTTACTTCCACAGGATGTAGATCTCTGCTGCTCACATCAAATTAGGGTTCATTAATTTCAAGCTTCCTCTGTGAGTAAATGGGGAAAAATATTTCCTGAATCCTGTTGTGTCATCTCCACATAGCTGCCAAGTCTCCCGTTTTCCCTGGGAAACCCCCGTTTTTAAAGCCGTTTCCTGCTGTCATCGAAATATCCCGTAATTTCCCCAGATTTCTTCCGGTGCCTCTCTGCCCATGTCTGGGCACCGGAAATCGGGCAGCGCCGACACCGGAAGTTGCTTCTAAGCATGTCGTAGAAGCGACTTCTGGTGCCGGCGCTGCTGATCCCGTATTTTTCTAATCGGGACTTGGCAGCTATGCATCTCTACCATTTAGCAGAAAATTCTAAAGCTTGGGAGCCAAGATGTGCAGTTTCAGAAACTTGATTCAAGCACACAAATGCAGTTGTACATACTGTTTATCTCTCAGAAATTCAGCTTTTGTTGGAGAATAAGAAACACAGTTGTAAAAACAGGACTGTGTGCCAAGAAAATATGAATTCAGCAACCTTTGTAATATTATGCCAATTGAAGGCAAATTGCATCATTCTTATTTTACGTCGGGTATTCTGAGAGGTTTTTTTAGCCCCGAGAAATGACGTGAAACGACTCCAGTCCCTGACATTCAGTCATCTCTCTGAGTTCTGAGATTTCCCATCTTCCTTTACAGGGATGAGCATGAGAAACATTCATTTTTAAAAGAGAAAAGATAAAAACCTGAACCGTGCACTCAATAACTTGTTCTGTGTTTGTATCTCTCTGCAGGTGTAGCCTACACAGGGCCCTCATTATCTCCTCCTTTAAGCCTTTGGCTGCAGCCCATCACCCCCCTCCCTAGACGACATGGGCAACTGCATTTGATTGTGTTCAAATCATCTGTATCCCTGCTCTCCCCACCCCTAATATTATTTTATTTGCAAGCTCGATCCTCACAGAAAGATCTTTTCTTGTTTGCATAGGTTACCTTGTACAGTGCCATGCACACGGATATATCAATAATAAGCAATACTGTACAAATTGGAGGGTAATTTTGTGGCAGCTCCCTGAGCTACTGTTGAAGCAAATTGGGAGCAAAGCCATGAGAGCTGGGTGATGGGATTTTTGAATTTAATTCAGGGGTCCCTTTATTTCCTCCCTTAATTTGAACATTGATTACAACAACCTGAATCATCGCTCGCAAAAGTGGGCGGGGGGAGAAGGAGTCTGTGTGGATCTTCGCCCTTAGGGTTGGCCCCATAATACCCTCCTCAAGGGCTGCCACAAAACGCTTTCAAGCAGGACCTGTGCTTTGAGCACCTGTGTTTGTGCACATCTTCATGGAGCATGTGGGAAATGCCCACTCTATTTATTTTACACAGGTGCTTAGAGTATCCACACATTGCACCCCTTTCAGGCTACGCACCTGAATGCCCCCAAGATACCAGCTTTTATTAATTTCCTATCAGCTATAAACTTGTAACAGTTTAAAATGACATTCGGCAAATTAAATAAGAAAGAAAAAAATGCCACCCAAATGAACTGTGAAAACAGTATTGAAATTGAAACATAGCCTGTTGCATAGCATAGTGCTTCAATGGTGGAATTATATGCCCAGACTTTTAGAATCCCTGTAATATGCTGTATACAGAATGCCCATGATTGGCTGGCCAGGTTTTAGGTTTTAGGTTTTGTTTTTGATTTTTGCAGGAGGCCAGGGAATAAGGTATTAGCATACCCATCTCAGATTTATAGCCAGTAATGTGGTAGGAGCAGGACTGAAACTGCTTTAAATTGGCACCCCATATTTCTGTATAACCATTAAAATATTTCTAATATCCAGAAAATGAATAATTAGATATTGGGAGTTCTAAATCTTCCACAATTTCCTATTAAATATATCTTGCAGTTAACAATTATTAATGTGAGCACTTGTTCTTTATTTTTTCTTGCCATCTCTGCATTATATCCACAGTTACTAAGAGGAATAAGTTCAGCCCCTGTACTAAACAAAGCTACTATTTATGCTTAGGTCTTGTGAAATGTGTGCATAATTTTCCAATTTACTGTACTTGAAATGCATTTAATTCATAAGATATATTGCTCTAGTCAATGTCTGCAAAACAATTTCCTGAAGCTTTTAAATATTCCTAAATAAAAGAACGCGGAAAGAAATTTTCCTAATGAATACCTAAAGCACAGAAGGTTTTCTCCTTTTTTGTAAAACTTTCACATTTTAATTAGCATGGGGTAAAACAGCTTGGTAGAGCAACTCATTACCAAAGAAAAAGAAAGCACACACACAAACACCGAATATTTTTGACCACATCTAGTAGGTACACCCAGAAGAGAATAATTTGTGGTGGACTGCTGGCCAGCATAGTTTAAACATCTCAATTTACATCTTTCAATTCAGGGGGGGGGGGATAATATAATCAACATAATCTGCATAACATGATGCATAACATAATCTGCATTGACATGATGGAACAACAGCACAGCCAGGGACCATGTCACACCTCTTTAGGGAAGTTTTTAATGCCTGATGTTTTAATGTATTTTTAATCTTTTGTTGGAAGCCACCCAGAGTGGCTGGGGAAACCCAGCCAGATGGGTGGGGTATAAGTACTAAGTTGTTGTTGTTGTTGTTGTTGTTTCCATTCTATGGGCGGTTTCTAGTGTGGGATTTGAAATGGCAGCTCTTGGCCTCTTTCAGAGTCTCAAGTTACAAAGCAGATCTCAGCTGACACTTTTCACAGCACAGCAGTGATTTGGGACTGCCAAAGATCAACATGACTTGCACTCTCAGTTAAATGAGGATTTAGCAGAAGATTAGGAGAGCCTGGTTAGGTTGGACTACTCACCGGAATTGCTACAATGGCTCTGAAGCTCCTGGTCAGCTTTGAAGGTGTGGTGCAACCAGACCACCATCCCTATCTCCATAAAAACTGAAATGGACGACACCTTAAGAGAGACACATTTATATCTTTCCTTTGGACTCAACAGTTGAGGTCCAGTTGAGAGTTGGATGTCATCTGAGACAAAGCAGGTAATCAGCTCTGTAGCTAGAGTTGGATGTGAAGCTACTGGATATGTCTACATGACAAAGGGGTGAGCCTTATGCTCACTTACATTTTTATGGGTGAGTGGTGGTGAGCCTTATGCTCACTTTACATTTTAACTAAACTGGGACGCAGGTGGCACTGTGGGTTAAACCACAGAGCCTAGGGCTTGCCGATCAGAAGGTCGGCTGTTCGAATCCCCACGACAGGGTGAGCTCCCGTTGCTTGGTCCCTGCTCCTGCCAACCTACGGTAGCAGTTCGAAAGCATGTTAAAGTGCAAGTAGATAAATAGGTACCACTACAGCGGGAAAGTAAACGGCGCTTCCGTGCGTTGCTCTGGTTCGCCAGAAGCAGCTTTGTCATGCTGGCCACATGACCTGGAAGCTATACGCCGGTTCCCTCGGCCAATAATGCGAGATGAGCGCTGCAACCCCAGAGTCGGTCATGACTGGACCTAATGGTCAGGTGTCCCTTTACCTTTAACTAAACTGTTAAGTTTTGGGGTTTTAGCATTATAGTATTACTATACTTTTATTATATATCATTATTTTGCTACTGTATTTAGATTTGTTTATGTAAACTGCTTTGAGAACATTTGGGATATAAATAAACGGACTCTGACTTGGTGTTAGAGATTTTGACTGTTTGCATGTAGAAATATAGTACTGTTCATCAGGCATGGCTGGATGCTGTTACTAAGGCGATGCATTCCTGAGTCAATGACTTGTGTGGAATCTACACACATATTTAAAATGCTGTGAAAATGCTTTTTTTTAAAAAAAAGTATTGAAAAATACATTGAATTTGTCATAGCTCCCTGTTGCCATCTAGTGTCACATTTGTATATTGCACTTTACAACACTTCTAAAATGTTTTATTTGCAGCTACAGGTAGGTAGCCTTGTTGGTCTGGTGTAGTCGAAACAAAATAAAACAAAATTAAAAAATTTAAAAATACATTTAATGCAAATATATTTGCAGCTGTATAGCTGAGTCCTTAGTGTGGGTGTAAATAACTGACATTATTGGTAACATTATATTGTTATGTGACTTACTGCCATTGTCATAGGACTGGTGGCTTAGATTCGATGTTATCTTAGGAGTCCCCTCTCAGCCACTGATATGTCTCTGTAAGATGAAATTCAGTAGAAAAAGAGATGGTTCAATGGTCAAAGTTGTCTCTTAGGGTAGATCTAAACCATACATTTTAAGCACATGACTTCCCCAAAGAATCTCAGGAATCCTGTCGTTTCCCCTCACAGAATTACAGTTCTCAGCACCCTTAACAAACTATGGGGGGAAGTCATGTGTTTAAAATGTGTGCTGACTATGTTTTGGATCGAAGTTACGCTCCTGGCTCTAGCATGAACAAAAAGTACAGATGGCCGATTGCCACAGATACCACTGGCTTGACATGTTGCCTTGGCTGGAGGTGTTGTCCCATTAATAACACCAGATCTGGGACCAGTCTTGCTTCAGACTCAGCTGGGAAGAGAGAGAGAGAGAGAGAAGAAACCTAGTGGTCGATTGAGATAACAAGCTGGAAAACTACCCAAGCTGGTAAAATGCACTCTATGCCACCATCTGGGCAGCAAGTGAAAATGCTGGATCCAGGAACACAAGCTATGTACCTGCTCTTTCCCAGGGAGTTGAACCTCAATAGGCTGAACATTTGATTCCTGGATACAGCCACCTACCCACAGTACCTCCATCTTGTCAAGATCCAACTTCAGTTTTTTGGTCCATTAATAAAGTTAAGGAATGCATCGGTAGCTGGAGGGAGCTGTCCCTGCAGCACCAGAGCTTAGAAAATGCAAGTCAAGCATTGTCATCCCTTCCCAGCCCAGTTCAAGGCAAGATTGGCAAAACTGGTCAGGGACCATTGCTTTCTTACACTGACTATCAATATCAACATCAACCACAGAAGGGGAAGGAAGTCAATTTCTGTTATCCCACCTTCTGTATTGTTTCAGCATGAGTAATTTTATTTCATGCCTTTTGCAAAAACACCCTGAGGGCTTTGTGAGTGAGGAGTGTGTTCTAAATATTTTTGTAAATAAATGGAATATATGTCACCCAAACATACCTGCCAAGTTCCTGTCAGAGAAATAAGGGATTGGACCGGAAGTAACAGACCGGAAGTAGCGCTGCTGCCATTTTGGAACTGGGCGGAGCATGCTCAGAAGCGACTTTTGATACTGCTTTGCCCAGTTCCAAAATGGCCACTGTGCCAGAAGTCGCACTGTAGCCATTTTGGAACTGGACAGAGCTGCATCAAAAGTTGCTTCTGAGCATGCTCCGCCCAGTTCCAAAATGGCCGCCACACCAGAATAAACCGGGGGAAAACAAAAAAATCCATTTTTTCAGTTGGGAACAGCTGGAAAAATGGGGGTTTCCCAGGGAATACGGGAGACTTGGCAGCTATGCACCCAAACCCCATCCCAGTCCCCCTGAAATTTCTCCACAAGCCTCACTTGGTTTGTTTTCATCCATCTCCCTCTGGAAATATTTGAAAACCAAGTTGACCAGCTTGCCTACTTACAATTCATAATAATAATTGCAATTGTATAAGACTTTCAAATGTTCCATGCATTCACATGCATTATATGGTTGTATTATAACACCATATGGTTATTATATGCTTGTATTATAACATTGCAACCTTGTAATGTTAGCCATGGTTTTTTTCTTCCAGGTAGTGGGTAGGGATGGCTGACAGAGTCCGTGTTGCCGAATGCCGCCCAGTGAGCTTATCCAGAATTGCAGTGGGGACTTTGTGCTTCATAGCTTACTCTCTTTGCCACTATGCGGCACCAGCCCTCATTAGCATTTTTATATGAAGGTAATATATGGCTTTTGTGGAATGTGCTGTTATGATTCAGATTGCTGTCATTTTGTTTTCTGTGAACAGCTTGGAGCACAATCTATTTATGAAAAAATGTGGCATATAAATAAACTGACCATTCCTGTGACTAAAAGAAGGCCTGAGCAAATTTAGGTGATCCCTCTGTCTTCCTGCAGTTTTCCCTGGAGCAGTCGCTCCTCTGGAAAACATCTGCAAGGTGCCAGAGGCGTGTTATGGGTTGGTTTACACATACATGTTCATTATAATGTGATAGCTTGCATGTGTGAATGAGCCATCACAGATCTATAGGCAGCACTTTCATATTGCTTTCATATTAACTCCATTGTAATTATCTTCCACTGGAGTCAATTCTCACTCTACTACCAGACATCAAATGTTGGAAAATCAAGCAGCATGCACATGCATGCCTGAACTAGCCTTACTGCTCTCTGGTGTATTGACACCCCCTCAACATTTTTCCCATACAGACAAGAATGAGCATGTTGCTATTTTCCTAATGAAAGAGAAAACAGGTATGTAACAATGGTTTATAAGATAATCTTGCTTTTACTGCTGTGTTTTGCACAAACAGATGTAAGCACGGCAATTAATTTTGTATCCTGTTATAGTCTTTACAATCCACTGAAGAGCCATGGCTGTTAAAGAATCAGTTAGTTGTAAATTTGAAAGTGGTAAGAGATTTCTTTTTTGTTTTCAAAGCAAATTTTAACCTTTAAAAATGTCTACCTTCTTCTGTACTGTATACTATTATGAATTAGTGATTTTTCCATGCCTTCTCCGTGGCTGTCATGTCAATGTCGGATACTAACAATTTAAAATTTGGTATTCTGGTTACAACAGCTATGAGTAAACCGGGGAGAGGACAGCAGTTTGTGTTGCCACAGCAACCTGTGTTGCCAAACAACAGGCTTCAATCTTCTGCAAGGTTATACCTTTTCTGTAGCTGGGAGACAGTGGCTGAGATGTCAGGAGAAACAAAATATTTTGCTAAAACCCTCTATGATACATTTTTGTTTCCCCCCCCCTTTCTTCCCAGTTACATCTCACGGATGCAATCCTTCTGGGAAAGGGTCTTCACTCTGTGGCAGAGAGCATGCAGAAGGTTCAGTCCCTGAGGCAAGCTCTTGAATGCTCCCATATGAGACAGAGAAGATGGCCTCCCTTCAAGGGAATGTTCTGATATGCAGAGGCTGGTGAGCATGAAGGCCACATGAACACATTTGCAGGACTGGGACTTTGTTGCACTTCCTGTGTTTCTTCTCAAGGGATGTTAATTTGGGAAGGGAATTGTCAAAGGATAAAACTGCATTAGGCAAGATTGTCTAAAATGCTAGGTAGATCTGTGGATTCCAATTCACCTTCCATTTAGCAGTTAATTTCCAAAATAGTCTCCTAACTCTTGACCTGGTTCCAATTATTATAAAACAAATTACAGCTTTTAAAAGTGGGATGTTAAACCTTTGTGTATGAAAAATAAAGGGACTTTCACGGCACTCATATTTTCTAGGATGCAAAAAAAGCTTTCATTTGTCAAATAGATTTTTTCATATATAGTTGACTGACTTGAACATGCAGCTACGGTAATTACTAAAGTGGAAAGCAGTTGTCGTCCCAAATGGCATATGTAACTCTCATCAACCCAAGTGGAAGCTACTTGTATCCTACCGGGTGCCAGGATTTGAATTCTCCCCCCCCCCCTTCCCTCTTGCATTTCATTTCTCTTTGTCATTTCCTAATTGGCCATTTTTCAAGTGCCAAAAATTATTTCTGAAAGAATCAGAAGAGTCCACATTATTTCCTTTTAATCAGTTTATTATACTAATTAGTTTTTCCTTTATAGTGTTCTGCCATTGTAATGCCTCCTATACCAGCCTAGAAAGGGGCAAATGGGATTAGTCCCACCACAGTTTGCAGAAATTCTGGGTTGCTTCCTCTTATTGCTCCTGCTTGCAAAGGCAAATGGGAACACAAACCCATGTTTTCTGTATTAGAGATTTGCAGGCAAATATTGGGTAGCTTGTTTCAAATCAACATGCAGTTCCTCACCTGTGCAAGTACCACCCATTCATAAGGCCTCCTGGATCAGGCCAAAGGGGCATCGAGGCCAGCTTCCTCTTTCCAAGAAGCCAACCAGATGCCTGTGAGAAGCCCACAAATGCTTAGTAATATCATGCTTAGTAATATCAGTTTACCTTAAACTGGTAAGGGCACAATAAGGACACTTTGTGCTGGGAGCAAAAGCCTGTAAAAACCTCCATTTCAGAAGCTAATAAGCCTGTAGGTGAAAATAAGCCAGTTTTCAGCTCTATCCTAGCAAGGAAGCTCCCTCTCCTCTTCCAGAGAAGAATTGAAAGGGCATAGTAAGCCAGAAACCTGGATTAAACCCGACGTTTGGAGTAGAGAGATAGCTAGTGGGGGAATGAGCTCTGAATCAAAAATGAAGGTTTGGCTTTTAGAACTGAAAAGCTAGTATATTGTTCCCCATAACAAAGATCTAGCTAGTGGGAGGCTCAGAACAACAACAAAAAGGTTTTAGATCAAGCTCAATGGAGGCTCGCTCTCTCTCTCTCTCTCTCTCTCTCTCTCTCTCTCTCTCTATATATATATATATATATATATATGAAGGAAAGGTTACAGTCAACTCACAACTTGCATGGGAGTTACGTTCCAGGGATTGCACATAAAGCTGAAATCATGTATAGTTAGAAAAACTCCGGAACTGCCCCTCCCCGGCTGTGCGCCTCCCACCCTTTCTGAAGCTGGCACACTGAGTGGGCCTCCCCGCCCCCCCCCCCCGCCCCCTGCAAGAGAGAGAGCTTTGCCTCCTGGGCTCTGGGCGACTCCCATGCCAGTTGTGGGAACTCTCACAAGATCTTGCAGGGCTGTTGGAGATCTGGCAAGAGCCTCCCAAAGCCCAGTAAGCCTGTCTGAGAGCTTAAAAGCTCTTTGTGGCCCCAGTCACATGAGTCTCAGGGTCACCATGGTAGGGCATAGGAAGCGATAAGCTACAGGACAACCTTTGGGGATCGAAGGGCCACAACTTTATTGATTAAAGGTGTCAGAAGGCTTTGGCAGAGGGATTGGGTATATATCCTGAATCAATCATCCTGATTCTTGTTTGACTACTTCATCAGGGTCCATCCTAGGTCAAGGATCCCCATTTGACAGCCATGCAGGGCACCATTTGAGGAGTTCTATGGCCCATTATGGAAGTGATGATATTCCAGCTGAACTATTTAAAATTTTAAAAGATGATGCTGTTAAGGTGCTACACTGAATATGCCAGCAAGTTTGAAACACTAAGCAATGGCCAGAGGATTGGAGAAAATCAGTCTACATCCCAATCCCATAGAAGGGCAGTGCCAAAGAATGCTCCAACTACCGCACAATTGCACTCATTTCACATGCTAGCAAGGTTTTGCTTAAAATTCTACAAGGCAGGCTTAAGCGGTATGTGGACCGAGAACTCCCAGAAGTGCAAGCTGGATTTCGAAGGGGCAGAGGAACCAGAGACCAAATTGCAAACATGTGCTGGATTATGGAGAAAGCTAGAGAGCTCCAGAAAAACATCTACTTCTGCTTCATTGACTACGCAAAAGCATTTGACTGTGTCGACCACAGCAAACTATGGCAAGTTCTTAAAGAAATGGGAGTGCCTGATCACCCCATCTGTCTCCTGAGAAATCTCTATGTGGGACAAGAAGCTACAGTTAGAACTGGATATGGAATAACTCATTGGTTCAAAATTGGGAAAGGAGTACAACAAGGCTGTATATTGTCTCCCTGCTTATTTAACTTATATGCAGAATTCATCATGCGAAAGGCTGGACTAGATGAATCCCAAGCCGGAATGAAGATTGCTAGAAGAAAAATCAACAACTTCAGATATGCTGATGACACAATCTTGATGGCAGAAAGTGAGGAGGAATTAAAGCACCTTTTAATGAGGGTAAAAGAGGATAGTGCAAAATATGGTCTGGCACTCAACATAAAAAAACCCAAGATCATGGCCACTGGTCCCATCACCTCCTGGCAAATAGAAGGGGAAGAAATGGAGGCAGTGAGAGATTTTACTTTCTTGGGTTCCATGATCACTGCAGATGGTGACAGAAGTCATGAAATTAAAAGACACCTGCTTCTTTGGACAAGACAAGACAATGACAAACCTAGACAGCATTTAAAAAGCAGAGACATCACCTTGCCGACAAAGGTCCATATAGTTAAAGCTATGGTTTTCCCAGTAGTGATGTATGGAAGTGAGAGCTGGACCATACAGAAGGCTGATCACCGAAGAATTCATGCTTTTGAATTATGGTGCTGGAGGAGACTCTTGAGAGTCCCATGGACTGCAAGAAGATGAAACATATCCATTCTGAAGGAAATCAGCCCTGAGTGCTCACTGGAAGGACAGATCCTGAAGCTGAGGCTACAATACTTTGGCCACCTCATGAGAAGAGAAGACTCCCTGGAAAAGACCCTGATGTTGGGAAAGATTGAGGGCACAAGGAGAAGGGGACAACAGAGGACGAGATGGTTGGACAGTGTTCTCGAAGCTACCAACATGAGTTTGACCAAACTGCGGGAGGCAGTGGAAGACAGGAGTGCCTGGCGTGCTATGGTCCATGGGGTCACAAAGAGTCGGACACGACTAAACGACTAAACAACAACAACAACCGGTATTTGTACTTCAGATAGAAGCCAAAAATGCTAACTTCCATACCTAAAATAAATCAATGAATAAATAAAATTATCAGTGGGGAAGCAAGCAATCAAGGGCTGGCGATGGGAAGGAGAGTGCCTTTCTATCCAGAACTGCAGGTGCACAACACCTGTACCAACACCCTCAAATTACTTTCTTCCCTCTCCAAGAGCCCTGGAAGACAGGAGTGCCTGGCATGCTCTGGTCCATGGGGTCACGAAGAGTCGGACACAACTAAATGACTAAACAACAACAATGGCTCATTAAATAGTTCCGTTTTCATGGAGGAAAGGGCTATTGATAGCTGTCAGCCATGATGGCTCTGCTTTGCCTGCACAATTTGAAGCAGCTGCTGGGAATCACAAGGGGAACTTTGCTGCTCCCATGGGCAACTGGCCAACCACTCTGAGAACATGATGGTGCTGCATTAGACAGGCTGTGCTGTTTGTGCTATTTGTTTGTCTAAATAATCATAACTCCTAACAAGCTAGAAGAGCTTGTGGTCAATATTGGTGAATTATGTTTTACAACCTTTTAGAGGGTTTTCTTTATACCTCTCTTTTCCCCAAAAGGCCCCCAGAGAAGATTACTAAAGCAGGGGCGGGGGAGTCCAGAAAACATGACACAAATGGAAAATTGATTGAGAGGGAGGAGGAAATATATAAGAAATGGATTTTGAGTAGGGGTTGCAGGAAAGAAAGAGGCAAAACCACAGAGGAATTGTGAGGGTGGTGCCAGGCATTATGAGCCAGCAGACGAGGAAATCTAAAAACAAGGGTCTAGTCAGGAAAATGTGAACATAAGGAAAACAAAGGGTGAATAAAAGGAGACTAGATGGAAACAAAATGGAAATGAGAAGCCTCAGACAAAGCTGCAAATGCCATATTAGAGAGCCTATGAATATCCTCTAAGCCTGTGTCTTCCACACTGGCTTACAGGATATTTCCATACAAGCATCTCTTCCTATGAATGTTTCAACTGATTTCCTCCAGGAATCCAAATCTGATTCTTACACGAAGCCCAAGCAAGGAAGTTTAATATTGTGAAACGCAGCATAGCACTTAGTGAGGTAGTTAAAGCAGGTGCCTGGGAATTAGAACTCAGACAGTCTGATCTGCTGCGCAGTTATGAGCAGCTCTGCTCCTCTGAAGTGCCAAGGATTTCTGAGAAATGCATTTAAGGGGGGGGGATAGGACCCACACCAAGAGCTGCTTCTGGTGGTACTTTTCAAAGGGCGGAATGAGATGTGATGGAGGCAGACCTATGTGTTTAATTGAACACAAACAGCCCAAGTCTCATAGAAAGTGGGGAAGGGTCAAAAGAAAATGGGACATACTGTTGCTTTTTGCCTATAGTGCCCCCTTCAAAGTGTTTTTATCCATAGCATTATCCATAGCATTATCCATACATTACGGTTCAGCAGTTACGGAGAAAGGCTGTGACCTCTGCGCGCACAATGCCTACATTTTATATATATATAGATGCATGGCATGGTGAGAGTAGATGGTGAAAAGTATTCATAACACTAGAACTTTTGGACATCCAAGGAAACTGAAAGTTGAAAGATTCAGCACAGATAAAAGAAAATACTTTTTCATGCAGTGCATAGTGAGAATGTGGAACTGAATGCCCCCAGGAGGCAGTGATGGCCATCAACTTGGATGGCTTTAGAAGAAGATTGGACAGATTCATGGAGGAGGAGAGGGCGATTGATGTCTGCTAGCCGGGATGGCTCTGCTCTGCCTCCACGTTCGAGGCAGCACTGCTTTGAATACCACTTGCTGGAATCCACAGGAGAGGAGAGTGTTGCTCTTGTGCTACTTGTGGGTTTTTCCCATGGGGCATCTGGTTGGCCACTGTGAGAACAGGAGGCTGGGCTCAATGGGCCACTGGCCTCATCCAACAGGGCTCCTATGATCTTAAGAAAAGCTGAGTATTCATTTTCATCAGAAACATTTCCTCTGCTATGCATTATTAGTAGAGTATTCTTAATAAGCCCCCAGCTTCAAATGATATATTTGGTTGATTTCAGTTTCCATGCAGGCCATGCCTCTGACGTTTGATATTGTACTGTGTTTTATATCTGCTGTAAGCCACCTAGCCAGATGGGTGGGGTATAAATAATAAAATATTAATATATTATTAATTTGATTAAATAGATAGATAAAGTGATGCAGCCCCAGGCATTAAACTCTTTAGTTTCATACAAGTTAAGGCTACTCTTGAGAAAGGGCTTTAGGGATAACCGCTACGTGAAATGTAGTGAGAAATCTAAAGAAGTCACGTTAAGCCTTGATCTTAAGCCTTCATAGAAATATAAAATCTTTGGTACGTTTTGAACATTCCTCAGCACACCAGGAAAGGAGTGTGCCTTGTTTACTAGCCTCAGAACTGCACAGCCCACACTCCTCCTTCTTCTGGTGTATCAATCTGACAATCTTTCTGCCTCAGTTTGGAAGGAAAGGGAAAACATTTGCAATAGAAAACACTTGAAATGATCATTTGAGATTTGAAACATTTCCGCAAGAATAATATTTGGCAAATGCTGTGATTATGTCACAAAATGGTGTTTTCTTTTTTCGTCTTCTGAGAAAGGAATGCATAAAATATTGGCCCTGTCATTGCTTTTACATTTTCTCCTTTTTGTGTGTGTATGCGTGTGTGCATGTATGTGTTGCTTCATTTTTTCTGTTAATATCAAAAGCACACTTTGCATGCTACAAAGGAAACACACACACATACAAATAAAAGGATGCCAAATTATTGTGTGTGTGCGCGCACACACACACATGCATGCACACACACACACACACACTGTTGGTAAGACATGAAGGCCAATTAACATGGAGTATTGGGTTGGTGGAGACATTGCTGCTGCATGGGAAGGAAGAAAGGGCCGCTTAACTCGGTCCAAGGGTGGGCGGCACTTGTGACCAGGCATGGTGGCTCCTCCCCCCTGAGCCACGCCATGCCTTTTTGGTCATTGCCCCTTTCCCCTGGCCGCTGCAGGGCTCACTGGGTTCCTGCCTTCTAGGCTACCAGCCCCCTGACAGTCTGCACATTGAGTATGTGTCATGCCAGTGGCTCCATCAAACCTTCTGAAATAATCTAGGATCCCATAAGGGATTGCCAGGGCCAGCTCAAGACATCTTGGCACATGAGGCCAACCACAAAATGGCACCTACCCACCCCACTCTGCCAGGGGAAAGGGGGTGAGTGATGATCTATATCAGGAACGAGGGGGAAATAAAGATCTACATCGGCATGAAATCACTACAGGACTGAGTATATTTCACCTTGCCTCATGGCAAAATGGCCCTGCCCTGGAGATTGCAATCCCTGGAAACTTTGGGAGGAAGGGTGAAATATAAATGTAATAAATGTGGTTTGGGTGACCTTGAGTGGTGAGCATCATCAGAGCCCTGGAACTTGTTTGCTTGTTTGTTTCTTAGATTTACTAGATTTATATACCACCAGCATAAGATTTATGTATAAGCTAAACAAGCTATTGGTTAGGGCCCCACTCCCCCCCCAAAATATAATTCTTCTTAATTGTGTTTCACTATTAATATATTTCTTCTTAATTGTATTCCAGTTCAACAATCACTTTGATAAAATACATATTTTGTTATGTGCAAGTGACTTTAGATACCTATTAGGTCCATAAATTGCATGTGAAGCCCCCCAAAACCACCCCCAAATGAAGGTTTTTGGCATTAAAGTTTGGCCACAGCTTTACTGATTACAGCATGTGAGTGGTTGCTTAGGCATTGGTTCCCGACTACCTGACCCTGCACCGTGGCAGGAACAGGAACTGACACTGGGCACCACCATATGTCAGTAAGGGAAAGCTTCCTGGGGGAGTGAGAAGTTGGCTTTGATCTCACAGCTCACCCCAGATGCTCCCAGGGGCTCTGGCGTGACCCTAGCCCCTTGACAGGGTTCGGACAAAAGCAAGGCGAGTCCCTGGATTCCTTTAACGGAATTCTCTAGCAGCAGCAATGGAGGGGCAGGCACAGCCAAAAACCTCCCCTCCCCAAAACATTGAACCAAATGCCTGACCGCCAACCTTACAAAGTTGTGACGATTTGTTACACGGGAGGCAAAAACCAAGTGGCACCAGCCAATCAGCCAGATGACAAAGTTTCTATTGGGCCCCTGCTCCAAAACAGACAACCCCTAGGCAGGCATAGCAAGGGCATAAGAACAACCCTAAATATAGGGAGAGGAGGGCGGGAGATCTGCTGCACGTCGCAAGAAAGTGAAACTCTCCAGCGACGTGCAGCAACTTAAGTAGCCCCTCAGCAGCCAATAGCAAACCCAACTGACCAAATATCTGCCCCAGCAACAGAGGCAACCAATGGGGTGTTGTGGCCATCCAAATGGTCCTGCCCCACAACAGGGAGGCAGTTTCTGGTGATCTCACCGCAACACGTGGCCTCCATGATGGAGGACCCAAATTACCATATAGCATATATTCAACACAGAAAACAGTGATTATTTGTTGTTGACAAAGGACAGATGGACATATAAAGGGCCCCATTACCTGCAGGAGCTGAGGGCCTCATCAAATGGAAATCCGGCCCTGTATACTACTGCCCTTCATCACGAGATCTCAGGGAAACTCACAGAATAAAATAAATACAGGATAAGAACAAGTAAACAACCGAAACAAAACAGCAAAACAATAACTCCCACCCCTTGTGGTAACTTCTTACTGTATAAGTCACCATGAGTTAAGGAAATTTCCTCTAACTGCTCAGCCCGGTGGATGCCTGATTGTAAAAACAAACAAACCTCAAAGCAGCTCATAAAAAGAATTTTTAAAAAATTGGTTAAAGAAAACAGTTAAAAACAGCATTTTAAAAATTAAAAAAAAATCGCTGATAAACTAAAAACAGATTAAAATATAAATTAACATTTTACATATCTGGATAACATTTTCTCCCAGGAAAATGAGTCTTGCTTGACCATAAATCTTCAGGCTTCAGGTTTTGGTGCTGTCAGGTGTTTTATACAGGTTTGGTTTTAAAAAATCTGTTTGAAAAATTGAGGTTAGTCATCCAACATGACATATGCAAGTAAAGATAGTATAGTAAAATGGGATATTTCTACTATAATGTTGAGATCTGTAATTTAAAGCACAACCAGACTATGATTTGGCACTCAGTGTCAAATGGTATATCTCCTTAAATCCCAAATATTTTGGCTAAAATCAATTGTGGATTGTGAGTTATGGGGCAGCATTATTATGTTTTGGGACTGCATGGGGGCTGAGTCTTTGTAGGCTCACACAGCTTCATTCTCCCCTTCCGATTGCACAGGGATCGTTCCCATAGTTACCATAGTTACACCATTTCGTGTGCGCACACACTTAGGCATGCTGTGAAAAGCAACACAATTTAATAAACACACACATTGTGCCCCATGCATCGTAGTTATTTCCCAAAAAACAGAAGACTCTATTAATTCTAGATATAATTAAGACTGCTTGCCTGCCACAATTAACATTTCTACATCCTATTATGAATAGAGCTACAGCTTGCCTCTTCCTGCTTCCTTTTCTCATTTTGGAATTCTTAATTGTACTTTTCTTTTTGTAATTGCAAACTCTATAGTTGTTGTTTTAATGGATGTACTCATAGTTCCAGTTTTTCATAATTTCCCTTTGCCTTTTAAGAATAGTCAAAGAGAACTAGGACAATTTCCTCAAGAAATCCACTGCACCTAGTTTGATACAGAGCAGAACCAACATAATTTGTGACAACACAAAGCAAAGTCTAGTCCACCGCACTTGTATTCTGGCCTGGCAGGATCAGTGATAAAGAGCTCAATGTTTTGTTTGCAATCCCAGGCAGACAGCAATAGTAGGATCATTAATACCTTCGTGGGTATTAGTTATACACAGCTGCTGTATCTGGCTTCGTGGGTCACAAATTGTATAAGATATCTTCGGCAGGGAGAGTTATGGGGAGGTAATATGCTGTATTTAAATGAGAATGCAGGTTCTGCTTTGTTAATGTGCTTGGAAAATTGAGGGTTTCTTAGGGCAGGAGTAGGGATGCTTGGAGAATTAAGTATGTGGTTTCAGTATTTTGGTATATTGTTCAGTTTCAAAAGAAAAAGAAAAAAAGATACCTGGAGGTGCCAGGCAGTCCTCATTTCTCCACAATAATCTGATTGGAAGTTAGATACCCCCTGGATTTCTCACTGTGAATGTTCTAACATAGACACTGCTTAGAAATGCTAATTATTAAGCAAGATTGTTGTTGTTTAGTCGTTTAGTCATGTCCGACTCTTCATGACCCCATGGACCAGAGCACGCCAGGTACTCCTGTCTTGCACTGCCTCCCGCAGTTTGGTCAAACTCATGTTCGTAGCTTCGAGAACACTGTCCAACCATCTCGTCCTCTGTCGTCCCCTTCTCCTTGTGCCCTCCATCTTTCCCAGCATCAGGGTCTTTTCTGGAGAGTCTTCTCTTCTCATGAGGTGGCCAAAGCCCTGTAGTGGATCCTCAGCTTCAGGATCTGTCCTTCCAGTGAGCACTCACGGCTGATTTCCTTCAGAATTGATAGGTTTGATCTTCTTGCAGTCTATGGGACTCTCAAGAGTCTCTTCCAGCACCATAATTCAAAAGCATCAATTCTTCAGCGATCAGCCTTCTTTATGGTCCAGCTCTCACTTCCATACATCACTACTGGGAAAACCATAGCTTTAACCATATGGACCTTTATCGGCAAGGTGATGTCTCTGCTTTTTAAAATGCTGTCAATGTTTGTCATTGCTTTTCTCCCAAGAAGCAGGCGTCTTTTAATTTCGTGACTGCTGTCACCATCTGCAGTGAACATGGAGCCCAAGAAAGTATAATCTCTCACTGCCTCCATTTCTTCCCCTTCTATTTGCCAGTAGGTGATGGGACCAGTGGCCATGATCTTGGTTTAATTAGATTAAGCAAGATACAAAAGCTGGGGGCACTGACATGTAGTGGTTCTGCTCCTTCCTCCTGGGCCGTGTTCAGAAAGTGGTGGTGGGAGATGAGTGTTCAGACCCCTGGGCTATCACTTGTGGGGTGCCTCAGGGTTCCAATCTCTCCCCCATGCTTTTTAACATCTACATTCAGCCGCTGGGAGAGATCAGCAGGGGGGTTGGGCTGGGTGTTCATCAGTATGCGGATGATACCCAGCTCTACCTCTCTTTCAAATCAGAACCAGTGAAGGCAATGAAGGTCCTGTGTGAGTGCCTGGAGGCGGTTGGAGGATGGATGGCGGCTAACAGATTGAGGTTGAATCCTGAAAAGACAGTAGTACTGTTTGTGGGGGACAGGAGGCGGGCAGGTGTGGAGGACTCCCTGGTCCTGAATGGGGTAACTGTGCCCCTGAAGGACCAGGTGCGTAGCCGGGGAGTCATTTTGGACTCACAGCTGTCCATGGAGGCGCAGGTCAATTCTGTGTCCAGGGCAGCTGTCTATCAGCTCCATCTGGTACGCAGGCTGAGACCCTACCTGCCTGCAGACTGTCTCGCCAGAGTGGTGCATGCTCTAGTTATCTCTCGCTTGGACTACTGCAATGCGCTCTACGTGGGGCTACCTTTGAAGGTGACTCGGAAACCACAGCTATTCCAGAATGCGGCAGCTAGACTGGGAGCAGCCGCCGAGACCACATAACACCAGTCTTGAAAGATCTACATTGGCTCCCAGTACGTTTCCGAGCACAGTTCAAAGTGTTGGTGCTGACCTTTAAAGCACTAAATGACCTCGGTCCAGTATACCTGAAGGAGCGTCTCCACCTCTATCGTTCTGCCCGGAGGTCCAGCACCGAGGGTCTTCTGGCGGTTCCCTCATTGCGAGAAGCCAAGTTGCAGGGAACTAGACAGAGGGCCTTCTCGGTGGTGGCACCCGCCCTGTGGAACGCCCTCCCATCAGATGTCAAAGAGAAAAACAACTACCAGACTTTTAGAAGACATCTGAAGGCAGCCCTGTTTAGGGAGGCTTTTAATGTTTAATAGATCACTGTGTTTTATTTTTCTGTTGGAAGCCTCCCAGAGTGGCTGGGGAAACCCAGCCAGATGGGCGGGGTATAAGTAATAAATTATTATTATAATAAACGCCATAAAGCAAGCAAGCAAGCAAACAAACAAACATTGTTATAGATTTGGGAGGTGGACCCCCACCCCAAACCCTAGAAATTGATAAATGGTAAGATTTTGTTTATTTGGAATTTGAAGGGAATTTGAAGGCAGAAATAAAAGCTGCAGAGGAATTCCTGGGCTAGGCTGTTTAAAACAACCTATTTAAGTTAGTGCCATTAAGAAATAATACAGGGCCATTGAGAGCCATTGGCAATGCAAGATGACTTTCCTTCCCCACCCTCCTGAGATGTGAAGAGAGACAGAGGTTTGGAAGGTTGCCAGGGTAACAGGGTGTGAGGTGACAGGAAAAGAATCCTGAGCAAGGGTTTCTGGGAAGAAGAGAAAGAAGAAGAAGAAAAAGTGGGGTCCATCTTGGTCAGGCTGGCTGAAGGCTGGCTGGAAGATATGCCGTGGACCCCAGGGCTGCACTGTTGTGGGGTACAAGCCCGTCGTGAAAGGACAGTGCTGCAAGATCTGGACTCCCTCCATGCAGACTGAAGGTGTAAATAGGTGAATAATCCATATTTATTAAAGCTACGACAGTCCCCACCATGTCTCAATTCTCCAAAGGAACATGGACCCTCAGTGAGTGCTTAGAAACCCCTGGGATTTTGCTATCAATCGGCAGAGACAGTGGGAGTTTGTAACAATATAAAATAGGAGTTCTTGACTCAAAAATGCATCAAAATAAATTAAAATATATATGAAGAGGAAATATGCTGAGAAAAATTATTTTAAGAGCATATGTAATTAAAAATGCATATTTAAATGCAAATATTCATGTGGGTTTACTTTTAAAACTGCATATTTATGTAGAAATGACATGGAAGAAGATTATGGGTCAGTAGATGTGACTGACAAGGGCTGGAAATGTACAGTACTTATTTACCCATCCTTAGATGGAGTTCTAAAAATAGAGCATTTTAGTGTACAAGTGAGATGAACCTCTTTAATTAATTCACACTAAATATTTTGTGAGGCAATCATTTTATTCCTATTTTGCAAATGGTTGTATAGAATCCAGATCAAGAGAAGTAATAGTCCCAGGCTCTGTCAGGAATGCTTTGATGGTGTTTCCTGCTTGGCAGGGGGTTGGACTGGATGGCCCTTGTGGTCTCTTCCAACTCTATGATTCTATTATTCTATTCTGCCTTTGCCAGACCACACCTGGAGTCCTGTGTCCAATTTTGGGCACCACAATTTAAGAAGGATGTTGACAAGCTGGAAGGTCAGGGCCGGCCCTACGGCCAGGCTGGGTGGTGCAGGGTGCCAGGGCGCCCGCCCGACAGGGGGGCACTGCACAGCTGCGGCACCCGCCCGCTGCAGAGCTGCGCCCGCCCGTCCAGCCGCGCAGCTCCGCCCGACCGCCGCGCTGGGAAACGGGGCGGGGCGGGGGCGCCGGAGGGATCCGTCGCACCACGGCGCCAGGGTGCCAAATATACTTAAGACGGCCCTGTGGAAGGTGTGCAGAGGAGGGCAACCAAGATGATCAAGGGTGTGGAAACCAAGCCTTATGAGGAACAGTTGAAGGAGCCTGGAAAAGAGGAGACTGAGAGGAGATAGGATAGCCATCTTCAAATATCTTTAGGGCTCTCACATGGAAGAGAGAACAAGATTGTTTTCTCCTGCTCTTGATGGTAGAACTCAAGACAATGGCTTAAAGTTATAAGAAAGGAGATTCCGACTACACATTCGGAAAAACTGTCTGACAGTGGAAGTGGTCTCCCTTGGGTGGTGGTGGACTCTCCTTCCTTGAAGGTTTTTAAGGAAATGTTGGGTGGCCATCTGTCGTGGATGACCCAGTTGAGATTCCTGCAGTGCAGGGGGTTAGAGTAGATGATCCTTGGGTCCCTTCCATTTCTTTTGCTTATTAAACAGTACTTGGTATTTATATAGCACATTGGAATACTTAATCATTTAAGGTTGACTATTCTTTAAATCTTGCTGCAGTTTTAGCATATTATCTGCTGTTTGTATTGCTTTATAGGGAATGATTTGTATACTCATTTTAGTTTTTAATGTGGCTTATGCTGGTTAATTGTTTATTAATTGTAGTCCATCTCAAGGCCTCTTGTGGAGTCAAATATAGTGGGATAGAAATTGACAATGGTTCACTCCATTTTCTGACTGGTCTGGAATTTGAAGCAGAGAACTAGGCATTCAGCATTCTGCTGTAATACCAGCTAGAAAGAAAGAAAAGGAAACAGTTTCTAATAATTAATATCATTTCCCTTCCAGTCTCTATCAAGAGGCGTCCAAATTTGTAACGTGCATGTTTGTTCGTTTGTTTTTGCCAGGTAAACTGCAGGTAGCTCTTGCCAATCAGCCCTTCTTTTTACACCAGATAAGCTAATGCTGGTTTCAGTTTCCATGGGACAGATTAGTTCTCTCACGCTCTTTAATCTCAGTGGCTTTGTCTTGACCTGCCCTCCTCCACCACATGTTTCAGTGCCATCCAAAGCACTGATCCTGCCTGCCTGCTAAGTTGTTAGTTTCCGCAGCAGTTGAGGAGAACCATTTCCATCTCTGTGGTCCTGCTGTGTTTCTGCTGACCTTATCTACACCTGGCGCTGCTTCTGAGCCTGTTGGTTGCCAGCATTGATGTCTTTGACTGCTGCCCATCTGTGGCTTTTCTGCAGTGTCATGTTAGAGTAAGCAACTAATACAGAGGCAAAATATTTGGAGTGGATGAGTACGTAGGAGCTTTTGTCAAATGCTCTTATCTAAAATCTGCTAAAAGCAGAAATATCGCCAGTGTTGTATTTGAATTTGAAACCAATAGCCAACTGACTATAGATAAACCTGATGCAAAGCTGATTGGGATCACTGCATTCCCCCCACCCATTGTCTGCCACATACCCTAAAAAGGAATCTGCCAGAATGTTTCTAATCTCTCCCTTGCTCTCATTTTGCTTTGCTATCGTAGTGTTGTCTCACCGCTGTAACAGAAGAGAGTTCAGACAGATGTCTGCAGTAATCATGCATGCGTTTCCAAATCCCATTGAAGTGCAGAAGTAAATGCCAAACGCACTTAGATGCCCTCTTCAGATCTCCCTTCTCAATGTGGGTTAGTTAGAAGTGGCTCTAGCACACCTGGGGATGTTGGGAACAGGGCACAGGATGTTGGGAATTCAGGCAAATGCCTAAATATTTAGGCTAATGAAGAGTCCCAATGAAGAGCAATTCCCCCAATGTGACTCTCTGAGTTAAACCACACAGCTAGGAGTGGAACCACTGCAGAACAGGGCATTTGATACCCATCCCAGTCAGTTTATCCAGGAGGAGAGCATGGTCAATGTTCTTAAAGCCACTGAGATATCAAGTAAGAGTGCCAAGGTTACATCACCAGGGAGACCAAGGCAAATTGAGTCCTGAAACCAGGCATAGACCCAGATTTAAGTGGACTTGTGCTATTGTTTATTTTAATCATCTTTTGTAATTTGTGTAATTTGTAAATTCCTGCTTCCAACTCATGTTTGTCTATCCACAAAGCTACATTGCTGAGGTGGGTGTCTCTTCCCCAGGCTTCTTTATGTCCCGAGTGGTGTTGGTGGCAGGGAATGGAAAGCCACCTGACAGACAAACGACCAACCTGCCACCTCCTGCCTGACTTCTCTGAAGGCTCAGCTACTCTGGCATTGGTGCCAAATATTTCCCTTCACTTGGGGGGGGGGGAATTCACCCTTCCACACATAAGGACGCACAGGAAGGTGGGCTGGTAAGATTATTACAGAACAGTAATTATTCTACACTGGTTTTGAGGCTCCAATACTTTGGCCACCTCATGAGAAGAGAAGAATCCTTGGAAAAGACCCTGATGTTGGGAAAGATGGAGGGCACTAGGAGAAGGGGACGACAGAGGACGAGATGGTTGGACAGTGTTCTCAAAGCTACGAACATGAGTTTGACCAAACTGCGGGAGGCAGTGGAAGACAGGAGTGCCTGGCGTGCTCTGGTCCATGGGGTCACGAAGAGTCGGGCACGACTAAACGACTAAACAACAACAACAACAATACCTCATCTTACACACATTTGCATAACATCCATTTAGCAGGGCAAAGCAGGGACCCCCCCCCACCATTGCATCTGCCTGATCTCCCTGCTCTTTCTCCTATCCCACCCTACCCACTCCAGTCTCTGCCCTCCTTTTTCCACTCCCCATTCCACCTCTTTCCTGCACTCCCCCCCCCCTGCTGAATATCCACACTCTATGAATGCAAGACAGGACTATGGCCCATTGCCCCCCCAAAAAAAAAAATTCCCTCCAAAGGCTCACTTGTTTATGGGCTGCAGTTGGCAAAGGGGCCAATGGGTACAAAAGGCAACAGGCAGCCTCAACGCCGGACCTTTTTAAAGATACTGAAAGGCGGGGTCTGCACCTTGAGTGGCAGCAAGGGAAGGAGGGTCAAAATGTTTTATGACCTATTGGAGAATGGCAGAGGTGGGGTGAGAAGCGGTCCTTGGACCAGTCAGGTCAGTTGACTCACTGGTTTCAACAAAAGCGATGACAGTTCTGCCTTAGAGGTTGGGCTTGAATCCCACTCATGGGTTGGAAGGGCGGGATTTGGGACATTCATGACAACGTCACAAAGCTGTGGCAGCTAACATTGTTTCTGTGATGTCCCAGTTAAAACAGGACAGTTGGAGAATATGCATTTGATGTGCTTGATTTCAACCATGCATGGTTGAAGGTGTCTGGCTGAAACTTCGCAAGTCAAGCCCCATGCAAGCCAGAGAACTTAAAAGCTCTTTTCATGCTGGATCTGCTTGGGGTTACCTGTCATGAGAAGAGCTTTCAAGCTCTTCAGCTGGCATGCTGAGCAAGGTCCACTTAGTAAATTTGCAAGATTTCGCGGGACAATCTGACTTCCTGGGAGATGTTACATGATCATCCTTAGTCTTCCAGAGGCAGCATGCTGAGAGAGCCTTGCCTCCAACCCAGACTGAGAGCTTAGAAGAGTTTTGTGTTCTCGATAACCTCAGCAGACCTGGCATGAAAAGAGCTTCAAAGCTCCTGGCCTTACCAAGCAGGCCTTGCCCGCCAGATGCACTGGCCCCAGAGAAGCTGAGGATGCTGTCTCTGACCCCCTCATGGGGAGGTGCCACAGGTTTGGCAACATGCATCTTTCCCTTGGAACTGAACTGATGTATAAGATGAGGGATTACTGTCAATCTTTCTGCTGCTAAGATGTCCTGACATTTAAAGACATATGCTACTACATCTATGGGTGGGTGGGAGAACTTACTTCCATTTCTCACTTTCCAAAGGTGTAGCAGTTGTTATTTTATAGCTGCAGAAGCAGCAAATAGTATTGTGGGTGCTAATAGCATCGGCCTTGGGGCTACTTTATTATATGAAGCTACCGGATATTTTTAACTGAGCTTATTGGTGAGCATTATGCTTACTAACATTTTTTATGTACATTAAATTAACTGCAGAAGCAGCAAAGAGTCTTATGGCACTTTAAAGACTAACAAATGTTTATTATGGCACAGGTACTATAGGCCTGTCATATGCTGTATATTTTTTTTAAAAAAGATATTGAATCATACCATTCTACTTAAGCAGTATTTCAATTTTTCCTGAGAAGTGCTATTTATGTACCGTTGTTTGCCGGCCTCTTAGCTGCCATCTGCCTGTTTATTGTCTTTGTTTCCAAAACAAAGGACAGTTTTTTTATATAAAAAAAACTTCAGTATCTGTTGTTTATATAGAAGTAGTTTTTGAGTGATAAAACGATGCATGTCTAATGTGCAGGAAGGTTATTGCTAAACATATGCCATTTGTGAGATTTGAGGGGGGGGGAGGAGAGATTTCACATCCAATTTAAAATCTTGCCTGAGTGTAGTTCACTTTTCTGAACAGTTATTTGTCTACGAAATATCTGCAAGTGACTATATGAGACACTTACTTGAATTCTCAACACCAGACAATCATTTGTGACAAATGTAAGTTTTCATTTAAGTATGTTTAGTTAAAAGTACTGAAAACTGGTGATGCCTTGCAATTATTATGGGGCATTTGTTCTGTCTAGTGATCTCAGAATATTGGTAATTTACTGCCAATGAAGGATGAAAGGATGATCTAGTCTACATTTGGTTTTGTTTTTTTCAAAGCAACATACAGGTAGCAGCTTATATGCTAGCATTAATGTGCATGATCTTCCCCACTACAAAAGACAGGTCCCTCCCCCCCCCCGGGAGCTTCAGCCTAGATGGGGTTGGGAAGGAATATAGAGGTGACCCTACACTGGAAGAAAATGCATTCATTCCAATTAAATATTCTTAGCCTAATGTTAACACAATGCCATATTAATCTAGGCAGCAATTTGATGGGAGGGACTGTTGGCATTTCCCCCTGTAAAAGAGAATTAAAAGTGAATTGGGGTTTTTTCCTCAGGTGAAGCATCTGCAGAATGTCAAGGCAAATCAACAGTGTTTCAATAACATCAGTGAAAATTTTCGGGAGGATTTTGTAGATTTGCATGTTTAGACCTTTAAACCTCCCCCTTAAATAAATTCAGACAAGACTCAAATTTTGGTTTGGTTTTTGGCAGAATTTAGGCCACAACTTTTTACAGCAAGTGAGTGGTTGCATAGGCTCTGGTTCGACTAGCTCCCTGCCATGCAGGTAGCGCTGACCCAGGGCTCTACTATGGTCAGCCTAGGGTGAACCCCTGGAATGATGGATGTCCACCACCCACATGTTCCCCTGTACATTAGCATATTTAGGTCCTTTGATCCATTTGGCTAGCGTCCCATTGGTCAGATTAAACCCAGCATCAAGGGACCTACCAATCGGGTGTTGTGGGTATCCAATCGTACCCACCCACAACACAAGGGTTTGTTGCCAGGTCTCACCACAACACGTGCCCCCTTTAAGAGAGGACACAATTTATATTTTGGTTTGGAAGGTGGTGGGCGGTCCTCCCTTCCTTGGAGGTTTTTAAGCAAAGGTTGGGTGGCCACCTGTCATGGATGCCTTAGTTGAGATTCCTGGAATGCAGGGGGTGGGACTAGATGATCATTGGGGTCCCTTCCATCTCTACGATTCTATGGTTCCCAGATTGTCACCAGATAACTGCTAAAGCCAAAAATGGGGCAGCTGTTCAGGCAAAACCTCAGAGGGTTTTCTCTCTCTTATGACTTACTCCCCTTCAGTGTGCATAGGGTTACAGCCTAAGACCCTTTGTTGTGCGTTATAGCTGTATTTGAACCTCCAGCCCTGAGAGTCTTCCTAACGGAGCTGCTTAAGGAATAATTCTGAGGGAACTTTTTGCCCTTCTGAGTTGAGGCTTAATGTGGGGAGGAGCGAAGAGATTTCTGGGCACTAATATCATCAGCTTTGGGGTTACTTTATGAGATGAAGCTACTGGATATTTTTTAGCTGAGCTTTATTGGTGAGCATTATACTCACTAACATTTTGATGTATATTAAATTAAACCTTTTTATAGTTGCATTGTAGTGATACATTTGTAAATGGTTCTTGTGTTACTGTATGCAGGCTGTTGTTCATGTGAATCACTTTGAGCACAGAATTGTGATTGTGGAAAATGCAGTAAAAATTAGAATATTTAAAAGCTGAGAGGAGCAGATAGTATCTAGGGAATTATTCTATCTCAATGCTGAAAATACCCTGTTCATTTCAAAGCTAATGACTTCAGCTTAAGGCATGTTCTCCTTTGGGAAGTCTATGACCTTTGTCAGTTAAGTAGTGTATGGGGTGTTAGGGGAAGGGTGTTACCCAGGGGTCCCCAAACTAAGGCCCGGGGGCTGGATGAGGCCCAATTGCCTTCTCAATCCGGCCCCCGGTCGGTCTGGGAATCAGCATGTTTTTACATGAGTAGAATGTGTCCTTTTATTTAAAATGCATCTCTGGGTTATTTGTGGGGCCTGCCACATGAGTATAATGTGTCCTTTTATTTAAAATGCATCTATGGGTTATTTGTGGGGCATAGGAATTTGTTCATTTTTTTTCCAAAATATAGTCCGCCCCCCCACAAGGTCTGAGGGACAGTGGACCGGCCCCCTGCTGAAAAAGTTTGCTGACCCCTGGTGTTACCTCTTCTGTAGTAGTTTGTCCACCTCTGGTCCCCAGCCTGCATTCAGCTGTCACTCAGCTGTCAGCAGGCAACAGTGGCCACACCCCCGGAGGCAAACTCCGCCTCTTGAGACAGACAGATGCAAACCAACAAACAGCACATATAAGGAATCAGGACCTGTAATGGGGAACCTTGTTCTACACATGTTTAAAGGGGTGTTGCTGATTTCTTTTTCTTTAAGCCACAGTTGCTTTTCTTTGTGTGGCACTTCTGGGCAAAATGGCCTTAGACAATTTGCAGGTAATTATCAATCCAACACACTTTTCCAGATGTACTCATGTACTCATGATCACTCAGTTCTATGACTCTTAGAAATAGGCTTTTGTGTGATCATAGTCTATAAGCCATTGTCCCCTTAAAAGGCCATCTCCTACGTCTGATAATGCAGTTCTCCCAATTAGCTTTTCTCCACAAGCAGAAACTGGAACATCATTTTCTGATGCTTTCAAATACATTCCCACTTCTCTTCAAATACAGCCCTCTGTGTATGATCCTGCTATGAAACCTCTTACTTCCTAAATCCATTTTTTTCTCCTTTCTTTGATACAGATTACATGTACTGATCATTACTAAATCATTTTTCCCAGCAATACTGAGCGTCTCCTAACTGAGCATTTTAAAAGCCCATGTTCAGATACAGTTGGTGTTTGGCATTTTTGCTGAAACAGGAGCAAGCCACATTTTTAGACTGAATAACAAATATATCTTGTACTTCCCAGGACAGAGCAGGGCTGTGTAGAATTATTAAAACAGCAGAGAGCATTATTGGCTGCTCACTCACCACCTTAGAACAAATTTACACCACCAGGTGCCATAGAAAAGCACTAGATATATCAAGAGATCCAACGCACCCTGGTCACCATTTCTTTCAGCTCCTGCCATCGGGACGAAGATACAGAACAATGCAGGCAAGAACGAGCCGTCTCAGGAACAGTTTCTTCTCTAGAGCGATTTTGGCCTTAAATGGAAAGCCTGGACTTTGAAGTCATCTTATTTTACTTGTTATTTTGTATTATATTTACTGTTTTTAATTAGGTTTTTGTAATTTTGGATTATGCGGAATGCTTTATCGGAGTGGATGTAGCAACCGAGTAATTTCGTTGTTCCCGCAAGGGGACAATGACAATAAAGATATCTTATCTTATCTTATCTTATCTTATCTTATCTATCTGCATGTTTGATCCAGACAATGGCAGAACTCGTTCCCAAGTAACTTGTGGCCCGTGATTCCTCAACAGCAGCTGTCCCATGGCCAACAGAAGCAGGTTTGTGATATGGCTTGGCAACCCCAACCTCAGCATTCAATGAGGGACTGAGGGCTTCCAGAAGACTGCACCACTCCCATGCAAGTAGGAATTCCAGCAGCAAGGGAAAAAATGCATGGCATGGAATTCATATGATTTTTATAAGTTCTATTGCAGGAGTATAGGAAGCAGGCAGCACAATCCAGTGCAGGTTTACTCAGGAAGAGGGAGAGGGACAAGGAAGTCTGTTGGGATCCTACTCTGCACACCTGGCCTATTAGGCAAAAAGGCAGTGGAGAGGGGGATTGGTCACATGGGTTGTTGGCAGGAGGGGTGGGCTAATGGGGCTGACTGGACCATGCGAGAGCCAGGCTACTGGTCTAGTGGTGGCTTTCTACACTAGCTGCAGTTTCTGGACTATCTTCAAGGATGGCCCTACATAGAACACATTACAGTACTCAAGACAGGAGGTTGCCCAACTGTGGCAAGGCTATCCTAATCCAAGAGCTGCTTTGATTGTGAATGGTTGTAACTGGCAAAATACATTTGTTGCTACTAAAGTCACGTTGGTCTTCAGGGCTACCTACCTTTTCTTTCTGGGGGAGTGTAACTCCATCTAGAACAGTCCAGTCACCCTATTTCTGGACACAAGAACCACCCACCTGCAGCACCTCCAGAATAAGAGATTCAATTTGTTGACCCTTATCTGGCTCTTATCCTCTTGGCATTGGTGCCGGTTCAGGTGGTATATAGTGATATACAGAGCTGAGTGTCATCTGCACTTTGATGACACTGAGCCCCAAACTCCTGATGACAGCACCCAACATATTTATACACGGGTTAAATAGCATTGGAGACAGATTGGACCATGCAGTGCAACTGCCCTGGGGCCAAGCAGAAGTCAGCTAGAGCTGCTCTCTGAAACAGACATGCAACAGTCTGACTTCCATGGGTCAACTTCCAAGGGAAAACATGAAAGAGAACAAACCTGTTTGGTTGTGACAACCCCCTGCAGCCTTCAGTGGGGCATTGATCACCAAGGTAACACTTTCTGGCAACTTATGATAAGCCATGTGGCATAAAGTTGACCACACACCTTCAAGCATCTTGTCCACGTCCTCGGGTCACAGTAGCAGACATTGATCCTAGTTAATAGAACTAGGTAGGTAGTTCTCTAGACTAGGGGTGGGGTTTGCAGTCAAGAACCTGCTCTCTCCCCCCCCTCACAGTGTAAACTGGATTTGTTTTGGTCCACAGCTTATAAAATGCATGTCAGCTCAGCCCACTCTCACATTTTACAAAAATGACTTAATTTCCTTCAGTTCTCCAGGTTGTGTTGTGAGAACTCCTTGCACAATAGATTTCGTTATTTGCAGTTCCGCTTCTGTTAACCATTGCCCACTGTCAGCTACTTTCCATTTGCATGTCCCCAGGGGGGTTGTAATTTGTTTGTCTGGTAGTGTATTTGTTCTTGTCTTCATGCAATACCAACATGACAACAACCCCTTCCCTTATCAATCACACCACAAATATTTTTTTATTAATTTGGTCTTCATGCAAGCAATTAAATAAAGAGAATTGGAAAGCAGAGGCGGCTGTATTTTCCTATGATATTTAATGGTAATTTTTTAAAAATGCATGGTAAGAGTGAAATCCTAACCTGATTTACCTAAAAGTAAGCACCATTGATTTAAATGGGACCTACTGCTGAGTGGACTGGATTTGTACTGTTATAAGAAAAATAATAATGCTCCTTTTCCTTTATCCAAGAGCCCATATAGAGTCCTTAGTGGGTTCCCTATTGGTAGTAGAAAATAACAGAGGCCAACTAGAGAATATTGAGAAGCAAAGTGGCTAGTAAGTCTGATCTTTATTAAAGGAACTGTTGCAACAGGGTTTTATATTTGGGACCTTAGAATTCTTATAACAGTACATAAATGGCAACCTTTTCACTCTCTGCTGTTAGCAAAAGCAGTGGCAGTGCCAGGTCGATGGCATCTTGTGCTGCTTGGTCAACTGTGTGTGTGTGTGTGTGTGTGTGTGTGTGTGTGTGTGTGTGTGTGTCCACATGTGTGTGTGTGTGTGTGTGTGTGAGAGTGACTTGTGCTGAAAAGAATGATCTGCCCAGTTAGTTCCACTATTACTTTCCCTCCCCGCTATGCAGGCAGTCAGGGTAGGAGACAGGATTGCAAATCTAACTGTGAATGTTAATGGCTACTGGGGCAAACGCCAGAGCTACTGTCATCACCTCAATTAAGCAGAGTTCAAGGGAAGACACATCTAACATTGAAGCAGCGCAACACATCTGACATCAAAATGAGTTGCACAAGTGTAATGGTCCAGTCCAATAAGTTGCTGGTTGGTTCATTATTTCCTCGCAACTGAAGACAATTGTTCTGCTAAATATTGTTAACACTTGCCTCAGACCTGATTGCATGCATGCTCCTGCCCTTTCCCCACTTTAAGAATTTACCCCCAAATGCCTAGGAATTTAAGTTTGGTAACATATGCATAATTTATATGGCAGTCAATATAGACGCAGCAACAGAATGGTTCTTCAATTCCTCTATTTCACGTGTTCATGAAGCTTGGTATTGTTTTGTAAATTACATATTCATTTTGGAAGTTAACATTGTTCTCAGCAGTCAATGCAAGTTTCATTGAGCATTAACAGCTGACATTAAATATTTGGGAGCAGGGTTTGAGTAAAGCATGCAGAACACATTGTTCTTCCAGAGATGTTAGTGTGTGATAGTGGTCCAAATTTCAGAACTGGGTGAAAAAGAGGCAAGCTAGAGCCTGATTTTTAGAGAAAACAGCTTATTACTGTGACCAACCCCATTCTGATCAAAGCCAACAGAAATTTCCATTCATCAGAAGTAATACCGCTTGTTATTATATGTAAGGAGGAGGAGGAGGAGGAGGAGGAGGAGGAGGAGGAGGAGGAGGAGGAGGAGGAGGAGGAGGAGGAGGAGGAGGAGGAAAATGGTGCCCCTATGAAACAAGGTACAAGAGCTGGACCTAGGAAATCTATACCCCCAAAAAACTTATTCATGCACAATTTTACACCTTCAAAAACCCCAAAGACCACCCACTCTCTTCCTACCAATAATGCAAATTCCTTCCTGTTCTTAAGCTCTGCGGGGTGTTTTTCTTCTCAAAAGTTAGTTTTCATTGTTTTCTTCTTTCTTAACATCCAGGCTACTCTTTACTTTTCCTCAGTTGTTCTCTGCCTCTGCTTCCCTCAATTTCCTGCTATGACGGCCACAGAGCTCTCTTTGTCCACAGGGCATGCATGCAATTTGTACTTTTGGTTCTCCTGCAGAATGGTCTGTTTGACCACATGCTGCTTCATTTCTGTGGCAGCTGGAATTATCATAAACATTCCGTGAAATTACAGCTGTCCATTAAGTTGCTGCCATAAGCTCCATAAGTATTAGTGCCATTTATATTAATATAATACCATCTTTCTTGAGGAAATAAATATTTATCACAGAGCAAGCAACAAACTGAAATAGCCCATTCCTTTTATATGTATCTTGATTATTTAGTAAGAGAAAATTATGAAAATGACTGAAGAGTCCTGAGATGACACCATTATTTAAATTTTACTTTAGAAGGCTTCTTCACACATGCTTCTTAATATCACATGTTTCAACCACATTGAATTAACATGTCCAGTAAACCTAGATGTATTATGCAGCAAATTTGTTATTCATTTTAATGAGCTCTCTTTCCCATTCATCACTGATTTAGCACTGTGAAAGTGTGTGGTGCCTCTGCATAATTACAGGTGTCTGTTTCATTTTTACCAGACAAGATATAATTAATATGTAATTTTTTTGCCATTTTTGTGGGAGAGAGTGATATTAAGGTATTACAGGGAAATGTATGAGCTATGGGGACAATGACAGGATAAGTACAAGGAGGATGAGTTTGCCTCACTGTAGACAAAAGTAAATTATAACCTTTCATATCCCTTTGCTACTGACAGAACCATAAAACTGGTGCAATGGGTTAAAGATGCAAAAATGGCAGCAAAGGAAACAGGTTCATTCAGAAATGGGTGTCAAAAACAAAAGAAGAAAGCTAGTGAAAGGACAATGGCATACTCATGGAAAAATGAACAGCAGGGTTTGGAAAAGAGAAAAAGGAGTGCAGAGGCAGAACTGCATGATAACACCATTTAAATTACAATGTAACTCTTCCAGAATCAGATACTCCTGGTTTTTCACTAGAGTAAATAGGGTAGAGAGGGAAGCCATAATAGCTTCTAAGCTAGATACACCAAAGTTATATAACTAAGCTGAACATAGTTCCAAATGAAATCAATAGAACTTGAGTCTTGACTAACATCCCATTGATAACCAAAAGGTCTCGGTTCAGCTCAGTCAGTTTGACACCAACCCCAAGATGGACTTTTGCTACAGCGATGCCACAAACCAAGACTGCAAGAGGACAGTTTTCCTTCTCATATCCTCCAAAATGATTTGCCTTGCAGCCTTTACCTTGTTCCATATTTATTGAAACATTTGTTCTTGTCAGGATAGAACCCCAAGGCCAGCTTGAGTGGGTAGGACCAGTACAGAGCATTTATTTATGTAAAAGTATTTCTTTGTTTTAAAATTATTATTATTTTTAATTTTCAGATTATTATGGGACCACAGAGACAACAACAATAAATTGATAATATATCCAGCTAAAGGCAGGGCATACAAAACCTAAGCATATTACATAATAACACCCAATCTAAAATCATGACAACCATATTTCTCTAGATGGCATGGGGAGAGATACCTGCAAATTTGAAACTAAACTATATGAAATAAACCTCCACCATACCAAATAGAAATGATCCGCGTCTTCCTTTCCCTTCAGACCTGTAACTTATGAGTTAAGTTCTCCTCCCCCCCCCCAAAAAAAACTCTAAATTCTAGAGGTTTTTATACCCTTGGGCATTTCCACCAGAAATGGAAAAGGTTCCTTTATTCCCCCAGTTTGGTGGGGAGCGTGTTGGAAGTGATATTGGTTAACAATTAACTTAACAGATGTATGATGCCATTGATGTATCATTTTTAAGGAAGATTCTCTGAAACGTGCAGATGCTGATTTGTAGGACTTCTAACTCCAAAGTGCTTTCCAGTCCATGTCTGCCATACAAATACTTAAATCCTTATCACAAAAGAATTTTAAACCTGATAAACAGCTTGTTGTAATATCCAAACGGTCATCATTTTATATAGCCGATATGAGGCTATATATTCCATGTCCTTGATTTAGGACAATTTGTTCAAAATTGGTTAGAGGTCTAGTAGCATTTGCAAACTATGATCTGTCAATAAATGTTTAAATTGATGAACCAATTAAACCCAGGTTCCCCCATCTTCAAGTTAAGTTGTTATATAGCATTATGATTAATGTAGAATGATTTTTTTTTTCCTCAGAGAAAATGCTTTTCTGCACAGGAAATTTTTTTTATCTGTTCCTATTTTATTTGTATGATGTTTTGAGTCCCTATCAGGGAAAAAGGAGAGTTATAGATGATGGTGGTGGTGGTGATATCTGCTTAATTTTTTTAAAAAAAAAATCTAAACAATGTACAGACTAAAAAATCAACATAAAACAGTATCATTAAAAACAGACATACATACAGAAATCCAGTGGTACAGGGTCCAATCTTATGGGTCACAAAAAGCCTCTGTAAAAATAAATGCACCGTTACAAGATGTCAGAAGCAAAACAAAATGAGGATGCATTACACAAGGCAGAGCATGTGGGAACAAAAGCAGAAAATGCCTCTTTGGGTCTCTCTACCCTATGATATTCTGTAGCATGTGGTGGCATTGGTAAAAAAAAATCCCAGATTATCTAAGTGATCATACAGGTTGATCCAGATAACCTGGCCCTAAATTGTTCAGGGTTTTTTATGTTGGTAACAAGACCCCGAACCTGGAATGGCCAATGTTGTTCCATCAGAACAGGAGGACTATGCCCACTCAGTAAGCCAGAGAACATGTCCCTGTGCGCAGAAATGTTCCAAGCTGATGAAGGTTTCTGGCTCTAAGCTCTGCCAGCTCATGTTAGCCGCCCAAGCTGGTTGTATGGCCATGGGTTCACTCAAAACAACAACACATCTGGCAGTGGAGGGGGTGAGAAGAGGCTGAACACAACTGCCATCTTTAATGGCAGCCCCATGTTGTTGCAGCGTTCTTGTTCTGACACACTGCAGCTGACATCTCTCTGCATCTCCCTCACACTCCCCCTCCCTCTTTTTGCCCTTTCTCTACAAACAAATTACAATTATTGCGGGTCTCCTCCAGCCGTTTCCCATCCCCTTCATTGCCTTTGCTGTTGGCTAGTGTCAAGCTCCTGTTGCACTGGGACTTCACCAACAAAGGCAGCGTTATTGCAGCTCAGTGAGCACCTTCCCAGAGGGACCTTTGAGTGTCACCTCAGTCATGCAGACTGCTACCTCTAATCCAGTGCCTCTCCTAGATATTTCTCTCTTTTTTACCCTTCAGCTACTTTTATTTTATTGTGATGTCAGAAAATGTAGAACATATCCTGTTCTGAGCACATAACACACTCTGACAGATTTTGGCAAAAGGTGAGGGGGGCGGCAAGGAGAAATAAAAAAATCTGAGTGAAAGGGAAGATGCATCTAGCCTCCACCAACATCCTGTCCAGGATTAATGTCGCATTCAAACTGAATTAATGGCATGCAATCAAATTCCAAATTAAGCAACAGGTTTCTGTTGCCTGAAGCAGAAAGAACCCTAGGCTCTCATTATTGACACATTGTACAAGTGAAAGTGGGAGACAAGCAAGAAAGGAGAGCAACAGCCTTCTTTAATTTTATTTCAAGTACCATCTGTATCAATTTAAAGCAATTGAAAGTGAGCAACAGGCCAAGGTACCTGCCTTAGATGAAAAAGAACCAGCTCTTTATTCCATGATAAAGACTGGCATGCAAAATTTTCAGCAATGCTTTTGGAATCAGCTACAATTAGTCCTTGGATCTTGCTGGAAACAAAATATTGGTTTTGATTTGGTTTTGGATACTGATATCTAGACAAATCTAAATCTGAATTAAAGATGACAAAATGATGGTATTTATCAAGCAAGCTATTAATATCTAGTTTGTTTTGGAAGATAAACATGAGAGGGGGAGAGGGAGGGAGAGAGAGAGAGAGAGAGAGAGGTGGGAGAGAGGAGGAAGAACCTTGGATTTCTCAAGGTACTGCTTCTTAACTGAGATATATAAAGCGCTTTATATCATATAATATAAAGCGGATTGTGGTAGGGCTGTTAAGAAATTTAGCTTAGGGTTTGGTTTGTGCAAGGCCACAGCTCATGCTGAGTAATGGGGGGCGTGCGTATGCAAATTCCTAGGATCTGATTGGTTGTTGGGGCCCCTCTTAAAGCTGCGTCCACCATTTTCTGGTCACATTTTTGCCTGGCGTTTGAATCGGTATCATCTGATTTTGACCTGGCAAGAGTTCTGCGACCTGGTTGTATTTCCTCTTTTATTCCTTTTATTCCTCTTAGTTAATTTATCTGAATTTCGCTTTAATTTAGCTTGCTTCGTTCCTGTCTGGGTACCTCGCCCCTCCCTTTTATTCTTTAATTCACGACCCCCCTCCCCTCCCCCCTCCCCGCTTAATTCCCCCTCATTGGCTTTAGGGCCACCGCGGACGGCTGGGCTCGGCTGACGCGGAGGGTTGGGGAGGCCTGTTCCCGCAAGAGTTGTTTTAGCGTTTGCAGGGGGGGTAGGGAATTGGTGGGGCGAAACAGGGTGCGTAGCCGCGCCGCTGTTTCACTGCTGTTGAGCCGCGGCTGCTGAGTGCCTGCGCGCCGATTGCCTTTGCTCGGGCGGTTCTTTGACGGTGCCCAAGATTTCCGGGGGCTGTGAGCTTTTGTGAGGCCTTGGTGGTTCCGTTGCCGCTCGCGGCGGCGGACCTCCCGGTCTCCTTCCCGGTCGGGGTGTGTGTGAGCCGGATCGAAGCGCGCGCGCTCTGCGGCGTATCCGGCCAGCGGACGGTGTTTTTTTGCGGGCAGCGGGGCCTCCTGGCGATCGGAGCTCTTTCCCGCTGCTGTCCGCGGGTCGTGGGTCCGACGCAGGCGCGTGCGCGGGGGGACGTGCAGGGTCTGACCGGCCTTAGGGCCTACTGGGGGACGAGCGCCTTCGGCCTAGTCCGGGCTGGATTGGGGCCTCCGTAGGCCGCTTACCTTGTTTCCTTGGTGGCAGCAAGGGTCCCAACAGCTCCCGCCTGCTCTGTTGCCGCTAGCGGGACCTTTCTTTAGCGCGGCGGTGGCGGGAGGGGCGAAGCGGAGCGCGCGCGCTTCGCGGTGCCTGCGGCCTCCGCGCCTCGCTCCTTCGGGCGGCGGGGCCTCCTGGTGTTGGCGGAGGCCTTCCCCACTGCACATTGCGGTTCGGAGCCTATTGCAGGCCCGGCCGCGCGTTGGTGTGGGGCCCGCTTTGCGGTTTGGGTCTCGGGGGAATAGCGGGCGCAATTTCGGCTGCCTGGGGGGTTGCTGGTGGATTGGGGCCCTGTGGTGGCGACTTGCCTTCCTCCCCCTAGGGTTGTTGAGGTTCGCTAGGCCAGGAGAAGTGCAGCAGCGCTTGCCTTCTGTTTTGAAAAGATTTCCTTTTAGGGAGTTTATGTTGAGGCTTTATTGGGCTGCAGGCTTGCTCTCGCTTTAGCCGCGCCATCTGGTGGCGGCAGTGAGTTACTACAGCTAAGGGAATTGATTAGTGCATGAGCACAAGCAAATTGGGTTCAATTTCCTAGCTTAACGTGACCTTTTCATTTACGTCATTTGAATACTTATATTGTTTGCAGCTAATTAACTATCCTCTTCCGGTTTCGCTGCCCTATTTAACTTGGCAATTTTAATTTGGTAGGCCTGGGCATTTCCTCACCTCCCCCCCTTTTTTCCCATAGGGAGTGGCCTTGGAGGCCCTCGGCCTTGCGCTGCCCGGCCTGGGGCGCCTTCTGGTGTTTGAATTCTGATATTACACCGCTTAATATTGGCATATTCGAATATTTGGCGTCACTTTGGTTGCTGGTTTTTCCTTTCTATTTAATCTTCTTTAGGATGGCGTCTCATCCATCATCGTCCGAAAGATCAAAGAGGATCATTAAGGGATCTTCTAGAAGGCTGCGATCTCCATCCACACCGTCTACTGCAGGTCGCATTGAGGCTTTCATTGCAAGCCTCTCTGGGGATCCACAGGCTTTGGCCCAGTTTGGATCAGGGTTGGACGCCCTGTTGCAGCGTCCAGCCCCTTCTTCTGCGCCCTCTACATCTGCAAGTCCACCACTGGAGCCAGTGGTGGACCCGGCCACAGTGGCTACGCGCCCGGACCCTCTTTCTGCCCCCTCTACCTCTGCAGGTGTATCCCTGGACCCTGGGCAGGCTACGGTGGCGGCGTCGCAGCCTCTGTTCCCTATGGCAACCATTCGCGAACTGCCTGAGACCACGTCTGGGCCAGCTGACACGTCGGATGACGAGTTCGTGGGGCCTTCTGGCGTGCTGATGCCGAATGCCTCTTCCACTCCTATGGTGGTGCCGGCGCCCCCTCCCGTCAAACGACGAAGTGAGGGGAAGCAGCCTCGGCGCACCAGGAGGAGGAGGCAGGCCAAAGGCAGAGTAAGTGGGCAAGGGCAGGGAGGGCAGACGGGGGCCTCCTCTAATGTTGTTGTCTCACCCGTTGCTCCATCCCAGACTCTTGCCGTCACCTCGCGGTCCGAGGTGCTTTCTTCAGCATCCGGCGAGGAGGCCCTCCCAGTGCCGGCTAGAGTGTCAAGCGGTGGAAAACGTCGTCACAAAAGTCGTTCCAGGAGGCGGGCAAAGAGGCGTAAGGACGATACCTCGGCTTCGACTACTTCAGGTTCGTCCTCTAGCTCCGAGGGTTCTGATCACTCTATGGGGTTGTACTGGGCTTATGGGGAGGTGGATTCTGGGCTTCCTCGTTGGGCCTGGGCTCGTCGAGCGAATTCCCATCGTGCTCGTTACGGAGCTGTTCAAGAATGTCTCGACGGACAATTGGTCCCAGAAACCACATTTTCTACCAACAGTACTAGGGATATTATTCCGGGCAGTCACCTGTCCTCTAAATTGAGGTCTAGGATATTGGATGGTAAATATGTGTACATTTTCGATTTAGCTCCACCAGAGGATGTGGTCCCTGAACAAGGAAAGGCCCTCGTTAGTACTAAGAAGAAAGGCAGGGAGAGAAAGGTGGAGCGGACTTTCGAGCGTTGGCTCGATTGTTATCAAGTTTTTTCTGGGGTAGTCGTAGCGGCATATCCTCGCAGGGCTCTACACCTTATCGTGTACCAGTCCATCGTAAGGTCAGCATATAACATGGCGGGGGAAGCAGCCGCAATTGCTTACGATGAACGATTTCGTAGGCGGGCGGCAAACATCGACACCGCCCGCTTTGACAGGAAAGATTTGGACCTTTGGACCACGTATGTGGCTCCGTCGGTTTCCCGAAAACCCGCCGAGCAGCAAAAGTCTAAGACCCAGCCTTTTAAGGCAGTACCTAAATTGCGCTGCTGGGATTTCAATAAAGGACTGTGTCAGCGCCCGCAGTGTATTTATGCGCACACTTGTGACCGGTGTGGCGGTAGCCACCCGGTTGTTAACTGCTATGCGGGCCGGCGGCCCTTTCGTGGGGGTCGGGGAGGATTCAGGCAGGCTCCAAGGGGCTCCGCCCCTGCCCTCCCCGCTCCCCCCGCAGCGTCCACATCAAAGTGAATTGCTTCAGTTAGCTTTTTCTCCCATTAAGTTACCGGCCCTTAAACACTGGTTAGCCTCCTATCCCAATATTGAGGCGGCTGCATATCTTCGGGATGGTTTCTCCTTCGGGTTCCGGATTCCGATAGCTTCGGTTCCCCTGGCTAGGAATCCTAGGAACCAGAAGTCGGTGAGAGAGATGCACGAGGTCGCAAGGCGGAAGGTTGATAAAGAAATAGCCCTCCAGCGTATGGCTGGTCCTTTTGCGTCTCCGCCTTTTCCCAATCTGCATCTCTCTCCTTTGGGTATCGTCCCCAAAAAGGCTCCGGGTGAGTTTAGGCTCATTCATAATTTGTCTCACCCTAGGGACACGTCCGTGAACGATGTGATCCCTCCGGAGCTTTGTACGGTCAAATACACTTCTCTCGACCAGGCAATTAAAATGATCAGAAAGTTTGGGCCAGGGGCCTTGTTGGCGAAATGTGATATCGAATCGGCTTTTCGATTATTACCAATTCATCCACATGATTTTTGGTTGCTGGGCTTTCAGTTTGAAGGCACCTATTATTTTGATAAGGCCATGCCAATGGGCTGCTCCGTAGCCTGTGCGGCCTTCGAGTGCTTTAGTACGTTTTTGGAATGGGCCCTTCGCACTAAGACCGGATTAACGGGGGTCACTCATTATTTGGATGATTTTTTAATGGTTTCTGCGACCGATACGGGTGACTGTGTCACCCTGCTACAGGCCTTTAACGACCTTACCAATGAGCTGGGCGTGCCCCTCGCAGCGGATAAGACTGAGGGCCCAGCTACCAGGCTCACGTACCTGGGTATCCTTTTGGATACCGTTAACCAGACTTCCAGCTTACCTATGGAGAAGATCACCACGCTTCGACGGGTGATAGAGGAAATGCTGGTGCCGGAAAAAGTGACGCTTCGCCAGCTGCAATCGTTGCTGGGTCACTTTAATTTTGCTTGTAAAGTTGTGTCACCCGGTCGCCCCTTTTGTGCGCGTTTGAACAAACGCACCGTTGGCCTGCGTCGGCCTCATCACCGGGTGCGCTTATCGAAGGGTGAGAAGGCTGACATGAGGATGTGGCTGGTATTCCTGGAGGAATACAATGGAGTATCCTTGTGGCAGGATGTTTTAAACCTGCACAACGATTTCCAGGTGCACTCCGATGCAGCGGGTTCCCTGGGATTTGGTTTGTTTTGGAATGGCAGGTGGTGCGCTCAAAGATGGCCCCCTGCTTGGCGGGACACTGAAATCACGCGGGATTTAACTTTTCTTGAGTTCTTTCCTATAGCAGTTGCAGTCCATATTTGGGTTGACGACTTCAAGGACCGCCACGTATGCTTTTGGTCAGATAACCAGGCTGTGGTGACTGTCCTTGCGAAACAATCTTCTAAGTCAACTCGGGTATCGGCTCTGCTGTGGGCATTCGTGCTGCAGTGCCTGCGTTTTAACATTATTTTCTCTGCGCGTTTTGTCCCGGGCGTGGCCAACGATATAGCTGACGCTTTGTCACGATTTCAGATGGAGCGCTTCAGGTCCCTGGTTCCAGATGCACAACATCAGCCGGAGATTTTCCCGGATCGTCTTTGGAACCTTGGCAGCTGCTAGTCTTGCAGGGAGTAGCTGCTTCTGTTTCCCCCTCTACCCTGCGGGCTTATCAGAAAGCTTGGACTGACTTTTTAACTTTTCGCAGTCAGTCGCTCGCGGTGGAGGGAGCGGCCCGCCCCTCTTCTTCCCAGGTGCTTCAATATTTGGCACACCTGTTTCACCTGGGAAGGGCTGCCAGGACCATAAAGCTCCAGTCTGCGGCCATTTCATTTTTCTCGAAATTGTTTTTTAATAGGGACCCTTGCGCCAAATTTGTGGTGCGTAAGGCCATGGAGGGATGGGGCAGGCTTTGTCCTCCCCGTTCCCCTACCAGGAACCCAATTTCTTTTGACCTTCTCACTAAAATGAGATTGAAGCTTAGGGTGGTGTGTTGGTCTAAATATGAGGCCCGTTTGTTTTCGGCCGCTTTCTCAGTGGCCTTTTTTGGCGCATTGAGAATTGGTGAAATTGTAGTGGGTCAAATGCGTCAGGGGCTGCCAGGGGGTTTGCTACTCCAGGACATACGCCTGTCACCAACGGAATTGTTAATCACGATTCGGAGTTCCAAGACCGACCAGGCTGGTAAAGGAGCAGTAATGCGTCTGCCTGCTACGGGGCAGACGGGCCCCTGCCCGGTTAAGGACGTAGCCAAATTCTTGGCGGAAAGGCCAGCTGGGGAGGGCCCCTTGTTTGTGCACCAGGATGGTAACCCGATGACTAGGCTGCAATTTACTAGAGTTATGAGGAAGGTGATAGCGGCATGCGGTTGTGTGGCCGCTGATTACGCTCCTCATTCCTTTCGCATTGGGGCCGCCGTGGCGGCCCACTGGGGTCTCTCGGTTGATGCTATTAAGGATTTGGGCAGGTGGAAATCTGCAGCGTATAGATCTTATGTTCGGAAGCGCTCCTAACTTTGTCGTTTGTTTCCAATGTTTCTCCAGGGCTCGCGGACGTGCACATATGGATGGTGGGACATTCCATAGTCCATTGGGCAGGCCTTCGCGCTGGCCAGACGCCATTGGGTCCTCGACTTGGCCTTCCATCCAACATCCAAGTGACCTGGATGGGCAAGAGGGGCATGCGCTGGGGGGAGCTTCTCCCTTTGCTGCGGCGCAAAGCCCTCTTGCTCGGGTGCCCGTCCGCCCTGGTGATCCAGCTGGGGGAAAATGACATCCCCGCTGTGGACCCGTTATCTCTTCGCCTGGCTATCCTACGAGATTTGTTGGAGATAAGGACTTGGTTCCCTGATACCGTCGTTTTTTGGTCCCAAATGTTGCAGAGGATGCAATGGCGGGGTGATATTCCTCCTCTGGCTGGGGAAAGAGCCAGGAAAAGGGTTAACAGCGCAGCATCCAAACGGGTGTACGAAATCGGGGGGAGTTTGATTCGACATCCCGAAATTAATGTTAGAGCCCCGCTTTTATATCAGGATGATGGGGTTCACTTATCCCCTGATGGGTATGACATTTGGCTGCGTGATGTGTCTGAGGGTTTAAAAAGTTGGTTAGGTCTCTGAGTGTTGGCGGCAAGCCAGGGCTGGCTTGATTGGCGGTTAGGCTTTTGGTTGGTTAATCGGTTGGTAGAGGGGGTGGCACACGGATGCCTACCCTCACCTCCGTTTGCTCCATATAGAAGTATTCCGTTAAAGGAATCTCGGGGCTTACACTCTTGTCCTTACCATCCCGCCATTGGCGGGAATGGTGGGCCCAATTTTAAGAGCAAGAGCCTTGAGGAACATTCTTGGTGAAGGTGAGGAGGGAATGACTGGGCGCAGCCACCTCCTCACTCCCAGGTATGTTTACTTGACTTCCATGCGGAAGTCGGAGCAGGAACTGTCCAAGCGGACAGTGGTGAGTCCTGTCCTATGGTGACAGCTGATGTGAGTCCTGCCACGTGGGGCAGATGAGGTGAGTCCTGTCCTAAGGGGACAGCTGATTGAGTCCTGTCCTAGATGGACAGATGGGGATAGTCCTTCTTTAGGAAGGACGAGGGAATAACCAAAAGCCTAAGCCAACACTCGGATTAAAAAAATTGTGTATTTAATAAAGTTGTGGCCCTAAATTATTTGCCAAAACCCAAACCATAATTCTGTTGTCAGTTGTGAGTTATTTAAGGTAATTTTCTGGGAAGCCTCGACACACAAATACTGCTTTTCCTCAGTTATTTCTTTTTCCCTTTTTTCATCTCCATCCATTTTCAAAATCATGTTACTACAGAACATGATTCTGTAGAACACACGAGGGAGGTCATGAGGAATTAGGTCCCACGAAATGCCTAATCTAGGAATGATATTGTCATTGCCTGCATGTACTAGAACTGCCTATTGCTGGTGATGTCATTGTGATATAACATGTGGTTCTTTATATGTATATGTATGCATGTATGTACTTGAGCTAATCAGAACTTTAAGTGGCCATGTTGCTCTATTTATGATGTCAGAATTTGTGATAAAATGCCGCACTTGAAATATCGGGAGCCAGGTATGCCCACAATTATCTAGTTGATGTTAAATTGGTCTCTTGGCATTTGTATAATGCTCATTTAAAAGTGATATTAATTCCTTCACTTCCTAACCTTTCAACATCAACAATAATAAAACATATCTCATAAAAGGAAGGGTAGTTAAGGGGAGAGATTAGGGGCGAGAAAGATTATATTAGGTTTTGTTTTTTCACTCGCTTTTTTAAAAAAGATTATTTTAAAAGGGGTTAGTGATCACACACACACACACACACACAACCCTGCAGGTATTTCAGAGATTATCCGGATGGTTCCACAGTTATCCAAATTTTATTTTATCTTCCAGGAGACCTGGAAAGCCTCATTATGTAATTGTCAATATGGAACAGCCAGTCTTTCTCTTTTACTGTTTATTTCATTTCCTAACTCACCCAAAGAGCCTCCATCTTGACAGAATTGAGACCCAGCACAACCTTGTTCAGACTTTGGTCCAGGGCCATCTCAGACATTCCTGCTTCAGACATTTCACAGATACACTGATGACAACTTGCTCCAGAATTCCCAACGAGTTATCCCAGCACCTTCCTGTTGATATTAAATAGCACCAGAAAGAACATAGTGTTGCATTATAGGCAATAACCAATTTATGCACAGACAAATGATGTGCAACCACATACCCTCCAACATTTCTCTGATGAAAACAGGGACGTCCAGTGCTATTTTTCTAGAAAAAGAGGTGCTGGAACTCACCATGAACTCATCCTTGTTCTCTTAGAATGGCAATGGTGCCCTATTCCATACCCTCCAACATTTCTGTGGTGAAAATAGGGACGTCCTAAGGAAAACCAGGACATTCTGGGATAAAATCAGAAACCAGGATGGATTATGTAATCCCAGGACTGTCCCTGGAATATAGGGACACTTGGAGGGTCTGCAACTGTGCATTTGAGCATCACACCAACCCTGGAAGTGACTATAAATATGGCCCTAAAAGAGCCCAGAAAGGGCAGAAATAGTGTCTAGCAATCACACAAGCCTTTCCAAGTGCAGTCCCAGAAGCCTTGCACTGACTGTTGAGACCTGTAGAGAGTTGGGCTTTGAGCAAGGAGGTTTGGAGGGAGCGATTGTGATGGAGTTTGGCAAAATCTGGCATCTGGTAAGGGCTTCTGGTTTTTTTAAAAGGGGTTTTTCAAGGGTTTCTAGAGATTTAGAAGGTTTTTGCTCTCCTGTTCTCCAAGAATTCTCAAAGATCATAGGCAAAGGCTCTGAGATTACATCCGCAGCTTACCAGGTCCTGGAGACTTAATTCATTTAAAATAGCCTGGTGTTCCCTTACTGCCTCTTTTCCTATCTTGGGCTGCAGCTCCCTCCTTACATCATTTATTCTGTTATCACCAGGCTGGGCATCAGTTTCCTTTTGGGTGAAGACAGAGGCAAAGTAGGTGTTGAGGAGTTCCGCCTTTTCTCTGTTCTCCACAAAGAGGACCTACCACTTGCTTGCTTTTCTTCTTGCTCCATACATAGACATTATTTTTAACTTCTTTTGCAAACCTGAACTCATTCTGCGCTTTAGCCAGCCTGACTTTCCCTTGCATCTGTTGGCTACTCGCGTCTACTCTTCCTTTGTGATTTCCCCTTTCTTCCAGTTCTGACACACACCTTTCTTCCATCCCAGCTCATCCTTATACAGCCACACTGGTTTCCTTGGATGCCGTCCACTTTTCTTTCTTGTTGGTTTTGTCTGCCTTTGGGCCTTCAGTATTTCTCCTTTTAGAAACTGCCATGCATTTGGAAAGCTTACAAGCTGACTGGCCAAGCAGCTGAGTGACTGACACCTGGCTCACCCAATCAAAGCTGATGAATTACTTGAGTCTTGTATCAACACAAGAAGGACTTCTTCTATGCCATGTGAATATAGTGTTTTCCTACCACAAAATGCCAGGGTTTGAATTGGGGTTGAATGCCTTTTATTTTGTTTTGGGAACATTCCCAATACTGTTCTCTATTTGATTTCCTGTTAGAAATTCTGTTTCATTTTAGCACTGCTAGTGCTAAATAGCTGATATATATGCTTGTTGTTATTTATTACATACAATTTCTACACTTGATTGTAAAAACCCACAAAGCAGTTTACAAAAAGGTAAAACAATAAAATCAAGAAAAAATGACAAATATGCTTTGAAACGTGCAAAAGTTGAAGTACTAAAGCAGAATACAGTGGTACCTCGGTTTACAAACACAATTGGTTCCGGAGGTCTGTACTTAACCTGAAGCGTACTTAACCTGAAGCGAACTTTCCCATTGAAAGTAATGGAAAGTGGATTAATCCGTTCCAGACAGGTCCGCGGAGTACTTAAACTGAAAATACTCAAACCAAGGCGTACTTAAACCGAGGTAAGACTGTAAAAGTACTTTAACTTTCTAAATATCTGAGTTTTGGTTCCAAAAAATACCTCTCTTGTGTAACTTGGAGAGTGTTGCTAAAAAGAGAGATGAGAAGCTGAAGCACAGAAACATAAAAATCAGTCCCCCAACTTTTTTTAACTGTACAGTTTTGTGCACATTCACGAAACGCACGACTTCTGGTGTGTGCTGTTTTTGGCCCCAGAAGGGGGCAGGACAGGGGCAGAGTGAGTTATGTGCCTCAGAATGCAAGCCCTGGACAAATGGGGAGCTACCCGTATAGTAAATAATAGATACTTCAGTCTAAAAGGGAAACTTATTTACCCAAACCATCTCTTTCTCTCCACTGAGTCTCATTAGTTTTGAATCAGTGCAGATATTCTGATGTACTGTATTCAGCAACATATCTCTTTAACAATACAGAGGGCATAAACATTAAAAGAAGAAGAGGAAATGAAGTAACTAGCAAACACTTCACTGGTATGTTTCTTAAATAAATAATTGCTATTTGAGACCCCCAACCACCCCCCAAAAATGAAGACACAGTGACACGGGATTTTAGTTTAAGTTATTGGGCAAAATTTAGGCCACAACTTTATTGAATACAGAATGTGAGTGATATTGGCTTAGGCATTGGAATCATCCAGACTATATTCAGACTCCCAATGCGGGGAATCTGATAAAAGGGTGAAACACTGCCGAAGGGAGCCCCACTGATGCAAACCAACTTGAGCTCACCCCCGGTGCCCCCGTGGGGTCCTGGTATGGCCCAAGCCCCTAGCGCGCGATTTCGGACAAGACCCAGGCCAACCCCTGATTCCTTTAATGGAATACCGTTGAACTTGGAGGGGCAGGTGATGGCCGCACCTCCCCTCCCCACACATTGCTGATCCAATGCCTTACCGCCACATGAGCACAGCACTCGCCGCCAATACCCTCACACCTGCAGCCAGGCTCACAGACCATCCACAGTTCTGGCCAAGCAGACAGCATTTCCGCCATCGGAAAGATGTACTCCGTCTGCCCTATATAGGGCTTCCTGGCAAAACGTAATGCCCGGGTGACGTATAACTCTGCCATCTTGGGACAACACCATCCTGGCCACAGCACCATCAATGCATTTCCTGGCCTTGTTAGTTCTAGCTGGGCAATGGCTGCCATACCAGGCAGCCTTTCCAAGAGTTGTGACCAAAAAATACCATCTCAGCCATGTCCTCCATGATGCATAACTTCAAATGCACATCCTTCCTCAGGGGCAGGTCATTCTCACCCAGCTACACAAGCAGTGCCAATGGTGGACCCCACAATGCCATCTTGGACTTCACCCTTGGAAGCAGCTCATGCCAGCGCATCCCACGTCTGGACATCCAGGAAACTCTGACACCACCAGGAAGGCTAAGCTGGCTCCCCAAGCCAGACACTGCAGTCTGCCACTCGGCCCAATGAACAATGCTGTGGCCCATGATCCAAATATGCACCAAAGGGGGGTCCTAAGAAAATCAAATGACAACAGGGGTCAATAAAATACTGCCTTTTCACCAATGCTTTCTGATGTGATTGTGATTGAGCGGGTGGTTGCTGAACAACTCCAGGCATGCCTGGAAGAAGCGGGCCATTTGCATCCCTTCCAATTGGGATTCAGGCCTCACCATGGGACTGAAACTGCCTTGGTTGCGCTGCTTGATGATCTCCGGCGAGCTAGGGACAAAGTTGAGAGCTGTTTCCTAGTTCTGCTGGATCTCTCAGTGGCCTTTGACACCATCAACCATAACATCCTTCTGGACTGTCTAGAGGGGCTGGGAGCTGGGGGCACTGTCATACAGTGGTTCCGCTCCTTCCTCCTGGGCCGTGTTCAGAAAGTGGTGTTGGGGGATGAGTGTTCAGACCCCTGGGCACTCACTTGTGGGGTGCCTCAGGGTTCCATTCTCTCCCCCGTGCTTTTTAATATCTATATGAAGCCAGTGGCAGAGATCATCAGTATGCGGATGACACCTAGTTCTACCACTCTTTTAAATCAGAACCAGTGAAGGCGGTGAAAGTCCTGTGTGAGTGCCTGGAGGCAGTTGGCGGATGGATGGTGGCTAACGGATTGAGGTTGAATCCTGACAAGACAGAAGTACTGTTTTGGGGGGACAGGAGGCGGGCAGGGGTGGGGGACTCCCTGGTCCTGAATGGGGTAACTGTGCCCCTGAAGGAGTAGGTGTGCAGCCTGGGAGTCATTTTGGACTCACAGTTGTCCATGGAGGTACAGGTCAATTCTGTGTCCAGGGCAGCTGCCTACCATCCTGTGGAATGTCCTCCCATCAGATGTCCAGGAAATAAACAACTATCTGACTTTTAGAAGACATCTGAAGGCAGCCCTGTTTAGCGAATTTTTAAATGTTTAATGTTTTTTTCTGTTTAATATTCTGTTGGGAGCTGCCCAGAGTGGATGAAGAAACCCAGCCAGATGGGCAGGGTAGAAATAATAATAATAATAATAATAATAATAATAAGCATTATCATTATCTTAGTCATTGTGATTTTTGAGAAACATTGGGTAGTATGCAACTAAATATTTGTGTAAATGCAAGAATTCCCCCCACCATGAAAAACCTCAACACCCCCCCCCAAAAAATCTGCTCTGAGTAGTTGGGGGTATACCCAGAATAGTTTTAGTGAGCATGCAGGGGAAGAAGAGGGGAATAATATTTCTTTGCGCAAGGAGAAGTCCTTGCAATAATGGAACTCTCACCTTACCCCTACATTGTATACAACCCATAATTTGTATAGTTTCAATAAGAATTGTAAAGCGTACGTAAGAAAATATCATTTCTCTACATCAGGTAGGGATTACAGTATATGCAATTGTAAAGTGAAGAAGTCTTTATTCATTTTAATCCTCAATAATTTTGTTACTTGAATATCGTGAATGTTAACTTTTCTACATGAACAGTTTGACAGCACATAAATCTGCTTTGGCATAATTTGTCATAAAGATCTCTTCCTTGGCTTGGATAGTTTCTGAAAATGTGTAAATGATTAGACTGTGTGAAGCATGTGACTAAAATCCAAGTCCTCCTCCTTAAAGGGCTGGTGTGGATTGGGCTGACAAAGCTGGTTCTGTTTACTTCCAACAGCCAAGCAAACATTACTTGTTTTGGGCTTAATAGTACTTCATTTTTTATGCAACTGAAGAATATATTCAAGTAAAGTTCACATTTGTCAGATTTCATGGCATGAATCTGAGTTTTATCTCATTTAACCATGTTTATCCGAAGATTTGTAGGGCACGTTCCATTTAAATGTCACAACATTTGGCCCACAGTTTTTGGTATCTTTCAAAGTAAAGATTTATACACTTAACAAGAATTTTTATGCTTAATTCTATCACTTAAATAACTCAAAGGTTCCAAAGATATAGCATAATGGGCTATTTCATAATCACTTCTCCCTCTGAAGTAAAACAATGGGCGTAACGACCAACTATGACTCATATCCACCTTTGGGATCCACACCTCCAAAACGTATTAGCATATCTAGTATATATTTTACTTAATCTGTGCGGTGTTATATACCACTGATAAAGCAGTTTATAATGATTTAATTATCCCCAATTATAATTTTTATGCGACTCTTGATCAGAAATTTCTCTATCAACAGGTTTCACCCATTCCTTCTTAAAGCAATTACAATACCTTCTAAATAGCTAATAATAAGAAAACACATTGTGGCATTAAACCAGTTGCAAAAAAATGCATGTAAATATTTATAACACTCTTTTCTTACTACCTCAATATACTGTAGAAGTAAATGCCATAAATCAAGCCTAGTGTCAATTAAGCTGGTGTAAAGTTACACCGGATCCAAATCCAATTCAGCAGTGGGCCAGCACCAGGTACAAATCAAGAACAAATTCTTACACACACGCACGCACGCACACACACACACACACACACACACACACACACACACAGTGTGTATCTGTGTTCAATGCAACATGTTAACAAGCTTTAGATAAATTCTAGCTGAGTGGGAAAGAAGGAAGGAGCAGCTGGAGAGCAATCACACCCAAAGGGGAGCAGCCAGGAGGCAGTGGTGGTGGTGCAGAGGGTGAAATGGGGGAATTAGTAAAGTTTTGCATGCTGTAAATATCTTTCCAGGAAAAGAGATCTATGCCACTCATAATTTTATATATATATATATATATATATATATATATATATATATATATATATATATATAAAATTGGTTTAAAACCAACAATTCTACCCAAAGAGGGAAGACTTGCTTGTTTGGGTTGGGAGTGTCTGCCTGTAAGGTTTTTGTATCAACAGTTATGCCAAAACAGGCTCTGAGGTAGGGTTGCCATATGTCCGGAACTTCCTGGACATATCCCAAATACTGCATTTGTCAGCAGCAGCTCTGGGCAGAATTGGTCATATGCCCGGGGGGGGGGGGGATTGTCCGGGAAATGTTGCTTTTCTCCATTTCACAAGAAGTTCTCAGATTTAGAACAAGTAGTTTGAAGAACACAGCCTGAGTGTTTGGATTTGAATCAAAGGCTTTGGCAAAGAGGTAAACACAGCAAGAAGAGATTTAAGCCATGCCATGCTAAATTAACACTGAATAAATCTCACTGCCTCAATAGAATAAATCACTGCAAATGTACTCAGTGGTACCCGAGACAATTTGCTAAAGATTGCTGTATCTGGCTAGTAAAATAGTAAAGCTATTTCTGCTTGATTTTAGTTTTCAATGATTTTTTCTGCAGTCTGAGTTTGAGAATACTCAATATTCCAGAGGCTGTTGGAGGATTTAGCTATGTCATTAATTGGCAATATTTTCTAGCTTGTTAGCAAGAACTAATCTATCTGGGCCTGTACAACACTTATCACTGTCATAGCCAAGTCCTACAAGCCTGTATAAGGATCCCAGAATTAATAGCACAAGAATATTGGGTGTTGGTAGACACCGATTCAAGGTGGAAGGAACTTTTACCGAAGCACAAGTGAGCTGTACTTCCGATATCTGCACCATGCCCATCCAGTGTAATGCAACCGTATACCAGTGGCAGCCACACCATTACTCTCTGCCCTCCCAACTAGGCTAGAGGGATGGGGTGGGTTCAAGTCAGGCAGCAGCCTTACCTTTCATTTTGTAAAAATATATTTTTTAAAAATAAAATTGCCCAGTCGCACCTTAGAGACCAACTGCTACTGGATATATATATATATATATATATATATATATATATATATATATATATGTAAAGGTACCCCTGACCATTAGGTCCAGTCGTGACCAACTCTGGGGTTGCGTGCTCATCTCGCATTATTGGCCGAGGGAGCTGGTGTACAGCTTCCAGGTCATGTGACAAAGCCACTTCTGGCAAACCAGAGCAGCACATGGAAACGCTGTTTACCTTCCTGCTGTAGCGGTCCCTATTTATCTACTTGCACTTTGATGTGCTTTCGAACAGCTAGGTTGGCAGGAGCTGGGACCGAGCAACGGGAGCTCACCCCGTCACAGGGATTCGAACCGCTGACCTTCTGATCAGCAAGCCCTAGGCTCAGTGGTTTAACCACAGTGCCACCTGGGTCCCTATATATATATATATATATATATATATATATATATATATATATATATATATATATATATACACATACATATACATACATACTGTATATAGACCAACACAACTACCTACCTACCTGTGTCAGACCAACAGAGCTACCTACCTTTCCTTTTGTATGCTACAGTGAGTGAGCAATCAAGTCACTCCAACAAACTCAAGGAGACAATCTCTCAGCAGCAGCCCTCCAGATAATTGTACTACAACTCTCATTATTTCTGAACCATGGCTGGGGCTGATGGGAGTTAGAGCCCTACTAAAACCCGGAGGAGGTTACTTGGGCCACTCCTGCAAGAGATGTTCAAACCTGGTGTGCTTTGTCAAAATTGTAGGAGTAAATGATTGCTACTCATAAATCATAAACTGCATTGCTCGCCAGCCCTGCCTCCCTGTACACCTCAAACCTCACAGCTCCTTCAATGCCCCACAAGACCTCCCCTCCCCTACAGTTTGCTCAAAGGCGCCGTCCCCTCACAGCTCACCCTGATCCCAATATCCCCCTGTCGGTGCCCCTACTGGCGATGGGGAGGCGAATGAAGAGGAGAAAGTATTTCTCCACGTTTCCTCTCCAGAAGGATGGATGCATTTTAAAATGCACACTGTTGGTGGCAACAGATGATGGGGTGGGGGCAGGGGTGGGGGCAGGACTGCCGTGGCCCCCAACTGCCCACTCACTCTGCTGGCCTGCTCACTCATGTGTCATCTCCCAAACCAAGCAGCAGCAGTGACAGAAGGAGTGCGGGGAAAGTTGCAAAGCCCGTCCCACTCCGATACACTGGCTGGCCCGCCTCCACTTGCCTCTCCCTTGCCCCCCCCCTGCTCACTTGCCTGGCTGCACCACCTGCCTATGAGCAGGTGGCAACATTTTCCCTTAGAGAAATATAGCATAGAAAGATCCCACACACTGCTAGGAGCATGGCAGCCTGCAAAGTTTCATTTCTTCAGTCCCTTTCCAATGAGGGCACCCGGCACAAAGACAATCCAACTGAGAAATATGTAGTCCAATGAAGTGCAGAGCAAATCCTGAGCCACCTTATAAATCCTCTTCTTCCCTCAGCAGCATGGATCATTTTCTTTCTTTCTCTTTGGCCCTGGGTACATCAACTTGTAGCTGGAACCTGGAAACATATTAGAAATTTACTCCATGCTAATGATTTCTATATGGGCTGCGGGTTGCGCTGTGGGTTAAACCACAGAGCCTAGGGCTTGCCGATCAGAAGGTTGGCAATTTGAATCCCCGCGACGGGGTGAGCTCCCATTGCTCGGTCCCAGCTCCTGCCAACCTAGCAGTTCGAAAGCATGTCAAAGTGCAAGTAGATTAATAGGTACCCCGCTCCGGCGGGAAGGTAAAGGGCGTTTCCGTGTGCTGCTCTGGTTCACCAGAAGCGGCTTTCTCATGCTGGCCACATGACCTGGAAGCTGTACGCCAGCTCCCTCGGCCAATAATGCGAAATGAGCACCGCAACCGCAGAGTCAGTCATGACTGGACCTAATGGTCAGGGGTCTCTTTACCTTTTTAATGATATCTATAGTCTCCTTACTTGTGGTAGGGACTGACTGTAGGCAACTTCTAAAATGCAAATGTAGCTACTTTCCTTCTTTCTCTTAAGTGAAAAAGGCAACTGATAATCAGCCTTCCTAAAGAGGCAGTAACATGGGGAATTCACAGTGCATCTGTTGTATCTGCAGGGGAACACAAACACAGGGAATGTGTGTATTCTTGCTTTGGAAAGTGTTCACTGCAAAATAATAATAAAATGGTGCCAAGCAGATCTATCATTGAGCCCTGCAAACAGGAGAGAAGTGAATGGCAAAAGGAAAAAAGAATGAAAATGTTGTGAATTTTTGAGCCTCTCCCCAAATGTCCTCCTATTTAGACTAAACATTTTTGTTTGAGAACAGCAGTATTAAGGACAAAGGACATTCCTTAAACCTTGGAATGAATTTGCAAGTGATCACTATTGACAGAGATAATATCAAGTCAGTAACAAACGAGGATGTATGAAATAGTTCAAAATAAGCTCTGCAGTTGTTTTTGCTTTACTAAAAGTGACACATGCAGATCACAAATCACAAGACTGGAATTTCTGAAACGTAATTTTACATTTTGGTTCACACGATTGCACAGGTCTGCGTTCCTCCCCATTTGACGCCCTGAATGCCTTGTTCTTATGAATGTTGGAAGGCTGCTGGTTATTATTTTTGCATATCTTGCTCACTATCTTGCTGCTGCTGACTGGTTGCCATCGTGCTATATCTCAAAGACCAGATTATTGTGCAATCTACCCTATTCTATGCAGCTGTGAGATACGCTGGCAGGCACGGGAGTTTCCCCTTCTCTCTGGAAGCTTCCGATAATAATTAACCAGCCTCTGACAGGTTTATTGTCCATTTTATTTACAGCAACACAGAGAGAGCGGCATGGAGCCACCCTCCTTCAGGATCTCAGTTGTTCACTCCAAATCCCCGCCCCTTCTGCAGCAAGAAGTGTGCCACCGCCCTGCTCTCCCGCCCCGGTGCTTCTGTTGAGCCTTCACCCTTTCAGACCTCCTAGTACAGGGGAGGGAGGGAGGGAGGTCCCTGCCGCTCTCAAAGGAAGAGTTTCCCAAGCGGTTGCTCCCTCCTGGTTGCCTAGCTTCTGACTCAGAGTTATCTAGCTCTTCCCCTGACTGTGCCGCCTCTGAATCGGCTGCTGGGAAAGTTTAAGGAAGGGGGGGGGGCAAACTCTCCCCTTCTTCTTCTGTCCGAGGCTGCTCTGTCTGTGTCTGCATTCCTTCACCTTCAGAGTCAGAGCAGTCTCTGGCATCTGATCCAGCCCCTGACAGCAGTGGGGAGTGGAGGCAACTGCCTTGGGGAAAGGCCCATAGGTGGACCCCAGGCCCCCACTTTCCCCTGAAGCAGCTGTTTTCCAAGTCTGGTGTTCCTGCCTCTCTGGAATCAGAACAACCGAAAGCTATTGCCATCCTCTTGAGTGGCTGCAACTGGGGAGAGCACTTTTCAAACTGGCAAGCCTTGCATTGGTATTGGGAAGTGGAGCATGAAACCACTTAAAAGTTTAAAAGATAATGAAAGGTTCCTCATATTGATAAGCCCCAAACCGGAAGTCGCTAAATTTAGATTAATACAAAAACATGGGAAGGCCTGAAAAATGAGCCGGCAAGAACCCAGAGAAGGGATAATCAAAAGTGGGTGTGCTTTCGAGAATTTGACCCTTCTCTGCTCCCAACTTTGCTACTTAGGTTTCAATAAAGAATTCTTAGCACTTTGGATTTGTCCATGTCCTTGAGAAGTTCCTGAGACACCAAAGAAGCCACCCCCCCCCCCTGACAGCAAGACCAATGACTCTGATCTTCAAACGCCCACGTTTAAATGTGAACTCCATTTCATGAAATATTGCCTTCTTGTATCGCTTCAACTAGTGACCAAAAATGTCACTGCTACACAGGCATTTATAACATTAAAATGTGTTGACTAAATACCAAACTATCAATTTTAGCAAACTGCTAAAAAGGGGAAGAGAATTAATTTATCTATCACCAAAATGTTACCTACCTTCTGACAGTCCTGTATATTTTTTTTTCTATCTAGTGTGGTTTTGCTTTCCTAAGTTCAGAGTCAGCATTTCAGTAAAGGAAAACTATCCTGGTTTCAAATGAAAAAACAACAACATACCTGCTATTTCTTCAGTGCTGTATTGTGATATTTATCTAATGAGATATTGCTAACAGAGATTTAAAATGTCAAGTTCATGCATATAATCCAAGTATTGACATAAAAAATGATTTGAATACATTTAACATTAAGAGGACTCTTAACAGAGTTCTCTTAACAGATAAAAGTGCATCCAGTTTGTAGTAATAAAAGTAGGACCTGAAAGCTCCTGTTGCAAGGGGAAGGGCTCCTCAGTTCCTGCTCATTTCTGTTTTTCCTCTCCAAAAGGGATCCAATGATTATGCCCAGTCATAGAATCATAGAATCATAGAGTTGGAAGAAACCACAAGGGCCATCCAGTCCAACCCCCTGCCAAGCAGGAAACACCATCAAAGCATTCTTGACATATGCCTGTAAAGACCTCCAAAGAAAGAGACTCCACCCCACTCCTTGGCAGCAAATTCCACTGCTGAACAGCTCTTACTGTCAGGAAGTTCTTCCTAATGTTTAGGTGGAATCTTCTTTCTTGCAGTCCTTTTTGGGCTGTTTGGGGGATTATTCCGTTCTCCCCACCCCCTGGGATGTTTAATTAAAAAAACGACAACCACAACTCCATTCTGAGTGACTCTGGTGTGATTTAGAACATTTGGCTTCTACTTCCTAAACTAAATTATTTGAAAAGCCTGTCACATTTCCAATAACTAAATGTATTTGACGTGCCAGTACTTGATGAAGAAAAAGAAAATTAATAAAGTGTGTTTACGGAGCAATCCTAATTGACTGGGGCAGGGCTGCTGAAGGTCCTTTGGCAGCTGACACCAGCTTAGGACCTGCAGAGATGGATGCCCATTGGCAAAGAAAGAGGTCTGTCACGGGGGGGGGGGCTGCCTTGCTGGAACACAAGAAAGCCCCCCCCCCCATGAAACAACTATGTGTGGGTGCTCACCCTATTAGCCTTGGCTAATAGAAGCTGTGGGGGGGGGGGCTTCGCAGTGGGTTCCTCCTCTGCAATGGATTCTCCCCTTGTTCTCCCCCCCCCAATCCCCTCCAAACTGCCATTGGATTGCTCTTTTTTAAATGGTTTAAATGATTTATTCAGATAAATTCAAAGCCTTGTGTATTTCATTGTAACATTTGCATTTTTGAAGAAAAAAATAGATAGGACAGCAGAGTACCATATCCTACATTACTTAAATTTTAAGGTGGGGACATGAAAAACTCAAAACTGTTAACATCTAATTTTAGCATGAATATTTATGTTTGCTGTAAAGGGACGGTCGCCTTAAGAAGACAAATTACAATTCTGAAACTGCCTTGTTCAACAGATTTGTATGCATTTGTCATGTAACTAATTTTTGTTGGTTAAAAAAAATCCACATTTGTCATAGAACAGCAACTGGGAACAGGAGACAGAGGGAGAGGAATAGCAAAATCCAGCCCACGCTTTCCATGTAGATTCATTTGGCATACAGTGATGCTCATGTTTGCTAAATTTGGGCATTAATTTGTTTCAATTGTTTCACGAAATGGTGGTTTTGCTAGTCAGTGAAAATATTTATTTATTTATTTTGTATACTGCCCTATACCCGCAGGTCTCAGAAAAAAACACAATATAAAAACACAAAATACATAATCAAAATAAAAGTAAGAACAATCCATTGGACTGGATAGGCTCCCCTTCCAATACCTTCTCCTTGGAGAACCACAAGCTCTACATACATAATGAACCTTTAAGGTACATATGAAGCACCCCCCCCAAAGCATTCTGGGCACTGTAATTTCTTAAAGATTGCTGAAAATTGTGAGAAGTAAACTACAGTGCCCAGAATTCTTCAAGAGCAGGAAATGTGCTCTAAAGGTGTATTATTATGCACACAGCCTAATCATCGCCATACACTTTTAGCCATGAAAGTATAGGAGGCTGAGGCGAAGATTACAGTTTTCCAAATAGCCCCCATTGTTCTTGTTGCTTCTTTTTATTTCCTGCCCCTCTTGCTCCTCTCTGAGAGAACAGCTCCCTCATCTCAGGAATCTGGCTTTTTAATCAAAGCCAGTGCAGTTGATGTTTCAGTGTTTTCTTGTCTCAGCATCTAAGTGCCTAGGCTTACATTCTCCTCAGTTAAACAGTTCTAAATCTAATTAATGCCCCCAATTGCTAAATCAGTCCTATATATTAAACTCCTCGCTCATCTTTTGCTGTATTGATTTGCTAACAAAATGGATTTTCTGCCTCGCTATTGCTTCTTATTGCTTCCATTTCCCCATCACCTCCCCACATTGGCTGTTTCTCTCTTCCTTTCACTTTCCCTCCCCAATTTGTTCCCTGTCTGGTTTCCATTTCCCCCTAATTCCCATTTGCTCAGGTTGTATTTTACTTCATTCATTTTATAAATGAAGACCTTTCTGCCTTCTCATTATATAGAGGTGCTACAACACCCCCCCCCTTAAACAACAACAAGAAGAACAAGTCCCCAGGGTTTCATTTGCACTCAGGTATCACATTAAGAAATGGATCCCAAGGTGAGAATATGTAAAAGAAGGGATGGGTCTATGTAGAGAGATACATTCTCAGTGGCTCCAATTCGGTAACATGGAACAAAGTGAATAGGATGGACTCTGGGATTTGGACCGCAGTTGAAAGGAGGCAAGCATGTTTTCTCTTTAATATCAATTTTGCCTCTAGTAATTGCTACAAGCATGCCTCCATTTTGAGTAACAGTAAATCCTTCCATCCATGTCCATGTTAACGACTCTTCACTATGATCACATATTGAAAAAATATTCCATAAATCTTTTCTTGTTATGTCTTCATTAATTCACATCCAGTTCAGTATATTCAACTTCCATTTCTTGCTGTATTTTCATTTCCTGTTTTGTTTACCATAACATTCAAAATCCTCTAAAACTGACCCTTCTACTTAAGTTTCTTCCAATCTTTTTGCAGAAAGAGTACTATAAATTTAGTGACACTATTCTCTGAATTCACTCCAGATCATATGCAGAATGCTTTCTCTCTGCTAGAACTGAAGAATAGCTAGATCGGAAGTTTTCCCAAAGTTTTTTCTTTTTACTCTCAGCACCATCAATGCCAAATCAAAATGACTGCATCTCTCCATTTACTGTTTTACCTTCCCCTTCTCCTACAAGGCCTTGCATGAAAGGCATTTTTCTGCTTTGTCCAATTTCGCTGTTTCATCATCCAGTCCTGCCAGCTTTTCATCTGAAGTTTCTATGTCATCTCCAGTTCTGTTTTTCATTCTCTCTTAGGACTCAGCTACATTAGTAAAGAAAAAGTGTTTTGAATGCATTATAAACATGCAACACCAGATGATGCTGAAGAGCAAAAACAAAAATATTTGTGATTTTCCAGTGTTTTCTTTCTTTTGTTATAATGCTTTAATTTCTGATGTTTCCACCAATCCAAAATTCTGTTCTATTAGTCCCCAATGTGACTTTAATAAAGTCCTCAAATTGAAACATATCTGCATACATAATGGAAGGGATGGCTCACCACAGAAGAATCCTCTCTCTTTTCTGGTAGGAGGAGACTGCATGGAGCATGGAGAGGCATCGCTTAGAGGACAGATAACATTTTACAAAATTCTATAGCACTTTGGAGTCATTTTTAGGGCCCCAAGCACAGAAGAGTTTTGGATTCAACATGTCAGCTGAAACCTGTCCCCCCCCCACTGATTTGATAGGGACCTACTGAGAGTTAACAAAAATTCTTCTGCCATTTGAAAGTCAGCTCTGATGTTTTTGAAAAACCTCAATAACTTGGAATCTAAAATATAGCAAAGTGCACATTAGATAATTTATAAACAAAAATGTCACCCCAAAATGACAGCCTTATATAAGGCAAATATTGCCACATTAGTATTCAGAACTATCATCACAGCATGCAGAAATTGAAGGGGGGGGGAACATACAGGAATAAGATAAAAGGAATCTAATGTGCATCAAAACAATGCCTTTTAATCATGCTGTGTGCTCACACTCTCTCTAATGGGTCCCCCAACCAACCTTCCCAAAGTCAAAAAAGCAGCATGACGCTTTCATCACAGCAAAGAGCAATACAGCTGCATGCTATAAGGGAATGTTTGCGCAGGAATAGATTTTGCCTGCATTAATACATAGGGCAGGCAATCCGTTTCAACACAGGAAGCTAATAGCAGTGTGTTGTCTGTCTCCACTGGAGATGCCAAATTAACCGTTTCTGTCACACTCACTTTCAATCACAAGGTGACTCCTCTCACAATGTGGAAGGGGTTTGTCCTGATAATTCCAGGTTCTCATCTAGAACTTGGAGCCACCTGAGAACATGAAACAGATGTGCAAATTCAAGAAAGACAGAAGAAAGCACTCCTTCCTTCACATAGTTTGTGAGGGCCACTAGCTTCGCTGATGTTAAGAGGGGACAAAACAATTTTGTGGAATATAGGCTTTTAAATTTTTACTATCTATGATAATAGAAGGTCGGCGGTTCGATTCCCCACAACGGGGTGAGCTCCCGTCGCTCGGTCCCAGCTCCTGCTAACCTAGCAGTTTGAAAGCACATCAAAGTGCAAGTAGATAAATAGCGACCGCTACAGTGGGAAGGTAAATGGCGTTTCCGTGCACTGCTCTGGTTCACCAGAAGCGGCTTTGTCATGCTGGCCACATGACCTGGAAGTTGTACGCTGGCTCCCTCGGCCAATAGAGCGAGATGAGCACCGCAACCCCAGAGTCGGTCATGACTGGACCTAATGGTCAGGGGACCCTTTACCCTTTACCTTTATGCTAGGCTATGGCTCCCACTGCCCAGCTACTTAAAAAGAAAAGAAAAAAAGATCGGAATTTGACCTGTGCCTTCAATGTCAGACAGAAACTTGCTCCACAAGGAGAAGAGCCAGATATAAGGGAATGGCTGCTTGGGGGTCAAGATATCCTCATGAATGAGACCCTCCTCTGAGGAGACTTCTCTTTGACAACAGCTAATGACAGCCAGCTGGACTCTGGGTGGGGTTCCAGCAGCTCCAGCTGCAAAGTCTGAATACCAGGCTGGAAGAGATGTACAGGTAGTGTTGGTGGGCAGCTTGAATTCTCATGAATCATGGAGTTGGAAGGGCCATGAGGGTCATCTAGTCCAACCCCCTACAATATAGGAATCTTTTTTCCAGTGTGGGGCTCAAATTCATGACCCTGAGACTATCCCAGCAGGCCCTGTTCTCCCTTCTTAGGATTCAGTACAGTGGTACCTCTACTTACGAATGACTCGACTTACGAATGTTTCTACTTACGAATGGAGCTCTGTCTGCCATCTTGGATGCTGTTTAGATAGGATTTTTTCTACTTACGAATTTTTAGATAGGGTTGCTTCGACTTACAATTTTTTTCTCCCAATGCATTCCTATGGGATTCGACTTACAATTTTTCTTGACTTACGAATGTGCGTTCGGAATGCATTAAATTCGTAAGTAGAGGTACCACTGTATCTTGAAACTGCACATAAGCATCAATGCACTGATAGACATGCAAGAACACCTTGTGGTCTATAGAAGTAGAAAACTTTGGATAGTAAAACTTGTAGCCTTAGGGCCAGCCCCACATTTTATTTAAATGAAGTGTTCTAACTGTATTCTTTAAAAAGCAGTGTTTGAATGACACAGATGCATTTGTAAATGTATATCATAGGTATACCGATCAGTGTTGTCATGTGAAATAGCTAAAAGGTGCACTTGCTGGGATGTAAATTCAATTCAGATGAATAGGAGTTCCTTCCAAGTAAACATAGTATGAGATTGGCGGTGCGGTTTTTTAAATACTGTATGTTTTCAGAGATCAAATAACTATATGATAACTATTTACAATCTCATAGTAGTTCATGGGGAAACATATGCAGCTCCTCGAAGCTGGTTAACAGGCACCATTCCCACTGTGCCCCGTATTCCCTACAGTACAGACAAGTGCCTTTGGATATAAGCTGCAGATGCCGAATATGCAATTGGGGCAGGGCACAGGAGGGGGTGATCATTAGCATTCCTATTCCTGCAGACCACCTGACTACATTCCTACCAATAAGCAACAAACAGTGTTTGTGACTTGCTATTATAGTACTGTATTAGTTGTAGACCTTGTTGTTGTTGTTGTTATCTGTTAATTTGGCCTTCTGCTGAAAGGAAAATAATATGGCAGTTATCTGTTCTCATTAGAAGCCTTGTCTCTTGAACCCAATATCATGATTTTCTTGTTTGTATATATTATGCAAATGCTACTTGAGTGGGCTTGAAACCAGTGCAGACTGACCTTGTTGGCACCTTGCATTTTCATTAGCTAGACCCTTTCAGATGGCAATCTGCTCTAACTGTTGGAGAGAAAAAGAAATGGCCAACTAATTAACATTCAGAATGGCCAAAGTAACACAGCACCTTAACATAGTACGCCATTTGAACAGAATGTCCCTGGCCATTAAAAAAATTTCCAATAACTCATTTTGTGAGAAAGATTTTAATGAGAGCAGAAAGCAGCACAACATAAATCAGTCCGACACAAATTCTTAAAAAAGAAGGAAGAAATAGTGGAAGTGCAACCCAATGTTATTAGTCTGATGATTTCAAACCTATGATTTTATTGGGTTGCTGTAGTCCAAAGCAGAAGAGAACCCGGCTAATTTGTCAAGCAATTCAGCTAATAAAGAGGCCAGCAGAGAGACAGAAAGAAATCATTTAGGTTTCCCAGCATGTAAATGAAAAAGGTTACATTCTGGAATACACACTGTATTTCCAATAAGGGGAGATGGTTACATCAATATTCTACAAGCAAAGTTGCTACATGGCTGGCACGAGGCTGCTTTTCTTTCAAGTGGGGCTGAGAATGAAGAGGAGCCCATGGCTCAAGTCCTTGCTTGGCATGCGGCTCACAGGGCGATGCTGCACCGCTCAGTCACTAAACCTAATCTATCTTGATGATAAGATGGGTGAGGCATGTAGGCCACCCTCAAATGAGTAAGTAACAGATAGTTAATGCAAATGGAGGCTGGCAGTGAGGCAGGGTGGCACCGCCCTCTAAGTGGAGTTCTCCTGCCCCGTCCCCACCCCAGCCCCAAATGACTTTTAATTTTGTGTTTTGCATTCTCCTTAAGCGAAGGTACCACTGTGTAGTATACCAATCAGTTAAGGGCATTCTTGTCGTCTAGAGAGGGGAGAGTGTAGGGAGGATATTTAAAAACAAAACAAAAATTCATCATGGTATGTGCACTCACACTCAGGACCCTAATTCTTACCTCCAGCAAACTGCAGACTGTAAGATCTCAAGCAGAGCACCACACACCCACTTCCCTTTTTCTAACTGACCATTTCCCCAAAATGTCTTGAGAGGAAGACTGCTTTAGGATAATTACTGTCAGAGAGTGTTTCTTGTAACTTGAATTCATTGCTTCAGGTCCTAGCCTCCAGAACAGGAGAAAGCAAGCTTGTTCCATCTTCCATGTGACAGCTCTTGAGATCATCTCTCCTCTTAGTCTCCTAAGTGTGGTGTAGTGGTTAAGAGCGGTGGACACGTAATCTGGTGAACCGGGTTCGCGTCTCCGCTCCTCCACCTGCAGCTGCTGGGTGACCTTGGGCTAGTCACACTTCTCTGAAGTCTCTCAGCCCCACCCACCTCACAGGGTGTTTGTTGTGGGTGAGGAAGGGAAAGGAGAATGTTAGCCGCTTTGAGACTCCTTCGGGTAGTGATAAAGCGGGATATCAAATCCAAACTCCTCCTCCTCCTCCTCCTCTTCTCCTTCTCTTTTTCCAGGCTAAACATACCCAGCTCTTTCAAGCGCTCCTCATAGGGCTTGGTTTCCACACCCTTGATCATCTTGGTTGTCCTCCTCTGCACGCCTTCCAGCTTGTCAACAGCCTTCTTAAATTGTAGTGTCCAGAATTGGACACAGGATTCTAGGTGGAGCCTGACCAAGGCAAAATAGACCAGGAATATTACTTCCCTTGATCTAGACACTATACTTCTGTTGATGCAGCCTAGAATAGCATCTGATTCTTTCTTTCTTTCTTTTTTGCTGCTGCATCACACTATTGACTCATGTTCAGCTTGTGGTCTACTGAGACCCCTGGATCCTTTTCACATTTACAGTTAGCAAGCCAAATATCCCTCATCTTATACAGTGGTACCTCTGGTTATGAACTTAATTCGTTCCGGAGGTTCGTTCTTAACCTGAAACCATTCTTAACCCTAGGTACTACTTCCGGGTTAGCGGAGTCTGTAACCCAAAGTGTTTGTAACCCGAGGTGTTTGTAACTGTATATGCGCACCTGGTTATTCCTGTCTAAGTGCAGAACCTTACATTCCCCCCTAATGAAATTCATTCTGTTAGTTTGGGCCTCATTCTCCAGTCTGTCAAGGTCATCTTGAATCCATATTTTGTCTTCTGTGGCATTAGCTAGTCCTCACAAGCCCAGAGCTTTAGTTGTGTGCATGCATACCTGAGAAACCCAGTGAATACATTGGGTTCCCCTATTGCTTTGTATTTTCTCACTGAAGGAAACCAATTAAAGAATGACACTAACAATAAATGCTAGTTTTGCATTTGATTCCAGATTATTATTTTTTGGAAGAGAAACCAACGGATTGGAGCTAAAAGATGTGACAGCAAGTGTTGTGAGGGGAAACGACATTTAAAGTGTAAAGTGAGGTGTTTTATTTAAAAAAATCCTAAAATGTGCTATAGACATTTTAATAGTTGAGGACAGATGGCACCTGGAAGATGTAGACTCTAAAAATAAATGGCTGGGCAGTCTTCCAAGAGGTGCCCGCGGGTCTGACTCTAAAGGCTGCATGTGGTAGAGCCAGAGGAGATTATGGCAGACATTTAAGCAGGGAATGCAGATCAAGATTAGGAAGGATGGCTGCAAAACTCAGGGAATGTCCTGTGGAAATGTCAGCTGATGGGTTTTTAAATCAACAGTAGTTGGTATTTCTAAATATGCAAATAGGTATGAGCAGAGGAAGAGAATTTGTGTGCAGACCGTGCCTGCTAATTTCAAAATGGCATTAACTCTGCATGTTGAGGCTTGGCATTGGTTTACCCATTGCAGTTTGTAAGGGGAAAGAGACTTCTTGAAGAGTTTCTTTCCAAGCGATGTGCTCCAAATCCAACCTCTTACCTTTGCCTTCCTCTCAACTTCCTTACAGCTCCCCTCCTCCCTTAACTCACAAAGTGGCTCAAGGCAGGAACGGAAAAGATCATGATTGTTATATTTTCAGGCCCACCCAATTATCTGTTTACAGCTGCAGATAAATACCCTAAATAAGCAACAGGTTTTTAAACAGAACAAAGGGTGGAGGTCGCTGGGGGAATGTAATTTGGTGCCTTGTTACATAAGAAGAGAGGACTTCCTGCAAGGAATGCATGGAGAGAGAGCTCATTCTTCTAGTCCAGATCATGTTCACACATAACTCTCTTTTCGCTCCCTTTTGTGTTAATTTTAAATTAAAAAAAAACTGTGCAAAAACTTGCATTTAAAAGTATATTAAAATTCACATTGGTAAATGCATTTCTCTGAAAATACACATATTTAAATGTATTTTCTGTAAAAACATGCATTTTAAATATATATATTTAAAGCCAGAAGTATATTGCAACATTTGGAGAAGTGTGAAATCCGATTATTGCTTCAATCCAATGCGCACATTAGTCTGAGAGAGGTTTATCAAAACAGTTTGTCCTGGATTTTGCAAAGATCACATTCCGACAACATTCCTAGACACAGGGTGCCCATGCCTTTTGTAGGCTAATGTGAAAGCACCCTAAAATCTGCCACCCATGAAAGATGTTGAGGTGGCAGCAAAGTTGTTACAAAAGAAGGACTAAAACTTGGGAAGCCACTCAGCTATGAAGCTCATGTGGTGATCTCTCAGCCTAACCTATCTCACAGGGTTATTGGTCGGCATAAAATATGGGGGAGGGAAAATGTGATGCAAATAAATACCATGCGTAATTTTTTTTGGGGGGGGGATTGTGATAGGTGAATAATAAGGTCTTAAAACATGTGATGTGCTTTATGGACCTCCCTTTGTTAATGGAGCAGGAATTATTCACCTGCCTTTATAAAAACCACATTCATTCATTTTATGCATCATTTTAACAGAATTAATTGTACTTTTACAATGCAGTTCCAACTATGTCAACTCAGAAGTAAGTCCTGCTGAATTCTATGGGGTTAGGATTGCAGCCTTACTTCCTAAGAAGTCATCCTCCTTTGCCTCATCTTCTACAAAAAAAAAAGTAATAACGAAGCTTCCAGAAATGTTCTATTTATTTGTTTTCCCTTCTCAGTCCAAGAAAAAGCAAATACATCTTAATCATAGATGCTGATCTCAAGCTGTTGTTTAAAATGCCATTGTATGGAAAGAAAGAACAACGATGCCTATTTTTTAAAATAACAAGCATAACTCAATGCCATACAAGAACAAGGTATACATTTTAAACTGTTCTATATTTCTCTCGAGAAGTTATTTCAAAGGGAGACCAGTTAAGCAAATGTCATTCCTATATTCATTTGCATTTATAGTCCAACATATTCCCTGCCTTAGGAGAGGTACCAAAGCAAAGCAAAAGAGCAAAATAGAATTTCAAGAGATTCATTGAAATTTCTTCCCCTTTCCTGACTTTAAGCCGCCAGATCCAGTCTGAATGAGTGAGTCTTACAGCCCAGGACCTTCATATACACTGCAAGGATTTGTGACCCAGAGAGGTCACTTTGGTCCTGCAAATGCAGCAGAAACCATGTGGGAGGTAGCCGCTGCGAGTTCTAAGCTCCACCTGATTGGCGTAAGGTACACAGTAAGAAGGTATCCATTTCTATTTCATGTTTGTCACATGTGGTGCTGCTTCTGTTCTGCTAAAGTTACCAGTATTTGTCCTGCTGGAAATTTTACATAATGAACTATGTAACTAATTACACTCTTGTTACGTTATTACACACCATCCATTTCAACAAAGGTGGATTTAGGGGAGCGCAACTGGTTCGCCCGCGCTGGGTGCCAAACCGAGAGAGTGCTGTAAGCGGTGCCACAGCAAGAGGCAGGCTGGGCACTGAATTTGACATCGCACAGTTCTGGAACTGCATTTCAATGCAAAGGAAACACAATGCAAAGAGGAGCAAGGATGCCATCAATTACTTATCATTTGTGGACTGAAAACAGCAGCAACAAAAGCAAAAACTGATCATATTTGCTGGATTGATTTCCATTCCAGACAGACAAATAAGTGAACACTGGCAATCTCCACTCGCATTTTCCTTGGAATGTGCTGACACCCCTACCTATAAATCTGTTCCACACCATTTCTGTTTTACTGTACACTTTGAAGAAAAAAAATGATTGCACAAGTTTCTGCTTTTTTGGTGCCGCTCTTGGCTCCATCCTGTGGCCTATGAGTTTCCTTCACAGTTTTCAACTGGAGCTTTCAGCATTGTAAAAATTCATTAATCTTCTGTACAATTTTGAGGAATATATTTTATTATTTTTGTCCTTCTGTCTTGTTTAACTGTAATCCAGCTATAACTAACATATCTGAACTGAGCTTTGCAGCTAACTTATTGTTATGAGACCATCGGATGGAAAATTTATCAGAATTTACTTCTGTAATCTAATACTGCAATACAATGCAAGAATGAAATATTAATATTCCCTAACCACTTCAGATCAAATCTGGAAACAAATAGTTTTCCTGAGATCTGTCAAATTTCCTAGAGCCCGTAATTCTTGTAAAAAACAATACCAATAATAATTAATAATGCTTGCAATATGATAGTAGAAAATTAAATCAATTATATTACATTGCCTGGCACTGATGGGTACAGATTCTATTGCTGAAGAATTAAAAAGTCATAGTTAATTTAAAACAAAACCATAACACCAAATGTGGGTCACATCTTTGCTCATATAGCAGAACAGATGTTGCACAGTTGTTGGTGATCTTAGTTTTGTCTTGCATTCAATTTTGTATCTTTTAAAATAGCAAGGGACATTAGATTATTTTTAATATTTGCAATATTTAGCCCTGAAAGGCTCAGATCAGATCAATGCACAATGAAGATACAGTAATGCCAGGCATACATTTGTCACCTCTTAGAACTGAATTACATGCTTCCAAAATCAGTCCCGCCCTTCCTTAAAAAGCAAAATGTACCCCTAAATCATCATGCATCTCCCTACCTCTGCAAGATGAGACAAATCATGCTGTGGAGAAGAAGCAGAAGAACAAACAGGATATATTTTGTCCTATGATGAAAAGGGAGACGTTGGCATGGGGATGCTTCTAGAATTTAATACATTACATTGTTGGAAGAGGGAGCAAAGGCTAAGAAACAAGATGGGGTTGTGCATTCAGATCTGGAAGTGGTCTTGAACTCTGCATGGGTCCTCTGTCCTTGGCTAGTGGCTTGGTCAGGAGCAGAGGTGGGCGGCATGGGGAGGGGGCAGAGCGGCTCACCTGTGACTTCTTGGCAGTTGAGTCACTGCTGCTCACTGGGAGGGGGAGGGGGAAATGGCAGGGACAGCAAATGCACCCACAAAGCCCAATTGGAGCCCCCTGCCAGTGCATTTCCACCACATCACCCGCCCTGCCACCTTGTCCCTTCTAGTAAGCAGCAATGACTCACCTGCTGGGAGGCCAGGGAAATGCTCCCACCCCACCCCACCCCTCCTTATGCCTTTGTTTTTGCTCAGCTTGGGCTGGTGCAACAGGCACACGTCTTCCTAGAATAGACAGATCTGGATCCTATTCCACATGCACCTGTTGAAAAGGGTTTGGAAGCTTCAGGTGCTCCAGGAGGTGACAGCTTGTGTGTGGCCTCAGAGCCTGCCAAGTGCTGTGTTGTTGTTTTACATTTAAATCCTTGGTGATCTATGACTAGCAAATTTTAAGGAATGCTTCCTTCCCTATGAACCAATAATGTGCTTCTATTTTCAATGTAGACTGGGGTGGAGATTGAGTGTGTATATTTTTTAAGATATTAGGGTGTGTGCATGGGGCAGGGGGGGAAGCACCCCCCCCCAGGAACGAGCTCAGTGTGGTGTAGTGGTTAAGAGCGGTGGACTCGTAATCTGGGGAACCGGGTTCCTGCTCCTCCACATGCAGCTGCTGGGTGACCTTGGGCTAGTCACACTTCTCTGAAGTCTCTCAGCCTCACTCACCTCACAGAGTGTTTGTTGTGGGGGAGAAAGGGAAAGGAGAATGTTAGCCGCTTTGAGACTCCTTCAGGTAGTAATAAAGCGGGATATCAAATCCAAACTCTCCTCCTCCTCCTCCTCCTCCTCCTCCTCCTCCTCCTCCTCCTCCTCCTCCTCTTCTTCTTCTTCTTCTTCTTCTTCTTCTTCCCATTCTATTTGCCTCCTAATCCCATTTCTTTCAGAGATCTTCAAATTTGAGATAGAACTCACCTACCTAGAAATATACTTTGCCCATCCTGTGTGTCCCCCCTATATTTTTTCCTGCTTCCACCTGTGGGTGTGTTTTCTCAAATGGGAAGCTGGACAGCATGTAGATTTTACATGTCTGTTTTTTTACAGTGCCACCAGTTCATAAGGCTGGCATCCCAGGAATTCATATGGAAGCCCTAGCAACCATCCATTTTAGGGATGTGGGATGAGCTTAAGGCTTATATGTTCAGGAAATAGTGTGGTCAAGGGTGAGTAATTTATGAACTATGAATGTTGCTATCCAATGCAGGGAGGTGCTGTTCCCCGGACATTCTCATATCTGTAAAATTCCTTCAAAGTGTGTGTGTGTGTGTGTGTGTGAGAGAGAGAGAGAGAGAGAGAGAGAGAGAGAGAGAGAGAGAGAGAGAGAGAGATCTTAAGAAAAACTACATGCACACATTTTGCAAACACATTTTAGGATCAATCCCTGTATGTATGTGTGTGTGTGTATATATATATATGTATGTATGTATATATATATATATATAGATAGATGGAGTTTGTGATACAAAGATATCAAAGAACTCTGTGCTGTTTTTGCAGCCTTCTACATCTCATCCAGGCATTTGGTGGGTTTGTTTGTTTTTCCTTCCTACTTTTGAGTGATACATAGGAAGAAAGTGAAGAGAGGACCCTTTTCTGTGAAAAAGTCAAAACAAAAGCATCATCTGGAGACATGTAAAGAACACTCCTCTTTAAAGGCAGTCTAACCCATCTGTTTGCTGCACAATGTTAACATGACATTTATAAAACTAGCAGGAGAGACCAAGAAAAGAAACTGGTGGATTTTGTGTGTGTCTTATTGTCACAAAACAAGACACTTTCTAAGATTTATGCGGCTATGGACATTTGTGATCCAACTGCTTCAACTTGTATTTATTTTTATTTTTGAGGTTTTCCAGAGCAGTTTGCATTACAAGCAAGCAAGCAAACAAACAAACAAACATCCTCATGAGAATTCAGGAGCATTTTAAGGCACATTTCTCCTAATATACACATTTTTGCAAGCAATTCCCCCCCATATAAAACACTCATGTTATTTAAATGTTTTTTCACTGTATGCTCAATTTCCCTTAAAGTATGCATTCTTGTACACAATATTTGATTGGAGAACTGCATTGCAAAATTTGAAAAAAAAGAGTATTTCAAAGGATAGTTGCATTTTGCTTTGTGTATTGTTTTTCAAGAATCACTAGTTAGGTAAGCTTGCATTAAAATGTGACCTGAACCACAGCAGGTGCTGTAACTCTCTAATGCTTTGTCTTTATCCCCGATGACACACTCCTCCATTGTCTCCCAAGACAGGCGGATGCCAGCCACCTACAGAAGTGGTGGGCCAGTCAAAGGGTGACTTGTTCCACATGGGGCCACAGTTTGTCCTGGTTGGGTAGGTGGGGTTTGACCTGGAATTCAGCATGGGGTTTTACAACATCCTTCTCACATATTGCTCACATCTGGAGGGTAATGATTTGGGATGGCTCAAGGGGAAGGTGTTACCAGAGTCTTGGGCAGGGCCAGGAACAAGGATAAGGGAGAAATTAGGATTGTGTTACTTGGATCTGGGTAGAGACTGCTCAGAAGACATTAAACATGCTAGGGAAGAAATGTAAAGGCCTCATGGGTCAGGTCAAAGCAGCTATGTTTTCTTGGCAGATGTGCCGGGAACTTTGTTGGAAGTTCTCCAGTGGGAGTGAGGAAGAAGAACTAACTAGAGATTTGTACTCCTGTGGCATGGATGTGTGCAAAAGGAAACAGGAGAGTGCAGGGTGGGTACCATGGGGTGTGTTTTCAGTTGAATTGTGTTTCCTGAGATTTGCACTAATGGCTTTATGACTTGTGGACAAAATAAGGATCATTGTTGGGGTGGCCAACCTGTATCCCTCACTCAGATTTGTGGGGCACTGATGCAGGAATAAGAAAGGTCTACCTGCTCACCTGAAGAGGTATGGCTTGGTGTAGGTGAGATACTTCACTACATGCCACATGAAATCTGACATAATAGTGTGCAGCCTAGGGCTTGCTGATCAGAAGGTCGGCGGTTCAAATCCCTGTGACGGGGTGAGCTCCCGTTGCTTGGTCCCAGCTCCTGCCAACCTAGCAGTTCGAAAGCACGTCAAAATGCAAGTAGATAAATAGGAACCGCTACAGCGGGAAGGTAAACGGTGTTTCCATGTGCTGCTCTGGTTTGCCAGAAGCGGCTTTGTCATGCTGGCCACATGACCTGGAAGCTATACACCGGCTCCCTCGGCCAATAATGCGAGATGAGCGCGCAACCCCAGAGTCGGTCACGACTGGACCTAATGGTCAGGGGTCCCTTTACCCTTTACCTTTATTGAAATCACACTCATGTCTATGCAATCATTCCAAGTTTAACCATACTGTTATGACATCTGCATATCTAAAAATACTCATTTCATGTCCCCCCCTCCATTTTAAAAATGAAAGAACTCATTAGTTTTATCATATTTTCCCCATAATACTAAAGCAATTACTAGGATGCTACTCTTATAAAATAAATTACCTGTCAAGTTTCATTTCAAAAATAAAACACCATATTTAATTAATGCAATCATTAATAATAATAAAAGTTAAGCTAAATTGAATCCCTTGGACTTGTTTTTACTCTAAACTGGGGGGGGGGGAGCCTGTCACTTTGACAGGTGATGTGATTGTGAAGAGAGGAGCCCTAGAGTGATTCCGTTTCCAAATAGTGAGCACATAGTGAGAAAAGAGTAATAAAACCAGAGAACCAGCGAATTGTAGAGTTAGAATCCTGTATGGGGGCAGGAATTGCAGGGGGTTGCCTGCTCTTGGTGGGGCTACACTCCTGCTGAAGGAGCAGCCGGATGCTTCCGGATGCTTAAGGCTCAGGTGGCCTCAGTGGCCCAGAATGCCTTCCATCAGCTTTGGCTGGTGATCCAGCTGTGCCCGTCTGGACAGGGATAGATAGCCTAACTTCTGTTGTCTATGCTTTGGTAAGCTTTAGGGTTCATTACAGCAATGGGGCTGCCTCTGAAGACAGTTAGGAAATTTCAGCTGATGTAGAATTCAGCAGTCAGGTTACTCACTGGGGCAAGAAGGTTTGAGCATATAATGCCAAACCAGGCCTGACTGCACTTGCTGCCAATTAGTTTCTGGGCCCAATTCAAAGTGCTGGTTTTGACCTACAAAGCCTTCAAGGGCTCAAGACTGCAATACCTCAAGGACTGCTTCTCCCCATATGAACCAAACCTGGACCCTGTGATCATCATCCGAGGCCCTTCTTCGTGTGCCCCCTTCATGAAATATTTGTCCAGAGGGTGACAACACAAAACGGGCCTTTTCTGTGGTGGAATGCCCTCCCCAGGGAGGCTCACCTGGTGCCTTCATTATACACCTTTAGGTGCTAGACAAAAATGTTCCTCTTCTTCCAGGCCTTTGGCTAATTAAACAATCTATGACCTTTTAACCTGGGAGGGGGGATATTGTTTTAAAACGTTATTGTATGTATTTTTGTGTTTTTATATTGTAAACCGCTGCAAAAACAAACCTGTCTGTGGGACCAGGATCAGAAGAGCCTTCAGTGAGTGTACTGTACTGCTGCGCCCTTGCAATGCTGTGCAATCACATAGAGGAAGCCCTTTGGGAGCACAGAGATAGCAATATGCTGATGATACCCAGCTCTAGCTCCCTGTTGTTTCTGAGTCAGATGAGACCATGGCAGTTCCTGAACTAGTGTTTGGATGCAGTAATGGGCTGGATGAGGGCAAATACAGTGGTACCTCTGGTTAATTTGTTCCGGAGGTCCGTTCTTAACCTGAAACTGTTCTTAACCTGAAGCACCACTTTAGCTAATGGGGCCTCCTGCTGCTGCCGCGCCGCCAAAACACGATTTCTGTTCTCATCCTGAAGCAAAGTTCTTAACCTGAGGTACTATTTCTGGGCTAGTGGAGTCTGTAACCTGAAGCGTTTGTAATCTGAGGTACCACTGTGCACTGAAAATGAATCTTGGCAAGATGGAAGTACTATGAGTGGGTTATTCCCAGATCTGGGAGTTTGGTAGCATGCCTGCTCTGTTCCCCTAAAGGAAAAGACATGCTGTTTAAAAGTGCTTCTTATATCTTTGGCCCTGGAAACCCAAGTGACTGTGGTGTCCAGGAGTGCCTTCTACCACCTTTGGCTGGCATGGCAACTGTGCCTGTTTCTGGACCAGGATAGCCTGATCACGCTTTGGTAACCTCCACTTAATTATTATAACTTGCTGTATGTGGGCTTCCCTTGATTTTGGTCCAAAAGATGCTGGTGGTGCAGAATGTTGGGGTGGGAAGGTCCATAAAGAGAGTTGATTTAGAAACACTTTTCACCACTCCAATGCCTCAGGGTGCTCTGCTGTCTTCCTGTGTCTTTCTTCATCCTGCACCAATCCTGCTATGGGGGCAAAATGAATAAATAGTGTCCCCACTTTAGGAAGTCTGTAGTGATTACCCGAGTCCCCCCTTTTCTTAGCCAATGCAAGAGAAGACAAAAAAATGCCTACTCAGCCCCACAGACAACTGACTAATCCAGTGAAGAGACACCTCAGAGGAGGAATAGAATGGCTGCCTTATGCCCTCCTGAGAGTATGGCCAATGTTGCTCTGTGCTTCTCTCCCTCACATGGAAGAGGGAACAAGCTTGTTTTCTCCTGCTTCAGAGGGCAGGACTCGAACCAATGGCTTCAAGTTACAAGAAAGGAGATTCCAACTAAACATATGGAAAAACTTTCTGACAGTAAGAGCTGTTCAACAGTTGAATGGACTCCCTCAGGAGCTGATGGAGTCTCCTCCCTTGGGGGTTTCAAAACAGAGGTTGGATGGCCATCTGTCATGGATGCTTTGGCTGAGATTCCTGCATTGAAGGGAGTTGGACTAGATGACTCTTGGGTCCCTTCCAACTCTAAGATTCTATTATTGTATGTAGGACCTCCCAATTCTCTGCCCCTGTCCAAATTTGCATTAGTAATGGGTGCTACTAACCAAAGGCAAGAGAGAGACCATGCTTTCCAGTCATTAGCATTGCTCATCCTCCAAGCACTCACCTTGACAAAGGATGGCCATCTGGCAGCTGCAAAATGTATAGGGCAGATTTGACAAATAGTCCAATATGAATTTAGATACTTATAGATAATTTTAATGTCTGAAGGATTATACTGAAGTGAGATAGTGGCACTCACCAGTTCAGCAGTCACCAAGGTTTCATCATCATGGCTGGCAATCTTGAACCTGGCGGGGTTCTGGAAACAAAAACAAGGCATTTAATGACTGAAGTGTATTTGGAGAGAGCAAAGAATGTAGAAATGCTGGGCCCACTCCACTGTCATTCTTGTAGACAAATCCCTATTAGTTAGCAATAAAATAGATACCTTTTCTATCTTCAACACTGACATTAACAGTCCTTTCATAGTCTGCTCTACTAATGTTATGAAATCCTCCTGGAACTTCTCATGGTTTGATTTAAACATAAATATCTTGAATCATTTTATTTCATCTGCAAATTATCCTTTTTTCTGCTGAATACCTTGTTCTAGTTTTTGAATGCACTAGTTTCAGAGCTGATAATTGGGGCCCCCACTGTTTACCTTTCCCTACTGTGAGAATTGACTATTCATGCCTGCTTGCATCTTTCTGTCTTTCAGCTAGTGACAGTTTTCAGTGGAAAGATCCTCCTGTTATTCTGGTGACTATTTTAAAAGCCTTTGGTAGGGAACATTATCAAAAGGTTTAAGGAAGTATCTTCTATTAACTTGATCATTCTTATCGCAGGCTTACAATTTTTTAAGAAAACAAAATCCAGGAGGATTTCTCCAGCATGCTAACCTTTTATATTGACCCTTCACTTACCTGCCATGTTTAACACTTTGCTTGGAAATTTGTGCATTTTTTTTAATTCTAGTGTTTTATTAGGGTTACCAACATCACAGTCATTGTCCTAGATCCTTTGTAAAATATTGGTGGCATATTAGCTATCTTTCATCCTACTGTTTTGTACCATTAAGCAGTAATATCTCTTAAAAAATAATAAAGGCCATGCAACAGAATTGACCTCAGCCACGAGCAATTTAGATATACGTGATTATCTACCAGCCAACACCTAGCCAGGGCATACCAGAGAGTGGAGCAAAAAGCAGGATCCTCTTGGAAGGTTTTAAAGATCCCCTTTGTGTGTACTGGGAGAGGAGGCTCTGTAGGTATCCTAGTGCCAAGTTGTTTAGGGCTTTAACAACAACAACAAACACATGAATTTGACTAGGCAGCCAATGAGCAGCCAGCTCAGATATTTCAGAACTGATACACTGTTATTTTTCTAGAAAAGGGGGTGTTGGAACCTCCCTCGTTCTCTTAGAATGTCAATGGAACCCACCTGAGAGGTGCCAGAGCTGAGCTTTGGCTATTCCTGGCTGGAAAAAAGCCCTGGATATAAAGTGTATAAAACTGGGTGCTCCATTCAGCACTCAAGCAGCTACATGTTGTGCTAGTGTGAGGGTAATCCCACATACAGCAGCAGATTGCAGTAGTCTAATAATGAGGTTCCTAATGTATGTATCTGTGACAAGGCTATCCCTGTCCAGGAATAGGCACTAATGGGCCTCTTTTGCCAGCAATGGATTCAGAAGCAGGACCAATGTCTGTACCTGTGTCTTCAGAGGGAATGTGATCCAATCCAGAGCAAGCACACAACCCAATTCCTGCACCTGGGAACCACCCATCCATAAAGTTACTGAACTGTCAGACTTCAGTCATAATAAAGTCCCATGACTGCTAAAAGAAAGTTAGGCAAAAATTGGGTGTCGTCTTCTACACAGATAGTGAAGGCAGAGGTGGGACGTGCGATTATTGGCAGCAGTGATTGGGCGGGTGACTGATGGCTGCAGCAAGGCCTGCTGGCAATTGGCTTTGGCTGTGGCAATTGGGCAGGTGATTGGCAGTTGCGGCAAGTGGGCGGGTGGGCTGTTGGTGGTGGTGAGCGGGCAGACAATTGGTGGCTGTGGAGAGGTGTGCAATCGGCACTGACTGTGGCAAGCGATAGGCAGTGGCTGGCAGGCAGGTGAGCGATTGGTGGAAATGACCTCCCCCACCCCACCAAAAAGCTAAACAACTTAATTTCTTAATTTTCCGTTAAAAAAATAGGGGATGTCTTATTACATGGTGGCATCTTATACACAGAAATATGGTAAGACATGTACAGCTTCTTTGGGTTCAGCTGTTACATATATAAAGAGCTGGGTATTGTCAGCATACTGGTGAAATGTTGCCCTAAATCTCCTGATGACTGCCCCCAGAAGCTTCAAATGAAATAACATTGTGGACACAAGGTGGCCAGATTTTGTGCAGCAGCTATTAAAATATGACACAATTATTAGCATCCAGGATTAGTATAACATATTGACCAATGGACACTCCCATGTCAGGTTTCCTTTATGACAGATAAATGACCACCCAGAACTGCTTTTTCATGTATAAGTGATTTTACAGTGGTACCTCAGTTTACAAACACAATTGGTTCCGGAAGTCTGTACTTAACCTGAAGCGTACTTAACCTGAAGTGAACTTTCCCATTGAAAGTAATGGAAAATGGATTAATCTGTTCCAGACGGTCCGTGGAGTACTTAAACTGAAAATACTCAAACCGAGGCATACTTAAACCGAGGTATGACTGCATATTATTTTACTTTGCCTTGAGCTTTAAAAAAAATTAATTGGTGCTTTTTGTTTTGACACTGATCATTGACCATAATAAAACAACTTGATTTGGCATTCTGGACAAAATGTCCCTGTGGCATCTCACAAAGAAACTGCCAGAGGGCCAAGGCACAGTCATTAAACACTCCTCTCTGGAGTCAACCCCATAAATAGGAGTGAGATGATTGTAAAGCAGGGCTCCCAAACCCCAATAAATGGAAAGGGTCCAGGAGGATAGCATGGTCAGTGGTATCGAAAGCCACAGAGATCTAGGAAAATGAACATAGTCACACTTCCCATGTCCATCAGGAAAAGTAAGGCCAATTATGTCCCCAAACTAGGATGGAAATGGTTAGAAATAATCAGTTTAATCCAAAGGTGTCTGCTCCTAACTGCTACCACCCCTCTTGCTCATCCAAATGACTATGGTATTTGACATAAACCTTTGGAGGCTGTGTGTGTGTGTGTGTGCGTGTGTGTGTGTGCAGGGACCACCCCACCCCATGATAAAAACAAGTCACTATATCCAGTAAACCCTCAGTGGCTGCCATGAACCAGCAAGAATGGGCCGAGGTGAAGAGAATGTATAGCTTTTTGCAGCCACAAGAGTTTTCTCAACATCCTCAGACATCAATAGTTGAAAGATCCCACAGAATCAAATGTAATGGTGCACACAACACATCAGCAGACATTGTATCAATGAGGGCTCCAAAACTGAGTTTACTGGGGTAGATGAAAGCAACCTTTGCGCTACTGAGAAAAGCTCCACTGGACAGCTGCACCAGTGGCAATGGAGGTGGGCAATGGGAGGGCCCTTCAGGACCTTCACTGCCACACAGGGGGCACAATTTCATGCTCTTTGGTACATTTGCTTGGCCACCCACGAAATGTGCAGATAGCAAGAGCGCAGCTGGCATGCGTGGTAGATGGGCAATGGTTTGCAGGCATCTTGTTGATGATGATGATTTTATTAAATTTGTTAGTCACTTTATCTTGCCCAGGGCAACCCAAGAGGACTTACAGCCTCTCCCTCCCTGATATGTAAGTGGTGCACCCTTGAACCTTCTCTCCCCTTCATCCCACCTCAGCTGTGAAATGTCAGGGCTCTTTTATATGTTTGGAAGGACTGATTAAACCATTAAATTGTACTTTGCAATCACAATTCTTCTCGTACAGTAGTCTTATTGCTGAAGGTTTTGATTCAGCGCAAGAGAAAGGCAGTGATGCTCCTCACCCTGGATCCGAGTCCAGATTCTTCACTCAGGCACACAACTATCAATCTGCGACACCTCCTTCTCTGTCAACTGCAACCCTAGCATTACAGATTTATATCACCTCAACTAAGCAATGAATTTTGGCAAGCTACTCCATGGTACAAGAGATTAATGTGCTTATTTCACACTATCCTTGAACTCTGCAATAAAAAAAAACCCTAATCCAAAAGAAACAAAAGAAGAAAGATGGATAGCGTGAAAGAAAATACACAAAAGGAGAATGAGAGAAAAGAACAAAGGAATGAACGTACAAGATTCACCCCTTCTGGGCTTAGGTCACAAACTCCATTTTCTTCTAAGCTTCAGATATGCTTTAACTTCCAGGAAGTCTCCCTAGATATTATGAAACTTTGTCAAATTAGCATCACATTGAAATATGAGCTCAGCAGGGATAGCCCCGTCTTCCTGTCAATGCTACAGCCATTGTTTAATCATGAAGAGCTCATTTTTCACTGTTGCCTCATGCATGGATAGGGATTGCCCTCATGGAAATGCTTCCACATCCTGGCAAGCCAGTCTCTGCCATTTTTATGTGCTGCGAGGATTCACATTGAAATGATGATTAATGTTAGCATACTCTCACCTCAGCAGCCATTGGAGAGGGGATATTACAGAACAGAAAGAGGCAGGGTTCACAGGGTCTTGGCTTCAGAAGCTCAGATGCTCAAGGAGGCAAGTAGGAGCTTAGGGTTCATTGACACGCATTTTCCTCCGCACTTTCTAGGCACAGGTACACACTTTGCCTGTGTCTAAGCTCTCCCCACCCCCGTGCTTTCCCCACAAATCCCCACTCTTTCACGCTCTCAGCAGTCTGCAGAAAACCTGAATTGCCATTTGTTCCAATTCGGTGCTAAAGAGCGGTTTTTTCTAGTGAGAGTGGCAGCGAAAACAAAGTGCTTGGACACAGACTGGGAAAGCTCAGGGGCAAAAGGTAAGTGTGGGTGAGCCCTTAGTGAAGAGAAATAAAATATTAGAAAAGGCAATGTGATGATAAAGTACTAACTTCCAAAACTAAAAGGATTCCATGCTTAATGGTGGAAATGGAAGCTCAGTTAACTCAGAAAAGGGTGGTTACTATGCAGCACTCAAATGAATGCCGTTTGGAATCAGGATACTGTAACTCTCGCCCTGCCCTGCCCTACCTCCAGAATGCCCCTTTTGAGGGGCAGGACTCTGCTGAGCACCAACCAGAGATTACGCTATTCCACTCCACCCTTATCCCCATGGATCTTGGGTTTGGATTGCCCTCTAAGTGGCTCAGTAGTCCAAGCGTTCCTAAGTGTTTCTCTTTTCAGATATATACTTAATGTTGGATTAGGACACAGAGCTACATCAACACACAACTAATGAACTGAATAAATGCTATTTTGAATCTTACAAAAACACTATCAACCCACAAATAGAAATAGGTTGGTGTTCTTTTTTTATAAGAATGATGAACTTTTAATATTTTCACACCTTTTTTGGGATGCAGCTGGAGTGCTCAGATTTAGTAATAGCATGATTAGCTGGCACAGCAAAACTTCCCCCTTCAGAGAATTTGAATTTAAAGTGAAGTGGCTAAATAATGTTTCAATATTTTATTTATGAGGGGAGGACAAAAAGATTTAATACATTTCTTCACAAGTGGTATTTTAACAGGGCTAGGGAATCTAAATGGTATTAGATTTGTGAACATGAAGAACCTGACATCATGGGCGTACCCAGGATCAAAACTAGGGGGGGGCAAGGGGAGGGGCCAAGGCACGGAAGGGGAGGGGCCACAAAGTGGGCGGGAACAGCGAACTCGCGCTCCGCCGGGCTGTGCCCCTCCCTAGAAGCAGGGCTGGTGGGCGGAGGCGGAGCCCAGCCCAGCGGAGCGCGAGTTCAGCGTTCCTGCCCGCCGCGCCGCGCTCTCTGGTTCCCCGCCGCGCTTGGCCTTGCCCGAGGGCGCGCCGGGGAGCTGGAGGGAGGGTGCGGCGCGGTGCGGCGGAAATGGCGAACTCGCGCTCCGCCGGGCTGTGCTCCGCCTCTGCCCACCAGCTCTGCTTCTAGAGTAGGGCAGCTGCCCTAACTTGCCGCATGGTGGGTACGCCCTTGCCTGACATGGATTTGTGGAGATAATCTAGTGGCTTGGAATATTCAGTAGCTGAAAGGACAAATCTATATGCAGCCCAAGTTCTCAGGAGAAAGGGAAGCTGCCCCTTTGGCTTGGATTAAAGTCTCATATAAGGAATGGCGGAGGACTGGGAAGAGAGTCAAAAGATAAGAAAAGATAAGAGGGACTGAATGTCAAGAGAGGAAAAGGTTGAAGGAAGAATACCTGTATTGTCAGACTTGCTTTCCTTTCTTTTCCCCCCACGTGTTGGCCTTGCTGCCAACCTCAGGAAAGAAGAGGGTTCATCTCGGTAAAAAGGGTGTTTAACTGAAAAACATCAACATACTTAAGTGAACCAGAATAAATGTGGTGTTACGCTTCTTTCAACTCTGGATGATAATTTCATTCATTCTTGAAGATCAACCCAGGAACACATTTGGGCATTCTGCTCAAGACCCTCCTCTCTTCGTATTCCCTCTTAGACCAAATACTGGAAAGCGAATCTATTTGTTCTGTACAGGAGATGTTAATGCCTGCATGTATATTTTGCATAACAGTGAGCTATTCATTATAGCACTATGAATGAAAATGGGATAAACGGCCCCTAGCCTTTATGAAATGATTAAACGGAATCTTCCAACGATAGTGGACTTAATAAAACTACATCTACTTCCAAGAATGCTATTTTATCTCATTTGCTGTTATGACCAATGCTGGGTATGAATGCTTTCTTGTGAAATAGGGTATCTATTTCCTTTGGTGTAAAATAGCTGTTTTCAGTGAGACTACAGCATAACATCAGAGCATGGAATTGTTTCTGGAACTGTTTCTCTTAAAAATCTCCAATATCAACCTGATAATCTACTTATTTTCCAGTCTCTCTCTGAGGGTACACGGCTGCACAATTTATATTTTGTCTCTGGTTCTGTGAACTGCTGGGCTCTTATTCTATCTCATTAATTGGTCTTTTGTACAAAAGAAGATAAACCGAAGAGCCATAGATGTGGATGTTTTTATTTCTTTTACAAAGGCCAAAAAAGAAGTATTTGTTCTTCTGCTAAATGTATCACAATTTGACTTATTATTTTATACCACTGTACTTGTAAAGTCAAGAAGTCAAGAAGAATAAGAAGAGGAAGAGGAAGAGGAGGAAGAGGAGGAGGAGAAGAAGAAGAAGAAGAAGACGAAGACGAAGAAGACGAAGAAGAAGGAGGAGGAGGAGGAGGAGGAGGAGGAGGAGGAGGAGAAGAAGAAGAAGAAGAAGAAGAAACAATAACAGTAGGGTGGCCAGGGGAGAACACATCCCCGATGCCTCACTGTCACGAGAGGCCCAAGGGAGCTCTGCAGCAAGGAGAGCTGTTTACCAGGTTCACCAACTGTGGCATTTCTGGAACAGGGGTAGCGTAACCCCTGCAGGTCCATGAGGCTGGATTACTGCAACACCCTTGGGCCTAATCTGGAAGCTCCAGGTGTTGCAGTGGCTAGACTGCTGATGGAGACACAGCGTTCACCAGGCACCTTCTGCTTTAACCTTTAATTGCTTGCTGAAAGCTTCTTTTTCCACCAAGCTTAAATAGGCAATTATGAGGGGGGGGGGGCGCATTGCGTAAGAGTCAGTAGATGACTTCTGAATTGTGGTTATATTGTACAGTGGAACCTCGGTTTATGAACACCTTGGTTTATGAATTTTCGGTTTACGAACGCCGCAGACCCACTTTCCATTACTTTCAATGGGTGGGAAAGTTCGCTTCAGTTTATGAATGCTTCAGTTTATGAACAGACTTCCGGAACCAATTAAACCCATGCTTCGGGTTAAGTACGCTTCAGGTTGAGTACTCCGCGGACCCGTCTGGAACAGATTAATCCACCTTCCATTACTTTCAATGGGAAAATTCGCTTCAGTTTATGAACGCTTCAGTTTAAGTACTCCACGGACCGTCTGGAACAGATTAATCCACTTTCCATTACTTTCAATGGGAAAATTCGCTTCAGTTTATGAACGCTTCAGTTTAAGTACTCCACGGACCGTCTGGAACAGATTAATCCACTTTCCATTACTTTCAATGGGAAAGTTCGCTTCAGTTTATGAACGCTTCAGTTTATGAACAGACTTCCGGAACCAATTGTGTTCATAAACCGAGGTACCACTGTACAGTATATTGATAGCTGGGGACCCAGGTGGCGCTGTGGGTTAAACCACAAAATCTAGGGCTTGCTGATCAGAAGGTCGGTGGTTCGAATCCCTGCAACGGGGTGAGCTCCCGTTGCTTGGTCCCAGCTCCTGCCCACCTAGCAGTTCGAAAGCACGTCAAAATGCAAGTAGATAAATAGGAATCGCTACAGCAGGAAGGTAAACGGCGTTTCCATGCACTGCTCTGGTTCACCAGAATCGGCTTAGTCATGCTGGCCACATGACCCGGAAGCTGTCTGCGGACAAACGCCAGCTCCCTCGGCCTATAGAGCGAGATGAGCGCCGCAATCCCAGAGTCAGAAACAACTGGACCTGATGGTCAGGGGCCCCTTTACCTTTACCTATATAGATAGCTATAGCTGTTGGGAAACCAATTTTTTTTATTTACAGGTAGGTAGCCGTGTTGGTCTGAGTCGAAGCAAAATAAAAAAATTCCTTCAGTAGCACCTTAAAGACCAACTAAGTTTTTATTTTGGTATGAGCTTTCGTACGAAAGCTCATACCAAAATAAAAACTTAGTTGGTCTTTAAGGTGCTACTGAAGGATTTTTTTCATTTTTTTATGATATAGTGGCAAACAATCCAACAGCAATACCCTTATGTGGAGTGGAGTGGGGATCATAATCAGTTAATCAAATGGACCTCCACCCACAGCAGTCTAGGGTCTTGTGCAGATGTTTTCCTATGTGTAGGCTGACTGGTACAATAACCAGATAAAAGCCAAAATTACATCTGAAGCCTTTGGGCTTACGGTAAGTCCTTACAGCACAATGTTGTACCTAATAATTTATAATTAAGTGCAATGGGGATAGAGAGCACACCAGAAAGCTTGCCTTTTCCACAAGAGCTTCAGGAAATGATATTTGGATGGAACTCATGAGAGCAGCCCAATGAGGAGTGTTATACTGACCTTTTGCAGTGGCTGATGATGAAGTGCTGGAAGGGAATGCAAAATCCAGGTGCTTTCAATACCATGATGATATTCTTTTCCTCCAGTGGGAGAGCAAAGCAAGTGGTTCCAGGTGGTTCTGACTATTCCTAACTAGCCCACTGGGGCATTCTGTGTTTCCAGATAGACTTCATAAGGCATTTGGTGACAGTTCTTCTGACCTTGTACAAAGCCAAGTACCAACAGAGAGAGAGTTAAGATGAAGCACAAGGCTCGGGTGAGCAGGCTTAGTTAGGTAATCCAAGTACTGGAGAAACCGTAGGAGCAGTACTGCACTGCAATTTCCTTTTAACTTGCTTACCTTCTTTCTGCATTGCTATACACAAGGTGGTTAACAAGCTGGAGAAATAACAAAATACAGTATACAACATTCACACATCTTGTAACAACCCAATCCAATCCAAATACAGTAAGTCACAATAAAAGATTCAACTTAAAATAAGCAATTTATATCAAATAAGGAGATATTCAATAATCCATTAGAATATAATAGTACACTATAAAATTAACTCAAAATATCAGCAAATGAACAGAAATTCACTCTCAATAATTGCAATAAATAATGGTTGTTGTTGTTTAGTCGTTTAGTCGTGTCCGTCTCTTCGTGACCCCATGGACCAGAGCACACCAGGTACTCCTGTCTTCCAAACTCCATGGACAAAAACAGGCATATAAAATAAATAATTACTTAAATTATAATCAATATAAAAAACAGCAAAGTTCTAGTACACAAAATATCACAATACAGTACATGAAAAACCCTGATCAAATTGAGCTATAAAGTCACATAACTGATACATTTATTAAAAGAACCCCCCCCCCCAAAAAAAAACCCTCCTCTTCTACGTTCCCATCTACCTTTGCTACTCTTAAAGTCTATGGCGAGAGAGAGAGGCTGTGGCTCAGTTGGAGTTGACTGCAGGCTCATCCACAGTTCCTCTTGTTCCTGGTGCTTCCTGTTGGGGAAATCGCTCTTTAGTACTCAATGGAGCAAACAGCAATTCAGGTTTTTTTCTGGATTGATGTTTGCTCTGATTTAGCAATAAAGGGCGGATTTTCCCTGGGAAAGGAGCGGGACAAAGAGGAAACTGCTCAGAACCATGCCTAGAAAGTGTGAGTCAAGTGGGAGTGTGGATGAGCAATGAGGGGGGGGGGTGTTGTTGTTCCCAACTGAGGAAGCTGGAAGGTCACAGAGGCAGTTGTTGCTGTCCAAGTGAGATGGAATAGCAAGGTTGCTATGGCTACTCACATCTCTGTCCTATGGACTTATTTCCTTTCACTTGCAGACTACACCTATAATCAGGTCTTAATTCCTAATGAGGCAGATGTTCAAAATAAAAATATGCATTATTTTGAAAATATACATTTAAGCCCAAAGTCCTTCTCAGCAGCCTAGCTAGTTGCTCCTATTGTGTATTGGTATTTCTTCTGTACAGTGATTAGGACTGTAACCTTTAAAGAGCCTAATTGCTCAATCAACGAAACCTTCAGTTGACTAAATCAGCAGAGGTCACCTAATTGGTGAGGTGGAGAGCAAAGCACACACTTGCTTATTTTTGAGGATGCATTATTGGAAGAAGGAATTAAAAAGTAAAGTATCAAAGATGTTGTTTTCACCCTAATAATGATTACTATGGGTTCCATAGTAGATGCAGGGAACGCTGTGGATGTAGCCTATCTTGATTTCAGCAAGGCCTTTGACAAGGTGCCCCATGATATTCTTGTAAAGAAGCTGGTAAAATGCGGGCTACACAATGCTACCATTCAGTGGATTTGTAACTGGCTGACTGACCGAACCCAAAGGGTGCTCATCATTGGCTCCTCTTCATCCTGGAGAGAAGTGACTAATGGGGTGCCACAGGGTTCTGTCTTGGGCCCAGTCTTATTCAACATCTTTATCAATGACTTGGATGATGGGCTTGAGGGCATCCTGAGCAAGTTTGCAGATGACACCAAATTGGGAGGGGTGGCTAATACCCCAGAGGACAGGATCACACTTCAACATGACCTTAACAGATTAGACAACTGGGCCAAAGCAAACAAGATGAATTTTAACAGGGAGAAATGTAAAGTACTACACTTGGGCAAAAAAAATAATGAAAGGCACAAATACAGGATGGGTGACACCTGGCTTGAGAGCAGTACATGTGAAAAGGATCTAGGAGTCTTGACTTGAGTCATGACATGAGTCAACAGTGTGATGCAGCAGCTAAAAAAGCCAATGCAATTCTGGGCTGCATCAATAGGAGTATAGCATCTAGATCAGGCATCCTCAAACTTCGGCCCTCCAGATGTTTTGGACTACAATTCCCATCTTCCCTGACCACTGGCCCTGTTAACTAGGGATCATGGGAGTTGTAGGCCAAAACATCTGGAGGGCTGCAGTTTGGGGATGCCTGATCTAGATCAAGGGAAGTAGTAGTACCGCTGTATTCTGCTCTGGTCAGACCTCACCTGGAATACTGTGTCCAGTTCTGGGCACCACAGTCCAAGAAGGATACTGACAAGCTGGAATGTTTCCAGAGGAGGGCAACCGAAATGGTCAAAGGCCTGGAAATGATGCCTTATGAGGAACGGCTTAGGGAGCTGGGTATGTTTAGCCTGGAGAAGAGAAGGTTAAGGGGTGATATGATAGTCATGTTCAAATATATAAAAAGGATGTCATATAGAGAGAGGTTGTTTCCTGCTGCTCCAGAGAAGTGGACACGGAACAATGGATTCAAACTACAAGAAAGAAGATTCCACCTAAACATTAGGAAGAACTTCCTGACAGTAAGCGCTGTTTGACAGTGGAATTTGCTGCCAAGGAGTGTGATGGAGTCTCCTTCTTTGGAGGTCTTTAAGCAGAGGCTTGACACGCCTATGTCAGGAATGCTTTGATGGTGTTTCCTGCTTGGCAGGGGGTTGGACTGGATGGCCCTTGTGGTCTTTTCCAACTCTACGATTCTATGATTCTATTTCTATGATTCCATACAGCCTTTGTGCATTAAATTGTCTGTTATTTTCCACTTCCTTCCACATATTTAGCTGACCGAGAAGTCACAGAATAAAAGAGAGTAAATTAAATCATATAAAATGTCACTCGAAAATAATTTCAAAAGTGAACTCATGCACATATTTAGAGATGGGTTGTGACTTTATTTTGTGCTGTAGTGGGTTAAAGAGGGTTAGGTGTTTTAGCTAGACAAGTTTACCGAAATAGCAGATTATTTTTACCTGCACAGTATTCTGTTTCTCCGCAAGTGGAGAATTGGTGTGCTGCAGGTACCCGGAAGAGTCAGTCCATCACTCCTTCCAGGGCATCTGCATCATGCTGACCTCCCCACCACCCCACCACCCCACCCCACCCCCCGGAAGCCACAGCTACACCCATGCCGGGAGGTGAGGTAAGTGCCGCCACTTCTCCCCATCAGCTGCTCATCTCCCGGGATCTCTTTACCCAAGGGCATCTTGGGAAAGCATTGTGCCTCATATCCAACTTGGTCAATAATCAATCAACTTGGCTGGGAGTCCTGGAAGACCTGCTCCCCTGCCTTGCAGGTTCCTTTCCACCTGGCCTTGGAAGGCTGGACTGACTCCAGCTACAAAAGCTGACACTGCTGAACAGACTTTTGGCCTGTGGGCTTTTGCTGGTGGGCTTTTTTGCTGGTTTTTATCTTTATTTTAGATTTTATGATGATTTATGTGGACATTGTTTAATTTGGTTGTGTACTTTTCAATGTTTTATTTATTGTTTATTATTACTTTTGTTGTAATTATGTATTTTTTTCATGTTGTAAGCCACCATGAGCATGGTTTTAACTATGGAAAGGCAGAATACAAATAAAATTATGTGTGCTGTATGTACGTATGTATGTACGTACGTATGTATGCATGTATGTATGTAGTACCTCTTTTAAGACAGTTCAACATCATGATAGACAGAGAATAAATCTGGATCATATTCCATTCTTTCCTTGCTCACCAGTGCATGGAACAATAGAATCATGGAGTTCTCCTTCCACAAGGGCAGAACTTTAGGTAGACCATAAATTCTGGACCTGCTTCTAGCTAGCTTAGCTCTTTGGTTGAGGTCATCTTACTTAACATTACTTTCATACTTCCTTACTTCCTCCTTAACTTGTTCTCCAACCTCTTTCTTAGTCTCCTTACGGCATATATCTTTGAATTCCTTGACAGTTTTTAAATAGAAAAAGAAATTGTAAGCAAGTGCCCTTATCCTCACTCAGTTTTCTCTTGTGATGAACATCCACACACACAAACTTCCAACTCTCCCATCCAATTTTCAGTCAAGAGTATCCACAGATGCTCCCCTCACTTTTTCATGTCTCTGTTTCACAAATGGCACATAGTCATGTTAGCTCCAGAAATGGCAAGGAAAGCAGGAAGAGAGGTGAGCCTCATAGTTCTCTCACCTCCTATAAAGGAGAAACCCAAATTTGCCACTGAGCACATACATGCATTGCAGAGGGTTGGACTAGATGACCCTTGGGGTCCCTTCCAACTCTAATATTCTATGATGTGCTGCAGCTCGGATACAGACAAGTTCTTCTGTATTATTGTACATAGATACTGAAGTTTGAATACTAAACTTTGATTAGTGAACTGCCAACCCCACTGGAAGAAGACGATATTCAGCTCAGCTGGCTTCAAGTCCCCAAGCCCAGTTCAGCTGAAGAGACACCTGATCTTATCAGCTGAACTGAGGCCAGTGTAAGACCAAAAGTTGACAGGGCAGGATGGTGGGGAGGGGGCTAAGCCTGTTCTGCTCAGTCACATGACCTGGTAGTCCACCATTGAACACTATTTCAAAGGCTTGTTGGCCAAGCTTTAGGCAGAGTAGCAGCCCTGCAGCTGAATGGGGTTTGAATCTGTTTTACCCTTACACTGTTGTAGATTACACCAGCTTTCGTGCATGGGATTGCTCTTTGGGAGGACATAAACATTCACTCTTCTGTTAAGAGTGGTTCATAGGCAACACTCTGCAGAAGCCTTTTTTACTTAAACAGATGTTTGGTTTGCTGGACTGCTTCATTTTGTTTTGTGCTACTGCTTTGTGCTTTAATCTGTATCGGGATTCCATAATATGTGCTATATTCATATCTTTATGCTTCTTTATATCAACAGTAATTCATTTCTCATAGAAAGCTAGGTTCTGCCCTAGCTTTATCTCTTACCTGCTGTTTCTCCATGTGAGGTTATTTCTATATGACGGGTCTGGAACATGCGAGTCATATGAGTCAAAACATGTTCATCATGTCGGTGATAACCAGGCATTATTAAATCTTTCAGTTCCCAGGGGGTGCCACAGTTTAAATGCATGATACCCGGTCCCAGTGATGCTATTTCACCACAGCAAATAAAACAAATCCTAGCATTAGACAAACGCAGCCCATGTATGGTAGCGATGCTTTTTGTGACTGTACCACTCCCAATACGGGAGGTTAATAATAGTCAAGTGAAATACTATCTATTTACTGTGTCAAAAACCATCACCTAAAGTTATTAAATCTACATCTATCATTTGACATAATAGAAATAAAGTCATTGTAATAAAATGTTGTCAGAAGATCAATACCTTTGAAAATAAATGCCTTTGGCTCCTTGTAAGTGTTTACAGTACTTTCCAGTAAGGTATAATTTTCTTTCTAGAGTGACCAACAGTGGTCTGAAGTTAGAATTAAAGGAAACAGCAAATGCCAGTTCCCATTACTACTTGCAGAGTCCCTTCACGGATTCACTATTTGTTAGTTATGGAGATGTGTCCTGGATGTTATTTTGTTTGACCTACCACTTATTCCCCCCCCCCCAACTTTTTATTAGTACAAGCCCAGATATTTCTTTGCCATCTATTTTCTACTTCACCTTTCCCACCAGTAATTGTGGATAAGCAAAGAACTGAGAGATACAAATAGTCATGTAAAAACAGAGCCGATTACAGTATATTATTTAAAATTCTTGTTAATTTAAGCAGGTGATGTATTGCTACTTAGGTTTGAATAGGGAAATAAACTGGAACTTGCCTATCGCCTTAGAGTGACAGGAATTCAATATGGTATTTGCTGTATCATTGTTTCAGTCCTCCAACACTGGAGCAACAATCCAGGCTGCTGGTTTGCTGAGACTGCAGCTGTTCCCACTGGTCATTCTTGTTCAGAACAGCACCAGGTGACTGTGAAAACCTAGGCAGGCTTTTCCTATCCCAGCCAATGGAATTTGCATCAGTCCCAACTACCGTAACTTGTTCCGTTAGTTTCCATGGGTCTTTAGGACAGCTACTCGGAGCTGAAATGAGATGTCTATGCACAGAGAAAAAACAGGTAGCACTATTCCATCAAAAATAGTCTACTCCCATGGTACAATCTGAGAAAACAGTAATTCTTAACTGCAGCGCTAATAAACTGCCTAGTGGCTATGAAGATCATTTCTACAACATGGAGCAAAGCTTTTGTTTTTTTCTTTTTAAAAAGTGCAGCGCACAAAGCACATGAGCTGTAAAACTGTAATCACACCTGATTAGTTAGTTGAGTGCCAGCTATTTTACATGGTAACTACCATGCAATGGGAGAACAATTATGTGATTAGTTTTCCATTCTAAGCTAAAGAGTTACCAAGAGATTTAAAAGTGCAGTTTATGTGCTAATTGTTCTTGGAATTTTCAGCTAACTTCATATATCATCAGCAAATGATAGCAATCTCATTACCATCTCATTCTTCTGGGGTGATATGAATGATAGTTATCGTTATAAATGGTTTTGTTTCCTAAATTTGGCCTGCATGTTTTGTGCATTCTCATTTCACAAATTTCCTTTCTTGGCTTTAATCGGTGGGACACAGTGAAGAAAATGGTAAAAGCTGTAGTTTATCCACAGGGTTCATGCTCCCCTTAATACATGCTCTGAATGAGCCAGGAGTCACTTTCCCAATATGCCAATTGGATGTGGGGGGCAGGAACGACGACAACAACAATGTGATTGCATGAAATTAAGCATTTTGTGTATGGAGCAGGGCAAGGTCTCCAACTACCCTCAGGGGGGGGGGAGGCTGATGTTGGTCAGGAGCTGGCCTGTGCTGCGTTTACTTGTAAAGAGAGTTTCATGTGCTAAATAACTCTCCCTTGGTATCATCTTCACACTGCTTACAGATTTAAATACATTATTTACAGATTTAAATACATCATTACCATTGCCTAGATCATTTATGCATCTTCTCATTACAGGACTGCTGAAGGACAGGGATTTTATTGGGGTTTTGCTTCATGCATTGCCTGCCCCCAAGTTTCATATCCTCATTCCTAGGAAAACTAGATTAGAAATGGCTACCTGTTCAAACATGTAGATGCATTTCTGCATCTTTCATAACTTGATTACTGTATGCCTGATGATTTACAGCTCAAGGTGCCAATTGCCTCTGCTAAGAAGCATTGGGGTGGATTCAAGCTACATTACACACAGGTAGGCCTCATTGGAATAAGTGAGACTGGAATTAATGACTCAATTTCAGATACTTCTAGGCCACTTTTTAGTGTCAAACCCCTAAATAGCAGCTTCCAACGTAAGAAGCTAGTCTCGACCAGGAATGAGGGGGAAATTCAATACAGTTAGCATTAAAAGGTGCTTCTATCAAAACTGCTCTTTCTGGAACAATATGAAAGCTGAAACACAACCATCCTTTGCAGTTCCCATTTGCCCAAAGTTTGTAATCCAGTTCTCAAGTCAGCCCATATTTCTGAAACATTGCACATATTAGTGGAAACAATATTCAAAAAAATCATTATATTAGGGGAAATGGTTTGCAAAAATGTGTACATTAGTCAAAATTGCCTACAAATATGTGTTTGTTAGGATAAATTCACACTAAAATGCTGCTGAATTTTCATGAGAATTCTTTGTTTTTAACTGTTTTTTTTAAGTTTAAAAAAACAAAAATTAGAAACATACACATTACAGTGGACGCTCGGGTTGCGAACGTGGTCCATGTGGGAGGCACATTTGCAACCCGCAGCGTTCGCAGCCAGCAGCGCCACATCTGTGCACACATGGGTCACGATTCAGCATCACGATGTGAGCATCTGTGCACACATGGGTCACGATTTAATGTTTGTGCGTGAGTTTCAAAACCCAGAAGTAACCCGTTCCTGAACTTCTGGATTTGGCGCGGTGCACAACCCAAAAACACACAACCTGAAGTGTCTGTAACCTGAGGTATGACTGTAGGTATAAAAAAGAAAAAATAGTGAAAATATAGATTTGACAATACTGAACACACACACACACACACAATAAATATAATTATAAAGAAAAAACCCATTAAAAGAAAATATATATAAAATGATATACAGGTGGTACCTTACACCAACTAAGCTACATAAAATGTACAAGTCAGGAGATACGAAATGCTGGAAATGCAAGTCTAAGGAAGGGAACTTTATACACATGTGGTGGTCCTGTGAAAAACTCAAGAAATATTGGGAGGATATATACAGTGAGATCAAAAAAATCTTCAAATATACAATAAAAAAGAAGCCGGAGGCATTCCTGTTGGGAATGGTGGGAAAATATGTTGAGAAAGATGACGTGAAATGGTTCCTCTATGCAACTACAGGAACGAGGGTAATTTTAGCTCAGGTTTGGAAACAAGAGCTAATTCTGTCAGTGGAAGACTGGCGAAAGAAAATTGTGGAATACATGGAAATTGCAAAACTAACATCGAGAATAAGACAGCAAGGCAGTGGGGTGTACATGAAAGAATGGGGAAAATCTATAACATAACAAGATAGTAGAATTAAAATAACATCTTTAATAAGAAATTACTCGCAGAAGGAAATGAATCCACAACAAAAAATTAGAAATCTTTATTGGATATACAGATAGAAAATACAAATACAATGTATAACAAACAAACAAGCAAATAAATAAAAAATGGGGCTTAAGTAAGAAGATATAAGTATATAAGTAATAATATAAAAGTTTAATAATGATATGAAGAAAGTCGAAAATGGACCGAAACTATAAGGAATGTTATACCGCGCAACCAGACATATGAATTTAAAAATAGCAGAAGAAAGTAGTGTGGAAGTCGAATTTGTAATTTTAAGTTCTAAGTTTAAGTCTTTAATGTTAAGTTGAATTTCTAATTTGAGAATCAAGACTAGAAGACAATGATATGGACAAATGTAAAAGTTAAATTGTAAATACAGCAAATGTCATGAGACTAAATATTTGACTATATAATATGCTTTATGTGAAAATTAATAAAAATAATGGGGGGGGAATAATTCTAAAGAAAAACCCCGATGAAAGAGCATTAGCATCTAAGGGGGAAAACAGACAAACAAAGTAAGTTATGGGTGAGGAAAACAAGTGGGGGAAATGCTGATTAAAGCTATTCTGGATGAATTCATTCTTTGCAGGGTCTATATTGAGATAGGGGCACTTATTAAGATGTGCCCTAAAGGTGCTGCCATTTCCCACAGAATCCTTGGACTCTTGTGTTCCCTGCAGCACACACAGTTTTTCTATGACTGATACGTACAACATTTTTGAGCAACCTACTGCTTCTTGACTGTGAGTCCTGGAAGACCTGTCCCCTGCATTGCGCACCTTTTCCTACCTGGCCTGGGAGGGCGGGGCCCTGACTGACTGCAGCCACAAAAGCTGAAGATGCTGAACAGACTCCTTCCTTCCTTCCTTCCTTCCTTCCTTCCTTCCTTCCTTCCTTCCTTCCTTCCTTCCTTCCTTCCTGTTCTGTCTCATCTTTTCCTTATTCCTATTTAGATTAGTTTGGTTTTTATTTTATTGTATGTTGAAAAAGAACAACAACTAAATTTAAGATTGGAAAACTAAGATTTAAGATTGGAAAACTAAGAAATGGAGAAAAATGAAAATGACAGATCCTTCCAACCTTAGTCATGGCTCACTTTTCAGGCTGATTTCTTAAAGCCATACAGTATTGGTATGATATAAATTTTTCGTGTTGATTATTCTGTAGTGACTCATTCACAAATGTATAAGAACCCAGTAGAGTGATGAAAGTGGAAGTCTTTCATTGTAAATTGTATTTGGAACTTTCTGTGATAAAATTTTCATGGTTAAATAAGAGACCATTTTTGTGGGTTACCTTAAGGATAGAACGGTGGTTTGCTTCTTTGTGGGGAAGAAAGGCCAGTGTCATTCTCTTTCATAGTACTGGAAGTTGCCTGCTTTTTGTGTGTGGGGGGGGGGAGCTTGTTCCCCCATTTAATTCTCAGCTTAGCATTTTGATTGTCCTGTTGCTATACAGGGAAACACTTTTCCTGGTTTTTATAAATAGCACAACATTGCTCTTATCTGTCAATATGGAAATGATTCCAGTACAGTAAACACCACTTGTAACATGCTGCCCTGCGTTCAATTTTTTTTTACCCACTCTACTCTATATTAAAATTGTTGTCATTAACTATTTCATTAGTAAATGTTCAGTACTTATTCATGAATATTGTTGGCAAAATGGGGAAATAACTCATGCAGAATAAGAGATGTAAGAGAGGCAAAGCATTTATTTTCAGAGAGTACTTTACTGCTTTTTAAATGCTCACCGCACAATGCAAGGTGGGCACGATTTCCAACAGGCAATTCTTTTAGCCACAGAAAAGCAAAATAATGGAACAGATTTAGCAATGAGCAGAAATGCACTGAATATTCTCCCATTTCAATATTTGTCATAGAATCATAGAACTGTAGAGTTGGAAGTGAGTTGGAAGCTTCAGGTAGTACAAATTGAAACAGTTTCTCTCCCATTCCTAGATGAGGGCTTCTTCTTCTTCTTCTTCTTCTTCTTCTTCTTCTTCTTCTTCTTCTTCTTCTTCTTCTTCTTCTTCTTCTTCTTCCTCTTCATTTTTAGATGCCCATTGTCCTGTGGTCCCCCCCCCCAAACAGCAAAGCCCCATGCCATGTTGCTGTTCCAACCTGCTGTTCCAACCTTCCCCAGTTTCCAAAGAGGCTTGCAGCAGCTAAAAACTGCATTTGAGGGGAAATGGACATGCCAATCTTCCTTAAACCTGCCAAGCAAGTTAATAAATACTTTGAAAGCGGTCAGTGCTAACATAGTAACTCATGATTAATTTTAGATAGATCAAGCCAGGAAAAACAACACATCAAGCAAAAGGGTTGAAACTAGTTGCATTTTACTAGCTGTGTGTTTTTGTGGGGAAATGTTCAAACACATAACGTCCCACTTGAAGTCTGAAGTGCTGCAATCCAGGAAACATTTTGCCAAGTCCACTTGCCCCTTATTTGGGCAGGGGGCATTGTGGCCTGGATATGTCCCCTGTCATTACTGGTTACTGAGAAACCACATTGGGAGGGGAGAGGGAGAGGGAGAGGGAGAGGGAGAGGGAGAGGGAGAGGGAGAGGGAGAGAGAGAGAGAGAGAGAGAGAGAGAGAGAGAGAGAGAGAGAGAGAGAGAGAGAGAGAGAGAGAGCAGTCTAGTTTGGACATTTGTACTTTGGTGTGCTCTGTCATGTCCTCTATTAGAAGGACATCACCCCCCAAATTGTGATTAGCAGATGTTCAAGGTTTCATGTACAAGGTTTTAGAAGGAGGGGAGGAGGAAGAGGAGGAGAAATACTTTTCATAGGGACTGTTGCAAAGCCAAGCGGGACCTGAGAAGTATCCAATTAGTGCTCATTTGTATTCAACAGATGTGAAGCAACCATTCTTATGCTAATAAGCTGCCTTGTTGTTAAGCAACAATATTATCCTGTTGTTCCTTGGTAAGATAGTACCTACACAACATATGGTTATTAGGGGTTTTGATGTTCCCCTTCCTATGGAACTTTATCCAACTCCTGCACTAGATCCCTTTCCATGATTTCAGCCTGAGGATGAGGACAAGCTGCTTAGAGAAGGGTGTCTGCCACATGCCCCCTTTGACCCTTGTCCATCTTGGCTTTGTAGGGCTAGCTGAAGACGGTAGACCAGTTAGGTCCAGGGACTGACCCTAACCAGGGAATGAAGCACTGGTAGTCATTTTAGTTTAAATATAATTGCAGTGCATGTTTGTTTGTCTCTCAAGATTCCCATTAGCCCCAAAGGCTCAAAAATCAGCTGAAAGGAACGGGGGGGGGGATCAATAATAAAGTTCTTCAAAGTAAGGATTTTATTACTTTATTGCAAGCGTTGTCAGATTCTTTTATTTGCTGCATACATACATTTATTTGTATGCCACATTCCCCAGTTCAATCCATGCTCACGACAGCTTACAAACATGAAATAAAACATAACTGTAACATGACAAAAGTTGTAACGAACAATAAACAAAATACCAAGAAATACACAACCAAACTGAACAATTTCCAATAAAACCAACAGCAACAACTCCCCCAATAGAACCCCTGGAACAAAACCGCAGACCAAGTCACTGTTTCTTTGTGTTATTTATTTATTACCTTTATACCCCGCTATTTTCTTCAAGGAGCTCAAGGTGGCTTAGATGGTTCACCCCTCCTCATTTAATCCCCAGAACAACCCTGTCAGGTAGGTTAGGCTGAGAGGAGATTTGAACCCTGGTCTCCCCGTTCCTAGTCCAACACACTAACCATTGTACCATGCAGCACTCTTGGCTTCCATTGGTTGAGTCAGTCAGGAAACCCCCCCCCCCCTCCCAGGCCAGCTGGAAAAAGCCTGCAAGGTCAACACAATGAATGAATGAATGATCGGGAGCAGGTCTTCCAGGACTGACCTGCTTGCTGGGAGCCTGAAGGGCCCTGCCCCGCTTCTCTCCACCTGGCTTGGGGTGGCACCTGACAGGTTCCATAAAGGAGTGTGCCTGCTGTGCAGAGAGGGCTCCTTTTTGTTTTTCTTTTGTTTTTTAAATTGCTTTTATTTTTTTAATCTATGTCATTTTAAATTATGTTTGATATTAATGATGTATTCTTAGTTTTCGATTTTATTATTTATGTGGCAATTGTTTTCCATTTGGTTGTGTACTTTTTGATGTGTTTTATTTATTGTTTATGACTTTTGTTATGTTGGTAATTATGTAAATCTTGTCATGTTGTAAGACGCCTTGAGCATTGTTTTAACTATGGAAAGGTGGCATACAAATAAAACGATGAATGAATGAATGAATTACTCGCAGCCAAGATGGTCTGCTATTCCAGTTGAAAAATATCTTAACATTTGCAACCCATAAACCCTAAAGGAAGGTGTGTGGGGGAGAGCCAATAAGTCCGCCCTCCCCCCGCAAATTGGTAATCTTTTTCAAGAATTGTCAGCCTTACAAGAGACAGAGTATATTTAATAACTAAGAATGTCACCATACCCCTGGAAAAAGCTACGAATTATGTTCTCAATACTCAGCTTGAAAATCAGGTACACATTAGCCAATCATTTCTTTGACGGCCTGAGATCTTATACCCAACATCTATAGAATAGACGGAACTGTATGATTGGTAGGTGACATTTCCATCCTGAGATGCTGAATTGTGTGTGAGTGTGTGAATGACATCTATGGATGCGACCTCAAAATTACCTTTAAGTGAAAGGCAATTCATGAGGTTGTACTGTCTTCAGTAGCTATGATGGACAGGATTTTAAAATTATGAAGAAGAAACTGAAACTGTAGAAAGTAACTCTGCCAATCAGCAATTTTCCAGCAATTTTAAATAACATAAATTATTCTTTCTCTCTTAAGACTTCACAGTACAGTGGACACTCGGGTTGCAAATGTGATCCGTGTGGGATGCACGTTCGCAACCTGCGTCTGCGCATGCGCAAAGCACGATTTAGTGCTTCTGCTCATGCGCGCGCACCGAACCCTGAAGTAACCCATTCTGGTACTTCCGGGTCCGGCACAGAGCACAACCCGAAAGGACATAACCCGCAGCAGATGTAACATGAAGTATGAGTGTATGAAGAACCAGGGTGACTTCATAGCTTAACATTTCAGGGGGGGGGGACATGTAAAGAACTTGTGCCAATGGATAATATAGAAGAGTGTGCTCCCTCATTCAGGCTGAGAGGGCACTGTGCTTTTAAAGCACATTCAAAGAATTCTGGGCACTGTAGTTTATCCCACACAGAGTTATAATTCCCAGCAACCGTTAGCAAACTACAGAGCCCAGAATTCTTTGGGGAAAAGAATGCCATCTGAATGTGCTTTAAAGATATCCTGTGCACACAGACTCAGTCATGCATTGCAGCTCCATTTCATGAATGATTGGAGTCAGTTCCACTTTCATGGTCATTTGAAGACTGCATTATTGTGTACACCTGAATTAGTGAATGAAGCATCATAGACCAGACTTTTGTATCCCCTCAAACACAATGCTGTCTGTTTCTTTATTCCAATTAGTCATAAAGTTTATAATCAGTGCTTTTTTTCTGGGGGGACACAGGCGTACACATACCCCTAAACAATTTGTCAATCTAAGTTTGGCCTCATTGAGAGGCAGCATTTCAATATGAGTAGGAAAATGAGAGTACCCCTAAACATTTTTTTTAGAAAAAAGCACTGTTTATAATAATGTGTAAACTACTCTATGACATACACCAAAGACAACCTGTTGCTCAAGAAAGGAACTGTCAGCCTCTTGCTCAAAAGCTATTATATTTCACCCATCATATCCACTGATTAAGACCTTTCAAACTAAAATCTGCCATAAGCATTATTGAATTCTGGGCTCTGCAGTGTGTCCCCATAAGAAACAATCCAAAATTAACAGTTGGGCAATGCCTTTTTCAGGCAACTCAGCATATCACAGAATATTGTGCAAGCTTTTGCATTCTCCAGAACTCTTCAATAGGTTTAAATGATGAAAAGCCAAACAAATGGGGCAGCGGAGGGTGGGGGAGCCAGTTACTGGTAAAATCATGGAGTCTGTGTTCAGTCCCAGTCTCCAGAGGGAATGTGGGAGGAGGCTGCAGACCTTCAACCTCTGTTAGGTGATATGTGGGTTTCAGGTTGAACATGCCACAAACACATCTTGATACTCGCCTGAGAAGAGCCGGTAGCCTAGACCACTCATTCCATAGGGCAGACAGATGGGCTCATGCAATGTCAGAAGGGGCAGCAATGAAATAGAAAGCACAAAGAGTTACATTACCCAAACGTCAGAAACGCAACCATGTCACTATCAGAGACTCTCCAAGAATACAAACTCCAAGTCACTGAAAGTGCTGAAGGATGTGGGGAGGAAAGTGAGTCATTCTCCTTTTTATTTGTTCTTTTTTGTCACTAGTTAAATTACTTTCGGATAGTAAAACACATCTCTGGATACAATCTCTTATATTGGCAAACTTCAAGTAATAACCAAATGAAACACATTGTTCAAAATCAATACTGCATTTTCTACAGCTTTCGAGCACATGATGAAATGCTCAATGGAATATGCGCATGCAATTGTTGCACCACATTAAGCTTTCATGTTTTATTTAACAAAGAAAGGGAGAGACCTTGTCAAAGGTGTAAAGTGTGTTTCAAGAGAACCTGCAAATATTTTTATTCAAAAGTCTCTTTAGTATAGAATGTGTGTTAGATAGACAAGTGAAATCCTAGTGTGTCATGCCAGACCCTCTAAGGCTACAATTAGAATGATGCCAGGAACAAAAAATTTCTCCAGCATTAGTTAATTATGGATCATGTAAGTGGGAATTCCCTGTTGCAGAGAATGGAATGGGCACAATTGCTCTTAACAACCAGAAAACACACACATCTTGTTGTCAATTAAACCATTCATTTTAAGAACTCTGTTGCACTCCTTGCCTATGGCCTCCATATCAGTATATCAGGATGAGGGGGATCAGTATATCAGGATGAGGAATGACTGCTGGAAAGAGAGCAGAGAGTTGTGGCAGCACAACCTGTGGCAGCACAACCAAACACCTTCAGCTGCAACAAAACATGTCTCTCCCGTATTGGTCTCTACAACCACAGCAGGTACTCTAACTCTACAACAGTTTGACTTCACCCCTGAATGTGCACTCCTCCTACATTGTCTCCCAAGACAGATGGATGTCAACAACAAAGCCTAGATGAGGATTTCCCCCAGGCAAAGTGACCTCTTACTTCTTTTACAAGACCCAAACTGTCAAGATTATTGTTATGAATAACCCAAAAGAGGGAGCTGGCTTCTGTTTGACTCACCAGTTTTTGGCCTTGGGCTTCTAGCTTGTCTGCCATGCTCTTTAATATCTATGTGAAAGCATCCAGAAGTTTGGACAGCATTGTCATCAGTATGCAAATGAGGACAATGTCTCTTCTTTTTACCTACAAACCCCAGGGAGGTGCCTGGAGTTGTGTTTGGGTGAGGGCAAACAAGCACATTAGGTTAAGACAAGGTAGTGTGGGTTGGGAAGGTGACTGATGGGGGCAGAGATGCGTGAGTGTGTGAATAACATCTATGGATGCGACCTCAAAAGGACACTTTAAGTGAAAGGTAATTCATGATGTTGTACTGTCTTCAGTAGCTATGATAGACAGGATTTTAAAATTATGAAGAAAGAACTGAAACTGTAGACAGTAACTCTGCCAATCAGCAATTTTTCAGCAATTTTAAATAACATAAATTTCTCTCTTAAGACTTCACAGTATAACCAGGATGACTTCATAGCTTCACATTTCAGGAGGGGAGACATGTGACTGATGGGGCAGAGATGCCAGTCATGATTAAAGTTGTGGTCCCCATGATAAGCAAAGTTTGCAGCTTGGATTTGATGCTATCTGTTCATGGGTTGGTATGCCAGCTGAGACGCTACCTAGATTGGTCGGAACAGTCTTCAACAGTCCTTGTCTTGGCCAAAGTTGACTATCCTAATGCACTCTGTATGGGGCTGCCTTTACAGATCGCTCACAAATTCCGACTGATGCAAAATACACGTGCCTGAATGTCCGTGGGGGGGCAGCAGGTTTGAATGAATCACACCCATTTTGTTCCAACTGGGTACCAGTGCATTTCCAGGCACAATTTAAGGAGCTGCTATTAACCTTTGGCTAAATGTTTTGGGCCTGGGTTATTTAAATGACCACCTTGGCCTTTATAAATATTCCTGTATATGAAGATCATCTATAGAGGTCTGTCTTGAGCACTTGCCAGTAAGGTCAATTAGGGTGACAAGCAGAAGGGACAGGGCCTTCTCAGTGGTTGCCCCACAGTTATGGTATTCCCTTCCTATGACAATACACTTGGCCCTTTCAGTGCAGACCTTTGAGGACTCATTTGTTCCAGACTGCCTATGAGCTTCCTTACAATGCTGTATTCTTATACTTTGACCATTCCTTCTTAATAAATATCCTCTCATTTTGTGAGAGCTATGCCCTAAACCTGAGATGGAGAACTATTTTCAATGTGAGGGCAATGTGTCCTCATGGTCAACCTTGGAGGAAGTTGGATAACATTCAGCCCCTAGGCCTGAGGATCCCTCCACTACTTGAAAATTCATGAAAACTCCATCCTATTGGAGCAACTCAGCCAGCAACTTCAAAGGCTTCATTATTACAAAAATATTTAGAAGGCAAAAGTATAGACCTGTCTTACCGTTTCGGCTTTTCAAATGTGCAGCTTCAAAGCATCTTGAAAGTAATAGCAGTTTTCTAATTCAGCTGGCATCAGAAAATTGCTCTGTCTTTGTCCTATTGAGAATAATCTAAATGAGAAATCCATATATTGCCGTTCACACCCAAACACGTTTCTGTTATTAGATCCTGTCCATGACACAGTATTAATGTGATCAATAGAGATGCATGCAAAGATTGCATTGATTCAATATTTGTTTGAAGTTCCATGTCACTGTAAAAAAGCAAATAAACAAAACCTCTTTTTTTAAAAAAAAAACTTTCAAGAGCAGGTAGGTAGCCGTGTTGGTCTGAGTCGAAGCAAAATAAAAAAATTCATTCAGTAGCACCTTAAAGACCAACTAAGTTATTATTTTGGTATGAGCTTTCGTGTGCATGCACACTTCTTCAGATACACTTGAAACAGAAGTCAGTCCCTTATGTATATACAGAGGGTGGGGGTGGGGGTGGGGGGGAATGGGCTGATGGGAGTGGTAAACCTGTAGATGGCTGTTAACGACTGATGATGACTGCAATTGGTCCTGCAGGGGGGAAAGCAAGGGCTGAGGCCCTAAAGAAAGCTTGATCATGCATAATGAGATAAGAACCCAATGTCTTTGTTCATCCCAGGTGGCTCCATGGTTTTAAGCTTGGTAATGAGTTCCAATTCAGCAACTTCTCTTTCCAGTCTGTTCCTGAAATTTTTCTGTAATAAAACAGCTGCTTTGAGATCTTGTATAGATTGTCCTGGGAGATTGAAGTGTTCTCCTACTGGTTTCTCTGTCTTGTGGTTCCTGATGTCAGATTTATGTCCATTTATGTCCATTTCAAGAGCAGTTTTCTCAACTGAGCAATATATGGTTAACATGTGGTACAATTATATTCCTATTGAAATTTTATATGCATACTTTTCCATGCATATAAATCTCTCCTTCTTTGGAGGTCTTTAAGCAGAGGCTTGACAGGCATATGTCAAGAATGCTTTGATGGTGTTTCCTGCTCGGCAGGGGGTTGGACTGGATGGCCCTTGTGGTCTCTTCCAACTCTATGATTCTATGATTAGATTTTTGTATTTGGCGGAACATAAATTACACGATTGCCTATGATCCTTTTGTTGAATTATTCCACAACCCTTAACAAAAAATATGTAGCTGTAATGGCACAAAGTTACCAACATAATCAGTACAACTTGCACGAGGAAAACCCATTTTGCCATTAAAAATGCAGCTTACAGTCCTTTTGAAACTAAGGATGCTTAAGAAACTCAGCCTTTCTGAATTCCAATATGAATTTTTCTTATTTGCAGCTCCTGGACTAATTTGTGAATGGAATGTGGTTTCCTACATGTAAATGTCCCAGATAATCAATGTCATCTAAACGTATCTGGAGGAGGAATTTTGAGGATTTTTATCTTTATGAATTCTGAAACAAAATGACCTGGTCTGTACTATGGCTGTGAGGCACCCCCTCCCGCCCGCCCCGATTCACCTGAGGACTTGCTTCAGCCCTGTTAGGGCTCTATTTGGGGGGGCATATGCTTGGGATTGCTTTGAGGGTGGGCTTGCCTGGGACCCCAAATCTGAAGCAGTTTTTGGAAAATAGACTTTTCAGTCATCCTGCTGATTTTCATTGTGATGCTAAGGAGTCTCAAAGCAGCTAACAATCTCCTTTCCCTTCCTCTCCCACAACAAACACTCTGTGAGGTGAGGGGGGCTGAGAGACTTCAGAGAAGTGTGACTAGCCCAAGGTCACCCAGCAGCTGCATGTGGAGGAGCAGAGACACGAACCCGGTTCCCCAGATTACGAGTCTACCGCTCTTAACCACTACACAGAGTGATGGAGGAGGGGGGCAGGGACTTTCACTACATTGCTTTTCACTGCTGTCGATCGAGATGGACTGGTATAAAGCATAGCTGCCAAGTTTTCCCTTTTCTCGTGAGGAAGCCTATTCAGCATAAGGGAAAATCCCTTTAAAAAAGGGATAACTTGGCAGCTATGGTATACAGTAGGTATACATTTGGTGCCCTGGTGCCCCCCTCCTCTCGTACCCCCTGGTCCTCACATAATGTCATTATTAGTGACCCGGACACTTTCGCTAACGGATGGACTGGCATCTGCGTTAGCCTTTGCCTCTAACTCCACATTTGAAGGAAGAGTGCTCTCTATGTCTCTGAAGAGAACCTCAGGAACCTCAGAGGAATTGGGGCCATGGGGCGATGGGAGGCTGTGTACAGCCCTAACGTTTACCTTTCCCCCAGGTAGATAATTATAGGCAACCTATGAGAAGTGCATAGGAGAACAAAGATAAGTGATTTATTCTGTTGCTATTGGTTATGGTTGTGTACACTGATTTGTACCACATAGAAGGAACTAGATGATATCTCTGAATTTATAATTAAAGTGTTAATTAATTGCAGCTGCTGTACTTTAATATAGTGAATATAATTAACCAAGCTGGGAAAAACAAATTACCTAAATTATTAATGCCAGGGGCTGAAAGTTTTCCATTTCTCCCCTCTCCAAATGATTCTGTATCATTTAGTGACATGTATCACTATTATATTGGGGTTTCAGTATGACTTTGAGAATTGCGTCTTCCTTCTATCTGCATAATGTCTGAACTAGGGATGTTGGAGAATTCTAATGGGTGTGGAAATGGGTGTGGAATTTCATAGAATTGTAGAGTTGGAAGGGACCTTGAGGGTCCATCTAGTCCAGGGTTTTCCAAACTAAGGCCCGGGGGCCAGGTGCGGCCCAATCGCCTTCTAAATCCGGCCCGCGGATGCCCAGGAATCAGCATGTTTTTACATGAGTAGAATGTGTCCTTTTATTTAAAATGCATCTCTGGGTTATTTGTGGGGCCTGCCTGGTGTTTTTACATGAGTAGAATGTGTCATTTTATTTAAAATGCATCTCTGGGTTATTTGTGGGGCATAGGAATTTGTTCATTTCCCCCCCCAAAAAATATAGTCCGGCCCCCCACAAGGTCTGAGGGACAGTGGACCGGCCCCCTGCTGAAAAAGTTTGCTGACCCCTGATCTAGTCCAACCCTCTGCAATGCAGGGATCTCAACTAAAGCATCCGTTCCACGGTGTGTGAATTCACTCGTTGTCAGGGTCAGATTTACGTCATGTGAATGTAAATTGCATTTGTGTGTTCAGACCCAGAGACCTCCCCCCTAAATAAATTCACACTTGACTGAAATTTTGGTTCGGTTTTTGGCAGAATTTAGGCCACAACTTTATTGATGAGCAAGTGAGTGGTTGCATAGGCTCTGGTTCGACTAGCTCCCTGTACCGTTGCAGGTAGAGCTGACCCAGGGCACCAGCATAGGTCATCCTAGGGTGAACACTTGGAATGGTGGAAAGTCAGGGACATGCTATGTCCACCACCCAGATGTCCCCCAGGACTCAGGCACGGGCACAACCCCCTCACAAGGTTTGACCAAACCATTGAGTCCCTGGATTCCTTTAACAAAATAACCCTTCACATAGGGATGGCGAGACCGTTCTTCCATCCCTACCACCTGAACCAGAGCTTATCTGCAACCTTACAAGTTGTGAGAATTTGCTCCATGGCAGGCGAAACCCAAATGGCACCAGCCAATCAGCCAAGTGGGGAAATTCCTGCTGTGCCCCTGTCCCAACGACAGACGACACACGACGGCATAGCAAGGTCAAGCGCAAAAAAGCCCTAAAAGTAGGGAAACGTGGGCGGGTGTTCCGATGCACAAACCGAAAGAGGAAGCTCTGGGCCATGTGCATGGGTGAGTATATATAGGTCCCTCGGTCCGTTTGGACTGCACCCCATTGGCCAGATTGAACCCAACATTGAGGGACCTACCAATCGGGTGTTGTGGCTAACCAATCTTACCAATCTACAACACAGGTGGTCGGTCTCCAGGTCTCACCGCAACACACTCCCTCTTTGAGGGAGGACCCGATTTGTTTCCACAGGATTCCCCCCCCCCCAAAAAAAGCTGCAAATATTACATAATAATGCAGGGCCGGCTCACCCATTGACTCTAGTGGCGCAATGCACCACGGCGCCTGGGTGATCAGGGGGCGCTGAGGGACGCCCCAGCAAGTGGGGGAGCTTTGCGGCGGCCTACCTTTTCCCTTCACCAGCCGCACCGTGAGAGCAGGGAGGGAAGCGAGCAGAACAGGGGCACTAGGACCCTGTTCCACTCTGCAGCGCCAGGGTCATCCCTCACCCCAGCGCTGTGTTTCATTGGTAGAGGTGACGCCACATGGCAGCACCTCTACCAATGAAACACAGCGCCCTATTGGCGGGAAGGAACCTGGTGTGGCCCAGCCTGCCCAGGCACCCCGCTCCACTGGGAGAAGGGAGGAAGGCCGCACGGAGCAGCGGCGCCCCCTCCCCCACTCAATCTGGCGGCATCGGCCAAGCAGGCGGCCTCTGGCACAGCGCAGCCCTGCTGTGAGGTGCGGGGGCCGCCGTGAGGCTCCCGCTGCCCGGCACACCAGGTAAGAGTTTTCCTTTTTTTTCAAAGAGTGGGGGGGCGCCCAAGGGATCCCTGTACCAGGGTGCCCAATGACCTTAAGACGGCCCTGTAATAATGTTAACCCTTGAGAGGAGGAGACTCGGGCAGCTGTGGGGAGGTGGGGACTTTCAGTCTCGGCAGCTACTTCATGTGCTCATGAGGCCGCACACTCCTGTGCAGATTCTGCTTTTGCTAGTAAGGAGTTAACTCCGACCTGCATAGTGTGATTTAATGCTGGCTCACTCCTTCTCAGTAGGCACGTTTAGGACTGTCACTGTGCAACTAAGTCATTATAATGCCCCCTTTGTTTGGAATAATTAATATCCAATACTTCTTTATAGATGGAGAAAGTTTTTGAGCACAGTGTTAGCTGCACATGTTTGTTTCAAGGAGTGAAAGAAATAATTGCAGTTATTTGCTTACGTCACAGGGCTCATGTGGTTAGAAGAACTTTGGACACTGTGTCTATGGCAGTATAAAGAATGAATAATCTTAAGGCTTTATTATAATAAATAACATTAAACCCTTAAATCTTATTAAGACTGTTAAAGGTTTAATGGTGCCATCCTATTTAATGCTTCCATCCTATATTTACATATCTGGGAATAAGCCCCATTGAATTTGGTTGCACTTCTGAGACAATCACTTCCGCGCCTGCGGCGGAGGTGGTGTTGTGGGCAGGCCCAACCAAACTCTCACGATGGGGGCTGAGAGCTCAGTCCCTTCGCGATTGGCCGTTCCCGCCTCCATCAACCCCAGGCTGACCAATGAGGTCGGCTGGGGGGCAGGGCTTGTCTCCTTCAAAACAGCCCGGAGGCGGGAACTCGGCCTCTTTGCCCCTGCTTGCCAGCGCAATCGGTTCACCCACCCACCCACCCACCCTTTAGGCTAGGCTGATGCTGCTATGGACTTCGGTTGGTTGCCTGGTTGGCCAGGGGCCAGGTAGGACTTTTCCCACTTGGGCTAGCCAAGATTGTTTTTCCACCTACCTTGTAGCAATCCGTCACAACTTTTGGTTTGGTGGTAGGCATTGGAAATTTGCATAAAAAGAAGAGGGGGGCAGGTTACGTCATCACCTGCTCAGCAAATGAAGTATTCTGTTAAAGGTTTCCAGGGGCGGAGCTTTGTCCTGAACCTGGAGAGGTCAGGGCCATAAGGCATGCCCCAACGGTGGTCACAGGAGGAGTTCCAGTAGATGTACATCTCAGGGCTCCTTTCTGGTGGTTAATTTCTCCCAGACTCCAACACACGGGTTGGTGTCAGATATAGTCGGTTAGGTACAAATGCCTAAGTCAATACTGCTCAACATCCATAACCAATAAAGTTGTGGCCTTATTTGCCCACTTAAAATCTATCATTTGTGTCTTGTGTCTTATTCTCATGGGGAGGGAGGGACATTGCCACAAAAGACATTTTTAGGCACTCTGTGCAATGAATATATTAAAAACAACTGTGAGAAGTTTGCTCATTTCTCCTTCTTCCATTCTGAGCAACAGGTGGGGTACTGCCACACCCTCTCTTTATCCCCGTGAGGTGATGAGGTGCATCTGCCATTGAGGCCCAATCCTGTTCCTTCTCATATTGCGTGCTTAGGTCCAATCTTTTCTCTCAACCCCTTCAAAGGTCCACCTTTGTCTCACACCTCTCTTGGTGTCAAATAAGAAGTCAATGGAGAGAGACTAAATAAAACTGACAAGTACAAAATAAAACAAACTCATAAGACCTGGAACTATTTTAAGGAAAATGGGAATCATCATATTGACTGTGACTAGTAAGAGAACAACCAACAGTTAAACCAGTCTTCGCAAACCAGGTTTTCTCCAGGCATATTGAACTATGATTCCCAGGCAACACGGATGCCATGTGATGGCTCCAGTTAGACAGATTCGAAATACAAACAGCAGCAAGAATAAATCAAAATGGGGTGTGTGTGTGTGAAGGAAAGTGTAGTTAGAAAGGAACTGGGTGTATGAAGATTGGAATGAGGTAAAGAAAACTGGTACCAGTTAGTGGGGCTGCATAGATGATCTGGCCAAATCAGCTTTCTATGTTTTTTCTAAGATTTTTAATTACAGTGGTACCTCGACTTACGAATAACTCGACTTACGAATGTTTCTACTTACGAACAGAGCTCCGTCTGCCATCTTGGATGCGGTTTAGATAGGATTTTTTCGGCTTACGAATTATTTCTCCCACTGCATTCCTATGGGATTCGACTTGCAATTTTTTTCGACTTACGAATGTGCCTTCGGAACGCATTAAATTCGTAAGTAGAGGTACCACTGTAATTCATTGGTCAATCAATTAATCAATCAATCACAGTTTAATTACAATTGCTGTGGCCTGTTGTTTTGCATGTCATTAGAACTTCTGGCAAGGGAAAAAGGAGAAACATACTAAAACTTTACAATTTGTCTCTGCTCTTTTGGAATACATACTTCCAGAGCTTGGATGAGTTCTAAGTACAAAGACTTCAGGCTGTGTGGGACATCTCATTAAGCCTATTATCTTTTGCATATTTTTTTGCAAAGCCTGCAAGTTAATTTTTCCCTTAGCAAATATGTTTTCCCCTATTTATTTACTCAGTATATTATAAGCTCACCTAAAGGCTCGAGAAATGCAGTGCATTTGAATTTCACTGTGGAAATTCAGAATGTTGATGAGATTTGTTGATTCTGATTTGCAATTTGACACTTATTATTCATTAGCAAATTATTTTAAAGGGGGCAATGGTATATGGATATTATTGGAAGTTTGTAAACATAATGCCATGACACATACACACTCAAACCAGTTTGGAAAATAATTTGTGAGTACAATAATTTGTACTCACAACAACAAAAACAACATGAAAAACCAACTGTTGCCCCAGTCCCAGGATAAGAAGCTTAGTATGCAGAGGATCTTCGCTTCTGCCTGCTCAACCAGGCTCAGTGACCAGGCTCAGTGACAACATTTATAATTCAACCCCGGCTCAGCTGAAAATATGCCACCGTAACTTACTCAGATAGCTGAGTCAAAGTCGGCACAAGTCTCCCAAAAGGGCCACGATGGGGGCAAGACCCTTGCCCTCCAACATTTCTCCAATGAAAATGGAACGTTACATTCTATAATGATAATTTTACTATTTATACCTGACCCATCTGATTGGGCCACTCTGGGCAGCTTCCAACATATATATATAAAATGTAATAAAACATTAAGCATTAAAAAGCTTCCCTATATAGGATTGCCTTCAGACGGCTCGGGGGTTGAATATCTCCATACCCTCCAACATTTCTCCAATGAAAATAAGGACATCCTAAGGAAAAGTGGGAGATTCTAAGATCAAATCAGAAACCGGGACAGCTTCTCTAAATCAGGGAAGTCCCTGGAAAATAGGGACACTTGGAGGGTCTGAGGACCAGAGAGTGGGGGACTTTGGCTGAAGCCTAAGCCCCTTCAGTGTAGCTATGTGATCTGGCAGCCCAGCCTAAAAAAACTATTTAAAAGCCCCCCCCCCCCTGCTGAACAGGGTTTGAATCTGGTAACTTCATGCTGGCTTAATTTGTACCGACTTGCTTTATCCCAGATTCTTGTGCATAGGATTGTTCCCTAAATCTGTTAAAATCTAAGGTGCTATATTACTCTCTGTTGAACAATTACAGTCATACCTCGGGTTGCGAATGCTGTGGGTTGTGTGTGTTTTGGGTTGCGCTCCACGCCAAACCCAGAAGTACCAGAACGGGTTACTTCTGGGTTTCAGCACTTCCACATGCGTAGAAGCACAAAATGGCATCACATGCATGCGCAGAAGTGCTGAATTGCGTCATGCGCATGCGCAAACGCAGCTCTGTGGGTTGGGAACAGGCCTCCCACACATATCCTTATTTGGTGTGTGTGTGTGTGTGTGTGTGTGTGTGTGTGTGAGAGAGAGAGAGAGAGAGAGAGAGAGAGAGAGAGAGAATAGAATATAGAAATAGAGATAGAGATAAAATCTTGGTGTGGTTTGGGGCTGGGCATAGGCCAGCCTTATTGTGGTCCTGCAAGATGGGGTAATAAATAATCAGTACACTGCCTCAACATACAAATTTGTTGGAAAGCTTACTTCAGTGGTGTATGGGAAGTTATGAGGACATTCTAATGTGGCATATAAGTACTAAATGCAAAAAAAAAACCCAGCCAAAATATTGACATTATTTATTGTAGTATATTCACGAAATAATAATAAACAAATCTCTACATGGTCATTCTTCCCTAAATGTTACAATTTGATACGACCCACAAGACTATTGTATTTCAACCGATTGCTGCCGGGAGATGCCAGGGACCTTCTGCATGGAAGGCAGACATTCTGCCCCTGAGCGACAGCCATTTCCCTATAATACTCAGACCAAGTCTCTTTGAAAGACAGGCTCAAGTTAAAACAGATTTTATTGAACTTGCTGCTCAGATTTATGGTGGAAATGACAGGGTAGTTGTTATGCAGGTATCAGAAAGGATGAGCATAACAAACATTCCTTTGTCCTCCAAATCTATGATATTATGTATGCTATACAGGGATCAATATCAGCCTCCCTGACAGAATCTCTTATTAAAAGTACATGTGCAGTCCAAATCTTTGCATGTTTACTAAGAAGTAAGGTATGGGTGGGCTTAACGCTCGATAATATTACTCTTCCTGTTTTCCAATGAATTTTCATGGGGGGAAACAGGTGGGCTGCTGCCCCCCATCTTTGTTTTGTTTCAGAGGGTTTTTTTAAATGAAACTATTTAAGAATTGTTTTTAATTCTAAGGCTAGACACAGTACTGAGAGGAAGGGAAAGGCTCCCATGCTAAGGCAATTACTATACCTATGTTACAGCCTAGGCTTGGAAGCTTCACTAGGATACTGAGTGCTCCTGAAGTATCACCTCTAATAGGGGAACAAATTTTCATTTACCTCACTGCCAGCCAAGCCATCTGTTCCTCCAGACAAGTATTCTTTAAAGAAATCCATCTTGGTTATACCTATGTAAGGATCCATTTTGTAAAAATGATGACCTCAATATGTAGTCAAAAACTGTGTGAGAGAAATTCTATGGAACCATTTACTTGCCTCGTCAATCTGATCGTCTGCTGGGAATGAGAAACCTGGAATTTATTCAAGGCATGGCCTCCTGTACTTTGAGGTGATATAGAGTCGGCGCTATAGAAACAGTGCACTCAATGCCCAGGAGTGAGGAAATGTCTGATCCTGTTCAAGATTTGTCTGTCCAGATTATTAGTACTGACAGGCTGCAAAGGAAATGTGCCCTGCACTTCAGCAGAAATGGGGGTGGCTTTGAGGTGGCATGGCATCTCCTAGAGAGAAGACTTGAACTTACCACCAGGACCCCAAAATGAGAGAAGTTCTTTGCTCACAAAGAGATTCCAGATTCCGCCACCTCTTACTTAGACCAATGACAATGCTATTGCTGAAATCTCTAAAAGCTGGAATAGTGTTAACTAAAATTGCTCTGGCAGCTAGTGAGAAAATGCCAGAGTTAGAATCCTTTGCAGCTGGGAGGGGGAAAGAGGTGTGATGCCACAAGACCACACATCAAAGAGCAGCAGGCTATATAAGGCTGTGTGCCACCCCTCTGGGCTAAGCCTGGGCTTTGAGGTCCTTTCAGCCTTCTTGAACTTGGTAGTCTTATGATTTCGACTGATCTCTCCCTGAGTCACGTTTCTGAGCTGCTTTTGTTTGGGCTTGGCAGCGTTGTGGTTTGGTAGCTGTTCCCTTTGCCACATTTGTCCAAGGTCTTGGCTCTGCCTTAGCAGGTTTGGCACTGCCTTGCAGACTTGTTGCAGTGCCCATTTGCACCTCACCACAGGGTTAAGAGCTGTTGATTTTTTTGCTTTGCTTTTCAGCTGTGCTTATGGCTGCCTGTTCTTCTCCACTGACTGTTATTGCCCCACTTGCTGACTTTGCTCATTGATTTGGATCATGGGTGGTTAGTTGCCCATTGCAGATCACTTAACATGCAGGTTACCAGGGGCTGGTTGTCCTCCTGTGGGTCACTTGACTCTGGGTTGCAGTGAACTAACGTTTGCAGGAAGGGGCTTTAAGGAACAGAGGCAAATAGTAGTGGTGATGAGACACAAAGTAACTAGGTCTTATTGATAAAACAAAAATGGCAAATCAGTTGCTGAAGCAAGAGCACAGAGCTGAGTAGAATAGGAAATAGGAGGAGGAGGAGGAGTGATGGACATGGAAATGGAAGAAAGTGAACCGAGAAGACATTAATAAGAGGAGGCTAAGAAATGTCCAAATTGCAGGAGCAACCTATTCTGTAGGCAGTCAGGAAGAGCAAGAAAGAAGGCTATAAAGGAAGTGATGAAACAACAACAGCAACAACAACAACAACAAATAATGCCTGAAGACTCAGTAAATGTTGGATATAAGCTTTAAGGAGGAAGTAGGGTGGAATCAGAGGTCTTAAGTTCACAGGAGATTCTGTGGACAAGGGAATGTGTGGAGGGGTCAGACATGTGGACTAGGAAGTCTAGGCCAGGCAGGATAAGTTAGAGGCTTCTGTTGCATGTAATACTAAACTAGGAATTAGCATTATGTGAACAAGTCTCAGGCTCAAGGGATCTCCTTCAACATGACCGCAAGGAGTAAACTTGAGGTTTTTGCCTCCCTTTTCAGTAAGCATCTGATTAGTGTTATACAGTATTCAGTTAGCGAGAGCTTAGCATTAAGCAGTTTAGTGTTACATTTGATTAACCACAGTTTAGCATTAAATGGCTTTGTTACAGCTAAATTGTGGTTTATCTTAACCTCAGTTTATTGAAACAAGCCATTTCATAAACTACCGTTTGAAGTTTGCTGGTTATAATAAATTATGGCTAAGGAAAAAAAAAATCCAGGTTTAGCTATAACAATAAAAAGCAGTTAGTTTCCAATTTCCTCACAACTTTGCCAGAGGAAAACGGGCAAGGGGGGCTCATGTAATCTTGAGGCTCTTTCACAAAGCACTGAACTGCAGTTTAGTGTTACATATGGATGAGGTCATAGAGTCCATCCCTTTGAGAGAAGAGGTTAGAAGAGGAATTCTCTCATGCCTGGCTTCCACTGTCACTTCAGCATTAGGCTTCAAGGAGCTGTTAAGGGCTGAGAAGCAGAAGGGGCTGAATTTCACATATAGATTTAACAAAGAAACTAAACCTTTGATTACAGGCTTCTAATACAAGAATGAGTGCTTCTGCCATTAAAAAAAAATATTTCTCAAGGGAAAGGATCTGTTCTGAAAGACTGTCATGTCACGTAGTTCTGCTGTGCATATCATTCTTCCTTAAGCACACCTCTTCATCTGGTAGAACAAAGGGACCATTCTCTCTTAAGTCTTAAAAATCAAGATTTCTTTGAATCTCACTTTTGACTCACAGACAACTCACTGCCTTGTTCTCTGCTTCCTACTGTCATGTGTGCTTCATTCATGGAACCAGCTATCAGGAATAATCTTCCAGAGGAAGGAAATCAGCAATTGTTTCAAGCTGCAGGTGCAATGATAGAAAAGATCTCATTCACTCCTGCAGGTTATTCCTGTTATTCATCCAAAAATAGCCATTGTCTTCTCTTGTGCAGCATAAGTGAGACTTGGTTCAGATGCTCAGAGTCCTGCATATGAATACTCAGGCTACAGTAAATCATGGGATTCTGTTCAGCTCTGCTGCAAGAAACCAAGTGCCACACCAGAAGGTAGTGAGAGAGGACCCTTTTCAAATTTTTCTCTTTCTGCTTTGGCGAAAACTAAACAATATAAACATGGAATTAAACAAAAATAAAAATGCAGCATCTAACCACTAAAACCTAGTTTTACACTCCTCCCCTGAGTGCTTGTGCTCCACATGCAAGGTGCTACCATGAAAGAAGGCCCATCTCAGCTCACTGAGCAGGGGGCCACAGCCACGGATGGAACCACGAAAAGGGTCTAGGTGGCAGATATGGGGAGATGCACTGCTTCACAGAATTGAGTCCTACATCATTCAGGGCTTTATTCGTTAAAGTAAAAACAGAAACAATTGGGTCCACTAGCAAATAGGCAGCCACATGGAGTCACATCTCACCAGAAAGGAACATATTCTTCTTATGTGGGAACAAGACGCTATTATATTTTCAAAAGTAATATTGGAGGCAATATTTGGATACTTAGTCAAAGGTCCTAGCAAGGTGGGCAGGTAGCTCCTTTGGGCAAAAAAACTCACCTTGACTAGTTGGATAATACTCTGGAAAGGGAGAGCCATTTAGGCAAAATAGCATATCTTGCTCCTCCCTCCGCCCACCAAGAAAGATGGAATTTAGGTGCCACTGAAGGAAATGAAGGACAGATTGTTGTTCTGAGAGACTGAGAGGGACACACAGAGGGATTCAGTAGCATCCAGCAGAGCACTGTTGCATTCCTTACCTGGTTTCCCAGCATGCACTGTTACTGTTGCCGGTAACAGAGAGGGAGAAGAGCACAAGGTAGCAAGGTGGGGGTGCAGGGCGGGTGCAGTGGCAGAGAGGAGGGCATTGGACTGGCACACTGTGCTGACCTCCGTGCCACCCCCACCTCCCCCTCCCAGTTACCAGCAGTGATCTGCAATGTCAGCCCCCCCCCCAGATGGCACCTGGGGCAGGCCGCTCCCCCTGCCCCCAGTGATTTGGAGGTATCAGAATCAGTTATTTGAAGCCCCTGGTTGTTGTGCTTGGTGTGAAGGCTGTTGCCTTCCCTCTGTGCTGTGAAGCAGACAAGATGGGATCCAGGTTTCTTCCAACATGACAAATCTGCAAAATGTGAGCTTAAACGTACAAGCCGCCCAAGAGATTTTTTCAGCAAAGAACAGAGAGCTAGCTGTCACTCCTTCCTTGTACGTTTTGTCTCTTAGAAACTGGAATGAACCACCTTCTCACTGTTACTCTATTTTCCCATTAGGACTGACAACTCAATTTTATATGTGAACATCCACAGGACAATGTGCTGTTCACTCCAAACAGTTCAAATCAATGCTGGCCATTCTGTGCTATCTGACATAAAACATCAGAGGTATTAAGAAAGGTTGCTATGCTAGTGATTAACTCAAACAATAGCTGAGCAAATAAGGCCCAGGTAACCTAGATCTGCAGCCTATACATTTTAGCTGCCAATATATGGTCTCATTTTTGTGTTTCAATAGGATACCAGTGTAACTACCAGTGGATTTATTGAATTGCTTAGTGAATGAAGCTGTTTTCTCTGCTAATGTCAGCGACAGTGATATTAATGTTGGCATTTGCATCCTTTCCTGGTCCAGACCTAAAGAGGAGGGAATGAAGGATTGGATGAGTTGTGGGGGTCTTCTATAAGGCCTCAGAGTAATCACTTATTATTTGAACAATGGAGAGAGAGAAAAAACCCCACTAAGTAAACATTTAATTATCCTAGGAAGAGTGGAACTGAGCATTTCTGTTTTGAAAATTTTTCATATTCCATTCTGTTCAAATTCCCGACTGATATGGATTCTGCAGTTCATTCTTCCATTGTACAGAGAAACATGGTGCTACTCTACTTCTCTATAGATGATCCATGGTTGTTGCGTGTCAAACCCTCCATCCCTCTGGGCATCCACAGTAAGGCCTGGCATGCCCTGGGGCTATTGGCCACCTCAATGGACTGGGCTGAATCCCAGTCTATAGTCTATATCAGGCATGTCAAACCTGCGGCCCTCCAGATGTTTTGGCCTACAACTCCCATGATCCCTAGCTAGCAGGACCAGTGGTTGGGGAAGATGGGAATTGTAGTCTAAAACATCTGGAGGGCCACAGGTTTGACATGCCTTGTCTATATAGTCACGAATTTGTACTCTTCTGACTGGCCTATCACTACTACTTTTCCTCACTCCTATGTGAACGTCAGTAGATGTATGTGAGCTAATGCAATTAAATGCTGCAATCTGAAATGCTTATTAATTTTTCAGGTATACCTGCATAGTGATGGGCTGTTTTTTCTTCCTCTGGGTTATTTGATATGATGGCCTTGCTCTCCTTTCCCTCTTCTAGTCACACACCATCCAAACTGCCATTGTGTTGCAAACCTTTCATCCTTGTATGTTCCACAAAATCTTTGTGGCAATAGTAGCAGCAGATAACTTTTGACAGCCACCTCCTATGCCATCTGAGGAGAGAGTGTTCCCAGCTAACACAAAGTATATCCCTCACCTCAGTCAGCTCTCTTCCTTTTCACACAAAAGTCCAAAAGGGATTCCCAATGAATAACAATGATAAATGTCAGTCATGCCCCAAATCTTCCTGAAGTGACACATGTGGGAAACATTGCCCAAGACTCACTTCCATAAAGCAGCATGCTCAACACTCAAACCTGGAAGACTTTCACCTTGGTATTGGTTGTTCCCACCCCCTTCTCCCACATCCTCTTGCAGAGGCAAGACAGTGCCGTAGCTGCCTTGTTAACACGCTTGTCCAGCTCAGCATTGATGGAAAGGTTGCTGGTTATGATGGACCCTGGGTAGACAAAATATGATCAAACAGCCTCCAAATTTGCCTGGGGCCTCCCTGAAGCCTCTTAAGGTGGTGTGGTATTACAGCTTGTAAGCACAAGGATGTAAAAATAATAATCTGAGACCAAACAGGGTTATGAAACAAGCAAAGAGTTTACTAAAACAAAAATAAAATATGAAGTGCTAAGCAAAGGTTATGCAATGCAAGAGTTACAAAAAACAACAACAACAACAGTCTATTGCCTTTGAGGCAAAGTAGCAAAATAAAGTAGATTAAAGCACCACCACTTTCCTCCTTGCAGAAGACTTTTACTCTTTAGTAGCAGCCCAGGCTTATAATTTTCCCCCTTATCACTCCCAGTTACACCTTGAACAGCTTACCTCCCAGCTATCTACCTATTTATATAGATATATCTTAGACTTATAGAATCATATTATCATAGAATTGTAGAGTTGGAATGGACCCCCAGGGGTCACCTAGTCCAGGGAATGCAGGTCCCAGGAAATCCTGTAGCCCCTTAGTCAAGAGTTGTGGCCTCTCAACCACACTTAATGCTCAGTATTTGAGCCTCAGAGTGTTTGCAAGGTGTCAGGGGTTTGTTGCGGCTACTCCCGAGTAAAGACACTGCAATCCGTTCTGTCTTTAAGGGTTTTATTGTGCATACTATTTACAGTGCAGAGATAGCAGAAAACATGACCTCCTAGTCACTCGCAGAATCCGGCAATGGCGCCCTTCTGCTCCGGGGCCAGCATAATAGCTTGGGCACCCTGAAACACCGCCCTCTAACCCTGCGTTTGGGCGCACGCCTCAATTTGGGCGCAGGAAGCGGCTGTGCTCCCTCTTCCACTTGTTGGCTAGGGCAGCGCAGGGGCTCTGATACTTCGCTGAGCCTTCCCTCCTCCATTCCGCTCTCCTCCTCATTCCCCCCACCTGACCCACTGCTACCGCTCTCGCTGGGCGAAGTGCTGGTCAGGATGATGGAGGGAGGCTCCCTGTAGGGAGTCCCCCTGACACAAGGTTTCCAAGTTAACTCTATAATCAAACTTGAATCTGGCCACACATACACAGCCACATAGAGACAGACACATACATACATTGATGCACATGGCATGGGCCAATAAATTATTCCATTATATTTTCTTATTTTCAGCACTTTCATAGATAATGTATGGCCTGAAATAATGTCTTTCTTGAGCTTTATTTGAATTTCAGAAGGGGTAGGGTTCCAATGAGTTATGCATGTAAAAATAACCAACATACAAGTTTATCAAAATACATTTGTGTACCTTCAAAATGAGCACACCACAGCATCGATCGTTTAATGAAAAAATGCAAAATGAATTTGCCAAAGATCATATTAATTTGCTAGTTTCTTGTTCAGAGCAAGAATGCTTGTGTGAACTTTAAAAATCAATGCAGCCATATATAAGGAAAAATCAATGCCATGCGTCAGGGTGCATACATTATAGCTAAGATTATTGTGGAAGTCCTTTGTGCAGCATCTGAAGTATGCTGACTTTTATTTAAAACATTGTACAATCTAAGGCAGCATCACTGCATAAAATATTAATGCTACATTTAACTATAGTTCAGCCTTAGAAACAAGCCCACAATTATGATGTTTCCTGATAAATTCCGAGTGGCATTATTTTTAACTGTCCACCACTATATTTATTTACATGCTAAAGTACAATATAGTAATGAAGACAGTAATTTGGATAGAGTATAACATATGAGTCTTTAAAATAAAAAGCATACCCAAATGCTTCATTGGTGACTACAGTCCATCACATCCTGTGATGACAAAACTAGAACGGCTTCTATAGCCCAGTTGCACTGAGGGTAGAAAGGGAGATCTAACTCGGTCCACGCCCACATTCCAGTGCCCCTGAGATCCAGTGACCTCTGGCAAACGTTCTATGCTGGGATGACAGAGTCTTCATCTCGCCATATTCAAAGACCTCCAGCCTTGCATGAGAAATGTGCTAATTTCTTCTCAATGAATGTAAAAAGCTTTCCTTCTGGGAGAAAGATGTAATTTGCCTGTGCTGTACCACTCACCATCATACACATACACATACACATACACATACATACCTTACATACCCCAAGGCAGTCTTTCTCAAGCTCAGGTCCCCGGGTGTTGTTGGACTACAACTTCCATCATCCTAGGTAGCACAACTAGTGGTCAGAATTTATGGGAGTTTCAGTCCACCACACCTGGGGACCTGAGCTTGAGAAAGAGCTTCCCCACACCTCTCCTTCCCTGCTCTAGAGGGCTCCCTTTATTCTGAAGTGGGCTCAGAACCCAGCAGAAAGCTATGTCCTGGACCTGTTACAAAAGTGCTTCCACACCTGCCAGAATCATAGAATCATAGAATCATAGAGTTGGAAGAGACCACAAGGGCCATCCAGTCCAACCCCCTGCCAAGCAGGAAACACCATCAAAGCATTCCCGACAGATGGCTGTCAAGCCTCTGCTTAAAGACCTCCAAAGATGGAGACTCCACCACACTCCTTGGCAGCAAATTCCACTGACGAACAGCTCTTACTGTCAGGAAGTTCTTCCTAATGTTTAGGTGGAATTTTCTTTCTTGTAGTTTGAATCCGTTGCTCCTTGTCCGCTTCTCTGGAGCAGCAGAAAACAACCTTTCTCCCTCCTCTATATGACATCCTTTTATATATTTGAACATGGTTATCATATCACCCCTTAACCTTCTCTTCTCCAGGCTAAACATACCCAGCTCCCTAAGCCGTTCCTCATAAGGCATCGTTTCCAGACCTTTGACCATTTTGGTTGCCCTCTTCTGGACACGATCCAGCTTGTCAGTATCCTTCTTGAACTGTGGTGCCCAGAACTGGACACAGTACTCCAGGTGAGGTCTGACCAGAGCAGAATACAGTGGTACTATTACTTCCCTTGATCTAGATGCTATACTCCTATTGATGCAGCCCAGAATTGCATTGGCTTTTTTAGCTGCTGCATCACACTGCTGACTCATGTCAAGTTTGTGGTCTACCAAGACTCCTAGATCCTTTTCACATGTACTGCTCTCAAGCCAGGTGTCTCCCATCCTGTATTTGTGCCTTTCATTTTTTTTGCCCAAGTGTAGTACTTTACATTTCTCCTTGTTAAAATTCATCTTGTTTGCTTTGGCCCAGTTGTCTAATCTGTTAAGGTCATTCTGAAGTGTGATCCTGTCCTCTGGGGTGTTAGCCACCCCTCCCAATTTGGTGTCATCTGCAAACTTGCTCAGGCTGCCCTCAAGCCCATCATCCAAGTCATTGATAAAGATGTTGAACAAGACTGGGCCCAAGACAGAACCCTGTGGCACCCCACTAGTCACTACTCTCCAGGATGAGGAGGAGCCATTGATGAGCACCCTTTGGGTTCGGTCAGTAAGCCAGTTACAAATCCACTGAATGGTAGCATTGTCTAGCCCACATTTTACCAGCTTCTTTACAAGAATATCATGGGGCACCTTGTCAAAGGCCTTGCTGAAATCAAGATAGGCTACATCCACAGCGTTCCCTTCATCTACCAGGCTTGTAATCCTGTCAAAAAATGAGATCAGATTAGTCTGACATGACTTATTTTTCAGGAACCCATGCTGACTTTTAGTGATCACAGAGTTTCTTTCTAGGTGCTCACAGACTGTTTGCTTAATGATCTGCTCTAGAATCTTTCCTGGTATTGATGTCAGGCTGACTGGGCGGTAATTGTTTGGGTCCTCTCTTTTCCCCTTTTTGAAAATAGGGACAACATTTGCCCTCCTCCAGTCTGCTGGAACTTCGCCTGTTCTCCAGGAATTTTCAAAGATTATTGCCAGTGGTTCTGAAATCACCTCTGCCAGTTCTTTTAATACTCTTGGATGTAGTTCATCTGGCCCTGGAGACTTGAATACATCTAAACTAGCCAAGTATTCTTGTACTACCTCCTTACTTATTCTGGGCTGTGTTTCCCCTGCTGAATCATCTGCTCCATATTCTTCAGGTCGGGCATTGTTTTCTTTCTTGGAGAAGACTGAGGCAAAGAAGGCATTGAGGAGTTCTGCCCTTTCTCTGTCCCCTGTTTGCATTTCACCATCTTCTCCTCTGAGTGACCCCACTGTTTCCTTGTTTTTCCTTTTGCTACGGACATACCCATAAAAGCCCTTTTTGTTGCTTTTAACCTCTCTAGCGAGCCTGAGTTCATTCTGTGCTTTAGCTTTTCTGACTTTGTCTCTACACGTGCTGGCTATATGTTTGAATTCCTCTCTGGAGATTTCCCCCCTTTTCCATTTTTTGTACATATCCCTTTTAAATCTTAACTCAGTCAAAAGTTCTTTAGATAGCCAGCCTGGCTTCTTTAGACACCTTCCATGTTTCCGTCTCATTGGTATTGCCTGAAGTTGTGCTTTTAATATCTCCCTTTTAACAAACTCCCAACCATCATAAACTCCCTTCCCTTTTAGTATTACTGTCCATGGGATTTCACCCAGCGTTTCCCTAAGTTTTCTGAAGTTGGCTTTCTTAAAGTCTTGAATTTGGACCTTAGTATGCTTGGTTGCTCCTTTCCGCTGGATAATAAACTCCAGAAGAGCATGGTCACTCCCACCTAATGATCCTGCCACTTCTACCCCACTAACCAAGTCATCACTATTGGTTAGGACCAGATCTAAAATGGCTGATCCTCTTGTTGCTTCTCCCACTTTCTGGACAATGAAGTTGTCTGCAAGGCCAGTGAGGAATCTGTTCGACCTTATGCTCTTGGCTGAGTTTGACATCCAACAAATATCAGGATAGTTGAAATCCCCCATTACTACTATCTCACTTCCTTTGGAATGCTTGGCCATCTGTTCCAGGAAGGCATCATCTGTGTCCTCAGTTTGGCTTGGGGATCTATAGTAAACTCCCACAATGAGATCACTGTTGTTTTTCTCTCCCTTAATTTTGACCCAGATACTCTCAATTTGGCTTTGAAGTTTTAAATCCTGGATCTCTTCACAGGTATACATATCCCTAACATATAAAGCTACTCCTCCTCCTTTCCTGTTTGGTCTATTTCTCTTAAATAGATTGTATCCCTCTATTACTACATTCCAGTCATGAGACTCATCCCACCAGGTTTCAGTGATGCCTATTATGTCATATTTAGTTTGCTGTACCAAGAGCTCAAGTTCATCTTGTTTATTTCCCATGTTCTGTGCATTAGTATACAGACATTGAAGACCGTTGATCATTCCCCCATGTCTCTTATTTAAGGATATTTTCGTCCCACCACTAGGTCTGCATGCTGCTTGCTCCATTTGGTCCTTGACATTTGGATGATCATCTTCAGCATTTGATAGACTCCTACCTTCAGGACCACTGTCTCCCTCCCCCACATAAGTCAGTTTAAAGCCCTCCTGATGAGGTTTTTGAGTTTTGTGGCAAAAACATTCCTCCCAACTTTTGTGAGGTGCAGTCCATCACTTGCCAGAAGTCCATCTTCAAGAAACTGCAGACCGTGATCTAGGAATCCAAACCGTTCCTGTTTGCACCATTTGCGAAGCCAGTTGTTCACTTCCCCTATTTTTCCCTCTCTCCCTGGGCCATGTCGTTCAACTGGGAGGACAGAAGAGATGACAATTTGTGCATCTAATTGCTTCAACTTCCTGCCCAGAGCCTCATAATCATTTTTCATCTTCTGTAAGCTATGGCTTGCAGTGTCATTGGTTCCCACATGCACCAAAAGGAAGGGGTATTTGTCGGTGGGTTTTATGATTCCTTGCAGCCGTTCTGTTACATCTTTGATCTTGGCCCCAGGTAGACAGCACACCTCTCGAGACATCTTGTCAGGCCCACAGATCACTGCTTCTGTACCCCTCAGTAGGGAATCCCCTATCACCACTACACGCCTCTTCATAGGCTTGGTTGGGATTCTTCCATGTGCTGTCCCTTCCAAGGTTACCTGCATATTCCCGGAGGACTGACTTTGCTGCTCGTCTTCATATTCCTCATCAACTGTGATGAGGGAGAGATCCTCATGTGGAGTCTGTTCCTCGTCTTCCATGAGCACTTCAAAACGGTTGTGTAATTCTAAGCACTCAGAGCGATCCCTGGGCCTTCTACTTCTATGAGTCACGTTCCTCCATACATCTGGCTGCTGTGTTGGGGAACTGACCTCCTCCTCAGGGAGATCCCCTGTCTCCTCCTTGGTGCAGACAGTGTGCTCTGCTGCATCCAAGAAAAGCTCCAGCTCTTTAATTCTCTGGAGCGTAGATACATGCCCCTGAAGCTGCTGCACCTTCTCTTCCAGAAGGGCAACCTTGTTTTCTAGTAGGGCAACCAACTTGCAATTGTTGCAGGTGTAGCTACCCACATCCTTTGGCAAGAAAACAAACATTGCACAGGAATTGCAGGTGACAACGGTTGTTCCCTCCACCTCCATCTTGAGAACCCTGAAGTCAAGGGTGAAAGAGGAAGAGGCCTAGGTCCCCCCTAACAAACGTGTGAGACTTGCTGCCCTAGATCAAAAAGATGGTCAAACTGCGCGCGCCGCTAGGCACGCGCCGCTGCACTCCAAGCTCTGACTAGCTCCGCCCACAGCTAATCACCTGACCCTCCTGACTCACACTTCTAGGTGAAAGGTCACAGCCAGAAACAAACAAGGTCACAGCCAGAAACAAACACCCACACAAGCCTGGACAGTCACCCAAATCCAAGAGGCAGCAGCCCTAGAAAACCAGCACAAGCACACTAACAAGTAAGAAAACAAATAAGCACACAAACTTACTAACACACAGTTAAGCCACTTACTAACACACAAAAGACAAAGCCACAAAACCTACAGAGTGTCTCCCAAGCGGTAGATCACTATTTCAGTGTGGGAGAAATCCTATGCTCTCGCAGTTGAAATGGCCCTTTGTGTCATCCAGCAGTCAAATTGGCAGGCAGTTATTATGCATACAATCCAAAGCATGTTTTCATACTATCTATGACAGAGAAGCACATCAGCGGCTGCCACCAGAATGTTCTTATATGCTGTTTGATGTTTCTGGTGTGAAATTATATCAGGGCAAATATAAACTTGTCTAATTGGTCTTCTTTTTTAGTCAATGAGGAAGAAACAAAGCAAGAAAGTGAGTAAACAGATTGTTTTGTCCATATAACATTTGTAGGTTTTTTTTTAGTATTGCCATCTAAAAGGAGGAGGCAGACAAGAAGAAGTTTATACAAAATAGCCTTGAATTGTGAAGAAAAACATGTCGGCTGGGAAAGCCTTGAATAAAATCAGATTGCTCAACAGAGGCTTAAATAGCAAGCATGTACATGTTATTATTTATGAGCTAATTATACTAAAAATGTTTGTTAGGCACAAAAAAAAATAGCAGAGTAACAGCAGCCAAGAGGGAGCTTATAAATAACCAGTTTAAGAATCATTTGAGACTATTAAATGCTCAGATTACAAAAGCTGATAATGAGCATGCCAAATAAGGAAACTGGTTCCTATGTTTTGGAGAAGGAGAGGGTGCTTTTATAACACAGAGGAGGGAAACATGGAGAGTAGCATGGAAGAGTGGAATGGAATGATGGGCTGGGCAAGATGGGGACTCAGCATTATCCTTAAAGAGGTTACCAGGTAATATCTGGGCTCCAAAGTGTTGGGTTTATGTACCAGAGACTAAAATGGTTTGGGGTTATCCTGAATATTGGGAGGAATAAAAAAATTCCTTCAGTAGCACCTTAAAGACCAACTAAGTTTATATTTTGGTATGAGCTTTTTTTATTTTGCTTCGACTCAGACCAACACGGCTACCTACCTGTAATTGGGAGGAATGTCCTTTTCTGTATCCTCCGGCTCCCTCGGCCAATACTGTAACGCGAGATGAGCGCCGCAACCCTAGAGTCAGTCACAACTGGACCTAATGGTCCGGGGTCCCTTTACCTTTTAATCCTGGTCTTAGAATCTTCTTAGAAGACTCTTGCCTAAAGAAGTCCCGCAGGCAGTAGTGCCCTCCATGTGAATTTACTTGCCTAGGGTGGTAAGCATTTATTGCTTTCAGCAAGGGAGCAGTGCTGGGGCTGATTTTGCTTTCTGAGGTTTAGTGCTCCCTGAGAAGTATGACTGAATAATTAAATAATTAAAAATATAACAACAACAAATTGTTCAGGACAGTAATAAATGTATGAAGGATGGGTAGCTGACATCTATAATCAGAGACCTGGCAGTTGCCAAGAAACACACATAAGCAGGCATTAGTAGAAAAATACCACCACATATTTCTTCACATCCACTAGGTGTGCACAGCAGCCCTATGGATATGATTGGTCATTTGCATAGCCCTTTTTGCATTTTACAATAATGTAATATAATGTAGGTAGTAAATAATGTAGCTAGTCAAACAGTATCCTGTGTGATGGCCTGGGATTCGGACTCAGATGCTGAACCTGAGGTGTCCCAGCCTGCACAAGGTTCCCCTCCTCCAGAACCAGCTGAGCCTGGTCTAGGGCCTGAGCCTGAAGGGTCCTCACCTGCGCAGGATCATCAGGTGCAGTCATCAGCTGAATCTGCTCTGGGCCCTGATGTGATGGAGGACCTATTGCCTGCAGCTGCTCCACTCCCAGCCCCGTCAGGGAAAGCCGAGGCTGCCCCTGGGCCCAGTAACCCACCAGCCTCTCCTGAGCTGTCTCCTTTTTTCTAATTGTTCTGTCCATTTCTAATGAAAAAACCCCATTCAAATCTCCCATCAGAATTATTTTCTGATCTGCAAATTCTAATAAATCTGTTTCTATTATATATATATATCTGACCTTTTGTCATTGGGGGCATAAATACCTACTAAAAGAATCTTTTCACCTTGCACCGCAACCTGCACTCCTATTACTCTCCCTTGTTAATCTTTTAAAATTTGTTTGGCTCAAATTTTGGTTTTACATACAACACCACACCATGTCTTTCGATTTATGTGCTGTTACAAATTCTGTACCTATTTTTTTATTAATTTGAACTCTTTTATGCTTACACGCTATATGTGTTTCTTGAAGGAAAATTACATCTAAGTTCTGTTTGAGTAAGACATGCTCAATTTTATTCCACTTTACTTTGTTATTTAGATCATTTACATTCCAGCTCAATACCTTTAAGTCTGCCATTGTGTTTTACTGTATTAGAGTCTTGTCTAAAGCTTGGTGTTGTCTTGATTAATTTATCTATTTCTCCCCTGTTGCTCCCTCTATTTGTTCTCCCTCTGTCCCTCCAGCTAAATTCAGTTGTTCTAGTGTGATGTATGGTCTGTCAAATTCAAAATGTCTTCCGTTTTTTCACCAAAATTCATATGCCTCAGTTTCATTTATCAGCCTGATTTTTTTCCTTTTTATATGTGAAGGAAATTCCCTCTCAAAATTCCCATCTGAATTGGATTTTAGTCTTGATCAGACCATTTCTGATATACCGGTATTTTCAGCATTTTTGACGGAGCCTAAATGGAACTTCCCTAAACATTTCTACGGTACCATCCTACCATCCACCTGGAGACTGTTTTCATTATTATTATTTTTAAGGACTGCATCCTTCACTTTTTGAAAAATTAAAGTTACCAGACAGTCTCCTGGTTGTTTCCTTTCTCTTGCAACTTTTGAGCGAACTCTGTAACAACTCTCAATAGCATCTTCCACCTACTTTCTATGACTTAGTAAGGCCCATTAGCTCTAAGGGAAAGCAGGGAGGAGTTATCTGATAAGAAGAGACAGCATTTATGAACTCAATAGAGAGGAGCAATTGAAAGGGGGTGGGGGGACGACTCTCCTTGTAAAGTTTCCAAGACTGACACCTGTGTCTATTGTATGCCACATTATCATCCGCCCTACTGAAGACATTTTAAATGTTGTCTTGATGACTAAGTACGGTACTTTCCAAGTCCAGTGCCAATTTCTCCCTTTCATTTCCATCCCAGCATGTCTCAAGCTAAGGAACTATATATTCCAACAAGCAATGGGTACCGGTTAAATCTTTATCTGTGGTGATAGGCTTGAGGATCTTTAGCCTCTAATTCCAGTTTCTTTTACAATACTTAAGAACATCCACAGACAATTCCTACCTGTGCAGAGCCAGCCCTATCATGCAGAAATGTGACAGCGGCTTGCTTCAGGTATCAGCATGAGGGAAAGGAGTCCATGAAGATACACATTGGTCTCTGAGCAGAGCCGCAAGTGTTGGCTCTAGAGAGCTGCACTTCTAGCAAAAAAAAAAAAAAATGCCATGGAAAAGCCCTGCTCTAGAAACTTTCTAGATGTCCCAAGACTAAGTTTAATGCTGGGTTCCAGCTGTGTTGACATCCAAGTGACAGCACTGAGAGAACTTTAAAATCCAGAATAATTCAGCTAGATGTTGATCTTGGACAGTTTGATTAATCCACTCAGACCAAGTTTTGTGTATGCAGTCCCTGGTGCTCACTCCCAAGTTAGTGAGCATGGCATGGAAACCTACAGTCTACAGTCTGCCAAATATAGCAATTGATCTTCCTATAACAAAATCCCTTTTCATGCAATCCCTGCATAGTCACTAAATGTATGAAAGAGAATTCCTACCCAATGACCTTCATATGTTCCATACTGGTTTATGGGGGGTGGGTGGGTTTCTGTATGGCCTAATAAAATACCCTGCCTTTTGAAGGGTTCCAGGTTCTCTAGGAAGCATCTATGAACAATGACGTTGCTCATGCATAGGCTTTTTCATATTGGACTTTGACAGAGCATGCTGAGATTGGCAGTACAGATCATGGGTATGAGCAGTGGTGTAGTAATATGGGCCAGGGGGGGTGCCGCCCCAGGCAGCAGGCTGGGTGGGGGGCAGCAGGCTGGATGGGGCTGACCACCTCCGATGGCCACTGCTGCCGTGCAACACGGCCGCCGCCGCCACGGAGGAGAAGCCCCAACTGCCTCACTCCGCAGCTTGCTCACTGGGTTTGCCGTGGTGGTGCGTCACATGCCTCCTGTGCGTGCATGCACTGTGAGCCGTGCTTCATGATGCATGTGTTGTGCGTCATGATGCATGTGTGCGACGGACAGCCCGCCCCCCTGGCGGGGTGCCTTCGGATTTGCTGTCCCAGGCAGCCAGGCGGCTGCCGCTGGGTATGAAACTCCATGTGCTCAACTGAAATTGCAAATAGGGCTGAAATCTCACATTTGTCCCATGAACTTGTGCAATAACTGTTTAGCCTTCGGTATACAGCTGAATTTTCATTTCCAATTATACCTTGTCTGGTAGCAAGGACAGGCCTGCACGGCACCTCGAAGGCCATCTATAGCATAGCACTTTAGAAACCACTTCACATGCATTATCTCAGTGCAGGCCTTGAAAGAGCAAATAGTTTGTGAAAAATTAAGGGTAAACCCACCGGCCTTCAGAATTGTTGAATATCATAACAAGCAAAGGAGATATATATCCCAGCCAGCCAATCACACTGCACAAATGGGGAGCTTTAGCCCAGAATCAAAATATATACAAATTGGTCTTGAAAAAGACTCACACCCTCTAAAGCGCTTCCCCAGACTTTAGATACGTGGGTATCAGGGCCTGGTGAGAGGGTTCTTGCCTCCTGACAATGGCCCTGTGGAGGGTGCTGATAGTTGCCTTTGGCATTCCTGTCTTACCACATCCCCACTGGGCTCACCACCACCACCACCATTTGAGGGCATCAGAGATGGACAAGATAAGGGCCCAAAAAACTGAAGATGGAGGACCTGTGAGTGGATGATTCGGTGTATGCACAGAATGGAAGGCAAGAGGCAAGGGGCCCCAAAATGTTGGCCTCATTGTGGGCACCACTGGAGTTTGAAAGACCAAAGTCCCCTCCCCTGCCTCTTGTGACAGCAATGCACTTGCAGAGGGAATGCAACCCAATCCCTGGACCTGGGAACCATCCATTCATATGGGCTCCATCTGGTCAGGAATCAGTCTAAGTTTGTTATCCCTCCTCTAGCCCATGGTTGCATCCAGCATGGTCTCTCCTGATTCAGATGTTAGAGAAATACAGAGCTGGGTGTTATCAGCATGTTGGTGACACCTTGCCCCATATCCCCTGGTAGCCATCTCTAGTGGTTTCAAGCAGCACTGGGGTCAATGTTTTGCCCTGTTTCACCTGAAAGATCTAAAGGGGCAGCACCATAGGAAAACTCAGCAAAGAGTAAAATACTTAAATCCACGGACCCATTCTCACTGTGTTTGGGTTGGAGGCTCACGTGACTGAATGTTCCACTGTCCCCAATGAAGGAATAAATCACTCCACAGAGACACCTTGTATGGGAAAGGAGGATGTGAGGCTCCCTGCGTATGTCCCTGATGAAACAAAGCCCCCTCCTCAATTCTGAAGTGGTACCACAGGTACAAGTTGATTGAACCAGGCATCTGTGATGCAGAGAGCTGCACACTTCAAAGTAGTAACAAACTGCACGGCACCATATTTGAAGGTCACATATTTGAGCTGAAAATTTAAATGGAAGCCTTTAAAGAAAACTGGACCCAGCTCTCAGAAGCCAGGAAGTTGCTGCAGACAAAAATAAAATGCAGTCCTAATGTACTGACTTTGAACCGTATTTTAAAACGAAGTGTTTATTTACAAATGGGCTTTCTGAGCTAACAGCGTGTGGCACTCATCTCACAAATTATGTCACTTTCTTGCAGCTCCAGCTTTATAAGAATGGGAGACACAATAAAACCAATTTTCATCCAGCTTCTGTCTGTTTAAGCAATCAGAATAGGAATTTTTATGTTTAAAAATTAAAGTCTTGTTTAAAAATTAAAAAGTTAAGTTCCACTCCAGATTATTCAGATTGGAACAGAATTGGGGGTGGGTGGGTGGGGTGATTTACAGTTTCTTTCTTCAGAGTATAATGGTGCAAAATCACAAATGGTGTCGAGATTAGAAATATGACTTGCATCAACTGGAAAATGCCAACTGTACATTGTACTTTATTTTAAAGCACATTTCATTTTCTTTATGTTTATTTCCTGCAGAAATTTCATCAGACAAGGTCACAAAGAGAGAAGGGGAGAGGGAAGAAAGTTTACTTTTGACTTGTAAAAGATGGTGGTTTTCAAATTCGAGTCAAATCTGAATATTAAGTCACTTTGATGAATACTTGGCCTCCACTTTATACAATGGAAATCTGTTAAATGCATTAGAGTCATCATTTTCTGTTTGCTCCTTTCAGTTGTATTTTTAACTATGCATAAGCTTAGTGAAGGTCAATTTGGCAATGGGAGTGATCTTCCAAGTAAAAGTTTTTTGTTGTCGTCAGGTTGAAAAAGATAAAAAGATAAAATTCATTTGATAAAACATATGCAAACAACGGCTGCAGAGAAAATAAAGTTTTCTGACCCATTACAATAAAGAACATTATGCCACACACTTCTGAAAATAGCAGTTTATGCATTCACAAGAATCAAGTAGTCAAGGTTTTTTTTAGATATGCTTTCTGACTCAACATCAAGAAGAACTTTCTGACAGTAAGAGCTGTTCAATAATGGAACAGACTCCCACAAGAGGTGGTGGACTCTCCTTCCTTGGAGGTTTCTAAGCAGATGTTGGATGGCCACCGGTCATGAATGCTCTAGCTGAGGTTCCTGCCTTGCAGAGGGTTGGACTAGGTGACCCTCAGGGTCCCTTCCAACTCTACAAGTCCATGATTCTAAAGGGGAGCTTGGCACAGTGCTGCTTAAGGCTCCTGGTGAGGCCTCTGCATTTGCAAACTCCAAATGAAAATAGCAAGTCATCATGCCCAACCCAAGGATTGTTGCTGCCTGAGGCAGAATTGGCAAACCACCTCCACCCTGCCCCAAGTCAAGGTACACAATACTGGCCAAATCGTTAGGCAATCCCCAGTCCCAGCCCAAGTCAAGGTACGCAAGGCTGGCCTAGTCATTCCATGGGCATCTGTCTTTTGGAGTAAAAATGCAATAGATGAAATAGCCATTAACAATTTGCTTTGCTTTTCATAGCTGCCTCAGGCAGTTGGTGGGGTGAGCCCTGCTAGGGAGAAAGTTAGCTCCCCTGACATCTTAGTTGTGCATGTACAAGGAGTTTTTAGATGGAAGAGCATCACCTGTTTTTTTTTTTTTGCAAGGGGGAGTTATCAGAAGAAGAAAAGCAGAAAGCAGATATGCAAGCTCAGTGCAACAGTGGAACATTGAGCGATCTGGTCCCTGCTCTAAAGTTAAGTACGCTACATAACATTACCGTGTGTACATCCTTCAGTGCAGCTCAGGTGTGCTTTTAAAGGGGAGGTTGATGAGGCTCTAAGGCAATTTCAGATCAAAACATGCCTCCATGGTCCCCAGTACGGTCTTTTCCCAATGGGGACCCTAATGGCTCAAAGCCAACAGTTAGGTTTTTGCTTGGCTGATTTGCTTGTGCATCCAATTGCTGTTTTTTTTTAAAAAGGAACCAGCACATGCCTGTATAATTATTATTGAGATCTGCACAACGAACCTTCACATATCCATATGCAACATGTGGGAAGGTGGAAATACTTTCACATCAGGGCTGGTGGTCTGGGGGCAGAAAAGCAAGCTGGTGAGTTAATGAATTGGGTACTCAAGGTCAAGAGCAAGTGATGCAATTTGATGAGAAACTGATCTTGGGCACTGGGGTTGCTCACACTTAGGAGCCAAACCAGGAACAAAGACTCATTGGCTCTTGGTGCTGCTTGACCTCTGCTGAACTGCAATGCCACCATTCAGCCATTTCCAGTGGTGGTGCCTACGCACAGCAGACAGAGTTCATTTTATTCATCTCCATTTATGCCCACCTTTCTTCCAAGGAGATCATGTCAATGAGTTCCCTTTTCTCAGGAAATTGGTCATACAGAGTGCTGGGTGCCTAGCTCTGTCAAAAGTCCCTAGTTTGAGACCCCATGTGGCCCTAAGGGGAGAAAGTTTATTTATGCAGAAAGCAAGTTGTTCCATCAATTCAACAAGCAAGAGAAAACAACAAGCATTTCTTGTACACTGAAGGCTTCAGCAAAGTGTGGTTATGACTTTGTTCCACTTCTCCTTTTTCTCTACAGCTACTATACTATTAACATCTTACAAACACAGAATGCTCTCAGCTGGTTGTAAATAAACCCAGAAACTGTATTCACATCTGAGTGTAGTTATTGCATTACAAGAAACAGCCAACTCTAAAGGTGAAGCAGAGTTCAAATTTCAGTGGTTGTTATTGATTCTATTTTGTTTACTGCTATGGGGTACACTCTTATGAAAGGCAGTATATAGGGAAAGAATCAAACCCAGCTAGAATAACTGGAGGGCCTCCCAAAGTAAAGTTTGACAAATCTTTTTTGGGATGTGTAAAGGCTAGTATGGGAGTCAGTGCACAGCTTAGAATGCAGCCGGCTCAGCTCCCCAGAGTTATAGAACAGCTGAAGTTAAGTGCTGCAGCTAATGAAGTCCATGTGAGCAAAGGCTGGTGAGATTCGCTCTCTGCCTCTGGATGCCCAGCAAGATGCTGAACAGAAAGGGTTGAACAGGACAAGAGAAACACATGAAACAGCATCTAGGATGCACCCTTAAAAACACTACAGAGCAGTTGCTTGGTGATTTTAGGACAGGCATGCAACAACCAACATGCAGCAACCTCAGCACAGCTGCCAGGGCTCTTACAGCAGGGGCCACAGCCGTTGACTGCTCCACCCGCCCCTTTATTTTTTACTGAGGGAGTCTGGTTCTGGAAAGTGGCACAATGCACTTGATGCCCTTGGGCATTGTGAGAAATTAAATGACAGCTTGCCACACAGAGTGCTGTGAGAGCATTTCTTCTGTTCACCACTAGTGTTGCTGCCACCACCACATCTGCCTGCCAGGGCTACCCAAACAGGAGCAGAACCCCACACCTAGAAGGGGCCCACTGAAAGGCCATTGCCTAGAAGGCCCTTAAACCTGGATCTGATCTCCTTGCAGAAGTACTTTCTCCCTATCTTGGTCAAAAATTCAGTCCACACAAACTAACTGAGCTCCATAGAAACTCTTTGCCCCTTTTGCAGAATTCAGCTGTGCACAAAGCACAGTTTGGCTGGGAACTAATGAAGTCACTAACCCACTTCCCTCATGCTCCTAGAAGCTGTATTTAACATTATGCTTTTTTCTATTAATAAAGAGAAAGAGCCAAGCGAAAATATAGAAAAAGCTGAATGAATATTGTTATAGGTTTTGCAGGGGCAAGATTCCCAAAAATATCTGGATTCAGTAAAGAATTTTGATTAGTTGGAGTATTGAAGGGAAGATTGGAAAAACACAAGCTAAGGTTCCTTTCACTCACCCAGGATAGAGGCATTAACATGACAAAAGGTGCTGATGGCCCATCAGAGCGGAATTATTGGGCCTGGGTAGACAGAGATTGCCTTGGTGATGGGGTGTATAGAATCACATTTGTGGAGTTAGGAAAAGTGCATCTATAGAGCAAGGTGTGCTGGGAAGAAAAAGGTAGAGGGCATCTTGGGCAGGGTGGCTGCAGGCTAGCTGAGAGAGATGCCTTGGACATAGCAGCCAACTCCTAGGAGCCAAGGTCCCTTCAGCATCCCCCCATAAAATATTTGAGGGGGCTGAGACCCTGCAAAGTTGATGGGCCATCCAAATGATCTGCATGGAGGGGGCGGAGCTTGCATGCTGATCCCTATTGGCCCCCTCACGTTTCCTCCACGCATCATGGGAGATGGTGTTGTGTGGTGGCCAAGATTGTGACTTGAAACATTCTCAGGTCTCACTTCAGCCAGAAACCCATCATATGACCATAAAACTTAATTCTCAGCTCCTCCTCCACCCCATTTATACTGGTATATCCTAAAGATTTATAAGATTACCACGATAATATGTGGGAATTGGCATCGTTTCATATACATAGTTCCAACCTTCCCCAAGTGGAAGGAGTTCTGGACTCCCTCCATGCAGACTGAAGGCGTAAATACCGGTAGGTGAATCAACCCTATTTCTTATAGCACAATGGTATCCGCCATGTCTTCTATTCTCTAAAGGGACACAGACCCTGTGTATGTGCCTGGGACCCCATGGGCTCTTGCTATCGCTTGGCAGAAAGAGGAGCAGGCTCTCAACTTTTGTAACAGTATAAAGGAGGATGGGACGACATACTTTTCATGGGCATTGTGTTCAATATTCTACAGCCGTGTGTGTGTGTGTGCGCGCGTACACACAGTGGAACACAATTGCAGGATAAAAAGCATCTTTCAAAAGAAAGAAAATGCAGCGTAGTTGGTAATATGATCATTACTCATAGCATGTTTTGAAGGTTGAGAACAGTATAATTATTCTTCCTTTGAGACTGCATGGTCTTAGTTTGAGTAACTGTTAATTCCTTCAAGAATAATTTTATTAGCATTGCTTTTGCACTATAAAATTTGTTTGGAAAGGCTATTGCAAATCTTTCTAGAAGATGCTTAAATATTTGCATGAATGCTATTATTTATGAAACACTAGAAAGACAAAACCCTGCTTTTCCCCTCCCTCCTCTGGCAGTTTTTGGTCCTCTATTATTCTCAAACATTTTTTTTTCTGGCATCATCACTGCACTGTGTAGAGAAATTACCGCTGAATTATTAACCCTATTACAACAGGACGGTATTACTTTGCATGCTATCTAATCTAACAGTAGCTTTTGAAAATAATATACTTCCACAGGGTCCAGAAAGCAAGCAATAGGATTTTTTTAGTGCTAAAAACTTCACTCCCATACATGAAAACGACCAAATACAACATAGAGTATAAATTTGTAGGATGCAAACTGGGTCACTTCATTCATGCAAATCAGGACCTGCAGCTAGGAAAGCAATCATGGATGAACACAGGCACCAGCAACTGGAAGAAAAGGGTGAGGGAGTTTCTCCTGCTCCCTCGGTCAGGGCAAGGCCACCCTGGCTCAGAGTACAGACCCAGCAAAGCAGGCTGAGAGGACCATGACTGTCATTGCTGGTCTGCAATACACTAACAGGAGGAGCAAAGGCTGAAACTAGCTGGATGGTTATCTTTCTTGGATAACCCAAGAGTTTGATACCCACTGTTTTTAGTTCAAAGGCATGAGAACATTTATAGAAGATCTCTCTCAGGGCCGGCCCTACGGCCAGGCTGAAGTTGGATTTGATCTCCCATTTTATCAAAGCGGCTAACATTCTCCTTTCCCTTCCTCCCCCACAACAAACACTCTGTGAGGTGGGTGGGGCTGAGAGACTTTAGAAAAGTGTGACTAGCCCAAGGTCACCCAGCAGCTGCATGTGGAGGAGCAGAGACGCGAACCCGGTTCCCCAGATTACAAGTCTATCGCTCTTAACCACTACACTACACTGTAACTAAGACATGTTACAGCCAATCCAGATGCAGGGGGGCAGCAGCCCCTTCCCATTTTGCCTCCAAAGAAGCCAGGTCTAGGAAGTGGGGTTCCTGCAATGTAGCTTTGTCTGTCATTCCCGTGAGCTTGGACTGGCCACACTGGTGGGATAAGGGCACTCTAGCTGGAGTGTTTACCTTTGCTCTATTAAAAAGGTAAAGTCCAGTTGCGGATGACTCTGAGGTTGCAGCACTCATTTTGTTTTACTGGCCGAGGGAGTCGGCGTTACAGCTTCCGGGTCATGTGGCCAGCATGACTAAGCCGTTTCTGGTGAACCAGAGCAGCACACGGAAATGCCGTTTACCTTCCTGCTGGAGAGGTACCTATTTATCTACTTGCACTTTGATGTGCTTTCGAACTGCTAGATTGGCAGGAGCTGGGACCAAGCAACGGGAGCTCACCCCATCGCAGAGATTCAAACTGCCGACCTTCTGATTGGCAAGCCCTAGGCTCAGTGGTTTAGACCACAGTGCCACCCACGTCCCATTAGGTTTTATTAGCCTTCATAATTCTTGCTGTATGCAAACTGCAGATGCCAACCAAACTCAGCTTATTAGACTTTATGTAGGCTTATTGTGCTATTTATGCTTTAATATGCTGTATTATATTAAGATTTTACTTTTTTGGGTTCCATGATCACTGCAGATAGTGACAGCAGTAACAAAATTAAAAGATGCCTGCTTCTTGGGAGGAAAGTAATGACAAACCTAGACAGCATCTTAAAATGTGGAGACATCACCTTGCCGACAAAGGTCTGTATAGTTAAAGTTATGGTTTTCCCAGTAGTGATGTATGGAAGTGAGAGCTGGACCATAAACAAGGCTGATCGCCAAAAAATTGATGCTTTTGAATTATGGTGCTGGAGGAGACTCTTGAGAGTCCCATGGACCGCAAGATCAAACCTATCCATTCTGAAGGAAATCAGCCCTGAGTGCTCACTGGAAGGACAGATCCTGAAGCTGAGGCTCCAATACTTTGGCCACCTCATGAGAAGAGAAGACTCCCTGGAAAAGACCCTGATGTTGGGAAAGATTGAGGCCACAAGGAGAAGGGGACGACAGAGGACAAGATGGCTGGACAGTGTTCTTGAAGCTACCAACATGAGTTTGACCAAACTGTGGGAGGCAGTGGAAGACAGGAGTGCCTGGCGTGCTCTGGTCCATGGGGTCACGAAGAGTCGGGCACGACTAAACGACTAAAGAACAACAAATGCTGTATGAAGGCCAGTGCTGTGCATTACGCTCAGAAGCAGGCTAGCTATGTGTGTTGTATGCCAAGTCTTGCTGTACATGAATAAAGTGAGTTTCCCCCCAAAATGTATGCTCATTGCATCTGAATCACAACGAACAGCTGCCCTTTGGCTGAACACTCATCCTGAGGTGTCCCCTGTAGCTACCAAACATGCCAGCTGAGAATGCAGAACAACCTGAAAGGCAAAGACTATCCAATTCCAACCTGGGATGCCAGGAGTTCCTGCTGCAAGCACCGAGGTGAGGCAGCCTTGTGCAGACTTCAGGCTGGAAGCTATAGGAAAGCAGAGCTCTGACATTACTTCAGGAACAGTGAACCTTAGACTGAGCCCTTTATACAAGACGTGGATCTGTTCCAATGGCAAGCTCCACCTTAACTGAAAGTGCCCCATCCCACTCCAGCAGACTTTGCTTTGATGGAACGAGGCAGGCTCTGGTTGTACTGGGCCTTCTGTGATGACGTCCTCCAAGTCTGAAGCGGGCAATGTGATGTCCTTGCTTTTCTGACTCAGAGTCTTTGACCTCATTTCCTGAAGAAGGTGAATAACACCCAAGGATTGTGTGAGTTTCCTTCGATCATACCCAACAGAATTTGTGTATCCAAGGTGCTGAATATAATCTGATTGAATGGTTTCTCCAACCTTTAGGTTGTTTGGGAAATTCATCTGGAAGAGAAAATATTCTGGCTTTGCATTGGAATTCCTACACATTTGCTGAATCCCTAAGCCAAACAAACCTAGTTGGAAGATCCTTGTTTAGATTTATATTTTGAAATGGTCTCATTTAGCATTTATTCATCTTCTTCAAGTGGAACTTTCCACCCTTTCCTTTTTTTCTAATTAAATTCCTTCAGCAGAAGCAACAGGGAAAGGAAGAAACTTGCAAATGCCTAACTGCATGAGAGATGACAAAGGCAATGAGAAATGAAGAGATGGCTTTCATTCTCATCACACAGAACCTCGCTCTCTCAGCTCAGCGCCTATTTCTGCTAGAGAAGGTTTTACAATGAATTGGGGGGAAAGACACTTTCTTTTAAATCTGTGGCTCCTGCTGGCACTTCATCTGAGGTTTCTTTCTACGCACTATTATTAAATGCACTCCAACCACACAAAGAACACTTAATTTATTTATTTCTAAAGTAGAACAGCTAATTTAGCAGCAGAGCTAACCTTGACTTGAGCAGGCAGGGAAATATCTCAAACGTACAAAGGCTTGGCTTTTGAAGGAAGCAATTTTCCCTCCCCCATTTCACTACAAAGGCCTTTAAGGGCCCTTCCAATTGGGACATTTAATGTGCATTCAGGCAAATCTTGGCAATACCAGAATGGTCTGTTATGTGTGTTCCTGATTTGCTCCCTCAGAACACTTATCAATTTTGGTGCTCTCAGTTTCTCAGTTTTCCAATCTTAAATTCAGTTCTCCACGTTTCTGCAACAATTTGAGATTTATTTTTAATCCTCATGAATTTTCTTCAGCATTTTAGTGTGAATTTCTCTCAATGAACACATTTCTGCATGCTGCTTTAACTACTGCACACTTTTTTACAAGCAATTTTCCCTAACATAATGCATTTTTGCATATTATCCTAGCTTCCATTTTTATGAACATTTCCCCCTAACATATGCATTTTTGTAAACATTGTGTGGCAAACTGCATCACAAAATCCAGATCAGTGTGAATTTCAAATAGCTGTTTTAATTCTCCTATTGTTTGGGAAAGTGTGAGCTTGATAAATCCATTCTCAAATGTGAGCTGAATCAACTTTCTTCATTGTCCCTGTTGACACAGCGTCTGTGGTGATCTCTGTGTGGTCTTTAACTTTTTGCAAGAACTTTTATACCACAAATGTTCATTTTTCTTTGTTTCCTTTTTTGTGCTATAGCACTCTGGCAATGCACCAAATTAACTTTGCTTCTTTGTGGCATATTTCCTTTTTTTGGCAATTTAATCTTTATTGATTTTAAATATTGAATCCACTCACCACAAAAAAACAAAAGAAAACAAACAAACAAACAAATCACATCCAATTAAAACATATACACACACACACATAAAATAAAGTTATTCCATACATTGAGACTTCTGTCTTCCTCAGTATGGGTCCTTCATTTCCTTGTTGACTGCATATTGTATAACCGTTAATTTATCATAAATTGTAATTGTTGTTGCATATAGCATTGCAGAAGTTAATCATATTTCCTGTTGATGTCAGATACTGGAACTCTTGTGTGTTTCTTTTTTAAAAACAAGTGAATGTTGAGCACAGCAGTCTCAGCCTTAAACACTTTTAAAAGTTACAGGTAGGTACACTTTTAAAAGTGTAACTGCAGTGTCTTAGTACAGTAGCACAAATAACTGCACTTGAAGGGGGAGAAGCTTTTACTAAAGTGCTGTGGCAATTTACTAAGTCAAAATTTCATCAAAAGAAGAAAAAAGGAGAGGTTTTGATGGGCACACACACCCAGGTGTTCTCCATAGGACCTTTTCACTGCTTGCTTTCTTCCCCATTTGTTTCTTAGAATTTGTGCAGTTATAAAACCAGTTTTGAAAGCTTCAGTCGGCCATCTTAATAGAAAATGGCATCCAATTGTAACAGATGAGAACCTTCTATTTGATCTTAGGAATCATCATGCAAAATTTGGTTATGTCTTAAGTGGAGTCCAAATGCATTTGAACGAACAACTTTTCCAAATATAATATCAGATTATATCAATACAAATGTCAGCTGAGAAGATTCACAATTAAATAATAATAATTGAGGCAATTATTTATGCCATTTTACAATGGGTTCCAAAGGTCACAAACAACACAGAATTATTTATCATACAAATCTATATTCCTCCACTTATTATAAATATATTTAAAAAGAAAATCTCATTATTCTCTAATAAGAGATTGTATGCTTGTTTGATACAGGATTGGGAAAAGATTTATGTTTGCCCAACAATTTCGGAGCGAATCTTTGCCATCTGCACCCAGTGGCTCATGCTCAGATTGGAACATAAACATGCAGATTAGATGGCATGTCTCCATATGCAGGAGTCATGCCTACCTATAATTTAAAACATATATTCTTAATTATGAGGACATTCTGGGTTTTCTCTTTCATTTTAAAAAAAAACTTTTTCTAACAGCTTAACAGTATATTTACTGAGATATAATATACAATTTTAAATATGCTCTTTTATTTAAAATAAAGTACAGTTCCACGGTGAAGTGTTTTAATAGCTGATAATAGCTTCCATTCATGGATCAATGCCTTGTCGTGGCGAAGGGAGAAGCTATGAGCTATGCCATGCAGGGCCACCCAAGATGGACAGGTCATAGTGGAGAGTTTTGACTAAACGTGATCCACCTGGAGAAGGAACTGGCAAGCCACTCCAGTATCCCTGCCAAGAAAACTCCATGGGCAAAGCTCACTGGAAGGACAGATCGTGAAGCTGAGACTCCAATACTTTGGCCACCTCATGAGAAGAGAAGAATCCTTGGAAAAGACCCTGATGTTGGGAAAGATTGAGGGCACTAGGAGAAGGGGAAGACAGAGGATGAGATGGTTGGACAGTGTTCTCGAAGCTACGAACATGAGTTTGACCAAACTGTGGGAGGCAGTGGAAGACAGGAGTGCCTGGCGTGCTATGGTCCATGGGGTCACGAAGAGTCAGACACAACTAAACGACTAAACAACAACAAGCTTCCATAAGCCATGGATTGGAAAATATCTTCCTCAACAGCACCCTAAGCTATTGTTTTATAATTGTAAACAAATCAACCCATTATTCCTTTGACACATACCAAAAAGTCAGTTTTATGAAGACTTTTCTTGCCTTCTTACTTATGTGACTCTTGAGATCTTATACATATTATTTTCAACTTTCTCTAAACTATGGTATCCTGTACTAGCATATGTGAAACAAATATGCTCTAGGTCAGGCACCCCCCAAACTTCGGCCCTCCAGATGTTTTGGACTACAATTCCCATCTTCTGTTAGCTAGGGATCATGGGAGTTGTAGGCCAAAACATCTGGAGGGCCGCAGTTTGGGGGTGCCTGCTCTAGGTAAACAAAAGCATGTATGAGGAACTTGGATCTTTGTGAATCTATACTGTATGCCTGATCCACATTGCTTGGACACTACACTTCTCAGAAGGTTGAGATTGAAATTCATATTTTGTTAGAGTATGTGCAGCTTAAATGCACTTTTAGAGAACATGCATATTTCAATCTGTATTTTGAGAAGATTGGGCTCATGTCCTCCTTGTGGCCACTGTAAGAACAGGATGCTGCACTAAATGGGGCATTGGCTTGATACAGGAGGCTCTTAGCTTATTTTAATATTTTAAAGATTTTTTTAAAAAACCGGCTTTCCTTTCCTTTTTTGCGTATCAGTGTGCTACTAAACCCACAGAAGCAAAGCCAGTTTTTAAAAAAGGCTCGGGGCTAAAAAATTTACTCTGCCCAGCAGTGGGATCTAGCAATCCACAGTGACGGATCATCTGGCTTGCATCTGATTGTTCATCTGAGAAAGAGGTTGAAAATGGCCTCCAAATGTAACTTTACATTCACGAAAGGACAGAGGGTAGTGGGTGAAATAGATTGGAGTACTCCTTATACCATATTGACCCAAATGTAAGCCATGCCTTTAAAATTAAAAGGGGGGGGGGAGGAGAGAAAAAAAGACAATGCCTGAATATAAGCTGCTCCCTTAAAGTTCCACAGGCACTCACACCCATTCCGTTTTACCATATGTCTGTTTCAGCAGCAATATCGTAAAAGCCGGTTTTCGTAAGGTTGCAAATTTAAGCCAGTCAGAATTTGGGGTGGTGGGGGGGTGAGGCTTATAGTCAGGCCAATATGGTGTTATGAGGCCTCTCAGGTGCCCAAATCTCTTCCTGGATAGGACCTGAGTTGCTGTTTGCCCTTGGGTGTAAGGGCATCAAACTGGGTCTTTTGAAATTGAGATAAGTCACCTGTGATTGTGTTATCCAAAGCTGGAACATTACTGGCATTGTAACACAAAAGCCAGCACCAGGGACCTGTTCGATCGGGAGGACTGCCTGCTGATCACCCAGACCACTGGTTGGTTATCGCACCAGAAACACTCCATTGTTCCGAAAGGCTTCTGAATTACTTGTTATTGTGGCCTGATGCTTTGACACTGGAGTTCCCCTCTTCTTCTTTTTTATTAAAGATTTTATTGATTTACAAAGATATATCGGTATGCAATGTCTCTCGTAACATTTTTACAAATCAGTTCCATTTGTTGAGACATTTGGAAGAAAGGGGAAAAGAGGTGGATGGGGGAGAGACCAGTGTAGTCTATTCCACCCATGCAGTGGGAGAATTCACACATACTTCCAAGCACAATTTGCTTGCACTATGAGAAAGGAACACCACTGGTTATGTGCACGGAGTGGGGCTCATAAAATCTTTAATTATCCTTTGGCATTTGATCACTATTTAAAATAATGTTTTCTGTGTAAAAATTTTCCCCTGTTGACTGTAAATAAATATTCTGATGGCAATACAACATGATAGCATTATGTCCAGGCTTCTGATTATACAAATGTAGAAAAACAATATTTGCACCAGTAGAATAGCTGCAATATTTGTATCTGCACATCTGAGCGGCCACTCTTAAACTTTAAATCCAAAGAGATTAGTTTTCCCCTCATGGCAAGTACTAACAATATCAACAGTTTTACAGTTGTTGTTTTTTTTGCCAAGTAATGCATTTAACATATCTAGGTCAGATTCAAGAGGGAAGAAGGATTTCTTGGACCAGAGATATCAAGAATGAGCAAACGGTGAAATATCTTGCTAACACTATAATATACAGAGAGGTAACAACTAGCCTGACCAGTCATCAGAAGACAGTGTAAAAATGCATTGCTAACATGAGCCTTCAAAATAATCCTTAACTTCATATGAGGAAGTTGAATGGCAACATGCCATACAAGGAAGAAGAGCCAAGGGTCTTCTGGAGAAGTCTGCCTAGATGACCCCAAAGCACCCAAACACAGTGAACTGGGTGCCACTGGAAGCAAACAGGGCAGGAAGTTGTAGTAAAATCTTTTCCTCCCCCTTTCTGTTCAGCTGCCCCACACTCTCTGAATTCCAGTGCCCATCACATGCTCACAAGTGGGAGCAACTTTACATGCAGGAAACACAGGGATGTGTGTGTGTGGGGGGGGGAATTGGCAGGCGATATTGTGCCGGGATGCCCCTCCCTCTTTCTCCTTTGCTCCTCTGCATGGCGCTCACCTTTCCTGCCCTGCAGGTGCTCATATATGCTAGACTGGTTGCTTTAGAGCCCACTGGGAATTCTTTTACCTACGGTATAAATTTCATTGGGTGGAGGATAATGGGATTTTGCCCTCTCTAAAATCTCTATACTCTCTATCCTTCACCGAGGATTGATGGAAGATTGGCTTCGGTGGCATCAATTTATAGAGCTGATCACAAATGGCAGTGTAGTACAGGAAAAGATTAATAGCCAAGCACCCTAGGGCACCTTTATGATAAAAGGGGGTAAACTAAGTCAAGCCATTGAGAATTATGCAGCTGCTGTGGTTGCTGTCGTATTTACTATATAGTGTTAATTGTATTGGTATTTGTGTGTTATAAACAATCTTGGAATTTTTAATATATGGTAACATGAAGATCTTTCAAATAAATAAAAATGAATTAGTGCCCCTACTCTAATGTGGACCCAAGAGGAGCAGAAACACTCCCTTTGAGGCATATTTGGATCACACACCTTTGCGGTGGGAGTGATCTGGATGGGATCCGCTCAGTACCAGAAAGGAGGCCAGTGCAGTCTTGCATCCACTCTGAGGGACAAGGACTGGTTTATCCAGATAACTGGTCTCTAGGAGGGGAGGGATAGGTTCATAGACATCTTCTGTCCCAGTCAGACCTTCTGCAGATCACCAGATGATTAGCTAAGTAGCCTAACCCCAGCTCACACAACACTTTTGTCTCCCCTCTTTCTCCCATGTGTAGGAGAAACACAGATTCAATGTTTTCCCCACAGAAAGGCCAAATAAGGTTCCTTTCTGAAGCCTGGTTTACCATGTTAAAAGATGCACTCTAGAATCTAGATTATTCAACAAGCTTGACACTTAATCAAGGGAAGCCAATAAAACAGAGTGAGCTTAAGTAAAATGTGCACCCCAGCAATATTTTACGTAAACATTTTCTGCTACCTTCAGTTTTTCAGATTTGCAGTATTTCAAGTTTGCAGGCAGTATTTGATCACTTCAGGCATATTTCCATATCATTTTTTAAAAATGGGTTCCTAGTAAATTAAATATGGTATAGCATTAGGCCTGTCCAATACATCAAAGAAACTAGGGGGACGTCTGTCAGGAAATAGTAAATGTATTTAGTTTTGAAAAGTCAAAGAAGTTCTTATGATCTTTTCATGGAAATGAGTGTCTTTTAAGGGAGAGAAAAACAAAAGCAAGATTACAGGATATTTACTTTCTAAAATGAAAAAGCATAAGAGATGAAGCAAATGCATTATAAAAGCACATGCCCAAACATTATCAGAAAATGGTACACTGAAAAATAATGTATGCTTATTTCAGTGAGCTGTTGCTAGATCTGAGTCATGGTATCAGGTTACCAAGGAAAACTTAACTCTTCGTTGTCTAATATATAGCAGAAAAAGTTTTTGGATCGTATGGATATATTGCTTTAGTAGGTATGCCATACAGGGCTTCAACATGCATCTATATCACTAAATGAACCCAGATGTGTTTATTGTGAAATTGCTGTTTTCTTTGCAATTTGGCTTATAAAATTACCAATAGCAGGTGAATAAACTTTGAGAAGTAACCATAAAAGTAATGAGTAGGGAGGATGAAATTGGATAGAGAAGTTGAATGCTACAATGAGAGTTTCTCAATTGACTATTGCTATACTTATCAAACTGTATACCTTGAAGAAGCACACACCCTTTTTTTCATTATTGCAATCTGACAATACATTACATTACAAAATTCTTCTGTACTTTCTAAAATTGTAAATAATTAAAACAAAACACTTTGGCCTTTAGTGACCAAGTTATATCCAGGAGTACTCCATAGCTATGTATTATAGAGCACAACCCCATAAGTTAACTTGCCTATCTCTCTAACAAGGGAACCACAAACCCAAGAGCCTCTGTCTGCCTAGGATTCAAGCACAGCTCACTGGCCCTCACCAGTCCACCACTGCATTCAGCTACCAGTCCAGAAGTTTCACAGCCTCTCCTGCTTCAGATGTGTGGCATCAGAGAGCTGTGTGGCATCAGAGTGCTGATGACACCTTACTCCAAAATTCCTAATGACTGCTTCTATGGTTTCATCTAGATGTTAAATAGCACCGGAGAGAGAATGGTGCCCTGAGCAACCCCAGAGCACAAGTGCCAGAGGGCCAAGGAGCCCTCTCCCAGAGCTACCTTCTGAACATGGCCCTGGAGGTAAGACCAGAATCAGTGTAACGCAGGGCCTTCAATACTCTTCCCATTGATACAGCTCAGGAGGATACCTGGCCAATGATATTATGGTGATGATGATGATGCCCATCTGAGGGTGAGAGCTGTTCAACAGTGGAACAGTCTCCCTCAGGAGGTTGTAGACTCTCCTTCCTTGGAGGTTTTTAAGCAAAGGTTGGGAGGTCATCTGTCATGGATGCTTTAGCTGGAATTCCTGCATTGCAGGGGGTGGGGCTAGATGACCCTCAGGGTCCACCTCTAAAATTCTATGATTCTGTGAATCTATGATTAGTCTGGATGGAGAACAATCTATGTGAAAGTGGTCAGGCACAACTATGCTAACAGTAGATGTCAACATCATCAAGTTGCATTAAGTGGAACTGCTCCCACAACATTGGATTTGACATTATATTGGACAATCAGATGGCCACAATAGTAGCATCTAAATCACTGTGGAACCAAGTGACTTTATCCTCAGAGTTCTTAGCCAACAAGTTACAATGGGAAGCCATGTGCTCCAGAGATCAGAAATGGCCAACCTCTGAACCACATGGAACAAGTCTGCTGGGTGGGTTCTCAAAGCCACAATAATTGCAGCAAAGTAAGATCTAGTCGCTATCCTCCAAGTCTATATGTTAGGCCCAATTAGGAGCCTGAACTTAGTCATGCTTAGTCAGCTCCAGAGCAGGATTCATGCTGCATTTGCTCCAGCCCTTGCCCAGCTCATTTAATTGGCAACTGCTCCTACCTGTGAACAAGGCAGCTCCATGGTGCCAAAGGCCCTTTGAGTCTCACCATTCCACAGTGAGACTTTGGCCTCAACAGGATCACCTGTTCTAGCCTCTGCAAAAAGCTCAGAACAGTAAATAATTATCAGTATTTGGGGGCAGACTATCCTAACTGGTCTCCCATCCATTCACTAGGAAGTGATCTGACCATGACAACGGGGTGATATCCACCCCACCCAGGTCCAGACAGCCACCCTCCACACATGGAGCAAAGACTAAATCTAGGATGTGCATGGGACTGATGACCTTTGGAGACAGGCGCATGGTTGCCATGGAGGCCATGCAAGATTTCCCTTGCATCCATTCATTGTTAAAGATTTGGACCTGTTTCTTAGTTGTGCTGTGCTTAAGGTTCCAATCTGTTGCATGAAGGCAGCTGAAATAAATATATAGTTAACTCTAGAATATGTACTAATTGTAAAAAGAGAAGTATGTAAAAAAAATTAAAATGCAGTTGGATTTAATTCTGTCTAGGCATCTGAAGTTAGTTCATGCTTTTTCTTCTACTCTTTCATTTATCATATTTTGTTTTTGACTTTTGGGTTTCCTGCCTGAAATGTTTCCCTTTCCATCCAAATGTAGGTCAGTGCTACAAAAATCTTTCCTTCCACAAATTTAATCAACTAGTTAAGGATTTTAGCAAATGCTTTTTTGTTTAGAATTTGGAGGCTATAGCAATGCAGAAACATACAGTTACCCATCTAAATACCTAAAGAAATATAAATTAACCTTTTGATTGTTTTTCTTTTTTTTTACATTGAAATGAAAGGTCAGTAGATAATTTCCGACCTCCCCTCTGCTTTTTAAAAGATCCTGGTGCAAGAACATGTCCCTAAAAAGATGTCGTCGACAGCCTATCCTCCTCCCTCAAGTATAGCAACACTACTTGTGGTCTTTCTTCTTTAACATAGTTGGTAATTATACACCTTTAATATGATCTCCTAGTTACATTTAGTATAAAAAATATTGATGCCTGTCATCTTAACCTTTCGAAGAATGAAAAGCTTTTCTATTGCTTCTCACAACTATTCTTTCTTAGCACCAATAAAATTCCCAGTAGGTGCTCAGTGCTTTAGAAATTGATGTGACTGTGAAGTCTTTGGTTTATTTCAATCAGAAATATTATGAACTTGGAAATAAAAACTCTAAATTATTGGCTAAATCAAACAGGACCTTTCTGGTTCTCAGGTCTTGGACCCTGAGAGAATCACTGATGAATTTGCAAATGATTATGAAACATTATACACCTCCACTAATCTAGAGGTCTCACAAATTGATGCCCCAATGGGCAAATAAAGAGGCAGACACATAAGATGGGGTTATTTATACCCAGTGCTTTTTTCTGGGGGGACACAGGGGTACAGATACCCTTAAACATTTTGTGAATCTAAGTTTGGCCTCATTGAGGGGTAGTATTTCAATATGAGTAGGAAAATGAGAGTACCCCTAAACATTTTTTAAAGAAAAAAAGCACTGTTTATACCTTAAATTAAAATCAGCAAAGGGGATGCTTATGGGGTGGAACTACCTTATCCACCCTTGCCTATGAAATTGGGGCACGGCTCCCTTGCCTGCCCTGATTCCCAGACTGCAACCTGCTGAAGATGATCATCCAAATGCCAGGGACCAAATTGAGCAAACAGCGCGCAAACCTAGTGGTGGGAGGAAAAATCCTTAAATAAGAGGCTAGGCGGGGTGATCAATGGTCTTCGATTCTTCAATGTATACTAATGCACAGAGCATGGGAAATAAACAAGATGAACTTGAGCTCTTGGTACAGCAAACTAAATACGAGACAATAGGCATCACTGAAACCCCGCCTAGCCAGGATCTCTATGGTGAGTGCAGCGGTTAAATACTGGTCCATCTGACTCTTTGACTGGCAAGCCCTCAGGCCAATTGCACCCTGTCAGATGGACCACCAATAGGGTGTTGTGGCTGCTCCAGTTGTCCCGCCCCAACACCTAGACCTGGTCTGTTGGGACCCACCGCAACACGTGCCCTCTCTTGCAGGGAGGACCCAATTAATTGGGATTAAGGGGCTTGGTGCATGGTAGAGGGGAAGGCCCCCCTCCATCAACAGAATAAGCCAGAGTTGAACATGGGAGTGATGTGACCTAGAAGTAAAGCAGAAAGCTTAAAAGAGAGTCAGAGTAACATTTGAGAGTAATCTCTGATTTCTCTTTGAATCCAAGGCTGCAAGCATGGGAGAAACAAGACCATTTTGGGGGGTTAATGCTGTGAACCCCTCCACTATAGGCTCAGGTTGTCAATATGTGTAAATAAACTAGATATCACAAAGACATCACTGTCTCCACTGTGCCTCATTTACAAAAGGAAACATGAACCTGCAACATAGCTGCCAAGTTTTCCCTTTTCTCGCGAGGAAGCCTATTCAGCATAAGGGAAAATCCCTGTAAAAAAGGGATAACTTGGCAGCTATGACCTGCAACCCCTAGGCTCTCGCACCACTCGGAGATTGGTCTTTGCGTGCATCAGTGCATCACTGTGTGCAGATCCTGCTACGCTGTCATCTTTAACAAAGGTGGACCTTAGGAGGGCTTTAAAGCCATTCTCTTCATATTGTATTAATGAGAAGTTGGTTGTAAATCAAGATAAAATTGGTTTTCTCTAGATGCATTTCTGTTTCTAAGTGATATGTGGTTAGCCATCTGTTAGAGCAAGTGACAGACTTTAGTTACTTGCAGATTCTTTACATGGAAAACCCACATCAAGCAGGCTATAGCCATGGTATTTCATACCTCTCAGGATACAGCCTGCTTTTTTATGCTACAGGTGGACAGTTTGCTCCAGCTCCCTCCAGATCTATTAGGCCTAAGACTGTAGCCCAGCTGTTGTTTGAAGCTGCTGTTTGGTGGGGACAGTGGCAGAGCCTCATGCTCTGGCACCGGCGGGCAGAGAGCAGGTGGGGGCGGGGCTGGTACGCTGGTCATGGGGGCGTGGCACACCACCTGTGGGGGCGGGGCATGCTGCCTGCGGGGGTGGGGCGCCCAGCGTGGGTGGGGAGGCAGCTGCAATGGCACCCTGCTGGGATCACGCTGCTGGGGGCGGTGCACTCCCCCCGCACTCCTCTTCATCTGCCAGTGGGTGGGGAGCATTGAATATACTCTGGAGAATATATACGCAGGGTACTCTGAGGGTACTAAAGGGTACACAGTACTGGCAACTCCCCCCCCCCACACACACTAAAAGTGTGGCACTCAATGTAACACTGCATGTTGAGTACAGGCCCCTTTCTTTCTAACCCCCCCCCCCCACTGGATTCCTAAACACTTTCTTAACCTTCCTAAACTTTCAAGAGCTTTTAGGCTGTTGTGCTGTAATTTTCTGCTAGGAGGGTCGATTTACCTGGGCTCCACTGGAAGAAAGATGAGGAGGAGGACTGTCAGGAATATCTTTGTTGTGTTTTGTTTTATTGTAGACATTATAATGCCTATAATGCCATTAGGAAGGATTTGATCCTCCCACACTATAGCATTTTCTTAATAGGCCAACATGTGTTATGTTAGAATTCCTTATGAAAAGAAAAGAAGAGTGTATTACCAGAATGGCAGCCCATTAAAAAAAAGAAGTAGTTTGGCAATTAAAATAAGAACTCAGATGATCTCAGTGTGAGTTGTGGATGCATGCAAAGTTTTTCTTTCTTCCTTTAAACTTCATGCTCCTCTGTTATTTGGGATCTGTTTCTCTGGTTGTATTTTATAAGGGTCTATTACCGTATAAGTAATTCTGATCAACTGCGAAAGGCAACTGTGAACAGGCATTTCTCCTGCTGTGCATGACTGAGGCATCTTTACCAGCTCTCTTCACCAGGCACCTTTTGCAAGAGGGCTGTGAGTGACAGTGGCAGAGAACAACTAGATGTCCCAGCACCTGGCTCACTCTGCTCAGGGCCCATCAGCATGCCTCCGTGGGGTGTCTTATCTCTGCTACTGTGGGAGGAGGAAATTCTGATCCTACACATGGCCCCATCTGAACAACTGCAAAGGGGCACAAAGAGGAAGGCTGAAAGGGGAGGACACAACAAAAAGTAGCCACCCTTCAAGGATAACAGAGAACCAAGAAAAAGAAGAAGAAGCTCCAAAATCTTACCCAAGGCTGGATCTAGACACATCAAAGAAGTGTTTCAGTTTAAAGCATTGTAAATTTAAACAGGGAAAACAGGCAGAGAAAAACAGGACTCCACGTCACCATCTGGTGGCACAATGTCATACTGTATCGCATATGCAACACATATACACGCAAATCACTTTCTCTTTGCCAGTCTAGCTGAGTCCCAAGTCTTTGTTATTTCATATCTAGCCTGAGAGTGATTCCAGAGGAGCTTTTGCCCACCATTACTGAGGTCAATAATTTTGTGCTCTCGGAATTAGGGGACCTCAAGCTTCTTCAGCACTTGGCCAAGGGACAGTCTCCTTCCCCACACTGCAGGGCAGAGGGCAGGTTCAAGGGTGCAGGGCAGCTCACAAGACATGCAAACTTCCAACTGCAACTCCTAGCCTAATATGCACATGCCTATTGGATTGTATCACTTCCATGATTGTGTAATATTTAATATAATAGAAATAAGGGCCTAGCTCTTCCACAACAGTGGAAGACTTACTTCTTACCTAGAGAACAGGCAGAAGAAAGTCTATACATTTCCCCTTGAAGTTCACAAATTAAAAGGCTAGAGATAGACTTTGCAAGAACAACAAAACTAAAGGGGATTGGAATGCACCTGAGAGGGGTCAGGCTCTGGACCTAGATTACATTTTGAAAATCATGCCTATGTGTGCTTCAGGCACTGTGTAAATTTCCAGAAAGTTATACCTGCATGTCCACCTACACACACAAAAAATCAATAATACTGTTTTAACACTTGTGAAAAATATATAGTACTTCTTAATTCTCTCTCCTTTTGCTCTAGCTTTTGTGTAAAAATGTTGTTGTTTGCTGAGTTGCTTGGTGAAGAAGAAAAGAAGCAAAATAAAACCAAGTCCACCCAACCTTTGACAATGCTGATAAGATGGTTATTGCTCTTTGTAACATGCTTGTGGGCCAACTCACATTAAAGCAGCAAGCATGCAGAGTTGAACAAAGTTGAATATATGTTCAGGAGCAGCAGGAAAGAAAGCACATCTTATTCTACTCTATCTGCTGTTCAGAGCAGATAACTCACACTTTGCCATACTTGCATTGCAAGTATACTAAGCAATTTTTTTTCAGAAACACACCCTACTTTCTTTAATAGAGTATTACTGCCAGTCAAAGCCTCCAAGAAATTAAGACAAACTAGGAGATCATGCAAGTGATAAAACTATCCCAGGGCAAGTTCTCTTATCTCCTGGGGTAACATTTTGCCAAGTTAAATGGAAGTTTCACAGTACCTTGGATTAGTTAAAATAGTCATCTATGTCAGCAGAAAGACTGTGCAAAAATGCTTTGCATTTTGTTTTGTTGCTTCACTTGGTGATTTGATTCCTTTCATTACCTTGCTTTAACAGTGTCTTTCATACAAATTCTGGGCATTGTTCATTTCCCAAAGAAGATATGGTCTCTTGTGCTGTTGGCTTTTCTCTCTGCTTCTGGATCTGCCACAGAGCTGTAACTCCACCCACTGAAGACCTCAAAGCCTCCATCCTTACACTGTTTTCATTTGTGCAAGGAAGTCCATGTTTGAACACTTTTTTAGCTGGATGAAGTTGTATTTGCATAAATGTTGGGCTCCCAAATCCAAACCAAATATTATTATGAATACAGTGTTAGCATTAAGCATTTCTCTACCTATTACATAGGGACATGAGTGGCACTGTGAGTTAAACCACAGAGCCTCTTGGGCTTGCCAATCAGAAGGTCGGCGGTTCGAATCCCCGCAACAGGGTGAGCTCCTGTTGCTCAGTCCCAGCTCCTGCCAACCTAGCAGTTTGAAAGTACGTCAAAGTGCAAGTAGATAAATATGTACTGCTCTGGCGGGAAGGTAAACGGCGTTTCCGTGCGCTGCTCTGGTTCGCCAGAAGCGGCTTAGTCATGCTGGCCACATGACCTGGAAGCTGTACGCCGCCGGCTCCCTCGGCCAATAACGTGAGATGAGCGTCACAACCCCAGAGTCGGTCACGACTGGACCTAATGGTCAGGGGTCCCTTTACCTTTACATATTACATAACTATTTGTATACATTTTAACCTACCCACCCATGCCTTGTTCAGGAAAATTGATCATTGTATTAGGTAACTATGAGAGTTCATTTCTCATGAGAATGCATAGTAATAATAAAATAAATAATAATAATAACATATTAATAATAAAATAATAATAATTTATTATTATTATTATTATTATTATTATTATTATTATTATTATTATTATTTATACCCCGCCCATCTGGCTGGGTTTCCCCAGCCACTCTGGGAGGCTTCCAACAGAAAAATAAAACACAGTAATCTATTAAACATTAAAAGCCTCCCTGAACAGGGCTGCCTTCAGATGTCTTCTAAAAGTCTGGTAGTTGTTTTCCTGTTTGATATCTGTTGGGAGGGCGTTCCACAGGGCAGGCGCCACCACCGAGAAGGCCCTCTGCCTAGTTCCCTGCAACTTGGCTTCTCGCAACGAGGGAACCGCCAGAAGGCCCTCGGTGCTAGACCTCAGTGTCCGGGCAGAGCAATGGAGGTGGAGACGCTCCTTCAGGTATACTGGACCGAGGCCATTTAGGGCTTTAAAGGTCAGCACCAACACTTTGAACTGTGCTCGGAAACGTAACAAAACTTCTCTCACCTTTGGATTCTCTCTCCACTGTAGAGTTCTTTCAGCTATTGCTTGTAAAGGATCTTTCGTTTTATTCTTCATGTGCTATATTACTAATCTTACTGGAAATGCTTGTTTTTTGACCCTTATGTTTCTTTTGGTTTAGCGTTTTTTTCTCAGGTTATTTTGATAATATCTCTGAGGCTTTGTTGTTGTCATCAACATCTCCTCTTTTTTAGTGCTTTCAAATACTTTCTGTTTTGTCCTTGATGGTGTTCTCTGTTCCCTGCCTATTCACAATGGATTTAGTTCTTCCTAGCCTTCCAAAATAATGTCAGTTACAATCTCTCTCAATGCCTATAACGTATTATCCACTTTTGCATTGAAGTGACTCAGAAAAAGAGTTTTAACTGAACGTCATCCATGTTCTTCAGCAAAGGTCAGTTGGACGGAATAAAGAGCCTTTTAACACACGTACTCTAAACGCAGCTTCGAGAGTTTATTAACAGAAAATACTATCTCGAATCCTCTTAGGCATTGCATAGATGTGATCCTAATTTTCTACTTGGCAAAAAAACAACCCACCACCCATGCTTTTGATGTGATTCTTCCCCTCCTTCCCCTACATCAGGCACTTCCAACTTCCAGGAGGCTATGATCTACTAACCAATATCAAAAACTGGCAGTGATCTACCATACTCTCCCACCCCCCTGAAATATACTCGGAGTTGAGAGTGAATTTCATGCTCTTTATTCGGCTTGTAGTAGCAATAGAAGAAGAAGAGAAGAATGGCTCTTCCCACAAAACCTCTGCTTATATACATTATTTACACAATGGGCCTTGTGTGATTGGCTACTTCAGGGCTGCACCTGTGGGCCAATCAGGTTGTGGATTGACTTCTGCCAGCAGCCTGATTGGCTGCTCCTGCAGGCCAATCAGGTTGCTGATTCACTTCCACCTGGAGCTGGATTGGGTGGCTCCTGCGGACCAATCAGCAGTACATAACACCCCCTTAACAAGTGTGTACTTGCCGTGTGTTTTTTAGACCAGCTCCAGGCCCACAGCTGTAGCGAGGCAGACAAATTAGCTCTTCTTTCTGCCTCTCCTCCAGCCCCCTCCCCCCACCTACATTCAGTCTCATCCTCCAATGCCGGGATCACTTATAGTATTTTTACACTGTCCCCCCCGCCCCCACCCCATTTCTTTTTCCCTACTTCATCTCCTTGATTATTTTTTTCCTGCTCTCTCTCTCTCTCATCCACTTTCTTCCTCTTCTTTAAAATGATAAAACTAATAATAATACTAGAGAATGTCGGGTGCCATACCAGAAAAATGAGGGGCACAGAAGGACAAATTTTATTTACAGGTGGGCAAGTTTTGTCCCACGTTATGATCTTGCAAAGAAAAATAATAGTATGCATTAAGGACAGGAGTCCAGCAATTGAGGAGACAAGTGGGGAGGGTTGTTTTCGGGGTTGGGGGCGATTTTTGCCCTCTGGCACTGCCCATGGCTCTTGCTGGTGTGCTTGAAGTGTGCCCTAAGTCTGGCTCTCAAAACACCCACCAGCTGAAGAAAAGTGGACTACATCCAGGTAGGCAGCCACCGAAGACCACACAAGCACTGCCACATGTCGTTATGTGAAAGGTGACTTTTTGAATGGTGTAGTAGTGTTTACAAGTGTTTCAGAGGAAACCAATTAATAGAGAGCTTTTAAAGAGCATATTAACACTCAGAACCCTGGAACGAGATCAAGACTTCCCTTCAGATCTTTCAACAGCAGCATGGGTGGCACTTTCACCTGCCCCTTTCGATTTGGGTGGCTTTCGCTTTCGAGCAAGGAAGTCAACCTTAGCTTCTAATTTCCAGCTGATGACTTAATTGTGGGCTGCATGTGAAAAGTACCCATTTCTCAAGTAACCACCAGTGTGGGGTGGGGTGGGGAGACTTGTCCTTGCCCCCCCCTTACCTGCACCTCCAACCACCCCTATACCAAAAGCTGGTAAAATGAGACTTTGTTACCTTTCTGCCTGAAAGGCAAACCTGGGAAGGGTGTTGATGGGGCGAAATCTTGATTTCAGAAATGCAGCTCCTCCTATATTCTACCTGCTCTGCTTTTGGTTCAGAAAACCCAAAAGAGCCTGTTTGGGGTTGGGATGGCGCAAAAAATCCTCCATACCCCATCTTTGATGCTGAGGTGGGCAGAGGAGTCAGCAAAGGGGAGGCTGACCTGACGCCATAGCTGCCAAGTTTTCCCTTTTCTCGCGAGGAAGCCTATTCAGCATAAGGGAATTTCCCTTAAAAAAAGGGAGAACTTGGCAGCTATGCCTGACGCCCTTGCAGGTCGCCCTTCCTCTGACTCCCCTTCCCCGCCTAATGAGCTTGCTGAAAGGGCCTCTCTGTCTGCGTACCCTCCTCCCTGCTCCCACCTCCAGCCTGCTCGATTCTCCTTCTCCTTCTGCCTTTGTTGTGTGCATGCATCTTTCGCTGCCTCGGAAAGGAGCTGGGTCCGCAATTGACTAGAATCAGTCCCGCGATTGACAATTCGCTCGCAATCAACGTGTTGATCATGTCTGCCCTGCAGCATAGTAATTGGTTGTGGTGAAGGAAGTCTGCTTCCTTGCTAGGCAGAGTTTGAGCAATTGACTGAAGGGAGTATGTGTGCAGGCACAGAAAAAGGCTAGACGCTAGAGCATCAATTTATTTTTTAAAAAATCATTTTATCAGAATTAAAAATGGCGGTTTGTAGTATTTACTACATTTCAATATGCCAGCTGTCCATTTACTACAGTCCACATTCATTTCTTAAGTTTGAAGAACATGTGACACATAGCTACTTTCCCACCTTTCCCTGCCTCCCCCCTTCCCTATTTAACATCATCAAAACAAATCAAAAACTCTGGGAGACTCCAGTAGGAAGTTCCCCTTAACGCCTTTGAAAGCATCTTTAGAGCTACAGCCTGAGAATAATTGCACTCCTGCTTCTCCCTTTTGTCAGTTCTTTCAGTTGAAGATGGACTTTCCCAACCTGAGTTTTCACCTTCTCGGGCAAAGATAGATGAACATTTGTGGGCCTCATACAATTCCCTTCTGGGAGTGATTTTCAGCTGGGAAAATAGTTAAGCAGTTGCTCCATCCATCTTGCCAATACTCAGATTCATGGGCTGCCCAGGTTGATTTTGAGTGTGAAAACAACAGCTGAACTGAAAGAAAAAGGAAGCGCACTCTTAAGTCCACCAGCTAAATGTATAGATATGTAATAGATCACAATTCACAACTGGCTCAAGGGGGGGGGGGGTTGCTTCTAGCCTTAGAAGCCTTTTTGGCACTCAAGTTATTTGGATTGACAGTGGGGTGTCTGCTGGTGATCTTCTCTGCAACACCTGCCGTTTGACCTTTTTAGTCAGTTTTCTCCTTGTCAGAAAAGTTCGACCTGTAATGTGTTAGTGCTATGTGGCCAAGTTACTTGTCCTAAAATGAATGCCGGGAGTTGGACCAATGATTTCTTCTGCCTTAAAACATAAAAGTAAGCAGACAGCTTCAAACTTTTTTCATCAAAGTTCTGAAGAATGGAGCAGAGAGGGAAAATAAAAAGAACATTTCTGCAGCAGTTATGGGTTTTGGAAGGACCAGTTGCACTTGGCCTGTCATGCAATTTCCTTCCATCCATGCAGTCCTCTCTCTTGCAATGAATGGCATGGTGGCGCCTCAGTCACTCATGGAACAACTATGGCAGAAAGAATTGTTTCATTGAATTTAGAATTTATAAAGATAGCTTTTGCTGTTTTTAGAATTTGCTGAAATTATGTTATTGTTGTTTACTTGTGCTTTGTGTTTTATTCTGTTTTTTTCTGCGCTGCTTTGATGACTTCATACGATGAAGCAGTCTATAAATGTGCTAAATAATAAATAAAATAATGCTTTTGCCCAAGTTCCCTACAACAAAAGGGCTTTTTTTACATGTGCATCAGATATGTAAATAGAGACATAGATTGCTTTGCAATGTACATTATTTACATATTTATTGATAAATTGTCATATAATTCCTATACGGCATATCCTGAACTACATCTCTCAGACTAGCATGCTGCCCTACAGACCTTATCACTGTCCATATGTAGCAGCACAGCAATTTAAATATGAGAACATATGGATTAAATACATATTTTAAGAGAAAGTGTGAATGTATATTCAGGGTTTGAGATAGAATATGCATCTAAGTATGAAATTATTTATATATTCTGAGATTGTTCTACTTTAAAATCACAGGCTAAAGAGGGTATATGTGAAAGTGACAGACCCATTTCTAGGTTTCTACTGGTGAGTTGCTTGGCTTGTGTTGTGTAAGTTTTCTGAAAAGAAGTGTTAATACCAATCATTATGCATATGAGTTCTTTGTACATAGCAAAACATGCAAATTACTTGTAACCAGCTCTCACAAAAATAGTCTAGTCTGATGTTATACAAATACCTAACAACTGCATTTTCTGGAAGATGTGTTTGTGCATGCCAAGAGAGCATTTGCAGCTGAGGACTGAAATGAACACACCAACACATTTTGGTGGGTTGAAATATGGGCTACTTTGATTAGGATTTACCAAAAGCCTGCAGATGAAAGGCTTAGTGCAGGAAGCAACTACAGTGGTACCTCAGGCTAAGCACTTACCGGTAATTGGTTCCGGAAGTCCGTGCTTAACCTGAAGCGAAGTTTCCCATTGAAAGTAATGGAAAGTGGATTAATCCGTTCTAGAAGATGAAAACCACCCTCTAAACCAGCAATTTCACATGAATTTTACTGTCTAATGAGACCATTGATCCATAAAATGAAGGCAATAAGCAATGTACTGTACTATAAAATAAATAAGACAGTATTGTAGATGAAAAAAACACACATTTACAGTGGTACCTTGGGTTAAGTAATTAATTGGTTCCAGTGTGCCATTTGCACCCCGAAAAGTACTTATAGAATCATAGAATCATAGAGTTGGAAGAGACCACAAGGGCCATCCAGTCCAACCCCCTGCCAAGCAGGAAACACCATCAAAGCATTCTTGACATATGCCTGTCAAGCCTCTGCTTAAAGACCTCCAAAGAAGGAGACTCCACCACACTCCTTGGTAGCAAATTCCACTGCCGAACAGCTCTTACTGTCAGGAAGTTCTTCCTAATGTTTAGGTGGAATCTTCTTTCTTGTAGTTTGAATCCATTGCTCCATGTCCGCTTCTCTGGAGCAGCAGAAAACAACCTGAGCGGTAACAGTGCGCATGCACAAAGCGCTGGTAGAGCGCTTCTGCGCATGCACGAAGTGCGCAGAATGCTTTTGCGCATGCACGCGCAGCGGAACCTGGAAGTAAACACTTCCTGGTCCGCAGAGTACTTAACCTGAAAGTACTCAACCTGAAACGTACTTAACCCAAGGTATGACTGTATACAGATCAGTGGTTCGAGCGACAACCCCTGCTGGGGGGAGAGCAAACCATTTAGCTTACCCCTTCCCCAAGCCACACCATAAAGGCAGCAATATAAGGCACAAAGGCATATCTTCCTCTAAATCCCACAATACCCCATAGCTTCATGTAGCTGAACGTTGGTCCCAATGTAGTCCCTCTCCTTCCCCTGTGTCTCAAAGCCCTGAGCTGCAGGCTCCACAGCTCCTCCTGCTGCTGCTAATGTCCCTGCTGCTAATGCAGCTAAGTTGACTGCTGCCCAATCCTATGCCAAAGGGCAAAGAAAAGCTGTCTGCTGTTGCCGCCATCTAAAGGGAAGGAGGCCGAATTCCTACCTGGTTAATTATTACACAAGTTTCCATCCACAACTAGTGGCACTCACCAAGCCAAGCACAGCTCTCATGTTTAATGGTCTACCAGGAGCCAAGATTCTGCTCTGATTTCAGAAATTAGGGCTTCTCTTCAAACCCCTCAGATATTTGGCCCCAAGTAAGTATTTCCATATTAGTTTAGAAGTTTCTGTGGGATGCATAAGCAGTACCAATACTTGTGAAATTTCCCAGGAGCATTTTGCCTTTCTCTTAGAACTGTAAGCCTACTTCTTTTCCCCCATCAAAGCTCTCCAGTGGTTTATACCCATTTTTTCGCAGGCTTGTTTCTCCTCCCCTTATATGCTGTCTACCTTTCTTCCCTCCACAACTGAAGATTGTTATGAGATGTTCCTTTCCAATTATTTCACATCTTTGTTCTGTTGGAGACTGCAGTCACGGTGTAAAGTCCACAGGCTTCCTTTTTTGATGTGACAATAATATTTTTTTCTGACATTGATCTCATATTTTTAAACCAACCTAGTACTTGTATATAGAAGAGTTTGTGGCAGATTCATTGATCCACACGATTGAATCAAATACATACATTCTAAGATTGCTAAGTACTTGTCTCAGACATATGTACATTAGGGTTATAACTTTTTTACAACCTCAAGTTCATCTGCATATTCCCAGATGAATTTTTGCCTAAAAACGAAGGCATGAACTGTCATTTCCACATCCTTTGAAAAAAGGTCACCCTGAAATCAATAAATCAATTTTTGTATATGTAACTGTATAGGCACCTTTCAGGTGATGGGTTGACCCCAAAGCTCACTTCTTGGAGCCCGCAGTTCAGAGGGTGAGATAGGAGCCTCATTTGAGGTAGGATTGCTATATAAAAAAAATCCTGACACCCACAAAGTTGTTGAGCTTTTTGAGCTGTTTCCATTGTGTTGCCGTACATCTGGGTTACCCCTGACATTTTACTGATTCAGCAAATTCCCCCACCCACCCCGACACCTTTTTTACACCTGAAAACCAGGTCAAGTCAGGAATTTTCCTAACATATGGCAAGCTTATTTGAGGCCAAACTCCCTCATCCACGCAGGGTTTTGCAGTTCCAAGGGTAGTTCAGTGACTGGGGAGGGAGCACAAGCTTTTCAAGATGGAGGGTAAGGGAACAACTGCAGTCACCTGCCATTCCTGCGCAATGTTTGTATTCTTGCCAAAGGATGTAGGCAGCTACACCTGCAGCAATTGCAAGTTGATTGCCCTACTAGAAGACAAGGTCCAGCAACTTCAGGCCCGAGTATCTATGCTCCAGAGAATTAAAGAGCTATGGCTTTTCTTGGATGCAGCAGAGCACACTGTCTGCACCAAGGAGGAGACAGGGGACATCCCTGAGGAGGAGGTCAGTTCCCCAACACAGCAGCCAGATGTATGGAGGAACGTGACTCATAGAAGTAGAAGGCCCAGGGATCACTCTGAGTTCTTAGAACTACACAACCGTTTTGAAGTGCTCTCCCTTAACATGGAAGACGAGGAACAGACTCCATTTGAGGATCTCTCCCTCATCACAGTTGATGAGGAATATGATGACGAGCAGCAAAGTCAGTCTTCCGGGAATATGCAGGTAACCTTGGAAGGAACAGCACATGGAAGAATCCCGACCAAGCCTATGAAGAGGCGTGTAGTGGTGATAGGGGATTCCCTACTGAGGGGTACAGAAGCAGTGATCTGTGGGCCTGACAAGATGTCTTGAGAGGTGTGCTGTCTCCCTGGGGCCAAGATCAAAGATGTAACAGAACGGCTGCAAGGAATCATAAAACCCACTGACAAATACCCCTTCCTTTTGGTCCATGTGGGAACCAATGACACTGCAAGCCATAGTCTTCAGAAGATCAAAAGTGATTATGAGGCTCTGGGCAGGAAGTTGAAGCAATTCAATGCACAAATTGTCATCTCATCTGTCCTCCCAGTTGAACGACGTGGCCCAGGGAGAGAGGGAAAAATAGGAGAAGTGAACAACTGGCTTCGCAAATGGTGCAAGAAGGAACAATTTGGATTCTTAGCTCATCGTCTGCAGTTTCTTAAAGATGGACTTCTGGCAAGTGATGGGCTGCACCTCACAAGGGTTGGAAGGAATGTTTTTGCCATGAAACTCAAAAACCTCATCAGGAGGGCTTTAAACTGACATGTGGGGGAGTGCTCCCTGGAAGGACAGATCGTGAAGCTGAGGCTCCAATACTTTGGCCACCTCATGAGAAGAGAAGAATCCTTGGGAAAGACCCTGATGTTGGGAAAGATTGAGGGCACTAGGAGAAGGGGACGACAGAGGACGAGATGGTTGGACAGTGTTCTCGAAGCTACGAACATGAGTTTGACCAAACTGCGGGAGGCAGTGCAAGACAGGAGTGCCTGGCGTGCTATGGTCCATGGGGTCACGAAGAGTCGGACACGACTAAACGACTAAACAACAACAAGTGGGGGAGGGAGACAGTGGTCCTGAAGGTAGGAGTCTACCAAGTGCTGAAGATAATCACCCAAATATCAAGGACCAAATGGAGCAAACAGCACACAGACTTAGTGGTGGGAGGAAAAAATCCTTAAATAAGAGACATGGTCTTCAATGGTCTTCAATGTCTGTATACTAATGCACAGAGCATGGGAAATGAACAAGATGAACTTGAGCTCTTGGTACAGGAAAAACTAAACTACGATATAATAGGCACCACTGAATCCTGGTGGGATGAGTCTCATGATTGGAATGTAATAATAGAGGGATTCAATCTATTTCTGAGAAATAGACCAAACAGGAAAGGAGGAGGAGTAGCGTTATACGTCAAGGATGTGTATACCTGTGAAGAGATACAGGATTTAAAACTTTAAAGCCAAATTGAGAGTATCTGGGTCAAAATTAAGGGAGAAAAATAATAACAGTGATCTCATTGTGGGAGTTTACTATAGACCCCCAAGCCAAACTGAGGACACAGATAATGCCTTCCTGAAACAGATGGCCAACCATTCAAAAGGACGTGAGATAGTAGTAATGGGGGATTTCAACTATCCTGATATTTGTTGGATGTCAAACTCAGCCAAGAGCATAAGGTCGAACAGATTCCTCACTGGCCTTGCAGACAACTTCATTGTCCAGAAAGTAGGAGAAGCAACAAGAGGACCAGCCATTTTAGATCTGATCCTAACCAATAGTGATTACCTGAAGAATATGGAGCAGATGATTCAGCAGGGGAAACAAATCCCAGAACAAGTAAGGGGGTAGTACAAGAATACTTGGCTAGTTTAGATGTATTCAAGTCTCCAGGGCCAGATGAACTACATCCAAGAGTATTAAAAGAACTGGCAGAGGTGATTTCAGAACCACTGGCAATAATCTTTGAAAATTCCTGGAGAACAGGCGAAGTTCCAGCAGACTGGAGGAGGGCAAATGTTGTCCCTATTTTCAAAAAGGGGAAAAGAGAGGACCCAAACAATTACCGCCCAGTCAGCCTGACATCAATACCAGGAAAGATTCTAGAGCAGATCATTAAGCAAACGGTCTGTGAGCACCTAGAAAAGAATGCTGTGATCACTAAAAGTCAGCATGGGTTTCTGAAAAATAGGTCGTGTCAGAGTAATCTGATCTCATTTTTTGACAGTGCCACAAGCCTGGTAGATGAAGGAACGCTGTGGATGTAGCCTATCTTGATTTCAGCAAGGCCTTTGACAAGGTGCCCCATGATATTCTTGTAAAGAAGCTGGTAAAATGTGGGCTAGACAATGCTACCATTCAATGGATTTATAACTGGCTGGCTGACCAAACCCCAAGGGTGCTCATCAATGGCTCCTCTTTATCCTGGAGAGAAGTGACTAGTGGGGTGCCACAGGGTTCTGTCTTGGGCCCAGTCTTATTCAACATCTTTATCAATGACTTGGATGATGGGCTTGAGGGCATCCTAAGCAAGTTTGCAGATGACTAATACCCCAGAGGACAGGATCACACTTCAAAATAACCTTAACAGATTAGACAACTGGGCCAAAACAAACAAGATGAATTTTAGCAAGGAGAAATGTAAAGTACTACACTTGGGCAAAAAAAATAAAAAAAATAAAAATAAAAAGCACAAATACAGGATGGGTGACACCTGGCTTGAGAGCAGTACATGTTAAAAGGATCTACGAGTCTTGGTAGACCACAAATTACAAAAAAGAATATTCCACCTAAACATTAGGAAGAACTTCCTGACAGTAAGAGCTGTTTCAGGTTGAGTACTTTCAGGTTGAGTACTGTTTCAGGTTGAGTACTTTCAGGTTAAGTACTCTGCGGACCAGGAAGTGTTTACTTCCAGGTTCCGCTGCGCGTGCATGCGCAAAAGCATTCTGCGCACTTCGTGCATGCGCAGAAGCGCTCTACCAGCGCTTTGTGCATGCGCGCTGTTACAGCTCAGGTTGTTTTCTGCTGCTCCAGAGAAGCGGACATGGAGCAATGGATTCAAACTACAAGAAAGAAGATTCCACCTAAACATTAGGAAGAACTTCCTGACAGTAAGAGCTGTTCGGCAGTGGAATTTGCTGCCAAGGAGTTTGGCGGAGTCTCCTTTTTTGGAAGTCTTTAAGCAGAGGCTTTACAGCCATCTGTCAGGAATGCTTTGATGGTGTTTCCTGCTTGGCAGGGGGTTGGACTGGATGGTCCTTGTGGTCTCTTCCAACTCTATGATTCTATGATTCTAAGTAAATGGCACAGGCAGTAATATGCCTGCCTACATCCTGCTTCTGGAATCCTCAGTTCACACCTCTTGCTTATATCAGTTACTGATGGATGAAATTTTCTTTGCTGCAGTTCAGAAATAAGTCAACCTATCACCCCACTCCCAAATTGAGAAACAGTTTAGCTGATTTGGGGGCCAAACTGCATTTGAACCTATCCACCAGACTCTTCCCTCCCATTGCATTTACTGTGTTGGTGCAGAACAAACTGCAGCAAGAAAGGAAAACAGGCACCCTTTAAAGAAAACACCTCCATTTTCCTGGAGCTGCTTGTGACCTGGCCTGGTGCCAGAAACAGAGGACTGAGACCTCCCTCTCTTTCCTCCATCCTTGCTGCTGCTGTGAAGCATCACCAATATCTGCACCACAGGAGAAGAGAGAAGTGATGTAAATTGTTCTCCATTTCTATCACAAAGTGTATTAGTTAAAGAAAGGCATTTCTCCTGTTCCATTGCTCTCACATTCTGCATAACAAACCATTTATGTCAGTTGCATAGTTGTGGAGCCTGCAATCTGAATACATTACTGACTGTGCATGCAGATTGCTTCTGCATTGGTTTGTGTCACTTGCACCCATTCAAAGATGAAGAATCCCCCCCACACACACTTTAATGTTTAGAAAACAAAAGGAACGATCATTCACAGCCATCATCACCTTAGCATAACAGAGGACTTAGAGAATATGTAAAATTTCTTTTTCTTCTCTCTGTCAAGTCTGTCAGTGGGAAAAAAAGATATCAGAATCCAAAGATGTCAACAAATGAATAAAAATGCAAAATAAATAGTTGCATAAACTAGAATAGCAACTGACGAAGTAGTACATACATTTCAGCTGCCTTGAAATTTAAAAACAAGCCAGTATTGCCAAAGTGGGAGTTTTTAAGTGGGGAATCTGACTCTGATAGTGTGTGGAAAAGATGAAAATTCATGCCTGGGGCAGCTTGATGTGAATTTCCCCAACATCCCCACACTCACCCTTCTCTTGCTCATACCAACCCAAGTGAGAATGAAGGGGGCAGGTGGGAAGGGAGGGCAGCATGAGTGAAATTCTTCCCTGGCTTAGATTGAAATATGAGGTGAGAAGAATACAGGGGGTGTAACCTCATTTGGATGTAAACAATTAGAAATCCCTGAGACATATCTCATGTGCCCCAAAATATGATTCTTGGCAATACTACTAACAAGATTATTACAGTATATTCATGTATCCAACATTCAAAGAGCACAAAGTCTTTGCAAACTTTTCTGTGATCTGCTTACCTTGGTTAGCTTTGATATTTCAGCCATATTCCAAACACTTTTATAAGATGTGCCACTTAATTATGGTGCTCCTTGCTATTCTTGTGCCCTGGATTCTTGGACACAGGGCTTGTTGAAGTCAGTAGCTTGTGTTTTGGCAGTCAGGTCTGACAGACAACTGCTTTTGTAAAAAGTGTTGTCATGTTGCTGCACCCGCCATTGCCTTTTCCTTTGTCCTTAAGACTCAGACAAAGGCATTAAGTGATATGAATCCTTGTCCCCAGAAAGAGATGCGATACTGATCGCTGTGCTTGCATTCTAACAGTTTAGGAAAGTGTCATAACAGCAGCTGGCAAATGGGAAAATGCCAAATATAAGTGAGAGTCTTGCAGGTCAGTATGATTTACAGCGCTCCTGCAAATGCAGTTAGCAAAAGAAGTATTGTCGCAGAAACAGCAAAAACACAGCAAAACAGCCCAACTCTCTTTCAAACATGAGATTCGGCAATAAGTCTTGAAAATGCTTCTCTAACCATATCGTGTGCCTGTCAATTCATAAGGAAAGGTTTGTTGCAAGGATTGACGATAAAGAGAAATGGAGAAGGAGAAGGAGAAGGAGAAGAGATGATTGATGTCCGGGGAATATTGGATACAATATATGTTGTATACAACAGGCTACATATCAGTGACCCTCAGGATAATTTTTTTAAAGCCACAGTAAAAAATTGTTATAGCTGAGATACAAAATATTGTTTAAATGCTTGGTCCACTTAAAGTGGGAAGGTTGTTTTGGAGCATGTGGAAGTCTCTTATCCTGGCCAAGCACCCCAGCTGCCTCCACCATTCCTCATACTTCTTGGTTTCCAGACCTTTGATTATCTTGGTCAAGGGTAGCTCCATTAAAGCAACTGTAGATAATAGGGACTGTAAATGTGGTGCTAGATCAATGCAGAAACAGAACCCATACATATACTGTACTCTGATGTTTGGAGACAAAAAGACTCTTCTGTGCGCTTTCTGTAATTCTGAAAGCTCCCTATCTGCTAATGCAATACTATCTATCTATCTATCTATCTATCTATCTATCTATCTAAATATAAAGGGTCCATGTTTGTAGGTTTCCACTTTTCTCCGAAACTGCTTGACCGATTGCGTTCAAATTTGGCCACAGCGTTCAGTACCAATATGTGAGTGCCAACATAACCTTAGATTGCACACATGTCAAACCACTGACAGGTAAAAACATGTTTTTTTTTTTGGAAAAACAGGAACATGAGTGGTTGCAAAACATCACCCTCTAGTGGCAACTCCAGCTAGAAAAGCTTCCCTCTCCAAAACAGCTCAGCTCGGGTTTGCATGGAAGAATGAAACAGCAGACTGGACTGAATGGAGGTGGGGGGCAGGACGGGTTCGGGACAGGTCATGGGTCAGGACGGGGTGGGGTGGGGGAGCTTGGGGTTTGTTTTTTTAGCCTCTATTTTAGCATACACTTGGAGCACCTTTTACATGGGTTTCCTCGAGCTGTTTAGGGAGGGTTTGTTTGCTATCTGTAGGTGCAGCAGGAAATACAATGCTTTGCTTATTTTTAGCATCATATTTACATTTTCAATTGTCTGCCAAAGCAGAATCCCCCCACTCTTTATTTCCCTGCCATTTGCATCCATGCACTATAGAGAGAACACCAATTTATTTCCTGCTAAAGTAGGAATGTGTGGGATTTCACTGGTTACATTAAGACTGTATTCAGGTAGGTAGCCGTGTTGGTCTGACGCAGTCGAAATATATTAAAAAATGGAAAAAAAAATGTCCAGTAGCACCTTAGAGACCAACTACGTTTGTTCTTGGTATAAGCTTTCATGTGCATGCACACTTCTTCAGTTGCTCAAGGTTAAGACTGTACAGTTAAGACTGTGGACAGCCCTCAAAATCCCTCAAATCTCCAATTTCACATTTACACTTTGCTTTGGGTCACCATGGCTGGCAACTTATTCAAAAGAAGTCAGCGTCCATTCAATTAATTTTATGGGCATGTATTAAGTTCCTTAGATGCCCTCAAAATTGAGGCCGCCACTACATCTGAAGCCTCGCCACGCATGGCAACAGGGGCAAGAGGTGGGGGGGGGAGGATAATAGCTGATGCTGGCACAGTGATTGGGTTCAAATCAGGAATGATGCCATCCTGGGGTGGCAGTGGGACTGATTCAGGATTCAGTGGCTCCTGGGCTGGGACAGCAGTCATAGTGTTTTTAATATTCTGTTGGGAGCCGTCCAGAGTGGCTGAGGAAACCCAGGCCGGTTGGGTGGGATATCATGATGATGATGATGATGATGATGATCATCATCATCATCATCTTAGTTTCCCTGCCTCTAGAATACCCCATTTCAGGGTCTTCTGCTGACTCCCACCAGCAGGAATCCCACGGGCAGCAATTCCACTCGGCTGCATATTCAGCAGGTGGAAAGGGAAGCACTGACAGACGAAGGCTTCGCTTCTTCAGCAGAGCATCCTCTTAGCTAGCAGAGCTGGGTGGAGGGAAACCTCAGTACCCATCCCCTAGTCCCCTGGGTGCTGTGGTGCTGGATTCCTCCCTTGAGCAACATTCAGTACCAGGACTGGCCCAAGATGTTTTTCTGCTAGAGGAAAACAAAGCAGGCTGCCCCTGTGGCACCTGCCTGCTGCACGGTGTGCCCACTGCACATACCCCTGCCCCCTGCCTCCTCTTCCTCTGCTGCCCACCTGCCACGCATGCAGCGGAGGAAGAGGAGGCTGACAGGTGCAAAACATGCCCTGGGAGGCCAGCTATGCAGGGCCTGCTGCCTCAGCTCACTGCATAGATGAACCAGCCCTGTTCAGTGCCACATTTCAACCCAGACCCCACTGAGTTTGGCTCAGGTATGAAGAGTTTTTGCACCAGTCTGTAACTCCCACTACCACATCCAGGGCTGCAAAGGGGCTGAGGGTACACATCTCCCTTTGAACCTGCCCTCAAATTCCCTGTGTCTTTCAGGTGCAGGTGTGTGGCTGTGAAACTGCATGAGAAATCTTGCTAATTTCACTCAAACTATTTTTTTGCTTTCTTTGATATCCCTCTGAGGGGGGGGGGAACCTTCCAAGTTTACCTATGAAATTTAATTTGACTTGGGGTAAAGTTCAGTGGCCGATCCAGTTCCAGACCATGTCAACTTGGCCTAATGAAGAAGAAGAATTTCTTTAAGAAATTCAGACTCCCAGGATTGGCCAGAGGTCTCTGACAGCCAAGGTATAGTTTGACTGATCAACCATCGACATCCATGTTTCCTGTGGATCCCAGTCTGCAAAATACCTCGAGTTGAACAATGGTGTAGCAAAGGGGAAAACCACACGTTTTCCAGTTTAATATGTCTCTTGTAGCTTTTCTTCTCAGACGAACAGCACACTTTATCCCTGACCCTCACATTTACAATATCTCCTCCCTCCTCTTCTGGACAGAAAAACAGTACCTAAAAAGCCTAGCAAATAACCCTGACTTTGCAAGCGAATATCCTGCTAGCCGCTGATACCCTGCTATCTATAATGGTGTTTTGCAATCACACCCTATCTAGAGCTACACCATAGCTTATCTTCTCCCCCCAATGAGTAAACAAAAAGAGAAAATATTCAGAAATGCCGCCTCCCTCTTAAAAGAGAGCTAGCTGCTAGATGTATTGAAATGAGTTTTTACAAAGAGAATGAAGTCAGTGTAAACTTTCCACATTCTCTCTCTCTATATATATATATTTATAGGGGGTGGGGGCAGAATGTACAAGTTCATTTATTGCCTGATGATAATATTGCATTTTAGTTATACTGCAATATTGCATTTTACCTAGAGAAAGGTCTTTAAAATGTGCATTTATTGTGTGACATGACCTTTATATTTTGCAACATTTTCTTATTTATAGGAAGGGAGCCTTACTTAACCACTCGGCCTGCTTTCATCCATAAAAGAAGGAAGAATAATGACCTACTAAGGAGCTTTATTGTACATATGACTGAGACAAGGATTACATCGCACTTTGTACACTGAGGTGAGGTAAAAATGATTAATAATCACTTCCTGTGATTGCAAGACTGTATCTTCTTGGAAGCAGCTGTGTAGTGGGGTCTTGAAGGAATTGGCTCTATGCCTGCCCTAATTTAGCACCTTTAATAATCTGATAACTGCTGGAAAATAACACGTTGATGAAATGTAGAAATGAAATTAAATGGAGCAGTATTACAAACACCACTGTGAACAGTGTACAAAGGTGACTGAGGGAGATTTGAAAAATAAGGGGAGCATGTAACTAGATTCAACATGCAAAAGGGGAAAAAATGCAAAGAAATGTCTCCAGATTTGGGGGGGGGGGGACCAAGTGGAATATTAAGTGGTAGAAAAATAATTATAAAACAAATTACTGACTATGACCCCTGCCAGTGATGGCAGTTCAATTCTGAGCCTGACAAGTATAACTTGAGTATGGAAGGAAAGCTAAATCTTACACATTAAAGTAAAGAACTAGTTACATTTTACTCTAAGCATCTTCAAGAAATTATGTATGCATGTATAATAGTCACAGTTAGTTAGGCTGCAACACTGGCCCCAGCTGCCTGGAAGAAAGTTCCACTGAATTCAGGAGACATGGTTAGCATTACACTGTCGGTTGATTTTACAATCTATTACAAACCATTTTGAACATCCTTTTCCAAAGCAATATGAATAAATAACGGAATAAAAACATCATTCCTTCCAACAGCAAACTGGAGCACTGAGAATTAAGGTGGAAACCCAAGATTTGCAAAAGTACAAAACAAAAAACCCCAAAAGCTAAATGAGAACTGAGCATGCTCATTTGGAAAAGAAAAAAAAAACTAACCATGTGGGAGGAAGAGGACTGGAATGCAATGCTTGTAGGGAATGACTCACTAGCATCATGACAATACTTGTTAAGTAGAAAAGAAACCCGGATAGTGGAGGGTTTTACATAGCAATAATGCTATGAGGTCTGGATGCACACCCTACCACAAATGTGCGGCTAGCAGAAGTAGCTGAATAAAACAGACTGACACCAGAAAGTAAATAGCTTTGCAAATTTTACTGATTTATAAACAAGTAGGATGAACAAAACTGCTGAGATGGGTCGACTGAATGGATCAGAGATGGGGCAATGCATCTTTGATTGACAGAGTGCTGCTTGCTGCCCTTTAAGAGACAGTAGTGTGTTCACTTCTCAAAAAGCCCACTCTAGACCCAAAGCAGTGCAATAACTAGAGCCAGTTGCCAACACTTCATTCTTGGCAAAGGTGGGGAGGAGGGAGGTGGTGGAGCAATTGCAGGTGTTCCTGGATGAGACTGATTATCTAGATTCTAGAACCACTACAGTCTGGGCTTAGACCACGTTTAGCCTTGATCACTGTCATGGACGAGGGACTGAAGCAATGTGGCGCTGCTACTTCTGCTTGAACTCTCAGTGCCCTTTGATACCATTGACTATGGTTTCCTCCTGGATTGACTTAGTGAGATGGGTATCAGAGGCACTGAATTACGGCAGGGCTGTTTGCATCTTCAGGGTCATGTCCAGAGAATAGTACTAGGTGAGAGGTAATATTCTGAATCTATGAAAGGGGCTATGAAAGCTCCAGACTAGTGTCTGGATGCAAAGGTGGTCTTTATGAGGACCAATAACTGTGCTTGAATCCTAGGGTGATGGAGGCTCTTTGGGCGGGTGGACTCCATGCTTAGGAAATTGGCAAGTTGGCAAGAGAGGTGCTAGACCAGTGGGCAGAGGCAATGATGGGCTGGAAGTGGGCCAATAAATTGAAACTGAATCCTGAAAAGGCAGATTTGTTCAAAGTTCCTGAGTCTGGGAGGTGGGAAGATACCCTGTCCTGGATGGGGTTGCATTCTCCTGGAAGGAGTGGTTTCTTAGTCCGGGAATATTCCTATTTCCAGCTACATCTGGTCCACCAGCTACAGCCCCTAGAAGACCTCCGCCACTGCCCTTCATGTTCAGTAACTTCTGGATTGGATTACTGCAATGGGGCTACCTTTGAAGATGACACAGGAACTTCAACTGGTCCAAAATGCAGCAGCCAGATTACTGGCTGTCCCCATCCTTGATGTCTTAGTCTGTAAGATCATGATTACAGTTTATTTACAGCTGTATTTGACACACTGTGGTTATGGACTGTGCCTTCAACTGCATCAGCTGGAGTCCCATTTTGTAGTTCTAACTAGTACCAGAGCAAGATCAGCTGTAATAAACTGAACACCCTGTTATAAACTGAAAAGCAAATACCCAAAGGAGTGTCCCATGCCTGATTAAGATCCCTAACACTAAGGTCATTTATCCAAGCTAAGAATAAATCATTTTTAAACCTATCACTCTTAATAACACCACAACAGACAAAACATAGATTAGCGAGACTCACATCACAGCCTCGGCTATGATAATGATAGAAAGGAAACTGATTTGAGAGAGGGGTCACTGATTTGAGAGAGGTGGGAATATATTTAGCTGTTGATCTGCGAACTGTAGTTGAGGGCAAGCAGAGATGTATTTCAAATAGTTAATTCATACAGCAGCTTACTCAATGATCTTTACCCTCCAAAGTGTGAGATGCAGGTTTCAGTTGGGTTTCCAAGCCCATAGTTCTGCCCATTGATCCTTAACGTCCTTGGCTGCCACATTTCTAGATATCGAAACAACCCATAATTTCCCGGTGACTGTGCCTGCTTTGTTGACCTGCTTATCACTGTCAGTGAGGTGTATCTTTTATCAGTTTTAAGAGTTAGGACAAACTTTCTCTCATTTAGGTGCTTGGGTAAGAAGCATACACTTTCCTTAATGCAGCTGCATGCCTTACTGATCATAATGGTGTATTTCATTGTGTTCATTTACATAATTTGCTGATTAAACTACATATTTAATCTGTTGATCTTTACTCTCCACTTCTCCCACATTTGCAAAGATGTAATCAATGTTCAAAATTTGCTAGATGGAGTTCTTCTCTCATGAAGTTTGTTCAGGGCTCAGGTCTCAAGTACTTAAAATTCCATAGCGCAATAGTCCCTTTCCCCTTGCAGGGGGCAATTTCAAAAAACAAATGCCTTCAGACATCATAATGGATATTAATGTTCAGCTCTGACTATTGCTTAGTTATAACACTGCAACTGGTATGACAGCTGGATCCATTCCTGGACCAAGAAAGCTTGACCACATGCATTGCCTACTTCAAAACTGGATTTATTTCTGCATTGCAGGGATTGGGGCTAGATGACCTTGGGGGTAATTCCCACTCTACACTTCTATGATTCTTTTATCTTATGGATTGCTGCAACACCCTCTGTGTGGGGCTTCCTTGCTCTTGATTGGGAAGCTGCAGTTAGTGCAGAATGCTGAGCGCAAGGAGTGAGACCCTTTCAGCACATGACTCTTGTGCTCAGAGACGCGTTCTGGTTGCAGTTTGCTGGAGGGCCAGTGCAAGGTGCTGTTATTAGTATATAAAGCCCTTAGCAACACCATGGGAGGGGTGTTTCCAGGACTACGGGTAAGGTGAAACTGTGACGCTCCCTTGCTGCTTTTGCTATTGGATGCTGCATGTTGCTTAAACTATCGTGTTATATATAGAGTGTTGAAAAGTGAGGGTTTCGTATTTTATGCTAATAGGAACACCTTGTACTTGGCCTGGTAGCAAATTGGCATTCCGTGCGGGTCTCTGAGCACAGGTGTCAGGTGCTGAGAGGGTCTTCCTCCTGCCACATGTTCCAGCTAGCCCCTCCCACTGCCACCTGCATGTCAAGTGCACCACCTTGCCCCCGCAATGGAAGGGGCTGGGGCCATGTGAGGTCAGCATGCCCCATGGCATGCAGGCGTGGCTGCCAGGGAATTTTGAGGGGGCCTGAGCCTCCCCTTGAATTTTTTAATGGGGTCTTGGCCCCCTGTCACCTCCCTCAGTTGGCACACCTGCTGCAGGGAAGATACCTTCATGAGATGGTGAAACGTTCTCCCTTAATGATGGAGTTGGCTATGTAAGATGTGAGTACACATTCGTACCCATTTTGTCATTTTAGCTATTTCTTGCAAGTCATGCAGCTTGGATGCAGCAGCCAGGAGGTAAAACCAAAGAGAGCTTGTAACGAGAGGTTTGGGAGATATATTGGTGAGCAAAGCAAGCAAGGCTCTTCTACAGTCTACTACCGGTAGGCACACATGGACCTCAACAAAACTGGGAGCTCTGTTTAGCCTGGGTCTGTATGACTGCAGGCTGCCCTTCTTGGTATGAATGCCTGGCAAGGCTCTTCTGAATACCCCCTCACTCTCTCCTCTATATGCTTAGAATATGGTCCCCTCGGATATCTGATTTATAGAAATCGAAATGCATTGTCTCCATAGAGGGACAGTGATTAGCATATGGTAAAAACAACAACCATAGAGAAATGTGGACTTAGATGAAGTCCAGAGAAATCAAATATACCTAAAAACCTATGGTAGAAAATTCTGCTTGTGTCTCAACATAGCCACCTTTTCCAATGGAGCTGGTCTCTGGAACTGCAGTCTACATGGAGGAAATCAAAAAGGAAGATGAAACAGGATCCTGGTCTCAGTTGAGGAAGAGAAGTATCTCTAGCAAACCAAAATTTAAAAGGAACAACGTTTAAAATTAGAGGAAGCAAGGAGCTGTTGGTATTTTCATCCCTCCCATTGCAAGGATCATCAGATCATGTTTGTTTTACTTCCTGTCTGTGAGAAAGGAGGGGGAGGAGACTACTCTTCCAGACTTCCGCCTCCAGCACTGTGTCTCTTTTCTTTGATCTGTCTAGAGACAGGGTGGCAGTATGAGAACTGTCTTTCTCATACATGTTTGTTATGTTCTTTTTTTTTGTTTGTTTGTTTAATCAGTAGAAATAAATTAGGTATGCAACAAAATCTCCACCGCTTTGCTTCCATTACTCTGCTGCGTTTGAGGTGCTCACGTGAGCAAATGTGAGTCCACTCCACCAGGACCTATTCCTCAGGAATGCTGTGTTGCTGTCCCTGCGTTCCTGTGATCGGAAGGTTGGAGAAGATGCTCCCGACACCCAGCCTATGCAGGCGCTGAAGACGTGGGCCGAATATGGGTGTTATTAAAAGGAGCAACATATGCAAGGAATGTTACAAGATAGAGTGTTTGAAATTGAGAACAACTCAGACCATGTCTGAGAACGTAATACCTGGCTCACAAGCAGGGCATAAAGGCAATGGTATTTCCTATTGATCTCCCCCAGCATATTCAAATATAGGTAAAAGGTAAAGGTACCCCTGACCGTTAGGTCCAGTCAGGGACGATTCTGGGGTTGCGTGCTCATCTCGCTCTATAGGCAAGGGAGCCGGCGTTTGTCTGCAGAAAGCTTCCGGGTCATGTGGCCAGCATAGAATCATAGAGTTGGAAAAGACCACAAGAGCCATCCAGTCCAACCCCCTGCCAAGCAGGAAACACCATCAAAGCATTCCTGACATATGGCTGTCAAGCCTCTGCTTAAAGACCTCCAAAGAAGGAGACTCCACCACACTCCTTGGCAGCAAATTCCACGGCCGAACAGCTCTTACTGTCAGGAAGTTCTTCCTAATGTTTAGGTGGAATCTTCTTTCTTGTAGTTTGAATCCATTGCTCCGTGTCCACTTCTCTGGAGCAGCAGAAAACAACCTTTCACCCTCCTCTATATGACATCCTTTTATATATTTGAACATGGCTATCATATCACCCCTTAACCTTCTCCTCTTCTCCAGGCTAAACATACCCAGCTCCCTAAGCTGTTCCTCATAAAGCATCATTTCCAGGCCTTTGACCATTTTGGTTGCTCTCCTCTGGACATGTTCCAGCTTTTCAATATCCCTCTTTAACTGTGGTGCCCAGAACTGGACACAGTACTCCAGGTGAGGTCTGACCAGAACAGAATACAGTGGTACTATTACTTCCAGTGTGGTACAGTGGTACTATTACTTCCAGTGTGGAGAGCCAGTGTGGTGTAGTGGTTAAGAGTGGTGGACTCGTAATCTGGGGAACCGGGTTCGTGACTCCGCTCCCCCACATGCAGCTGCTGGGTGACCTTGGGCTAGTCACACTTCTCTGAAGTCTCTCAGCCCCACCCACCTCACAGGGTGTCTGTTGTGGGGGAGGAGGGGAAAGGAGATTGTTAGCTGCTTTGAGACTCCTTCGGGTAGTGATAAAGCGGGATATCAAATCTAAACTCTTCTTCTTCTCTTCTTCCCTTGATCTAGATGCTATACTCCTATTGATGCAGCCCAGAATTTGTTGTTTAGTCGTTTAGTCGTGTCCGACTCTTCGTGACCCCATGGACCATAGCACGCCAGGCCATGAATTACATTGGCTTTTTTAGCTGGTGCATCACACTGTTGTCTCATGTCAAGTTTGTGGTCTACCAAGACTCCCAGATCCTTTTCACATGTACTGCTCTCAAGCCAGGTGTCACCCATCCTGTATTTGTGCCTTTCTTCTTCTTTCTTGTGTGCCCAAGTGTAGTACTTTACATTTCTCCCTGTTAAAATTCATCTTGTTTGCTTTGGCCCAGTTGTCTAATCTGTTAAGGTCAGAATGACTAAGCCGCTTCTGCCAAACCAGAGCAGTGCACGGAAATGCCGTTTACCTTACCTATTTATCTACTTGCACTTGACATGCTTTCGAACTGCTAGGTTGGCAGGAGCAGGGACTGAGCAATGGGAGCTCATCCTGTCGCATGGATTCGAACCACCAACCTTCCGATCGGCAAATCCTAGGCTCTGTGGTTTAGACCACAGCACCAACCCGCATCCCTATTCAAATATACAAAAAGCTCAATTCAAAATTTAAGGTCACTGTCAGGGCTCATAACCCCTGATAGGCCTTGAGGTATCTTCATCCATTGGCAAAGCTGTTCATTTGCACTATGAGTGAAGCTCCAGTTTATTACCTGTTTGAGGACTGTTTTGTGGAATTGTGGGAACACCTTTGGTGGCCTAAGGACCTTTTCCCCAGCTGAACTTATTGCTTGGGAGATGTACATTGTGGTAAATATATTTGTTACACCTTAAAGCAAGCTGTTGTTCTTGCTGTCAGTGCTATACAGTATTTAATGCTGACCCTTCAGCTCTATACATTCATGGTGCGAGGGTGTAAATCTGCTGAACTCATACATGGAGTATTTACACCAGTTGTGGATTTCCAAGTTTGAAAATTTATCGTGCAAGACTAATGGGTTTCTCCATGAAGTGCCAGTAATTTCATTAACTTTGGGTAGATAAAAATCTTGATCTAGTGTTGCATTTATTGATTAGAGCCTACAGCTAACTCTGCTTATTTAGTTTGCTAGCGGATACTCTTGATACAAATAAGGAATTCATGCTGAAAGAGATTCTTATGCCAAATTCTGCACTGAGGAGCTACTTTCAAAAATATGTCTGGGAAATACAGTCAGCATTGTTAAGGAATTCAAAACTTTTTGTTATAATTCTCCAGAAAGCACATAGTGTTCTTTGAAGGCCACATTGAGAAAGTCATCAAAGTGTGTAGGGCCAGCAGCTTAATCCACATTTCATGGACGGCCATCAACACCATTGAGGCCACATCTCATTTGTTGGAAGGTTGCTCATAGGAATGCAGAGCAGTTGGCGATGGCATCTGTTATCATGGGCCTGCTCGAGGTTTTCTCAGTAGCTGATCCTATTTATAGTTATTATTTATGCTTTATTTTTAATTTTTGTAGCCCACTTTTCTGCTGAAGTCTCAAAGCAACTTCCAATAAATAATGCATAATATTGAAAATAGAAAAGGCATGACTCTGCACAAGTCCCATAAAATTCTTCACCATCTTCTGATGAGAACCATTTTGTCTTCTTTTTAATGAATCTTCTGTGCTGCACCTTCCTTGGTTGTTATCCGTGTGCCTTTGGAGAGATTCCTGTAAATAGTTACCCTGGCACAGGCCATCTCAAGCACTGCTTCCAGAATCCCCTGCAGACTCCTCTCAGGTTTGTCTACTACATTAAGTAGCAACATTGGATTATTAACCCCAAGCCATTGATTCCTTGCCAAGAAGCACTAACAACACAGATGTGCCTGTGACCTTGTCTGCAAACTGGTCACACATTGCTCCTCAGACAATTCAATGGATTTCTCAGCCCAAATTGTTTATCCTACAACATTTCCCTCAACTCCAGGAGGTCCAAGCCAAGGATGGTTCACTTCAAGTTGTTCTTAAGATGTCCAACTGGTAAAATACTCCAGCACTTCAATTACATTCTTCAAGACACATGAAAAGTGCTGAATCCTGATGATGATGATTATTATTTTAAATTGCATTTTGTTAACATTTGCTACAAAACTAGCAAATAAACAGGGGAAAGTACCTCTTCCATTTCCACTTTCAATTCATAGTCTTTTTCACAGTTCATTTACATGTAGCGAGAGAACTTGCATCATAGACATCTTGCGGTTGGGGGAAGAGAGAGGGAGAGTGGGAGGAGGTGTTCTTCGTTTTGCTGCATGGTGTTAGTGTAGGGGTTTGTATCAGCTTCCCGTGGATAGGGCCTTTGTGTGTGTGTATAGCCTACAGAGAGAGACATTGCAAGAGGTTGGGGGGGGGGGTCCAGAGCTTGATTTGGGGGGGTAGGCTGTTGGGTCAGGTGAGCCATATTGATTTGTATGCTGCTGGGGGGACGTTGTCCTGTTGCGCTGTGAATGTGATAAAGGGGAACCACACTGGGGTGAAGGAGTCCTCATAACATAAACAAATCATAACATACACATAAAAAGTAAACATAAAGATAAAATTAACTTCCCATCGTTTATATATCACTACTCTTAATGGGTAATCCGAAGCTGCTATACCTCTTACATATTCTATATCACAATAAATAGTCACTTTTTAATATCTAGTCCTGTTTCATCATGTTTTCTTGGATTCCTGTACATGCTGTAAATTTTATATTTTCTTTCAACAATTGATCCCATTGTATCCTATAGATCGGTTTACCCAGATCCTGAGCCCACTTTATCATCATGCATGTCTTTCAACCTCTTTGTCTTTCAACTTCCATTCTAATAGATATTTAAATATTTTTGCTAGTGGTTTAACGGAGATGTCAACTAGAAGCTCCTGCAATTTGGATTTGTTCTCCACAAATCCTATCTCCTTATGTCTTTTAAATAGGCTCTGTATCTGGTAATAGTGAAGCCAGCTATTACAATCAAGCTTTATTACGGTAATATACCAGCTATTAAAAATAAAAATGCTTTACAGGGCTATGGGAGTTGTCATTTGGGGTGGATATAAGAGTCTATGAGTTTGAAGGGGCTCTGTTTCCAGAAGGCGGGTCCAGCTGGCCTTTCCCCTGGTGCTGCTCAAAGTTCTCAGTTTCGTACCCGAGCGAAGGAACTACTTCCCACAGTCCAATACCGAGTTTGCTATTCCAATGGCTGTCTTGTTTTTTGGGGGAAGACTGGTCCTGCAGATCTGCGTGCAGAATCTGGCTACCGTCTCAGTTAACCTTTGCTCCTTTCCTAATAGTAGGGCCTTTAGTTTGGCCTTATCTGGGAGGTCGGCCAGGCTCTCCAGAATGGGGGCGATGGTATCTCTACGTACCTTATCGAACAGAGGGCATCTAAAAAATAGATGTTCGGGGCTGCCTACTTCCCCCAATGGGCAGGAGCAGAGTCTCTGCTTGTATGGGATCTTTCCGAAGGAGCCCAACAGCAGTGGCAAGGGCAATGCCGAGCTTCGGGCGAGCGTGAAGGCTCTTCTTGAGTTTCTGGATTCAAGGTAAAAGAGGCAGCAACGTATTTCTTGTTTTCAGCTATATTGAAATCCGGGGACCTCATGTTGTCCAGCTGTCTTTCCGTGTCCACAATTCTTTGTCTGACCTCGGATCTTGCTTGGTCTATGCCCATGGCCAATAGAGCTTCGGGTGAGAAGCCCAGTTTCTGGAGAGTGGCCTGGACCGCAAACTGCCATCCGGACTGAAATTGGTCTCGAAGAAACAGAGGGGCCAGACCTCGAGGGTGTGATTGTAGGGTCAGCCGTTTATAAATTGAGGTAAGTCTGATATGAGCCTCAACCCTCATTTGCCCTGTTTCTAATCTTACCCAGGCGTTCAAGACGCACCTGGGAACCTGCAGTAGGGCTCTGAGAAATTTGATTGGACTCTCTCAAGTAAGATGAAGGAAGGGGAAGGTGGGCCCAAGAAGGTTCCATAGGTGAGCTGGGACAATGTTTTGGCCTTGTATAGTTTTAAGGCCGCAGGGACGTAAAAGCCTCCTTTTGATCTGTAGAATTTGAGGATTGAATTTGCTGATCTTTCTCCAGAAGATCAGCTATTACAATATTGTTTAATTTCATGATATGGCTTTAATACAAACTGTTCTTTCTCTCTCACTACTAATTCTTGATATGTTGCCCATTTACCTTCCTTAAATTGACAATTCATTGCTGTCATTTCTATTGATGAAGCCCGCCAAGGTACCTTTGGCTCAAGAAGGCTTTTATATTCTTCTTATACTTTAAATAAAGATTTTTAATTGTATGATTTATAAAAAAAATTATGATTTTCTTTCTTTTCTTGTAGCAGATATGCATGTCATCCCTTAATATTTCTAAAACCTTCCAAATTCAATAGCTCTTGGTTTTCTAGCAAGATCCATTCTTTGATCCAGCATAAACAAGTGGGGGCAAAATACAATTTAAGGTCAGGAACTCCCCATCCTCCTCTTTCTTTGATATCTGTCAATAGTCTATATTGAATTCTTGCCCTCTTTCCCATCCAAATAAAATTACTCAAATCTCTCTTCCATAATTCAAATATTTCTCTCTTCCCCACTATCGGCAACATCTGAAAAAGAAACAACATCCTAGGCAAAGCAGACATCTTTATAGCTGACATTCTTCCTGATAGTGACAAATTCAGACCCTTCCTTCTTTCTAACTCCTCTTTAATTTCTTTCCAGGTTTTTACATGGTGTTTGAGCTGTTTGAGTAGAGCACTGTTTTTACGATCCGCTCTCTAGCGCACCCTCAGCCAGAAGTCAACTGAATCCTGATTATCATAGAATCATAGAGTTGGAAGAGACCACAAGGGCCATCCAGTCCAACCCCCTGCCAAGCAGGAAACACCATCAAAGCATTCCTGACAGATGGCTGTCAAGCCTCCGCTTAAAGACCTCCAAAGAAGGAGACTCCACCACACTCCTTGGTAGCAAATTCCACTGTCGAACAGCTCTTACTGTCAGGAATTTCTTCCTAATGTTTAGGTGGAATCTTCTTTCTTGTAGTTTGAATCCATTGCTCCGTGTCCGCTTCTCTGGAGCAGCACAAAACAACCTTTCACCCTCCTCTATATGGCATCCTTTTATATATTTGAACATGGTTATCATATCACCCCTTAACCTTCTCTTCTCCAGGCTAAATATACCCAGTTCCCTAAGCCGTTCCTCATAAGGCATCATGTTGTTTATTAACAACAAATAAGGAGGAAATACTGTGACTTAAAGGTGAAGGATCAAGATTCAAACTTGTTTCGAAATGTCATTTTTATTTTCTTCAGTAACTTAGCTCCACCATTGCTTTTTATTCCCAGCTCCACAATGTTAAATGTGCTCTGAGATATAATTAAAGTTAATATTTTATCTTAATTAGGAATGCAGCACTTATATATGATTTCCATATTGCAGATGGAAAATGACATATTCATAATTGCAATATATTGAAATTACAGTTATGAAATAAAGATACTATTTTAGACTGAAGTTGGCTGGTCTGTGTTTGAAGTGGAAATGTTGAATTCATTTATTTGATATTCCCCATTTCAACGGAACAAGTCAGTGCTGCTCAGGAACAGATCTTAACTAAAAAAAATAGTGTAGCCTGTTGCTATTAGGGATAGTGGAGAAAATCACAATGACTGAACATGAATGCGAACTCTGGAGCAAGCTGGTTGGTATCCATGCAAGTGTTGGCATTGGCAATCTGTATTCATAAAATCATATAATTGTAGAGTTGGAAGGGATCCCCCAGAATCATCTAGTCCAGCCCCCTGCAATGCAGGAATCTCAGCTAAAGCATCCATGACAGATGGCCTTCCATCTCTGCTTAAAAATTTCCAAGGAAGGAGAGTCTGTTCCACTCTCAAATAGCTCCCACTGTAAAAAAAAAGTTATTCCTGGTCTTTAGTTGTAACTTGAGTCCATTGGTTCGAGTCATACCCTCAGAAAACAAGCTGTCCATCCTCTACGTGATAGCCCTACTCTAAATAAATTATTGATTTATTTCATTCCCCTCTTTTTTACATGTTTTCAATCCTCTTTCTTATGTGTTGGCTTCTGTTTTAGTAGTACTCCATGCAGTAATGGCCAAAGCAAATTATCCCCCCCTCCTGCCCTCGCCAAGGGGAAGTAAACATAGCATGCTTTGCAAACCCTTATACATGCTGTGTTCTTCTCTAGTCCCTCTGGGTGTGTATGGATTGCACAATACCTGGGCAGTGGCACTTCTAATGTGGTTTTTCACAATTGCATCAGTTGCTTTTTTGGTCCGTGGAGGAAACCAAGAGAGGTCAGCATAGCTGCCAAGTTTTCCCTTTTCTCGCAAGGAAGCCTATTCAGCATAAGGGAAAATCCCTTTAAAAAAGGGATAACTTGGCAGCTATGGAGGTCGGTGCAGTACATAAATTCCTTACAGTTTTAGCATTTGATTAAGGGAGCAAAGAAAGCTCTGCACAGAAAGCTGGTGAGAGCTAGATGGCATAAATTTAAGCTGGCATAAAGTTATACCAGATCCAAAGCCTGTTCAGCAACAGGACTGCTGCTCTGCCTAAGCCTTTAAAATAGTGTTCTATACTGGGCTGCCAGGTCACCTGACTAAACTGAGCAGGCTCAGGATGCAGCCCACCTTTCTGGCTGCGCTTCTGCCATCCCCCCACCATGCCCCTTCTTTGAGACTTACACCAGCCTTCTCTCAGCCAGCTTCAGATCCCCTGGCGGAGCCCCAGCTGAGCCAGAATGAGCAAATTATGCCAGCATATCTTCATCTGAGTTTGCATTGGGGATTTAATGCTGGCTGAACCTGGCTAATTCAGGAATCAGTTGGCTGAGCTGGCAATCCTGTGCAAAATTAAGGAATTTTTGTTTTACATATGTTCCTGCCCAGCTGGATTGGGAGATATTATTAGGAGATACAAATACCATTTAAAGGCAATGAAACTCAAGTGAAATTATCTGAAGAAGTGTGCATGCACATGAAAGCTCATACCAATAACATACTTAGTTGGTCTCTAAGGTGCTACTGGAAGGAATTTTTAAATTTTGTTTGATTATACCCAAGTTATGCAGCAGTGGTGGACTTTGGGCTTTTCAATTTCAGCGGTGTCCTGTGCAATGCCAAAAGTCGGCACCTCCTACCTCTGTTGCAGCTCACACTTGGCTCAGCACCCAGTGCAGGTAAACTGGTCATGTTCCCATCCGTTTGCAGGTCACGTGATGGATATTATTTTCCATTATGGTTTGTTGGACTGCTTCCTCATGACACACTACCTCAAGCATCATAAGAATATTTCAAAGAATCATAGATCTATGATTCTCTTTCAAACTTAATGTTTCTCTTACCTGGTGGCTTATTTGGTAATCCTTAATTCACTTGTAGAGTTGAAACTTTAAGCCATAACGTAGTCCAGTTATAGCTTTTCTTCTCTAAAATACAACATAAGCTTGCTACCGTACATTTCCCACTTAGTTCTAAATCATTGTGTTTGATATAATTATTTCCACAATAGCCAATTGCTGTGCCTCAAATATTATGATATCAAGTACTGAGGCAATTAGGTGGCAGATGCTGGGTTTGGGGACCATCTGCTAGGTTTGGAAATGATGTGTTGATGGGACTTGAAATGACACAGTCATATGGAAGATCTCTAATAGCGGCTGCACCCATCCTGCACTGTACCTGTGAAAAGCAAAACAAATACTCCTAGAGCAACAGGATGTGTTGCTATATATTCTGTGGAAGTGCAGGATTAGTATCCAAGATTTGTTGAAGATAAAAAAATCTGAAAATAAATTAATTAAATGGCTGGATTTTAGAAACTGTGTCATTGTTTAAAGTTTGCTTCATGAACTTATGAGCTGTTAAAGTAAAGGGGAATCTAACAATTAAGATTCTCTTGCCACTAATGATGGGATTCAGCACATGTGTGAGTTGCATTTATGTATCCCAGGCCTCAGGATATAAACTCTTGCATCCATGTGGGCCTTTGGTCTGATCCAGGTTGGCTCTGCTAATGTTCGTATTGGCCTGTGGAATACCAGGTTGAGCTTGAATTCTCTGATTTTGGCAGTGTAGCCTGGAGCCAGATATCTTTTCATACATGTCTGTCTAGTTTAGGAAGTTCTTGGGTAAATCAAAAGGAAAGATGGTTGTTGGCCATTGGCTCCACAGACCCTGGCCAAGGGCACTGCTGTTTTCTTTAGGCAATGGTAGAAGTGAGGACTGCTATCAAAACAACTGCAGAAACCATCCATGGTCTGGATAATGTAAGGTGGACGCAGGAAAGCATTTACAATTCTATGCCATAAACTTTATTTGTTAAGACAGGACTGTCAAATTCTCTGGATAATCTTATCATCACCCTGCTTCCCTGGATCCCTTATCATGTTGGTAACTCACTTAAGAATTTCCACAACACTTGTTTGCTCAAAAAGGCCAATACAGGCAAGCCAGTTTACTGACTAGGGTTGTTAACAGTTTCCTTTGGATCAGCAGTTGTTCATAGAACCTTAGAGCTGGAAGGTACCCAATGGTCATCTAGTCCACCCCAATGCAGGAATCTTGGCTAAAGCATCCATGATAGATGGCCATCCAACCTCTGCTTAAAAACCTCCAAGGTAGAAGAGTGCAAAACCTCCCGAGGGAGACCATTCCACTGCTGAACAGCTTTCACTGTCAGAAAGTTTTTCCATATGTCTGATTGGAATCTCCTTTCTAACTTGAAGCCCTTGGTTCGAGTCCTACCCTCCAGAGCAGGAGAAAACAAGCTTGTTCCCACTTTCATGTGACAGCCCTTGAGATCTTTGAAGATGGGTATCATAGCTCCTCTCACTCTCCTCTTTTCCAGGCTAAACATACCCAGCTCCTTCAACCATTCCACATAGACTTGGTTTTCAGATGCTTGATCACCTTGGTCACTTAAATTTGGAGTAAAATTATTATTTGTAGTAGTAGTATTCATTACCTACTTTTTCACTATAATGTGATATGTAATGGTAATTTTAGGGGCGCGGGTGGCGCTGTGGGTTAAACCACTGAGCCTAGGGCTTGCTGATCAGAAGGTCGGCAGTTTGAATCCCCATAACCGGGTGAGCTCCCGTTGCTCGGTCCCAGCTCCTGCCCACCTAGCAGTTCAAAAGCACATCAAAGTGCAAGTAGATAAATAGGTACCACTCCAAGCGGGAAGGTAAACGGCGTTTCCGTGTGCTGCTCTGGTTCACCAGAAGCGACTTTGTCATGCTGGCCACATGACCTGGAAGCTGTACGCCGGCTCCCTCAGCCAATATAGCGAGATGAGCGCAGCAACCCCAGAGCATAGCTGTCAAGTTCTCCCTTTTTTAAAAAAGGGAAATTCCCTTATGCTGAATGGGCTTCTTCATGAGAAAAGGGAAAACTTGACAGCTATTTCCCAGAGTCGATCACAACTTGACCTAATGGTCAGGGGTCCCTTTACCTAATGGTAATTTTATATTGATTGTTTTTTACCTGAAAAGTTAAGGCCAATGGCTAGGACAGTGAAGTCGATGAAATGGTTCTCTCCAAAAACAGGACCTTAAAAGCACTACCACATTTAAGAACCATATACTTCTCAGCCCAAATGAGAAGACAAGAATTACGGTACTTCTCTTGCTTCCTCCCAGTTAACAGGATAGACATTTCAAGTAATTCTATCAACTGCAGTTTACTCTAAATTTATACTTGAGGCAAAGCCATAGATCCACTAGCTACTAGGTGAAAAAGTCTCAAATATCTTTTTTGAAATCTTTACAATCCATCACCATACATTATTGTAATATTTGTTCAAGACATTTGTTATATCTGGACATAATGCTATAATGCAGAACTCAGAATCTTTTTTTATTATTACTGCTGGAAAGCACATTATTTGGCAGCTATGTGGAATGTCTAGGCATTTTACTTTCATGAAACAGATGTTCAGAACACTACAGGAGCAGTATTTTCTTTTATTTATTTTGTGCTTAGTATACGTGACTTAGCGGAGTCGTGACAGGTTGTAATTTCACAGTGCAGGTGAAATAAAACGTCTGTGCAATAGCTCCATCATTCACAACTCCTCCAATAATGCATTTCTATTTTTCCCTTCATGCCTCTGATTTGTGTCTGCTTTGTAATTTGAAAGTAGCATGTTTTGGACGATCAGGTATGAAATCAACAGTCCCAAAAATGGGGTCTAGAGAACACAGGCAAAGCTAAGTAAGTTACAAGCGTTGGTATATACTGAACAGAGAAAAACAAAACAAGCCACTCTCTGGTTTCTTCAATCTGCTGCAAGAACAAAGCTCCCTTTCCTTAAAATTTTTTACCTTTCACAAATGATCTGCTGGATATCCTATGGACAGAAGTATAGCTTTGACATATCACCATCAAGACAGCTTTTATGGCTCCATATCTTCAGAATTGTGCGACCCAGGTGGCGCTGTGGTTAAACCACTGAGCCTAGGGCTTGCTGATCCGAAGGTCGGCGGTTTGAATCCCTGCGACGGGGTGAGCTCCCGTTGCTTGGTCCCAGCTCCTGCCAACCTAGCAGTTCGAAAGCACGTCAAAATGCAAGTAGATAAATAGGAACCGCTACAGCGGGAAGGTAAACGGCGTTTCCATGTGCTGTTCTGGCTTGCCAGAAGTGGCTTTGTCATGCTGGCCACATGACCTGGAAGCTATACGCCGGCTCCCTCGGCCAATAATGCGAGATGAGCGCGCAACCCCAGAGTCGATCACGACTGGACCTAATGGTCAGGAGTCCCTTTACCTTTACCTTTATCTTCAGAATTATGTACACATACTTGTGTCAACATGAACTTCTGCATAAATACAGAGCAGGGAAGGGGCATTGCTCTGTGGGAAAGTCCATGCATTGCAAGCCGGATGCCCCAGGGTCAGAGCCTGATAAAAGGTCCAGTTAAAAGGACCTTGTGTAGAAGACCTGGGGGTGATGTCAGCCCGAGGCCATAGAAGCCTTTCCCACTTGAAGGACTCAGCTAGACTGCTCAGTGGTCTGCATAGCAGGCATGCCTGGGATCTGAAACATGGCCTGCCCAATGCCCAGGCAGCCCCTGCCAAGACCGTTTGCAATTGGCTAGAGAAGTTAGCAATGGGAGCTTTGTTCTGTAAGGCTCAGAGCAATGCGTCAGGGGAAATATCAGATTGTGGCTGGGGAGAGAAAGGTGGAGCATGTTGCAATCCCAATGAAGTCCACCCTGCTCTTGCTGTTAAAAAAAAAACTAAACTAAACACCCTCACCAGGTATCTAATGACATGTTTAGAGTTGCATCTAGTTCATCCCTCCATGGGGAACCTGCTACAGGCCAATATGATAGCAATTTTCTGCAGATTTTACAGAAGAAGCCGGACCAGGTAGTATCATAAAACCTAAGAAAACATTAATAAAACAAATTAAACAATAAAACAAATTAAACAGCAAAATCCATGGCAAAACCCTTCAGAATAATAACAACTGTTTCCTATTGTATCACTCCATTCTGTCACAAATATTCCCCACCTCTCCAACTGAACCTCATTCACTCTCCCTCAATATAATTTTAAACAGTGCTTCCAAGAAAATCCTCAAGACTGGGGCAGTATGACACCATTCTAAAAGAAGACCCAAATATTCATGTTCTTTCATTAGGACAGTGCCATGTGAACTCTCTCACCTTTCCTGAGATTTCCTTTTGCCTATGAAGCCTGTACTAGAAAATGGCATTGCGTGTTCAGACCCAGAGACCTCCCCCCCTAAACAAAAAAACATTTGACTCAAATTTTAGTTCTGGTTTTTGGCAGAATTTAGGCCACAACCTTACTGATTACAGAAAGTGAGTGTTTGCATAGGCTCTGGTTCGACTAGCTCCCTGCACCATTGCAGGTAGCGCTGACCCAGAGCTCTATCAAAGGTCAGGCAAGAATGAACACCTGAGGTAGGTGGAAAGCCCGGGAACAGACTCTGTCCACTCCCCCAGATGCTCCCCTGGACTCAGGCACAGGCACAACACCCTCTTGGGGGTTGACCAAACCACGTTGAATCCCTGGATTCCTTTAACGGACACCGTTCTCCCATCCCTATCACCTGAACCAGTGCTTATCCGCCACACAAGCACCCGCACTCGTCGCCAACCACTCACACCTGTAACCAATCCCTTAACCCCGCTGAAACTGCTGTCAGCCACAATTATTCCCAATTACAGATTAAACCCATCAAGCCTGTAAAGGGACGCATCACGGAAGGTAATGCCCGTGTGACGGATCACCTTCTTGGCCACTGTGCTCTAGACACACTTCCTGGCCCTCTTGGTGGCAGCTGGGCATTGCCTATCTCGTCACACACGTCACTGCCATCAGTGACCACAAATTTTGAGTCCATGAAGAGCTGCCTTCAACTCTTCCAAGTGCTCCTGCATGCAGGTCTGCAGGCTCAAGCCGGGAGCTTCCGGCAAATCATTCTCATCCAGCTGCACCACCATCGCCACAGGAGTGCCTTCTGCAGGTACCTTCACCCGCACCATTGGGAGAAGCTCCTCCCAACGCATTCCTCGTCTGGACACCCAAGGGACGCACATGTGGTTGGGGAGTCCAAGCCTGCATCTGAATCCAGACTCCGCTGCCCTCCTGTTGGCCCAGTGGACAACGCTTTGTCCGGCTATCCAGATGTGCAGGACAGACGGACCTAGGAATGAACAAAACGATATTAATAACTGCACCTCAGCGCCGCTTCCGAACATAACCCCTGTATGCGTCAGAATCCAGCAGCCCAGATCCTTGATACTGTCATGGACAGGCCCCAGTGCGCAGCAGGGGTGGCTGCACAAATGCGAAAGGAATGAGGTGCAAACTCACTGGCCAACAGGCCACACACAGCAAACGCCTTACATATCACTGCAGCAAATTGATGCCTTCTTAACGGGCTCCCATCCTCGTGAATCAGGAAGAGACCATCCCCAGGTGGGCAAAGTGACAAATACTTTGTGGCATCTTTGACTGTACAAGGACCAGGCAGCCTCATTAAGGCACCTCTGCCCAACTGATCCATCTTGGAATTCCTGATGGTTTGAGAGAGACATAAACATCTCACCTTGTGCCACATTTTTAACGTGTGCAGATTTCACCATGGAGTGTTATTTTTCTGGAAAGATGGACAAGGCTTTTATCCTATGAATGTTTGTTGACATATCCCAAAAGAATAGGGAAAGATCCCAACTTCACTACAGACTATAGCTCAAGTGCCATTCTTCTTTTTTAAAAAAAAAAATGTTGTTTTATACGTAACTTGTTCTAATCAATCCGAACTCCAGCACTGATCTTGCCTTTACATATTCTTATAACTTCAAGATTTATATACGGTATCAGTGAACATGCAGCAATAGTATACAGCTCAGTTACAAAGCTGATCACACTCATGCCAAAACATCCCTCCCAAAGGACGCGTGCATCCCTGGAGGTCACCCCTGCACTGGCAGAGGCTATAAATGGGTACCACGCCTCATCTTTGTAATGAGTTCAGAATAGCTTCTTTATATTTAATAGATATTCTCTTCAGAAAAGAACTTCGTTTACTGAGGAAGTGGACATCAATATGAAATGGAGCACTCCAGGTCCCTAAGTACTAGCAGCTCTAGCTAAGAGCATAGCGATAAATCTGGCGTCGTTATCACAGCAGAGAGCCAACAATATATGTCTTCCGGAAATTTGTATCTGAAATTGCAGGGCAGGAATTAGCTAAAAAATAAATTAGTGGGAGGGGGGAGAGAGAGAAATTACAGTTAAGTGGGTTTAGAGAGGGAGATCACTAAAGCAAAAATTGAAATGCAAGGAGGGTATAATCACAATTTCAATGGGATTAAATATCTATCCTGCAAGAATGGCGTAATCTGTTTAAAAGGTATGTAGTGAATTCAATTATTGCTGTTTGACATTCTTCTCTGTGTATTTTCCAAGTACTTAAAAATGAAGATTTATGTCATTCAGGACAGAAGGCAACAGTCTGCATGATTTATTGGCATATAATTTTTGTCACAGAGATTAGAAACTTAAACAAAACAAAACAATTACAAACAAGCATGTTTCTAGATGGAAAACAGTTAACCTATATACCCTTGAATTAGCTAGGTTCTTTAGTCTTGTTATTTCACCAAAATGGCAATTAAACCTAACGTCCTATGTAGGATTTTTATTATGGTGTTCTTGCTTATTTTCAAAATGAAGTATCTCTCACACTTTTTACAATAAGCAAAAATTCAGAGCCCCTTCCTTTCTCCTGTAAGGCAGGGGAGATGCCGCATTCCCTGCTGGGGAGCCTTCCAAGGACCACCTGGCAGTGGGAAGTGTGAAGGGTATTCCGTTAAAGGAATCCAGGGATTCAACTTGGTTTGGTCAACCCCCAAGAGGGGGGTTGTGTCTGTGCCTGAGTCCAGGGGAGCATCAGGGGGAGTGGACAGAGTCTGTTCCTGGGCTTTCCACCTACCTCAGGTGTTCACTCTTGGCTGACCTATGATGGAGCTCTGGGTCAGCGCTACCTGCAAGGGTGCAGGGAGCTAGTCGAACCAGAGCCTATGCAACCACTCACTTTCTGTAATCAGTAAAGTTGTGGCCTAAATTCTGCCAAAAACCAAAACTAAAATTTGAGTCAAATATGTGTTTATTTAGGGAGGAGGTCTCAACATGCAAACCCACCCATTTCACAGAAGGCATTTCTCTCTCTCCTCCAACCCTCTTCCAAGTAGCTCACCCCTTCCCCATCCATTTCCCTCTCTCCTCCACCCCTTCATCCAGACACACGCGGGCAGACCTCTCCCCCCTTTCCCAGGCATCAAGTGCTCTCCCCTCACTCCCATCATTTCCCTGCCCCAAGACCCAGGCACAGTTGTCCCTTGGCCATCTCCTTTCCTTGGAGTCAATATGGCCTCCTGCTGGTGGCATCCGATTAACAATGTTCCGTCTCTTTTAAGTGGATGCTCCCAGGAGGGAGAAGGCGGCCACCAGGAGAGAAAGCAGTTTCCCCTTCCTCTTCAAAAGCTGCTGGCTAATCAAAATGATAAATGGACTCAAGCAGATAACTGGGAGGGAAACAAAGAGAAATTCAAGTGTGTGGTCCTTATTAATCTGACCCTGAGGGGATTAAAGACGGTGGTGGGCACCATTTGGGGATCTCAGGATTACATCAAAATCCTTTTTGTATGGTGCTTTATTGATGCACAAATGAGCTCTTGTACATTCATGAAACACTGTGAATAATAGAACATAGTATTGATACAATCACATCAAGGTTTTTTTGTGATGCTTCATTAATTTGAACAAGTACACATGCATATCAGTTAAACACACACCACAATTATGTGAGAGAATCTTGAGGTATTCATATATATCATAATCCCATCCATGTTGCTTTTTTGTAATGTACCATCAGTGCATAAATGCACATTGGTACTGTGGAGGGTAGTAAAAGACAATAAGGAATTGAAATATCTGGCAAACCACACATATTCTTTACATAATTCAGACTTTTTTCTTAAAAAATATAGAATTCTCAACACATCAGTTCTACGTCTGACCAAACAAATATAGTTATGAGTTCAAAGGGCCAAACTAGATGTAACATTGAATGTGTATTTTACATTTAACATGCATGTTTTAAAATTTTAAATAGCAGCAGGTGGAATTGGTTAGTCAGAAATTATTCCCATTAAATTCAGTGGAACTTAAAGGTAAAGGTCCAGTCGTGACCGACTCTGGAGTTGCGGCAGTCATCTTGCGTTATTGACCAAGGGAGCTGGCGTACAGCTTCCAGGTCATGTGGCCAGCATGACTGAGCCGCTTCTGGCAAACCAGAGCAGGGATTCGAACCACCGACCTTCTGATCAGCAAGCCCTAGGCTCTGTGGTTTAATCCACAGCACCACCTGCGTCCCTCAGTGGAGCTTACTGCTAGCTGATTGGTGCAGCCTTTGGTCCCTGGATGTTGTTAGACTAAAATTCCAACACTCCTTGACCACTGGGCCATGCTGCCTGGGGCTGATGGGAGCTGTAGTCCAATGGCAATGGGGAACACAAGGCTGGGAAAGGCTGCATCGGCGAATGAACACTGTGTGAAAAATCAATTGGTCTGGGGGAAACGGTGAATGCAATCAAAACATTTTTCATCAATGCTCTCCGTCTAAATATTAATCAGGTTCCATCCAAAGATGCATCTGCTGCATGTGAACAGATTTCCTCCACAAAAGTGCTCTACTCTTTATGCCATTTCACTGATTTATTGTCAGACACTTCTCAATCATCTTCCTGGATATTATACATTTCTAATGCAGAATAAGTAAATACATCGTAACCAGGGGACATCAGAATGAAAATGATTGAATATGTGGCACACATGCAACCATGAGTTATGCAGATATCCTGGGGGTTTAAAGAGGGTGGTGTGGAATATGATTGAGCCAAGGCTTCTTAGGGTGCTGTGCATGAGAACCTGGTGCTTTCCCATGAAAGGGGGCACAGGGTTTTTTGCATGCGATAACCCTATACTGTGCCTCACTAAGTTGTCTAGATAAGTGGTAATCCAAGGACATCCAATATTTCTGTGGTGGAGTACAGTATATGCTTTACATATATAGAAAGTCCCTGGTTCAGTCCCAGGCATATCCGCTTGAAAGGATATTGGGTAGCAGCCATGCCATTCCCCTTCCAGGAGCAACGTTGCATTTTCACTGTGGCTGAGGCTGCTTGTGCCATCAGCAAAACAAAGTTTACAGAGTACAGAAGCAGTCCCACTGGTACACAAGCCCGCCCCACAAACTGTAGAAATGTTAGAATAGTGGGACAGTGTTATGTTCTGTCTAGGTGGTGTAGGAGAGGCACTGGGGCATGGCTAAGGGCTTCTTTTAGACATCAGGATAGTACATATTTGATGGAGTTCTTCTTTGGTCGGCCATTCAATCTGCATTGCACAAGCCAGTGGGTGCACCAGGATCTGTTTCCATTTACTTTGGAGAGGGGGCTGCGAACCACAGCTAGTGGCCAAGGCGGGGGTAGCCAATATGGTGCTCTTCTAACTATTGGTGGAGCACCATGTTGAAAACTCCTGGGCTAGGACTTTTGAGTGCTCTGGTTCAGAGCATTCAAGAGCTCCAGAAGACATTCAAGAGCAATGCATTCATTCCTTCATTGCAGGGGTTGGACTCATAGGGTCCATCCAAGTCTACAGTTCTATGATTCTGAGATTCCAGATTGCTGCCAGCAGGAAAGGAGGGACTGGCTGAGGTTCTATGCTCAGCTAAGATACTAGCTCCTGTGTTGGTGGAACAGTCTAGAGCACCAGCACTGTGGATCCATTCACAAGGATAGGGGTGATGATGACATGGAAAGGTTGAGCGTAGAATAGATTAAGAAACATCCAAATTAGCACAGTTTGGAACTGCCACGTAAAAGGGGTCAAAGTCACATCAAACACAAGGTTGTCTGCCATCTTGATTCAAAATGGCATCTGGTGTTGAAAGACAGATGAAGACTGGCTCCTCCACCTCAGGAACCCCTGTGGCAAATTGGGCGACAATAACTTGAGCACATCGAGGAGAGACAGACAAACCACTTTCTAAAATATAGGGGGTGGGGAGAGGAAGATAAACTGCTTAGAAGTTTTGATGTTTTATTGTGTTTTTAATATCCTGTTGGAAGCTGCCCAAAGTGGCTGGGGAGGCCTGGCCAGATAGGCAGGGTATATGTAATAAATTTATTATTATTTATTTATTTATTATTATTATTATTATTATTATTATTATTAATCATTTACAGTTAAGCAGCATAGAAATTCTGTATCAATAAATAAATGCAGCATACCCCTTTTGAGTGGGGAGAGCAGCTCACTTTCAGGCCCCCTTTTTACCAAGTAAATATGCAGCTGAATCTGTAAGTTTGTTTAGGAATAACAGGCAACTTGGATGCGGTGGGTGTACTGGTATAAAATAAAGGACAACACTCATGGCCACCAGAGTGATGAAAAGAAAAGAAAAATAATTTCTGATTTGTTTACCTCATAAAGCTCCATCTCACTCTACACACACTCACTGCCTCATTTGGAGAAATGTCAAGGGAAAATAAATTGCAGTAATTGCAAGTATAATATAACAACTATAGCACAAACAGAAGCAAAATGTATAATCAATTCTTGCATATTAAGAGGCTTGTTTATATTTTTTTACAATATTTCAGGGGCAATCCTATGGCAAGATAAGTAAGACCGTGATTAATTAGCATTAGGTTGAAATACTTGTTTGGTGTTATGTCTCCAGCATATTCTAACCATTTATATGATTCTAAAACTGTTTTTGTCGTATTAGTAGTTAAAAATATCTGCTTTGCTGAATTTATTTATAAACTGTTCAACTATCAAATTGTATCTTCAGACATGGGGTGTTTCTACCTATTGTTATGAGGTTGGTTTTTTGGGGTGTGTGTGTTAGGCTGTATGCCGAGACCCTTCTAATAAAATTCCTGCAAGAGTTCGCCTAGCTTCCTGGTGTGTTAATGACCTGGTATGGAATGTTAAGGTAACAAAGGAAGTGGCTCTGTGCCACACAGCAAATGGGGGGCCTCCCTCACCCTCAATTCACACCCTCAACCTGCTGGTAGTTAGGAAAAAACAAAGTCCACAGGTGAACATTGAGTTATGTGAGCTAAAAGGCAGGAGCAAGGCTGCAGGCTGGACAGTTGGGAGACACAGCTATGCCTGATTTCCATTGCAATCCAAGGCTGTCACTATGGGAGAGGCAAGGTCCTCTTGGGGTGTTAATGCTGTGAACCTCTATGACAAAACTGAATTACTAAGTATTTTGCAAAATAATCCAGGATAGCTGGGAAGATGGGCTAAAACTGCATAGCCCTACAAAGATTCACAGCTTTTAAAGCGCATAGAAAGGTATTCTTGTCATGGAAGGATGTTATGATTTCACACACCCTTTGTATTGAAGGGCGTAATTATCCAGTGGTTATATCTACCTAATAAAATACATACATACATACATACATACATACGTACATACATACATACAACCCAGAGTTCTACATCCAGGCTCAAAATATGAATTTTCACCTTCAACACAAGTATGAGTGTTATAGTACTAAGCCATTCCCTGTCTTAGAGCTGAAGATCCTAGTGAGAAAACCCCCTCACTTATTTACTGACTTTACTGAGTTCTCTTTTTTTCTATGGTCTGCTAACCTCTAGGTTAGGTGACTGCAATGCATTTATACATGGGGCTGAAGACAGCCTGGAAACTTCAGCTGGTGCAGAATTCGGCAGCCAGGTTACTCACCAGGACAAGGCAGTTTCAGCATATGACTGCACTGGCTGCCAATTAGTTTCCAAGTCCAATTCGAAGTACAGTGGTACCTCGAGTTACAAATGCCTCAGGTTACAAAGGCTTCAGGTTACAAACTCCGCTAACCTGGAAGAGCTACCTCTAGTTAAGAACTTTGTCCCAGGATGAGAACGGAACTCGTGTGCCAGCAGCGCAGTGGCAGCAAGAGGCCCCATTAGCGAAAGCATGCCTCTAGTTAAGAACAGCTTCAGGTTAAGAACAGACCTCCGGAACAAATTAAGTTCATAACTAGAGGTACAACTGTACAGTGGAACCTCTACTCACGACCACAATCCATTCCGGAGGCCCGTCTGGAAGTCAAAATGCGTCGCTGGGAGAGGCACCATTGTGCATTGGCGCAGGTGGCGATTGCCCACTTCTGTGCATGTGCGAACGGCGATCGCCGCTCCTGTGCACACACGAAAGGCAGCAAACCCACCGGTTACTTCCGGGTTTGCCACGGGCATTTGGCAAAATGGACGTGAGCGGAGGTGGACGTAAGAAGAGGTTTGACCATACTGGTTTTGAGCTATAACGCCTTAAACTACTCAGAACTTCAATACTGCCTCTCGCCATATGAACTGACATGGACCCTGCAATCGTCACCTGAGGCCCTTCTTCATGTGCCTCCTCCATGTGAGGTCTCCAGGGTGGTGACACGAGATGGAGGCTTTTCTGCTGTGGCCTCCCATTTGTGGAATAATCTTCCCAGTGAGCTTTGCCTGGCACCTTTATTATGCACCTTTAGGCACCAGGTGAAAATGTTTCTTTTCAACCAGGCCTTTGGCTAATCTACGGCCTTTAAAATGCATACACTGCAACATGAGTCCCCAAACTGGGATGTGCATATTCCTGCCCATGCTCCTGCACAAGTCATGTGACCCGCATGAGATTATGGAACCCAAAGACTGAGTTTTGTGGCTCTGCACAAGATCGCGGCAAAGCACATTTTCGGGGGGAGATTTTGGTGTGAAATCATGCAATATTATGGCACTCAAATAGCTGCTGTGTTCTTGTGTGAGAAATTGGGATGTCCCATTTTCCTCGGGACATTTGTGGGGTATGAAAATGTATCAGAGGGGGTATTGTTTTACAGTAATTGTTGTTGTTATGTTATGTATTTGGTGCTTTTATTCCATTTTTATGTTTTAAATGGCCCTGTGATCTTCAGATGAAGGGTGGTATACAAATTTAATAAATAATGAAACAAAATAATCACCACACAAGCCTTGGATTGAAGGAGTGGGAAGATGAGCTGCTTCTTTGGAGGGTCTTTCTCAGCAATTCAAAGGACTATGAGAGCTCTGCTTTTTTAATACTTTGTGCTTTGCAAGCTTCTCTAGCAAATAAACTCTGTTAAAGTAATAAACTTGGAGTTTATTATATTGCCTACCTGAATCTAAAAAGATGCCCTTGGCAAGACCGCCCTCTGTAGTAATACCATGATGCCAAATGCTTTTTTGTGTCTCACAAGATCTCCAAAATGTGTCCTTCAGAATTAAATAAACATTTGTCCCACATACTTCCAGCCCTGACCTGTACCTACTTTTAAACCTCCCCTCCCAGGTTGATTGGACAAGCTGTATCAAAGGGGGGAAAATAGGCTACAAATGTTTGGTGCATGAGGTCTAGGAGTCACATTTCCACAAGTGTTGAATAAAATATGAACTGCTTTTATTCCATTCCCAGTGAGTAAATACTATGATTCTTAGAGAGTGTTCCATTCTTAAAACAGCACAATCACATATTAATGAATAGGGTCCTCCTTAGCTCTGCTTCATGCTCTTAGTGTTTATAATGCATGTCATGTAAATTTTCCTCTTGGGTAAAATAGCAATAAATCTTTAATAAACCAACAAAATAACATTTCAGGCTGAGTGACAAACACTTTGCTGTAAAAGTATTACTGATAGATTATATTAAAAAATAAACACACACACAGGAAGATATTTAAAAGGTTTCTCTCTTTTATCAGAGATGCTCCTTATATTTGAGTTTCCCTAGAATTAAACCCCAATGAATCTTTAATGAAGCATGAATGAATATACAAATTGCCCGAGAATTATTGACACATCAATATCCATAGAATAGGGTCTTATTGCTGTTCTTCCTTGATAGACTCTATATGCCCAGCCTTAATAATGCATGGGCATTTTTAATTCATACTTCTTGTTGCAACCCTGTGCTTACTCCTGCGGCAACGTTATTAAAGCAGATGTTATGAATATACACATAAACATAATTTTCAGGAGATACTATATACTCAGTGTTGCTGGCACTAAAAAAGTTTCCCTAATTAAAAAGAACAATCCCCAAATAGGACACCAAAATGTGAGAGGTACCATGGCAGGCTCTCTGTAGAGAACTCAGTGCAACTTACTCCTGAGTAAGAAGAGTGCATCAGCTCTCAGTTTTACTTGTACAATAACAATTAAGGCTGCAATTCTGTGAACACTTATCGGGGAAGAAGGTGCAACCAAGAATGGCAGGATATAATGCACCAGGTAGCAGGAGGCATGGTTTTGCTAAAATTAGAGAGAAGCAAGAGCTTCCCCGCCACAAATCAAAAACTGCCCTTGGGCTACCAGTTGTCATGCGTGTGGTGTCCTCTTTGCAGTTTCACCAAGCCCAGATACTCAGGGGGAGTGGCTCTGGAGAGAGGATTCTCTGTGGCAGCCTCTGGTAGCATCCGCCAATGGCATGTGGCCCTTGGAAAGGAATGTGGCCCTTGGAGAGGAAGGTTCCCCACCGCTTTGCAAGTGTAACTGCTGGACTAGACTGTACTTGTACTTGACTGGGAAGGATTCTCACTGGATGACCAGACAATTTCTCCTACTAAACAAGTCTGCTGTTTTCCTTTGAAAGTGATGCTCCTAATCTAATTTGGAGAGGAGAGCTATCTCCCTAAAGGCAACGAGAACTCTCTTCCCTTTGCTTCTGCCTTCACCTAACATTGTGCCACTTACTATTTGGTTTTCTAGCAAACTAAAGAAATAAGAGCTTTAGCAGCAACACTTGCCTGTTTTGTCTGGCATCCAAGCAATGCAACTTACAAAAGAAATGTGGAAGCGAATGTCACAGGCCCCAGTGGTCTCTATTTACCAGGGACAGTTTCTATTTCTTGGTGCCTGACTCTGATAAATAATTGTCCCTGTTTTGCCTTTATGGGATGACTTTTAAAAACTGTGTTTATCAGCACTCATCATAACCACACTTGCTGTTCTTCACAGGCTAGATTCATTTCTGGATCTCTAGATATTGGAGAAAGATACCAAAATTTCCCAAAGTAATGGGTCTGTTGCTTGGCTTTTGAAAAACAGGAGGTCGGCAGTACTTAGCTAATTGGGAACCTCTGATTTAAAAGACTCCAGGTTTGATATGTTCAGGTAATGCTGGAGAATTCTGCATTTGAAACTGTGGATACTGGATACAGTAGCACCTTGGAGACCAACTAAGTTTGTCATTGGTATGAGCTTTCGTGTGCATGCACACTTCTTCAGATACACCGAAACAGAAGTCACCAGACCCTTATATATAGTCAGAGGGTGGGGAGGGGTATTACTCAGAAGGGTGGTGGGAATGGGTGATTGGCTGATAGGAGTGGTAAACCTTTTAATGACTGTTAACGACTGCAATTGGTCTTACAGGAAAAAGCAAGGGGTCAGATGGCTAAAAATAGCTTCATTGTGTATAATGAGATAAGAATCCAATGTCTCTATTCAGACCAGGCCTCTCCATGGTTTTAAGCTTGATAATGAGTTGCAACTCAGCAACTTCTCTTTCCAGTCTGTTTCTGAATTTTTTCTGTAATAAGTCAGCTACTTTGAGATCTTGTATAGAATGTCCTAGGAGATTGAAGTGTTCTCCTACTGGTTTCTCTGTGTTGTGATTCCTGATGTCACATTTATGTCCATTTATCCTTTGGTATAGGTTTTTTCCTGTAAGACCAACAGTTATTAACAGTCATCAACAGGTTTACCACATCTATCAGTCAATCACCCATTCTCACCACCCTTCTGAATAATACCCTCCCCACACCCTCTCACTATATATACGGGTCTGGTGACTTCTGTTTCAGTGTATCTGAAGAGGTGTGCATGCACACGAACGCTCATACCAATGACAAAGTTAGCTGGTCTCTAAGGTTCTACTGGAAGGAATTTTTTAATTTTGTTTTGACGACGTCAGACCAACTACCTGTAACTAGAACTGTGGATACTGAGACTTGCTGCCAGTGACTGGACTTCCTATGTAGCTAACCTAACTTTGTCAACTATAGAACACTATATGATGCATTATCATTCATGTGTGTGCTTCTGTGATTGCAAACTAGACATGGCAATTTTTTAAACAATGCATCTCTCTTCAATATCTAGAGATCTCTACTGCTCAAGGACTCAGTCTACAAAAACAATTGCTTGGCTACTTGGTTTATAGATCATGACTCTTTCCAAATAATCTGTAGCACTTTGATATTGGATCTTTAGCACCTTCACAGTCCTACAATTATCAGGAAACATTAAGAATTAAAGATATTTGAAAATAGTTTAAATTTGCTGCTACATCTTTTGCGTGCCGAGGCCCCCCAGAAAATTCCCCCCAATAACTCAGACAGACACATCATTTTAGATTTTGTTTTTGGCATAATTTTGGCCACAACTTTATTTAAATTACAAATTTTAAATTGAGTGTTGGCCATAGGCTTTGGTTAATCTTCTGCCCCACGGTGGGACAGGACCAGCTCTGGCTTTCCTACGATAGGAAAGTCAAGTAAACACCCCATGGGGGAGGAAACAGCTGCGTCCAGGCCATCTCCCCCACCAGAAATGTTCCCCAAGGCTCGTGCTCTGTATTGGCCCCAGCCCCGCACCATTGCGGGGGTGTAAGGACTAGAGCCCCGGAGCCCCAGGATTCCTTTAACGGAATACTTCTATAAGAGCATCACTGAGGGGCATGCACCTCCATGCGATACCCCTCCCAAATTTATCAACCAAAGCCTAACCGCCAACCTAACAAGTTGTGACTATTTGCTGAGCAGTAGGCAAAAACCAAATGGCCACAGCCAATCAGCCAAATGGCAAAATTCCTACTGGCCCCTGAATACAGGCGGCCCCAACGGCAAAGCAAGGTCACTCTAAACCTGCCAAGGAAAGGAGGTGGGCGGGAGGGAGATTCAATCAGCTAGCAAAAGTGAAACTGGAAGCTAAAACGCTGAGTCTTAAGCACTCACCCTGTCAATCAAAGAACTGATACATGCATTTTACCCCAGCAACACTCAGCCCTCCAATTACCTTATCTCCCTTACTTTTAGACTCACCCTTTAACACACACACAGGCTTTTTCTGTTAGGCCCTTCCGCAACACTCATTATTCCCTAAGGGGTTAATGAGCTTTACCCATGAGAAGTGGTGCCAGAATGCAGGTCTATTAAAAAAAACAACTGAGAGGCAAGCACTACAGTTCATAGTCTTGTCTTTTCATTGTTGTTTTAGAATGCTTTGTTATTGCAAGATGCCTTGAGCTGAGGGAAGGCACAACAATGTTATATTAAATTCAACTGATAATCTGGCCCAAGCGTGGTTGACCTGACAGTCATTTTGTACTATGACTTCCAATAGCTAAGTAGATGAGAACATTTGGGCAGGTGCAGATGTTCAAAGTCTCACAGCATCATAACTTGAGAAGTTGCACCTGTGAAAATTCCCCCTTCAGCGCCTCACCTCAAACTACAGGGTGAAAGGTGTGTGTCCATGGGGCATATCATGTGGTCTGTATACATGGAGTGTAATGTGTTTGGTTTCAGAATGGTCCAGAAATGTGGTCTTTTGGGAAGCATATCTAAAGCTTTGATTTAACTTGGAATGTGCAGCATATTTCATCTGAAGCTCAGAACATTCAGCTCTAGTTCTTTGCTGCATTTCTCTCTCTCTCTCTCTCTCTCTCTCTCTCTCTCTCTCTCTCTCTCTCTCTCTCTCTCTCTCTCTCTCTCACACACACACACACACACACACACACACACAACACACACACACACACACACACACAATCATTTGTAGCTGTGGTCTCTGAAGAAGCAGTGAGACAGCATGTGACAAATTTGGTCCCCTAACGAGAGCATGAGAGAGGGACCTCCTAACAAGAGCTGTGTGTATTTGCAAATTTATTCAGAGAAAGATGGCTGTTCCAGGTGGAATAACTTTATAGAGAGTAGAAGCTCTGCCTCTTTTATTATTCTGCTTGCAGCTGTAGTGTCTGCTTTCCACTTTATTACTATTAGGGGCACAGGTGATTCCATTGAATTTGCTTTGTAGGTGCTGTCTCTGCCTGATAAAGTGTTTCAGCTTCCAGTTGAAAAAGATTTGGTTTAATCAGTTCCAAGAATTGCACGGCTACTCCTGCATATCTTTTCCAACACTGGGCAAAGTAATTTTAAATGCTTAGCTGTAACCTTAAAAAAAAAAGAGGAGGGCAAGAGGTGAGATATTTAGTGTAAATTTAAAACTGAGATACTGTTTTGCAGGGATGAAAACATGTAATAACAAATTGGAGTGCTTGTGTACCTTCAATCAGGTACAAGGGATTTCAGGAAGCTTTACATGCATTTATTATAATTAAGCTCTGCAACAATCTCAAGACACAGACTCATAGGCTGGATTGGTTGCTGGATTAAAGTTGACTCAGAGACGGAACCATAAAAGGAGTTTCTTTAAGAATAGCATAATTCTTTATAGAGTTTGCGAACGAGACAGACATTATACAAATCTAAATTGCAGAAGTCCGATTTCGCAGACTCTGCGTGAGTATATAATCATACATATCAGATATACTGATTCCCTGAAAATCTTTCCCCTCACTTATTGGTTTGGTCAAACTCTAGTTTATTACACCTGCACAGGACAAACTATGGTTTCATCAAAACAAGTGTGTAAGGTGAGGGTTGAGGTGGAGTGTTACAGGCGTGAATGATCAAACCATGAGCCAATGTATGAACCAGGTAAGAAATGAGATCCAGTAAGAAATGAGTAGGTAGATTAGCTGACGGGTGAGAAATTAAAACAGATTCAATGAAATATATGATGAGCTAACATCTAGCATAATTAAACCTGTGTGATTATCAGGCTTCAGACCTTCAGTCCATTAATGAAATGATAGTGTTTCTAACACTGGGCACCAAATGTATAATAAACAGTGTTAAAAAAGAATCCAAATACTGACCTAAGAATTCCAACATGGAACCAGAACCCAAAACAATAGGTCTTCATGGGGGAGGAAATATTCCCTTCTTATTTCTTTGTGAGCTGTATTCTCTGTGAATACAGGATCTGCTAGAGAACTCTGAGCTGAGTTGAGAACTCTTGTTGACCTGCATTCTGCTTGGTTTCCCTTTCCTATAAATAGAAGAAATCTCTCATTGATTTTGCTTTGCATGTTCAACAGGCAGTTTCACCATTTTTCTGCTGATTTCAGTACATACTGTGTTGGAATCCCTTCAATCATTTAATCACCTCCTTACTTAAGTTTAAATCTGTTTGTAAAGGCTACGACCCTGAAATCCTAATTTCTGAGAGGTAATTCTTTCTTTTAACTTCTGCTGCCACCATCCCATCAGAATGTCATGTGCTGCTTAAGATGTTCTGCGCAGTGCCAGCTGATGCCTCCAGGGACAGACTCGATGCCTTTTGTGCTGGTCCATGTCATAGCAAAGCCATCCAATTTGTTTCAATGTGCAGGAGAGAATGTAGCTCTGAAAACCCACTTGCAGCTACTGTGCACTTTTGGATGCTGCAAAAGGGGAAGCTACTGCCAAGAACAACAGAATGTGCAACATGGCTGTGCAATCTATCAGTACCTTCTTCTCAGCTGGAGATGGGCTTGTTGAACAGATGTGGAGGGATTGCAGCAGAGAAAACATAGAGAACCTGGATGAACACAAAAGGAAAGCTTTCTACACTGAAGAGTTATTTCGTAAGAGGATGGGCTGGGAGGCTGCTGCTGCTACTGCTCATCAAGTCCCCAGTCACACAACCTCGAGGATAATGTCAGCTAATGATTTTCGAAGTCAAACACTTCTGCAGTGATGTTTTGGAGCTACTTCACATCAGATGCCCCTGCTCTATTGCGTGTGGAGGTCCCCAAAACCACCCTTCTAATAACTCACCACATAGATAGAATTTTTGTTTAATGGTTTTTGGCATGAATTTTGGCCACAACTTTTATTTAATACAAAACATGTGAGTGGTTGCGTAGGCATTGGTTCTCAACTGTCACCTAAGGACAGAAATAATAATAACTTGCCTTGTCAACATGGGGAAATCCTAGAGGGAGAGACGGGGACCCGGGTGCAATGAACTCTCCCCTCTCCCTTCAGGCTCCCAGGGGCCTCAATATGCCGTCCTGGCCCCCTACCTTGGGGTTACAGACACAGCATAGAGCCCCTGTATTCCTGACCAGGATTTCCCCAACCACGCAGGCAAAAACTTGGGGCCAACATAATCAATAAGACCCTTTAATACAACCAAAATAACCAATGCCTAACCGCCAACCTTACAAGTTGTGACTATTTGCTATGCAGTAGGCAAAAAACCAGATGGCACCAGCCAATTAGCCAAATGGAAAAAATTCCTACCAGGCCCCTGAATACAGGCGACCCCTTGAGAGGCACAGCAATGTCAACACAGAGGCCTAAAAACAGCGGAGGGAGGGGGGATCAGGAAACATAGAAGAAAAGAGGAGATAGAGAAGGCCAAGAAGGAGAGGCCATGTGACAGATGGAAATGAGTAATGGACCAGTAGTTTCCCACACATCTTGCTTTAGTTCAGGAGTCAGCAAACCTTTTCAGCAGGGGGCCCGGTCCACTGTCCCTCAGACCTTGTGAGGGGCTGGACTATATTTTGAAAAAAATATATGAACGAATTCCTTTGCCCTACAAATAACCCAGAGATGCATTTTAGATAAAAGGACACATTCTACTCATGTAAAAACACCAGGCAGGCCCCACAAATAACCCAGAGATGCATTTTAAATAAAAGGACACATTCTACTCATGTAAAAACATGCTGATTCCCGGACCAACCGCGGGCCGGATTGAGAAGGTGATTGGGCCGCATCCGGCCCCTGGGCCTTAGTTTGGGGAACCCTGCTTTAGTTCATTGCTCTGTGTTGATGCTTTTTTGACCAAGCAGTTTAGCAGTTTAGTATCAGAAAAGCACAGTCAAAATGACCAAGTTGTTGCTGGAAAGGTGGAACAAATTCCATTTGTAGGAAATTGTATTGTGGACGAGGTGCAGCTTTAGTCTAACCCATTAGATCTCTTATGTTATATTAAAATTTGAAGAAGAGGCATTGCACAAGCTGCTTTCATATAGTGCATCTTGATTTCAGTTAGGCTTTTGGCAAAGTCCATTATATTCTTTCAGAGAAGCTGGTAAAATTTGGGTTGAATGAGGTGAATGTTAGGTGGACTTGTAGCTGGTTGACTGAATGAACCCAAAGAGTTCTCATTAATGGTTCCTCATCATCCTGGGGGAAATGACAGGTGGGGTGCCACAGGATTTTGCCCTGGGTATATTGAAATTCAGCATTTTTTTATAAACAACTTGGGTGATTGGATCGAGGGGATGCTCATAAAATCTGCAGATGACACCAAACTGGGAGGGGTAGTCACTGCCACTGAAGACAGAGTTGGGATTCAAGATAACCTTCAGAGATTGGAGAACATGAGTCAACCATGTGACGCAGCAGAGAAAAAAGCTAATGCTATTCTAGGCTGCATCAACAGAATTATAGTGTCCAGTTTGAGGGAAGTAATAGTACAGCTGTATTCTGCCTTGATCAGACCACACGTGGAGTAGTGTGTCCAGTTTTCTGAAGTTTCAAGTTACAAGAAAGGAGATTCCAACCAAAAATCAGGAAAAACCTTTCTGTTGGTAAGAGCCGTTTAACAGTGGAACGGACTAACTCAGAAGGTGGTGGACTTTCCTTCTTTGGAGGTTTTAAGCAGAAGTTTGGGTGGCCATCTCTCATGGGTGCTTTAGATGAGATTCCTGCACTGCAGGTGGTTGGACTAGATGACCCTCAGGGTCCTTTCCAAATTCCGTGATTTTGGCTGGATGGAAAAGAGCTTCCACTCTCAGTTATCTCCTTCCTCAGGCTTTTACATGTGGCTCCCTAATCATATCCAGTGCTTCACTTTCCTGCCCTACAGGTGTTTATCTGTCCGTCATGAGGAAATCTATCACTGGGTAATGTGAACCAGCCAATGGTAGTGGCAGCAGACTGGCTCCCACAGCCAGTGTTAAGGCTGCTTCCCTCCTGACTCAGCCTAGCCTTCCAACTCCTCCTGGATCCTTCCTGACCTAGACCTCTTTTCTGGAACTGGGGGCTTTAGCATGGTGAGTGTGCTCCCTGAACCCTTACTGGGGGACAATGGGGAATAGATAGATAGATAGATAGATAGATAGATAGATAGATAGATAGATAGATGCCATGCCTTTACAACACATTCCTACAGTACTGCAATCAAGGCTACCAAGCACTGGGGTGAAGGGGAAAGATTTGCCATTTATGCTGCAGACTCATACTAATTACTTTTGAAATAGTTCTGGAGTAATTCTATTGACTTAAATGAAACTTCAGAAGAATAAGTGTCTTTGGAGTCTGTGGACTGAAGGCTGTAGCCTTTGGTAACGAAGGAAATTTCTGACCCCAAGATGTAACTGGGGGCGAGATTTTGATTAAAAGTAGCTTCCTTTCCAGCTAGGCTGGTAATAACTAAGTTACTCATGATGAACATGACATATTTTTGTATCCTCAGGTAGAAGCAGGTAGCAGATGTATGACTTCCCTGCACATCCCTTGTAACCAAGCCCATTATGTATAAATTGGAATTTGATTTAAGCATCTAATTTAGAAATGTAAGACTTTAAACCAAGACTTTAGCTTGAATTTCCAAGCAGTGATTAATAAATCTGTCCACTAAATCAGTCTTCTTTAACAAATAAACTGGGATTCATAAAATAGACCTTAATACCCAGAGTATGTAAAGTCCTGATTTATAAATCACAGAAATGACTGAAAATCAAGTCATATTGGTAATAAATCAGCAACACTACTTTAAAAAGTGTCATGCTGCTGAAACAAGGTATGAGACAAATGTGCCTGGCATTACAGATGTATATTTAATTTAGGTATTTTAAAAGAAGCAATTATCAAGCTACCCTGAAGCGCTATTTGAAAAGTGGCACCTTATAGAGATTAGGGAGAAGGAAGAGATCTTGATTGGTATTCCTCTGTATGCACCTGGCTATTTGTAACACCCGGCTCACTGTGCAGGTTGTCTCTCATAACTGTGGTTGGCTGTCAGGCTGTCGGTTTCCTTCCCCTTTCCCCTCTTGTTATGTGTGGTGCTGCTTTTGCAAGTCATGAAAGACTATCCTTTACTTGTAAGATAAGGTGGATCATGCTTTCCGAGGTTGGATTTTGGTGATGATAGATAGCATTTCTACAGCATTTTCAAGTGTTGGGAGCCAAAGTCATCCGAGAGGAGCCAGGTTTACATTGTGGAAGGAATTGTTGTCAGATGCTGGGACTGAGAAGGGCACCATCCTATCTCATTATACATTATACATTCATTATACATCTCACCCCTTGCTTTTTTCTGTAAGACCAATTGCAGTCATTAACTGTCGTCAACAGGTTCACCACACCTATCAGCCAATCACCCATTCCCACCACCCTTCTGAGTAATACCCATCCCCACCCTCTCACTATATATAAGGGCAGGCACCCCCAAACTTCGACCCTCCAGATGTTTTGGACTACAATTCCTATCATCCCTGACCACTGGTCCTCTTAGCTAGGGATCATGGGAGTTGTAGGCCAAAACATCTGGAGGGCTGCAGTTTGGGGTTGCCTGTATAAGGGCCTGGTGACTTCTGTTTCAGTGTATCTGAAGAAGTGTGCATGCACACGAAAGCTCATACCAATGACAAACTTAGTTGGTCTCTAAGGTGCTACTGGAAGGAATTTTTTTATTTTATCCAAATTGGGGTTAGGGCTGCAGTGTGTGATCAAAATGGAATAAAAAGCAACCTCCAACTAATATAGCAGCTGATTTTAATCTTTATCAACATTGAGTTGGATCCAAAGGTTGTGTGAGTTCTTTCTTATCCTCTCCTCCCCACCCCTGACTCCTCTGTAGTCCTGGAAAAGCCATTCTTGAGGAACAGGAGACTCTCCTGAACAGCATGGACTGCAGGGTGAAAGGCAGGGTAGCCCAAAATCATATAGAAGTACCTTATGTGAATGTGCATGTCCCATTCATCTTTTAAAAATAATTATATAATCTGTGGATCATATACATAGAAGGAAATGCCTCTTCTAAATGATACCTTCTAGGAATTGTGAATGCATTATTTAAAAACAAGGGAGGTCTTCCTGCCCTTATGTACACTGATGCAAATTTAATCAATAGGTTAACTAAGACTCTTATAATAAACCCATTAAGGTAGTGGATGGGTTTTCTTTAAGGGCTGCAGTCGTAATATTGATGTCACTTTGTGTCGCCGATGTCCCTAGCGCAGGCGTCGGCAAAGTTTTCCGGCCGTGGGCCAGATCAGTCCCACGGACGATAGCCCGTGGGCCGGACATGGGCCAGACATGCATAGAAGCGATTTCCAGCACTGTGCTGCCCATGTCCGGGGCACCGGAAATCACTTCTGTGCATGCCTGGAAGCCAGAAATCGCTTCTGAGCATGCACGGAAGCCGAAAATCATGGCTGCACAGAAGTGATGTTCGGTGTCTGGGCATGTCCAGATGCGGTTCCTGGCATCTGCGCATGCGCAGATGCCATTTCAGGCACCACTCGACGAATCCCCGCACCATGCTGTGCCGGTTTAGTGCAGCGTGCAGGGGACTTGCCGAGCGGGCGGCTCGGTGACCGGGTGGCTGGTGGGCTGGATAAACGGCCTCCATGGGCCGGAGGTTGCCGACCTCTGCCCTACAGGGGCTCTATGCTGTGTCCGTAACCCCAAGGTAGGGGGCCAGGACGGCATATTGAGGCCCCTGGGAGCCTGAAGGGAGAGGGGAGAGTTCATTGCACCCGGGTCCCCGTCTCTCCCTGTAGGATTTCCCCGTGTTGACAAGGCAAGTTATTATTTCTGTCCTTAGGTGACAGTTGAGAACCAATGCCTACGCAACCACTCACATGTTTTGTATTAAATAAAAGTTATGGCCAAAATTGATGCCAAAAACCATTAAACAAAAATTCTGTCTATGTGGTGAGTTATTTGAGGGGTGGTTTTGGGGACCTCCACACGCAATAGAGCAGGGGCTTCTGCAGTGATATATTACCATCCCAGTCTCCCTAGTATAATAGAAAAACCCTACGTGGTGATATGTCCTTATTGCACGTTGACTTTGCTCTGCTGTAATCCCCATGATGCGGGTGGTGCTGTGGGTTAAACCACTGAGCCTAGGGCTTGCCGATCAGAAGGTTGGTGGTTCGAATCCCCGTGACGGGGTGAGCTCCTGTTCCTCGGTCCCAGCTCCTGGGAAAGCACGTCAAAGTGCAAGTAGATAAAATAGGTACCGCTACAGCGTGAAGGTAAACTGCATTTCCGTGTGCTACTCTGGTTCTCCAGAAGCGGCTTTGTCATGCTGGCCACATGACCTGGAAGCTGTATGCCGGCTCCCTCGGCCAGTAAAGCGAGATGAGCACTGCAACCCCAGTGTCGGTCACAACTGGACCTAATGGTCAGGGGTCCCTTTAACTTTTAATCCCCATGAAAGAAGAAGGGGCGGAGTAGGGCAGGCAGGCAGATGCAGCATTGGGCCTGCCCCAGTGGGACATGCTTCTCTGACTCTCACAGAGCCAACTTACAGCAACTGCCCTATGCGAAGGAGCATCTTCTTGCTCCTGCTCCAGTGGGGCTGCCTTAGGGGTGGGTTGATTGGTTTAGTATTTTGGTGTGTGTATCTGTTGCGTTTGACTAACACTGTTGGCCACTTGGAGGTTTATGAACACAATTGGTTCCGGAAGTCTGTTCATAAACTGAAGCGTTTATAAACTGAAGCAAACTTTCCCATTGAAAGTATTGGAAAGTGAATTAATCCGTTCCAGATGGGTCGGCGGCGTTCGTAAACCGAAAATTCATAAACCGAGGTGTTTGTAAACCAAGGTTCCACTGTACAGCAGCATCACACCACTTTAAGCTGTCACATCGTCCCCCAAATTGTGGGAACGGTATTTTGCTATGGACGCTGAGTTACCTCATCCCTGGAAAGGGAAATTGATTGTTAGGCCACTCTGAGGGGGGGGGATGGGGTCTCCTAACAATTCTCTCACAAACCACAGATTTGTGCATCATATATGGGGCTGCATCTGAAGATGGTTTGGAAACTTCAGCAGGTGCACAATTCAGCAGCCAGGTTACTCAAACGGGCAAGATGCTTTGACAAAGCCTGTCTGGCCCGACTGCACTGCCTGCCAGTTAGCTCCTAGGCCCAATTCAAAGTGCTGGTTTTGGCCTATAAAGCCTTAAATTGCTCAGGACTGCAATGCCTCAAGGACTGCCTCTCCCCATATGAACTGCATTCATCATCTGAGCAAGAGGTCCAGAAAGTGGCAAGTGCAGAAGTATGGGCCGCTGAGTACACTTGGCCAGAGCCTTGGAGGGCTGAGTCGGTGTGTGTGTGTGTGTGTGTGTGTGTGTGTGTGTGCGCGCGCGCGCAGGCAGGGACCTGCCGGACTTCCACTGCCATGCCAAGAGCACCCCATGTCTCCCAGCCAACCAGGCACTTAATGGGTGAAACATGACTCCTGTCCCCAGCCTCAGACAAGCTCTGTGCATGCCTGTTCTGAGGGGAAATGAAGGGGGAAAGAAAAGTATTCTAGGCCTGGGGAGTGGCCAAGAGGAAGCGGGGAGTGAGATCAGCTCAGAAAATACGTGGAGCAGTTTCCAAGTTCTTGTTGCTTTAAGCAGTGTGGTTTCTTTTCTGAGCATCTCTGGCCAGGGCAAGTTTATTTAGTGCTAAATGAGAACATTGACCGGTAGATATAACATATCAGAAACATGGCACGACAGAGAATATGTGGGATTGGGATATGATTATTCCCAGACACAAAATCTATAGAAAAGACAGGGAAGGGCATCCTGGGAATGCCAGGGCTCTGGGCAGCATGGCGCCCATTAAAAAAAAGTAAAAGTAAAAACTCATCCACAGTGTTATTTTGGGTTGAAATGTTAGGTCTCGAAAAGTAATTTTGTACAGGGGACATTCTACTGCCTCCAGACTAAATAAGTGTTAAATTGTAGCCCCCTTTCTCACTTTTCATGCGCCCCCTCCCCCCCAAAAGAAACAGAATTAGTGACATTTCCTAAGCTTTGGACACACTTTTATATTCTTATTTCATCCCCTTCAAATCATGACAATTTTGGGGGTTTTTTGTTTTTGTTTTGCTATGTAAAAAAAACACGTCTTCCTGCAGAGATTTGACTTCACCCTCAAAAGCACACTCCATTGTCTCTCGAGAGACAGACGCCAACAACAAAGAACAAAAAAAATATTTACTAATTGTTGGGACTGGATTTTATTGTTACCCTGTGTATTGTAGTTTTGCTGAAATGATCCAACATATATTCAGTGATTGAGAAATAATTTAAATAAGTGGAGTATTGGTAAATGTTGTGATAGGGAGCATTTAGAGCCCAGCAGGAATAGTGGTGGATAGATCCCAGACGTTTTAACAAAATCTTCAGCCACTGGGGACAATTGTTTAAAATGAGCTTGAAAATTAAATTAACTCCCCAGTGGGTGGGTGAATGTTTTTGCCTCTCCTTTTGCCAGTTAAAACTGTATAGCATGAAAAGGCGCAAACACAATTTAAACACATAATGTAGCACTCCTACATTTGTAAAAACTCACAACGTATTGGAATCAGATTCCATATAATCATATATATTTTTAAACAAACACAATGTGATACATGTGACAATTTACAATTTAATGTGAAACTTGTGAAATTTACTTAAGAATTGATAATAGTATGTGCTACAGCTATTTAAGGATCGCATCAAGACTAGTGACTATCAGTGTTAAATCCTATGGGATCCTTGATTCCTTGATTTCTTATTCAATTTTCCCTTTAACTTGAAATTTTCTAGAGGTTTGAATTTAAAAAGATCCTGAATAGTTAACATCTCCTTCTCCTAATTACTGCAGCCACTTAACATAGACATATGTTGCAAAATGACAGCTATTACCATATTTCAGTCATTTAGACGCCCACAGAACAAGGTGTTCCAGGCTCTCCACCATTAACTTCAATTGGAGAGAGAGATCCCCCAAAGAGGGAAGTGCTGTGTGAGCAACCAAACCGAATGAGACCAAAGGTGGCTGACATGGCTTTTAGGGGTCTTGTTGCCAGATGGCTCAGCAGCAACCCCAAGGAACATCAGCAAGTCGGTGGTGGCCGCAGCTGTTCGGACACCGTCCTGCCAGTGGCCCATCACTTCCAGCAGGGGTAGGGAGCCTCTGACGCTTAGGCCAAATATGGCCCAATGCACCTCTCCACCCCCAGGACTCCCCCATCACTGGCCCTCTTCTGTGCCCCTCCTTGAGCTATTTTGCCTGAAACACACCCTTGAACCCTGAGGGTTGCTTGCCTGGATGGAGGTAGGTAGGTGGCTGGAATGTTACAAAGTTAAGAGTTATATCTATTGCTCTGCCCATGTTTGCTTCTGGTCCCACCCACTTCTGGCATGTGGTTCATGAGGAAAGGCCTCTGGGCTGAAAAGGGTCCCTCATCCCTATCTACAGTTTCCTACACTGTGCTGTTCTCTCTGGGGCAATTCCTCCCAATGGCTGCTCTGATGAGCACAGTAGTTGTGCTGTAGTTTGGGCTTGATGCGTGGAGTGTGCGCCTGCCCCTCGTCCCCATTGTGTGGGCTGTTCTGCCTTGTGGAGATGGGCAGCTGGGGGACTGCAACCAAAGTTAATTGCTGGTGATTTGTCAGCTGGTGGTTCACCACACCTCAACCAGTGTGATGTACAGACCCTCCAAGTGTCCCTATTTTGCAGGGGTGTCCCTATTTAGAGAAGCCATCCTGGTTTCTGATTTGATCCCAGAATGTCCGAGTTTTCCTTAAGCTGTCCCTATTTTCATTGGAGAAATGTTGGAAGTTTGGAGTTATCCAACCCCCAGGCCCTCTGAAGGCAATCCTGCAAAGGGAAGTCTTTAGAAATGTTCAATGTTTTATTATGTTTTTTATATATGTTGGAAACTGCCTACCTGTGGTGGGGCAACCCTGTAAGATGTGTGGGGTATAAATAGTAAAATTATCATTATGGAATGGGACATTCCTGTTTTCATTGGAGAAATGTTGGAGGTTATGAATGTATCAGCAGAGTATGCAGAGCCCCAGCTGAGTCTTCAGAGATTTCTTACTCCCAACAGAACAGCTTCTTCCAGAGTCCCTTCTTAAGGGCAAAACTCCTCTCCCATGCAGTTCAAAGTAGCAAAGTTTTATTGTCTCCAGACACGAGACAAAGCTAAGCAGAACTCTCTACTAGTATATGTCATTCTTCTAGTCTTTCAAGTAAAAAGATACAGATGGACAGAGAGACCTGCTAGCACATTACACCAACACTGATGTCTTTGGGAGGGTCAATTGTGTGCTTGAATCTCTAAAGGAAAGAGATAACTATATTTGCTGGAGTAGGAAGAGCTCAGTTGAAAATTTCCTGAGTCTACTTTTGTCATGCAAGTGAACTGATTTAGGAAATCAGCCCTGATTCAACCGAATGACTAGCCATGGATGGTATTAGAACACCATATCAGATTCTGTCATGGAACATTGCAGGCTGGGGCAATAAGAAGGGAGACCTAGACCTAAAAAATTATTTACGCCAATTTGACTGTTTAGCCGTTCAGGAAACCTGGCTTTTAAAAAGTCCTGTACTAGAGGGCTTCAGTATCTTTCATGAACTGGCATTCAAAATCCTAATGGCCACTATCAAGCAGGCCGGGCTTTTTTCATAAAACCTCATTTGACCTCCAAATTGAAATATCTGGCCCCATGCTCTCCTCTAGTCCAACCTTTGCTACTCAATCCATCCAACTCTAACATTTTATTAATCAATGCTTCACTTCCACTATGTAGAAATAGGAAGGAACTGACAAGCCATTGGTCTCGTCTTTCCAATTATTTAATCTCCATGGAGAAAAGTTATCCTATGGCTAGACTTCTCCTTTTAGAAGATTTTAATGCCCAAATTGGCTAGAATAATCATCTTCTGGCAAAAAGAAAGAAAGAGGGAGGTCGATTTAGAAACCTCTTTCCCACCTTTTTTAGTAAAAGCCAGATAATATCCTGACCTTCATATTAACCAAGCAGGAATTGTACTTACAGAGTTATGCATATCATTGAACAAATATACCCTTAATGGGTCCCCACAATTCACCAGCTCCAAGAGATTTACACACATATCTCCAGCCAGGGCTGCAGCGTGATTGATTACTGTATATGTTAAGGTTACCAGATGTCCCCAGATTTACAAATCAGTCCCCATACAAAATCCATTGAAGTTGAAAAGTGTCCACGGATTCATTGAAACTTTTTTGGTAACCTTATATGTTCCCCCTTCCTTACTCAGTTCTGTTCTTTCATTTGGTATTGCTGACCGTACTGAGAGTGACAATCTACCTTTAACAATTTTAGTAAATATACATCACAAAAGAGATCTGACCCATGAAACTTTGAGATCTACGGCACAATATCACCAAAGAATCAGATGGTTCCCCCCCCCATATTGAACAGCTGGTCTCTCAAAAAAATGCCTCTAATGAGGCAGCTTCCTTGAGGGAACAAATAATTAAATCTGACCCTATATCAGATGCTCTGTCAACTTTCACCCAGCTCTCCCAAGTATTCATATCCCTGGTGAGACCTGTGAGCAGGCAAGCATATGAAGCAGGCAAGCATAATTTGACAAAGAATGCCATCATGAGAAATCTCTTCTGAGACAAGCATTTAAACTATTTCAATCCAGGAAGAATCCGAGCCACTTAAAAGAATACCTAAATATGAGGAAAAAACACCTTTCAGAGCTCTTCCATAGGAAAAAGAAATCTTTCTACGAAGGTTGTTGCCATTATCTGCTCAGGGCAATTCAAGCAAAGGACAGCAAGGAGGATAGTTTCTGGTGCCCTTCAAGATGGTAGTAACCAAACAATTACCATCACTCCTGCCTCTAGTTGGTTTAATCACTATTCTGCAATACTCACAGAGCCAACGAATCTATCAGCCATGCAAAATGGGCCCAGTTATGCACACCTTCCAGACTGGACCCCAGTGGAACTAGGTGAAATACTATCAATAATCCAGAGTCTCTCTAGAGGAAATAAATGAAGGTCCAATTGGGACTCCTCCTTTATAGCAGTAGCATACCACATTAAACAGTCATGTATACCCCCGCCCAAGAATCCGGGGAGCTGTAGTTTGCTAAGAATGTTGAGAGTTGTTAGAAGAGTCCTTATTCCCTTCACAGGACTACAATTCCCAGGGTGGTTTAAGAACCAATCCTTCTTCTCAGGGGACCCTGGGAACTGCAGCTCTGTGAGGGGAATAGGGACCTACGGACAACTCTGAACACCTTTACCCTGTTTCTCATATTTTAAGACATACCCATAAAATAAGCCATAGCAGGATTTTTAAGCATTCAAGGAATATAAGCCATACCCCGAAAATAAGACATAGTGATAGGCGCAGCAGCAATGCCAGCCGCGGCAGGAGGAGGAGGAAAAAAATAAGACATCCCTTGAAAATAAGCCATAGTGTGTTTTTTTTGAGGAAAAAATAAATATAAGACGTGTCTTATAATATGAGAAACACGGTAGCAAACTACACTTCCCAGGATTCTTTGGGAGAAGCTGTGGCTGTTTAGAGTGGAATGATGCAGATTTAAATGTATAGTGCAGGTGGTAACTTGGATAATGCCAATAATTTCATCCTCCTCTGCACTGATACATTGTATACCAGAAATACTAATGAAGTATGTTCCTGTTGTTTATGGGTCACATTTTAATATTTGCAGTGTGTGCATCCTTATACAATCAAGAGAAGAACATCCATGTGCAAGGTGGAGGTATCAGAAGGCTTGGAAGAAACCCAAAGTTTACAGAAGCACATGCTGTATTTTTAAGGGGGAAATCCCTGAATGTAGCTCAAAGAGGACTGGGCCATGTGCAGCCCAGAATGCCCACTGGAAAACTCAACAAAATGTCAAACAAGGGGAATGGAATGGAGTATCCTGGGAATGGCATGGCTAGCTAGCCAAAGTCCTGAGAAGAAACACTTCACACTGCAACATTTTGCTGCATGTCTCCCACTTGTGTATATATGCAAAAGGAAATTATATTTTCTTCAATAAAAATACATTTTCCGTAATGTGCTTCTAATTTGGGACTGGCAGTTCTGTAATCTTACTGTAAATAGAGCAAATGAAACCACTTCACGCCAAGGAATGTGGTTAAGTTTATTTTTGAATTCACTTGGGGAGGGGGGGGCAAACCAGTGGGAATGATGAGCTAAACTTCAAAGCCTCACTGATAAAGTCTGTGGATGGAGAGTATGCCCTGAGACAGAGAAGACCATAAAGCACAATTATGTTACTAATTAACCTCTCGTTATTGGTTGCATATGCTTAGAGGAGCAGGAAATGCTGTTTATGCTAATTCCTGTGATTAAATTACTATTACTGATTTCCATTAGCATTCTCCCTCACAGCTACAGTTCTGCATACATTCTTCAACGGCAGTGGGTGAGGAAGGAACATCAGAAATGAGAGACTGAGCTGTCAAAAAGAGAGTCTTCATTACCACCATTTACTCACAAAATTGTTAATTTCAGAGCACAGTCAGGCCAAATTTGACATGTTGGTCTGGTATAATAAAATCTTGTGTTGGCTTTCAGTGGTATATAAATTGATATTTCTTCATGCATCACCAAGTTATATTAGTATTAAACACTAACTTTTAAAAAGAAAGAAAGAAAGAAAGAAAGAAAGAAAGAAAGAAAGAAAGAAAGAAAGAAAGAAAGAAAGAAAAGAAAACACATCTCTAATAGAAATTTTATGAAGTGTGCCTTGGGGCAGAGAAAACCTTTTGGCATTGTGGCATTACAGTGAGGGATCCATAGAAGCAATCGACATGTATAGATATTTTTACACGCCACCCCAGCCTCTGCCGAGGGGTGCTCAAGACTCCAGGGGTTGCAGGCACTTACCCATCACCTGTGCTGTTTCCTTGTGGCAACGAGGCACAACAGAGACCATGGTTTCTTTATGATACATGACTTACTTACACATATATATACCACCTCAAGCTTTCAGTGGAGGGGCTCACAGCATCAGCACCCCAAAATGTGCCAGCTCATTCCATAGTCATAGTCCATAGCACCTTCCCCTCTCTTAAATCTGGCTGCAGCCGCCTTTTCTGGAGGGGGGGGGGGACTTCACAGAGCAGCTTGCTAAGCTGCTCTGTGAAGCTCAGCTCTCTCTCTCCCCCCCCCCATCAAACCTCACTACAGCCACATTTAATGGTTGGGGGGTGGGGCTTCACAGAGTGCCTTACTAGACTGCTCTGTGAAGCTCCTCTCTCTCTGCAGCTCACCTGAGCCACCTGACACCTACCCTGCTTCCTTCCTTGCCTGCCTGCTGCTCATCGTGCTAGAGCTGGCATGGTTGCCTATCAGCAGCAAATGAACTGCAGTGTAATGATAGCCTTACATTTTTATGCATATAGGAAGATATATCAAGTCAGCTAATTCATGTATGCTATTCATAAGTATCACTTGGGAGATCAAGTAAAATTGAGAGAGAACGTTAAACAGAAACATGTTTAGACACATTGTATAAATGCACATAAGTTAAGGGGCAGATCTCACATTTGTGCAATGGTGTTTATAACAGGTTCCACAGTCCAAGGCAACTGAAAAAAACATCTGCATTGAATTTCAACTTCTTGGAGTCTGGTAAAGAATTATATGTGTTTAGATATCTTGTGCATATTCTCCGATTGATTACAGGATCATGCTCAGTTCAAGGTGCTGGTTATTACTATTTAAATCCTTGAACTGGGGTGGCCCCTGCAGGGACCACATGCCAGTCATGTGTGGCCAGAGTGGGTGTGGCTACGCCACACTCTCACATGCACACACAAACATAGGACACACACCCCATTCCATCCAGATCAGCTTAGGAGAGGGTTATTGTTAGCATTTTCACCCCTCCCACTTTAAGAATCAGATGATCTGATGGTCAGAGAGAAGGGGGCGGGAACTGTTTAATTGCTTTGGCCTTTCCCCTGACTTTATATTTTGAGTTAGTCTGTCTCTGAGCTGCTGTCTGCAGTCAGAGTGTATGTTTTTCTCTGTGCTGAAGATAAGAAGGCAGCCTGTAAATATCTGTAAATATGCTGTAGCTTGTAGAAAGAAATAAAATGAGGATAAAACCTCTACTGCCACATCCATCGTTTATTGAAGTTGGAGTTGGTGCTCACAATGTGCAATTGTGGGTCCATGGTTTCTGAATTAAGCTGAGAAGGTGTTCCAGTCGTCCTGCTAGCCCAGTCGGGGCAGAAAAGGGACCCAAGACGTGGACAGACCCTGGCTTAAATTCACAGTTATCACCTTATCCCAAGTTATCCAATGAATAATGGGATGCCTGGGGAGGGGGCAAGTTGCATTGCTATCAAGATGCTACCAAAATCAGTCTTGTTGAGGGGGGGGGCAAATCCCTGCCCTAAACAGTTGGGGGCAGGATATTTAAAGGGTCATTTTTCTTTACCCCTTGCAGTGAACATTCCTGGAATAGCACTTAACAAACAAGACATTCTGAAATGAGGTGGGGGGATGTTATGGAAGTTTTTAGTTCTGTGTAAAGGAGGTTTTGTTTTGTTTTTAGGAAATGGTATTGGAAACAATATGTGAAATGCTGGGTGTTTATTTGCAATTTAGTTTTTGTTTCCTTGTTCAATTATGTAAAAAAAGTATCTGCTTGACATGTTTAGATGACCTAATGTAGTATGATCTAGAAGCCTCATGATTGGTATTTGCAAAACATTGCAAAGCAATCTCTGCATCAGAAAAAACACCCTGAATAGTTAAGAAAATTGTGATATTCATTTATTTTAGTTAAGCTTACCTCTTATCAAAGATGTCCAATGGAGTACCAGAATGTAATTATAGGAGATGTTTGGAGTTCAACTGTACATTCTACACCAGAAAAATTACTTATTGTAAATGGCAATGTAAGAGCATTTGAATAGGGTATTTTGTTTGTTTGTTTATATTTGTTTTAAAGAGGTTTTCTGCACTGGTCCAGTAAAAACGCTTTTGCTGCGCTATACAGACCAGAAACAGTTCTCTTTGCAGAGCATTAAGCACAGCGGCTGGATTCTTCTTGTAGAATTCTTGTAGCTTTGCAGCAGAAAACGACTCACCAAAGCTCAACTTTCGAAGACAGCTTTATTTTAGAAAAATAACAGAAACACCTCCAGAGCTTTCAGACATGACTGCTCCACACCCCACAGGCAAACAAAACAAACGCTCTATATATACTGAGCATCTTAACAACTTAACAACTTAAATCACATGACCTTGCTAATTTGCCAGCGTCTCAGGTTTAAAGTCCTAACATGTTTTCTTCCCTACTTCGAATGGAGACATAAGACAGCAGGTATGGATTGAACTAGGGTCACAACTTTATTAATTGCAATGGAGCTGATCTGTAATTAAACTCTTTAAATGTCACCTTCCCCTTGAAAACTCAGTGAACATACCCCCACTTAAGCCAAGTAATTCCAACTCTGCTTTTAAGCACAGAACCAGTTATATAATGGTTCCTTGCTCTTCCTTGTCCACACCCCATAAAGGAACAGAGGAAATTATGTTATAGTCATGAGCCCCACCTCACTTGCCAATAAACTCCAGGGACGTGTCAAGTGGGTAGGATCCTGGCTGATGAAAGTCAGCTTGAGGGAGGGGATTACTGGTTCAGCACATGGTGAGCAAATCATTGTAAGATGGGGATAGTGCTGGCCATCTTGAAAGAGGCAGTAATGTGCCTACTCCTTTTATAGCCAGCCCTGTACCCAATGGAATGCAACAAACACTCCATTTTGGAGGGAAGGTGCTGGAGAGGGTTGTGTTACCGGTAGGACAACTAAAGGTGTTTCTAGAAGAAATGCATAATTTAGGTCAACATCAATATGGATTTAGGCCTGGATTTGGGACAGAGTCAGCCATGGTCACCCTAATGGATGATACAGAGACATGTTGACCCTGCTTCTTCGATTTGAGCTTTGATACCATTGCCCATAGCATCCTGCTGGACTGGCCCTGTGGTGTGGTTATCAAGGGCACCGGGCTACCGTGGTTCCATTCCTACTTGCAAGTTCATGTCCAAAGAGTAGCATTGGGAGATTGTTCTTTGGGGCCATGTTAGTTACGCTAGGGGGTCACACAGGGCACTATTTTATCCACAGTACTATTCAACATCTGTGTGAAGCCACTGGGACTGGTCAGGCCCAGAATATATTAAGGGTCGCCTTACCCGTATGCCCCAAGCTGATCACTGAGATCATTTGGTGGAACAGTATGAGCAGACCAGAAGCACAACTCATGTCAATGAGAAGTCATGCCATCAGTGTAGTGGGTCCAACTGTAATGAAGCCCCTACCATTAGAAATCAGATAAGGACCACCCTTGCTAAGTATTAGGCACCTGCTTGAAACTGTTTTGTTCCAGGAGGCCTTTGCTCCATGAATACCACTCTTTCACCAGATGGTGAAAAAAATTCATCCCCCCCCAAGAGATGTGAGAGGGTTGTTGCTTTTTCTAAGGGTTTCCTACTCCAGCATTCAACCAAATTCCTAGGTTTCAATAGGCATCTAAACCTCTCTGATGTTTCAGGGCACTGTGTCTTTCACACACCCCAGCCACACAGAAGCTCCCCATTCAGACCAAAGTAATAACGCCAAACGAAACAAATCTGGACCCACATCAGCAATTCATGTGGGGGGGGGGACCTACTCAGTCCAGGCTAATCAGATAAGAAAGATGAAGAGTTCTTACTTAGCGGCCAAGTGATCATTCAGCTAATATTCCACTGTGAGCATCACAAGGTGTGAGTGCGAGAGCTACTTTAATGCTTCCCAGAAAGAGGCAGGGACACCTTATAAAGCCCACTAACATGTTACTACTTCTTATTTGGGGGCCAAGCTCTGCCATATCCCTACACACTACATGGGAGGAATTAGCAGGACCATGAAAAGCTGATAATTATTAGTTAGCATCTGGAAACAGCTATACAGTGGTACCTCGGTTTGCGAACGCAATCCATTCCGTGGAGGCATTCGCTCGCCGAGAGCGCTTCTGCACATGTGTGCACTGTGCAGATTGCGTCTGGGCATCTGACGCCTTGGAACACGGATGTAAACACTTCCGGGTCCGTGCCGTTTGTAAACGGAGGTTTTCATAAACGGGGGTAGTCGTAAACCAAGGTTCCACTGTATTTAAATATTCCACAGGGCAGCCTCAGGGATCCCTTATCCCAAAACATGCAACGTGGACACTTGGGTGTTCTGGTTTTAGATTCAAACAATGTAAATACTTAGAAACGGGATTCACTAGAAAAATCCACCAGAAGGCAATGTGGCACCATTCCACCCATTTTGAAGGTTTACTGGTCACACTGGTGGGCAGCCAGTCAGACTTTTCCATATGGGAAAATAAAGAGTAGCACATGCTTCCCTTCCACATAAATATGCAGAAGTAGCCACTCTTTCCATCTGTCACATTGAGAAGAACTATGGTTTGCACCAGGTTGGGGGCAGGGTCTGCTGTGCCTCGACTAGTCACCATTTATAGGAACTGCATGACATTGGGAAAATGAATCTTTCATTTTCTCCACAGGGTTCTTCAGCGTAGTTGATAGCAGTTCAGCAGATTATGATCTGTCTCTGTTCCAATTGGTGAGAGTACGATCTATGAAGAAATCAGCTTCTACCAGGCTCCAACCAGAGAGTAATGTGCCACCTTCATAGCAATATTATATGCACTCCATTTCATCATTATTTTAGGAAAAAATATTACAGTACAGCAGAAGTGCTAAAAGGAATTACAGTGCTATTAACTTGCAGCTTATTAATACTTCAGTTATCACAGTGATTCTGGGTTATGAATATTTGGGTCCATTAGTGGAAGCATTAAACATTTTTGGTTCATAAAGAAATATATACCTTATGTTCTCCTTTTTGATTGGTACATTTGTTTATGAATTATATTTGCAGCCTACGTAGTATTCTGCACAGGGCTGTCAATGCAGCATCTAACTTGTCATATATGCAATATATTTATAATTTGCTAGCTTCACACCCCTTATAATCTTTTCTGTTTATCAACAAACAAGACACACTTTAATTTGTAGCAGCAGTACCTCTCTCTCCTAATTGAAATTTCCAGGGAGCCGAAATGACATAATTGAATTATGCTTCAAAATACCCACCTCCTCAAAGTCTTGCAATTACATGACACATGACTGTTAGACCAAGCAGAACTTTCTCAATATAAACACAGTAAGGTTCCAGCAACTGCTTTGATGGTGGCCTTAAGGCTGACCTGTGAGGACACCTGTAAACTCATGAACAATCTCCTTAAAATTATGGGAGCTGCGATCCATCCCTTCATGTGTGGCAGTCATTCTGCACGTGGGAAGACCAGTGAGTGACAAGCAAAGCGGAGGAAGATGATTGGTTGACCCACCTCATTCCTTATCATTCCTTATCATCTGCCATTACTGTCATTGGACCTAAAAGGCACCGCACTGTCATGGCTTCTTCACTGGGTATATCCAGGAACCTGTATCCCTGCATACAGGGCATGTACCAGTCACTGGAATATGCACAGGCATTGTTGCTTCCCTAAATCAGGTGCTTATATGGGAAGCTGAGTATAATGGTATGCAAGAAAGCAGCTATGTCAAGCTGGCCCGTCTCTTTCCTCCACCTTCTTTCCCCAGTCCCTCACTCTGATGACTTCCTGACTTCTACAATAGCCACCTTGCCATTTTTTTTTAATTAAAAAAATCCAAAATTCCATTCCAATGTAAAACCTTTATTAGACTGAATTCCATTGGCTTGGATAAAAAGTCAGCCTGTGGATTGTACAGAATTGCTTGTATTTTGGGTAGTTTGACAGAATTCTTGATGGTTTAACTAAATGTAGATCATACCTATTGGAATCTCTTGAGATTGGTGGATAAGGGAAATCACAGACCCAATCCTGAAATTGTTTTCCACAGAAAAGGCTTGAAGGAAGGGATGAAAGCTATTACCAAATAAGTAAACTGGGAACCTACTGCTAATCACTGTACACTATAATGTTGTGAAGTTTTGGTAATAACTTAGGCAAACCAAAATGTCCCTTTGACAGGAAGAAAAGTGATTAATTGTTTGCAGGGGTGTGGAGATTATGAAAGCTACAATTAAGCAGTTTGAAAGGACTGGAGAGTATTGCTGAAGGAGGTGTTATCTGACATTTGGATATCTGCAAGCAGCAGTGGATGGCCTGGTGGACCGGGGGGGGGGGGGAGCTGCTTACCTGACCTCCCATCAGCTGCTTTACTGCTGCTTACCAGAAGGAAGAGAGGAAGGCAAAGGTTGCAGTGAAGTCAGTGTAGTCCACACACACTGGGAGAGCCCATGTTGTTCTTTACTCTGTGCTGGAATCCCTTGCTGCAGCAATATGACACCTGCTGCAGTCTGGAAGGTGTCTGGAGGGGTTTCTGTCCTCCCTCCCATCAGCTTGAGTTGAGGCTTAAATCATTTCTTTACACTTGATGTGATATCGGACAAGATATACAAAGACAGTGGGTTTTGTAGTTTTTGGTTGCATTGTTTCTCCCATGGGTGTACAGATATATGTGCAGGGCCCTTCTTCGGATCCTTTAATGAAGTTGCACAAAGGTTGGGAGGGGAGCCTGCTGCTCCCCAAGACGCATGCGAATGTACACACAGATGTGCATAGAATACATTCATTATGCACAGATTTTGAATGTCTGAAGAGATTTTGATGAAAGTGTAAACTGAATCAAATGGGAAACCTGTGCCTTTTTTCTGGTGGTACTCAACAGTACGCAGCACCAGCACTCCCCCCCCCCAATTGAAGATGGTTCAGCTAGACTGGTGACTAGACTGGTGACTGGGAGCGGCCGCCAAGACCACATAACACCGGTCTTGAAAGATCTACATTGGCTCCCAGTACGTTTCCGAGCACAGTCCAGCACCGAGGACCTTCTGGCAGTTCCCTCGTTGCGAGATGCCAAGTTGCAGGGAACTAGGCAGAGGGCCTTCTCGGTGGTGGCGCCTGCCCTGTGGAACGCCCTCCCAACAGATGTCAAAGAGGAAAGCAACTACCAGACTTTTAGAAGACATCTGAAGGCAGCCCTGTTCAGGGAGGCTTTTAATGTTTAATAGATTATTGTGTTTTATTTTTTTGTTGGAAGCCACCCAGAGTGGCTGGGGAAACCCAGCCAGATGGGTGGGGTATAAATCAATTATTATTATTATTATTATTATTATTATTATTATTATTATTATTCAGGAATGCCAGTTTTTCAAGAGATATGGGGAAGAAACAAACACATACTTCTTGTTCTCTTAAGAAATCCCTCACTTTAAAAGAGCATTCTTTCCCTCCCTTCTGCCTACTTAAGGCTGCTTCCCTCCCTTCCTCCGCCTCAGACAGGAAGCAGGAGCAAGGAGCTCCACGCGCCCCTTTCCCCATGTGTCTCCTTTCCCATCCTTCCTTTTCTCCAGCCCTTCACGTCCCCCACTGAAGCCCCTCTCCAAAGCGCTCCACAGGTTGATGTCACAACCAAAGGCGTCCAGAGAAATGAAGGAGGCATCTATAAGGCTGGAACCACTTCCGTGGCAACCCAACCTCAGCCTCTTTTGGTGCTCAGCAATGCCTTCTCAGTTGCTGAGCATTGAGGGGAGGGTTGTTGACAGGGCGCCCTGGGGGGAGTGAACCTCCAGGGGCGGCAGCAACAGCAGCAGAGCCGCTGGATGGTGATCTCCAGTGAGCTAGAGACAAAGGTGAGAGCTGTTTCCTACTTCTGCTGGATCTCTCAGCGGCTTTTAACACCATCGACCATAACATCCTTCTGGACCGTCTAGTGGGGCTGGGAGCTGGGGGCACTGTCATACAGTGGTTCTGCTCCTTCCTCCTGGGCCGTGTCCAGAAAGTGGTGGGGGGGATGAGTGTTCAGACTCCTGGGCTCTCACTTGTGGGGTGCCTCAGGGTTCTGTCCCCTCCCCCATGCTTTTCAACATCTACATGAAGCTGCTGGGAGAGATCATCAGGGGGTTTGGGCTGGGTGTTCATCAGTATGCGGATGATTCCCAGCTGTCTCTTTCAAATCAGAACCAATAAAGGCGGTGAAGGTCCTGTGTGAGTGGGAGGGATAGAGGAGTCTCAGGGAGAGAAGTGGAGAGTGTGCACTAAGCTTGAGGGTGGTGTGGCAGGGATTTGGGATAAGTTGTGAGGTGGTTTAAAAAGTGTGGTGGAGAGCATTAAGCGTCCTGAAGCAGGGCACATGGGACCAAAGGGATATTGTGGTCAGGTGTGGGGTAGAGAAACTGCTTTGCATTTTAGTGCAGACATTGTGCACCCCTGGTTGGACTGCCCATGGCAGAATATGCACAAGGCGACTTGCCATCTCAGAGCCCACGTGGAAAATATGGTCAAAAGTTTATATTTGGTTGGGTTGGACACTCCACGCTTTGGACAGCATATATAAAGTTTATATGGTGGTTTGGACATTGAGGGAGAGTGGTAAAATAGGCCTGTGGCTTAGAGCTGTCCCTGAGTTACTGTGTTTAAGTGTGTTGGTTGTGCTTAGGGTGAAGAGCGTTTGGGACAGAAATCCCATCTACCCATAGCAAAAATCCAGATATCTTTAAATGCTTTGCTTCATATTTGTTCCCTTCTACTAGGCACTGTAAGAAGAGATGTTGTATATGGGTATGATAGATGCATTCTTTTATTATTATGGTCTACTTACAATATTGATAATAATTTATTACTTCTACCCAGTGCTCTTTTCTGGCGGTACTTACTGTAACAATTTCATGGTGACTACTGTCCCCTTTCTTTTCTAGAAGAAAAGGCCTGTGGGAAACGCAGTGTTTGAAATGTTGTAGAGTGATATGAATTGTATGTGGTGTTACATCTGTAATGGCCCTTTCATGCATTCAGATGACCACTTCGTGATTCAGGCATCAATAGCTGGTGCATCCAGTTGCTGATCACAGTTCTGACTATACTGCTGAATGATACGGATAGGATTGGGAAGTGGAGATGCACCTCATCTTCAAATATCCAGTGTCCTAGTGCTTACCCTTTCATCACTTCTTTTTCATGATTGCCTCTTGCACATGAATAAACTCTTTCAATTTTTATTTATTTATTTTTTTGGAGGGGGAACCCTTTTCATCCATGGTTAGCTTGAGAAGCCTTTTCCAATGGGTTGATTTGGCTCCTTTGACCTGTTTACAGTTTCCATGTTGATCACTATCAGGCACCTCGGCTACATAAATGTAGATATAGAGCACCAGATATAGAGCATCTGGTGACTGAAAAATACTCTCAAGGCAGAGTGTGCGCGTATGTGAAGTTGATTTCAGCAGCAAAACAATTAATCAATAGCTGGAAAGCATTGCAGGTTTCAGTGGTGAGTGGGAAGGTGTTGCCTGGATGCAAGATCAAGACATAGATGAGCATTAGGTCTGCCCATTTGGAGGCAGAATACAGGTTTACATAGAACTTGCCACTGCTCAGTTCCCAGATCTACTAGAAATGCTAGTTATTCTGCTTATTTCCAGTATTTACTTTGCCCCCTCCCTGGACAAATTGCTGTGGAAGCCCATCCACATTCAGGACAAAGCAAGCTGTTATCTCTTTCTCGATCATGCTTTGCTGTGCTCTCAAGCATTCATCCTGATTTGCTTGTGTGGTGGCAAGAAACTACAGGTATGTCCGATCTTTATTGAGTATCCATTCTGATTTGTTTATTGGGTAGTTATAAGAACAATCATCATGCACTCATATTGATTTGCTTTGGGGATGTTAACTTATCTATCTGATTTTCATTCATTCAGCTCACATTTTTTGAGGCATTTCCCATCACTTACCAAACTGCTTACCAATCTCTGTTGTTTTTTAAGTGGATTTGTTGGGCTCGGGTGACATACTGTAGTGCTTTATTCCACTTTTACATTGCAAACTTACAAGTTCCCAGATGTGCTCAAATCCCTCCTGGAAAATAGAAATACTCTGGAGCCATCCTTGGAGGAGAAAGATGGAAACAGTTAAGAAAGAACACTATTTTATGATGTGGGCAAATTGTCACTTATCTTTCCATTGCTCCTTCCTCAATTTTTGTGGTATGTGGCTTGGGGCAAATGACAATGCCAAAATTAATGTATTTTATTTGCATAATTAGCAAACGGTTTGTACAATATGCAAATCAGGCTGCTTTGAGCAGGTTTAAGTGGCAACTGTGATGATAAGAAAATTCTATCCCTGGAAATTTACCTTTCCCCCACTCACACATGCAAGTCATCACTTGACACTGCAATCATTAAGCGATAAGAGCACATGCAGGACCATCGGATGAAAGTGTCAGCCGGGAAGTTGCCAGTGCCAATTCTCACCTCAGCTACAGCTTTACTAAGTGGCCTAAGGCAAAAATACTATTTTCTTAGCCTCAGTCCCATCCGTTCCCATTGGTAATGTGAAGATGATAATACTAACCTACTTAGTAAAGTTACAGGTAGGTAGCCGTGTTGAGTCGAAACAAAATTAAAAAATTAAAAAATTTAAAAAATTAAAAATTCCTTATTTGGTCTTCAAGGTGCTACTGAAGGAATCTACTTAGTAAAGATTACTGAAATACATCTGTGAAGCACTTTGTAGCACTTACATGCTATAACATGTTAAGCATTATGTTTCAGAATTTCTGACGATCTCTCCCTGGAAAACTGTGGGTGACACACACTTCCAGGTCCTAATAGGCAGTGCTTTTTTCTGGGGTACGCAGGGGTACGCATACCCCTAAATATTTTGTGAATCTTTATACTTTTGTCCATTTACTGTATTATTTTTTCCCAATTTGAAGAATAAAATAATGATCTTCTTGAGTCAAATTGAGAGTACCTACCCCTAAACATTTTTAAAGAAAAAAGTGCTGCTAATAGGTGAAAAGGAGCTCCCGTTGCTCGGTCCCAGCTCCTGCCAACCTAGCAGTCCGAAAGCACATCAAAGTGCAAGTAGATAAATAGGGATCGCTCCGGCGTTTCCGTGTGCTTCTCTGGTTCGCCAGAAGCAGCTTTGTCATGCTGGCCACATGACCCGGAAGCTGTCTGCAGACAAACGCCGGCTCCCTCGGCCTATAGAGCGAGATGAGCGCTGCAACCCCAGAGTCGGACACGACTGGACCTGATGGTCAGGGGCCCCTTTACCTTTACCGAGATTTGTCCTTTTAAGTTCAGACTCCAGTAATGACCATGACCTTAACGCCTGTTTCTATTGGAAGCATCTATTAATTACTGATGGCTTTAAACATTTTATTTTTTAAAAGACATTAGAATCTTCGGGGAAGTTCTCCAAGTTGGACAAACAGACCCCTTTACTTGGTACTTTCCCTTAGAACCATAAAAGGTGAGAACTTGGTGCAATCCTGGTGTGTGTTCAAACAAACATACACCAGGAGTGGGGAGTATTGCCCAGAACCATAGAGTTACTTGTTTCCTCAAGAACTCTAGCCAAAGATATGTCTGTTCTTTATGAATCCTACATCTCACCCGTGCTCTACCAAGAGTACACAGTCCCTCTGTCCTTAGAACATCTGGGCATCCCACCCTCATCTTCTCCCTGCTTTCTAGTTACAGGTGGGTAGCCGTGTTGGTCTGACGTAGTCGAAACAAAATTAAAAAAATTCTTTCCAGTAGCTCCTTAGAGAGCTTCCAGTAGCTCCTTAGACACCTGAATGTCCTGGCCCATATCTCCTTTCTTGCGGAGGCCAGCCTAATGCCCCAGCCATTCTGTTGCACAAAGCAACCCACCAACCTCTAGCCATATTTGAGACCCCAGCCATCAGCTTCCATTTTCTCTCTCAGAATGCCCTTTTCTTTTCTTTTTGCTTACTTGTTTATTGAAAATATTTTTCAGACCATTATTTCCACTCCTTTCACCCTGAAAACACCAAGGCAGCTTCCACTAAAATACAAACATATAGGCAACCATTAAAAACACTGAAATGAATAAAACATAATATTAAAACACAGCAAAGCCTTGTATCTCATCACCTCCATTCTCAGCTCTTTTTTATTTATTTAGACCCCACTGATAGCGTAGCTCTGCCTGTGGGGCTTCAATACTGTGTTAAAGTGGGCCCTCAGGACCAGACTCCCGGTAGGAAGCCTTGTTTCTGTTTACAACAGAAGCTCAGCATTTGAAGGTGATTTCAAAAGTTCTATTAAATACACAAAAGACTGCAGCCAAGTTATTATAGTGAAAGATGAAGCTGAAGACTTATTTTCTTCTTTCTCCCCTCCTTTCCAAAATCCTGCTGGGAAGTGTTTTCTCTATTCTTTGTGGGTTACAAAATCTCAACTCACTGTGTTCTCTCCAGGTTACAATTACTTTACATTTTCGCATCCTGACATTTTTCATTTCCCCATAGTTTTATGCATTGTGCTCTTAAGTTTTAATATCGCTACTGATAAAAAGTTGCAGCAACATAAAGTCCATGTTTGTTATCATTTTTTCATACTTCTTAGTGGGGGTATAATTAATTTTTGATTGAACCAGGCATAACCACCACTCAAATGGAATGCTCTCAGCTCAGAATTCATTCACACACGTGTTGTCCAGGACACTCCACGGCATCCTCTCCAAAATAGGCCCAGGTTAGTCTTAAACCACTCAGCACTAATTTGCAGGTGGAAGAGGGTAAATATAAATTTATCAAGTGGCAAATTTTACTGCAGTGTGTACCCAGTCACATGGTCAGTACACAATGTGTGTTGTCTCTTTTTGTGGTAAAAATCCTGTCAGTGTGTCGGGGGGGGGGGGGATAACTGTGGAGCCCTGTAGAGTTAGCAGAGGATATGTGCTAACCTTGCATCCTCAACAACAATGGATAAAAGCCTAAAGCACCAACTACTGTAACTTTCATAATCGGAGTTACTAAAATATTTTAAGCACATAATTCTCGCTGTTTCGGTTATGCTTAGAGAATGTATAGTTTTCTTTGATGCAGATATTTACAGCACAATGCCTACTCCAAAGTACAGTGGAGGGGGGGAGTATTTGATCCCCTGCTAAATTTGCCCGTTTGTCCTCTGATGAAGAAATGACCAATCCATAATTTTAATGGTAGGTTTATTGTAACTGTGAGAGACAGAATAACAACAGGAAAAACCCCAGAAGACAAAAGTCAGAGATTGATGTGCATTATGATGGGGTGGGTGGTGGCCCAGGAGAGGACATTCTCTGTGACAGCCCCTAAGTAGTGTCACTTCCATTACAGAGCTTTTTGTGAACGCTGAAGACACACCTCTTCACCCTAGCTTTTGAATATGCAAATGATAAATGCGCAAATAAAAAGGGATCCCTGAATAACAAGAAAATACACACTCAAGCACACTTTTGATAAAGTGAATGGGAAGCTGGGTAATCTGGAAAGTGAAGCCAGCATCACTTTTCTAGCTGCATGTTAAGATTTCCAAGACCCCCCTCAATAAATAAATAAATACACAATTGACATAAAATTTGGTTTAAGGTTATTGGCATAATTTTGGCCACAACTGTATTGATTACAGATCATGAGTGGTTTGCTTAGGCTTTGGTTCCTGACTAGCTGCACCTGACCTCAGCAGGGCAGCACTGACGACTGGACTCCGACAGAGGTCAGTAAGGGAAAACATCCTGGGGGAGCATTGGACCTGGCTCAGACTCAAGCTCACCCCAAATGCTCCCAGGGGCTCTGGCGAGACCCTAACCCCTGGAAGGGGATTGGACAAAAGCAAGGTGAGCCCCTGGATTCCTTTAATGGAATACCTTTCATGCATTGGAGGGGCAGCTGTGACAACCTCCCCTCCCCTCCACATTGAACCAATGCCTAACCGCCTAACCTTACAAAGTTGTGACGATTTGCTATGCAGCAGGCGAAACCCAAGTGGCACCAACCAATCAGCCAAATGGGAAAATTCCTACTGGGCCCCTGTCCCAAAAACAGATAACCCATGACGGCATAGCAAGGTCATAATGAACCCTAAATATAGGGAGGGTGGGAGGGTGATCCAATGCACAAGGCGAAAAGAGGAAGCTCAGTTAATGCATGAAATGATCCCATTGGCCAGAATTACCCCACCAACCAAGGGACCACCAATCGGATTGTTGTGGCCATCCAATCACTCTCACCCACAACAGCAGATATCACCGCAACACGTGCTCTTTGGGAGGAGGACATGATTAATCTAATGTGCAAGTTGTACAAATTATGGTGTGCCACCCAGTGGTGGAGCTTCATGCTGCGACACTGGGGGGGGGGGGGGAGAGCAGGCGGGGCAGGGCTGGGGGCGGGGCATGCCACCTGCAGGGCTGTGGCACCCAGCGTGGGGGAGCGGCAGCCGCGATGGCACCCCACTAGGATTGCGCTGCGGGGGTGGTGTGCTCCCCCCGAACTCCTCTTCCTCCGCCAGTGGTGCCACCAGCAGGAAGATAGAGTTTTACATTTCCATGTCAAAGTTATTTTAAAATTTTGGCTCCAGGAGAGGAAATTTGCATTATCCTCAAGCAATGTGTTGCTTTTTAATTTATTTATTTATCTTTTCTCTTGAAAGAAAAAAAGGAAACCATGAAAGTAATCCGGATTTGCAGATGACACAGGCATCTCATCTTAAAGGTCAAAAATACATCTCTAATGCTTTAGACCTCAATACTGCATTCCAACTAAATCGAGAGTTGTTAGAAGCCAGAAATTCAGCTAAGGGAGCTAATGGCAATAGCTTTCATTTCCACCACACATTTCTTTTTTTCTTCTTCTTTAAAAAGAACATATCCAGCTTTATACAGGAAACAGACTATGAGAAGATACTCGATTCCTGTTAGGAACTGACTTACCATTCATTCATTGCAAAACAATCTTGTTATTTACCTGGCTAAATAAAATTACCATATTTGTTCTTCATTTGGAAAAAAAAGATATAACAACACCATGTCTAAAGAGTTTAAGGATAGAAAGTAAGTTTTCCCTGCATTTATTTTAATAGCTGTGAATGCCAGGGATCCTCAGCTTAAATTTCAGTTTGGCAGTCAGTATTTTCTTTATCACCGAACTCTACCCCCCCCCCCCACACACACATTTCTTGCTGAAGAGCTTCTTCTCCCATTCAGCAACATGGGAGACATTGAAAGCAAGTTCCTTCCTGAACTTCCTAAACTACAGAGTACATTATGAAACCCCAAGTCAAGTTTCAGAAGGCCATGCTGCAGCCTCTCCTCACACCAACATGTCCTACTTTCTGGGAGGGACAAGGTGGTTATGGGGGAAAAGTTGCAGCCTAGGTCTACAAGGCCAAGAGCTCCCCATATTATCTCAGTAGCTCAGGAAGGAACCATCCGAATGCAACACAACCTGAGAAGAGACCACAAGCAGTTTCAGTGATGGTGGCAATGTCATCTCAAGAGAGTCATGACCCCCATCTTTCCAGCTTCTTCTCTGATGGCTTACACTCCTCATTTTAAACCAGGAATTGCTCTAGCACTGCTCTCCTTTATTCTGATGGGTCGTGTAAAATAGCCACCCCACATAATTCCTAAAGGGCTACTTGGTCTTTGATCACCCTTCTTTCCTCCCCCCCCAAACAAAAAGGGTCATTGCCAGAGGGAAGAGGGGAAAGTTCCCACTGCTTGCGAAGATGTACTGCATATATGCAGCCCTGTGTAAAAGGCCAGGTGCTGGGAGGGGGGAGGGGGGCACATCCAAGGATGATCTCTCTCTCTTTCCAAGTCATACTAAATATAAAACTGAAAGTGCAGGGAGATCAGTAGTTAATTTCCTCCAGCTCCAAGCTAAAGAAGGACCAAGAAAATGAAATGCAATAATCCAAGAAACGAAAAACAAAATGCCAATAGAAATTAATTGAAAGCGTCTTTCCCCTTCTTCCCTTCTGTTTTTTAAAAAATAAAATAAAATACATCTGTTGCACTGGCAGGTGGCACCTTGGAAGTCAATAACAGAACAAAGAATACATAATACAAATATAAATGTGTCTCCTTTTAATGTAAACCATATATATATATATATATATATATATATATATATATATATATAGAAAAAGGAGAACAATTCCTTCATTTGAAAACCTGGGACACCGGAGGATATTTTTCCATACTTAAGAGGATATTTTTTCCAACCTTGTAGTTGGTGTATTGCATTATCATTTCAGCACCAGGGGGAACAAGAGAAAAGTGTTACTTGGAAACATCATGGGAGCTGGGATTAATTTTGGTGAAAGAGAAGTTGGTTTTGTAGCATCTCAGTGTGTTTGTTACTTCATTCACTTTGCAACTATTTATTTCTTTGTAGCTCAAAATGACGCCCAGAGGAAGATTCCATTTGTGCATGGCCCTCTTCATTAAATAAGGCAGTGTTGGTGGTTTATTGCATTATGGACCATCTTATGCATTATGAAACATCTTAAACTCTTCCATTTAACTTCATGGATCTTCTCAACACTGGCACCACATTTTTAAAGATATTCACATGAAAACATGGATTTTCACAATACCAATCAGTATCACGGTTTCCTTCATAGACTTATCTGTAGTTGTCCTAATTCTCAATCATGTTCTGTGCTAAAAAACACAGAGAGAATGCAAACCCTTATGAAGTTAGAAATCCTCATCTTGCCTTTTAAGGATGAAGGTTTGGACTTTGCTGGCTTTAGTGTTTTCATTTAGCTCTTGCTGGTTTCAGTAATACGTTTGCATTTAAATTATTATGATGCAGCATTTGATGAGTTTTAAAATTGTATTGTGATTTATTTATTGTGATTAATTGTTGTAAACTGCTTTGTGACATGTTTGCTTAAGCAACGGTTTAAAATTCTTTTAACTAAATAATAAATAACTGTATATCCCACATATATTATTGTATTCAATTAGCTAAATTATGCATCAGCCTGCACACATAGTGCCTTCTTTAATATAAAAAAATGGAGCTGTCGCTAATGCTTGGCACTGTTTGGTACATTTAGCTGCAAGAGGGGTTTTGGTTTTTTCAATCTTACACAATGGGACTGCAGGGCCTCTCCATCCCCTCTGCAGAAAGATCATCTTCATCAGGCTCCTCTCTCAGCTATAATTCCATCGTCACAGGGGCGTACCCAGGAGGGGCTACAGTGGGAATGTGGGTGGGGCTACGTGCCCTGTGCCTTTCAGATGTCCCGAGGAGGCGGACCCAGGCTCCCGCTCCCCGTGTGCAGCTCCAGAGGCGTGCGGGGAGCGTAAGCCTGGGGCCGCCACGCTGCGCCCCTCAGCCCTTTGCTTCTAGGAGGGGGCAACTGCCCCCCTGCCCCACTGCCTACGCCCATGCATCGTCAAAATACAGAAGGAGGAAGCAGGTAGAATTGCAATCTATCAGCTCGACTGAAATAACAGAAACTTTTGGCTGTTTCACTCCTCTCTTTCTTTCTCTCTCTCTCTCTCTCTCTCATGATGATGAGCCTGAGGGTAAGGACTGTTTTATCATGGACTGCATTATCATGGACTGCTCCCATGGCCTCCTCCTTCTTTTGGCTGAAGAGCTGGATAGAAATGCTTTAAATAAATATGTAAAGATATTCACAAACCTGTTTAAATAACTGCCTTTAACATTTTGTTTTGGTTTAACTTTATCTGAGGTTTTGTTTTTACCCCATGCCCAATTGCCTCACCACCCAGTATAGAGTATTGGCTGGACCACTAAGTACATTGCAAGGTTCATTGCAAGGGTTAAAGGGCTCTTCAGTGGAGGTGGCCTGCAGATAAAGACATGACTTGGTGTCAGAAGTGTGGAAAGAGGTTTGCATCTCCCTCATGGTTACAGCCTGGGGCATCAGAGCAAGGTTTTTTTGCATTAGAAATGGACAATCATAAATATTTGTGGCATTCAGATTTTTAGGTAGATATGTAAAGAACTTTTGACTGCTATCTAAAGAACTTTTGACTGAGTTAAGATTTAAAAGGGATATGTACAAAAAATGGAAAAGGGGGGAAATCTCCAGAGAGGAATTCAAACATATAGCCAGCACGTGTAGAGGCAAAGTCAGAAAAGCTAAAGCACAGAATGAACTCAGGCTCGCCAGAGAGGTTAAAAGCAACAAAAAGGGCTTTTATGGGTATGTCCGTAGCAAAAGGAAAAAAAAGGAAACAGTGGGGTCACTCAGAGGAGAAGATGGTGAAACGCAAACAGGGGACAGAGAAAGGGCAGAACTCCTCAATGCCTTCTTTGCCTCAGTCTTCTCCAAGAAAGAAAACAACGCCCGACCTGAAGAATATGGAGCAGATGATTCAGCAGGGGAAACACAGCCCAGAATAAGTAAGGAGGTAGTACAAGAATACTTGGCTAGTTTAGATGTATTCAAGTCTCCAGGGCCAGATGAACTACATCCAAGAGTATTAAAAGAACTGGCAGAGGTGATTTCAGAACCACTGGCAATAATCTTTGAAAATTCCTGGAGAACAGGTGAAGTTCCAGCAGACTGGAGGAGGGCAAATGTTGTCCCTATTTTCAAAAAGGGGAAAAGAGAGGACCAAACAATTACCGCCCAGTCAGCCTGACATCAATACCAGGAAAGATTCTAGAGCAGATCATTAAGCAAACGGTCTGTGAGCATCTAGAAAGGAACGCTGTGATCACTAAAAGTCAGCATGGGTTTCTGAAAAATAGGTCATGTCAGACTAATATGATCTCATTTTTGACAGAATTACAAGCCTGGTAATGAAGGGAACGCTGTGGATATAGCCTATCTTGATTTCAGCAAGGCCTTTGACAAGGTGCCCCATGATATTCTTGTAAAGAAGCTGGTAAAATGTGGGCTAGACAATGCTACCATTCAGTGGATTTGTAACTGGCTTACTGACCGAACCCAAAGGGTGCTCATCAATGGCTCCTCCTCATCCTGGAGAGTAGTGACTAGTGGGGTGCCACAGGGTTCTGTCTTGGGCCCAGTCTTGTTCAACATCTTTATCAATGACTTGGATGATGGGCTTGAGGGCATCCTGAGCAAGTTTGCAGATGACACCAAATTGGGAGGGGTGGCTAACACCCCAGAGGACAGGATCACACTTCAGAATGACCTTAACAGATTAGACAACTGGGCCAAAGCAAACAAGATGAATTTTAACAAGGAGAAATGTAAAGTACTACACTTGGGCAAAAAAAATGAAAGGCACAAATACAGGATGGGAGACACCTGGCTTGAGAGCAGTACATGTGAAAAGGATCTAGGAGTCTTGGTAGACCACAAACTTGACATGAGTCAGCAGTGTGATGCAGCAGCTAAAAAAGCCAATGCAATTCTGGGCTGCATCAATAGGAGTATAGCATCTAGATCAAGGGAAGTAATAGTACCACTGTATTCTGCTCTGGTCAGACCTCACCTGGAGTACTGTGTCCAGTTCTGGGCACCACAGTTCAAGAAGGATACTGACAAGCTGGAACGTGTCCAGAAGAGGGCAACCAAAATGGTCAAAGGCCTGGAAACGATGCCTTATGAGGAACGGCTTAGGGAGCTGGGTATGTTTAGCCTGGAGAAGAGAAGGTTAAGGGGTGATATGATAACCATGTTCAAATATATAAAAGGATGTCATATAGAGGAGGGAGAAAGGTTGTTTTCTGCTGCTCCAGAGAAGCGGACACGGAGCAATGGATTCAAACTACAAGAAAGAAAATTCCACCTAAACATTAGGAAGAACTTCCTGACAGTAAGAGCTGTTCGGCAGTGGAATTTGCTGCCAAGGAGTGTGGTGGAGTCTCCTTCTTTGGAGGTCTTTAAGCAGAGGCTTGACAGCCATCTGTCAGGAATGCTTTGATGGTGTTTCCTGCTTGGCAGGGGGTTGGACTGGATGGCCCTTGTGGTCTCTTCCAACTCTATGATTCTATGATTCTATGATTCTATGTATCTATGTATCTGTATCAAGATACATTTCCCCCCAAAATGCATCAAAGTCAAACAAAGGGCAAAAAGAATGGCAAATAGTATCATCGTTCAGTTGTTCATTTACTTACAACCCTAAACAAGAAATTGTTTAGGTATTCAATTCATATATTTTCAATTGTCCTTTAGAATAACAAATGTTCTACTCCATTTCAAATATTCCAAGTTTATCTTTAATGTAGACACTTGGTACACACATGGGTTCCATGCCTCCACAAATTTTACTTATTCTTCAGCATAGGTATTGTTGATGTCGTTTAGTTGTGTCCAGCTCTTCATGACCCCATGGACCAGAGCATGCCAGGCACTCCTGTCTTCCACTACCTCCCACAGTTTGGTTAAACTCATGTCAGTAGCTTCAAGAACACTGTCCAACCATCTCGTCCTCTGTCGTCCCCTTCTCCTAGTGCCCTCAATCTTTCCCAACATCAGGGTCTTTTCCAGGGAGTCTTCTCTTCTCATGAGGTGGCCAAAGTATTGGAGCCTCAGCTTCAGGATCTGTCCTTCCAGTGAGCACTCAGGGCTGATTTCCCTAAGAATGGATAGGTTTGATCTTCTTGCAGTCCATGGGACTCTCAAGAGTCTCCTCCAGCACCATAATTCAAAAGCATCAATTCTTCAGCAATCAGCCTTCTTTATGGTTTGATCATATTAAACTAATGTCTTATATTTCTATACCATTTCTATACTGCTTTTTCTCTGTGTGGCTCTATCTCAACTGTGCACAACTAAAAACACAGCTATACAGTAAAACTATCAGCACAAACTACTAAAACAGCAGTAAAGGTATAAAAATGCAATAAAGCATTGTAATATACAATTTCCCCCTAATTGTCCTAATTATATCTGATTTATTTGGTTTCTGTACATTCTTCCATACTTTAGCATACAATCCTTGCAAATTGTTAAGATGCACAATACTTGTGCCCAATAAACTGCTGAGACCCTATCCTTAATGTAATTTAATGAGCATATTAGCAGATCCAAAGGGACCTCTACCTCAAATATTTCTCTTATTTCCTCTGTTACTTTGGCTCCAGAACTGTGGTGTTTTTCTGCACCTCACCTTACATGACAGAAATTGCTTTTTTCCTCATCACTAAATCAACACCAACCATTCCAAATGTTTCCCACCACCTTAGATGGTAGGTGCACTGCATAGCCATCTTCATAGAATTAACAGCTATTAAAAAGGATGATGCGCTGTTAAATAGGAAACTCCGAACATCCTCTTTGCAGTGGGCTAGTTTGGTGGGTTGGAATGGGCAGAACAACGCAATGAGACAGGATGGTTTTCAACGGGAAGGCGACCTTGAGCCTTTTCGAGCACTCCCTTTTATTGACAGTTCTAAAAGGTAAAGGGACCCCTGACCGTTAGGTCCAGTCGTGACCGACTCTGGGGTTGCGCGCTCATCTCGCATTATTGGCCGAGGGAGCCAGCGTATAGCTTCCAGGTCATTGACAGTTCTACTTGACAGCTAATGATTAACCCGTTAGCACAACTTTTGACCAATGGTGGTAGCGCGACTCCATACAAGGTGATGTTCCTGTGCACGTCACTTCCCGGTGACACCCCAAAATGCCTCCATTACCTACGTGCAGTTTTGCCATGTCCTCTGTCCATGCTCAGTATACACCCCCTCGCTGTATCCCATTGTTTTCCCTGACTTGTCTTGACCCCTCTGGTTCATCCCGTTCTATCCCGTTCTGTCCAGATCCAACATGTCCTTCCTTGCTTCTCCTAGTAAGATAGATAAGATAAGATATCTTTATTGTCATTGTCCCCTTGCGGGAACAACGAAATTACTCGGTTGCTACATCCACTCAGATAAAGCATTCCGCATAATCCAAAATTACAAAAGCTAATTAAAAACAGTAAATATACTACAAAATAACAAGTAAAATAAGATGACTTCAAAGTCCGGGCTTTCCATTTAAGGCCAAAATTGCTCTAGAGAAGAAACTGTTCCTGAGACGGCTCGTTCTTGCCTGCATTGTTCTATATCTCCGTCCCGATGGCAGGAGCTGAAAGAAATGGTGACCAGGGTGCGTTGGATCTCTTGATATATCTAGTGCTTTTCTATGGCACCTGGTGGTGTAAATTTGTTCTAAGGTGGTGAGTGAGCAGCCAATAATGCTCTCTGCTGTTTTAATAATTCTACACAGCCCTGCTCTGTCCTGGGAAGTACAGCTTCCGTACCACACACATAAACCGTACGTGAGCACGCTCTGTATGGCACAGTGATAGAAGGCAAGCAGCAGCTTTTGTGGAAGATGGTTTTTCCTTAAAATTCTCAAAAAATACAGTCTCTGCTGCGCCTTCTTCACAAGCCCCCTTGTATTAACACTCCAGGACAGATCCTCCTGTAACTCAATGCCTAGAAACCTAAACGTTGTTACCCTCTCCACACAAATTCCGTCAATCAAGAGTGGCTGGACCTCGTTCTTCTGTCTCCTAAAGTCCACCACAAGCTCCTTAGTTTTCTTTGTGTTTATGAGCAAGTTGTTGACTCTGCATGTACTGCCATGACCTGTTGCCCTGCTGACCCATGCCTCTCAACCTGTCCTGTTACACGTGTATTCCTTTCTGGCATTAGCCGGTATGCCGCGCTATTCTTTCTACTTGAGAGGATCGGCATGGTGTGCCAGCGCCAATCCAATTACAATCCCTACACCTCTCCTTGCTAGCCTCCATCTTATTGACAAACAGTGTCTTGCAGTAAATAAAAAGAACTACACAGAGTCAAAGATCCTCAGTAAAAGGAAAAACTTTACTGAGGCAAAAAAACTATGTTACATGCAATGTACTAACAAAGTAAAAGACAGAGAGAGAAAAGAGAGAGAAAAGAGATAAAGCAGCTCACTGAGTCCAGTTGACCTTGAGTTAGTCAAAACAATATGAACCTTCCAGCACTTTCCAGTATTTTCTAGTAGTTTCTGCCCTCAAAGACCTTAGTCATGACACTTAGGTAGGATCACTAGGTAGGATCACTTCTCCTACCTAGGCAGTTACCTTTCCACAAGGGCCAACATTGATGCCGAAATCCAGCATCGCCTGAGCTCTGCGAGTGTGGCTTTCTCCCGATTGAAGTGCAGAGTGTTCGAGGACCGGAACATTCACAGCGAAACCAAAATGCTTGTTTACAAAGCTATTGTACTACCAACCTTACTATATGCTTGTGAAACATGGACTACTTATAAACGCCATCTCCAACTCCTCGAAAGATTCCATCAACGGTGTCTCCGAAAAATTTTACACATCACTTGGGAAGACAGGCGAACTAATATCAGTATTGTATACTGGAAGAAGCAAAGATCAAGAGTGTTGAAGCAATGATTCTTCAACACTAACTTCGTTGGACTGGTCATGTTGTGCGGATGCCTGATGATCGTCTTCCAAAGCAACTACTCTATTCTGAACTTACAAATGGAAAGCGTAATGCTGGTGGTCAACAAAAGAGGTTTAAAGACGGTCTCAAGGCAAATCTTTAAAAATGTAGTATAAACACTGACAACTGGGAAACACTGGCCTGCGAGCACTCCAGTTGGAGAACAGCCTTTACCAAAGGTGTCATGGGCTTTGAAGAAACTCAATCTCAGGATGCAAGGGTGAAATGTGCTAAGAGGAAGGCACGCTTGGCAAATCCACCCTGTGATCAACTCCCGCCTGGAAACCAATACCCCTACTGTGGAAGGACGTGTGGATCCAGAATTGGCCTCCACAGTCACTTACGGACCCATTGTTAAAATCGTGTTTATGGAAGACAATCTTACTCGGCTACGAGTGATCGCCAAAAAAGAAGAGTCATAACAGGTATGATAAGAAAGCAGGACTCATCCTTGGTTTGCCATTATTCCTTGAACAAAAGTGGCAAGGCGTGTGCTGCGAGAGAGTGGTCTTTCATTTGCAAGTTTATATGCTTTTGCTGTGAAAGGGTGTGGTTGTCATAGCTGCCAACCCTCCCTTTTTTGTGGGAAACTCCCTTATTCCAAGCCACAGCTGTCAACTTTCCCTTTTCTTGCTGGAAATTCCCTTATTCTAGCACCGCTTCCCGCTGCTATCCTGGATTGTTAGATATACTACGGTATATCTGTCTGTCCCCAGGACAGGTGAGGCTGCTGATCCCTTATTCTCAAATCCGAAAGTGGACAGGTGGGGCTCCTGATCCCTTATTTTCAAATCCGAAAGTTGACAGCTACGTGGAACATTTATGTGCTGACTGAAGAGCAAGCCTGTACTTAATAGCCCCACCGCTGACATCATAAGTGCAAAAGCCGCATCTTGCTTGCAGTTGTCTACAAAGAAATCCATGCTTTTTTCTAGAGGGGACGCAGGGGTACGTGTACCCCTAAACATTTTGTGTTGACCCGACTGACAGACTGACATGCCAACTGTCTCCACAGCAGCAGCGCAGACTGAAGCTCGGTCGTTCTCCCCACCGGTGCCTGGGGAGGGGAGTCTGGGGCGGCCGCGGTGGAGGCGACATCACTTCTCCTCCTCTTCCTCTTGCTAGGCTAGAGCCAGCCGGCGAGCACCCACCCCTCCTCACTCAAGCAGACCCCACCGTTGCCAAGGGCCTTCCCATCCTCTCAGTGCCGCCGACCCCGCCTCAAGTCCCTTGTCCAGGAGTTGGGAGGCGGTTGGGGGGGAGGGGGCAGCCAAAATGTGACTACCCCTAAACATTTTTATTATTATTTAAAAAGCACTGAAGAAATCTCTGTGCAAGCACATATGCCTGCGTGGCAGCCCCACACGACTGAGACACCTGCAGAACAAGCTCCAATGCCCCAAACATGCACAGCCACTACGTGTGAGAAGGTTCTCATAGGTTCTCATAGGTTGTTGCAGAACCTCCTCATTCATTGCTTGTTGTGGGATAACAATTGCTTGAAGTGACATCATACAGACTCCCCAGAAACAAATCAAGGTAAATCCTCAATTAACAGATAATCTGGAAATGATCCAATACTAATTCCACTCTTAAATCAGTTGCAAGGGCACACAAGAGGGAGGCCATGCTTTAACAAGTACCTTGGCCACACCCTGAGACCACGGCAACATAAAATCATCAAGCAAAACCAGACACCATCATCATCATCATCATATTTATACCCCGCCTATCTGGCTGGGTTTCCCCAGCCACTCTGGGTGGCTTACAGCATATCTAAAAACATAAAACATTAAAAATCTCATTGGCTGATTTAAAGAAAGAGAGGCACCAGATACGGTAGGAAGGATTTTATTCTCAAAGTGCTTGTCAAACATGTCACAGAGGTTCTGTTGGGAGTATTATTAGAAAGGGATAGTTTAACATGCCCAAGGAAAGATCACCGAAGAACTTTAGGTATTAAGACAGTGTTTCAACATATTATTACATCACCGTTGTATCTGTCAGTTTAGCTAAAGTAAAACACACATACATGCACACCAGCTGAACAAATGGGGACAGATTGTTCAGTTAGTGGCCTGGAATTCCTTGTAAAAAGAGAAAAGTATGAGACAATGGTTCTTTGTATCTAATAGTTACCATTAGCAAAGTCTTCAAGTGGCCCTAGACTGCATTCAGAGGGACTGAATGGATGTGTTGGATCCTGTGTTGGAGACCAGCAGACACCACAATATCTGAACAAGGAACACTAATGAGAGAGTGTGAACGTCAGGGTCTTCTGTCATCCTTCCTCTTTCTCATTGGAAAATATATGAAGGGGAGCAGGAGATAAAAAACAAAAACACTCCAGCATGAATTGGTTTTCCTAGTGAGAAGAAGGTAGGGATGGTACAACAATTCATGCAAGGTTGGCTCTGTGTCAAACCCAAGGAGCTGCAAATGCCCTGAACTTCCTTTCCTGAGTACCATACAGTGGTACCTCTGCTTAAGAACTTAATTTGTTCCGGAGGTCCGTTCTTAACCTGAAACTGTTCTTAACCTGAAGCACCACTTTAGCTAATGGGGCCTCCTGCTGCCGCTGCGCCACCAGAGCACGATTTCTGTTCTCATCCTGAAGCAAAGTTCTTAACCTGAGGTACTACCGGTATTTCTGGGTTAGCGGAGTTTGTAAGCTGAAGCGTTTGTAACCCGAGGTACCACTGTACTCAAAACTGAGCCCAAATGCAAACTAATGGCACTGCCTTGCTCTGTTGGTTTGAAGGAAGTGTAGATAAAATACTGTGGTCATGGCGGCAAAACCAGGTGGAGGGGGTTAGCCCCTCTCCTGGTCCACAACTAGGAGCATTCCCTATCCTGCTCAGTTGTGCCCCTACCATGGGTTTGTTGCCTAGTCCCCACGCAAACTAATGTAGCAAAGCAATCTGAGTAACCTGGCCTGAAGGAAAACCCATGAGGGGGCAAAATTGCAGGTGGGTGGGGGAGATCCCTGCAGAGGGTGCATGAGGAGCAGAGTCCCTTCTCCCACCTCCTCTATACACAGTGGTTGCTTCTGCTGGTTCCAGCTGCCCTGTGAGCTCCTGTTGTGACTCAAAGGCGGTCCCAAGGAGCCTTCAGCCGCCCTAGGACACTCTGCTGCAGCCACACAGGAGTGCAAAGGTTGCAACCCCATAACTGTCAGTTATGTGGGTGGGCTCAGGGGCCACTGCATCTCTTGTGTGACCCCAATTGCCTTCCACCCACGATCTCGATGTTTTTCTTTGAAGCATAGGGCAGCTAAGTAGATACAGCATCACTTCTAAAGAAGTAGGGCCAAATTTGTTAGATTGCAACCCCATCCTCCCTAATGCCTATTTCAGTATGCCTCCAGGTTATCCTTTGGCAGAGGCAGTTTGTCTGGGTGCCTCCCCCTGGCTTCCAGGTTATCACCTGAGCAAGGCACAAATCTGGATGAATGTTAAAAATACCATGACTCCTTTGTCCTGTTGGTCGATTTTGAATCACTCAAACCAGATTTAGACACCAACTCCACAAGGCATATGTCCCTGGGAACTGGGGGGGGGGGGAGAGAGTCACTGAGCAGACCCAGCTGGATCCTGCCCTCAAGCCACTCATTCTGAATATCACAGTAAAACAATCCCTTTTCTGGGGATAGCTGGTGGACCTATGTAGAACTTATAAAATATGCTAGGTAAATTCCAAGTGTAATTGTTTAACTCACTCTCACTGTCTCCAAGTTTGTATGTTTCAGTGAATCTTCCTGATTTATTGTGCTGCATGTAAACAAAGAAATGTTCTAAATAACTCAGTTCAGTGCTGGTTTTTAAAAAAGGAACAATAACAGTCTTGCATGAGTGACTAGTCAAACATTTCTGCACTGACAGAACTTCCCATTGAGTATCAATTTAAAGCTGGCAATGACATTCTACAGAGCCAGCATCAGAGGTAACCATTACCCTCCCCCCCCCCAATCAATGACGTTCCACCCTCAGCTATGAGGAACTGCCCCCCTTTCCTTCCTAACCTCACCCATGAACATGATTCCACTCCCTAACTCTGGCTAATGATTATCCACCTTGCATACTACATAGAAACTTGAAAGTAAGAATCTGCAGGGATTTCAACAGAGCTCATTTCTGAGCAATGATGCTTAGGACTGACATTTAACAGTACAGTTTGTGTGATTATTAATTAAAATGTCATCTATCTTATTCCAGTTCATGTATACATGTGGAACAAACACCACAATACCACTCTCTCCAGAGTTTGGTTTCCTTTATTGCTCAGAGCAGTGATACATTTAATGCTCTCATTTACACGTGAATCTTTATTGGCATTTGTGAGATGGAAAGCTATGTCAATCCTCTGAGAGTCACTCCAGTGCTTTCTTCCTGGGGGGGATGCAGGGGTACACATACCCCTAAAAATTTTGTGAATCTAAGTTTGACCTCATTGAGCGGCAGTATTTCAATATGAGTAGGAAAATGAGAGTACTCCTAAACATTTTGATTTAAAAAGAAAAAGCACTGCTTATATATGGATAGAAAATACTATATTTACACAATGTGTTCGATATACTTATGATTATAAGGTGCCAAACAGGTTGTCAGGGAAGAGTCCCATCTATCTCAGGGACATCAGAAATGACAGTAAAGGGAATTTGAATGTTCTTCTCTCTGTTCATCTCCATGCAGACATACCAGCCTCCAGTGCGAGCCAAGTTGCATCCTGACATTTCCAAGATGAACCATGTGCAATGAGGCCATGTGGGCTGTCAGCTGAAGGAGGGGACTGCTGGAAACCTTCCTTCTCTGAATCACCAAAATATGATCAGTGGATCCATTCAGGAACAGGCGTGCTTTATGGAATTCCTCCTATAGGCTTTTTCCTCAGATGTTGTTCAGAACACTGCACATGTGCAGTTTGCCACAGTTTTTCGTATCATACCAGCACATATGCACATGGATTAAATCACAGAGTGCAAACAACTAATATTCATGTGATCAAGGTCCTACCTAGATCATAATCAAATGGGCCGGTGTGTCAGTCTGTACACAACAATAATATTTCTGCCCTGTGATAATGTGTTGCCATTTTGCTGGAATAAAAATTTTGCCAATAAAACTACCCATTTGGTGGTTCACCAATTCTCAACTATATCACATTGGCACTGCTTAAAATCATTCTCTTCTAGCCTAACCACAACCCTTCCTTGTATTATTCATTTTTTTTAAAAAATGTTGCCATCGTGACACTCTCCTTCTGGAACCACTTCCAGTGCAACACTTCTGGGATCCACTTCATTTAGGAGACAATTATATGTTTTTGTCTAATATTAATTAATAGGTCAAGCAGCACTTAGAGAGATTTTAGGCATTAATTAACATTTAAAAACTATCACATATGACACATTAATTAGATATCAATCACTTATTACTGCGACTGACATTTAATAAGTATTTTCATTTACACCAAAACCCAACTTGCCACAGACACATTTTAAGGAGGCCAAATTGATGCAAATAGTCTCTGGAAGTTTAACATGTTAACTGCTGCCTGCTCTTTGCCATTAGCATTCATAACAGGCTCAATCAGTATTTCCCCACAGAGCAGCTTAAAAAAACCAAAACCTTCATTTATTGTAGCTGTTTAGATAAAGATGCAAAGCTATAAAAACAACTGTGTGATCCCCATTTAAAATATTTAAAAAGTTGTAACACGGTCATAAAGGCACATTTTTGTACTCTAAATAAGTAAATTATGCAGAATTCATTCTCTACTTGTTTCCTTTCACTCTAAAAAAATAAAAGAGCTATTCTCCTTAGCTCTTGCTTAATTTTCGCATGGTGAGAGAAACCACATTTTGATAAATTCTGAGCTGTCTGAGTTGGTTTCCCTCTTTCAATAAGTCTTCTGCAGATAAACAGCTGAAGAATGTTGGTGCCGGGTATTTTGCCTCCTTGCTAGCCCAAAACATGAATGACTTCGATACATCTGCTACAAATATACTTTTGCATTTCCATTTTAACGCACATAGGCTGAGGCTATGGACCATAAAGAAGGCTGATCGCCGAAGAATTGATGCTTTTGAATTATGGTGCTGGAGGAGACTCTTCAGAGTCCCATGGACTGCAAGAAGATCAAACCTATCCATTCTTAAGGAAATCAGCCCTGAGTGCTCCCTGGAAGGACAGATCGTGAAGCTGAGGCTCCAATACTTTGGCCACCTCATGAGAAGAGAAGAATCGTTGGAAAAGCCCCTGATGTTGGGAAAGATTGAGGGCACTAGGAGAAGGGGACGTCAGAGGACAAGATGGTTGGACAGTGTTCTCGAAGCTACGAACATGAGTTTGACCAAACTGCGGGAGGCAGTGCAAGACAGGAGTGCCTGGCGTTCTATGGTCCATGGGGTCACGAAGAGTCGGACACGACTAAACGACTAAACAACAGGCTGAGGCTATGAGACTGTGGTTTGCCTAAGGTCATCTTTTGAGCTCATGGCAGAGGCATGATTTGAAATGGGACTTCCCAATTCATAGCTCAAGCTCTTAACCACTAACCTATATCAGATATATCAGATTATTGCACCATCAGCCCCAATCTCAAGGTCCATTCATGCAGCTACTAGAGCTGCCCGTGCACTGACCTGGCAAGATAATCTGGATCCCGTCAATCAGGTGTTCAGCAGGAACAGGAAGGACAAATACATCCATATTATGGTTATCCTGAAGAGCTCATTGGAGGCATTTAGAGAACCTCACTAGGCCTGGGTAAACTCAGCTAGTAGGAGACTTGCACATTTAACATACATTTCTATACATGATCCTACATCAATCCAGTAATATGGAAGCAGAAGCCGGCCACCGCATTTGCAGGACCCTTAACATGATCAGGACAATTAGATAATAATTGGTGGCTTCCAGCAAAATATAAAAACATAATAAAATGTCAAGCAGTAAAAACTTCCCAATACAGAGCTGCTTTCAGATGTCTTCTAAAAGTTGTGTAATTCTTTATCTCCTTGATATCTGATGGGAGGGTGTTCCACAGAGCAGGCGCCGCTTCTGAGAAGGCCCTCTGCCTGGTTCCCTGTAACCTCACTTCTCGCAGGGAGGGAACTTTCAGAAGACCTTCAGAGGAGGACCTCAGTGTCCAGACGGAATGACTGGAGTGGAGACTCTCCAGGTATACTGGGCCAAGGTCATTTAGTGCTTGGAAACATACTGGGAGCCAGTGAATATCCTTTAGGACTGGTGTTATATGGTCCTGGCGGCCACTCCCAGTCCAGCTGCCACATTCTGGATTAGTTCTGAGTCACCTTCAAAGGTGTAAGTCTCAAAGCTTTTATCAAAATAAAATAAAATATTTGGTTGGCTGGTTTATTCTGTGCCTCAAAACTGGGAATCTCAAAAGGAAACTGGAAGCAGAAGCAAAACAACAACAACCCACAAACAAACAAACAAACAATGGGCTTAGGACCCTATAAGTCCTGATATGGGAAAATTCAGAGAATAGTGACTCGAAATTCAGAAGAGATAGCACATTTGAAGGTCGAGTCATTGTTCTCTCAATTTCTCTGAAGAAGGACCAGTAGGGTCATCAATAAACCACTTTCATGTTTTTTTAGGGTTGTTTTGTTTTGGTTTCTAGCCTATTCATGTGACCCAATACCTTTCTCTGAAAATTTAGCTTTTGGTTATTCTCTAATATTGAGACCCCAAACTCTTTGACAACAATGGAAAATCCACCTTTCTAGGTAAATTTGTCATGTGAGAATTTTTTGGAATGTCAATGCTGGAGGGCTCCTTGAATCTTCATTCCTGCAACATTCCTTTCATTGTAACTCTCTTTTCGAAACACAAACCCTCTTAACACCACAAAGTGTCTGCTTCCTCCTCCAATGCCTGCGTTGGAGTCTGATTTGTTTACTCTGGCTTTTAAAGTGACATTAGCAAATTGTTAAGCTCAGCAGGATATATTTCATTTGAACTTTAATGTCACTGTAAAACACAGTATTCCTTCACAAAGTCTGAAATTGTTGTTATAAGTTGGCCACCTGTTCAAAGCACTCAATCCCTATGTACAGAAATCAATCACACTGCACTTGATACCCCATTTGAAGCTAATGGTGATTAATTAGCTGCTTAGCTTTAGGTTGATATCAATTTGTTATTATGCTATTGGAGAGTAAAGGCAGAGAACCAACTGGATTTTGTTAGAGTAACTGTCAAATCCAGCAGAGCCTGGTCCATGTGGGCAAAGGGAGCCCCACCCCACCAACATTGGTGTGCCCTCCACCAGACCCGCTTCTTCCTATCAGTCTAGGGGGTGATACTGCCTGCCAGCACCAAGCTCCTTAATGTCTGAGTTGGACAAGTCAGCCGGGAGGAGGATGGGGGCAAAACTAGAGTTGGGGCTCATCCAGACTTCCTTTTGAGCCAGGCTTTCCCGGCACAGGTCCAGGTTTCAAAGCTCCATGTCCAGGTAGGTTTTGTTTGTTTGTTTGTTTGTTTGTTTGGTCAATCCAGGGGAAAACCTGATTGCTGTTTGCTCTGATTCAGCAGTAAAGCACTGGGACAGCAGCAGCAGCAGCAGCAGCAACAACAACAACAAGAAAAGTCCGGATAAGCCCTAAGTTGACTCTGCCTGGTCATTGGTTCTATCTCCAGCTACTGTTGGGTCTTCTGTCCTACCAGTCCCACTGGGGAACAGCCAGCACTTGTCCAATCTCTGTATCCTTCTCTCACCCAGCCTCCACACGCATTGGACTATGTTTAGTCTTGTAATTGGGACTGAATGGAAACTCTTTGCTGCTTTTCATTTTTAACTTCTCAGAAATTGCCTAATTTTGCAGCCTATTTTCAGTTGTCCTCTAAAAAGGCTCATTTAGATCTAGACAATGCACTGGAGCACATCATTACATGATATATATTCCTATCATAGTATGTCAGAGTCTTCTTTGATTTACTGCATTGCCTCAATGACTTTAAATATATCCTGTTCTGGCAAAGCAGTGAGGCCATGAGATGGTGAACAGGGAAAGGAAGAAACTCAGCTGCAGCAAGGATTTACGAGACGTTAGTGTAGCAGGCAGCCAGGCCCATATCCCCACACGCAGGGGAGTTCACTGGCGACCTTTCAGTGTATGGCCAGTGACACCCATATATATAACCCCTTTAAGAGGGGACCCTGGAATTGCCGCTGGGGGGGGGAGTCACCACTACATATAGGGAAGAATGACTGCTCCCCACATAAAATGGGGGGGGCGACTTTTGTGTGGTCGCGCGCAGCCCTCTGGATCCCAGTGCGGCCCCAGGCTGGATACTTGGGGTCTCCGCCTACCTCAGTAAACCACCCAGTCCCGCCTGGGGAGGCGTTGCCAGGGGATTGGCCAGGTAAGGGGAGGGACCTCCCTGCCCAACAACAGAAGGTGTAGCTTACCTGGGAAGTGGCAGTCAGCTCCAGAGCTTCTCCCACCCTCCACTCCCTCAATTAAGTCTTCTTTTGCAGGTTAACCTCTTCTCTGTCTTAAATATGCCTACATTTCATTGGATGCCAGGATTGTGCACATGCCCACCCTTCTGTTCTGAGCTTCTTTTGTGAGCAAAAGCCGTGGTGCCTGATGTAGCTACCTTATTTTTCATTAATTGGACGGAAGGAAGCACGCCTGCACCCTCCCCTTAGGTATGTCACCTCCAGAGCACCTGTTATTTTCTGTTATGTTGTACCCCATGGCGGCTGTTTTGTGACCAAGGGACTTTCTCAGTAGTGCAAACGTGCCGGCTGGCCCCCAAAGGTTGATGACTCCATGCCTTGGCTTATCCCAGAAGCAGAGGAAAGTAGCTTGGCATGCACCGAGCTACTTGGAGTATTGAATGCACAGCGCTAACTGCGCCAATAAAATTGCATTTGGATAACAAGAATCGGCTCACATCATCCATGCACAAAGCATTTCCAGAGATTGTTCTCTTTTCTACAATACAATGCCTAAGACTGCCGCTTGAAGAGTGAGACTGGCACAGAGGAGTTTCTTAATCCTTTCCCTTGCATTATTTTTCCTTGGCCAATTACACACACAATATGCCCCCACAATGAAGGAAACATAAATGACCACATTCCCCCCCTCAACATGGATAAAATTAACTTGAGGGAGATTTTTCAGTAGGAAAACATTATAATGGAAATGTTTTAAGATGTCCCCGCACCCACACAAGTATTTCACTTTAAAATGCAGACTTAGCAGCACTGTGGTATTCATTTTTAAAAAATCGAAATAGAATAACAGAGTTAAATGTAAGGACTCACTCTGACTTCCTTTTGTGCTGCGTTTCTAGGCACAGGTCTGGGCTTTAATTATTATTAGTAGTATTTAAGGTAAAGGTACCCCTGACCATTAGGTCCAGTTGCAGACAATTCTGGGGTTGTGGTGCTCATCTCGCATTATTGGCCGAGGGAGCCGGCGTATAGCTTCCAGGTCATGTGGCCAGCATTACTAAGCCACTTCTGGCGAACCAAAGCAGCACACGGAAACACCGTTTACCTTCCCGCCAGAGCGGTACCTATTGGTATCTACTTGCACTTTGACATGCTTTCGAACTGCTAGGTGGGCAGGAGCAGGGACTGAGCAACAGGAGCTCACCCTGTCACGAGGATTTGAACTGCCAACCTTCTGATCGGCAAGCCCTAGCCTCTGTGGTTTACACCACAGCGCCATCTGCATCCCATTAGTAGTATTTACTATTTATTAAATGTGTACAGTATACCACCCTTCATACAAAGATGAGAGGGCAGTTCACAACATAAAAATGCAAAATGAGGACATAAAATACATAAAACCCCAATAACACCCCCCACAAACACATTTAAAAGAATATAGAATGTTAATCAGACAAAGGCCTAGTAGTTATAGAGAAAGGTTTTCAACTGGTGCCTAAAGATATCTAATAAATGCACCAGGCGACCCTCCTTGGAGAGAGCATTCCACAAGTGGGGAGCAAATGCAGAAAATTGCAATCAAATTTTCGTTGGATGCCTGCTTGCTCTAACTCAGCAGTAAAACACAGATTTTCCTGGGGAAAGTACCAGGACATAAAAACAAAACAAAACACTTGGACATAGAGCTTTAAAGCACAGCACAAAAGCAAGTCTGGATGACCCCTTAGTCAAATTAAGAAATGATGCTTAATCTGAACAGGAGTACAGAAGCCCTTCATGACTGCAGTTGTCTTACCCAGCAATGAATAATGACATCTGGCATATACCAAAATAAAATGCACCAGAGAATTTCACAAGTTTCAGCTTCTGCGTTGGAAATCATGACTTTTGAAAAAGGACGCCTCACAGAGCAAGCTCAGTTTTTCAGGATTTTACTGGTTCTTGCAGCATTATTATGCACGCACCAACTCACTCCTAATATGCAGGAAAAAAGTTTGCTCTGAAACTGCCTGCAAACTTTCCATGATAAAGAAAGGTGCCATTATTTGGAAGCAATGACCACAGGATTAAGATCTAGAAACCTACTAAAGGAAAACTATGATCAACATAAAGTTATAAAATTGGGATATATTATAACCTTGGAAAATGAAGAATAATGAAAAAGTTTGGTGGCAGTGGTCACTTATGGTCGGATGATTGCAAAAGGAAAAAAACCATCCCTTTATCTCCTATGTACCTTTCAAGATATCTTGCTTCAAACATCCAGCCATACATTAAAGTGGCAAAAAAGAAAGAAAAGGAAAAAAAGATTTTGATCTGGGCTACGTACCGGAGTGGAGTATGGAACACTTCCTTGATTAGAAATGCATCATTTGTGCCTGGAACATATTCAAGGACAAAAGAGATGGCCAAACGTACTTTCCCTTTGTCTTGAGCAGCTGTCTAACATTATGTTGTGTCAGATCTGCCATTTTCATATATAGTCTCTCTCTCTTTTGTCGTATGCTTATTTTATCAATTTGGGTGCCAGTCCTTGCTGGAGAGATGCATGAGAAGCCTGAATTAAAATCTTGTGCCTCCCCCCCCGCCCCGCCCCCCATCTTTCTTTCATCAACAACACATTAAACTGTAAATGGAATATTATTGTTAATTTTCATTTCCGTGATCTCTTTATATCTTTATTGCTGCTCTCGGTGGACAGCGAAGACCAAAAAGCAGAATATATCAAACCAGTGAGGGAGTTTTCTCTGCTAGTGTATTTTACATGGCAGAGGCAGGCACACTGGTTTGTATTATATGGTTTTGTGGACTAAGTGGAGTAACTGAAAGAATATACTTAATGACCACCTGGAATGTAACATATGGGTTTGTTGGGGGTATTTTTTTACTATTCTTGTATTTTGAGGTGGCATCATTTTGATTGTGAATGTTGTGTTTTGTACACCACCTTCACAACTTGGGACAGAATAGAATATAAATCAAAATAAGTGAACAATATATGTATAGAAGTTGTTGCATACTGAGTCAGACCCCTGGACCATTTCGGCCCCTGCTGTGCTCCTCTCTCTATCTGGCTGTGGGTCCCCAAGATCTCAGGCTCAGTTCTCACGATTTAAGGGACACCGCCCTGCATCTCACCCCATCTCTCTCCTCCTCCCAGCAGAGTCTTGAATGGGCTTCTGCTAGAGGTCCTTCCATCCATCTCAGCCACCTGAGATCTGTTTAACTGGATGGCTGGGACTGAGCCTGGGACCTTTCAGGTGTAGAGCACAGGTGATCCATTTGGCTAAGCAGTGGATCTGCCCATCTTTTATATTCACATACAAACAATGCAGATATGTGCATGAAACTAGTGAAGAATCCTGCCTTCTGTAAGCTAACTACGGTACACTTTGGGCTTTGCTTGATTCATCTGTGTGCTCATTTATGTGAAATCTCGTCCAGATATTTCTTATGAGCCCTGAAATGCTGCTTTAATTAATGTCTCTTTCCAGTAAACATTATGGATACTCCTGATTTAGCAGTCACCCCCCACCCCCATAGGCACTTATCCCCGGAGTATGTGTTTTGTTTGGCGCTGCTCATAAACAGCAGCACTGCTGTCAAGTTATCAAGATCAGAGGCAGCGTCAGGGAACTTACCAAAGGGAGGGAAATTAACAAAGCTGAAGTGAAATTAACATGCTCTTTGACAGGCTAACAAGCTCATTACGCTATCTCAGTAATAACTGACACAGAGTAGAGCACCATAGCTCCCGAAAGCAGCACAGTAACCTGTGGAGAGAGAGGAACACTCACAGATCACAGCAGGAAAGCTAGTTCCTGGCTGATCCACTAAGGCAGGGTCCCCAGACTACGGTCCGTGGGCCACATACGGCCCCCGAGGCTCTATTATGTGGCCCCCGGGGACCCCCGCCACCTGCTGCCACCGCCCGCTCTTACCGGCGCGGTGCGACACAGCTGCCGACTTTCGACCCGGAAAAGCGATGGAAATAGCTTGTGCGCACGCTCAGGCGTCATTTCCGGTGTACTTCCAGGCCGAAGGAGGCTTCTGCACATGCGCACAAGCTATTTTCGACGCTTTCCAGGTCGGGAGTGTGCCAGAAATAGCATTTGCACATGCACATGGGCGCCATAGCTGCCAAGTTATCCCTTTTTTACAGGGATTTTCCCTTATGCTGAATAGGCTTCCTCGCGAGAAAAGGGAAAACTTGGCAGCTATGATGGGCGCACACAGCTGCACGCTCCCGCCCCCCATGCGCTCCCCCACTCTCCGGCCCACCACGCAATCGGCACTGCGGGCATCCGGCCTGTTATGTATTGGTTTAATTTGTGTACATGAGTTTCTCTGCTAGTCCTGTAACTACCTTTCCCGCTCTTGGGCAATTCAAATGGGTGCGGCGACAGTTGCTATTGGTTAACTTGTTAGCACAATTTGGATCCTCACTCTGATAGGTTCCCGCCAAAATCTAAATGCATCCTTTCCCCAACCCCTGCTCCTGAGAGTATAAAAGGAGGTCAACCTTTCCCTCCAGTCAGTCAAGATTCCTACTGCAATAAAGAAGACTGTTCCAAGCAGTTCCTTGCTAGTATGCTGAAATCGCACTCACGACATAACACGGCCCAAAGCTGGGTAAGTTGGGGGACCCCTGCACTAAGGCCAGGCTCTTCCAACCTAATGCTTTGGGGCTTTGAGCCCATGGGAAGCTCTTGCAGTGATGTCCTCACTTTCTACAGATGTTCTCATTCTTAGGCACAAACTCTATGTAATGATGGACAACTCTTCTTGTCAGGTATCCCTTCTTCTGCCACGTGGTCCATCCCATTTCCACACTAGTGTGTGATCAATTGATTTTAAATCTGTTCAAATTTTTGCATTTAAGTGCATAGCTTTAAACACACTTCCTCTAAACATGTATTGTCTGAAATGTATCACATCACAAAGTATGCATTTTAAAATGTACCCTTCAATACTTTAAAAAAGAAAATTCTGCTCCTGTCCACATTTGCACCTGGCTCTTGTTCATATAGAAAGAGATATCAGTGCAGATTTATTTATTTTTAGGTGAAAGTGCACTGCTCTCAGGCCCTCAGTAGCCAGCCTCCCCAGCTGCAGTGTCACACACATCACATGGGGCTTTAAGAGATCAGGAAGATCAGCCAGGCAAGAAGACAGTCGGGTGCTAAAGAAAAGTTTGACGGGAAACACACACCTCCTATAGCCACATCACAACCATAAAATAAGCTCAACCCTATACCCACATAATTTTAAAAAGAAATTTAGGGATTGCTTTGCAAACATTGCAGAAGAGCAGAAGCTTCTTTTGCATGAGAATTATTTTTTGGGTAAATTGCAGGACAACTGTGAGCACCAGCTATAAGTGTATCTTCATATGGGATTTTATGAGCCTCCTGATAATGCCAACCTAGAGATCATGCTTTGCATATTGATGCACTTTACAGCCTTACTACAGTGATGCTGTCTGCTGATTTCAGGGTGTGGATTTGCTGATCGGTTGCCAAATTTATTTTCCAATCTGTTCAGGCTTTTGTAGTGTAAATCTGAGGTGTCAATTTAGCTTTGGTCGCCCTGATCTCGTGGAGTGAGGGCTGCATGATTGACTGCAGGTTTTGCTTTTCTGTTCAGCTCTGGAAAGGATTTAGCATTGTTTTTGAGAGAATTATGGCTATTTCTATTTCTAATCTGGGGATGAGCCTTCTGTGTGTGCCCTTAAAGACTAGCCTGGTGACCAGGCGGACTTGGCAGACGACCAGAAACGTTCAGAGTCAGATCATCCCTTTGCAAAGCCATAATCTTATTTTTGAAGAGTGTTTTTAGACATACATAGCTGCAGCTTTTGGATTTGCTAAGGGAATTCTTCAGCTCAGGCTCAAATCTATGTCTCTGTGTTGTTGTTTTATAAAAAAAATAATGCTGGCATATCATGCACAAAAGCCATGTCAAGAGGTAACGTTAGGCATAGCTGTAAGTTATGTGCATCCTTACAAGAGACTTAAGATATTATAGAATAAAAGATTATATAGCATATTGTATCAATAAAAGGGGACTAGGGGCATTAGCCTACTTGCAAAGATTCCCCAGTCAGTGTATATATTTAATTAAAAAGGATGTCTCAACGATTTGCTTGCCTGGACTTCCAGATTTTGCAGGAAGTAATACAGCACTGTCATTTTTAGGATGGATCAAGTCTTCCATTTTAGCTTGATAGCCTAAGTAACTGCAGGCTACACAAACCCAACCCACACCATGAAATGGACTGAAAATCACATTCTGGGCACAGCTACTAAGGAGTCATATTTTTGTACTGTTGTGGTTTAATACCAATGGGGGTAAATAAACTAATACAATATACACTTCTTCAATCTTTATTTCTTTTTTCATAAATGCATCAGAACATTTTGAAAATTTGAAAGTTGATTCTCACATTAGTTGGAGAGGGGAAGATCAGTTGGAGATCAATTCACAAAAGTTGGTTTCCTTCAGTATGTTTCATATCAGTGGGGTGTTTTTTCCCCAGATGGGAGATTTTCAGGAAAATTGTATGGAAGAAAAGCTTATACTCTTCTCTCCCAGCACCACTGACAGTTGTAATTTGTCAGAAATTAAAGAATTCAGAGATATGAACACGAATCTCCGCGGTCTAACATGATGTGACTGCAAGGTTCATTCACTTTGTGAGTCTCGCTGTGCTATATGGAATTCTGTGTGTCTTTTTTCCTGTGTCTTTTTTAAAAACAACAACAGGTGAGGCAGTTTGCCACAAATGGTTTTTCATGAAGGGAAAGGATTGGAGGAGAGCTCAAACTGGACACCTGCCCAGGCTGATTAACTACCACTACACCCATAGAAGTGTAGTTTGTATCTGGCCGAGAATAAAGGAAAAGATAACAAAACATGCAAAACTACACTCCTATCACTGTCAGTTCCATGTGCCCTATGTAATCGCTTGCTACGGAAAAAAATAATTGATCTCATATATTAAAACTTCTCAATCACACAAAAGGATTTGTAATATTGTCCAGGTAACTGGACAATAAGTGGAGGGGTTTTCCTTAAAATTATTATTAATGATATTTTTGTGGTTGGCATATGAAAACTGTAGACATTAGCAAATAGACTTTTTCAAACCTTTTTTTCACACCATGGCTCAGTTGCAATTAACCACTTCTATTTCCTCCATGTGTGTGTGCATCCAATTTGCAAATGCACACTTGTAATTGATGATACATAGCTTTCAGGGCATGCAGATGGCTTGCAAAGTAATACACCCATTAAACGCTTATTTGACACTGTTTCAGAAAGAAAGAAAAGAAAAGAAAAGAAAAGAAAAGAAAAGAAAAGAAAGAAAGAAAGAAAGAAAGAAAGAAAGAAAGAAAGAAAGAAAGAAAATTGTGACCTTTTTAGCTTTGCCATCAACAAAAATAGAGGAAAACAGATTACAGACTGATGAATTGTGGAGAAGCTTAAGAAGAAATTAAAAGCAATGCTGAAGAATTGCAACCAAAATAGAAAGGAAAGCTCCTTCCATAATTGTAAATGTTAATACTGTACCTGCTGTTTCCCACCCACCCCTTCTGTAATGTGAGACTAGTTCACTGAAGTGGTGTGAAGCCCCTCCCAGAAAATACAGTGCCTCCTCATCTGTCGGGGTGGGTGTCAGGACCAGATCACACAGTGAAGCTGACTCCCTTTGTTCAATGATACAAAACAGCTCAGGAGGCCAGTTCTAGTGACACAGCAAGTCATCCTGGTGGAACTGCCCCAATGAGGCAAGTTGCAAGGACTGAAAGCCCTCGCCTCGCCTCCTCACAGTTCCCTAAGTCTATCCCCCCCCCCCAGTTCCTTCCCAAACAATCTGAGGCTCCTTCATCTTGCCCCCCTTTGCTCTTCACACCTCTTGGGTTCTGGGAGACCAGGGGGGAGGGGAGTTGCCCATCACAGGAGGGGGAGACAGCCTGACTCATCTCTGTCTCTTGGCCCTCCTCCTCTCCAGCCTCCACTTCTGATTCTGGACTGCTCTCTGCCACAGCCTCTTCCTGCTCACTAAACCCTGTTACCTCCTTTCCCCAATCTTCTCCCTCTGACCATGCATCATTGTCCTACCACCAGTCCCATGGCTCCGAGTCTTCTTCTCTGGGGCTTCCCTGGCTGGTGCCTCCCACCACTCCTCAGCATCTAGTCAGTCCATGACAACACCTCTTCAAAACAAAACTTTTGTTACAGAAATGCTATAAAATATAATTGTGTATATAAATGAAGGTACTTCATCTGGAGCAAAGAAACTGTCATAAGCTGCACTGTTGTGAATACATTCTTTTCCCCACTGATGTTTTCCCCCTAAGGCCTTAGTGTTAAATGCAAATCAGATGCATTTACTACCAAGCTCGCTGTTTCTGTATCTCCCAAGCCCAAGCTGGGAGCAGCAATGAATGTTTAAAGCTGGAGGGAAATTGAAGGCAGGAGGAGTTTGTGTAAGGAAGTGCTTGCTTCAGTACTCAATTTATTGATAAACTGATAAAAATAATCAAGATGCACATTAAAAACAGCAACCTGTCTTCACCAGTGCTATGTTCTTTTAAAAAATACATGGGGAGCAGGAAAAAAACGGGTTGTAGCCAGAGTAGGCTAGATGAAATGAGTGTACCAACATTAGTCAAGTTTATTAATTTGAGTGTATGTACTCTGAGTAGGACTAGCATTGGCTACAGCCCCAGGAAAGATGTTTGGGTTTCTTGTGGGTGGTGAAGAGAAAGTCTTTCAAATTCAGTTCTTATCATAAGTCTCCTCTGAGCTCAGAGACAACCTTTTGCGTAAGATTAAGCTGTGTGGCAAATTATTTTTGAGACTGCAGTTATTTGGAGGTGAGGGAAATGCACAGCAAGGGTACTTTTCTTCCTTTTTTTATGACACTGTTGTGGTATTGGAAGTAGATCTCTGGGCTATGTTCTGATGAGCTCTTGGCAGGAGGAGGAACAAGTTGCCTATAATAATGTTACTGCACTCCTGTCTCTGAGGAGCGAGAAATTCTAGGGCTTCCAGGGCTTACTCAGGGTTCGGTTTTCTTGGAATAAAGGTCAGTGGAGACTGTGGTGTCCTTAGGATAGATGGTTTCACACATATGTAACCTGATAGAAGGACTTGCGGCATAAATATGCCAACAGAACTTGCCTCCGTGTTAGGTTCCCAGGGAGCTGGCCAAGCCATAGCTTTGGGTCCATCACAGGGCATGATGGCTCTCTGTCTCCAGCTTCCAACCGCAGCCCCAAATCACACACAAAACTCTTGCTTCCTGTACTTCTTGTCCTTCTACCTTACCAGATGATGTCACTTCCAACTAGGTGAAGAGGTGGAGAATTACCCAATTTGTCTCTAAGACAGCAGGGCCAGGACAATCTCTTTGGACATGTAAATGGCAGTACCTAACTGGTCAACTCAGGCCATTATCTTACAAATAAACTGGTCTGACTGATTTAACAACTTATACCAAGATTCTAGACCTCACTGAATACAGAATCACAGGCCTACTAAGGGATCCATTAGTAGGTGGTTGTCTTATGTTGCTGACAATGAAACCTGAGTGTGGAAGGAAGAGAGTCCTATTGTTCAATAGGAAGGGGAAATCACTCGGCATATGTGCAGAGGCACTCTATTACTGACTGTTAATTATGTTTAAGAATTCTGTGCCATGGAATCACTTTCAGATCCTGGCCTAGACTTGGCCTCAGCTCAGTAGTTCTCTATTGCAGAATGGATTCAAAGCCCTCAGAACAGGATAGTGTGTGATATGCAATAGACTGACTCTGGTTTGTGTCTTGCCTTGCCTCACTGCTTTTGTTACCTAGGGTCAGTTGCTTGCATGCACTTTCTACCTGTGATGCATATGTGTGCAGATTGTGTGAGATGCACAAGTGCTCTCAGTCTCTGGCTTTTGCCCCACTTGCTCATATAGTACATAGGGCTGTCCCTGTTTTCACCTGTGAGGTGTTATCATACCTTCCTGAGTCCAACTTCTAGTGTCTCTGTTTCTTTCTCCTTGAAAATTAAGTGATTTCTGTTATTTAACACAAGAAACTAGTTCCTATTCATGTATTTGACAGAGTATCTAGAAGAAAAAGCCGGAGGGGATTGGAGAGTTTCTACTGATTGTATGAAATTCAATTTTAGAACAAGCATTTCTTGACAATGTACTGCATACATTAAAAAAAATGTGGGGTGTTTTGACACATTTAAATCAGTGCAAATATATTATTGTCATCAGATGATGTGGCATGCTCTCATGCAATTTGTAATTAAATGTACAATGCAATGTATGTATGGAATAAAACACAAAATGATTAATTGACAAGCTCTAATTTATCATTGAACCACTACAGATACTTTTGTGTGTGTTTTAATGAATTCACTGCATTCCACATAGTTAAAGTCAGTGTTTCTATGGGTCAGCCCCATCATCTCCGAGCACTGGTCCTGCTAGCTAGGGATGATGGGAGTTGTAGTCCAACAATATTTGGGGATTAAAGGTTGAGAAAGGCTGTTCCAGCATAGTAATAACTCACTATTCTATGGCTACCAGCTTTTTACATATATGTTATGCATAGCTGCTCTTTTGGGATGTATAACCCTAAACGGCCTCAGCCCAGTATAACCTGAAGGAGCGTCTCCACCCCCATCGTTCTGCCCGGACACTGAGGTCCAGCTCCGAGGGCCTTCTGGCGGTTCCCTTTCTGCGAGAAGCCAAGTTACAGGGAACCAGCCAGAGGGCCTTCTCGGTAGTGGCGCCCGCCCTGTGGAACGCCCTCCCATCAGATGTCAAAGAGATAAATACCTTCCTGACATTTAGAAGACATCTGAAGGCAGCCCTGTTCAGGGAAGTTTTTAATGTGTGACATGTTAATGTATTTTAATTTTTGGTTGGAAGCCGCCCAGAGTGGCTGGGGAAACCGAGTCAGATGGGTGGGGTATAAATAATAAATTATTATTATTATTATTATTATGGATCAACAGAGCCACAGCCACCTCCTCCTTATGGGAAGAGTTATGGTCCATTTGTACAGGTCAGGGAAAGCCAGTGGGAAAGGACACCTGAAGCACTGGATGGATGCTGCTTCCATGTATGGAATTTCATAACCCCCAGGTTTGTGTTTGCCACCACCAGCACAACACAACAACTCAGTGCTTGAACACTCTCTTCCCCCCCCCTCACTCTAAGGAAAAGAAGCTCTTTCCCTATAGCCAAGCAATCGGGTGACCCAGGAGAATACCTGTGTCACTGCCACTTTGCTGCACAGGTTACAAAATGTTATACAGTATATATGTTCAGAATTAGCACACACTTAAAACTCCTCTACTGAAATTAACATGTTTCAAAAGTGCTTACATTTGATTTGCTGGTTTATTTGTGCTGTAACTAGCTGAAAAAATTGCCTGATTTTTCTTTCCTGTTCTGTTTATTTGTGCTATTTGCATCTATTTGCACCTGTGATCTGAAGATGCAGACAAGGTACTTGCAGTAATATGGCCAGCCCTGTGCCCTCCGGACCTTCAGCTGCCTTGGCAGGGATGGAAGAGAGTATTGACCTGATGGGTTCAGTTTACATGGGGGAAGAGGGATCTGCTTCACTTAAGGAGGCAATATTGTGACTACTCCTGAAAAGATTCTATCCTGGATCCAATGGTTTTAAACAACTAACATCTGGTCACTAATTTTGCCTTATTGAGCACAGAGGGTTGTGGAGGTACAGCAGCAAGCATTTTTGGAAGTTACTGATTTAACTCACTTCAGTCTGGGTCCCAACTTGGCCTTGGTCACAATGATGGATGGATCATGGACTTGGGTAAATTAAACCGACTAATTAAAAACACATTCAGCATGCCAGTCCCTGGGTTCCAGGCCCCGGGGAGCAAAGGGTGGGAAGTGAATCTGGTCCCCAGGCGCTCCTGGTGGGCTACCTAGAAGCATCTAATAGGCCTGATCCTGAAAAGTTCTTACAGCTTCTAAGAGCACAGGAATTGGGAAAGAAAGAGATCCACGAAAGGTTTTGTGCATTTAAGATAATAAGATGGAAATCAATAAAGGGAACAGAATGCCTTTTTATCCTCTCATCAGTTCATTAGAATGTTAAACAGCACCCTGTGTTTTTACCAAGTACCGTAGTCTAAAAGAAACCGAGTGGAGCAATATTGTGCCACCAGCCATGCGCGCGTAGGCCAGCAACAAACAAGTCAGGCATCAAGAGCTGGATTGAGATGGAGAGGCCAACTGCATCCCATATAATTATGTATTTCATACCAAGAACAGATTGGGGATTCTACCGTAGAGTTCAGTAAACAGTAAGGAATATTAATTCCTTCCTTCAGAATGTATTCAGGAATAAGTTCAATGTTCCAAGCTGCAGAGCTTGATGTGGCAGAAGTGATAGAACTAGTATTAAAAATAATGGAAATAAAATTTGTATATCAGAAATGGAAATGAATCTAAATACTGTAATGCTTAGCAGTGCCAAAACTAGCATTTCAATCTGTTTGTTTCTTTCCTCTGACTGACAGCTTTCTGGCAGCTGCTCATATGCCTAAATCAGAATGCCAAATATCATTAAGTTTCATGAGCAATTCTACATTATCTGGGAGTATTTATATTAATCTGCATATGCTTATACTAATCAAGCATTTCGCTCCTGTTTACTTATTTTTCAGGCTGATCAAATGTAGGCAAAAGAAGGCAACCAAACCACCAGAACTCTGCCTTTTCTGTGTCTTGAAACCAGAAGGCAAAACTTTTAAGGTTTTCTTTTTCATAGCTGAGCATATAGTTCTCTTTCAATATTTATAAGTGAGTGAAGGATTTCAAGATACTGTACTGCAATGATGAGATGTCAAGAGTGCTCAGGGAGAAAGAGTTTGAGAGCACAAGGCCCCAGGCCAGAAATCTAGCAGTCATTTTTAAGCATGCCTATGACTTGTTGGGAAGGGTTGACACATTCACTTAGGGTGCGGGGGGAGGGACCTCAGGACAAAGGTCTTTCATACATGTACATAACAAACACATATATAATAATTTTGCATATAGAATTTGCATATGAGCTGCATTCCAGGTGCAACAGTGCTCAGGGTGGCTATGCCCAATTGTGCGTGTTCTGGAAAGCTGTGGGAAGGTGGAGTTGCATTTTCCTCTTACGGTGTTGCAGGATCTTGTGGGATGGTGACTGGCCCATGGGATTTCACAAGAGGGAGGAGGGGTTGAGGCATTTAAAGGGCCTCACCCATGAATCTGACCCAATCTAGTGCAATTATTTGCCTGCCCTCCACCTTTCCCCTGGCCATTCTGAACAACAGGATGCCACCACCCTGTCCCAGAGTCACTGCTTGGCTGGATTTTGATTGGTCTTGTCTATTATGCTTAGAATAAATCCACTGAAATAATTGGCACATATCTGAATCCAGTGCTTTTTAAATAATAATAATAATAATAATAATAATAATAATAATAATAATAATAATAATAATTAGGGGTAATATCATTTTCCTACTCATGTTGAAATACTGCCCCTCAGTGAGGCCAAACTTAGATTCACAAAATGTTTAGGGGTATGCGTACCCCTGCATCCCCCCAGGAAAAAAAAACCTGTCTGGATCCAACACAATCTAGCTTTGGAAGAACAATATTAGGCATGCCCAGTCAAGGATTTTTGTTGTTGTTAATGTTTAAGTCCCCTCGGCTCCAAAATTGCTTTGTCATCTTGCCTGTGGAATATGGGTCAAGAAACACAAGCCCAAAGTTTCATTGGGCACACAAAACTAGACACACATGTCTTGACATCTTGGTTTATGCAAATGCCTTATTTTCTGCCTGAGTCACTCCAATCAATTGCAAATTGCAGCACATCAAGAAAAACTAGATGTAATCCAGCAAATGATGCTACTAGATTAGCTGGGCTTACTAGGACGGATCTTATACCTGCTGGATTGCATCAACTGCCTGTAATTCAGCCTAAAATTTCATGTATTTAATGGTCCATACCTTACTCAAAGTAACCCCCTACTTGCTGCCTAAGCCTATATTGCAAAGATAATTGAACCTATAGTTGCAATCCAAAAAATCTGTAGCTGCATGCATGATTGTAGCAATTGCTCAATTTACCTTTGCAGTACAGCCTTGGGCAGCAAGTAGTTATAACAGCAGCTCTCTTTGAATATGGTCCAGAGGTGCTGGAGATACAATAGGGAACTTGTCAGCTTCAATCATATCTACCAGAGCTGTCTCATGGTAGCCAATTTCTTGGAGAAAGTTGGAGAATAAATTCGAGCCAAACACTGTACAGCATATTGAAGCCTGACATGTTGGATATTGGAGTCCTTGCTATCTATATGGAAAGTGAAGTATGGCCAACTGGATTGGAATCACAGAGTGGGAGTTGTCACTAAATGCTTGAGGCTGCAAAATTGGAAATTGAATTCAGCTCCAAAAATTGAGGTCTTGGCCGAGAAACAGTCTGAACCTTCTGCCAGTGGAATAAAATAGCATAACACAATGAAGGCCTATTTGTGAAAGTTTGGGAAGGTTGTGTTGCATTTCATAAGTGATTTGCAAAGAAAGGGAATGTCATATTCATCACCATCACCATTATTATTATTATTATTATTATTATTATTATTATTATTATTAAGATTTCTTTTAAACGCTACTTTTGTTTCCTTTCATGAAATATTTGGGTAATGAATAAGAATGAATATACTGTTTTTGAGTATTCAAAGTAATTCAAACAGCATTATCTTGGTAATCCATACAACAGCTCTGCCTGAACTATTGTCCCCATGGTCCAGATCAAGCAGTGCCGCAGCTAAAGGCCCCAATGAATTTTTTAAAATAAATATTTTTATTAGATTTTCCAATTTCAATATCTAATCCATTTTCAAATTATACAAATTATGCAAATATCAATTAAACAATTAATCCAAATCTTCTGACAAATTATACAAATTTAAATTTGACTTCCCATGCTTCAGACTCAGAAAGCCTAGTACTCTTATAGTCACTGCATTTCTAATCAATATAGTCCCAATTTTATCCAATAATCTATTAAAATCCTTCTATCTTCTTTCAAGCCACAGAGTTATTCGAGCAAGCAAGTTTGACCAAACCGTATATGTTTCTGTGTGAATTTATGCCTATGATTCCCCTGTAAATTAGCACTGTCTCTTCGCACACGGGTATCTTGCCAAGTCCGTCCAGAAATCCAAAAATCCTTCTCACAGTCAACAGCCACCATCTTCAAGCAGTCCCAATAAATCAAATCTTTAAGCCTCTGTGATGATTTCTCCAAATCGCTACTCAATATAGCCTTTTCAGGGGAGATTTGCCAGGTCAGAACTATAAACACACATCTAATGTCTTATTTATGGCTCTCTCCCCCTTTGACTAGTATCGTAGCTGGCTTTATCACCAATATGGCGGAATTTAAATTGTAACTGCATCATATCTCAGAAGTTTCTTGACAGCAGGGCCGGCTCTAGGTAGACCCCCTGGTGGTGCGGTGCCCCAAGGCGCCGGGCCAGTAGGCAGGGCGCTGCGCGGCAAAGCCGCGCGGAAACCATCCTACACCCTGCAAGGGCGCCGGAGCAATCTCTGCCCCTCAGCGCCAGGGCGGCTGATCTGCTCGAGACTGCCCTGCTTGACAGGTTTCCAGCCGCTAATGAGATTGCTTCTCTTTGATGTCCATGTTTTAGGGAATCTTTAACCACATTCCAAGCAAATCCAAGAATACATACTTTGATTATTTATATTTTCAATTCACACAGTTTATATATTTAAGAAACCATATTAATTCAATAAATTTCCCACTTTCCAATCTCGCTTGCTTTGTAAATGTTGTTTACAGCTCTTCAGGAGGGAGTTTTGTTAAGTAAATTGTAAAGCACAGTAAAGCAGAGTTATAAAGTTCTCGCTCCCCCCTTCCGCTCCGTCACATACCATTTCTTGCTCTTGTGTACATTCCTCTGTTATCTTTTGTTTTCTCAGTGGCTGAGCTTAGCAGAATAAATCTTCTTTCCTTGTCTGAAGCATGTCCATGACTTATATACAATCTTTCTCTTAAATCATGGAGCCTGTTTTCGCTCGTAGAATCAGCGTCTAGGAGATCCAGACTCCCACGGGGGCTTTCTATCCAGTGCCCCCAGCCCCTCCTTCCTTCCGAAGTCGAAGCTGGTGGTGGGCATCTGTGGATGAGACTGTGTCTTCCCGTATCCCCCGGGAAGACTTCGGGAGGCTGCATACTCCCATTTACAGTCTCGTAAATTTCTCCGTGGGAACTGGAGAGATGATATTTTCAGCCATCTTCTACGGCGATCCAAGCGGAAGTGAAGGCCCCAATGAATTTATGGTGGAGTCAAGATTTGAAGATATCTAATAGAAGAATGGGGACGTGGGTGGCTCTGTGGTCTAAACCACAGAGCCTAGGGCTTGCCGATCGAAAGGTCACCAGTTTGAATCCCCGCGATGGGGTGAGCTCCCGTTGCTCGGTCCCAGCTCCTGCCAACCTAGCAGTTCGAAAGCACCTCAAAGTGCAAGTAGATAAATAGGTACTGCTCTGGCGGGAAGGTAAATGGCGTTTCCATGCGCTGCTCTGGTTCACCAGAAGAGGCTTAGTCATGCTGGCCATATGACCCGGAAGCTGTCTGCAGACAAACGCCAGCTCCCTCAGCCTATAGAGCGAGAGCACCGCAACCCCAGAGTCGTCCACGACTGGACCTTTATCTTTAATAGAAGAAAAACACCCTAACCCACATATTCTTATATAAATTGATATAATTATCCTAATACATATGTATGCAAAGAGAGTGCAGAGAGTGTGGGAAGCTAATGCATGGAGAAGACAGGATATAATTATTTGTTCTTAGTAAATCTCTATAGCTTTAGAGAGTTACCTAAATCCTAAATTATTTCTAATATTTCATAGTACTGGTCAAACAATTCTCCCTTCCTTCAAAATACTGTGTTATACATGTCAGCAGACCACAATGCAGCAGGAGGTGAGGATTAGGCTGTATTTTACAAAGCATAACTCCTTTGACTACTGTAAGGCTTGCAATTCAAACACATCTCATGCCTGCCATGGCGTCCCTGTCAGCTCCAAGGAGAAATGCTTTACTCAGCTGACAGAAGAATAGTCTGTCTGTCCAAATCCAGGCACAAGATTTGCCAGACATGATAATGATTGATTTGTAATATCTGACACGATATCCTGTTGCCTCTTCTTCTGACACTTTGCCAGCCAGCTACAGTGTGCATGCTGTACAGAAAGCATGTGCATATTATACTTGTGTGGACAGACTGTTGGCTTCAGAGGCTGTCCACTAAGAAGGATACCGGTAGTAGTATTAATTTCATTTAAAAAATAAATAAAACACATTTGTCCAGTAGTTTGTTCGACTAAGTTTGTTCTTGTGCATGCACACGAAAGCTTGGACCCAGAATGAACTTAGTTGGTCTCTAAGGTACTACTGGACAATTTATTATTATTATTATTATTAAATATATTTGACTGTGTCAGACCAACAGGGTTACCTATCTGAATATTAATTTCAGCTATGATTATTTTTCTTCAGTACCTTGGCTTGAATGCCCACTCCTAGCCATCTTCCAGCTAAGGATTCCGGGGCAACACTTGTCAGCTCTTTAAGATGAAATCAAATGATCCAGACCTCTCAGATTAATGTGCAGATGGGAAATTAGCTCTCTGCTGGAGTTTGCACCTCTCAGGATGTTGTGACACAGTTTTGTCCAATTTTCTATTGGAATAATAATAATAATAATAATAATAATAATAATAATAATAATAATAATAATTTATTATTTATACCCCGCCCATCTGGCTGGGTTCCCCCAGCCACTCTTCGCAGCTTCTAACAAAACATTAAAACACAGAAATCCATCAAACATTAAAAGCTTCCCTAAACAGAGCTGCCTTGAGATGCCTTCTAAAGGTCTGGTAATTGTTGTTCTCTTTGACATCTGATGGGAAAGCGTTCCACAGGGTGGGTGCCACTACTGAGAAGACCCTCTGCCTGGTTCCCTGTAACTTGGCTTCTCATAGCGAGGGAACCGCCAGAAGGTCCTCGGCGCTGGACCTCAGTGTCCGGGTAGAACAATCGGGGTGGAGACACTCCTTCAGGTATACTGGACCGAGGCCATTTAGGGCTTTAAAGGTCAGCACCAACACTTTGAATTGTGCTCGGAAACGTACTGGGAGCCAATGTAGGTCTTTCAAGACCGGTGTTATGTGGTCTCGGCGTCCACTCCCAGTCACCAGTCTAGCTGCCGCATTCTGGATTCGTTGTAGTTTCCGGGTCACCTTCAAAGGTAGCCGAGATTATGGGAGAGGGTTCTCTCCTGCAAATTATCTGACAAAATTACAAATACCCAAGTACAGACATTCCTTCACCAGGGCCAGATTTAATGTGCTCCCCTCTGCCCTGTTGCAAGGCAGGTATGAGGGTAAACCGTATGAGACACGTGTTTGCCCATGTGGCTCATTGGAAGTAGAAACAAATTTACATGTATTGTTATACTATAGTTTCTACGAGGGTTTATGTTTGACCTTTATTACCCCAGCTGTACAAAAGCTTAAGAATGAACCAGAATTCCAACGTCTGAGAGCCTTGGTAGAAGATAAGGACCCCGAAATTACGACCAATGTTGCTAAATTTTGTGTATCTGCTATTAGACATAGGAAACAAGAGCTTCTCAATGGCAATTCGCAGGGGAATGCTAACACTTAATTTCATTTATGTTTTTTAAATTTAAAATGTTGTTGTTGTTTTATTTGCATTGAAATTGTCCCCTGTATGTTATGCTCTGCTGACTCGTTGTATGAGTCAAATTGGTCTGTGACCGTTTAATAAATTTGATTTGATTTGATTTGGTATACTGGACTGAGGCCGTTTAGGGCTTTAAAGATCAGCACCAACACTTTGAATTGTGCTCGGAAACGTACTGGGAGCCAATATAGATCTTTCAAGACCGGTGTTATATGGTCTTTGTGGCTGCTCCCAGTCACCAGCCTAGCTGCCGCATTCTGGATTAATTGTAGTTTCTGGGTCACCTTCAAAGGTAGCCCCACATAGGGCGCACTGCAGTAGTCCAAGCAGGAGATAACTAGAGCATGCACCACTCTGGCGAGACAGTCTGTGGGTATGTAGGGTCTCAGCCTGTGTACCAGATGAAGCTGGTAAAGAGCTGCCATGGACACAGTATTGACCTGCGCCTCCATGGACAGCTGTGAGTACAAAATGACTCCCAGGCTGCACACCTGGTCCTTCAGGGGCACAGTTACCCCATTCAGGACCAGGGAGTCCTCCACACCTGCCCGCCTCCTGTCCCCCCAAAACAGGACTTCTGTCTTGTCAGGATTCAACCTCAATCTGTTAGCCGCCATCCATCCTCCAACCGCCTCCAGGCACTCACACAGGACCTTCACTGGTTCTGATTTAAAAGAGAGGTAGAGCTGGGTATCATCCGCATACTGATGAACACCCAGCCCAAACCCCCTGATGATCTCTCCCAGTGGCTACATGTAGATGTTGAAAAGGATGGGGGAGAGGACAGAACCGTGAGGCACCCCACAAGTGAGAGCCCAGGGGTCTAAACACTCATCCCTCACCACCACTTTCTGAACACGGCCCAGGAGGAAGGAGCGGAACCACTGTATAACAGTGCCCCCAGCTCCCAACCCCTCTAGACGGTCCAGAAGGATGTTATGGTTGATGGTGTCAAAAGCCGCTGAGAGATCCAGCAGAACTAGGAAACAGCTCTCACCTTTGTCCCTAGCCCCCCGGAGATCATCGACCAGTGTGATCAAGGCAGTTTCAGTCTCATGATGAGGCCTGAATCCCGATTGGAAGGGATCCAAATGGTCTGCTTCTTCCAGGCGTGCCTGGAGTTGTTCAACAACCACTCACTCAATCACCTTGCCCAAGAATGGAAGATTTGAGACTGGGCAATAGTTGGCCATATTGGCCACATCTAAAGATGGTTTTTTAAGAAGCGGTTTAATAACTGTCTCTTTCAGCGGGTCTGGGAAGGCTCCCTTGCAGAGAGAAGCATTCACCAACCCACAAAGCCCATTGCCCAGCCCTTCCCGGCTAGCTTCAAGGAGACAGGTGGTTGGTTTCACTCGTCCAAGTAGCCTGTCCACATCCTCGGAGGTAACAGATTGGAATTGATCCCACACAACTTGACTAGACAGGACTCTAGCACACACACACCCCGGCCCTGCTCCCATACATTTAAGTGTGTGGATACTTATTCTAGGACAAAATGCATACTTAACCTGTATCCAGAATTCTGGGGTAAGTCACTTTTACCCCAGCACATTTTTCATTTTTCATTCTGCAGGGTTCTTTTAGGACATTGTCACAAACTGCCACCTGTACAATCCTTATTGCTTACTGATTTTTTTCCTGGAATCAAGAACAAGAAGAAACCACTTTTGGGCATTAAAAGGAATTTTGCCATTGGGCTGTACATCAACCAGTATAAGTAGATTGGGGCAGTAAAACACCCCATTGTTTTTTCATAGACAAATGATCAAGGAAAGACCAATGTTATTACTTTTCCAACTTTGGGTGAGGGCTAAATATTTAGAGAGGATTTTTTTAAAAAATAATTGTGGATGAATGCAGAAATTGGAACAGCATTATGTGTAAAAAACATGCAGAGGAAATATGGACTAGAAGACAGATTTGCTCATCCCTACCTTCACCTTTGCAAGTTTGCTGACTTATGGTTAGATGGCATGAAATGATCTATAAATTCTCCAAGACATTTCAGAGGCTTATCAGAACTCCCTCAGCAATCTTGAAGTTTCTTAAATTAATTCTTTGAAATATTGCAAACCAAATAAAATTCAAATATAGTCAGATATTGAATACTCTTACCTGCCATCAAATATTAAATATTGGAACTTAAAAGTAGAATTTTGCTAAGAATTTTTAGGATTCAATTGTTTCAGCTCTATTGTTAGCTAATTTATCATGCTAACACTAATAGATAATTTTTAGCAAGTGTGCTTATTAATGTTCTAGCAATTTGTGTGTTCTAAACTATGAAATCCTACCCTTCAGAGAGATTGTTATTGAAACCAGCTGCAATTACTGTTAAACATTCAGTAGATGTGTAACTTAGTTGTAATATCCCAGTTGTACTGCACATTTTAATTGGGATATTGGCGCAGAAACAGATTTTCAAGTCTCCAGTGGAAAACACAGGGTGGTTTTACAGTCCGTATTGAATTTTAACCTAGCTAAATTCATTGCATAAATATATGGAGGGTGAAGATGTTGGCACAATTTCCATAGTCTAAGAGGTGTATGCAGTTTTATCATATACTCATGTTTGATTAAGATATTGGTAGCAAGGGTTGGTCAAACTTTAACAAACCTTCAGTATCATAGATGAAGTACAACTTCAAAACAGAACTGAATTTGGTTTAAAGAGTTGGGAGCCTTAGTGATGTGCTACTCTTGTGTATAGAGGAAGGAGTGGCACCAATATTTTAGCCTGGCTCTCAGGGTTACAACATTTTCTTTCAGCAGCTATATGCTCTTCCCAGTTGGGTGAGAAGAGAGCTCAACCATGGAGCATCATGAGGAGGAGAGTCATGCAATGCTTCATGTGTCCTGATCACAAGGAGCTGCTCTTACAATGGGTTCTGCTCACACAACTGTGCACAATGTGTGGTTGTGGGGAAGGTGCAGAGGCCACATCCCAGGCCGGGCTAAAAGCACACGCCTGCTCCTTGCTCTGCAGGTGTGCCCTATAATGGGGCTCTCAAACTTTATACCCCCAGGGTCCACTTGAAAATTACAGAAACCAATCAGTAGCAAAGTGGAGCTGCAGGTGCAGAGCCATTCACAAAAATTGTTTTGTTTGTCATTTATTTTATAAAATTTATATACTACTATGTTCAATGTTTTTCCAACTAACGTGCTGAGACATAGATTTACTAAGGGCCAAGTCTCTTCAATGTGTGCTTGCGAAATGCAATCAACTGAATCTTTACACCATGTTATGTTTATCTGCCCTATGTACAGTTCGGCTCGTGCTAGTATATTAAACTCCATAATCCAGCCTATGGCTGACAATCCAGTTGACCTTCAGCTAGCCTGGGTTCTTCAAGATGTGGACCCTTATATCACTCTACAGGTTGCTAAATTCCTAACAGCCGTCCTCTCGTACAAGAGACGGAATGGAATGTTAGCTGATTATTGATAGTTATAAGAATTTTTTTAAAATGACATCAGATATTGATTTTAGTTAGGCGCCTAAATTTTTAATCTTAAACCCTCAAGATATGTTTTTTGAATTGTTAATATTTGTCCTTGTGAGCTGTGAATTGTGTTATATTATCTGTGGTTTGTACGAGTCTGCGGTTTTTATTTGATTTGTTTTGTTGTGTGTTGTGTTTTATGATGGGCGTACAGCCGAATAAACATCTTTGCTTGCTTGCTATACTACTTTATTTTAAAAGGGGGGGGGGGGAATGAAACCTCAAAGCAGTTTACCAAAAATATAACCCAATAAAATGATCACCATGGGAGGCAAAGTTTGGCATAATCAGCCAGCAATTAATGAATCATGTTCTGCTGGTATCTAATCCACCTTTGCAAATGGCTAAATTCTTGGTCACAGAATTTCCTTTGGTGTAGTTCTGTAGCTCAGCTGCCCATAAGCTAAGTATAGACATTTGCCCTGCAGGTGTTGTGATTCAGCTCCACCACCACCACCACCCCATTTTAGGCAGAATTTGTTGATCCAAAAAGCATTTTTGCCCCCCTCCTATCATTTATTCTGCTCTTCTCTCTTCATTCCCAATTTGCACTTTAGCCCCTCCCCCAAACTGTCAGTTCCTTTCATCCCTTTTGCCTTGTCCTTTAACATTCACTTATCCCTCGTATAACACATTTCATCTCTTTCTTTCTATTCCTAGTTTATTTTTATATTTATGCATGATAAACACACATTTCTCTCACTTTCTAATTTCTTTCTATGTCTGCTCTTCTCCTATCATTATTTATTGCATACGTCACCTTATGTTTCCTTGGCACCTCAAAAAGGAACCAAAAAGGTGTGGACACACGCACATGGATTTGACTAGTTAAATAATAAACATTGCACAACCTTAGAAAGGAACGATTGAGCTACAGTCATGAGAGCTGTACCAAAAAAAGATAAGGTCCCTGGACTGCTGAGTAATTATTGGTTTCTAGAGACAGAAGAGAGAACAGTCATTAGCCTTCTGTGTCAAAGTAGATTCATGTGGACCCCAAAATGATAGTTTATTAAAAGATGTTGAGTTTATAGTTCAGGACTAGAAATGGCTTATTGATTTTATTGGCATCATGTGCACAGTATGCCAGCATCTCTAAGGGTGGAACAACACATTAGGCTCACCGTGAGGCCAACCTGGGAGGGGGGGAGGTTTTAGGGACAAAGGAGCACTGTCTTCTTCCGGTCTTCTTCCTTGCCTCTAAGCATAGAGATGAATAATTATACATACAAATTCCTATGGTTTGAATTTCTTTAACTATCTAGCTAGCTGTTAACTGTAATCTTATATCCAAGAAAGTTGGCAGCGGCAGCAGTAAAGGAGATATTATTCAAGGGAGACGCAGTGATTACAGATTACTTGCTATTTAGCACACAAAGTGCTTTTCTTCAGGGGGTACCAGCACCTCTCCTATTTTGTTTTTTTTCTTTTTGTTAAAAAGCTTGAGTCCTACTGTAACAACTTCATGATGAGTTCCGGCTTCTATTTTTCTAGAAAAAAAAGCACTGAGCACACACTTCCCTGATTCCCCCCCCCCCTTCCCAATAAATGTTCTCAGACTTACAAATCCACATCTTTATCTATAACATAAGGTTGTTTTGGGAAACGCCATTTGCAGGGTTCACTGAAAGGGTTTACACAACAGCAACAGCAAGTCAGACAGACTTTGCATATATCTTCTAAAAGTCGTAAAAACTGTTTCCACATACATTCCACATATATTATTTGCCCTGAAAACAAGTGCCTCAGGATGCAGCAAAAGTGTGTAAAAATGCTTCAATGTGAGTGTCTGGCTTCTCTCTTGTGATGCTGTCTACAGTGTGTGATATATTAACTATTTTCACTATATATTTTTCTATAAAGCAATTCAGATGTTGCTAAAGCAACATGGTTGTGGGGGCAGGGAGATTCATTGTGGTTCTTGTTCTTCTTTTGATCATGAATTTTGTGTTTTTATATTGTATTTTACATTGTGAACTGTCCTGAGATCTACAGACTAAGGGTGGTATACAAATTTAATACATAATAATAAATAAATGCATACATATATAAATGAACTTATAGTTATCATTCTGTGACTACTGAGAATCAATATTTTATTTAAGTGACAGGTATTTCTAGTGAAAGTTTATAATTGAAACCAAATTGCTAATCTCACCTAGTGAAACCTTCAAAGGCACTATCTTTTTGCACCAGGGACAAAAAGGATCCTGTGCATGAAGGATCCCTGTAAGGACTCGTCCACACTTTTGCTTGACCTGTATTTTGATCATAGTGCACTGATTAATTCCTTCAGCTTTCAAAGCTTTTTTCATTGTGCCTTGCAAATACCTGATCTTCCCCACTGGATCGGATCTTATCAGATGCAAATCCAAAGGGAGATTTTGCTTAACCAAGCATTAGTTCAATGGGTGAGATCATATTTTTGCAAGGCATAGCCATGGAACAACAAGAAAATCTTTCAGACCCGGGGGAATTTGTTAGTACACAATATAGTCAAAATACAGGTCAAGCATTAGTGTGGGTGTGCTTTAAGGCTCAAGAAAGATGTGTTTTCCCTCCTACTCAACCAAAATGTGTGAACCCTGATGCAGGCACCAGGCAAAATAGTAAGACAAGCTGGGGGAGTATACTTTGGCCAAGTCTACCCAGCAAGTTTGACAAGAAAGCAGGCATTTAAACGCAGCTCTCTTCTAGTTTCAGTCTAACATTATATCTACTACTCTACACTGGCTCTCAGGAAATTACAGCAACAGATTATGCTCCTCGTTATCATTGTTCACTTTTTGTATGGAAATTTTAAATACATTCTCCAGCCAACAGTCATTCTAGTTTGCTAAACTTGTTTCCATTCTTCCAAACAAATCACACGGGTATATGAATTCCAACAGAAAGGAGCAGAAAACATTATGGGAGCATAAAATCCACCTGACTGACTTCCGGTCTACCGCCAGCACTGATCGGTGAGGAATCATCGAGCTCTGAGGTTCCTGGCTCTGTGAGGGAGGGGGGAGTCGCAAGAGCAACGCGGCCCCCCAGAAGAACCCCAGATTGAGCTTTCTGGTGGCATGAGAGCTCAGCTGCGCCCCAAAGTGACACCTCTGCCCCCCGGTAAGCTCTTTTTAAGAGCTCAGAGAGCGAGCAGAGCGAAAGTTGCAGGCGCCATTTTCGACTATATCACTGCCCTCACAGAGCGAAGCTCCATGCCGGCAGTGGAGGAGCAGTGGATTTTTCAAAAAAAGGGGGGATTTGAAGACATTGGACACCGTAACAGAAAGAAATTTAAGGGGGGGGGGAATTTTAATTGAAAAGAATTAGCCACGGGAGGATATTTAAACAGGACGTTGATCTCCCCCATTGAGAGAACTGTGATGCAGTTAATTTGCCTTTAGCTGGAAAGACTGATAGGAACTTATCAATTACCAAGGATTGGCCTCAATACCTTCCCCCTGAAGCAGGGTAAAGGGGAGAAGGGCTGAATCCACTAAAATCCCTGTAAAAAATTTAATTTGGACTGGGGAAAGTCCCCCTGGAACTTGGAGTTGGGTCCCTGGAGGGATCAGCAAGCCGCCATTATGATATCACAATAGAAAGGAGTTTGTTTACCTCTTTGAAGTTGAGAACTGTATTTTGAAGAGAGTGCAAAATATAAAGCTGGGTATAAGAAGTTTGATAAATGTTCTTTTCATAAATGGTCACAAGATTTTTAAGATATGAAGAAGAATTAAAAACGAGAGTATAACCAGTTCGGATATAAAATTGGTCCCTGATGTTTTTGGAAATAAGATCTGTGCCACTTCCTGCTCTGTTCTGTTCTCATGAAATTCAGAAGGAACCTTTGGAATTGCTTTTGGACTTGAGAAATAATTGCAGCAAAATAATATATTGTTGCGTGAAATGCATGAAAGGAATGAGAATTGTGCGGACAGAGAATGAAGAGAAGTAAGAAGAGCAATCATCAGTCTTGGACAATGTAATTGACTTTAAAGAAGATGAGGAAGATGCATGGAATATTGCTCCCCCAGTGGGGGGGGGGGACCAGAACATATGTCTGATCCAAGGAGTCTCCAAAGAAGAACCAGCATGGAATATTGTCCTCCCAGTGAGAGAGGGAGGGCAGGATCCATACTGGGGCCAGAACTTAAAGGGAAAAAAATGTGATAGGGCTGGAAAGTGGAAATATAATTGGATGGTTTTGTACTACAGTATTTAGAGAATTGGGGAGGCAGCAGGGGATGATCAAGGAAGAATGGGGGGTAGGCTGGGACAGGGTCGGAGTGGGGTGAGGGGTAATAATGGATGTAAATTTTTGATTGATTTAGATGGTCCGAAACTGGAATGACTTACGGAACTCGCTGAAGTATCTGGGAGACCCTGAGTCCAGGGGAAGGGGGGCTGAATTAGTTTTAAGTGTTTAAATGTTAGCATGATAGAAGAATTAATATTTAAATTTATGGAAAATTCTTGGTAATATATTCTAGGCTAAGGGGAGAAATAGAAGATAGAAGGATGGGAAAATAAATTTTTATTTGGATAAATTGATTAATTCTTGATGAAGAATAGATGATGCTTTTAGAATAGAATATTTGAGTGATAATGATAAAATGTGTTAGAATGATTTAAGATATAAAATGGAAATTGCTTAATTGGAATTTTAAAATGGACCCAGTGAGGGGGAAATTGAGGAAGTCAACAATGTTAAGTAAAAAATGCAAGAATTGATATGTGTTTTTTGTTTGTTTTTTAATTTTTGTTTTTGTTTTTTGTTTTTGTGATTTTGTAATATTGGGAAATGAATAAAAATTATTTGGAAAAAAATCCATCTGACTACTACTAAATTCATTTTTCTACAACCCTAATCTCAATAAGTGAATGAACTTTGGAACTGGATCAATTATTTCCTCTTCTTTCAAATTCATACAACTCTTCTGCTTCAATTATCATTAGGAAATAAATGTCTTTTATAAGCATCTTTAATACCACTATTTTTCTTCCAATGATGATATTTTTGCCATCTCACATACTAAGGCTTCGATATTCCACTGAGTAAAAGTGATCCTCCCACCCCTGAGTAATATATTATGCAAGTGGGAGTGATGCCTGGCTTCTCAAAATGAAAAGAATAAATCCTTCATAATCCTTAGCAGATTAAAATGCTTTTCCTGCATTAGTATCCCTTTTTATCATTTCTAAAGTGCAATATAAAGACAAAATAAGCATTAGAGACATCTGTCTTTTTGAAGGAGCTTGATCATAAAATATAAAATTGTTGGAAATAACCCTCTATGTATAAAGGAATTTGAGTTAAGGAACTTGAACTGTTCCCACTCTACTCAGTTGGCCCTTCCTTCCTTCCTTCCTTCCTTCCTTCCTTCCTTCCTTCCAAATAGGCTTTGTGAAATTAACAAGTTCATTGTGCAACAGGAAGAACTGGAGAATGAAGCTGGTCCCGAAGATTATGTTTCTGGATTCAGACTTCAAGCACTTTTAAGATCAGACCATTATGAAGGTAGCTTCTTTTTTAAAATACAACTTCTAAAAAGTTTAAGTGGTAAGTGGTATTCAGTTATATGTTGCTGACTGCACCTATGGACTATTGAAAAGGTTTATGGGATTGCCATAATAAGCCGAAGCAGAAGAAGAAGCATCCTTTTTCCATTTTTTTAAACTCCATTTTAGTGCAGTCACCTATGGCAGCAAGTCTTACTGGGAGAGATGCATACTTTGGCCCCAAGTTAACATTAACACCTTCAATTCAGCCTAGAAGTGAACAGGCAGTGAGTGCAGGTCATGCGATTCAGGTGTAAGATGATTCTAACTTGGGAAGGTGATCAATAACTGATCATTGTGGCTAGATCATCCTGATCCATGAATAGCTGTAGCTTCAAACAGGCACTGCTTTTCAGCCCTAGCAACAGCTCCCCAAATACAGTGGTACCTCTACTTACAAATAACTCTACTTATGAATTTTTTCTACTTACAAATGGAGCTCCGTCCGCCATCTTGGATGCGGTTTAGATAGGATTTTTTCTACTTACGAATTTTTAGATAGGGTTGCTTCAACTTACAAATTTTTTCTCCCAATGCATTCCTATGGGATTCAACGTACAAATTTTTTTGACTTACAAATCTGTGTTCAGAATGCATTAAATTCGTAAGTAGAGGTACCACTGTAGTTCACTTAAAACACTCACACACAGCCAAATACCAAAAATTAACTACTAAAAACCTAAAATATGGAAGTTAAAACTTGCAGTCATATATTTAAAACCCTAAACCGTCATGCTGTTTTTACTGTCCAACCTAAAAGCCATCAGCCTCTGGGAGGTGATTCTGCAGCCACTGGGTTACCACAGCCAATGAGGCCTGCAAAGATAATCACAACCTATGGGCAGGTTGATATGCAAGGAAATGGCATTGTAACATAGCTGCCAAGTTCTCCCTTTTTTTAAGGGAAATTCCATTATGCTGAATAGGCTTCCTCGCAAGAAAAGGGAAAACTTGGCAGCTATGCATTGTAAATGTTCTGGCCACAAGCAGATGCCAGCCAGCTGCTGCCACAACAAACACCATGCCGCCTCTCTCACAGGTGACTCTATAATAAAATCTGAAAAAGAAGGCAGGGGAGGGGGGAATGCCACTGTGCTGCCACCTATGAGTAGCACCAGACTCTTGAAATGTTTTGCACACACAGCCCCCAAATCACTCTCTTCTTCAGCTTCCAACCCCCGTTCCACAGACATCCCGATTTCAAGACAAATACCCTAATTGTCAAATGTTTGGCTCAGCACAACAATTAAACAACCAACAGGTGCCCATCCTCTGCCCGGCCCCTGTGGATGCAGCAATGGTCATCCCAGGCTAGCAAGCTCTTCTGGACACAGATCCAGAAGGGATGCGCAGTGCCAGCTTCAGGGGTGGAAAATCACAGGTATTTGCAACACTCTTTGTTTCCTGACTGCTGCGCTTTACATTAACACATACCATACCTTACAGCTACAGCTCATTAACTAGATGGAAAATGTGAAGTTCTGAAACCCGTGAGATCTGAAGAGCCTGCAAAGCTGGCAGATACTGAGACAACCTGTTGTGCAGCTGCACCCTGAGGGAAGTGGATTTCCTTACTCATCTTTAATCATGCTTACTTCCCCCAACGTTAAGAAGAGCTAATCAACCATAATGGACACTTGCCATTTCATTTCTTCTCTGCTCTCTATTACCGTACACTTGTATGACAATGCAGAAGAGGCATACAGAGGGAAAGGCTTTACTTAAATACTTCAAAATAATAGGGTGAAAAATGTGTTCCTACAGCTATTATTTCTCCGTCCTGCTAGCTCTTCACTTATCTTCCCTGATCATCTCCCTGCTGCACTATCTTGAAACAAGCCATATGAAAAATCTAAGGGCTGCAGATCCTTTTCTTCTGCTATCTTCTGTGCAATCTTTAACAAGGATTAATATTCAGTCACAGTGCTACAAATTAGGTGTCTTCTTGAACCACGACCTTGTTAAATGACTGTTAACTGAATGAAGCTCCCCTTAAAGGAATCAAAAGGGATCTGTTGTACATAAGAGACACACTTGATTTGACTTGTTGCCTTGATACTGCCATTAGGATTCACTTTAGTTTGAAACCAAATGTTTGAAAGATGCCGTGTCCTCCAAGCAACAGTGCAATAAAGAGATAATAGGGAGGTGGTTTTGAGCGGGTGCTCACTGCTGAAATTTCAGTTGTCCTCATAAGGCTAACAGGGTTTCTAGGGGAGTGATTATTAAGACAGTTTTAACTTTATATTGCAGATATTCTGGAAAAGAAAAAGGGGGGAGAGAGATTAAGCTTTACCATCAAGGCAATGGCTTCTTGTGCCAGTTTCCCCACCAACTGAAGGTTAGGCAGTCAGCAATTCATTTGGAATCAGCTGAACCACCAGCTGCTTCTCCTCTTCTCAGCTCCTTGATGAGAAAGACATTGTTGGTCTCTTTGATCCTGCAAAAATAACTTTGGTGTTCTTGAATATTTCCTTGACTGCATTTTAATAAGAACTGTCTCTCCTGAGTTATTCTTGGGTTCTGTTTCTTGCGCATCCTGACAACTGAGGAAGACCAGCTGCACTATTTGTCAGAATCCCCTAATTAATCACAGTTGCTTAGAATCATCATAGATTTGCAACATTACTCTGGTGTCCCCCCTCCCCCATAAATAACTGAGCAGTACTAATTCCAATGATGGACTCAGAAAGCAAGGATCATTATGGGTACTTTGCTACAAAAAAGGGGGGGGGAATGCTGTATATATTTTTGGCTCTATTGAGCCACTTTCCTTAGGTTAAACTAGGTGTTTGGTGGTTTTATTTTACTGGTGGATGTTTGTTTTGTATTTGTATTTATTATCTTGCTCACTGATCGCTTGTTGTCCACCATTGTGGTTTTAAACGTTGTAAGATGTTTTGGGTGGCTTGCCTAGAAAAGTAGCTTTAAAATACTGATACATGAATAATAATAATAATAATAATAATAATAAATAATAATAATAAATAATAATAAAATAAACAGAGCTCTGCCAACTTGGGCCACTATTTCTCTGGTGTAAAATGGCAGTGGGGATTTGTAGGGGAAAGATTATGGACAGGAGGTCTTCAGTCCTATCATCATCTAATGCTTTCCCCTCCAAGTAGAGACACTTCAACAATTATTCCTCCTACCGTTCGAATTCTGATATGAAATGACCTGAACCAAACACACAGGACTGATGTGCAGATTGGTATTTAGTTATCCACCACTTTAAGTATCTTCCCTATAGAAGGCTGCCTTCATTTGTCTTCTAGAGGTTGTATAGTTACTTATCTCATTGGCATGGAAGTTGCATAACTCTAAATTCTCCAACATTTCTCTGAGAAAAATAGGAATTTCCTACCATACCCTCCAATATTTTTCTGATGAAAATAGGGACGTCCTAAGGAAAAGCAGGATGTTCTGGGATCAAATCAAAGCAGGATTGTTTCTGTAAATCTGGGACTGCCCCTGGAAAATAGGGACACTTGGGGGGGGGGTCTGCATAATGTGTCTGGCTTTCTACAATATTGATTTGAAAACCAGTTACCTGCAAAGTGGAGGAAATCAAGTCAAATGAGCTCATTGGCACATTTTGTCTTAAACATCAGTGCCATGATGTTTATATATAAAAGAACAAAACAAATTGTGAACAATTTTGGTTCCATTTGTTTTTCCACCCTCCTAAATACACAATAAAGTAGGAATGATGGGAGAAAAACTTTTTGTGAGAGAACAACTATGTACACAGACACTCCAGTTTTCTCTGCATCCCATGTGTGGGAGTTCAGCTGTTGGTTTGGGAAGTCGTGTATAAATTGCACAATCCATATCTATAAGGCTGTTTTTCTGGAATCCTTGAAGCCAAGACTCAAGATTGGGGCAAAAAGTATTGATGAGAGAACCTCAGCAGAGATTTAACATCACAAAACATGCAGCAAATAAAAGCATGGAAATGTAATCTGTAAAACCTTTAACGTTTGCCCTTCCAGTGAGTTCCCAAAATGTCCCCTTTTAAAAGCTTATCCCACATCATGCCACTTCCCTAGCATAGAAATAGACCACACATTTGATAAGTCATAAAACGGTTTACTTATAAAACACTTCAAAGGTCAGGTGCATGTGCTTTTCCATTCAGCAATCAGAAAAGAGGCGCAGGCAGTCAAAACACTGCTTAGTTACCAAAGGCAGAAGTTTCTAAACTATTGGTGTCGAATGAACACTAGACTTCATTCTAGTCTGAAACAAAACAGGCTGGTTAAAGCCATGCAGTTGGCTGGAATAAGCAGCTCAGAGCTCCTTATATTCTTGAATGGGGAGAGATATTTAACAAAAGCTTGGTGACCCATTTCCTCTTGAAGTGGGAAGTGGTGACATAGGCTAAGCCTGGCATGACAGCTTACTCTATAGTTTAACCCCTAATTGGATTCAAACACACCAGAGTTATATGAGGCTAGAACCCTTTAGTTTCTTATGGAATAGCTATGCTTTGATGCATTCTTCCAAAACCAGCTTCACTTTGAATTCAGAAAAAAGAACAACCTGGCTGTGTTTTAAGCTGGTAATGTTTATACAGCCCAAGACTTCACCCACAGTTCTTTAGATCTAAGTCTTTTTAATTGCTTCAATGAAGCTCATTTCACAGACATCAACAAATATGTTTTCATGACAGAGAGAAAGAGTGTAGACTAAAAAATTCATAAAACAATGAACTGTGTGATATGTTATTATTTTCCCAGATAAAGAATTTGGCTTTGATTCCTCCCTGTTCCATTTTGTCCTCATGGAACAATTTCAACAGCTTGAACATATAAGCTAGTTATGATAAGAACCCTCCCTGAAATCATAGAAAAGTTTCCCTTTTGTGTCAGAACAAATTAGAATTTTAAAAAAACCCCACAAGCAACTGCACAGCTGGGAATTTGGCCAACAGGGCCTTAAAAAACGATGCCAACTTCAAAATGCATGCTGGTGTTGCCAAAAATCTTCCCATAGGCATGACAAGGGATTTGCTGACCTGGAAATGTTTAAATCCCTTCTGAAAAAAAAGATGCAGCAGGTCAAAATAATGATGCAGAAGTAGAGCTACTCCAGTGACCCAGACTAATAGACTTGTAGGCAAATATGGAATTTTTGTGGGTCTGTCATCTGTTGGAAGAGGCATGTTCTGAGTAGCTGCAAACTAGGGGAAGGCATATATTTAGCATTAGAGAAAAATAATCATAATGGCAATGGAAGGATGTGAGAAGGCTTTTTCTCATTGTGAGCTGCACTTGTTTCTGCCCACTAACTATGCTTCACTGGGGCATGAGAGAACTTGTATATAAATGATAACGAATAGTTCCTTGTGAACCCACACACGAGATGGCCAGCTGTGTATCTTTAAGAGTTACTGCTGTTTCCACTGTGGGGTGGAACATTCTGCAGGATCCATCTAGTGTGATAGGATCATTCAGTAATCTGAATCACAGATACATGGGAATTGCCTATTCTCAGAACAGGCTACCTGGACCTGCTCTGGACCCGCATCCTTCCAGATCAGTCAGTCAAGCAAAAATACATGATCAGGAAAACCGTGCGTACAAAGTAATCCATTTCAAAGTAAAATAAAAAAATTCCTTCAGTAGCACCTTAAAGACCAACTAACTTTATATTTTGGTATGAGCTTTCGTGTGCATGCACACTTCTTCAGATACACTAGAAACAGAAGTGTCAGACCCTATATATAGAGAGAGGGTGGTGGGGGTGGGTGGGAATGGGTGATGGGCTGATGGGAGTGGTAAACCTGTAGATGGCTGTTAATGGCTGCCATAGCTGCCAAGTTATCCCTTTTTTAAAGGGATTTCCCCTTATGCTGAATAGGCTTCCTCGCGAGAAAAGGGAAAACTTGGCAGCTATGATGGCTGCTGATGGCTGCAATTAGTCCTGGGGGGGGGGGGGAAGCAAGGGCTGAGGTGCTAAAGAAAGCTTGATCATGCATAATGAGATAAGAATCCGATGTCTCTATTCATCCCAGGTGCTTCCATGGTTTTAAGCTTGGTAATGATTTCCAATTCAGCAACTTCTCTTTCCAGTCTGCATAGCTGCCAAGTTTTCCCTTTTCTCGCGAGGAAGCCTATTCAGCATAAGGGAAAATCCCTTTAAAAAAGGGATAACTTGGCAGCTATGCCAGTCTGTTCCTGAAATTTCTCTGTAATAAAACAGCTGCTTTGAGATCTTGTATAGAATGTCCTGGGAGATTGAAGTGTTCTCCTACTGGTTTTTCAGTCTTATGGTTCCTGATGTCAGATTTATGTCCATTTATCCTTTGGCGTAGGGTTACATTTCAAAGTGTAAGAGATGAAGTGTGTTTCCAATTTTGAGTCAGATCATAGTTGTGTCACATGAATGGGAAACAATGGTTAACCATTTTGAGGAAACTATCACAAGAGTTTCACTTGCAAAGCTTGCAAAATTAAAGAGAACAAAAGAATCCACAGTTGAGCCGATTAATACCAGTTATATGTACTCCCCCCCCAAAAAAAAATCTATTTGGCAGTCAACCACAAGGCAATCTTGTTCATATTGTTGAAGGTGACTTTCACCTTACTCCTAAAGACATTTATTTGAAATTAAGTCTCCTGTATTTCAATGGAACTTACTTCCATTTAAGTGGCTTAGAACTGCAGCCTAAGGCATAGCAATCACAGACAAAGAGATTTGGTTTGCAGTTTTTCAAGCACCTATGCTGTGGAAGCCCAAGCAAAATCAATGAAGTACCTGTAAACAACTCAACATAGAAACATCTGAGAAAACTACTAGTTAGAAACCTATAACACTTACTTGTGAGTCAACGGGACGTAATTCTGAGTAGACGTGTAGAGCTTTACAATATAAATCCCTGTTTAATAGCTGGATCTGATCAGTTGAGGTATAGTTTGTGTATGAAATGCAGAGTTCCATCTTTTAAATTGCCAAGATGCTGTTAAGTTTCATGGAATGCGCAGTTTGCATGCAAGCCTACAGTTCTCACATGCAATCCTGACACCCATTTTAGGATATTTTGACCTTCATCCCTAATGCACCTCAAGGGTTAACATAGTCAAGGACAACAAAGATAAATCTCAAGAAATGTTATTGTATCAAGCAGGGAATTAGCATATTTATTGAAAGATATTAAACAGAATCAGCTGACCAAGACTTTCATAAGCAACACAGTTATAAAACAGTTTATAATGTAATAATAATAATAATAATAATAATAATAATAATAATAATAATAATAATAATAACCACTCTGGGTGGCTCCCAACAGAGTATTAAAAGCACAATAAAATGTCAAACATTAAAAACTTCCCTAAACAGGGCTGCGCTGCCTTCAGATGTCTTTTAAAAGTCAGGTAGTTGTTTATTTCCTTGACATCTGAAGGGAGGGCGTTCCACAGGGCAGGTGCCACCACTGAGAAGGCCCTCTGCCTGGTTCCCTGTAACCTTACTTCTCGCAGTGAGGGCACCACCAGAAGACCCTCGGAGCTGGACCTCAGTGTCCGGGCTGAATGATGGGGTGGAGACGCTCCTTCAGGTATACTGGGCTGAAGCCGTTTAGGCTGTTAAGTGAGTTAAAACTAGAATCATAGAATCATAGAATCATAGAATCATAGAGTTGGAAGAGACCACAAGGGCCATCCAGTCCAACCCCCTGCCAAGCAGGAAACACCATCAAAGCATTCCTGACAGATGGCTGTCAAGCCTCTGCTTAAAGACCTCCAAAGAAGGAGACTCCACCACACTCCTTGGCAGCAAATTCCACTGCCGAACAGCTCTTACTGTCAGGAAGTTCTTCCTAATGTTTAGGTGGAATTTTCTTTCTTGTAGTTTGAATCCGTTGCTCCGTGTCCGCTTCTCTGGAGCAGCAGAAAACAACCTTTCTCCCTCCTTTATATGACATCCTTTTATATATTTGAACATGGTTATCATATCACCCCTTAACCTTCTCTTCTCCAGGCTAAACATACCCAGCTCCCTAAGCCGTTCCTCATAAGGCATCGTTTCCAGGCCTTTGACCATTTTGGTTGCCCTCTTCTGGACACGTTCCAGCTTATCAGTATCCTTCTTGAACTGTGGTGCCCAGAACTGGACACAATACTCCAGGTGAGGTCTGACCAGAGCAGAATACAGTGGTACTATTACTTCCCTTGATCTAGATGCTATACTCCTATTGATGCAGCCCAGAATTGCATTGGCTTTTTTAGCTGCTGCATCACACTGCTGACTCATGTCAAGTTTGTGGTCAACCAAAACTCCTAGATCCTTTTCACATGTACTGCTCTCAAGCCAGGTGTCTCCCATCCTGTATCTGTGCCTTTCATTTTTTTTGCCCAAGTGTAGCACTTTACATTTCTCCTTGTTAAAATTCATCTTGTTTGCTTTGGCCCAGTTGTCTAATCTGTTAAGGTCATTCTGAAGTGTGATCCTGTCCTCTGGGGTGTTAGCCACCCCTCCCAACTTGGTGTCATCTGCAAACTTGCTCAGGATTCCCTCAAGCCCATCATCCAAGTCATTGATAAAGATGTTGAACAAGACTGGGCCCAAGACAGAACCCTGTGGCACCCCACTAGTCACTACTCTCCAGGATGAGGAGGAGCCATTGATGAGCACCCTTTGGGTTCGGTCAGTAATCCAGCTACAAATCCACTGAATGGTAGCATTGTCTAGCCCACATTTTACCAGCTTCTTTACAAGAATATCATGGGGCACCTTGTCAAAGGCCTTGCTGAAATCAAGATAGGCTACATCCACAGCGTTCCCTTCATCTACCAGGCTTGTAATTCTGTCAAAAAATGAGATCAGATTAGTCTGACATGACTTATTTTTCAGGAACCCATGCTGACTTTTAGTGATCACAGAGTTTCTTTCTAGGTGCTCACAGACTGTTTGCTTAATGATCTGCTCTAGAATCTTTCCTGGTATTGATGTCAGGCTGACTGGGCGGTAATTGTTTGGGTCCTCTCTTTTCCCCTTTTTGAAAATAGGGACAACATTTGCCCTCCTCCAGTCTGCTGGAACTTCGCCTGTTCTCCAGGAATTTTCAAAGATTATTGCCAGTGGTTCTGAAATCACCTCTGCCAGTTCTTTTAATACTCTTGGATGTAGTTCATCTGGCCCTGGAGACTTGAATACATCTAAACTAGCCAAGTATTCTTGTACTACCTCCTTACTTATTCTGGGCTGTGTTTCCCCTGCTGAATCATCTGCTCCATATTCTTCAGGTCGGGCGTTGTTTTCTTTCTTGGAGAAGACTGAGGCAAAGAAGGCATTGAGGAGTTCTGCCCTTTCTCTGTCCCCTGTTTGCATTTCACCATCTTCTCCTCTGAGTGACCCCACTGTTTCCTTGTTTTTCCTTTTGCTACGGACATACCCATAAAAGCCCTTTTTGTTGCTTTTAACCTCTCTGGCGAGCCTGAGTTCATTCTGTGCTTTAGCTTTTCTGACTTTGTCTCTACACGTGCTGGCTATATGTTTGAATTCCTCTCTGGAGATTTCCCCCCTTTTCCATTTTTTGTACATATCCCTTTTAAATCTTAACTCAGTCAAAAGTTCTTTAGATAGCCAGCCTGGCTTCTTTAGGCACCTTCCATGTTTCCGTCTCATTGGTATTGCCTGAAGTTGTGCTTTTAATATCTCCCTTTTAACAAACTCCCAACCATCATGAACTCCCTTCCCTTTTAGTATTACTGTCCATGGGATTTCACCCAGCGTTTCCCTAAGTTTTCTGAAGTCGGCTTTCTTAAAGTCTAGAATTTGGACCTTAGTATGCTTGGTTGCTCCTTTCCGCTGGATAATAAATTCCAGAAGAGCATGGTCACTCCCACCTAATGATCCTGCCACTTCTACCCCACTAACCAAGTCATCACTATTGGTTAGGACCAGATCTAAAATGGCTGATCCTCTTGTTGCTTCTCCCACTTTCTGGACAATGAAGTTGTCTGCAAGGCCAGTGAGGAATCTGTTCGACCTTATGCTCTTGGCTGAGTTTGACATCCAACAAATATCAGGATAGTTGAAATCCCCCATTACTACTATCTCACTTCCTTTGGAATGCTTGGCCATCTGTTCCAGGAAGGCATCATCTGTGTCCTCAGTTTGGCTTGGGGATCTATAGTAAACTCCCACAATGAGATCACTGTTGTTTTTCTCTCCCTTAATTTTGACCCAGATACTCTCAATTTGGCTTTGAAGTTTTAAATCCTGGATCTCTTCACAGGTATACATATCCCTAACATATAAAGCTACTCCTCCTCCTTTCCTGTTTGGTCTATTTCTCTTAAATAGATTGTATCCCTCTATTACTACATTCCAGTCATGAGACTCATCCCACCAGGTTTCAGTGATGCCTATTATGTCATATTTAGTTTGCTGTACCAAGAGCTCAAGTTCATCTTGTTTATTTCCCATGCTCTGTGCATTAGTATACAGACATTGAAGACCGTTGATCATTCCCCCATGTCTCTTATTTAAGGATATTTTCGTCCCACCACTAGGTCTGCATGCTGCTTGCTCCATTTGGTCCTTGACATTTGGATGATCATCTTCAGCATTTGATAGACTCCTACCTTCAGGACCACTGTCTCCCTCCCCCACATAAGTCAGTTTAAAGCCCTCCTGATGAGGTTTTTGAGTTTTGTGGCAAAAACATTCCTCCCAACTTTTGTGAGGTGCAGTCCATCACTTGCCAGAAGTCCATCATCAAGAAACTGCAGACCGTGATCTAGGAATCCAAACCGTTCCTGTTTGCACCATTTGCGAAGCCAGTTGTTCACTTCCCCTATTTTTCCCTCTCTCCCTGGGCCATGTCGTTCAACTGGGAGGACAGAAGAGATGACAATTTGTGCATCTAATTGCTTCAACTTCCTGCCCAGAGCCTCATAATCATTTTTGATCTTCTGTAAGCTATGGCTTGCAGTGTCATTGGTTCCCACATGCACCAAAAGGAAGGGGTATTTGTCGGTGGGTTTTATTATTCCTTGCAGCCGTTCTGTTACATCTTTGATCTTGGCCCCAGGTAGACAGCACACCTCTCGAGACATCTTGTCAGGCCCACAGATCACTGCTTCTGTACCCCTCAGTAGGGAATCCCCAATCACCACTACACGCCTCTTCAGAGGCTTGGTTGGGATTCTTCTATGTGCTGTCCCTTCCAAGGTTACCTGCATATTTCCAGAGGACTGACTTGGTTGCTCGTCTTCATATTCCTCATCAACTGTGATGAGGGAGAGATCCTCAGGTGGAGTCTGTTCCTCGTCTTCCATGAGCACTTCAAAACGGTTGTTTAATTCTAAGCACTCAGAGCGATCCCTGGGCCTTCTACTTCTATGAGTCACGTTCCTCCATACATCTGGCTGCTGTGTTGGGGAACTGACCTCCTCCTCAGGGAGATCCCCTGTCTCCTCCTTGGTGCAGACAGTGTGCTCTGCTGCATCCAAGAAAAGCTCCAGCTCTTTAATTCTCTGGAGCGTAGATACACGCCCCTGAAGCTGCTGCACCTTCTCTTCCAGAAGGGCAACCTTGTTTTCTAGTAGGGCAACCAACTTGCAATTGTTGCAAGTGTAGCTACCCACATCCTTTGGCAAGAAAACAAACATTGCACAGGAATTGCAGGTGACAATGGTTGTTCCCTCCACCTCCATCTTGAAAACCTTGAGGTCAAGGGGGAAAGAGGAAGAGGCCTAGGTCCCCCCTAACAAACGTATGAGACTTGCTGCCCTAGGTCAAAAAGATGGGTAAAACTGCGCGCGCCGATAGGCGCGCGCCGCTGCACTCCAAGCTCTGACTAGCTCCGCCCACAGCTAATCACCTGAACTTCCTGACTCACACTTCTAGGTGAAAGGTCACAGCCAGAAACAAACAAGGTCACAGCCAGAAACAAACACCCACACAAGCCTGGACAGTCACCCAAATCCAAGAGGCAGCAGCCCTAGAAAACCAGCACAAGCACACAAACAAGTAAGAAAACAAATAAGCACACAAACTTACTCACACACAGCCCCAAAAGACAAAACCACAAAACCTACAGAGTGTCTCCCAAGCTCAGCTCACCTTCTGCTCCTTCCTCAGTCACTGCACTCCAAGCTCTGACTAGCTCCGCCCACAGCTAATCACCTGAACTTCCTGACTCACACTTCTAGGTGAAAGGTCACAGCCAGAAACAAACAAGGTCACAGCCAGAAACAAACACCCACACAAGCCTGGACAGTCACCCAAATCCAAGAGGCAGCAGCCCTAGAAAACCAGCACAAGCACACAAACAAGTAAGAAAACAAATAAGCACACAAACTTACTCACACACAGCCCCAAAAGACAAAACCACAAAACCTACAGAGTGTCTCCCAAGCTCAGCTCACCTTCTGCTCCTTCCTCAGTCACTGCACTCCAAGCTCTGACTAGCTCCGCCCACAGCTAATCACCTGAACTTCCTGACTCACACTTCTAGGTGAAAGGTCACAGCCAGAAACAAACAAGGTCACAGCCAGAAACAAACACCCACACAAGCCTGGACAGTCACCCAAATCCAAGAGGCAGCAGCCCTTCTGCTCCTTCCTCAGTCACTGCACTCCAAGCTCTGACTAGCTCCGCCCACAGCTAATCACCTGAACTTCCTGACTCACACTTCTAGGTGAAAGGTCACAGCCAGAAACAAACAAGGTCACAGCCAGAAACAAACACCCACACAAGCCTGGACAGTCACCCAAATCCAAGAGGCAGCAGCCCTAGAAAACCAGCACAAGCACACAAACAAGTAAGAAAACAAATAAGCACACAAACTTACTCACACACAGCCCCAAAAGACAAAACCACAAAACCTACAGAGTGTCTCCCAAGCTCAGCTCACCTTCTGCTCCTTCCTCAGTCACTGCACTCCAAGCTCTGACTAGCTCCGCCCACAGCTAATCACCTGAACTTCCTGACTCACACTTCTAGGTGAAAGGTCACAGCCAGAAACAAACAAGGTCACAGCCAGAAACAAACACCCACACAAGCCTGGACAGTCACCCAAATCCAAGAGGCAGCAGCCCTTCTGCTCCTTCCTCAGTCACTGCACTCCAAGCTCTGACTAGCTCCGCCCACAGCTAATCACCTGAACTTCCTGACTCACACTTCTAGGTGAAAGGTCACAGCCAGAAACAAACAAGGTCACAGCCAGAAACAAACACCCACACAAGCCTGGACAGTCACCCAAATCCAAGAGGCAGCAGCCCTAGAAAACCAGCACAAGCACACAAACAAGTAAGAAAACAAATAAGCACACAAACTTACTCACACACAGCCCCAAAAGACAAAACCACAAAACCTACAGAGTGTCTCCCAAGCTCAGCTCACCTTCTGCTCCTTCCTCAGTCACTGCACTCCAAGCTCTGACTAGCTCCGCCCACAGCTAATCACCTGAACTTCCTGACTCACACTTCTAGGTGAAAGGTCACAGCCAGAAACAAACAAGGTCACAGCCAGAAACAAACACCCACACAAGCCTGGACAGTCACCCAAATCCAAGAGGCAGCAGCCCTAGAAAACCAGCACAAGCACACAAACAAGTAAGAAAACAAATAAGCACACAAACTTACTCACACACAGCCCCAAAAGACAAAACCACAAAACCTACAGAGTGTCTCCCAAGCTCAGCTCACTAATCATTTAAACTGTCAGTTCAAAAAGGATGCATGGATGCTTTTAGAAATGGAGAACTTGCTTTAAAAAAGAGGAGGGGCGGTTTTCAAAGGAAGAAGGCAGTTTCGATAGTGATTTTGTGGAGGTTTCCCATCCTGCCTTAAGGCATGATTTCTCAATCTGGTAGGCGATTTTCCAGAGGAGCACAGGACATCAGGGATTAAGTTATGAAGGACAACAGACCTGCAGGGAGGGGATATGCTTTCAGTTCAATACAGTACAGTGGTACCTCTGGTTAAGAACTTAATTTGTTCCAGAGGTCCGCTCTTAACCTGAAACTGTTCTTAACCTGAAGCACCACTTTAGCTAATGGGGCCTCCTGCTGCCACCGCGCCACCAGAGCACAATTTCTGTTCTCATCCTGAAGCAAAGTTCTTAACCTGAGGTACTATTTCTGGGTTAGCAGAGTTTGTAACCTGAAACGTTTGTAACCTGAAGTGTTTGTAACCTGAGGTACCACTGTACACTATTGCCTAGGACAAGGCCTGCCTTTGGATGATGGTAGAAGTCCTTGGTCTTAAAGAAGGATAGATGGTAGATTGCTCTTTCCACGAGCAATGAGGGAGAACGTAGGTGTGATGGAAAGCCCCATCCTCTCTGCTACCTCACCTTCTACTTGCTTGCTGCCCTTGACAAGTTGAAAGGTGAACTTCTGCTGTGGGATACGGTACCTTCTCTGCTTGTGAAGGATTCCAACACCATTTGCAGTCCTGTATAATCAGGACTCCGATTTCTAAAACACAAAGCTGTCTGCTGCAGAAGTTTTCCCCATGGATGTGTGCAATTAAGGGGAAGGTGATGCACCAGAAGAGGTAGGGCTTGAAGAATAGGGTGCCTGAAGAGGACTAGACAGATCTTTCTTTATTGGATGTTTGGCGGGTTGATTATATTGCATTATATTTAACTATGTTGTATTTTTTAAGGCTAGAGTCTGTTGAAGGAAATCAATCATAGTGTTAGATATCCTTCTTTTGAGTTTGTAGTTAAAGCTTGTTACTTTAAAGCACCAGAGGGCACTGTTTTTGTAGCAATCCAGCCAGCACTCCTCTTTACGTTAATTCCACCTGAAACACTGAGCCATTTTGTTTGTTGTTCTCTCCCATTTTGTTGATACAAGATGTCTACTACTTTTCCTCTCTCATTTCCTCTCATCCTGTAAATAGTTTCTGCATGAATAAAACATTTAAACTCCAGAAACTGTAAGCAATTATTCCAATCTAATTCTACCAGACTGCAAGGCCTGCTAACAGAGTCCACCAACATGTGGTCCATGGCTGCACATGAACCCAATGAACATTTCCCTGCTCTGGCTGAAGCTAGGCTTGAAAGAAGCATTTATTCTAGCCAATAGAATAGGTTGTGGTGTGTGCTTGGCTGCAGTGTGTGTGTGTGTGTGCGTGTGTGTGCGTGTGTAGTTTCTCCGGTTTGCAAATGTGCCCAGAGGCTCATACTATGCTCACAGTAAATACAGGGAAAGGGGGGAGTTGCTAAGGGCACCCATTCCATCCTTCTGAACCCCATCACCATTTCTGCAAAATCTCGGTTCATTGCATGGCGTACAGAGCCAGTTCCGGAGTGGCCTGCAGGGAAATTCTGCAGCAGCAGTTATTTCTCCATTAGTTCCTCAACTCAGCATGCTATCTCTGCTTTCTGCTCTCTGCTCACTCAACACTGCCATTCGCTGCTTTTGCACAGAACTTCCAATAGTCTGGCATGACCACAGTCTCAGACAGACAGCTGCTGGTCAATGGGCCCTGATATGCATGAGGCGACCAGCTGTGATGTAAGACGAGGTTGGGGACTCATCGCATGGCCTTAATGGTTTGTTACAGTCACAAAGCACAAACACATCAGTAGAGTTTCAAATCAGAAGTCTTTGAAATAGAGTTATCTGACTTGCAAGAATGAGTCTCAGGAGAATGATTGTAAATTCAGCATGGTACCACTTTTTTGTATGAGTGCTGGCTCTGTAATAAGTTTGATATATCTGCGGAATTTCTGTTTCCTTTTGTTTTTGGCATTTTACTATTTATCTAGCCAATGCATAAACCACTTATGTGTAAAACTATTTCAAAGTGATTTACAATAAGGAGTCAAAGACTCTAAGATAACAAAGACTCAAGGTCTCTGAAGAATGCAACTGCTTTGTTATTTTATACGAAAGGTGGTCTAAATGTTTTAATAAATATGTAATAAATGAGTCCCAATAGGTCGTTTCCTCCCTCAAAGAGGGCACATGTTGTGGTGCGACCTGGCAACCGAACCCTGTGTTGTGGGTGGGTACAATTGGATAGCCACAACACTCTATTGGTAGGTCCCTTGATGCTGGGTTAATCAGGCCAATGGGACGCTAGCCAAACCGATCAAGGGACCTATATATGCCCATGCACGTGACTCAGAACTTTCTCTTTTGGTCAGTGCCTCAGAACACCAGCAACGTGTCCTCTGCAAGCCAAAAGAGAGAGTGATCTACCTTCGACATTACAGTGATCTGTTTCCTTATTCTCTTTATTTCCCCCGTTTTCTCCTTTAGTCAATATTCCCCCCGTTAATTCCCCACCTTGCCTTTCCCCATTTCCCCCTCCCCCCACAAGGAGCTTTGCCCCACAGGGCTTCGGCAGCTCAAGCTGGAGCTTCGCTGGCTGGGCGGCTGCGCATAGTGGCTTCCTCCTTTCCCTAACCTGCGGATGTAGCGTTGGGGCTTTGAATTTGCTGGCACCGAATGAGACATTGCGGGGAGTCCCCTCTCATAGCTGCTGCTTTAAATTGTGTCTGGGGGCTGTGGGGAATTTCACCAGGCTTGGGAACCCCCCCTTTTTTTCACGCCAACGCGACCACCATTTCTGTACCTTCTTGTAGGGGATGTCACTATTCGGCTTTTTGGCGGGAGCGCCATCTTAATTTTGGCACAGGCACCATCTTGTTTTGGCGGGAGCACCATTTTAACTGTGCAGTACGATTGCATTCTATTCTGTAGTTTTGCCAATTTTATTTGATTCTTAAAATTGTGGTGCTTATTAAACGGAATCCGAGTCCTGCTCTCCATTCCTAAAGGGTCCATCTCAGGCTTTGTGTTCGACACCTGTCCCAGCAGTTCCCCAGCATATGCTGGATCGCTTGGGTACAATTATGGCTGATATTGGATCAGACCCTGCGTCCCTGGCCAGATTTAATACGGAGCTGGAGTCCTTGGCTCACCAATTCAGAAGGCAGCCTGTTTCTCAGCTTGGCCCTTCCACGTCTTCCACTGTTTTTGAAGCTCACAGCCCTTCAGATACAAGCGAAGGGAGTGAGCCTTTTGATCCTGCTGGTGCCTTATTCTCACAATTCCAGCACTCCAGGATCCCAGTGCCAGCCAGTCCCAGGCGTAGGCCCAGGTGTATGGGCCCCACGATGCAGCAGGCTTTCCAGTCCGGATTGCCCCGCTCGCAGTCTACACCACCAGGGCATGGGAGTTCAGGGGCTCAACTTGTGCAGCATGGGCGGTGGATCTTCTTCCCGGCCGAGTTCCTCACATGCTTCTGCCTCTGCTTCTGCTTTCCTGCAGGTACCACCTGCTCCTTCAAGGCAGGTGTTCTGTATCCAGTCTTCAGAGGAGGATTTCCCAGTGCCTAGAGTCCCTTCCTCAGGTGGCAAGTGGCGGAAGAGCAGCCACTCCAAGAGCTGGGCCAAGAGCCGAACTCTTAAGTTGCTGAAAATGTTCTTCCAGCAGGATCCATGATGGATTGGCCTTCTGCAACTTGGGGGTCATTCTTGGAGCTCCTATCAGCTCCAGTGAGCATGGCCAATGTTCAGGGATGGTGGTAGTAATACTCCAACGCATCCGGGGGGGGGGGAGAGACCCGGTTGAGGAAGAATGTAGACCATTTGATTCCACTAGTGACCCAGCTCTTAAGCAATTGGTGTGGGAGTATTTCAGTAAGGGGGGACATTATCAAGAAACTTGAAATGTCCACACTTTTATATATTTAAGATGAAACTGTAAGAAACAACACACACACACACACACACAGTCCCAAACCAGCTGAAGTTAAGCACTTTACCTCAAGACAAATATTTTAAAGAAGATACATTGGGAAGGAGAGTTTCTATTCTATGATTTCATCACAGTTTTGCCATCCCAGCAGTTTTCACAGTGTCTATCTGATTCAGCACTGTGGAATTATCATTATGATCCCCTCCACATTTGAGTAGTACCTCATGTTAAATATCTTTGTAGCAAAAGGTCAGTCCTCCCCACAGACTTAACACTAGAAAATGCTTTGCACAGTTCATGTCAGTACAAGAGGCCATGGCTGAACAAGACCTTGTTGGGGAACGGCTGAGCAGCCATGGTAATTTCCCCCATTACATTTGTTGCATCAAGTGATTAAGCAACATTTGAACAGATTAAAGCAAACTCTAACATCTCCTTTGATATGTGTTTAGTTTTCTTCTTTTGCTCTAATGTGTATGGTAAGGCTTGTTAGAATCTGTGGATAAATGAGACGAGGGGTCTTGTCTACCTCCTCCAGTGGTCAGCCAGATGCTGCAGTGTTGTAGGGGCAAAGACGACACGACTCGAGGCAGGTTGAACTCAATGGGAAGGCGACCAAGAGCAGAGCTCGAGCGCTTCCTTTTATTGAAAGCTCAGGATGACAGTTAATCATTACAACGACAGCGTAACTTCTAGCCAATTACAGCAGTGCAGTCCCATACAAGGTGATGTTTCCTGTAACGTCACAACCGGTCACTCCCTAAGACATCCTCCATAGCCCACATGCTGTTTTGCCATGCCCTCTGTCCATGCTCCAAGCACATGTCACTCTGTAAATACCCCCTCCTAGTTCCCATTGTGTTACCCTCCTTGGCTTGACCCATCTGGTTTGTCCTGATTCATCCAGTTCCATCCAGATCCTCCTAGATCCTTCTAGCTCTGTTGTGACCTGTTGCCCTGCTGACCTGAGCCTCTGACCTGTCCTTCTTCACGTGTTTCCCATTCTGACATTAGCCGGTTTGCCATGCTAATGCCCACACTCTCGAAGATCGGTGTGGCTTGCCAGCACCAGATCTCAGTCATTCCCACACATGCCAGCACAATTTCCTCGTGTAATCCCCACACTGCAGGAAGGTTGCAGGCAAGGCCTTAGGCAGGAGACATGCCCTGTTGTTTACCCCAGCAGCATCCAGCTGTATCCTATCCTATCTTGAACGGGACTAAATCATGCACTTCTGGTCTTTTTTGTTTCTATTTCCTTGCTTAATGGAGCACCTAGACTGAATTTGGGAAGGGGCCAATTACATTCATGCCACCTACTGGGAAAAGCAGGAGAGCCTTCTGAGTATTCCTAGGATGTCCTTCTGTGTTTACATGACTTCGGCTGGGATGTGGCCTGGAAGTTACGGCTGAGGCTCTTCCTGCTGTCCACACAGGGCCATGGGGGCATGAGACATTCCACTCCGTGCTCTACAGGTGCTAACCAATTCCAAAGCACCAATGAGAAGCATGACAAATTTTGAAACACACACAGTCCTACCACATGTTCAAAATCCAAATCAGGAGATAAATGGAAAAAGGGGTAAAACTGAAAAAAGAAAAGATTTGAGCAGACTAGGGAAATGAAGACTAAGCTAGTGGTAAAATAGATTTCACTTCAGTTTCTTTAAATCTTTTGAGACATCTTGGCTGGCAGATCTTTCCAGAAGAGAAACAGCAGTCAAATAAGGGGGGGGGGCAAGAACAGAAACAAAAAGACTCAGCTTCCCCCCGCCAAACTCCAGCGGGATGAAACCAAATAGGGAAGACAGCTGAGGACCCTTAAAAGTCAGCATCCAAATTTTATTTTTATCCCCCTACAGCTTTGCTGAACATATTTATTTATTTTATAAAATTCCTTTAATGACAATTGCATTGAATTGCCTGCTCACATTCACATCCAACTGTAATTTCATTATTTTGGGTTAGAGGAAATTCAAGAAAATATGCAGAATCCTTACATAAATTGCAGTGTTTAAAACTTGTCACCTGACTGAGCAAGTTTTGAAAGGGGCCTTTGTATTAATGCATTAGAGGTAAGCATATTTCTCTCACTAAATTGGAACACGTTATTTAATAATGTGCTTGCTTCCAGTGAAAAACTGTCATCTTTATTCTTATTCTTACAGAAAGAAAACAATGGAAATTTAAAAGCATGGTCAAAGCCAAAGAGAGAGAGAGAGATTAAAACAAACAAACACAATGCAAAATAAGTTCTTGCATATTCCCCCCCCCCATATCTCTAAACTTTGCTACACACTTTAAACTGTAGGAAAAACTTGGAGAGTTCTTTCCATTAGGAGTTTTTTAAAACCAAAATGTAAGGAAAGTTAGGAATGGTAGTGGGACATTACCAAAAAAGGGGATAAAAGAGCTCACAGATTTGCATAACACTTGGATATGCTACTTTAAGAGCAAAAATACTTACTGTTTAGCTATAACTAAATAGAAACACCATCACAGGGAAGTTGTGTGTCTGTTCCGCCTGCTTCCCAAGTGCCTTAAGCAAGACTTGGACCAGGCTGGCCTTCAGAGAGAGGATGCTGCCTTCAAATATAGAACAGCCTCTGATAACACTTGCAGAACAATGTACCCTGGTTGTTTCTTGGAAAGCTTACAGAAATTTTGTGGATCCTTGACTCTTCTCCCTGCCTTCAACCTAGTGACTCCCTTTCTGCCAAATCCTGCACAAAACAAGAGGGTGTCCCACTGAACTGGTTTAGCATCTGCACCAGGGACGCTGTTCGGGGATTGGCAGTGATGCAGAGGCCTCTGGAGCAGGTGCAAAACGAGGCTTCCTTTCACCCATGTCAAAGGCTCAGTTTGGCATCCCCCCATGTTTGCATACACATGGCCACGTCCCTCCACCCCACCCCTCAACACATTTGTTCTTAAAGGGCATTAAAAAGTAGACTATATATATAAATACTCTGAATACAAAGTTTTTTATATAAAACTTTTAATAATATTGTATTGATTTCCAACATAAATTACATAACTAAATATCCAACTTAACATAATGACAAGTAAAAAAACAACACCCCACTATGCATTTTTTTACAGTACAGTGGTACCTCCAGTTACAAACTCTGCTAACCCGGAAGTTGAGAACTTTACCTCAGGATGAGAACGGAAATTGTGCAGCGGCAGCGTAGCAGCAGCAGGAGGCCCCATTAGCTAAAGTGGTACCTCAGGTTAAGAACGAAACTCCGGAACGAATTAAGTTTGTAACCCAAGGTACCACTGTATTAGGATATAATGTATATCAATTTATAGCATTATAAGTTGTTAAGGAAGCTGGTAAAATGTGGGTTGATTGGGGTAAAGTGGATTTGTACCTGGTTGACAGACCGAACCCAAAGAGTGGGGCTGGGGTGGGCAGGAGCCCCCCCCCCACACACACTGTGCATCTTTCCTCCTCAGCTCCTGCTCTGAGCGCCCCAAGAAGGTGGCAGTGCTGCTTGGCATGGGTGCAAAGGCCTGGGGGGGGGAATTGTGGGGGGGCAGTTCCCCCCCAAAGCCTTTTTTTATGGAAAAAATGAAAAATGAAAAAAAAACAGTTTGATATAGTTTGAATACTACACACACACACACACACACACACACTTTTTCCAGAAAAAATGGCTTTGTAAAAAACGGGGGGGGGGCAACCTGGTTCCCCCCCTTTCTGTTTTTTCCCCCCAGGCCTTGCCATCTCTACTTGGGGCTGGTGTTGTTCCAGTGGCAAAGGCTGAGCTGGTGCCATTTTGCGCCCCGGCCCCCTGCTGTGTGTGCATGCACACACACACCAGACACCATTAAAGCATGCTCTGCCACTAGATAGAACCAAAGAAAACAAGTATACTTCAGAGGAGCCTTGCTTGGTACTTAAAGGATTAGGGATAAAGGCCCATAATGCACATTTGCAAAAGCCAGGTTACACACACACTCACACAGCCCCAAGTAGAGCAAATTAAGAGAGTGGATGGTTAGGGTGTCACCCACACTGTGTTCAAAAGTGCAAAGTAAAAAACAAAAACAAACTCTCATTCAAAAAGGAGAAGGAGATATGGGGCCCGGGGAAAAACCCAGGGCTCAGGCACCCAGGGCTGCCACTATCAGTGTCCCGGGTGTCTATTCTGTAATTGTTTACTGTGGCAAAACACTCTTCTGCCAGGGCTACCTGGAGAGGTGAAAGTGCCATGAGGTCTTAGTGGCAATTCACAATTCTGCATAACCAGGGGAAGCAGGAGTAACATTTGTGGGCTATTGTTTGTTAAAGCAACACTGCAGGATTTTATTGATTAGGATATATTTCTACAGTTTACAATGCTAGATGCATTTCAAAGTAAAAAATAAATAAAAAATGCTGAATACCCATATTTAGCTATTGTGAAATTAAGTAATTTGTCTATGTTTGCGTGGAAAGACAATGTGGTTTATAGTTTCAATTCCTGTCAACGGTTTGAATGTGATTGATACAAATGTATAGTGCGGGTCCATATTCCATGGTTAATTAATCCTCATGGAAACTTCCATAACTGACGCTCCAAATTTTTCAGCTGACATTTTCTGAACATTTCTGATATATTATGCATAAAGAAATAAAGACACCCACAATTATTTTCTCTGTGCATTTGCCATCTCCCACCCAATGTTTCTCAGGTGAACCAAAGAGGCCATTTAAATTCCTGACCATCATTAGGTGATGGCCTTGTTAATTAGTGGATGAAATTGAGTACTTTCCATTTTAAACTGCAATTAGCACCTGTGTGGCTTGATTACCAATGTTATCTTAAGTTGGCTATGTCAACTTTTCTAGGCAATAAAGTAGGGAATCACTCCAAGCTCTTTTTGCACAGTTATTTCTCTGGTTCTTATTCCTGCCAGCTGCAGCATTTGCCTAGTACCAGTAATTGACTTGATACTTTTCAGTTGGAGGAAAAACTTCAGTTCCAGAGATTTGTGTCCTTATCTATTAATTTTATTTCTCAGAAGTAAGAATCTCATTCTGTTACTGTTTCTATCACAGATTTTTCTGAGGCCGTGGATGCTGAAACATATCTGGCAAGCTATATTAACTTGCTCAGTGATGATTTCCAGGATATCAGGGGGCTCCAGTTTCTGTTCCCTGCCATTGACAGTGAAAGGATGGGACCGCCAAGATTCAGAAGCAAAAGTGGTGCACTCTTGTAAAATACTTGAAGGTTGTATTCTATCACAGAGACTGAACTCCGCTGAAATTAACCATGTATTTTGGCAAACAATGAAGAGGAATATAGATTACTAACTCAAAAGTACTAACCTAAATCCATTATGCCCCAAGTCGTTTTTGGTAGAAAAACGGAGTTTCACACTAAACCCATTTATTTTTCATGTCTTGACTCCGTATGTAATAGATTTCATCCTGGATAACTCGTATCCCCTCCTTTCCCTTCCTTCTATTGCACAGACAAGTTCATTTTAGAAATTTATCAGCACAGGTCAATGACAGGGAAGTCAGAATTACTCCTACATTTCATGCATTTTCATTTGCAAAGAGGAACACTCCACCTGAGCTGCAGGAACTTGAACCACAGAGCCACTTTGGCAGCAATGAGGTCCATAAGGTCAGGTACCATGATGGATGGGTGAACAAACTAACCATTACTGCTACCTCCACATTTTATTTGTATCTTGGGGGCTGGGGGGGGCCTCACTATGCTAATTTTTCTATAAGCCAGTCTCTCACATTTGTTGTTGTTGTTGTTTAGTTGTTTAGTCGTGTCCGACTCTTCGTGACCCCATGGACCAGAGCACGCCAGGCACTCCTGTCTTGCACTGCCTCCCGCAGTTTGGTCAAACTCATGTTCGTAGCTTCGAGAACACTGTCCAACCATCTCGTCCTCTGTCGTCCCCTTCTCCTTGTGCCCTCAATCTTTCCCAACATCAGGGTCTTTTCTAAGGATTCTTCTCTTCTCATGAGGTGGCCAAAGTATTGGAGCCTCAGCTTCAGGATCTGTCCTTCCAGTGAGCACTCAGGGCTGATTTCCTTAAGAATGGATAGGTTTGATCTTCTTGCAGTCCATGGGACTCTCAAGAGTCTCCTCCAGTCTCCTCCAGTCTCTCACATATGCGTATGCAAAATTTAGTTTCAGTCATCTGTATGGTTCAAGGAGAAAGGCGCATTATTTGATTTCCTTAACACAATTAAAATGATGTAGTAGATCTCCCTTCTGTTCTCCATCTCAAGCCTGGAAGGCTCATAAGACTCAATACTGGGACTCTATACTGAAAGTTAATTACACACTGTAAATAATACACAACTGCAAAAGGCCCAGTGGTGGACTTAAGCACCTATTACTCCCATTTAGTAAATAATAATAAATTAACCTCCCCAGAGATTGTGATCACGTCTGTTTACCTGATTTATCTGGGAACAGAAGAGAAACTAGGATGGTGTTATATGACACCACCATCAAGAACAATTTGCCGAGAGACCCAAACTGAACCTCAGTGGCCATTTAAGCTGCAATCCTATTATCTGAGATTCGCCTTGTTGGATTCAAATAAATGAAACTTGCCCCTGAGTATAGATGCACAGGACTGCACACAGGGAGCCACAGATATGAACGGAGCAGTGGAGCTGCTGCCATTCACCAGGGCAGCAGAAGGTGGTGAGGAAATGACTTTTCTTGGGTTTTGCTTGTGCAGTGGCAAGGGCCAAACCAGTCCCCACTCCAGCTGCTACCACTCCTCCTCTCTGCCCCCATTCTGCCTTGTTTCAGTGCCTTCCATTGGTTACTGCTTGTAGGAATGGAGTCAACAGCCTATGCCAGGCCACGCAGGTGGAGAAGGTCTCTGGCAATGTATCCTGGTCTCCCACACAAACACCTCAAATAGGGGTTATGGTTGCTCTAGCAGTTATTAAAATAATACTCAGTTATATAATATCAATCTTCTCAATTTGGAATAGTCAGATGTATTTTCAGTTGTATAGATGAAAAACTATATATCTGCTAATCTGGAGGCTTATTAGGTGCAGCAAGCTAGGCAAAGTGGCACCAAAGCAGCTTCACACTGGTTGCATGTTTGCAGACTAACATAATCCTCTTGCATTAGAGCACTAAGGGTTTTCAGAACATCCCAAAGTATGTGGCAGTTTTTTTGGAATATTTTTGGAAGCTTCAGAATACAGTGCCCTGCCTCCTAACTGTGACAAGCTACCAGGAGTATGCAGAAATGACTTGGCCATTGTACTCCATGCTCTGGTAAGCTCTGGGTTATTGCAGTGCACTCTACATGGGAGACAACTCGGAAACGGGTGCAAAATGCAGCAGCCGGGGTTCCATTTAGATCCCATATAATCCCACTTTTAAAACACCTGACTAGTTAAACAAGCCTTTACAGCCCTTACCGGCAGCAGTACCTGGTATAAGGCCATGGAATTCATCTGTGCCCGCTACTCCCTTCCAGACTTTGCTGCCCTGACCTCATGGGAAAACGATAAAATCCCTAGCTAGGGATGAAGCTTTCGAGCTAGCACAATCTAAAGCGGCCAAACTTTCCACGTGGCTTCCCCACGTGAAGGCAGTTAGATCTCTGGCCCACTATCTGAGTGAATTGACAAACCCCACATTAAGAAGGACCTTCAAACTAGCTCGATTCCACGTCATCCCCACAGCATTCTTACATGGCTTTTTTTCCAACACACCATCGAACCTTCGACTCTGCCCATGCAATGAGAGAAAGATTGAGGACTATATACACTTTTTCTTTTACTGTCCTTTATATGCCTCAGTTAGATCCAGGCTTCTCTCTTTAATCCCGTGACCATCACACGGGACATCGACCGCATAAAGTACCTATTGGTGGACGCCAACCCCTTGGTTTCTCGCGATGTGGCCATCTACATTTTACAGGCCCTGAAACTCCGGGCCACCTTTTTGGCTAACTTGGCCAGCCCTAGTCCTATGTAAATCCCTGTTATACTCACAGTCGACACGCCTTGCTTTGTCTTTTACCTTACCAGTTGTTATAGTTGTATTTGTTGTATTCTATGTTGTTGTGCAACAGTTCTGCCCACTTTGGAGACTTCGGCAGGGATCCCATCAGGTCCTCTGGCTTTGTTGTTTTTCATTTGGTTAATAGCTGTACACAGCTCACCCAGGTTTGGTGATACTGCAAGCTCATCTCTATTTTGTTTTTGTTTTTTGCAGAATTTGTGAAAGGACCTCAGCAACGACAGGGAAGCTGCAGTTAAGGAGATGTTGGTAATGTTCTCTCCAATGCAGTGCAATAACTTCTTTATATTTTGGTTACGGGTAGGTAGCCGTGTTGGTCTGGGTCGAAGTAAAATAAAAAAATTCCTTCAGTAGCACCTTAAAGACCAACTAAGTTTTTATTTTGGTATGAGCTTTCGTGTGCATGCATCTGAAGAAGTGTGCATGCACACGAAAGCTCATACCAAAATAAAAACTTAGTTGGTCTTTAAGGTGCTACTGAAGGAATTTCTTTATATTTTGGAAGTGTTGTACTATCTGTTGGGCATAGGGGGCATATACCATGATTTATTGGCCCATATATGGTGTTTGTGGCTTTAAAGAAACTCTGTGCATCATGAGTTTCAGCTAAGTGCTGGATCTCTTGAGCTTTTTTTTATCCACCAGGTGTTCTTTAGTTCTCTGGTTCAAATGGAGGACCAAATGGAGCAAGCAGCATGCAGACCTAGTGGTGGGACGAAAATATCCTTAAATAAGAGACATGGGGGAATGATCAACGGTCTTCAATGTCTGTATACTAATGCACAGAGCATGGGAAATAAACAAGATGAACTTGAGCTCTTGGTACAGCAAACTAAATATGACATAATAGGCATCACTGAAACCTGGTGGGATGAGTCTCATGACTGGAATGTAGTAATAGAGGGATACAATCTATTTAAGAGAAATAGACCAAACAGGAAAGGAGGAGGAGTAGCTTTATATGTTAGGGATATGTATACCTGTGAAGAGATCCAGGATTTAAAACTTCAAAGCCAAATTGAGAGTATCTGGGTCAAAATTAAGGGAGAGAAAAACAACAGTGATCTCATTGTGGGAGTTTACTATAGATCCCCAAGCCAAACTGAGGACACAGATGATGCCTTCCTGGAACAGATGGCCAAGCATTCCAAAGGAAGTGAGATAGTAGTAATGGGGGATTTCAACTATCCTGATATTTGTTGGATGTCAAACTCAGCCAAGAGCATAAGGTCGAACAGATTCCTCACTGGCCTTGCAGACAACTTCATTGTCCAGAAAGTGGGAGAAGCAACAAGAGGATCAGCCATTTTAGATCTGGTCCTAACCAATAGTGATGACTTGGTTAGTGGGGTAGAAGTGGCAGGATCATTAGGTGGGAGTGACCATGCTCTTCTGGAGTTTATTATCCAGCGGAAAGGAGCAACCAAGCATACTAAGGTCCAAATTCTAGACTTTAAGAAAGCCGACTTCAGAAAACTTAGGGAAACGCTGGGTGAAATCCCATGGACAGTAATACTAAAAGGGAAGGGAGTTCATGATGGTTGGGAGTTTGTTAAAAGGGAGATATTAAAAGCACAACTTCAGGCAATACCAATGAGACGGAAACATGGAAGGTGCCTAAAGAAGCCAGGCTGGCTATCTAAAGAACTTTTGACTCAGTTAAGATTTAAAAGGGATATGTACAAAAAATGGAAAAGGGGGAAAATCTCCAGAGAGGAATTCAAACATATAGCCAGCACGTGTAGAGACAAAGTCAGAAAAGCTAAAGCACAGAATGAACTCAGGCTCGCTAGAGAGGTTAAAAGCAACAAAAAGGGCTTTTATGGGTATGTCCGTAGCAAAAGGAAAAACAAGGAAACAGTGGGGTCACTCAGAGGAGAAGATGGTGAAATGCAAACAGGGGACAGAGAAAGGGCAGAACTCCTCAATGCCTTCTTTGCCTCAGTCTTCTCCAAGAAAGAAAACAACGCCCGACCTGAAGAATATGGAGCAGATGATTCAGCAGGGGAAACACAGCCCAGAATAAGTAAGGAGGTAGTACAAGAATACTTGGCTAGTTTAGATGTATTCAAGTCTCCAGGGCCAGATGAACTACATCCAAGAGTATTAAAAGAACTGGCAGAGGTGATTTCAGAACCACTGGCAATAATCTTTGAAAATTCCTGGAGAACAGGCGAAGTTCCAGCAGACTGGAGGAGGGCAAATGTTGTCCCTATTTTCAAAAAGGGGAAAAGAGAGGACCCAAACAATTACCGCCCAGTCAGCCTGACATCAATACCAGGAAAGATTCTAGAGCAGATCATTAAGCAAACAGTCTGTGAGCACCTAGAAAGAAACTCTGTGATCACTAAAAGTCAGCATGGGTTCCTGAAAAATAAGTCATGTCAGACTAATCTGATCTCATTTTTTGACAGAATTACAAGCCTGGTAGATGAAGGGAACGCTGTGGATGTAGCCTATCTTGATTTCAGCAAGGCCTTTGACAAGGTGCCCCATGATATTCTTGTAAAGAAGCTGGTAAAATGTGGGCTAGACAATGCTACCATTCAGTGGATTTGTAACTGGCTTACTGACCGAACCCAAAGGGTGCTCATCAGTGGCTCCTCCTCATCCTAGAGAGTAGTGACTAGTGGGGTGCCACAGGGTTCTGTCTTGGGCCCAGTCTTGTTCAACATCTTTATCAATGACTTGGATGATGGGCTTGAGGGCATCCTGAGCAAGTTTGCAGATGACACCAAATTGGGAGGGGTGGCTAACACCCCAGAGGACAGGATCACACTTCAGAATGACCTTAACAGATTAGACAACTGGGCCAAAGCAAACAAGATGAATTTTAACAAGGAGAAATGTAAAGTACTACACTTGGGCAAAAAAAATGAAAGGCACAAATACAGGATGGGAGACACCTGGCTTGAGAGCAGTACATGTGAAAAGGATCTAGGAGTCTTGGTAGACCACAAACTTGACATGAGTCAGCAGTGTGATGCAGCAGCTAAAAAAGCCAATGCAATTCTGGGCTGCATCAATAGGAGTATAGCATCTAGATCAAGGGAAGTAATAGTACCACTGTATTCTGCTCTGGTCAGACCTCACCTGGAGTACTGTGTCCAGTTCTGGGCACCACAGTTCAAGAAGGATACTGATAAGCTGGAACGTGTCCAGAAGAGGGCAACCAAAATGGTCAAAGGCCTGGAAACGATGCCTTATGAGGAACGGCTTAGGGAGCTGGGTATGTTTAGCCTGGAGAAGAGAAGGTTAAGGGGTGATATGATAGCCATGTTCAAATATATAAAAGGATGTCATATAGAGGAGGGAGAAAGGTTGTTTTCTGCTGCTCCAGAGAAGCGGACACGGAGCAATGGATTCAAACTACAAGAAAGAAAATTCCACCTAAACATTAGGAAGAACTTCCTGACAGTAAGAGCTGTTCGGCAGTGGAATTTGCTGCCAAGGAGTGTGGTGGAGTCTCCTTCTTTGGAGGTCTTTAAGCAGAGGCTTGACAGCCATCTGTCAGGAATGCTTTGATGGTGTTTCCTGCTTGGCAGGGGGTTGGACTGGATGGCCCTTGTGGTCTCTTCCAACTTTATGATTCTATGATTCTATGATTCTATGATTCTTTGAATCTCAGCCTTAGCATTGGCATAGGTTTTTCTCTGAGAGGAGCAGTTTCTGTCTCTTTGCCAAATCTGAAAGGCCTTCCTTTTCTTGTCAAGAATGCATTCAATCTCACTGTCATTCTCATCAAAACAGTCCTGGTGTTTCTTGGTTTGGTATCCAATAGTTTGTTCACAGGCTGCAATAATGGATGTTTTTAGCTTCGTCCAGTGTTCCTCGATGTTATCCGGGAATTCCAAAAGCAGATGGTCCTTAAGAGTCATTTAGAAGTAATCCCGCTTAATAGGATCTTGAAGGACTTGAGTGTTCATTTTGCGCCTTGGTTTCCTTCCTTGAAGCCTGCATTGAGGTATAATCTTGATAGCCATCGTGGAGCGTATTAGTAATCTGTCCAGCAGTCATCAGCACTTGTCATAGGTAAGGAGCACATCACGGCAATCTTCAGCTTGGACAATTACATAGGTGTCAGTGGTTTGACCGAGGGTGCCTCCAAGATGTTTTAAATTTATTTTATTTTTGTCGAAAGCGTGTGTTGGTAATAACAAGGTTGTGCACTGCACATATCATCAAAAGTAAGATTCCGTTCTGGTTGTTGCTGCCAATTTCTTCTTTCCCAATAGTCTCAGGGCACAGATAGAAATCTAGCCCAACTCTTCCATTACAATCACCCGGGAGGATAATTTTATCTTCCTTAGGCGTCTCTGATAGGATGGTATCCAGCTGAGAGTTAGACTTTTCTTTAATGTCTTCTTCGGCATCCAGTGTTGGTGCATAAGCGCTTAGAATAGTAGCTTGTTGGTTTTTGGTGAGTTTTATTCAAATGATTGAAAGTCACTCATTAATGCTGGTAGGGACTTCTGACAACAGCTTCACAAGATCATTTTTGATAGCAAAGCCTACTCCATATATTCAACGTTCTTGTCCAGGTAGTCCTTTCTAGAAAATGTGTAGCCTCCTTTTTCTTTCTTCAGTTGTCCCTCACTTGCTCTTCGAGTTTCTTGAAGCACTGAAATATTGATGATAAAACATTGCAGCTCTCTTGCTATGATATTCCATGTTCCAAAGTTCAATTGTCTTTTATGGGCGCGGTAATCCAGTCAGGGGAAAAGGGAGGCAGACTATGTTTAGGGCACCTTTTATAGCCCCTCCCCCTTTTCAGGGTGAGCAGAGTGGATCCTAAAAAGGGCTGCTCAGTCATGGGTGCAGCTGCCGAGCTGCTCAACTGCCTCATTCCTTCAGTCAGAGCGACTGAATCTGTATCCACTGCCCATGTGCCGGTTCATGATTAAGGGCTTCCAGATTTCACGGTCCTGCCCCCATTACTATTTGTCGATTACCATGGGACTTTTTCTTAATTCCAGCTTGGGATTCATCCAGTCCAGCCTTTTGCATGATGTATTCTGCATATAAGTTAAATAAGCAGGGAGACACTATACAGCCTTGTTGTACTCCATTCCCAATTTTGAACCAATCAGTTATTCCATATCCAGTTCTAACTGTTGCTTCTTTTCCCACATAGAGATTTCTCAGGAGACAGATAAGGTGGTCAGGCACTCCCATTTCTTTAAGAACCCCCCATAGTTTTCTGTGATCCACACAGTCAAAGGCTTTTGTGTAGTCAATGAAGCAGTAGTTTTTTTGTTTTGTTTGTTTTTTAACTCTCTGGCTTTCTCCATAATCCAGCACATGTTTGCGATTTGGTCTCTGGTTCCTCTGCCCCTTTGAAATCCAGTTTGTACTTCTGGGAGTTCTCAGTCCACATACTGCTTAAGTCTGCCTTGTAGAATTTTAAGCATAACCTTGCTGGCGTGTGAAATGAGCGCAATTGTGGGGTAGTTGGAGCATTCTTTGGCACTGCCGTTCTTTGGGATTGGGATGTAGACTTTTTGGATCATTCTTTGTCTAGCTTTGACCTTACCGCCTTGGGTGACCCTGCTGGGAGTACGAGACTCCTGACAGATTTGCTCACAAAGGTCTTAGGAATGCGCAAGCCCACTCACCACGACAAGGTGATGATCCAGCAAATGGGATTATTATTATTATCCCACTACTCTCAGAAAGTCAGGGGATGCTGACTTGGGTGAGGGCATTTTCTGTGGCCACTCCTAAGTTGTGGGACTCCCTCACCACACAGGTGCACCTGACATCCTCGTTAACACCTTTCAGTGAATGCTGAAGATGCACCTCTTTACCTTGACACCTGAGATACTGTATATATTTTAGGACCCACTTTAATTTTGTGAGTTTTCTCTTTGTGGTTGTAAGTTGTTTTAAGCTTCCTTTAACATTGTGTTTTAATTGCTCTAAGCTGCCCTAGGACCTTAGGATGACATAAGCTAAAGAGAGAAGAGATTCAAGGGTGCTGGCCACCAGCCCTAGAATGGCAGTCCCAGCATCCCTGAGAACCCAATGCCTCCTTTGTATCATCTTAAGGGCCCTGTCTGTCAATAGTGAGAAGAGCAGCCACTCATCAGGTATGGAGCTTCTCCCACCAAAGTACCAACAAAGTCCAAATCTGAGCATCTTTAAATTAAAAAAGAGCATTGTTCTATTTTGCGGAGTCTTGCTTCTGCTATTCACCCTCAGAATCCTCTCAGACTACAAGATGGTCCTTTGGAAAATGTGTGGTGTTGGAGCTTCATTTGCAGCCCATAATGTGGTATCTGTGCTGACTGTCAAAATGTGCAGTGATGACACTGCTTGGGAAAGACAACAATTCAATATTTAAAATGAATGTGAGGTACATGAGTTCCTGACCATTCTTAGCCTGTGTTTGCAAAGTGGGGCCTAAGAGCCTGACAGCATGTGGCCAAGTGTCCCTTGACTAACAAAGATACATAAATATGCTTTAAACTATGCCAGCCTCCTTTGACCTCCTTTAGGTTGCATGGGAACTCTCAGCTAATTATGCTGAAGGTAATTAGCCTTCCAGTACCTACACAACCATTTTCTCCACCTCTATGTGCTCCACCAGGTGCATCTCCTCAAAGGAGGTATAAATAAAGCACTTGCTGTAAATATTTCAGAAAGGGGACAGATGGCACCAGATAACAATATTATGCCTCCATGTAACAGAAACGATATCCTAATCTCCTTCATTTATAGACAAGGAGGGAAACTCTTTCAAAAGTGCATGCTGAACTCTGTCTTTAAAGAGTAATTAAACATCTCATATAAAAGTTGAAACCTTAATAATGTGACAGTTTTGTGCAGCAAAACAAAAAAAACTGAGTGTATTTTGTTTCTCTTATGTCTGTTCTACAGTAGCAGTTCTACCTTTAGAGGTATTCAGTGAGAGCCAGTGTGGTGTAGTGGTTAAGAGCGGTAGACTCGTAATCTAGTGAACCGGGTTCGAGTCTCCGCTCCTCCACATGCAGCTGCTGGGTGACCTTGGGCTAGTCACACATCTTTGAAGTCTCTCAGCCCCACCCACCTCACAGTCTGTCTGTTGTGGGAGAGGAAGGGAAAGGAGATTGTTAGCCGCTTTGAGACTCCTTCGGGTAGTGATAAAGCGGGATATCAAATCCAATCTCTTCTTCTTCAAATGACCACCCAGACCCATTTATTATATGTGTGAACATGGAAGGGATTGTGATGACTATCCACATCCCCAAATGCCATCACACCTGTTAGCTGTGCCCACAGCGGCCAAGCATTTGACTTTTATAAAAAAAAAGGGCACTAGGCACACGCAGCTGTACACATGCATGACTCTTCCTTACAACTAGCCTCCCTGATTGGCCTGAGGAATATGCATGAGTGAATCATTTGGTGGGGGTGGGGGAACTGTGAGATAACTAGCTTCATATAACCAACTTCCTTAAGTCTGATTAATGTGTGAAGGAGTTAATTCCATAGAGTACAGAGAAAGGTAATCAAGCCTATTGTTGTACCTCAGACTATCAGAGAAGCTCAGCTGGTTGCTGCAGTTTAGCCACATGGCTCTGTATTTTCTGACTGCTGTATGGAAAAGCACATGAATTTGACCTTTGGAGAGTTTGTAAGTAAACCATTAACTTGTCAAACTTTTATATGCTAAGGGAAGTGGGAAGCTTTAGAAGGAAGTTACAGGGACATATTTTAAAGATCTAACAGCCTATATTTCCTTGCTGCATATTTTGTGATGGTAACTCTCTGCTAGGGTTCTCTCACCAAAGAGTACTTGAACCAAACCTGGATCTTGGCACCCAGGGAATTCTTTATTTTATTTCTTCCTTGTAGCCATCATTACCAGAGACAACCTGGGATGGTGGGCATGAGTATATGAAACATAGGAAATCATTAAAAAATTATTGTGCATCTCCATCCCAAAACAGGACAACAGTTCAACTGGAGCCAGACACGCTGAAAGAGAATGGCTAGGCTAGTGTCAGGGCAAATGAGTTTTAAACTAAGCCCTGAGGGGGAGGGAGATAATATTATAGAAGAAAGGGGAAATTATGAAAGTAGAGGATACATGAGTAGCCAACAGTTTCAGGGAGAAGATCAGATGGCCCAAAGCTCATAATGAGCTCAGGCTTGCAAGGGAGATTAAAAATAATTAAAATGGTTTCTTCAGCTATGTTTGAAGCAAGAGGAAGAACAAGCAAGTGTTAGGTTCTCTGTCTGGAGAAGCCAGAGAAATGCCATTGGGTGACAGAGAGAAGGCAGAACTGCTCAACCCCTACTTTGCCTCTGTCTTCACCCAAAACAAAAGCAGTACCCAACGTAGTGACAAAAGAATAAACAATGCAAGGAGGAAGCTGCTATACTAAGTAACCGGGGGTGGGGTGGGGTGGGGTTGTAGCTGGTTTACTGACCAAACACAATGAGTTAGACCACCCTGCCCTGAAGGAATAGAGGCAGAGTTGCAACCCTTGGAACACTGCATAAAGGAATCCATATAACTGTGGATTCTGAAGTGAATGCATGAACAGATCCAGTTAATGATTCACCCAAATCCAATCAGCACTTCAGCCCATTCCTCCCCTACCCCTACAGCTTCCCCTACAGTCCTACACCATTTCAAAAAGTGTGACACTGAAGGTGTGTTACCCAGTACTCGCTGCAATTGATGCCAGTGCAGTAGTAAAGCCAGCAGCCAGCCAGTCCGCATGGATTGTCATTCAAATCAACAAATCGTTCTAAGTGTTTCTTGTCCTGTGTCTCTAAATTGTAATTTGCAATTTTCTTCATCTTGAACAGCTCTTGCTGAGTGCCTAGTAACACTCAACCTTAAAAATCGCACGTACCTGACTATGAAAGAACATGATCCCACGAATCCTTATCTGCTCTTGCATTTGACCTTAATACTACTATCACGTTAATGATATGCTTAAGGTTAATGAGGCAATTATTTTGAGACAAGACACACAGCACACAGTTGCACTTTCCTATGTAAATAACCACTAGTGGTCGGCGGCCTTTGCATTGCTGTTTCACCTGTATATTAATCCTCAGCAATTATTAATAAGAATGAAATGTTTGCATTGCTAGCCTTAACAGCTACAACGCAGAAGACGCACTGTTCACAAAAAGATTTGCTATACCGTGTGTATTCACTGCAAGGTGAGGACACACACAGGCTTTGGTGCAGAGGAGAATGAATATGAAAAACGTTAATTATTTCAGGAGTATGGTGCAGTAGGAACTGTATGGGCACACTGAGCCAGGTAGCAGGAACCTCAAGCCAGAACTTCCTTGAATCTAGAGATGCTTCGACTCTATAGTGCTTTAGCACTGCTGAAACATAGCTTTTCTACAATTAAAACAACAAACGAACATTCCACACAAACAGCTATTTTCCAGCCATGTCCTTCTTCATGGCCAAGATCCTCCTAATTTATTTCTTATTTGGTTCATAAAATGTACACACTAGTTGTTGTTAAAAAGAACCAAAGTAGTACCTCAAAGTGGTTTACAAAAAACTAAAATAGTAAGATCAAGAAAAATCTACAATATGTTGCGGTTGGCATCTGTCACTTGTGAGAGAAAATGGAGTGAACCTCTGAGGGTGAAGTCAAATTACCGTGTTACCAGTTTTAAACATTCAGAGAGTTAAAATACTAAAACAGGTTAAAATTCACATCAACTTTCTAGGTATCTGGGTAGGCATGACTAAACAAGAATGTGGGGTAACGTAATCTCAAAGGTAAATCCGTGTACAATTCAAAGTGATGGCGCTGACCTTTGAAGCCCTAAACAGCCTTGACCTGGTTTGCCTAAAGGAGTGTCTCCACCCCTATTGCTCAGCACAGAAACTGAGGTCCTCCTCCAAGGTTTTTCTGGCAGTTCCATGCCTGCAAGAAGTGAGGTTATAGGGAACCAGGCAGAGGGCCTTCTCAGTGGTGACACCCTCCCAGTGGAACACCCTCCCGTCAGATGTCAAGGAGAAAAGGAACTACAGTCGTACCTTGGTTGTCAAACGCCTTGGTACTCGTCGGTTTTGGCTCCCCAGAAGTGAGTGTTCCGGTTTGTGAACGTTCTTTGAAAGCCAAACGTCCAATGCAGCTTCTGAGGGTTCCAATTGAGTGCAGAAAACTCCTGCAGCCAATCGGAAGCCACACCTTGGTTTTTGAATGTTTTTGGAAGTCGAACAGACTTCCGGAACAGATTCCGTTTGACAGCCAAGGTACGAGTGTATCTGACTTTCAGAAGGCATCTGAAGGCAGCCCTGTACAGGGAAGTTTTTATTGTCAGGAACTGTGCTACAGCATCAGCAATGCCCCACCCCCCAGTAGCATAAATTAGGAGTCTTCTTAAAGGTGCTGTCCATTTTACTCCTTCCTGCTTTGTGGTTGGGGGTTAATGAGGAACAGCCTAATAATGAATTGCTCACTGGACAGGCTTATTTATTTATTTATTTATTTATTTTTAAAGGCATTCATGAATAATAATAATAATAATAATAATAATAATTTATAATAGTAATTTATTATTTATACCCCACCCATCTGGCTGGGTTTTTCCAACCACTGAGGGTAATAAAGAATAGTTAAAAACAACAATAGAAATCAAAAGCAGAATTTAAGAACAGACCATGGCGGTGATAATTAAAAACCCACCAAAACCAGATAAGGCAGAATTGTTTGCAGAGCCCAGCAAGGCAAAGATGAGGCCTGGCCTGACTTCCTTAGGGAGGCAACTGCACAGGTGGAGGTGGCAGGAGCTACTGCAGAAAAGGTCCTGTCCCAAGTCTCCACCACGCTAGCCTTTCTGGGTGGGAGGGGGTGGGGGCATGGAGCAAGGCCTCTGAGGGCAATTATACATTTCATGGGGGGAAAGGGGCAGAACTCCTCAATGCCTTCTTTGTCTCAGTCTTCTCCAAAAAAGAAAACAATGCCCGACCTGAAGAATACGGAGCAGATGATTCAGCAGGGGAAACACAGCCCCGAACAAGTAAGGAGGTAGTACAAGATACTTGGCTAGTTTAGATGTATTCAAGTCTCCAGGGCCAGATGGACTACATCCGCCACACAAGCCCCGACCTGGGTGTCCAGATGAGGAATGCCTGGGGGGGGGGGCTTCTCCCAAGTGGTGCGGGCGAAGGTGTCTGTGGAGGCGGGATGGTGATCTGTCACACAGGCATTACCTTCCATGATGCATCCCTTTACAGACTTGATGGGCTTCATCTGTCTGAGATTGGGAATGATTTGTGGCTGACCACAGTGTCAATGGGGTTAAGGGATTTGTTACAGGTGTGACTGGTTGGCGGCGAGCGCGGGCTTGTGTGGCGGAGAGGCTCTGTTTCAGGTGATAGGGATGGGGAAACGCTCTCGCCATCCCTATGTGAAGGGTATTCCATTAAATGAATCCAGGGACTCTACTGGTTTGGTCAACCCCCGAGAGGGGGCACAACCGCCATCACATAGGGATGGCGAGAGCATTCCCCCATCCCTATCACCTGAACCAGAGCTTATCCGCCACACAAGCCCGCGCTCGCCACAAACCGAGAGGGGGTTGTGCCCGTGCCTGAGTCCGGGGGAGCATCTGGGGGAGTGGACATAGCCTGTACCCTGGCTTTCTACCTACCTCAGGTGTTCACCCTTGGCTGACCGATGATAGAGCTCTGGCTGCAAGGGTGGGTGCAGGGAACTAGTCGAACCAGAGCCTATGCTCACTTTCTGTAATCAATAAAGTTGTGGCCTAAATTCTGCCAAAAACCAAACTAAAACTTGAGTCAAATGTGTCTTTATTTAGAGGGGAGGTCTCTGGGTCTGAACACACAACCAAGAATGCTGGAATTAAATGGACTGGGAATAATGTCCTGTGGGTTCTCTGTAAAACATAAGTCAGGAGTAGCAAATCTGTTACACACACACGATGCTTCTGGAGTCCATTCTCACCAGCTCCAGCCAGCATAGCTATTATGAGGGCCACAGGTTAGCCACACCTGGCATAAGTGAACAAAAATGGCAAGTCCAGAGAAAGGGGGTTTAAAATGTTTTAATAGAAAACACCAATGCTGGTTTTTTTCTTTGCTAGTACAATGGATTTCTTCCTCGTTCTGCTTATGAAAAATTATACATGAGCCATATTTGATGCTTAGTGAAATCAATAGAAATGCTTCAGTTTGGATTCAATGGGTATTAGAGCCTCCATTCTTGGATCAATGACATATTGTAGATTTAATGTTTCTTGGCACCAGGTGACTATAAAAGGGGGAGAAAGAAGTAAGTTTCCTCCCCATCTCCTTCCTCCTCTCCTTTGCAAAGCACAAAGAAAAAGGAAAAGAAAATAACTCAAAAACACGTCTAGTTAGAATATAAAGAGCAAATGGAGGCTTCTCATAGTCCGAGCATTAAGAGAGGATAAAAGCTATATTATATCTGTCAGTCTAGCAAGTAATAGAAGCACTTCCAGAGGCAGATGACCACCAAAGTGGTATCCTAGCAACATAGAGTCGCCCAGTTACAAACAGTGCTGTCAAGCCCAAATTATCCTTTTTCACTATCTTAGTTTCAAAAGCAGAGCAATGAATACATGGTGAAGGTGAGAGCTGTTTACAGGAGAAAGAAAGTCCAACTTTTTCAGTTTAATAAGGGATTAAAGAAGCCTGTGCAAGTCAAGTAAAAGGTGCTCCAAATACCAGAATCCCTGTGTTTTGGAGGACAATAATTTAGTTCATATTCATATAACCTCATCAGTACACATGGCACTTAGAGTAACATCACCAAAAAACAAATGTAAGGCAGGTTTCTGTGCAGTAGAGTTTACAGTCTACATTTGGATAGGGACAGAGGAAAAGGAAGGCAAATACAATGCATGCAGAAATTAGATTACACTGTGCTCATCTGCGCCAGAATTAAATGTAGATTGGATGTGGTTTGCACCTGTGTTAACTCTGCCATCCATATGACACCATCCACTGCTATCCCACGCTTCCCCCACCTTTAGTATTTTATTAAGGCTTTTTTCAGAATACAGTAAGAGAAAAGAAACTAATCTAAATAAAAACAAAGACAGAGAGAGAGAGAAGAAACCACAGAGTCCTCTCTCAAAGGTAGCTCTTAACTCTTGTCACCCACTGAATGTGGTGGACCCTCCCAGACCCAGCTCTCACCTGGGAACTTTCCTTTCTTCTCCTAGGAGACAAGTTGTAATAAACTTGGAGGTGCAACTCCTTAAGATATTTAGGCACAGACACAGGGATGCACATCAGACAGATGCACAGACAGACTCCCCAAAAGAAATCTGAGGGTTACAAAATAGCAGTTGCCAAGTCAATTAGGCCAGGGTCATCATGGAGCCAAATTATGCTTTATTCATTAAAAACTCTGGTCCAAAGTGCCAAATTTAAAGCCCTAGTTGTGAATAATATTCCTATGCACACATGCCCAGGGATTTTTGTCTTAAACATAGCATTCCCAAACTTCTCTGTATATGTTACAGGTACCCTGTTTCTCATATTTTAAGACATACCCATAAAATAAGCCATAGCAGGATTTCTAAGCATTCAAGGAATATAAGACATACCCCGAAAATAAGACATAGTGATAGGCGCAGCAGCAATGCCAGCCGCGGCAGGAGGAGAAGGAAAAAATAAGACATCCCTTGAAAATAAGCCATAGTGTGTTTTTTTGAGGAAAAAATAAATATAAGACATGTCTTATAATATGAGAAACACGGTAGGTAGCTGTGTTGGTCTGACGTAGTCAAAACAAAATTTTAAAAAATCCTTCCAGCAGCACCTTAGAGACCAACTAAGTTTGCTCATACCAATGACAAACTTAGTTGGTCTCTAAGGTGCTGCTGGAAGGAATTTCTCTCTGTATATAAATGTGTAGACTTATTTGTCTTTGAAAACTGGCAAAGATTCTTTTTGTTTGATGTTTCATTGTGTTTTTATATATATTTTGGAAGCCCCCCCCCCCCGAGTGGCTGGGTCAAACCAGTCAGATGGATGGGGTAAAAATAATAAAATTATTGTTTTTGTAGCCAAGTATAAAAGGTACTGGAAGATACCTTGGCCACCTCATGAGAAGAGAAGACTCTCTGGAATAGACCCTGATGTTGGGAAAGATTAAGGGCACAAGGAGAAGGGGACGACAGAAGACGAGATGGTTGGACAGTGTTCTCGAAGCTACGAACATGAGTTTGACCAAACTGCGGGAGGCAGTGGAAGACAGGAGTGCCTGGCGTGCTATGGTCCATGGGGTCACGAAGAGTCGGACACGACTAAACAACAACAAATAAACTTGTTGCACCTCCAAGTTTATTATCAGAGTTCAGCTCCATGACACTATGAAGATATTAACAAGGAAGGAAAATTATATAGTAATAGTTTTAAATTTGGTAATTTTTATTCATAAACAACTCTCCAAATAGCCATAATTTACATTCTTGCCTGAACTGAGACTTGGGGCAGTCCAGTGCTACTGACAAGTTCCTGAAAAGTTATGTTTTCACCTCTTTACATTATCCATTCTCCTTGATACTTCCATTATTCTTAGATCATCCGCATCCACATCTTTCAACAGAATGCATAATCATCCCTGCTCCAAATAACCTTGTCCTTTAGTTGACAAGTGTACTTGTGTATAGATTAATTGTGGGAACTGATTCCATCTTCCTTGTTAAGAGGAGGCAGGGAAGACCATTAAGCAATTTATTCAAGAATTTCCTGGCCTTCATTCAAAAGATGCGAATTTATTGTACCAAAGGACCAATTTTTTAAAAGCACAGGCTCCCAAACTGCTATTGAAAGCCTATGGTGCTCTCATATCCCTATGATTAAGATGTGCATTTATAGCAACACCTTTAATTGGGAAGAGAGGCCCACGGACGTCAATGGGAATTGCATCCAAGTGCAAGTGTTGGGGATTGCAGCCTTGACCATCATTCCAAAATCCCCATAAAATACACCTACCCTGTTTTCCCGAAAATAACACATACCCATAAAATAAGCCGTAGCAGGATTTCTACGCATTTGCACAATATAAGCCATACCCCAAAAATAAGACATAGTGATAGGTGCAGTTCTGGAGGGCGCCAAGGAAGAACTGGACGCGTAATAAAAATAAGACATCCCCTGAAAATAAGCCATAGTGTGTCTTCTTGAGGAAAAATAAATATAAGTCAGTGTTTTATTTTCGGGAAAACATGGTATATAAACAAGGATTTTAAAACCAAGACCTGCCTAAGTTGGCCGTTCTATGGTTAGAAGCAAGTTCCAATACTGCTTTATTATGCGATGAGTTTATTAATCTAAAACTAGTATTAACAGAAATTCTAAAGTGCCCTGTGAATGAAGCAGAAAGAGAGAAGCATCTTTCATTGGCAAAGAACATTTTAAGAAACAGAAGGCCAGGTTTCTGCAGAACTTCTGGCAATTCAAAGCACACTGTACTTACGATAGCTGGTGATAAAAACATTCTTGTATTTTATGCAAAATGAAAATAGAATCGGTAGTGATGCTTATCACCTTAACACTCACTTCCTATTTTGGGGGTAATTAGCCTCAAACAAACAAAAAGTCTAATTAATGTGTGAAGTGGTTAAGACCATAGAGTAAGCTGTTATGCCATGCTTAATTAACCTTGAGAGGGACTAGGTAATCAAGACTTTGCTCCCCTCCAGTCTACCTGGGAAACTCAGCATGTAATGAGGTCTAAAGTGCATGATTTCAATAAGCCATTATTGTGTTACTATTCCAACAATTTCGGCTCTTTCACCACTGTTAATAAGCCAAGTTTTACTGCCTGTGTTTTCTGACTGCTATATGGAAAAGCACATAAATGGAGAGTTTGTAAGTAAACCATTTTTAACTTTTCAAATGTGTGGCCTTTATCTGTGCTAGGGGAACAGGAGAACTTTGGGAGGAACTAACAAGGGCATATTTTAAATATCTAACAGCCTATATTTCCATGCTTTACTTTCCTGCATGTTTTGTGATTTTAAATCTCTGCTGTGTTCTTTCACCCAAGAATACTTGCCCCAAATCTGAATCTTCGCATCCTTTATATATTTCACTTTTTGCTTCCATCAACATTATTGTATGTCATGAAGAACTGACAAGGGTTCACTGTGTCGCTTCATAAAGCCAACAAGACCTGTAGACTACAAATTCTGAACTGTTGTCTTCCTTAAACGATGGGCAAGCCAAAGCAGGGATCAGTCTACCTATAGAGCACGTACCTTGAATGATGTTCTTCATCCATTTTCAAACAGCATGAAAAAGTCTCAAATAACTAGGCTATTATGTACACAAAGGAAGTAATGGAGGAAACATGGTTTTCAGCCCTTGATTCTTCTAGGTTACACAGGCAAATAGCCTGTGGCTGGGCTATTCTGAGAGAAATAGCCCTTTCTGGGCACACTCCAAGCTCATACCCTTCCCTGGGTGCTTAAATTATATGTGGAAAGTACACACATAAAGAGAACTCACACCACGTCCCAACAATACTAACAGGCAGTGTAGCCACAATTTGCTGAACTGTAATTTCTGTTGTGTTACATTTCAGTGAAAGCCTTGCATATCATTAGACGGCATGAAATAAAGTGCTTCACTATCTTATGACCTATATGTGGGATCTATATATATGAATGAGGTCAGTTATCTATATATTAATATAAGAAGGCTGCTTTTCAGAAGCCTAAGACTTCTGTCCGTGGCAAAGCATAATTCAGGCAACTTGATTCTGCTTTATTGTTTAGTTTATCCCCAAGTCCTGTTCTTTGATTGAGAGACTGAACCCCTAAGGACAAAATTCCCTTACCCAACAGCACCATGTTGCTAAATTATCCATACCGGGCCAAGAAATCCAGGGACCCCTCTCCCTTGAAAATATTCAACCCAGCAGATGGGGGGAAAGCACAAATGAAACACAGAAAAACTGCAGCAGGAGTAGTAATCACTAAATGTCTTATAGCACAAGTACTGTAGGTATTAAACCTTGCAAAAATCTGGAACCATAACAATCCTCTAAAATTCCTCATGATTCCTCAAAAAGCTTAGGTGTGTGTGTGTGTGTGTGTGTGTGTTTTCACATGGCACACAAAAGATAACTTTGCACCAAGTCATCTTCTCTGCCCCCCGATACCCATTGCTGGGAATCACAAGTGAGGAGAGGGCTGCTGCACTCAGGTCCTGCTTGTAGGCTTCCCACGGTCAAAACAGGATGCCTGATCAGATGGGCCTCGGGTATGCTCTGTACTAGCTGCTGGGCTCTTCTGAAGAGGGCATTTCACAGTAACCAGGGTCCACTGCTAGCACCGAGAAGACCCTCAATCTCACTTGGACGGGACACCCAGAAAAGTGCCTCAGTGATCCTTCCAGTAACCTCGGCCTCAAGCCATCTGCATAGACCCATATGCTCATACACTTGATCAGCTGAGATGCTCACTAACTTTGTTTCCACACTTACTTATGAGCAGCAGCAAGAAGTGAGAACAAGACAATATCCCCAAGGAACTCACTGAACAAATGAGGACCAGCTGTGGTTTATTATTGGGTGGTATTCAACAAAGTTTTACTCAGAGCAGATCTTATGAAATTAAGGGTCTGATTTAGTCATGTTGATGAATTTTAATGGGTCTACTCTAAGTAAAACTTCACTGTATGCCTCATGTTGTTTTAAATGGCAAGGTAAAAAATAATAAATAAGTCACACATTTCTTAGGCATGTGCACCCCCTAATTTTTACACACTACTGTAAAATTCTCCCATGTCTTCCCAGACTGAAAGGTTTTGTAACAGCAGCAAGAAGCCTTCGGCGCCAAGGCCTAATTAGGGGTACCAGGCCACTCCAAACCACACACAGCTGGCCACCAACAAGGTCACACAACATCAGCCACAGGACAAGAAACCCAACAGGGCCAAGTGGAACAGGAAGAACAGGAAGCAACTTAAGTGCGCAGTCCCAATTATTCCTTCCAGCCCCCCTGGTAGAATACAGTGGGTTTTGTATTGTGTTAAGAAAGGCCTACTGGCAGTTGTTGTTGTTGTTGTTGTTGTTGTTGTTGTTGTTGTCGTCACCACTTTGGATCCAATATATATGACCAGTGTTGTCTGGGAGGCGATAGGTGATGCTCTAGTCTTCTCTGATTAGTAACAAAGACATATTCCTCAGGAGCTGAGGTTTTTCCATACTGACTATTTTTAAATCAGCTCAATAGGTTAAATTATCTTCCCATTTTGATAAAATGGTAAGCAGGAGAAAATATCCCTCTCTGAGAAAATAGCAGCAAGTTAATAAAGATCATTTTGCCCAGTAATTTAAGCACAAAGGAATTTTACTAAGCACTTAATAACTGGGGAATATATCACTGCTTGGTTTATTATACAGCCATTCTAAGAAATAGAATATGTGGTTTTCTCTCCCCCTTCCATCACAAAATAGATCTGATGCAATTAATATGCTTTATGAGCATGACTAATATATATCATTCCACTTTGTTTAGCAGTATACTTTTCACTTATTTTTATTGCCTTTCCATCCATAAAATGAAGATATAATAAAGAAAAGTCCCGAGGAATCTTAACAGAAAAGGAGCAGTACAGTAATTTTTGTATAGATTTTTCTGAATTATCTACAGATGAATACAACTAATATTCAATGCACAACAATGAACCTGGGATACGTACACAATATTTTCACACCACACTAAATGTAACCAGCTGATTATCACAATACAGTACTAATATAGCATATTCTGTAACCCCCTCAACCATGAGACACACATAACGCCCAAATCAGTCACATAATATAAAATAGAATATATATATTGAATATTAAGCCAAAATAAGTGAATGCGTAGATGATGGTACAGCCAAACGCAAAAGTCCATAGTACATGTAAGGTTCATATGAGGTTCATAGAGTCCAGTACCATCCAAACATAGGATATGACAATTCCATAAGGTAACAAATCATAGACTGTAGATATTACATGGAGTTCAGTATCAGTCCAAATGAGAGAAGTAACAATTCCATGAAGTAAATGGGGGCAAATGTTGTCCCTATTTTCAAAAAGGGGGAAAGAGAGGACCCAAACAATTACCGCCCAGTCAGCCTGACATCAATACCAGGAAAGATTCTAGAGCAGATCATTAAGCAAACGGTCTGTGAGCACCTAGAAAGGAACGCTGTGATCACTAAAAGTCAGCATGGGTTTCTGAAAAATAGGTCATGTCAGACTAATCTGATCTCATTTTTTGACAGATTTACAAGCCTGGTAGATGAAGGGAATGCTGTGGATATAGCCTATCTTGATTTCAGCAAGGTGCCCCATGATATTCTTGTAAAGAAGCTGGTAAAATGTGGGCTAGACAATGCTACCATTCAGTGGATTTGTAACTGGCTGACTGACCGAACCCAAAGGGTGCTCATCAATAGCTCCTCTTCATCCTGGAGAGTAGGGACTAGTGGGGTGCCACAGGGTTCTGTCTTGGGCCCAGTCTTATTCAACATTTTTATCCATGACTTGGATGATGGGCTTGAGGGCATCCTGAGCAAGTTTGCAGATGACACCAAATTGGGAAGGGTGGCTAATACCCCAGAGGACAGGATCACACTTCAAAATGACCTTAACAGATTAGACAACTTGGCCAAAACAAGCAAGGTGAATTTTAACAGGGAGAAATGTAAAGTACTACACTTGGGCAAAAAAAATGAAAGGCACAAATACAGGATGGGTGACACCTGGCTTGAGAGCAGTACATGTGAAAAGGATCTAGGAGTCTTGGTAGACCACAAACTTGACATGAGTCAACAGTGTGATGCAGCAGCTTAAAAAGCCACTGCAATTCTGGGCTGCATCAATAGTATAGCGTCTAGATCAAGGGAAGTAATAGTACCACTGTATTCTGCTCTGGTCATACCTCGCATGGAGTACTGTGTCCAGTTCTGGGCACCACAGTTCAAGAAGGATACTGACAAGCTGGAACGTGTCCAGAGGAGGGCAACCAAAATGGTCAAAGGCCTGGAAACTATGCCTTATGAGGAACGGCTTAGGGAGCTGGGTATGTTTAGCCTGGAGAAGAGAAGGTTAAGGGTTTATATGATAGCCATGTTCAAATATATAAAACGATGTCATATAGAGGAGGGAGAAAGGTTGTTTTCTGCTGCTCCAGAGAAGCAGACACGGAGCAATGGATTCAAACTACAAGGAAGAAGATTCCACCTAAACATTAGGAAGAACTTCCTGACAGTAAGAGCTGTTCAGCAGTGGAATTTGCTGCCAAGGAGTGTGGTGGAGTCTCCTTCTTTGGAGGTCTTTAAGCAGAGGCTTGACGGCCATATGTCAGGAATGCTTTGATGGTGTTTCCTGCTTGGCAGGGGGTTGGACTGGATGGCCCTTGTGGTCTCTTCCAACTCTATGATTCTATGATTCTATTCTAAGTAATAAAAAGAGAGAAGAACAAGGATATCCGGATTGAACTATCCCTGTTTCGCCATCTCTGGCTTCATCAGCAAATTAGATACTGAATGATATAAAGAAACATAAATTCATCATTATACGCATATACATAACAATACCGAACAAGCCCACTATCACTTACATTATAGTGGTGCCTCAGCTTACAAATTTAATCCATTCCGAAGGCACCTTCGTAGGTCGAAAAATCAGTAAGTCGATAAACGCCATTGGAAACGCGATTTCCCATAGGAATGCATTGGAAATGGAAAAATTCTTAAGTCGAAGCAACCCCATCTAAAAATTCGTAAATCAATCTAAAACCACCATGGTTTCCGTTCGGATGTCGAGAAATTCATAAGCATGTGGCCATTTGGTCACTCCAAGGTGGCAAGCAAAGAGGACTTCTAGCCAATCTAAGGTTCTGCACTTTGGCAGGAAGAACCAGCTGCACCAATATGAGATGAGGGACACCTGGTTTGCTGGTAGGGAAAAGGATCTAGGGATCTTAGTGGACCATAAGCTTAACATAAGTCAACCTGAAAGTGATGCAGCAGCAAAAAATGCTAATGCTATTTTAGGCTACAACAACAAAAGTGTCAAGATGAATGGAATAAAATAACACAAGGAAATTCAAAACAGTAACAATTTATTGTGCATTTATTCAAAATCCATTAAAAAATATTTGTTTTTATTCTATGCTCTTCCAGTTCTCTTTCTCAGCCTCCTGGGCAGAGGTGGAAGGGCAGCCTCTGGCCTCACCCTGGCCCCCAGGGACACACATCGCATCATCAGTGTTAAAGGTCACTCAGGGATGTGCTCTTGGAGGGATGGAAGCAAACACAGGAAGGAATAGAAGAAGGCGAGCTACTTACTCGGGGGCGGGGAAATTTCCGGGCAACGGCCAGCAGCAACAAAATGCTGCTGGCCGCTAGTTTTTGAGCCTCCCCACTTTCCCCCAGGGCGTATCCTCGCAGGTCCTGCAGGAGGAAAGAGCGTCTCAGAGTCAGGGGCCAGTCTGGGCCAAAGCGGCCCTCACTGCCCCCCACCACAGAGTCCCTGGCACTTCTGGACCATGAGGGTTTGCCAACATTGGTCTTGGACCAAATTGAGGGCCAAACAGGCTCTGTGCCCCAGAAATGGGGCAGTCCGTTGGGTAAGGGACGGGGGGGCAACCCTAAAACCACCCCTGATGCTATCGGGACACTTACACTTAAAAGTTGCAGGAGGGTGCCCGGATTGGGGGCTTCCATAAGGAGACTTCCAAGGAGGAGATGGAAGTGGCGCTTCAGCTCCTGCGGGAAAAGAGAGGAGAGAGTTTGAATGTTGGTGAAATATGATGATGAAGAAGAAAGAGCCATGCAAAGGGAATTCAGGACAAAGGACATACCTCTCTTTCCTCCTCCTTTTCTGGGCTTGAAGAACTGCCTCCATGCTCCTATGGAGGATTGCACTGATCATATCGCAGCTGAATTTGGGCCTCATGGTACTGCAGAGATGAAAGGGAGAGGGTTAGATGCTTCCTCCTCCGAGTCTCCCCTGGAGTTCTGCCCCCCCCCCCACAACCCTGTCCATCACAGACCCCACTCACCTTAGCTGGAGGAGGGCCTCCAAGGCAAGGGCCAGGGTCAGGGGGCGATCCCTGAAGTGCTCCAAGGGCCCCAAGATGTCCTGGAAGAGAACAGAGGAGGAAAATCAGCTCTTTCCGGGGCCTCCAGAGGACAGCTCCGACCCCCAACACCAGGCTTGGCTTTCCAGGGGACAATAAGCCGGCAGGGTCCTCCTCTCTGCAGATTCACAACCCCTTCCCTAAAGCCCCTCCTTCCCCCCAGCTCCCCGCGGGGGTCCCTCACACCACCCCTCACTCATTTGGTACTAGGGAATTTTTTAAATCACATTTCTATAAGAAAGTCAGAACATCAGAAGAGTCTCTGGATTAGCCCAAAATGCTCTTCTAATCCAACATCCTGTTAGCATAACCACTAGGTATCTATGCCAAAAGGAAGGAAGGAAACAGTCCATTTGTATCATTTTGGCAGCACTCAGATTATTATCACTGCTTTTCTGCAATGATATCCACACTCTGGAATTTTCATGTATCATAAACTCACCCGGACACATTTAGCCTGGTAATTCAGCAGCTGGTAAAATCCTAGCTATTTAGGACGGCTTTTCATGCTGTCTGAATATTTCTCAATTTTATTTCATTCTGATTTTAAAAACTGAAGTATATTTGTAAGTTCTATTGTTTGTTTGTTTGTTTGTTTGCAATTTTGTCACATGGTAATTTTAAAAATTGAAGCTCCACCGCTTCAAGGGATGTTGTGATGGCAAAGCATGAACAATATGTGGCTTGTGTAGGGGAAGCAGTCAGAGTAAATGCTCTGAAAACACATAGCTCCCTGCCACCTTCTTTTTTCAGTTACGCCTTGAATATATCCAAGATGCAACCATAACACAAGCATTGCTGAGTATTGCTGAAATCTCATTTGCCCTCCTCACAGGAATCTGAAATGGCATCCATGTTTGCTTTTTGGAAATACAGTGCAAATTGGCAAATAATCTGGAAACTTCTTTTCAGAAAAGGCCTGCTGTTGCAAGCTGCTTCTCCCTCTTGCCTTTCTATCTGATGCAGCCGTAGCCCTGAGAGCTTTCACGCCTCCCTTCCCCATTTACCCGCCCTAACCCTCATCCTGCATTTTCCCTCTTCCTCACTCCATCAAGCTCTGGCAAAAGTGGCATTTGCAATTTCAAGGCAACAGAGGGCTTGCTGAGCAAGGTCAGAGTACACTGAGATGTCGCCTGATACTGTTTGCTTTGGCAAACGTCAAAGAGAACACATTCAAAGTGGTGAGAGTGGGCTTTTTAGCCGAAGAGATGCCTCGACTTGCACCGGCTCAGCGAGTCATTAGCCCAATTAGTAACCGAAGGCTGATATTGGTTTATTTCAAGGGGATTTTAGACTGATATGAAAGTCTGCGGATGCTTCACACAGAGGTATGCTTTTGTGTGGCTGCATAATTGATTCCCCTTCTGCCACAGTTCCACTACAATCAGAAGACACAGCTGGCGATCAGAATCTCTCCAGCTGCTCCAAGGAGTGGACAAAGTAAGCTGACATTTGACACAGGGTTAGAACTTAGTAAAAAGAGAGAGAGAGAAAATACATCTTCAAAAATACTAAGGTTTTCTCGCAGATCAGTGTTCCACCAAAAGGTTTTGCCTGACTTTCATTTACAGCCCTCCTCCCAATTTATAAACACAAAGTTTAGTCTGAAAGAAAATTTAATAGGTTGTTGCTCACCCCTTGTATATTATCTTTGGCTAGATTCCTCTTTTAACAAGATTTAATTTTATCTTCCAATGATAATATATTTACATTGGGCAGACCATTTTATTTGTTGCAAAAAGGACATGGGGCAGCCCACATTCCTGTTCATCATTTGTTGACTTCACTGAGTATTAGCATATGTGAATCGGGGACTGCAGATTAAGTGGAGAAAAATTCCATATTGCTGAATGTCAACTTTGTCACTAGAGCTGGGCGATATATCAATATATTGTGTAAAACCAGTGTGAAGTCCATCTTGTTAAGATACCAACCTGGCCCCTGCAATCATCATCTGAGACCCTTCCTCACCTGCCTCCTATCCTGAGCCCTATTTCTGAAAAGGGCGGAATAGCTGTGTCATGTGCATTAGGCCAAATTGCACACAGAAATATGTCAACTGAAACAGACAGATAAGCCTGTCTCATCAGGTGGTCTACTCCAGGGGCAGGTACTGGCCAGACCTGCAAAGTGGCTGCAGCAAGGGCCCCCACACACTGACCCTTAGGATCCTTCCAGTTGGTGTGGATCATTCTACCACATAATTTCATCTACGGTACAACAAATGAAATGCAAATATATAATGACTATAGTTGAGCAGGTATGTTCTGATTTAAAATAATAATAATAATAATCATCATCATCATCCAGCACATTGTTGGTGATGGATACTCAAATAATAAATTTCATACCATCACAATGTCTGAAATTTTAAGATGTCAAGATAATGACATTTAAAAAGTTATTCCTGAAGTATGACTCATTCGGACACATCCGCTTCATGAGTTCAAAAACTGCCATAACTTAAAAGAGTTGATCACTCTGCAACTCTCCATCTCCCCTCAAATCTCATAATACATGCCCTGGATTGCCACATATACAACATTTGATCTATTCATCTTTGTGGTCTTCATTTTCTGTTTCCTCTTTAGAGAGATACAGTGTTACCTCTGGTTATGAACTTAATTTGTTCCGGAGGTCCGTTTTTAACCTGAAACCGTTCTTAACCTGAGGTACCACTTTAGCTAATGGGGCCTCCTGCTGCCACCGTGCAATTTCTGTTCTCCTCCTGAGGAAAAGTTCTTAACCCGAGGTACTACTTCCAGGTTAGCAGAGTATGTAACCCGAAGTGTTTGTAACCTGAGGTGTTTGTAACCCGAGGTACCACTGTATTTTAAATCCACTGGACTTAATATTCACTTATCTTTGCCTAAATTGTATAGCAATAATTTTTAATTAAGGACAAGCAAATTAAAGAGGAAACTTCCCACAAAGGTATCTATACTGTCAAAATGTGTTTGATTATGTAAATCTTAATTGCTGAGTGGCTTAGTACTAAATAAGTCTGCTATGCAGACGATGAAGCATCTTTGTTGCCCATGCTGTTTGATGTGTCTACACTTTGTCATGTGGCAGGTTGCCAGGACAGAAATGGGCACCACATGGACAGAAGTTGAACTTTCAGACTTAAACTTTGCAGATGACATCTGCCTTATAAATAGATCAGTTGAGGCTACACAGTGAAAGACAGATGGCCTTGCAGGCTCTGCCAAGCAAATAGACCTCATTATTAATAAATCAAAGGCAAAGGTTTCAAACTGCTTTACCCATAGATAATTATCATGGCCCCACCTATTTGGGAGTTGCAGTCTTGAAAAAAGAATATCACTACTTTGATTTTTTCTGGCGTGCTCATTTGGTTGACAACCTTTGTTGTCCCTTCCTCCACAGGAAGGGCGCAGTCATTGCATTCTCAAGTCTTAATCCAATGGAAAACTAACTGCAGTCGTCCAAGATAATGCATACTATATACTGATCAAGCACTAAAACATACAGCAAGACTGGAAGTTAAGGCTACATCAAATCAATTCAGGATCATTTCTATTCTCCTTTAGCACTTACATTGGTCTCCAAATTGTTATAATCAATAATAAATACACTAATAACACCACTTCTGACAGCCTTCAATAAGTTAGTTTCCCCTCATATTTGGAGTATAGTTTTTAATAATAATAATAATAATAATAATAATAATAATAATTCTGACAGCCTTCAATAAGCTAGTTTCCCCTCATACTTGAAGTATAGTTGTTTTTAATAATAATAATAATTCTGACAGCCTTCAATAAGCTAGTTTCCCCTCATACTTGAAATATAGTTGTTGTTTTTAATAATAATAATAATAATAATAATAATAATAATAATAATAATTTGGAAGCATGCTTTTTAGTTTTGCACTAAATATGTCCCCAGTCCAGAAATTAAGGGTTAGGGTTAGGGTTAGATAACCCAGTGATTATTGCTTCTTGGCTACCTGTTGCTATTTCACCCAGTCAGCCAGTACTTTAAGGCAGGAATGGGTAAGCTGTGGCCCTCCAGATGACATTGGACTCCAACCCATCCTTTCTCTCAGGGAATGGTCAGTGACCGTTTGGTGATGTTACTAAAATGCCAATGATCAAATTTTGGGAGGAAAAGTAGGGGAGCCTTAATGAAAGTCACAAACCCCACCCCAACTCCTCCCAAATTCAGTCAAGTCACGCCTGAACCAATAGGATCTCTTTTATCACTCCAAAGGGCAGGGGAGCACATTAACCGGTGACTCCCCCTGTGTAATTTCATGACTGGTAAGAGCACCTTAGAATTATGTCCTTTCTCATCCATGTAGAGAGAGACGGGATATTGACACTACATAGCAAAGTTTGGTAGATGCATTCAAGATGGGTGTGTGTGTGTGTGAATTATTCACAACCCCCCTCCCCATACCCTCATGTTAATGTGCCTGTAAGAGTACTGTAGTGGGGTGCTCTCCGCAAGAAATGGTGCTGATCACTCAAAGCTATGCATATTCCAGTCTTTCTTTACATATGTACAAAGCAGCAGGCATCATTCAGCCATCTGTACTGTTGGACTCAGATCCAGGAAGTAACTTTTGGCGGCTTTTTCTCCAACATAAAAACTTAGGCAGCCTTCATCTCCGCCTCTGCGCTTTGCGTTTCCACTCCCGCCTCTCGCTGGCTGACGGGACCTGCGTGATCTCCCCCTCTGTTCCAGAGCTGAGGCTCCTCTCCTGCGCAGCATCCTCAGCCCCTTTCAGGGCCCTGGCACATACCTTGAGAAGCAATGCGGTACAATAATCCATGAAGCTGTTCAGTCATTTAGATTTTCGTATGGGGAGGGGGGTTAGTTACAAAAACACAAGAACAAAGAGCAATGCTTTTAAACAACCATTTAAAAATGGCAACACAACTTGTGACCCAGCAGTCTAACTGGCCTTCCACCTCTTTTTTTTTTGCTGCCCTAGAGATCCCAAGAGAAACAAGAAATAAATCAGAGTCCCTGGTGGGCTACCATCCATGCCCCATGTGGATTCTGTTCAGGGTAGAGGGTTTCCTGCCCCCCCCCAACCAAATCCAGTTCACCATCCAGCTAAATCAGAGTACTATCTAGTTCTAAACCAGATGACTGACATCTGCTGAAGTTTAACTGTTTTTTGGACTCCAGCTTTAGAAGGAATTCTCCTCATGAATCATATTGTCTTAGTCCTTAAAATCAGCTAAGGATAATTAGAGGACTTTAAGGTTAGTTCAGGTATACTTTCATACAAACCAATCACAAATCAATTTCCTAGACCCATTTGGAACAATCCAGTTTAGCTGAAGAAAATGTGCAATTACACATTCAAGGCTGTGTATAAAATTAATCTCCAGTTATGCTTTCCCCATCAAGGTTAGCTGGATAGTTGTGGATGATTTTAAAGATTGATTTGAGAGCTTGAGTGTAGTTTAGATGTGGGTTCTCAAAGGAAACCAGCCAACTCTTCATCTGGGTTATGCCGTTATGGTATATGATCCATTGTTCTTCAGGAACATGATGTCCTGAATCTGGGCAGGCAGCAATGCAAAGGAAGAATGGCAATAGCCAATGATCATGAAAACTTAAATTGATCTACTGGGCAACAGGAGTGTTGTGTTGCCCCTGTGATTGAGAGGGCCAGCGCTGCATGATGTGTACAAGCTGTTCATGCACACTGTGTGACATCATGTTGATGCCATGTGTGCATGCTGCATGGCATGTGCCAGTGACATGAGCAGGTTGTGCAGCATGCATGCACTGCATGTGCACAAGCACTGCAGAATATTGAGGGGGCCCAGCCCCTTCCTTGACATTTTTGGGGGCTCCTCTGCCCCCCCCATTTGATGATAATTGCTGAGGATAAGAGGGGTGAGTGTGATTTGAGGAGCAAAGACCCCCCAAGGGCCCCATGATACCCTGAGCCCAAGAGTAGTCATCTACCTGAATCTGACACAGTTACACACCATGATAAACTTGATCAGGTCAAGCAATAAAATTGGGATTAAACACAGAGTTCTGGAAAACAAATCTGGAACCACCAGCATCCGGAGAGGAGCAGCAGTCCGACCAACTGTAATGCAGGTTAAATTTTTGTCTTCCTGCTCCCCCTGAAGGGAGAGGAGAGAGGCTGCACCATCCCTGGAGGAAGACCAGGACCCACCGGGGGCTGGTATGCAGCAGCTGGCCTGACACCAGACTTTGGGGTGGGGTGGATCGAAGGGGAGGAAATAGCTGCATATCTGCTACTTTGTGGGTGGGAGTGGTCTTTGATTATTATTTGACTATAGTTAATGCTGTTTGTTATTGGTTCTATGGCAGGTGTGTAGTTTATGTTTTTTAATAAACGTTATGTTAGGTGTATGGTATGAACCTCTCTTTCTCCCTCCCCTTATGGTATCATGTGTGTGTGTGTGTGTGTGTGTGTGTGTGTGTGTGTGTGTGTGTGTGTGTGTAGCTGTAAGTTGCTCAGGGAACTTTGTGTGACAAGCGACTATTAAGTTTAATAAAACAATTATGAAAGCAACAGGAATGCAAAGAAAATGCCCGTTAATTATTTTAGTTGCTTGCAAAAACACTTCCATTTTCTACTTGATAAATTTCCAACCATTCCTTCTCTATTGCCAGCACCTCAATAAATAGTATTTTTTTCATAATAGGTTCCAGTACTTTCCCAGGTCCAGGAAACCACCCCAAAGTTTTCGTGCCCTGAGGGGAAGTTGTCTGAGAGTTTCCCAAGGGAACCATTGTAAGCTGCCCTGAGCCTTCCAATAGAAGGGGGGCAAAATTGAATAAATTTAAGGGAGTCCAAAAACTCAGGACTCTGTAAATCTCAGCATTTCAACATGTCAACAGTTCAGCAAACTGGATGAGCGCAGGGTGGATTTTGTGTGAAAGGCAATCAAATGGCCTTTGCTCTTTATTTGCCAATCAATACATTCCAAGTATTTCCCAGGAATGTGTACTTTTCAGCTAGCAAATGACCTTTCTTAGGAGATGGGGTCAGATGTATGTGCATCTGCAGCTATGCCCACCTACTGATGACTAACTCTCGCCGAACTCAGTGGGAATTACTTTAGAGTAAATATTGGTAGGATTTCACATGACATCTGTTGAAGGATTTTTTGACACACGTTAATCATTTAATAGAAGAAGACAGTAGTAACCAAAAGGCACCATAAAAGAGTAGCAAATCCAATAAAGTGACAAGAATTAAAAAACCCAGCCTAACTTGTTTCTGGTTCTTGCAAGCTTGTCTTTGGCTGAAAATGCAGTTGAAATGAGCTGAGAACCACATGCAAGGTTGTGGTGGGGTGATCTTGTGCAGAAAGTTCTCTTTTCAGTAATGGAAAACAACGGGTTATATATGAAATAGAGTTTTTGTGCCAAACTAGATTTCTTTCCTTTCCTTATAGAAAGAGATTTTAACACCAGACATGATTTTACATTAATATTAGCATTTTTTTAGTTTCTTTTTTTATTTGCTCTGGTCTGTACTTTGAGTATAAAATAAAATATAAATTTGGCAGAGTACAACTGGCCTCCAATATCTCGATGGCAGCAAAACGGGGGGGGGGGGGGAATTTGCTAGATATTGGAGGAAAGGTGAAATTACCCAAAGTTCCCCCACCCACGAAAATTCTCTTGTCAAATATTTTCTGGGACTAAAATTCTCCAGCAGTTCTGAAGGAATTTGAAAAAGAAAACTCCCCTCCCCCATGTCCAAAAAACATTTCAAGTGAGCCATATTAAAAATAAATAGATGTTGGACACTAACTACTAATTACAATGGCACCAAAATTAAACCATTGCTATGCTGAAAAATTACAGCTAGAAGAGGAGACAAAGCTTCCAGGTGACCCGTTTATTGAACATTCATCCTAATTTATTTGCAGGGAGATTTGATGGCCTTTATGTATTTACTGAACATTCATTCCTATTTGTGAGGAAGTTAGATATTTCATCCAGTGCATTTTCCCATCATTTTCCTGATCAAAAAGTCTGATTTGCGGCAGAGAGGGTGGGGGTTGTTGTGCAAGACTGCCAAATCAGCTCCAATTGCACAACCTGAATTTGCCAATATGTGATTGAATCAAATACAGAAATATTGACAGTCGGAAAGTAGAACGAATATCCTAACATTTCTGTGCATTTGCTGTTTCAACACAAGCAGACAAGCCAGATTTTATGGCTTCTGGAAATAAAAGCCCTAAACTGATGGTAGGTGTGTGGTGATAAAGATGTAATAAGCAATAATGCTGTATAATATATTGAACTCTGAAGGTCTCTAGGCACCTGACCAAGATATGACAACATTTTAATTTATAAGTAGGACAGTGCACATCCCACTTTGGCAGCAAAGAAACCATTAGATTCCCAGCGCCAAAGACTGAATTTAGCACACGCTCAGTTATTGGCAGTCTGAGCAGCATTTCACTGGCCCAATGTTAAGACAGACAGACTTGAAAACTGTTAATTCTCTCATTGCAGTTCTCTTCTCCTTGTGAATAAAGACTTTTCCAGATCACCCATCCAAACGATATTTCTTTATTGTGTTTGTTCAATGACCCATTAGGCTGAAATCCTAGTTACAGGTAGGTAGCCATGTTGGTCTGGTGTAGTCGAAACGAAACAAAAAATTCCTTCCAGTAGCACCTTAGAGACCAACTAAGTTTGTCATTGGTATGAGCTTTCGTGTGCATGCACACTTCTTCAGATACACTGAAACAGAAGTCACCAGATTCCCACATATAGTAAGGGGGGGGCACCACTCAGAAGGATGGTGGGAAACCAGACTGTTTATGACTACATTTGGTCTTACAGGAAGAATTTACAACTGTTTACGGCTGCAATTTGTCCCACAGGAAAAGCAAGGGGTGAGATGGCTAAAGATAGCTTTATCATGTATAATGAGATAAGAATCCAATGTCTTTATTCAGACCAGGTTTCTCCGTGGTTTTAAGTTTGGTGATAAAAACCTGGTCTGAAAATACTGGCTGAAATCCTAGGCACACTTATTTAAAAGCTTTCTAATATTGTGTCAGACCATGAGCATACTAGGCTAAGTTGTCTACTTTAATTGAGGGTGGCCAGATTTGCATGTCATATTATGCCAAACCACATGACATCCCCTTCAACAAAATGCCCATTTCACTTAATCTGTGTTTTCCTGTCAGAGATTTGAGTGTCCACCAACATTGCTGCCTTAATATATTCACCTTACTGCACCTACGTAATTGCAATTATTGCTATTTCAGTGACAGTAGTATATATTGTTTTTATATGATTTTCATGTGTATGATTTTCATGTATATAATGTTCATGTTATTGGAAGGGCTTAGGGTTGTACAGAGAGATAACAATTTGAAAAGATGCTCTGCCAAAGGCAAAATAGTCCTTTTGAATTCTAAAGGTACCGTATATCTGCTGCCCAAGTGGGACAAGCACAACCTGGCTCTATCTCAGAGGCCTTACCCATTGCATTGCTATGGTGTATATACTATTTGGAAGTTGCCTGCCAGAGCGTGGGCTCAGAAACTGAAGATACAGGGGCTCTACACAAGGCTGCCAGTTTGCACATACAAATCGACTCTGTTTGCAGTGTATAAATAAGGATGGAACAGTTTCAGAACAACAAAAGCAGAGCCAGAGATCAGGAACATAAGTGTCTGGCTTAACAGCATTTGCAATGGATGATGTCACCAGTCGAATGCTCTAGTTTCTGTTCACCATTTGAAATTTCTATTCTCTGAGTGAATAATGAGTGTGACTGGAGCAATCACATTTAACAGTCAAAATTTCTTTGACATTGGAAAATATACGGGTTATATCCCGCAGCGTGACTTTCCAAATCTTTCATTTTAGGCTTTTGACCTAGTCTTTCCGATACTGAGGAGCACTGCATTATGAACTGATGAATAGAAAAATAATTATGAGAAAGTTGGAAGGTTAGCACCAGCACTGAATAAGATCGTGGACTAGTGAATTAGTTGTGTGATGACATTGCTCACATGACTGTGCTCCCAAACCCCACGGAATGTCTGTAGGTTTCATTACAGCATGCTCCTTTGATCTGCTTCTCTCCCCCAGGGGGACAGAGGATGCTTTAGATGCAGTTATGGAAAACGCACCTGAACGTTTCCAAGAATAGCAGGCGGGTTTTGACTTTCTGCCTGGGGAGATGAGCACGCAGTAATTTTTATCCCACCAACAGCCACTTGAGATCTCAAGGCCCTTGCCTCCACATGGGTGGCAGTAGAGTGGGGCAGGGGAGCAAGTTCCCACCCAAGAAGGAGCTCCCCCCGAACTCCCCCCCACCATTGCTGAACTGCTGTCATTGACATTTATACTGTTGTTCTTTTCCAGAGATCTCAGTATGTGGGACACCTTCTCCAAATCCAGCCCCCCAAAACACACACCTCCACACACAGCTCACCCACCTAGGTATTTCTGACCCTTTGCCTCCACTTATAAACAAGTACAAGTGCCCTCCGTTTCACCACTTCTCATGAGAGAGCAGTTCTGAGCTACCCAGGAGTTTTGAGGAGCCTTTAGAAGAAGCTAGATAAGCAGTACGGACTTTATATTAAAATACTAAATATTTTTAAAGAACTGGCTGAGCAGAGCAGAGAAGGGCTGAGCACTGACACATCCACACCCCACAGGCAGCCTCTCACTGGGTACTTCAAGGCAACAGGAGCCTTTAATTTCAATATATCTGTTCAGAACTTGAACAATACCTTCACGACATACTGTTTGAAACTTACTGGTCTAAATACTTAAGGACAATGAACAATTACTTTAATCATTCTATTTGTGACTCTCTTTTTAAAAACCACTAGTTAGCAATAATTTATAAAGGATCAGATGCCTTCCTTTTTGCTGGAGACAAAGAGTCCTCAGTTAATGTACTAGATCATCTATGAATTCAGGGCATGAGCAGATGGAGAGGTACAGTGGCTTAATGCCTGCCAGGCTGAATGAGTTTTCTCTTACCTCTGAAGAACAAAGTGGCTGGAAGCAAATGGTGAAATTTCGTGGTCCTGGCAAAGCAGCACACACCTCATTCTTGTCAGCTGCTGGATATCCTGAGAGGAGTTCTGTAAAGTCAGCTCTGGGGAGCCATGTTTGATCACACCCAATCTTTCTGCTTTCAAAGGGAAGGGGATATTGCAAGGGGCAAAAAAGCACCTTTTAATCGCAGCAACAGCTTTCCATTGAAATGGCAGCCCCAGTTGCAAGCTGGCTTCTCCCTTCACCAGGTGTGCCGTGCTCCTCATCTCCTCTGTCTGAAAAAGGATGTGAATTTGGGCCACATTCTTCTGCCTCTCTCCAGAACCTTTGCAAAGCCTGGCTCCCAATATTTTCCTTGTAGCCTTTGTGCCAAATTTTTGTCTGCAAGAGAAACAGGTTTGTATGTCTCGCAGAATGCATTTCAATGACAGAAACAGAATGTCACATCATATTGAGGAGGTCTAAATTTTAATTTCTGCTAACTGCTGCACTTGTTTTCAAAAGGAATATTACCTTTGAGACTGGCATCCTTGTTGTTTCAAAAAGAAAGGGGGTAAAGAGAGGACTATATTGTTAGAAGAAGAAAAAGATGACAGCAAAGAAGAAGACGATGATGACAAAGATGACAATTCCTAGAAGGAGACACTTCCCAGAAGAAAATTAACAATGGTGGGGGCATGGAGAATATGAAAGGCAAACATTCCTCTCCCTACCCTGCACTCTGGTTGCTGAGAAAATTCTGTAGGCCTTGCTTTTTTATTATTATTGCACTGCAGAACAGATTAATTAGCTGTAGCTGATGTGGATGTGGACAATACAATGATCACAGAGGGAAGCATGCAGCTCTTGGAACTCTGCCTACATGGGAGAAAGCAGGGTGTGTTCCAAGCAGTGGGGGGGGGGGAGAGAGAGAAAAGCAAAAATCTGGAGAATGCCTAATGCATATTGAATGCTGTTCTTTTGTAAAGTACAAGGCCCACCTGAAGACCAGACCACAAGGGCAGGGGGAATGCAGGCTATAATTTCACCACAGGCCCATGACAAGGTGAGCTCTAAAGATGAAGCTAACCAGCAACCACATCCAAGAAACCTGGAAATGGCTAACCAGCTGTTTGCCAGTGTTAGCTGTAAGCATGACTAATTATTATTTTGTGTGAATAATTATGGCTGTGAACTCCATGTTGTCCTGTGGTTTCTCTACTAACTAACAAAGACTGCTGGTCCACACACAATCGCAGACCGCTAGGAATGCCAGCCACACATCCATGCGAGGTGGGGGTGGGGAGCTGGCTGGGTCCCACCTGCTGTCTGGGAGGTTATGCGCCAGCAACTTTGTGTCTGGCCAGAGAATAAGTATGAGTTTCCGCAGCTGACTGGCAAGAAGCAGTCTTGAGGGACTGGGGTTTTTGTGAGAACAGATTCTCTTTTAGGAGGTAGCATTGCTTCTGTGAGTTTGCGTCCCTTCTGCTGAAATTATTTGTTAGCTCTTTGTTGCACTCAGAGCACTAGCTGCTCCCAGGGCCTTCTTCCTCCAAGGAAAAGGGGGAAGATGTGGCAATAACTGGTCCTAATTGACGTAGGAGTTCACAGCACAAATAAAAGGTCTCCCCTGGGATCCTCTTCCTCGGGGGTGCATCCCCCTGGAGGGTGCATGCCTGGGGTGCGCAGGGCCAGAGGCAAAAGTGGGCAAAGCACCTCCATCTCCCAGAAGCAGGAGAGGGTTGAAGCGGGTAGAGGAGGAGGAGCTGTGTGTGTGTAGCCCATTGTGGGGGTGGGGGTGGTACATAAACTGGTGGAGGGGGGTTATTTCCCTGTTGCTGTGAATAGCTGCCTAGGCACTAGACTGGTGTGCAAGGGTATCCAGAGCTGTAGAAGCGACTGTCTTATCTTTGACAATAAAGAGTTAACTCTGTGCCGTGTGCATTTCTTTGGCTTGGCCCCTGGGGAGTGGGGGGTGGCAGGAGGAGAGTTCTGAGGGCCACATGAGCAGGCTTGGTGGGCTGCATTTGGCCCCTCAGTCTGGGGTTCCCTATCCCTGCTTTACACAATGGTCTTTCTGGGTGCCAAGAGATTGCAGGGACCGAGTCTAGTCCTTCCTTCATCCTGCTTCTACTAACCAGCCTTTTATGAGGTGCTGCTGAAAAAACACATGCCGGCAACCCATCACCTGATTTCTGGGTAACAGTCCTATCCCCAGAAATCGTGGGGCCACTGCTTGCATTGTTTTCCTCCGTATCCCCACCTGAGCAGCTGTGTTTATCTCCATTCTTTGGGGGCTACTGCTGTCCTCCTGCTCAGTGCTAACTTAGCCCCATGTTGTTGCACTCCAGGGTCTGTATTCAGTCCAATCCTAGCTTGCTTGGCCAAGGAGACAAAATATATCAGCAAAGTTTAGTGGTTCATCCTGACACACCCTTTTATTGCACAGACAATAGTTACACAGATGCCTGCAGACATGGCATGAAGGCTGACAACACTAACCCTGCCATATGGGAATCCCTTGCAGGCATAGCTGCCAAGTCTCCCGCTGAAAAATGCGGGATCGGCAGTGGCACGGCACCGGAAGTCGCTTCTATGCGTGTCTGGACATGTGTAGAAGCGACTTCCGGTGCCGCGCTACCCATGCCTGGGCACCGAAAATCGGGCAACAGTGGCACCGGAAATCGCTTCTACGCATGTTGAGGCAACTTCCGGTGCTGCTCAAACCGATTTTCGGTGCCCAGGCATGGGCGGAGCAGCACCAGAAGTCACTTCTACACATGTCCGGACACGCGTAGAAGTGACTTCCAGTGTCGCACTACCCATGTCTGGGCACCGGAAATCGGGCGGCGCTAGGACCCAAAATGGAGCCTCCCTGGCAGGTAGGAATTCCGGGGGATTTACAGGATTTTTCCCAATCCGGGCTGCCAGCGGGAAATGGTTTAAAATACGGGGGTTTCCTGCGAAAAACGGGAGAGTTGGCAGCTATGCTTGCAGTTGATTACAGAGCCTGGAGACAGACATTCAGGTTGTGTATCCACAGCAGTGACCTGAGTAGAAATGTGTGCTGGAGGAGCACAGAGAGAAGAAACTCCATGGTGCATCTGTATCAGCAAAGCCAGACACTTTCATCTGCCCCACCTGCAATAAAGCATCTCTCTCCAGCCACAGCAGGCGCTGTAACTCTCCAGTGGTTTGACTTCACCCCCGAAGGTGCACTCCTCCATGGTCTCCCAAGACAGACGGATGCCAGCTATAGTAACTCAATAATTCTTGCTGATACTAGCTTCCTCGTCATTGCCAAGAGTGATATGCGAAAGAAAATGACAGGCATGTTGTACTTCTTTGCAAAGATACCCTGAGCAGTTTGTCACCTAGCAGTCAGATTTTTATGTGTCAATGATTATACCATTAGACATTGGCAAGAAACTGTTTCCCCCTTGGAAGGAATAAGGCAGACATTAAACAGTATCCACCCTCTTCTGTACTGTGGAGCTAAGGAATAGTGCATTTCTGATGCTTGTCTTTCTGTCTAGCTCCTTGTTTCTGTACTATTGTATTTTCCCAGAGTCCAGGGGATGATGACAGATATCAATGCAATATCAGAGTGATCCACCACTTGTGATCCACCAAGCTGAAAGCACCTCACTAGCTATGGATTCCTGCTGACCAGGTGCTTCATAAACCCTCTGTTTTTGCAGTCCCAGGAAGGCAGCAAAAGTGATTTACAGAGCTCCTGAGATGACTAAGCATTTGTCTTCATGTGAATTGCATTTTGCTCATTGAATCCAAATTGTGTCAACCTGGAAGTAACCACGGAACGCCTCGCTTTGCAGTCTGCTGCTAGTATTCACATGCTCCTTGCACCACTTTAGGAGGTTCCTTCTGGTGCCCTGCACCCACAAGCATGTTGGTTTAAAAGACATTAACCTTGAGAAGAAGAATGTGAGAGCTGAATTTGTCCAAGTGACACAAGATAATCAACAAATGCATTTAATTCTGTTTTTAAAATAGCACTTATGAATTTATAATATTCTGCAAAGTCAAACCATTTTCTAACCTCCCTCCAACTTTCCAGTTGTTCACTGTACCCCACTGTCTAATTCCTGCCTCCATATCTATTTGAAATAATATGTTTGCCTTCATTTTTCTTTCCTAATAATTAACTTCTAGAACATGGGGGTGGGTGTAAACCTTCTTCTTCTATTTGGCCCCAAAGCAGTCTGAAAGGCTTATTCACATTTACGGTACATTTCCTCTGCTCTTTCCAGGCACTATCTATGCTTTAAAGCTCTGTGTCTGAACACACTGCCCCCCCCCCCAAGGATTTTCCAATCACAACCTGCTATTAAAAGCTCAATTGGAGTAAATGACAATCCCCAAAAAACACCTAATTGGCATTTGCTCTGATTGAGCTCTGGAGCAAAAAAAACCCACCACCAACAACAACAAACCATGTTCAAAATGGGAGCTTTTAAGCATGGACAAAAGCTGAGCCCTAAATAAATAAAAATGTTGTTGTCTGTACAGCCAGGGCCTCCAAAACCCTAGGGCAGTGGCCTTCAAAGGGCATGGCACGCCACACTGGAGTGGCAGGAAGACCAAAGGACAATCAAAGAAACGTTTAAACGTTTCAGTGTTGTATAGTACAGCTCAGTATCTTTCTTGTTTGTTTGTTTGTTTTTGTTTGTTTAACAGACTATGGAACTGTATTCTTCTACAGTTCTCCATGACATATTGTTGTGAACAGGGATTTTCAATTCTGACAAATATGAAAGATCAGAAAAGAGAAAGGCTTATTTGTGTTGGTGAGGAGATGAGAGTTTGTTTCAATTTAGACCTAATATAAATGAGATTACCCAGCAAAAGCAAGCTCACACCTCTTGCTGAGTTTGTATACATACTTAAGGTACATAGAGACTTATTTATAATTATATGTTGGTAATTATTCACCTTAGGTAGCTGCATTGCTTTATACTTTTTAGATGTTGCTTTCTTTCTTTCTTTGTTTTCCAATGTAGTTCTTATCAATAAAAAATATGGAGTGGCACAAGCAAATTTTTGTTCTGAAAGTGTGACCCAGAGAAACCCTGCCCAATGAAAACCACTGCTAGGCTCAATCTACACATTTGGTATATAAAAGTTGAATCATAATCACATATTTTGTTGAATTCTGGCAGTCTTTATAGTGTTATAGATGTTGTCAATGTAAACTTGCAAATACTACAGTAGCTAGATACCCCCCCCCAAAAAAAAACCCACTGAGGGCAAGATCACAACCCTTTAAAAAAATCTTGAAGGTCCTATCCTATATAATAAAGTGCAAGTGTCTCTGCGTCAAAGGGAGGGGGGAGGAACAATCAATTAGACAAGGAATAAAAGCCCCCCACGCGCCGCTGCCACCGAAAAAGGCCGAATGTTCTAGCGCCCGGGCTGAATGCACTAGTTTCCCATAAAATGTGCACTCATTCTTTTTGCCATAAATGTACTCTAACTATAGCTATCATGGCCTCATTTTGAAAATGAAGTTCTACGGCGTAGATTTATTTCACCATGTATAAGGACTACAAATTCAGCAAAACCACTTCCGCGCCTGCATCGGAGGTGGAGCCGTGGGCGTCACGACCTGAACACACGCACAGGGGCTGAGAGCTCAGCCCCTACATGATTGGGGGGGGGGGTTCCCGCCTGCATCATTTGGGGCCAACCATTCTGGTCAGTCTGGGGGGGTGTCCTGCTTTCTTTAAGCAGCGGACGGGCGGGAACCCAGTCTCTTTCACCCCGTGCTCCAGCGGCAGTGGCTCCCAGTCCTGGCCAGTCTTGGGCTCAGAGAAGGCAATGGACATGACCAGGAGCAGCAGAGGAAGCAACTGCAGCCTCGCAGAGCCCACCGTTCCTGGCACCAGACCCAACATGGCCTCTCCCACTAACAGGAAGAAACACAGTGGGGGTGGCAAGCCACCAAGGCTGCTTCATTCATTGCAATCCCTCAACCAAACAAGAGGCAAATAGATTCTTCCCAAGGACATTCTGGGAACATCAGGATCTTTTGCAAAGGCGTGCTTTTCTCCACAGTGCAATGGTGGCCTTCGAGTTGTCTTCTGGTGGCTGCAATTCAGGGATGTCCCACTCACATTGGGACCATTGGGTAGTATGGCATTTTACTATACTTTGCATGTGTTAAAATAAAAGGGGGGTTAAAAGAAAGACTTCTCCACCCCCATTGTCATTCAGTGTCAAAATAGCAGGTGCTTACAATGGAGAGCACCTCTCTTTGGAGAATATAAGTCTGAACACCCACATTCTTTCTTCTTCTTGTGATCAAAAGATGGATCTTAGTTATTCTGTTTGTTCAAGTCTGGACCTCTAAATTTGGAAACAGATCACAATTTTGCCATAATATGAAGCAGATGGCATTCAGACTGTAATCTACTGGAAACTGAGCTGAACCATCAAATTCATTTTGATTGTAATCCCAGTCGAAACATAATTCTACAAAGGAAATTTAAATACATTTAAGCCAGTCAAGGTATTTTCATTTTCTTGTGTGTTTCATAGGTATCTCAAGGGAGGGGGCAGGGGCGGAGAGAGAGAACTTGGGAGTTAATACCTTTTAGTTTATGGAAGTTCTTTTTAAATAAGTGACTGAAAGGCAGCCCAACCCCTTTGAACTTTTCTACATTTGAAGCAATAAGGACATAAGAACTGCTTTGCTGGATCAGACCAAGAGTCCATCTCATCAAGCATTCTGTTTTAAACACCCAGCCTTTAGAAGCTCACGAAGCAGGATATGAAGGTGACATGAATCCGCTGCAATTTGTCCCCTGCATCTGGTAAACAAAGGGATATTGCCTCTGAACATGAAATAACACAGGGACCAGTTTTATAGCTTGCTTGTACTACTCTTATTTATAAATAAAGAAATGTCCTTTGTTAGCATTTCAAAATGCTATCCTTAATTACTCCATAAAATGAGCATGTAATTGTTATGTATGGAAATGCAAATTACGATATTCTGCTATTTCACTTTGTACATTAGTCTTCTTCTTCTTTGGCGATCACTTGTAGCCAAGTAAGATTGTCTTCCAAAAACATGGTTTTAACAATGGGTTCATAAGTGACTGTGGAGGCCAATTCTGGATCCACACGTCCTTCCACAGTGGTGACATTGGTTTCCAGGCAGGTGTTGATCACGGTGTGGATTTGCTGCTCAGTCATGGATACAGCTGCCAAGCTGCTCAACTGCCTCGTTCCTTGAGTCAGAATGACTGAATCAGTATCCACCGCTCATGTGTCAGTTCATGACTAGGGGCTTCCAGATTTCACAATCCTGCCCCCTTTCCATTTGCAGATCGCCATGGGACTTTTGGAGTTTGGGTTGGGTTTTTGGAAAACGCCTGTGCATGAATTTGTTTTATGTGTGTAGATCAGTGCACACTGACCAACACGTCTTTGCAGTAGGGCTCTGTTCCGATGGCATAAAGTAGTCATGACAAACCAGTAGATTCCTATCTGCTGCAGCCTTCATCCGCCTTCACAGTCGTTGTAACACACCACTTGTTATCATCCGCCTGTTCTGCCGTTGAGGACTTCTTGGATCATTCTTTGTCTAGCTCCTTCCCTTTGACCTTACCGCCTTGGGTGACCCTGCTGGGAGTACGAGATTTCCGACGGCTTCGCTCACAAGAGTCATAGGAACATGCAAGCCCACTCACCATGACAAGGTGATGATCCAGCGAGTGGGTGTACATTAGTAAATGCCAAACAGCTTATTTCTATGCCTTTTTTACAGTCTCTCCATGACATGTATTCTGCCAGATAATATGAATCTTGTTTGAGTTCAAAAGTAGCCAACAGATTAGCAATATTCATGAAAGACGTAAACACACGTTTGAGTTGGAGCTTAATTTCTCTTCAGACAGGATCATATGCTTTGTTCAGAAACTGCACTGTGTTACAAATCCCAAAGTGGAAACAGAATGCCTTATTTGAAAGTGATTTTTTTCCTCCATTTAGCCTAGAATGCTTACCCCCATAATTATCATTAAAAGCTTATATAATTACATATTGCAAGTATAGCTGGAACAAGTCAATGCACTGCAACACACTCTCTCACACACCTGTGATTATTCTTGTAACAGACTCAGCTCAATAATGCTCTTCCAAATTACAATACTTAAGAACACTTTATACCTGACATTTTTCAGACCATTTCCATGTTTAGCAAAACAGCCCACAACAAAGGAAAGGAGCTCTGAAGGAGCAGGCCTGAAGCTTGAGGGAACTCCAGGCTCCATTGCTGTTGCTTGAGGCTCAGGGCCCCTCGGGAGGGCAGAATGGCTTCCATCAGCTTTGGCTGGTGGCAAAAAAGGCACAAATTACTGGTATTGGTAACAAATAAAACACATTTCAAAAGCTTTCTAAGAACCCAGAGCTAGCCTTTCATAAAAGTGTCTTACCCAAATGTTATAACTCAGCTTGTCCTAAAGACAGGACTGAGTCTAAACCTTAATGAGTCTACCCTTAAACGCATATGGATCAGCAATAATATCTAATCTAAAAAATGTCCTGGCTCATCACTCTCAAGTGATAAATGGACTGAAGTCCAGTTTTGTCCTCTATATGTCAGCATTTTCTGAACAATGAGTTTCCACCAAATTTCATAACAAAATATGTGGCTACAGGTCAGGGATGAGTTGCCTACCTAATAAGCTCCCAATATAACTGCTTTAAAGCTCCAAAAAGATTTTCCCTACGTGATCAACTTGTCACATCCGCATACACTATTAAGCAATATCAGCTATAAATGTGACTAAGGATTTCTTGTTCCCCAGGTATTTTAAGGTAGTGTTTGGTCAGGGCCGTCTCTAGGTCCGGGTCCAGTGGCGCGGGGCGCCAGAGGCACCGCTACGCTCGCTGCACCTGCTGAGAGGCGAGGTGGAGGCGGCCCCAGGCGTGCCTCTCAGCTGTTCAGCAGCTTCAGGCCACTCTCCGGAGGTGCGCCGACCTGGGGCTGCCTCTGCCGCGTGCAGGGGCGTCACAACAGGGGGCAGGCAGGCTGGATGGTGCAGGGTGCTGACCCTCCAGGCGGCAGCCGCGCTGCACGTGGCGCCCACTGCACTGGGAAACGGGGTGGGGGGCGCGCCGGAGGGATCTGTCGCACCACGGCACCAGGGTGACAGGTATGCTTAAGACGGCCCTATGTTTGGTTTTACATTGTTGTTTTTTATTCTCCCATTTACTTGGGATTGTTTTAATGTACACTTACAAATGCAAATAATTAAGCAGTATAAAAATGTCTGAAGTAAATAGGCAAACCAACGCTCCTTCCTCTTAAGCCCTGCTCTTATTTAGGTAGGAATGAAGCATGTGAACAAATAACTATGTTGGCAGATAAAAATCACCGAGCTGAGAGTTCAAAGGTAAAAGATACAGTGAGCTGCAGAGGCTGGCATGGAAAACTGGAAAACTGAAGCAATAAAAAAGAGCATGAAATACGAGAAGAGGGGGAGGGAGAAGCAAAGGCCAGTTGGTCTCTTTTAAAATGTCTGTTTCTGTTTAGAATCACAGTCTTAGGAAATGATGATAAAAATACTTAATGCTGTTTCTAAGGGTGAAATAACTTCGAATTGTTAATCAAATTTATATTGTTGCTGGTGAGATCAGTCTCAGCCATGAATATTTGATTTCTATACAAAGTAACAGCATACCCTCCAACATTTCTCTGATGAAAATAGGGCCATCCTATTCCCTGGAAAATTAGGGACACTAGGAGGGTCTGTAATAGGGAAGGTATTCCATGCAGCACGGAAACATCAGGTCTTGGCTTACATTTGCAACTGAGCCATTGGGTCATTTCCAGGGTAGAGACAAAAGGAAAACAAAGACAACATGAATGGACATTCAGAGAGATTGGGCTTTGCAGAGAGAGAATTGTGAACTGACATAAGTTACATAAACAAAAATAACAAGTAGAAAATCAACACATCGGCCCCACTTCCTGGGAAGCTTTCATTCAACCTAAAGAAACCTTGGGTTGCAGAGGATCCAGTGAAGAATTTGCCATGGTCTCTGAAGATGTTTGTGTACTTGTTGTTGTTGTTGTTTAGTCGTATCTGACTCTTCGTGACCCCATGGACCATAGCACGCCAGGCACTCCTGCCTTCCACTGCCTCCTGCAGTTTGGTCAGACTCATGTTCGTAGCTTCGAGAACACTGTCCAACCATCTCGTCCTCTGTCGCCCCCTTCTCCTTGTGCCCTCCATCTTTCCCAACATCAGGGTCTTTTCCAGGGAGTCTTCTCTTCTCATGAGGTGGCCAAAGTATTAGAGCCTCAGCTTCACGATCTGTCTTTCCAGTGAGCGCTCAGGGCTGATTTCCTTCAGAATGGATAGGTTTGATCTTCTTGCAGTCCATGGGACTCTCAAGAGTCTCCTCCAGCACCATAATTCAAAAGCATCAATTCTTCGGTGATCAGCCTTCTTTATGGTCCAGCTCTCACTTCCATACATCACTACTGGGAAAACCATAGCTTTAACTATATGGACCTTTGTCGGCAAGGTAACATCTCTGCTTTTGAAGATGGTTTTTGTTGCTGCCTCCTATATAATGTTTGTGTACTATTCTCAACCAAAAAACTGAGAATCAGCAGCACTCTTTTTGCCACCTTGACTTGTCCTGCTGCCAGGGCACTGAAACACTGGGAGGTCTACTTTATAGAAGAATAGAATTGGGAGGGACCACGAGGGTCATCTAGTTCAACCGCCTACAATGCAGGAATCTTGTACTATATTGATCCCGCCAGTGTTATTTTGGAAATATTTTTGTTGAAAAAATGTCTGTTGTTGTTGTTGTTGTTGTTGTTGTTGTTGTTCTTCTTCTTCTTCTTCTTCTTCTTCTTCTTCTTCTTCTTCTTCTTCTTCTTCTTCTTCTTCTTCTCCTTCTTCTTCTTCTTCTTCTTATTATTATTATTATTATTATTATTTTGTCAATGTGATGGTACATTTAAATTATATTTCCTGCCCATTTCATAAGAAGCAGAGCTGTTTTCTAGATCCCTGCCTAAGCTGAGATGAGCTATGCGCACAGGTGGTTAAATGTATTAAGAGGGTGCCTTATGGCTCCTTTTCTTGCTCAGCCATAATCAGTGAAAAAGCAGGGAGGGGGACTATTTAAAAGGGGGGGAATGAATCAGTTCAGCAATTGTCAACATCTGTGAGGAAAAAATATTCAGTAGGGAAAACCCAGCTGACAAGAAAAATTAGCATAAACAGGAAGTCTCTTCACTTTCATTCTGATAGAAAAGGAACAATATGCATTTGTCAATACATTTCAGCAAAAAGGCTCACCCCTTCGCAGGGATTCAAACCGCCGACCTTCTGATCGGGAAGCCCTAGGCTCTGTGGTTTAACCCACAGCGCCACCCTATAGTTAAAAGTAGCAGTCGGCAAATGTCCTCTATTTTACTCTTCAAAATATTACACACCCTGCCATTCTTGTATTTAGTTAGTAGTCTCTTTTGACATGCTCCCCCGGCATCCAACCCCAACAAATATGAATGGCTACAACTGTGGTGGGATGGCACAAAGGTGCCTCTCAGAGGGGACTGCTGCCGGGTGTGGGGAGTTGGTGGGGCTCCACCCCAGCAGAGGCCCCAAACACACCCTGGTACTGTAGCTGGAAAGCTTCTGCTGGCAGAAGTGAGCAGAGACAAGATCCAGAGCAAGATCCAGCATCTCTGGAGCAGTCTGTACCTGACACAGCAAATTCTGCTCTGGAAAAGTGCACACCGCAGCAGGGCTTTGGTTGTGATGGGGGATTCTGCTCCAATTTTAACCTGCCCCCATGTTAGGACTGCTCTGTTAACAGGCTAAGTCCTAGCAGAGCCAGGCTGGGGGAAGTATGCTGAGCCAACGATGAGGGAGTTAAGCGGGTGTTGCCTGGGAAACTCCCAGTATAGCAGCAGATCACCAGATCCTAATGGGAGCTGGGTTGTCTTGCAAGCACTTACCACAGGCTGCTCAGTCAGTTTATGTCATCACTGCGTGCTTCTGTGAAAGTCTGGGAAGTGGGAGAAGAGCACTTTGTTGAAAGCACCTTCACATCAAAATGACATACAGTATTGCACATAAAGCTTACATATAGTGTATGCGTTCAAAAGTTTTTTTAATGCTGTCCTTCACCAATGTTGATTCCAGTGTGGTTGACATGTATGGTTTTAAAAAATGAACCAACAAGAAACCACAAATACAAATGAGGCAATAGAGAAAAGAGCAGTTAAGAAATACTTTTGAAACATGAACAATTAAGCAGGTTTGTGCCTGGCACCTAAAGTAAAGCTGTGTTGGAGCCAGGTGAGATTCTCAGGGGATAATATTCCATAAACAGGAGTTACAGCTAGAGAGGCTGAACAGCTGCACCTGCTTCCCTAGTACAGACATGGAAGGACTGCAGAGAAAAGCAACAGCTGACCATCTCAGAGCCCGAGCAGGGCGACCTGGGACCAGGCTCCTTCACGCTGAAGGGGAAGCGAAGAGCTTGAGAAAGCAGCAGGAAATTAAAATGACCTCATCTCTTTAGGGGAAATCATAGTCTAGTTCTCAGTGACAGGGTAAGCTTCAGGTTCTAGTCAGGGTGCTCACATGACTAAAAATCCACAATGGGGGAGGTGTAATTGTTAGGTGAGAATCCTTCTCACGGACATCTAATTTTCTATGAGATGTGTATATCATGAAGGATCATACAGTCATATGTTATGGCCCCCAGTGGCTGGCACCCACTGTGGTGGATGAAATGGAAACCAGGGCCTCCAACAGTGGGTGGTGCCAGAGCCAACCAGTTCAGTCTTAATCAGGTGTCCCCAAATTTACCGCACTTCGGGCCAGTGCCCAAAGTGCCGATCACGTGGCGGGCTGGAGGGCGGGGGAGTGCACAGGAGTGCGTGCCCATGCACATGCTATTTCCGGCGCACTTCCGGGTTGCAGAAGCGCCAGAAATGGCTTGTGCGCATGTGCACGGGCCTCCTCCAACCCGTCCTCCTTCGACCCGGAAGTGGGCAGCTGCGCCAGTAAGAGCGGGCAGCGGCAGAGGGAGGTGGGGTGGATAAATGAGGCCTTTGGGCCATATCTGGCCCCCGGGCCATAGTCTGGGGACCCCTGGTCTTAGTCCCCCTCCTCCTCCTCCGGCTAGGTCCTACCAGGGCCAACACTTGAGGCTCAGCAGGAGGAAGCTGCCCGTCAGAGCCACCCCCTGGGCTGGTTGTAAGGAATGAGTCAAGTGGGTGGGGGCTGGCGGAGGGTGACGGAGGGTGGGAGGCAATGCCAACTTGCCCGTATGGGGTAACCTCCCCTGGTTGCAGCCCAGGCACAGGTTTGCCACCTCACTGAAAATGCAGGGGGACTAATTGTCATATTCCAAGCCTGCAATATTCTCAAGACGTGGTTTTCTAGGACTTTATTTTGAAAATGGAGAGAGCGTGCTTATGTTTTTCTGGTTGGCTGACCGTGCTCCATATGGTCAAGAGCATTAGTTAAATTCATGCTGAGAACAGTTCTCTGATGAGCTGCTATTCCTTTATGTGATGCAAATCTTTTTTTAAAAAAAAATACCCCAAAAATAGGCCTGCTGTTTTTTATAAGTCAAAACAGAAAGAACCAGTTTACTGATTTATTTCCTAATTTATTTCTTCATTTTCTTAACGTAGACTCTGTGTGTGTTCCTTCCTAGATCGATACTTCATGCAATGTTGTTGGGCTGGCTTTTTTCCCCCTCTCGATATTTGAAACAAGAGAATTTGCTGTAAAAAAAACAAAAAACCCACTTCTTTCAGTAGTGGCGCTCTAGAAAGTTTGAGTGTCTCTTAGTGAATGAGTGTAAAATATAACAGTGAATGCAACTATAAAACATCGTGAGCAACCCAAATAAAACACAAATTCTACACCCATTTCACTTATTTATACCAAAGTCATAATGTTGCTTGAAATCCCCCACTCAAGAAAGTCCTACAGCAGGAATCCTGGGCTTAGTTTCTGTTGGAGGAGGCTGAGGTGCAGACATACGGTGTTCATACCTTGTGTATGTTATACAGGGGACCCCCCCCCACCCCGATTCAGAGGCAGCAGGATTACCAGGTGCTGGAGAGAAACAGCAAGAGAAGGCCTTAACACTTTTCTTGTGGGCTTCCCAAAGGCATATGCCTGGAAACTGTGGGGAAAAGGGAGATGGATGTGAAGGTCCCTGGCAAGGCAGAAATGTCACTGCACAGCTGAACAACTTCGCCAAGAACAAAAGTGACTCTGTGCCCATAGTGGAGCAATGGACAGTTGGATTATTTCCTTTTATCAGATTATCCAGAGACTGGGAAAATTCTGAATGAAGTGGGGGAAAGTGCAGGATGCCACATGGACGAGAGGCATCCTGCAGAGGGGCAGGGAAGCAGGTACTGTATAAGTAGTTCCAAATCCACATTCAAGTCCCATGTGGATGCCCACTTCCTGTCATTAGCTCTCATTGTTGAAACATGAGCCTGTCATAAATATGGGTGGTTTTGTGTTGAGATTTTTGTTGGTGTGGTTTGTTAATTTGCTTAGCTGGGAGCTGCATCATAAAATTTGGAGAAGTGTAAAATCCAAAGGATTATGTTCTGATATCTGTGCAGATGATGCTATTTAGGTAGGTTCATTTAAAAATGCAGTCCATATAAAATTCTACCCCATCTCTAGTTTAGCTTGATGAAAATAGCTATGCCACTTATTGGCTAAATTAGCCTGAGCAGAAACTGGTTTTCTCCTTCCTGAGCCTTAGAGGAGAGGAGAGGAGAGCATGGTTTCAGCTGCTGCAGCAGCATGCTGGTAGAGTGAAGGGTTTTTGTCTGTGCATTCTCCTAAGCAATAATAATTCTCAAGGCAAAACTGTGTTAAGTTAGCACACTTTTCAAAAAGTGCATAGAGCTGGCCACTCTCTTTTCCCAGGAAAAACAGTTGAAACAGCAGGAGGAGAAAGAATAAGAATTTAACCCTTTCCCCCCCGCACCGTTTCCCCACCAAAAATGATTCCTCTCTCAAGGTGCTATTGGCTGCAAAGTCAGGCAAAGGAAATTGCACATATCACTGCCTAGTGAGATGATGCACAAATTCTCCTCTTTGCACATTTTACCAGAAGCATGTGGGGAAATGGATACACAAATCTCTTGCACATCCCATTTTCTTTCTTTGGCATCTAATGCTGCTCCTAGCTACTCGATATGCTTCACTGCTGCTTTGGATAACAGGAAAACAAAGCTGGATATGTCAGCCGGAGGTTTTTTTGCTCAGGAACGCCATAAGCAGTGCATCAACAGACAAATGAGCCACAAAGGTGGTCTCCTTGTATCCACATCATTAGGCACATAATTCTGCAAGTTACAAAAACAAAACAAAAATGTAAAACTAAGGCTTGAGTGAACACTAGAATCTGGGCAGATAAGAGCCTCCGGAATAAAGGGACTCTTACATTAAGTGAAATTTTCCAACCAGGGAGCAGAACAAACCTTGTGTTGACACTGCAAATAATAGTAAGAAACCTCTGAGAAGCTAAAAGACCATATCTAGCTGTAGTGCCTGAAAGATACAGATACAGGAAAGAATCAGGCAGTGTGGTAAAAACAGGCTGGTTTTGTTAACTTACTATTGTGCAGTAAAGGTAAAGGTAAAGGGATGCCTGACCGTTAGGTCCAGTCGCGGACGACTCTGAGGTTGCGGCGCTCATCTCGCTCTATAGGCCAAGGGAACTGGCCTTTGTCCGCAGACAGCTTCCAGGTCATGTGGCCAGCATGACTAAGCTGCTTCTGGTGAACCAGAGCAGCGCACGGAAACGCTGTTTACCTTCCCGCCGGGGCGGTACCTATTTATCTACTTGCACTTTGATGTGCTTTCGAACTGCTAGGTGGGCAGGAGCTGGAACTGAACAACGGGAGCTCACCCCATCACGGGGATTCAAACCGCCGACCTTCTGATCGGCAAGCCCTAGGCTCTGTGGTTTAACCACAGTGCCACCCGCATCCCATTGTGCAGTATTCATCATCAAATTAAAAACATGCAAATAATTGTTGGTTATGTAGGGGAACTTCATTCCATAATATATTAATTATTTCCATTATTTATTACTTGACTTATGGAGGGTAAACACCCCTGAGGCATGCATAATATACATAACAATGATAGTGCAAAATAAAAATAAAAGTACAGCAAATTGTGCAGCAAATGGCATAAAAGTAAAAATGCACACAGGATTAGATCCAGACTAATGATGGACTCTTACTAGTGTTTAAAGGTAAAGGTAAAGGGACCCCTGACCATTAGGTCCAGTCGTGACCGACTCTGGGGTTGCGGCACTCATCTTGTGTTATTGGCCAAGGGAGCCAGTGTACAGCTTCCAGGTCATGTGGCCAGCATGACTAAGCCACTTCTGGTGAACCAGAGCAGTGCACGGAAATGCTGTTTACCTTCCCTCCGGAGCGGTTCCTATTTATCTACTTGCACTTTGAGGTGCTTTCGAACTGCTAGGTTGGCAGGAGCTGGAACCGAGCAACGAGAGCTCACCCCATCATGGGGATTCTAAAGAACTTCCTGACAGTAGGGGCTGTTCGGCAGTGGAATTTGCTACCAAGGAGTGTGGTGGAGTCTCCTTCTTTGGAGGTCTTTAAGCTTGACAGGCATATATCAAGAATGCTTTGATGGTGTTTCCTGCTCGGCAGGAGGTTGGACTGGATGGCCCTTGTGGTCTCTTCCAACTCTACGATTCTACGATTCTATGAACCGCTGACCTTCTGATCGGCAAGCCCTAGGCTCTGTGGTATACTCATTTGTAAATCCCACCTGAGGTGCATGCATACATAGAATCCATAGAGTTGGAAGAGATCACAAGGGCCATCCAGTCCAACCGCCTGCCAAGCAGGAAACACCATCAAAGCATTCTTGACAGATGGCTGTCAAGCCTCTGCTTAAAGACCTCCAAAGAAGGAGACCACCACACTCCTTGGCAGCAAATTCCACTGTCGAACAGCTTATTGTCAGGAAGTTCTTCCTAATGTTTAGGTAGAATCTTCCTTCTTGTAGTTTGAATCCATTGCTCCGTGTCCGCTTCTCTGGAGCAGCAGAAAACAACCTTTCACCCTCCTCTATATGACATCCTTTTATATATTTGAACATATATTTGAACATGGCTATCATATCACCCCTTAACCTTCTCTTCTCCAGGCTAAACATACCCAGCTCCCTAAGCCGTTCCTCATAAAGCATCGTGTCCAGGCCTTTGACCATTTTGGTTGCCCTCCTCTGGACACGTTCCAGCTTGTCAGTATCCTTCTTGAACTGTGCAGGGCCGGCCCTCCATGCAGGCTGGGTGGCGCAGGGCACCATTGCGCCGGCCCACCCGCTGGCCGACCGGTCCGCCGCGCAGCTGCGCCTGCCCGCCCGCCTGCCGCGTAGCAGCACCTGTTGCACCCGCGTGGCGCGCGGCGCCCACCCGCCCACCGTGCTTGGAAACGGGGTGGGAGGGCGCCGGAACGGGGCGGGAGGGCGCCGGAGGGATCCGGCGCACCACGGCACCGGGGGCGCCTAAGACGGCACTGGAACTGTGGTGCCCAGAACTGGATACAGTATTCCAGGTGAGGTCTGACCAGAACAGAATATAGTGGTATTATTACTTCCCTTGATCCCATAAGGTTTATCCCAGTGTATGGAAGTATGGCAGGAGGGGTCCCCAGACAACTTCTGTTTGACGTTTGAAATAAAATGCCACTTGTGTGTTTGTTTGTTATATTTATATCCCACCTTTTCTCCTCCATGGAGCTCAAGGTGACATACTGTATGTTGTTCTCTCCCTTCTCATTTAATCCTCACAACAACCCTGTGACGTAGGGTTGGCTGAGAGGCAGTGACTGGCCCAGTGTCACCCAATAAGCTTCATGGCTCATCGGAGGATTCAAACTCTGGTCTCACAGGTTACAGTCCAACACTCTAACCACTACACCACACTTCTGCTCTTCTGCACATCAGAATTTATGCTACCACACTTTGCCCACGTGATTACATGGTTGCAACCCACAAGCGTAAAGCACAACCAAGGTTCGTCAAGGTGAAGGTTAGTCAAGTGGAAGAAGGGTTTCCCCTACAAAGTTTTCCTGCTTTAAATTATGGTTTAAATTAAATGGGGAAAGAGTTAGGTCTCTGTCCCAGCCACCACAGCCATGATTGAATTCATGTTCCCCATGCTGTGGTTTTTGTCTGGGGGAATTGTGACAGAGACAGTTTGCCTGATGTCATGTCCAATTTGGCCCTAAAACATGCCATGTCTGAAGAGGTCGCTGAGATCAAGTGGAAAGAGTGATAGTCTTGCACCCGTGTTCAAGCACTTGTACTGTATGTTTCCTGAACTAAGGGGGAGGGGGGAGTAAACTTGGCCTCTTTTCATCCTGCATTCTTGTTGTACAGCTGGTGGAAGGCTTCTGCAGTCCACATCCCCACCCTTTTGGCTGCTAAGTCCTTCCAGTGAGTCCTGATATAAGCAAATAGATCAAGTCAATGCTTATATGTTTGTGTCCTTCCAGACATCCTTTTCATTGCTCGTTTGTGCTCATGATGTTCTCATACATGTTCTCACTTTCAATACTTCTTGAGCCTGCAAAAGATTTGGGCTTCATTTCCAGTCAGTGTATGTTCTTTAACTTCCTGCTAAAATCCCATAACTTTTTATACCACAGATATTGTGGTTTATTTCCCCCCCACACACTTTTGTTAAGCTATAGCCTGTCCAGACAGCAGTGATGTGATAGCACTGCATCACAGAAGAAACCAAAGCAGAATAAATTCATTACTGAAGCAATATTGTGTCAAGAAGATGTTGCAGAGTACACCCACAATAAAACACAAGTCTGAAGGGGCTCTATATCTATGTATCTCATTAAAATTGCTGTATTTATAATACAGTAATGAGCTATTAAGTCTCACTCCATCTAATTCTCTTGAAAGATGCACTACTGTTCTGAGATAGATGCAGATTTCCTGGGATAAGTGCCGGCTTTAAGAGGGTAAATGTTTTGATGTTGAATGTCTGCTGTTCACGCATTAATGGGCTATGTGAGCATGCTTTCACATGACAAACCTTCAAAGCACTGGCAGGGCCATTATAGGGTGTTGTACTAATGATCCATAGCTAATGAAAGTGTCTTATTCAGTTCCATTTACATAGTGATGAATCCTTTACACTGGTTCCATTGAGCATGATAGATTTGTTTTCCTTTTTGGAAATGAAAAGTGGACATTAATTATGTCTAAAATACCATAGATTTCCTAAGGAACAATATACATTATTAAACGGTTGGGTTAAAAAAACCCATTGTGAAGTTTCAAACATAGCCACCTAACAAAGAAAAATGTACCATTCCCCTGATAATGTATTGTATTCTTCTAATTGCAGGACAATGTTCTAAACTTTATTTCACGGACAGAGTGGTTTATTGGGCAGTTAAAATTTGATAGGCACATTGATTATCCATTATTTCGGTTTGTAAATTATGATTATATCAACTTTTATCAGCATAACACTTGATATTGATCAGATATGCCAGAGATAAATTTCCCCAAACCTACATGGTTGCTAACCCTTTAATTTGACTATCAGAGATGTTGAAGAAACTTCACACTAAGGCAGTGATGGGCAACCTTTTGAGCTTGTTGTGTCAAAATTCGCCAAAAAATCGAGCATAACTCGGGTGGTGTGTAACTTCAAGGAAAAAAAAACATTATTTCGTGATATTCATAGTTTAAATAACAAAAATGTACAATTGTAATATATAACTGTATTTAATAAACCAAAAACTAATTATTTAACCTAACCAAACCAAAAAAAAACCCTTATTTATCACAAAGTGCCCAGAGTTGTTGAGCTTTTTGGGGGGAGCTGCTGACCAAAGTTTTGGAGGTTTTCGGGGGGATGCAAAAGTTGCTTTGCTTTTTGGGGGGATGCCCCAAAGCTGCTGCACTTTGGGGGGGGGGAGAAAACAGAAATAAATGACGAATAATACCTTCACTAGAACTAACATGCAGCACCGACATAGTCTGCCAAAGCGCCAAAAAACCCCAGCACAGAATGGGTTAAAAAACTAACGCTGTTACACCCAATCATCGTCTGCCAAAGCGCCAGAAAAAACAACACAGGAAGGGTTAAAAAACGATCTCTGGCTACCAGCAACAACAACAACAACAAAAGGATCCGGGTTTTAACAGCGGAGACAAGCTGTAGCGGGAGGAGGAGCTGGAGAACAAATGGGGGGGGACACAAAAACAACAGTGCAAATGGGCTGATGGGGCGCATGCCAGCAGTGAGGGCTCTGCGTGTCACGTCTGACACGCGTGTCATAGGTTCGCCATCACTGCACTAAGGTGACATGGTTGGGAAAGAACTAGCTTTTGCATTTCGGCAAGAAGATGGGAATGTTTACCTCCTTGACAATTTAGGAATCACTTCAGTTGATGTTGGTCACATCTCTCTCTCTCTCTCTCTCTCTCTCTCTCTCTCTCTCTCTCCGGAGTGTGCCTCTGGGGGTGAAGTCAAACCACTAGAGCAGGGGTCACCAAACTAAGGCTCGCGGGCCGGATGCGGCCCAATCGCCTTCTAAATCCGGCCCACGGACAGTCTGGAAATCAGCATGTTTTTACATGAATAGAATGTGTCCTTTTATTTAAAATGCATCTCTAGGTTATTTGTGGGGCCTGCCTGGTGTTTTTACATGAGTAGAATGTGTCCTTTCATTTAAAATGCATCTCTGGGTTATTTGTGGGGCATAGGAATTTGTTCATTTTCCCCCCTTCAAAATATAGTCCGGCCCATAGCTGCCAAGTTTTCCCTTTTCTCACGAGGAAGCCTATTCAACATAAGGGAATTTCCCTTAAAAAAAGGGAGAACTTGGCAGCTATGGTCCGGCCCCCCACAAGGTCTGAGGGACAGTGGACCGGTCCCCTGCTGAAAAAGTTTGCTGACCCCTGCACTAGAGAATCATAGTGCCTGCCGTAGCTACTGCTTCCCGCATTGTTTTTGCTGACCTCTCTGGGACACAAGTCTGGGCAGCATGTATGGAGCTCCTGGGCTGCCTGGATAACAAGAAACCCAGCCTTGCACGTTCCTTTCCAAAGGAAAGCAGAGCAATTGCTCACATTTGGCACCAGCAGCAGGAGTACAAGGCACCACCCAACCATCGTAGGGACTACTACACTCTGCATTTGTAGCCTTTTCCTTTTCTGAAAATGTCACACACTTTGGTGGATAAGAAAATGTGATCTATTTTCTCACTGGTGAGTTTCCTGCATCCCCTGCCAACTGAACTGGAACTGGCTCTAATTTGGAGCCCCTCCTTGAGGTCCTACCACTCTCTGAAATCTCTGTGAGGTCAGGCGCTGGGTACCTGGGGGAGGCTTTTGTTAAGTATAATTGGTTTAATTCACACAGAAATGGAAAATGCCTTTGGGTATTGGTGAAAAGGTTTAACATTCAGTGGGAAATTCCACTGGAGCTATATTAAAAGCAAGAAGTGGTCTCTGAACTTTAACTGGTTGATTGTTCTCTAAACTGAATATAACCTTTGATCATGTGATGAAGGTAAAGGTAAAGGTACCCCTGACCATTAGGTCCAGTCGCGGTCAACTCTGGGGTTACAGCACTCATCTTGTTCTATAGGCTGAGGGAGCCGGCGTTTGTTCACAGACAGCTTCCGGGTCATGTGGCCAGCATGACTAAGCTGCTTCTGGCGAACCAGAGCAGCGCACGGAAATGCTGTTTACCTTCCAGCCAGAGCGGTGCCTATTTATCTACTTGCACTTTGATATGCTTTCGAACAGCAGGAGCTGGGACCGAACAACGGGAGCTCACCCCGTTGCAGGGATTCGAACCACTGACCTTCGGGTCGGCAAGCCTTAGGCTCTGTGGTTTAGACCACAGCACCACCCGCTTCCCTATTTGATGAAGGTACTGAATTGCAAATTTGCCATCTTGGAAGGGTGGTGGCTGTTGTTCTTTGTTCTCAGACTCCTTGGAAGGAGGATGTAAATGAAGCTCTCCAGGAAAATAGCTTCAGGCTAATGTAGGCTGGAAAGGAGGAGAGACAGAGTTATGGTCTCACTCCTGTTTAAAGGTATTTCTAAGAAGATGCTGAGCCTGTGCTGGATACGCACAAGAAATGGAATTACCTTGATACCAGTAACACTGTTTTTCTGTTTTGTTTTGGAAAAACATTCTGCAAGTAAACTTCTGAATTAAACTTACAGGCCTTGACAATGTTTTTTTATTTCAAAAAGACTCAGTTTTCATGCATCCAGTCATTTTAAACTGTACACAGTGTTAATGCCTGCAATAGTCTTTTCAGCTGTGGTGCCCAGGATTTGAAGCAGCTTCCTGAGAGATGCTTGCCATCCCCTCTGCATTTGCAGGTGTGAGGTGGAGATGATTTTATTAAACAGCCATTTTTAGGATGCTGATCTTATTATGTGTTCCGCTGCAGTTTTAAATTGCTATGTTGTAGTCAGCACCCTGTTCATTTCCTCCCTTTCCTTCTCTTCTTTTTCTTTCCTCCCATCCAGCTTTGCATGGTACACCTCCCCCTCTAACCAACTCCCATGCCAATGCACTGCCCATGCAGGGAGCTGCTGCTGCTGCCATGGTCCAGCCAAAAGGAAACTGATTGCACTGCTCACGTCCACCTGAAATTGGCCTGAGGCCCACTAGTGGCCTACAGTTTCAGAAATGCAATAAGTTTGTTGTATTAACTAGGGGTGGCCAACTCCCAAGAGACTGTGATCTACTCACAGAGTTAAAAACTGGCAGTGATCTACCCCCTTTTTTGGGTTCAGGTCAAAGTTGTTTAGCTTTTTTTAGGAAGGAGGAAGGTCCATTGGGGGGGGGGTCAGGTCAATGTTGTTGAGTTTTTTCAGGGAGGAGGTGAAATGTTGAGCTTTTTTTAGGGGAGCCACAGTTGTTCAGCTTCTTTGAGGGGAGCCAATGATCTACCAGCGATCTACCACAGACGTCCAGTGATCTACCTGTTGGACATGCCTGGTATTAACCAAAGACCATGGAAATGCTAGACAATTGTATCATCCCATACCACTCTGACTAAGTACATTCTATTGCTCCTGCCCCATGTGGCAATTTGCTGTATCCGCCATTCCTGGAGATTCTCAAGGTGTCCATATGGAAAACAGAGCACAGAGAGAAACCATTGCAGTTGTGTTGTACTTTGTGTACCTAGACCAGGGTACTCACTGGTGGAGATGCAGAGAGAGGAAGAGGACACTTCTTAGCGGCTGAAATTCTAGATGGGTGGCCAGGGAAAGATTGTTATTTGCAATATGTTTGTCCCTAAAGTAGATATCCATCTACAATGGGCTAACTTGTTTTCAGGGATTAGCCCTTCATCAGCAGGTAACACTCTATTACAAAGAAGATCACAAAAGCCATATTAATTTTACACTGATATCATGTTGATTTTGTTTCCTCTGTTTCACTCTCTTATCTTCCTTCTTATGTACTTGGAGCTCAGGTTCTTGCAATATCGGGACAAAAAGGATGGAGTAAAAGCTGGAACGAAATAGCTGATCTCTGAATTTCCCCTGTTTTGTGCATTAAGTCACTGCCTTATCTCTACTTATTGTTCACAGGATTTATTAAATAAAAGCTAAAGCTGGAAAACCTTATAAATAGAGCACGTACTCACTGCTCGGGGATTCTGACAAACAACTTCTTTATAGAATTGCTCAGAAAATTCAAACACTGTTTAATAATTCCAGCAGAAGCTTTCTGTAATTCATTTCCCCGCAAAAAATAAATAAAAATGCTTAAATTATATTTAAACCATTTGGAGGAAATAAACTTGTACTGCCTCAAGCAGGTGGAGTCATTCTAATAGCACAATCAGGGAACAAATCCTTCTGCACAACCCCATTTAATGAATGTTTGGGCTTGTCCTGAACTGGCTATTGGGTTGGGTTGCATTGTGAAAAGAGGGCCTTACAATAAAGCATTGCAAAATAACCCCACTCTCCAGCTGGAATTCTCCTTTTCCATGTTCCAGCCAGCCAGCCTGACCTTCCTCCTTGATATTATCAGTTGAAACAGGCACACATGCATGTGCATGTGGGATTGCTGCTGCACCTGCACAGCTCTTTCCCCAGCTCAGGCTGGCAGCAGAGTGTGCAGTGTGCATGCAGTGTGCTCTGCAGTGTGCAGAGCAGCCTGAGGAGCCCCCCCCCCCAAAAAAATCCCAAACCCGGACATTTCCTTTAAAATGTAAAACTCTGCCCAGAAGGGCATGTTGCACCCCAGAAAGAGGACAATTCCCAATTGGTGGGACTGTTTTGCAACTGGCTCCACCGCTTTCCCCTCCTCTTCCCACAACATCACCTGCACTTTTAGCCCAGGCCGCTGCCTCCTTCCCGTCCCTCCACCCAGGCCTGGCTCTAGGTAAGGTCCCGGTGGTGCGGGGCGCCAGGGCGCCGGGCCAGCAGGGGGCGCTCGCGGCAAAGCCACGCTGCACGCTGCGAGGGTGCCGGAGCGATCTCCGTGCCTCAGCGCCAGGGCGCCCACCTGCTTGAGATGACCCTGCCTCCATCTCCCAATCAGCTGTAGCCACTAAAAGGCGGGGAGTGGGGCATAGTGCATGCTTTGCAAAAGAAAAGAAAAAAATAGGTCCCTTGTTCAGTTCCTAGCCTCTCCAGCCTGGAAGACATCCCCTCCAACATTTCTCCAGTGAAAATAGGGGTGTCCTATTCCATCATCATCATTTTATTATTTATACTCCACCCATCTTACTAGGTTGCTCCAGCCATTCTAGGCAGATTCCAACATAGATGAAAATATAATAAAACATGAAACAGGGCTGCCTTTAGATGTCTTCTAAATGTTGTATAGTTACTTGACTCGGGGGTCACATAAGGGGCGCATCTGGAACCCTGGAGAACCACTGCCAAGATCAGAGTGAGATGGCGCTGTTGCCATATTTAGTGAGGTGTCCATCAGGGTTGCAATAAAGAGCAGGTCGTGGGGTGGTGAGTAAGGAATTTCTGCCTTTATAACACAAGCAGCTGCTCTCTTTCTCTTTCTCTCCCTCCATTTTACCTGAGGGCTGAATTGAGATTTTGGAGTGGTAGAATGGCTGCTGACAAATTTGGGGCAAATCCTCACTCACTGACTTTCAGGAAAGTGCATTTAGGAGAAGATACTCCTATACAGTGCCCAAAGTGGGAGGGAGAAAAGGATAGCATCCCATCCCACTTTGCTCTTGCATACGGTAGATAGGGAGGTGGGCATACATTTCAATATAAAATCCTGCAAACTGTGAAGCCTACCTGCTCTGCTCCAAAATATTAACGTTATAATCCAACTGGCATGAAAGAATGTCAAGCGAAGAATTTATTTTTGTGCTGTAGAGTTTTTAAAAGGCATCATTGTTCACCCTCTTACTGACATGATTTTCTATTTTGTGCAATGTACAGAGACCGGCAAATGTCTCCACCTGAAAAATAAAATACTGTAAAGCGGTTCAGAGTTTTTAAACTGCAATTGTCATGTATCTGGGAGGTTTGCCAGGCTAAGTCAAAAGCAGAACACCAGCATTTTCTCATCTCTAATAACAATGACCTGCAGTCACGTTGAAGATTGTAAGGTCAATTTCCCTCTTAAATCGAAAAAGAAAATAAGAGAACAGATGTTGGGAGCTGCTTTTGTATTTATAAATTGCACTGACACTGGGTGAGAGGATATGATCTTAGCTTGCCATTCATTGAAGTCCTTTTAAAAAAAATCAAAACATATTAATCAAGAAGAGAAACACACGTGTGATTCCTTTTGATCTTGACAGCTGTAGACTAATGGATTAGGTTACTTTTAACTCAAGATTCTCTCAATTAAAACATTTAGATGAATGTGCACAGAGATTCTACAGAGTGTGCAGAACCAGGATATTCTCCTGAGGCCCAGATAAGGAGCTGGAAGCAGCAATCTTGTCGGCAGGAGGGTAGAATCTTTCTAGATCTTCCCTTTGATTCCCAATTTGAGAGTAGACTGGTTCAGTTAGTCTGCAAGACAGAGCAGAGCAGTTCATACGGCCGTGTTCATCACTTGATTCCTAACTTCCAGGGAACGGGGCTGTGGCAGGTCTAGCATCATGGATGGAACATTCAGATCAGCTCATACCACCACAACTACAGCCGTTCCCAGGGAAGTCAGTTTACACAACCACCTGTCAACCCATCCATTGGAGAAATCAACTCATGTGCATTGGTCTTCTACAAATAGGCCTGACAGTAACTCTTTTCGGGAAACCCCCTTTAGACATTCAAAAAGGGGAGCAGGCTTCAGAACACACCAGCCAATCATGCCCCAGCGCTTGCCTGCCCCTCTGCCTATACACCCAACACCCACACTTGCAGGCAACTGCTTCACAGAGCCCCCTTTGCTTACGCAGCTGGATGAATGTCGGGACCCCATTAAGGGTCAAACAAGAAGCAACAGGGCAGTTGTGTGAACTTTGCTAATGGAGTTCAGAGTTAATGGCCTAACTTCTATGTTTCCATTTATTCTTTATGGGTGGTATTCAACTACGTCTCCCTGCTCATCTGCTGCCATGCATGACCCCCACCCACTATGTTGAATACAACAACCCAATGTATTTAAGACAAGTTCTACACTGCTGTTTAACTGAATGTGCAGCATTCGGCCACTCTTGCCTCAACCATGTTCAAGGCATCTGGCCTCTTCAGGCATTCTGTGATGGCTTCTGCTCGATAAACACACAAGAATGAGCACAACATTGCTGTTCCAATTGCCCTCATGGACAACCGTCTGGAACAGGAGCCTCCTTTACTTTCCCCACATGTAATCCTGGAAATCCAGGTTCTCAAACCCAAGCCCAGGAGGGAGTCCCTTTGGAAGGCAAGAAGGGTGGAGGCTATACAGAGTATCTCCCTTTCTGCCCACAAGACTCCAATACTCAGTGCTGGAATGCAAACAGGCATGTGAACATGTACCAATCCCACACATCTGCAATTCCGGAGGAATGGAATTCTCAAGACATCTTGCTCTCCCTTGTAAATACAGCAGAAGAGGAGGGCTAGAAACAAATCACACAGGCAAGGCGAGTGAAACCACCTGCCCTTTCTTTCCCCATCTTGCTCTGTTGCTAGCTCTGCGCTCCGTCATTAGCAAGTTGATTTTCGGCCAAGTTGAGAGAAAGACCCTTGGAGCAATAGCACACAGTGAATTGAGGTTTGGTTAAGGCTGGGGAGGGGGGTTCCCTCGCCCCTGTCCTCCATTTCGTGTAAGAAAATAAAAACACAAGAGCCCTGCATGATGCTGCAGCCCTTCCTGCTTTGTGTGAATACCACAGATAATATACCAATAGATCCATAAAGGTGGCTTCCTCGTGATCCCTTCGGTTTGATCCTCAATCAAGATGCGTTGCCCTACCCTCTCTTAATGCGCACCCGCTCATAAAATTCTTACATTGTCAACAAGAACGAAAGTCTCTAAATCCTCTTGCATACAGCAACAGTATGCAGCAACATATGGCAAGTTGTTTCATTTGGTTTTTGAGGGGGGTGGGATGCTTACTTAATGACTGGTGAAGGATTTAGTGATTTTAGACTGCTGTCTTTCCCTCTTTTATAGCTTGATTGTTTTAATTGAAATTATGCTGGTTTAATGTTTTAAGTCTTTTGTTAAGTCTTTTTCGAGTGGCTCAGAAAGGGAGGGTGTAAGCCGTATGTATTTGCAACTGTATCAAAATAAATGACACAAAAGGGCAAGGGAAACAATGCTAAGGAAGCCTGAAACCCACCCAAAACCTCTGGGATGTTCAGACGTTGCGAGATTGTGCCCTGCCTTTTGCAGTTCCCAGCTGCACACACATGCAGGTCTAGGTGCCCATGTTTGCTTAGGCATCCAGCCAGTTCCAGACTGTGACACAGGGCTGACAGGACTGGCCAGTCTGATCCTGCTCCACACTCCCTTTATTATTATACTAGCTGGCCCGGCCACACGTTGCTGTGGTTCTTTCCTGTGATTCCCCCCACTCTGTCTGGACACATGACTTATCCTGCCCCCTCCTCCCCCCACCCCTGGTTTATCCATGTGACTGGCCCCACTCTGTCCCGACCCATGAGCTATCGAGTCCCCTTCTCCCCACCCCCACCCCTCCGGCACATCCCTGTGCATAGCTGCCAAGTTTTCCCTTTTCTTGCGAGGAAGCCTATTCAGCATAAGGGAATTTCCCTTTAAAAAAGGGAGAACCTGGCAGCTATGTCCCTATGACTGACCCCACCCTGTCCTGACTAATAAGCTATCAAGCCCCCTCCTCCCCCCACCCCCTGTCTGAGCCCTCTGTTGTCCCTGGGGAGTGTTGCTCCCCCCTGTATTTCCATACTTGTGCCCCCACCCTTGGAGAAAGAACTGTCAGCTTTTGGGTTCTATTTCCCAGCATGCACCTTTGTCTGAGCCCTCTGTTGTTCCTGGGGAGTGTTGGCCCCTCCCCCCTGTATCTCCATACATTGGCCCCTGCGCACATGTGAGGGACAGGGGATATCGCGAAGTCCCTCCCCTCCTGAGTTCAAGCCCGTCCCCGAGCAAAGGGGAAAGCAGGGAGAGTTCCGATTCCAGTGGGGAAGCAGGAAGTCGTGTCCGAGGCTCAGGCAAGGTAGAGGAGCCAGGGTCCCAGGTGGGACAGGAAGGGGCAAGTAAGGGGGGAAGACCCATCCCCCCAACTCCAGAATTACGCAGGAAGAGGAGGGGCAAGAGGATGGGTCTGCCAAAGCTTTTGTGTTGGAGAAAGACGCGCCAAAAGCCATTAGGAGGTTCTGAAACCGACTGACAACATCGCTCCGTGTAAATAGCAATGACTTGAGCACTGTAAATAAGCAGCACCAATAAAAGAATAAAATGCAGAGCTGCGTAGCGTCGTTACTCTGAAGTAGTCCACTCCGGCCACTGTGACAGCAACCTCCTAATCATTTTTGGGCTACTTTGGAGTTGCCGGGATGAGCGTGTCAGAGGCGGAGAAGTGGCGGCAGATCGCTGAGCAAGCCCAGCTAGAACTGCAACAGCTGTCGCTGCAGGCGCAGGGAGAATTGAAGGCAGCTAAAGAGGAGACTAAGAAGCTCCAGGACGACCGGCTACAACTTGCGGAACAGGTGAGAGAGCTCCAGGAAAAAGAGCAGCATTTAAGGGCGGTGGCGGTAGACCTCCAAAACAAGCTGGATGCAGAGAAAAACAAGGCGGGAGGGGCACCCCAAGTCCAAGTGCTGCCAGGAAGGAGAGCCGGGACCCTAGTAAGCAAGTTCAATGGAGACCCGAAGGAGTTTCAGGGCTTTGAGACTGAGATTGTGTATGCTCTTGAGCTGCACCACGATGAGTTCCCTGATGATGAGCACAGAGTAGCGTTTATTGTGGAGCACCTTACAGGGGCGGCCAGGGAGTGGCTAAGACCGTTAATTGCAACAAGGAATCCTTGCATGAAGAATGTCAAACTATTTCTAGAAGGTTTGAAAACGATGTATTCGTCCGATAGTCATATGGACCAGACTAAGGAGGAACTTCATAATTTACGCCAAGGAAATATGACAGTTCGCGCGTATTGGGCGAAATTCACCATGCTGGTGCACAGATTGGGGTGGGATCTGGAGTCTGCCCCAATGCAAGCGGCGTTTTACTTGGGGTTGCATGAGGAGGTGAAGGATGAGCTCTCGAGAGGTCCAAAGCCCAGTAATATGGATCAACTGAGCAAAGCGGCTCTGGCGGTGGGGGTGAGGCAGGAATCCAGATGGAGCGACAAGCAAGCAACGCGCGCAAAGCGGGCTTGGTTCCCACGGTCGCAGGAGAAGCCACTCCCTCAACAACCCTTTCAAGCCACGCCTGGGGCCAGTCAGGACCAGGAACCCATGCAGATTGATAGCGCGCGCGCGCGGGCTTTTCAAACCCCAGCGGCGCCAAGACGCAAGGAGGGAAGGGGTGGGAATTGCTTTCTCTGCAACTCCCCCCAGCATCTCGTCAGAGACTGCCCACATCGCAGGGAGTGGCAAGGAAAGGCGGGAACGGTTGTGCCCTCCCCCACTGACGCAGCACCACAGCAGGGAAACGGGAAAGCCTGGCTGCAGGAGACAAGGGGCGGCAGCCAGGCACAGTCAGCAGACAACAGCCCCAGCCCACCCACCCGCACAGAGAGGAGCAGAGCCAGCCCACCCCTCCCAGAGCAGGAGTGGTTCTAGAAGTGACGCTCACGCTCCCAAATGGCTATCCATTGACGGTCCTCGCCCTAATTGACAGTGGTGCCTCAGCCAACTTCTTCTCGAGAAACTTTGCAGAAGAGCACCAGATCCAGCTTCTGCAGCTGGATTTTCCTCTGCACGTGGCAACCATTGACGGCAGAGAGCTGCTGGGAGGGGCCATCACTCATCAAACCCCCCCCATGAGAATGACGGTTGGAAGGCACTCAGAGACACTGGCATTCAACGTCACCACCATCTCAGACCCCCCAATCGTTTTGGGCATGAGCTGGCTGGCGCGCCACGACCCCTCCATAAGTTGGCATCAGAGATGCATCACTTTTGGATCGGACTTTTGCCTGGAACATTGCATGCAGCACCAACCAGGGGAGGGGCCTCCGATAGCCACGGTGGCCACCATGCACGTCAAAGGGGGTGAGGCGATACCCAAACCATACTGGGACCTGCAGGAGGTCTTCAGTGAAGCGGAGTCCGACCACCTGCCCCCACACAGGCCTTTTGACTGCCAGATCAACCTGGTGCCTGGGGCAACTATACCCCCAGCCAAGCTGTACGCCATGTCAGACCAGGAACTGGAGGATCTGCGCGCTTTTATCGACAAGAACCTCAAGCGGGGGTTCATCAGAGAAAGCAAGGCAGCAGGGGGCAGCCCGGTCTTCTGGGTGGACAAGAAAGACACGCAACAGCGCCGTCTTGTGGTGGATTTTAGACGGCTGAATTCGGTGACAGAGCCAGTGGCTTTCCCCATGCCCAGAGTGGATGATCTCCTGACAGCGGCACGCAGAGGCAAGATTTTCACCAAGCTAGACCTGAGGGGGGCGTACAACTTGATCAGGATCCGGGAAGGCGATGAGTGGAAAACCACGATGTTCACGCCTCTGGGCTCTTTTGAATATCTGGTGATGCCCTTCGGGTTGCAAGGGGGCTCAGCATGCTTCCAGGCCTTCATGCACCACGTCCTGGGGTCCCTACTCTTCAGGAAATGCTTGGTCTTTCTGGATGACATCCTTATTTACTCCAACGACCCAGTGCAGCACGTGCAGGACGTCAGGGAGGTGTTACAGCGCCTGAAGGAGAACCACCTGTATGTGAAGCTGGAGAAGTGCAAGTTTCACACCAAGGAGGTGGACTTCCTGGGCTACAAGCTGTCAGACAAGGGGCTGGCAATGGACAAGGACAAGGTGCAGACCATCCTGGACTGGCACAGCCCCAGGACGCGCAAAGATGCCCAACGCCTACTAGGCTTTGCCAACTTCTACAGGAAGTTCATCAAGAACTTCTCTCGAGTTACGGCTCCCATCACTGACTGCCTGAGAGGCAAGCAGAAGTTCAGGTGGACACCAGAGGCGCAAGCAGCGTTCGAAAGCCTCAAGAGGGTGTTCGCCTCAGACCAGAACCTGTTCCACGTGGTTCAGGACGCGCCCCTACGCATTGAAACAGATGCTTCTGATAAGGCTGTGGGCGCCATTTTGTTGCAACTGGACGCCAACAGAGAGTGGAGACCCTGTGCCTTCTTCTCCAGGAAGTTGACCCAGCCCGAGCGAAACTACACAGTTTTTGATCGGGAACTTCTTGCGATCCACGCGGCGTTCCAGCACTGGAGACACTTCCTGGTGGGCGCCAAGCACCCCATCCAGGTGTGCACAGACCACAAGAACCTGGAGTTCTGGAGAACTGCCAGGGTGCTCAACCAGCGGCAGATACGGTGGGCGGAGTTCTTCTCGAACTTCAACTTCTCCATACACTACATCCCAGGAGAGCAGAATGTCAGGGCGGATGCCCTCTCCCGCAAGCCAGAGTACATGGAGGAGGAGGCGCCACCAGCCCCAAGGCACATTTTCCCCCCGTCGGCATGGTCCTGCGGAGCAGCAGTGGTGAGCGAGGCAGAACTCACAGCACTGACGGCAGCGGATGAATTTGCCAACCGCATCTTCAGAGAACTGAGAGGGGGGAGGGAGCAGGCAAAAGACTTTGCAGAACGCAGAGGGCTGCTTTTCTACAAGGGTGCGCTGTACCTACCCACCACCCAGCTTCGACGTACGGTCCTCAAGCAGATGCACGACAACCCTACAGCGGGGCATTTTGGAAGGGACAAGACCACTCACCTAGTCATGAGACACTTCTGGTGGCCAGGGGTGAGGGAAGATGTTCGAGACTATGTAAGGGGCTGTACCACCTGCCAGCGGGCGAAGGTGGTCAGAGCAGCGCCACCAGGGTTGCTGGAGCCCTTAGCCACACCACACAGGCCGTGGGAAGTGGTGTCCATGGACTTCATCACAGATCTGCCTTCGTCCAGGGGTAAGACTGCAGTGTTGGTGGTGGTGGACCTCATGTCCAAAATGTGTCACTTTATACCGTGTGCCAGGGCAGTCTCGGCAGAAGAGACAGCCAAACTGTTTGTTGATCACATTTTCAGACTGCATGGATTACCTTTAAGGGTTATTTCGGATCGTGGCCGCCAATTTGTTTCCAGGTTCTGGCGGCGGCTCATGAACCTCCTGCAGGTGGAGGTCAGCTTGTCGACGGCTAGACACCCGCAGACCAACGGACAAGCGGAGAGGGTCAACGCCATTCTGCAGCAGTACCTGAGATGCTACGTCAGCCAGCGGCAAACGGACTGGGTGGATCGCTTGCCACTAGCAGAATTTGCCTACAACAATGCAGTGCACGTCTCCACAGGGGTGTCGCCCTTTAAGGCCAATTACGGGCGCGACCTCAGATCTTTCCCAGAGAGGGAGAGGGAGGAGGAGGAGGAGGGCCCACAGGCTGAGGATTGGGCAGAGGAACTGGAGACGGTGCACCAGCAGCTCAGAGAACACTTGGAGAGGGCCAAGGAAGCGTACAAAAAGGGGGCAGATCGCCACAGGCGACAAGGGGAGGTCATCAGGGTGGGGGACAAGGTGTGGTTGTCCTCGGAGGGCCTTCCCACCAGAGGGAGGTGCAAAAAGCTGGCACCCAAATGGCTGGGCCCCTTCACGGTCACGCAACAGGTCAACCCGGTGGCCTACAGGCTGGCACTGCCAGAGGACATGAGGGTGCATCCAGTGTTTCATAGATCGCTGCTGTCGCCGTACAGGGAAAGCAGCAGGCTCAGAGACAGCGAACACACCCCCGAGGGAGGGGGGGAGAGGGAAAGCAGGGAGCAACTCAATGAGGCCACGGCCATCCTGGATTCAAGGTGGGGGGTGGGGGGCCTGGAGTACCTCATGGCATGGGAGGATGCTCCACCGTCCCAGAATGAATGGGTTCCCGCCACTCAGATACAGGAGGAATTCTTGGTGGAAGAATTTCACGCCCTCTTTCCCCACAGACCCAAGCCCTGGCACATGGAAAGGGAGGGGGAGGAGGAGGAGGCACGGGAGAACAGCTCACCATGGCGCTGGGAAGCGGAGTTTGAGGAACCAGAGGATGAGGTATGGGTGTCGCCAAGATCCACCCAGTCAGAGGAAGGAGCAGATTGGCAAAACATTTTTACTCCCACCAGCTCTGACGCCACGGACTTTTTGGGATTCCCGTCCTCCCAGGCGGAAGGGGGGGGCTCGCAGGACTGGGGGGAGGTGTTCACACCAACGGGCTCGGAGAGCACCGAGTTTTTAGGCTTCCAGTCGTCACCGACACATGGGGGGGGCCTGGGGAGGGGTGAAGGAGAGCTTGGGAGGGGGGTGGATGTGAGGGACAGGGGATATCGCGAAGTCCCTCCCCTCCTGAGTTCAAGCCCGTCCCCGAGCAAAGGGGAAAGCAGGGAGAGTTCCGATTCCAGTGGGGAAGCAGGAAGTCGTGTCCGAGGCTCAGGCAAGGTAGAGGAGCCAGGGTCCCAGGTGGGACAGGAAGGGGCAAGTAAGGGGGGAAGACCCATCCCCCCAACTCCAGAATTACGCAGGAAGAGGAGGGGCAAGAGGATGGGTCTGCCAAAGCTTTTGTGTTGGAGAAAGACGCGCCAAAAGCCATTAGGAGGTTCTGAAACCGACTGACAACATCGCTCCGTGTAAATAGCAATGACTTGAGCACTGTAAATAAGCAGCACCAATAAAAGAATAAAATGCAGAGCTGCGTAGCGTCGTTACTCTGAAGTAGTCCACTCCGGCCACTGTGACAGCACACATCATGAACATTTTTATATACCATATATAGATTATTATTTTTTTGAAATAATTTTGAAATATTTTGTTTTTTTAATGTGTAGTTTGTAACTTTTTAAATTTCTATGGTTTGTATAGTGGGTATAATTGAGGAGTATTTGGTGTTGAGGAAGGTGGGGAGAGGTCTGTTTGGGCAAAGCCCAAAGCCAGGGGGGAGAGGTCTGTTTGGGCAAAGAAAAGGATCAGAGGCGATGATGCACCCTGGGACCCAGAGAACCATAGCTGCCAAGTTTTCCCTTTTCTCGCGAGGAAGCCTATTCAAAATCCCTTTAAAAAAGGGATAACTTGGCAGCTATGCAGAGAACTACTTTAAAAATCCCAACCGGGGGGGGGGGGGTGATCAAATAGTGAAGCCCCACAACCCTGTAGTATACCATTTCAGGGATTTATTGTAGGAAATTATGTGTTCATAATTTCGTGCGTGGTTGAGAAGGATGTTCGGAGCCCCTGGCTCTCTTGGACAGACTTTTCCCACCTGGATTATGGAATGCTTGATTTCTGATATAAATTCCTTAGAATACTGGTAAACCCCATTTCTCTTTGCCTCTAAATCACGTTTCAAGCTAGATGCAAGACACAAGCCATTTGGCTAAAGCATTTGTCTCAGATCTGACAAAAGGGCATCCTGCATTCCTCTTTGTCAACATCCTTCCTACCATAAAAGATCCAGAGTGCCTTTGATGTAGATCTCCTATCTTTCACAGGTTCCTGTGTGTTTTTACTGCTTTACAATTTCCTGCTTCTGCTTCTGCTCACATGCTTTGTTGTGTTGATGAGGGAAATGTGAGAAGGGGGTAGGATTTCAGGATAGCTCTGTTAATTATTCACTGTACTAGAATCTTATTGGAGCGTTTGAATCTTGGGTGCCACCTTAATTATAATAAAAATAGCCTGGAGGGAGAGGAGGGGAGATTCATTCTCTCTCTCTCTCCCTCATGGCTCTTTGCTGGTCAAAAGCTATCTTCCTTTGTCTTCATTTCCATGTGGTTCTGCCACACAACCCCGTAGCAACAGAAGGTGCGTTCCAAAGCGCCTGAGCTGTTCGGTTCCATAAAAAACCCAGGAGGTGGCGAGAGGAAGGTAGGCGATTGTAAATAAAACAATCCTGAATAAAACATTACTGAAAGAAGTCAAATATAAAGCATACATTCTGTCAGGGGGACTCCCTACAGGGACCCTCCCCCAGTCATCCTGACCAGCACTTCGTCCAGTGACAGCACTAGCAGCGGGTCAGGAGGAGGGAATGAGGAATGGAGCGGAGTGGAGAGGGGGCTCTCAGACGTGTCAGAGTCTGGGCACCGACCCAGCTGGCCAGAGGAGGAAGGACAGTGCAGCGAGGTGCCGGAGCCTCGATGCTCAAGCCAAAGGACGGGAGAAGGAACGCAGCCCCTTCCAGTGCCCGAATTGAGGCGCGCGCCCACACGCAGGGCTAGGGGGAGGCGCTTTGGGGTGCCAAGGCTTTTATGCTGGTCCAAGATGTGAAAGAAGCCATTGCCGGGTTCTGAATCAGACTAGGCAGTCATGTTTTCTGATATCTCTGCACTGTAAATAATATGCACAATAAAGCTCTTAAAGACAGAGCAGACTAGAGCGTCTTTACTCGAGAGTAGCCGCAACAATCCCCTGACACATTCAAAGCAAAGTAATTAACAGGAAACTAAAATAATATCTTAAAAATTTCAGAATAAAACATTATGAAAGTCAACTACAGAACACACGTTTACTGCAGCAACTTTAACAATAAATAAATCTTTTAAAAAAACATTACCAAAGGAAGTCGAATTTCAAATGCACATTTTCAAGGAGCTGAGAAAGGCACATGTCGAGTGGGTGGGTGCGTGGGTTATCCTATTCTATCTTTATGGCAACCCTATGAGCTAGATTATGGTGGCAATGCCTTGCTCAAGGTTATCCAGAGAAATCAAGGGCTGGGCAAGAATTTAAACCCAGGTACCCTTATTCAACTCCAAAACAGAGACCATGATAATATTCAAGGCAATTTACAGTATTTCCTATGTGCTTGTTTACTTTGAAGCTCGTCTTACTAAGTTCAGTGGAACTTTCTCTAAGGTAGGATTTCAGCCATAATTCTGTTGGATTGTGGCCTAGTTGGGTGAAAGAATGCTTCAAATTTTTGAACCCAAACAAGGTACAAAAAACCTCTGCTTTAGAATTTCTCCTTCTTCTTGCAATGTTCTCATCTCCTAGTTCCCTTTTAATATATAACACTGAACTCCACTGCTCTGCCTTTCTGCCAGGTTTTTAAGAGCAAATTAATGTAACCAGCTGCCAGCAAGGTCTCCTAGCTGAACACAACCAACTTCCAGAGGTAGAAAATGGCTTAAATAGAACAGGAATCTATGGTGTTAAATTTTTGAAAGAAAATCCTTTCTGAGCAGGATGGGAAAATGCATTTTTTAGTTACCTTGGTTTCTTTCCACACAACAAAGTGCTTGTATCATCCAACTGTACATATTTGATAGGAATGGTGCCTGTGGTTCTCCCTCAGCATACTAGATATTGGTGTGAATAAAATTAGTGCACAATAATGGAGCTTACAGTGCACAGCTAAAAGATCAAACAAGCGCTAGATGCTCTAGTAATTAGCTAAAAGTCCCTCCATAGCCTATCTTCAATTTCCAGCCATGTGGAACATCATGGGCAAGAGAGTTCATATGGCGAGTACATCCCCTCTTTTCCTAATTTCTTGCACATGAAGTTTCTGTTTGCTCAGGCTGCTTCCTGCTATGCTTATGAAGAGCCAGCTCTTCTAGCTTTTATCTGACAAATGTTAGAGGTACGGATGAGCTTCATTAGTGAGCTCTCTGTGCTTCTAGCCTTTTCCCTTTGACTGACAGACAAGGCATGCTCACATTAAGAATTAAAGTTGAGTTGGTGGTGAGCTGTAGTTGATTAACCCACAGCTGTCTAGCAGCATCTCTACAGAAAGCTCCATTTCTATATTTCACATTTTGCCATCTTGAAGAGGGACTTTGCTAATTGGTTGGGGCCTATTGAACTGAGACTTGGCCTAGAGCAAAATTCTCAGCAAACCACCATGGTTACTTTGGAGGTAAAAAAAGCAAAGGAATGTTGAGGACAGCCAGCAGAGTATTGGAGAAGAAGATCAGCAACCTCCCCCAATGTTGCCACTGCACACGGAAAAATTCAACATGAATTTGAAGTCATATTGAGCACCATTTGGTGAGAAAGCAGGATAGAAATTCAATAAATAACCTACAACACGACAAGGAGAGTCCCAGAGGTTGCTCTGCACAGTCCTATCAATATCTACTTAGCCACCTGCCGCCAAATTTAAATGCACACTAATCATCACTAGCCAAAATTAAATACTATATTTTTAAAAAATGTAATAAGAACATATTAATCTATCCACTGGATTCAGCCAAATTACAAAATGGTCATTGGTTTCACAGAAAAAAGTATCACATGTGTTAGTTGCATCCCTATAATCTATGTGCTTACTGAGTAGGGCTGCTGCTTCCTACTGATATTACATGCATTAATGTATTTAAAGTACACATGAAAGGCAGAAGGTTAGATATTTTCTAGCATTTTATTCTTTGCATTTACTTTGAAGCCAGTGAGATAAGTAAGTTGTTTGTGAACCCCGACTGTGGGTTGCATTCACTGTTGTTGTTGTAGTTGTTGTTTTTTGTTTTTAAATACAAATCTGGTCCTTTACATAAAAACAAGACAAAATCCCACCATTCAATTGCCTGTGCCTCTGTGAATGAGGCTCTTGGCCTGGAAACAATATGGATCTCCAAGGTTAGAGGAGAATTGGAAATCTTTTACACAATATTCCCTTAATGTTTTAGCATTATCCTCTAAAATAGAAAAGCCTCACACTGGGAAAGCTAAGAGAGATCTGCCATCCATACAACAACTAGAAAATCTTCCCTCCTTTGTTGTGAGCCATCCAACCTTCCTTTGAAACGTTTGAACTGAATTAAAAATACAAAGTAAGTTGGAATATGTACCCAGACTGGGAGACACGTGCTCAGTTCACTAGCCCCAATGGAAGGTGTCCATCAGGGTCCTGGCTCTTGCTTTGTAGCCCCTTGTGCTGTGGGATCTGGCCCAGGAGCCTCCTGCCTGCCAGCCAGCTGTAGGTTGCGGGGACTCTGGTCTCCAGCATCAAGCTTAGAGTCAGGAAACCAAATTTTCTGCTGCCATTTGCCTTCCCTTCCAAGCTGGCACCAGAAAGTTCCCTGCAAACTGGAGGTGGGCAAGTGTTGTCCTTATCTTCAACACTTGTGTTGGAGAGAAGACCCAGGTAATTACCAATCAGTCAGCTTGATGTTGAACCAGGAAATCTCCCAAACGGTTAGTCTGTGAGCACTTAGAAGGTGCTGTGAAGTAAGGTTATAGCTTACTGGGAAATGATATATAATGAATTGAAAAGGATGTTCAAAATAACTTTTACAAAATAACCAGAAGCTTTTCTTTTGGGAATTATAAGGACAGAACTACCTAAATTGTATAGAAATTTATTTGTGTATGCTACTACTGCAGCATGAATGTTACTTGCCCCAAAATGGAAAGAAGCAGAAGTCTCAGTAAAGGAAGAATGGATACAAAAACTTATGGAATATGCAGAAATGGCAATACTTACTCAAAGAATAAGAAATCAAGACAACAAACTTTTTATAAAAGAATGGAAATGGTTTATTGAATATTTACAGATAAATTGTAAACAGATAAAAACATTAGCAGGATTATTGTAATAACCTGCAGTTTAATGAGAGTATATACATGTATTTATAGTAGATAAGTAAATGAGCAAGTTAAACGAATTTGGATATGCAGAAAATATTTTTTAAAAAAATTAAGGAACCACAAGAAGAGGGAGAAGGAAGTTAAATTTTGAAATGATAAATGGATTGCATGTGAAGATCCCCCAACCCCCCCCCCCAGAGGTTGGATGGGCAACTGCCATGGATGCTTTAGTTGAGATTCCTGCATTGCAGGACTACATGGCCCTCAGGGTCTCTTCCAACTGTGATTCTATGATTTGATTAACATTGTGTATGCTAGCAGAAGCCGTGTGCTGTGGGGCTCTAACCCTCATCAACCCCAGCTAGTATTCTGAGTGGTTACCTAGAGATGCTGAGAATTGAACCCAGAATCCTTTGCATGTAGAACATGTGCTCTACGATGTGATGTACCCCCAGATGTTTTGGCCATCAGTTAACTTTCTGATTCTGCTTCGGTTTCATTCTGTGTCTATTTCTGTCTCAAATAGTGGGGGTTTAATCACTTTTCACAAATACACACAGCCCTTCCATTAGTCAGGGTAACTCAAGAAGGGGCTGTATGTCACTACCGTCAAACATCTTCTGGCATTTTCTATTTAAAATTTTGCTGAAAGATCCTTGCTTTCTATCCTTTAGTTTTGTTAAGGTGCACACAAAATGGTGGTTCTGCTGCCGAGGCTGAGAGGCCGCTTTAGAGACAGGAGACGTGAGGGATGCAAGCTGCATACTGACAGTCCTTTTTAAAGGGTTTTCTGACCACAATGGGTTGAGTGAGGGCTGGCATTTGTTCAGCCAATCAGAGCACAGACAGAGCACATTTGCCAGGTACTTCCAGTCAGTGTGACATGTTTCTGGGATTTGGGAGATGTCGAATACCCACTGTGAGCTGGAGAAGGTGGTTGTCGCTGGTGGAAATTGCCACCGGGATTTCTCGGTCTTCCTTCCAGACAGAACCTATCTGATGTCTGGAGAATGTGCCTGGCTCACTCCGGCAAAATGAAGGGCAAGAGACCCAAGTGCACCCCCAAGAAACACTAGATAACTTTCAAAGATTTCCACATACATTAACCTGTCAGAAACAAACGGCCTCCAGAAATTGCAGAGTTCTACTTGGAAATGTCCACATCTTTGGAGTTCTCTCCTCAAAACTAGTCGTTATGGTAGAACTCCCCCAGTATCTGCATGAACAAGAGGAGGGGTGATTGGGATGTCTGGGACACTGCAAATACCCAGTAAATGGCCAGTGTGGAGGTCCCCACCCCCAGTTGCAGTAAAATGCAGGGAAATGTAGAACTATATGAAAAACAAATATACAGAATATGCATTTTATTTCCTTGTGCTGCACTTCTTGTTTTTCCAAAAAGCAATTCAAATTGATGTAAGCAAAACTTTCCTGAAGAATAAATGGAGTTTTCTACATTACAAATGTTTCCTTGCATCGACAATTTACAAAGTTCTATCAAGAAGAAGTGCTCTGCCTTGTTCACTGATATTTAAGGGTGCTTTCTGAGGGAGCAGGATTGTTATTACTGCAAGTGACATAGCATATGGTAAACAGGATAAACTGCAGCTCCGCACATTTGTTTAGCCACCCTCATACAACATTTTTTACGTGAGGTAATGATCTGCTGTAATTGTTCAACATTCTCTCAAGCTTGCTATATTCAGTGAAATGTCACTTGAAGGATGCTACAGCTGATGTTGCTTCCAGGAGTCTGCATGCACTTCACAGAGGTCAATCACGCTGCTTTCCCACAGGGGAGCTCAAACTTTAAAAATTTCCTTACTTTTTTTTAAGGGAGGTGGAGAAAAAATGTAAGGGAAATGTATACTAGGAGGATAAATGAAACCAAGTCATAAGTGCTACTGAATGCCATTTCATGATATGGTTCAGGTATCTGTGAATGCAATACTCTCATGTACCTGTTAGTGACAATATTTGCAGTACCTTTAAAAAGTGTATATACAAGACTGGAAGTACAAAGCATTCCTCTTTGATGAGTGAAATGCCCCAGAAGAGCAATGGCCAGTTGGAAAAATGTAAGTTGGCACTGTATAGCAAGTGGTTTTTTTCAGGAGAAAATATTAATGTTCTCTTCTGCACCAGCTACTACTGTATTTTCAAAACTTGTTGTCTCTGATGTTTACAAACCTAGGGGAAAGTCAGGCCAGAGTGATTGCATCACATTCTATTCTGAAAGCTAAAGAATGATCACTGAAAACATCCACAATGTGCACACACACACAAAACAAACAAAATTAAGCTGTGATTTGAGCAGTAATGATGCTCAAAATGGAACTCTATCAGAATGTCAAAGTTTAAGAGCATCATTCTTCACATTACACAGAATGAGATAGCAACTTTTAAAAAAAAAAACACCACCAACTAACTAGTGATTCAAATATGTCACACACACTCTGAAGTGATACAATTCAGAATCTTACCATTGCATTTACGTAATGTGTGCAGTAGCCCTGTAGCCCGCGTAGAGTAGGATGCCACAGTGAGGCTCAGTTCCTATGCTGATGCGGCAGTGTGCTAAGGGCTGGATGGGGAACAAGCAAGTAACATGTGAACAAGCCATTTCATTTGCCACATCATGTACAGCCTCCACATGGATGTTCCTGAATAAACAACAGGGAAGAGACTGACTGTTTAATTACCTGTTTTAGGACCATCCCTGGGTCTTCTCCCCGCCCCCCTTTTGACAATGGGGAGAACATTTGCTGCCTCCAGTCTGCATGGATCTCACCAGTTCTCCAAAAATTCTCAAAGGCTATATAGAAAGTTCATCACCTCTCTTGAAGGTATATCATGGGATGTTTCAGGTGCTCATCTGTGCTCAATGAATGTGCCCTGACATACACATGTTCATAAGAATGTCTGTAGGAACCTCCCATAGGTTTGTATGAGCAGACATCCTATAGATTTTCTGCTGAAGATGCATTGGTCAGAAAATGAGCTGCCACCACAATACTCCTCACATTCTTGTACTCTGGTGAACTCCTGAAAAGCGGCCTAGAACTGCAATATGTATAAAGCACTCCTAGTCAGGAGTGAACTAATATTCACTTGAGTGTTCATATAGATAACTTCAGGGTTATATATGACTTCAGCCCAGCTTCTAAATATGCTCACTAAGATGTAAGTCCTATTGGTTTTTTCAGTCAGCAGCAAACATGACAGGACTATTAATCCATATCAGTGTTATCTCCCTGTAGTACGACTGCTCCCATAACACTTTGTGAGCCAATGAGGTGTGAAAGTCAATGTGGTGTTGTGTGTCGTGAGTCTTTACTTTTACCCTGTTCAGTCACACTCATTGGGTATGAACATATACATTCATTTATTTAATGTAAATTTTTCAACATTACTATTTTCCAAAGCAGCTAGCAATGAGATAAAAAGAACAAAAACAATAAAGTCATTAAAAATAAAATTAAGACAACATAACAGTAAAATAAAGGAACTGACACAGCAGAAGAAAACCAACACAGCTAACATTTAAAATAAAGATGCCATGGTCTGGCCACAAAGGGAATGGAATGTGGGCACCAAGTGATTCTTCCCTGAGGAAGCACTTAACATGCAGATCCTTCCAGTTTTGACCTCGGCATCTCCAGGTGGAGCTTGGAAAGACCCCTGCCAGAAACCTAGAGACCACTCAAGGTAGACACAGCTGAGTTGGTGTACTAATGCTTTGGGCTCATCTTCCTCCATTCCTCAGGCAGGGCATTGTGCAAATCTATCTCTGGACAGCTTCAGAGCTCAAGGCATATAGAGACAGGCCTCTGGCAATGAGGAGATGGGCAGATATCCTGCTTTTAAACCTCTTTTGAAGAACCTGTCTGGATTCCTCACTTGTTCTCTAAAATTGCAGTATTCTAACCACTCTGCGCTGCATGGCTATGAAAGTCTTTTGTTGTGGTTTGTTTTGCTAAGCTGTGTATGCAACAGATCATGCTCCTCTTTTTTCCTATTTCATGGCAATGCAAATCTTATTTTTCATTGATGCCTAAGTGGTCACCCTGGACAATCCAGTGCATGGATAGTCAGGTTTGTGTAGGAGGAGGCAGTCCTTCAGGTACCCAAATACCAAACAATGTCATGAAGTCTTGGGTCTGTGGCTGTCTCTCATCATAACCTAGTTTCTAGGATTGTTGTGAAGTCAAAAATGGAGTGGCTCCTACATATATATGTTGTCCTGAGCTTCTTAGAGAAAGGGTGGAACTGCAATAAAAATATTGGGGTGGGATACAACACTACTGGTGCTAGCATGCCTATGCCACTAAAAATCAATCTGCACTTTTGATATCGTTTTGGTGGCCCTAATTTACTGATTTACATGGGATTGTCTCATTGATTTTATTGGAGTACAGTACTAAGTAAAGGTAAGGGACCCAGGTGGCGCTGAGGGTTAAACCACAGAGCCTAGGGCTTGCTGATCAGAAGGTCGGCAGTTCGAATCCCTGCAATGGGGTGAGTTCCCGTTACTTGGTCCCAGCTCCTGCCAACCTAGCAGTTTGAAAGCATGTCAAAGTGCAAGTAGATAAATAGGTACCGCTCTGGCGGGAAGGTAAGCGGTGTTTCCGTGCACTGCTCTGGTTTGCCAGAAGCAGCTTTGTCATGCTGGCCACATGACCCGGAAGCTGTCTGCGGACAAACGCCGGCTCCCTCGGCCTATAGAGCGAGATGAGCGCCGCAACCCCAGAGTCGGACACGACTGGACCTGATGGTCAGGGGCCCCTTTACCTTTACCTTACTAAGTAAAGAGAGTTGCAAGTTCAGGACACAATACCCTGGGACTTTCTCCTGCACATGTTCTGCTGTGTGCTGCACAGTACTGCTCATTCATTTAAATGAGACTTGGTGTACAGTAAATGTAATCTGCTCTAAAGGCAGTCAGCTGGAATGGCTTGAGCAATGGCCTACACTGCCTAGGCTCAATGAGTGCTAAACCTTGCAGCCAACTCTGACAGCTACCAGGTTCTCAGCACAGCCCATCTACCTGGAAGCTAGATGGAGCTCTTGTACTTATTCTGAATTGTCCTGGGATAGGGAAGCCCAGTGTTTACATGCTAGGGATATAGTCTCACTAGCGGGTGGGGGTCGTGCTGTGGTCTAAACCACTGAGCCTCTTGGGCTTTCCAATCAGAAGCTTGGTGGTTCGAATCCATGTTATATGGTGAGCTCCCGTTGCTCTGTCCCGGCCTACCTAGCAGTTCGGAAGCACACCAGTGCAAGCAGATAAATAGGTGGGAAGGTGGGAAGGTAAATGGTGTTTCCGTGCACTCTGGTTTCTGTCACGGTGTCCCGTTGCCCCAGAAGTGGTTTGGTCCTTCTGGCCACATGACCCGGAAAGCTGTCTGTGGACAAACGCCGGCCTGAAAGAGAGATGAGTACCGCACTCCATAGTTGCCTTTGACTGGACTTAACTGTCCAGGGGTTCTTTACCTTACATTTGCCCTTATAGTCTCTGGTTCCAACACACACACACACACACACACACACACACACACACACACACTCTGCCAGTGGTAAAGAACAAAAATCTCAGGGTATTTGTGCAAAATAACCCTGTTAGTTTCTATCTGTAAAGTTAATGCTAATGAATATTGCTAGAGAGAGGTTATAAAAAGGCACAAGATAAAGTATGGATATGTTTGCCATGAATGTGACAAGACTCAGCAAATGAGCTGTATAATCCCAGCTGGTTTGTTTAGCCGACGCTTAAATTAGCCCAATACTGGTTGGAATTAAAAAACATTTTTAATCAAAGGTGTCTTATAAATAAATAATAAAACCCAGGATAAATGTGTTTACCACCTACCATGGCAGGTCTTTTGTAGGAAGCTCTATCAATAAAACCTTCAGAATACATTTAAAGAAGCTTAAGTGTGATTATTTTAAGCCAGATAATATATGAATATTATATTGTAATATAAAATAATTGCAGTGTTAATCTTTACATTGGACCCTTTCATGCTGTTTGTTTCAGCAGTATCAATTTGGGTAGATTAATACAGATTGGATGTAGAACATTTTGGGGTCATGTTTTTATAGATCATCCACTCGTGGCATAATTCTTCCTGTTTAAATTTAGTCTTATTCAGGCATGGATGTTCATTAATTCTACTCAAAACAGAGTAATTAAGGCTGCAATCCTTTACACACTTATCTGGGAGTAGCTACCATTTATGTCAGTGGGCTTTACTCCTTAGTAGACTTAGTAGCATTGCACTTTTAGGGTACTTTTTATGTGGTCAAGACTGACCTACTCCAGGAACTGACCGTGGAACTGATTTTGTTCAGTGAAGTACAGTTGTACCTTGGAAGTCGAACAGAATCCATTTGACTTCCAAAACGTTCAGAAACCAAAGCATGGCTTCCTATTGGCTCCAGAAAGCTCCTGGAGCCAATTGGAAGCTACGGAAGCCATGCCAGATGTTCGGCTTCCAAAAATAGTTCGCAAACCAGAATACTCACTTCTGGGTTTGCGGCGCTCAGGAGCCAAAATGGACAAGAACTAAGCCGTTTGAAAACAACGGTATGACTGTATTCTGCAAATATGTCCCAAGACTTCATGTTCTGTGTGGATGTGAATTCATGTGAAAACAGTAGAAGTCATTTGTATTTTTTTCACCTCTCTTTAAGACAATGTTTTATCCTTGACGTATTCTTGCTTTGCATGAGAGGTGTGCCTTGAGGGAAGGAAAAGTCACACCAAGTCACACCAAGACAAGACCCACAAGATCAATTCCAAATGTTGCTTAGGCTCACCTGAATTTGATTATCTGCCGGATGAAAATGCACCCAGTTTCTAATAGGCTGTGTTGTTTACAACACATTTCTTACTTAAATATATTACTTTTAAAAGTCCCCTTTGAGATGGGGCGTCCCTGGCTGTTTAAAGGAGGAAGCCGTGAGTCCTTAAGAAACCTCCCTAGATCCAGAAAATCAAAATAATTACCAACAAGTCACCAGTGTTCCCTTCCTGATCACGAGAGAACAAAACAAAAACAAAAAAAACTTCACAATACCAGCAGTATCCTCCATCATTTTATCAATTTCCAATATTTATTCTCTAAACACCGTGTATACTAGAGTTGTACACAGGACCAAGATTTGCCTTCTATCTGAACTTTATGAAAAAAAATATTCTATGAGTTTTTGAGTCTGCCTGGGCTCTCTCTGCTTTGATTCTGTAATGTATTTTGAGGGATTTTTCTGTTAAACTCCATCAAAATGAACAGCTAACTAAATGTGGAATGTGAAATCTACAAATGTGTGTGGCATTGTGTTCGGAAATGCTACCTGTTGTGATGGTATCCATACCTTTCTCCCATATACAATAACTCCCCTCTCATTACCTATCATTGATAAAGACACCACAGATACTGCTGGCCCCATCTCCTTCTCTCACACACACAAATTCTGACCCACCTCCCTTGACATAAGTTATCCAAGTAGTGGGAGGGAAAATGAAAAGGGCAGAAAAGGGGACACGGACAGAAGTTTTTAACCTGGCATTTTTTGTAACGGCTATTTCTTCATATATGCCTGTTTATTTGTGTCCCCCTATAACAAAATGTGTTCCAGGTAGCTTGCAGCTTTACAAAAAAAATTTACATAAAAATAAAACGAATAACCATAAAACCCAAAACAGCATAAATCCAGCAGCAGAGGACAAAAAATGTAACAAATACTCCCAACAACACAGTAATTCTTATAGAACTTATTTTTTTTCTAGAATACTAGAAAATAATAAAAGATGAAAATGTTAACAAGAAAGAAAGAAAGAAAGAGAATCCCACTCCCACAGTCTCTCTCCTGACAAAGGGCATCATTCAGGGTAACCAGGGCAGTTTCTGAGCCAGAACTGGACCTAAACCCCAAGTGAAATGGATCTAGAAAGCTGACTTCATCCAAGAGAGCTGGATCTGGCCTACAACCACCAACATAAGAACCTTGACCAGGAAGGGAACACTGGTGACTTGTTGGTAATTATTTTGATTTTCTGGATCTAGGGAGGTTTCTTAAGGACTCACGGCTTCCTCCTTTAAACAGCCAGGGACCCCCCATCTTACAAAGAAACGTGAACCACCTCCCTGGTCCAGCCAGCTGTCCCCTCCTTGCTAGTTTTTATCAGCCATGGTGGGGCACAGGGGCACAGGTGGTTGTCAAGATAGAACCAGTCACTTTGTCCATTTCCCCAAGCCTTACTAACTGAAAGTCATCCAACACAAAAGAACTAGCTAGTGCTCTGGACAGTTCTTCAGATTCACCTGCTATAACAGCAGAGTCAAGGTCTTGGTGGACGCAATAATTTTACCCTCAAAATGCTTTGCACACAAGTCACAGAGAGCGACAATTTTTTCCTCCATCTCCTTCTGGCCAGATGGTGAAAGGTCCCAAACTACGGTACCAAGGAAAGATCTACCAGGCAACACAATGAGAAAGTAATGGAGGCAGCAAGAGGAGTCTTATTTGCTGCTTTCACTGCCACCGAGTAGACTCAATGATGAGCACTCACCAGTGTTGGCATTTGTCTGGAGCTTTCCCAGCTTGTTTCATTGCCCTGAGCTCTGGAGCCACATCAGCTCTACAAAGGGGGAGGGGGCACTCATGCCAATGGCCCAAGCCACTTGCATATTCCACAAGCTGGCTAGGGCTTTGACACCAGCACCAGTCATATCAGCCAGAAAACCCCCCAGAGTCACCTGGAAGCGAATTGGATCTATCAGCCTCCAAGGATGGACTATGTTCCACCTTTGCAGAAGGGGGAAGGTGCTGAAGCCTAAATCACAGCAGCAGGTGATATGATCATGACAAGGGACCAATGTCAAGATCTCCATTTTCAGATCACATGTAGAAACTGCCCCATGGTCTTAGGGCTGGACCAATACATTTTGGCACCTGAGATGAACCACAAAATGGTCCTTGCCCCATGCCAGGGGAGAAGGAGTGGATTAAGAAGAATGTGAGGAACAAGGAGGGAATAAAGATCCACATCGGGAGCCAGTGGGGAATCAAATAAACCTTACTCGACAGTTGAAGTCGGGCAGAGGGCCTTCTCAGCAGTGGCACCCTCCCTGTGGAATGCCCTCCCATCAGTGATGGTGATAATGAATCAAAGGCTGTCATGGGAGGAGGCAATGAGCTGGGTGAGTGCAGAGCCCAGAGGGCAGCCCTTTCCATTTCCTCCCCTAGTGTTGCCTCCTCACATAGTTCTAATCAATCAATTCCTTACAATCACAATGATTAAAACTGGTGGGAGTTGGGGTGCAACAAAGAATACAAGACAGCATTATTAAGTGTTCAGTGTTATGATGATTATTTAGATTTCAGGCATGACTGGAGCCAGTGCTCCACATTAATAAAATGCTTTGCTTCAATTAGCATCACTCCTCAATTCCCTCTACCCTTGTTTAACATTCTCCCTTAGCCTTTCACATAAACTAAGTAGGTGAACCACAAGCAGCTGAAAGTTCATCTTACAAGGCACAAGACAAGATCCTAGTTTGCATATTGAGCTTGCAGTGTTTAGGGCTATGATTTTTTTAAAAAATTACCACAATTACAGGAGAAATTTCTTGAATTAAAACAAAGCCTGTTGAGCATGTTTGCTTAAATGCAGTTAAAAAGGTAAAGGTAAAGGGACCCCTGACCATTAGGTCCAGTCGTGACCGACTCTGGGGTTGCGCGCTCATCTCACATTATTGGCCGAGGGAGCCGGCGTATAGCTTCCAGGTCATGTGGCCAGCATGACAAAGCCTCTTCTGGCGAACCAGAGCAGCACACGGAAACGCCGTTTACCTCCCTACTGTACTTTTTACCTCCTATTTATCTACTTGCATTTTGACGTGCTTTCGAACTGCTAGGTTGGCAGGAGCTGGGACCGAGCAACGGGAGCTCACCTCGTCACAGGGATAAATGCAGTTATCTCCCATTAATTCAGAGTTCCAGAAGTTGCCAGAGGCAAGGGATGCTGTAAGTGGTGCCTTCTAAAGACTGAGTAGAGAAAATGACCTCTTCTGGCTACCTTAGTGCGTGAGCAGGTGGGTCTGGGGAAAATGTGTCCCTTCAGTTGGATTTCAAGCTGTTTAGGGCTCTAAATGTACCTGCAATTGGGCAAACAGGAAGCTAATGTGGTTCCTTCAGAACCACATCAATATGGTTCCATATTCATATGGCTCCATCTTTAGATAAACCATCCAGAATTATGGCAGTTGAAAACCATTTTCAAGGGCAACCCCATAACGGTATTTCACAATGATGCAACTTGGAGGTTACCAAAGCATGGATCACTGTAGCCAAATTATTCTTATTCATGAAAGGTCACATCCAAGGAACCAACTTAAGCTGGAAAGAGATGCTCTGAACTGCTGAGATCACTTGGGTCTCATGTGACAACACTGGATCATGAAGGACCCCCAAATTGCACACCTGCTCATTCAGGGGGAGTACAGCCCCATCCAAAACAAGTAACATACAACTTCCTGGACCAGGAACTGCCAACTCACAGTGCCACTATCTTGCCAAGTTCCGCTCCAGTTTATCCAGGCCATTCCAAGTCCATATAGCAATTCAGCACTTCCAAAGCCTCTCCTGACTCCAATGACAAGGAGGAATTGAAATGGCTTCCATTTGCACGCTGATAACCCCAACACACACACAGAGTCCAAATCCTTGGATGACATCCCTCAGCAACTTAAAGGTTAGAAAGCATGTTGAGTGCGAGTGTTGAAGTAGAACTTTGCAGGAAGCCATAGCTCAAATGCAGTATTAAACAGAAACCCCCAAGGATATTTTCCAAACCTTATCCTGCAGATCAGAGTGGAGTTGCCATATTACGGTGGCTCCCTGCTGGGGCCATGCCTAGGAGTTGGCCAGGTTGGCCCCCACTGACAGCACAGGCCTGGGCCACTCCTCCTTGCTCTGGACAACCAGGCGAGGTGTGCAGGCGACAGAACCCCATGCTGCCCTACAACCCCCCCTGCCTGGTGGAGACCCCCCCCTCCCAAGCTAGCTACACTACTGCAACAAGTTTTCCTGGGAGGAACACACAAAAAGAGGAAATGTATCACAAAGAAAGAGGGTGCATATTTGTGTGATTTTTACATACACCAATTTATCTGCAGAGCACATTTACTACCCTAAAGCCATTAACATTTGTTTTTGCTTGGCTGTTTAATAGTGCACCTCCCCCCTCCACCAAAGTTTTCATCAAATGTACCAAGGATATAAAAATTTCTTTATTCACATAAATATACTGAAAAATGTGGATCCATATCTCATATAAATAAATGTATCTTTTGTATTCATGAAGTAGCAATGACATGATAAATATGTGAGAACACCCTATATTGTATAATCCAAATAAATCACGTTTAGATACCGCTGAGGCACTGAATCCAATCCACATCTCTCTTTCTTTCTCTTTTCCTGAAGCTGCTGTTAAAGGACAGGAGCAGGGCCAGTAAATGACAGCTTTAAGTGCCTTTAAAAGCAGCTACACAAAAGTTGTCATTGTTTGATTGACTAGTCATGTGACTTTGACAGCAGTCTACACAGACATTTTAGGTATTCTTCACGTTGTTGCAAGATAGTCTTCTTTTCCACTGCAATCCCTAAAACCAGCTCAAAGCCTAGATAAGATGTCATTGTGAAGTGTATAAAATATCAAAATTTAGAATAGCAGCAGCTTAGGAATCAATATATGAGAGGAGACAACAGTTACAATTGCAACTCACATGTCTGGAAATGATCCATAACTCTCGTAAAAGGTCCAGTGAAGGAGATGTGGTGCATTTCAGCAAGAGAAAGCCCAAGAGTTGTGGGATCCCCACTAAAACCCAGACTAATCTCAGATGGTTTCAGTTCCTGCTCTCAAAATATGGGGAGGAAAATGTTGGTGAAGATGCTCCCTCAAGTATCTTGGACCTGGAGCATTTAAATTTTTGATTATGAGCACTTCTAATTTGGCTCAAAAACTAAGTAAGATGGTGAAGCTTTTCCTGCCATATATCTCTGTGCTAAAAAAGGTTTGCTTCACCTGCTACGTTTCTGTAGGTCAGTGTCAAGTGGCTGTTAAAAATACAGAAATGGGTTAGGGATTATGTATACGATAGAACATGGCCCACTATAGGAAGAATTTGTGAGGCAGATTTTAATAGCTGATCCCATTGCTTTTTAGCTGGTTTCATTTGCTGCAGTTGTCTCTGCTTTATATTGCTATTTAATTATTTTATTGAATGTTATTGGTTTTGTTAAAAATTATGCAAACCACCATGGGTGCTATTTTGACAACCAAAGGTCAGAATATATTTTTTTCTCAAGTACATGAAACAAGATAAGCAGTGTTGATGTGTACCTGGGGGAAAGAGAGAAATGAGACAGGGCTCTAGTAGCAGCAGCTGGGTGCAGGGTCAGGGTTAAATAAATGAATGATGGAAGGCAATGTGATGGTGCATTGCAAGGGGAAAGAGGCATGCCACAGAAATTGCTGGGGTTGGACATATGAAGCTATGTTGTGGAAGCATGGAGAGAACTGTGGCAGCTTTGTATGAAAGAGAGAAAGTTTTTGTGCAAATAAAATACATGGCCTCACTCAGCAATTAAACATTAATTGATTAATCAGAATGATTAATCACTTTCTGCCTTCAGCTGTGCTTAATGAGAATGTGCTGAAGGACAGGACATCTTCAGAATCTAGGAGTGGATTGCAAATTATAGAAGATCTTTAGCAGAATAGTTCAAAGAAGTGGGAGAAAAATATAACTAAGCCTATGTTCCTGGAAGTACAGGGGGAGGCTGTGAGGCACCCATCCTATCTATTGTTGGGAAATTCCATTCCACCTTTAGTGCAGACATGGAACTGTTGCGTGTCACATGTCTGTTTACATACCAGCACAGATTGTGTATAGCTTTTGCTTTCGTGACTCTCTCTGAGGAGACGAAGGAGAGCCGACATGTTTTCTTTGTCCTGATTTATGCTTAATAAATCTGCTTGTTATTATACTTTCACAAGCCTCCTCAAGCCGCTTCTGTTCATGCAGTGCACTCTGCTAATATAGTGTGCTCAGACTTTTGAAGTCTGGGTCGCTGGTTTACGTCACACCAGAGATCAGGGGATTGTCCAGCCAGGGGTCAGCAAACTTTTTCAGCAGGGGGCCGGTCCACTGTCCCTCAGATCTTGTGGGGGGCCAGACTATATTTTGGGGAAAAAAATGAATGAATTCCTATGCCCCACAAATAACTCAGAGATGCATTTTAAATAAAAGGACACATTCTGCTCATGTAAAAACATGCTGATTCCCAGACCGTCCACGGGCCGGATTTAGAAGGCAATTGGGCCGCATCCGGCCCCCGGGCCTTAGTTTGGAGACCCTGGTGGACCAGCGTGTCAGCTGGAAGGGCATGATCCAGCTGGAGGCTAGCCAGCTGGCCTCTCGACCCCCTCTGGATGCTGACATCTATGAGCAACTGCATTAGACACAGGTAGGAATTAAGTCCTGTGGAGATCACTGGGACTTATTTCCAAATGGGAAATGGGCATCTTTGGAAGGCAGGCAAGTGAGCAGCAGGCAGTGATTTGCTCACCTGGAATTGGTGGCAGCAGTAAGTAGGACTGCCAACTCTCTTTCTAACTGGGGAGGGGTGGTGGGCAAGAGAGAGAGAGAGAGAGAGAGAGAGAGAGAGAGAGAGAGAGAGAGAGAGAGATGAAGGCAGCCAATGGCAGCACACCTAATGGGTCTTCAAATTCTGCATTTAGCCCTGAAAATGGTGCACTGGAGCTGAGCTCAATGACCGGGTTCTTTTGCAAGCATGTGAGCTGAACATTACAAGCCTGTGTATGGTGTGGAAATGAAACTACTGGGTTCTGCTCAAACACCACCATCATCATTATTAAAAAGCAACCAGCCGACATCCTGGTCTTTACTGAAGAAAATCTGGCGATTTTCCCAGGTGAAAAGTCAAGCTGGACCATTTTGGTCTGGTTGCCTGGCAACCCTAGTGATCAAGCATCCAGGATCAGCTGTGGTTCCCTTTTGTTACATTTAATGGCAACTCTGCTGTTTCAACAGCATAACATGTGAAAAGACCCTGAAAGAAACCTTTAATGTTTGGGTGCTTGCGATCTACTGAGGTGATTGTTTTTGTCTGGTTTTCTGCTGTAATAAACCCCCCTGTTTTGAGTATCTCTGTAAAGTCTTTAAAAAATAAATAAAAAAGAAAAAGAAAAATCGACTTGCTTCCAGGCAGCTGAAACATCCTGCTAAGTAGCAACAAAGAAACCAGGAGGTTCATGTTGAGTTCAATTGGAAAGTCATAAGACCCTGTTCTTTTCCCCAGCCTCAGGTGGTGACGTTCCTGGTTAAAGGACCTCTGGCAGCAACAGCCCTTTCTCTTTGTCTTTGTCCCTCCAACCCCTGGACAGACATTCTCTCCCTTATTCTCTAATCACTGCATTTGTTAGCTCTGTATTTGGACCAACACTTCAGCTTTGGGGAACTATCTGCGCATGTTCTAGAATGTGAGATTGGTTTTACTCAAGGACTGAAACTCCAGGATCTGCCTTTGCACTTCATTAAACTGCATTAAAAGTAACTTTGGCTTCATTCAAAGCAAGTCTTTCCTGTCCTTTAAGCTCAGAACATTTGATATATTTAAGCTCCTCCGCCAATCACTGCCCCCAATAAATAAGTAAATTTGTGTGACTTCAGCAACCATTCAGGCTGTAGTGAAAAGGTGCATCAAGTATGTTGAGAAGGACAATAAGGAAGATTTTTAATAGAAACCAAAATATGACTATTTTTAAATAAATAAATAAAACACGATTTGGCTTATTGGGAGTGTTAACAAGCAAAGCAGTTTACTGTCTCTGCGCCCATTTAGATGGCAAATAAACTTTTATTTTGTCTTTTGGTGTTTTCCTAATTGTCACTGCTTGTTAGCTGATCTAGTTTTGGATGTGTTTGGTCAAACTGTATTTTTAGCTTGTATTAACTGGTGTTTTCATTATTTTGTTTAAGTCATTTTGGCCACTGAATGACGTAAAGGTGAGGTGTAAATTCCTCAAATACATAAAATAAAAACAACAACTTGCTTTTGAAACTCCACAGGAGGAAAATAGGCTGAATTTTCCCTCCCATGCCATTTCTCTGTTCCAGGTCACTCTCCCAGTCTCAGCTTTTCTTTCCCTAAATGGTCTAAAAAGGATGTCAAGCTACTGTTACACAAATTTAGTCCTTGGGTTGTTGTGACCCATTATAACACTTCCGAACAGTGAGTTCCATGCATTAAAGTGCATTGTGTTTGTATTTCTTTGGACTATCCTGACTACTTTTTCAATGAATGAGCACAAGTTCTAGTATTGTGCAAAAGTGAGAGAGAAAAAGCCTTCATATTATTCATGGATTTATAAACCTCTGGCACCACCCTCTTCACACCTCTTCTCGTTCTGGGAGACCAGGAGGGAGGGGAGCTGGTCATTGCAGGAGGGGGAGACCCCTGGGGTTCCTCGCCAGCCTGCCTCATCTCTGCCTCTTGGCCCCCTCCTCTCCAGGCAGGCTCCTCTTCCGCCTCTGGTTCTGGACTGCTCTCTGCCAGAGCCTTTTCCTGCTCACTACAACCTGTTACCTCTTCAGTAGAGCTGGATGATATATTGGTACAGTAAATTGTCTGAAACCAGTACAGTGGAACCTTGGTTTACAACTACCTCTGTTTATGAACGCCTCCGTTTACGAACGCCGCAGACCCAGAAGTGTTTACATCTGGGTTCCGCGGTGTCAGATGCACAGATCGCACATGCGCAGATCGCACATGCGCAGAAGCAATCTGCGCAGTGCGCATGTGTGCAGAAGTGCTCTATCGGCGCTTTGCGCACACGCAAAAGCGTACCTTCGGGGAGCGAACGCCTCTGTGGTGTTCAGATCGTGATACTGATTTCAGTCAATTTGAGCTGGCAATACAACCTGCAAGATCAAATTGCCTGCAGACGGCAAAAGCACAGCCAAGCAGGCAGGCAGAACCTGAGAAGGCTCTGGGCGAGCACATTCTTGGGCCCTGCCTGCCTGCCTGCCTGTGCCTTTGAGGAAGCTCTCCTGCCCCTCTGGCTTGTGCAAGCTGGAACATTATGGGGGTTGGCTCAGCTGAGGGGTGGGAGGCTTCCCAACCAACAGTTGAGCAGCTAATGAACCCCAGTATCCCTCTGGCACACAAGAACCAGAGAGGCATTGGGGGTTTTCATGTAGAGCTTGGTGATGGATTTTGATTGCTTTTTCTTCCCCTAAGGTGGGGAGGAAGAAGCAGCCTAGATGCATTTCAGACATCCTGATATATCTGAATATCACGGTATTTACCGTAGCTGCTAATATATCACAATGTTGAAAACCAGGTAATGCCCAGCCCTACTTGTCAGCTTCTGACACCTCTTCCTCCCAGTCTCCCTCTGATCACTTATCGTCATCCCACCACCACTTCTTCCCTTGCGGGTTCCCCAGCTGTTGCCTTCCACCACATCTCTGTATCAAGCCAGTCCATGACATGCTTCATGAAATCAGTTGCCAAGTCTAAAAGTCCACAGCCACCTATGTCTCCTCCTCTCCAGGACTTCTTGCAAGCAGTGGCGGAGCTTCGTACTCCAACACCAGGGGGTGGAGAGCAGACGGGGTGGGGCTGGCACGCGTTCTGGGGGTGTGATGCACTGCCCACAGGGGCGTGGCACGTGTCCTGGGGGTGTGATGCGCATCCTGGGGGCATGGCACCCAGCACGGGCGGGAGGGCAGCCACGATGGCACCCCACCGGGATTGCGCCGCCCTCACTCCTCTTTCTCCACCAGTGCTTGCAAGCAGTCAGAGACTGTACCCGTGTGCAGCTTTTCTTTGCTCCTCCCATTTCATGCCTCTCCTGGTTCTGGAAGACCGGAGAGGGGAGCTTGCAACTGCAGAAGGAGGAGGCACCCATGACTCTTCACCAGCCTGCCTCATCTCTGCTTCTCAATCCAAAGAGAAAACAATAAGAGAACCATATACAAGTGCTGACACAAGAGCCAAAATCAAACGTTAAACAGATAGCATGTACAAATTAAAGGCAAACCAGTCTTTATAGTCTTTGAGGCTATCTAGCGGTCAGCAAGTGGCAGCAGGTCGAACGAGGTGTCAATGGTAGTAGACAGGCTGCCGGCGTTTTTTTGCCTGTTTCGCCCATATGACGGGCTTCTTCAGTAGTTCTCCTTGTACTTTTATGTTTAGTGCATTCACTGGTGGTATAAACCAGGTCTTATTAGTATTCGAATTAAGACACTAATATACATATAAACAGAACAAATATCAAAAACAGTACTTACAATTTGTATGAAACCACTTATCTTGGCTTAGGCCACAATGCTCAGGTGTTTTTTCAAAAGGTTCTCTCATTTACATATTCACTGGTAATACAAATCAAATTCTAATTATTGTTTGAAATAATACAGTAATACAATTTCTAAAATACATGTACACAAAAAGAGATACTTACATTTCTTGTATTCAGAGTATTTTTGGTTTGAGCATGTATTGACTAAGCAAATATCCTGTGTTTGGAGCACACTTATATACAAAAAGTTGGTTCACAGGTGATAATAATTAAAGATGACAATTAGGAGGGGGCAGAAGAATGTGAGTACTGATAACACTTACAGTATCTCTATGATTACTGTATGTTATACTGCTAGTGTGTTCGTTTAAATGAATACAGAAAGGTCAAGATCTGAGTTTAAACCGTCCGGTTGTAATGTCTTAAACATAAAAATCAATTTAGTTTCTTGTTGTCTCAATATTTTTAGGATATCCTGCTTGTGGTATTTCTTGGGTGTGTACTGCCATAAGCCAAAAAACATTAAATCGGAGTCACTGTGTTTCATTTGTAAAAAATGAGGTGTAAGAGGGGCTTCCATCACTTTATTGCGGATGCGTGATCTGTGTTCTCCTATACGTACCTTTAGTGCCCGCGTGGTGCTGCCTATATACAGTTTGTTGCAAGGGCACCGTATGCAATAAACTACGTTCTTGGAGTTGCATGTGGTCATGGAGTTGATTTTAAAAGTGAACTGCATATGTTCACTTTTTATTTCTTTTACTTGTAAACTGTAGGGGCACATATTGCATGAGCCGCATCTATAGTGGCCTTTAGTGACAATGGATGGTGATTCCAAACAATCAGCTTTGACCAATTGATTGCGCAAAGTTCCTTTCTTCCTCAACCCTAAAAGGGGGGGATCTTTACAGCCAGGTATGTCTTCCACAATATGCCAATGTTTATATATAATGTTTCTAATGTGGCTGGCCAGGGGTGTATATAGGCAGCACCACGCGGGCACTAATAATACTTGATTGAAACTGGATTGAATTTGGTGCCTTTGCGTGCTGCTTGTTTTATTTTGGACTTTTGAAGAAATTGGCAGCATTAGCCCATCATCTTTGTTTTTGTCATCTCTGCTTCTCAGCTGCCCTCCTCCCACTCCCTCTGAAGCTTCTGCTTCTGCTTCTGCTTCTGCTTCTGCTTCTGCTTCTGCTCAGATTCTCCCTGCTCACTAAGCCCTGTTAGCTCTTCAGGTTCTGACACCAGCTCTTCCTCGTTTTCTGCCTCTTCTCCCTCTGACCATTCATCCAGCTCTAAGGCAAAGCTGGACGGCGCAGGGCACCAGGGCGCCGGGCTGCCAGGGGGGCACAGCATGGCTGCGCCTGCTGGAGCCACGCTGCGCCTGCCAGACAGCCGCAGTGGGAAACGGGGCGGGGGGGGGCACCAGAGCGATCTACGCACCACGGTGCCCGGGCGCCCGATATGCTTAAGACAGCCCTGTATTCATCGTTGTCCCGCTACCACTTCCTTGGTTCTGAGCCATCTTCTCTTGAGGATTCCCCAGCTGGTTCCTCCCACCACTCCTCTGTGTCCATCCAATCCATGACATTGGTGGAGCTTCTGCCACATCCACAGCCCAGCCACTTACGGCAGCAGTAGCAAAAAGTTTGGACCAGGCAATGGTGAGGAGCTGGCTCAGTGCTGACTGTAAGATCAGCACGGGATTCAGCAGATACTGTCTTGGCTCAGCCCTGTCCTTGTAACACCACCTTTTGCACTTTCCACAGTCAAGATACCACCAGTGGAGCTACTGCTGAGGTGGCAGAAGCAGGAGGAGTGATTCGCCCACTCAACCACTTGCCCCCAACAGTCCAGCTTAAAGGATGTTTGTGTTGCACCCAGTGTCATCAGCCTGAGATGACAACTGAGGTCTTTGCACAGGAAAGACCTCAGATCTTTCTGAGGTTCTGATTGCCAGAACCTAAAATCTGTTCTAAATTCCATTCAAGACATCAAATATCTAGATTAGGATTGCATTGTGAAATCTGTGTTTCCGCAGCAAGCATACGTCACAATGTTTAGTTCACAAATAATTTCTGTTGACTTGTGTTTCCTTTTCCTTTAAGCTATGTGTTTTACAGAAGAATGTGCCCTACACAACCTTAATTCTCATAAAGAATTGTCAAAACACTTCCCAGCCTTTTCATAATGTTATTTTTAGCGCACATTAAAACCTTATTTAAAGCTAGCAGGTTTATTTATGTTGACTTGCACTTCCAGAGCTGAAATGAACACGATTCACAAATTCAAAACCCTGAAAACCATCCTTTGGAGTTAAGTGCCAAATATTTGCCAATTATGTGGGTTTTCACCAAATATTCAGATCTGGCATCCACAATCGACACCTAATATGAGAGCATGTTCTAGAAATGTAATATTAAGTGTTTGTTTGTATCATTGTTCACACCCCACTTCCTTAAGCAATGAGGACTTCCTTCGTATGAGATCCCAGGGGAGACTTTCCATGTCTTTGTAATATTTGCTTTACTTACATATAACAGCCAACCTAGCAGTTTGAAAGCATGCAGTGCAAGTACATAAATAGGTACCGCTCCAGCGGGAAGGTAAACAGCATTTCTGTGCACTGCTCTGGTTCGCCAGAAGCGGCTTAGTCATGCTGGCCACATGACTCGGAAGCTATATGCCGGCTCCCTCAGCCAGTAAAGCAAGATGAGTGCCGCAACCCCAGAGTCGTCCACGACTGGACCTAACGGTCAGGGGTTCCTTTACCTTTAAGCAAACAGAACCTACTGGAAGCAGGCCAGTTCCTAAGAGCAGACATCACACCCACAAAAAACTCGTTTCAAGGCTGCACCCCAACAAGACTTTGGAGTCATGGATACTGAATGTGTAGGGCTGGTGCCCATGCCACTCCTTATTGGTGCCCCTTCATCAGCAGAGATCCTACACACACATGTGGGCTTTCTTCAGCTGAATAACCATCATTCTAATTTACAAAAATTGCTTACCACTTGGTGGTAAGAAAGCCTCTAAGCCATTTGCAACGCAGGAAGTGCTACCCCCCCCCCAATGCATTTTCACTATCAATGAAATGAATGCTGGAAAAAGCTTCTGACTGTCCATTCACATTTGGATGACTACTTTTTGCTATTTCACTGCCCCCTCCCCTCAGCTGTCACCTTCTCCAAGCTTTGATGAATGTCATGTTCCAGATATCACTGTCGGGAAAGCAGCTGTTATTATCAGCTGCCATTAATAAAACAGCAATTGATCATAAACTATTTGCAGCTTACCTTTATAAAGGACAGCCAGCCAGCAGCAGAGTGGCCTCTGACAATATTTAATAGTTGGCATGCACTAATATTTAGTATTTAACAGTGTCAGAAAATTTGCAATAGTACTTGGCATCATGTGATGTAACATGAATCTTTCCAGGGTACTCAGCAGATGAGCTGCAGATATTAGGGCTGGAAACATCTCCCATGACACAGGTTTGCAGAAAAACAGGTTTTGCTGAATAACTGCCCTTTGCAAAATGAAAACAGCAGCAGCAGCAGCAGCACCACAAAGCTCGCCAGAATGATGGTGCTTGATCTTAAGTTCTCAAACATTGTCAGGCAGATCTGTATTGAAGACAAGCTGAGCATTCCACCCGTTCCCCACATTATAAACCGAACGAAAAATGGCAGCTGTCAGAGACACGTAAGTGAGACAGGAACACTGGTCTGTCCAGAAGAAGGAAGAAAGGGCTGTTTCTAAGGCTGTTTGTATTTTTCACAGAGCACTGAGATCCCTGGGTGACTAGCGAACCCTGAAATCCTCATCTTAACTGTCTACTCTTCACTCTTTCTTGCAATACCAGTGATATGTCTTACATTTTCATAGGTAAGAAAATATTTGCATCAAGAACTGGGGAGAGGATGCATAAGTTTATTCTCTTTATCCCAGCAAAAATTTCAGCCAACTCACAGAATTGACATAAAAGCATCAGTGTGTGTGTTTGTGCATCTGCGCTCACTGATGTGATCTGAGTCCTTTTCCCCTTCTCAAGGCAATGCATGATGTCAGTAAACTACCTGAGTCAGATCAGCCACTCATGCAACCCTGAACCTCATGTTGTTCTAATTTTAGGCATCTTATAGCTCTATATTCTGCTATAGCTCTATGTTTATCTAGGTCTAAGAGCTTTGACCAAACTGTGGGAGGCAGTGGAAGACAGGAGTGCCTGGCGTGCTCTGGTCCATGGGGTCACGGAGAGTCGGACACGACTAAACAACAACAACAAGAAGAGCTTCACAATAAGTAATGCTGTTTGAAACCTTGGTTGTGGAGCACAAAGAACAAGGTCTGTTTTTGTTTTGTTAAAGCACTGTAGTGGAGGTTATTTTCTTTTACAGATAGAAGCTTCATTTAAGGTTGCTGAATGTGTTAATCCCCTGTTGCTCTGCCACAACAATGACAAAGCCATCTGAACCCTTCAGGACTCCTCAGGCAACATTTTGGAAAGCCTCCTTTGTAAGAAAAAACCAGTGAAAAGCTACAATGCTTATAAAAATGCACAAGCAGAAATATACCACACCCAAGCCCCCTATTCATTATTTCAAGCAAAAACAGAGCATGAGAAAAATCCCGTTCATAAATTATTATGGAAGAAAGTGAATCTCTTTTACTTCCCTCACAAAAAGTCTTCAGATCTATTTGCCCAAAATTCAGCAGGCTTCAGGAAGGGTTCTTGTGCATGTAAATTTAATCCACTTTGACCAAGAGGAGGAAATGTTATAGCCATAGTTACATTTCCCATTACACTGAATGGGGAATACAGAGCAGCTCAGAACCCCATTTGAAGCAGAGAACAGAGAGTGATGCTGGAACAACAAATGGGGGGGGGAGGTTTAAGCACAGATAAAAGGGGCATATATATTTGAATATCAACTGTCAAATCCAGGAATGGGTAGGGTGATAGGGCAGCTGCAAATATTTTCCAGTATGAAATATAGTGTGTTGGGATAATCCATAAAAACCAATAAGCTAAATTTCAATGAAATTGTGTTTTAAGAGTTCTACAGTAACAATACCGTGAGGGTGTGCAGACATATTCTTTTTATGTACACTCAGAAGAAAGTCCCATTTTCTTCAATGATACTTTCAAGTAGCTGTGAATAAGACTGGAGTTTAATGTTACTACAAAGTACAATCAAAGTTAAGTATCATGAAGAATAATATAAATAAGTACCTCTTAACACTTATATGTATTATATTATTACCAACAGGACCTACTGTTCTTAAAGCTGTCTGTTATATTTCAAATTTTGTATTATATGTATTGATTCAGCTAAAGGCCTCATATTTTCTGCTCTTCCATGGTTACATAGAATCATAGAGTTGGAAGAGGCCACAAGGGCCATCCAGTCCAACCCCCTGCCAAGCAGGAAACACCATCAAAGCATTCTTGACATATGCCTGTCAAGCCTCTGCTTAAAGACCTCCAAAGAAGGAGACTCCACCACACTCCTTGGTAGCAAATTCCACTGCCGAACAGCTCTTACTGTCAGGAAGTTCTTCCTAATGTTTAGGCGGAATCTTCTTTCTTGTAGCTTGAATCCATTGCTCCGTGTCCACTTCTCTGGAGCAGCAAAAAACAACCTTTCACCCTCTTCCATATGACATCCTTTTATATACATTATTTGAACATAGCTATCATATCACCCCTTAATCTTCTCTTCTCCAGGCTAAATATACCCAGCTCCCTAAGCCGTTCCTCATAAGGCATTGTTTCCAGGCCTTTGACCATTTTGGTTGCCCTCCTCTGGACACATTCCAGCTTGTCAGTATCCTTCTTGAACTGTGGTGCCCAGAACTGGACACAGTACTCCAGGTGAGGTCTGACCAGAGCGGAATACAGTGGTACTATTGCTTCCTTTGATCTAGATGCTATACTCCTATGGATGCAGCCCAGAATTGCATTGGCTTTTTTAGGTGCTGCATCACACAGTTGACTCATGTCAAGTTTGTGGTCTTCCAAGACTCCTAGATCCTTTTCACATGTACTGCTCTCAAGCCAGGTGTCATCCATCCTGTATTTGTGCCTTTTTTTTTTTTGCCCAAGTGTAGTACTTTACATTTCTCCCTGTTAAAATTCATCTTGTTTGCTTTGGCCCAGTTGTCTAATCCATTAAGGTCATTTTGAAGTGTGATCCTGTCTTCTGGGGTATTAGCCACCCCTCCCAATTTGGTGTCATCTGCAAACTTGCTCAGGATGCCCTCAAGCCCATCATCCAAGTCATTGATAAAGATGTTGAATAAGACTGGGCCCAAGACAGAACCCTGTGGCACCCCACTAGTCACTTCTCTCCAGGATGAAGAGGAGCCATTGATGAGCACCCTTTGGGTTCGGTCAGTCAGCCAGTTACAGGTGGAATGATTCTGTCATATGCCTGTGGAATTATAGCTTTTAATAATACGTGTCTAAAATGGACCCAAAAAAAGATAAATTATTCACAGAAGTTTGGATCCATTGAAATTCATGTCCATAGCCCTCCTGCATTCTCTGATGATGCAACATTTGTGCTTTCTATTGATCACAAGAGCTGAATTAATAGGAAACCTATAGTGATGGCTTTAATGTACTATAACATGCACTCGTATCACGAATGTCTATGCAGTTCTTTCCCCCTTTAATTATACTTGATCAGTCAAATCCAAAGGAAATGTAATCTATGCCCTTGAAAAACTGTAACTAGATCTTTATAAATATTGCAAAAACAATAATTTTTGCATCAGTATTGCAAACTTGTAACACAGAGCTTGAAGAATATAAATTGGATGTTCCCTGGAAGAATTGGAAAAGGTTAAAATTCATCATTTTAACTGATAGGCTTTCTTAGAGAAATAGCAGGTGTATAGAATACAAAATAGTATTATTTTTTGATCCCTGCAGTGTGTATTCCCCCCCCCCAAATAGTATTTTACAAATATCCATGAGTGATGTTTTAAATACTTTAGCTTTAAAAAGTATTGATTTGAATTCTATTTTCTTCTTCTTCTTCTTCTTCTTCTCTCTCTCTCTCCCATCACAGTTTTATCTTTCAATAATATTATACAGCATATACAGGTTGATCCACCATTACAATTGATGTCCAAGAGATCCATCAAAGATGACTTTAGTCCCATTAAAGGAAATGTGCTTTAAACAATCCAAATTCCATCCTATAAATTGCTTGAGAATAAAGGTACTCAAGAAATCAAAAATTCCTTCTAAACTTTGCATTGGTTATGAAGGTTCCTAATATAAATCCTTCCAACCAATAAACTCATTGTGCAAATTAAGAGGAAGAACAAATAAGGGTTAGATCTGTCTTCAACTCATATCTCTCACTTCCTAATTCACATCCCATCTCCAGCTGCAAAATGAAAGCTGAATTTTCCAAGCATTCTGTCGAGTAAAACTTTTTTGTTTTAAGGAAACTGTTATGGTATATTTATTTGTAGCAGTTGTGCATTTTATGTGGCAGTTGTACTTACTCCATGTATCAGTATCTCTCACACCAAATGCATAAACTATGTCAACAACAGATGTGTTTTCTTCAACACCTGTGCCCATGTGGCTGAGAGCTTTGATTGGACTAGGGCTCCCAGGTGTGTGCCAAGCACACAGGTGCTTTGGGGCACCCAGCTGCCACTCGTACTTTATGCGCTTTCTTGGGAAAACACTAGTGTACCCATTGTAAACACAGCTGTTGTGTAAAGTATGGGACTGCCCTAATATACCATGCTTCAGAAGGCAAAATAACACACTGTATTGCAGAGTGAGGAAAACCGCTTTCAACAGGTGGAGCAGAGGACGACCACTGGCCCATCTAGCACAGGACTGGCTACAGTGACAGGACGGGACTTGCTAGGTTTTCAGCCCTACCTGGAGGCAGCAGGTGAGCCATAGCTCAGTAGTAGAGCACATGATTTACATGCAGAAGATCCCAGGTTTGGTTCTTGGCATCCCCAGTAGGGCTGGTTAAAAATACAAAAAGCAAAAAAAAAAGTGCTGAAGTAAATGACTCTATGGTCTGCTTTAGTATAAAGCAGCCTGCTATTATTACTAGGTGCTGGAGATGCCAGGATTTTACCCGGATCTAACCTGCGTGCAAAACATAGGATTTGCCCCTGAGCTATGGCCTTCCCCATCTGTGGGTTACAGCCGAGGGGCTACTCAGAATTTGGAGCATTTCAACCTGGAGTATTGTGTCCAGTTCTGGGCACCACAGTTCAAGAAGGATACTGATAAGCTGGAACGTGTCCAGAAGACGGCAACCAAAATGGTCAAAGGCCTGGAAACGATGCCTTATGAGGAACGGCTTAGGGAGCTGGGTATGTTTAGCCTGGAGAAGAGAAGGTTAAGGGGTGATATGATAACCATGTTCAAATATATAAAAGGATGTCATATAGAGGAGGGAGAACGGTTGTTTTCTGCTGCTCCAGAGAAGCGGACACGGAGCAACGGATTCAAACTACAAGAAAGAAAATTCCACCTAAACATTAGGAAGAACTTCCTGACAGTAAGAGCTGTTCGGCAGTGGAATTTGCTGCCAAGGAGTGTGGTGGAGTCTCCTTCTTTGGAGGTCTTTAAGCAGAGGCTTGACAGCCATCTGTCAGGAATGCTTTGATGGTGTTTCCTGCTTGGCAGGGGGTTGGACTGGATGGCCCTTGTGGTCTCTTCCAACTCTATGATTCTATGATTCTATGATTCTATGAGAGCCGTGGCAAAATGTCTCTCATTTTAAAAACCATTTTTCATCCATTAATGACAATATAAAATTACATGAAGATTATTAAATGGAAGAGAACATTTTAGGAAAAGAATTATCATAGGCTTCTTGTTTACCTCTCAAGGTAGCCAAGGAACATTTTGTGTTTGCGAATGCTTTTTCCCTCATTGTACAAATCCTCACTCTGCAGTCTTCTGTGCTGTTTTCCTTTCCTAGAAGCCCCATGACCCCCCAGGAAACTTCTGACAGCTGTTCAATGTCATTTCTTTCAGGTAGGGCAAATCTCCCCTATATGTGATAATGGGAGCTGCCGGATTCATAGAGACACATGGGAGGCGTTTGTCCATATCTGAGCTAACATATGCGCAGTGTCTCGGCATTGGTTGACAGGCCTACTGTCAGGGGACCTTCCTACAGGGAACCTCCCCCCATCCTGCTGACCAGCACTTCGCCCAGTGAGAGCAGCAGCAGCAGCGGGTCAGGTGGGGGGGAATGAGAAAGTTAGCAGGGATGGAGGAGGCAAGGCTCAGTGATGTGGGAGAGCCCTTGCGCCGCCTGGACCAGCAGGTAGAGGGGAACACGCAGCCCCTCCCGGCACCCGAATTAAGGCGCGCCACTAAACGTAAAGTCGGGAGGAAGTGTTTCGGGGTGCCCAAGCTCTTATGCTGGTCATGCAACAGAAAACGTCCACTCCCGGATTCTGTGAGTGACTGAGAGGTCATGTTTTCTGCTATCTCTGCACTGTAAATTGGCGTTTGTTCATCCAAATGATGCCGGAAGCTTTGCATATTCTGCATGGAATCGTTACTGAGGTTACTGAATTTTCCCACCCTCCATATTCTCCTGATCTGGCTCCACCAGGTTTCTTTCTTTTTCCAAAACTGAAATCTGCATTGAAAGGGCACAGATTTCCCAACATTTCACACATCCAAGCTGTTGTGACAAGGGAACTGAAAGCAGTATGAAAAGAGGACTTCTCCAGGAGTTTCCAACTGTTCTACAAACCTTGTCAACAGTGCCTTGTATCAGAGGGGGCCTACTTTGAAGGTCTGTAAGGCATGTATGTTCAAATATTTCTCACTGTCTGATTTCTGTGACCATTCACCGAACTTTCTGGTCACACCTTGTATTTTTCCTTTTGAAGAAATCAGTGTAGAACTGCTTTTATTTTATTTATATTATTTAGGGGAAAAACATAAAAGGAAACAGTTCCTTTAAAAAACAAAATCAGGGAACACGTCAATTTCAGACATTTGGTAGGGAACTTCCTCCACTGCAGTGAGAGCTCAGGAAGCTTCTGTCAGGGAACACCATCCATGGGGGTTTCTCCGTTCAGAAGGTCCAGGCCGTGAATAAGGCTGCAGAATGCTGGACAGACCTTTAACAGAAAGAAAACACACATGCACACCACCAGTGGCTACATCACAATGACAAAACGTAAGCTCAACCCCATACCCTCAGTAATTCCAAAGAAATTCCAAAGTACTGCAAGGATCAGGCAGAAAAACAGAAGACTCTTTCTCAGGGGAAGAGACTGGAGGACAGGCTTTGACAGAGCACAAGTTTCCGTTAGCCAAATAATTATCCTCATAAGAAACAAACAAAAAACCAGCACACAACTCTTATTCTTTTCATTTTTGAGGAGTTGGAGGATATGAATCTGTGTGCTAGGTTGAAGCTACGTAGATTCTATCTTCCCTCCAAGGAAATCAGGAATCTCTCTCATTTTCTCTCCCTCCCGCCACTCTCTCCTGAGAGGGGTACTTTTGTGCCTCTGTATATATCACCCTCACGTCCTCCATGAGAAAATGATAACTGCTGCTTTCTCTTGTCCTTTCCCCCCCCCCACTTTCCATTCCATGTCAATTCCGAGAGGGGAGGGGGAGTCCACAGAAGCACCACATTATACGGAATAACTGGAGGAAATGGAAAGGAAGGTTTTGCAGAAGAGTGACTTGCAAAAGCTGCTGGCAGAACCATCCCTGGACCTGAATTTAAAGTTAACACAAGAATGCTGTTAACATTTATCTGCCTCTCTGTGGGCCAACAAATGAAAATCTCTCCCAAAGTTTCTGGCTTTGGCATTTCGTTTTGATTGATGACCTCTATTAATGCTGGTGGTGTTAGTTAGCTTTAAGATGCCCAATGGGTAGACATCTAGTTAAACTCTAAACGTAACTCATGCCAACATTTTGCCCCCTGAAAGTTTTTACAGAACATTGATTGATAAGATCTTCAGTCATGACAATTAAGTCTTTGTGTAGTTCTCAGTTCCAAGAGCCATCTGCTATGTAGCTTTAAAAGCTCACTGCTCTGATTATCTAACACAGCCACCTCGCATTTGAAATAACATTTGCTTTTTAGAAAGGTGGGAACTACATGACAAAAAAGTTTCTATCTCCACTTTAATAATCAACACTTTCTATGATGCATTTTTCTCTTTTGTTGTACTCAAGCCCTCTTACAAATCAAAATGCATCAAGTTAAAACAGTAATTAATGTCAAACGACTAGCCACAAAAGGCCCTATTTAATTAAAAAGTTCTAATCTTTGATTAAACCTTATCACACATCCCTCTGATTGCAAACTGTTGTCTGGGAAGCAAAAGTAATTGGTTACATAATCTATTGTTTCTTTTCTAATTGACACCTGCTATTTGTCTCAACATAAGATGGCAACAGATGCATTGCAAATGTTAAAAGTTAATGGTGAAATTACACTTCCTTTGAAGTTGGTGGCAAAACTTTCATTCATCTTTACCAAGACAGGACTTTTTGTCCTGATTTTCACATCACAGGGTTTTTGTTAATATATTCAAATGATTTGAAGTTGGTTCTGATCATAGCTGTCAAGTTCTCCCTTTTTTTTAAAGGGAAAGTCCCTTATGCTGAATAGGCTTCCTCGCGAGAAAAGGGAAAACTTGACAGCTATGGTTCTGATACTCCTATTATGAGTCTTACACCTGGTGGTCCAAATTCACCACTTGCTGCAAAGCTAGAGTAATCATAAATCACTCAGCTGCTATTGCATGTTTTGCATGTTCAGCACTTTGGCCAGAAGCATCTGCTTGTCGGTCAGATAATGTGCACACTCATTGAAATTCTCCCAGGCGCAAGCAAGGCTGTCGCCATTGGGTGTCCCACTCTTGTCTCTCAGCTGATCATCAGGACATTGGAAGGGTTGGATTGCTATGGCCAGCAGCACCCCAAGGGCTTGAACTCACAGTATACAAATGATTTCACCATCTCCCAGGCCACTTAAGGCCATCTTGAATTTTCAAAAGCCTTACACCACTGGACTGGGTTTAATGAGTCTCCCGATCAGATGGAAAATGTAAAGGTCACCAGGCATTTTTAAATAAACTCCCTAAAGCAGGGTGCACTTAAAACCTCCTCTAAGGTGGGTTAAAATAGTCTTGCAGCACCTTAAAGACCAGCTTTCTTCTTATAACATAAGCTTTCATGGAGAAGAATCCAGGAAATTGTAGCCCAAATTGCAGGTAGACAGAAACATGGTTTGGCGGGCCAGGCAGAGGGGTGGGGGAGATGTGAAGGTTGGACATGCACAAAACACAGAGAGTGACAATCACATTACAGCCGAATAGTGACCATTCACAAAGCAATGTTGGTGCTCAGTTAATTAGTAATCACATTAACACATGTGAGATAAAAAACAACAACCCCTCATTCTGCGTATTCAAGCCACAGGAGATGAAATTGAACTTTTTCATCACTGCTAATTCAGCAGTTTACTCGTACTGCAGATGGGGGGTCGGGGTAGGGAGGTGGTGAAGAATGGCTTTCCCAGGGCCAACTAGCAAGTTCATGATGCAACAAGGTTTGAACCAGGGACTTTTTGACTCATATTCCTGCCCAGGGAGTGGAAGTTTTAGAAGCAGAAGCTGGAGATCCCGTCTGGGCTCTCCTTTTTTGGGGCGACTCTTGGTCATCCTTGCGCAGGACTCTGCTTTGGAGCTCACTGACAGCTCAGCTGTGACGCCTCCTTGCCAAGCTGTCGGGTGACACCAGTAAGTCAGCAGCACTCACAGCATGGAATGGTCTAAATATTTTGATTGAAAGCCTCTATTCAGAGAGGCAATCCACAACCCACCAGAACAGCCCACAGTTTCTTTCTTTTTTCTCCCACAACATATGTCTGAGCCAAATTAGAGCAATATTTCAGAGTGGCAGCAAAATATATTTGCATGTTTAATTTTAAATAATTTACGTTGCCTTTTGTTAAGATGGCTTTACGCAGACTGATGTGTTAAGCTTCCCATGATTTACTGACTGCAGGCTTTATCAGTGTTGCATCTTCCTATGCAAAGGGGAGAGAAGTGCCCTCAGCCATTGTCTGCCAGCCTATTCTCAAGGCGTGGAATCAATAACCAAAAGAAGCAGAATGAAGGTGGACCAAGGAGTCACTCCCAATGCTCTAAGCAGAGGCTGGCTGGCTATCTGTCATGGATGCATTGCAGGGGGTTGGACTAGATGACCGCCAGGATCCCTTCCAACTCTGTGACAGTAGACATATGCACAAAGATTCATTTTCTTATGAAAATTGGTATGATTGAATGACTCTCTCCATCGTGAATGCATGTTTAATTCCCTACCAGCATCCTTATTCATGCAAATTAATCTGCACCACAGAATGAAACTGATTTAATAGTAATTCCTTTATGAAGTTCTACGTGAGAGGCTAGAAGCTTCTAACAGAATTCTCACCACCTTCAACATCTAATAATAACAAATAATCATAATAATCACTTCTAAAGTGCTTAGATTTTCAAAGTGTTGTACAGGTACAGACTGACCCTGCCCAAGGCTCGCAAGACATTATGCAAAATGAAAAGGAATGGGGAGGGAAGAGGAGGAGGAAAGCCATGAAAAATAAGCTTCCACCCTTAGTAGTGGAGTCATAGAATCTTAGAGTTGGAAGGGACACCAAGGGTCATCTAGTCCAACCTCCTGCAATGCAGAAATCTCAACTAAACCATCCATATCAGATGACCACCCAAACTCTGCTTAAAAATCTCCAAGGAAAGAAAGTCCATAACCAAGGGAGACCATTCCATAATCATATCTCTTCTCAGTCTCCTCTGTTCCAGGCTAAACATACCCAACTCCTTCAACAGTTCCTCACAAGGCTTGGTTTCCAGACCCTTGATCATCTTGGTTCCCCTCCTCTGCACACCTTCCAGCTTGTCAACACCCTTCTTAAATTGTGGTCCCCAGAACTGGACACAATATTCCAGATCTGGTCTGACCAAGGCAGGATTATATCTTCCTCCAGGATTAAGAATTTAAAGGGAGATAGGAACTTACTTATTTAATTTTTAACCCACTCTTCCTCTATGAAGGGCTGTGCTTAATGTACTGCTTTATCCCATGTTTTCTTCACAACAACTCTGTGAGGTAGGTCAGGCAGCGAGATAACGACTTGCCCAGCTCAGCCAACAAGATTCACAGCTGAGAAGAAATGAACTCAAGTCTCCCCAGCACAGTTTTAACATTGTAAGTAATTACTATTCTAGGATAAGTAAGCTATTCCAGAACACGAGACCTTCATGGACTCATTCATATGAATGCTATGCTCTCCAAATACCCAGGAAAATCTGATGGGCAGCCCTGCAATATCTCTCAGGGTAACGCTAGCTAAACAGATACATTTTTTGTGTGAAAACAGAGGATTGTTGCTTTGGAAATCTCATTCTTGTGGTCGTACAGCTCACCATTGAGGGAATATTGGGTCACACTTTTGTTTTCTAGTTCGAAGTCAGATTGTAAATAGTATGTTGCCAACAAACAAGTCCTTCCCACTCCCATTAAAACAAAAGGGATTTTTTGTCACCACCTTCTCCTGATGAGAAATAAGACCTTAATTAGAGTGTACCAGAGCTTGCAGCCAATTGTCTTGAGCTGAGATGGATGTTGGCGGTGCACAGTTTCAAACACACAATCACCTCCACAGCTTCCAGATTTGCAAGGTACCTGGTGTTGCATATCCTACCTGATAACCGTTCCTTTCCCCCCAACATAAAATGTCTATTTCAGAGGATTTTTAAAAGGCTTTCAAAACTTTAAGTACAATAATTTGAGAATAGATAATAGAGATTGGAGAATACAAATATGTATTCTATAGATACTATAGAAACTCCATGTTGGCTCCAGACTTTAGAGGACTTTTGGGCAAGAGGTTTTCAGTGGGGCTCCTCCCCTGCTGAGTTGACCTGCTTTCTTGCCCCTGTCACTGCTACTCACACCAGTGATTTCTTCCTCAGGGCCCAATGGAAGCTGCTCCTTCTTCTTGTCTCGTCTCTGATGCCCTGCTTAGAGAAGCTGGCAAACAGACGGAAGCAGCAAGGTGGAAGATTAAGGCTGAAAGTGGGTTCCTTTGGTCAGCGGTGGGTCTTAGGAATGCCCCACTTTACAAAGCTGAATCCTGACCCCTGTGATGTTGAAATTAATTGCACTAATGAGGGTTTTGTACTAGGCATATTTGTTTACATCAATAAACTAAAGTACTTTAAGCAATTGACTCCCACACCACTACAAACAGTTGGACAGTCAGCCTGTATCTGAAAAGTAGCATTATTATACAACCACAAATAAAAACATTATTATTAAATTTATTATTAAATTTATTCCCCGTCGTTCACCAGCAGGTGCCAGGACAGATTACAGTAATTTATAATCATATTTGAATGCCACCTTTCCATAGTCAACACCGTGCTCAATGGAGCATACAACATTAAAAGATTTACATAATTACCAACATAAGAAAATAGTCATAAACTATAAATAAAACGTATCAAAAAGTACACAACCAAACTGAATGATTTCTGTATATATCATAAGCTATAATAAAATCTAAAACTAAAGATACAAAAAAATACCGTATTTTTCACTGCATAAGACGCACTTTTTCCCTCCCAAAAAAGGAAGGGGGAAAGTCCGTGCGTCCTATGGAGCGAATGCGGGAGCCAGAGCCCATGCAGAGCCAGAGCCCTGCCAAAAGCCAGAGCCACGCCTAGGGCAATTATAGAAAGCAAAGTATTTTTTTCTTGTTTTCCTCCTCTAAAAACTAGCTGCGTCCTATGTTCAGGTATGTCCTATGGAGCGAAAAATACGGTATGCAGTGGTACCTCTGGTTAAGAACTTAATTAGTTCCGGAGGTCCGTTTTTAACCTGAAACTGTTCTTGACCTGAGGTACCACTTTAGCTAATGGGGCCTCCTGCTGCCGCTGCGCCGCCGCTGTGTGATTTCTGTTTTCATCCTGAAGCAAAGTTCTTAACCAAAGGTACTATTTCTGGGTTAGCAGATTCTGTAACCTGAAGCGTTTGTAACCTGAAGTGTTTGTAACCCAAGGTACCACTGTATCAATAATGGCAACAACAAAAAACCCCAGCAATACCCCCTAAACAGTAACCCAGCCCAAGAGTCTGTTCAGCAGCCTATAAGCCTTTTGTGGCTGCAGTCAGTCCAGCCCTCCCAGGCCAGGTGGGCAAAAGCCGGCAGGGCAGGGAGCAGGTCTTCCAGGACTCACAGCCCAAATGAATCTGCACTTGGTGTTGGGTCAGAAATGAGAGGACGACAGAACTGATAGGGTCCCAATGCTGAACTCTCTGAACATTCCTCTCCATCCCAGTCAAGCTGGACATAGACGCGGCTTGGGGCTCTCCTCACTGAGTTCTGGGAAGGCTCCCCTCCTCATGTGATATCACAGAGGCATGGTCTTTATCACTTTGACCATCATCTCTTTAACCTTCATCAGTTTGACAGATGCCAAGCAAGTCAAATGAGGCTTCATTTTGATCTACATGATTGCATCTTCAGAACCCTTAATACAAGTTACAGTCACAAGAACAGGGCACACCTTTACATGTAGACAAATAAACTGGCTCCAATTCCAACAGTAGTCAGGAGCAACTAGTTAAATACAAATGGTGGCGCTGGATGTGGGGGATGCACCTCAAAAGTTGTATCCAGCCATTCAGCAGAAGTAGGATAGGCGTTTCGATGGCTGGAGAACTCCTTCAGGCCTGTGCTTGACCCAAATCAAGATGTGTGCAGGTCTCTCTTCCTTGATCACAGTAATTGCTTCATAGAAAATGCTCGCAGATGGCCCTTGCATATTAACAAAGTAAATTTTTATCTGGCTCAACACAAGGGGTGGTTTAATTCAAACAAATGCATGCCATTAGGTATTTGCAGGCTCAGGAAACCTGCCATTTTCAATCTGAACTGAGAACATTTCATTCTTACAAGGCAAAGGTCAGAAGAGGTCATTGTCCCTTAAAGAATATAAGAGTAGGTAAGTTTTTAAAAGATGCATATTCAACAGATTTCTGAGTAATTAAGTTTTGCATTAAGAGTTCAATAACCTCTGCATCAATTTGATGACCCGAGGTACTTCAAACAGTCAGGACAGCAAATGCTATATTTCAGAGGAATTCACATCAGTATTGTGGCCTGCATCAATCAATATGGCTTTCACTTTACAGCCAAATTAACTAACCTTCTGGGCTAGCACTTTACATTAAGTTTCCCAAATATGCATTTAATTAAGGTTGAATGTGACCATTTCTAGATGTTGGCTATTGACTGCTCCTCAATAAAGAGCAAAATGGAAAAGTACAACCCTTAAGAGGCAACATTTAAGCCTCAATAAATGTGCTGTAGAAGTTTTCTATATTTTATTCATGTACAATAACAGTCTGATCAAATCCATATGACTCAATGGGAAGTTTAATTTAAAATTCAAATCTTCTTCCAAACAGTTCTGCCTGTTATTTTACAGCACAATGGACTCACCAATGAGGAAACACATAAATGATGTGGGGAATTATCCTAAGTTACCCATTTAGAAAACTTAAAACTGTTGTACATATTAAATTAAAACAAATTGTTCAGTATGTGCTCATGTGTGCTCAACTTACTCATTTTCTCTGCAAATGCAAATCTTAATCTGAATACAATTTTTGGATATTAAACTCTGATATTTTAACTAAGACCACTTAGTCCAGGGCATTCCCATTAAGGACAACTAGGCAACATGGGCGTAGGCAGGGGGGCAGGAGGGGGCAATTGCCCCCCCAGAAGCAAAGGCTGAGGGGCGCAGCAGTGTGGCAGCCCCAGGCTCGCGTTCCCGGCGTGACTCTGGAGCTTCGCGCCGGGAGCGGGAGCCTGGGGCCGCCTCCTCCGAAGACCTGGGAGGCGCAGGCCACATGGCCCTGTCCACATTTCCGCTGTGGCCCCTCCCCTCCCGCCCCTTGCCCCCCCCTAATTTTGATCCTGGCTACGCCCCTGCTAGGCAATCTATTGCTGGTAGATAGGATTGTTGCAGTTGCACTGTTTTCCTATGGCAAAGTGTCAGCAATGTTTCTTTCTTTCTTTCTTTCTTTCTTTCTTTCTTTCTTTCTTTCTTTCTTTCTTTCTTTCTTTCTTTCTTTCTTTCTTTCTTTCTTTCTTTCTCCCATATTCTTCTGCCAAGAGTCCTCAGCCCATATGTGCCTGGTTGTTTAAAGGCATGTTGGCTGCTGAAGGAGTTTGCATAGGAATTCCTTCCCTGGATGAAGGGGATAGGCTTCCTCTTAAATGGGGGCGGGGCGGGGGGTGGGGGTTTCCATGAAAACCCTTTCCTGAATGTGGAAGGGATTTGCATGGAATCTTGCCTAACTGAACAGGATTTAAGCCATACTCATCAGCTGATGGGAGAGTGTTAAATCCTGGCCTTTGGTTGTATATTGTGAACATCTGTGTGAGGCCAATGCAGGATTTAACCCAGTCCTCCCTCTCAAGTGATGTCAGCTGATTGTCAAATGGGCGTGGTTTGGGGAAAATGCCCCCCCCCCACAGGGCACATTCGTGACAACAACGGTTGCTGCTGCCATAATGTCTAGTTAGGTTATTGTTTTTGTTTGTTACTACATTATGTATTTTTGTGCTTTTATATTGTAAACTGCCCTGTGATCCTCCAATGAAAGGCAGCATAGAAACTGATTAAATAAATTTAAAAAATAACATGAGGATGGGACCTGATTTTAATATCCAAAGGGGCACATGCGTTTGGGGAGCTCATCTCTTCATGATCGGCTCCCTGAGCCCCTTTCTTTCTCTGCCTTTACTGCCAGGTGGATTGGGAGAAAAATGATTTGGCTGTGGGAGGGAGAGAGGGTCAGTTTCTTCACCTTTGTGCCCACCCCATAGGCATAGAAGATCCGCAAATATTATTGAAAAACACTGAAAGTACTCAATTAACTAAGGTTTTGCCCTCCCCCCAGCAGAAGATTGCCCATCCCATCCCCTGTAATGTATTTTTAGATTTTAAATTATTATTTATACCCCAGCCACTCTGGGCGGCTCCCAACAGAATATTAAAAGCACAATAAATGTCCTCTTACCAGGTATTTTTACCTTTGATTTCCCCCCAAAATCTAGACAACTTTGGCTGCCCCCCCCAAATCCTGGCTATGCCCATGTCCCCACCCCTTTCTTTATTATTGGCTTTACACCTGAATGTGTGGGGAGATGTGGTTTAGCAGTCGTGGTTGGTGCCTTTGCCTCTAGTTTAGCCTGAAGGTCTTTCCGTGTGAGCTGGGGAGTCAGAATGGAGCTTCTTGTTGAGCCTCTGCTTGCTCAGCATGTCTGAACTGCAGGGCTTCCCTGGCAGAAGTGACAGGTGAACTCACCGTGTAACAATGTCAGCTATTGCCGTGGAATCAAACTGTATTAATTGAAGTGTACCAACTGTGATGACACAACTGTTCAGTCGAGCTCATGTTTAATGAAATTTTAAACATCTAGAGAGATTGGTCAAGAAACCTTCTGTTTGTTTATTTATAAGAACAAAGACATTATCAGTACTTAGCAAACAGCAGGAGAGACAAACGAGATAATGAAGAGTGCCAATTACGTTAGCAAAAAATAATAAAAAATGCAAAAACTGCCATAACAAAACTGGGCTTGAAAATATGTTTTAAAAATCTGTTGGTGAACTAAAGCATCAACTTGCGTAACTCAGTGATCATGCTCAGAAGTTCTTAGTATGTTTTGGGGCCCTGTGCGCTTCAGCGAAACGTGTGTAAGTGGGGAGCCCCCTGCAATGCAGCCGTTGAGCAGGGGAGTGTGGGCAGCAGTGTTTGGGAGCCTTTTCTTTATTGACTTTTGGCTCACTGACATCCTCTTTGGGCTCTGGAGAGGGTCTCCTCATGAGCCGCAAGGACTTTCCTGCTCTCTCCTGCCATTTCAGGTTTGAATTCATTGATTGATGGATGGATGGATTGGAATTGTTTATTTATTTTCCAGTCCAGCACGTATACACGATTGAGCACAAGTTGATTGTGCATGAGTCGGGGACGCCTGTAATCTCAAAGTTGGGTGTGTCAATGAATCAAACACACCTGCCTCTCTGATTATTATTATTTATTATTTATACCCTGCCCATCTGGCCGGGTTTCCCCCACCACTCTGGGCGGCTTCCAACAACACCAAAATACATTAAAATATAACAGATTAAAAACTTCCCTAAACAGGGCTGTCTTTAGGTGTTTTCTAAATGTAAGGTAGTTGTTCATCTCCCTGACCTCCAATGGAAGGGCGTTCCACAGGGCAGGCACCACTACCCAAAAGGCCCTCTGCCTGGTTCCCTGTAACTTTGCTTCTCGCAGTGAGGGAACCGCCAGAAGGCCCTCGGCGCTGGACCTCAGGGTCCGGGCTGAATGATGGGGGTGGAGACGGTCCTTCAGGTATACTGGGCCGAGGCCATTTAGGGCTTTAAAGGTCAACACCAACACTTTGAATTGTGCTCAGAAACATACTGGGAGCCAATGTAGGTCTCTTAGGACCGGTGTTATGTGGTCTCGGCAGCCACTCCCATATATGTGGCAAGCATGCTTGTGGCTGTCTCTTTCAACTTTTGAGATGTACACTTAAAAGACCTTAGATGCACACCTACAAATATAAATGTGAAGAGTCCTTTGGCCCTTGACTACTAAATGCATGAAGCAAGTGGGCAAGAATGTTTCTGGTATTTTCTGAGTTTCTAGATTTCTTGTTGCTACTTGTTTTGCAAACTGTCACTATTTTGTGACTGGGAATCAGTTGCATACCGACAAATTCAGGGTGCTCAGCTGAAGTGAATGGGGCACTCTTGCCCAACAAACCCAATGCCAAAACAAATAAAAAATTGCAGTAGGGTGTGACAGGAAAATACACTGACATTTTGGGTAACATAGCATCATATAAACAGCAAATAAACCAGAATGAATGCTGAATGAGCACCTGGAAATGACTCCCGTACCTATAAAGGTTCATTCTGTTTGCAGTAGTTTTCTGAAGCCTGAGACCAGCATAATTTGTGTATGCTTGTGAAGAACATCCAGTAGGCTTTTAGACTGAATTCTGATTTTAGAGTTTTAACTGATTTTTAGTTTCATTGTATTACATCTCTTGCACACTGCTTAAAGATGACTGTGATTAAGCAGTATATGAATTGTCAAAATAAATTTAAAAATGAATAAACTGTAGCACTGTGGGAGGGTCTCGTGGGGGACTCTGTGGCTACTTCTGCTGTGAGCAGGGGGAGAAATTTGCTCAGTTTGCATTTTGAACTGACCCGATTCTCTGGCCCAGAACTTATACATGAACTGGAACACAGCAATCAACTGGATTACACAACACCATTTCAGTTTTTTTAAAAAATGTGCACAACATGACTTTTATGGAAGAAATGGATTTTTAAAAAATGTGTATTTTAGGGGAAGAATGTGTACAAAGTGTATATAATATGTGAACAAAGTTTGAAATACAGGTATAAGTATGTGTGTATCTGCAAATAGTGTGATTACTCATTTCTAACATCATAGTGCTCATGTGTACAGGCAGTGTGTATAGGCAGATAAAGGCACACTTTAAAGCTGAGTCACGAATGCAGCTGGGGTGGTAATGTCATCTCATTTTCCCATGGAGCAGCACATCTGCCTTTCTTGGCCCTCTCCCTCCCCTCTGCTCCTGAGTGCCAAGTGTTGTGCTGCTTCTAACCTTGCACTTGTGCTTCACAGGGAACAACGGTTCACCTCCTTGGAAAGAAATGGCAGCTGCCCTCGTGATCCCAGTCTGGCGCACTGAGAGGATGTGGTGGGATGGGAATAGAAGCACTTCCTGTTTGTGGGGTTCCAATGACAAAGAGAGTAATTAAAAACACCAGGTTAAAACGAAGCACTTTTATTCCAACAGGAGATACTTCTGCATTGGCTTGATTTTCCCATTGATTTCCGTGTGGCTTTGGGGATAAAGTCCTCCGCGTGCTTCCTTAGAGCATATGTGTCATGGACTTGCTGCATGCAGAGCAGTAATGGGAAGCCCCGACTGGGGACTTTGGTGGAGAGTGTGCTAAGCCTCAAGTTTTAAATCCAGCCCATTCTTTCGTTATCCACCCCACAGATGTAAGTCACAGGGATTCATATATTTAATTCCTGCACCAGTGTGCCCAACTTCAGAGTAAAGGTATCTTACTATCATGCTGCATTGTGCATATGCTTAGCTGAATTGTGTCCTTTTCTAGTAGGCATGTCAGGCACCACAAAGTCTGGGTCAGCTAGAAGATTAATCATAGAAATATGCGGCCACAAATGGCAGGGACTGTATCTGCAAATATGTCAAAACTTTCCCCCCAAGTGTTAAGCTCGCAATAGGATTGCCTTGCTGCTAATTGGTATGTTTTCCTCAGAAGAGTGAAAATTCTAACCTTTTACTTGACAGATATGTGGGTAAAATGCCACATAACAATTTGAAAGCTTATCTACAGTATGCTCTTTACCATTTTTTGTTTACGCTTGAAACTCACACAACAATATACAAATACTGAGGAGGCAAAAAAGCACAAGCAAAAGTGTAACCTAAAAGGTTGTTTCAACAAATGCTTAAAGAGCCACTGGCAGCTGGTTTTCAGTGATGTTAAAACAAAACTGCTTTTCCTTTTTCCAAAAAATGATAGTAAAATGGCAATATTTTTGTCAGTATGAGATCCCCCCAATCCATTATCCCCTGATAAGCAAAGGTTCCCAGTTGCATGGAGGTTTCTAAGCAGGTGCAACTGAACACATGCAGAAGTCTCCTTCAGATCTTCATCCTGACACCTTTAACCTTCATGTGTTCAGGGAAAAGCCTGTGTGTTCAGTTCAAGCCTTTAGACTAGCTTGCTTGCTACCAGTGCTTTCTCCACATGGAGATCACTTGATGATCTAGTGAAGTATAAGTTTCATCTTAGTGTCCACCTCAACGACATTAATATACCGTTCTGCTCATATAGTATCATTATATATGTGGCACCACTATGTATAAAGCATAAAACATAAAAGGGTTACAGTATTTAAAAATATGACTCAATAATTTCAGCAAACCAGTAGCACCTTTATTTACTAATGAAAAGTCACTGGATAACTGCCACAACTTCTTTAGCACAACAAACATGAACATGTGAGGTAAAGGTTTGTGTGCATGTGTGTGTTGACACAATTTGCATGGAATTCTGGGGAACGGCATCAATTGCCAGAGCAAACAAGCAAACAAAAGAGGCAGAAAAATTCTAGAGAACCAATATTTACTGGGGAATTGTGGGTGACTTCCAGTGATGCCTGCCAGCTTATAGACAACCACTTGAAAAATGAGACTTCTGGTTTCTCATTCCCCCCCCCTACATGTGCCTTCCATGTGCCCTTCGAATCAGTTCTGGATGGTTCCTCAAACGTCCAAAACTGTCTGGTACAGAGGGAGAAGAGGAAGTAGAAGCCCCACTGCGTGAGCAAATACTCACTCCCATTATATTGGATCTCACCTCAAATTCCCAATGATTGCATTGCAAGGATGAGGTCAATCAGGATTGTAATTTGAAAATTACAAAAAAGAAAATATTTCCAATTTCAATGTTGAAAATTTTTATATAGCTAATAAAACTATTGCAATTCACCAAACAACTAGCATACCCCATTGCCTCCTCAAAAGGACCGATTTGTCAAACTTCCATAAACCTTATGGGGAAAAATGGGCAGTGGCTGTTGTTGGTAGTGGTCTTCTTCTTTGTTTAAATTGAACTCCATCTAAACTTTTTTGCTTTTTGCAATAATTAAGATGCTCATCCCATGTAGATCATGTCTCTATTCCACTATTTTGTAGTGGAAGATTCTGTGGTGGTAACAGATTATTATTTTTCTTTTGTGGGAGGGGGAGTTAAGAAAGAATAGGTACGTAGAACAACATGACGCATCTCAGTTATAAAACCTTCTAGAATTCCTAAATAAATTATAGGGTGTAGCATGATAGTCTTTTACATTAGAAACAACACAGCATTTTGGTCCATTAAAGACTAGCATAGCAGATTTGTACTGTAATGAGTTTTGCGGACTTTAATCCCTTAGTCAGATGCATGACATGTTATCCTAGGGGAGGAGGGGTGGCTACTGTGAACAGCAACGTCAGAGAGATAGCAAATGCGGAAAAGCAGTTGTTGATAACACAGACATCCTGGCATTGGCAATGCCATTAGCACATACAGTACTGGGGTGCTCCTTCTCAGTACCATTCTAACCTCTAGAAATAAAAGCCCATCTAACTTTAAAAAACAAACAAACAAACAAACCCTGAAACCCCCCCTGTTCTGCGAATGATGCTGCCACCCGCCCGTTTCAGTAGTTTTTGAGACGCCACCCGCTGCGCCTGGTTCAGGGCATCCCTTGCTCCTTGCCAGAGAACATGCCCCCAAGGCCGCGCTACTGGCTCTGCGCACTAGAGGGAGGCACAGCCTCATCTCAAGGCGGCTCACCCCCCCCCCTTTCCTATGGAGAAGATAAAGCACGGCCCAACTTTGCAAGGTGCATTGCAACCACCGCAAGCAGCAGCAGCACAGATGAAACACCCGCCCGCGGCTCGCAGTTTTATCTGACTAGACGTTGTTGTTGTTGTGAATTTGCAAAGTTGCGTGACTGGCTGAACGAGGGAAAGAGGCGTGGGCGCTGCAGCAGGAGGCTTTCCCACCGCGCAGTCCAGGATCTGATTATGATCCTGGGAGATCCTTTCTCAGCCAATCGCATCCTGAGTTTCAGTCTTCTCCAGCGCTGCTCAGTGCGATGCTACTTAAGCCGCAGCGAATGGATGCATGCAGGACGTGATGCGCTTTTGTGGGTTTTGTTCCCATTTCTTTCCCCCCGCCCCGCGCGCGCGCGCGCGCCTCCCCCCACCTTCTTTTTGAACAGTACTATATCGGCTTGATAATGGCGAGCAGCAGCAGCAGCAGCGCCGTTCTGCACGGCTAGCTGTCCATTTGCAGGCTGCCGAGGGGGCTTGGCTGGGGAGACGTCTCGAGGAAAGCAGGATCCGGAATGCAAATCCTCCCAAGACACGTCCGGTCTCGGACTGAGATCTATGAACAGCGTCACTCGAGAAGAGTCCCAGCAGTTATCCTGGGAGAAATCTGCCAAGCCCCAGAAAAAAAGAAAAGAAAACCCGGCCCTTTAGATAATTTCCAGGGGCTTTTGTAATTGCCCTCGCAATCTGATATTCTCTTCCTCCCATCCTTAAGTGATTCATGTCAGTCTCCCACACGGGAGTCATTCACAATTTATAAATGGCAGCCTGACTTTAGTATTTATGAATCGAGATCAATGCTTTAAGCAATCAAAAACGTTCACCTTTCCCCAAATGCCTCCTGGAGGGGGCGAGGGCGCGTTATTTCCCTGGAAGTTTATTGTTCACAACTAACACCTCCAACCGCAGCGGAGGGAGGGAGGTCCAGAAGGCGACCCTGCGCGCCTCCCCTCCTTTTCCTTGGGGGGGGGATTCCCATCCCAGCCCTCCTCTGCTGCCCGCTTTGCTTCCCTAGACATCGCGCTGGAGGCAAAGCGAGCGAGGCGTTCTCCTTTCTGCCTTGGACCCTTTTCCATTCTCCTAGTCCTGGTGGAGGACAGGGTGCACCTGGGGAAAGCCCCTTCCTGGGGCAATAAGGCACGGCGTAGCTGACGCCGACGCCATGGACTCCGGTGGGGTGCGGATTCCCCCTCCCGCTACTGAAGACTGGCGTGGCAAAGAGGAATGAAAGGGGGCAAATGGGCATCCCAAGTGTAAGGGGCTTAACGCCTTTCCGTGCCAGGGCAGGGCTTAGCCTTAGAGAGCAGGAATAATGAAGAGAGCGCCCTTGGCCAGGCACACAATGCTTTCCTTCCCCAAACTGCCCTCACGTGTCTTGAACGGAGATTTCCAGAGCAAGTGACGAGCTGCCGGGATCAACAGGGCAGCCTTGACCCCCGATGCGTTTACACATCTACTAGGACTGGGAGAGCCGGGAGGAAAACGACGCCTGTTGTTTCTGGTCCTTATTGAGAAGGAAGGGGAGCTATAGACCAGGGTGCCGAAGACCGGTCTACAGGATCTCAGCTCCCCGCCCTTCTCAATGGGGACCAGAAACTTGTGTTTTAATTACAGCACCCAAAGTTGACGGAGAGCTGCGTGCCTCGGGAGCCACGCCACAGACTTGCAGCCTTATCTCCGCCGCTGCCTGCCTGCCGACCGCAGTGCACCTAGTTTTTAGTTGATTAAAAACATTTTAAATTCGCGCCTTAACCTCAGGAGGGTTTGCCTGGCACAATTCATTGCGCTCTTTGAGTAGCGGAGAAAGGGGACTTTGCGCTGGACTGAATCGGATCATCTTCGCCTTGTCGCGCTTTTGCAAAAGGGTGACAGAGGTGCGCTGGCACCCTTGCGAGTAGTTCGGTGACCTCTTCGCTACCTTCTCCGATGGTGCTTCCCATAGCGCTACTCCCGCGTCCACTGCGCGGCTGCTTGAATCGCGCAGCTTCCCAAGAGAGCGAGTGCGGAGCTCCTCGAGTCCCTTACACCCCAGGCTCATCCAAAGGACGCCTTGCAGGGCGCGGGCAGGCCAGTATGCCTTCCCCCTAGGCTGGGGGCAGAAGAACCCGTGGGAACCTCAACCCCCCCTTATTTTGCAACAACCATCAGTCAAGAAAGAGGTGTCGTCGAGAGATGCCCAATGGGGTGCTGCTCACTGCAAACTGGCAACAGGTTTGCGTTGTGTTTTCTCATGTGTTTGGAAATGGCAAATCTGGATTAAACACAACAGAGGCAGGCGAACGTGGACGAAGCTGGCTGCACGTGGACCCTGCGAAAGGGCGGGGGAGCTGCATAGATATACGGTGAGGCGCACCCACTCACCCCGCTGGAGAACATTCCCCCCCCCCCCAGTGTAGAAGGAGACGCCGCGTCACCCGGCGCACGCGAAAGAGGCGGCGGCGCCGCGTCCCGCTTTTCGCTCCCGCTTCTCCCATCCGAGTCCCTTCCCTTCTCATCAATGACAGCGAAGCCGGGAGAGGGGGTGGTGGTGGTTCTGGCCCCGCCCCGCGGCAGCCAGGCACTCGCCCCTCATTGGAGGCCAGCCCCTCGGCCTCCTCCGCCATTGGCTGGCGAGAAATCAGTATCAATGTTTAAGCGGCGGCGTGAGGTGAATAGAGTCAGTCGGCAAGACGGAGGCGGGAGCCAGCGAGCGAGCGAGGGGCTGCGCGGCTGCTGCTGCATCCGGCGAATGCTGCAGAAAGGGAGGAGGGGGAGGCGCCGCTGACGATCCTCCTCCTGCTGCTGCTGCTGCTCCTCCTCCTCCTCGGCTACATCCAACTGTTGCATCTGCCTCCGGTCTTCCCAGCCGTTACCTGCTGCGGGATCGAAGCGGGATGGATTTGCTCGCTACGGGCTCCGCGCGCCCTCCTGCTGCGCGTGGGGTTTGACCCACTGATCCACCCGCCAGAGGATTTTTTGCTTTCAGGCGGGGGAAGCGACCGAAGCAGCTTTCGCCTTCCAGCGGATTGCACATTGCAGGGTTCGCTCCTGGCCCTTCCATCCTCCTCAGGACTTACGTAGAGATGCAAAATAACAGCAAAAGAAGATAACTGCTTCTCACGTACATCCGAGCAGCGCCGAAACTTGCCAGAGCTGTGCTTTTCAGCTTGCGTGTGTGCGCAGTGCGAGTGTGTGGCGTGTTTCTCTCCCGCCCGCCACCACTCCATCCGAACTCTGGGTGTTTCTATCACACGTGATACCCAGGAAAACAAGGGGTCACAACAACATTGCAGTGGATCCGAGACCAGCACCCTCCCCACACCTGTGCTCCCCCCCCCAGCTCTGTGTGGATTGCAACAAATGGCATTGTTTTTAAAAGCAGGCTCTTTTCCTGCTCCCACTCGGCGCTTCTGAGACTGTAGAATTGCATCCTCCAGCCCCGACTGCCGGGGGGGGGGCGTCTTGTGTGTCCAGAGCCCAGGAAGCTGCAACTCTGGCTTGCCTGGGAGCAACGTGAGGCGCTACTGATTCTTGCTCGGCGAGCTTCGAAACACCTGCAATTCTGGTTCTGGCTTCCATGGACGACAGCTGGGAGAGAGTAAAGACTGTTCTCTGAAATCCTGACATCCAGTCCAAGGGAGGGAGGGAGTCGTGCGTGTGTTTGTTTTAAAGACCCTTCATCCATCCATAACCCCCCCTCCCGCCAGCCAACTCCCCCCCCCGCCTTAAAAATCTCTCCGCATTTTACAGACACGTATTTGTTTAAAAAGCTTGTAAAAAGGCACCGAAGAGCCGTGGCTGCTGGCTGCTGCAGCCTCATGTTTTTCCCTCCCCGTTTCTGAGAGCATTTTTTAAAAAATGAAAGGATTCTAAAATATTTTTTTAGCGAAGCTGTGTGAAACTCTACTCGGTGAAGAGGACAAAAGTGGCATTTGCGGTGGGGAGGAGATGGAGGCGCAAGGAAGAAAAGAGGGGCGATTGAAGGCGCTGCCTCGTGAATGCAAAGGCTGTTTTCGCTTTTAGGGAGAGACTCCTTGTGCGCCTCTCTCTCTCTCTCTCTCTCTCTCTCTCTCTCTCTCTCTCTCTCTCTCTCTCTCTCACACACACACACACACACACACACACACACACACACACACACACACACAGCGCCCACCTCTCGCTTTCCCCCCTTCCATTCTATGCGCCCAGCCATGAGTTGCCTGTTGATTTCCTCTTGACGGCCAAGACAGAGAGCGAGGCAGGCAAACTGAAATTAAACTGCAGCGAGGAAAGTGCAGAGCTCTTGCAGACACGCACAGAGGCAGCAGCGAGAGGCAGAGGCGGGCGGCCGAGGGGCTCGTCGCGGTGGCGGCGAGGGCGCCACGAGCAGTAGCGGCGGCGGCGGCGGCTCCTCCCGATCTCCCAGGCGCAGCAGCAGCCCCCTCTCCGGCGTGCTTCTGACGGGGCCGGTAGCTGATTTATTTATTTTTTTAAACTGACACCTCCTCCCCGTCTCGTTTTGCCGAGAGACCCACTGCAAATCCGGAGGAGGAGCGGTTCTGGCGGGCTCTGAATCATCTCTCTCTCCCCCCCCCCCGCTTCCTCCCGGAGGAGGATCTGGTGTGTAGGACTTACAAACCTGCAGAGATCCGGCTCTATCGGGGGGCTTTTGGACACCGCGCTCTGCCTCCCCTCCGATTGAGAATATTATTTCTGGCGCCGCAGGAGGCGGCCAAGCGGGCGGCGGGTCCAGGCTGAGAGATGCGGTGCTCGGCAGCAGCGCAGCCGGTGAGATTGCATCGGCAACTGCAGCAAGAGGCTCGCTAAGGAAACCCGGCAGCCGGAGCCGTCAGGCGTCGCTTCCCCGCCGCCCCCCCCCAAGACTTGGCCGAGCGACTGCGGCCCCCTCCCAGCCCGGCGGCTGCTCGCCCCTCCCTGGCCGCGCCGGCGGGGCTGCGCTTCTGGGCCAGGCGCCTTGGAGCGAGGAAGCTCTTCCTTGAGAACACGCGCGCACTCTCGCCGCCGTCAAGTCCGTGCATTGGAGGATATTTCTGCTTTGGGTCCAGAAGAGAAGCTGCGGGGTTCTGAATTATTCTCTCCACCCCGAAGTTGGACGCCGCCCGCAAGGGGGATCCGCCAGCCGGAGCCAGGCGCCCCCGCGAGCTGCCTCCATGGTGGGGCTGGCGGGTCTGCGCGGATCTTGGCGAGCAACAGGTCCTGGAACTTGAGCGAGGCGAAGGCGGCGGCGAGCCGGGGCGCAGCGAGGCGGCGGCCGAGGGGGCGGCGGGCGCGACGACTCCCGGCCGCGGGGAGCGACGGCAGAGCGGGCGGCCTCGTCAGGGGGCTTCGTCGGCGCGCCCGGGGATGTGGCCCCTTTCGGCCTGCTGCTTGCTGCTGTGCTGGACTCTGCCTGCCCTGACGCTCAAGAACCTGAACTACTCGGTGCCCGAGGAGCAGGGCGCCGGCACAGTGATCGGCAACATCGGCCGCGATGCCCGGCTGCAGTCCGGCGCGGGCGGCGGGTTGCCGTCCCTGGAGCGCGCCCGCGGCTCCAAGTCCACCTTCCGCGTGCTGGAGAACTCGGCTCCGCACCTGCTGGACGTGGACGGCGAGAGCGGCTTGCTGTACACCAAGCAGCGCCTGGACCGCGAGGCTCTGTGCCGGCGGAGCGCCAAGTGTCAGCTGTCGCTCGAGGTCTTCGCCAACGACCAGGAGATCTGCATGATAAAGGTCGAGATCCAGGACCTGAACGACAACGCGCCCGCCTTCCCGTCGGACCAAGTGGACCTGGACATCTCCGAGAACGCGGCGCCGGGCACCCGCTTCCCGCTGGCCAGCGCACACGACCCGGACGCCGCCGAGAATGGGCTGCGCACCTACGTGCTCACCCGCGACGACTACGGCCTCTTCTCGCTCGACGTCAAGGCCCGCGGCGACGGCACCAAGTTCCCCGAGCTGGTGGTGCAGAAGCCGCTCGACCGCGAGGAGCAGAGCCACCACACGCTCGTGCTGACGGCGGTCGACGGCGGCGACCCTCCGCGCTCGGGCACCGTGCAGCTCAACGTGCGCCTCATCGACTCCAACGACAACAGCCCCGTCTTCGAGGCCGCCTCGTACGTGGTGGAGCTGCCCGAAAACGCGCCGCTGGGCACGGCCGTCATCGACCTCAACGCCACCGACGCCGACGAGGGCACCAACGGCGAGGTGCTCTACTCGTTCAGCGGCTACGCGCCCGAGCGGGTCCGCGAGCTGTTCAGCATCGACCCGCAGACGGGCCTGATCCGCGTCAAGGGCAACTTGGACTACGAGGAGGGCGGCCTCGTTGAGATCGACGTGCAGGCGCGCGACCTGGGGCCAAACCCCATTCCGGCCCACTGTAAAGTCACCGTGCGCCTCGTCGACCGCAACGACAACGCACCCACCATCGGCTTCGTCTCTGTGCGCCAAGGGGCGCTGAGCGAGGCGGCTCCTCCCGGCACCGTTATCGCCCTGGTGAGAGTGACGGATCGGGACTCGGGCAGGAACGGGCAGCTGCAGTGCCGGGTGCAAGGGGATGGCAGCGGGGGGGACGGGGCCGTGCCATTCACCCTGGAGGAGAACTACGACAACTTGTACACCGTGGTGACAGACCGGCCTTTGGACAGAGAAGTGCAGGACGAGTACAATGTCACCATCCTGGCCAGAGACGGGGGCAACCCTTCCCTCAACTCCACCAAATCCTTCTCTGTCAGGATCCTGGACGAGAACGACAACCCTCCCCGCTTCAGTAAGAGTCTCTATGTGCTGCAGGTCCCTGAGAACAACATCCCCGGGGAGTACCTGGGCTCTGTGCTGGCCAAGGACCCAGACCTGGGGCAGAATGGCACAGTGTCCTACTCCATCTTGCCGGGCCACGTGGGCGATGTCTCTATCTACACCTATGTCTCCGTCAACCCCACCAATGGCGCCATCTATGCCTTGCGTAGCTTCAACTACGAGCAGACCAAGCACTTTGAGTTCCATGTGTTGGCCAAAGACTCCGGCTCCCCCCACCGTGAGAGCAACGCCACCGTCCGCGTCACTGTCCTCGATGTCAATGACAACGCTCCTCTCATTGTCTTGCCAGCCCTCATCAATGACACCGCCGAGCTCCAGGTCCCAAGGAACGCTGGCGTTGGGTATCCCGTGGGCACTGTCCGTGCCATGGACAGCGATTTTGGGGAAAGTGGGCGCCTCACCTATGAGATTGTGGAAGGCAATGAGGAGCACCTCTTTGAGATGGACCCGACCAGTGGGGAGATCCGCACACTGCACCCTTACTGGGAAGAGCTGAGCCCTGTTGCTGAGCTCGTGGTCAAGGTCAGTGACCATGGAAAGCCCAGCCTTTCTGCAGTGGCCAAGCTGATTGTGCGGGCCTTGGCTGGACCTCTGCCTGAAGCAGGTGAGCCCCAGGTGAATGGCGAGCAGCACAGGCGGCCCCACTGGGACCTGTCCCTGCCTCTGATTGTCACCCTGAGCACCGTTTCCATCATCCTCCTGGCTGCCATGATCACCATTGCCGTGAAGTGCAAGCGGGAGAACAAGGAGATCCGCACCTACAACTGCCGCATTGCTGAGTACAGCCACCCCCAGCTGGGTGGAGGGGGTGGTGGCGGAGGTGGGGGAGGAGGCAGCGGCGGGAGCAAGGGCAAGAAGAAGAAGATTAGCAAGAACGACATCATGCTGGTGCCCAGTGAAGGGGAGGACAGCCGGGGGCCCCTCAATGTCATGAACGTGGTCAGCAGCCCCTCCTTGGCCACTTCCCCCATGTACTTTGACTACCAGACCCGGCTGCCCCTGAGCTCGCCCAGGTCGGAGGTGATGTACCTGAAGCCTGCCTCCAACAACCTGACTGTGCCGCAGGGGCATGTGGGGGGCCACACCAGCTTCACAGGGCAAGGGACTAACGTCAGTGAGGCTCCCCCGAGCCGGATGTCCATAATTCAGGTAGGAGATTTTTAGAAATCACCCGAAACTCCCTCACTGCCCAGTTGCATTTTAGGTCTGCAGTGAAACCTGCTGAGAGGCCTCTCTCCAGGCATCCCCCAAGATGGGTCGGCTCAGGGTTCAAAAACCTGCCCGCATTTGGGCCTGATTCTTGTTTCAGTTCATTGGTAGCAGGTTGATTGGAAGTTGGGTCAGCAAAAAAAAAATTGCATACCAATGAAGCATTACGGTACTGTGAAACTGGTGCACATTTAGACCTAGAACCTCTATGTTTGATCAGGTTTCTCAGAATTGGAAATTGACCAGCAGAGGTGCTTTGTCTGAGGTTTCACTGTAATATTCCCAGGGAAAATGGGTAGGCCCATCCCTCACTGCTAAGTGGAGATGGTAGATATTGTTCAGTTAAATAAAAAATATATCTACATATATAGGGTTTGATTTGAGGAAATTTGCAGATGCAGTTTATGTAGCTCTCCATTCGTGTATGTCAAGGTGAATTCTGTTTGCAAATGTGTGTTTTTATGTTTAGAATGTCCTATTAAATATATTTATACACAGAGATATACACATAATATTTATTTTTGACATAAGAGTACTGTGTGCCCTTGCCACTTTTTCTTCATGACCAAAAGAACTAAGCAGTTAAAAGAGACATAAAGTCTGCAGTTAGATTTGCTACATCGCTACTATCTGATGAAAGTTAAACACTTTGAAATTCCACAGAAAAGGTTTTCACCATGTGCCTTTACCCTCCTGTTGGCTCTGATTATACTTAACTTCAACTGGATTGAGAATATATGTTTAGCTGCGTATATGTTTAATTTATATGTTGAGCTCCACTTCATGGGATTCAAATATACAAGCAAATAAATAAAAAGGAAGCGAAGGCACAATATTTATTATTGGCATGAATCGACATTTTGATTTTTGCCTTGTAGCCAAGGACTTCAGACTGACTCTGCAGGCGTGCGTGCTCCTCATTTGATGACAGCAAATCAAATGGCGACTTGCATGTATGAATGGACCATCAGAGTTTGAATACAATGGATAACATTTTAATATTGTACATTCTCCTGACTATGGTGCTTTTCAGTGGAGTCAGTTCAGCCATTCAGCCAGCATTTATCAAGGGTTGCACCATTGAACTGTCTAGTAGTGTACATGTATGTGTGAATCAGCTCTGAAATGGGTTAATTTTTATGCTGCAAGTACCTGAAAGTGATGGCAAATGTTTGTGGAATGGCAATGATACAGACAAAATTAATTACTTTTAAAGTCTAGTAGAGACAGAAGCACATGCACAACTGTAATGCACCTGTACATGACTAATTTAAACATGCTCAACTTGGCGTGGGTTGCATGCCACACATCTCTTTACTTGCAGATGGAGGTGGAATGTTCTGCATTGGATATTCAGAGAAGTAAATTATTTTCTTCAAGGGGGAAGATCGTTGGTTTGGAATAATGATGCTATGGAAGTCATCTCCCAGGGTCTCAGTATTTCCATATCATGCCCTTGTTATTTCAGAGGTCTCTTGTAGAGTCAGTGGGCTATAGATGGCATCTCAATAGCCTGGACCAGAAGGCTTAAATTTAAGCTCAGTTTCGCTGAAACCTGAGGACTTCACTGGGGTGTGTCTCAGGCTACTCAGAGTCAATCTACACCTACCGTAATTCAGGATGAAGTGGTTGCATTCTAGATTGTTCCACTTCAGTTTGCAGGTGGGGCGTGTCATATTTTTTCGAACACTGTTTTATGTTTAATGCAACCTCTCTGCATGGTAGTAAAATACTATATTGGGATTCAGCTCTTCTTGATGTGCTGGCCTATTACATGCAGGGAGCATAAAGTGCACGACTCAGCCTCACCTAAAATTTGAAGCGGTACATTTCAAAGTTCCACCCCTTCATTTATTCTGCATGATGAGCAGATTGGGTCTAAGCCCAATGGAACAGGACTTGACCCGGGTTTGTTTTCTTCTGTGTACAAATAGTGGTAGTTGTGGAATGATGTTTGCCTATGACAAAACAACCTTGTGCAGGCTCTGGATAATGGCTGCTAAACATTGCCAATGTCGTATGTTTTGTCCCGGGTCCCTTCTAATATGCTGTTCTGAGTCACAGGGGAATGATCTAAGTGTATCAGAAGTGACAGAGACTCATTTATGTTCCAGGCTTAATGGGGAAACTTGCTCTCTTGCTCTTGATGCGCTGAAAAGAAATTATAATGGGTTTGAGATTTTCATTTCTGCATGATTTCATATACTTTTAAGGTTGCTGCTCTTTTCTGTCTTTCTGCCTCTCGCAGCAATCCTATGCAAACATCCATTGACATTAAGGGGATTTATTTCTGAGTAAACATGTGTCCACACACATTTTGAACTCCCACTCGAATGGTGTCACTGAATGGCTCATGTTTCAAGTTCCTGTGTAGGTGAACAGGCTGTTGTTCATACCTGGAGGTGGGGAGTGCGGCTCTTGGAACCAATGTTGAGGGGAGAGCAGAAGCTGTCTCCACCAGAAGGAATCCTGTGGGCTTCCAGCATGCCCCTCCCAGCCCATATAATAGGTTGCCATCCACACTCCCCTGGTACATCATTATGATGGACTAATCTCCAATTGTTCTGCTGAGGCTGGGGTGCTGATATCTGGCAAGCCTTAGGCCCAAATACTGCAATCACTGATCCAGCAGAGTTATGTCTTTTAATAACGGCAACCCCCCTTGCAAGGTCACTGCAAACCATTCTTCAATTCCCACTATTGAGTTGTATTACAGAAACAATTTCATTTTATGCTTATCATGAATGTGTGTTGCTATCAATTAGGTGAGCTGAGCAATACTCAAAATTTGAAATTGATTTTAACAAAAAGTGACACTTGGAGGAAGAATATCAGGTTAGGGCAGAACGGAAGTAATTTGATTTATAATTCATGCATTTAAAATGGATATTTTTTTCCTAGTGGCATTTGTCTAGATCGTGTCTGTCTTAAAAATGTGAAATGGAGTAATTAGAATACCAAGCCCTCTAAAACCCACCCTCTCCAAAACCATTTTTATCTAGTGTAATAGTTACTTAAATCTTAGAGAATTATATTTTGCTAAAACCATGTAATATCCATCTAGAGCAAATAACACATGTATTGATGGTGCTGAATCATTAAAGATTTTAATGTAGTGTAAAATCCCAGTTGGCAAACATGACTTGTTTTCCTTTTTACAGTGTAATACTGCATTATATCTTTTTGTCCTGAAATTTATATAAAACTGAAAGAGGAATTTCCTCCCTTAAAAAGGTGTTCTGTGGTTTCTATATATATGTAATAAAATGCTAACCATGGATGGGAACTAACTGCAGGATCTGTAACTTGGTGTGACAGAGGGGATTATGGAGTCATCAGACTAAATTCTCCCTTCTTTTTCCCACATGGGAAGATCAGGGCCCCCAAGGTTTAGGCCATGAATAAATAATAGTGCCTCTGGCATTACATGTTCTCGAGAAAGATATTTCAATCAAGTGGTAGGTGACCAATTTCTGTGGGTTGTGGGTATGAGGCTCCATGGGTACAAGTTGAGCTGCTACCAATCTGCAGCTAGGAATGGAAAACTCCATCCTGGAGCTGAGGATAGAATCCTAGAGGTTCTGCTCCAGCCTCATGTTCCATGTGGGAGCCTGGCAGCTACAGTTGGCCATCCAGCCCCTGCTTAAATACCTCCTGTGAAACTTCTCCTGTTTTTTCTTGGGGAGAAATGTCACTTTGCTCCATTTTTGGCTCAAAAACGCTAGGATAAGGAAAGGCTCGCCTGTTGAATTGCTCCATCTTATGCAATGGTACAGATGGACCAGTGCTAGAAACCCAGGTAAAGGGAGTTAAATAAAAATACAGTGGTACCTCTACTTACGAATAACTCTACTTATGAATTTCTCTACTTACGAACAGAGCTCCATCCGCCATCTTGGATGTGGTTTAGATAGGATTTTTTCTACTTACGAATTTTTAGATAGGGTTGCTTCGACTTACGATTTTTTTCTCCCAATGCATTCCTATGGGATTCGACTTACAATTTTTTTCGACTTACAAGTGTGTGTTCGGAACGCATTAAATTCGTAAGTAGAGGTAGCACTGTACTTCCTCAGAAATGAGTATGACTCTTGACTGGTCTCAGCAGGCCAGGATGCCTCAAGATGTCAGCACTAGTGTGAAATAATACTCTTTCCCTCAAATAACATGGGCTCAAATAACGCAGTAAGCGACTGTGTTGATTATACAGCTTTTCTGGGACTATACCACATCAGGCTGCAGGTGGAGGAGTCTCATGTTTGAATTGTTTCCCATGGGGAAAAATAAAAAATTCCCTACATAAGGAAAAATAACTGGTGTTGGATTTCTTTTTCTTTTCACAGTGGCAAATAATCCAAGTGTAGAAAGTTATCAGTGCGCCTGATGCTGATACCTCAGATTCAAATTTCAGTAGGAACCACAACAGCCAAAGTGTTAAAATAGTTCAAATATTTTTGGGGATGTGTTTTAGAACGTGAACCCCAATCCCTTACTCCATACATTTGTAACTGTGAACTCTTTAAATCTCCATGCTTTTTAGTCTTCAGAACAAACTGTTAACATACCCCAACAAAGATCAACTACTGGTAGTAAAACTTTCTGGGTGTTTATTTCCTTTTTGCATGATTTCAGAACAGACTACACTTTGTAATACTATGCACCTGGAACAGTTATTGTGTTATAAATCATGAAATCTAAAAGGCCGCACAACATGGCAAGTGCAGGAGCGAGGAGTTCTGATCCATTTCCACCCCTTTTAGAACAAGCTCCCACATAAACAGGAATATTAGCAAGGGCGAACCTTTCTTGGTTAGGGAAGTGGCTGCTGTGCTAAGAGGGAATGATCCATGGTAGCTGGTTTTCATGTTCACGTAATCCATAGGGGACTGCATTGGAGAAAAAGGAGAGCTTCAACTCACCCTTATTTTAGATGTATAATATAGTATTACTCCTATTATTGTGCAGTTACTCTGGGCTGACGAGGCTCGGGAGAGAGTGACTTCCCAAAGTTCAGGGTCCTTGGATTATTCTACAAAGCCCTTAACAACTTGGGTCCTTCAGGACCACCTGACTCCTTACATCCTTTAGGCCCTCTCCCAGTTGGATGTCCAGTGCTTGATGAATACTTTTAAAATTAAAATCCAGGAGGCATTTTATGTGTAAGCTTTTCTCATTACATGGCTAATTATAACTGATTCCCCCCCTGCCCTGTTGTTTCCTGTTTGTAACCTTCATCTGAACCTGCTGGACAGTTCTTAAGTTCTTATACAGACCCAAGTCACTTAAATAAGGCAAACAGGGACTTGTTCTGCTTCTTTCAGATATAAGCATCCTTGCATGTAAAATCAGAAGAAGGAAACTTGTGTGGATAAGTGCAGTAATTTCATGCTAACAGTCACACACAAAAGGCTTGTTTTTGGTGTGTGTTTTTTTACTTCTGGCAAACAAGCCACTCTTTCTTTTTCTCTACATTTTCAGAAAGATGAAAGAGTTGATGGATAAAGGGAAAGCAGCAGATATAGGTTCTTTAAAGTGACATGACAGCAGCATTGAAAACTATCTACATATGCAATTCGTGCTGATGATCATAGAGAATATTTACGATTGTACTTGTGATCTGGTGCGGAGAGATTTGTAAATATAGCAAGAGTGGAGACAGAATAAGAAAACCACAGCTGCAGATTTTTATTGAGCAGTGGCAACAATAAAGGCCATTTTGCAAGAAACTCTCAAGCTGAGAATCACCATGGTTTGTTGTGGTAAGCAGTCCTGTAACATTTTAAGATAAAGTACAGATCGTTCATAATACTTCCAGGCACCTGATGTTTACGATGTGCTGACAGATTACTGTCAAATCCCAATGCAACCTCATCACCAGGTGTCCCTAGTAGCATCTGAGAAGAGAAGAGACTTTGGGAGGGGAAGAAAAAACCCATAAGCTCTGTTCATGCTGTTCATCTATATGTGCTATTGTTGCATTGCTTGCTGTTAGAAACTTCAGTGTGTCTGTTTTGAGAAGGCTTAATAGAGCCTGAGGACACAGCAACAGGAAAAGAGGAGAATTCTTCTTTTTAAAGATACTGTGTTTATGTTACACACTGAAAAATCCACAACCAAATTTGCCACATACTTCTTAATTTTCTTTGCATCCTTCATATGTGTAGCAATTTTCAGGTAGCAGGAGTTAATGGAATTCACTAGCTGCCTGGATCTCTAGCTGATAGCCCTGTTTTGAAAAATAAATAATGAGGGCCTGTGTCCCAGAACTCATGCAGCATGTGCTGAAGGAGGTTTCCTCAGAAATCAGGCCCAGATATTTTTATGTGACATCCACATTCAGTGCAAGAATTGTACTATTCTGCTTGGGGCTGATGATGCAGCTGGAGGACCACAGATTTTCCCTCTTTGTCTCAGTATGCATGCTTAGGAGGATTGCGTAGTACAGGGGTCCCCAAACAAGGCCCGAGGGCTGGATGCAGCCCAATCACCTTCTAAATCCGGCCCAAGGACGATCCGGGAATCAGCATGTTTTTACATGAGTAGAATGTGTTGTTTTATTTAAAATGCATCTCTGGGTTATTTGGGGAGCCTGCCTGGTGTTTTAACATGAGTAGAATGTGTCCTTTTCTTTAAAATGCATCTCTGGGTTATTTGTGGGGCATAGGAATTCATTCATATATTTTTTTCAAAATATAGTCCGGCCCCCCACAAGGTCTGAGGGACAGTGGACCTGCTGAAAAAGTTTGCTGACCCCTGGCGTAGTATCACCATTTTGTTGTACAATAATTACTGTATTATGAAGACTGCATGGCTGGGACCAAATAATATGAGTGGAATTCAGTGTAGTGGCAAGGAGATTGTTCCCTCAGCACCTGCCTTTCCACCTATCTGATGGATCATCCTCCCCTCTCATTCCCCCACATGCTGTTTGGGAGTTGTTGCAACCCCCCTGGGTAGATTTGGGGGAGCAAAGCAAAGGGGAGCAAAGCTCCATTGCACTAGTGAAAATCCTTGCTCTGGCTTCCAAGAACAGAAGGGGTTCATTGAAACAATATTTCACCCAAATACGATAGTCAGACCTTCTCAGAAACAGTCTATATAAAGAACATTCAGAACGACCGTATACATTTGTCAAGGGCAGGAAGTGCCTGATGAGCTGGTCTTTCTGCAGAGCTAATGGAATGAGCTCTGCTTCTCATCTCTCCCACTATCTGTGGTTTGTTTAAACTAATTTTGGTAAGAAGAAACCACAGTTCCCTAAGTTTGGGTGCAATGGGCAGCTATGAAGCTGCTCCTCTAGCAGAGAGGAAGGGGAGTGCCTGAATCCAAGTATTGCCACAGCTCATTCCCAACCCCCTCAGCTGTGGTTTTTGGGTTGGGATTGTCTGAACTAGGCCATGGATCTGTGTTAAGCCATCCAGTGATTTTATGTCAAAGACAAGATTTGAACTTGAGATTTCTTTCTTTCTTTCTTTCTTTCTTTCTTTCTTTCTTTCTTTCTTTCTTTCTTTCTCTTTCTTTCTTTCTTTCTTTTTTAGCAAAGTCCATTACTATTCAGAAATTGTACTGAGAAGCCTCAAATCTGGAATAGATGCTTTACAAAGAATTGTCAGTGTATTTTAAGTGGTATTATATTAAATGCAAGATCACATTGAATGTACTGGTATTTTTGTGTGTTTTAAGCAGGAGCCGTGAGGAGCCAGTTGTGTAGAAGCTCTGCCTCCTCATTGCAGCTACACTGTGACACTTGCAGTCCAAAGCGGGCTGTGTGGCCCTAAATGAAGCCTGCTAAGGCCAGCTTGCAAAAGTTGTAGATCACCAAGACAAAGCCCACTTACCCAAGCCAAAACACTCCACTCTTTCTCAAAGACCACCTATCCTGGCTTCCTGACCAATTGCTTTCGAAATCATTAGAGCAGACCTCTCCATTTTGGCTGCCCACAATATCCTAGTTGGGATTGCACTTTAGTTTCCCATTCCTTATGCTTTGCAGATGGGGAATTGGAAAGCCAGCCTTCCTAATTCCCTGGAGGGGAAAATTGGTTCTGGAGATTGACTCTGAGGAATATGTGCTGAAGGCTTAAATAGATTTTCCCATTGTGTTAACTGAGGAACCCTCAGAGTTTGAGAACTTTGAAAGTATGCATACTAGAAGATGTCCAATTCAGTTCTCTACCCTACTTCCCCTTGGCTCCCACAGCCCGCTTTGGACTGCAAGTGTCACAGTGTAGCTGCAATGAGAAGGCAGAGCTTCTACGCAACTGTCAACTCTTTGCAAGCCAATACATTATTGGATCCCCGAAACAATGTGTCTAAGCTTCTCCAGTTCTCGCTTGTCTCCATCCTTCTTCAGTGCCATCCAGCCTCACTTCTCTAGATCCTATGTGTGGTTTTCCTCAGACACATTTTTGCCTTTACCCCTTCATTCTTCAACTCACTTTCTTTTATGATCTGCAGTCCTTAGCTACTTGACCTATGTATATGTGCAGCTTCCAAGGCATCACAGCACCACAAGCAATTGCTGGGAGGGCTTTCATTGTTGCCATGGTTTGGGGGAGATTGTTGCAATAGTGATAGTGAAGCTACAAGATAAGAAGCCAAGAAGGGACATACTGCTTTTGTGAGAATGGAGGATTAATGATGCATTTGAAATGAAAGCACCTTCATTAAATCAACGGTGACACTATTGGTGTTCTCTAGATAAAGAGCAGTTCTGTGGGCTGAAAATGTTATTCCATGAAACTATTTCCAAGCACCAGAGATACTCGGGCATACTCAGGCACAACAGCAATATGGGAAGAAACTGGTTGTTGTGGTCCTAGGCAGCATGTGAGTACATGCATTCTTTTTGCGTAGCCAGGTATGCAGGTTGGGGGCGGAGCTTATTGGGTTGTTGTTTTTATTTTAATTATATATTTTGAGGCTTGTGGATATAGGGCAGTATATAAATTCAACAAACAAACAAACAAAATTACACAGAATCTGTGGGGGAAACACTTTGGATAGTGCAATATCTAGATGCAGTAAGCATTCTATCCATATACGTTTTCACCCACAGTTTTCTACATATATAGGTTGACTTCTCCATGTAAGGTGTCAGCTGTGCTAAGAAAGATCCTTGGATTGATCTGGTCTTGCTTTAGGTTAGCAACATCTGACTTAGGTTTGCCTTTGTGCAATGTGTGCTATTTGACCTGGTATAGCTTTTGTGGTGCCTTTGTGGTTCGTTTGCAAGAGGATTGAATACATGCAGTTTGCAAATGGACTTCAAAGTGCTGAGAACCTCATCAGTGCAGATGGTCCCAGTGGAGCCAAGAAACAATCAGCATCACAGTGATTCATTTGCCACCTCAATCTTCGTTACTTGCCCCTACATAATGTCATGTGTGATGTCTGGTGTGGGCCAGGTGGATGTGTTTGGGGGGAAATGTCCTCTCAGGCCCAATTTAGCTCTTTGCTGGGTCATGTCCAATTGGGCTGGAGGTTCCTCACGGGTGCTTTAGATCAGGCATCCCCAAACCTTGGCCCTCCAGAGGTTTTGGACTACAACTCCCATGATCCCTAGCTAACAGGACCAGTGGTCGGGGGTGATGGGAATTGTAGTCCAAAACATCTGGCGGGCCGAAGTTTGGGGGATGCCTGCTTTAGATCTTGCACCCTGCTGGAAGCATGTGCAGCAGTGACCAGGGCCAACAGAAACCATAGAAAATGTAGTTCCCACAGTTCCTGGCTTCCCTGGCTGCTTCATGGTAGCCAAAGCAGTGCCTCCTAGATATTGTTGGATTTGATCCCTGCCAGCCCTCGCCAGCACCTCTTGCTTTAGTAAGCTTTGGAAAGAGAAGCCCAGGTAGGGCCTGTCATTGCCACCTGTGGCTCTATACTCTGTGGCAGGGAGGGACTTGTAATGGCACCATAAGGAGTGTGGCACTGTCAATTAAGAATGAGACTAGTCTTAAATCAGATTCAGTATCTGCAGATGTCCAAATTAATATAAATGGACCCATTTCCACTGTTAGTGGGAAGAGAGGTCTATCTATAGCTACGAATCTTCGGCTTGGTAGAACAGGAGGTGCTTTTATGAGGAGTGACATTTTGACAAGGAATGGAGAAATCTGTCGATGTTAGTTGCTCTCAGTTTCTTACTTCTCCAATCTTAAATTGAATTTGAGCTAATTCTGCATCAGCTGGAGACCTTTTGTTTTAAGTCTATATGAGCATTTATACACTGTGTTGTGTGTGCGTGTGCATGTGTGCACTCGCTAATAATAATAATAATAATAATATTTATACCCCGTCCATCTGGCTGGGTTTCCCCAGCCACTCTGGGCGGCTTCCAACCGAATATTAAAACAGTACAGCACTAAACATTAAAAACCTCCCTAAACAGGGCCGCCTTCAGTTGTCTTCTAAAAGTAAAATAGTTGCTAATATACACATTTTTGCATGATTTCGCCCCAATACAATGCATTTTTGTACATTTATCCCTACTGTATCCTTTTTGTACACCTGCATTTCCGTTTGCATATTGTTTTGGGAATTGTGAATGAGGTAGGTTTGAATTAAAATGTGGACTGATCAAATTTCTCCCCATCCCCAATTTTGACATAGTTTGCAGAGAGAGCCTTGAATCTCTTCTGTGGCAGCTGCTCCTCTTAGCGTGCAGACTTGCACAGCAGAGTAAGTCCAAATGAACTTGACAGAGTTTGCTCCTGAGTAGACACATAAAAGATTGGATTTTAAATCTCATTTTCATTAACATTACTATATTCCATAAAGCCTTGTTTAATTAAATGGGAAAACTTACACTGATCTTTCTTTTTTACTGTAAGGTTGTGCAGAAATTTCAGAAAACATAGGAATGGACTTAGGCTTCTCAGTGTAGCTGGCTATGATCCAAGTTACTTGTGAGGTGTTCTCCTGCATTATATCATATCCTAGGGTGACACAGAAGTTCACAAATCTTGCAAACAGGGGCTAGTTGCATGCTAATTTAAATGTGTAGACCTTTAATCACATTATTATTATTATTATTATTATTAACCACACTGAGTGCTATGAAGAGGGTCCGAGAGGAGCCCCTGGCTTGCTCTCCTGGGCTGCTGCAGGTGGGACATACCTGTGGGTCTGTGGGAGGTACAGAGGAAGAATTCTAGAATTTCTGGGTTATGCATAAGATTGGTAAGGCGCACAGATGGATTTATATCTTAGTAGCTTTCAAGCATGTAATATATCCAATTTTCTGCTTTATTGTTAATTGGCTCAGTCTGCCCTATAGTCAATTGAGGTACTAAAAGAATAGGCCAAAAAACAAACAAAAACCCACCTCCAAGTGAATTAGATGCATTACCTCACATTAGTCATTGTCCCCATTTGGAAACGACTTCTGGCTGGCTAAATTCATTGGTTGTAGTTCCAGACTGCGCCCAACTCTTTCCCTCTTTCTTTGTCACACCCTGAGGTGCCTTCATAAAGAGAAGGCAGGAAACTAGCAGAGGGGCTTCTTGCCACCTTCTCTGTCCTGGGGTATCTAGCCTGTGTAAATGGATTTCTGTTGCTTTCCCCGCTCCCCCAGGCCCAAAGATTTCAGAAAGCCAGTGGGAGAGTGAGAATGCAGGAAGGTTTGGTTCAGGGGGATGGAAGTGGTCTTGTAACTCTTCAAAGCCATCAGTATCCCAAGGCTTTGTGGCAGATGGTGATGTGTAAGAAACTTGGTTTCACGGCACTGAAGAACTCACATGTGTTGATAAAGGCTGTGCCCATGCAATAGAAATTAGGCACCTGTGTTCTCTAAAAATTATTTTCATTTTGCTCTTGGAGTGATCGACATCCGAAATTAATTTCAGACGATGTTTCAGACAATCCATTGAGATTCATGTGTCGGCCTCCCTCCCTTTGCCCATTCTAGTCCTTCTGACGCTTTGATTACGGGTATTTTCAGGCCCTGCCCTGGAACACTTCCAGGCAGTTTTATTGTACTGAAATGGCTCCTTCCAGTTCATTGAGCATCTAGCATAATACAGCTGAATATGATTGGCGCGTTTACATATATTTATTCAGAAAAAAATCTGGCAGTTAAACTGCATAATTATGGGAAAACGAATCATAACAATAAAAGACCATTTAAGTTAACAAGCTTTGTGATCGAAGGATAAATACAGGTTGGATAAATTGAGACTGTAGATATAACTAATCTACATAAATAGGCTTTGGTCTGATTAGAAGAATGGAATACATTAAAATAATTTAGATGTTACTTTAAAAAATCATTTTGTTTCAGTAATATTTTTTTTAAAAAATAATAATGAGTTATTCCTATTGTTTGGTGCCTTTCTATAAAAATAACTGCTTCCAGTGATAAAATGCAGCAATACACTTTTTTTAAAATAAAAAAGTAATGTCTACCATCAGCAGAAAACAGAATACACAAGTAAAAAAAGCATAAGATTTTAAAGTTTCCATTTGAGCTTCTGCACAGTGGAGTTACCATGTTCTGTAATCCTGGGATAAAAATGTAGTTTATTATTTCAGAGTCTGCTTCGATCAAATATTAATTTAAGGCTTAAACAAATAGAAAGTCCTAGGATGAGGAAATGTTTTTTACGCAAGTATGTAAGGAAGGAAATGTCGACAATGGAATTGTCCCCTGCCCCACTCTGACAAGGAACCATGGGCGGAGCTCTTTCATCAGTAGGAGGGGCGGTGCATAAACTGAGAGAGCACCCCGAGTTATCTCTGTAGGTGACTCATGCCAGTAAGCCAGGCCATATCCTGAGAATAATATTGTTGTGGAGGCAGAATTCTGTGCAAATTTGGCATTTGTTTCTTTCAGTTTAGGGCAACAACAAGTTCATTCACTGTGAGAGTCCTTTTTTTTAAATGGATTTTTATTGTTTTTTTTCTTACATCAATATAAATCAACTCATTCCAAACACTAAATTATAAACCAGTCCCATAATTACACAAACTAAATACACCTTCCTCTAAATCTGTTCCGCCGAACTTGACTTCCCCTTTACATCGTTTTGGTTTTATTTTGTCCAAATCTCAGTTATCTGCTTTTATACTTTACACATTATGTCATCATATATAATCCATCTTCTATTCAAATCATATTTTAACAGTTGTAGATATTATGTCATTCCTGTAAGTGTTTTTGTCATTTTACAATACCTTTTAAGATATTCCCAAAATTTACTCCACTCCTTGTAGGTCTTTTGATCTTTTTGGTCTCTTATCCTTCCAGTCAAATTCACTGTGAGAGTCCTGCATTGCAGGGGGTTGGCCCAGATGACCCTTGCCTTGGGGTCCCTTCCAACTCTACAATTCTGTGATTCTAAAAAGGGCAAATAACAACCATTTGGTCTTCCTTCAGCTTCACCCAGCCTCCTTGGTACTTCCTGCAACCCTTTGGCCTCATGGCGGCTTGCTCCCTTCTGGAACCTTCTGTGTTTCCACACATGGGCGCACCCAGCGAGGGGCAGGGGGGCAGCTCCCCCCCCCAGAAAAAATTAAATGGTTATAAAGTGATGGAACGAGGAGGCTAATATTTTTCCCCCAGCAACAAGGCACACACTCCTCCTCGCTTCTCTCCCCCCCTCATTCACTCCTTATCTTTAAATCCGATCTTAATCCTTTCAGGCTTTAACTGCTAACCTGTCCTGAGCAGTCGAAGTCCCCCCCCCCGCTTTGATTTCTAGCCTCTCTTAGCCTTTCCCTCTTTTGCTCTATCGTCCTTTTTTTGCCTTCCGATCCAATTTTCCCCCACCTGTTCCCTTTCCCATTCCTTCCCTTCTGACCCTCCCCTCCATCTCTTCCCCGACCCTTATCTTTCTCCCGTCACTCTTGGCTAGATTGTGGACTCCTTTTCCTTTGCTTTTGGCTAAGAGCACCCGGCCCCACCCCCTTTCCCCTCCCTGCATTTTATCCTGTTCCGTGGAATGAAGAATGAAGTTTTTGCAGTGATATTTTGGTGAGCAAGTAATCCCCTTGCCCCTGAAAGTTAGGCGGCCCCCCAAACTGAAGTTTTAACCCTGTACCCCAATAAAATGGGTGATGAAACAGGTCGTTTCTCCCTCTCTAAAAAAATCCCACTGAACCCCACTAAAACGGGGTAGATCACCTCCAGTTTATAACTCTGCAAGTAGATCACAGTCTACTGGAAGTTGGCCACCCCTGCTCTAAATCATAGCCCAAGTTTCTCCTTGCTGTACAACTTTTGCTCATTGCCATTGTTTTGATTTGCTGGTTTTGGGGCTTGGTGTAAGGAAATGGGGTGTTTGGTTGGGGGTGTGTGTGCAAGCACCTGAAGGCTCTTAGCTCCCTGGCGGGAGCCGTTACCACATCTAATAATTGTGTTCTGTTCCCAGGGCAGCAGTTCGCGCAGTTCGCTGAGATCTGTGGCTATTTCTCTGTTCTAGAGGGAGGTGTTTGTAGTATTGTTTGTGGTAGCCTAAATTGTTTGCTTTAAGAGTACAACGTAGTGCATGGTCAGGCGTTTTTTGCTCTGCTTATTTTAGGCAGGAATCGCCATAAGGCAATAAGAAAATAAATATAAGACGGTGTCTTATATTCGGAGAAACACAGTATATATATATATATATATATATATATATATATATATATATATGTATAATTTTCTTAAAATTTTGGTTTCATTCGCCTTTTCCGTGCTGAAATGTCACAACCTGAATGACCATGGCTTTCCCCCCCCTCCCGTTTTGATCCTGGGTATGCCCCTGCTTGCACAGGAAGCCCATAGGGACCCAGGAGTGGCTGGCCATAACAGGAGTCACACATATAACATATATATGTTATATGCCACCTTCCTCCCCCCAAAATTCAGGGGTAGTGTGCATGGAACTTGCTTCTGGATAGCCCCCCCTCACCCCAGATCTATTTATTGTTTTATACTTGAATGGGTAGACATGTGTATAATCAAAATTGGCTGCTTCATTCTGTGTCATGCCTAGTTTAGTTTAAACAGCCCAGGATTCCAGACTATCAATTCAGGGGTGCAACTCCTGAATTTATCAGCCTCTGCAACAACCATGGGCACCTCTCATTGTGCAAAAACAAAAACAAACCCTTGGTCAGAAACCTTGAACTTAAAAACAAAATTGCTTCTGAATTTTGATTGATTTTTAATTAAAGAAGAAAAAACATTAAAGGGAACATTTAAAGGACAATTTCTTGTTTACTGTCTTTATCAGAGGAGAACAGCCTTTGTAGTGTCTGAAGCTGCTGCATTAAAAATCAATTGCAAGTCTTCAAAGCTGTAAAGTCTCTCTTGCTTTGTAGATATATAATTTAACCTCCCCCCCCAAAAAAGCCCATTGGAACATAATTGACAATTGGATTTAAAAACAAAAGGTAAATAATAGCATCATCAAAATTTGGAAGGATTTTGATGTATTTTTAATAGTAGCTAAGAGATGTTTTGCCATTAAGTGGTATGGAATTCATAATTTGCAATTTTGTTTTTTAAAGAATAATTTGTAACTGAAGACGGTTGTTTCACTATTTTGTTGATAGCTACCGTATGCTGCTTCCATCTCTTCTTTTTGATGGCAGTTTAGGGGAACCATCCTGCGCACAAGAAGCTGGCCTAAAGCAAGTCTGTAAGTCAGTAGCTGCTGCCATCCTGCCTTCACCTTGGTAGAGGGAAAACAAGCCTTTAAATTTGCATTCTGTGCTGGGTTTCCTGGTGATGTGACTGAGCCAAACCAGCTTAGGATCCAGCCTCATTCTCCCTCTCTCATCCTGCCCCCTTTGGGCGATTTACGCATGCTGAGCAACTTTGAGCAAGTTATGGCAGTCTGTGTTCGGCTGAGCTCAGCTACCTGCAGCATCCTAGGCTGCTCATTCTGGTGGATCTTGCCATAGGATCGCCACCCCTGGGTTTCTTTTTGCTTATTTCACTTTAATAAATACTGCAAGTCCATACCAGAGCTTGCCAGTAAATTATATTAGTAGCCATATTTTCACCCATGTATTTGCCAATTGCTGAGCTGTTATTTCTGGAGAGAACCACGGGGGCAAAAAAGGGATGGAAGTTGTGTGGCCCTTTGGGTGCCCAAGTCTCATCCGCCCCAGCCACCGGTTGAGGGTGAGAGGAGTTGTCCTCCCAAGAACACCTGGAGGCCCACAGGATGCAATGGAAATAGTTCTGTAAGTTGTGCCACCAAATGAAGCCCAGTGGCCCTGCGCTGTGACCTGCCAAGCACTTGAACCCCTCGCTTCTTTCTGCAGCACTAGGAAGACCCTGGGACTGGGGCAGGTAGTGGAGTTTGGAGTGGCTGGCTGTGATTATTATTAACCTGCCCTTTGCCATAAGGGTCCAGGACAGGTTACAACAACAACAATAATTACAAAAACAATAAAACACTCTTGCAGGCTGCATTCAACTCAGGTGGAGCAAAAGTTCTTCAGGCTTGCTTTAAAGGAAGAAGTGATTGTGGGAGAATTGATGTATATCTGCCCTGAAACAATGAAACTGGTTTAGTGCTTGAGCCATGGCTTGGAATGTTCTGCTACGGTGGCTGCCAGCGTGTCTGCTCCTTCACATTTTTTTTTCCTATCGGAAAAGTGAGATCGTTGGACTCCAAGGTCATTTTGAGAGATCGCCGGGGGTGTGATGGGAGGCCACAAGGAGAACCCCTTCTTCTTGCAGCCTCTCCTCTTTCCTTCGTTGGAGACTTGCAAAGAGGAAACGGCCCCTAGCCCACCTTTTTCAGTCTTTCAATGTGAACCAGGCACAGAGTAGCTAAGCTGCAGGTCAGTACCCACCAATGAGGACACAAATGTGCAATAGAGACAATCTATGGGGTCACCATCTATGGGGTCACCAACCTTCCTGGGCCAGTGGGCCATAGCTGTTAAGTCTCCCATTTCTCGGGGGAAGCCTCCGTATTTAAATCTGTTTCCCGCTGTTATCCTGAATTGCAAAATATCCCGTAAATCCCCCGGATTTATAAGAAAGCAGCTCCTGCCAGCCGAGTGCTGTCGGAAATTGCCTCTGCGCATGCCTAGGCATGCACAGAAACGATTTCTGGTGCCCAGACGTGGACACGGGCAGCCCGGCACCGGTAGTCGCGTCTGATTTCCGGTGCCACTCTGCCCATGTCTTGGCACTGGAAATCAGGCAGAGCCGGCACTGGAAGTCGCTTCTGCTCATGTCTGGACATGCGCAGAAGAGACCTCTGGTGCCGCGCCACTGCTGATCCCTTATTTTCCAATCCAGGTGAATGTGGTAGAAAGTGTGCTATAAGGGGGCTTAAAAACGAGAAGCTTTGAGAGTGTGCAGTATAGAGAGTCCACAACCAGCTTTGTCCTGAGCTCTGATTCTTGCTGGCTGCCTAAAACAGGGAGGAGGTGTGCTCTCTTGCATCCCAGCACAACCCAGGTGTCATGGAAGCCAGAGGGGCAGTGGGAGGCATCAGCTGGGGGACCCCAGGGGAAGAAGGCTCAGAGCCAGGGGAGGGGGGGGGGTGGGACGATGATGAATGGTCAGATGGGGGGAAAGGAGCAGACTGGGAGGAAGAGGTGTCAGAAGCTGAAGGGGCAACAGGGGTTAGTGTGCAAGAAGAGTCTGTGGCTCAGAGCAGACCAGAGTCAGAAGAGGAGGGAGGCCAAGAGGCAGCAGGGATGAGGCTGGCTGGCAAAGAATCCAAGGGGTCTCCCCTTCCTGCTGCAACTAGACAGCCCCCCCCCATCTCCCCGAACATGCAGAGAAATGAACAGGATGGAGCAAGGACAGGCAAGGGCTTCAGCTACTGGGGAAGGACCCAGGGGAAGTGCCTTAGAGAGCGGTGGGAAGGTCGGGACCTTCAGGCCTTGCAGCTGCCTCTTTGGGGAAAGACCTTGTCATGGAAATAGGAATTATAGAACTTAGAGAGTAGAAACTTTGGTTCATTTATCATGAGGCATGATGGGACCCAGGTGGCGCTGTGGTTAAACCACTGAGCCTAGGGCTTGCTGATCAGAAGGTCGGCGGTTCGAATCCCTGTGACGGGGTGAGCTCCCGTTGCTTGGTCCCAGCTCCTGCCAACCTAGCAGTTCGAAAGCACGTCAAAATGCAAGTAGATAAATAGGAACCGCTACAGCGGGAAGGTAAACGCTGTTTCCATGTGCTGCTCTGGTTTGCCAGAAGCGGCTTTGTCATGCTGGCCACATGACCTGGAAGCTGTACGCCGGCTCCCTCGGCCAATAATGCGAGATGAGCGCGGAACCCCAGAGTCGGTCACGACTGGACCTTTACCTTTACCTTTATGATGGGAGAAAGGGAGAATTCCATGGTGTAAAGAATGCAAAGGGGGTTCTGTAAACCAGTCTCTACCCTCTCTCCCCCCCCCCATTTAGTTTGTTTGTAGAAGGTGAGTTAATTGCCTCAAAGCTGTAAAGAGGCCCATCTGTTATCTGATTAGCCCTGATTTACATTCGAATAGCTGGGGTGTGGTATGCAAAAGGAGGATGTGGAATAGGTCAAAAAAGATCAGGAGACTCCTTTTCACCTGAAGGTCTGTCCTACATCAATTAGACTGAGAAGAAATGAGTCACCCTTAGACATTCCAGGGCCCACTTAGTTGCTTAACTACCAGTATGGACAGCTGTGAGTTATGCTTTACACCTAAAATCATGGGCAAGTCTTAATTAATAGTTATTTGATTGGTTCAAAAACGGAACCCCAAGGGGGCAAATTGGATAAGAATAGTTGCTCCCGGTAATGGAACTTTGCACTTTGCAAACTGCAGCTGGCCAAGGACTCTGCTCAGCATGAGGCTGTGAGAGGGAGTGGTCTGCAGACCCTCATCACCCTAAGACTTCATGTAGTGGAACTCTGAACTGTATGTATGTATTAGCTAGATAAATTATATACTTTTATTATTTTCTTGTCTGTAACCTCTTTAAGAAATGTGCACTGACTTTTAAGTTGTCTTGTTTTAACCTTTTAAATAAAATTTAGAACAGGAATATTGCCTTTTCCTGGTTTGTGTGTGCTTTGCCGAGGGGAGGGAAAAACTGATTCAGTCCGTAAACGATTTGGTCACTTACCATTTTGTTAAGTTGTTGGTGTCATGTACAATCTCTTGAATTAATCTTTTGTAGGCTGCCCAGTATAGTGGGCCTGGGTTTGGTAAAGGAAAACCAAACCGGTTGAACTTCTGTCTGTGTCTCACAAAGAGAAAAGAACCTTGCAACCTGGAAAGGGCAGAGGGATTTCTTCTCCGGTCTCTCCCCCTAGGGGAGCTTGCATGAGAACGGAGAGGTGGTGGCCGATTCTACTGAGTTTGTTTTGGCTGCATTTTGCAGAAGTGTTTGCAACTCTTGCCATTCCCACCAAATTGACCGACATCTGGAGGGGTGGCTGGGAGGGGCGAGGGTTGCTTAAACATGACAGACCTATTGGGAAGAGCTGCCGGCATCACTAGGCCTGCACTGCCTTGGCATCTTTGAATGAAGTTAACTTCACTGATGCCGGTGTTCTTTTTATTTACTCTGGCTCCTGACAGCTTCACGGGTTGTGGAATGCAAGTCTCTTCTGTGAATACTCTACCACCCAAAAGTTGGCCACCCTTGCTTTAAATCAGTGATCAAAATATAACCCCATTGGGAAGCATTCCAATACAACTTGCCCATCATAGAGTACTGCAGGATAGGGTCCAGCCCCTCCGGCACTTTTTGCTGTAGCCACTCACGTTCAAGAGCATCTCTGCGTTCCCAATGCAGCGTAAGTGCACCTTTTAACTAGGAGCCTTCCAAGTGCATATTCTATAGTATTCTGTTGAGATAATCCTCATGGCTGCCAGCTTGATAGCTTAGCTGTTTTGCATACACTTGTGTGTAATTTGAGATGCGGATCTGAAGATCATTCTTTTTTAAAAAAAACACACACCACACAATCCTGCTTTGATGATCAGGCACAAGATTATCCTGCCACAGCTGTAAAAAAAAACTCTCCACTGTGTTCTTTCCCGATTTCTTTCTTTCTTTTTTTGCTGGATCAAATGACAGTAAGAATACAGTCGAATTTAGAGTACCCAGGAAATAATGGATTTAAAAGCCTTTTATTTATATTTTTTTAATGGCTATAAAATCCCTTAGAAATTATTTCAATATCTAGGCCACACTTCAAACAAACTAAATGTGTGTGTGCAGTCAGAAGGATTGGGGTGGGAAGCAGCATGCTTCAAAGGGAGGCAGAGATCCACTTCAGCAGGAATGGAGAACGAATCTTACTTAACAATGCTCATCTAATGGCATTTTCTGGAGATATTATGTGGCCTGTAAAGAATAGTTAAAGAGCCTGAGAAAATATGTTGTCCTTTTTCTAGCCTCTTATCCAGTGAACACTATACAATGACTCAGGGCCAGATCCTGCCTCTTACATTCTTTGGGGAAAGAGGAAAGAGTTGTTTTCCTTTTTCTTTCAGATTCACACAGTTATGTGTAAACTGTGCACCTCATAACAAGTCTTCAGAATTGGAGAATATTTAAATACATATGAAGAACCACTCCATTTGATGTTAGAAGACAGGCAATATCTCAGAAATCTTTGTTTGTTCTTATAGGATAGACTGGTACGGTTTCTCCTGTATTGCAAACAGAGGTTGAGAAAATAGATGTTTGCCTAGGGGTCCCTCAGTGAGTGCATAGCAGGGAGGAGATGTGAATCGGGGATTTCCTAGCTCACTCTCTTATCTACTTTGCTACACATAATCTCTGTGAAATTGCAAGAACAGTGGCTGTGGATCAGGCATATTTAAACTTTCTGAGCAGGTCTTATTCAATTGTCTTTCCTGCAACTCTTGGCTTTGTTTTGCCCTCGCTCTCCCAATGAGTCCCCTTGTACAGGCTGGAGGTGATACTGGCCCTGCAAGCCGAACTGTCTTTTCTTGGCCCTGGTTATTCACACACATTTGCAAGTAAGTGCAAAAGGCTCAGACAATCCCAACCTCCTTATTCCCCCCAAATCAATGGTCAGATGTGTCTCTAGTTCTTTTGGATCTAAATCCAATACCCCTGCTGTTGTTAAGGAAACTTCTTTTTTTGTTCATGGCCCTAATTGTTACATAAGTTATAAATCATTTCCAAAGGATTATAGACTGTAATAAACTATTACATAGGCTGGATGTTTTTTAAAACAACAACAACAACAACAACTGGTAACTTCATTGTCTTGGTGCAGTCCCAATGAACCCCCCCCCCCGAAGGCTCTTAAGGTTGGAGCACATTCAAAAGTGTGGACTCTTGACTTTCCAGCTCTTTCTTATTTGCTGCCACAGCAGTTGCACTGATAGCCCTCTTTCCTAACCCCCACTTTGGAAAAGTAGACCTTACTTGTTTTGTTTTGCCACCTCCTTGTTTTGCCTTGTCTGCCTTTCTCAGATTTTGCATTTTATTTCATCACTTCCGTATCTTCTCACATCCTCTTAAACACAGTGCTGTTCAATGAAGGTGGTTCATATATATGTCAGGGAAGATAAGTCAAATGAGAATGTGTGTTTATAGTAGGTGAATTCATTGCCCATCATTAACACACCTGTATCCATACATTCAGCTGGCAGCGATCAAGTGATGAGAAACCAAATATTGCATTGTGCCAGTATGTGTGAACCAGCCTTACATTATGATGGGGGTTCAACAAGGCAACTTTGCCCAACCCTAACAGCTCTGTGCCTACAATAAAAAACCAAAGTCTATTGAGTAGATTTCTTTTGTTCATTCATAGATCACTTTGATGTACAGCATTTCTTTATCGAAAGTAATATGAATGTCTTGAAATACAGATTTTATGAAGAAAGGAAACTCATTTGCTACTAGTTTTCAATTATATGCCAGAAGTTCTGCCATCAGAAACAAGACTTATTTTAGCTCTGTTAAATTGCGGGGAGGGGCAACTTCTCATCCCAGCATTTTGAATTTTGGCAAGGGATGCCTTACATTTTGTGACTGTATTACACAGCTTTTGGCCTACTCAGGCAGCTGTTTATCCTAGCATAAAGGTAAAATGAGGGACAACTGCATTTGTTTAAACAAATGAGAACTGCAGGATTTCTTTGGCTGGCAGTGACAAGAGCTGATGGCATAGAGGTGGGATTTTTTTTGTCTTGCTGATATTAATAAAGGAAGCTATATATTGAATAGTTGAAGAATAGGAGGAGATAGAGTGAAAAGGTCTCCCTCCCCCAACCCCCATTTTGTTCTGAAGTACATTTCAAGCAATAGATTTTCTATAGGTTTCTTTTTCTAATCAAGATGATTCCCAAAGTAATTTGGGTTAATTAAAATGCATGCCCAGTTTCCCATCTTAAACCCATTTTTAACCACCTGTGGCTATTTCTATTCTAAAAAGAAGCACACATATATAATTGTTATGACTCTCAGCAGTCGACATGCAAAATTTGCAATTACAATGCCTCCCTTGGGCAGATGTGTGAAATGGCAGATTAATTCACGGCAAGCCCAGCCAATAGACTTTCAAAGGGAGGCTTGCAGTTTAGCATAGCTTACTAATTGCGTGAATTCTGTGGGGAAGGGTAGGGTGTCCCCACATTTCCAGCAACAGTGGTTTCTCTTCAAAAATCAATGTGCACCCCTGCAACAGAAACCCTTCCCACTTGAAAGCTCACCTAGAAGTTTGCATAAAGTGCCAGTGTGGTGTAGTGGTTAAGAGCGGTAGACTCCTAATCTGGGGAACCGGGTTCGCGTCTCCGTTCCTCCACATGCAGTTGCTGGGTGACCTTGGGCTAGTCACACTTCTCTGAAGTCTCTCAGCCCCACTCTCCTCACAGAGTGTTTGTTGTGGGGGAGGAAGGGAAAGGAGAATGTTAGCCGCTTTGAGACTCCTTCGGGTAGTGATAAAGCGGGATATCAAATCCAAACTACTACTACTACTACTATTATATAACAGTGTGGTGTAGTGGTCAGTGTGTTGGACTAGGACCTGGGAGGTCAGGGTTCAAATCTCTATTTGGCCAGGAAGCTCACTGGGTGACCTTGGGCCAGTCACTGCGTCCCAGCCTAAGCTACTTCACAGGGTTTTGGTGGGGGATCAAATGAGGGCGGGTGTCAGGGAATGGTGTGAATCAGAGGATTGGGAAATGCACTCTCAAGCATTTCCAGCAGTTTCAGGAGCAAAGAGAGAGACACAGACATTGAACAGCTTAGACAGGAGTTGCCTAGTTACAAGATATTGGAAAGAGAAACAGAAGGGAGGGAACAGCCAGCAGAGACGTCATGAGAGAGTGTGGGGGACCATCCCTCCCCAAGAACTAGGAGATCCATCCATATTAGAGAACAAGGAATGCATAGAGGAGGAGGAACTTCTCGTTGGCGCCCAGGATGTTGCTGGGGATGGAAGGGGAGGATTTAGGGTAGCCAACTGTTCTCCTTGTGGAGAGAGGTGGATTTTTGCTTTGCAACCCGATGACTGAATAAAAAAGATTATAAAATACAAACTGCTCATTAATTCTTGTCTGTGAAGTCACCAAAGGGAGACGAGGACTCTCCATGCCTGACAGCGGGGGAGAAAGTCACCATGAGCATCTTGGAGAAAGAAAATGGATATAAATGCAATAAATGAATGAATCATAAAATTATAGAGATGGAAGGCACCCTGATGATCATTTAGTCCAACCCCTTGCGATGCAAGAATCTCCACTAAAGCACCCAAGACAGATGACCACCCAAACTCTGCTTAAAAGCCTTCAATGAAGGAGAGGCCTCTACCTGCTGAGGGAGTCTATTCTGCTGTTGAACAGCTCTTACCAGAAAAGTTCTTCCTGATGGGCATAGCTGCCAAGTTTTCCCTTTTCTCACGAGGAAGCCTATTCAGCATAAGGGAATTTCCCTTAAAAAAAGGGATGACTTGGCAGCTATGCTGATGGGATCTCCTTTCTTGTAACTTGAATCCATTGGTTCAGGTTCTCCCCACCGGAGCAGGAGAAAACAAGCTTGATCCGTGTGACAGCCCTTGAGATATTTAGAGATAGCTATCCTATCTCCTCTCAGCCTCCTCTTTTCCAGGTAAAACATGCAGAGCTGTCTCAACCATAAGGCTTGGTTTCAAGACCCTTGGTCATCTTGGTCAACTTAACTCTGTTTTATGGAAGCAGAGAAGGCAGAACCCCAAGATTACAACTGGAGGTGCACATCTAGTCAACAATTCTCCTTATTTTGTATATATATTCCAATTCAAGGATTCAGTAGAGCTAAAAGGTAATACTGAGGGCTAACGGCAACGAAATGCGAAGAGTGTTGCCTATGACAAATCAGTTACACCTATATGCAAAATTAGTGTAACTGTTCACAACAGCAGTAATTAGTGAAAGCACAAAAATAGAAGCTTATATAGCACTAATAACTTGGCAGATAAAGGGTTTTGAATTATAACTAAGGAGCATTCAAAATTAGTAAAAATTCCAAATCTTGCCTCTCTGATTTTGTCTTTGTTTTAATTATTATTATTGTTTGATTTATGTTTTAATGTATCATACTTTCATGTTAGCCACCCTGAGTCCTGGCTGGGGTGGGTAGGGTATAAATAAATAAATAAAATTTATTATTATACAGTGGTACCTCTGGTTAAGAACTTAATTCGTTTCGGAAGTCTGTTCTTAACCTGAAGCACCACTTTAGCTAATGGGGCCTCCTGCTGCCGCCATGCCTCTGGAGCATGATTTCTGTTCTCATCCTGAAGCAAAGTTCTCAACCTGAGGTACTATTTCTGGGTTTGCGGAGTCTGTAACCTGAAGCATTTGTAACCCGAGGTACCACTGTATTGCAACTCAGAGCTTCTCTCCAATCCAGAAAATGGTGAGAACATATCTAGCCTTATTTCTGATATGCTGTCTTTTGAGATTGAATTCTTTGATATGAAGGCAGAGTTCTATTAGCATTTTGTTCCACTGTCAGCATTCTTGGGATTCTCCTCCTGTGGATTCTTAGAAGTAGTCCAGTACTGTAACTGCTACCCTACCCTAGCACTTTTCATTAATCTGTAAAGTGCCGTGGTCATTAATGGAACAATAAAAACAAAGAGCTCCCTAATAGCTGTGTGCCAAGCATAGCGTTTTTGGGGTAATATTAATGAATCACCCTTTTACCATCACACACAAGGTGATGTACAATAAAATTATACAACAATAAATCATCCTTTGGTTCCATTCTGTATTCTTATACTTTTTCCAGTTTCTTGTTTCTTTGTTGTTATTGAAGAGGAAAGGAAGAAATGGGCATGATTCCTTTTCAGAGGACCATAACCCCATGACTATATTCTAGGAGGAGAGGAAGAAATGTATACTAGGTGTGCTTAATGATGTTCTCCCCATTTGGTTTTATCTGCAGAATACTGGCTTACAAGTTACCAGAATGGATTAATTTTGTTAGGAATCCACCATTCTTCCTTTTATGATTTTCAGACAATCCCACAATACTTATATTCAGTTTGCTGCAGTTTTTCAGTTTGCCTCATCTTTCCAGGAGTCTAGATTAAGTCTCCATCCAAAACTGTATCTTGATGCACTTGGATAATCATATGCAAATTTCTTTGCTTAAACAAATGGGAAATGGGGGGGGGCCGCCGGAGGGAGCTTTGCACCATGGTGCTGGATATGCTTAAGACAGCCCTGCTTTTCAGGCTGAGGGAGCTGGCATTTGTCTACAGACAGCTTTCCGGGTCATGTGGCCAGAAGGACTAAACCGCTTCTGATGCAACGGGACACTGTGACAGAAGCCAGAGTGCACAGAAACACTGTTTACCTTCCCGCTACAACAGTACCTATTTATCTACCTGCACTAGTGTGCTTTCAAACTGCTAGGTTGGCAGGAGCTGGGACAGAGCAATGGGAGCTCACTCTGTCACGGGGATTCGTACCGCTGACCTTCAGATTGCCTAACCCAAGAGGCTCAGTGGTTTAGACCATAGCTCCACCTGCATCCCTAGAGGAAATATTACTTTGATGCCAGCTCTAGAAAATAAAAACAGGCTTCATTGCACAAAAGTGCACATGCAAGTGGTCTAAATGAGTAGCATAAATTTGGAGGAATGAACTAATTCATGTGACAGGTAGGTAGCCGTGTTGGTCTGACGTAGTCAAAACAAAATAAAAAAAATCCTTCCAGTAGCACCTTAGAGACCAACTAAGTTTGTCATTGGTATGAGCTTTCGTGTGCATGCACACTTCTTCAGATGCACAACTTCCATGAAACACAATATTACCATTTCCGATTTCACAGTTCATGGAAAGTAAGGCAATCTTCTTGCTTTCCCACTTGCAGCAATTTTTGTGTGCTAGCTTCTTGTCTTTTCAGTTTTTTTAAAATGAACTATGTCTGGATAAGTAAAAGTGACAATGAGAAGGCTCTAGATTTGGCACAACCTTTTGCTGTGGGAGGCACCTTTCCCCTCCCCTCCCCTTACCATGACAGTGGCCGGTGGGCCAGCAGCACCCAAAAAATGCCCTGCTGGTGGTGCCTGCTGTTTTAATAGCTCCACGTGGCTTCTGGGACACCAATATAGCACAATCCCAGAGCAAAGCTACACCTGTGGAGAGAGAATTGCTAATTGCTAACCTGGGGCGTGGCGGGTGATTTGAAATGTGTCCATCAGTCACAGCTACTGGAGGTCCAGTGCTGAGCAAAGGGAAAAAATGACCCCAAGCCCTGGGAGTGCGACTGAGTGCAGGTTGCTGGTATTTTGAGGCAGGGTTGTTGGTGTGGGAGCTTCTGGGGACTTGGGCCATGGGCAGCTGCCTGGAGGTGCCACACGCTGATGCTGGACCTCCCAAGCTCTGTGAGAGTGTTTAATTGATATGGTTAAATCATAACCAAATCAAGCTCACTACAGTACAATTTTGAAAGGCAAAACCAGGAGCAATAAAATGGTTTAAACACATTGAAAAATGATAAATGTTAGTTACATTTTAACTTCAAATTATTGATCCCTTTTGTACAATGCTTGGATCTATCCTAGTAGGACGGGGATTTAAATAAGTACACAGGTTTCAATAAGTAAATATTGAAATCAACTTTTGGAGTTTGTTTGGTATTGCTTTATTTACATACAAATGAGCCAAGAGTAGCATCCATGTTTGAAAGTAATCTTCACAATTGACTTGTACTTACGTTGTAGAAGGACTAGAGGTTTCTTTTATTTTCCTTCAGGGAACATTCTTTTCAGCGGGGTAGTTCATACAAGAGCCATAAACAAGCCTCAACATAGCCAGAACAGTCCTTATAACAGTAGCAGCTATTGTTTCTGACAGCTAGTACAGTCACCCGCAGAGAGTCGCTTCTAGCCCTTTCTGAACACCACATACCTGCCTGTCCCTGCAGCAATGCCTGGTCGCTTCTTGCAGCAGAAGACAACGTTGCAGTGATTGCTTTGTCTGTGCTTCTGGAAAAAGCTGCAAGAAATTCAAAACAGCTAGTGTAGCAACTAGGCAATTGACATGAGGTTGCATCCAATGTGACTCTTGCTTGCGCATGAGACTTCTGCTTGTGCAATGAAACTACCCCCTCCTCTCTACTGCAGCCTCCTTCCATGCACCCTCAAAATCTGCTCCAGAGCATCCTCTTCAGCAGATTTTTTTTTCCAGTGGGGGAGAGGAAGGATAAATCCCGTCACACAAATGGGTACCTGTTTGTGCAGCACTGGATACAACCCTTAGTTGTGAATCGTGATGTCTCCAGTTTGAAATCTGCCTTTACCTTGAACTCACTAGGCAGCCACAGGCTGGGTGGTTGTGAATGTTGTTGGGACTCCAACTACCTCATCTCTGACCATTGGCCATGCTGGCTGGGTTGATAGAATCTGGAGTCCAAAACATCTGCAGGACCAAATGGTGAAGATAATATATATGAAGCACTTTGAACATTCTAAGTTTCTATGTAAATGCTACACAATACTAGCATCTATATAGTTTGTGCCTCAGTAAAACATCCTCCAAGATTCCCAGTTTTTCTATATCTGGTTATGGAAAATGAAACTTTTAAACAGATCCATGTTTGTTTCTGCCCTTCCTGCTCTTTTGGTAACCTTTCTGTTTTTTCAGCAGAAATAGCAAAAGGGAGTATAGAATTACCGCCACTGTATTTCCCCTAGAATGAAAATGGTGTGAATGGCAACACCCTCAGGGAGCAACAGAAGAGTCAAAGGAAGGATCTATGAAAATGATATAGAGCTGATGAAGTAGCAACAGAGGTGGATATTAAAAGAACAGAGCTAACTCTGGATCATGTGGCTCAGTGGAAGAGCCAAAGCAGTTACTGGTAAATATTCCTGGCACACATGCAGATTTGCAGCTGAATGGAACTTCTCAGCAACATGTAGGAAGGGGAGTTTCTGTTAATACCAGCCAGTTCTGCCTTGCAGATCCTCTGCCCCAGAGACATCTTCTACCCCAGCTGATGAACTGGGGAGCTCACTGGGTGGTGAAACTTCAAAAGCAAGCTAGGTGGGGGAGGTTCCCAAGGGAGAATGGATGGGCAGGAAAAGTATTAAGAACTTCCCTCTTATTTCCTCCCTTGCTTTCCTGGAAATACTTTGCAGGAATGTTTAACTTTGTAATGTGTATTTCTGCCCCAAGCCTGCTAGGTGCCTCACACCCAAGCAGCCAAGGAACAAGGGATCTATCCTTCTGGGTCTGCATACATAGGGAGAAGGCTGCGTTGGGCTTGGTTGGTCACAAATTCTGCAGGTTGACTTGGCAGAAGAGGACTGTAGTTGCTGAGTTTGAGGCTAAAATAGGAATATTATTTAACTTACACAGTATGCAGAATTCATCATGTGAAAGGCTGGACTGGATGAATCCCAAACTGGAATTAAGATTGCCGGAAGAACCTTAGATATGCAGATGACAAAACCTTGATGGCAGAAAGTGAGGAGCAATTAAAGAACCTTTTAATGAGGGTGAAAGAGGAGAGCGCAAAATATGGTCTGAAGCTCAACATCAAAAAAACCAAGATCATGGCCACTGGTCCCATCACCTCCTGGCAAATAGAAGGGGAAGAAATGGAGGCAGTGAGAGATTTTACTTTCTTGGGCTCCTTGATCACTGCAGATGGTGACAGCAGTCACGAAATTAAAAGACGCCTGCTTCTTGGGAGAAAAGCAATGACAAACCTAGACAGCATCTTAGAAAGCAGAGACATCACCTTGCCGACAAAGGTCTGTATAGTTAAAGCTATGGTTTTCCCAGTAGTGATGTATGGAAGTGAGAGCTGGACTATAAAGAAGGCTGATCGCCGAAGAATTGATGCTTTTGAATTATGGTGCTGGAGGAGACTCTTGAGAGTCCCATGGACTGCAAGAAGATCAAACCTATCCATTCTTAAGGAAATCAGCCCTGAGTGCTCCCTGGAAGGACAGATCGTGAAGCTGAGGCTCCAATACTTTGGCCACCTCATGAGAAGAGAAGAATCCTTGGGAAAGACCCTGATGTTGGGAAAGATTGAGGGCACTAGGAGAAGGGGACGACAGAGGACAAGATGGTTGGACAGTGTTCTCGAAACTACCAACATGAGTCTGACCAAACTGCGGGAGGCAGTGGAAGACAGGAGTGCCTGGCGTGCTCTGGTCCATGGGGTCACGAAGAGTTGGAGACGACTAATTTTCTTGTTAGACTATGTCATTTCATAAAACAAATCTGACCTAGATAGCTTGGTTACAGCACCACCCAACACCTTTAAAAATACAAATGATGGTATTTTGTCTTCTTTTAGTATTGATGGTTTAAAGGTTTCTTGCATATTCTGCCAGCTGGTTTACATAATACCCAACGTTCAACTTCATCAGGGTCTCTGTTAAACAAAAGAGTTTCTGAACTTAAATGTCTGAGCCACTATTTTCTGGGACCACATGATGCAGAAATAAATAGATGCTGAACTTACGGTGCCCTTTGTGTATTCATTCCTGTGTACCCCTTCATTCTGATTCTTTTTTATTTTCTCTGCCCATGTCTGTCTTCACACAGGGGTAGAATTACGCTTCTCTCCCTTACAAACACACTTACTTTTCTTACATGTGTGACACAGGCAGGATATCTTGTAAAAGTGTAGACTACCTTCAGGAGAAAAGGCAGCCTGGTGAGATTTATCTGTTCTGCTGTGCTGTTCTCTTGTTTTGAAGCTCATGTAACAGGGGGGAAAGTGATTAGGCAGCTGTTCTTTCCATCCGTAGGGTCAAATTCCTATAGTATTTATATAACATCAAGATAGATGCACCCACTGTAACCTTTTAATCCTATTTCACACTTGCCCCCCCCCAAATACTGGATAGTTCAATACATAAGAAGCCCATTATATTAGTAAGGTAACTCCATTAATAGGATGCTGATCTGTCTTATTGACAAGCCCGGCACTCTTAATATGATCCAATATATTAAACTGACATGTGGAAACTAGAATGACAAAATCTATCTGTGGCTTAATTGACAGGGAAGCACAGTGTAAAGTTTTGCCTTGGTTCTTTCCTCCCCCCCACCCCCCGGTCCAATGTGGTTATTATTGGCAGTGCTACTTTAGTAAATAATACATACCTGTGGTGAATGATGTGAATATATTTCATATAACAATACGGGTGGTTTAGAGCGAAATAGATTTTGTTACGGTTTCCCGTACTTCTATCTTAACTTTGATGTAACTGAAGCCGAGCTTTGACACTTAGTCTTCACAAATCCTTTTTAAAGCATCCGTCTCAGCTGCAGTACTCGTAAGCATTTGACATGTTGTGAATTATTTCAAAAATCTTCAGCATTTTCTTTCCTTTTTAAAAAATGAATAGCAGCCGTACTGAGTAATGTAATAATGTGCCATGAATTTCATTACGTTTATTTATTGACTCGGCTGGGTGATGGCTGAAGGAAAAGCTATTGTGTTCTCTCTTGACTAGAAATATTTATATACTGTGATAGTTGGCACTTCTTACGGGAATCTCATCTACCTTCTCAGAAGAGTAGTTTGTCTTGAGAAGCCCCGTTGAGATACCATAAGATCCATCTTCTCCTCAATTAATCAGTCAGCGCATTTTTAAAACACTAAAATTGTAGTGAGGATCAAAGACTGGTTGTTTGAAAAAAGAAGCAAGGGCCCTTCAAGAAATTGTCTCTGGAAGTTGCTTTTCTATTAGGAGATACATATTCAGGTAGGTAAGGAAGGAAGTCATGTTTTCCATGACAGGATGAAGGTGTTGTTTGAACCCTGCAGTATCATAATTGAATTTCTAAGAATACAAAACTCATTCTCCTTGAACTTAGATTAGCTGCTTGTTGTAGCTACTCACAACTGTTGTAGTTGTCTGAAGGACAATTGCAGCTGTGCTTGGCCAAGGCTTTTCATGTGTTTTGACCACTTTCTCAGAAGGAGTACTTCTTCCTTTTTCTTTTTTTTACGGGAACCCATAAATCGTTACTCAGTGGCTTTGGAGTGAATTTTGAAGTGAGGTGTCATCAATATACAGTATACCTTTCAAGTGCCCTGGGGAAAAATTGGACATCCCATTTTTTCCTTACAAGATCTTGGCAGCCATTTTGGGTGCCACACTCTCTCACAGGACCTGCTGAGGAAGAGGGGAGAGCCGGGAGGGTTCACTATTCTGTGTATGAAATGAGTGTCAGTATATAATTTTTGATAGAGCACTTTATAATTTCTTTTCCTCCTTCTCTTCTTTATTTTTTTCTTTTTCTTATTCCTGCTTCTTTTCTAATTTCCTTTTCTAGACTAGGGTGATTTTATTGTATTTTATGTTGAAAACATTTAATAAAAAAAGATTTTTTAAAAAAGGAAACGGAAGGTATGATATGGTATGGTATCAGCATATCTGGTATCAGCATATCTGATACAGTATATATGGATGCTCTCTCAGAACGATTTATCCACAACATACTCAGCTGCACACAGTCCTTCAGACACACCTTGTATGTTCAATATACCTTTCTGATTTGCAGTCTCAGGTAGGCAAAAGAAGGGCATTTATTAAGCAATGGCTGGTCAGCAGGTGTGGCTGGTGGACAGCAATTGGCAGACCCATAGCATAGGACCTGCGTATGCTGAAGCAGCTAGTGAACTTTTATGTAAACCTGCAGATCCCCAGGTTGACTCTGTCAGATGGTAACTGGGTTGGCTGGATATAGAGAGAGTTCCTGGCCTGGTCAACCTCCTAACTGGAGGCTTAGGGTACAATCCCAACTTTGGCTGGGCAGCAGTAGGGCTTAATGGAGCATCACAGCCACCACAACATTCACAGCTGATGCTGGTATGTGTAGGGTGTGTGTGTGTGTGTGTGTGTAGGGGGCGGGTGGAGAATCACTGTGAGCCTGGAGCTGGCACAGCAATCAGGTGTGAATGCCATCATTTCTGTGATAGTGCAGTTGGTAGAGCATGAGACCCGTCATAGAATCATAGAGTTGGAAGAGACTACAAGGGCCATCCAGTCCAACCCCCTGCCAAGCAGGAAACACCATCAAAGCATTCTTGACATATGCCTGTCAAGCCTCTGCTTAAAGACCTCCAAAGAAAGAGACTCCACCACACTCCTTGGCAGCAAATTCCACTTCCGAACAGCTCTTACTGTTAGGAAGTTCTTCCTAATGTTTAGGTGGAATCTTCTTTCTTGTAGTTTGAATCCATTGCTCCGTGTCCGCTTCTCTGGAGCAGCAGAAAACAACCTTTCTCCCTCCTCTATATGACATCCTTTTATATATATGAACATGGCTATCATATCACCCCTTAACCTTCTCTTCTCCAGGCTAAACATACCCAGCTCCCTAAGCCGTTCCTCATAAGGCATCGTTTCCAGGCCTTTGACCATTTTGGTTGCCCTCCTCTGGACACGTTATGTAAAGCCATAATATATTTTTAAATGTTTAACATTTTAAATTGTTTTTTTATACTTCCCTCAGAAAGAGTTCTTTAAAAGAAGGGGGCAGGCAAGATGACACTCTGCATATCCTCAGAGACACTCACACTATGACCTTGCATGGATTTCTTTGTAAAGCTTCTATCTATTGGAGCTGAAACTTCCATTTTGTAAAATAGTATGCAGTTTTTAAAGGAAAGTACATGCTCAAAGTCATGTTGATTAAAGGCTTTTCTTCCTGTTCTGAGTCAAAATGTACGGTACCATTTCTGTGAAAACCACAGTCGTCGTCTCTTCTTTCCACATTTTGCAGCATGCAGTTCTCTTGTCTTGCAGAGCCATTTAACAGTAATGTTAATTACTGTGGCACTGAAGGAGAAATACTTGGAATTAAGGTTTCCAGGGGAAGAACTGGAATATGCTTCAATGAGATATTAAAGAGCTGCTCCATAAAGGGTAGAGATGTTCCATTTCATTTTTTCTAGTAATGTTTAATTAAAAAGCAGTTAAAGTCAGCAAAGACATTTTGCTTTATTACAATTTCAGGTATGAAAACCTACATGCAGTAAGGCCAGCACTGAATCATGCGGTTTGAAAATGTGATACTTGTTCTTGTAATTCTGGGGGTGGGGTGGGGGGGAACCTATGAATATTCCAGCAGCCTCACATTCATAAATCTGATTAATGTTTAAGTCTTCGTTAGATTTTGGAATAAATCTTCCTCTAATAAGACAATTCTTTCTGGGCATGGATTCAATGGCAAAATTCTTCTGACATGTTTTTTAGCATGTTGTTCTTAGCTTTTTGGCTTCAGGGGGAAGAAACTATTATCATCAGTTTGTCTGCAGTATTTACTTTCCCATGCATGGCCTCTGTCACAGGGACAAAGATTTCTCTCTAAGACACAATCTGATTCTTCATTTATACATTTCCTGGAGTTGCAAACCTTGCAAATTAAGATGGCTATTTGTGCCATAGGTTTGTATCAAGAGGCATGAAGATCAGAGTAGTTAGGAAACGATATTTATTCATGCAAGGAGGTGATCATTTCTACATTTCACCAATGTGAAAGCAAGCAGACTGTGTAAAGGGCACCATGTAGTCCAAATAAAACATTATCTCCCTTCTGATGTATTACAAATACATCAAGATGTTTATAATCACAATAATAAACAACATCGGAAATTAAAGGGAAGACTCATAACTAAAGTTAGAACAAAGAATTTTGAAAAGCAGGGAGCTCATGTGGAACAAAATATGCCTCCAGTAATTAGATTCTGTTTCTGTTGTACAATTTTTGACATCTCCAGAATTACAGAATATCTGGAATTTCCCTCCATGAGATACTGGCACATAAGGTCAAAAATAGGCAAGAATAAAAAGGAGAGGTGAGGAGACTGGGAAGGTAAGTTTTTGTGACAGCTGAGAAAGGAGTCAGATTACCAGATCACAACTTGCTGGTTTGAAGTAATACTGCAGAAAGGCATACTTGATATCATTAAATGTACAGTACATTAAGGACCATCATCACTCTTCTAACATCTAGCATGTATAGAGAGTCCTGTTCACTTGCAGGGCACAGTAACGGTTATATTTAATTGAAGGGAGAACAACCCTCTCCAGTGAAGCAAAAACAAAAACCCCAAAGAGAAAGCAGAGCATGGTGAAGCCCTGGAACCTATGCTGAGAAAGCAAATCTTTTTTCTCAACAGTTTGAAACAGTAAAACAGACCACTTTGTGAGCAGTGTTCCTTAGAAGGGCGGATTGCGCACAGAGTAAACCTTTGCAGGCAGCTTAGGCTTGCGTACTGCATGCTAATTGCAGAATTTGGAATAGTTTCATACAGAAATGGTAGGGATCTCTGCCCCAAATATGTCACTGCTCAACCATAGCGTCTCCTTTTTTTTACAGTGTGTGTGTGTGTGTGTGTGTGTGTGTGTGTGATAATAAAGGTCTGTGATTCTGGGCCTGCTGGAAGTGCTCTATTGCCCTCACCTATAAGTTGTTTGTGATTTATTAGTAATTGTGTTTGCTCAGTTGAAGGTAGGCACCCAACCATTTTGTTGTTTTGCTAAACACAGTACAGTATGAAGAAAATGTGTCAAATGGTTGAGTTACAGGCTATTAACAAGTGCTTTAAATACAGTGTTTCACAGTAGTAGCTCTGGTTAAAATTGCCATTCAATTGCCCTTCTAGGTGATGTTTTTTAAATGCAACTTGCAGTTTGAGTTAATTTATTTTTGGCTTAAAATGACTTTCAGAGTCCTTTTGTAAAAATCAATGCAAAATGCCATATACTTTTTCACTGTTTCCGGTGATACTGGAATTCATGGCCGCCTTGCACTGATTCAATGAACAAATAACCTCTTAGTTGTGTTAAGGGTTTTCCATGTTCACTGAAGCTCCAAGAGGGTGGGAAATTGCAGCTGTCAGGGGCCACACCCCTAATAGATACGGTACTTAGGCCATATGATGTATCTTGTGCTATGGCGAGTTGGAGCTGCACCCACGACCGTTAAGTGGCAAACCTAAGATTTGTCTGATCCCTGGAACAGGCATGTGAAATCTACGCAGCTGAAGCTACAATTCCATGTTTCAAGTATCCAACTGGCAACCAGTGACATGCACACAGAATGACGGAGTTGCCATTGTGCGTTGGCTGCATTTTCAAAATTATCACCTGCAAAATTGCCACGTCCCTGTGCATTTCTATTAAATTCTGTTGAAATTGAGGGGCAGGATTGGGTTGAAAAAGAAAGGTGAAGGCGCAACGTGGTCTGTACTAGCGCCACAGTCCAACCCACTAAAATCCTAACTGTCTTCCTCCCCAGAAGGAGCAAACAGGTCCTGTGATAAATTTCAGTTAAGGTTTCTTTTACTCATCCCTAAAACCATATGCTCAGCAAATCAACCTGGTTATTTCATACTAGATTAATAACTGTAACACAGGTAGTAGTGAATTTGAATAGGCCCACAAACTGGATCTGTGCCCAGAATGAAGCGAGTGTTAGAATCCCAAGCCTGAATCAACAAGTATGTTCATCACGGATGACTAACATCGTGGCTTGATTTTGTGAATAGATCATCACAGATGTAATACCATGAAAAGAACTTTAACCTCAAGCTCCATGCTTTTCAAAGTTCACACATTTGGCTGCCCCAGTAATTATGCACACAATAATTACATGTAGATAAATCAAATAATCTCCATGCATGTACAAAATGGCCCTGAAACAGCTAAATATATTTCTATAAGAACAGTAAGAAGATTCCACCTAAACATTAGGAAGGAGGAACTTCCTGCCAGTAAGAGCTGTTCGACAGTGGGATTTGCTGCCAAGGAGTGTAGTGGAGTCTGCTTCTTTGGAGGTCTTTAAGCGGAGGCTTGACAGCCACCTGTCAGGAATGCTTTGATGGTGTTTCCTGCTTGGCAGGGGGTTGGACTGGATGGCCCTTGTGGTCTCTTCCAACTCTATGATTCTATGATTCTTGTAGGTCCAGTTAACCTGGACCAAGCCCAGTGAAATGAATGGGGCTTCAGAGAACTCCCTGATAGAATTTCCAAAAACGCAGTACTGTATTCCTACATTCCTAAAAATACCCCTTTTCATACATTTAAGAAAACATGTGTAAAGTGTGTCAAAGAAGCAGATGCCTTACCCTAACCCCAGCGCTTTTAGCCTGTCTTCATTGTCACCTGCTCCCAGGGTCCCTGCAGAAGCCATCCATGCTGCTCCACTTCAAGCCTTCCTGAATGGAGATTCTGGGAGCATTTGGCTGAATGTGTCTTCTAGAAGCATCTCTGCAAGTGAGAACAGGCATTCTCAGGGTTCCCATTGGCGAGAAGGAATGCTCATTGGAATACACTAAGAAGCCCCTCTCAGACCCTTCATTCAATGGATGGAAGCCCATTCAATGCAGGAAGGTCAGGGTGGAGCAAGCAGGCGCAAAGGGGGTGGGAAGAGGGCCTATGCATCTGCCCCCCCCCCTCAGATTTTGCCCCCCCCATTATTTCCATTGCATGAAGAGGACTCTTTACTTCATTTGTTTCATTTTAACTATGTTGTCTTCATTTTTATTAACAGTAATACAAATATTTTCAGTTTTTTCTTATACTGAAAAATATAGAAAGGTCTTACTTAAAATCATTTTTACAAAATTACATTACATTTTGAAGTATATTTTTGCTGTCAAAAACCAACAATTTCCATTCCCACCCACCCCAAATGCATACCCACTGAAGCATTTTAAAGAGAACTGCTTGTTCATATGTGCCTTAAATGAAAACACACCCAGAAAATCTAATTACTTTGAAATCTGACTATACAGTGATGCACATTTCCTCAAAAATATTAATGCTAAATGTCTAATGATAGATTGTTTTTTGTGTTTGCATGTGTGTGTGTTTGTTTCTGGAAGCAACAAGCAATAAGGGAGTAAATCAGTGTAGCTGGTCCTTGGTGGGAGCTGAATGGCTTTCCTAAATGAAGACATGAGACTGATATAAAGAATATTATTAATTTTGGTTTTACTCCAAGGATGATGGTATGTTGTTTGCAAAGAGTGTCAGCATTCTTTAGTGACTAATTCATAACACAGCATCTCTTTCTTTTAAAACCTTCCAATATTCTAATATAACAGTCTTCATTATTTATATCAAGGCAGATAATTAGTTTGTATATCTCATGCCTGTATGTTCTGGAGTTGCCACCAGATTTGGCTAAAAGTGAAATTTCAAGGTTCCCACTCAGTTTGGAACATCTAAGGAATTTTGAGCAAAGCAAAAGGAGCCTTGATAAGAGCAGTGAAATGTCTCTGTAAGGCTTTGCACGCATCCACCCATTAATTTAACTTCTAACACATCTTCCTTCAGTAAGGGCTCATGTTTATGGGTATTGCGCCTGTGGGCGCACAGCAGCATGCAAGAGCAGCAGGACCTGAGGTCTTACCTGGCTGTGGCACAAAGTCAGAGCTGCCCTTCTGCCCGCAACTTCTTTGGGCTAAAGGCAGCTGCATGTCACACACTGGCTCCTGCATATCTGCTGGGATCCAGGCTAGAGTGCCGCCACCTCATACATTTGTCAAGGAGGCTCTCTGCTGCTGGTCGACTCTCGGAGCTTTTCATGCAAAGAATTTGTTCTAGCGATGAGCAGTGGTGCCTTCCCACATTGAGGTACAAGGGGGGAGCTGATGCCAATCCCACCACTGATCAATGAATTCCAGTCTTGCCTGCTCTGAGGCCCAGGTGTGAGTCTTCGGGGCCACTTCTCCTTGAAGTCTGTGCTTAAACAAGTGATGGCAGAGATTAAACCTAAAAGCAGAGCACAAAACGTGCACCCATGTTTTCAAGAGAATGAAAAGCATACCTAAGATGATGACAGGTTAAAATTAAATGTTTGAACGCCTCCTTAGCTTCTGTACATGGAATTGGGTGAGGGGGAAATATTATTCTTTGCCCCAGGTAGAAAAATGTTTTGGGCCAGCCCTGGGAAGCTCAGCACCTGGGCCCAGGGCACATCCTCCAAGGTAAAACCTGATAAGAAAGCTCATCCTCCAGCCCTGCCAACGTTTCAGCTTCTTTGGCTCATTTCAGTTTCATTTCATAACTCCTCCTACAGATTCCTAGTTCTAGATCTTGTTGAGCGCTTGTCTCCAAATTCAGATTCCGTATCTCAATAGCCTTGAAGTTCACAGGTCTTATCTTTGTTCAGCTTGCGTTCGTCATCCTGTGTTCTATCTGCAGATGGTTGTTAGGGATGGGATTGACTCATGCAAATGTACCCATGTCTCTGAAAAAACAAGAAGAGAAATGACACTTGGCTTATACTCCTAAAGGGAACAAGACAAGGTGTGAGTTGAACCCCCCACTGCACGGTTGAAGCACCCCATTGTCCTATGAAACAGTTCAGCCATAGTCATACTCGCCCTTGGCTCTGGTGCAGACCAACAGACCCCCCAAAGAGGAGAGAGAAGGTGCTCTGCTCACCTTGGGGGACAGCTTAACTGCCACATAGCACCTAAAATCTCCTGTCTTCGCTCCCTGGCCAGAACTGCAGGAGCAGGGGAGGGGGTCACCTGTTAAAGGCCACACTGTTTGGAGGGTAGGCAGCATTTCACTTGATAGGTCATAAGCTGTGGGGACTTGAGGTGCCACTCCCCAAGCAATGGCTGCCCTGGTACCCGCATGCCACACCAATGCTGCCCAAGAGAGATCGCAGGAGGTCAGAGGAGGTGGCAGCAGCAGCAGCAGGTATGGGCAGCAGGGCAGCAGTGGGCAACCTGTGCTCTGAGGAGACCCCCTGGGTGAGGCAGGTGCAGAAGTGACCAGTGACATCTTCATTTCTCTGGAATGCCTGTGGTTCCTATGTTGGAGCCCATAAGGGTCCAGAAGGAAAGATGGCAACTTTCACTACAGTCATCTTGCCCAATGCTTCTCTTCTACCCTGGGATTTGCTGGTTGCCGACAGTGGACCTTTCAGACCCTATGGCAGGCATAACAATGATAGGAAAGTACCATCAATACATAGACGTTAGCCCTCAAGGGTATCATGGCAGCTGAGTCTGAAGAGAGCATTCTCCTCTCCTGGTGATCAGTTTTATGGGAAGAGGCTGTTAGGCAACGACTTGATGCCACCGACATTTCTTAAAGTAAAATAAGGGCTTTCCCCTTTTTACAATCAAGTGGTGTGTAACTTTTATGAGATAAATAAATAAAATAAGTGGCAGATTCTGGTCACCATCCCCATATTTTTACTTGCCATGGTGACTGAGCTTAGTGACCCCTGGCGTGACAAGCTCCGGTCTTCCATTCTACCATGAAACTCCAGAAAGAGGGGAGAATTGTCCCCTCAGTTGTGTGACTATGCCCTGTCCTCTACCCAACTCCAGGGTTAGGAGGAAGGCTGACATACTCCTAAGGTGTTCAGAGTTCCTTAGTTGTACACGGACAAACAGAAAAGCAAACATTTCTAGCTTGTAGAAGGAGAAAGGGATTGCCCTTACGCTCACAGGGGGGTAGGATCCTGGCAACCTCAATTTAACCAGGAATGCCCTTTTTAGAGGATACTCTGTTTCATCCACTCTGGTTTCCATTTTGCCACCCCCCAACCCCCCCCCCCAGATTCAGCATCCTGTGGTCATTGAACATCTTCTGTCGTGTGTGTGTGTGTGCGCGCGCGTGCATGCATGCATGCATGCGTGCGTGCGCGCACACACACACACGAGTTTCCTTTTCACTTGCTTTGTTTTGCTTTGTTTTGACTTCTGCAAACCTGGGGTCTTAATAGTTGACACGGGTGACATGACAGTGGGTGAGGGCTGTACAGGAGCCGGAAGACTTTTCCGAGCTGCTGGTTCCCGTGTCGTACACTATTTTATTCATGTGCATTAAATATTCAGAACAAAGAGTGTCCTGAATGCTGGATAGGACAGCCCATTCCTGTTCTATCCAACTCAGTCCTGCACATCTTGCAGTCCTCTCACACAGAGCATAATAGCCCTAGACAATGTCGCAGATATCACCACTGCTCCACAGCATAGAGGCGTGGGGATGAAGAACACAGCAGGAGCCTTGTCAGTTGCAAGGCCACCCAGTGATGTGTATGTACATTTGCTGGAATTCTCTGAAACAATTTTTTGCCCAAAATACTCTCTCGGAAGACTATACCAGAGTGGTTCAGTTCTAGTATTTGGCTGGTTTCCACAGATACTGTAAATACCCGCCCACCCGCTCACCAAACCTAGGGCATGATCAATCCAGTGTTAAAACACTTCTAAGCCCTATTGATTTCAGTGAGAGTTAAACACATGCTGGACAGTGCAGGCCTAGACACAGCTACCCAGACGTGACCCCCACGGAGCTCAATATGGCTCGATATGGTAGTTCTGTTGAAATCAGTGACACTGCAGAATGCTTAATGTTGTCTGGATCCTTGTTCATAATTTACCTTTCTTCTGACTATCATCTTATTCATTAATTTTAGGACATTTTATGTGCTTGATAATATGTAAATGAGCTTGCACATTTTCACTAGTATAGGTTCCTTCGAACTTGTAATATAGGGGTATCGCCAGTGATGCAGAATTTAAAATGTAATTTTGAAAGTTAGGATGTTTCCTTTGGCACCTTGTTTTACAGTTAATACATGAGAACTAATTAGCTTCAAAAATAATCAAGTGTTCTCAAGAGTTCCCATTTAAAGTTGACCCTCAGTGATTATTTAACTACAGTGGTACCTCGGGTTACAGACGCTTCAGGTTACAGACTCCACTAGCCCAGAAATAGTACCTCGGGTTAAGAACTTTGCTTCAGGATGAGAACAGAAATCGTGCTCTGGTGGCGCGGCGGCAGCAGGAGGCCCTATTAGCTAAAGTGGTGCTTCAGGTTAAGAACAGTTTCAGGTTAAGAACGGACCTCCAGAACTAGGTTCTTAACCAGAGGTACCACTGTAAAGCTTTAGAATATGATGATGCCACAAAAGCTAAGCACTTTTAAAGAGGCCAAATGGTTTCAGTGGGAGAGATTTAGGCATGCATCTGACATTCCCTGTGAAATGGCTTTAGATTGGATTAGCTGGATTGGGTCCTTAGCTGCCTGATCTTCTGACTAGAAAGCTCAGTGGTTTAGACTACTTTTCCTTTCTTTATGAGAGTCCTATTTGTTGGTTGGGTTTGCTTCAGCCCGCCATCCTTGGAAGCACTTATTAAAGCGAATCAGAGTTTTCCTGAGACTTGAAATCAAGCACATCCATCATACTTGTACTTGTTTCCTCCGATTTTTGCTTGTTTGTTAAAAGAACACAAGCTGCCAATATACGTAGCCTGCAGTGGTTATTTGAGACTTAGGGAGAATGTTGCAGTTTGTGTAAGAAGTTATTAAATATACAAAAGGGTGCTAGGAAATAATGCTATTGACAATAGCAGTAACTGCTGTTTCCTTTTGGACATACAGTATTCAGAAAGGTGGCTTTCAGTAAAGTGCATTCAAACCTCCAGTTCACATGGGAAACTGACCAGAGATACTAAGTGTAAGACTCAGAAATGAGAGCTTGAAGTAGAGGTTTCCAAAAGTGGCCACCAGCCCACGGATCCCTTTTGATACATAGCTGCCAAGTTTTCCCTTTTCTCGCGAGGAAGCCTATTCAGCATAAGGGAAAATCCCTTTAAAAAAGGGATAACTTGGCAGCTATGTTGATAGGTGAGTGGGTTCACCAGTCTCTCATTCACCTGGCATCATATGTTGTAATGTGGATTCATGCCTACTATCAGCAGGGGATCACTTGGGAGCGCCTGATCTGATCATGTCAGGTGAGTTACAGGTGGGCATGGCCAACTGAAAATGGCTGCGAAAGCCAGATTCGTGGACCTAATTTGGCCTGTTGTAAACCATGGTTTGTTTCACAAACTACAAAACAGCCACAAGCTGCCTTGCAAATGATCCAACAAACCATGGTTTGTTTCTTGAAGGGTCTTTGTGTAGGAGGTGCTAACTACCTTGTAGCTGTGAGTTGCAAACTGCAGACAACACTCTTTTCTTATGGGCAGTACTGACGGTTGATTGAAAGCTCACTGAGTCCCCCCACCCTGTCTTCCAAGGACTGTATTTCTGTATTGCAAGGGGTTTGAATTTCTTAAATTTTTGCCCATGTGACCTATGTGAATGTTTTTTTTTATTCTCCCCAACAATTGCCATGTAACTATATCTATATCTGCATATTAAAATCACAGAAATTGCTACAATTCAATAAGGGAAATTGGAGTATCACTATATACAGTTCACTTTTGACTGGACTTAACCGTTCAGGGATCCTTTACATTTACCTTTTACAGTTTGTTTAACTCCTTGCTTTCATGATCCACTAATTTTAGATGTTAATAAGGAATACTTGGTTGCTGTTGCTTTAAAATTTCATTTTCTCAGCAGCAGTTACAAAGCGCAATTGTCTCTCTTGTGAGTTAGACATGAATTCTTCTTAGGCAAAGGGTGAGCAAGAGCCACTTAGGCATGGGAATGGTTTTGTTTGCACACTGCACATGCCACATAGCTCTTCTGCTTGGCAGAGGTCTGTGATGAAGCAGGGAAAACCATGGTTAACAAACCGTGTCGGTTCACACGTAATAAAAAGCATTTGCCAGAACAAGCCAAGACTTGCAAGCCATCCACAAACCATGACTTACGTTCATAGTTTGTTGGCAACAAACAAATCATGGTTAATCTACTGGGATGTGTTCATATACTGAAACAAATAATAATAATAATAATAATAATAATAATAATAATTTATTATTTGTACCCCACCCATCTGGCTGAGTCTCCCCAGCCACAGCCACTCTGGGCAGCTCCCAATCGAATATTAAAACAATACAGCATTAAATATTAAAAACTTCCCTAAACAGGGCTACCTTCAGATGTCTTAATAGGATAGCTGCTTAGCCTATCAAACCATGGTTTAGCATTATATGCTAATCAGACCAGATGCTTTGTTCACACAAAAAGTAGATAAGATAATAAAATTGTTCCTGGGATTTAACATTTCTGTTTTTGACTTCAGGTGGGGAATCACATGGTTTATTGTTTTTCTACTGGGAGAAAACAAACCTACACCTACAAAATTAGCATACCAGAATGAAGCCTTCATTAGAGCACTTTCCCCCATAACATCTATTTTCTATTAGCACGTTATAAAATAAAAATATGTATTCACTGGATCTCCCACCTTCAGTCTGTAATGATATTAGCCATGAATCCTTTTACAGTCCTCATCTGTTAGTTAGGCTTACCTTGCCAGGTGGCGTTGCCACATTTCCAGATGCAGCTTCCATGAAAGGAATGTGAAATCCACAATTCCCCCATAAGCAGTATATCACTCCTTCTTAGTGAACTCAGCTGCTGAGTGCAGAGAGGACTGCAGCTACCACAAGGTCACAGAGAAACAAGCAGTAAATATTTGCAGGCACAGGGATATTCCAAGGTTCATAGAAGTACATAAATATTTACTGGAAAATCTCTAAAGTTGGCATGCCCCAAAAAACAGCTCAGCGAGGACGGAGTATGCTTAGTGGACACAGAATTAGGATGTACCATCAAAACCGAGGAAATGCATCACCAAAAAAGAGGAGACACGTTTGCATAACATTTACACGTGACTATTTCTATATAAAAATGCAACTTCAGAAAAACTCCTATACAGTGGTACCTCTACTTACGAATGTTTCTACTTACGAATAGAGCTCCGTCCGCCATCTTGGATGTGGTTTAGATAGGATTTTTTTCTACTTACGAATTTTTCTCCCAATGCATTCCTATGGGATTCGACTTACAAATGTGTGTTCGGAATGCATTAAATTCGTAAGTAGAGGTACCACTGTAGTTTAAAGAGAAATACAAAATGTCTCACCATAGTGAGTGAGGAGAATGGTGACCTGAGGATCTGTGTGTCTGTGGAGTCTGCTGCCCCAAGGCTGTGGATGAGCATCTTCTGATGGTTCTGCATCTTTAAATGGCATTGGGACCAGATATCCCTTCACTCAGAGAACGGTCCTCTGTAAAGTAGGAAACGCCCCCCCCCCAATGCAGAATGCTAAGCTAATGTTTTGTTCTGGAGGAGAGCGAAATGGAATGGAGAAGCATTGCTGGCTGAACCCCTGAATGAAACTGTTCACATTAAAACGTTTTGTTGCAGATCTTTCCCTTCTAAACCTGTGGCCAAGCCCAGTTATCTATGCGTATTTTATTCGTTATTCATTTTTTCAAATAATTTTTATTCCTTTTCCAAATACAAAATCACAATAAACAAAGCAAAAACTCAAACAAGAAAAAGAAACAAAAAAGAAAAAGAAAACATATATAAAGAAAAACATCTCAAATCTTATATTATTTGCTTAACATTGTTGAGTTCCTCAATTCCCCCCTCACTGGGTCCATTTTAAAATTCCAATTAAGCATTTTTCATCTTATATCTTAAATTAATCTTAACACATTTTATCATTAACACTCGAATATTCTATTCTAAAAATATCTATTTTCCAACAATAATTAATCAATTTATCCAAATCAAAAATTATTTTCTCTTCTGTCTTCTATTTCTCCCCTTAGCCTCAAAATTTTTTACCAAGAACTTTCCATAAATTTAAATATTAATTATTTTACCATACTAACATTTAAGCAGATTATAACAAATTTAACCCCCCTTCCCCTGAACTCAGGGTCTCCCAGATTCTTCAGCGAGTTCCATAAGTCATTCCAGTTTGGGACCATCTAAATCAGTCAAGAAAGTTACATCTATTACTACCCCTCACCCCACTCCCACCCTGTCCCAGCCTACCCACCATTCTTCTTCATCATCCCCTGATGCCTTCCTAATTCTTAAACTGCTGTAGTACCAAACCATCCAGCAATAATTCCATTTTCCAGCCCTTTCTCAGTTTTTATTCCCTTTTGATTCTGACCCCAGCATGGATCCTGCCCTCCCTCTCTCACTGGGAGGACATTGCTCCATGCTGGTTCTTCTTTGGGGACTCCTTGGATCAAACAGATGTTCTGTCCGCCCCCCCCCCCTCACTGGGGGAACAATGTTCCATGTATCTTCCTCCTTTTTTGTAAGTTCAATTTCACTGTCCAAGACTGATGATTGTTCCTCTTGCTTGACTTCACTCTCTGTTAGAGTTAATCCTTTTTCTCTGTCCTGACAATTCTGATTCCTTTCACGCCATTCAGACAACTGTGCATTACTTCCACGCAACAATATATTATTTTGCCGCAGTTCATTTCTCAAGTCCAAAAGCGATTCCAAAAGTCCCTTCTGAAAGTCCAAGCCATCAGCTGATGTTATGGCTACAGGCATCCTGTTCGTCTCAGATTTCATGGGAACAGAGCAGAGTAGGAAGTGGTACAGATTTGTATTTCTCGTAACATCAAAAACCAAGTTTATATCCAAACTGTTTATAGTCTCATTTTTTAATTCTTCTTGTGTCCATTTATGAAAAGAGCAATTGTCAAACTTCTTATACACAGCCTAATATTTTACACTCTCTTCACAATTGACAGTTCTCTGTCTCAAAGAGATAAACAAATTCCTTTCTATTATGATGTCATAATGGCGGCTCGCTGCTTCCTCCCGGGACCCGACTTCAGTTTCCAGGGGGATTTCCCCCAATCCAAATGAAAACATTTTTGCAGGGATTTTAATAAATTTAGTCCTTCTTCCCTTTACCCTGCCTCCGGGGGAGGCAGTCCTCAATAATTAATAGGTTCCTTTCACTTTTCCGGCTATAGGCAAATTAACTGCATGACGGTCCTCTCAATGGGGGAGATCGACTTCCTATTTAAATCTCCTCCCGTGGCCAATTCATTCCAAATACTCCAAATAATTCTTAAATTTCTCCTTTTACCGTGTTTCTCATAATATAAGACACGTCTTATATTTATTTTTACTCAAGAAAATAAGCCTGTGGCTTATTTTTGGGGGTGTCTTATTTTTTAAAAAATTACCTCCTCTTCCTGCTGCGGCTCGGCGCCCGGAACTGGCTGCTGCGCACTTTGTTGGCGCTTCAGCAGGGCACGCTGCTGGGTCCTGCCGGGTTGGGGCTCCAAGCTGTGCGCGCTGCAGCTCTTGCTGCGTCCCGCCGGCGGCTTGAAGCTTGGCAAAGCGCGCACTGCTGCCTTTGCCGGCTCCTGCTCTGTTGGGGCTTGGCAAAGTGCGCGCTTTGCCGAGCCCAGACTGAGCGGGAACCAGCAAAGGCAGCAGCCCGCCGCCGGCTAGGAGCTCGAGCCGGCAAAGGGTGGGCTCCCCGCCGTGTAGTGCTGCTCCCATCCGGAGGAGGCTGCCATGGGTGCCGAGGCCCCGCCTCCTCTTCCTCCTCCTTCCCCGTGTCCTTGTCTTGGCTCTGGCTGAGCTGGAAGAGACGGCGGGAGAGCAGCACAGCGCGAGCTCAGCGCGCACCAGGGAAGGAGGAGCCAGGCCGGGCGGAGCTGCCGCGCTGCAGTACACGAGGAGCCGGAACACACACCGCTTCCTCCTCCTTCCCAGCTCCCACCGGCGGATCCTCTGCCCCGCCACAGCCACCCGGCCTGCCTGTCTGCCCGCCCTCCGGCTTCCCCACGCCAGAGGCTCCTCCTCGCCCTCCGGCTCCGGCTGCGCTCCCTCTTGCGCTCCCGGCTGCCTCCTTGTCTGGGTCCCTGCTTGCAGCTGCCGCCGCCGCCGCTGCCCTCTTCCTCCTCCTGTCTCTCGCCTGGGCATGTCGTCCCGTTTTCCCTCTCAGAAGGTTCTTGCTGTCGGCTGCTGCCTGCTCCTTCCTCGCTTCCCGGAGCCGCCCTCTCAGACCTTTGTCGGGTCCCGCTGGGTTGGGACTTGGCGTGGCGTGCCCTGCCATACCAGCATGTCTTATTTTCGGGGTACACCTTATATTTCACCAGGTCTTGAAAATCCTGCCATGCCTTATTTTGTAGGGATGTCTTAAAATATGAGAAACACGGTACTCACGGTGTCCAATGTCTTCATTTTTTTCAATTTTGAGGAAGAACCGATCGCTGTTGCCTGGCAGGATCGCAGCTTCGTGCCTCCGAGAGAGCTATGCTACATTGCGCCGCGTTAGCTCAAGACCCCCTGCTCTCTCACCGCCCCAAAATAGGCTAGCCGAGGGAGGGGGGAGCTCGCTTCTGGTGTCTGCCGGATCCACATCCCCGAAACGCTCGATTCAGGGTTTTTTTCTGGGGGGCTGCTGCGCTGGAGCAGTCCCCCCTTGCCTCGGAGGCACTACGTTCTCCTCAGCTGAGGAGAACAGTGCCCACCATTGCTGCGCGATCGGCCGGAAGTCCTATCTATGTGTATTTTATTATCTATTAATTTTTGGTATCAGAAAAGTATAGATTGTATGTGTTTGTGTGTGTGTGTGAGAGAGAGAGAGAGTGATGGTGGCACCTTCACACTCAGAACCTGGCAGCACTTTAAAAGTCTAACAAACATTTGTTGCAACCTCAAAAGTGGTTAATTAAGAAGCTTAATACACACAACACCAGCTCAGTGTAACTGCTAGTCTTTTAAAGACCCCGCAGAATTCCAGCCTCCAGCCTGGGTAGCTTTTAAGGCACTGTGTTACAAATGGCAAACTGCCAAAGGAGAAGCAGGGTGGCCCGTGTCCACTTTACCCAGTAGGGATGCGGGTGGCATTGTAGTCTAAACCACTGAGCCTCTTGGGCTTGTCGATCGGAAGGTTGGCAGTTTGAATCCCCGCGATGGGGTGAGCTCCCGTTGCTCTGTCCCAGCTCCTGCCAACCTAGCAGTTCAAAAGCATGCCAGTGCAAGTAGATAAATAGGCAGGAAGGGAAACGGCGTTTCCGTGTGCTCTGGTTTCCGTCATGGTGTTCCATTGCACCAGAAGCGGTTTAGTCATGCTGGTCACATGACTCGGAATGCTGTCTGTGGACAAACGCCAGCTCCCTCAGCCTGAAAAGCGAGATGAGCGCCATAACCCAATAGTCATCTTTGACTGGACTTAACTGTCCAGGAGTCCTTTACCTTTTTATGTTTTTACTTTACCCGGTATCAGCCAAATACCCAGCTTGAAGATGGGCATCCTTGCCTTGGTGCTCAGCTCTAGGAATGCAGCCATGCACTTCACCCTTGGAGCTTCGCCCCCCTCCCCAAACAACCCCCTTTGCAGGTCTCTTCTGACTATGCACCTTTACCTGATAGCAAATGCCACAATGGGCCTTAATTCTAAGTAGACATGTTTGGGATTGGACTGGGAGGGGAGAAATCCCTAGCTAACTTTGCAAAGCCACGCAGGTACAGTTGCTTGCCCATTGGCTCTGAGGCACTTGTTTCGCTCCAATGCTCCTCTGCCGAGCTGACAAGATCCCACCGGTGTGGATTAAGGATCTCTCCTAGCCTTCTGGCCATGGAATCGGGCAGAGGGTGGAGGCATTGGTGAGCAGGAGACTGGTTGGGCAGGCAACTGTGGAAAGCAAACTGGACGGAGAGGAGCATTTCATAGTTTGTGGAGGAGAGCAAGGCGGGGAATTGGGGAACCAAGATGCAGTGGTACCTCAGGGTACAAACGCTTTGGGTTACAAACGCTTCAGGTTACAGACTCTGCTACCTCGGGTTTACTTCAGGATGAGAACAGAAATCGCGCGGCGACAGCGCAGCAGCAGTGGGAGGCCCCATTAGCTAAAGTGGTGCTTCAGGTTAAGAACAGTTTCAGGTTAAGAATGGACCTCCGGAATGAATTAAGTTCTTAACCCGAGGTACCACTGTACTCTTAAAAGGGCTGCAAACTAGTGGCAATCTTGCCTATGTCCCCAGCTTAAACCAATATTTCTTTTGGCACAGGAAGAAAGCAGGATAGCTTATTGATTTCCATGGCTGAAGAGTGGCACTTGGAGGCCATGCTTTAAGTATGGTGGAAGTGGTTTGAATACACATTCACTGACCTGGAAACAAAAACTGGAGTTCCGACCAGTTCCTCTCTTTGGTGACCTCTGCCTCCACCCAGACTCCACATTTGATCTCCCTTCATAGGGGGCACAATAGCATCTTGTGGGTGAACCGCATCAAATGTCCAAAGTTATTGTGCCAGGCTTGTGGGATTCATATGCAGATTGTCCTTCTCCCTGCTTTCATCCAATATTCTATCCGTTACCACTGATAAGTTTGTTTTGTTTTGGTGGTGGTGGGGGGGATTCCTGTGTTCAGGAGCAGATGGGCAACTTGCTGCAGCATCTGTTGACTGAAGCCTTTGTGTGAGCTTCCTAACATCAACTGGAGAAGAGCCTTTCTAAGCATGTGGTACAATTGTTGCTCGGCTGTGAGCTGCTTCATTCAGACTGCAGTCAGTCAAGTAGGGGCTACGTGACGGAATATTTCTTTACTGGACAGGGGAGGGGACTGGAATCTATCATATCAGGGGGCTTAAAACTAGCTAGCCTGGAACCTTCTCCAACATCTGTTTATAAATCAAAATGAATAGTCTAGCTGGTTGTTTTTTTAAATTGCATGTGAACTTTTTGTCAAGAGAGCTTCTACTGCATCTGCAAAAGGTGATACATAACAGTAAATACTTGTGAACAAAATGGGATGATCTGAACTTGCCTTAATACAAAGCTTAAGATGAGTTTAGTATTTGGTTAATTACAAGCCATATTTCCATGTCACTTATGTAAATCTTCCTTGTTTGTTTTAGCAGGTAATTTGTGAGCCAGTATCACTTAATTGTTCTGAGTGCATAATGATATACCAGCATTTTGCAATTTAATTAAAATGTACAAATCTGAACATTAAGGGGTGGGGAAATTTATTTTTGAATTATTAATCATTCCTCCTCTAGGAAATCTTGTTGCTCTGCAGGAGATTTGTCCAGTGTACAACTAGATGTATTTTTTTTCCTTCTCTTTCACAGACAGACAATTTTCCCGCAGAGCCCAATTACATGGGCAGCAGGCAGCAGTTTGTTCAAAGGTAAGGCCTATTAAATAACTTTCTCGGCTTCCCCATTTGCATCCTTTACAGAAATTCCTTTTGAGAAAGAACAATTCAAATGGGGTGGGGGAAAATAAATACAAGTTTAACACATTCTCTCTCTCCCCCCCCTTTCTCTCTTGTTCTCTTTCGTTCTATACATGAAATATCAGTAGCTCCACATTCAAGGACCCTGAGAGAGCCAGCTTGAGAGACAGTGGCCATGGGGACAGCGACCAAGCAGACAGTGACCAGGATACTAACAAAGGCTCCTGTTGTGACATGTCGGTTAGAGAGGCCCTTAAGATGAAAGCGACTTCGACTAAAAGCCAGCCGCTCGAACCAGGTGAGTGAAACAGCTACCGCTTGCTAAGTCTGCAGCTTAAGCAATGATTAGAAACCTATTACTTCTGTTCTGCGCAGTAGATAGGCAAGCCCACTGATAATGCTATCAGGTGGAGGGCTTAATCTTCCAGCCAACTTGCCACGTTCTCTCTCTGTGTATATGCATATACCGCACACACATAAATATGTTGGTGTGTAATAATTACAAACTGGAACAGACAGTTATCTTGCCTGTTCAGCCCCAACAAGTCATGTATTAGCAAGTAATAGTGGTGTTTCCCCCCTGGGATCCAGAGAGGCTTTTAACTAGTGCCACATCTGCAAAGGAGGCCTTGGGACTTTTCAGGAGTATGTTGTGATATGGCATAGGGGCAAAAATCTCACCAGGTGTACACAAAGCAGCTCTTTGGATCCTGACTTTATGTTCTTGAGGATTTCTAGAAATGGATACCCTGCTGCCATTTTTCCTTAGTGTTGTCCCGAAGGGTGAAGTTGGATTTACACAGTTAGAGCAATGGTTTGATCATCGCATCTGCCCTTCACCACCACATCAGTGGAATATTCCTGCCTAGATGCTTAATTGTGATAACAGACTCATGATTAGAAAGCTCATGGGACCCAAGATATTATGTGATAGCTGCGTTTATTGCGTGAAAAAATATGGCCACAACATGATTATACTTTTCCTTTTTCAGTTGCTATGATAATTTGGCAGGATAAACATTTGAAATCAGAAACAACTCGTAACTAATGGTGACTTCATGGTTTTTTTTTTGTTTCCAAGATTGATTTCATTATCAAATATAAAACATTGTTGGCAACCTCAAGTGTCGGGGGTTGTGTTCTGAACCCCCATGCGCAAAATCACGTAAAATGGGGAGTTGCCTGTATCAGCTCAGCTGCTGGGCAGGGAAGAACCTTTGAAGAGACCCTTCTCAGACTGAAGAGGAGGTCCTTTTCGGGCCCTGGGAAGGGTCTCCTCAGGAGCCAGGACTCCTCTCCAGGGTGTTCCCCATTTCCGGGTTCAACTTCCAGGATCCCGGCAACATCTGTGTGCACAGCTGTGCACAAATAGAGAACGTGTAAATGAGGAGTTGCCTGTGCTACGAAATGATCAAATCACGCCAGGGCTCACTTCACCAAGTGCTAGTGCTATGCAGGTTCTAATATTTTCAGTGAATTCTAACTCGAGCCCTCAATCTGTTCCTTTGCCATGTTTGTTTGTTTGTTTGTTTTTAATTGCAACCTCTTGCAACACACTCGTTAATTGGCCTGCTGGATAACACGGAGCACCTGCCAGATCTTCCTGCATGTTACAGAGGGCAACATGGTGTTCTCCAGATGTTGCTGGACTGCAGTTCCATCAGCCCCAGCCAGCATGATAGAAATTGTAGTCCTGCCAAATCTGGAGGGCACTGCATTGGCTTCTCCTGTTATGGCGGATTCTGTATACTGTTCTGAGATACACAGCTCCTGCCAGGCACCATTCCAGGCCCTTTAGAACTCACTTTAGAGTTTAGAACATGGCAGAGGAAGGTTAGTCTTTTAGAGAAGTTTGTCCACCATGGTTAATCTCATGAGGAAGCCCCTGACAAGTTTCCAAACAATCCCAGGAGTTCCCTGAAATGCAGTTTGAAACCCCCTGTCTCATTGAAATAAGTGGAAGCTGTGTAGATCCTTGGTAGACCCACGATCTGGCCCCTAGTTAGTAAATCATTTCATTTACAAGCTACAAAGGAGTTACTGACAGGTGCCTGTGAGCCTGCTGGGCTGATTTACAGACTGTTCTCAACTGGGTTATATTTACAGAGACAAAAGCATCTCTGTTTTGCCAAAGTCTGTGCCTGATTTGGTTTATGCTCCCTTTTGCTAAGAGTAACTTTATTTCAAAAGAAACCCATTATTTCCTATCAGTGCCAGTTAAATTGAGTATATCAGCTGTGTGTCCGTGTGTGTGTCCGTGTGTGCGTGTGCGTGTGTTGTTTCGCTTCCAAGCAGTGAGGAGGAATACAGCTGAATTATTTTGAATTTGGTTTCTCATCTCCATTAGTCATTTCAGCTTGTTGTGTGCAAAATGATTCACAGCACTGAGGATGTTTAAAAAATTGATTAATTAAGTCTTTCTTAATGAGAAGCTATATTTATAATTAAGCAGAAATACATTCTAAGCTTTCTATTAATTGGTGATTAATTAGAACTAGATTTTTGCCTCCAGCACAGCCAGAGTTGTACCACATTCATCAGCAAATGCACGCTTGGCTTCATTTTCTTGATCATGCCAAGAATGCAATAAGATTTTGTTTCCATGTAGAATATTTAGAATGCTACATTGTAATTTATTCCTCATTCATTCAAGGGAGGACCTCATGACCTTGTTTTCCAAATGATAGATGCCAAATAGTTGATTCCCCACTTTGCATAGTGACTCTTGGTTTATAATTGGACCACTATTCTGTGCAAATATTTCTATCTAAAAAAATCTCTTCTAACATATATACCTGCTAATTTTTTTAATATGAAAAACACAGAATAAGATTTCCAAACTGTTCTGTAGCTTGGGTTGTACAGCTGCAGAAGAATTGTGCTAGATAGAATATACGTTGGCATTATGAGGGACATTTTAAAAAGATTCACTACCTTTCCTGGGGAAAGAGTGAGGAAGGGTTTATTCAATTCCTACTTGCCATCAAATTTTATCTACACTGAAATTCATAGTAGCATTTAAAAGCCTTGCTTCAACAAGAAATCTGCTGGATTTTGTAGGAAAATTGAAGGGATTTCTGTAAATTTTTTCTTACATTTTTATGCCACCCTTCCTTGAAGAAGATTTAGACATTTAACCTCACAACAACCTTGTGAAGTAGGATAAATGGAGAAATACTGAGACTTGTCCAAGGGCCACAAAACAGTTTCATAGCTGAATGGGGAGTTGAATCTGGGATTCTCATATCCCTCTGCCCACTACCTTCCACAACCCATCTTTATATTTGCTGTATGAATACATGAGCCTGAATCTGTCAGGTACTCTTTCTTTCTTTCTTTCTTTCTTTCTTTCTTTCTTTCTTTCTTTCTTTCTTTCTTTCTTTGCTCAAGTTCCATTGAAATGAATAGGACAACCCACAACTGTGCTTTTCTGCAAGTGCTGTTTATTGCAGTGGCTGAAGAAACCGACAGTGGACAATGCCTATAGATGCAAAGAAGCAGAGTGAAAGTCAAAATACTGGTGAACAGGATATGCCCAACATATGTTGCTTTCCCTAAATATCATGGAAAGCCTTGCCCTCTTTAATTCTGTATGTAATCAACAGGAGAGTTTGGAGACCCTGAGGGATTTGACCAGCCTTTCTCACTGTGATGCTCTCCAGTGCTAGCTGGGGCCATTGGGAGTTACTGTCCAAAACATCTGGAAGGTGCCAGGGGAGGGAATGCTGGACTAGATAGATGCCCAACATGTGTCCCATTAGGCCCAGAAACAGAATCCTGGCACTCACCAGTGACACCTGTGAGGTACCTGACTTCTATTCCTACTGAGGAATAGTATCCAGTAGGATATCATGTATCCAGATAAATAATATGGTCTGTCCAAACTATATCCCAAATCAGGCTGGGTGGGCAGGAGGTGGAGTTTTTCCTCACTTCTTCCCATTGATCAGAGTTGTTTGCCAAAATTTGGGCAAAAGTTATGAGTTATGGTTGGGATGCTGCAGGCTGTGAGCTGAGGAAGGCGGAGGCTGCATGCAATTCAATTTCAAGGTTTCTGCAGGGCTTAGAAGAAAGTGTTCCACAGGCCACACCATTTTAATATATATACTGTAAAAAATAGGCTCACGCTGCTAGAAGGGACAACACTTAGAACCCTGCAAGTTGTCATATGCAGCAAAAAAAATGAAAAAATCAAAATAAACCAGGTTTAGTCAACCAATACTATTGCTTATATGAGTGATAATGCAAAGTGTTCAGACAAAGTGTTTCACCATATTCTGGATGAAGGGTCCTATTTATCAAAAACCAGCTCATGCAAACAGCTGGTATTAACTCTTCCATCCTTGGCATGTAGATTGGACTGGTCTACTCTTCTGAATACCTAAGAGATGGAAAGAGTAATCCTCTTGGGTATGTGCACTATTTGTGTGTTTTGTGTGTTTGGATGGATACCCAGGAAGAATGTATGCCTGAGGGTGCCTGCGGTAGGAGAAGGTATTTTACAGATGTACTTCAAGGAGTAACAGTAACCCTTACTGTACCTCTTCAAAAATAGGAAATGAGAAGGAATATATTTTAAAAGGTTAAAGAAAGAAGGCACCGAGGGTTTAATAATGCTGAACTCATTGTGTGGCTGTGCATCATTAATAATTTCCAATACCATTTTTGTCCCTGAATTTTCTTTAATTATTCTCCCTTCCCAGGCTACATAACTAAAGAATTGTGGAGGTTGCTGCATCTTAATTTTGGAGAAAAATACACACATTTATAAATATAAGGACTAATAGTTATTTCTTTAGCATATGTGAAAGTAAATAAAACACTAAAGAGAAATTTTGTAATGCTAAGTCTGTTGGTGTGTTTGTGTATGGAGGAATTAATTATTCAAGCCAACAGAATGGTAACAGCCAAACCAGAAGAAGTGGCCGGAATGGCTCCTCTCCTTCTCGTATAGTCTCCCCCTGCATTCCTTACCTTTGGCCATTGTTGCTGGATCTGAGGGGAGTTGTAGTCCCGCAACATCTGGAACGCCACAGGTTCCTCATCCCTGTCCTGGAGTCCCAGTGTCCCCCACCATATTCTGCAGCATTCTTTGAAAAGGGAAGCCGCCTCTTTTGAGCTCAAATAAGGATCATTTCACAGTTTTCTGGAGATGTATCAACTTCTGCCCTGTGGCTATGTATCTTTTTCTACATTGCAGTCAGCTGTTGTTGGCTGCACATGGCACGGTGTATGATTTGCAGGGGTTTTTCTTCAGGCGGAGCTCAGTGGAGCTCAGCTCTGGCCACTCTCAGGTGGGTGCCATTGCCCTTCTAAGAGAACGAGGGAGAAGTTCATGGTGAGCTCTGGCATCCATTTTTCTAGAAAAACAGCATTGGAGATATATATACACTTTCAATCTCCACTGCCACATGTGAAGTGACCCTGAACTTTAGGATCACAAAGTCTATGAGCTCCCGTAGCCAACAACCACATACTTCAAGGGTCATTCTTTCAAACTGTGGAGACACATCATAAGCAAAGTTGCTTTGATCAGAACGGAAGATGCTTCCGGCATCTCACTGCTCCCCTTAGCTCTCAGGTTGTATTGGTCCAGCATGGTGCTTTTTCTGATTACAGTGGATCAGAAGAGAAGCCGTATTATTATTATTTGCCTGTGACGTTCAAACTTTGTAGAAATTTATATTGAGAAGGGAAATAGAAGACACATCTCTTAACTTGGCTTGAAATCCTTGGGAATGCCAGTGTTTGTCTGCTTTAATCTTCCAGTTGCTCAGCTAAACAAACACAGTCCCTATTCTCATCTCACTTGACAAGGCTTGGTTGAAAATGAAGGAATAATGAAGAGGAAAACCCAAGAATATCTGCTCTTCGGGAAAATGTTGCTTAAAAAGAAAGCTTCATGGATAGCAATATTTGCTCTGTGCTAGCCTCCTTGGTAAAAGTAAATAAAGGAAGGAGAATTAAAAAATGAGGGTGCTTTGATAAATCTTGGCAGGTGGCCTAAAGGAGAAAAGAAAGCATAATCATTGGGACAGAAAGTCTTGTGCAATAACCAAGCATGTCCCCTTTAAGTTATCTTCACTCTAGCTATCTGAAGGAAGTCTCTACCTACTCTTTCTATAAAAATGTCTAGCTGTCTCATAAGCTTATTTATGCTCTCTGATTCACTAGTATTACTAAGCAGCTCCCTCCATATGTTTACTACTCTTTAAGGGAAATTGTTCAGCTTGACATTTTGTTTGTGCCTCGTTTTTAGACTGTGCACTCCCCCCACAAAAAAATCATCGTCAAGCCGTATTACCAGAATTGAACTCTGCTTTGTTAACTAGCATTTTGCTGGGATTTGGCATTGTGCTGCTGGTCTCCGTCTAAAGGCATAACCATGTGCAATCTAAAATAAGGCAGGAATACTTTCCCATCCTCCCATAATGGCACCCCAGGGATTGCCAAACGTGATAACCGAGGGAGGGAGAATGGCAGGAGCACTTGCGCTTCCCCTGCCCTCGTGCACAGATGCTTAACCCACTGGGTGCATGGAGATGGGCCTGGAGCCCAAATACTCAGGGTCCCAGTTGACAGGAACAACCTACATGCAGTCAGCAGGCTGCCCCATTGTGGACATGCCCTCAACAAGCAGACAGTCTTGCGGGGAGAGAGGGCTGGGGCAGGACAAGGCAGCATGGCAAATGTGTGCAGCCCTCCAGTGTCCTCCCTCATGTGATTATTGTCAGGGGTTTGGGAACAATGCCTGAAGAAGGCTCGTGTGAAGCTGCTGAATCACATCCAAATAGTTTTAGTTTTACCTCAAGGGATCATGGGAAGTTCCACAGGGAGATATAGTTATCTCTAACAGAAAATGATCTGCACCACCATTAAACTTTAATTTCCATGTTATTTTGGGAAACTGTGACAGGAGAACTGGTATAAAACCAATATAAGCTTGCTGTGCTCCAAAGCGAAACATTCCCGTTACTGCTGGCATCTCTTCTCGCCTCATTTTTGTAAACTTGGGTGGGGTTAGGGGGTGCTTTCCATATTTGTAACATTTATCTGGGTAGTCTGTGTATCCAAACAGTAGGAAAGGTAAAATTAGAAAATGGAAGGAAGGAAGGAAGGAAGGAAGGAAGGAAGGAAGGAAGGAAGGAAGGAAGGAAGGAAGCATTCCAAACCCTCAACTCCTGTATGAACCAATGCAATCTCTCAGCTAACTGTGGTGATTAGGCTACTAAAGGGAACCAGCTTCCCTTCAGCCTAGAACCCAAAGGGCGTGTTGGGGATAGATTTCCCCACCTGCATGGAGTGTAATTTAGGGCTTGCCGGTGCCACTTGCGGTCCACCCAACATTGTTCTGTACTGTGCTCTGGCAAGTGCTGCCCCCTTTTTGTAGTCCCAATAAGGCAACAAATCAGGACTGATGGGCCACATTTGTTTGGCCTTGTGGATCAAAGTTTTACAGGCCTGGTTTAGAAACAACGAAGGGGACTTAACGCTTGACATTGTTTCTGCTGGGAGCAGTGGTGGTGGTGGTGGTGGGGGTGTAGAGGGTCCCCCCACGCCCTGTCAGGTCACTGATTTTCACCAAAAGGAGAGGGAGAGGAGTGAGGCATGGGGGTCTCTCGCCACACCTCTCAAAATTTCACAATTGCAGGCCTGAATTAGGGTCTGGAAGAAGGTATGCCTTCATTATTTAGAATTCTTCCATTCTTGCCCAACAGTAAGATATTTTAAATGCCTTGCTGTGATAGGAAGTACAGTTTAGACTTAAACTAGCAGCAGCAGCATAGGGAAAAGAGCTTCCAGCTACTGTTGCAAAATCCACAGCCTCAGCCTCATTATCAAACACCTAATGCAGATGAAATCACGGACAGCTTAAAAAAACCTCTACTTGTAATCCTATCAGCCAAACTAAACACGAAAATAAATCTGAACTCTTATCATGTGAGACATGCTTTATGGAGCTTCAAAGTGGAAGAGGAATTCCATGCTCCCAGAGGCTATTTTGGAGATTTCTCTGTGGGAAGGAATCTCCACTGAATGCATGAGTTATTCCTTGACTAATTGAAGAGAATGAGGCAAACTCTGTGTGTGTTTCAGCTACCATATGTACACCAAAACAAACAGAGTGGAAAAGATAATAAATAGTATCATGAAGTTCTAAGGTTTTAAACTGGGAAATCAGATCTGGAAAAAAGTTTTAAAGTTTACAAACCAGCTTTCAAGATTCAATGTTTTCTCAATCTCTGAAACCGACACGGCTACCTACCTGTAATCTGAAACTTAGATTTTGGTGCCAAAAATAGTTTCCATTATCTGTTATTTGTCTCTTGCATCCCATTACCTACATGTGAAAGCCACCTATCCCATTTCCCCCCTAAATTCACACTTTCAAGCTCAGTGTTATGCTTGAGCTATGAAGCCAAATTCTGCATTTCAAATTTGTTTCATCTTTGCCATTCACATTTAATTTGCCCAATGACCAATATAGGCATAATGCTGCAAGTTGTGAACTTGGTCTTTAGAGCAGAACTTAATAACCCAGCACCACTCCAGAGAATTATAGGAACAAAGCAGGAGCCTAGCATGGGGCGGGGCAGGAGGGGGCGGCGGCTTATGGCATACACTGCCTCCTTGCTGGAAATGTTTCCTTCCATTCATGCAGCAAGTGAACCTCATTGAGCAGATCTTCAAAACCTTGGCTTCTGCTGAATTGGGCCATCAGTTGCCAACTGAATCACATGTGATAAAGACATGTAATTGCACTGGTGCTCAGAATCAGGAAAAGATATTTGGCACGTTCTAGGTCCAAAGACTGTTGGGACAATCTTAAAGTTGCTCGTGGTGAGGAAACTGAAGGCAGTTTAATGCCCACTAATGTGTTTCTTGGGTCACACAAAGCTGAGGAACTCTCTAGTCCTCCAGGGTCCTTTCCCCTTTAAAAAGCACCCCCCCTTCACTGAAAACAATGAATGGGGTAGATTTATGGCATGCCCTGAGCTAGCATGAATCTCTCCCAGGGTTGAGGTGCGTGTGTCAGGGTTGGAAGGCTGTGGATCTCCATGTCATTCCTGCATTACAGGGGGTTGGATGAGATGACCCTCGGAGTCCCTTCCAGCTCTCTGTGATTTTTCCCTTTTGACCCTCCTGATGTTGGTAGAACCAGGGCAGAGGGAGCTGCTGGGGTGGTGGGAAGGGTCACCTGACATCAGGTCTCTTGCAGAGGGAAGCCTGATGAATCCTGCGGCCCCTGAGACTCCCTCCAAGGGGCGATAGAACTGCAGCTTTAACTTTCCTGGTGAAAATGTTAAGTTGTTAAGTCTCTGCTACTGAAATCAATGAGATCTACAAATTCTCAGTTTGGATCTTGTCAGTGGTTTCATATGCATCTAATTATTTTAAAAGATTCTATCTTATTTTTTCTTTTATTTTAAAATCAAAGTGGCTCACCAAAAAACTAATATAGAAAACTGTACAAATATAAAACACTCATGATTCAATTCCATGACCGGGACCTAGGTCATTAATGTCACCATAGATTGACAATTACTAACTCACTGACCTACATGATAATGGAGCCGGGCTCATATGAACACCACTGAACTCTTCAAATTATTGTTCTGCGTGATTGTGGGGGAGAGAGCTAGGAGGCTAGAGATTTCCAGAACAGCATTCACTTAATAGCAACTCTCAATAATCATTATGGGTGGGGCAGGGGGAATAATAGAATTGTAGAGTAGGGGTGTGTGTCATCTGGTCTAACCCCCTGCAATGCAGGAATTTTTAATCATGACACACAAACTGATATTGAAACAATACAAATTTGTAGTGTAGATATACCCTGGATCTCAATTATGAACTTAATAGCCAAAGTTGCTTGTATAATACCCTTGGAAAATGTTCTCACCATGATTTTATTTAAAAAATATTTGCACAACAAATTTCCCATGAATAAGAAAGAGTGACAGTTTCTGAAATCCAGGGCTTTGCTATGCTTTCAAAACAATAGGTTTGAATTCCTTAATAGGCTTTGAGTTTCCAGTATGTTTTGAACTTCCTAATGCCACCGTTGATATTTATCCATTGGCTCATAAAAGAAAAACAAAATAAAATTGGAAGCACTTGAATAAATATCTAGAAATTGGCCAGGTAAATATTGGGTAGGGTGGTTTCACTTTGTAAATTAGAACTCCCTCCCTCTTTGATCACCAATATGTTCTTTGCCAATCTCGGTTCATACAATATGAATCAATTTACAACCCCAAAGCATGTAAACTGAAATACTTTCTTGAGTTTTTCACCATTTGGTGATTTCCTCCCTAACTGTGAGCGTGGCCTAGTTTGGGAGTCCCTCCCTAAAATGACACAATCTGTGAAATGTTGTTCACCATTGCTTCCTCCCATAGGTTTTTCCCCCTGGACAGAACATCTTCTCTCTCATTCTCTCTGTGCCCAAAATGAGAGTAGCTGTCAGACTGCACTCCTTGTTCTGACTCCACCTAAGAAACTTTATGTCCAAGAGTACCATCCTCTCCAAGTTGGTTACCCCTAACAAGGTCAGGTAAGAAACTGCCTTGCTGTTGTATGTTAGGACGTGCACGCAATTCCCATCTTCACTTCCATCTAACTCAGGAAACTAGTGATGAAGAGTGGGATGGATTGTTGACAGGTAGACTACAGGCACAGACTGCGGACCCCTTGCCCTGGTTTCCGATAGAGATTTAGTTTTCATTTTGATTGCAGATTGACTGATTTCTGTGTTTTAAGCAACTAAATACTACAGCCAGGGGAAGCACATCAACACCCAGTGCAAAAAGGTCCCAAATCTCTCCAGCTTTACCTTAAAATATTTGGGTAGAAAGGTGGCTTAAAGCTGAGTAGAAGGGTTGAAAATTCATTCAGTACTTTTAGTACTGTGTATGTTTATTTTAGCAAAACCACCTCCAACAAATTTGTGAAAGAACCATTCACAAAGGACTCTGTTCACCCTCCATATGCAGAGAGGCATGCATGCAGGGTGGGGGGCAGGGGGGCAGTGGTCCCATGCAACCTGTTCCTCCCCTGCTATGATGCTTCCACATCAGTTGCTGGGCAGTGACGAGCTGTTCATTCAATTCAAAGTTTTCTGCACCTTGCATTTAAGCCAGTTTTGCAAAAGCAGAAGTGGTGCTGCGCATTGAGACCTGGAAAACATGACCCTGCAAGGCAATCTAAAGTAAATCATGAGACTGAAAAGCCTGGGTGAACTATCATGGTGCCTTGCACAATACCAGGTTTGAGGGAAGAGAGGACTTAGTTGTATTCATATGAGAAAATTGAGAAGGGCCATAGCTACATAATATGGTACATTATTTGCATATACTTAGTCCCAGGTTCCTTCCTGGCAAGTCTAGTTTTGAAACAGAAACTCAGGACAGAGCAACGCCTGAGTCTTTGGGAGCTGCTGTCCATCTCAATAGAAAGCCTTGTGCTCATAGTCTAGTTCAGTGTTAAGCAGGTTTCTCTACTTCTTTTACAATATACTTGGTTCTTTCAGCCACAGATAAAGTATTTTTAGGAACTGCATGCTCAGTTTAGAAGTTTAACTGACAATTTTAATCTCAGGAACCATTCCACTTGAAAAAAATGTTGATCAAGGTTTCTTTTCTAAAATGTAGTACACAGTGTCATGTGCATGCAGTTCTTGCTGGAATCCGTTGCACGTGAGGTTGTCAGCCAGTCAGAAAAGAACAACCACAATGGCCTAATCTGGCTTTGTTTTGTTTTTCACTTTGCCAGAATCCCAAAGGGCAAGGCACAGACTCCCTTAGTCTCTACCTCCCCTTTAAAATCTGCACATATCAGGTGATAAAGCGAGTTTTGCACTTATTTCTGCCCCTGGTCCTGAGAGCCACTGAGAAACACCTGAGGCCCCAGCCCTGGTTAAATAAGAAAAAAGAATATTGAGTGTGTGGAAAGAGGAGCAATGTATAATATCTCACATTAACTTTCCCATCTGAAATGTGTTTCATCTCAAGTAAGACATACCCATTTTGATGGCATTAGCTTTCACACAAGGATGTGGAGCCTTATTTTAATTTCCACATTGATGCACTACAGAATGCCTTTCCTTCCAGTAGTGGGGCTCTATCTCCCTAGGGGAATAAGTCTTGGATTGGGGAGGGGCTTCCCTTCCGCCATCCCCCTTGTGCTCCTGTTTTCATTTATTCCAAGCATTGGCAAACAGAGCATACTAAGAAATGATGGTGTGAATATGTGCAGGCCACTCTGTCTAAAACATTATTTCAGCGTTTTGGTTAAAATGTTACTGGCAATGATAAAATTTATTGAAATAAACGGAGAATTGTCCACATTTAAATAGTAGTGTGTTTGTTAGTTAGTTAGTTAGTTTCAAAATGTTTTCCTTCTCTTTAAAATCCTAAATTAAAAACAAAAACCCTGTGTTTTGCTGTTCACTTAAGCTTTTCAAGTTTCATCCTGAAACAGTGGAGATGAGAATATAATAAAGAGGGAAAGAACCCTTGACAGTTAAGTCCAGTCATGGACGACTCTGGGGTTGCAGCGTTCATCTCACTTTACTGGCCGAGGGAGTCGGCGTTTGTCTGCAGACAGCTTCCGGGTCATGTGGCCATCATGACTAAGCTGCTTCTGGTGAACCAGAGCAGTGCACGGAAACGCCATTTACATTCCAACCTATTTATCTACTTGCACTTTGACATGCTTTCGAACTGCTAGGTTGGCAGGAGCTGGGACTGAGCAATGGAAGCTCACCCCGTCACAGGGATTTGAACCGCCGACCTTCTGATCGGCAAGCCCTAGGCTCAGTGGTATAGACCACAGCGCCACCTGCGTCTCTGAGAATATAATATATAATATAATAGTCAGTACAGTCATACCTCGGTTTAAGTACACTTCAGTTTGAGTACTTTCAGTTTAAGTACTCCGCGGACCCGGAAGTGTTTACTTCCGCATTCCAGAGCGTGCACATGCACAGAAGCGATCTGCGCACTTCGCGCATGTGCAGAAGTGTTCTATCAGCGCTTCACGCACAATTGCCGCTGGGATTAAGTACTTTCCTGGGTGCAAATGGCACTTAACCCAAGGTACCACTGTAATAATTTTATTTTTTTTATCATATACAATACTGTCTTATTTATTTTATAGTACAGTACATTGATTATTGCCTTCATTTTATGGATCAATGGTCTCATTAGACAGTAAAAAATCATGTTAAATTGCTGTTTTAGGGGGTGTCTTTTATCGCCTGGAACGGATTAATCCACTTTCCATTACTTTCAATGGCAAAGTCCGCTTCAGTTTAAGTCCGCTTCAGGACTTCCGGAACCAATTAAGTACTTAAGCCGAGGTACCACTGTATTTAAAACAGCTGACCATAGGGTATATTTCACACTGCAGACTTGTATCAGATTCATATCACTTTTGTGGCTTCATTCTGAGAATTGTAGTTTGGTGACGATGCTAAGAATTGTCTAAGATCCCTCCTCTCCTCCCACAAACTGCAGCTCAGAAGGTTCCCTGTTAAGATGGAATGAGAACAGCTTGCATGTTTTCAATGACATAGAGATACTCCTATAAACACTAGGGAACTGTCACATATTTTTGACTAGATGAGTGAGAATCAGAAGGAGTGAACAATGTGGAATGCAAAAGTAGAGGAATAAGGTTGGCATTTTGGCCCTCTGCTGGAGAAGGAAATCAAATTTGCCTGTATGTTACCTATACAATTATATTCGGCAGCTCATTACCATTCTTAAGAGTGCTTTAACCTATAATTTCCATAAAAGAGATGAAAATCTACCTACTTAACTTGCTTAGTTGTGGAACTCCATTAGAATTAAATTGCAGCCCTATTTGTGTATGTGTGTGTATCCAGTTATGTAAATTACAAAATTAGAACAGGCACATAATTAAATGTGACAATGGGCCATGTCCTCCTTTTTTTGAAGAAAACTGCACAGAAGGGGAAAATTTAAACTGCATCATCCCGAGGGTTTTTGTCTGTGAGAAAGGCTAGCAGTATAATATTAAAAAATAAAGTAAAATAAAATAAAATAATTATAATATAATATAATATAATATAATATAATACTAAAGCAACTAGAAACAATTTAGTGATGGTAAGATCTAATACGGGTAAAGGGAAGCAATGGGGAGGAGGGGAGGGATATATAGTATTTAAGAAATAAAATAACATATGCGAGAGAAAAGGATATAATAGATTCTTACAGAATAGTAACACGATGTAACTAGAACAGAAGCTAAACGAGGAAGTGAATGTATTCTTATTAATGTATTTATTATTATTATTCCTTATTGGAAGAAGGTTATGTTGACTTAGTTTCTCTTTTTCCCCCTTTTCCCTTTTTTAATGTGTTGCTTGTATATGGTGTAATTCTCTGTGCAGAAAAAGAGAGAGAGAGGCTAGCGGTGATGCAGAAGTGGAGAGGGTGTGACTGGACTGCTGAGTGCTTTGGCAACAGTTAATAGTTGTTGAGCATTTATGCAGGTTTTTACATAGAGAAAGAGCTGTGGCCATAATAAGTCTCTAAATATGAATAAAGGAAAAATATGTGATGTACAGACCTGGGCCAATCATGAAACGAACTAAGGCAGTCATTCCAGGTGGTAGATTTTAAGGGGCAATAAAGTGGAGGCAGGGAGTTCTGATCCATCGGGAGCACAATCCATTGGGAACCCACAATTTGTACCCACAACGCTTACTACTAGAAGAACTTCCCAGGAGACCAAACTGTAGGTTTTCAGGGAAAGGGTGTGATCTTCCACCTTGGCCACCATTTTTTTCAAGCTGCTTCTAGAAATATTTAAAGTATGTATATAGTGTGTTTGCCTCTTATCTTTGCCTCAGTAGGGTGTTAAGCCCCAAACTGCTAATGTGAACAAGAATAGTTTTTAAGTTTTCTCTGGTGTTAAGGCAATGCTTACTTGCAACATATAATTTTAGATGTACAATAATGTAAGTTTGAGGCTATGTTTTGTTTAAAAATAATTATTCTAATTGAGTTGGATTGTGAATGCTTGGTGGAAGTCTGCTGCTGCTAAAAAAGGGTGAGGAATATTAGCAGCATGGAGCTGTAGAGTTGGGAGGGGTCTCAAGGGTCATCTAGTCCAACCCCCTGCAATGCAGGAATCTCAACTAAAGCATCCAGGACAGATGACCAAACTCTGGACTTGGGTTCTTTGATGTTCAGAGTAGCAGTTAAGTGTAACCAAATGACTCTCGTAAAGCTAATAGCAATCTGCATGTTCGAATGAATAGCGTCCTGCAGAAGATGAAGCCATTGCTTTCACTTTCTGATAGGGATTGTCCAGAATCATCTAGTGGTCCACTGTGGGTCTTCATGCTGTCAGAGCCCACTTTTCATGAAAGCAGGAAGGATTTTTTTTTTAAGTCTGCATTCATGTTGTTTCTGCTGGAAATATGCCACCAGCAACATACATTATTCTTGATTCCTCCCTGTTCCTGAAGATGCATGCCCTTTTCATTGTGAAGGTTCTGCTGTGAATTTCTTCCGAAGGGGCTGCTTGTGACTACATGGTGTTAGGGGCAAATGTCACACCATTTCCCATGGGCCGTGTGCCAAATTACATTTCTTTCCATCTGCTCTGCTGCGCAGTTCAGCAATGGGAGAGCAGCGTCTGTATTGTGACAAACCTGTACTGTGACATCAAAACATATTTCTTTGAGCAGGGATTCATGCCTACATTTTGCTAATGTCCTCCACCTGAGTGAGGCCAGTGAAGTTGAAGCCCTATGACTTAGTTCTAGTTACAGGTAGGTAGCCGTGTTGGTCTGACATAGTCGAAACAAAATAAAAAAAATTCCTTCCAGCAGCACCTTAAAGACCAACTAAGTTTTTTATTTTGGTATGAGCTTTCGTGTGCATGCACACTTCTTCAGATACACTATGACTTAGGATGCCATTTGCTCAAATATTTGCATCTGATCTCAGCCATGAATTTGGTGGGTGACCTTGGACAAAATGCTATGTCTCAGACGTAGGAACATGTGTAATACTAATTTTAGTACAGCAAGCCTGCTACTTATGCACATTTAACTTGTGTGCATTTGGCTTTACGTATTTGGCAAAATGTTTTTTAAAAAAAGAAAAAGAAAAAGAAAGGGTGTGTGTGTCCAGGGGAAAAGACTTTGGCAATCCCACCCACCATTGCAACCAGTGTGTTTTGACTATACACGATTTTGGCTTTATGTACAATCCTTGGAATGTAATCCCTGTGTAAGTTATGGTCTTACTGTATATCTAAAATCCACATTTAGTAGATTCAATCCATTTCCTTATGGTACTGCTGCTTCTTTCTTCTTTGTGATTTGCATGATGCATGTCCCAATTTATAACTGTTGTGCTAGTTGTGCTTCTTTACTATGGTATTTTTCATACTTGTTTTATTATTATTTCGGAGTGGAAAGGTTCTGCTCTTGCATTGCACTGGCGCAACTGTTTCCCATGGAGAACTAGCCGTGTTCTGCTGTCACTCTTACTGGTGGGAATGGCTTCAAACATGCCAGAGTAGTTTGGCAACCTTTGCTCCACCTTTCTCTCCCCCGCACCCTCTTCATCCTTGGCCCTGTGGGAGAAGCTCTTTTTGGAAGAAAGTTATATCCACTACTTTGCTGACCATTTTTAAAATATTCAGTGTGCAGTAGTGGGTCTGCACAGCTTTGCTTAATGACCGAGCCCTTTCCCATTCACTTTTCCTGGGGATGGAAGTGGACAGAATAATAGAACCATAGAATTGTAGAGTTGGAAGGGACCCCAAGGGTCATCTAGTCCAACCCTCTGCGGCACAGGAATCTTGCCCACAGCCATCCCTGGGTGGGCTTGAACCACCAACCTTCTGGTTACAGCCAGATGCACTGACCTTATGCCACGATACATTGACTTCTTTTTAAGTGCTACTGCCCAGTGATACCAGTGGACTTAAGTAGCTAGCTTTGTTTAATGTCAGGTGCCTTTTCCTGTTCACCTGCTGCTGTGGTGATGGTCAGGGATGATTGAACCCATTCACATCTAGTCTGTTTTATCCCATTTCTTGGCACATTTTTAAGCCACTACCCCTGTGTGCGTTGAATTGCATCCTTTCTCCATTATCCTTCAGCTTTCACCATGGGGGAAGAGAATTTGTTTTTAGAGGTAATTGTCATTCTGCTTTTTCTGACAGATGGAGCAGATTTAGGTCTTGCCCTCCCTGCTACACAGCACTGTATGCAAATAGAGCATTCTGTTCACGAAGTGTTTATCAGGAGTCGGAAAGGGAAAACCAAACAGAATATTTATTTCCCCTCACGCCCAAATGTTCCTTAAATAGATAATAATGAGAGGCATCAGACTAGGTCCACACCCTAAACCAGTGGGTCAAAGACAGTAAGTTGAATCATAGCCAGATGAAGGTGAGATGGGCAGAGAGATCCAGAGCTCCGAAAGGTGTTTTACAGCTGTTGTTGGACATGCATGTCATTTGAGGGTCCTCTTGGATTTGGCACCGATTGTGGAAACCCAAATGATGGTCAGTGACCAAGAATGCTTTTTACCCCTTTTGACTGCTTTGCCAACCTCACCCCTGTCTGGAGAGGATTGACTGTAACACAGCAATCCCATTTCTGTTCATGTCCAGACCAGAGTACAGAAGTGCATTATTTGTGGGGTTGCCTTTAAATATGGTTGGGAAACTTCATCTGGTTCCAGAGTCCTGTTGGAAGCAAGGTCTGTAGTACCTTCAGTATAATAGCTGCACTGGTTACCAGCAAGTTCTTGAGCCTATTTTTAAGTACTGGTGTTGATCTTTAAAACTACAAATGGTTTGGCCCTGCTATTATTAGATTGTCTGCACCCATGCCACCTTTGCTAACATTTCAATTATGAAATTCCCTTCTACTGAACACTGAACTGTGTTACTCTTCTTTTAGGGAAGCTTTTAATGTTTAGGGAAGCTTTTAATGTCTAATAGATTATTGCATTTCAATGTTTTGTTGGAAGCCGCCCAGAGTGGCTGGGGAAACCCAGCCAGATGGGCGGGGTATAAATAATAATAATAATAATAATAATAATAATAATAATAATATATTATTATTATTATTATTATTCTGTTTTGATTATAAGCCTCTTTGGGTGGACATTTATCCAGAAAAGCAGCCTTAAAATCTTTTCATTAAGTAAATAATAAATATTCTACCATATTTCTTCCCTCCCCACCAATTCTTATTGAGCATAAGGCAGAGGTTTGCAGTTCAGAATCATGACTTTATTAATTTCATAGTAGCTGAAAATCCATAGATAATTACAATGCAGATTACTTGAACATACAACTCCACTCTTTGAGGATCCATTTTGAGAAATGAATGAAGAGAAGTGAATGCTATTAACAACAGCAGAAAAAGCCACCTGCAAAGGTGTGGAAGCCACAAGGCACTCTTTCTTCTTTGGCGATCACTCGTAGCCAAATAAGATTGTCTTCCATAAACAGGGTATTAACACTGGGTCCGTAAGTGACTGTGGAGGCCAATTCTGGATCCACACGTCCTTCCACAGTGGGGACATTGGTTTCCCGGTGGGAGTTGATCACAGTGTGGATTTGCCAAGCGTGCCAAGGCAGGCATGTAATGATTTGCCCAGGAGTGCATGTGTGTACCCGATACCAAAAAGAAAGCTTTAAAATGTTGCTTACTTACCATACAGTTATAACCAATAACAGTCATGTGTGGCACTAACTTTTGAGATTACGAACAGTGTGTGTGTGTGTGTGTGTGTGTGTGTAAGTGATTACTTAGATCCCAAATTAAATGGTGTAATGTAGCACAGCGACATGATATGAAGAGGAAAGAGACACTATTGAGTAGGATGCTTTCTGTGGGGCGATTGCTTAAGTGGAAAATGCCACAACAGCTATACCTGACAAATGAAAGGGGCTTCAGTGTGGATTATATGTCAGTTAAGATTATTTGTCTGTCTAGCCAAATACTGTCTACTTCACCAGCCAGCAGTTCTCAATGGCTTATGGGAGACATTTTCCATGTGCTTTACTGCCTGAGCCTTTTAACTAGCCTCAGCCAGGGCCGTCTTAACCATATCCAGCGCTGTGGTGCAAAGATCCCTCTGGCGTCCCCCCGCCCCATTTCCCAGAGTTGTCGACCTTTTTTAGGAAAGGTTCCCAAGAGTTGTTGACTTTGGGGGGGGGGGGCTGACACCACGCTTACACATTATCTCTAACAAGCCCTTAGAACAAAATGAAATGAAAAGGCAGAAGAAAATCTAATGAAGTCCTCAATTCCAAAGCAAGACTCATGCAAGACTCGGCAGTTATTCTAATTCATCCTCATGACTCAAATCACCACATATCAAAAAGTTAAAGCAATCACCAGTTTGCTGTTCTTTAAATAAATTAATAAAGACACAGACAATGAAGTCCCCGGCCAATTTGTGTTTTAAGTAGAAAGATGACGTTTTCAATATTGTGGGGGTGGGGTGGGGGGGGTGTAAAGCAGTGACATCCGGAACCTAAAAAGGACTCAAAACTTGGGTCACAAAGGCTGCAGCCCTAACTGCACTTACCTGAGAGTAAGCCCTGCTGAATCTAATAGGACCTTACTTCTGAGTAGACAGTAGGACTGCAGCAAGAAACACAGTTGGGAATTAGGGCTTTCCTTTTTAAGTCTCAACCAGAGGAAAATGTAATATTGGAGATTAGGGAGAAAGGAATATGAATAGATTGGGGGGAGGGGGCTAACGGGAGACCAAAAACCACAGGTAGGAAGACAAGGCACACTTTCTGGGGAGCAAGTCTCACACCCAGTTGCTTGGGGTGAGGACTGCAGAGGGACCATAGTTGGGTTGTGCGTGTGTGTTTTTCAGAAAAATGTAGAATTGAAAGGGATCCTGCGGGTCATCTAGCCCAACCCCTGCAATGCTTTTTAGCTTGCATTGATCTCAAAAACCTTCAGTGCCCTTATTTTAGTTGGATGGGCAATTAACAGGCTTGTTTCACAAATAAGGGAGAAGGAGGGTTGCTGGCTAGGTTTGATTTGCCCTTGTTCTAGTTTTTAGCATGTGCTTAGTACCGTAGTTTCAGGCTGTGAGCTGCCCTGATATCTGTGGATGGAGGGCAGTAGTAGTAGTAGTAGTAGTAGTAGTAGTAGTAGTAGTAATGGTGATGATATTTTTTGCAGGGCTTGGAGTGGGTGATGGCCAGCTGCTGGAATGAATGGGATCGGTGCTAGAATGGTCTGGCTTGCTTTACAACTCCTAGGGACATTGTTGGGGGGGGGCGGAGAAGGAACCCATCCCTCAAGAAGAAGAAAAAAAGTGAAGGGAGCAGGCTTCCCTTCCTCGGGATAGAGTTGCCCATAACATTAAGCACAAGGCACGATTCCAGGGAGAGAGAGAAACCAAGGCAGCAGCTGCTGCTGCTCAGGCTAGAAAAGGACGGCCAAGGGGACAGGCTAGAACAGGACAGGGCTGCGGAGGCTCTGTGGCCGGAGGAAGAAAGGGGCAAGTCGGGGGGCACCTCTCCTTCTCCTCCTCCTCCCTCCTCCTCGCGCTCCACTTCCCCCTTGCCATCGCCCGCTTCCCTCTTCCCAAAGGGCGAACGAAAGAGAGAAAGAAAGCGCTGCACGGCAGCCAGCCATATAGTTGGCAGGTGCCGCTTCCATCCTAAGCCTCTACAGGGATCGCTCTCCTCCTGTGGAGGCTTGGGAGACAAGCTGCACGCCCGCCAGCCATATGGTTGGCGAGGCGCAGCTGGCGGGTGCAGGGAAAGGGGAGGCCACCGGCAAAGCCACGCAGCTCCCCCACTCGCTGGGGCGCCCCTGAGAGGCCAACGCCCTGGTGCAAGGCGCCAATAAGCCCAATAGGAAAGACGCCTCTGGCCTTAGCAGCCCCTCCCCCAGCTGCTTCACAACAAATGGAGATGATAACATTCACCTGCTTTGCAGGGTTGTTGTAAAGAGCACTGGGGCAAGGTATGTGAAAGACTTTAAGCACTTAGGAAAATTAATTTATAAACTATAGATGCAAAGCATTGGTCTTTTTTTGTAAGTTTTAATGAGTTAAACCATTGCTGAGTGAATATCAACCTGTTTGTATGGACTGATGGGACTCAGTAATGCATTTTTGTTGATAACGATCTGATACCATGACCGTGCCAAAGCAATGGCATTTGTATGCTCGCTAATGTTGGGTTAAGATTGTTTTGGATCCGTTTGATTAATGGTTTGCAGAACTGGCTGGCTTCTGCACAAGCCAAGCAGTTACTTCCTCATTCATTCCCGAATCCAGGTGTAACCTGATTGCATCATATTATGAATAATAAATGCATTTGCAGCTGTGATTTATTTTTATTTTTGTTTCAAGTTAAAAATAAGCACTGTTGGAAAAGCACAACTGATCAGATAATGGTTTTAGAGGATGTTGTGTTTCCTCTTAAATAGCCCAGAAGAATGAATTTAAGTTAATTATGCCTCAATCCATTAAACTCAGAGGGACCTATTATCAAGTAATGTGTTTAGGATTAGGTTAAGTTGTTAATTATGTGGACATTGATGGGATTAAACTGGTTTGTATTCAGGTTTAATTTATTTGTAGATTACAAGCACCCTAGACCTTATAAAAGACCTGGAGTGATTGCTATTTCCTGTCTTTTTCTTCTCTACCACTTGAGTGAACCCTTCTACCGTATCCTAAGGACTACTGGAAAGGACTGCAGCTAGAGCAGGGGTCAGCAAACTTTTTCAGCAGGGGGCCGGTCCACTGTCCCTCAGACCTTGTTGGGGGCCAGACTATATTTTTTTAAAAAATATGAATGAATTCTTATGCCCCACAAATAACCCAGAGATGCATTTTAAATAAAAGGACACATTCTACTCATGTAAAAACATGCTGATTCCCGGACCGCCTGTGGGCCGGATTGAGAAGGCAATTGGGCTGCATCCGGCCCTCGGGCCTTAGTTTGGGGAACCCTGAGCTAGAGGTTGTCACTTGTCAGTCCCACGTCCCTGCTCCACTAGTTTAACACAGAATGAGGCTTTAGCTGTTGGTGAAAAGCTGTGCTTACACCAAAAAAGACAAAGAACCAGCATAAGATGAGGTTGTGTGAGAAATGTAGGATTGCAAAACTCTTTGAGAGCTGGTCCATAAATGTTTGTACATCACCCTTGCTGACTGACTTATGTTTATAAATGGACCATCAGATGAACAACATCAGAGGTGTAAGTTAAGTACTGCCTCGCATTACCTTAAAATACAATGCTTTCCAGTGGAGTCCATTCATGCATTGAGATTCCTGACCTCAAGTGTTCAGGAGCAAGTGCAGAGAGATCAAGAAATGTTTAAGCTGGTATGAACGAGTCCTGAAGCTGAAGGAAGTAGATTACAATTTGTATTCAGTAGATGGTGGCATGACAGAGGCATTGCTACCTGTGGTCTGTACGTTCGCCCTGTTATTGCCTCTGGTAAGAATGTTTTGCATGTTAAAAAATCCACCAAACCTCTATCACCTCAAATGACAGTGGCAGAAAAGAAATTAGGGTGTATACTGTGGCTGGTGATGTAACAACCCTCTAATTCTCTTAAAAAACTATTGCCTGTCTCTAACCTTAGCAGTCACCCTTTTTTTGCAGCAAAATGTTTCTTTCATAACCCAAAGACTTAAAAAAAGAAAACAAACCCCAAACTTGAGCAGTCACTTTGGGTCAAATTACCTAAGGACATTCCATGCCCAAGTAAAGTTCAAAGGCAGTGTAAGCGATATGAATAATCTGAGCTGCCCGGCAGCAGAGAAACTCATCCAGGCTGATTATGCTGCACGATCCACAAGTGTGCCAAAAAAGGAGAGAAAAAAGGAAAGGTTTGTGTATTTGCTGCAGGCACCATAGGAAGAGAAATAAGGACATGCAATGTGGCTTTAAACTCAGCTATATATTTTCTAGGAGATCTAGCACTAATGTATTTGTTCACTGAAGGTCACTACACTATCAGGAATATAATAATACTTAGCATTTATATAGCACATTTCAAGTGTTCAGAGTGGTTCACATACATTATCTCAGCAAACCTTGCAATAGCCTCGTATAAGAGGCCACTATTATTGTCCCTACAGAGCAGCTGTTGGAGTGTGGCTGAAAGAACAGTTACTTCCCTGAGGCTACCTAGTTGGTGTGTGGCAGTAATGTTTTGAGCCCGGGGCATCCTGGCTCGCAGCTTCTCCTCTTAGGGCAAATCTAGAACTGTGATTTCATGGTCATTCCCTAAGAACTGTTGTTCTGTTGTGTGATTTAGTGGTAACACTACCACCAAACTACAGTTCCAGTGAAACTGTGTTGTTTTGTTGTTGTTTAGTCGTTTAGTCATGTCCGACTCCTCGTGACCCCATGGACCAGAGCACGCCAGGCACTCCTGTCTTCCACTGCCTCCCGCAGTTTGGTCAAACTCATGTCAGTAGCTTCGAGAACACTGGCCAACCATCTTGTCCTCTGTTGTCCCCTTCTCCTTGTGCCCTCCATCTTTCCCAACATCAGGGTCTTTACCAGGGAGTCTTCTCTTCTCATGAGGTGGCCAACATATTGGAGCCTCAGCTTCAGGATCTGTCCTTCCAGTGAGCACTCAGGGCTGATTTCCTTCAGAATGGAGAGGTTTGATCTTCTTGCCAACATAAATGTTAGATATGCCCTTTAGGAACTAATTCTAAACCAACTTGAATCTTTGCTGTTTGAAGGTGACATCCAGCAGAACCACATTGGAAATTAGAAGCTAAGAGCTCTATATCTACTGAAGATGTACAATCAGAAAACTTCACAGATAAGCAGCACTCCATGTGATCAGGACCCCCAGATCATTCACCATTCCCGTCATATGGACTCATGAATGTATTAATTTCTTATCTGCAGGGATTTTAATTATTTTTCACATGGGGTTACAATTAGAAACAGGATCAACCACCTGTGGTGTAAACTGTTCCCATTCATTGCAGATCAGGCTCAAGTAATCTACTGTCTACTTTCTGTTTTAGAAAGTGGTTTCTTCTGTCCTCCTGATCTCTGTGGATTTGACCACCTCTTGAGATATCATCGCCAAACTCCACATGAGAGTTCCTGAGTTGGGAGCAACCACTGTGGATGATGTTTCACTGGGCACCATTTTGAATCAATATGGTGGACTGAAATGTCACTCTGGCAACTTGACCAGGGTTTTGACATAGGGTTGGCTGCATCTCAAGATACCATCACCAAAACTCAGCGTGAGGGTTCTTGAGATGGGGACAATGGTTTTTTGTTGATGTTTGGGTGCCAGGCACCATTTTGAATCAAGATGGCTGACTAAAATGTGACTTTGGAGGGATAGCTCAGCTGGTTAGAGCATGGTGCTAATGGTTGTAAGTTCAGTCCTCATATGGGACAGCTGCATATTCATGCATTGCATGGGATTCATAGAATCATAGAGTTGGAAGAGACCACAAAGGACATCCAGTCCAACCTCCTGCCAAGCAGGAAACACCATCAAAGCATTCTTGACATATGCCTGTCAAGCCTCTGCTTAAAGACCTCCAAAGAAGGAGACTCCACCACACTCCTTGGTAGCAAATTCCACTGCCGAACAGCTCTTACTGTCAGGAAGCTCTTCCTAATGTTTAGGTGGAATCTTCTTTCTTGAAGTTTGAATCCATTGCTCCGTGTCCGCTTCTCTGGAGCAGCAGAAAACAATCTTTCTCCCTCCTCCATATGACATCCTTTTATATATTTGAACATGGCTATCATATCACCCCTTAACCTTCTCCTCTTCTCCAGGCTAAACATACCCAGCTCCCTAAGCTGTTCCTCATAAGGCATCATTTCCAGGCCTTTGACCATTTTGGTTGCCCTCTTCTGGACACGTTCCAGCTTGTCTGTGGTGCCCAGAACTGGGCACAGTACTCCAGGTGAGGTCTGACCAGAGCAGAATACAGTGGTACTATTACTTCCCTTGGACTAGATGATCCTCAGGGTTGGATTGGACTAGATGATCCTCAGGGTCCCTTCTAGCTCTACACTTCTATGATTCTATGAACAATTCCCAGGCAGCCATGGACAATCTCTGCTATTATTACTATAATTTGCCACATCTCTCCAGCTTAGACTACAAGACCAGTAGATTTTCTGATTAGTGGTATATTGCCCATGAAAGTGCAGAATGCAAGGGAAGAGGGCAAGCTTTGGCATAGGTTCAGCCTTATTGAAGTATTATTTCTCAAGGTGGGGGTGGCAGTCTTCATCAGTGTTTGGGTGCTAAGCAGCATTTTGAATAAAATAGCAGACCCAAATGTGACTTTGTCATGACTTCAACCAATTTTTGGCATGACAAAACCAAACTCACAAATTGCACTATCCATTTAAAAATCCCAGTCCTCCATGACAGACCTCATGGGGATCCCATTTTGCTCTGTCAAGGTACTCATTCCCTACAAATCCTTCCCCTCCAATTTCTGCTCAAAATTTGAGATTTGACACAGCATTTGTCCACCAGCCAGTTTGGTAGGGATATTGTAGAATAACTCTGGCAAACTTGGGTCAGTCACTAACCTACCTTAAAGGCCAACTAAGTTTGTCATTGGTATGAGCTTCCGTGTGCATGCACACTTCTTCAGATACGAAGTGTGCATGCACGCGAAAGCTCATACCAATGACAAACTTAGTTGGTCTCTAAGGTGCTACTGGATGGAATTTTTAAATTTTGGTTTGACTACGGCAGACCAACACGGCTACCTACCTGTAACTACCTTAAAGGGTTGTTGTTGCTGTTAATTTTTAAAAATACCCTGCCTTTTCCTCTGATGAGACTCAAGGCAGCTTATAAATAAAAGCAGGATTATGAGTATGAAATGGGGAGGGAGATGTATGGTACAGGCTGGAGGAACATTGGGGTTGTGATTTTTATCAGCTCTAGCCTGGGAGAAGAAATTGACATTGAGCAGCTCAACTAGCTGTATGTACAAATATGTTTGTGATACAGTGTAAGTTAATGAGCAGTTCCTGTCTGGATACAGTTTTGTCAGATGGGCACATTTCCCCGTATTTGGTGGGAGTACCCAATAGTTTTCAGACCTGGTGTTATCAGTATGTGGGGAATCTTTTAAGCATGCATTTTCTAGGAACCCCAAATTCATCTACTGCACAGCATTGACAGGGAGATGCTGTGAACTTGTACCGAAATTTACAGGATTTCTTACTGTTTCTGAAAGCTATTATAGCCTGGATGAGTAAATGAAGGCTTTGAACTTTGGTTAGTCATAAAGATTGGAAGGGGAAAGTGTGGGAAGCAATCATTTTTCATAAGCTTACATGTCAGATTCTGAGGACCAGGACTTAGAAGAGTAAAAAGAAAACTTTATAATTCCTGGTTCCTCTCTTAACCCTGCCCTATCACCATATGTCTTTATTCTTAGGCCAGGTCTGGGTAGCTAGACGGGCAGTGTTGTACAAAGTTCTGTTTTACCAGACCTACTAAACAGTGATAAAACAATCACAACAAGGGGAGATAGAGGTGTTTGTGTGTGCACGCACATTAAAGAGTTATAAAGGGTGCTAGGGCAGAGGTGCCAGGTGTAAATTATAAAAGTGACTTGAATAGGCTTCAGTGCATTTCAATAATTAAGGGTATATAATATCGCTGGGGTATTGTAAATTTCCTGTTCTACTATATTTACATTCTATCCTGAAGAATTATAGAGCCTATGCAAATATGCAATTTTAAACATCCTCTAAAGTGTCGCATCATTATGTATTTAGGTGTTAAGAGAATTATATACCACCTCCTACACCAAAAATGGTCATATTCCAAATCATTAATGTGAAAATGTGAAGTTTGATTATTTAAATGTGATCTATTTTCCATTTCTATTCATTTCACTTCTAAATGTCAGTTGACATTAAACAGTTTAAACAGTCATTAAAGTCTGTTTAAAACAGATGACAATTTTCATCAAGGTCTTTTAGTCAGTTCAAGGAGACCAGCATTATAAGAATAAACACAACTGTCACATCATTATGTATTTAGGTGTTAAGAGAATTATATACCACCTCCTACACCAAAAATGGTCATATGTAAATTTACTTTTAAAAAGCCATATACAAACAAAGTGAAATAAATAAAAAATAACACTCATAAAAATAACACATTTATTTTTCTTAACTTTAAAAAAATTCTAATGATTAATTTAAAATGTATTTGTGAACTTAGAGATGTTTTGATTTTGTAAAAAAAAATGCTTTTAACTTAGTTGTTTGGGAATGTTTTGAAATATTACAATAGTTCTTTTCCCCATTAAAGTGTAAAGTAATCTACTTATTGTTGTGACGTGGGGTTTGTGATTTCAGCTCTCTTGACATAATATGCTGGAGACAGTTATCTAGTAATACTTCTTTATTAAAGCAAACAGACTGAGCTCTGAGGAGAGGAAATCTACGGTACATTTATAGGGACAGGGGACTAGCTAGAAAGGGATACATTTTGAGGGAACAATATCAGGCAATCACAGCGCTGGCTTTTGGAGGAAACCAATAAGACAGAGGATCCAAATACTGCAGCTTAAATGAACCAATAGTAGCTGTACCTTCTGGAACCAAAAGGCAGTTACTTTACCCTAATGCAAATACAGTACATACAATAGTAATACAGATATAAAATCCTTTGACTCAATACACAGCACTTATGTCATGCAAATAGCTAATTGTATATTTTAAATTAATCTATTTGATAATGATATTACTCTAGAAGCCACTTATTGTGCTCAGTAATTGCAGATGGGTCTTTAAACAACTATTAATCTTGACAAATAGGTTTAGGAATCAGTAGGCATTTAATAAATATGTAGTCCAAGTCTTATTAAATCCAAACAAATATGCATTGCAAGCTCTTGAAGTCAATCTACAGTGCCCAGTTCTATTCATCATCGCTCAGCACGTATCATTATTTGAACGACAGAATCACAGAGTGTGTCACAGCACTCCTCTCATTAGGAGAGGCTTTCGGATCAGTGGGACCCACAGATGCCGCTTACAGAATACACTTCTGGCAAGCATATGAGGGCATCTTAAGAAAGAACACAAGGAGGCATAAACTCCCATCTCCTCAATAACCGCCTAATCAAATGCTGATCTCCCTGGGTATGGAAGACACTCTTACTCGGCTACGAGTGATCGCTAAAGAAGAAGAAGAAGAAGTTTGTTTTCTGATTTGTCCAGTACTGAAAAATTGGCACAGCTATTAGCAGTAGGATAGTTTCTTGCTGAGAGAACAATTTGGAGTATATTTCCCCCAGGTTTGTGCAGCATGTGCAGGTTCAGTCCTTATATATACAGCAGTGTAAACACATGATGAGGCTGAACATCATCTCAAGATTTGTCATTATAACAATCAAACCCCATCTTCAGCACAGTTGTTTCCTGTATGTCATTGGAAGTTCTATTAATGTATGTTTATAAATACCATCACTTGCAGTTTTCAACTGTTTGCAAATGGGGTGAACAATTGTCCTCCACCCCATTTCAGAATAATACACTTTTCTTTTTTATTTTATTTTCCTTTTGCTCCAGCTAAAAACTGTTTGCAAGTAGAATCTCCTTCATCTCCTAAACCAGGTATTCCCTCCAGGTTTTAAATTAGATGGGAGTAACCATTCACCCCTTGATTAAACTTAGTAGCAGTTTCTTGTAATTCTCTATCAGGGGACAATTTTTTGGAATCAGTAAATGTTTGGATAAATTCATCAGAAATATTTTTGTTCTGCTAATTTGTTGTGGAAAGCAGCCAAAATGTTGGGTTGTCTCATGCCATCTATGAGGCGCTAGCAACTATCACACCGTTGCAATAATTTTAGGAGGAGACCTAAGGATGTGGAGACTGATTGCAGCTGTTACTCTGTGCTGTACATGCTCAGAACTACTTCTATATTGTAGCTATTGGTAGGATATACAGTGTTGTATAAGATATAGTTTTACTTTATATATTTTTCTTTACAGAAGAGATGTGGTCCAATACAGGGTGATTAATGGGGACGCAAGTGGAGAAAAGGAGACAGTTCAGACCAAGGCCAACAGCACTAGCAAGATTTGTTCTGTTTTACAGATGTTTCATAACCTCTTCTGATTAGTGCCAGGCTATGCTCCTCATAGGACCCAGGTGGCGCTGTGGTTAAACCACAGAGCCTGGGGCTTGCCGATCAGAAGGTCGGTGGTTCGAATCCCCGCGACAGGGTGAGCTCCCGTTGCTCAGTCCCAGCTCCTGCCAACCTAGCAGTTCGAAAGTACGTCAAAATGCAAGTAGATAAATAGGAACCGCTACAGCGGGAAGGTAAACGGCATTTCTATGTGCTTCTCTGGTTTGCCAGAAGCGGCTTTGTCATGCTGGCCACATGACCTGGAAGCTATACGCCGGCTCCGTCGGCCAAATAATGCGAGATGAGCGCGCAACCCCAGAGTCGGTCACGACTGGACCTAATGGTCAGGGGTCCCTTTACCTTTACCTTATGCTCCTCATACCTGCTCCAAAGTGCCTGTGGTTAACAAGGCATCAGTTGTGGCCCCACTGTGAGACAGCTCCAGCAGCCGAAGGTGGCAGATTTGGGATATGGTTTCAGTATGGCAGAGTGAGAGGCCAATAGATTTGGTCTCCTGTGAAAGCCCCACTGAAGGGCAAGAGCATGGCAGCAGGACTGCTGAACTTGGTTCGGCTTAGTGCCATAGCTGCCAAGTCTCCCATATTCCCTGGGAAACCCCCGTTTTTCCAGCCGTTTCCCGCTGGCAGCCCAGATTAAAAAAAACAAACCCGCAAATCCCCCGGATTCTTACCGGCCCGGGGAGGCTCCTTCTGTGCATGTCTGGAGTCTCTGGACATGCGCAGAAGTGATTTCTAGCGCTGTGGCCATTTTGGAAATGGGCAGAGCATGCGTAGAAGCGACTTCCGGTGCTGCTCTGCCCAGTTCCAAAATGGCCACAGCGCGACTTCCGGTGCCGATCCCGGATTTTTCAATCTGAGAGTTGGCACCTATGCTTAGTGCGCAGCCTCCTGCCTCAGGCGGATGGACGGGGCTTCCTCCAGTCTATTGGCATTCCTCCCTAGCAACGTGCTGATTGTTCGTAATCAGGCAGGTGGGGAAACATCTGCTTTTATCCAAAATAAGCTGTTACTCCCCTCCCCACCACTCTCTCTATATATTCAGATGTAGATACAGTATTTTAATACGTGTTTTAAGCTGAACTAAGCTGGTACTTAAAATAGCTCTCTGACATTCAGAATAATGGATATGAAAGCAAGTGCAATAAAAATTGTCAGCAAGGTGCAACGTAAGCACAGATTCAGCTGTAGCCTTGCTCATTTTAAACATTTTATTTAGTCCAGAAGATCTGCATCTGTAAGAATTAAAATACATGATTTGCTCTCAAACTTCACCACCCCAGAAGTACAAATATTCACAGTTAAGGTCCATGTAGCAATGACGATTTAGACACCTGCACTGGACAGAAAAGTTATAGTGATAACCCCAACTAATGAACAAATCGGATTTAATTAACTAACAGTATACAATTAGTTGATTGATTCTGCAACATTGACTTTTATTTCAGGATCCACTCACTACCTAGAGCTGCTGATTTACAATGTGGAGAATCACACTGTACTTTTGAAATCACCAATTACGTTTAGACATAGCAGCCTTGGCCTTTGACAGCACTTTCTTTGCCAGTCTTTCATCTGTCTTCCTTCCGCACCTGCTTGCTGTAGTGAGAAAAACTCAATGTTTGCCACACACAAGCAAGGGGAGGATGGGAAGGGAACTCTTTCCTGCAGGGTTAATACATTTTGACCAGGCAAATTACGAGCCCTGCTTCCATTCTCCAGAGAAGTGCAGCATGCAAAATCTCATGAGAAAGAAGTTCTCAGTTTTCCCAGTAATTCAGGCTTTTCCCTTCCCCCTTTCCTTTGTATGAATTTGTTTCCTTGCATGAAGAGAAATGTCTTACATATGTCTTACATATGTAGGGTGACATGCCACTGTTTGTGATGTAGAATGCAGCCTGTTGACAGAAGATGCATTGCATTATTGAGTCTTTCACAGTGGCAAACACCTCACCAAAGTGGGGGTGCTGCGGGGTTCTTTCCTGGCCCACTGGTGCTCAGCATCTTTGACACCAAACTGGGAGGGGTAGCTAATACCACAGAAGATCAGTATGGCCTGAACTGATTGGAGAACTGGGCCCAAACTACTTCATTTGACATGCGACAAATGTGTGAACTGATTCCACTGTGGGCAGGGGTGAGGGAGCCTTGTGTCTCAGACATAGCTGTCAAGTTCTCCCCTTTTTAAGGGAAATTCCCTTATGCTGAATAGGCTTCCTTGAGAGAAAAGGGAAAACTTGACAGCTATGGTCTGAGATGATAGGAAAGCTCTGTCTATGGTGTTTGATCTGTGTTGGTCTGTCTACACATGTAAGTCAAATGATAAACATGCTTGTGAATGGACACAGTGCTAAGCTCCACTGCTTCTCAGAGATTACTAATCTGTGTGATTCCTTGATGAACAATTCACTTTTTACAGCAGTTTCATATTTAGAACAAGTGGGGTATTTATTACAACCAAAGGTGCAGTCTTAGAATAGGGGAGCCCTTCTCTGCTGTAAAGCTTGCTGAGTGATCCTTAGACCTGCCACAACCTTTTACTACTTATCTCACCGGATTTTTCTAGGAATAAAACAGTAAAACCACTGTGATGGTCCCATTACAGTAAGTTCTTGGGGGAAAGTGCTATAAACACAGTTAATGATTATTATTTATCTTCTGCTCCTATAAACCATTCACCCTGGCTTCAGACTACAGTATCATTGTATTACTAGTCTCACTCAGCCCGTTAAGAAAACGGGCGCTAGAGGTGCGACGGGGCCGCGGCCTTCCCTCACTTTCTGCGCTCGGCCGTGGGGCGCGCCGGGAACTCAATTAAACAAAGCGCTCTCCCGTTGTGTACCACGGCCGAGCGCAGAGAGGGAGGGAAGGCCGCGGCCCCGCCGCTCCTCCCACGGGCCAGGTAGGGTTGTCAGGAGGAGGTGGCGGCGGACCAAGATGGCGGCATTGGGCTCCGGGGCCACGAGCCAGATCGGGCTCCCGCCGCCGCGGCCCCGGAGCCCAATGCCGCCATCTTGGTCCGCCGCCACAGGGGAACGGGAGGCAGAGGGTTGAGGGGGGGAGAGAGAGCGCACCTGTGTACGTCCCGCCTCTTCGTCCAGTCCCTGTGTCCGTGGGGCACATGCGCATTAGCGCAAACCCAGGGACACAGGGAATACTGGACGCAGAGACACAGGGACTTTATTATATAGGATTAGGCTTTTGTAACATATACCGGTAACACTCATACCATATTTGGAAAGGTTTCTTGTGTGCTCCATTTGAGTTTCATTTTAGGTTCTTCTGAGAGGTCTTTCTCACGCAACAGCTAGCAACTGAATAGCAATTCCCCCCTCCAGCTTTTGACAGTTTCACTCTTGGTGCCATCTGGATTCATTGGGCTGGAAGAACACAGCTGTCTCGGTGTGTGCAGTGAGTGGAACTCAGTTTCTGTCCTGCCAGGGCCATACTGATTTTGACCTGGCTCTGGAACTAGTTTTGGAGAGTCCTAAACTAGAGTGGCACAGCGAACATTTTCTGCCATTGCGAAGTGTTCTTCACAGCTTGCCAGTGTTTTTAGGTTGGCATAAAAGGTGGTGGAGGGGGGAAGCAAAAGGGTTCACGTATATGGGAGTCACCCAACCCACAACTTCAGTGCTCCTCTTTCTGGACCATATAGATATAACCATCTTCTTCCTAGAAACGATGAGCTCATCAGCCAATCAGATTTGGCCAGTGGGCAACACTATTGAGGGAAACGGAAGCTATAGGCTGCATCCCTACCCTGAATAAAAGGGAGGGAGGGTAAAGGACCCCCTGGGGTTGCAGCGCGCATCTCACTTTCAGGCCGAGGGAGCCGACGTTTGTCTGCAGACAGCTTTCCGGGTCATGTGACCAGCATAACCAAACTGCTTCTGGCGCGACAGGACACCGTGACAGAAACCAGAGTGCACAGAAATGCTGTTTACCTTCCCACTACATTGGTACCAATTTATCTACTTGCACTGAATAACTTACAAGACTAGTGTATGGCACAGTATGTCTTATCAACTGCAGGACGATAAACTCCAGATAGTGATCTACCTGAATAGCTTTGGTACCCAGGGACTGGCCTTAGCAGTAGGTGAGCTAGGGGGTGCTAAGTTGCCGGGGGAGGGGGGCAAGCTGTGCTCAGTGCCTGTCTTGTTTTTAAAAAATCTATTGCATGTGAAGACCTTTAAACCTCCCCCTTAAATAAATTCAGACAAGACTCAAATTTTGGTTTGGTTTTTGGAAGAATTTCGGCCACAACTTTTTTGATTACAGAAAGTGAGTGGTTGCATAGGGTCTGGTTCGACTAGCTCTCTGCACCGTCGCAGGTAGCACTGACTCATAGGTCATCCTAGGGTGACCACCCGGATAGGTGGAAAGCCGGGAACAGGCTAAGTCCACCACCCAGATGTGCCCCTGGACTCAGGCACAGACACAACACCCTCACAGGGTTGACCAAACCATTGAGTCCCTGGATTCCTTCACCTATGTGAAGAATACCCTTCACATAGGGATGGCGAGAACGTCCCCCCTACCTATCACCTGAACCAGAGCTTTCTTGTTTAGGTAGTCAGCTTTAAATGCATGTTTCTTTTTAGTTTCCACTTTGATGTCATTTGTGCTACACAAAAATCAGTACGGTAGGTAAAAACCACAGCCTAACTTTTGAGGCTGTGTTACAGAGCACTTTGCACTTCAAATGGTGTAATAATAATAATAATAATAATAATAATAATAATAATAATAATAATTGTAAGAGGTCAGTTGGATACTTTTCTATTTACAATGTTTATTGTTTTTTATGTATAAACTGGATGTTATATCCTTCCTTGCTGTTTTCTAATCAAAATTCCTCCTACCCCAGTTGCCCCCCCCCAAACATGACATACCCTCCATCATTCCTCTATAGGGACATTTCTTACTGCCCCACAACTGACCCTCAGTGACCTTATATTCCCCCCCCCCCACAAAGCATTTCTGCCACCCTGACACCAACAGGACACAGCACACACACCCTCCGCCATCCTGAGAAAGCCCCTTAATCCTGATTTTACTTTATTTTATTTTTTGGTAGATTTACAAAAACGAAACCACACACACCAATAAATACATTTTAGAAAGAGGCAAGATTAGACATGGGCGCATAAAACATTTTTATTTTATTTTTTAATCAAGACTCCTTGTGCTCCACTCTGCTCCCTTTCTTCCTGCCCGGGACGGCCCTGCCCTCTGCCTGCCCCTCAGAGCCGCTGCATCCCGCAGGGCTGGACCTCGGCAGCTGTAGCCTCTCCTCCTCCTTGCTTGCTCTCCAGCAGCTGCCAAGAGCTGCCCAAGGGCCATGGAGAGGCCATGGGGTGCTTCCTTGCAGCCCCCACAGCAGCCACTGTGGTCGCTCCAGAACAAGTGCCAGGTCCCCCTCCTCCCTGAGCTCAGTGGCAGCAGCACTAGTGGGGGAAATAGGGATATTCCAGGATCAAATTAGAAGGCTTTTGTAATTCCAATACTGTCCTTGGAAAATCTGGACTCTTGGAGGGTATGGCATGGGGGGAAAGAATATTGAGTCCCTGCACAATGGGGTGGGGGTGGGGAGTCATTTTCAGCAGAAGGACTGGGAGACGGCAAAGGATTAAGTGATTCTTATCCCTGCCATTCCTTTACAAAAGTGGGTAGCTTCCAATTGTAATTTTCAATTAGGGAAAAACTGTGTGTTCACACCTTTCTTGCACATGACTGACAAAAACTGACTGGAGTCTTTCTCCCTTAGATGGGTGGGGGGAGAGAGAAAAGAAACCTCAAACTTGAAGATTTACAGAACTTACATCTGTTTAAATTCCTCCCACATCTCTAGTTGATTGATGGCTTCAACAAGCTGTTAATTGCCCACTTGGTTAGCTCTAAATGAGTCTTATTTTTTTGGATTTGTGATGTAGATTTGCAAAAAATTAGGAATTAAGTAGGTCTAATTGCCTGCCTTTTCTTTTGTAGACCATTCAGGGAGATGATAGTAACATTTAACTGAAGTTTATTCAATAGTTCTTTTCATCCCTGATTCTTGAGCTGCTTTTCATTTAATGGGTTTGTTTGTGTTGCATTTATTATTGTCCTTTAGCTCTTTATTTTGAACAGCACATGCTCCTATTTTAAAGTTCTCGTGTACTTGCCCCTTTGTCTAATGTCTAAAATCAGAGGAACCTGGGATCAAGGTTGCTAGGAGGTCACATCCTCTGGCCAAGAATTCCCACCCCTTGCTCTGATATTTATAGTTACAGGTAGGTAGCCATGTTGGTCTGCCGTAGTCGAGTAGCACCTTAGAGACCAACTAAGTTTGCCATTGGTATGAGCTTTTGTGTTCATGCACACTTCTTCAGATTCTAATATTTAAGGAAGCTGGTGACAGTTACTCAGTGCTATGACTTCACACACACTGAGGCTTTGTGAGCTCAGGTTCAGATGAAACTCTTCCTTGTTCAGGTAGTTGAGATAGTTCCTGGAATACAATTGGGGAAAAGGTGAAAGAGAACAGAACAGGCTAGAATTTTAATATTGACTGTGTAAAAAACAACAAAAGAAATAAAAGGATATATGCAAGAAGCATTTGATAATGATATTTTTGGAACTTAGTTACTTATTTAATATACTTCTAAACCTCTCGATTATTCACATTTCTAACCAGTGCATGTGAAAACAATCCACAGAAAACAGTACAGTGGTACCTCGGTTTAAGTACACAATTTGTTCCGGAAGTCTTAACCTGAAGCGTACTTAACCTGAAGAAAACTTTCCCATTGAAAGTAATGGAAAGTTGATTAATTCGTTCCAGACGGGTCCGCAGAGTACTCAACCTGAAGCGTACTTAACCCGAGGTATGAGTGTAATTGGTTCTGGAAGTCCGTACTTAACCTGAAGCGTACTTAACCTGAAGCGAACTTTCCCATTGAAAGTAATGGAAAGTGGATTAATCCGTTCCAGATGGGTCTGTGGAGTACTTAAACTGAAAGTACTCAAACCGAAGCGTACTTAAACCGAGGTATGACTGTATAATGAAACTGTAAAAAATTATCATAAAACTCGAACACCATCTGCTTCTGAAGTTTAGCAAGGAGAGTTGGGAGGAAGTCCAGAGGTCCATTACCCATAATGCATAGGTCAGAATGATTTAATAATAACACACTTACATAAAAACCATTCCTTACCATTGTCACAGTGAAGAAAACCTGGAACTCTTCAGGCGGAAGCCCCGTCCCATCCCTCAAAAAGTGGCATTGCCCCCAATTCTCTGATTCCCTTGCTCAAGGGTGGATTTTTCAGGATCTTTCTCATATCACATGCAGGTGGTACAGACTGTCTTTAGTTACTGTAAATCCATGAGCAGGATAGTGTCCTTAAAGCAGCATTAGAGAAGAAGAAGAAGAAGAAGTTATTGGCTGTACTCTGCTGTGTCGAACCCAGTAGGAATCCATCACACTGGTCCGTTGCAGGCAGTAAACAGTGTGTGAAAAGGATAAAATAAATTATATAATGGCCAGAGCTAAGCTATTCCAAACCACCAGATTGTTACTCTCAGTTTTAGCTGGTCATAATGTGGAACCTCAGCAATGTTCCACAGAACTCACTTTCCAGGTTCAGCTGCTGCACTAAACCTCAAAAGTGTTCAAATTCTGGGGCGCATTCCGCGTAGAAAATTCAAGTTAAATCATGCTGTAGTAGTATCATGTATTTTACAATACTTTTGAATGTCACAATAATTTTAGAAAAAATAGTACAAATGAGAGTTACAAATAGTGAACATGAACAAAGGTCTTGAGTTTCCTTCATCGTATTAATAGCAGTCTATCCTGCACTTTCCTAGCTTTTCTGTTCTATTTGTTCTTTAATAATTTTGGGAAATTACAGCTTGAAACATAGGTGCCAGATAAGCAAAAGAGCATAAATGATGGATGCAAAGCTTCTTGTGTCTGGTACTGAACAAGCAGAAACTGGTTCACATTAAAATAAATCTCTCATGTCAACTCTCCATGGTCCTTCCAGATTCACAAATAGTTTACAAGATTGAAGTAAACTAAAGTTCTTGACTTGCCATGACATGATTAGAACCCACCATTCCATTTCTTGCAGTGTGTGCTACCATATGAACTAACTGACCACTTAAATTGACCACTATAGCCTTCCAGGATGGACTTTCCTTCAATATTTTATGAAATGTTCACTGATATCTTCCTGTTAATGAATAGATGGTCCTACTGAAACTGGTAGCTGTTGTAGTATCAGCAAAGCACTCATATCCATGGGGTGACAGTACAGCTCATATGGAGGTGTGAGGCAGAATTGCTGTCGTTTGTGAATGCAGCATTCTAATTGCAGTATATCTCATGTTTCTAGAAGCGTTGGGGCTATTTATCTATAGCGCATAAAGCAGGTCGAGTCCTTTGCTCACCCAGCCCCTTCAAGTCAGATTATTTACTCCCTGAGCCATATGTGCTCAGGCCTCAAAGTCTTATTTGGAGAAGAGGAATGCTAAATTGGCCCTTGTGACTATCAGGGGAGATGAAACATCTGGACTGGTCAGGTTTGCCTTGACTGGTCAGCAGAGTAGTCCTTTCTGTCTGCTGCATTTCAGAAACTAAACCCACCTAAACATTAGGAAGAACTTCCTGACAGTAAGAGCTGTTCGACAGTGGAATTTGCTGCCAAGGAGTGTGGTGGAGTCTCCTTTGGAGGTCTTTAAGTAGAGGCTTGACAGCCATCTGTCAGGAATGCTTTGATGGTGTTTCCTGCTTGGCAGGGGGTTGGACTGGATGGCCCTTGTGGTCTCTTCCAACTCTATGATTCTATGATTCTAACTGCCTTCAGGGATCATAAGCTAGAGAACAAACACACAATGTCTGCATTTGAGCACAGCTGCCCACAGCTCTGGCTTGCCTGTGGCAGATTGGCACACTCTCTGCACCAGATGTGCTCTTAGAGAATGATTCTGTGCTGGGGCTCCCGGTTTAGCAAGACTTCTGTTCTACAGTTTACTTTAGCACACTGGTTAATCCACTACAGAGAACCTCTGTTTTCAGTGATACAACCTTTATTTCATTTTTTATTTGAAGCTGATGCTTAATAGTTTGGTTCAGGAAAATAGTGCAACACTTAGGCTTAGTTCTCACTAAGCTGTGTCTGAGCTATAGCAATTCAGACTGCTTAATTGAATGCTATACAAAAAGTCCCCAGTCTCCACTTAGAAAACCAGCGTCTCTGAGAGCATAGAATCCTAGAATTGTAGAGCAGGAAGGGTCCACAGGGTCATCTAGTCCAGCCCCCTCTAATGCAGGATCTTTTTGCCCAACATGGGACTCAAACTCACAACCCTGAGATTAAGAGTCTCATGCTCTACAAAGGCTGTTGCCTTGCTTTCTGATGAATATGGTGATTTCCTATGTAAATGGAATAGGGTTGTGCGTGGGTGTAGGAGTGATTAATCATATCAGTTTTAAGTGGTTTGATGTCGAAGACTCCTGAGTAAGATTAGTTGTCATAGAAAAAGAGGAGATGTCCTTTTGTGGATTAGGTACTCGTTAACAGGAAGCAGAGAGGAGAAATATTCGGGACACTTCTCTTAATGGAAAGATGTAGCTGGTGGAGCCCCCCCCCCAAATTAATACTGGTCCTTTTTAATTTGTTCAGAAACTAGAATTAGGGCTGAACAGTGAGAGAGCCAAGTTTGTTGATCACAACAAATCTGTTAAAATCTAATCAATATAATAAATTGTTAAATCCTAGCTCTTACCTTTTGGAATCAGTCATAGATAAAATAAGAGGAAGTACTTGGAGGTTTAAAATGTGGAAAATGAAGGACCATAAATATTCAGAATATAAGATCTAATAAATCAAGAACAAATGATCTCATGTGCAGAAGTGGAGAGATAGATGCAAATTTGTTCCAGAGTGCAAGAGTATATGAGAGTTAGGGAGATGACTGAATCTGAGGAAGCTGTACTAAAAACAAATAAACATAGCTTGGCGCGCGCGCGCGCACACACACACACACACACACACACACACACACACACTGGAACCTCGGTTGTTGAACACTTTGGAAGTCAAATATTTTGGCTTTCGAACACCAACAACCCAGAAGTGAATCTTCCATTTTTGAACGCACCTCGGAAGTCGTTTCTCCATTTTTTCAATGGATTTGAAAAACAGGCAATTGCTCCTCAGTTGTTGTTACAGGTAGGTAGCCGTGTTGGTCTGGGTCGAAGTAAAATAAAAAAATTCCTTCAGTAGCACCTTAAAGACCAACTAAGTTTTTATTTTGGTATGAGCTTTCGTGTGCGTGCACACTTCTTCAGATACAGTGAAATAGAAGTCCCCAGGCACTTATGTAGAGAAGGGGTGGGGAGGGGGTGGGGAAGGGGGGGGTCATTCAGAAGGGTGGTGGAAGTGGGTGATTGACTGACTGATAGCTGTTGATGACCGAAAACGACTGCAAATGGTTTTGCATGAAAAAGCAAGGGTTGAGATGGCTGAAGATCGCTTATCATGTATAATGAGATAAGAATCCGATATCTCTGTTCAAACCAGGTCCCTCCATGGTTTTGAGCTTGGTGATAAGTTGTAATTCAGCAACTTCTCTTTCAAGTCTATTTCTGAAATTCTTTTGTAGTAAGACAGCTACTTTGAGATCTTGTATAGAATGTCCTGGGAGATTGAAGTGTTCTCCTACTGGTTTTTCTGTCTTCTGGTTCCTGATGTCAGATTTATGTCCATTTATCCTTTGGCGTAGGGTTTGGCCTGTTTGTCCAATATAGAGAGCTGAAGGGCACTGTTGGCATTTGATAGCATACACAATGTTAGAAGATGAGCAATTAAATAGTCCTGAGATGGTATGTTGGATGTTGTTGGGGCCAGTAATGATGTTGTCCGGGTGTATGTGGCAGCAAACCAGTTGTTGAACGTTTTGGAAGTTGAACGGTCTTCTGGAACAGATTACGTTCGACAACCGAGATTCCACTGTATATTATTTATTACTTAAATTTGGCATAGAACAGAAACAAAATAAAGAGTCATAATATAAAGGGCCCCAAACCCCACAGGAAACAGACCAATGGAGGTTAGAAAAAAGCTGTGGACATCTGTACACACGTTTCTTTGAATTTGGGAATAAGAGAAAACTGATAAAAAGTTGTGAGGTGGTGGTATATCACTCCTGCCAGAACAGTTAACAATTATTCCCCCCAAATGTTGGAAAGGACAGAAAGAAAAGGAGACCTTTTCCCCATGTGGTGGAAGTGTAAAGTAGCAAAGAGATACTGGGAAACTGTTTAAAAAGCACATTTGAGAAGCCTTGGGTTATGAAGTGCACTTCAACCAGTGATATTTTTTATTGAATTATTTAGATGGTTTGGAAACAAAGGATCAGAAGGAAATGGTTTCATATATCTTAGTTGCTGCTAGAATCTTATATGCAAATAACTGAAAGAGAATTTCCTTACAAAGTGGTTTAGTAAGATATGGGACTTTTTATTAATGAATATAAATATAGATAATTCCTTTCGGCAAAATAGAATAGGTTTATTGAGTACAGTAGTTTACATGGAATACTTCTTAATTTTAAGTATGGATTTTCAATACAATAATTGTGGAAAAGATGCAACTCCATTGAGTTCCTTAAATTGTTGTTTTGATTTTATGCTTTCAACGTATGATGAACAACATCACCCTCCCATCAGATGTCAAGGAGATAAAGAACTACACAACTTTTAGAAGACATGTAAAGGCAGCCTTGTATTGGGAAGTTTTTAATGTTTGATGTTTTATCAAATTTTAAATGTGCTGGAATTCGCCCAGAGTGACTGAGGAAACCCAGGGTATAATAATAATAATAATAATAATAATAATAATAATAATAAAACATCAACACCACCATCATCTAAATAAATAAATAAAATCCATGGTGTAGAGAAAGTGGAAAAGTTTGCCTTCCTCTCACAATACTAGAATTTGGGCCATATAGTGAGGCTGAATGCTGGAAGTACTTTTCACAGATAATCATAAAGCTAAAGAATTCACTACCAGATGATGTAGTGATGGCCACCAACTGGATGTCTTTAAAAGAGGATTTGACAAATTCATGGAGGATAAAGCTACTCGTGTCCATTGGGGCAGGTAGGGGGAGCTGCTTGTGCTCAGATCCTGCTTGTACCGTAGTTTCCCCCAGGCATCTGGGCATGAGGACAGGATGCTGCCCAGAGGGGCCTTTGGGCGGACATGGGCTCTTGTAACATACTAACCGGCTCCCACATGAGCTATGAAGTGGAGCAGGCCACAAGCACAGGCTGGCCACCCCAGGAAGAACGAGCCTAAATTGATGTATGAAACAAACACTTGGTGTGTTTTCACACAAAGGGGAGTTTCTAGGGCTGTTGGAAGCTATTAGCTGTGTTAATCTGAAATGCATCAGATGGGGAAGAAATAATCCTATGTTCTCCATTACCTCATTCTTTCAAGGCAGCTCTTAACATGTTGGTGGACTTTTCTCTCATAGACAATTTCTTACCATAAGAGCAGACACCTGAGATTTCTTTGGCTCTTTCACCTGCCATTTCTACCTGCAGAATCAAGGGAAGGAGCTAACCTTTCCCACTAGATTTCAGAGAGAGCAATTTGCTTTTTGTAATTAGAGCTCAGCACGCAGTCTCTGTTTATTTCAGTCTTCTTCAGCTTGGTGTAAATAGAGCTCAGGGTTTCTTTGACAACTGTTTAGCTTACAGCGCAGATTTAAAGCATTACAGGATAATGAGACTTATTAGATTAACTTTTACCATGATATTTTAGCATCCCAGATAATTATTATTTGTAGAAAAAACTGAATGGTTAGTGTTTCTTTGCATATGTATGGCTGCATGTGCTGCTGGTAACAGTTAAAATATGTCCTGCCCTATCTTGAGACCCCATCTCGATCCTCAGCCATGCAGCACAAGTCTTCCTTGATCATTTTGTTAGCCTGACATACCTTCTGCGGAACTGTTAAATTTCTATTGCATGCTCTTACATTCTTCTTACATATTTTCATCTCACATCTTTCTTGATTTCCCCCGCTAACCACATACTGACTTTTCATTTCTGTTTCATAGGCATCTGCTTCTGTCCTACCCTTCAATTAGGATTTGTTGGGTCTTTAATCTGATTGTATAATTGGCTTTCCAGTTCACTGTTGTTGTTGTTATTATTATTATTATCAGTAGAATTATGTACTCTCTGTATAGCACTATACATGCACATGTTACTTTACAAGATTAATTAAGCGAAATTCTTATTTGAAGTGTACCGTCTACAATGGAAGCCTTGAGCCTTGTGCTAGTGAATCTTCAGCAGTGAGGTGAGATGGGTGGAGAGAGATGGAGTGACAAGGTGAAGTTGAGCAGCTCACTGTATAGTCCTCACTGTAATAATAATAATAATAATAATAATAATAATAATAATAATAATAATTTATTATTTATACCCCGCCCATCTGGCCGCGTTCCCCCAGCCACTCTGGGCAGCCTCCAACAAAATACTAAAATACAGAAATCCATCAAACTACAGAAATCCATCACCCGAAATTTGTCACCCCAAATGTCGGTTGCAGCAGCCATTCCACCCCCCTGTGGGAGAGGGGCAGGGATGGGACTGCAGGACGTGCCCACCAGCTCTGCAGAGAGATCAGCAACCTCTTTCCTTTTCAGCTGATCGTGTCAAAAATTCTAAGAAATAGTGCCTGAGCTTGCCTTTCTCCCCTCACAATCCCTTTTCTTTACAGAATTTACATCTTGCCTCTCGTCACATGTGATCTCGGGGTGGGGTCGCAGCAATATCAGAAGCAATACGATAAATAAAAATATAATCTCCTTCCATCTGTTAGGTATTTTAGTCAGTATGGCCATATAACCCAATACATAAACAAATATATCACAGATACCCACACAGCACATTGAGAAAACCTGGTGGAAGAGGAAAACTGCTGCCAAAAAACTGCCAAGGAGTGGGGAGTGCTCCACAGCCAGGGTGCCATTGCCAATAAGTCTGCAATGGCCTTCTGCCTGGAAACAATAGGACAGCTTCCATGCTCACCAAGCCCTTGACTCTTCTTCTTGCAGCAGAAGAGACTCTGTGTCCCTGCTTAATGTCAAGGGTAGGATGCATGAGTCAGCTGCATGAATGAAACCCTGCGCAACTCATTGCATTGTTTGAATGACAGAGGAGGCACTTGCAGAAGCTGTTCTTTCTTGTGCAGAGAGGATCAGTGGGTTGTGGGAGGGTGTGAAAAATCTCTTCGCTTTCAACAGCTGAGTCTGTTTGAAGGCAGAGTGCGCAACAGGTGTGCAACTTTTCATTCAAACACAGTGAAATAACTTTCAGGATGGTTTTTACTATAAACAAGATGAGTGATAAACACCTAACCTCTACCGAAACATGGTCATGAAATCATTGGCTGGCGATGGACTATTACAGGTCCCTGTCAGTTCTGCATGTCTTCATTCACGAGTCCATTCTGCCCAGCTTCCATATTAATCTGCTGGCTTTTTTTTTAAAAAAAAACACCAGCATGGAAATGTACATTTAAATATCACACCTTAACAAAAAGAAGTATTTTATATATTTTAAATATATAAAATATTTGAATTTCTAAACATATTCTTTCCAAAAATATTAATGTTTGATACATTTTGGTATGTTTTTTTGAGCTAAGAAATGTTTGCAAAATTCAGAGAAGTGTGACATTCAAAGATTAGGTCAGGTCACATTGGAATTTTTTTAAAAAAATAAATTAAAAAATATTCAAGCATCCTTATCAATCAGTCACTGCCAGTCTCAAGTTAAAATGTGCTATTTTGGTGCATCTCTGAATACGCTGCTTTTGGTTTATCTTCATTTTTGATGCACTATTAGATTAAAATAAAGCACCTGTGACCCTGCTGTGTACATCTCAGCACTTTTGGTTCCAGTGCTACCTCCCACATGTGTGTTTGCTGTGGAGTTGCTTTGGGTTCCAGACCTGGGGTTTGTCATTCACTGTTGCCTTTAACGTGGTTGTTTTTTAATCATTGTGCTGCTTTGATTCCTGTGTTGAAAGCAGATGAGGACAGTTTGAAGCAAAAGGTGGGCTTGTAACTTCAGTGATTTTATGAGAGCACAGAAATGCAAGCTCCACCCCCTGAAAATTTTGCATTACAAAAGAAATGTCCACATTACATATGCACATATTTATGGCTACTATTAAAGGGTACTTTCACTAACAACTACAAATGTAATCCTTTTTTTATAAAAAAAAAAAGCAGCTTCCAACATAAAGGTGTTCTTAAAAATAATTCAAATGCTTGTGCTTATCAGATTTAAAAGCATGATTTGATATGAAATGTTTCACATTGAAATTATTTTTAACCTTTTGCTTGGAGGGGGAAAGACATCATTCAGAAGAACAAAAAAAGAGACTTTTCTCTTTGGATTTCTCCCTTAAGAAAATCACTTTATATTTAAAGGATTTCTGTTCATGTGTAATAAAAGGTATATGCATGAAATGCATAGGCAGGTCTCTCTCTTTTTCAGATCCATCTTTGTCTGGGCTCAAATGGCAGATTTACAAGGAGAAGCCTCCCTCTTCACTCCCATTTTTCCAGTTCCTTCAGTCCTAACAACTGTATTTTGTTTTTTGCACATGGTTACACAGCATTATGGATTTTATAGACTTAATGCTGCTTGGACTGTTTGGTGCTTCTGTGCAGGTGGAGAATAAAATACACATTGTTTGGAAAAGTTAATGTTTTGGGAGACAGGAAATAATCAGATGAGAATGCATAATGCTTTTTTTTTCATGCTATCATACCTGGTATTTCAATTCACTTGGTGGTGTTGATGAGTTTTGAAAATAGCCTCTGATTTGGAGGTCAAAAGCCCTGAAACTACAGTGCATAAAATTAAATTCCATTTTGTGAAATTCTGGCAGCATTGCCTCCAGGTCTGGTCTTGTCCGGACGGATACTGGAATCAGCAAGGGATACCCACATGACCTGAAGGCGTTGCTGTGCAATGCCAGGTCAATGATCCATAAGACCACTGCTATCCATGACTTGATCGTGGATGGAGGACTTGACATGGCATGTGTAACAGAGACTTGGCTGGATGAAGCAGATGGGCCTGTCCTTGCTGCTGCTTGTCCACCAGGTTTCTCTTATGCACAGCAACCCAGGCCTTCTGGGTGGGGAGGGGGGTTGCAGTGATTTTTAGGAAGTCATTAGTTTGCACCAGGCATTCTCTTGGGAAGACCCAGTTCTTTGAGTGCATGTTCTGGAAGTTGGGCAATAGGGGCAGTACAGGATTCCTTTTGGTGTACTGACCTCCCCGCTGCACCAAGGATTCCCTGTCTGAGCTGCTTCAGGTTGTGGCAGATGTTCTCCTGGAGACGCCTAGTTTGGTTGTCCTAGGGGATTTTAATATCCATGCTGACACGACCTTACAAGGGGCTGCTCGGGACTTCGTGGAAAGCATGGCCTCCATGGGGCTGTCGCTGAATAAGTCTGGCCCAACTCATAGCCGCGGGCATGCCTTGGACCTGGTGTTCACCTTTATGGATGCTGGTGATCTGACACTAAGTAAAAGCAAAACTAAAGAAGTGCCATGGTCAGACCACTTCCTGGTGCAACTGGACTTCTCCGCAACCCTTCCCCTCTGCAGGGAGGTGGGACCTACCGTGTTTCCCCCTTTTTAATACGTAGTCAAAAAGTAAGCCATGGCAGGGTTTTTAATCATTTGAGAAATGTAAGACATACCCCGAAAATAAGACATACTTCCGTGACATGCAGAGCAAGACCACCAAGCACCCCAGCCAGCTAGCGGGACCCAGCATGCCGGCCGCAACAGGAGAAGGAAGCCTGCCGGGTTGGGTCAGTGCCCGGAAGCGGCGGCTCCTGCTGCAGCGCCGATAAAGCGCACGGAGCACCAAGGGCACAAGCCAGCAGGACCCAGCTCCTGCAATGCCGGCCGTGGCAGGAGGAGGAAGCCTGCCAGGTCGGGTTGGCGTTCGGAAGCGGCAGCGGCTGCAGCGCTGACAAAGCGCGAAGCAGCGACGCACTCTGTGTGTGCGTGTCCGTTTCTCTTTCTGTGTGCGCACGCGCCTCTCTCTCTCTCTCTCTCTCGGTTTGGCGCTCGGACAAAGCGCGAAGCAGCGCCGCACTCTGTGTGTGCGTGTCCGTTTTTCTTTCTGTGTGTGCGTGCGCGACTCTCTCTCTCTCGGGTTGGCGCTCTCTCTGTGTGTGCGTGTCCGTTTCTCTTTCTGTGTGCGCGCGCGTCTCTCTCTCTCTCTCTCTCTCTCTCTCTCTCTCGGTTTGGCACTCGGACAAAGCGCGAAGCAGCGCCGCACACTGTGTGTGCGTGTCCGTTTCTCTTTCTGTGTGTGTGCACTGACGCCGCTCCCCTCACCCTCCTTCCCTTTCCCCCCTCCCTTCCGTCGGTCCGTCAGTTGGGGTTGCGCGCGCCAGAGGCACAGACCCAAGCCTCGTCCCCCTCGCGCTTCCCTCACGAGTGTCTCGGAGCGGGACGGGTCCCGGCCTCCCTCCTCATTCCCTTGTCCGTTTTTCTTTCTGTGTGTGCGTGCGCGACTCTCTCTCGGGTTGGCGCTCTCTCTGTGTGTGCGTGTCCGTTTCTCTTTCTGTGTGTGCGCGCGTCTCTCTCTCTCTCTCTCTCTCTCTCTCTCTCTCTCTCTCTCGGTTTGGCACTCGGACAAAGCGCGAAGCAGCGCCGCACACTGTGTGTGCGTGTCCGTTTCTCTTTCTGTGTGTGTGCACTGACGCCGCTCCCCTCACCCTCCTTCCCTTTCCCCCCTCCCTTCCGTCGGTCCGTCAGTTGGGGTTGCGCGCGCCAGAGGCACAGACCCAAGCCTCGTCCCCCTCGCGCTTCCCTCACGAGTGTCTCGGAGCGGGACGGGTCCCGTCCTCCCTCCTCATTCCCCGGCCGGTGTGAGAGAGCCCAGGGAGCAGCCTCTATACCTCCGCGTACGCACACACCCGGCCGCCTCCTCTGAAGCCATGGCGGCGAGCGCCAAGCCGAAGCAGGAGGAGAAGCAGTCCCACCTACACCGACATGACGATGGGCAGCTTTGTGTATACCTCCTGCTCCGGCATCCTACGAGGTTTAAATCCACCTCACAGAGTGAAGTCCCCCCCCCCTGTGCACGTCTGTCTCCTCTGCTTAGAAGCCTCCAAGGAAGGAGAACCCTTGACTCAGGATGGGGAGGAGGGGAAAGGGAGAGAATAGAAGAGGCAGAAAATGTGCACGGAAGAGAGCTCCGAGCGTCCTGAGCCAGTGGGACCCAGTTGTACCGGCACTAAAATAAATAAAAAAGACACCCCCTGAAAATAAGCCACCGTGTGTTTTTTTGAGGAAAAAAAGTTGTAAGACGGTGTCTTAAAAAAGGGGAAACACGGTATTTGGATGGTCTTCCCCACCACTTAATGGATCCAAATGGATCCAGAGAGTGATAGGGGATGCTTTATGGTTTCCAGAGAGTGGTAGGGGATCCACTTTATTCAGTGGATTTGTAACTGGCTGACTGACCGAACCCAAAGGGTGCTCATCAATGACTCCTCCTCATCCTGGAGAGAAGTGACTAGTGAGGTGCCACAAGGTTCTGTCTTGGGCCCAGTCTTATTCAACATCTTTATCAATGACTTGGATGATGGGCTTGAGGGCATACTGAGCAACTTTGCAGACGACACCAAATTGGGAGGGGTGGCTAATACCCCAGAGGACAGGATCACACTTCAAAATGACCTTAACAGATTAGACAACTGGGCCAAAGCAAACAAGATGAATTTTAACAAGGAGAAATGTAAAGTACAGTGGTGCCTCACTTAACGAATGCCCTGCTTAACGAAATTTCCGCTTAACGAAAGGATTTTTCGAGCAGAGGTTGCCTCGCTAGACGAATTCGTTTAATGAAAAAATTGTCTAGTGAATCGCGGTTTCCCATAGGAATGCATTGAAATTCAATTAATGCGTTCCTATGGGCAAAAAAAAATCAATACATTCCTATGGGATTCGCTAGATGAATTTTTCGTTATAAGAAAAGACCTGTGGAACGAATTGAATTCGTCTAGCGAGGCACCACTGTACTACAATTGGGCAAAAAGAAAATGAAAGGCACAAATACAGGATGGGTGACACCTGGCTTGAGAGCAGTACATGTGAAAAGGATCTAGGAGTCTTGGTAGACCACAAACTTGACATGAGTCAACAGTGTGATGCAGCAGCTAAAATAGCCAATGCAATTCTGGGCTGCATCAATAGGAGTATAGCATCTAGATCAAGGGAAGTAATAGTACCACTGTATTCCGCTCTGGTCAGACCTCATCTGGAGTACTGTGTCCAGTTCTGGGCACCACAGTTCCAGAAGGATACTGACAAGCTGGAACGTGTCCAGAGGAGGGCAACCAAAATGGTTAAAGGCCTGGAAACGATGCCTTATGAGGAACGGCTTAGGGAGCTGGGTATGTTTAGCCTGGAGAACAGAAGGTTAAGGGGTGATATGATAGCCATGTTCAAATATATAAAAGGATGCCATATAGAGGAGGGGGAAAGGTTGTTTTCTGCTGCTCCAGAGACAGTAAGAGCTGTTCGGCAGTGGAATTTGCTGCCAAGGAGTGTGGTGGAGTCTCCTCCTTTGGAGGTCTTTAAGCAGAGGCTTGACAGGCATATGTCAGGAATGCTTTGATGGTGTTTCCTGCTTGGCAGGGGGTTGGACTGGATGGCCGTGTGGTCTCTTCCAACTCTATGATTCTATGATAGAGAAACAGGCTTTAAAATATGCCACAGGATACACTTTAATTACAGATATAAACTAGTTTTAAAATAAGTCCCTCTAATCAGGAAAAACTGGGATTTGTAGTTATGTGAACTACAACTAGTGGCTGCAAAGACTACAAAGGCTGGTGATTTAGCAGAAAACTTTCAGCAACTCACCAAACTATAGTTCCCAAAATATTTTGAGGGAAGCCGTTACATTTAAAATTGTGCTTGCAATGTAGATAATATGATGACCAGGTTTGAGTGAGCAAGTTAATTTTCAAAACTTCTACCATCCCATTCCATGTGGATTCCCTTGTGCCGCAAATCATTTTTATGTGGCAGCCCAGCAAGGTCTGCCATTATTATGTAGGAGAAAGCATCAAATTATACATGCAAGACCCCTTGTGGAAGTGACACATTCTACTTCCTTTGGGACTCGTGTGCCAGAAGCCAAGTGTTGGGGGTGGTGTGGTATGATGTGTTGTAAGAAAGCCCTAAGACAGGAATGGAGTCCCTTTCCCAGCCCAAGGGCCATATTCTCTTCTGAACAACCTTTCAGGGGCCGCTTGCCAGTGGTGTGTGGGTCCACGGGCAGATCAACCAATGCCTTCGTAACCGTGAGCTCGTTTCTGCACTCTCTCACCTACCACTCTCTGTCCTCCAGACAGACAGAGTTCAAATACTCATTATTCTACCAAGGCAGAAACACTGAAAGAGGCTGCCCTGCAGGATCCATGAGGCCACAAGGACCACATTTCGCCCCTGGACCTGATGTTCCCCATCCCTGCCTGGAAAGTACGCTTCCAGCAAATGAATTTTTCCACGCAGCCTCTCCTAAAGCGAAATGCCAGATGAAGGGGGGGATGGTTCAGCACATCCTGTTACTGATTATTATAATTTAGTGCCATATTTTGAACTGCTGTTCCTTCTTGTTTACCCTTTATGCTAATACATAATAGGCAATTAATTAGTCTATTCTGTTGTTTCCTTTTATGTGAACTTGTCCCCTCCCCTTATTGTACTCTCATTTCCATTTGCTCTTAAGAATCTTTACTCATCCTTATAAATGATCCATTTAAAATTGAGAGGAAAGCAAATATGTCATGCTTTAGTTTTGTCTGTTTGAATGGAATAATTCTAGATAGCTAGGATTTCAGAACAAAGTATCTAACTTTATGTGTGACACCTCATACATTTTTGTTATTCTTTCCTGAATGGCAAATGTGGTTGACCAAAATCTTATCTTTGAAAAATTAGAACTATTTATTAAAGAAGAATATGTAGTCATTGTAAGATTTTTATTTGATGTTAGAAAGATCTTTCCTTCCAAAGACAATCAAAGTGTTTATTGCATTGAACTTACAATCATACAAAGTTGCTCAAATTTACAAAGTCAATGGATTCCCTCCATTGGCTTCAGCTTACAATATCACGGAACTGAGGGTGTCAGCCTCACGGTGAAAGGGACAGTAAAACCTACGGAGGGGGGGAGGGAGGGGGGAGGTAAAGGAGTAGTTGAATTGAAAGAAATGTAATTGAATGAATGTAATACAGTCGTACCTTGGTTTTTGAAGAGAATGCGTTCCAGAAGTCCATTCAACTTCTGAAATGTTCGTAAACCAAAGTGCAGCTACCGATTGGCTGCAGGATAATCCTGCAGCCAATCGGAAGCAGTGGAAGCTGTGCTGGACATCCAGCTTCTGAGTTTGAGGCGTTCGAGTTCCAAGTTGTTCATGAACTATAAGCTGTTAGAAAACCAAGGTACGACTATATAGAGAAAAGTTCTTATGAAGGCCCTTTAACCATCTTGGCCAATGACATAGTTGAGCCTTTGACATTTCCCCCCGGAGCCAACAGGTCTGAGAACCATGGTTGCATGTGGGATGAACTATGGCAGCAGTTCCCAATATGGTCCCCTCCTGATGCTATTCAACCACAACTCCCATCAGCTCTAGTCAGGGATTATGGGAGTTGTGGTCCAATTGCATCTGGAGGGCATCCCATTCATTACCCCTGAGCTTCTCTTTAAGGACATAAAGCTGGTCAAATTCTGTGCAAACCAAGATCTTCTACAGCTTGTACTTTTTGTCTTAAATTCAGGGTTCTGGCATCTTCATGTCACATGCTCTGAAAGATGTAAGCGTAGCAGGCAGCCAAGCCCATATCCCCGCACGCAGGGTAGTTCACTGACGACCTTTCAGTGACACCCATATATATAACCCCTTTAAGAGGGGGACCCTGGAATCGCTGCCGCAGGGGGGTAAGGCACTACTTCACACACACCCCATTTGAGAAGAAAATACTAAAGGATTCCACCCAAGGTCATAACCCCCAAAGTTGTGACGAATTGCTACGGGGAAGACAAAACCTGCCAATGCAGGGAAATTTCTTCCCGGTCCTTCATCAGCAACCAGTCAAAGACCGTAGCAGCGCCCGCTAAACAGGAAGAAAAAGTTAACCTGCAAACAAGAAACATTAAACAAAGGGAAGGTAGAGAGGGTGAATCTCCAGAGCCGACTGCCTGGCTATTGTCAACTCCACCCCCTATTTATAAGTGGGGCTGGCCCTACCTCCCAGCAAGAAACTTGATTAGTGAGGCTGGGCGTGAACCTCCAAAAATTAACACTGAGAGGCAAGCCAGCCCCTGTTTGCCAGTAAGCTCCCTGGGAACTGTAGCACCAGGCGCGATCCCGCAAAGGGCAGCCACAATGTAAAGTGGGAGTGCTCATTGCCTTGACTGCTGTTCTAGAGTGTTAGTCTTCTTCATCATTGTTTGAAGTGGTGTGTGTAACCAGCTAAGCAAGTAGCTTGCATTTTATTCTCCTCTTGAAAGCACCGGAGGTATCTCTTTAGTAGTCATCTCAGGGAGAGCATTTTGGAAACTTATTTTCAGGTGTTTCCATATGTTGTGTGCATGCATTCTAAGAGCAAGGGAGAAGTATACAAAAATAAAAGAAACATCTGCAGGGTAACTGCAGGAATATTTTGAGAAGTCTGTGCACAGCCTGTTTTACACTGGAATTCTGCACAATTATGTTCCTGAGGAGGAAGAGACAACAGATGTTGACAAAAGATTGAACATTCTTAAAAGAGGCTGTTTAAATAAATAAATATTTTTAATGAGCTACAGTTGCTCTCAGCAAGAGATATTTTGGCAAGCCAGTTAGACAGCAATCTATTTCTCAGATACATTGCCCATTTCAGTAAGATTAATGTCAAATAAAGTATTTCCCCCCCCCTCACATCTGATCAGTAGAACAATTATACAGCTCCAATAATTCCCAAGTCAGTCTTTCAGAAAATAGCTGAATATTTCCTCCAGCAATTCATAAAGCAGATTAAATTAATATGATATCAGGTCAGAAATGCTACAAGTGGATGTATTTTTCACTGTTACAAATTAATTGTTTTACTCAGCACAAAAGGGGAGAAACAATCAATAAAGGAGTACAGTTGTCAAGGTCTTTGTTGAATAAATGTCATTACAGTAGAGTTACATGCTATATCCAGCAAAACACCTCAGGCTCTGCAAAGTGCAGAGAAGCCATCGTTTATTTGAAAGCCTTGTACTGTTTTAGGATTAAGGTTTAGTTTCCACACCCTCTTAGCCAAGGATCCTTGTTATATGGATGATCCATTCATAAATCTGCATGCAGTAGGTTTGATAGTCCTCCCTCTTTGTTTAGGAAGCAAACTGGGCTTACATGGGGAGTCATAACATCAGTCAAAACATCGGACTTAATTTGAAAAGGATGCTTGGCTAGGTGAGTTTGTGAATTGGCTGTGAAACTAATAACGGCATCCAAAACACCTTACATTGCAACCCACGTTTATTGAGGTTGCCAATACTGGTGCAGTAGAATATACACAGCATTCAGGGCTGGCAGTAAAGCAATCACATGACCACATTACAATCATCTGAACTGCTCTGGGTATGTGAGCTGGCCCAAAGGCCAAAGAGACATGAGAAGATAACGTGGAAGTATTCTGGCCGACACAGGTCAAACGAGAGAGATGATGACACATTGGATTGGTCAATTAGGGCCAATGTGAACATTCTGTGTGTGTGTATTAAGTGTATATTGACAAATTAGAGCATGTTCAGGAATAAAATATAAATACATTTAAAAGGCAGGTGGTACAACCCTTTTGAGACTGATATTGGTAGATTTCAGAAGGCAAGTGGAGAATTGCAGAACAAAAGCAGAAAAGAATGCTTCTATGAAAAACCGGTATCCCTGATCTTTTAATTTTCAAGATGCAAGGCTTCTATTTTGTTCTAAACATGACAGAGAATTTAAAAATCTGATCCCTAGTCTGCATTTTATATCAGGGTTGGAGAACTTGTTTAGTTTTATTCACAAGCCCATTTTACCCAAACCACACCATTTGCCCATCACCTGACATCACGGGTCCCATCAGCTGATGGACAGGGGGCAGGGTCTGAATTTGCATTAGCTGTGCCCCTTGTTCCCAGAAAGTAGAATCATAGAATCATAGAATCATAGAATCATAGAGTTGGAAGAGACCACAAGGGCCATCCAGTCCAACCCCCTGCCAAGCAGGAAACACCATCAAAGCATTCCTGACAGATGGCTGTCAAGCCTCTGCTTAAAGACCTCCAAAGAAGGAGACTCCACCACACTCCTTGGCAGCAAATTCCACTGCCGAACAGCAAGATCACAGTAACAAGATCACAGAACCTCGGCAGCAGAGTTTGATATCTGCTTATCAGTAGATGAGGGGGCATTGAAGCACTTTTTACGCTTCTCCTTTAACTGAATGGAGAGGTGGTAGCAACCCTAGTGGGGGGGGGACTCCCCTCCCTCATCATTTAAACAATGAAGTGAGCGCATGAGTGGCAGCAGTAGGGGTTTGGGGGACTCTGCTGCCCACCTGCTCCAAGGAGAAGTGGAGCTGCTTCAAAGAGCGGTTTTGCCCTTTGTAAAAGTGTTCTTTGGTTTGCACAAGCCCTCTTGGAAGACCTCCTTAAAATGTTCTCCTCCCTGGTCACACTTTTACAAGGATAGTCCATGTCACTCCTATTTGAGCCTCTTGAGGCTCCAACTTGAACACAGCTCTTTTAAAGCTTTAGTACAGGCATCCCCAAACTTCGGCCCTCCAGATGTTTTGGACTACAATTCCCATCATCCCTGACCACTGGTCCTGTTAGCTAGGGATCATGGGAGCTGTAGGCCAAAACATCTGGAGGGCCACAGTTTGGGGGTGCCTGCTTTAGTAAGTTGCCCCGTTCTTCTGTTTTAAACCTCTGGGATCTGGAGTTCAAAGGGGCAGGGAGGCAGCTTACAAAGTCAAGTGATGGGTTGTGACAGATAAGTGGATCCTCACAGCTGATCTTGATAAGGATTTTACCCATGGAGCTACATAAAAGGTTTACCTGCGCCTGTCTTATGTGGAACAATCCATGGTTCTCTCCCCCTTCATTTTATCCTTTCAGCAATATTGTGGGAGTTTCACGGTGAGTGAAACTTTAAAGGAAATCTGGGTCTCCCCAAAAGTATAGGGCCTTTCTGCACTTAACATTTATAGCAGAATAATTGCTGGGGGTGGGGTGTTTTTTGTATGTTGCCACATGACGTTGACATCACTGTCAGGTTTGTGCTTTCTTTCGGTGATGAGTGATATCCCTGTCCAGAGTACCCCCATCATATTCTATGAAACTCTTTGTGTTGTTTAGCATGATGGACTCACTAATATCTACCTAGGGATTCATGATAGACTTCTGCTGCTGCTGCTGCTGTAGCTTTCTGCAATATATGCCAAACTAAATGGCTGTTTCAAGCACAAGCAGAGACCATTTGGGGAGCGGGGTTTTGAATGCAAATGAACCCTTTCTCCTGCAAATGATTTTTTTCCTCCTTGTTAACTAAAAATATTTTATTTTTCAAGCATTCCCGACTTTGCTTTCCTTTGCTTTCCTCACCCTCCACACCATCACAAGTAGACTTCAGTCTGTTGATCTGCTTCTGTCAGGTGAGCAAACCCTTCGTCTGCTAGCTGTCTTACTCTGGGGGTCAGAATTTTACATGTGAAATTGTAAAACTTCCAGAGGTGGGGTGGGGTGGGGGGCGTCTTCTTTTTTAAATATTGCAACTGAGAATTTGATAAAAGTGATTTTTTTACTGCAAAGAGTTTCAAAGATCTTGTTAAATTAGGATTATTTCTGAACATTAATTAGAAGCACATTTCGCATTGCAAATGAGCTCAGTTTCAGCTAAAGTGGATATGAAATTCCAGCTCTTTTGACCTCTCTTCATTTCATGCACAAAGCACATGATGTAGGTGACTGACTTACTTCTGTTGCATGTCCAGGGAGCCACATGTTTTGTAAGCTTTTCCATATCTCTTGTGGTAGCTCCTTTGTGCTTGGTCAGCAGTGACCAACTCTAGTCCTTGCTTCAATTCTGTCTGCTCTTATTGTGCAGGATTGCTAATGCCGTGCACTGGTTTTGGCCTGGGCATTGCTCATAGCTGTCAAGTTCTCTCCTTTTTTAATACGCTTCCTCGTGAGAAAAGGGAAAGCTTGACAGCTATGCATTGCTACACCCATGGAACTGCAGCTTTCCTGAGCCCAAAGCAGCACATTTCTGATACTGGGTGTACTAAATGTGTGTAATGGAGAAGGTAGGAGTAGCAAACTTTCATCAGGGTGGCAATTCCTTCTGGGAGGCCACATGCGGGGGGGGGGGGGGGGAGGGCAGAGCAACAAATGTGTTGGCTACCTTTGTACAGTAGGATAGTTTCTACAGACAGTCGCACACCCCTCCATCCAGGCAAGCCTTAGCAGAGTTCAAGGACACCTTCCGTCCATTCATAGACATAGATTCTCCAGGGGTCTAGTTTCTGCTTTATGCGCTTGCAACAATACGTCGGCGGAATTCCTCCATCATATCATTTTTACATGTCCATTGCACAGAGATGCTCGGGGAAACCTACGAAGACCAATAATTCAGAAATTGGTTGGTTCGCCAGTAGAGTCACCCCTTGCCCTAATCCTGCAAGAGAATGATCCTCATACAACCTTGCAGGTGGCAAGGTTTTTAAACTCTGTTCTGTCCCAAAAAATGCAGATTGGTCAGTTATACGACTATTAAAGGCTTCTGTTATCCTTCCGACTGTTGCCTTAATATTCCTGTGTTTATGGTTATTTTTGATGGCCGTGGTACGGTCTTCTGCTGTTGGGTTCCTGGTGAATTTTGTGCTTTTATGCTCTGTGCTTTTATGCTTTATGTTTTTATGTTTATATGGGCTTATAGCCGCAATAAACTTCGAAACATGAAACTTCTGTCCATTCAGAATTACTCAAGGAAGGTGCAAGGGTGTGTGTGTGTGGCCAGGGCGGGGATATGGCCCGGGGAGAGTCGCAAGGACCAGAGAGAGGGCCTGAAGGGTTCTGTTTGGCCACTGGGTCTTCGATTCCCTATACTTACTGTGGTGCTTTCAGATTGTGCAGCCTTCACAATTTACTTGCATCCGGGGCAGGGGTTAGGATTCTACCCCATCCCACCTCCTTTCTTAGTTAGCTAGCACAGGTTTGGGTTTGGGTTTGTTTATTCTTTTTGGCTGCACTAAGCTAATGAGAATTTTACCATATGCTGAGCCAAATATCCGTGTGTTGTTGTTTAGTCGTTTAGTCGTGTCTGACTCTTCGTGACCCCATGGACCATAGCACGCCAAGCACTACTGTCTTCCACTGCCTCCCGCAGTTTGGTCAAACTCATGTTCGTAGCTTCGAGAACATTGTCCAACTATCTCGTCCTCTGTTGTCCCCTTCTCCTTGTGCCCTCCATCTTTCCCAACATCAGGGTCTTTTCCAAGGATTCTTCTCTTCTCATGAGGTGGCCAAAGTATTGGAGCCTCAGCTTCACGATCTGTCCTTCCAGTGAGCACTCAGGGCTGATTTCCTTCAGAATGGATAGGTTTGATCTTCTTGCAGTCCATGGGACTCTCAAGAGTCTCCTCCAGCACCATAATTCAAAAGCATCAATTCTTCGGCGATCAGCCTTCTTTATGGTCCAGCTCTCACTTCCATACATCACTACTGGGAAAACCATAGCTTAAACTATACGGACCTTTGTAGGCAAGGTGATGTCTCTGCATTTAAAGATGCTGTCTAGGTTTGTCATTGCTTTTCTCCCAAGAAGCAGGCATCTTTTAATTTCGTGACTGCTGTCACCATCTGCAGTGATCAAGGAGCCCAAGAAAGTAAAATCTCTCACTGCCTCCATTTCTTCCCCTTCTATTTGCCAGGAGGTGGTGATCTGCTGGTCTTCATCCCAGATAAGAAAGACTAAGATTGCAGCCTCGGCAATCAATAATCAACTGGGATAGTTGTGTGCCACCCTCCCCCCCCAACTTTTAATGCCTTTCTTTACCACCTCACCTTTACCACTGTGTCTGTGCTGCTCCAGGGAACTGACATTTGAAGACGCTCAGTTGTGCCATTAGCAATAAAGCAGATATCCAGTCAGCCAACAAACTGCTCTACAATTAGTTGTGCCTCACATCAGTTTTTACCATGGCTGAGGCCAGTTCCCCTGAGATTTCTGCACCCCAAGTAGTTTCTCGGTTTGCTTTTCTGTTTGGGCCAGCTCCACTAAGTGCGTGGCCCTTGCTGAGTTAAGGAGACACTCAAAGGGGAAGCACAGAATTGAAACACAGAATCCAGAATACTGACTTGCGAATGCAGAAAGAATGGTTGCACAAGGTGTTCCCACATTCCTATGGGATGGTTGCCACTACTTACCAGTCTCTGAATCACCTGCTTCACAACCTCACCAAGTTGATGCATCTGTCTGTGGAATCAGAACAAATCTTTCCAACGATTCATTTTTTTTGCCGCAGATAAGGTATAAAACCATGACAGTGGATTGATGGGGGTTTAGGTTTTCTGCTCCTTTTTTAAGCGAAGATGTAGAACAGGTTCTTCTGTTTTATAGCCTGAAGCCGAACTGTCAACATAAATGATGTGCGGACTTTAATATCAGAGAGCCATACTGAAAGAATACCTTTTTAGCTTCTTCTTCTTCTTTTTAAAGAACAGATTAAATGCTGCACAACACAGCTCATTACTGCCTAGCGTAAATTTATTGGAAAGGCAGGGTTTTTTTTGCAAAAGTTGCTGGCATATTTTGTCTCGTTATTACCTGCTTTTGCTGAGCAGTGATGACAGCTGGAGACAAGAAACATCTCCCCCCCCCACCCTCTTAAATTGTTGTCAGTCTGTGAAGATTTCTGTTTGGCCAAAAGCATCATTAAAACACCATTAGCATATCAGTGAGTGTTAGGGCTGGCCCAAAATGGAAATTAAGAAATTTGTTACTGTTTCACCCATTTCAGAATATGCTATATGAATGCACCTTTTCCTTGGATTGAGAGAAATTGACATGCATCTGTCATCCTAATGTTACATGATGGCAGTTTTGGATGCTGTTGCATTAAGAGTAATAAACTTTAGATTTTTGTTTTCGTTTTCTGTTGAGAACCTTGGGGGTAACCTGTTGTGGTCACTTACTGCCAGTGGGCAGGGCTGAAGTCCAAGTGAGCTCACCAGGATGGTGAGAGGGCAGGACATGGGGAGGCTGGGACCTCCTGGATCTTAGCCTGATCTAGTGTGAGTATTAAACAAGGTTTCTCCCCATGGGCGTACCCAGGATCAAAGCTAGGGGGGCACACCAGCCACACCCCCAGCCACCCGATTGGCTAGCTGGCAATGACGTGGCCAGGATCCCCCCAGGAGGCATGGTCAACATCCACGCCCCCCAGAGGAAAGGGGGCCGTTTGCAAGGCAGCACACGGAGCCACCCGCGCTTGCACTCCTGCCTTGCCCACTCCTTTAATGGCAGCGGTGACTAAAACAAGGCAGCAGCAGCGAAGCTGCCTCCGTTGAAGGAAACCTGGACCTGGACCTGGGCTAACTTCAGCCCACACTTTTTCAAGTTACAACGAGCACAGCACAGAAAGTGCTGCCCCACAATGCTCCACAGCACTTCATTTGCATGAAGGAGTGTGGGCTGAAGTTAGCCCAGGTCCAGGTCCAGGTTTTCTTTTCAACGGAGGCAGCTTCGCTGCCGCTGCTGCCGTTTCGCTTCAGCCAAGCAGGCAGGCAGCGTCCCTGCCTGTCCTCTCCAGCTGCCCTGCTTCTAGGGGGGCAGCTGCCCCCCTGCCCCATGCTGGGTAAGCCCATGTTTCTCCCCTCACATTGTCATCATGACCGTCATTACGTGTGGGAGGAGGGCAGCATCACTTTCATTGGACTCTCACCGTCCACTGTGGCCACATGCTGGAAGGCCTGCTTTAAACACACGGGCTCCCCAAATGCAGGTGCTGATGATAATTGGATGAACTAAGGCACTGTTATCAAAACTAGCTCAGTTTGGCCTGGGGTAGTGTAGAGTTACTTAATAGAATGAGGTCTCTGCTTTCTTCACTTGGTGGGATCCAAATTATTGTAATGTAATCATTGTGTATGGTGGGTTTTTTTATAAAATTAGCTTTGTTATCCTTCTTTTCCTTTTTTTTGGATTTCTCTGCCATTTCTTTTAAAAATACTTTTCCGTTTTAATGAGCAGTATCTTGTAATATGATTGTGGAGAAAATCAAATTTGGAAAGCTGAGTGGTGGAGAACCAAAAGAAGACAGAGACTAGGAAGGCAGCCAGAACATTTTGACATGAACCTGGCATTTCAATGGCATATTTACGGTATGTTGCCAGCTCAGCTTCACTGCTTTCTTCCCGTGGAAATTGTGCCCTTTTGTTCGGCTCCTTTCTAACGCTGAGCCTAGTACTTACGTGGCAGAGCTTTCTCTGGAAAGTAGCACTTTAGGTGCAGCAGGTGGGGTATCGCACGATGGAAGAATCCTCCATTTCTCTCCACCTGCAAATCCCTGCATGTAGAAAACCAACATGTCTCTTGCCTTACATCTTACGTGCAGGACATTTTTATTTCTATTTGGCAATAAGGCTTTTTCAACCATGAAAACCCCACCTGCAATCTGAAATGGCAGAGCCCCAACCCTAATTACCCATCTCAGTGAGAGCCAAGTTCAGAGTCCCAAATCCATTTTAGTATAGTCTGCTTTTACTGAGTAAAATTGCAGCAGTTCAAAGTTTTTTAGCATCCAACTTCACCTTGAAATTTTGTTGTAGGCAATGCTTCACTCCAGGGGTTAGTCAAGAACGTACTGGCAACTTTTTTTGGGGGGGGGAGTGTGTTATTGTAACAACTTCATGGTGAGTACCAGCATCTATTTTTCCAGGGGGGGGGGGGAAGCACTGAATATAGATATGGCAAGTTAAGGATTTAAAGCACCATTCAAAGCAACTTTATTGACTGGATCAAAATTTTATTTGCTCTTCTTGACATTCCTCAGATGTTCAGCCATTAAGGAACCACTAAAATTGCTTCCAAAATTCACACATTTTTTAAAAATCAACATTCCTAGTTTTTAGATAGGTAAAATTACTTGGGAGAAATAATTATATATAAAGACACCCCCCCCCCATTTTCTCTTTCCAGAAAACGAATAAATGTCTTACCTCCGTGTCTTGCAGTATATACAAACCATGTTAGCTGGTCAAGGATCTTTTCCTGAATCCACCCAACTTCACTGTTTTCTGTGCATGTTTGTTGTAGACCTCATTCATACATGCATGTACATCTCTTGATTTTTCTGCACTTGACTCATCCTACACTTAGTGATTGGTGGCTCTGTGTGTGAATTGGCCTCTACTGAGAAATATTTGAGGTGCTATAAAAATGTCTGCACAGCTAGGTTTGAATAACCCATTCACACAAACATGCCAAAGGGGCCTGGGTCACCTGCACATGCTTATCCAGTGATGGTTTGCCTGTATGAATGGTCCAGGACATAACTCCACAGCTGGAGCTCTCAGGATCACACAGGGCTTTTCAGCAGAGTCACTTCACCAGTTAAGCACCTGCTTACCAACTACAGAGCAATTAGGAGAGAGAAACCAGTTGGTCTGCATGCATGCAACACACAGGCCTCCTTCCACCCTGTGCCACCCGATTCTTCTTTATTATCATCATATTGTAATAAGTGTTTTCTTCTTTAGAATTGTTGAGGCAATATTGTGAAAGCAGCCTTTTCAGTGATATGCTTTCTTATTTGGCGCTTGTAAGAAAAAGGCTCCTTTGTGCTGTGTAGGATTTTCTTTTCCAATTGACTTGAGGTCACTTGAAACGCCCCCACTCTGGTGGCTAGATGGAACCTGTGTATTAATGTGTTCTACTGAACCTGCAGGTATTATAGGAGAATGAGCAAAGCAAGCGACAAAAACTCTTTCAGAAAAGCAGTTTGGGCCTTTTTACAGGCACTAAATGATTTAAAGTGATACAGGGTAGTGAGCTGTGTACTCTCTTTGTGCCTTTGTTTGCCTGCTTGTATACTTCTGCGTATTGCCATTGATTGGAGCTTCTGGTATTATAAATGACCTTTGTTAACTTAGCAGAAAAAGTTGTTATTGTCTATTTTAAAAGTAGAATAACCACTTGGTTTAAAGTCCAGGCTTTGGTCCCAATACCAAACTCTTAGCAGGAGGATTCCGCTAGCAATAAAGCTGAGCATTGAGGCTACTTATAATGTCCATTGGGAAATACCCTTGGAATAATATGGCCATATTCTCCCCTTCCTCTGCTTTCTGGTCTCCATCATGCTGGGAATTGCTTCTTCTTCTGCATCAAGTGTAGATGATATAGAGAGGCAGAGAAGGAGACAAGGCTGCTTCACAGTGAACTGTGGGATTCAGAAAACGTTTCAGTGAGCTATGGAATGGAGTCAGGGCCAGAGGGAAAGATGGTGGAGCAGGGGAATGAAAAATGGTTCAAGGTGAAACAGAAAAAGTGATGGAAGAAGCCCCCTGCAAACAGTCAGTTCTGATATGTGAAATAAAGGAAGGAGGAAATAAGAGGGGGCAAAAGCTGAAATAGAAAGAGGGCAAGAATCAGAGAGAGAAATAGCGGGGTGCGAGGAGAGAGAGGTACAAGCTTGCAATTCTGCAAAATGCTTCTGACAATGTTCCACAGTTCTGCTACAAGACAAGGTGAAGCAATCAAAACACAGCGATAGAGCAGCAGATCCACTGCCATATCTGAAGGTTTTTGGGTTTGTTTTTAAGAAATCCTTTAACTAATTGGATCTGGCTTTTGTTATCTCCCTGCTTTACTTTTTGTATCAACCTGTTTTCTATTGAAAGTGGAGCAAGCATGCATAGCCTTGGACCTAATCACCATCCCTAAATCATAATCAACACCATCAGCATCACGGCTGCTACATCTTTCAATCCTGTTTTCTTCAACCCAGTGTGGAGTCTCCAGAAGTTGTGCACTGCAACTCCCATCATTCCTGGCTATTGGCCCTGGTGTCGGGGCTGATGAGACGTGTACAGTGGTGCCTCGACTTACGAATTTAATCCGCTCTGAAGGCACCTTCGTAAGTCGAAAAATTCATAAGTCGAAAAGCGCCATTGGAAACGCGATTTCCCATAGGAATGCATTGGAAACGGTAAAAATTCGTAAGTCGAAGCAACCCGATCTAAAAATTCATAAGTAAAAAAAAAACCTATCTAAAACCGCTGCGGTTTCCGTTCGGATGTTGAGAAATTCATAAGCGTGCAGCCATTTGCCCCACTCGTAAGTCAGAAAATTTGGTTGTTGAGTCGTTCGTAAGTCGAGGTACCACTGTACTCCAAACCTTCTGGAGGACCCTGCTTTGGCCACTCCTCCCTCAAACTCTTAGCCTCTGCCTTAAAGCTTTTGGTAGATCTGGGAGGCAGATTAATCAAAGCGTGAATCTGAGGGTGACATAGAGGACATTTCAGTCCCAAAGCCTGATCCATTCCTGGTATGTTTAAGAGAGCTGGGGTTTTTTAAATATCAAAAGAAAAAGTTTTGAGTACCCATATGTCATAAAGTCAGACAGGATTATCTCCCCAAGCCAATTCCAAGACCTATGATCAGACTAGATAGGCCAGCGTCTCCATCAGGGATTAAAGATGTCATACGATGCAACTTGTTTTTTAAAATGACACATTTTTGAGTAAGAAGGATGTCAGTATTAGCAATCACAGCGATCTATACGGGTAACAAATTTTTACTCATAATATTCTCATAACATTCCCTTCATTGGGAATACAGCTCTAAGAGCAATCTCTCCCAAATGGAACTTTTTAATGAGACATAAGGCTGACAGAACAACCTGATTAAAAGAACTGTCTTAGCTAAGATTGCTTTCTGCCATTAATGAAGTTGCTTTAGATCATGACAATGATCTTGTTCACTTAGATTCCTGTCCATCTTGCTTAATTTAACTTAATTGGCAACCTTAGATCCCTCCATGGTGCTGTTTCCATGAATATGATGAATGAGCTCAAGAATGGAGAGTGTCAGGAACCAAGCTGATTTTAACCCTTCCCATCGAACTCATGTTTTCTGGGACATTCTGATCCTATTGGCAGGCACCAATACCTGAATAATAAGTGGGACTGGATTAGATAAATCTGCATTTTCTGTGTCTTAAGAGATTGCTAACAAGAATGCCAATTCTGTTTGCCTAACTCTGGGAGAAGAACAAAGGAAGTGTGCTAAGAGGTAGAAGAGGAACAACAAGATTTAGTGTGGCAAATTGAAGGCTGCTCCTGTAGCAATTGCACAGGTGCAAAACAGAGAGTGTAGCAGGAGAACAATCCCTGCTACTCACAACTGAGTCTAGTAGATGGGATTGCTGCCTTGGCCTTCAGTTCAGGATTATGGCTTTGCTAGAAGAAAAGTGTTTCCATGAGACATAATCATCTAGACAAGTTCTGGGTATTGCTGGACCTCCACTTAGCTGTATCTGTGACATTGATAGAAAGATACATTGAATTAGTAGCTTCTCTTCTTTAAGCCATACAATTCAGTTTTGTTTTACAAAGCACTTTATCATCTTCTTTTTTCTTTTGGAGGAGTGGGGGTTGATCTCCTACAAGTGGTGCATGTTGCTAAAAGATATTTTTACCATGCTGAGGATCAGTGCAAGGTTGTAACTGTTATGTGTTGCAGCACATGCCACAGCTAAAGGGAAAGTTTTATGGTTATCTTTTCACTATGGCCTTCCTAAGAAGAACAGGAGCATCGAGTTGTACAAAGTTGAACCTAGCCATTCACACATATTGCCCCTCTTCCTCCTGATTTCTTATGACCCATTGTATTCTTGATTGAGTCGCTTCTTCCGCTGTTGGGGCTTGGCATATACAGGTCCTGCTTTGTAGCAAAGTGTTAGAGCATTTTTGTTCTATGATCCTAAACCTTGTTGCTTATGGACCAAAAAGGTCCAGCATTTCAAGTTTCAGTGGGAGGGCCAAAGAAATTTCAGAGTGGACTGTATGTGATTAACAGCACTTTGAAATGTCTTCTCCTGAATATACTCAAGGGTGAACTCTTCCTCCCACCACCACCACCCAAAAAGCAATGCAGTTTAGGAGCATTTGTTACAATTATACTTCATAATGAGCAGTTAGTAACTCTGGTCCAAAAGCCACTCTTTTGCCTTTCCTGGTAAAAACTGTTTTGTGCCTTTGGCACGCATATATGTGAGGCCATGGAATTGTTCTAGCATTTGCCCAGTTTACAGAGCCAGGGAGTTGACTTGAGAAATGAAGTCTGAAACATAGGTTACCCTCTTTGTCTTTCCGAAATGACACCCCTGGGGACCAGTGCTTAATCCTGCTATCAGTTTTCCAGTGGGATTGATATCATTCATTCATCTGTTTATTACGGTTATAGACCAGCTCAAAAGGATTGATATCCTTCTTCACTAGTTTAGTTTTGGTTTAAAAATGTGTAAGTCTTCCAGGAACCCAATCATTGAAATGAAAAACTATAAGCACAAGACAGATACAGTTGTGGGGTTGGGGCTGTGCATATAGGAGCTTCTCCGCAGCCCAAATAAGCAAATGTAATGCAGAATAGTATAAAACAGCATTTTAACACACACTACGCAGGCTACTCTCAGAATAGATATCACGTCTTTTTGAAATCTTCCCCTAACTAACTCTCTCCATCCAGCTCTCATTACGTGCAACTAGATGCCTGCAAGAGCTAGTAGCCTGCATATGGGTGCATTAAACTGCATACGTTTCAATCTACCTCAAAGGATACATCTAACTACCACTTATTTCACTGAGATTCAGATGAACATCATGAGCCATGCTCCCAGATGCACATACCTTTAGTCATTGCATGGTTAAAAGCTTCCTTCCAGAAATGTATCAGGGTAAAATTTATTTTTCTGAGTATCATCTCCTCCTGTCAATGTTAACCCTTAGCATTCAAAACCTGCTAAAGTGCTGATAAAGATTATTGTATTTTGTTTCTCAACCATCTCTGACTGTATTAGTTTCTCTCCCCTTAGTCCTTTTTTAATCCATTCCTTTATCCCCTTTCCCATTTATTTTCCATCCAATTTGAAATTTCTCTTTAGCTTTTGCCACCCACAGGGCATTCCGCTGCTTTGCCAGTACACATCCCAGAACATACTGTGGATGAGATGCTCAGTAGTCTGTCCAGAGGGTCAGTGAGGCTCTGAATCAGTCCCTAGAGGTGTGCAGGTTCAATGAGCTGATGCTGTTGGCTGCAGATTGGAGCTCCCAGCTGCTGCATTGACTTGAACACGATGCTGCAGACCAGGAGGTTTTTGTGTCTGCATGCAGTCGGGGGGGGGGGGATAGATCATGAGAAACATCTTTGTAACACATTCCATTGCTTACTATGCAAGACTGCTATCATGGTATTTCCTCTTGGTTGTGGCTTTTAAAATATTAGCTGTTAAATATGGGGTGTCAGCCCGACACTAGGTACAGAGAAGAGGTGTTATTTTAATACAGACTTCAACACTATTTTACACCTAACTCTCAATAAATTCCACAATTCCTCACAAACCTTTAAATTCCTTCCATATTAAACCAGCCACTCCCTTGAAAATGCTGGCAGAAATTATACTGTATTTTGGGCCAGTAAGGATCTTCAAGGTTTGCTTCTCTTCTCTCTCAACAGTGGAAAGTTGTTGGAGAGACTGAAAATGAACCATGATAAACCTATTTAGAAAACCCAGAGGATCAAAGATTATTATCCAATTGTTTCCTTTCTTGAGAATTTTGAATGAAGTTAGAAAAATCACCACAACTGAAACCCACCACAGCACACTGCAGCTGTTGAATGTAATATTCAATTCACACACTGCCTTTTTACTATTTTTTTTAATTTGTGTGCCACTTTTGAGCAGAATACTGTTGTGGCAAGATTCGTGATGGGGTGGGTAGAAAGCAGGGTTTACCAGAAGGGGAGGGAGAAAATGGATACAAAATTATGGGGGGAAGCTAAAGGGTAGGTATCAAAGGGGAAATTGGGTGGAGAAGTGTCCCATACAGGGAAGTAGTGAGATGAGGAATCACTGGGGGAGGCAGGAAAGAAAGAGAAATGGGGGGGGGGATTGCACTAAGGAGACCAGTCATGGGGTGGTGAAAAAAATACACAGGCAGGCTGCACATGTTCAGAGGAGTTTCTTTTGCACCCAGGGAGCTTTGCTAGATGTGTTGGACAGAGGAAGAAGGAGGATGTAGCATTGGAATAGGGGTTGGAAATGAAAACCCAGGTACCAAGGAGATGCAGAATAGATGGGGCTGTCTGCTTCAGAATTGGGTGGGTTTGTGGAAATGGGGCTTAGTAGTTGCAATGTGTTGTGGGGGGGGGGGAGAGAGATAAGATTCCGAAGACTCAATGGGCTGGTCTGTGTGCAGAGAGTGAGTTTTTTTACTGGCCTCTGCCTCGCCGAGCGAGGCTTGGGAGTCGTGGGGGGGGGCTGACGTCATGTGCCGCTGCATTGTGGGGTGGTCCCTCCCCGCGACTCCCAAGCCTCGCTCGGCGAGGCAGAGGCCAGTAAAAAAAAACTCGCTCGCCGGTAAAAGACTCGCTCGCCGGAGGCCGGTAAAAAGACTCATCTGCGCAAGTATCGTACGTCACGATGCCCCACCCTCCGGTTTTGCCGTCCCGGTATGCACACACGGGCACCGTGCAGGCGCCGCCCCCAGTACCAGCTGGGGTAGGAACGCCACTGGTGGTACCTATTTATCTACTTGCACTTTGATGTGCTTTTGAACTGCTAGGTTGGCAGGAGCTGGGACCGAGCAACGGGAGCTCACCCCGTCACAGGGATTCGAACCGCCGACCTTCTGATCGGCAAGCCCTAGGCTCTGTTAAAAAATGGGGGTGAATGTTTGGCATGCAAATCGCCCTCATTTCGATCCCTTGTCTTCCCAGAGTAAAAGAAAGAATCAGGGCTGGAAATGGCCTCTGCCTGATGCCCTGGAAATCCACAGCCTGCCTTAGAAGGTAGCACTGGACTTGATGGGCCAGTGGCCTGACTCATTCCAAGGCAGCTTCATGTGTTAAACAGGGGGCTGGTGGCTCTGTTCAGCTTGATAGGTCACAAGCTGAAAGGCTAAAGGTTAAACGTTGAGTGCAGTCCTTTGCAGACCCTGCATGGCCACGGTGTATGGCTACTTGCTCTGGCCATTTGCGTAGAAAAAGGCTTGCCTCAGCTTAGACAAAAGCAAATAAGGTACAGGAACCAACCCCCTTAGAAGAACTCCATAGGTGTATTAAAAGATGTATTTTTATTGTTCTACAGTAGAATTAAATGGAAGGATGTAGAAAACTATGTTTTGACTGCTACACTGAGCAATGATGACAATGAAAGTCGCAGTGTGTGTGTGTGTGTGTGTGTGTGTGTGTGCGTGTGTGCGTGTGCGCGCGCGCGAAAGAGGGAGAGTGAAAGGAAAAGGTGTCATTCTAGAAAGTGAGTTATTGCTACAAGAAGGGAGAATTTTACAGCTTATAGACTTGGGTAAGAATGTGAATAGTAATAAGCTCTGTAAAATAAAAGACCTTGAGAAGATTTAGCCTCTGCTGTTATAATTCATGTTGGATGTCAGCCTTTCAACCATTTTCATTCTTTCTTGCAGAAAGGGGTCATATCTCTGAAGGATGTGTGTAAATTTGCTGGTCTGAATGAACAATTTCCAATGCTTCTTGTCCTATCTGAAAGCAAATTATATTACTAAGTTTAGGTCGCAAATTGTCTAATATTATACTTTACATTTTGTTCATTCAGTTATTTTTTACTCAGCCAGGAAGTGGAAACCCTTGAACTACCCCCATGAATCTATCCAAGTTTTCCATTCTGTTGCCAAGTAATATTCCATAAACTTTTTCCGGTCACCTAAATACACTTGTTTGCAGATTTGCAAAGCTCCATTCTTCTCTTCTTGCTGCCACAGATTTGATGAGAGATTATATGTGTGGAGGAAGGAGAACTAGCAGTTGGGGTGGGGAAGAGCAGAGGGAACCAGTGAGGACTAGAGTACTAGATGAAACATTTCCTAGGCATTAAGTTTGATTAAGAGACTGTGAACAGTTTCCACTGTTAAATCAAGGAAAAGAACATTTCGTCTTTTTAAATTCCATAGAGGTACTCACATTAGTATATTCCAGTGAAAATATCAAAGAGCCCTGTGGCACAGCTCAAAGACTAGATTTGCTACCAAAACACTGAAATTTGTAATGAATTTGAAGTTTGTCCTCAAGCAAAACATCTGAGAGGAATTTGGAAAAAAAGCTAGAAAGCTTCAACATGAGAGCGAAAAATGTCTCAGTACAAAGAGCTCCACATTTCCCTGAGTTGCTGCCAGATTATGCCAAAAGTGTAATTCAAGGCACATTTAAAGGTTCCCTCTGAGGTATACAATTTCTATGATTTTGGGGGGAAGTGGGGGGGGGATGTTTGGCTGAGAGCAGTGACCTTTCTCAAAGAGGTTTCCCACGCCCCATTTAAATACCAACTCATGTTCTGGTTTTGCCAGAAGCAAGAAATAGATTGTTTTAAAATATCATTATATGGCACAAGACTGAAGAACAAAGATGATGATGATGATGATGGCGATGGCAATGAGCCTGGATTAAAGACACAAAAAGTGAGGATTGGGCCTGTTACATCTACCTCCCTGAAGCTGAGCACTGCCACCCCACAGGGATGTGTGCTGAGTCCCTACCTGTACTCGTTGTATACCTATGACTGTATTTCATCTGATCCATCCACTGTAATTATTAAGTTTGCAGATGATACCACCATAATGGGTGTAATTACAGGTGGAGATCAATCAGCATACAGGAGGGAGGTTCAAAAAGTGTCTACATGGTGCTGAGAGAATAAGTGGCACCTAAAGGAGATGGTGTTGGACTTTCGGAGGAAGGGAGGGGAACTAGCCCCGTTGTATATCGGGGGGGGGGTTGTGTGAAGAGAGTCTCTTCCTTTAAATTCCTGGGAGTTTACCTTAGTGAAGATCTCATGTGACTTGGAAAAAACTTGGAAAAACAATATAACTCAGGTGATTAGGAAGGCCCAACAGAGACTCCATTTTCTCAGGGTCTTGCGAAAGAACAATGTTGAACAACAATTGATGACCTCCTACCAATAGAAAGCATCCTCTCATAGTGTATCACAGTGTGGTACATTGGCTTGACAGCCAGGGACAGAAAGTGGTAAACAGAGGGTGGTAAACATAGCACATGATATCATGGGCTGTCCCCTGAGCCTGCTAGATAACATCGCAAGGGATCGTTGCCTTAGGAGAGTGAGAAAAATTATCAGGGACAATTCACACCCTGGCCAGCACCTCTTTAATCTTCTACCCTCGGGCAGGAGATATAGAAGTATAATCAGTCGTACCAACAGGCTAAAAAACAGTTTCTATCTGTGGGCTGTGAGGCTGCTGAATGGAAAATAATATAGTGCAACTGACTTTTGGGGTTGGTGTGTTGTGCAACAAGAACACAGAGTGCAATGAGACTGAGTGTTTGTGGGGGGGGGAGGCTCAGTTAATTTCATTGTACACAGGTACATTGACAATAAAGGTATTATTATTATTCATGGTAAAGGTAAAGGGACCCCTGACCATTAGGTCCAGTCGTGACCGACCCTGGGGTTGCGCGCTCATCTCGCATTATTGGCCGAGGGAGCCAGCATATAGCTTCCAGGTCAAAGCCGCTTCTGGCAAACCAGAGCAGCACATGGAAACGCCGTTTACCTTCCCGCTGTAGCGGTTCCTATTTATCTACTTGCATTTTGACGTGCTTTCGAACTGCTAGGTTGGCAGGAGCTGGGACCAAGCAACGGGAGCTCACCCCATCACAGGGATTTGAACCACCGACCTTCTGATCAGCAAGCCCTAGGCTCAGTGGTTTAACCACAGCGCCACCTGGGTCCCCATTATTCGTAGTAGTAGTATATAATTATATGTACCCATCTGACTGGGTTGCCCCAGAATGGCTGTGATAAAACAGAAACTTATTTCAATGAATTTCTGTTTAGATGTGAGGAGCTATGCAGCTAACAAACAATAAATAACTAGAACATAATAGAACCTCACAAATGCATCCATTGCAATCTACAAAACACTGTTAATAAGGCAACAACTAAAAAAATAAGCTAAACATCACAATTAAAGCAAAAGGCTTATTATATGATTATCAAATCAATACAACATTTATAATCTGTAAATCAAAATAAAAAGCAGCAAAAAATAAACTAGGCCCTGTTAAGTTCATGCACCCACTCTTGTGACTCACAATCATTAACTCTACTCAGCTCATTAAAATGCACAGATGACATATTCACCCCCCCCAAAAAAAACATTATTTTTAACCGTAGTCTCAGTCATAGTCGGTCTTGTAGTGTTGTGTGCTCAGAATCCAGAAGAGAGATATTATTACAATTAAGCCTGTTTTAACACAGAGAGACAGATGCCAGAGGTCTGTCTAGAAGCCCTTGCAATAGGAGCATATGCATGGCATCAGATTTACTAATACTTGCATCCCTGAGCCCTAGGCTCTTTCTGAAGCTAAGGGGAGGGAATGTTTTTATGTTCTAACATTTTCCCTGGGTAGCAGCAAATTGGCTGGCGTGCATTTGTCTTGAGCTGAACTCACAGAGTCACGAGAGAGGGGGGGGACTGTGGCGGCTGCAGTGGGAGGGTGGAGAGAGAAATTATTTTTAAAATGCAACTGTGTAGCTAAATTACATGTCTGAAAGTTAAGAGATGAAAAATATGAAGCTGATGCATATGAACACTGTTAGGCAGGCTGAAAAAGAAACTTTGGATGCAAGAGTTCTGCTTCTGTCAAGAAGAGTGTTTTCTTTCTACAATGCAACACAGGTTGTGTCCTAGGGCAGGATTAATGAAACAGGCTCAAAATAAGTCTTTTTGATAGCTACAACTGTATCTGAAGCTTCCTGGACCTCAGAGTTAGGAGCAATTAATGGAAGCAGCAACCCTTTGATGGCCCTTAAGTTACAAGAGTCTTGCTGCTGAGGCCATGGCTGTATCCCATGCTGCTTCAGCAACATCAGGATACAGAGGGGAGGGCCGAGTCCCATAGAGCTGATGGGGGAACAGCATTGCCTCCCATGCCAGCATTGGCCCCAGCAGTCCCAGAATGGTGTGGGACGGAGTCATGCAAAATGGTAGCTATGGCCCTGCAGAAACTGTCCCACCAGTTCAGGTGGGGGGGGGTGAGGTACTGGAAGAAGTCCTACTATGTTTTCATTTAAAGGTTTCAAAGGAGCAAGTTATGGATACCCTTGCTGTCTTCCTCACACACACACCCCAACTCTTGGGTTCCTCCTTCAAGTTCCGTGGGGCATAGCATGTGTGTGTTTCCCCCCCTCCCCACACCTTCTTCCAGGGCAAACTCCATTCAGAAGTGGGGGTTACTGCTGGTTGAGCCTGGCAGAGGGAAAATAACCCTTTAAAATAGAGCTTGACTTACACCATCCTTTTTGCCAGTGAAACTTCTGCTAGGTGGCTTGATCATGCGACTGAGCTGAAGGGATTTTGGGGTAGGGCTAAGTCTGCCCCTGTTCTATCCTGCCATACTCACCTCCCAAGTGTCCCTTTTGGAGGGCTTACTCTGGCCTTGGCCCAGACAATTTATTTCCACTTTTCTCCATCTGAGCCAGGATGAAAGACTTCAGATGGAGATCTGCCTATTTCAAACTCTGCTAATTCCAGCAGACCTGGGGTTTGGATTGCTCTCTATGTCTCTTTCACCTGATAATGAAGACTACCGTGGCAGCTATTATCTGTAGACATTGTGCTGACCAACTATGGGAGAGGAGAATTACCTCTGTGCCTGCTAACAGGTCAGCGCTGAACCCTGGCGTGAAGGAGAGGGCATCCCAGTTTGGTCCAGAAGCTCAAGGAGAACAAAACTATTAAGAACTGAACAACACAGACACTTCATGTTATGTTTCAAAGTGCATGGGAAATTAGAAGCTGTAGTTGGCAATCCTAGATGCCAATAACACACATGAAAATGCAGTGGTCATCTGACTGGTTTAAAATAGAAAAAGCAGCTTGTTCATTTATTAAGCTGGACTACAGAAAACACTTGTAAAATGCCTCTAGTTGTGGTTATCTAGGACTGAGTTACTGTGAGGCACCTTCATACTTCATTTAGGACCTTACTGATTTTTTTCTTAGTGATGCACAACTGGGTTTCGGGGTGTGTGTGTGTATTTCAATTGCTTTGCAAGCAGAGGGTTTTTATTATGGCCCTAAAAGTTTTCCAGACAAAGAGAGAACCAAGTTCCTGGCAATGGAGTGATCTGCTAACCTAGAAACAAGAGAGGCAGAAAGCCAGGACAGACTTGTAGCATTTTGGCTTTTGGACAAAACATGGATTTTCCCATAACCCAGACAGAAGCCATCTAACCTCATCCAGGAAATCTCTCACCTGGGTGTAATAATGCTTTCAATGAAGCATAATTCAGTGGATCTGGAAAGTCATAGTTTGTGGTGCCATCTGGTCAAGCACTAATGAACCTGCTGGGAATGTTGGTCTAATACATCATTATCACTATGGAGGGCAAGTGATTCGCAAACTTTTTGGATGAAAGAAATACTGCCAGTTTCCAGTCTTTCCTGTGGGGCGCACAAATCACTTTCTTTTTTTCCTTTCAACTACAGTGAAAACAAACTTGTCCTTAGCTGAAGAGTGCAGAGCTCACCACTGGCTTTTGAATATCATAACTTGCCCAAGAAGCACGGCTTCTAATAGTGAACTCAGGTGGTGATGGCAGCTACAATTGGAACCACTGAGAAACAGCAGCATGCTCATGGTGGAGCTCTGAGGTCCACAGAAATGCAAAAACAAATAAAAAGTGTGTGTGTGTGTGGAGAGAGAGAGAGAGAGAGAGAGAGAGAGAGAGAGAGAGAGAGAGTCAATTAAGGACTTGGCCTGTTCAGGAGGCCTACAAGGGTGAGGATACTCTTCAGCCTGAGGGCCACATTCCATTCTGGGAGACTTTCCAAGGGCCACATGGCAGCACTGGATGGGGCCAATCGTAAAAGTGGGTGGAGCAAGGAATGGAAATGGCATGCTAGTTTCTGCTCATGCTCACACACCCCTCTCCATCCTGCATCCAGACAAGCAGGAGGCATTACATCTGAGCAAGACATCTGCATGCCAAGCAGGGCTAGTGAGGAGGTGTGGCCTGTGGAGAGGAGGTGTGGCCTAGGGAGAGTTCTGAGGGACAAATAAAGAGGTTTAGAAGTCCCTGCCCCTCCCACTTTTGACACAGGAATGCAGAGCAGAGGTGGGGAAACCTGTTTCAGCCCAATGGCCACATTCCCTCATGGGTAACTTTCCAAGGTATGTGCACCAATGGCGAGCAGAGCCCAGGGCAAAACATGGGTGGATGAATGGATGTGCCCACTTGTATATGGTTTGGGTTACCTGGTAAGAGACTTTGATTTGTTTTCAAACAGAATTTTAAGTTTTTATTTTGTGTTTCTGATAATCAAGAGTAGAATTGGCAGGTGACGACTCTTCCTACACCTCCTAACCTTCCTACAGGTCCTTCAGTATCGTGTGGATTTTGTCTTGTCTCTCAGATCTATCTAACATTAAGAAAAACGGTGGGGGGAGAGCAGGCTTATGATGACCTTTAGTGAAATGGTCATAGCAATAAATCCCATTGCTTGCATTACAGGAGTATTGATGTTTATGTCTCTGGTACACCATCTGCCTTCCTGGAACCCAATGTATTAACAGCTTTTACAGAGCGAATATAGTTTGTTGCAGCAGACATTTGTAGATGTGTGGACATAATGAAAGAGGCATATGGGTCAAGGTTTGGCTGGGGGGGAAACTGGCCATATTCCGGATAGGGAGCCTACTGTAGATCCCATTTATCTTTTATCTGAAGTGTCATGGTTGCATCCATCTCCAGAGCTCCATCCATTCTGCACCTGGTAATGACTTTGTCTTCTGTTGGCATTGTCAGTTACTGCATAGAGCTGTTGTGGATGTTCTCCTCCTTGTGTAAGCGCTTCACTTCAGCCGGGACTACTTTCCTGTGGTGCAAAGCCACAATTCTGGGGAGGGCTCTCACCATTCAAGTGACACATCTTGCTGTTGATGCTGGCAGATATGTCTACTCTTAATATGAATGGCAGAAACTGCAATATACACCCACAAACAAACAGACCCCGTTGCTATTGCTACAAGTACACCAAATGTTTTATGTGATCCAAGTGTCTCTTGCATAGCTGCCCAAATCAATGGCCTATTTCGCATCTGAAACCCTGAAGAGCCACAGCACTAGGCCAGGAGAACCAAAGGACTAGTTTAGAGATGTTCCTTATATGCTGCAGAAGTGCATTCCATTTATTAAACTCTCCTTGGGCCATGCGGATAAACAAATCCCTACCACAAGTAGTTATGTCAGTTCTATTTTTAATCCCAAAATACATCTTCTAATTGAAGGAGACATCCTGATAAAAATCCTCTAGCTAAAATAAGTGTTTTGGTTTGTATTTTGAGGAAGAGAGCAAAGGACACTTCGAAGGCTTGTGCTTGCATATATCAAAGATTTAAATTGCTCTTTTTAAACAGCAGTCATTGTGGTTACTTATTTTACCAATGTTATTAACTCATTTCAGACTTTTTTGAAACCTGAATTCATGTCTGTGACATGCATCTACCATACCATAAAGACATTATGTGGAGCCAGTGAAGAACCATAGATATCGGTCCTAAATGTCACATGTGCTCTGAAATATTGGGACATTCCCTAAATGTCATCTCTCTCTCTCTCTCTCTCTCTCTCTCTCTCTCTCTCTCTCTCTCTCTCTCTCTGTGTGTGTGTGTGTGTGTGTGTGTGAAGATTCAGTCATGGATCCCCCATATCACATGTAGTTTAACCTTTAGACTGAACAGAATTAATTCATTTCGGTGAATTTGATATAATAGTAGTGTACTGTAATGTCTATTTCCCCTGTAAAATAAATTCTATGCTGTTTTGCAAGGGAAGTCTTGCAGTCCTCTTCTCTCTCTCTCTCTCTCTCTCTCTCTCTCTCTCTCTCTCTCTCTCTCATACATACATATATATGCATGCTTTGTTGACTGCTTGCATTTCTTTCACTGAAGTTGCTGTTCCTTTTTTGTTCTCTCTTGAACAAGAGTACAGTGGTACCTCAGGTTACAAACACTTCGGGTTACAAACTCCACTAACCCGGAAGTAGGTGCTCCTGTAGCAAACTTTGCCCCAGGATGAGAATGGAAATTGCGCGGCAGTGGGAGGCCCCATTAGTGAAAGCACGCCTCATGGTAACAGTTTCGGGTTAAGAACGGACCTCCGGAACGAATTAAGTGTGTAACCCAAGGTACCACTATACAGTAGTGCCATTTTCCCGAGGAAGTATTCCTGCCTCTAATAGTTTCCTTGACTCTGCTTGTTAGCCATGCTGGCATTCTTCTGGTCCTGTTTGTCCTCCCCCCTTCCTGGCATTCTGTGGAATACAGTCTATATGAGCTTCTGTTCTTGAAGTTTTGAACAACCCCCTGACATTCCTGAAAGATTTATCCTTTTGTAAAAAACAAAGTCGAGAGGTGGTCTCATTTGAGGGGAGATTCCTCTTTTGAAGTCAAATGTTACTGTGTTGGACTTCCTTGGCCATTTCAAAATATGCTGAATTTGACAGCACTCTGAATGCTGTTCCCAGTCAGTTCAACAGCACTGACATATCACAGCAAGATGCCAGTTACGATTAAGAGCCCCCACCCCCTCTGATCTGCTGTATGACCAAAGCTGTTCTAGGGTGCAATTATTTAGGGAATCTAGAAATTTTACCTCATTTTCATGACCAGAACATGGGTAATTTAAGGAGTAGATGATGGGCAGTGATTAAATGGGAAGTGGACATTGGGGGGGGGGGGACTATAGCCTGGGTGTGGGAACTTGAAGTCCCTCCAGAACTTTAAACAGTTTTTATGCTGGACTGAAAGATGAAGCTTTGACTTGGCCTGAAATCTGCCATTTTGATTTTTCTGCCCTTAATACCTTAAACCAGTCCTGTGCTTTATGGCAACTAAAGCTTTTTATACTGCAAGCTACCGTGCAGTTTAAGTTGTAATTTACCACTAGTATTGGAAAATTGAACTACTTTTTAAACTAGTGTTAATTGAACTGGAAGCTGAAACTTTCAGCTGAGTCCTACTCTTATGCTTTCATTAAATGTTGTCCCTTTTACCCTAAAAAATGGAAACTTATACTGAGTTGGAACTAAAAGCTAATGCAACCTTTTTATTCAAATATGATTCTCCCATTTCCTTGGCGTAGGGTTTGGCCTGTTTGTCCGATATAGAGAGCTGAAGGACACTGTTGGCATTTGATGGCATACACAATGTTAGAAGATGAGCAATTAAACCCTACACCAAAGCCAAACCCTACGTCAAAGGATAAATGGACATAAATCTGACATCAGGAATCACAAGACAGAGAATCATAGAATCATAGAGTTGGAAGAGACTACAAGGGCCATCCAGTCCAACCCCCCTGCCAAGCAGGAAACACCATCAAAGCATTCTTGACAGATGGCTGTCAAGCCTCTGCTTAAAGACCTCCAAAGAAGGAGACTCCACCACACTCCTTAGTAGCAAATTCCACTGCCGAACAGCACTTACTGTCAAGAAATTCTTCCTAATGTTTAGGTGGAATCTTCTTTCTTGTCGTTTGAATCCATTGCTCCGTGTCCGCTTCTCTGGAGCAGAAGAAAACAATATTTCTCCCTCCTCTATATGACATCCTTTTATATATTTGAACATGGATATCATATCACCCCTTAACCTTCTCTTCTCCAGGCTAAACATACCCAGCTCCCTAAGCCGTTCCTCATAAGGCATCGTTTCCAGGCCTTTGACCATTTTGGTTGCCCCCCTCTGGACACGTTCCAGCTTGTCAGTATCCTCCTTGAACTGTGGTGCCCAGAACTGGACACAGTACTCCAGGTGGGGTCTGACCAGAGCAGAATACAGTGGTACAGTGAAACCAGTAGGAGAACACTTCAATTTCCCAGGACATTCTATACATACCCCATCTATCTAGCTGGGTTTCCCCAGCCACTCTGGGCGGCTTCCAACAGAAAATGAAATAAAATAATCTATTAAACATTAAAAGCCTCCCTAAACAGGGCTGCCTTCGAGATGTCTTCTAAAAATCTGGTAGCTGTTTTTCTCTTTGACATCTGATGGGAGGGCATTCCACAGGGCGGGCGCCACCACCGAGAAGGCCCTCTGCCTGGTTCCCTGCAACTTCGCTTCTCACAGTGAGGGAACCGCCAGAAGGCCCTCGGCGCTGGACCTCAGTGTCCAGGCTGAATGTTGGGGGTGGAGGCGCTGATTTGCTGGGTTTGGTTTTTGCTAAATGTGGCACTGTACATTATGGCCAAACATCTCCACTTTGGTCTCATCTGTCCAAAGGACATTGTTCCAGAAATCTTGTCGTTTATTCAGATGCAACTTTGCAAACTTAAGCTGTGCTGCCATGTTCTTTTTAGAGAGACGAGGCTTTCTCCAGGAAACCCTTCCAAACAAACCATACTTGTTTCATCCTTTTCTAATTGTACTGTCACAAACCTTAACATTTAACATGCTAACTTAGGTCTGACCTTGGAGTGAATTTGCTGGGGCGTCCACTCCTGATAAGATTGGCCTTGAAAGTTTTCCACTTTTGAATAATCTACCTCACTGTAGAATGATGGACATAAAATTGGTTGGAGATGGCCTTAGAACCCTTCCCAGTTTCATGGCCAGCAGCACTTGCTTCTCTAAGAGCATTGTGTCATCTTTCCTCCTTAGCATTGTGTTAAAGCACACCTATATGCTCCGGACCAGCACACTGCCAAAACTTTATAGAGTTATAGAGGTGGGCACACTTGCCGATGATCAGTTAAGCAAATGTTTGATTAGCAGCCCTTGTCTGCTACATAGCCTCTTAATTCCTATGGCAGCTGTAAGGGTGTTCTCCATTTTGGCTTTATTTCTGCTAACTAAATCATGACACGGCATAATATGTCACGTGTGGTTCTTCATCTGAGGTTGTATTTACCTAATTTTAAGACCTGCTAAGGAACAAGTGGTTGCTATTACATCCTGATATGTAAAACCACAGAATTCAAAGAGGGTGCACTTATTTTTCCCCATGACTGTAATTATACAACCTTTAGAAGACATCTGAAGGCACCCCTGTATAGGAAAGTTTTGCAATGTTTAATGTTTTATTATGTTTTTATATATGTTGGAAGCTGCTCTGAGTGGCTGGGGCAACCCAGTCTGATGGGGGGGGGGTGGAGAGAGAAATAGTAAAAATATGATGGTAATGATGATGATTTGTGGAATAGGGTGTCCCTATTTTCACCAGAGAAATGTTGGAGGGTATGCGGTTAGTATTTTCACTATTCTGTGCTTGACAGATTTATGGCTTTCGTGGTTTTTGTATCTCTTACCTGTGCAGGGGGCAGGGTAACCAGGCTGTGGGGCCTGGAGAACAAGGATGTGCATGTCTGTATTCCGGAGGGTCCAGGTTTGAACCTGCTTAGGGCATGTCTGGCCTGGATGATAGATTTTAGCTGTGAACATTTAATATTTTGCAGGGCATAATGCGGGTGGCTGGGGAGTATAGCATGAAAGGTGTTTTCTGCTTCATAACTCACAGGTCCAATTTTCCTCCAGAACAGCAAGGGAGAGGCCAAAGACCCATTGTTGGGCTCTGTGGACCGGCCCGCTGTAAGGAAGGAAAATTTCCAGGTAACAACCATTGTTTTCTTTTTCTTGCATGAATATGTTAACTCTAACTTTAATGTCAGAATTGAAAACTATGTCCATGTTCCTACCAGAGGCTTCAGTGTGGAGAGAAGACTCTGGGTGACAATAATAATAATGATAATGATAATAATTTATTATTTATACCCCGCCCATCTGGCTGGGTTTCCCCAGCCACTCTGGGCGGCTTCCAACAGAAAATGAAATAAAATAATATATTAAAAATTAAAAGCCTGCCTAAACAGGGCTGCCTTCATATGTCTTCTAAAAATCTGGTAGCTGTTTTTCTCTTTGACATTTGATGGGAGGGCGTTCCACATGGCGGGTGCCACTACTGAGAAGGCCCTCTGCCTGGTTTCCTGCCTTGGCTTCTTGCAAGGAGAGAACCGCCAGAAGGCCCTCGGCACTGGACCTCAGTGTCCGGGCAGAACGATGGGGGTGGAGACGCTCCTTCAGGTATACTGGACCGAGGCCATTTAGGGCTTTAAAGGTCAGCACCAACACTTTGAACTGTGCTCGGAAACGTACTGGGAGCCAATGTAGATCTTTCAAAACCGGTGTTATGTGGTCTCGGCGGCCGCTCCCAGTCACCAGTCTAGCTGCCGCATTCTGGATTAGTTGTAGTTTCCGGGTCACCTTCAGAGGTAGCCCCACATAGAGCGCATTGCAGTAGTCCAAGCGGGAGATAACTAGAGCATGCACCACTCTGGCGAGACAGTCTGCAGGCAGGTAGGGTCTCAGCCTGCGTACCAGATGGAGCTGATAGACAGCTGTCCTGGACACAGAATTGACCTGCGCCTCCATGGACAGCCGTGAGTCCAGAATGACTCCCAGGCTGCGCACCTGGTCCTTCAGGGGCACAGTTACCCCATTCAGGACCAGGGTGTCCTCCACACCTGCCCGCCTCCTGTCCCCCACAAATAGTACTTCTGTCTTGTCAGGATTCAACCTCCATCTGTTAGCCGCCATCCAACCTCCAACGGCCTCCAGACACTCACACAGGACCTTCACCGCCTTCACTGTTCTGATTTGAAAGAGAGGTAGAGCTGGGTATCATCCGCATACTGATGAACACCCAGCCCAAACCCCCTGATGATCTCTCCCAGCGGCTGCATGTAGATGTTAAAAAGCATGTGGTAGAGCAGTGTTTCTCAACCAGTGTGCCTCCAGATGTTTTGGGACTACAACTCCCATCATTCCTGACCACTGGTCTTGCTAGCTAAGGATGATGGGAGTTGTAGTCCCAAAACATCTGGAGGCACACTGGTTGAGAAACACTGTGGTAGAGGACAGAGTCCTGAGGCACCCCACAAGTGAGAGCCCAGGGGTCCGAACACTCATCCCCCACCACCACTTTCTGAACACGACTCAGGAGGAAGGAGCGGAACCACTGCATGACAGTCCCCCCAGCTCTGACAACAGAAGGGATTCTGACTGCTGCTACAGCCGCCCACAGAGCGCCGCTGCCAGCTCTCTCCAAGTGTGGATCACTTGCTTGCTCATCGTCCGTCGGCGCTCAGTTTTTTTGTTTTTATTTATTGCAACAGCAGAGAGGAACCAAGAGACATTCTTGTTTCTCTCTCTTGCTTCAAGCAGCCTGGCACTGCAGGAGGCTAAATGAGCACGGCAGGCGAGTGGCCGTGCTGCACAGGGCTAGGAGCGGGGTATCGCTGTGTCCAGACCCAAGACCTCTCACCCGGAGGCTTCTGACCACAGGGAGTCTCATTCACAGGGTTGTGTTTGAACTGGCACTCAGATTTCTCAGAAGCAGTTCATGTACAAGGGGCTTCTTTATGTGATGGGGAGTATGGGGAGTAAAAAGCAGCTCTGACCCTTTTAAATCGCCTTCTTGTTTATGCAGTTCATCTCAGCTGTGATTGACCAGAATTAGGTCCACTGCTAGTCCATCAGCTCTTCATTGCCTTTGAAATAATGCATGCCAAGTTCATGTTGAAATATCTTCCCTTAACCCTTTCCAGGCCTAATTAAACATCACATACATACACATTTATCCCCCCCCCAATTGTTGTGGAAGGCAGGCGGGTGGCTGTTACAGCCAAACCACTGGGGGAGTCATTGAATGGGAGAGAGCAAAGCAGCACTGAGCATGTATGTATTATTAACCCTTTCCATGTCAACTGCTTTCCCTCCCCCATTTATTACCATTACAGATGCTTGCTTGTACTTGCAAACGTGTATTTGGAACTTAACGGGGGGGCACAGATTATTGGAGGGGGGAGATGAAGCAGAAAAATACTGGCCATTGAAAGAGTTAAGCATCCTTTCTCCCATTTCCTTGCCACTTATTCAACCCTCCCAAAGCAACTTTTATGTAATAAAAATGGTTCTTGGATTTTTGAAAATGTAACATTGAGCATAAAATCCACTTTTTACATGTTCAACTTGTCCAAATATGAGAGCTAAGCACATGTATCAGCAATTAAAAATCTGACAGTTCCATGACCACACATTGTAGGTATCCCCTATCCCCCCCCCTCAAGCTTGTCTCAGTGCACACCCTTCTGTTTTGCATCAGACTGAGAATGCACTACTCACGCCACATCTAAACACATGTTCTGGATTGTTTAACCCCACCCCACCCCCCAAAAAAAATCCTCCCAGGAAATGTGCAAAATGGAATTTCCTGGGGCTTGAATGCACACATGCACAGAAGCTACTGCTGTTTAATCTGAAATTGCCATTTTAATTACTGAAATGGAGTACATAGGGTTTTTACTGCTAGTTCAGGCTCATCTCAACTTGATTCTAAATTGATTTAAAAAATGGCAACTTTCGCCCCACAGAAATAGTGCAAAAATGATTTATCTTTTTTTCATGGATCAGTTTATGCACACAACAATATACTGGAATATACTGTAAAACTTGTAGTGTTTGGGGGCAATAGTGAGCCTTAAAAAAACAACAGCAACAACCCCAAAGTAGCTTTTAACCAACCACTCAAATGTGGTAAAGCACCCCTTCCTCCCCCATTAGCATCCATTTCAAGCATTTCATTGACTGTCTAGCTAAAGGAAGGGACAAAACTCTGATCATCCAACAAGACCCCACCCACCTCTAAACCTCTGCCCCTCGCATAGCAAAAAGTGAGGTTGAGGAAGTATTTTTTGAAATATTCATTGTTTCTGGTTCTGGAAAGAAATGTTGAACTGTGAAGTAGTAAATGTATGACATGCAAAATACAGTTTTCAGATGCCAAAGAAATGCCACACAAGTATGCAAGAAAAAGATGACATAAGGTGCTTGGAAGCTTCGGTAGAATAAGCCCTGACAAGAAGAAAGAAATAATTGAGACAACATCCAGAAATAAACGGGGGCCCAGAGGGAAACAGAAATGGAAGTGGGAAGCATGGCAGAAAGGGAAAGGAGAGGCAAACACCCTCTTGCCAGTGGCAATGGTTTGTTCTGAACTTTCTCCTCCTATTGCTGGGTAGAGATAATCTGGATTAAGGAAGGGAAAAGTGTGGGGCAACAGTGATTCCCAGGAAACATAATATGGATGTCACACAAGAAGTTTATGGGCCACATTAAAGGAAGATCTGGCTATACACCTTCCTTTAAGGCACAATGGTAGCAATCCTTGGCTAGTTGGAGCTATCTAGAGACAACCCTCTCTGTAAGGAAGGGAAGGCAGAATATGGTTGTCATTCAGAGCTGGAATGTGGAGGACAGACTTGGTGCATGGTGGACACAATCCTGCAGGAGCACAATCTATTCTTATGCCATTTGTGGAGCAGACTTCCTCAAGATTAATTAGGGTAAGTGGGATCTAGGGTAAGTAGGGCTAGCCCTAAAAAAGAGACAGAATGTTTTGTACTGAAGAGAGACTGCAAGGCCCCTGGAGGGGGCAGGAATTGTTCTAGATTTATTTCCAATCAGTTTTCTAATCTAACCCTCCTAATTGCTTTCCTTAGCTGAAAACACCATCTAGAGCAATATAAATATGTAGATTCCAGAGAGCTCTGTTTAATAACATGGAGCTTGAACATAGAACTCTATTTGTTTGTCTCTGCTTATTTATGTCAAGATCAATTGTAATTAAAGATGAATTCAGCATCAAAAGAACCACTTTAGCTGATCATTCTCATCAGGAGAATCCCATATCCCTTTAGTATATTTCAGAGAAACCATTGTTCTACCTTCCGCTTCTCCCCCCCCCCCCATACCTTGACAGAGGCAGGTGGCGCTGTGGTCTAAACCACTAAGCCTCTTGGATTTGCTGATCAGATGGTTGGCAGTTCGAATCCATGCTCAGGACGGGGTGAGCTCCCATTGCTTTGTCCCAGCTTCTGCCAACCTAGCAGTTTGAAAACACACCAGTGCAAGAAGATAAGCAGGTACCTCTGTGGTGGGAAGGTAAATGGCATTTCTTTGTGCTCTGGTTTCCATCATAGTGTCCCATTGCACCAGAAGCGGTTTAGTCTTTCTGTCACATGACCCTGAAGCTGTCTGTGGACAAACACCAGCTCCCTCAGCCTGAAAGTGGAGATAAGCGCTGCACCCCATAAGCGTCCAGGGTTCCTTTACTGTTTCCGTTTATAGATACCTTGTGATAATAGCTCTTTTTCCAGCAAACAATTGCTCCCCTCCAACAGAGAGAGAGAGAGACTTTTTGATATAAATTATAGAAGGTTTTGTGACACTATTGTGGCAGCAACAAAAGCTGTCAAAAATAAGAATTATTGACCATAATATAATCCGGATGGAGAGGGCTGCTCATTCTCCAGGAAACTGATCCCATATGGTTTATTTTAAACATGTTATGTAAACTGTGGGAATGGGCAACATATTACCAAAAAGCAAGGAATAAGAAAAAGTGCTTGCCTAATTCCTGAAGAGGCATATTTCATTTCATGATTTTCTTAAATCCACTTTCACAGATTAAGAAAGACTACTTTCAAAATACTCAGAGCAATTCCACATGCCTCAGATAGATATTATTTGGTGCATATATATCTGAAGACACCCTGATGTTGGGGGCACTCCAGGAAAAAAAAACAACCTTAAAAGGGTTTTTTCTTTCAAAAATCCCAACCATTATAAAATATGCCCCAGGCCTGATTTTTAAAAAAGCTCTTTTGCAGGAAACTAAATTGTCTGATGAGCATCTTCTTGACATGACTAGCATCAAGATAGACAGTTACGGCCAGTTCAGAGAGGGAAGCTGCTCTCCAGGACTCCAGGACCGTGTGTTTATATCCCAGCCTAGTGTTTCACTTCTCCCAATGAAAGACAGTCCTGATCTGGGGCAGAGAACATCCTTGTCCCCTCCCACATGATCTAAAGTGGCTGGAGCTACGTCAGAATTGATCATAAAAAGCAACCCTGCTCCGAATTAGTGACATCTATCCATTGTTCTAGGTGGTGGAAATGGAGATAATTTTAGCTTTATATCCATGCATATATGTTGATTTATTTTAACAGTTGTCATTTGCTTTGAAGCCAGAGGAAACAGCAGGGGGGGGGGGGGCTGTAAATAAATTTTACTGTCAAAGATACAGTATATAAAATGGTCACAAAACACATTCATCATATGAACAAAGCACTTCTGTTCCATTGGATTCAGTTACACCTTATAAACAATACATTAAGCTGAATTCGTATTGATCCAGAAGGTAATAGAAGCTGCAACATGCACATTGAAAACATTTCAAAAATAAAAATAATTTGCATTATACCAACAGCTGTAATTTCTGTTTGTTCTTACCCTGTAACCCCCTTTTTAAATGTTCTGTATGCTTGGAGAGCCCTGCCTGTTTGTGTACAATTAGCAGAACCACACATTCTATGGGCTGCATCCTGGGGTTTTGCGACTCTCGATTCTATTGCAGCTGCCTTGTTTCTCTGCTTCCCTGTTTGCTATGACTTGCCAGCCATGGTTAATTCCAGGTAACTTGTTTCCTTTTCTTTCTATGGCTGCTAATTTCTCTGGTCTATTTTCGGATTTGCTCTCCCTAATGTGCACAAAGCGCTTCTGATTGTTTACCCCGGTGCCTCCAGAGACTGACAAAGCCTCCGGGCTGCTGCTGTTTATTGTACCCACTTGGACTGTTAAAGGTTTGTTTTCAACCAGAGAAGCAGGTTGGCCGGAGTTGTGATAAAGACCAATGGCGCAGATCAGATTCTGTTGCACAATGTGAGATGAGGGCCCATTTTATATATTTATTTTTACCTTTCAAATTGATTTCACTTTCTCATAAATACTCATTTAGCTGTGGGTGGTGAGAGTTCGCTCTGTGTTTATAGGTCCTTTTTTTTTTTGCTTCGATTTACTTCTCTCCTGTCTGCTAGCTGCAGCAAGTCAAAATTGCAGGCTAATGGTGAGGTGAGCAGCTTATAATATATGATAATCAATACTTCAAATCTGCTTCTGTGATGTGACATAAAAAAGGAAAGCAAGGAAGGTGAATAAAAGAGGCAGAAAACTGCTGATGTCCCCCGCTTCTTTCCCCCCAGCCCAGTGGACAAAAGCTCAGGGAGAAGGGGTAGGTTTCCCCTTCAAGGTCAATGCGTGCTTATTTCCTCTTAAAACCACTCTCCCCTCTTCATATTTAATTCAGTTGGTGCTAGGAATCCCTGGTAGCTCAAGTGGACATTTAGTCAATACTGAAAGCATAAATACAAACCAGGATTGTTAGTTCACACGTTCAGAGGAAAGCAGTGGAGTCAGCCGTAGTGACATAGGTCGGTTCCAGCAGCTCCATGATGAGGCGAGCTGAGATGGATGCCTCGGGAAATTATGGGCCACCATTCAGGGGGGCAGAGTGGGAGGCAGGCACCTCTGACCTGGGTGGCCCAAAGGGATACGGAGAGCTGCTCTAATGGCGATGGAAGCCCTTTCCTGCACAGCCCCCCTGCGCCAGGGTTTTGGGGAGGCAGGGAACAAGGAATAAGCCAGGGTCCCCAAACTAAGGCCCGGGAGCCGGATGTGGCCCAATCGCCTTCTAAATCGGTCCCGTGGATGGTTCGGGAATCAGTGTGTTTTTACATGAGTAGAATGTGTCCTTTTGTTTAAAAAGCACCTCTGGGTTATTTGTGGGGCCCGACTGGTGTTTTTACATGAGTAGAATGTGTCCTTTTGTTTAAAAAGCATCTCTGGGTTATTTGTGGGGCATAGAAATTCGTTCATTTTTTCCCCCAAAAGATAGTCTGGGCCCCCACAAGGTCCTGTGGAAAAAGTTTGCTGATCCTTGGAATAAGCATTCTCATGAGCAACTCTTGCTCATCTTGATGGGGTTTACCCATGTGAGGTTTCCAGTAGAGCATGCAATGTGTCTTTAGGAGTGTGTGCTTGGAGAAATGCCATCTGGATTTCCCTCGTCCCCTGACAGACCTTGGGCTTGGCCTTGTCACTTAGGTAAGGTTTTGCAGTGGGAGGATGGACCACCTGCACAGAGAACAAGGGGGCTTTTTCTGGAGGGGATGGTGAAAACAAAGAAGACTCAGCCAGTTTCTTTCTAAAAACGTTTTCTGCCTCCTTCCACCTTCAGCCTGTTGTCTGGTTTGTGTTGCTGCCTCCTTTCCTTTGTGTATTTTAAAGGGAGATCCTCTTCAACGTTGCTCAGGAAGTTGCTCAGAAAATCCTAATAGCAGTGGACTAATTGGCAAAACTTGTATAATTGGATATGGTTTGGATGTTCCTGATGTGGTTTGTGACTTGGCATTGGGGTGGGGGTGGGTCTGCCATTGAAAAACAAAAATGCCAGTGATTCTACTGGGTTTGTCATAGTCCCCAGATGTCGCTTAGGTAGTTTGGAAACTGTTTTGTGAGCTGCTGGGGAAGCCGTCAGGCCAAAGAGCAACACAGAAACATCAAGATACAGAAAATAAAGTAATTCTGTGAATCCCTGCCATGTCCATAAAGGGATATAATAGTCACTGCCATCCATAGACTGGTTTGGTACACATCTATGCTTTGAAAGTTTCTAGTAGTAATGTTCTGATTTTTGTGTGTTTTTTACACAGTTGTAAAGTGGCCAGAGCAATCTATATGGGATATTTTCATTTTTATATATTTTGTTTTACAATTCTTTAATAATATATGGAAGGCTAATATGCAAAGTATTAAAGCCCTACACATGCAATCAGCTTATTTATACTCTGGACATCATCCAGCCAAGGTTAAGCACGTAAGTCCCATTGACTTCAACCAAAGACACTTAAATGTATGTGTGCTTAAAAGTCCCCATTGAAATGAACAGGGGTTAGATGGAATTTAACTAGGACGATATTGTGTTCAGTGTTCATTTTTTGTTTTTTGATTGACAGGACAGGGCCTTAAAGACTACTCAGGAAACACAGACTGTTGTTGTTAAGGAAGTTCTCTTTCTTATTTTCTATTTTACTCCTTTACTTCGTTCATATTTATTCCTTAGAAAACCAGTTTCTAGGTTCTGTCACACATTGGTGTGACCAACAAACTGAACCAGACCGGGGTGTGTGTCATGATATGGAAGTGAAAGTGGGTATCAATGAGGATGCGGGGTGATGACCCAGGCTCAATGGCTGACACTCAGCCCAGTGGGACAAAGTGAATAGCTACAATCAGTTGAGTTACAGTAAATCCTGCCCCTTCTTCCTTCCACTGGGATCGCCATGGACAGGATTAGCTGTACCCCCTGTTACTTTTTCTCATGTTACTGAATCCCTGAAATTCAGCCTTGCCGAGAAATCCAAAGCACTGTACTTGGGGTGTGAAGCTTGCCCCTTGCTCCTGTCATTGGGTGGTCCACCAGCAGGAATCTCATGGGGAGATCCATTGTGTCCAGGACACATTTTTCACATGTGCACATCACAGGCCCTTCCTCTAAATGCAGTCACACATACACACTGCCCATTGTAACTCCAGGCATTTTGATAATTCTCATGAGAATATCATGGCAAAGAAAAGAAAATCCACTTTGTTAACAATTCTTGAGAAAAGAAAAGAAAGCAATCTGACTAGAAAATATTATCAGCTGTAAGAAGATGTAAATGTATGACGCTTCCTAATAGTAAGTGCTGCAGAAATCAATTTTTCCAACAGATTCTTACCAAAACAAAAGCAAAAAAGATAAAAGCCAATTACACGATCCATACTCATGTCTAATGAAACAGCTGCAATGGCTCTTTTGACAAGCTTGTACTCAATGCGCGGTAGCGGAAAAATTCCATTCCTGTGTTTTTTTGCTAGAAAAGGAAGCTTCTTAAAAAACGCTTTTTATTACACGACTGCCATACAACAAAACAGTTACAAACAACAGAGGTGTCAAAGATGAAAGCTCAGCTTTCTTAATTTTTATTAAGTGTTTGTGTTCATGTAGAGTCAGCCATTGTTCGGTTATTGGTTCTTGTGTTAAAAAGTAATACTGATAGTTCCTCTTGAGTTAGTTCACTACCATTTGCTCTTCTCTCAAACGATTTAAGCAGAAGAGAGACAAACAGATTTCTACCGCAGATTAGTTTACAGATGAAGCTCAATTCCATGGAGAGCAGCTCCCTAAAGGCCCCCTCTCTGCTTCCTTTGGGCTACAGAGGCCTGATGTACCTTGAGAATAGTTCTAAATAAATCGATGGTCTCAACTTGTTGGTTTATGCAATTCTCCTGAAATGTTTTAATTATGATTCCTTTTGTAATGAGGATGGCCAGTGATCAAATAAGCAAGCTGTGATCTGATGGAGGCAGCTGATTAATGACTTTAAAAGCATTGTATTTCTCTCCCCCCCCCCCCGTTTGTTTTTGCAGAACAAGAGGAGTGTGTTAATTGCACAGATGAATGCCGAGTGCTTGGTCATTCTGACAGATGTTGGATGCCCCAGTTCCCTGCTGCCAACCAGGCTGAAAATGCAGATTATCGAACAAATCTCTTTGTCCCCACAGTGGAGGCTAATGTTGAGACTGAGACTTACGAAACTGTGAACCCCACGGGGAAAAAGACTTTTTGTACATTTGGGAAAGACAAGAGAGAGCACACTATTCTCATTGCCAATGTGAAACCTTATCTCAAAGCCAAACGTGCCCTGAGTCCTCTCCTCCAAGAGGTTCCCTCAGCATCAAGCAGCCCAACCAAGACCTGTATTGAGCCTTGCACCTCAACAAAAGGACCGCTGGATAGTTGTGAAGTCAAAACAGGAGCCTTGGCTAACCCCAGCAGCCAGTACATGACAGCCAGTGACAGCCAGTACCTATCTCCTAGTAAACAGTCCAGAGACGCTGCCTTCATGGCGTCTGATCAGATGGCCAGGGTCTTTGCTGAGGTGCATTCCCGGGTGAGCCGAGACTCCGCTGAGATGGACTCTGTGTTGGAGCAGATAGACCGTTCAAACAGGGAACTAGGGAGAGAGTCAGTGGATGCAGAGGAAGTAGTGCGGGAGATTGACAAGCTTTTGCAGGACTGTCGGGGAAACGACCCTGTAGCTGTGAGGAAATGAAGCAAAAACCACAAAAGACAGTCTGGCATTTGTTTGCTTCTTCTGCTGAATTAAAACAAAAAAAAACAAAATCTCCCCTGGTTCTAAAATTTATACAGGGATGAACGAAGACCAATGCTGCTTTAAGGCTTTTAGTGAACATCTGAAGTGCCCACAAGTATGTTCTTTTCACTGCTCTATCTTTTTCCACAGATAACACTGGTTTCGTTTTTACCAAACTTTCATTAGAACGGTGTGATGTATGTTAATGAGAAGGAAGGAGGAGGGAGAACAATGATGCCACTTTGACAATCTAATAGAAAGGTACAAAGGGAAAATAGGCAAATGGAACCTGATGTTTTAGGACTGATAGTTGTTCACTGTTTATGTGTAGACTCCATAAAAAGCAGGGTGGAATACTTATCTGATAGATTTCCAGCAGTCATTATAGGCTTCAACTGAAAATCCCAAAATCAGAAACCAAGAAACAAAAAGTCTTGTAGTCGACCCGGCCCCACCAAACATTAACACTCATTTGTGACAACCATTTCTGTATAAAGTTATCTGCCACCAAAAAAAAAAAGGGAAAAAAGAGAAAGAAACCCAAGAATCCATTCCATAACATTGTTCAGCAAAAATATTCTGGTCATTAGTAACACAGCTCATGTCATATAAAAGTTAAATGTGAAATGATAGAGTCCTTGTTTGTCCTGCACCTGCATAAACTAACTCACGTGCAAAGGAGAGGGGGGGAAATGCTTTAGTGTCCAGCAAAATTTCTAGGCTAGCAGTATGTTTTAAACCTGAGGCATAATATGAGATCACAAATAATAATTACCTTTTGATAGGTAATAATAGAGGAGACAAATTAACATTATTAACACCTTTTGTAATTCATTTGTGGACACTAAAATAGCTCAAGTGAGTGCAAACATTTCAGACATCAACACAAATTCACACAAAACCATTTAAATGTGCAAATGTAAGAAGATTCAATGTGTTTACATCAAATGACATATTTTTATTGATTTATTGCAGATTCAGTGCATTTGAGCCAAATTGTTGAGTGTATAAGAGCTATATTGTGTATTTTATTAAATTAATATATAGTTGTGTTGCAAAAAAAAAATATTTGGGCTTATGATGTAAATGGCAAGTGTTGCCTCAGTAGCTGTCAAACTCTATGAGTTTTGTTCTCTCCTTTTCTTTCTTTCTTTCTTCCCCCCTGTGGATTGTGGGAAGCAGAGCCTCAGAGCAAAGTCTCTTGTTTAATGTATGGTCTACCAAGTACCACAGTACATAATCTGTTCAAAATGTGTCTTGAGTGAGTTGATGGAGCTGACTGAACGGCCGGCAAATACATCCATCAGTCATGGTTATGTGCAAGTCCTTGTAGAAGCTTCTGTCGCAACCCATGTTTAATAACAAAAATTACACTTGAACCAACACCTGGAACCTTATTCTTTACTGAGCTTCGTCACTCACTCACATGAACGCAGGCGGTCTGTTTAGATATCACAGTCATGGTTGAGTTCTCAAATTAGCCTAATATTTCAAAGTTTCATACTAGACTTCGGTTCATGGAGCATGAAAATGCTTTGGTGCCCATGTGGTACAAACAATCTTTTGTCTGGTTTCCTGGAAATTGCTATTACATTGACTGAGGTTTCAGCTTGAGCTCACAGCCCTCCTTCTCTCTCTCTTTCCTATCATCCTCTATTATTAGAGTTTTTTGGTAATTTTATTCGCTCTCTGTCCATTGCACACACTTTTCTATGTGCTGTTCCACATTTGATTCTTATGAAAGCTACTTTTTAAAATTAATGTTTTCTTTGAATTAAATTTGTAAGTACAACTGAGCACCATGAAACATTCATATATCTCCTTAGTTCCCCATATCTGTGTTTTGGGTAAACTGTGCAACATAGCAGCAGCAATATTAAATATGAACCCATCATTTTCTTACTTTTTTTTCAGGGTGAAAAGCAAACTTACTTCAGGCTGGCAAATTTCAGGCTCCACAGCCTTTCTTTTACTTCAAACTCCACATTTTTCACTCCACTAAAGAAGTGAGAGAGTGTAGTACTCAGAGGTGATGTTATGTTAGTTGTGCAATGGTTATCACTTCCTTAAAAGCAAAATAGGACTAAAAATAATTCCCTGAAAACAGCTCACTTTGAGCTTGGTTTCCATCACACAGATGTTTGAATCTGTGTTTGAAGATGTTGGGCTCCATTATTTAGGAGCAGGAGCTGCCTTGTTTCCTGACATTTATGATTGCTTTGGGGTGACCCTCCTTGCATCTCCTTGCAGCTGACAGCGTGGTGGGGGGGCGGCACTCACCTGACCTCTGCTCAGTCACATCACTGCTGCTTTCTGGGAGATGGAGACGAATGTGGGAGGAGGTGGTGAGGTTAGCATGGTGCAAACACAGGCAGGAATGCCAGATTGGCTCCGCGGGTGCATTGCACTGCACTGCACTCACCTTGCCACCACCTCCCATTTCCCAACATCACAAGGTGAGATGGGCATCTGCTCCTGCCTCAAAGTGCTGGTAGCAGGAAATGACAATCCCTTTGATTTAGTTTTCAAATCACCTACAAATTGTGGAGTCTGGATGTCTCCTAAGTGACATTCTGAGGTCTGCATGTGCTCCTGCCCATGTTGAACACCATATGCCCCAGACAACTTTGAATTGTTACCAGAGAGCCCATTATTGAATTAACAAAATGGCCCTGTTTGCTGTTTGAAGCTCCTCTTCATAATTAATTGATACAAATCAATTTATGTATCCAAAATGTGTTGTTCTGAGTGCCATGAAGTATTATTTTACCAGGAAATATTTTCTAAGATGGTGTAGCTTTGACATCTGAAATATCCTTGTTAGAAAGGAGCAGCAGGCATGTAGTTACTGCCAGCAACATAATTCTTCCACAGAAGCTTAGTTTCTTTGTATAAGCAATGTTAAGTGATGGAGCTAAAATGTATTTTCTAAATGGTTGCAGCATTAAGTAACCAGTTACTGTTACATGTCTGAAGACATAAACACACACACACACACACACACACACACACACACACGCAGAGCCTTCCTAGAAAGGCCTTTGCCAATGTAAAAAAAAAAATTCTCCTTAAGGCACTCTGTCACTGGTGATTTACTAGCTCTAGCTGCTTCACACATTATCTGTATTTAGTTGTGATTATTTATTTACCAGGCTTAGGTAATGCAATGCTCGTGACTCACAGCTGTAATGCTCAGTTTAGGAAATCTTGCCTTTATTTAATTTAGCTGTCAGTTACTAGGCACCATAGAACTCTGGGATGCTGTTTGTGTATGAAGCATTGTTTTGCTTCCCGGCCTGACAAATGTGAAACAGAAAAGGGGTGAAGCAGCAAGGCTGTGCTTGTTGGGTCTATTCACACAATCACCCAAGTCCTGCTCAGGCATTTGTTTCTTGTATCCATGGAGAGGTCACAAGGCAGGCTGGGAAGACTTCAGGCTTACAGGACCTGCCTTGCCAGGTGCAAAACAGGGGTTCAGGAGAGTAGATTATGACTTATGAAACAGCCATTTGTTTTCAGGATCAGAATTGAGCTCTCAGTCCTTCACACATAAAAATCAGCTCCCAGTTCCCCCAAGCTCACAGCTCTCTTAATTTCAGCAGCCTAATTGAGAAGGGTGAAAGGCCTTTTTGTTGCTTCTGTTAAACAATTGGGGAGACGGAAACCCTTGCAGATCTTTTGCAAATCACCCAGAATTTTACCAGTTGATGCTGATCTCTCTTCTGAAAACTCCTGCTCAGGGGCTGATACTGTGGCCATTCAAGTCCTATTTAGGAACATAGGAAGCCGCCTTATAGCAGGCCACACCGTTGATCCATGGTACCCATTGACTGGCTCGCCAGGGTTTCAGGCAGGCATCTCTTACAGCCCAGCATGGAGATGCCAGGGCTTGAACCCTGAGATGCAAAGCAGGTGCCCTGCTTCTGAGCTATGGACCTTCCCCTTGGTTAGTTTGTTCATGTGATGCAGCAGCTAAAAAAGCCAATGCAATTCTGGGCTGCATCAATAGGAGTATAGCGTCTAGATCAAGGGAAGTAATAGCACCACTGTATTCTGCTCTGGTCAGACCTCACCTGGAGTACTGTGGCACCACTGTTCAAGGAGGATACTGACAAGCTGGAACGTGTCCAGAAGAGGGCAACCAAAATGGTCAAAGGCCTGGAAACAATGCCTTATGAGGAACGGCTCAGGGAGCTGGGTATGTTTAGCCTGGAGAAGAGAAGGTTAAGGGGTGATATGATAGCCATCTTCAAATATATAAAAGGATGCCATATAGAGGAGGGAGAAAGGTTGTTTTCTGCTGCTCCAGAGAAGTGGACCCGGAGCAATGGATTCAAGCTACAAGAAAGAAGATTCCACCTAAACATTAGGAAGAACTTCCTGACAGTAAAAGCTGTTCAACAGTGGAATTTGCTGCCAAGAAGTGTGATGGAGTCTCCTTCTTTGGAGGTCTTTAAGCAGAGGCTTGACAGCCATATGTCAATAATGCTTTGATGGTGTTTCCTGCTTGGCAGGGGGTTGGACTGGATGGACCTTGTGGTCTCTTCCAACTCTATGATTCTATGATTCTATGGTGATCATGAATGTGCTCTACATGCGGCCTCCTCCCACTCCCCAGCTGACATTCCTGCATTGAGCAGGAAGGTCTGAAGGAGGATTGCAAGCCTAGGTGACCCAATGCAGTTTCAGTCCTTCCTGCAAACAGGAAGCTTGACCCAATAAGAAGACCCTGAACAGAGTTGTTTTGGCCGCAGTATCAGGTCATGATGTGCAAAGCAGCGCCACCACAGTCGGATGCCACAGGTGGAAAGCTCCTATCATGCCAATGGCATGAGCAGTGATGCTGCTCCACACTGAGAAGGGGGCATTGTGATAGATCTGTTGCCCTGGATCACACCAGTCAGAAGTACATCTGAGGAGCAGATGGTATGGACATCCCAACTTTTAAATTTCCTCTGGGAAAAATGCCCCTGAAAAGGCTGTGAGCATTTTGCAGTGGAAGTGTGTTGTGCTCTGTATCTGTTTAGTTATTTCATAATTTATAAACCTCTCTACATTCAAATAATATTAAAGTGGTGTGCAGAAACAGAATGTAAAACATAATGCAGAACAGAAACAGTATTAAGACATAGAAACCAGCAAGAATGAAAAAAACTGCAGAAATGATTTGGAGGGAGTAGCTAGCACTGCCGCCAGATAGTGCTAGGCAGTGGCCACTATAGCAGGCAGTGGCCACTATAAGCCTCTTATTTCAAGCCCAGTTCTCCAAAGGACTTTTGGCTCAGCTCTAAGTCTACCTTCCACCTGCATCCTAAAGCAGTAAAAACTAGCAACAGATATATCCCATGGGGCTACACATCATGACACCCCTCGAGTGCAAAGGATCAAGTGAGTAGTCAAGTGAAGAAACATACACTGGGCTTCTTTGTACATATGCCAAGTTAAATCAGTGCGCGCACACACAAGCACACTGCCCATTCTGTAGCTCTCCAGAGTCTCCAGTTGAATTTTCCACAGAACCTGCTATCCTGTAATTGGTTATCTAGCAACTGGGACCTGCCTCATGCCAATCATGAGCTCTACCCCTGAGCCTATGACTCTACCCCTGAGAATTATACTTCCAGCACTGGGCAAGCATGGAGGTGGAGAGGAGCAGTCACAGACTCCGTCACCCTGTCTCTCTTAATGGGAAATGGCCTTCAATTTGCAATATGGCTGCTGGCCAACACCCCACCATTGCCCAATGGTGTAGCAGAGCCCCAGACATATAGGTGATCAAACACAAGGTTGATAGGATTAAGAGCAAAATTCAAATATAATTAGGTTTGTGGTACAGATATTATCTACCAAGGCTTTAACACAGTTAACAGGGAGTGGGGTCCTATTGAACTTTAGCAGTATGATTACAAATCATATAATGTAATAATAGATGTGTAATGCCCTAGGTTCAGTCCTTGGCATCTTCAGGTAGCAAGGCAAGGAAGTGCCATCTTATTTGGTTTAGGAAACGTAGATTATTTTCTGCAGTTGCAACTCTGAGCACACTTACAAGTCAGTCCCATTTAGGCATTCTGCTATTGCAGGTCAGTTTTCTGAACAGGTGGGAGGTTTGAAAATGATTATTCCCAGATCCATGTTTGTTATTACAAACTGTGAAGGGTTTGCAAGTGGGCCATTGCACATTTGGATTTCAACGAGTCAAGGGTAGTTCCCCCAAAGTTCAAATAAAAATGTGGGCTTGACCAAGCCAAACTCGTGAAGTGGAGGAGAAGGAGATCATGGTAACTCTAGAGCCACAGAGATAAGTGGTGGGGGAGGAGCCAGTAGTGAGCTATGGACATATAACCATAGCTGCCAAGTTTTCCCTTTTCTCGCGAGGAAGCCTATTCAGCATAAGGGAAAATCCCTTTTAAAAAGGGATAACTTGGCAGCTATGATATAACAGGCATAGGCAAACTTGGCCCTCCAGATGTTTTGGGAATACAACTCCCATCATCCCTGACCACTGATCCTGATAGCCAGGGATGATGGGAGTTGTAGTCCCAAAACATCTGGAGGTCCAAGTTTGCCTATGCCTGACATAAAGCATTGCAGACCCTTACACTTCTCCAAGGCTGAGAAATCATGGCTATTATCTACCCGGACTGCTATTTCAGAAGTGTTTTGCTGCTACCGTTGGCAATAGACAAATTGATATAAAAAAGGATATATTAAAAATGTCAAGAACAGGAAATGCTACACATGAAGGAAATGTAATTGCCTCCACCCAGCAAAGGAATCTCACACTTAAAAACAGGCTACTGTGCAGAAGCAGCAGGAGGAAGGTATGAATTGGAATTGTTGTGTATTCTATGTCCAAGTGTTGGGAGTGACTGCCTGATCATGACTAGTACGGAATCTGAGTTTGAAGGGAGGGAACATGATTCTATTTTGTAAGTTATACTGTTGCAGCAGTTGATACCAGGCATGCTACTCATCAGTAAATTTTACTAAGCTCAGGGTAACATTTGGCCAAGAGAGGTGCAACCTAATGGACTTAAATACTGGACAGCTAGATTTAGGTCAGGTAATAGTGATGAGGATTGTATTATTGTATATGTGTACATTCAGCCAGATACATATAATACACTATTATCAATGCAAATGAAAGTTGGTTAAGTAACAGACAGCACAAGATGTGAAATAATAACTTTTCAAAAATCAAGAACTCAGTCATCTAATGTCAAGGAAAGGTTGGCATTAGATGACTGGATGGGTTCATATTTGGTCAGGAAATCAAGAATGCTTTTGGCTGCTCTGCTAAAAGAGAATTTCTCTTTTATCAAATGTTGCTGTCAACAACAAGCAGGAGGTTATCTCCCTTGGAAAAACAGCACTTCAGACAAGCTGTTCAGTCGCTGGTAATGGAACCCAATATTTTATTCAAACCAGCTTTCAAGCTCCTTGTTGCCTAATGGAGGAAACACTGCTGAGGTCAACAAGTAGTTTGATACTTGGCAATAATATATGCCCTCTTGTGGCCACCTAATTATATTCCCTGACATCAGGAGGCTTTTATCAGTGCATTAATTCAAATGGTGTTTGGGCTATCAAGATCTGTTGATTTTAAGTATCATTGACTGAAACCTGATTAAGGTCTCAACTTTCTTGCCCCCTCCATTTTCCAGGGCTGCAGCTCCCATCTATCGGCCCTGACTCCCATATGGTATGAAGCGTCACAACAAGTGATTAGTGAACATCACGAGTGAACAAACACAAGTGGCATTCATTATATGGATGGTTTCAACACCTGTTATTCACTGGATGTGTTTGATAAGACCTATCTGAAAATAGGACTGTTCCTAACAATACAAAAGAAACCCAAACCCCACAGACAGCAGTAGAGTAGTAATAAAGCAGTTCCTATAGTGGTGTTGTCTGTTCTTGCCTTCATTAATATGGAAGACACGTTAAAGACATACCACCGGGACCACAAAGGTAATTAGAAAAAGCAACTGTGACATTGCAGTGGCTGCATCTAGTTACTGGGTTGCCAAAAAAGAGGGGGGGGGATGCTGACAGTTCCTGCTCCTTTATTAAGAATGTGTGACTGTTTACTCTCGACAGGAAGGCAGCAGAGATTTTTTCAGCCTGCTGAGTTGGTTTGTATTTTAAGTTGCTGCTGCGGTAAACATCCTGCCATTTGCTCTGTGCTTGCAAGAATATGGCACCACAGTAAAACACACACACACACACACACACACGAGTGTTTGGTTTTGCATGTGGGTGGCAAGCAAGCTCTCCAAAATCTTATTTTAAATGATACTTAATTGCAAAGGCTGACAGTCTGTTTGAAGTCAATGCAAGTGAAAAATAATCTAGAAGTGGTATTTGATTGGGTGTGGGGAGACCAACCATCAAGCTCTTAGTGTCTTATTAGCGGGAAAATGATCTCCTCTTACACTCTTTAGATGTTGCAGTTTATCTACTAGAAGTTAATGGATCTATTTCTCCCTTTTTACATTTGAGGAATGCAACAGCCTATCCATACAAGATTGATTGATTGATTGACATAATAGTGCTTCCTCCAAAGCTGATGGCAGCAATGTTTTCTCATCACTTGCTATATCTGGCTGCTTGTTTTTTTTATTGCTTTCTTTTTTTAATTTCCATTTAAAAGTCACAGTGCATAACAATATTACAAAAACAATAAGTCACAATAAAGAAATACAAACAGGTAAAGATGTGTACTTCGTCTAGCGAACTCAGAGAAGACGATAAAAAGATAAAGATAAACAAAGGGAAAAATTAAAGAATAGAAAAGAAAAAAAGAAGAAAAAAAAGGAAAAAGGAAAATTGAGGTTTGACTTCCAGTTACCTCTCTGTACCTCATAAATTACATTCTATTTCATGGCACGATTCTTAATCATTTACATCATTCCTCAAATATTCTATTTTGGGCTCAGGTACGCTCTACTGGTTGGCTTATTTATCTAGTTTGATTCTAAGTATTCATAAAATAACCTCCATTCTTTTTTAATTTTTTGTTTCGTCTGTCCTCTAATTCTTCCTGTAAATTTTGCAAGCTGTGCATATTCTTTCATTAACAGTTGCCACTCAAGTTTGCTAGGTATATTATTGCTTTTCCAGATTCTCGCTAGCAGAATTCTTGCCGCCACTATTCCGTACATCATCAACTTTCTGTTAGCACTTTTTACATTTTCAGGGATTATATTCAATAGGAAGACCTCTGGTTTCTTTTTAAATGTTATTTTTATCATTTTCTTGAGTTCCTCATAGATCACACTCCAATACTTGTTTATCATGGGACATTTCCACCACATATGTATTTGTGTACCTGTTTCTGTTCCACACCTCCAGCATTTATCTGATTGGTTTTTGTATATTTTGGCTAATCTGTCTGGTGTTTGATACCACCTGTACATCATTTTTAAGATGTTTTCTTTTAGATTGTAACAGGCGGTAAACTTCATGTCCTGTCTCCACAGCCTCTCCCATTGCTCCATGAGGATGTTATACCCGAAATCTTGGGCCCATCTCACCATTGATGATTTAGTTTGTTCTTCTATAAGGTCCCACTCAAGCAGTAGATCGTATATCTGTGAAATATATTTCCCTTCTTTATTCATTAGAATTTTTTCAAATTTAGACTTCTCTTTAGCAATACCCAATTTTTTGTCTTCCTTAAATCTTTGATGTCTGGCTGCTTGTTTTGATAGTCAGATATCACCCCCCCCCAACTCCCTTTGCAAGGTGGTGAAAAAGCAGTTGACCAGGTTGGGAAAAGGCTGGCTGGCTGTCTCTTCAAAACGTAGGCGATGAATGACACCTCCAAATGACTAATGCTTCCATAATACCCTGAAATGAATTTGGAAACACACAGCTTTGTCATCTTACTAGAAATAACAATGGGGCTCTTTATCTCTAAGATCTGAAGTAAGGGACACAAAAATCTCCCTCACACTGGCAACCAGCAAAGTGCACCTGGACATGTACATATCCCCCCAATCCCTCCATAGGGGTTGGGGAATTTACTGTACTCGAGGGACACATTAGGAGTCTAGGCAGTAGCAGCTACCAATGTGCCAATGTTATAAGGTGCCCATGCAACACACAAGCTTGAATTACTAACAAGAGATAATTATCATTAAATATAAACTTAATTAGAAACGTAAACATTCAACCAAACAATGATTTCCAGAAATCAAGTCTAAAATGAACTTTGTGCCTTTTCTTTTTTTAAAGGCTCAAAGGAAGAAATGGACAGATACCAACTTCCTTGGAAAGTTGATGCCATTGCTTCTCGTTCAGTTGCATCACCTGTACTACAAGCCATGGCATTTTGAATTACCTGTGGAGGGGAGACAAGGGGAAAGGGATGGGAGGTGGCACCTGTGGAGATTCCTGTAGTCTAGACCCCTGGCCTTCAGTGGGTGGATTGGGGCACCAACTGCATCAGAGAGAACTCCCAAAAGAGCTGGAGAGGAGAGGAGAGGAGAGGTGGAATTGTTCCATCCAGCGAGCAATGGTGAATCACACCCATTGAAATACAGTACAGTGGTGCCTCGCTAGATGAATTTAATTCGTTCCACGGGTCTTTTCTTATAATGAAAAATTCGTCTAGTGAATCCCATAGGAATGCATTGTGGGTTATTTTGGATTTTTTTTTTGCCCATAGGAACACATTAATTGAATTTCAATGCATTCCTATGGGAAACCGCGATTCGCTAGACAAATTTTTTGTAAAATGAATTCGTCTAGCGAGGCAACCTCCACTAGAAAAAAACCTTTCGTTAAGTGGAAATTTCATTAAGCAGGGCATTCGTTAAGCAAGGCACCACTGTACTTGAAACATTGGAAGGCTCTAAGAATCACTATGTGATTTGATGGAGTGCAGTGACTCAAAGCAATTGATTCTAATAAATTTAAATCTCAATTTAAAGCCTCACTTAGAAGGCAAGGCTGCAAACATTTGGCCAATGTGCTGTAGTGCCTCCTGTCTAATTAATATTGTAACTCAAGTCTTTTGTTGTCTTTTGCTGTCTTGAGACTGAGCTTTGCCAAGGAAGTTCCTTCACCCAGCTGGACATTCTCTTCTTTTTGCTGCACTAACAAAACTACTTCCCATTCTCAGACCTGGGGGCTGGGGCAGCTATTGTTTCCCTCCGTTGCTTTCGGCTTCATCTGCCTGCCCTTCCACAGGCTGCATTCCAAACTCCAGCAAGTGGCTGTCTGTGAGGAGTCCTGCCAGAATATGCCTTGTTAGATACAATGAGGTTCCGGTGCCTTGCTGCCATCAACTCCATCTAAAGAATTCAGAGCTCGGCTGTGTTCACGCTGCTGTGTGAAGAACAAAGGAAGTGCAAAACAGGCCTTGCATCGCATGCCCACCCATCCCCCAACACAGAGTTGATTTCCTCTTTGCAAAGGAACAGCAAAAGTTATCTGATATCCATGGAGGTTGACCAGATAGAATGATGTGTGTGTGTGTGTGTTCGTTCATTCATGGGAGAAAGATCCTCTTGCCATTCCTCTTCTGGGTCTGAGAGACAAAAACAGCTGAAAGTGTATTTCTTTTGCTGGTTATGTATCCCTCCAGGCTGCATCTCGCTGACAGTAATGGGGAAATGCCCATCTGTAGTCTGAGCTGTAAAAGGTCAGTGTGGCAGCAGCAGCATGGGCAGAAATGGATCGGGAGCTTAATGAGCCATCTTGGAGCTTTTTGAGACATATTTTCCATGATGCCTGCAATAGTGGGGGGCAAAAATAACACAGCCCTTCCCACCTCGCTTCATGCATATGCTAACAAAGGCAGCTTGCTAGCATCTTTCACTGAAGTTCAAGACAAACGCTTCCCTCTGTGGTCATTCCAGTCTTTTCATGCTTATTTGAAAGCTGTACCAAAAGACTGCTGACGAGTTTTATAGTTTAGTTCCAGCTACAAAATAAGCTCTATATATGGGTTTGTTGTAGTGACATAGTTCCCACCTTAAGGATGTAACTAGCTTGTTGCTTTTTAAAGAGAAGACCAGTATGTTACCCTGAGGTCTGGATCCAGCCCCCAATTAAAACCATCTGATCCTCAGGTGGCACTATCAAATTTTACAGCAATTTTACAGATCTAACAGACTAAAGAACAGAAGAAAGGCTATAAAATAAGCCAAACCTTGAATATAAAATATAATGAAAGGCAATAATCTTTCTGTGTCCTTATTTTTCAAGACACACCCTCTTTTTCAGGGATAAAATTTGAGACAATTTGCATTTATTTGATTTGAATGGCTGTCATTTGCTCTTCAAAATATGGCAACCCTATCTTAAGCCATGTTCCTAACACCTGCCATTGAAAGTTATAATCTGTTTTAGGTCACAATCCATCAGAGCACTAAGTGTGCTGAACACCATTGGTTTCATGGGCTTAGCTTTGTGTTAGGGGCACATACAGAACTCTGTGTGATACAGTGCCTGTGTGCAAAATGCTATGGTATATATTTTGTGTTCCACCTCAGTAGAGCCCAGCGGTCATTCTAATCGGATTGCCAGTGGTCCATGGTCATATTATGCAAAGTATTCCAGCCCTTGCCTCCCAGCCAAGGTTCTGCTCACAAGGCTTCATTGGCTTTCAAATGAAGTCCTTAGAAGACAGCCCAAATTTATGAAAGCTGCACACATGCCCTTTATAGGTTGCAGCACTAGACTAGGGCAGGAGGGCGGGAAGGAAGGAAGGAAGGAAGGAAGGGGTGAGAGACAGAGAGGGAGGGAGAGAGGGAGGGAGAGAGGGAGAAAGAAGGAGGGAGGGAGGCAGGGGAGGGGGAGACACTAGAAAGAGTGCAAAAATCATATAAGCTCTACACACAGCAATGCCCTCTGCTTTCCTGTTCTTGGGCAGAAATCACATGCTACAAAATATTTCCAGACAGGTTGCTGGGGGCTCTTGGGAAGAGGAGATCAGGGGGGCTCTTGGCCCAATCCCTTTCCTCCTCAAACCACAGCCTCTGTCTTGGCCTCACCAATTGCTGCTTATTAAATGCATATTAAGCTCATAATCACCAACTGTATTTTTTTGATCTCATTGGTGTTCAACTCATACCTTTTAATTTTCTCCTTTATATACTTGCAAACTATGAGTCTGCACACCTGCCACTATGGCCTTGAAGCCATAAACACTTCTGCCATAACATTATTTTTGTTTTAAATCTTTAACGTGCCACTGTTGATTTTACCTGGAGCCAGGAATTTATTTTGAGTACTGGGACTGAATGGAGTTCATAGTCCTTCTCAGCAGCGTTGTTTGCTGGTGCCCAGAGCAGGCTGGTGTGTGCTGGGGGGCAGGGGTGAATGGAGCCCAGCCCTCACCATGGATGCTGCTGAAGCAACGCCAGCCCTGAGCCAACTTGCTTGGCTGGCAGGGCAGTGTAAGCAGCCCCCCCCCTGAAAATGCACCCAGGGCCATCACCCTGGAAGGCCCCCCCCCCTGCTCCTGGTCCTTCTGCAAGAATCCATTCCAATTCAAAGCGTTCTCCTGGCAGCCCTGCACACATGACTCTGGTGGGGAGAGGAGGGCAGTGGTTGAACAGGAGTTGTGCAGTTGGGTCATGCTGCTCCTGGGCCTTTGGCCAGTGCCCCCCCCCCCATCCTCAGCCCTGTTCCCAGCTGGAGAGAGTTAGGCTGGAGCGAGACACATCAAAGAACTGATTCAGTTAAACATATTGTAAACTCATGCAGGGAAATCCGGTAGGGAAAGAGCCATCTGGTGTCACAGTGTTATGTCACATATACAATGCACATAAAATGCTTTTTCCTTACCAATCTAGCTGAGTCCTTACTTTAAGCCAGGGCGAGCTGATCGTGGTCAGCTGGAACTGGGGCAGCTCAGCTGCCCAGAAGTCTGCCCAGAAGCCTGGGCCGCTGCTGGAACTAGAAGCCACCAGCGATGGAAACAGGAAGAAGCAGAGCCTCCAGCGCCATTTGCACTGTGGGCAGGGTCCAGAGTCAGTAGTTTAATCCAAAGTCCTTGGAGGTTGATGTCAAAGTTAGGTTGCTAGAGAAGGTGGAGAGAGCAGCAGCAATGAAGAACTCTGCGATGCCAGCAGATGGAGTGGGAAAACACACAGCAGCCAGAACGTCTCTTGTTGCCTCAGGAGAAGTGTTGCAGAATCGTCAACCGAAAGGCTGAAGAATTCAACCCTTGTGTACCCTTTCCCCAGGGGCTGGGCAATAACTTGAACAAGTACTCAGGGAAACTATGTAGCCATAACCAGCATTGTGCCAACTGTACTGGCTTGCAGTGAGTTTCCAGGCCAAGTTATTATTATTGTTTGTTTGTTTGTTTGTTTGTTTGTTTGTTTGTACCAAGCCTTCTTCCCTGACAGGAGCTCAAAGCGGCATACAGAAAAATTAAGAACAGGTAAAAACATTTGGGGGGGGGAATCATTAAAAACCAATTAAGCATTAATAGAAATAAAATTGTGAGATGATCTATGAAAAGCAGATAATTACAATAAAAACAGCACCACCACTTTCCTCAAAGCTGCCAGTTCCCCCAAACCTGTTGGAACAGTAAGATCTTTGCCTGCCGGCGGAAGGAGAACAAGGAGGGAACCAGTTTCTCTAGGGAGGGAGCTCTAGGGTCAAATTAAATGGCTGGTTTTAAGCTTTAAATCCCTAAATCGTGGGGCCAGAGTTATCTGATGGACCACCTACCCCCATGCCATTCTGCCTGTTCACTGGGATCTCAGTCGCAGGCCCCCTTGGCGAGTCTACCGCCTAGGCCTGTGAGGTGGGAGACCGCAATGGATAGGTCCTTTACTGGGGTGGCCCCACACCTTTGGAATTTTCTTCCAGGGGAGGTGCAGTGGGGGGCTAGGCTTTTGGGAAGGCCTTGAGTACTCACTTGTTTGGGCTGGTCTTCCCTGGGTAGTTTTTTGTCCTGCTCTCCAGATTGAGGCTCACATATTGTTTACAGTCGTGGAGTTCTGAGTTGTTTGCTTTTTTTGTGAACCTGCTCGATTCTTGGAGACAAAAGGGGGAGAGAGTTGTTTTTATTATTTGGATGGGCATTGTCCAGAAAAGTAGCATTTCAGTATTTTAAAACAAAAAGAAATATGACGACTTCAAAGCAGAATGATTTTCTAGGGATGGAGTTGGATTCCCTGTGGGCCATGGCAACCCCCTTCCTCGGTCCAATGACTTATGCTGGTCCTGGTCGGTACTGCTGGGTCAAAACAAGTACACCCAGTTCACCTGCCCCTAAGTCAGGGCGGCACCGCTGTCCATGAATATTGTACTGACCTGGCATTCAACAGCAGCATAGCCAAGGCCACAGTGGTAGAGAACTAGAGGAAGGGCCCGTTAGAATTACTGCACAGAGATGCCCAACAGGGCTGGACTCTGGTAATGTGGTGCCCTGAGTGAGGACAAAATGTGGCAGCCCCCCCCCCATTTTTTCTTTTCACCATGATTCCTTTTGGATCAGTTGCTTTTTTAATGGATCTTCTCAGTAGGTACCCATACAAATACAGGGTATTATTATTATTATTATTATTATTATTATTATTAATTCACCCCCTTGGCAAAGGAACTGCTTGCACCACCCTAAATGCGTTTCTGGCTCCCATGTCCTCAGAGCCCTGCCGCCCCATTCCCAACTCACCTGCCCTTCCCAATAACCCCTGTTATCAGTGCATTACCACTAACCTGCCCCATACATATAACAGCAGACACACCTTAGAGACGTTCTCTATACTTGCCTGCAGTCATGCCATGCTCACCATGCTAATAAACATTGAGACTTATTCCTTTCTATGGTAGAGCAGCCCCGTGGTCACTTGAATCTCCAAGACACAAACAATAAAACCATTGCATAAAACCATTACATAGAAAAGGCATAGACAAATCTCTCCCGTTAAGTAGATTACATTGTTCAATGGTACTGAAATGCCTTTGTAAAGATGAAATGCCTAGCAGCAGACAATTATAGCCGATAACTTTTTCTTGGGGCTTTGACCTGGTGAAAAAAAAATGCATTTTGGAAAAAAGGATTTAATAACCTGCATTTCACAAGTTGTTTCAATAGGTATTTAGCAGTAGATTACTAACTATTAATAAGCCTTTATCTTTGGCACCAAGATAAGCTTCTTAGACTCATTGAGGCTGTGATTTGCCCCCGACTTCTGCACCAGCAGCCAGACGACAGAAAGCAGCTCACAGCCTTAAATGCATTGAAGCAGCCTCTGCCTCTGGAAGCTGGCAGTTTCTTCTACTACATCTGCACGCAGGCCAGTTGGCATTAGGCAAACCCATAATATCAATCCCAGCATGCGTTGTAATGCTACTTGGCCATCGTCTGTCTGTTGACCTCATTTCATTTCTTTCTTTCTTTTTTCTCTTGAACCTCATTTCTAAATCTTCCTCAAAGTAGCACACTTCTCCAAATCAGAGGAATATAAACCGAAGAAACCATTAGATCTCAGACATTTGTGAACATTTCACCAACCGCATCATGTGGAGAAACTTCCATCCACGACACTAATGATTCATGGCTAAAGAGAGCCACAGTATTGCACTAATGGACTTATACAGCAATCCTAAGTGAACTAGTTTTTTTCCACAAAAATATTACTGCCCTATTCTTGCCCATTAAGCTTATAAGAGCAATTGTCACCAAACTGGTAAGTCTTAATAGCTCTAAAAGCCCATTATAGTCCTCATTTTGGGTTTACATGGAGCTGAAGGGAATGGGGTCAGAGATGGTTGGAAAATGGAACTTTGTGTTCACTATACCTTTTGCAGACACAGTGAAATGCCAGGAACATGTTAGGTCAGTAGAAACTGAGGAAGGATAGAGAAATTGTGAGCAGGGAGGACAACAGACTAGACAGAGGTGGGTGAAGAACATCTGAGATAAACTCTCATCAGGTCTGAAGAGCTTTTCTGGATGCATGCCAGCCTGAATGTGGGATCAAGGATGTAAAGCGGAGACAGCTTTGCTGATAAGAGGAGATTATTTTAGTCTGAGGTGCTGCTCACGTCACCCTCAGGCTTGGATGTCATCCAAATCTTGGCCAGCAAAGCAAACATGAATCAGGGAGAAGCCACCAGAGACAGAAGATGAAGGATGATGTTCCATGCAAAGTGTCCTACAACTTTCTGTGGATGGTATTGTGACTCCCACCCTTCATCCTAAGGTAACAGGGAGAGTTCCAGCGGTAAAACACAATATTGAAAATAATTTTAAACAATTTACAATTATCAAAAATAAACTGGGTCCTAAAAGATTGTTTCATTTAACCTACCCTATTTGTCTAAAATGGAAGGGATGCGGGTGGCGCTGTGGGTGAAACCACAGAGCCTAGGGCTTGCCAATCAGAAGGTCAGCGGCTCGAATCCCCAGGACGGGGTGAGCTCCCGTTGCTCAGTCCCTGCTCCTGCCAACCTAGCAGTTCGAAAGCATGTCAAAGTGGAAGTAGATAAATAGGTACCGCTCCAGCGGGAAGGTAAACGGCGTTTCCGTGTGCTGCTCTGGTTCACCAGAAGCAACTTAGTCATGATGGCCACATGACCTGGAAGCTGTACCTCTGCCAGTAAAGCGAGATGAGCGCCACAACCCCAGAGTTGTCCGCGACTGGACCTAATGGTCAGGGGTCCCTTTACCTTTACCTATTTATCTAAAATAGAGGGTTAAATCTAGTATGCAGGACAAAAATCTGTAGACAATGTTCATTAATGTTCAGACCCCTGGGCTCTCACTTGTGGGGTGCCTCAGAGTTCCATCCTCTCCCCCATGCTTTTTAACATCTACATGAAGCCGCTGGAGAGATCATCAGGGTGTTTGGGTTGGGTGTTCATCAATATGCGGATGATACCCAGCTCTACCTCTCTTTCAAATCAGAACCAGTTAAGGCAGTGAAGGTCCTGTGTGAGTGTCTGGAGGCAGTTGGAGGATGGATGGCGGCTATTGGATTGAGCTTGACTCCTGACAAGACAGACATACTGTTCTTGGGGGACAGGGGGCGGCCTGGTCCTGAATTGGGTAACTGTTCCCCTGAAGGACCAGGTGCGCAGCCTGGGAGTCATTTTGGACTCACAGCTGTCCATGGAGGCGCAGGTTAATTCTGTATCCAGGGCAGCTGTTTACCAGCTCCATCTGGTATGCAAGCTGAGACCCTACCTGCCCTCAGACTGCCTTGCCAGAGTGGTGCATGCTCTAGTTATCTCTCGCTTGGACTACAGAAATGCACTCTACATGGGGCTTTGAAGGTGACTCAGAAACTGCAATTAATCTAGAATGCAGCAGCTAGACTGGTGACTGGGAGTGGCCGCCGAGACTATATAAAACCACTCCTGAAAGATCTTCATTGGCTCCCAGTATGCTTCTGAGCACAATTCAAAGTGTTGGTGCTGACCTTTAAAGCCCTAAATGGCCTCAGTCCTGTATACCCGAAGGAGCGTCTCCACCCCCATTGTCCAGCCCAGACACTGAGGTCCTGCGCCAAGGGCCTTCTGGCGGTTCCCTCGCTATGAGAAGCCAAGTTACAGGGAACCAGGCAGAGGGCCTTTTCGGTAGTGGCACCCATCCTGTGGAACGCCCTCCCAACAGATGTCAAGACAATAAGCAACTATTTTACTTTTTAAAAGACAACTGAAGGTGGCCCTGTTTAGGGAAGTTTTTAATGTTTGATGCTGTATTGTTTTTAATATAGTCATACTTCGGTTTAAGTACGCTTCGGTTTGAGTACTTTCAGTTGTAATCCGCGGACCATCTGGAACGGATTAATCCACTTTCCATTACTTTCAATGGGAAAGTTCGCTTCAGGTTAAGTATGCTTCAGGTTAAGTACAGACTTCCAGAACCAATTGTGTACTTAAACCAAGTTACCACTGTATTTGGTTGGATGCCGCCCAGAGTGGGGATATAAATAATGAAGAATTATTATTATTATTATTATTATTATTATTATTATATTAACTTGGAAAAAAACACATGAAATACAAATTTCCAATAAATTAGAACATTTTCTAACAAAATTTGAACAATCAACTCCTATCCTTTTGTAATGGAGTTCACAAAAAATGGTGTTGATGTTTGTTATAATTAGAAAACAGACCCACAAGACCAGATACCAGTATTTCTACCAGCAGCGCTTGGTCCAAGTGAAATGCCAGGCTGTGATCCTGGTCTCTTAGGAGGAAGCCCTATCCAGAATTGGTTGCACCCCTCCATCCAGATCAAGAACTTCCCCCACCCATAGTACCTCTGTGTTATCTGGACTATGTTTCACCTATCCCCAAAACTACCTGTGGAGAACAGTTTCCACAGCTTCCCTCAGACTTTAACCCCAACCTCTGGATAACTTCTCCCAGCAGATTCACGTAGATGTTAAACAGCATGGAAGACAGATGACAACCTGAGGTACTGCTAATGTCATTGTCCATGTGGCGGAACTGTACTCCCATAGCACAACCTCCTGGTCCATCCTTCCAGAAAGGACAGTGACCACCACCACACCTCCAAGTCTTAATGAAACCAGTTGGACTAGAAGAACACCACAGGTGATGGCATTGACAATTGCTGAGAAGTACAGGAGAATGAAGAGGGTTGCACCAGTAATGGGGGCGGAGGGCGTGCCGCAGGCTGGACAGGGCTAACCATCTCTGACAGCCGCCGCGTGACGCAGCTGCTGCCATCGAGGAGAAGCCCTGATGCAAGTGAGACTCCACAGCCTCACTCCACAGCTTGCTTGTGGGGTTTGCCGTGGCGCCGCGTCGTATGGCTCCTGTGCGTGCATGCGTCGTGACGCGCGGCACATGTGTGCGACGGACACCCCCCCCCCGGCGGGGTGCCTTTGGGTTTGCCATCCTGGGTGGCCAGAAGGCTAGCTGGGTTGCACTCCCCCCTGCCCATTTCCCAGTGGAAGTCATCAACAAGGGCAAAGAAACTCACTTCAAGCAATTCCCTAATTCATCTCAAGAACACAACATCAGCCCTATAAAATAGATTATTATGCCCATTTTTCAGATGGGGGTGGACTGTGTTGGAGGTTTGTGTGGAGTGATAGGGAAAGTACAATGGCAGAGGAGACTGGGAGCCATCTCATCCACAAGGGGAGCGTGGGGGGATGGGAATAGCTACCTGCCACTGCAGCCTCCTTATCCCTCACTCACATGTGGAAACCATATGTGGGCCAGAAAGGGAGGGGCACCAAGGTGTTGACAGTTGTAGGGGAAGGAGGGCAAAGAGGGTGAGAGACTGAGATGGGCAGATTTGCCCAAAAGGTACAGGGATTGGGGGCGGGGAGAACTCTCAAAATGACAGAACTGAAGCGTATTTTGAGAGGCAGAAGTCTGAGCAGGAAGCTCAGCCCAGTAGCAAGCAAGCAAGCAAAGTGTGTGTGTGTGTGTGTGTGTGTGTGTGTGTGTGTGTGTGTGTAGAAATCTACTGAACCCAAGGAGCCTGAAAAATCAACCTGCTCCTTTGAGATCTGGAGTTTAATCAGATGTATCCAAATAAAAGAGAACATGTTGGTGTTCGGAGACCTTCTTGAAATGAACTTACAACATTTTGCCAGAAGCAAAGTCATGAGGTTCCCCCCCCCATCAAATCAGCACCCTGCTGAGGCTCTGGTTTTAATTCCCTCCTCACACATCTGCATTGCCCATCTACCACATATCCCATAACAGCAGGACTAGTGTTTAGAACAAGGAGGGCTGTATTTAAATTTAATAAATAATTATTATTATTCTTTGGTTCAAGAAGCTGATCCTAATACAGGGATTGGGAGCAGAACCTGTGCTGGGGTGAGACTAGGCTTTATTTCACTTGGATGAAAGACCCAATTTGGCACCCCCCCCCGTGTGCATTTGTGGGTACACACACACACACACACACACACACACACACACACACACACACAGGCTGGGGAGCCTCAATGGTGCCCCTCTGGAAACTTCACCTCGGGCAAAAATCCCGGCTATCTCTCTTCCCCCTCACCCCCCGGTAGCTATGGCACTGCCCTGTGTGGTGTTGTTCTTTAATATGGTCCAAAGGTGCTATGGGTAATCCAGAAGGACTGGAAACTATTTGGCAGGAAAAGGTAAACCATGGACATTTTAACCACAATATAAATATTAATCCTTAATCACCAGCCCATGCTGGGGATATCCTTTGGCATAATGTGCCCAAATATGCAATAATTATGTGAAAATGGAAGCTATTATAAACAGTAATTAATACCAGCCGTCTCGAGGCAGTTTGCTCAGCATCCCCACTTTTGAAGACAACTTCAAAAACAGCAGTAAAATGTGCGGCAGATCCAGCAAAGCACATCAACAGCCCTAGGGTAGCTTTTCCAGTGGCGAGTTGTATTACCACCCCCAACATGTGTTGCAAACATCTCAGGTTTTACGTGTGTTGGAATCTCACTAGCTTTTTTTTTTTAAGCCAACAACAATATAATTGCTGATTTACCACCGCTGTTCGATCTAATTTACTTCCTAATGGTCCATTTGCATAGTGGAATTTGCATTTTATTTCAGAGAGGATGTTACAGCTCCACCTGCCCTATTTCACACTAGACACCAGCAACTGGAGGCAAAAATGTTGATGTGTGTGTGGAGGAGGGAGAGAAAACGGGGAGGGGGGACTCACCCCCCCCCCGGAGAGATCCTCTTGCCAAAACTGCCGGACTGTGAAGGTGAGGTCCTCTTTTAGAAGAGGGGAGGAGGTTGAGTCGGTGGAGAAATCGCAAGCCAGTAACCAAAAAGAATATTTCATAACTTCTTTTGGGGGTAGCACAGCTTAAGAGAATTAATTTTCAGGTGCGATGCTATCACTTGCCTCTCTCCCGGTAAAACCTCATTCATTCTATGCAATGTGACAGGAAACTGCAATGATATAAGCTGACACTCTGCACCTTATCAAAACGCAACATCGCTCTGGCATCCCTATCTTCTTATTGACTTGGGCCTAGCCCAAATGCTAGTGATCATGGATAATGTTACAAGATATTCTTCTCTACCTTGAGGAAAGTGATCAAAATAGCACAAAATTAGAAGCTGACTTTGGGGTCTAGGGTTTGTATCGGGAGGGTTTACGCTCTTCCTACATGGCACATAATTTATTGTATATTTTAGCTCAGCTTCAAGGCTTTGTTCCCGGGGTGACAGCTGTCATTTTAAAGGTGACTCATTACAGTCATTTTCAGAGCCCCCAGCAGATGGATGGGTCTTTATTTCCCAGGGAAAACTGACATGTTATGGTTCTCAGCAGCTTTTTATCATTTCAATCAAACTTTTACACATCTGTCAATTACTTTGTTTTGTAATATTAATAATACGGCAGTTGGAGGATGCTAAAGAACATTCCCCCCCTTTGCTATAAAGTAAAAAACAAAACAAAAATTAAGTAAAGATCCACTTAAGTAATGAATGAAGATACCAGTAAAAAAGCAACCTTTGTCCCTTCCTCTCTTGCATGCCAGAGATGAGAGAATTTTCAGTATGTGATTGGTGAAAGGGGATAAGTTATACTTTTGTGTCATTACAAGTTTGTATCCTCTGAAATAATGAGCATTACAGGCTTCCGGGGTGACAGAATCTGTGAATGCCCTGGCGACTTATCTTGGTTCCATAATTCATGCTATTAAATTAAGCACACATCAATAGAGTCACAATAATCACTGATAATCAATATTTATGCATTTGCAGTACTGTGTCCAAGCCTGCAGCCTCTCTGGAGAGAGTGATTTGATTTACTTATTGAGTATTTGTTTTTATATCCTGCCCTTCCTCCAGTCAGGAGCACCGAGCACATAACTACTTGAATAAAATACAACATAGCATCCCATAATATTTTTATATTTTTTTTACAAAAAAAATCATAACATTCATTAATTTGAGATGGTCCCTGGTCTAAATCTTGGCCTGTTATTTTGCTTTAGCTAAGTTACTGGTTTCCACGCTGCGTTTCCTGTCTGGAATATAGGGTTGCTGATAGGCTTGTCTATCTGAGGAAGAACTGGCTCTCCTCTCAAGGCCGTTGGCCAACACATCTGCGCCCATGTCAGCCATCTGCTAAGGTTTCCTCACATAGCTCTGACATTGGAGCCTCTGCCAGTCAGATAGACCATACTGGGCAAAGGGGAGCAATGCCTCGAGTCAGTAGTAGTAGAAAAGTAGCCTCCTCCTCAGTTTCTTTCCTGAAACCTAGAAATCCCTCAACGTGTCTTTATATAAGCTGTGGTCAAATATAATTCTGTACAGAAAAAAGAAACAGCAGTTGGCACCATACAGTTAAGCTATAATGAAAACATGAGGTGGCTGCCATTACAGAGTCCTGCACTAATGAGAACAGTGGGAGTCTAGCATTACAATAGTCTAATGAAAACAGGAAATGGCTGGCATTACATTGGTATAATGAAAACAGGAGGAGGCTGGCAATATTCTGAGACAATGGGGGGGGGGGAATGAAGATTTCTGGCCCTAGTAGATTTAATCTATGCTATATATGACCCCAATGTGCCTGTGATGGAGACCGAAAGCTGGGTCAAAGCATGCTGCTATTTTAATTTTACTCAAACCGTATGTTTTGGTCAGTGAAATGGAAATGTGGTGTTCGAAATAGACAATTTAAGATTTGATTGTATTGTACCATTTCTGATTAACCTTGAGAAGACCCATGGTAGAGACATGCTCAGGAAAAATGAAATTCAGTAAATACAGAGGCTTCCCCATTGTGGTAAATCTCTTAGTTGAATATATATATTTTAAATATACACAAACTTTGAAAGAGATGATAACATTATATAAACCAGGGTCAAAATGATTAATAAACCAAATGATAGACAATAATGACTGTTACATTTCTTGGTTTTTATCTCAGTGAGATATAAGAATCCAATGGCTTCTGAGGACTCACAACTATTATGTATGGCTGTATCCAGACAGTACTTTATCCCTGATATTTTCATTTGCAGAAGTGCTGAGGGCCTTCTGGCAGTTCCCTCATTGCGAGAAGTGAGGTTACAGGGAACCAGACAGAGGGCCTTCTCGGTAGTGGCGCCTGCCCTGTGGAATGCCCTTCCAACAGATGTCAAGGAAATAAGCAGCTATTTCTATTTTTTAAAGACATCTGAAGGCAGCCCTTCAGAAGTTTTTAATATTTAATATTTAATAGTTTTAATATTTGATTGGGAGCCGCCCAGAGTGGCTGGGGAGACTCAGCCAGATGGGCGGAGTACAATTATTATTATTATTATTATTATTATTATTATTATTATTATTATTATTTTGACATAAATGCTAGTTCTGGAAACCTAACAGAACCCAGTGGAAGTTTAATGTTCATTTCCATGTTAATTGCTTCCAAGAAAAAAAAACTGAACCCAACCTTGTTAACCCAGAAAGTCATGGGATGAAATTTGGGTGGTATCCCAGCACCTGCCACTTTCAGGGGGGAACAGAAGCCCACGAGCACCTAAGGGGTGGAGGCTAGTGGCATGTCTGATGGCATCTGCTGTTGTGTTCCGGTTCATAGCTGTCAACTTTCGGATTTGAAAACAAGGGATCAGCAGCAGCCTCACCTGTCCCGGGGACAGTCTACGGTATATCTAACAATCCAGGATAGCAGTGGGAAACGGCGCTGGAATAAGGGAGCTTCCCACAAAAAAGGGGAGGGTTGACAGCTATGTTCTGGTTACGAACTTAATTTGTTCTGGAGGTCCGTTCTTAACCTGAAACTGTTCTTAACCAGAGGTACCACTTTAGCTAATGGGGCCTCCCGCTGCAGCCGCGCCGCCAGCGCGTGATTTCTGTTCTCATCACGAGGTAAAGTTCTTAACCCAAGGTACTACTTCCGAGTTAGTGGAGTCTGTAACCCGAAGTGTTTGTAACCCGAGGTACCACTTTATAATGCCACATTTAATGCTGTGTAAAGGGACTGTTAGAAATCAGGACAGAAGCACTAGCATAACCAGGAAAACTAAGGCAATCAACCCCACATCAGAATGCACCTTTAATTGTGTCACATTTGGGATGTCATCCCCTGGTCACTTTCAGTCTCTACTTCTGATAAGCTACAGTTCCATTTTTCTAAGGAACAGGGAGATTATTCCAGGGATGTTATTTCCCTTTCCTTTTTATTGCTTTGTTTTTTATATTATGTTTGAAGAATACCAAATGACCATTGTAGAAATTGTAGAAATTATTGTAGAAATTGTAGAAATTATTATGAACAAAGAAACCAACTAAAACCAAATATAAGGCTATGTGCACATACAGGTTTTGTTAGGGAATGGCTATTAGACTGGAAAAGTTAAACCATGAGCATTCTGACTGACTCTCCATTCTGCTGCAAGCCCCTTCATAACTTTCAGTGCGTTTGAGGTGTCCATTTCACTTGATCCCCTCTACCACACTGCAAAAAAATGAGTCTGGATCTGCACATCCCTGAATTCGACCTGTCTGTTTTTCTGCTAAACCAGTTGTCCAGTTGAAATGCCCTCAAATGTACACCAGCATCTTCCCATGTCTAGTCATGCCCAGAGCAATAACAGAAATACCTAGCAAATCTCAATTTTGAAGAATTGCCTGGCCGCCAGATTATTAAGTGTGGGGAGCCCAAGAAGAGGGGCGGTCGATGAAAGCAGCACGGCAGGGGGTGGAGTCTCTGGACCCCTAGCGGTTGCTCAGAGACACAGCACCCTCCCTCCTGGCTGAAGAAGTCGTAGAACGCATAGAAGAGAAAACTAGGGGGAAATAAATGCTTAGGGAGGAGGGATGAAGTCTTTGAAAAATTAATCATTCAAGTAATGATCCTTCTTCTTGGAACAAAAAGGTCAGGGTTTTCTTTCCCTTTTCGTTTCCTGCTTTTCAAGCTGACCTCTGTGGCTAGGGGGTGTTTTTTTAAAAAAATAATAATTATTATTGCCACAGGAAAGGGTCTTCTTTGCAGCTCCCAGATTGTAAATATACAGCTATCTTCTGTTTTATCGTGACTTTTAAAGCCATCAGAATCTGATTGATTTTGAACTCCCTCATCTCGCCAGATGAAGTGTGCATCGTTCAAGGCTACAGTAAATTAAGAGGTTGCATCAATCCATGTGCATGCAAGCTCTTAGTTCCTTGGCATCCCATCCTTCTACCTTTTCTCATCCTTAAGATCAACTTCATCTTTGTGGAGATCTTCCAAAGCAACCCATCAAGAAACCCAGGAAGGGAATGCAACAGAGACGGGAAGGGATAATCAATCAATCAATCATTTAAACCAACAGCATGCCAGCAAGTTCCAGCGTGAAAAGCTTCTTCTTTTTATTTCTTTGCTGGCTTCCTGCTTGAGCTGCCATGAAAATATTCCAGTCAGGTACAACCGACTGAACCAGCACTGTGATGCAAATAAGCCAGAGATAATCAAATCACACTTTCTAATCGAGTTCTGCTAGGCCGGCACACTTTATTTCTCTCTAGCTGGCAGTTTCCACATTGTTTTACAATGCTGCAGAATTAGCTTAAATAATAAATACTTGTGAGTTTATGATTTTTTTTAATGCCCAATGTATATTTGAGGAGGGGGAAAAGTGAGTAGAGATCGAAAAACTATCTTGCTGTGCTATTTTTACAGCAGTGTTTAGTCTCTGACTCAAATTTTGTTCCTGCTAGGAAACATTGGCCTCCATTTGGTGGAAGGAAAGGGAATAAAATGGGTGGAAATGTCTCCATTAAGTATAAGCTTTTATAACTCCTTCCAAATGGTTAAAAGCAATTATCTTGTCAAGGAAACATTTGTTAGGGTTCACGGAATCTCCTCTACATGGCCCTGGCATCAGTAAAATCAGCGCCTGTGCCTGCCTGTGTGAGCCTCAAACATGGCCTAATTGTGATACTAGGTGCCACACGCCATGAATCCAAGATTAGACGCTGGCCCTTTGCCATGAATACTGGCATCACAGGAACCAGCTTGGTCACCTGCCAAACTTCTGTTGGGATTTGGATTCACTGATTCAGGCTTTAATCTTTCCCCCGCTCTCAACTTCCTGACTGTCCAAATCAGTATTTTGTCTTATTTTTCATTTTCAATGCCTGGGCAACATCCAGGCAGCCTGAGAAAGCAAAGAGTTGAAGGAACATTTTCCCCACATTTCATATAATGCTCCACACCTCTATCTGCCTGTCCACTTTTTTTTTGGCTTGAACTGTTTGTTGTTGTTGGTGCTGGGGATGTGAGAGAATTATAAGAGCTGATCGTCAGTGGAATTTGCTGCCAAGGAGTGTGGTGGAGTCTCCTTCTTTGGAGGTCTTTAAGCGGAGGCTTGACAGCCATCTGTCAGGAATGCTTTGATGGTGTTTCCTGCTTGGCAGGGGGTTGGACTGGATGGCCCTTGGGGTCTCTTCCAACTCTATCATTCTATGATTCTATAAACTGGGAAGAAGGAGAAGAGCAGAAGGTAACTGTGTACACATGGGGAATCTTCAACATTTCACCTGGGAAACTCCATGGGGAATGTGTCTTGTTTCCTCCAATGAATAGACTGCTCTGTGTGCAGGCCAGCACCATCAGGTAGCAGTATGAAGCAGTTGCTGCAAGCGCCATTATGAAGTGCAGGAATGATACCCACACTTGGTATCTGCATGGTGTAAGAAGGTTTTTTTTAAAGTGCTGGCGCTAGCACAGTTTATTGTATTATTATTATTATTATTATTATTATTATTATTATTATTATTATTTAAAATGCATGCTTGTATTTTATTGACTTATAACCTAAGAGAACGTTGTTGCATGGGTGGTATATTTTAAATGACATAAATAAAACAAATGGCAATGGGAGGCCTTGAAGCACAGTTTTGAGAGTGATTCCACTCCAGGCATTCAAAGCAACACCCAACACAGTCGCTATGTGTGAATTACACTGCAGGAGAATGCAGAACTTGAGGAAGCAGAAGAACAGGCAAGGATCCCTAGGGTTGGTAAGAGATAAGAAAACGGGGGGAAACAGGCATGAGGATGTAAATAAAGCCTGCTGAGAATGAAGCTAAGGATGGCACCCACCCACCCACTAATATACAGCCCATCTTTATGGGAAACCTCTCTGTGCAGCAGGGCCACTCTCTAGATGAATACAAATTCTTTTCCACCAAATCTAGTTCCATAGTAGTTTCAGAGGGCACTTGGTGTTTCAGACCCACTTTCTAAAAACCAGATATTTGCAACCTGCAGAAGTGGGGAAAAAGCTGCCCAGGAAGAATGGGAGAATGCACTTCCCCGGTTTTATTCCATTTATCTTCAATGTACTAGCAGTTCTCCATGTTCTGTTCCACCATTCGGATTTTCTTTGAGAATTTCTACCATTAATGTCAAAATTTGTTCTTGTGCTGTTTCTTCTATTTGCATGAGTAATTGTGTGTATTAAAACATATCTTGTTTAGTTAATGGAAAGCACAGGAGTTACATTTAAGCTTCTTTATCATCCTTGCAACTCCCCTGCTGAGAAATGCACAGAGGAGAGAAACAAATCTCCTGGACAGCAGGTTAATTAATGCCTGAAAAGGCCAGCCTGGTTTCATAGTTTCAGCCTGATCCAGATACGGAGATCTGTGTCCAAGACAGCTATAGAAAGCTGACTCTAGTAAACCACACTTACAAGACCATCTCAGTGTAATTTTCACAATTGTAAAAAGAAATAGTCCCAAAGCACTCGGGTTCCAACCCAACACAGTGCGTGTGAAAAAGACATTTTCAAGCAGTTTTTCGTTTAATCATGAGATAATGTCTGCAGGTGCGTCAACATTTCATTAGTTCTACGTTTCAACAATCTTCAGCTAAACAAATCTGCCAATAACTCTATGTAGAAATTCAAACAAAATAATTTCCAGAAGAAGATCCAAATATTTTGGAAGCCCCAAATATGAGACATTCGGATGGAGGGAATGCTGAAAGCATCTGTATGGATGTGAGTGTTATGTATTAGTGTATATAGTTTTCCTTCAGGTCCTTGGCAGATGTTTTAGGAGGGAACTTTAGGAGGGAAGTTTGAATTATGTTTGATACATTGTTTGAGCCAGCATCTATAAAAGCAGGCCAGCTCGGCAATGCAGTTCAGTTCTGTTACAGCTTCCAAATAAAGAGCTGCTTGGAAGAGATTGCTGTGTCGTCTGCTATGTCAACCCACTATTTAACAGTGAGTGTTCCTAATCTCTGGTTTTCTGCACCCCATTATTCCTGCCATCTTCTTCACTGGAATCCATGTGATGGGAAGAGAAAGGCCTGTGGATTGTCAATCCCAGTGAAGCTTACCTTTTGCAATGTAATACAAGCGCTGCTTTCCAAGGGTGTATATTTGGGTGTATATTTTAATACTCCCAATTGCTCCTTTGCTGTTGTGTCTTTGCCGCACCTGACATCAGGTGAGGGGCAGGTTTGGGGAAAGCAGCTTTGTGGGCCCAATCAGAACCCCTGCAAGGCCTGAATAGAAGAAGAAGAAGAGGTCCTCATGGTAGAGGTGAATGCAAAATGATAAACAGGCCCGTAAAGGTCTCCCTCCAGAAAGAAGATGACAAGTTTGGAATTACCTGGGCAATTCAGAATCTGCAGGGATAAACAGTTGTGACTCACCATCTGGTGTGCAGGAGGGGAAGCTAGTGTTGCACCCTTCGCCTCCAGATGTTGTTGAACTCCAGTTCCCAATCATAGCTGCCAAGTCTCCCGTTTTCCCCGGGAAAACCCCTTTTTTATTTACCTTTTCCCAGTGGTCCCCCTTATCACTTCGTCTCCCGTTTTTCTCCGTTATTTTCTCCTGCCGGCGGCCATTTTTTTCTTTTCGATTTGCCCTTCTATGGGCACCAAAAATGGCCGCCACCAGCTTCAAAAGTCGCATCTACACATGTCCGGAAGTGCATAGACGTGACTTCCGGTGTTGGCAACGGCCATTTTGGTGCCCATAGATGGGCGGAGCGCCACCGGAAGTTGTGTCGGCGCACTTCCTAACATGCATACAAGCGACTTTCGAAGCCGGCAATGGCCATTTTGGGTGCCCATAGAAGGGCAAAGCGACACCGGAAGTTACATCGACGCAACTTCCGGTGTCAAATGGCTGCCGGTCCCGGATTCTGCAGTCCGGAACTTGGAAGGTAAGGTTCCCATCACTCCCAGCCACCATGACCAGAAAGTGTCCAGATTTTAAAACTATGGAAGGATGTTTATAGCTGCCCTAACCTCTTCTCCAAAACCATTTGAGGGGCAAAAAAGTTTCCCAATAGCATGATTGTTGAAAAGCTGATAACTGTCAACTGATAACAGTGAACTGTAACTAAACCACCACAATGAGCTCCAAAGGGCAGATTTAGAGTCTGTTGGCTGAAGTCCAAACAATCCTGACAGTGAATCTCCAGATTTTGATCCAAGTGAGCTGCTTATAGCCTCTCTCAGCCTTCTGTTTCAGATCCCACTGAAATCCCTGAGTGTATGTTACATGTTGAATGTATGGCCCTGGTAACTTGGCAGGCCGCCCCTATCATATTTTTCTTTGCCAGCTTTAGAGGTAAAATGGCCTGTTCTCAGATAACAAATTTAGTCAGAGATGACATCTTTATTACATGATTAAACACATCAGTCAATAACACCTGGTGCAATTGCATCTTCCTATGTGACTGGGGTAGTTATTTAAATGATAGATCCCCCCAAAGTCAAACTATTGTTGCTGAAAGAATATTGTTCTAATAGGATTTTACAAAAGGCATAGTGGATCATGACGACTGCTTGTCTGGATCGCAGATAAGGAAATGACCTGTGCTCAGATTACTCTCAAAATTATTTGAAATTGTGTTGTAAAGAAAGAGCTCTTGATTATACCTGATGCTTGTCTTGTGCTACATATCAAAACTAGCACCTGACAGTTATAGGAGAATGTGAATGAGTGTAACAGTGCAATTATTTTGGAGAAGATGGAGGAACCTCCGTCAAGATTTTTTTTTTTTAAAAAAAGTATTTAATAGGCATATATCCTCCTCTCTCACTTTCAAGGTCTAGGCAAAGATGAAAAGTGATATTGTTGCAAAAGTACATTGAATGTTCTTGAGTGAGTTGAATATTAAATAGGAGCTGGGGAATCAAAGCCTGTAAGGGCAGAGGGAACTGTGACAAGGATTGAAGAGGGATCTGCCATTCAGGCAGGTGATCTTCTGATTCAGACGCCAAATATATTACTTTGAAAATAAGATACAATGCTGGGTGTTTTTTGTTTTGTTTTTGTTTAAATAAATCTGATTTGGAAAGGGTAAACAGAAGACAAAAATGGTGCTTCATCTGTGCAGCAGGAGGGGTTAATGCAATTTGGCAACAGCCTCTACTACCCTAGTCTCATTTGGCATCACTCCAGAAACTATTTGCAGCAAGAAAAGTGGCCAGGTAGGGAGAACCTGCATAACTTTTAATGGTGGTTGTAGCGAGGATTGCATGGCACCAAGCTCAGAAGGAACGTATTTACCCAAAGGCTGCGTAAGTGAAGAGGAGCTCATCCTCCCCTCCCCCTCCCCCCGCAGTCCTCTGTGTCCTCAGGAAGCTTCTTTGGGAAAGGGGAAAGGTATGTCCATGCCTAATATGGGAAAGGGCTCCTCCTCAACAGTTCACTACGTGAAACGGCAGTCTAAGTGGGGTGGAAGTCAGGCAGGGGGATCTTGCGCCCCTGGAGCAAGATTTAGGACTATTCCCTTCCCTCTGCACTGCAGTTCTGAGGAACAAAAGCTGCTTCCATACCCTCCAACATTCCTCAGAGGAAACAGGGACATTTTTATCAGAGGAATATTGGAAGGTGTCCTGCCCCTTGGGTGACTGTTTCTGCCGGCTGCAGGAATTCTCACTCCCCCCCCCAAACTGACACTCACTGACCCCCACTTTTTGACCCCACCCCTCATTCAAAGCATTTCCTACCAGAAGGAGGACCCCCTTCTACCCAAAGCACATGCTTGGCCGCTCCCAAGGTTATCTGAATCGCTGTGTGTCCATTTCTCTTCTGCTTGGCAGCTGCCCCATCACAATCTGGGTTTCTACCCCTCCCCAAGTTCTCACTCCCCCAAGTGACCCTTCTCAACCACCTCCCCATTTTTTGTCCCTCACCCGCAGAGCATTCCCTATCAGAAGAAGGCCAAGTGCCACCCTCCACCATCCTGAGAAAACCCCTTAATCTTGATTTTATTTTATTTTATTCTTTGGTAGATTTACATTTTAGAAAGAGGCAAGATTTTTTTAAAATATTAAAATATTAAAAAAGGTTTTATTTAAATTAAAAAATTACACACACAGAAACCAACTAAGACAGTCATATAAACAAAAAAACCCAAACCTAAAACCTAGATACATATATAAATCATATATAAATCATAATAATTGCAAATCATAATTAAATCATATGTAAATCATTTAAATTATTTTTTTTTTACAAAACAACCAACACATACAAACGGACATACAAAAACCCCAAACCCTAAACACAAAATACATAATAAATCATATATAAATCATATATTAACTGAAAAACATAAATATAACTCATACAAAAATATCCACATAAAAAGAATCACAGAACAAAGACCCCATCTCCACCCTCCACCCTCCCCCTAAAATGACTTCCAGTCTACCCTTTACCCTGGTCTATATATCTTTCTAAATCATATGCATACCTTTCCCTCTATTTTCCCTTCTTCCCTTTTTTTGTGCCTTTTATGAATCCACTAAGAGATTGTTTTTTTTCTACCTGCCTTTTTAGATATTGTTTAAACATAGTCCAATTCTTCCCTAGAATTTCTTCTTTTACACCTTTCACCCTCCCCGCTTTAATTGTCAAATTCTGATGATTTGCCAATTTAGCAACCCATTCCTCTTTATTTGGTATCTTTTCACTCTTCCAATTCTTTGCGATGAGTATTCTGCTGGCTGCCGTCGCATGCATCATCAATACTCTATCCTTTACCTTTATTTCTTCATTTAACAACCCTAATAGAAATATTTTCGGTTCTTTCCTAAAGGGATATTTTAATATTTTCTTCAATTTTCTTCAATTCTTCAATATTTTCTTCAATTCTTCAATATTTTCTATCATCCCAAAAATTTTGGGAGGCAAGATTAGACACGGGCGCACAAAATTTTTTATTTTATTTTTTCATCAAGGCTCCTTGTGCTCCACTCTGCTCCTTTTCTTCCCGCCCGGGACGGCCCTGCCCTCTGCCTGCCCCTCAGAGCCGCTGCATCCCGCAGGGCTGGGCCTCGGCAGCTGTAGCCTCTCCTTCTCCTCCTCCTCGCTTGCTCTCCAGCAGCTGCCAAGAGCTGCCCAAGGGAGGAGCCCAGGAGTGGCGCCTGGAGAGATGCTCCCTTGGTGCATGGCAGCTCCAACACGGGGAGTGGCGCCCACCCTGTGCACGCGGGGGGGTGGCTAGCTGCCCGCAAGAAACAGGCTAAGTGTTCCAAGGGGGCGGGGCAGTGATGTCATACCCCCTCAGGGATGACATCCGTGGTGGGCTGCACCTACCACACACACCCTCCTCCGCCAGTGCATGTCCATGCCTAATATGGGATAGTAATTCGTTTTATTGCAAACAGTTGGTGGCCTGGATGGATTTTGCCCTCTTTACCAAGGGCAATTTTATTTACCAGCGTTTTCTAAAATCCTAGGTTCCACCTTTTTATTAAAGAATACAATGCTCTTTTTTTATACATATGAAAACAAAAATGCATATATTTTATCCACATTACAGTCATTACATCTAGCTCCAGCTTGGACTATGAGGTTAACATATAAGGAGTCTCAAACTATTAGACGTCAAGAGACTAATACCCGTTTTTTTCTCACTGCACTGCAGTTCAGTAACAGACAATGGTGCTTATGTGGATGCAGGCACCCAAAGACAGCAATCAAATGATGATTGATTCATAGATAGACAGATGAAGAAACTCCCTTGAGGACAGACTGAGTGACTCCAGCTGCACAACAAGTGTTTACGGCATTCACTAGTATCCTTCTGAAAACAGGCACATGAAGACAGTATGCAATAATTAATAATAACGGGAATAAATATTGATAAATTGAAAAACAATATTTGGCACACATACAAAGCAATAGTAATTAATAACAAAGGGTTAGGGGGATACATAATTGAAATAAAATCACTCAGACTGATTAAAAAAGACTACAGGCAGGCACAGGCAAAGTCTGCAGGAGTGGAAGGAGAAGGGGCCTCACATTGCACTCTGCTAAAGAGGAGAAGCACATCTGAGGTGGTGGGACAGCAAATGAAATTAAAACAGAATGAAGGATTTCTAATATTAATAAACTGAATGGAAATAAATTTAAATGGTGGGTAATCAAAATAGGCTGAAAAGACTTGGGTAGCTCAGTCAGTCCAGCACGAGGCTCTTAATCTCAGGGTAATGGGTTCAAGCCCCACGTTGGACAAAAGATCCCTGCATTGCAGGGGGTTGGACTAGATGGTGCCTTCCAACTCTACAATTCTTTGATTCTAGGACTATCCAGATATTAAGCATTTGTGGATTGTGTTTTGAGTTGGGCTATTAAGGCTCTGGCAGATAGAGACCAAGAGTGGGTCCAACGGTCAAGAAGGTGGTTTCTGCATGTGCTGTAGAGGGAGGTGAGGGGCAAATGAGGCTCGTCCACTAGGAGAAGGAAACCTCCGATCCTAAACCTTCATTGATAGGGACTCAAGGCAGCTTACAGATTAAACAGGAACAGCTATAAACAGGAAAAACTAATCTTTAACCAAGAATTAACTGTTTATTGAATTACTGTAAAACTACCGGTATATACAGTATAAATATAAAATATCAATTTTAAACCTACAGCTGATTACAATAAAAACAGCACGGCACCAGCCCTTTCATTAAAAGCAGTTAGTTCCCCAAAGCCTGTTGAAATAAGGTCTTCACCTGCCAGTGAAAGGAAAGCAAGGAAGGACCTAGAAAACTTATCTAGGGAAGGAGTTTCAAAGTCTGGGAGCAGCCTCCAAAAAGGCCTTTCTGACAAGTTAGAAGACATCAAGAAAAGGGGGCAGAAATACACAGAGGAATTATACCAGAAAGATACAGATTTCCCAGACACCCCAGGTAGTGTGGCTGTTGACCTTGAGCCTGAAATCCTCGAGAGTGAATTCAAATGGGCCTTAGAAAGCACTGCTAATAACAAGGCCAGTGGAAGTGATGACATTCCAGCTGAACTATTTAAAATCTTAAAAGTTGATGCTGTTAAGGTGCTACACCCAATATGCCAGCAAGTTTGGAAAACTCGGCAGTGGCCAGAGGATTGGAAAAGATCATTCTACATCCCAATCCCAAAGAAGGGAAGTGCCAAAGAATGCTCCAACTACCGCACAATTGCCCTCATTTCACACACTCCCAGACGTACAAGCTGGATTTCGAAGGGGCAGAGGAACCAGAGACCAAATTGCAAACCTGCGCTGGATTATGGAGAAAGCCAGAGAGTTCTGGAAAAACATTTTCTTCTGCTTCATTGACTACACAAAAGCCTTTGACTTTGTGGGGGTACCTGACCACCTTATCTGTCTCCTGAGAAATCTCTAAATGAGACCAGAAGCAACAGTTAGAACTGGATATAGAACAACCGATTGGTTCGAAATTGGGAAAGGAGTACGACAAGGCTGTATATTGCCTCCCTGCTTATTGAATTTATATGCAAAATACATCATGTAAAAGGCTGGACTGAATGAATCCCAAGCCGGTATTAAGATTGTCGGAAGAAATATCAACAACCTCAGATGACACAACTTTGATGGCAGAGGAGGAATTAAAGAACCTCTTAATGAGGGTGAAAGAGGAGAATGCAAAATATGCTTTGAAGCTCAACATAAAAAAAACCCCCTAAAATCATGGCCACTGGTCCCATCACCTCTTGGCAGGAAATGGAGGCAATGAGAGATTTTACCTTCTTGTGCTCCATGATCACAGCATGGACCCACAACTAATGCAAACCCAGCTGCATGGTGAGGAGTTTCCAGAAGTGCAGGAAACTGATTCCTGCTGCCTACTTGGGTCTTTAAAACAGGAGTGGTTGGTAAAGCACCTAGAAAGCCATGGCATGTGGGTGGTAGACTTCATTGAGCTTGCTTGAGCCTACATTTCATATGCTTGATTTGAAACTTTTAAGATTAAAACCAGCACCTCAGATTGTGTCCAGAAACTGAATGGAAGCCAACTAACTGCTTTCAGAATTGGGGAGAAATGCTGTGTGCAAGCCAGCACCCAGTGACAACTGGATGGCTGCACTCTGTACCAGATAGGATTCCTGAGCATCTCTGAAAGACATGCCCACCTAGATGGCATTACAGTAGAGAACGTTATCGGAACATGGATGTCAGCAGTCAAGTCCTGAATTTCAGATAAGGGAAAAATTGTTTTCAATGGGTAAGGTTGGGAATGAGCAATCTGGCCTTGGTTTTTGCCTTCAGTTTTCTAGGGAAAAGCTTGGAAAACTCTGAGTTTCTGTGGGAATTCTCCAAGAGAGCTCTGAAAACGGAACTCATTATGATGCAAAGCACTTGAAAAGTCAGGAGGGGGAAATCCTTATCCTGCCACTTTGTTGTGGTTGTTTTTTAAAACAAAACCAGGAATGCTATTTCTCCTGCACTCCAAAATGAAAAGGTGTGTGTGTGTGTGTGTGTGTGTGTGTGTGTTTGTAGAGACTGGGAATCAGCACCATCTCTGAACTTTCATTTGGCCTCCTTTGACATATTTCCTAACAAGAGCCTACGATGAGCTCCTGAAGAGCCTCCTTCTTACCTTGATGAGCACTTAAAATGTAATTTACTGCTGCTTTCAATTACTACAGATTCCACAAGTGTTTACTATTTTTTGGCATACTGCAAGCTCACAGCCAAATGATGATGAATGAACCTGAAGATTTCATTCCTGTTTTTTGTTTTTATAAAAAAGTTAAACCCACCACCACCAGGAATCTGGCGTTAAGGCAAAATAAGATATTTAGACTAATCTGCATGACTTCTATGTGAAACTTTAATAAACTGTCAAGAAAATGTGCTAACACTCTGGTGGAAGCAATGCGCCATGCTGACAGGTTTTTCATGGGAATAAGTTATTTCTTTCAGAAATGAAAGGGGCAGTGGCATATTTCATTTCACAAATATCTTATCTTTATTCATTATGCAGAAAGGGCTGCTTTCACTGTGAAAATAAGCTCCTATCGGGCATCCAGGCTCTAGGTTCAACTACTTCAGAAAGGTGTCATTCCTTCCCTCACTCACGTCTCGTCACTTTTTCCTCTAGGCATAACTTAGAAAGCACTCCAGAAACACCGGCTTTCAAATGTGCTGCCAGCTCTTTTCTTCCTCTCTGTTTTGCTCTTGCGGGAAAAAAGCCTTTATTAATTCAAGGACCAAGAAGTCCACAATTGCTAGGAACGCGCATGCGCACACACACCTGAGAGACGATCCAGTAAACATGGTTGAGAAGGAGGAGGGGTATATCACTCACCTGTAAGGTAGAGTTTTAAATGTGCCTGGGTTCAGGTCTGTTGCACTCATACCTACAGCTAAAATGGAAGCACAAACTAGGGGAATAACACTGTTTTTGTCTTCTCTTCTCTAATTTATTTATTTATATTGAGAGAGGGGGCACATTCGGTTCCAGTTTCCGCCGGCAGGAATGGCGGACCTGTTTTCCATCCCTCTGACCTTCGTAAGGAATTTGGCGGTTGCTAGGGGAGTAAATGGCAACCCCCTACCCTCTCCGGGGGTTATGGAGAGGGGCCGCTGGCCCGCGATGCCCCCAGACCCACTCCGACTGTTTATGGAGTGGGGGGAGCTTGGGCTGAAAAGCACTTACGAGGGCCAGGACTCCCGGACGCTAATCTGCATGGCGGGGATTTCCATGGTTAAAGAAGATAATTAGGCCTAAAACTATGGACATACTTCAGAAGGAGGGGAAGAAGCGCTGTTTACTGCTGAGAAATTTATGCTGCTGAGGGAGAGGAGTCAAAGGCTGTATATCATCTGGAAGAAGGATTGATGGGGATGGAGCGATAAGGGAATTGAGTTTTTTTAAATTTTTCTTCATATGAGTTACTTCGTACCTTCCCAGACGCGATGTCCTGGCTTGTTTGGAGTGAAAGAGAAGCAAAAGACTGTGTGAGTTGAACTTTATAAACTGTTGTTATTGAGCATATTTTTTAAAGATGTGGAGTTGCCGATGAGAAAAGCCCCCCCCCCCTAGTCGGACGGAAGGAGTCCTGGACGCGTTCGGAGGATTTATGAGCTGTGACGCACTTTGAATTGGAGCAGCGACCTGAAGCTAAGTTCAGCTATAGGGCAAGGAGATCCATTAATTTACCAAGAGTTTATGGTTTGATGTTTGGGTCTTCTGCCTGGAAAAGCTGTAAATTTTATAAAGATCGTTAATCTTCATGGCTATGAGAGAAAACGAAAGTGATTTGAGCTTTTTAAGATGGCGCTGCTTCGACGCAACAGGGAGCTCCAGACTAAGAAGATTTATGGGGAGGCTGGACTGATTAACCCACACAGGAGAAAGAACATCTGTGAAACCTTGTTTGATATTTATCTCAGCAGCTGGGAAACAATCAGTTGAAAGTGGAAAACATCTATGTGACTGTAAGGGGAAGATCTGGATTATTATGAACTTGGAGGACGATTTGAACTTTAGAAAAAAAGGCAGTGGACGGTTGCGAGGAATCCCCAATTTCTTGAAGCATGGGAACCCAAATAAAAAATTTTCTAGAAGATTTGGCATAACATTCGGTTTGATTGATATATATATGTGTATAATTTGAAATAATGAATGTGATATAATTGGTTTTAATTGGAAAATTAATAAAAATATATTTTTAAAAAAAGAGAGAGGGGGCACATTCTCCATGCTAGTGTACTTGTTCAGGAAGGGGGAGAAAAACCTAAGGAGACTTTTGAAGGGTGAAAATGTGTGACAAGTAAAGGGTGAGAGCACATGCAAAAATTCCATTATTATTCTGAAATTCTCTTTTCCTGCCAGAAGAGTGGAAGCCAAGCCATAACAATATGGAACTGTGGAATAATAATAGCAGAACTGAATAAATGATCTCCTAACTACTGTGTTGCCTTGCAGGGACTGGTTTGCATGAGGCTGCTGGATTGCATTTCAGAAATCTAGCAAGAGGATTCACACAAGCCAAAGGACTCCAAAATCACTATTAATTTTGGATTGTGCATCGCTTCACTATACTAGTTAATGAAGCTGCCACTCTGCACATCACCTGGAGTACTGTGTCCAGTTCTGGGCACCACAGTCCAAGAAGGATACTGACAAGCTGGAATGTATCCAGAAGAGGGCAACTAAAATGGTCAAAGGCCTGGAAATGATGCCTTATGAGGAACGGCTTAGGGAGCTGGGTATGTTTAGCCTGGAGAAGAGAAGGTTAAGGGGTGGTATGATAGCCATGTTCAAATATATAAAAGGATGTCATATAGAGGAGGGTGAAGGGTTGTTTTCTGCTGCTCCAGAGAAGCGGACACAGAGCAATGGATTCAAACTACAAGAAAGAAGATCCCACCTAAACATTAGGAAGAGCTGTTCGACAGTGGAATTTGCTGCCAAGGAGTGTGGTGGAGTCTCCTTCTTTGGAGGTCTTTAAGCAGAGGCTTGACAGCCATATGTCAAGAATGCTTTGATGGTGTTTCCTGCTTGGCAGGGGGTTGGACTGGATGGCCCTTGTGGTCTCTTCCAACTCTATGATTCTATGATTCTACTATTTTTTTTGTTACGGGAAGTGCCTTCCCCCACATCAAATCCTGAAAAGGAAGGCAAAAGTAACTTCGAATTGGCTCTCGCTGTGCCAGAAATTACAGGTTTCAATTATGAATTTTGGCCATAAGATAGGAAAATGGGAGGTCCAAAATTATTGTAAGCATTTTAAAGGCAGCTTCGAGTTCATAGCTGCTAGCTATGTCCCCCTTTTAGACTTTTAGACAAATGCCCCCCCTTTTAGACTTTTCTTGTAATTTGTGCACCTTGGGAATCTCAGACCGTGGCCCTGCTCTCCCTTTCCTTTCTGTGGGCTCCTTGCATCTGTGAAGATATGAATCGTAAGGGTGGAAGGGGCTGCGTGAGGTAAGAGAGGGGCCTAGATGGCAGCCCTGCAGTGTAGCACTCCCAGAATACAGCAGCTGGGGGAGGGGTCTCGATTGCTGGAATCTTTTCCTCTCGTCCAATCCCAGCTCTTGCTGGGATTCTCTCCTGGCTGGAGAGAGGGAGAGATTGGGGGGCCCCTCAGTGGGGGCCCCCTCTATCCTGTGGGCGGTTGCCCACCTGCTGCTGCTGCACTGTGCTAGTCAGTACCTCCGGGGGCCAAACTGCATGTGTGTGGGGAGGCATTGCAAATTGCATTTCCTGGGCACTGAAATGTCCAAAGTGGAGCCGGATTCCTTCTGGCTTACTTGCTTCCCAGGCTTCTGTGTGCTCTGTATGCTGCCCATGGAGAGGGGCGGCTTCCTTGCTCACCTTACAGAAGTAATGGTGGAGAAAGTGACTCACATGCCCCCCTCCCACGTGTGTCCTGAGCTGCTCACTGCTGAGTCCAGGGCAGGAGAGACTTGCTGTGTGTCCTCTCCCCTGCTTCGTGTCTGACCCCTCAGCCTCTCCTCTCCAACCTTCACCCCTCCCTGAGCAGGATCCCACCCCGAGTTTTTTCTTTTCTTCTCCCAGCTTAAAACTCTGGAGCCATCCTGGAATGGGGGGGGGGAGCTGACTTGGAGGGTGGGATGTGTGCCCCCCTCCCCATTGCAAAGGTTGTGTCATTCAAGGGTTCCCTTCCACTAGCACTTACACAGCCAGGTTCTGCTGCTTTCCCATTGTGACACCCCCTCCCCCCCAAAAGAAAAGGCCTTCTGTGCTGCCTGCCCCAAAAATGTGGATTTTGTAAATTATGAAGCTATTTGCAGAACATTATGTGCATGCCAAGTAGTTTCAACCATAACGAAGGGAAACAAACAACAACTGAGAAGCTGGTGGCCAAGTAGGGTTCATGCTTGGCCTTTGGGGGGCACCCTACAGTCCAATTTTTCCCTAAAAACCCCCCTCCTTTTATATTATTTTCCCAAAGACTGGATCCTCGGTGACCTCCCCCTGTCCCACAGCTTGGATCAGGTTTTCTACCACTTCTCCAGACACGCACCCCGACCCACATTCCATAGGTAATGGCAGCCCCCTCTGCACAAGTTTCATCCGTTGAATTTCTGCCTTCAAAGCACATACAGTTTGTGCCAAGGGAAAGGAAATGCCAAGCCTAATGTGGAGAGCAGAATTTGCAGCTTCACTTTCCCAAAATGCATACTGTTTCCGTCGTGTAAGTGGGGGATATTCCTACAGTAATTTGTGGCGCTCCCCTTTTCTAACTTGGGGACAGGGGATTGAAAGGCTTTGAACAAAGTTGATTCATCATCACATATGACTGTTTGTGCTGCTCCCACAACTGCCACCACAGTATCAGGAGAGAAGTTGCACTCAAGCCCCCGACAGTGATTAAGGTGAGGGGATGTTTCAGGAAGGAAGGGAGAAAATGTATATTTTGCTCACTCTTCTTCATTTTGCAATCTAATTATGCATCTGCTGATGTATCCTACTTGAGCAACACTCGTGGTGAACATGCCGCACGAAAAGAACCATTGGTCTAATTTCATATGGTAATTCCCATGGTCCTGTATTCAAATATGCAGGAATTTAGAGTAACCCCCCCCCCCCGAAGTGACTGTATTTCTGACAAAAATTCCAAATGAAATTCCATTTAGTCTCTTCATTAATATTCCTTCACTTTATGTGCATACATAACACAAATCCTTAGGGGATTCTTTTTGCATTTAATATGCCTTTATTTTTTCCCCATGATTTGATTTAGTCGTTTGGACTATGCAAAGTTGTCCAAAGAGCAGGTGAAGTTCCTTCTCATATTTCAGGCTGCCCCCCCCCCCCCGGTTTGTACATCATTTTAAACCACAATTAATATTAACAATGTTTTAAAGATGGATGCTCAGTTTGCTGGTATGCAGGGGGGGAGATTGCAGTCATTTTTCTTCTTCACCTGCCTTAGCATTAAGTCCAAACTCGACAAATTCTGATTTGTAAACCATGGTAAAGTCATGGTTTGTTTCAGGGTAACAAACCACAAGCCTGGGTTGAGACATCTGATGTACTTCTAAGCCAACCATGACTTAACTCCCAGCAGACTGGTGGCAGCAGAGGAGAGGAGCGAAGTGGTTGCAATTTTCTCCCAATGCGTTGGCATGCTACATGTTACACCATGGTTGAAAGAGGAGTGTCCCTTATCTCTGGCCAGGTTGCTTGTCTTCTGATTGTCTGCAAGATCACCCCAGCTCTTGTATATGGCCCTCCTGTATTGTTCTGTTATGCCGTACTTGGTCTAAAGAAACCTGATGTTGTTTCTCGTGACTGTCACCAGGTAATGGATCATGCAGTGGTTGCCACTGGCAGAGTGGCAGAGCAGCAGGAAAAGCAGAAGTTGGACAAGCCCTAAAGACACATTCCCATGCTGCTCTGGTAATGTAACACCCACCAAATGATTTGCAAAAGACCCGTGTGGTTGCTTCCCTTGCCAATACATCTCCCCCAAGAGCCAGCCATGGGAAGTAACTGCAATGTCAACCTTCCATTCTCCACAGGAGTTAAGGAACCTTACGTGGCTGAAGTAAAAAAAAACCCTGAACACTTCCAGTATTGTAGCTGTTCCATGCAACTGTCAGCATCCTGACTACCAGTCACATATTCAGGCCTGTGGCTTTTTGCATGTCACTGCAAGAGCTCAAAAATGCAAGAGCTCAAAAATGCAATTGCATGTGGGAAGAATGGTTCTGCTTGTACAATCATCACTCAATCAATTTTCTCAGGCTTGCGGCCCAGCCTGGATTTGTCTTGGCAGCCGGCCTTTGCTCTTCCTTGGAGAACCCGCTTCCTACTCAGCAATTGTGGAGAGAACATTGCAAGGTGAAAGCTATTCTGTGCAAAGCAATTTCAAATGCCTGGCTTTCATAAACAACAGGGGGTGGGAACCTCCATCAGATCTTCTGTTAATGCCCATGATTTGCATGTAAAATTGCAGTCCCAGCTATTTACGTCAGGAGGCTGAGAGAAATAGCCCAAAATGATGTGCAGCCTAGAAACAAACCGTGTCAGAAAGCTTCATGGACCAGTCCAATCTTTTAATTATGTTTTGCTTCCATATGTAATGGCAGAATGAACAGATGAGAGACACACCAGATTGCGCTGCTGAATAGAAAAGTCTGGGCAGATCCCTAGTCTCCAGCATATGTGCTTGCTAACACCTGAATAGAGAAATGGAAATCAGGAACCACCACATGCGCTGCCAGGACAAGGCTGATGCTGTTCTCCATACAGTTTTATACCTATTCTAAAGCTAAACCTGAAATCCTGTGCATGCTTGCCGGGGAACAAGCCCCATTGCATTGTAAGTCATTGTTGCTGCTTCATTGCTGGTATTAATCAGGGCCAAATTATAAGAGGGTGCGGGAAACAAAAGCCATTCATTTAGCAAACCCCTCCCTCTCTGAAATATTGAATACAATTTACCTCGTGTCATAATAATTCTGGATTTTACCACCTCTTTCCCACATTTTACTATGTGATGGTAGGAAGATGGAAAAGAGCCTTTCAGCATCACAATATCACAACCATACTTTGTGTGTGGGGTGGGGGTGGGGGTGCTGCTGCTGCTGCTGTTTTTGGCAGAGCAGGTGCATGTTTAGTGTTATATCTGGATTGATCCCCTCTTGCCTTTTCACATGAGGTTCCTCAGAGTGACAAACAGCATTGCAGAATTACATACGAATATCACAGTCTCAATAGCAATAAACCATTAGCACATAATAACCACTTAAATAACCAAGAGATAAAAGAGCTGAAATAACAGAATAGCACGGACAGTAAAAACACCCACAAGGCACTTCCCATGTAGCTAAAAAAAGATCTTCCGCCTTCAGCATTACTCACATATCTAGGAATGCTTTGGAAGTTTTCTTTTTTTAAAAAACCCAAGATCATTTGTTGATTAATACAAATTAGAGGAGGCAAGGTGAGTGGGAACAAGTTCTGTAATATATGGCAAAAGTTCTGCACCAGGGATGGGGAATCGGTGGCCCTTGCAATCATCCTTGACCAGAGGTGCCAGCTCTGTGGGGTTGAGGAAACTCTGTGGGGCTGTATTTTCCTGTGTATAAGACTACTTTTTAACCCAGGAAAATCTTCTCAAAAGTCGGGGGTCGTCTTATACACCGGGTCGTCTTATACGCAGCCGCAGAAGAGATTTCTGGCACTGCAAACATTTTGGAAATGGGCAGCGCGGCACCGGATATTGCTTCTGCGCATGTCCAGACACGATTTTCGGCTTCCGGACATGCACAGAAGCGATTTCTGGCACTGCGGAGATTTTGGATATGGGCAGCGTGGGCATGTTCGGCCCATGGACAGTCGTAGGGAGAGGGGTAGTCTTATACGGCGAGTATATCCCAAACTCTATATTTTTACTGGAAAAGTTGGGGGTTGTCTTATACGCCCAATCATCTTATATGCTGGAAAATACAGTATATTGAGATTTGGTGGAATCCCCCCAATCTTGAGGGCTGAGACCCATCGGACCTCACTGCAGTGGGCCCTGTCAGGCCTCCCTGCAACTGTGGCAGGCCCTGTCACACGTGTGTGTCATGCGGGTGATGTCACACACATGCAATTCCCCCCTCCCCTCAAAAGTTGGGTGGAAGCTGGTGCCTATGTCATTGACCATTGGCCATAGTGATTGTGGTTGATGGGAGGTGTAGTCCAACAATATCTGTGGAGGATTTTTGCACTGACAACATTTTTGCAAAGCTGGAAGGTCACACATACTTTTTCAAAACAAACAGAAATTTGGCTAGAACTCAACATTCTTTCTTGTATGTTCATGAAGGGATATAGTTCTAAAAACCACAGCCATTTAATTAAAGGTAGGTTTTATCTAATACTCTTCTTGGCTCCAGTCTTCTACACCAAGAACTAAAAAGCTCTTCATTCTGTAGTTCAGTACACTCTGGAGATTTAAGACCTTGACTGTGATATTCAGAGATGGAGGAGAAATCAGATTCAGTTTACGTTTAAAAGCAAATTTGCCCACTTCACATGTCCTGAATCAAAATGTGAACTGAAACATTCATCCTTTGAAATGTGCACTTTTTCCAAATTTGCAATACAGTTCTCCAGCAAAGAAATGTGTTGTTTAGTTGTTTAGTCGTGTCCGACTCTTCGTGACCCCATGGACCAGAGCATGCCAGGCGCTCCTGTCTTCCACTGCCTCCCGCAGTTTGGTCAGACTCCTGTTGGTGGCTTCGAGAACACTGCCCAACCATTTTGTACACAAGCAATTTGTACAAAATGTATATTCTGGAGTAAATGTATGCATTACTGAAAATAGCATACCAAAATGCATTGCATGGGGGGAAATAACTTTGCAGAAATATGTTTGCTAGGCAAAATTGTACACAAAAATATGTACATTAGAAGAAATTTAGATAAAAATGCAGATGAATTTTTCATCCCAGAGACCTCCCCCCTAAATAACTTCACACTTGATTCTTGATTCTTGCTTTGCTAGATAGACACACGAAGGGGTCGAGGCTCACAGAGCTTACTAGAGAGATATGCTACTTCCTTCCTGTCCGGGAAGCCTCTTTCTTCATGGTTCCAAGCTGACCGTATGTACATGTCTGAGCTTGCACTTTGTACTTTGGGGTCACAAAGAGTCGGACACGACTAAACGACTAAACAGCAACAACAACTTAGATGTGTGTGTGCGTGTGTGATTGTTTTTTTTTGGGGGGGGGGGGCTAATACCACAAAAATTCAGTCTGCCTTAAAGCATCCTGGAATATGGTTTCTAGAAGGTTAAATCAACTTTGTTTTAGCTTCCAAGTTTAAAGCTGCAAAGGATGGTACTCTGCTGTTCTCACTCACGTGGGTAAGGAAGGCTAATAACTAAATAATATATCCTCTCCTGGTGCCTCAGTCCATTTCTACATTGAGGGGATGCACATCACTTTTGCAGATTACTCCAAACTGGGAGGGATAACCAATGTTGCTGAAGACAGAATCAGGATTCAAAATGATCTTAACAGACTGGAGAAGTGGGCCAAAACTAAGAAAATGAGTCTCAATAGGGACAAATGTAAAATTCTGCACTTTGACAGGAATAACCAGCTGCACAAATATACAGTAAGATGGGGTACACCTATCCAGGTAGTAAATGTGAAAAGGATCTAGGGGGTCTTAATAGATCACAAGCTGAACATTAGTCCACAGTGTGACACAGCAGCAAAAGAAGCTAATGCAATTCTATGTTGCATTAACAGAAGTCTAGTCTCCCAGTCAAGGGAAGTTATAGTACCTCTTTATTCGGCCTTGGTCAGACCACATCTGGAGTCTTGTGCCCAGTTTTGGGCACTACAATTTAAGAAAGATATTGACAAGCTGGAACATGTGCAGAGGAGGATGACCAAGATGATGAAGAGTCCAAAAACCAAGCTTTATGAGGAACGGTTGAGGGCGTTTGGTATGCTTAGCCTGGTAAAGAGGCGACTGAGAGGAGAAATGATTGCTATGTTCAAATATCTAAAGGGTTGTCACATGGAGGATGGAGAAAGCTTGTTCTGTCCTGCTTTGGAGAATAGACCCAAAACCAATGAATTCAAGAAAGGAGATTCCATCTAAACATCAGGAAGAACTTTCAGATGGTAAGAGCTCTTTAACAGTGGAACAGACTCCCTTAGAAGGTGGTGGACTCTCCTTCATTTGACGCTTTTAAGCAGAGGCTGGATGACCATCTGTCATGTATGTATGCAACTATATGGCCCTCAGGATCCCTTCTCTAATCCCTATATAGATTTGCCCCGGTTGTAAGCTCTCATTAGTTTTTCCTTTGTTCACCATCCCTCCATTGACCTACTTCCATTAGCTTTTTCTTGGTCTCCTAAGCACTCTTCTCATCTATTCCCTTAAGTACTCTGAGGCTTCTTCATATCTGCCTAGTAAGCCTCATCTCGCTTCCGTTCCCTGCATCTGCTGTCTTTTCCATGAAGCTTCATTCTCCGTACACTCTCTCTTCAGGTCCACCACCTTCTGTGCACCGACCCTTTAACTTCTTTGACTCTGGGCTCCTGTTTCATATCTTCACTACAACTAGGATAGCTCTCCAATTTCCAGTTGACTCCATGTGCCTCAGCCACTCTGGGTGGCTTCCAACAAATGAAAACATGAAACATTAAAAACTTTCCTATACATAGCGGCCTTCAGATATCTTCCTCTTTTTTTTAAATAGATTTTTATTGAAGTACGAGAATTTTTACATACATTATATTCTCTCCTTCCAATTTTTAATTTCCCGTACCATTTTTCCTTTCCCTTCCTACCCCCTCCCTCACCCATAATCCATTGGAAGGGTTCAAACAGTTGTCCTCAGCCACGGGCACAATGTCTTTAATTTCCACTGAATGTCTTCTGGTCCAGTAGTTGTTATCCGTTGAAGATAGGGGTTCCATCTGGTTCTTATCATAGTAGACTTGGCCTTCCATGTTATTTCCTGTGATGTTACTGCCACAATGTCTGACTGAATAAATTCAAACAAATAATTAGTCCAGACCTCTACTGTCCATTTTTCTCTGTCTTTCCAACCTAAAGCTATTGTTGCCTTTCCTGCTAGTATCATTGCTTTGAAGGTGTGCTGGTCACCTTTCTCTATGGTCGTGTTTCCTAGTATACCCATTGTCATAAGATTGAAGTCTATAGGTAGCTTCACTTTAAAAACTTCATTAATAACCTTAAGGATTTTATTCCAAAATCCCCCTACCTCTGGGCATTCCCAATACATATGGGAGAACCATCCCTTGGCTTGTTCACAGTGCCAGCAGTTAGGGTTCAATCATGGTATCATATTAGCTAGCTGGGCCAGAGTTCTATACCATTTTAGAAAGAATTTTAGTTCGAGCTCCCTAAATTTGCTTACTTTAATCTCATCTATTCCTTTCATTATCCTTTCGACCTTTGATTCGCTAATTTGTTCTTCTTTACTCCATATCTTTTGAATAAGTTGGGTTGTCAGTTCTTTATCCCTTCAGATATCTTCCTTGACATCTGATGGGAGGGTGTTCCAAAGGTGCCACTACTGGGAAGGCCCTCTGCCTGGTTCCCTGCAACCTCACTTCTCGCAGGGAGGGAACCGCCAGAAGGCCCCCGGCACTAGACCTCAGTGCCCAGGCTGAACGATGGGGGTGGAGACGCTCCTTCAGGTACACTGAGCCAAGGCCATTTAGGGCTTTAAAGGTCAACACTAAGACTTTGAATTGTCAAAACAAAATAAAAAATTCCTTCCAGTAGTACCTTAGAGACCAACTTAGTTTGTCATTGGTATGAGCTTTCGTGTGCATGCACACTTCTTCAGATACCTCAGAAACATCCTGGGAGCCAATGTAGGTCTTTCAGGACTGGTGTTATATGGTTACTCCTAGTCACCAATCTAGCTGCTGCATTGTAGTTTCCGGGTCACCTTCAAAGGTAGCCCTATGTAGAGTGCATTGCAGTAAGGTAAAGGTAAAGGGACCCCTGACCATTAGGTCCAGTCGTGACCGACTCTGGGGTTGCGCGCTCATCTCGCATTATTGGCCGAGGGAGCCGGCGTATAGCTTCCAGGTCATGTGGCCAGCATGACAAAGCCGCTACTGGCAAACCAGAGCAGCACATGGAAACACCGTTTACCTTCACGCTGTAGCGGTTCCTATTTATCTACTTGCATCTTGACATGCTTTCGAACTGCTAGGTTGGCAGGAGCTGGGACCAAGCAACAGGAGCTCACCCCGTCACAGGGATTCGAACCGCCGACCTTCTGATCAGCAAGCCCTAGGCTCAGTGGTTTAACCACAGCGCCACCTGGGTCCCTCCTAGTCACCAATCTAGCTGCTGCATTGTAGTTTCCGGGTCACCTTCAAAGGTAGCCCTATGTAGAGTGCATTGCAGTAGTCCAAGCATAATAATAACCAGAGCATAATAACCCCAGACAAACTGGATATATTATTTCTCTCACAGAACCTACACTAGAAATTGAGTCTTTCTTGTGCAACTGAAAATTGTGAGCCAGTCAATGTCACAGGCTTCATTGCCACAAGAGCAATACAATATAGATGCTGGAAAGCCATAAACCGTAATGACAGATTCTCATATCTAATTTAGGAGCTTTGGTATTTTCTGTCTATTTTTTGCGAAGTTAAAAATGGCACATAGGATGCTTCAAAGCATACCACATGCACACACAGTATCTGTTCCGTAGATACAGCTTCTTTAAAAAATGTTATCCTTTTCCCGTCAATACTTACATCTGTTACTTTACATACTATATATGGCACAATTGGTTTTAAAAAAAATGCAAACCCATATGCGCAATCTCCAGAGAAGCTAGTAAATTTCACCAAACAGGCATCCCTAAATTACTTGCCATCTGCAGCTAGTGATGAAAGGACAAAACCCACTCAGCTGTGATCCTCACACCAGCACACATCTCGTTTTGATTGGCTCCGGGGAAATCAGCCGCTTTTGGCTTTGAACTTTTCTAGCCCCAAAACAATTTATTAAGGGCTGGGTGAGTTGCACCAATGAATGCAAATCCTGTTGGGCTGGCTTTTCAGTTGCTTTCGCTGTTGAGCTTTCTGCCATCACTGCCATCACGGCCCCTGACACGGCTGCTTCACTCTGTCCCCACAAAATTACAAAGAAATGACAGGGAAGAAGAAATATGTGTAACCAGAGCCTGACCTTTGGGGCAATGTGCAGCCTTGGATGAATTTTTATTCAAAAGGGTGGCGTATAAAAGTTATACCCACATACATACATACATACATACATACATACACACACCTAGACAGGTATGCCTTTGGGCACCAAACCGTATCTTCCATCCCTGTGCTCCAGTGTGCCTGGAGTCGGGCCGTGGCACACCTTTATTGCACTCATCAAATCATGGGCTTTCCATCAGCACCTGGCTGGCCAGTGTGGGACAGATTGGCAAACACAATGTGCCTTTGATCTGATGTGGCAGTAATGCTGAGGTGATCATCCTGTGTGGTGGCCTTGTGAGCATAGCTGCCAAGTTATCCCTTTTTTAAAGGGATTTTCCCTTATGCTGAATAGGCTTCCTCACGAGAAAAGGGAAAACTTGGCAGCTATGCTTGTGAGCCACACCTCAGTGTCTGCATTTCAACCACTGCTGAGTAATTTTACTTTCAAATAAGTACCCAAAGTATCCAACATTACTAAGTCAGTGGTGGTGGAGTTTGCTACCCCACCTGCCCTCACAAACCAATGGTAGTCTCTCTCTCTCTCTCTCTCTCTCTCTCTCTCTCTCTCTCTCACACACACACACACACACACACACACACACACAGTCATCACACAACAAAGGCAAGTGGCCTGCCACTAGGTGTCTATTTACTGGCAAGTGGCTATTGGTGAAACTGATTTATACTGTTACCATGTCTTTTGAATATTCTAAGATAACAGGATCTGTGTCTTTGGAACAGATGGGGATAGTAACTTAGATAAATAAACAATTACATTCTTCTATGAGATAAGATGGAAGCAGTGCTGATGGAGATCCCAATTTTCAGAGAATTGATGTTATTTCACTGCTGTCCAGCACTATTCCATTCAGGGGATTGTTCAAGAAAAAGAAAATATTTTGCAAGAAGTGATGACTGCATAATTGTGTGTTGTCTGTGAGACTAGACATTACCCAACTGTTGTGAAAGTAATGGATTACTTGGAATGCAGCAGGTTCACATCCCCAAAGCAGATATTGCTGCATTATTGTGAGCAAGACATGTGTGGGAGAGGAAAGGAAAACCTAAGAGAATATAACACAGATGCTCAGGGAGGAAATAGATTTCATTTGCTTTCCACAGAAAGACTCCAACACAAAAAACTATACACACACAAATAGCGTCTAGATCAAGGCAAGTAATAGTACCACTGTATTCTGCTCTGGTCAGACCTCACCTGGAGTACTGTGTCCAGTTCTGGGCACCACAGTTCAAGAAGGATACTGACAAGCTGGAATGTGTCCAGAGGAGGGCAACCAAAATGGTCAAAGGCCTGGAAACAATGCCTTATGAGGAACGGCTTAGGGAGCTGGGTATATTTAGCCTGGAGAAGAGAAGATTAAGGGGTGATATGATAGCTATGTTCAAATACTGTATATAAAAGGATGTCATATGGAAGAGGGAGAAAGGTTGTTTTCTGCTGCTCCAGAGAAGCGGACACGGAGCAATGGATTCGAGCTACAAGAAAGAAGATTCCACCTAAACATTGGGAAGAACTTCCTGACAGTAAGAGCTGTTCGGCAGTGGAATTTGCTGCCAAGGAGTGTGGTGAAGTCTCCTTCTTTGGGGGTCTTTAAGCAGAGGCTTGACAGACATATGTCAATAATGCTTTGATGGTGTTTCCTGCTTGGCAGGGGGTTGGACTGGATGGCCCTTGTGGTCTCTTCCAACTCTATGATTCTATGATTCTACAACTAAAACATCTACCAAATGCCCATGTGTGACACTATTCTAGGCAGCAAACCTTTGCAAGCCCTGTTTGGGATTCCTTTTTGCTCACTTGCACGTGAACATGGAGAGGTGACCTGGGGTGCACTGCCAGGCCCTTCTAGTGCATCAGGTTTAGCCAGTTTTCAGCCCTGCACAAGTTTGAGGGTAAAGGTCTGGAGCACAAGGCCTCCTCTGCTCATGGAGGGCTGGTCCTTGTATGATTTACAGCCCTGCACAATTGCAAAGAGAGCAGTGAGGAGGCTACCCACTTCAGACCTTTGCCTTTCATACTCCCCCTCCCATGTTTACTTCCCTGCAAGTGAAAAGAGTGTCCAAAATGAACTGGACAATGCCATTTCCAGAAGAGCAAAGCCACACAAAAATGTGGGCGTGTTACATATTTGTTAGATTCGTCCTGGGATACAAAGATTTGGTGAATGGCTGAAAAGTGAAATGGACAGCATCCTTGGTTCTCCCTTAGTTCCAAGGATAAGGCTGCCAGTGGCTACTAAGCCTGATGGCTAGCTATGTTTGAGGCCTGCAACTGGAGGCAGTATGCTTGCAAATACCAGTTCCTGGAAACTGCAGGAGGGAGAGTGCTGTTGCACAGAGGTCCAGCATACAGGATTCTCAAAGGCAGGGGCAGGAGGAACTCACAGGAAATCAGCTCTGCCCCCTCTCAGGTGGGCACCATTGCCATTCTAAGAAAACCAGGGAGGTATTCACCTTGAGTTCCAGCACCTCTTTTTCTAGAAAAATAGCACTGCTCATAGGCATCTGGTTGGCCATTGAGAGAACAGGGCTCTTTCTTATATTCAAGCAGTTTGTTGCCTTATTTGACACCCAGGAATGCCTCATTAACTTGGCAGAGTGCTGTACACAGGCAACAGGAACAGTCCCAGGCAAGTTAATGCTGCACCTATAGGTTTAGGGAGCTCATTTGAGTGTGACAATGGCCAGGCAGCACTCCATAGAGATGCAAAACAAAATGGCCTCACGTTTATACTAGGCTTCACTGCTGTGACACAAAGCACTTTGAGCCTTTGAAATCGGCCACATGAATGCCACCCATTCTTCCATGCATCATGTTTACCCTTCCTCTTTCAAGACCGGTGTTATGTGGTCTCGGAGGCTGCTCCCAATCACCAGTCAAGCTGCCACATTCTGGATTAATTGTAGTTTCCGGGTCACCTTCAAAGGTAGCCCCACATAGAGCGCATTGCAGTAATCCAAGCGAGAGATAACTAGAGCATACACCACTCTGGCGAGGCAATCCGCAGGCAGGTAGGGTCTCAGCCTATGTACCAGATGGAGCTGGTAAACAGCTGCCCTGGATACAGAATTAACCTGTGCCTCCATGGACAGCTGTGAGTCCAAAATGACTCCCAGGCTGCGCACCTGGTCCTTCAGTTTCCCCATTCCCCATTCAGCACCAGGGAGTCCTCCACACCTGCCCGCCTCCTGTCCCCCACAAACAGTACTTCTGTCTTGTCAGGATTCAACCTCAATCTGTTAGCCACCATCCAACCTCCAACCGCCTCCAGACACTCACACAGGACCTTCACTGCCTTCACTGGTTCTGATTTGAAAGAGAGGTAGAGCTGGGTATCATCCGCATACTGATGAACACCCAGCCCAAACCCCCTGATGATCTCTCCCAGCGGCTGCATGTAGATGTTAAAAAGCCTGGGGGAGAGGACAGAGCCCTGAGGCACCCCACAAGTGAGAGCCCAGGGGTCTGAACACTCATCCCCCACCACCACTTTCTGAACACGACCCAGGAGGAAGGAGCGGAGCCACTGTATGACAGTGCCCCCAGCTCCCAACCCCTCTAGGCGGTCCAGAAGGATGTTATGGTTGATGGTGCCAAAAACCGCTGAGAGCTCCAGCGGGACCAGGAAACAGCTCTCACCTTTGTCCCTAGCCCGCCAGAAATTATCAACCAGGTCGACCAGCTGGAAAGCCAGCTTGGCTGTTTCCAGGAATTAGAAGGCTTGATTAGATTTTAACACTTGCTGAATCTAGGCATCAGTGGGGTCTAGCGTACTACTTAACATCCAAATCCATAGTTGTACTGTCTGCATAAGTGTTTTCATTTGTTTTTTGAGAACTGGGAAAACATACAAGGAAGTAAGTGAACAGCTTCAAATCCAACTTAAATTATAATACTCGTGGCCCTAAAAAAGAGTTACGAGTAAGAACAAAACACTAAAAAAAAGAAAAAAGAAAAGAAGAAATAGAAAGAAAAAAGGAAAGAAAAAGAATCATACTTTCCATCTATGCTCCCTTTTACTTATATCTCTGTGAGTGAATGTATGAATCTAATTTTTAAGTTAGTTATATGGTCATTATTTCATTATTATTATTTTCTTTCTTTCTATTATATATGATTTTGTATGTTATTATTATCATTTCAAATGTGTGTATGTGTTTATGTGTGTGTTCATTTTAATTTGAATTTCAATAAAGTTATTTTTTTTTAAAAAAAGGAAGTAAGTGAACAGCAGTGAACAGAAATGGGGAGGTGAGAGATGTTTCCAGGTGGCAGCAGCATTGCTGTCTGTGGTTTTATGGATGGTCTGTTTTTCCCCAAATCTACTTACCTTACTAAAAATATATGAAGTGATGGCAGACTGGCCTTTTTGGCCTGTGAACTCCAGCAAGTGTCTCCTGCAGGTGCTTAAAACTGGCTTAGTAAACAAACAAAGAAGACTTTTAGATTCTGCAAGTGGAAAAATGCTGCAAATGAAGATTCCCCCCCTTACACACTTGCAAGTGCCAAGGAGCTGTCTTTATAACCGTTCCAAACTACGTAACACCCCCCCAAAAAAAAAAAACGAAAGCATTGAAGCACTTAGAAGCTTGAAGTGTGCCAAGACTTGGATATTGATTTTTTGGGAGACACTTTTTTGTCTTGTGAGCATTCCTCTACTGTTAGGGCCCTTTCACAGTTTTACACAACTGTTGTTACTGTATTTGTTACTGTTAGCCAGAAATGGTTTCTATGGATTACAGGATTCTGATTAGCTGCTGAACTCCAATACATATTGACATTTGTGCACCCCTGACAACAAAGCCCACAGATCTGTTTTCAGAGAAGGAGGAATGAGGATACCTGATATCCTCCCACAGACCACAATTTGTTTTTATTTAAAAGTAGGATAGGAACTGCAGAGACTTTTACCTCCATCCACAGCATCAATATGAACTACATGGATTGGTCACACATAATCTACAGACAGAATCATTTCTGGCACACGAAGATCAAAATCAATGTTCAGTGGGAAGGTCAAAGGCATAAAATATATTGGTATGTTGTAAAACCACCCAGGTTTCCTGATCATGTGGCGAATTCTAAATGCAAATATTATTCCCCCGTTAGACCTTCTGCTCAATGCGGCTACAGCAGGCAGACATAAGTGGGATGGATAGGTTTAGCATGCCCAGTTCGGCTTTTGTTCTCTTGCCACACATTCTGAGAATGCATGGAGAGGAACACATGAACAGCATTATCAAATGCAGCAGAGGGAACCTGCAATTACTGCTAGCATCAAATATTATATCACCACTAGTAAAAGCATTATTAATAGGTCTATGATCTTGAATGTCATGTAGCGTTACTGGCAGCTAGGGCTCTCAATGCCACACCAAAGCTTGCACAAGGACGCGGGTGGAGCTGTGGTCTAAACCACTGAGCCTCTTGGGCTTGTCAACCAGAAGGTTGGCAGTTTGAATCCGCGCAACGGGGTGAGCTCCCATTGCTCTGTCCCAGCTCCTGCCAACCTAGCACTTCGAAAGCACACCAGTGCAAGGTACAGCTGTGGCAGGAAGGTAAATGACATTTCTGTGTGCTCTGGTTTCTGTCATGGTGTTCCGTTGCACCAGAAACGGTTTAGCCCTGCTGGCCACATGACCCAGAAAGCTATCTGTGGACAAACGCCGGCTCCCTCGGCCTGAAGTGAGATGAGCACCACAACCCCACAGTCCCCTTTGACTGGACTTAACCGTCCAGGGGTCCTTTACCTTTACCTTACATAAGCTTGCTTGGGTTGAGCCACAACTGTCCAACTGGATGGCTGAGTGCAGGATCTCTGAGCTTCCATTTGATGGCACCTCTATAGATTTATGATTTAGACTACCTATTCTTCCTGCTTATTTCGGAGGTTGTAATATGGGAACCAAATGGAATTATCTTACTGTTTATTATATGTATTTGTAGTTCACCCTTCAGCAAGTGCTCCCAGGGCAGATTCAATTTTTCTTCCAAAAATAAAATACAAAATTGACAGTTTTCATAGCACTAATATTTAAACAAATCTGCAAGTGGTTTACACTGTAGATGAAAGCATCTAGATTAAAGCCAGAGAATGCCTACATTCTGCAAAACATAATTAGCAACTAAATAGAGAACTGGTCTTGAGCTGGTGGATAACAACAGGAAGGAGCATCACCACTATGCCAATATATGGTGAAATTTTAAGAAATGGGTTCTGCAATGCATGTTTGGGTTAAAAGCAGGGCTTTTTTAAGGGAAACTCACCAGAACTCAGTCCCGGCACCTCTCAGGTGGGTGCCATTGCCATTCTAAGAGGAAGGCGTTCTTGGGGCACCTCTTTCTCTTTTCTTTTTTTTTAAAAGCACTGGTTAAAAGTGAATGTAAGGGTGCCCTTTGCTGGATCAGTCTGACCACAGGAGCATTCTAACTTGTAAAGGACATAATGACAGCAGTGGTATAGTATAATCACAGAATTGGAGAGTTGGAAGGTGCCCCAAGTGTCATCTAGTCCAACCTCCTGCAATGCAGGACTCTCAGCTAAACCTGAGATAACAGATCCAATCTCTGCTTTAAAATATCCAAGGAAAGAGAGTCCATAACCAAGGGAGACCATTCCATTGTCAAACAGCTCTTAGTGTCAGAAAGTTCTTCCTGATGTTTATTCAGAATCTCCTTTCCTGTACTTGAATCCATTGGTTCAGGTCCTACTCTTCAAAGTAGGGGAAAACAAGCTTATTCCCTCTTCCATGTGGCAGCCCTTGAGATATTTGAAAATGGCTATCCTATCTCCTCTCAGCCTCCTCTTTTCCAAGCTAAACATACGCAGCTCCTTCAACCATTCCTCACAAGGCTTGGTTTCCAGACCTTTGATCATCTTGGTCTCCCTCCTCTGCACATCTTCCAGCTTGTCAACATCCTTCTTAAATGGTGGTGCCCACAACTGGACACAGGACTCCAGGTGGGGTCCGACCAAGGCAGAATAGAGTGGAACTATTACTTTCCTTGATCTGGACACTAGACTTCTGTTGATGCAGCCTAGAAGAGCATTAGCTATTTTTGCTGCTGCCTCAACATGGTTGTAAAATAATGTTACCAGATTTTTTTCAATGAATCCGGGGACACTTTTCAACTTCAATGGATTTTGTGTGGGGACTGATTTGTGAATCCAGGGACTGGCCCCGGGAAACGGGGACGTCTGGTAACCTTAATGTAAAAGTGGAAACAAACCCTACTAAATCCCCTTCCATTCCCCCTCACTTGCCTAACTCATTCTGCTCCCGTAGCTCCTTCAGCATTATATCTTTCACTATATTAATCATTTAGTTGATGTAGCTTTAAATATTGTGAGGTGCCCTTTATCAATATTTTGTTTCTGTTCAACACCCATATGGTTGGGATGTGAATTTACCCTTGTTCCTGAATTATTGCCTAATGAAACCTCAGGTGACTTTCTCTCACTTACATCTTATACATACTGTACAAGCTTCACACATATATTTTTTAAAGCATATACTATGGAGACATGGTAGGTATCTCTTGATCATTACTCTCTTACAGAATGGAAAAAAAGACTTTAAAAGAGAGAGAAAGAGAAATGAAGATCTTAAAGCACATTACCTCCCTTCTTCCCCCTCCCGAATACGTAGAGACAGATTGCACAAGAAAAGACAGAAAATATCAAAAGAGAAAATAAATATCAAATGCATAAGACTTTCTTCTTCTTCTTCTTCTTCTTCTTCTTCTTCTTCTTCTTCTTCTTCTTCTTCTTCTTCTTCTTCTTCTTCTTCTTTGTTTACTTGGTTAAAGCAAGGGGGCACATCAGCAGACGTCACATCTGTAAACTCTGGTGTGTACAGGCATAAAAAATGCATGCACAACCTGTAGTTGTCTCACCTCCTGTGACACACTCTGCCAGAGTTGGTCCTTTGAGAGATGCAAAAGCTGCATCATGCCCCAAAGCCAGTGTCAAAAAAGAAATAGAGGGGGAGGAAGCAAGTCATTATGCAGTGCTCTTAAACAAGTTTTCTAAAGTGTAATACTTGCTGAGGTGCTAAACCTGAGTTTGGGCTTTGCAGATGTGGGCTCATATAACAGAATAAAAAAAAATCCTGCACATAGAAAAATAGTAAATAAGAGAGAGAAGGCTAGGCTAGATTTCCGTCTAACATGCTTGTTTTCTACATGCACAAATTAAAAGTGAAATGGGGGAAAACCCATGACACAGGACTCTAGGATACTTGGAATGAAATTGGGATTGTTCTTAGTCCTCCAGTGTTTTTCTTCTTTGCCTAATGTGTTTGAAGTAAATACAGGGTTGCTGTCTGGTGTGTGAATTGGTTCCCAGGTTCTCTGGGTTGGGGCTTGAACTGGTGTGGTGCGTGTTGTTATTTTGAACTTTTTGGATTCAGAAACCTGGCTCTATTCTATTAACCAAGCATAGATTCGTGCACTTTCAGATATTTCCTCAGGAAATATAAAGAAATGTATTTTAAAATTTAGAACTATCCATTCAAATTAATAATTTTCTCATAGACCACACGCCATATGTCCCCATTCCAGAAGTAGATAAACACATTTTGGAACAGATTTAGAATTCTGATAATAAATGGAAAAACCTGGTGTTTGGTCTGGGTCTTGTAGTGGTGTTAATTATGTTTTGCTTTATATATCTTGTTGTGTAGTTCAAAGGAGATAATTAGCTCTGTACAGTTCTATAATGGGTAGCTATGATTACATTCCCCCCCGTTTCCATGCGCTGCTCTGGTTCACCAGAAGCGGCGTAGTCATGCTGGCCACATGACCTGGACCTGCCAATAACGCGAGATGAGTGCCGCAACCCCAGAGTTGGTCACGAGGGATTTTTCTGATCTGCCCATAGCTGCCAAGTTATCCCTTTTTTTCAGGGATTTTCCATTATGCTGAATAGGCTTCCTCGCGAGAAAAGGGAAAACTTGGCAGCTATGGATCTGCCTGGATTACATTTTATTGTAAATCATGCTTCAATGCCTTTCCTGCAATAGGGACACTTTATCTGCTGCAAGCTCCTGGATCCATATGTGGATCCTGGCCAGGTCTCAGCATTGCGAGACTCACAAGGAGGGTGGAGCTTCCCTCCTTTAAAGGGACCTTGCATGCCCTCCAAGTGTCCTTATTTTTCAGGGCCACTCCTGGAATTAGGCATATAACTCTGCACAAGAGAGTGGGAGATGAAGGCATTCCTTTAAAAGCACAGACACCAAGTACTCTGAGTTATAGGCGACTCACCCACCTCTTCTATGATGCATGCCGTGCCAGATAAACTGTAATGAAGATGGCTTTAGGGAAGGCTTAAAGTCAAAGTCATATGACAAGTTGTGCTTGCAAAGCAAACATGGTCACTACATGAAGCACTATAGGCTCATGTGCTCAACTTGATTTCTGTGTTTCTGGTTTAATGCAGTGAGTTCTATAGCTTTAAGAACCCTAAAGAAAAGGAGAAGAGTGGAGGCAGGTACCACAGTTGGTGGCCATGAGGAAATGGTCCCACAATGGCTGGAAACACCCATAGAATTAGCAAGTGAAAGAAACTGGCAGTGGCAAAGATCAATATACAAACTGAAACACAGTTATTCTTCCAAATTTGCACTTCTCCAAATTTACAACAAGATTATCACAAACTTCCTCTCCACTCCCTTAAGAAAAATGGGTATAACAACACTAGGCTACTTTGTAGGGCTGGCATAACCCCCACTCTCTCATTCATAGCCCCCCCCCGCGATATGAGTATATAATTATGAAACTATTCAGACTGAATTATTCAGATGGGTAGTTTATTTTAACCTTTGTGATGGTGAGGTGATTTATTGTTCTAAGTTGCTTGCAAGACGCTGTATGACAAATTAGCTTAATCAGCCATTATATCTACAGTTGCTGAAGTAAGGAGAAAAAGGAAGGGTGTCAAGAGGTTTGCTAAGGTGAAGTCCAAATATGCATGGCCAGCATGTAGGCCAAGGGTTGCTTTTCCAAAAAGAAAAAAAGGAAGTACAAGGCTCGCATGGGGCAATTTATTTTCAAGTCAGAAAAGCAGTGAAGGCTGTTCTGGTAGAGCTGCTAGGGCACAACCCTCCAATGAGAAGAGCAAGCAATTCTTTTAAAGCCCCCAGCCGTCCAAAAGTAATCAAACCCACACAATCTTTTCTGTCCTGTACATATTTTATGCTCCTTACAGAAGCTTGTGGAGGCATTTCTGCAGATCACCTGCTCTCTGGCCAATCAAGTCTCTGCACCCCTTAACTACCCCTAACCCAAAAGTATAGCTCTTGCAAAGAGATCCCTCCTGTGCGTGTCTGGGCACCTGTGGAATAAGAGTGTTAGGACTCTCAGCTTTTCAGCCCCTGTTGTGAAGGAACTTCCTCCCTCTTGTTATGGCTCGTCCAGTATGAACAATTATCACCTACTGTTAAATACTTCTGTTTTGGACAAGATGTGTAGCATCTTTAGGGTGGATGAAACAGTTTCTGGATGAAACTGATTATATAGATCCTTTTCAGTCTGACTTCCAGACTGGTTTTGGGAAAGAAAACTGTTTGGCCATTCTACTGATTTGTGATGGAAGATGGATGGACCAGAGAGTGTGACCCTGTTGGTTTTCCTGGACCTCTCAGCGACCATAGTATCCTTCTGGACCACCTTGCAGGGACAAGCTCTGCATACACTCTGTTCTTTCCTTCATTCCTGGGAGGCTGGACCCAGATGGTGGTGCTGAGATGCTGCTGCCCTTCCCTTGGGCCTGTGGTCTTGGGGTTCCATCTTGTCCCCCACACTGTTCAGCACCTGCATGAAACTGCTTGGTGTAGACATCTGGATATCTGTGCTGCAAAGTCATCCATGGGCTTTCTCGTTCATTTACATCTGACTCTAGGAAGGCAGTGGAAGTCGTGAGTTGCTGTTTTTCAGCTGGGAAGGATGGGATGGGACTCAGGGGCTGGATATTTAACCTGTTTGGGATTGGGGTGCACTCTCCCCAACCAGGCATTTCATGGGCGTAGGCAGGGGGGGGCAGGAGGGGGCAGCTGCCCCCCCTAGAAGCAAAAAAATTAATGTATTTTACAGACCATAACCAGCACTTTTCCCCTCCAAAAACTGAAGCGGAAAGGGCTTTGCTTTAGCAAGAGCAGCTAAGTCTCCGCTTGCTGGGGGGGGGGGGACACACAGCAGTAACAAAAACACATCAAATAAATAAAGCAAAGTGGCTACCAGTAGTTAAGCAGTTAAGACAATGGAGCATATATCCCCAGGCAAGATTCGATAGCTGACCATTTCACCCTATTGTTCTTAAGTGGGAGCTGTTAATGAGCATTCAGGAGCATTAAGAGTTCTATTGGCGATTTAATGAGGGTGCAGACTCAGGGGATTCAATTTGACTAAGGTGGCTCTGCAAGGCTAAAAAGAAGTGAATAAGAAAGGGGGGGGCTGTAGCTTTGACAGACACAGTGATGTTTATAAAAAGCATTGGTGTTCCAATCTGCCCCTCCTCCTGCATCTGTATACTGTAAATCAGGGGTGGCCACCTCCCAAGAGACTCTGATCTACTCAGAGTTTAAAACTGGGGGTGATCTACCCCCTTTTGGGGGGTTCAGGTCAAAGCTGTTGAGTTTTTTTTAAGGAAGGGAAGCCCTGTTTTTTGGGGTTTAGGTCAAACTTGTTGAGCTTCTTTTAGGAGGGAGGGAGGTCCATTTTTGTTTAGGGCTTCAGGTCATAGTTCAACTTTTTTGAGGGAGGAGGAAAATTTTGGGTGAGCTTTTTTTAGGGGTGCCAGTGACCTACCAGTGATCTACCACAGACATCCAGTGATCTACTGGTAGATCACAATCTACCTGTTGGACGTGCCTGCTGTAAATCAAGCAGAGAGAAAGCTGCTTACAAGGCTCCTGTACATGCAGAGTTCCAGCATCCCAGCGTCACCCAGAGGCACCCACAAATATGAGTTATCCCTCTCTCTATTTCTTCCTTCCCTCCCTCTTCCATCTTTAATAAAATACGGGGGGGGGCAGATAAGCCCCACATAGAAAGCCCATCAACATGGGGGGATGACTCTTTCAAATACGGTATTTACCAGTAATTGGGGGGGGGGAGAGGGGCACCTAGGCCTCTAGGAGTTGGCTGCTATGCCTAGGAGTAGGGCAATTCAAGAAAGCAGAACGATGCATATGGTATGGTAATATATCAATAGAATCGTAGAATTGTAGTCGGAAGGGACCACAAGGGTCATCTAGTCCAACCCGCTGCAATGCAGGATTTTTTTCCTAAGGTGGGGCTTGAACCATGGTTGAAATATTATGCTGATATGCAGCAACGCCTCGGAGCCGTCGTGGCTGCGGCCATGCCTTGCCCCGCCCTCGCCCGCCCTTCCACCCCCTCTCGCCTGCCCGACCCTCCTGTCCTCTTGCTGCAGAGTTCCAGCATCACAGCGTCATCCAGAGACACCCACAAATATGAGTTATCTCTCTCTCTATTTCTTCCTTCCTTCCCTCCCTCTTCCATCCTTAATAAAATACGGGGGGGGGGCAGATAAGCCCCACATAGAAAGCCCATCAACATGGGGGGATGACTCTTTCAAATACGGTATTTACCAGTAATTGGGGGGGGGGGCACCTAGGCCTCTAGGAGTTGGATGCTATGCCTAGGAGTAGGACAATTCAAGAAAGCAGAATGATGCATATGCTATGGTAATATATCAATAGAATCATAGAATTGTAGTCGGAAGGGACCACAAGGGTCATCTAGTCCAACCCCCTGCAATGCAGGATTTTTTCCTAAGGTGGGGCTTGAACCATGGTTGAAATATTATGCTGATATGCAGCAACGCCTCGGAGCCGTCGTGGCTACGGCCGTGTCTTGCCTCGCCCTCGCCCGCCCTGCCACCCCCTCTCACCTGCCCGACCCTCCCGTCCTCTCCAGCCAAGCAGGGTAGCCGCCAACGCTACCAGCCCCAGAAGCACAAGGTGGCCGCTGCTGCCACCGCCACGATGTCATCAGGCCCGTTGGCTCTTTAGCCCCGCCCACTTTGTGGCCCCTCCCCTTCTGTGCCTTGGCCCCGCCCCTGAATGACCATGGCTTGCCCCCCCCTAGTTTTGATCCTGGCTACGCCCCTGAGGCATTTTTGTTTGGGGTGCTTTTCTCCACCAACCATGACCCTTCCTGATGAGAGAGGACCTTGTCAAGGCTGTTTATTAACTTATAAAACATATATCAGCCTTATACCAGAGAGTGGGTTACAACAGTAAGTATAAAACAATCAACATTTTCACCAGGCAGAAGGCGAGCCCTAAGCTGTGTTCACTCTTCGCTTCAACATCCCAGTAAACCAGAAAGCTATATGGTCTGTACCAGAAACCATATAGACAACAGAACAGACTCCCACAAGAGGTGGTGGACTTTCCTTCCTTGGCAGAGGCTGGGTGACCATCTGCCAGGTATGATCTGGTTGAGATTCTTGCATTGCAGGGGGTTGGACTAGATGACCCTTGGGGCCACTTCAGACTCTACCATTCTATGATTTTAGGATCATATCAATCAACCGGCTCATCTCCACATTCCAGAGACTCATTGAGGCACTGGCAGAATTCTAAAGGCAGACTACTGAAGTGTAGGAACAGGCCCACATTTTTGATTCAGGCTTTTGTTGAAGAACCTGCCATCATTTTGCAAACTTTTGTCAAAGGGGACCCAGCCCCCATAATTTATCTTACTGCATGGCTGGTTCTCAATCTCAGCCCTATATGTTGCTGCTGGGTATTTGGCAAAGCTGCAAAGCTTTGTCAACCTATGAGAATGGCCAGGCCCACCATCTGGGAATAGTTCCTCAGCTTGGACCCCCTCTGCATTCCTCAAAGGGTTCTAAATCTCTGTGGAATTGTTTCCCCTGCCATTTGTAGCCTTTTCTTTGTGAATTCCTGAGAGGATCTGCATATTCCTCCCCCCCACCCCGCCCCCCCCCAGCTCTGAAGCTCTGCTAGTTTTCAGATGTTCTAATTTTTTGATCACCTGTTCTAGCATGAATCTATCTGCCTTGGATATGTTTTTACTGGCTCTCCTGGGAAATTTATGTCTGTTGCTGACATCTGTTCCCCAGTCTTCTGTGTGAACACAGAGAAAAAGAATTCATTTGATTGCATTTTAGCAATGTCTGCCTCTTCGGTTAGTAAATTATCCAGGCTATCTCTTTGAAATCCCACTGTCTCCTTCAATGTCCTCTCATTTCTTGTGTACTTGAAAACATGGTTTATTATTTATCTTAACCTCTGCTGCAATTTTCATTTCATTTCACATTTACTGTTTTAACTGATTGCTACACTTGGCACTGCATTCTGTAATCTTTCTAAGCTTTCCTGGTTTCCCCCTACTGAAACACATACTGTACAGTATGTCTGTACTTTGACTCTCAGTCTGAGTGCTCTGCTTTCCTATGAAATTATTACTGGTCATTACAGATGATGCATGGATTATCCAATAATGTAACACTTTTATCTCCTCTGTTGCCTTGTTTTCGCTGATGTTATACAACTATTAACCTGCATTATACTAGACTCCAAGAACCTGTGGGCCATTGTCCCAGTATTACTTCTTTTTGGAAAGAAGATTCTCAAACTTTGGTTCCCAAACTTTTTGAACTTGCTTTACTTTCTAAACTCCATGCCAACAAAAGGACTATCTCAAAGAGCCATCAGTCCAACACACTGAACAGGGCAGACACAAGTGATGTGAGGGGTGTTCTGAAGGGGGGCATTGGAGTTGGAGTGCACCATATTGTCATGGTCTGCCCACCATTTGGTAACGCTGGGATTGTTTGTGACAATCCCACCCCTCCCCCGGCAAGGCAGCTGGATGGGTCTGCCACCAGAGACTAATGAAATCTGACAGATTTTGGATTGCTCTAGGGAATTTTCTAGTGGAGAAAGTCAACCAGCCCCAGTCAGTGAGATGAGGTGGGTGGTTGACAGTATCACTCCAAATATGCTCATGAACCTATGGGCTATGAAGCAAGCCATACAGAGTAGAGGAAAACCACAAGTCTCTCTCTGGAGTGGACAAAACACAGGTTGGTGCATAGGATTGTGTCTACTGTGTGGCAGTGCAGGCAGTGAAGACTGTGAACTTCATAGCCTGCATTTCATTCTCAAGCAACTGCCTGATGGAGCTTTTTCTGGTGGGTCCAGAGGTTGTTAATCCAACAGAGGAGAAATACTCTCTGGAGCCCTCAAAGACCTGATTTGACCAACCAGTTGTACATTTCAAGGATAAAGTCATTCAGCTTTGAAGAGACCTCGATTCCATATTTATTGCACTCCCTACCAAAATGTGTTGATGGACCACTCAGTTTATACAGCCTGACTATGTGGACAAGCCTGTTGTTCTATGTCAAACCAAGTACACTCTTTACCCCTGTCCCTCTTGGCTTATTAAATCTAGCAGAGGGGGTTTGATTGGCTGGGTCAAGAGTATGGTTAATGCTTCCTTATGCATGGGGGTGGGTCTCTACTGCCTTGAAAGAGGCAAGGGTTTGCTCATTCCTAAAGAAGACAGCGCTGGAGTTATTGGTCTAGACTAACTGCTGACTAGTTGCAAACAACTCCCCTTTTAGGATAGGGTAGTGGTGTGGCAGATGTAGGCATTCTTGGACAATATGGATTATCAAGCCTAGCTGCTATGTTGATCACACACAGAAGTTTTACTGACTCCTGCTGCTGCTTCGTGCTACTAGGATATTGCGAGGTTTTCTCACACATTGAGTACCCTTCCCAACCCTTGGGATGCCACAGTGTGACCTTCTCCATGGATGAGCATGCATCCGGATGGCTAGTTTACTTCTCTTAGGAAACATGCTTCAGAGGTGAAACAAGAAGGTGGCCAAAGGTTTGCTGACAGGGGTTGTGTGGTGGCAGGGGTGGGTGGGGAGCCCATGAGATCCCACAACCCAAGACAGCGGCTTCTGTCTGCCTCATGGGTAGGCCATCTCTGGGGACGACAAACCTTTGCTTCACAGATGCTGGGGACAAGCCACAAGGATGACCACCAACTTCCTGCTTTACTAGTCTGGCCAGCTACTGCTGGGGGCACTCTGTCCATTCCCAGGTCATGTCTTGTTACTTTGTTTATGTAAGGAGCTGCCAGGTAATTATCATGTGTTTGTTGAGACACTCTAGCTTTCAATAGCAGAAGCATCTCTGAAATAGGTAATCAGTTTTTCCTTTCAGCGCTAATGAAGATATGCATGTACATCAGTTATATGGGGAACAATGGGAACATTTCTAGTGACACCAAGAGAATTATACTGTACAGCTGTGGAGAAAAACAAAAGCAGAGGTTACCTTTGGAAGATATACAGTACAGATTTCTTTCCTGCCCAGGTGTGAAAAAGTAATTTCTGTGTGTCATTTCCTCATACCCTGTGAAATTTTCACATGTCGTTGCCTTGTACAGTGTGAAAACATAGGCAGTTGTTATGTGAAACAGTTCTGCAAAGTCTTACTAATTACCTTATATTTGTTAAATAAATATTTGTCAGTTAATGCTGTGATCCTTGAGCAATGCAATTCTAAGGCATTTTGAATATTTTTAAAAAATCCATTGGCAGCTCTACAGTTTTGGGCATTTTATACCTTCCTCTAGAATTCCCTAGTTCCTTAGCCCAATTATTGCACCTTGGTTGAGATGTTGTCCTTTCCTAAGAGAAAGGCATGGGTGGCACTTAAAATCCAGCCTCATTTCCAAGGTGCAGTTCTCACCATATTCACAGGTGCTTTGCAAATAAATTTTGCTTAGAGAGTATTTTGGACATGGCATTGTAGAAGCCTTGGGCTTCCTGTTTGCCAGCACACCATCTAATCAGGGGGAGCTGGTCCATGGCTGGTCCAGGCCAGGGTACAGTTCTCCCAATGAGAATGTCAAGTATTCTTATTAAATCCCTTCCCCCATTCTCAAAGCCACAAACTCTTTCCTGTCCCATTCATATTTAACATTTGAACAAGTGTGAAGGTTTGAGTAAAGCAGGGATGGAATGATAATGAGAAGAAAATGCTAGTTTTAAACAACAGCAGAGGTTGAGTAAAGTTGGGATAGAGCCCTGCGCCACACAGCCTGGCCGTAGGGCCGGCCCTTGTCTGGCTCAGCATCAATGGAAAGGTTGTGGTTATGATGGAGCCCAGGGAGACAAAATTGTCTACCGCCTCTAGCAGGTGGGGAGCAATGCTGATGCGTGGAGTGCTGGCAATGCTCTTTAACATTTCACTAAAGCACAACATTTATTAATATATGAAGTGTGCTCCCAGCATTGGTGCACCCTTCTGGGCAGGCACTCCCCCCACTTATTCTGGCCTACGTAGTTGCAACCCATTTAAGTGACAGGCCTCCTTGTAAAGCGTGTCCTCCCTAAAAGAGGGCACGTGCTCCGGTGAGACCTGGAGACTGACCTCCTGGTTGTGGGTGGGTCTATTGAATAGCCACAACACCTGATTGGTAGGTCCCTCATTGCTCGTTTAATCTGGCCAATGGGTGCAGTCTAGACAGATTGAGGGACCTATATTATATACCTATGCACATGAGCCAGAGCTTCCTCTTTCAATGCGTGCCATCAGAACACCTGCTCACCTCTCCCTACTTTTAGGGCATTTTGCGATTGACCTTGCTATGCCGTCTATCGTTGGGACAGGGGCAGGGCAGGAATTCCCCCCTCTTGGCTGATTGGCTGTTGCCATTTGGGTTTCACCTGCCGCGTAGCAAATTGTCACAACTTGTAAGGTTGTGGATAGGCTCTGGTTCAGGTAATAGGGGTGGGAGAACGGTCTCGCTATCCCTATGTGAAGGGTATTCTGTTAAAGGAATCAGGGACTCAACTTGGTTTGGTCAACCCCCAAGAGGAGGTTGTGCCTGTGCCGGAGTCCAGGGGAGTATCTGGGGGTGAACAGAGTCTGTTCCCGGGCTTTTCACCTATCTCAGGTGTTCACCCTTGGCTGACCTATGATGGAGCTCTGGGTCAGCGCTACCTGCAAGGGTGCAGGGAGCTAGTCGAACCAGAGCCTATGCAACCACTCACTTTTCTGTAACCAATAAAGTTGTGGCCTAAGTTCTGCCAAAAACCAAAACTAAAATTTGAATCAAATGTGTGTTTATTTAGCGGGGAGGTCTCTGGGACTGAACACGCAACTTAACGCAGCATTTAGAATTTGAACTGAGGTTTGAAAAGCTCCTCTTCTCAAGGGAGGAGTGAAGCTTCTGAGTGAGCTGGAGAAGAAACGGGCTGGTCCCAGTACATTGATGGCGGGGAATGATGAATACATTTTTATAAAAACCTGACATAGTGTCTATGATGCCTTTGGGATATAATTAATATTTACTGGGCAGCTGAAACGGCAGGAAAAAAAGGGCACCGGCAGGTGACATGCTTCAGAAACAGGCAGCTGGTGAGGACACCTGGAAAGCATTATTAGCTTTACATGAATATAATCAGAAATCCTGCACCATTGTGGTTCCCAGCTGTGTGAAAGCTCCCGTATGTATTCAGCTTTGTGTACCCAGGGTGCTCTTTCATGTATATGACTGGATGTGTGGATGTTGGGGAGCCCAGCAAGAGAGCAGCACATCACTGTGAACATAGTGCATGTGTTCTCTAAACATGTGATGGCTTGGCCAGGGAAGGGCTTAAGCAGCTCCCATAAAGGCCCTTATTGGTTGTTTGCAATGTTTCATGTTATTCTTTATTTAAAAAAACAACCTCATTGGCCTATAATGAGTTGAAATCAGAGTTGAAATCCAAACTCTTTCACAATCCTTATTGGGCTTTGTGGTTGTGTGTGATGGTGTACCTCCACTTTGTACTTCTAGTCCAGACAGCATTCCTCTTGGCCACACTTTGGGCAGCTCTGCTGGCACAAGGGACTTCTGTGTTGTGCATGGAGTAGCACTGCCTCGGGAGCTAAATTTGAATGGGTTACAGGGGGAGAAGAGGAAACTGAAGTCCTGTTGCACCAGCAGAACACTACCCTTAGGAAACGAACCTATGCACAAGAAGCCCACATAAAGGAGGACAGTGCCAGGCGAGCTGGCATAAAGCAGCAGCACACCCAAACGCCATTCAGCAGTGGGGCTACTGCTGCCTGAGCTGGTCTAAGCCTTTAAAGTAGTGTTTGAGTGATGCCACCCTTTTTGCCAGTTTCACTTTGGCCAGGTTGCCAGGTCATGTGGCTGAGCCAAACTGGCTTAATATATAACCTAAGCCACCCTGCCCTGCCTCTGCCACACCATTTTCTTTCAGGACTTACACCAGCTTGGCTCAGCCCACTGAGCCAGGGGAGATATATGTACTGAGCCAAGGAGGAGGAAGTTAACCTCCCAGCTCAGCCAGAGATCTGCTGGATCCTGACCTATGGAGCCTGCTGCTATGATTGCTGCTTAAGTCTTTCATTTTGGAGTCTCTGCTCACCTCTGTCTCTCTCATCAGTGTTTATTTTGCATAGTTATGCACATCCATACCACAAAACTTCAAGAGGCACAAATGATGGGATATTTGTTTCAAGTGTATGTAAGGGGAAGTCAGATTGGATATTTCATTCTGCTGTGATGCCCACAATAATTTGGATCAGATTGTGCCTCTGGGTGTCCTTGTTCTGTTACATTTTTTTCCCTTTCTTTTTGTTTCTCTTCAGCTGTCTTCCTCTTGTACCTTTGCATGTCCCATTCCTCCAGGTGCCTTTCTGTTTGGTCTTGAAGTTCTTTAAATCATAGGACACACATCTTTTATTTGCTTGGAAGATATTTGCTACATTTCCTGTCCTTTTGTGTCATCAGAAAACAAAAACTTCCCTCCTTTAAACAATAACAATAAATCAATCCCGCTGTTTCAGACATCAACAAGCAAGATATTCCAAACTGGCAAAGCATCCCTTACTATTATTGGGTGTGTTGCTTAGAGCTTATATGTTATACCATGTGAGGCAGGAACTTGTAGCCCTCCACATGCTGTTGATTTTCAACACCCCTCAGAACTGGCAAGCATGAGCCATGTGCCAGGACAATGGGTGTTTTAGTCCTACAACAGCTAGAGCCATGGTGTTCCATGTCCAGGTTAAGGGCCCCATAACCCAGAGTAGCTGGCCCCCAGAAACACTCTCCACTTTCAGAGGTGACTAAGGGTGCTCACCTGTTAGTTTATCTCACCCTAAGGTTAGCTATAACCTTAAGGAGATCATAGAATTGTAGAGTGGGAGGTGACCCCAAAACTCATCTAGTCAAACCCCCCGCAATGCAAGAATCACAACTAAAGCAGCCATGACAGGTGGCCATCCAACCACTGCTTTAAAAACACCAATGAAGGAGAGTCCAGATTTTACTGTCAGAAGGTTCCTCCTAATGTTTCGTCAGAATCTGCCTTCCTCTAATTTGAATCCGTCGGTTTGAGTCCTAACCTCTGGAGAAGTAGAAAAGAAGCTTGCTCCACTTCTACATGACAGCCCTTGAGATATTTGAAGATGGCTATAATCATATCTCCTCTCAGTCTCGTCTTTTCCAGGCTAAACATATCCAACTCCTTCAAGTGTTCCCCATAAGGCTGGGTTTCTAGACCCTGGTTCCTATTCCTCTGCACACCTTCGAGCCTAAATTGTGGCATCCAAAACTGGATGCAGTATTCCAGATGTGGTCTGACCAAGGCAGAATAGGGTGTTACTACGGTATTACTTTCCTTGATTGGGACACTACTGTTTTTTTTTTAAAAAAAATATTTTTATTGAACAAATTTAACAAAACACATAATCAATATAACCAATTACATTTCCCCCCTTTCTATGCCCTCCCCTCCCTCCCTCCCCCACCCTCCAGAGACTTCCCTCAGCTCCCCCCCTCTGATTTGTTTACACATGCTATTCTTTGCATGCTATAAAGTTGTACATATCATTGCCTTATCTATCCTATGTTCTACTAATAAATTGTGGATGTTTATTCAAAACCTGCCAAGGAGTCCAAGTCCTTTTGTTGTCTTTTGAAATAGTTTGTAAAAAGTTCCCATTCTTCCTTGAAGTCACGGTTGTCCTTCTCTCGTAGTTTGTATGTTAACTTTGCAAATTCCGCATAGCCATTTCTTGCCATTGTTCTTTCGTTGGGACTTCCTCATTCTTCCATCCTTGTGCTAACAAGACACAGTTCTTTGTTTCCCTTGGCAGGTCTTGTCCTATGATCCCTAAGAAAAATGCTTCAGGTTTTTTGTTTTTTTTACAAATGTCATTTTAAACATTTTTTCCCCGGTTCATTATATATCATCTCCCAATTTTGTAAGATGGTTCAAATCGGTTTGATGTTAATAGGGAATAACTTCTTGGTTTAACTGTTTAAACAATACCAATTTCACATTCGCATAGATAACATCAAATATCTAGGCATATTAATACAATGAGATTTACCTAAATTAGCATCATTAAACACCAGCAAAATATGTCATGAGATAGCAATCAATATTGACAGATGGGAGTCATTGAACCTGACCCTGTGGGGGGAAATCAATGCTCTTAAAATGAACACAATACCCAGAGTAGTTTATATTTTAGGAGAAATTCCAATTCACACGACAAGCAAATACTTTCACAAAATTTAATCTTTGTTTTAAAAAGAGCCTTTGGGGCTCTTCAGTTCCAATAATATCTAGGAAGGAGGATTTGGGATCTCAGACTTAGAATTGTATCACCAAGCATATTTACTGTCAGGTACACAATTCTGGAGACCCACAATTGAAAACAACTGTCCAAATTGGGCTACTTTGGAATATTCCTAGGTAGCACTTGGGTCTAAATACATTAATACTAAAGATGCTATTGAAACAATAACATCAGTTTCAATGATGTGGCACCAAATGTCAAAAAAATATAAATTTGACTTTTTCTCCCATGACAAAATGACTTAGTGGGAAAACCCGTCTTTTAAAATCGGGAAAGAAATGGTTGTATGGAAGAGGTGGATGAATTTGGGTATATTAACGTTTGACCAGTTGATAAACGAAGAGGATGAATTTTATACATATTTCTTCTTAAGAGACAAATATAGATTACCTACAAATGCTCAATGGCAATATCTCCAGATAAAACACTTGCTTCTCCACTGTCTTCCACTGCCTCTTGCAGTTTGGTCAGCCTCATGTTGGTAGCTTCAAGAACACTGTCCAACCATCTCGTCCTCTGTCGTCCCCTTCTCCTAGTGCCCTCAATCTTTCCCAACATCAGGGTCTTTTCCAGGGAGTCTTCTCTTCTCATGAGGTGGCCAAAGTATTGGAGCCTCAGCTTCAGGGTCTGATTTCCTTCATAATGGATATAATTATGTATTTTTCTGTCATTCAATTAAAAAAAAAAGGTGATGTGTAAGATTTTAAACTGTGAAGTCAGCCACTTACCCAGTTAAGCCTGTGTAAATCAGCCTGGTCCAAGAGTGGGGAAAATCAGTCTGCTCCACTTGTAAATCTTGTGCATATTTCTTACACCCAGCATTTGAATCTTTTATGTTTTAGAAAGGGGATGCATGCAGAAAATATTTTTTTAGAAGAAGTTTTAACTTTGGGGAATAGCAGACTCTCTATGTTCCATTTCCAACACTGATGCTTTTAGGAATACATTTGCACTAGCTTTAAGAACTATTTGTTGATGCGTCTTGTAAATGAGTCTATTATTGTCGCATCGGTGCTGACTGTTTGATGTGCAACATATTTCTTGCTCAGGCACTGAACTAGAAATCATACAGTATTAATATTTTCTAAACACAATAGTCATTATAAATGGGATACCAGATTATCAGATGTCAACAACACTGTACAGACCATAAGTGGAGACAGTTTTACGACAGAAGGGATTTCTGTCTATGTTATCAGCTCAGAGGTCTGGGAATAATTTTTTGTCCTAGATAATAACCATGATAAACCAAGTTCACTGCAAGTGAAGCATAATCTTCAATAGGGTTGGTTTCCTTCTGCTTCACTCTCAGATTTTGATTGAATTTTGGAGGGCATTTCAGCTGAATTCACCTGAAACAATTTGGGGTTATTCAGAGAGAGGGGCTTACAATTCTGGTAAGTGAAGTTTTCTTACTTTTTCATACATGGATTTTTTTAGCTAAAGATCCAACCCAATGCCCCCGAGCACCACCCCCACACACATTTTGCTGTGTCACCACCAAACGACTCAGATGTGCAATGTGCAGCCACCCCTTCGGCCCTTTGCCAGATCCTGCAACCAGAGTTTGTTCCCAGTGACCGACAGGTGCACCCCACCAGGCAGTGGATGATGCTATGTCCACAGATCCATATTTCCTTGGGTGCCACATCTGAAAAAGACAATCAAGAGGTTTGGGTCAGTACTGGGTTGCTGCTAGAGCAGATGTAGTGCTTGTAAGCCGGGGAGTGCTAGAGGCCCAGGGGGAAGGCTCTGTTCAAAGGCAGTGGTGGCTTCCCCAATGCAAAAGGAGTGAGTGGTGCAGCCCTTAGGGTCATGACTAGGGCCGGCTCTAGGTAGAGTCCCAGTGGTGCGGTGCGCCAGGGCGCCTGGCCGGTAGGCGGGGCGCTGCGCGGCAAAGCCGTGTGGAAGCCGTGCTGTGCCCTGCGAGGGTGGGGGGGCCGGAGCGATCTCCGCCGCTCAGTGCCAGGGCGCCCAACCTACTCGAGACTGCCCTGGTCATGACCACACTTGAGCAAGGCCTGATGAAGCTCCTCTCTGCATGCAGTTGCAAGGGGCCCTGGGACGCTGACCTTATGTATTTCCCAGGGTTAGCTAATAATTGCAGGATAGTGCCTCTTCCATATATATGCAGTGTAGAAGAAAAGAGGTAAATTGATGCATAGGTAAAGGTAAAGGGACCCCTGACCATTAGGTCCAGTCGTGACCGACTCTGGGGTTGCACGCTCATCTCGCATTATTGGCCGAGGGAGCCGGCGTATAGCTTCCAGGTCATGTGGCCAGCATGACAAAGCCGCTTCTAGCAAACCAGAGCAGCACATGGAAACGCCGTTTACCTTCCCGCTGTAGCGGTACCTATTTATCTACTTGCTTTTTGACGTGCTTTCAAACTGCTAGGTTGGCAGGAGCTGGGACCAAGCAACGGGAGCTCACCCCGTCACAGGGATTTGAACCGCCGACCTTCTGATCAGCAAGCCCTAGGCTCAGTGGTTTAACCCACAGCGCCACCTGGGTCCCCATTGATGCATAGAGAACCCTAAGTGAGACGGTAGAAAGAAAATTATGGGAGGCACAGAGTGTATCTAGTGTTATCAGTGTATTTTGAAAATTCTAAATTGAATGATTTATATCATAAGATTCTTGCTGCACTGACACCTTAGCTTAGTGGTTAAGACAGCATCAGTTAAGACTTTAGGAAGCCAGATCCATGGGTGGTTTGATTTCGAATGTAGGATAGGTAAGAGGAAATTGCACAAATACCTGAGACTTTCATAATGATTAAAAGCAACAGGAACCCTTGAGGAATTGATTAAACACACACACACACACACACACACACACACACACACACACACGAAAGCAATTTAAAATAACAAAATTTGCTGGCACCTTAAAGACTAACTCATTCATTATGGCATAAGCATTTGCAGACCACACACTACTTCATCAAATGCAAATATATATGGACATGGATTGGCAGGGAGAGGGAATTGTAAACAGTGAGCTCAAAAAGAAATTATCTGTGGAAATAATTAAAAAAACACGTTATGGGAAGATCTAAGTTTATCAGTAAAAAAGAGGAGATACATTTATGGGAGGGTTACTATTCTATGGAAGGAAGGAGAGAATTCTGAAAGATGTGCAAATATCTGCAGAATCTTGGAAATAATGTTTCACTGAGGTTTGTAGAGAGAAATGGAACTGTATTTAAAGAACTTGAGTCTTTACTGGAATGACAACTGGCATCAACCCAAGAAACAGAGACTTTGATTCCTAAACTAAGACCAAAAAAAGTCCCAGGTGAGGGCTTGAACCACCAGGTATGGGCCACCAGGTGAGGACTTGAACCACCAGGTATCTTGGTTCAACTGTCTTCTTGTTTGCAGATTACGTCTTCCGTACTAAAATGTCCCTTATATGCTGGGCCAAGGGGACAACATGGGAACCTGTTCTGATCAATAAACCATCTGTTTTCTATTAGGATATTTTCATCCTTTCATGAGCCGAGGAACACTACTGCTTGCTTTAATATTTCAAACAAAGGAAATGGAAAGGATTGTAATTTGTGTACAGAAAATTTTGTACTGAAATTCCACCTGAAAATTCCCATGACCAACAGCTAGTATGTTGTTGTTGTTGTTGTTGCTGCTGCTGCAGGGCTACAGAGATTGCTGCGAGCACTGAAGGGTCAGTTGAGAAAGTCTAAGTTTTCCAACTTGCTTAGCAGAGGCTGTGAGCAGAACTGCAGAGCACAACCTTGTGTAAAAAGCAGGCCTCTGCTTTCTATGCATTCACCACCAACCCCAACCCCCAGCTGCCACTGACAGAAGAGAAATAAGGGTCTTCTTCCCCTTTCTTCCTATCACCCTGTCTCTGATGGGAAACAGACAGGCAAGAGCTGCCACCTTGGATCTCATCAGGTTTTTGGATGACCTACAAAAAGGTGTTTTTTTAAAAAAATGTAAATTAGGTTAGAGATTTTGGCTTTTGTCACCGTATGGTATGTTGATAAATTATTAGGAAAGGAGGATCATGCTGCAATCTGTTAGAATTCCTTTCTGGAAACAGATCAAAACATCACAGCCCAGTTGGTCTCTTGGAATAAAATGTGCAGGGTCAATCAAATAACCATTGTTTACAGTGTAATTTGCAAACTTTTGAACTGCACAGCGCTCTTTGTGCACAAAGGATGGAGGATGGCTTTTTTGTTTGTGTTTTTTTTTTAAGACAGGAATGATATTTATTTACTCCGGACATTTATATTTTCCCTGAGTAGCTTACATGAGTCTTCCAGGCAATTTCCTGTCCAGCCACTTTGAGTATATTTACAACAGGGATAGCCAACGGGTAGCCAAGGAATCATATACTGTATATGGAAACTGCTGTGTTTGTCTACATCTCTGCCCTGCTATTCACTTTGCCTTTAAACTGGGAGCGCAAGGTGAAGTATTTGTTATTACCTGGGAAGCTGGGGAGGCAAAGGCTACTTTTAACTGATGGATGTCACTGCCATTGAGGAATGAGGAGTCCACTGTGATGCCAGGCACTTATTTTAGCCAAACCAGTGCAGGGTCACGAGCCTTTGATGAGACAACTGCAGACTTTTCTAGAAGCAGTGCAAGGGAGAGTTGTGAGGTGCTTGCTACTCAGCGAGTGCTCTCTTCGTTCTGGAAGTGGACATCTGTGGTGATCTCTCAGTTCCCTTTTTTAAACAATTTATTATTATTATTATTTTGTTGTTGCAAATCTGTACACACATAAATAATAAAACATGACATAACTAACAAAAATGCATCACTAGGGGGGGGTAAACTACTAAACATATTATTTTACAGTACATGATAATGAGGTGATTATAGTAAACCAGTAAAATGGAATCTTCAATAAATCAACTTGGTAAACACAGAATAATAAAAGTGAAGCAAAGCGTATTGCCTGCTTTTCTACACCATGTTGCAATATATGTCGTAAATGTTTCTTGTCCACATGTTTCATTTGAATATTTCATAAAATCATACCATACAGTGTAAAATTTACCTTGCTATTTCTCTCCTTGCCACCTTCAATTTTTACGACAGCTTTTCCATTATGGCTGCTTGCCAGCCTATATTACGCAAGTGATCAATATTCATTAGTTGCAAGATTTTCCATGTTCTGGCTATTACCATACTACCTGCTGTTAATAAATGTGTTATTAAATCCTTACTCCTTAATTGGTCCACATTTGAAGTATATAAATTAAGTAAGTGTCTGTCCTCTCATTTCCAAATGAGAAGGGTTCCTGCAAAGTGAGAAGTGTGTAGTTATTTGCCAGCTTCTTACCATAGTGGCAGCGATAGAGCATATGCCTGTGCCGCCCAGGGCAGGCACGCCCCCGAGGGGCGCAGAGGGTGCCCTCCCAGGCGCAGGATAGCCACTTCCTTCCTCTCCCCTTCCCGCTCACCTGCCTCCTTCCCATTCTCTCCCCTGCCTGCCTGCGTCCTCCAGCCGGGAGCACAGGGCAATGGCGCACTGCCCGCCCGTGACTCCCATGCCTACCGCCAGCTGTCAGGGGAAGGGGGGAGCTGCTTAGCCGCTCTCCCAGCTGGAGGAGGTAGGCGGGGAGGGGGGAGGGGAGAGGAAGGAACCGGCAAAGTAGCATAGCCACTTCCCCCTTCCCCCAGCGGCTCGCGGTAGGCATGAGAGTCCGAGTCGCAGGCAGGTGGAGCACCAAATGTTACCCCTGCTCAGGGATGACACCCAGAGCGGTGCAACCCCCCCCCCACCACCTTCCTCCGCCAGTGCATAGTGGTATCCCTTGTCCATGTTGTTGTTTTTGCTGGCAATTGTGAACCTTCATGTGAAGTAGTATCTCAGCTCCCTCCATCTCATGTGGGCTGAATGTGGGATGGGAGAGATTTCTGGCTACAGGGCACATCAGTTTTGGTGGTTAGGGCAACACCAGATTTAGAGCAGTGCAGGTGGTTTCCTCACCCAAGGTGCCAAGCCGCGGGAGCTCAAAATACTACTACTACGGTACAACAAACAACAACAACAACAACAAATATTTATATGGGTACATACTCACAGCTAGGCCCAGTCAGACGGGTGGTTGAGTTGCTGCAACTATGATGTAGTGTATAGAGAGACTTGTGAGAAGATCAACTAAAAAAAGCAACTATACCAAAAGGAATTATTGTGAAAATAGGAAATATTGAGTAGGGGAGTGCCATTTTTCTTCCCTCGCTCAAGGTGCCATATTACCAAAGTCTGTCCCTGGTTAGAGTCATATAGAATCATAGAATAGTAGAGTTGGAAGGGATCGTGAGAGTCACCTAGCCCAAGCTCCGCAATGCAGGAACCCCTGCCCACAGGGTTGCCCTCAAACCACCAACCTTCTGGTTAGGTAAAGGTAAAGGTGGTTGGTTAAGTCCAGTCAAAGGCAACTGTGGGGTGCTCATCTCACTTTCAGGCCAAGGGAGCCGGTGTGTCCACATTAAATAAATTGGAGTTCTAATTGTAGATACACCGAAAAGAAGGGTTTTTTGCACCAAGAACTCTGGCCAGAAATGTCAATGTTAGGAATAAATCCTACTCGTGAGTCACAGTCAAATAAGGTATGTATTCTGGTAAGACTAACAGTCTTGAATAGAACAAATGAATACAAACAAGAAATGAGCTTCAAGTTCACTAGAGTATATATAGTTTAAAGTGTTATAACTTAGAAAATAATAGTACATTAGAGTGTAAAGAGACAAAAGTTATCAACTAATAATATCCGTCAATGTCAGTCCGATTCCAAAAGTGTTCAAAAGGGTCGTTTTATATAGAGCTGGAATGCCGAGTTGATTCAGTAAAAGAATTATTGTGTTTTAAATATATTGTGAGCTGCCTGAAGAACTTTCCTGGTAGCCATGGTAGAAATGCTCCTAAATAAATAAAGATGCACCAGGGAGGGAGAAATTCAGCACACAGAAGTGACAGGGGCATGGAAAATAGAATATGAAATCCAGCCCAAAGTCACATTTCTTGATTGTAGGTATTCTATCCTAAGAACTCCAAGCTTTCTAACTAGTCAACATTATTCAAGGAGTGCAGACAGTATTAATGATTTTATAACATTGGTTTATAATTAGTAGAAAAATTTATAGTGCAGCCTCCTTTTCTGTGTATTAATCAAAATCATAGAATTACACTTCAGTCGGAATGTTTCCTGTGGCTTGATGCAGTCTGAATAAATATATTCTATCAGTTGTTTCCACATTTTCTTCTACAAGCATGATTTCAATGCAGATTTTCGGAAGACTCCCACGTTTTCTTTAAAGCCTTTACATTTCTTTAAATTATGTACATCTTTCTTGCAGGTGTATGAGGTTGGGAATGATAATTTACCATGCTGTGGCACAGCCACCAACTCCTGTACAGGAAAACAAGAAGAAGGATGTAATTTTTGACATTCAGTTCAAAAATATAATATAATCTATGCATGCCTTTGAGGTAATTTTCACAGAATAGTCTTATGCTAAATATTCTGAAGGCCAAAACCATTACAGCAGCAGTCTTAATTATCTTGTCCATCCACAGTGCAAATTTCAGAAAGAGTGTTTCTTTCTATGGCTCTATCATAAGCAATTTACTTTTCAAGGAATGAATCATATTTCATCTTCTCTCCCCCCCCCCCCTGAATGGACCATCTTGCAATTCCTGTGTATTTGCTCATCAGATGCTTTTAATGGCCATATGGGTGCTGTCAATTGCCTCTGTAATGTTAGGAAATCAAGCAGTCCAAACAGATCGTTTTCATTTGATGCAGGTGCTGCCCATTTAAAGAGAAAGACGTCCTGGCATGTTTCCTTAATTAAAGCTTCAGATCCTTTGAATAGTAAGAGCCAAATGAGAAGCTCAGCTGGTTCGCATTCTTAAGGGTCGTGGCTTGTACATTCAAAGTTGCCAGAATTTGGTGCTCTGTGAAACTTTGGCTGCACTATGTTGTAAATCGAAATCAGAGAGGCTCCTTTGCTGCACGGAACATCCTCTTTATGTAATCCCTTTCTCTCCCCCCACCCACTTAATCTTCTTTCTTTTTTTGTTGAGTCTGTCTTGCTATGTGTATTAGGAGCTATTCTGACAGATTGAAATGACCTCAGTGAAAATAAGCTCAAATTGGATAAACACTGCTGCAGCATGATGCAACATGCTCTAAATCTGTGTCCACCTCCTGCAAATTGAAGGATGCCTTATCACACCAATGTGCTTCCATATTAATGCTGTGACTGGTAATTTTGTCACTGAAAACAAGCAGATGGACAATGTGTTCATCATTCAGATTTGGTTACATATAATCCTCCCAAATGCAATTTGTATACCCCCTGCATGGGTCTTATTCACTGCACGGTATGTACTATATAATGCCATGCACGTTACAGAATATAAGCCTCTAGCAGATGAACAGACAAGTCTATTAGGGACCAATCTTTATATGCATGCTGCTCTGTGAAGCGTCCCTCGGGCTGCTTTGTGAGACCTGAGGCTATAGGGCGGTATATTAAACAAACAAACAAACAAACAAACAAACAAACATCCAACTGGGTGCATGACATAATAGGTGATGTGAGTATATATGTTCATTCATGTACATGAAATTCTTGAGATCCGCTTCCAGGTATGGAAGCAGCATCGGATACCCTCAATAGAGGAGTGGAGACAAAAAATAATGGAATATGCAGGCATTGCCAAATTGCACCCCTGCTTCTCTGCCATATCACTTCACAGGCATAAACTCCCTTCTCCATTAAGGCAATCTTGAAAAGGCCAAGCTCTGCTTTGACCTTGAAGAAGTAAGTGTCAATTTAGGGATTGGCTCTTCTGGATAGAATCCAGAAGGGACCTGTAACTCATGAAAAACACCAGATTTCCCAGTGATGCCCACTGCATGGCTGCCCCATACACAGACAGACGTTGTATTTGTGATCAACCTCAGGTAGATGACATCTTTCATCATCTGTTAGGCTGCCCCTTATAGAGAGACCCAAGAGATCACTTTCTGAAGCCTTTGTATACCCCAGCAGAAATGGTCCAGTTGCTTCTGAGTGACAATAATACTTTCATAACGCAGAGAGTGGCATTGGCTGCCAAAAACAATCTGGGAAAAGAGTTCAATTAAAATCACTATTAATTGTGGTGATTCAGAGGCTTAATTCGAAATTAAGCTGGATTTGAGTTTGTCTCTGATAACTTTTCTCTTACATCATGGATGCTGGCTTATATTATGGGTCTGTATTGTTTTATTGCTGCAGCTTTGTCATGGCCTTTGGCTGGAACAATAACCTCAAAAAGAAAAGTGGATTTGAGTGCAGAGGGTACATTTCATTTGAGCCCAAGGCAAGCCTGCGTGATCCTTTATTAAGAAGTCTGGACTAAGCCTGCAGGGCGAGAAGGCTTCGCTTGTTGATTACCGGACACCACTTGAGATTGAGGAGCTCTCTGTCACTGCCAGCCTTGAGCCTAGAACAAATGTCCACAGTAGAAGTCTGACCAAGAGGCCAATTAACTGGATTCAGTACCCCAGGTATTTCCCAAGAAGGCACACCAGGTTTGGAGAGATAGAGTTATTAAATTTAATTTAAATATTAGTAGCATCAAAATGATGCTAAAAGCAATGACAAACCTAGAGAAAAGCAATGACAAACCTAGACAGCATCTTAAAAAGCAGAGACATCACCTTGCCGACAAAGGTCCGTATAGTTAAAGCTATGGTTTCCCCAGTAGTGATGTATGGAAGTGAGAGCTGGACCATAAAGAAGGCTGATCGCCGAAGAATTGATGCTTTTGAATTATGGTGCTGGAGGAGACTCTTGAGAGTCCCATGGACTGCAAGAAGATCAAACCTATCCATTCTGAATGAAATCATTCCTGAGTGCTCCCTGGAAGGACAGATCGTGAAGCTGAGGCTCCAATACTTTGGCCACCTCATGAGAAGAGAAGACTCCCTGGAAAAGACCCTGATGTTGGGAAAGATTGAGGGCATTAGGACAAGGAGACGACAGAGGACGAGATGGTTGGACAGTGTTCTCGAAGCTATGAACATATAACTGCGGGAGGTAGTGGAAGACAGGAGTGCCTGGCATGCGGACTTCCGGTTTTGCCGCGGATCGTCTAGCTGGCAGGAAAAGGAGCGCTGTAGCACCTCCAAACTTTGCTGGGTAAAGGGGGTGTTCCGCGTGGCTAGCGGACCCCAGGAAAGGTCGGGGAGGCGATCCTCGACCGAATGGTCGGTCGCGCCTGAACGTACTCTCAGCTTCCCGCAAGCACGGCGGAGGAGAGGAGATACCAGGGCGCTGCGACGCAGATCATCGGGACCAGCAAAGAAGCCGAACCACGCCCGAGCGATCGCGCCGGCAAAATTCCTTATATTTTAACCCCACCAATATACCCCCGAGCGTAAACTGATTGTGGCAAGAAGGGGCAACAAAAGCGCCGAGAGCGTTCCCCCCCCCCGCGCGTCGGAGACGGTGAGATAAAACGATACAACAAAGTGAGGCGGGGGAGAAGGGAAGGAACAAGCGGAAAGTCTATCTTTTAAAGAGACGCTATCGGGGGGAAACTTAACGTTTATTCAGAGGGGAGTATATATGGATCAATGTGTAGGAACCTGGTGGACTTTGAACTGATAGAAGCGCGCACACATAAGCCTTGAGTCACGAAACAAAGTGGCAAAAAAAAGGGAGGAGGGGATACCTTTGAGACAAAATGGCGACAAAGTTACAAATTGTATGACTAAGCAGACAAAGTCTTAGAGAACCGGGAAGTGACGAGGCGTGTACCGCCAGAAGCATCGGATATTTAAAGGGGCACAATACAATTTAAGAGTGACAACATATATAGCCAGCGACTTAAACTTATTTAACTTTATCAGCGAGTTCCCCTTGTTAGTAAGCAATCACGACACCGTGTGGCACCATGTGGCTAAGCAGAGTCATGCCACAGGAAAATAAGAAACTAGAGAAAGTGAAGAAATTGAATGCTGAGACTGCATCACAAAGAAGAATATCACTAAATGAGCAAGAAATGGAACTTAAAGAGCTGATTTTGAGTTTAAGGAGTGACATAAGTGAAATAAAACATGACCTGGCAGAAATTAAGACTGAGATGAATGAAAGAGTGAGAACCCTGGAGGATAAGGTGGAAAAGATCGAGGAGAAATATGAAACTATTGCAAAGGATACCCAGGAAACTAAAAACCACCTGGGAAAACTGGAAGAGACTGCAAATAAATCGGCAGAGACTATTCAAGAGCTGCAATCTAAAAACCAGGCTATAGAAAATATAGTGGAAAAGATCTCTAAGGAAAAAAGAGGTGGAAAGAGAGAAATGGAAGATATAAGAAAAGACCTTGATAAGCAAAAGGCGGCATTTGAAGCCCAACAAGATGCCCTAGCCCTTATGCAAATGAAATTAAGGGAGAAAACTCTGAGATTTCGAAATATTCCAGAACTACCACAAGAAAACATCGAGAACAGAGTGATTACAGCCTTGGCGAACTGGCTCCAAATAGAAGAACCGGAGATAGAATCAAGAATTGAAGAGGCCTTTAGGATCAACTCCAGGAAAGCAAGAATGAACAACTGGCCAGGAGACTGTTTGGTGACATTCACGACCTTATGGCTCAGAAACAAAATTTTACGGACTAAAGGGAAAAGGAAACTAATGATGGACGGTGCCGAGATAGTGGTCATGAAGGAGATCCCACCACATCTGCTGCAGAAAAGGAAAAAATATCAATTTCTGACCAAACATCTGCAAGCAAAAAAGATCTTCTTTAAATGGGAATACCCAGAGGGTCTTTCCCTGTTTTACAAGGGAAGATGGAGAAAATTTGAGTCGCCGGACACTGCTGACAAATTTTACAGGACTTATTCACAACAATTAGGGGGAGACAGGAACAGAGAGATCAAGGAGAAACAGGGATTGAGAGAGGAAGAAATTGATGGCGAAGTGGAATATGAAGAAGGGGAAACGGGGGCAAGCGACCTGGATGGTGAAGGAGGAGCGGTTGAAGAATAAGTCTTTAACGTAGTCTTTGGTTGGACTTGAACAACAAAGACACCTCTACAGATTATAGACATTCTGCTTTTTGTTTCTCCCCTCTTACTTCTTTCGTCCCTCTATCTTCCTTTCTTATTATTCTTTCCTCCATCCTTCCTTTTTCTTAATTTCCAATTTGATACATTGAATAAATATGAGTATTAAAGTAATTTCTTGGAACATTAATGGATTAAATAATAAAAAGAAGAGGAATAGGTCAAGTCATATATTGAACAAAGGAAAGTGGGATGTGATATGTCTCCAGGAGACACACGTAAACAAAAAACATGAAAGGGTCTTAAAAAATGAAAAATTGGGCGTAGATTTCGTAACATCAGATATAAAAAAGAAAAGAGGAGTAGTGATATACATAAAAAACAAATGGAACCCAGAATTGTTATGGAAAGACGACAAGGGCAGGATTGTCATAGTAAAAACACGGATTGAAGGAGAAAATTGGATCTGGGTGGGAGTATACGCCCCGAATGATAGTAAAGTGGCTTTTTTTAAAGAATTAGAAAACCAATTGATGAATTATTACGGAGATAAAATTATATTATTAGGAGATTTGAACGGTATTAATAATCCAATTTTAGATAAATCAGGCCCTTTTCAAAGGAAAAAACAAAATAAATTGCCAAAAAATTTTGATGAGCTCATGGAAAACTTAAGCATGGTGGATGCATGGAGACATAAACATCCCGCCCAAAAAGACTTCACTTATTTCTCGTACAGGCACCAAGTAGCGTCGAGAATAGACGCCATTTGGATCCCCAGGGAAATCGCGCTGAGAACTGCACAAGTCGAGATAAGCCCACGTACGTTATCGGACCACAACCCGGTAACATTAACGCTAGCTCCAGAGGTAAAGGATAGAAGATGGAGGCTAAATGTGTTTTTGCTAAAGAATTCAAAAGCAATACAAGAAGTGTCAAAACAGTTTAAAGATTACATAGATATAAACAGTGGGGGAGAAGTGGATCCCACCATAGTTTGGGATGCAGGGAAAGCGGTATTGCGTGGGGCTTTCATCCAACAAAATACAAAGTTGAGGAGAATCAGAGAGGAGAAAAAGGATAATTTGTTGCAAGAAATTAGAAAGAAAGAAAGAAAATTAATTAAAAAGGGAAATGAAGCCACAAAATATGAATTAAAAATCTTAAAATTGGAATATGAGAAATTGATTGACCATGAATTGGAACAAAATTTACAATTTTGGAAGTATAAAAATTTTAATTGGGCAAATAAACCAAGCAAATTACTAACATGGCAAATAAAGAAGAGACAAAAAGAGAAAATTATTAACAAGATTGAATTTAGAGATAGAATCCTCGAGAAATCAAGTGAGATTTTGAAAGCCTTTCAAAACCATTACGAATCAGTCTACCAGAAAGAAGACACGAATCCACAGAGAATAGAAGAGTTTATTAAAAAACACAAAATGCCACCAATACCACCGGGTAAGTTAACAGCATTAAACAAAGAAATAACAGTAGAAGAGATAAAGGAATCCCTGAAAATGATGAAAAATGGTAAGGCCCCAGGCCCAGATGGCCTACCAACGGAATTATATAAGACTCTGGAAGATATAATGTTAGTTCCCCTGAAAGATTTATTTAATACAATACTGGAAAAGGGCATTATTCCGCAATCATGGGAAGAAGCGCAAATCATATTAATTCCAAAATCCAAGGTAGAAGCTCCAACACCAAATGATTTTAGACCAATCTCGCTTTTGAATAGTGATTACAAAATATTCGCAAAAGTGTTAGCGAGCAGATTATCTTCCATATTAGAAGATATAATTCAAAAAGATCAGGTTGGTTTTGTGAAGGGCAGATTTGCCAAAGATAATATAAGGAATATCATTAACATCATCGAACATTTAGAAAATAGAAGAGATAAACAAGCGGCAATCTTGTCCGTGGATGTAGAAAAGGCCTTTGACAGGGTAGCCTGGGATTTTATGCTAAAATTGATAGAAGATCTAAAACTGGGGGAAAGATTAGAGAAGGCAATAAAGGCTATTTATAAATCTCAAAATGCTAGATTAATTATAAATGGAAAGTTTACTAATAAAATCAACATTAAGAGGGGGACAAGACAAGGTTGCCCCCTGTCACCCATTTTATTTATTATTACATTGGAAATACTATTAAACACAATTAGGAAAAAGGAGGATATAAAAGGAATTGTGGTGGGAAATAAAAGATATAAAGTAAAGGCCTTTGCCGACGATATCATAATAACATCAGAAGACCCAATTATTAGCATCCCCAGCGCCATTCAATTGATAGAAGAATACGGGGAATTGGCGGGCTTGAAAATAAATTACAACAAGACAAAATTGTTAGTTAAAAACCTGGAGGAAAAAGAAGAGAAACTGTTACAAGAGATTACAAAACTTGAAATTAGTAAAAAAATGAGATATTTAGGAATTGAGATGACAACTAAAGCAATTGATCTGATACAGGATAATTACAAGGAAACTTGGAAACAAATTAGAAAGAAATTCGACGTATGGAGGAAATTAAAACTATCATTTATGGGCAGAATTTCAGTTATTAAGATGTGCGTAGTACCCAAAATGAATTTCCTTTTCCAAAACCTACCTTTGCTGGGAACTGAGAAGTACTTTAGGGATTGGAAAAGAGACATCGCGGAATTCATCTGGAACGGGAAAAACCCCCGAATAAAATATAAAATTTTAATAGATCATAAGGATAGAGGGGGATATGGCCTTCCGGATTTGGAAATTTATCACAACTCAGCGGCATTAGCTTGGATCAAAGAATGGGTAGAGTTAAAGAATTTTGATGTATTAGATTTAGAAGGTGACGGGCTAGGACATGGCTGGCATTATTATATGATGAAAGATAGAATAGATAATGGCCGGCGTTAAATGCCATTGATTTTGCATTTTATATAAATTCTCTATCAAATCGTAATTAGGAGTAAATCTCGAATCTCTTTTCCATAATTGTTCCCATTTTTGCATGCTGATTGTCTTCCCCAGGTCCTGGCTCCATTTAATCATATAATTTTTTGTTAGTTCCTCTTCTGTTTCCCATTTTAATAATATCTGGTATAATTTTGATATATAATTTCCTTTGTTTTCAATTAAAATTTCTTCCAAATTTGACTTACTTTTTTCGAATCCCACTTTCTTATCCACTTCTAACCTCTGATTAATTTGAAAATAATCCAGCCACGTATTTAAATAATGCTTTACTTCTATATATTCTTTTAATTTCACTGCTCCTTCTTTCTCCTCCAGGAGCATACGGTATGTAGGCCAGGTACCGTCCATGTTGCGTCTCCTTACTGCCAATAACTCAGCCGGGGAAAGCCACCAGGGCGTTTTCGGTTCGAAAAATCTCCTATATTTTATCCAAACTTTCAATAGTGACTAGCAGAAATCTTCCTGCTAGGAATGTTAGGAGAGGACATAAAACCTATAGACAGATGTGTAGTGAGTTACGCGGTGACTTCAGCAAGACTCTTAGTGGCAAGAGCATGGAAATCCCAAAAAAGGAGGATTGGTTACAAAAATTAATATCCTATTATAATGTAGCAAGAAAACACGAAATATTGAAAGAAACAAATTTGGAGGACAATGTAAGGAAATGGGAATCACTTACTGTTTATTTCAGTATATATGTAGACAAACCGTCTCTCCTCTCTGATGCAACAGAGCTCTAGGAATATGAAGAAAGTAAATTAACTATATAAATATAGTATTATATAGATATATAGATATATATAGACATCATTGTTACTGTAACATTATTATTATTATTATCATCAATATCGTTTTGGTTAAGTGAAAGTTATTTAAAAAAGAAGAAGAAGCAAGTACCTACGGTATAAAATTGTATAAAATTGTATAAAACAGTGTGTGCGATTGAAAACAACTATAATATGGATAAGTCTAATTTAGGTTGTGAAGGAATAGGGGTAGGGGTAGGATCAGGGGTGGGGGGAGGGGAAAGGGATTTTGTATGTAACCGGTATTTTGTTGTTGTGCCTTGTTTTTGCCTTGTTGGTTTTCGTTCTTTTTTAAACTGTTGTATATGCACAAATTATTAATAAACATTATTTTTTTTATATATAAAAAAAGGAGTGCCTGGCATGCTATGGTCCATGGGGTCACGAAGAGTCGGACACGACTAAACGATTAAACAACAACAGCAGCATCAAAATAGGACCCATATACCAATAACATGAGGGACGCGGGTGGCACTGTGGGTCAAACCACAGAGCCTAGGGCTTGCCAATCAGAAGGTCGGCGGTTCGAATCCCCGCGACGGGGTGAGCTCCCGTTGCTTGGTCCCTGCTCCTGCCAACCTAGCAGTTCGAAAGCACGTCAAAGTGCAAGTAGATAAATAGGTACCACTACAGCGGGAAGGTAAACGGTGTTTCCGTGTGCTGCTCTGATTCGCCAGAAGTGGCTTTGACATGCTGGCCACATGACCTGGAAGCTATACGCCGTCTCCCTCGGCCAATAACGCGAGATGAGCGCCACAACCCCAGAGTCGGTCACGACTGGACCTAATGGTCAGGGGTCCCATTATCTTTACCTTTACCACTAACATACCCTCCAAGTGTCCTGATTTAAGTGGGACATAACAGAATGACAGAAGTCATTCCGTCTTCTGATTCCAGTCCTGGCTGTCCTGTTTGGACTCCTATGCTCTGGCTGCACCACAGTGCGGGACCAAAAGACAGACTTTTTTGTTTAGTGCTGTGACGCAAGTCAGTTGGCTCACACCAGATCATGGGACCCCCCCCCAAAAGGAAGGAAAACCCCATGCACTGCCACTCTTCTTCCTCCCTCCATCATGGCACTTCTGCAGCGCTGGAGGTGGTGGAGGCTGTGCAGGTTGGCATGGCATCTCTCAATGCTGTGCAGGCCAGTGTGACCTCACGCTTTCAGGAGGAGGCAGGGAGCAAGCAATGGGGTCAATAGGGTGGGGGTGCCATGAATTGCCCTCCCAAAATACTGGGTGGTATGCAATAAGAAGTAGGATTAGAACATGCTGATAAGAGTACAAAAATACTTTGGGGAATTTTAAAAAAAGACAAACCAGCAAAGTGAACTTGACCTAGCATGGAAAAGTTACCAGCAGTTATCAGAAGTAACGGGAGCCGAGGAGGAATTTTTGGGGAAAGGGGAGAAGAGGAGGAAGGAAGATTAGATCTTGATTAGGTGGGGAGCAGAACACAGTTGGTGGTCTAGAGGGAAGGGCAAAGGACTTCATTATGGTGCAAGGTTTATTTTCTGCACCCCGCCCCTCAAAAATGAATCATTGTCTTTTTTATAGTGTAAATTACTGTTCCTACAGATTTTTGTGTAAAGTAACGAAAGGTTGTGACAGCAATTTTCTTTGGCAAGTACTTCCTATAGAATCCTAATGTGAGTGCTAAGATCCAAGCAGCCTGCTAATGGAAATAGTCAATGTTAAAAAGGAAAAAAAATAAATATTTTGCACTTTCCTTACCTTTCACCTTCAATAAAACAGAAAACTGGTTTGGCCATTCTCAAGAATTCGAGGGTTTATGGCACTGTCCTCTTTTCCTGTGAAAATAAGGAGAAGAAGGGGGTTTATGCATCATTAGTAGAAAAATATAAAACTCCCATTAAAAAACCTGCTAGTCCTATGAAAATATTTAATTGCTTTCTGCATAGGAGCTTCTGAAACATTTTGCTTCCAGGGATCCGATAGAAATGCTAAAAATAAAAACAAAAATTGTTTAGTCACATTTTAAAGTGAACCGACCTGATTTACATTCCATGGACTAATCGCAGATCAGACAGCTGCTATCCTTCAGTTTCTTTTCCAAATTGTGTGCTACACAAGTCCAATGGAAATAACAGGCTAAAACAACAGAGGCGAACACTTGAAGGAAATGAAAAATTGCAACAGGAGTTTGGAACAGTACACTCTAACAGCTATAACAGTGTGCTGTGGATTCTAACAAATGAAGCCACAGAGGTTGTGAGGCGAAATATATTTGTACACCAAACTCTGCTAGACACTTGGAATGACCTCTAAGAAGATATTTTAAACCCCAACATTTGAGAAGCTGCTGGGAGCAGCTAAAAATCACTTTTGCATATGCTGAAGCAACTCTGTAAGGTGGGCAAATAGAAGCCACTCACGATTGATAGGCCCACATCAAATTTGCAACAGCCCACTTAAAGTAAATAAATGCACGACTTGCTTTTCTACTGTCACTGAATTTACAACTGTTCAATGGATAAAATTAATCTCATCCGTTTTACTAGAAAGACATCACAACAAATGCAGATGGGACTGTTTGAACTTTTAAGAATTCACAAGCACATTGATACTTTATTGTAATATTTTCTGTTTCTCCCTCAATTGCTCTTCCATTCAGATGGTAATAATTAAGCTATTAACAAGCACTGTGCCAGTACATGCACCACTGGCAGAGAGAGGGAGGTCCGGGGGGTGGGGGTGCGGCACGCCCCGGGTGTAATCCCTGAGGGGGATGACATCGCCACGCCCCCCTGATGCTCAGCGTGGTTGGTGCTTGCTGCTTTCTCTGCCTTTGACACACACACACACACACACACACACATTTTTTCTTATTTCCTCTTGGATACTACCCAAATATTTTTTGAAATTACGTCCCTATCTTTGTTTCTATCTTACTGTTCCTCTCTCTGTGTGTCTGGGAAGCACAAAGGAATTAGACAGCAGGGAAATCCTGGTGGGATGATATTCATCCACCTCACCCTTAATGTAGGGCTACAAGCACAGCCTTGTAATTGGCCAATAAAGGAATAATCAATGCTTAAGGGCCAAGTAAAATGATACATGAAACATCAAGCCACTTCCACTCCATGGGACACATTAGCAGCTTGAAACACAGTGAGGTTGTATGAGAGCACTGTGCTTCAAGCTGCATGTTTACATTGCTGTACACACCAGCGAGTGGGTGGGCATGACTTCACCTGATGCACATAACCAGATTGGTTTCCCTGCATCTGTAACCTCCTCCCTCCTGAACTCAAGGAAGTCGTCAGCTGTGCATGCGCTAGATTTGCAAATCTATAGCATGGTTGCATTGGGAATACCGTGTACAATTCTGGTTGCCTGACCTCAAAAAGGATGTTGTCGAGTTGAAAAAGGTTCAGTAAAGGGCAACCAAAATGATCAAGGGGATGGAGTGACTCACCTGTGAGGAAAGATCAAAACATTTGGTACTTTTTAGTTTAGAGAAAAGGTGAGGAAGAGGTGACACAAGCCATGATGGCGATGCTCTGGCTTCACCGTCAGAGGCAGTAATGCTTCTGAATCAAAGTTGCTGAAAAGTGCAAGAGGGGAGTATTTTGCTCTTGTGCTCAAATCCTGCTTGTGGAGTTTCCCACAGACCACCGTCCAGGATGCTGGACTAGACGGGCCATTGGTCTGATCCAGCAGCTTGGCCTTATGTCATTTGTCCATGTGCAGAGGTTGTCTGAAGTGTGCACACCTCAGCTGAACCATGGCTTATGTTTCAAATTGGATGGAAGCTGGTTCAGTACAGGACTATTTCTCAAGAATCTACGGGATACATAAAGATTGTGACTGACATCAAGTGTCCGCGGTTCATGTACCAGCAGTGGGAGTGCAGTGGAGCCAGACTAGGTGGCAATGGCTACAAAGCTCGTGAATCTTTCTCCTTTCTTCCCAGTAATGTGAAGTGATGTGACATACATTAATTTCATTGATGCTTATGTATGTATAGCAAAATGGGAAGTGAGAAGAGAAAGAAAATACGAAGATGGATCACCATCTCCCCCACCCACCCACCCTAAACATTTCTGAAACTTTTTTTCCAGAATTCCACAGGCATTTTAAACATTGTTCAAGTAAATTTGACTGACAAGTTAATTAGTTTCGGAGAGAAAATATGTCTTGTTATAATGAGTCAGTCCTTTGTTTTAAAAGGAATGCATGTTACCCCAATCTATTCTACAAGGCTTTTTTCCATTTCTATAACAATTATTGTAATTATTATGGTAATTATTTGCTGCAGCTAATCTCAACCAAAGTTGATATACTATATGGTAATTCACAGCCGTGGGAGGCGAGTGGGCCGCTGCTTCTCCCTCCTTATTTAGCACTGGATGAAGAATTGTATCCACTTTTCTACTAGAAAGTTCTTATAGAATGTTTATGAAAATTCACAAGTACATAACATTATTTTTAGCTATTTTTCAGCTCCATAATTCTCACCACTATAATGATAACTAATAATGATAACTAATCTACACTCCTAAGCAATGCTGATTCTCTGCCAAAGCCTGGCAGGGGGAAACAAGCCTTAAAGTCCTGCTTTATTGCTGGGTTGCTGAATCCAGCCTAAGTCCCCCTCTCAGGTCCCACTACTGCACTCCTTTTGAGGGACTTACTGTTTGTGGCAAGGAAAAAATACAAAAAAAGGAGAATTCCCTGGATGCTAAGATCAAGGTTTGGAGCAAGTGCTCTTTAGTGAGAGAAACTCAGCAGAGTCTTAAAATTACAAATCATGCAGCAAACTAAAGCATGAAAATTTGAGCTGTTAGACCTTTGAAATATGCCCTTCTAATTTCCTTCCAAAGTTCTCCTCTGCTGCCCCTAGCAGAGAAAATGCACACATTTTGTAAGTTAAAAAATATGGTTTCCTTACAAATTCCTCAAAGGTGATATTCAAGTGCTTCAGAATAGGTTGCACAGGCAGCAAAACTTAGCTATTATAAAGTGGTGGGAGTTCCTAAATTATTGGTAAAGAAACTCAAGAGTGGCAACATGCAGACTTACCTGCATGAACTGTGAAAGTATTTAGGGGTGATGGAGCTTCAGTCCCCAGAAGGACAATTTATCTCGCTCTCAAGCCCCCATTTGTAAAACTGACGTGATATGTCCCATTTTAATATATTATTGGTGTTGTGCTAAACAGGGCAGGAAGTGAATTCCATGAACATTTTTGCCTTCTTGAAAAACACACAATGTTTGGTTATTTAGAGTGATCATTCAAAATGCACGATTTTTTAAAAATGTATGTGTGTTTTAAAAATACAGCCATTTATGCTCATCAGTGAACAACAGGGCTTGAATAGTCCTTTGGTGGACATTAGTACATAGCAACAAATTTTATGAAGAGGCTTTTTTCAAGCAAGCAAGCAAGCAAGCAAACATTATGTATATCACTGGACAGTCACATTCCTCCCGTCTATACATACTATCAAAGGGCAGCATAAATTTTATTTCAAGTAATTTTTAAAATGTATGATTTATTCTTTATGTTTAGGTTGGGCAGTTTTGAAAGCGTTCAACTCTCTTCAATATAGGCCAAGTTAGAATAAATGTTGTGTAATTTCATATTAATTTATATAATGTGACTTGCTGTAATAGTTTTATGAATTTACTTGGCCCAAAATCTGAGTTTTCTTGGTATATAATTCAATTTTTTTGGCACACCATGCTAACTACCCCTCAGCTGTCAAGTGATAAGCATCTCATTTGAGAAGCTGGACTCCACTAATGGGTAAAGCTTTTATATGATAAGAAAAATTTATCCATGACAGCTGATCTTTAAGGGCTATTTCAGAGAACCAAACTGCTTGAGAATAGTTGCAATTATTATGTGGTAAAGCATGAATCAACTGCAACCTGAGAATCAGGGCCACCTTCTGTGGCTGGGTTTTTGCCAGCAGAAAGTGACTTCAGTGTGCATTTTTTAAATATAAATTAGCACAGTTTTAGTTAACCACTGGGAAGGGTGCAGCTAGGAAACTAATTAACTAAATATCTAGATATATTTCAATGTTCCCTATAGCATATTTGAATTTTGCCTTAGACCTAGTGTTAACCTCTATGGATGCTGGTGATCTGACATTAAATAAAAGTGAAACTAAAGAAGTGCCATGTGCCATGGTCAGATCACTTCCTGGTGCAACTGGACTTCTCTGCGACCCTTCCCCTCTGCAGGGAGGTGGGACCGATTCGGATGGTCCACCCCCACCACTTAATGGATCCAAATGGTTTCCAGAGAGTGGTAGGGGATGTTTTATCTCATGTTGATGGCCTTTCAGCCGATTCCCTGGTGGCCCGCTGGAATGTGGAGTTGACCAGGGCTATTGACTCCTTGGCTCCGAAGCGCCCTCTCCAATTGCATGGAGCCCAGACAGCCCCGTGGTTTTCCATGGATCTGAGGGCAATGAAACTATTGCTGAGACAGCTAGAGCGCCGGTGGCGGAGAACTCATTCTGAAGCTGACCGGACACGGGTTAGAGCTCAATGTTGAGCCATAGCTGCCAAGTTTTCCCTTTTCTCGCGAGGAAGCCTATTCAGCATAAGGCAAAATCCCTTAAAATAAGGGATAACTTGGCAGCTATGTGTTGAGCCTACCAAGTGGCGGTAGCGACGGCGAAAAAGACTTTCTTCACTGCCTCTATTGCATCTGCAGAAAACAGCAGCAGGAGACTCTTTCAGGTGGTTCGCAATTTGGCCACCTGATCCATCAGGGCCCAATACGGGCCACATGATCTCCTGCAATGATTTTTCAATGTTTTTTGCAGATAAAGTTGCCCAGATTCGGAAAGAGGTAGACTCCACCGTGGGAGCAGGGCCGGGGCAGGAGAGTGCTAGAGTCTTGTCTAGTCAAGTTGTGTGGGATCAATTCCTTTTTTTTTTAAATAATTTTTTATTGATTTTACAGAATAACACATAAAATACATATATCAAATTCATCCCACCCTCTTCCACCCCCCCCCCACGAATCCACTCCTGCCACGAGAAGATCCCGCGCCAGGCAGATAGTTGAAGGTGGTCCATTTCCTAGTTGGGTTTATCCCCCTCCCCCTTGTCCCTCCCCCAGAGCCCTCTTCTGCCACCAGTGGGCCCCGAGTTACGAGGCAAGAGAGAGAAGAGTGTCCACCCTACCTCTATCCATACATATAAGAAAAGCAACAGGAAAAAAAGCCCCCCTATCCCTCCCCCTCCCCCCCAAAATAAAAATAAAAAGAATCCCCTCCCCCCCAAAAAAGCTTTAAAAAAACGGGAGAAAGAAGAAAAAGAAAAGAAAAAAAGAAAAAGAAAAAGAGGAACAAAAAAAAAAGACAAAAAAATCCTTAGTTCATATCATTATTTAAAACAATTTGGACTTCCCCGACTCCCCCCGCTCTGTGTACTTTGTTAATTATTCAATTGCATTTTAAATCAAATAATCTATCCTCTTTATTCCTCAATAATTAGTTAGTCCCATCCCCCCTACTGCTGCAGCCAAATCCTCTGGACATTTCAGCAAATTCCTTTTATCATACCCAAATCACGCCATTCATATCAGTCCATTGAAAAATATTCTTTACTCATTCATCCTACTCCCACCCTATCCCAGATCCAACCCCAATGTTCTTCCCACAAACTCTGCCCCCCCCATGATTACACCTGTTGTCCAATCCCTCCCCTCTTCCTTTGCGCTCTTTTTCTCCTCTGTATCTCATAACCGAGTCTTTGCATAGTCCATCTCCATATCTGTCTCTTTTTTCCTGCTTTTTCCTTCTGTCTTGCAGCTTTTACCTTGAACTCCTCCTCTCACTAGGAGTTCAGAAGTGTCCGCTGTTTCTTTCTTGAGGACTCCTTGGGAAAAGTCTAGATCTCGCCCCACATCTCCCACTTGTGGGGCATTATGTTCTTCCTGTTCCTCTTCTTCCAGAGTTTGTATTTGTAAATCTTTTGCACTGACTCTGTCTCTCCATAATTTGTTCAGCTCCTGCAGCTGTTCTGAATCTTGCTTCAACACTTGCTTAATGTCCGAGAGTACAGAGGAAATCTTTTGCCAAACAAGGTCTTGTGATGTTGTTGTGGCTAAGTCCTTCTCAGACATCTCGGATTTCATGTGCCTCTAGTTGTTTGGGCAGCCGGAAATGGCAGGAATCAGATTCCAACACTCTCTACGCCATTTTTAATTGAATTGGGTATATTCCTCCTTTATTATAAAATATTCTTTTTCATATATCTCTTAAATCCATTGTCCACATTTTAACAGTTCTTTTTTAAGCACCTCCAGATTATTCAATTCCAGCTTCAAAATTATAATCCAAATCTTTGATAAATTCGTATTCTCAGGTCCTTCACTGAGCTGTCCCTGGACCCGGGTACAGCTTTCAAGGGAACTCGCTTTTGTCAAATTACATTGCTTGCAGGCTCTCCATTACAATCAGCTCACCCCCCTGCGCCTGCAGCAGAGGGGCTTCTGTGTCCGCTTCCCTGATAAATTAGATACCTTCTATCTTTTTGACAGCCAAGGGCTAAGTCACTGCCTCGTTGTCTCACAGGGGGGGGGGGTAATCGACTCCCTTTTTGAATTACCCCCTGTTGCCAATTGGTTTTTCTGATTAGCTTTGATTTCACAGTCTTTGGTATTTATAAATAGTTTGATCCTTACTTTAGGGGAATCCGCCGCTCTCCTCCGCCGGTATCAGGGCTTCGCTCTGTGGGGGTAAGATGACGCTCAAAATGGCTCCCGCGGCGCTACCTCCACTTTCTCCGGGGCTCTTTCGGAGCTTACCGGGAAGTAAAGGGGCCTGCGTTCGGAGCACTGCTGAGCAATTTCGTCCACAGAAAGCTCAATCTGTGGCTCTATGGGGGTCGCGACGCCCTCGCGACTTCCCCCCCCCCCTCGCGGAGCTGGGTTGCCTCGGAGCCGAGGCAAATCCTGCCGACGGAGCTGGCGGCAGACCGGAAGTCTCTGTGTGGGATCAATTCCAATCTGTTACCTCCGAGGATGTGGACAGGCTGCTTGGACGAATGAAACCAACCACCTGTCTCCTTGATCCTTGCCCATCCTGGCTTATAAAAGCTAGCTGGGAAGGGCGGGGCGATGGACTTCACAGGGTGGTGAATGCTTCTCTCTAGGAGGGAGTCTTCCCAGACCCGTTGAAAGAGGCGGTTATTAAACCGCTTCTTAAAAAACCATCTTTAGATGCGGCCAATATGGCCAACTATTGCCCAGTCTCAAATCTTCCTTTCTTGGGCAAGGTGATTGATCTTCAGGGTTACTTCACCACCTGTGGTGAGCCAGGTGGTAAATGGAGGGTAGGCCTTCTTGGTTGTGACGCTCCACTTAGGTAACACTCTCCTAGGTAAGCATGCCTGTTTCTGACTTGGATGTCTTTTGGCACCAGGTAAATGCCCCCCCCCCTTCAGCTTTTACTTTTAAATTTTAATCTGTGGTGCAACTGTTTTTGACCTGTTTTTGTCTGTCATTTTATTGACTGAATCAAATAATCATAGAGTTGGAAGGGACCCCCGAGGTTCATCTAGTCCTACCCCCTGCAATGCAGGAATCTCAGCTAAAGCATCCATGGCAGATGGTCATCCAACCTCTGCTTAAGAACCCCCAGGAAATGAGACTCCACTACCTTTTGAGTGATTGTCACTGCTTACTTTTAATCCCTTTCTACCATTGCTTTTTTTAGTTTGATTTTTGTGAAGTATTTTTAAATAGATTTAGGGAGGGGTGCAGATTCATTATTATGTAAGCAAATAAAAACATAAATGCACAAAATCCTCATGTCTGTAGAAGTTGACTCCCCTCTGTGACAAACATACCTGGAAATGGCAACACCTCATGAAACCACCTTTCCAATGCCCAGGTCATGTGTAATGGAGCCCCTTGTTTGATCTTCCAGCACCTCAGTGGAGACACTGTGCAGAACCCAAAGAGTGTAAGGTGCCAGTCAATGGAGCACAGGCTCTCTGATGAATCAAAGTAGGAGGGAGATGGTTTGCATCAGATGGTCAGAAGGGCCCAGAAGGGCTCCGCCAGGTCCTTTGCAGCTAGAGATTCTTGCTTGGACCTTCTGAAGCTGCCTGCTCATGCATACCTCTTTGGCAGGCTGCCTGCTTCCTGTCTTTTCTCCAAAACACCAGCCCACAACAACATGCCTGCATCATTCAATTGTGGTGGCCCTCTTTCAGTGCAAGAATGACAGTTCCAGCAAGTCTGCTCTTCTGTATCACTTCCTTGGTAGAGGACTACCAAAATGGGTGAAAAGTTTTATCCGATTATTCCCCTCCAATAAATGCCAAGGAATTGAAATGGTGCTTCAAACACATAGAAAAATGCATCGTGCCTGCATGTATTATTTCTCTCCTGGGCCCTTTGCCACGGTGTATTTGCATTTTCTCTCTCCCTCTGCTCACGTTGTTTCTTCTTATGCTCTTCTTAAAGCTATTACACTTGGTGTCGCAAAGAAAGGAGGTGATCTGAATTCCCAATATTCCCAGACAGAATAAAGAAGCAAACACATTGGCACAAAGCTTCTTTGAGCTGCTTAATTTACTTTTCAACAAAAGGGGAAGATGACATTGAACACTTCGCAAAGAACACACTCACACACAAAATCAGGTGATAATTCAATCATTATGAGAAAAAAAAAGTCCAGTAAAGATAGGCTAATTCATAACAGACTCTGAAACTAGAATTTACTGTGTAAGTAACTTTTAAAAACAAAGCTGGACTTTTTTCTTTTCTTTTTCTTTTCTAAAAAAGCAGGCACCCTTTATTCCCATTATCTTGGATTCTGCTTCTCAACTTCTTCAGCAGCTTAGAGTGCAAATGTTTTGGGGGACGGACAGACCTTATAAGGGATCTTAACCTGGAAAAGAGGAGACTGAGAGGAGATATATGAGAGTCATCTTCAAATATCTCAAGGGCTGTCACATGGAAGAGGGTGCAAACTTGTTTTCTCCTGCTCTGGAGGGTAGCATTCAAACCAGTGGCTTCAAGTTACAAGAAAGGAGATTCTGACGAAACATCTGGAAGAACTTTCTGACAGTAAGAGCCTTTTGACAGTGGAACAGTCTCCCTCGGGAGATTGTGGACTCTCCTTGCTTGGAGGTTTTTCAGCAGAGGTTGGGTGGCCATCTGTCTTGGATGCTTTAGCTGAGATGCCTGCTTTGCAAGGGGTTGGGCTAAGCGGGGTCCCTTCCAACTCCAATTCATTCAAGCCTGTACACCTTGGGAACAACCAAGCTGGTTGCAGTCCAGCAGTTGTTTATGCAGGGGCATGGGACCAGTTTCAGCCAGTGGGCTAGATCTGATTTTGACCAGCCCCCCCCCCCCCTATATACCATGTTTTGTCATCGTGGGACATCTGGTGGATCCAAGCCCAGGTGAAGAACCATGGTTTGCATTCCGTGCCAAATTTAAGCAAAGCCAAGCAGCTTGCGTTTGGCACTGTTGAAATTTGGCACCAAATGCAAGCTGCAGTGCTGGGGCAGATAAGCTCAGGAATGCTGCACTCAGTAAAGGCTCCTGATTGCTATATTTACAAGCCCACCTTGCTTTTGTTGCTGAATGCTAGCCACACTGCTTTAGGGAGATTTGGATTGACCCAGGAGCTCCATTCGGCTGATCCTGAGTGGACCTTACTCCAGCAATGTGCCTGCCATTTGATGCTAAATTTAAGCAGCACTAAATGCATTCTATGGGATGTGGGTGGCGCTGTGGTCCAAACCACTGAGCCTAGGGCTTGCCGATCGGAAGGTCGGCAGTTCAAATCCCTGTGATGGGGTGAGCTTCCGTTGTTCGGTCCCAGCTCCTGCCCACCTAGCAGTTCGAAAGCACCTCAAAGTGCAAGTAGATAAATAGGTACCTCCAGCAAGAAGGTAAACGGTGATTCCGTGCGCTGCTCTGGTTCACCAGAAGCGGCTTTGTCATGCTGGCCATATGACCCGGAAACTGTCTGCAGACAAACGCCGGCTCCCTCAGCCTATAGAGCGAGATGAGCGCGTAACCCCAGAGTTGTCCACGACTGGACCTAACGGTCAGGGGTCCCTTTACCTTTAAATGCATTCTATAGCCTTTGATTTTGCAGCTCTGCAGTCAGATCCTCAAAGGCCTTATATTCTTGGGAATTGTCAGTGTTATTACAGATTTCAGAATCCAGTTAGCTATTTGTATGTCAGCAGGATTGGAGGGTAGGATATGTGGGGAACAGGACGCCTGAGTGACTCACATGTCCTTTCTCACTTCTCATTCTCCCCTATCTTCTGATGATTAATTGTTAAAGCACCTAAAGGGCCACGCACATTGCAGAATTAAATGCTCAAGATGAAACCTGCCCACAGATCTCCATTTCAAGATAGATGTACAAGGAGAGGGAATTGAAGAGGGCAGGCAGGGCTGGCGGATTGGCTCCCTCAACTCTCTCTGAAGCCTACTTTACACACAGCAGATAAGGTCATCGCACTTTCCCTGGACTAGACCACTAGAGGAAGGAGATGAAATCACTGAAACTCCATCATATGCAAAAACAAAACCGCTCCCTGTACACAGAAAACTGGGTGAAAGGAAGAAGCCACCTTAGTCATCTCCATGATAGGCCAGTTTTGTATGTGCGGCTATTACCACCACCGAAATCATGGGGACACATTCCACCAAACAATCCCCAAATAGCACCTTTCCTGGAATGGATAGCAAAAGTTATCAATTTTAAACTGTAATACTCTGGCCTACCTTATAGAAGCAAGACACCACACAATTGCGAGCCAAGACCCCCCCAGAAATTCCCAACCAATAACTCAGACGGACACATTATTTTAGGTTTTGTTTTGGCATAATTTTGGCCACAACTTTATTTAAAATTACAATTAATTTTTTGAGTGTTGGCCTTAGGCTTTGGTTAATCTTCTGCCCCACGGTGGGACAGGACCAGCTCTGACTTCCTGCAATAGGAAAGTCAAGTAAACACTGCATGGAGGAGGAGATAACTGTGCAACAGGCAATCTCCCCCTCCAGAAATGTTCCCCAAGGCTCGTGCTCTGTATAGGCCCCAGCCCCGCACCGTGCGGGGGTGTAAAGACTAGAGCCCCGGAGCCCCAGGATTCCTTTAACGGAATACTTCTATAAGAGCAACCACTGAGGGGCATGCACCTCCATGCGATGCCCCTCCCAAACTCATCAACCAAAGCCTAACCTGCCACAAAGCCGCAGGCTCCCGCCAACACTCATAAACCTAACCAACTTTTTAAACCCCAAGCTACAGCCCCCAACCAAAAATCACTCCCAGCCGGGGACAAGTGGACACCATCATCGCGGTATAGGGAGGTGGCGGTAGATTTAATCGCAGGGTGCAAAATAAGCGACCCTCCTAAGCCTACAACCTTTTTAGACACCGCACTATTGATACGCTTCCTCATGCGTTCAAATGCAGCGTGACTGACCGGGCCAGTGCTGCCACGCCAAGCTCTGCGCTGTAGCAATTGAGACCAGAAAAGGTGCACCCCAGGCAACCAGGTCTGCAATTCCACCAAATCAGTTTGCATGGCCGTGCGAAGGGACAGGCAATCTCTCTCGTGAAAATCATTTTCCCCCAAATGGATAACTATAGTGTGAGGGGGACCCTCCCTGGATACCCTGTCCCGCAACAACGGCAACAATCCCCCCCAGCGCATTCCCCGATGGCCCATCCATGAAACCTGCACGTGCTGGGGAAGACCAAGATGACGCCCGAAGTCAGTTTCAGTGGCCCTGACGCCGGCCCAGTAAACAATAGAATGTCCAACCAACCACACGCGGACAGGTGCAGGTCCTGGATGAAAACAGTAAGAACAAAACATATAAATCAGCGACGCTGTCGCACATACAGTTTATAAGCCTCAGACTTCCAGCGACCCAAATTCTGAATCCTGTCTGCAGATAAGCCCCAGTGAGCAGCCGTGGTGGCTGCCCCAATCCTAAAGGAATGAGGAGCGTAATCTGCAGCCGTACAACCGCAAGCTGCAATTGCCTTCCTCATAACCCTAGCAAATTGCTGCCTGGTCATAGGCAACCCGTCCAGATGCTTCAAGAACGGACCATCCCCTGCGGGCCTGTCAGCTAAGAACCTAGCTACATCCTTGACAGGACAAGGGCCCTTCTTACCGGTGGCAGGAAGGCGCATGACGGCACCCCTGCCAGACTGATCAGTTTTTGAGCTCCTAATTGTAAGCTGCAATTCGGATGACGAGATGCGCACATCCTGCAAAAGTAAACCCTTAGACAGCCCAGTACGCGCTTCCTCATAGACAACCTCACCAACCCTCAGGGCCCCGAAAAAAGCCACTGCAAAAGCTGCAGAGAAAAGCCTTGCTTCGTACTTTGACCAGCACACAGCCCGCAATTGCCGGCGCATGTTGGACAAAAGGTCAAAAGAGATGGGAAGCCTCCTGAGGCCGCGAGGGGGGCAAAGGCGGCCCCAACCTTCCATGGCCTTTCGGACAATAAATTTTGCACATGGGTCTTTATTATAAAATGATTTACTGAAAAAGGAAATGGCAGCGGCCTGGAGTTTTATTGTCTTGGCCGCCCTGCCCAATTGAAAGAGGTGCGCCAGATACCGCAACACCTGCGCTGTAGTGGGACGAGCCGGCCCAACCACTGCAGAGGACTGACTTCTAAAGGCCAAAAAATCAGTCCAGGCCTTCTGATATGCACGTAAAGTAGAGGGAGACACAGACGCGGCTACTCCCTGCAACACTAGGAGCTCCCAAGGTTCCATAGCCGATCCGGGAAATACTCCGGCTGCGTCTGTGCGTCCGGAACCAGGGACCAGAATCGCTCCATCTGGAAACGGGACAAAGCATCAGCGATATCATTAGACAGTCCCGGAATAAAACGCGCTGAGAAGGCTATATTAAATTTTAAACATTGCAAAATGAAGGCCCTCAGGAGGGCAGATACCCGAGGGGACCTTGAAGACTGTTTGGCAAGGACGTCGACAACCGCGTGATTGTCAGACCAAAAGCAAACGCGATGGTCTCTGAAGTCATCGACCCACAGGTGAACGGCTACAACTATAGGAAAGAACTCAAGGAAGGTTAAATCCCGCGTGATGGCCGTCCCCTGCCAAGCAGGCGGCCAGCGCTGAGCGCACCACCTGCCATTCCAAAATAAACCGAAGCCCAGGGAGCCCGCAGCGTCAGAATTGACTTGAAAGTCGTTGTGCAGGATTAACACATCCTGCCACAAGGACACCCCATTGAAACTGTTCAAAAACTCAAGCCACATCCGCAGATCGGCCCTTTCACCTTGATGCAAACGCACATGATGATGGGGAGAACGGAGGCCCACCGTGCGTTTATTCAGGCGTGCACAAAAGGGGCGACCAGGCGCCACCACCCTGCACGCAAAGTTAAGATGGCCAATCAAGGACTGCAATTGCCGAAGGGTCACTTTCTCCTTTAACAAGACCTCTTCGATAATGCCTTTTAATTTCGAAATTTTGTCTAATGGAAGCGAAGAAGTCTGAGCCACGGTATCCAATTGGATACCTAAGTAAGTCAACCTAGTTGAAGGGCCCTCCGTCTTACCGGGAGCCAAGGGGACGCCCAATTCCCGTGTAAGGGCGGCGAATGCCCGCAATAAGGCAGCGCATTCGCCTGTATCCGACGCCCCTGCGACCAGAAAATCATCCAGATAATGACAGACCCCCTCAGAACCAGTCTTAAAACGAAGGGCCCACTCCAAAAAGGTGCTAAAACTTTCGAAGGCAGCGCAGGCTACAGAGCAGCCCATTGGCATAGCCTTATCAAAATAAAATGCGCCTTCAAATTGAAAGCCCAAAAGCCAAAAATCCGCAGGATGAATAGGCAGCAGCTGAAAAGCTGACTCAATATCGCATTTCGCAAGAAGGGCCCCAGGGCCAAACTTCCGAACTATTTCTACAGCATGATCCAGGGAGGCATACTTTACAGAACAAAGCTCCGGGGGAATCATATCATTGACAGAGGTCCCTTTAGGGTGGGACAAATTATGAATTAAACGAAATTCTCCCGGAGCTTTCTTGGGAACGATTCCCAAGGGAGAAAGATGCAGGTCGGGGAAAGGAGGGGCCACAAAGGGGCCAGCTATACGATTTAAGGAAATTTCTTTGTCGATTTTCTTCCTTGCCACGGCCGGCATCTCCCTCACCGACTTCTGATTTGCTGGATTCCGGGCAGCGGGCCGCGAAGTCACCGGAATCCGAAATCCAAAAGAGAAACCGTCCCGCAAGTAAGACGCCGCCCCTGTATTAGGATACAAACTCAACCATTCTAACAAAACAGGAACTTTGATAGGTGAAAAGGCCATAGAGAAGGAATTATCTGGGGGCTGCGGCAGCGGGAGGGGCGGGGGGGCGGGGCGGGGAGGGCCAGGTGAGCCCCCCTTGTGGCAGACCTGGAACCTCCCCTGCCACCGCGAAAGGGGCGACGGCCCCCAAAACAGGACGTCGCGGGGTGATTGCCCCCACATCGCTCACACTGGTGAGCAAACCGGCAAGCCTGCCTCTGACACGCCCCTTTGTTGAAATCCCAGCACAGGAGCCTGGGAACCTGCTTTTGCATGGCAGCTTTTGGCTTTGGGACCTCGGCTGACTTTTTCTCGACGAGCGGGGCTACATATGTCGTCCAAACATCAAGGTCTTTTCTGTCCCACCGGGCCGAAGAGATCCTTGCGGCCCTGCGGCGGAACCGCTCGTCATACGCTATGGCCGCGGCCTCCCCGGCCATAGAATACGCCGAGCGAACTATGGACAGGTACACAAAGAGGTGCACCGCTCGCCGAGGGTAAGCCGCCGAGACAACTCCCGCAAAAACCTGAAAACAATCAAGCCAACGCTCGAAAGTCCTCTCCACCTTGCGTGGTTGACTTTTCTTTTTGGGGACAGGCGCCTGCTTTTCTTTTGTTGGCACCTCCTCCTCTGGTGGGGCCAACTCAAATATATCCACGAACCGACCATCTAGAATGCGAGACCGCAGCCTCGAGGACAGGTGACTCCCTGGGATAATGTCCTTAGCCCGATTCGTGGATACCGTAACTTCAGGGAGTAACTGGCCATTCAGACAGTCCTGCACCGCGCCATAACGTGCGCGGTGAGAATTGGCTCGCCTCTTCCAAATCCAAACCGGGAAGCCCCCCGCTTGTTCGCCAAACCCCCAATAAAGGCCAAGAGGGGACTCTGAATCGGTATCAGAAGACGACGAACCTGTTGTCGAGGACGCAGAAGAATCATCTTTGCGTTGCTTGGCCCGCTTTTTGGACTTTTTGGACCGGCGACGTTTTCCGCCCATCGATGTCTTAGCTGGCAGAGGTAAAGCATTCTCCTCCGAGGACGATGACGACTGGGCCTGCCCCAGCATAGTGACCGCAGCCTGGGAAGAGACAACAGATACAGAAGCGGGAACAGGCGTCGAAATAACCTGGGCAACCCCCCCACCCCGGTGGCGCCCTGGGACTTGGCCCGCTTCTTTGCCGGCTTCAGCCCTGGCTTAACCTTCTGCCGCACCGCTGGTGTGGCAGCGGGATGAATAATCGAAGCAGCCAACTGAGTTGGAACAACCACCCTCCCCGAAGGGGCCACAATGTCTTCCTCATCTAAGGAAGACTGCTCCGAAGGGGACTCCTGGATAACCGCAGGCGACAATGCTGCCGACTGGGGAGGGGTGGCCTCCATCTGGGCCGGGGCATGAACCTGCGCCACCACCGTAATGGGGGCTGGAGCAGGGCCTGCAGCAGAAGCAGAAGCGGCCCCGGACGTAGAGGCTGAAGCAGCAGCCGAACGCTGCATCAGCGCGTCCAGGCCGGAGCCAAAACTGGCCAAGGCCTCAGGATCCCCCGCAAGGCTGGCCAAAAGGGCCTGCACACGACCAGTCGCCGACTCCATAGAAGGGGAGCGAAGAGCCTGCGAAGGGCCCCTGATGAGCCTCTTTGAGCACGGCCCAGAGGGTTGCTGAACGTGCTTCCGTCCATCGGCCATGGTGTAAGTATTCCTGCAGTGAATAGACTCACAAACGATTACTGGCAATAACTTTAAACCGTTCGACAACTAAACGATCGAAATTAAATCGCAAGGTTATCCAATAGGGAATACAAAATGGCGTCGGCTCAAATGAAAAACAAAATGGCCGCCACACCTGAGAGTGACTCAGTAAACTCTCAGGCCCACCTAAGGCTCCCTGGAAACTGGGCTTTAAAGCACCGGAAAGCCGCCAACTATCCACCCCTAGCCCAAATAACAATAAAGGAAATTAAAATTAGGAATGAACCACCCTTTTCAAGCCGGGGGGGGGGGGGAACGGTGGACAGAGGAATACAAAATGGCGGCCGCCTACCTAGGTGGAGCCCAAACAAAATGGCGCCCGCCCCAGGGGTGACTCCACACAAAAATGAGGCCCACCCGCGGGGGCCCAGCAACTCAGCCCAGGTACTAGAGGAATGAGCAGCTAGTAAGCTGCAGCCAGCGATCCCCTAAAGGAATGACTGACCAGGAAGGGGGGGTGCGCTAGCAATAGGCGGCCACTAGATGGAGCAGGCCGCGCCGAAGCCCGCATAGGCCGAAGCCTGTAGGCCGGCTGGAGGTGGGCCCACGCCAAACAAGCCCGGGGATGAGGAAAAAAGAGGGCAAACTAGGCCGCAAGGCCAGCGGGTCACCGCCCACCCCACACCCACGGGCCTCCGCAGCACCGGGCCACCGTCAAGTTTTCCGGGCTCAGCGGCCTCTCCCCCCACCCCCGCGGCTGCCCGCCCACGAAGAGACAAGCCTCGCCGCCAGTTCCTGGGCAACGGCGCCCCACCAGCCGCGCGAAGAAAAATCCGCCGATCAGCCGGTGAGCGCGCCGCCCGTGGGGGGGGGGAGGAGTGGAGGGCGCGAAAGGACCGCGAGGCGACGCGGCAGCCCCCCCCGGCCAATTCCGGCCCAAGGACGAGGGCCGAATCGGGCGCAGATCAAGCCTCTTCTAAAGGGGAAAAAACAAACACCGCCCCACGCAGCCAGCCGAGGCGCGCTAACAACGGCGCACAGAGGCGCGTTCCGCGGCCTCCGCGAGGCTGGATGGGGGGGGCACCAGCTCAAAAGCCTGCAGCCGGCAGCTGCCGGGGGAGCCTCCCGATAAACAAACTGCTGCGCCTCAGCAGCCGAGAACGGGCTGCTAGCCGAGGGAACAGGGAGGGGGGGAGGGGGAGAGGGGACGGGACGGGAAAGGGAGAAGAATTATAAAATAAAATTAGAGAAAGAAAGGACGAAACCAGCACAACAAAATAATGTAAAGGGAGGCTAACAGATATGATTCAGACAGACAAGAAAGCAGATAAATGAGGGATACAACCGTATACCAATCGCAGCACAGTGAACCAACGCTCAGATCAAATTCACTAGCAGGAATGGAGCTGAACCCCTGGGACGCTGACTACTTAACAGATCCCCTTGTCAATCAAAATTGGATACATGCCATTCTCCCCAGAGACAGCCAGCCCCTCCTATCAGGTTCTCCCAATTAGCTTAAACCCACCCCACAACCACACCATCATTTCTGATAGGCCTGTTCGCAACTCTCACCAAATCCCTATGCGGGTTAATGAGTTTTGTTGTTTCAAAGCCTGCTAATGAATGGTCCATTTTCACACAATAACAATGCTTCATGTGCTTTGAGGATGTCCCATTGCTCTTAAAATTGATTTTAAGGAAATGTGCTAGGATATCTACATTAAAGCAGACAGCTTTGATTCATCGTGCAAACTCAGCATCTCCTCCTCTGACATAACAGAGGTTACTGGATTTAAATAAATGTCATCCTGACAAGCTTATTGCTGGCTAACGCTGACCCAGAAAGCATGAAATAAGTGTTTGATATAATTTCCCTATTGAAAATCAATAATTTGTTCACTTATTGTGGGCACAGAATGCAACATGAAAAAATGGCATAGAATTTGCATTACATTTTCTTCAAGGACTCTTTAAGGAGCCACAAACAGCGTCTGCCAAGCATTTCCTCTCCTAGATCTTTCATGAAAGTCTTGAAAGGCTTAAACCTTTTAAAACCATCTGCATAACATTTTGCATTTATCATTAGTGTGACTGTGGAGGGGAAGGCAGCGTTAAGGACAATGATACTGGGTGAGGAAGTAAGCAAATAGGAGTTCTGTAGCTGGAGAGATTAAACTGTAATTGCAACGTTTATCTTTTCACTCTTGAATACAGTGTTTGGATTCTTTCTAATATTCTACAAAGGGGTTATATAGGATTATTGTCAGCTTTTGAAAGGTCCATTTGAGTCCTGAAATTAGGAAGAAGCTGGGAGGCCACCAGCAAAAGCCCCCATTTTCCTTTTTTGTTTGAATTGTGGGATTAGGGTTAACCTTTCTGCATGCACGCTGATATTTTTAATGGCAACACTATAAACTTTATACCGCCTAATCTCATTTGGAAGGATTTAATTGAAAAGTTCATATTCCAGCCTGCCTTGAAAGCTTTTCACTAAAACAAAACTGTATATAGGATGTTGCTGCCCAATTTTGAGTCAGGTTGTCAGTCTTTCTAGCTGTGCACCAACTACTCTGAGGCGGTGTGTGTTCTCATTTATTCTTCACCAATGAGCTCCCACTGCTGGTTTCGAAAGTGGTGTGCATACGACATTAACCACAACTCACATCTATCCTGCCATTTCTTATGAAACACTGCATTTTGAGGTGTTTCCCCACGAAACCAGCTTCAGTCTGAATCAAGAAAAAGAACGACCTGACTGTGTTTTCAGCCAGCAATGTGTACACTATCTGTACATAGGACTTTGTGCATGCACAGGTATGCTGTCTTTCTGCATGAAAGGAGGTTCTGAATATTTAAAAGAAGTAGCTTAGCCTTCTCCTATGCTAGTTTTGCTGCTCTACAGATTTATGTGATGGAAATTCCCTTGGTAAAATAAGAACATGCAGTGTTCCCCCCCCCCATGAAGAATAATTTAAACATCCAGTATCTCACTTACAGTTCAAAGTGGGGTAATCCCAGGAAGGCTGTACTACACATTTCTGAATATATAGAGATGAAACTGCTGTGATTATGCTTCTTAGGTAGAGATGCACAAACCCCTAATACGTTCAATTTTTATGAGCACTCAATTTAGGGACTGAATAAAAGCTTGAGCCTTGTGCAAGTACCTGCTTCTAATGTTCACTAAAAGCTTAAAAGCACCCATAGGGCACCTGCCTCCACCACCCCTGCTGGCATCTGCCCTGCACTTCCAGGGGCCCAGGAACTTACTTGCAGTAGCTGGGAAAGTGGTGGGGACAACTGAATATATCAAATATGTAAAAGGATGTCATATAGAGGAGGGAGAAAGGTTGTTTTCTGCTGCTCCAGAGAAGCGGAAACGGAGCAATGGATTCAAGCTACAAGAAAGAAGATTCCACCTAAACATTAGGAAGAACTTCCTGACAGTAAGAATCATAGAATCATAGGGTTGGAAGAGACCACAAGGGCCATCCAGTCCAACCCCCTGCCAAGCAGGAAACACCATCAAAGCATTCTTGACATATGCCTGTCAAGCCTCTGCTTAAAGACCTCCAAAGAAGGAGACTCCACCACACTCCTTGGTAGCAAATTCCAAGAGCTGTTTGACAGTGGAATTTGCTGCCAAGGCGTGTGGTGGAGTCTCCTTCTTTGGAGGTCTTTAAGCGGAGGCTTGACAGCCATCTGTCAGGAATGCTTTGATGGTGTTTCCTGCTTGGCAGGGGGTTGGACTGGATGGCCCTTGTGGTCTCTTCCAACCCTATGATTCTATGAAGGTGTCTTCTCCCTCTAAATGTCCATATTTGACTCCTTACAATATCCCTAATGTCCACCCTATTCTCCATTATCAAGCTCTCCAGTGATTTTAAAGTGTAAAATTATTAGAAATGGATTTCAAAGCCCCACAAATCTTATTGTGTGTCGAGGCTTCCCAGAAAATTACCTTAAATAACTCACAACTGACAACAGAATTATGGTTTGGTTTTTGGCAAATAATTTAGGGCCACAACTTTATTAATTACACAATTTTAATCCGAGTGTTGGCTTAGGCTTTTGGTTATTCACTCGTCCTTCCTAAAGAAGGACTATCCCCATCTGTCCATCTAGGACAGGACTCAATCAGCTGTCCCCTTAGGACAGGACTCACCTCATCTGCCCCACGTGGCAGGACTCACCTCAGCTGTCACCATAGGACAGGACTCACCACTGTCCGCTTGGACAGTTCCTGCTCCGACTTCCGAATGGAAGTCAAGTAAACATACCTGGGAGTGAGGAGGTGGCTGCGCCCAGTCATTCCCTCCTCACCTTCACCAAGAATGTTCCTCAAGGCTCTTGCTCTTAAAAATTGGGCCCACCATTCCCGCCAATGGCAGGATGGTAAGGACAAGAGTGTAAGCCCCGAGATTCCTTTAACGGAATACTTCTATATGGAGCAAACGGAGGTGAGGGTAGGCATCCGTGTGCCACCCCCTCTACCAACCGATTAACCAACCAAAAGCCTAACCGCCAACCTAACAAGTTGTGACAATTTGCTAGCGCAGTAGGCGAAAACCAAGAGGCAAAGCCAATCAGCCAATTGGAAAAATTCCTACTGACCCCTGAATACAGGCGGCCCCGAAGGCAATAGCAATGTCGTGCTAACCTGCAAGAAAGAAAGGGCGGGTGGGAGGGGTTCAAACGCCAGGCAAAAATGTGACTAGAAAATGGTGGACGCAGCTTTAAGAGGGGCCCCAACAACCAATCAGATCCCAGGGATTTGCATACGCACGCCCCCCATTACTCAGCATGAGCTGTGGCCTTACACAAACCAAACCCTAAGCTAAATTTCTTAACAGCCCTACCACAATCCGCTTTATATTGTATGATATAAAGCGCTTTGTGTGTCGAGGCTTCCCAGAAAATTACCTTAAATAACTCACAACTGACAACAGAATTATGGTTTGGTTTTTGGCAAATAATTTAGGGCCACAACTTTATTAATTACACAATTTTAATCCGAGTGTTGGCTTAGGCTTTTGGTTATTCACTCGTCCTTCCTAAAGAAGGACTATCCCCATCTGTCCATCTAGGACAGGACTCAATCAGCTGTCCCCTTAGGACAGGACTCACCTCATCTGCCCCACGTGGCAGGACTCACCTCAGCTGTCACCATAGGACAGGACTCACCACTGTCCGCTTGGACAGTTCCTGCTCCGACTTCCGAATGGAAGTCAAGTAAACATACCTGGGAGTGAGGAGGTGGCTGCGCCCAGTCATTCCCTCCTCACCTTCACCAAGAATGTTCCTCAAGGCTCTTGCTCTTAAAAATTGGGCCCACCATTCCCGCCAATGGCGGGATGGTAAGGACAAGAGTGTAAGCCCCGAGATTCCTTTAACGGAATACTTCTATATGGAGCAAACGGAGGTGAGGGTAGGCATCCGTGTGCCACCCCCTCTACCAACCGATTAACCAACCAAAAGCCTAACCGCCAATCAAGCCAGCCCTGGCTTGCCGCCAACACTCAGAGACCTAACCAACTTTTTAAACCCTCAGACACATCACGCAGCCAAATGTCATACCCATCAGGGGACAAGTGAACCCCATCATCCCGATATAAAAGCGGGGCTCTAACATTAATTTCGGGATGTCGAATCAAACTCCCCCCGATTTCGTACACCCGTTTGGATGCTGCGCTGTTAACCCTTTTTCTGGCTCTTTCCCCAGCCAGAGGAGGAATGTCACCCCGCCATTGCATCCTCTGCAACATTTGGGACCAAAAAACGACGGTATCAGGGAACCAAGTCCTTATCTCCAACAAATCTCGTAGGATAGCCAGGCGAAGAGATAACGGGTCAACCGCGGGGATGTCATTTTCCCCCAGCTGGATCACCAGGGCGGACGGGCACCCGAGCAAGAGGGCTTTGCGCCGCAGCAAAGGGAGAAGCTCCCCCCAGCGCATGCCCCTCTTGCCCATCCAGGTCACTTGGATGTTGGATGGAAGGCCAAGTCGAGGACCCAATGGCGTCTGGCCAGCGCGAAGGCCTGCCCAATGGACTATGGAATGTCCCACCATCCATATGTGCACGTCCGCGAGCCCTGGAGAAACATTGGAAAACAAACGACAAAGTTAGGAGCGCTTCCGAACATAAGATCTATACGCTGCAGATTTCCACCTGCCCAAATCCTTAATAGCATCAACCGAGAGACCCCAGTGGGCCGCCGTAGTGGCGGCCCCAATGCGAAAGGAATGAGGAGCGTAATTAGCGGCCACACAACCGCATGCCGCTATCACCTTCCTCATAACTCTAGTAAATTGCAGCCTAGTCATCGGGTTACCATCCTGATGCACAAACAAGGGGCCCTCCCCAGCTGGCCTTTCCGCCAAGAATTTGGCTACGTCCTTAACCGGGCAGGGGCCCGTCTGCCCCGTAGCAGGCAGTCGCATTACTGCTCCTTTACCAGCCTGGTCGGTCTTGGAACTCCGAATCGTGATTAACAATTCAGTTGGTGACAGGCGTATGTCCTGGAGTAGCAAACCCCCTGGCACCCCCTGACGCATTTGACCCACTACAATTTCACCAATTCTCAATGCGCCAAAAAAGGCTACTGAGAAAGCGGCCGAAAACAAACGGGCCTCATATTTAGACCAACACACCACCCTAAGCTTCAATCTCATTTTAGTGAGAAGGTCAAAAGAAATTGGGTTCCTGGTAGGGGAACGGGGAGGACAAAGCCTGCCCCATCCCTCCATGGCCTTACGCACCACGAATTTGGCGCAAGGGTCCCTATTAAAAAACAATTTCGAGAAAAATGAAATGGCCACAGACTGGAGCTTTATGGTCCTGGCAGCCCTTCCCAGGTGAAACAGGTGTGCCAAATATTGAAGCACCTGGGAAGAAGAGGGGCGGGCCGCTCTCTCCACCGCGAGCGACTGACTGCGAAAAGTTAAAAAGTCAGTCCAAGCTTTCTGATAAGCCCGCAGGGTAGAGGGGGAAACAGAAGCAGCTACTCCCTGCAAGACTAGCAGCTGCCAAGGTTCCAAAGACGATCCGGGAAAATCTCCGGCTGATGTTGTGCGTCTGGAACCAGGGACCTGAAGCGCTCCATCTGAAATCGTGACAAAGCGTCAGCTATATCGTTGGCCACGCCCGGGACAAAACGCGCTGAGAAAATAATGTTAAAACGCAGGCACTGCAGCACGAATGCCCGCAGCAGAGCCGATACCCGAGTTGACTTAGAAGATTGTTTCGCAAGGACAGTCACCACAGCCTGGTTATCTGACCAAAAGCATACGCGGCGGTCCTTGAAGTCGTCAACCCAAATATGGACTGCAACTGCTATAGGAAAGAACTCAAGAAAAGTTAAATCCCGCGTGATTTCAGTGTCCTGCCAAGCAGGGGGCCATCTTTGAGCGCACCACCTGCCATTCCAAAACAAACCAAATCCCAGGGAACCCGCTGCATCGGAGTGCACTTGGAAATCGTTGTGCAGGTTTAAAACATCCTGCCACAAGGATACCCCATTGTATTCCTCCAGGAATACCAGCCACATCCTCATGTCAGCCTTCTCACCCTGCGATAAGCGCACCCGGTGATGAGGCCGACGCAGACCAACGGTGCGTTTGTTCAAACGCGCACAAAAGGGGCGACCGGGTGACACAACTTTACAGGCAAAATTAAAGTGACCCAGCAACGATTGCAGCTGGCGAAGCGTCACCTTTTCCGGCACCAGCATTTCCTCTATCACCCGTCGAAGCGTGGTGATCTTCTCCATAGGTAAGCTGGAAGTCTGGTTAACGGTATCCAAAAGGATACCCAGGTACGTGAGCCTGGTAGCTGGGCCTTCAGTCTTATCCGCTGCGAGGGGCACACCCAGCTCATTGGTAAGGTCGTTAAAGGCCTGTAGCAGGGTGACACAGTCACCCGTATCGGCCGCAGAAACCATTAAAAAATCATCCAAATAATGAGTGACCCCCGTTAATCCGGTCTTAGTGCGAAGGGCCCATTCCAAAAACGTACTAAAGCACTCGAAGGCCGCACAGGCTACGGAGCAGCCCATTGGCATGGCCTTATCAAAATAATAGGCGCCTTCAAACTGAAAGCCCAGCAACCAAAAATCAAGTGGATGAATTGGTAATAATCGAAAAGCCGATTCGATATCACATTTTGCCAACAAGGCCCCCGGCCCAAACTTTCTGATCATTTTAATTGCCTGGTCGAGAGAAGCGTATTTTACCGTACAAAGCTCCGGAGGGATCACGTCATTCACGGACGTGTCCCTAGGGTGAGACAAATTATGAATGAGCCGAAACTCACCCGGAGCCTTTTTGGGGACGATTCCCAAGGGAGAGAGATGCAGATTGGGAAAAGGCGGAGACGCAAAAGGACCAGCCATGCGCTGGAGCGCTATTTCTTTATTAACCTTCCGGCTTGCGACCTCGTGCATCTCTCTCACTGACTTCTGGTTCCTAGGATTCCTAGCCAGGGGAGCCGAAGCTATCGGAATCCGGAAACCGAAGGAGAAACCATCCCGAAGATATGCAGCCGCTTTAATATTGGGATAGGATGCTAACCAGTGTTTAAGGGCCGGTAACTTAATGGGAGAAAAAGCTAACTGAAGCAATTCATTTTGATGTGGAGGCTGCGGGGGGAGCGGGGAGGGCAGGGGCAGAACCCCTTGGTGCCTGCCGGAATCCTCCCCGACCGCCACGAAAGGGCCGCCGGCCCGCATAGCAGTTAACCACCGGGTGGTTACCGCCACACCGGTCACAAGTGTGCGCATAAATACACTGCGGGCGCTGACACAGTCCTTTATTGAAATCCCAGCAGCGCAATTTTGGTGCCGCCTTAAAAGGCTGGGTCTTAGACTTTTGCTGCTCGGCGGGTTTTCGGGAAACCGACGGAGCCACATATGTGGTCCAAAGGTCCAAGTCCTTCCTGTCAAAACGGCGGGGTCGATGTTTGCCGCCCGCCTACGAAATCGTTCATCGTAAGCGATTGCGGCCGCTTCCCCCGCCATGTTATATGCTGACCTTACGATGGACTGATATACGATAAGGTGTAGAGCCCTGCGGGGATATGCCGCTACGACTACCCCGGAAAAAACTTGATAACAATCGAGCCAACGCTCGAAAGTCCGCTCCACTTTTCTATCCCTGCCCTTCTTCTTGGTACTAACGAGGGCCTTTCCTTGTTCAGGGACCACATCCTCTGGTGGAGCTAAATCGAAAATGTCTACATATTTACCATCCAATATCCTAGACCTCAATTTAGAGGACAGGTGACTGCCCGGAATAATATCCCTAGTGCTGTTGGTAGAAACCGTGGTCTCTGGGACCAACTCTCCGTCGAGACATTCTTGAACAGCTCCGTAACGAGCACGATGGGAATTCGCTCGACGAGCCCAGGCCCAACGAGGAAGCCCAGAATCCACTTCCCCGTAAGCCCAGTACAGCCCCATAGAGTGATCAGAACCCTCGGAGCTGGAGGACGAACCTGAGGTGGTCGAGGTCGAGGTATCGTCCCTGCGCCTCTTTGCCCGCCTCCTGGAACGACTTTTGTGACGACGCTTTCCACCACTCGACACTCTAGCCGGCACCGGGAGGGCCTCCTCGCCGGATGCTGATGAAAGCACCTCGGACCGCGAGGCGACGGCAAGAGTCTGGGATGGAGCAACGGGTGAGACAACAACATTAGAGGAGGCCCCCGTCCGCCCTCCCTGCCCTTGCCCACTTACTCTGCCCTTGGCCTGCCTCCTCCTCCTGGTGCGCCGAGGCTGCTTCCCCTCACTTCGTCGTTTGACGGGAGGGGGCGCCGGCGCCACCATAGGAGTGGAAGAGGCATTCGGCATCAGCACGCCAGAAGGCCCCACGAACTCGTCATCCGACGTGTCAGCTGGCCCAGACGTGGTCTCCGGCAGTTCCCGAATGGTTGCCATGGGGAACAGAGGCTGCGACGCCGCCACCGTAGCTTGCCCAGGGTCCAGGGATACACCTGCAGAGGTAGAGGGGGCAGAAAGAGGGTCTGGGCCTTGCAGGCCCGGAGGCATAGCCGTGGCTGCCGCCCCCTGCCCGGCCTCCAGGGGTAAACCAGCAGAGGTCGAAGGGGCAGAATGAGTGGCCGGGTTCTGTAATAAGGCATCAAGCCCAGATCCAAGCTGGGCCAGGGCCTGTGGGTCACCCGCAATGCTAGCGATGAAGGCTTCCACGCGACCTGCAGCATGCGAGGATGGCGAACGCAGCCTTTGTGAAGCGCCCTTAATGACCCTCTTAGATTTTCCTGAAGCGGATGGGTGGGATGCCATCATGAAAATTTAAGGAACTGCAAAGAACAAGCAACAATCGAGAAAATTACGCAGTAGTGCTCACAACTACCTCTAACCACTAGGCAATGCCACCAACCCCCCCCCAAATTGTGGCCTATTCAACTAAATGTAAGGCCCACAGCAACAGCAAGGCACCCTAGTAAAAAACGCCCCACGAATCAAAGAATTTCACCTTGCAGGCTGGGGTAGGCAGGGCCCCCCACGTGCCCAACCCCCTAAGAAGGAGGGTAGGAAAGCGGGCAGGCCACAGCCAAACTCCTTCAGATAAAGTAAATTAACTAATCAGTCAATAATAATAATAATAATAATAATAATAATAATAATAATAATAATAGCAATAATAGACAATTAAGCCAATCAATCACCAATAGATTCAAATAGCTGTGAACCAAGCTATGCAGTCAGCAGTAAGGAGACAGCAACTAAAATTGGAGGGCGTAATAAGACCCTCCAGCCACTAGATGGCAGCGCTAGCCTAAGGCCAGTGGGAGGAACTCAGGCCTCCAGAAAACGCAGCCCCACTGATTTCCTGTGACTGCACAGCAAGGCTCAAATTTCTTCCTTCCGCCCCTGTTAAAGGGGCCACACACCCAAGCACCCCAAGGGCAGCACACCGAGGCACCCCCTCCTATGAACCTTATACCAAAACCACCACCCCCCAGGCCGCCAAGCAATAGGGGTGCAGGAACCCAAGCAGCGCCTGAATGGCGAGCAGCTGAGGCCGCGCGAAAAGCCTCCGGCACCCAAAATGGCGGGCGCGAGCTTGCTTTCCTCGCCGCACCCCAGCAGGCCAGACAAAGCGAGGCCCGGCGGGGTGGGCTTCCGCGCACAGGCGTGGAGGACGCCGCAAGGCCGCAGGAGGGACACCGGCCGCCGACGCCTCCAAGCGGGGCAAGGGCCTTGCGCTTGAAAGCGCCTGGCCGGGCGAGGAACGCAACGGAAGCGGCCCGCTCACAGGAAAAAAGGTGGGGGCCTCAGGCGCGTCTTAAGACGCAGGCTCCGCTCCCCCGGCCCTCCGCCAAATAGCCCTCAGCGAATTAACAGTCCACGCCGGCGGGCACGGCGGGATCGCGGCCTCCACGCGATTCAAGACAAACGCCCCCCCCCTGCCGGAACGCCTGGGCGCGGCGACAACAGCCGCCCAAGCAGGGACGCACAGCACGCAGGCGCTCAGCCGCCGAAATGGCTGCAAAAGCCGACAACAGCCGCGAGGCCACGCGCGCCGGCTCCCAGGGAAGGCCCCCCCCCCGGACCAATCAAACAAAACAAGCAAATGCAGATAAAGCCTCCCAAAAGAAAGTGCCCACGCCAGCCGAGTCCGGGCCGTTAGTGGGGCCCAAAGCAAGTGGGGAGGGGGATAAACAGGGGAGGGGGGAAGGGTAGGGAGGGAAACCGGGAACAAAACGATTAGGAAATTCGAGCGGGGGGGGGATTAAAGCACAGTTCAAACCCAAATAAATCAAACAAATTAAGAGCGAAAGAGAAGTAAATAGAGTAGATACAACCAGAACGCAGTCGAGAACTCCTTGCCAGGTCCAAATCAGTGTGACCGATTCAAACGCCAGGCAAAAATGTGACTAGAAAATGGTGGACGCAGCTTTAAGAGGGGCCCCAACAACCAATCAGATCCCAGGGATTTGCATACGCACGCCCCCCATTACTCAGCATGAGCTGTGGCCTTACACAAACCAAACCCTAAGTTAAATTTCTTAACAGCCCTACCACAATCCGCTTTATATTGTATGATATAAAGCGCTTTCTCTCTGTGCTGAGAAGGCAACAGTTCTGACCATATGCACTGCAGTTTCTTGATTTTAGAGCAAGTGTTGGCCTACTACTTGTGGTGACAGGCTTCATCCTTGAAAGCATTTCTTTTCATCTTGCTTAATGATTATTATTTTTAAAAGATCTGTATTAGAACTCTTCTACATACAGAGCAGAATCATATGGCATAGTCGTTCCTAGACTCTGCCACTTCCTTTTGTTTAAGTGAAGATCACTTTTTAAAGCAGTGGGCACAGGTTTAAAATGTTCAGTTACCCATTGTGATTGGCCAGGGTGGGACTGGAAGCACTGGCGGAGGAAGGGGGTGCAGTGGGTGTGCTCTGGGTGTCATCCCTGGGGGTGTGTGACATCACTGCCCCGCCCCCTGGGACACTCGCCCCACCCCCACCCCCGGGTGCACAGCATGTGCGCAGCTCCAGGTGCCGGAGCAGCTAGCTCTGCTTCTGACTGGAAGGGGCAAGGAAAAGTTCATATATGGGCAAGTGCTGGTTAGCAGACAGGGAGTTTTGTGTGTGTGGATTCTGTTAGAGGAAGACTACAGCAATGACAGCAGCAGAAGAAGAGTGGGATTACTTGAGCCTGTCTCTGCTCAAGGTTGTAGCTCTGGCAAGGAAACATCTTCAGGCTCACCTGAAACTTATTTGTATTAGCAGACTGGATATCAATATGGGGCAACTATGAAGAAGACATACATTTGTAAATAGACAGTATTATTGTGGAGAAAAGCAGGAATAGCATAGCAGGAGGAAAATATGATGCCTTTTGACAGTGAATAAGCAGTATGACCCACTTGCTATCTGCAAAGAACAGAATTAACAAAAAATGAATGTGAAGGTAAATATCCTATGAAAATTCAGAAGAAAGAACTGCCCAAAGACTAAAAGGTGGGGGAAGAATAGTAATGCACACTTCCTCAGGGCTACATTATCCTTTTCCTTAGTAAAAAATATCCCTGCATTATAAAACCAGCATAACTGAGAGATGGTTTAACATACATTCAGGAAGGCATGTGAAAACAAGGTACATATACCTGTATCCATTTTCTGGAATAGTCCAGAATCCTACCATTTCAGTAAAAAGGTAAAGGTGACCGACTCTGGGGTTGCGGTGCTCATATCGCGTTATTGGCCGAGGGAGCCAGTGTACAGCTTCCAGATCATGTGGCCAGCATGACTAAGCTGCTTCTGGCAAACCAGAAAGATCTACATTGGCTCCCAGTACATTTCTGAGCACAATTCAACGTGCTCCAGTATACCTCGGTCCAGTCTTCACCACCATCATTCTGCCCGGACACTGAGGTCCAGCACCGAGGGCCTTCTGGAGGTTCCCTCGTTGAGAGAAGCCAAGTTGCAGGGAACTAGGCAGAGGGCCTTATCGGTGGTGGTGCCTGCCCCGTGGAACACCCTCCCAACAGATGTCAAAAAGGAAAACAATTACCAGACTTTTAGAAGACATCTGAAGGCAGCCCTGTTCAGGGAGGCTTTTAATGTTTAATAGATTACTGTGTTCTATTTTTCTGTTAGAAGCCGCTGAGAGTGGCTGGGGAGACCCAGCCAGATGGGCGGGGTATAAATAATAAATTATTATAAATTATTATTATTATTACTTCTGGCAAACCAGAGCAGTGCACGGAAGCACCGTTTAATGGACCAGTTCAGTATCCAACTCTAATCTCTCTCTCTCTCTCTCTCTCTCTCTCTCAACATTTTTTATTAGATCTTCCAATTTATATATCTAATCCATTTTCAAATTATACAAATTATACAAATATCAATTAAACAATTAATCCAAATCTTCTGCCAAATTATACAAATTTAAATTTGAATTCCCATGCTTCAGACTCAGAAAGCCTAGTCCTCTTATAGTCACTGCTTTCTAATCAATAAAATCCAGATCTTATCCAATAGTCTATTAAAATCCTTCTATCTTCTTTCAAGCCCCTGAGTTTTTCGAGCAGGCAAGTTTGAGCAAACCATATATATTTCTGTGTGAATTTATGCCTATGATTCCTCTATAAATTAGCACTGTCTCACAGCCAACAGCAGCCATCTTTGAGCAGTCCCCATACATCAAATCTTTAATCCTCTGTGATGTTTTATCCAGATCGCTCCAGATCGCTACTCAGTATAGCCTCTTCAGGGGAGATTTGCCAGATCAGAACTATAAACACACATCTAATGTCTTATTTATGGCTCTCTCCCCCTTTGACTAATATCGTAGCCGGCTTTGTCTTCAGTATGGCGGAATCTAAATTATAGCTGCGTCATAATTCAAAAGTTTCTTGACAGGTTTCCAAATGCTAATGAGATTGCTTCTCTTTGAGGCCCATATTTTGAGGAATCTTTAACCACATTCTAAGCGAATCCAAGAGTATATACTTTGATTATTTATATTTTCAATTCACACAGTTTCTATAGTTTAACAAACCATATTAATTCAATAAATTTCCCACTTTCCAATCTTGCTTGCTTTATAAATGTTGTTTACGGTTCTTCAGGCAGCAGTTTTGTTAAGTGAATTGTAAAACACAGTAAAGCAAAATTATAAAGTTCTCACTCCCGCCTTCACCTCTGTGACATACCATTTCTTCTTGGTTACATTCCTCTGTTATCTTTTGTTTTCTCAGTGGCTGAGCTTAGCAGTATAAATCTTCTTTCCTTGTCTGAAGCATGTCCGTGACTTATATCCTATCTTTCTCTTGTCATGGAGCCTGTTTTCGCTCGTAGAGACGGCATCCGGGGGATCCAGACTCCCTCAGGGGCTTTCCAGCCAGTGCCCCCAGCCTCTTCCTCCTTATGAAGTCGAAGTCAACTGCGGATGAGACTGCATTTTCCCGTACCCCGGGAAAACTTTGGGAGGCTGCATACTCCCCTTTACAGCCTCGTAAATTACCCCATGGGGGCCGGAGAGGTGGTATTTTCAGCCATCTTTTATGGCGATCTAAGCAGAAGTCGTATCCCACTCTAATCTCCTCCAGGTGTAGACTGGCTCTTAAAAGAATATTCTAGAAGTGCAGCCACCTATTTATAATGCCATTCATCCTGGCAAATCTTGCATTTGGACTCACTTTTTCGACAGGGTGAGCTCCTGTAGCTCGGTCCCTGCTCCTGCCAACCTAGCAGTTTGAAAGCATGTCAAAGTACAAGTAGATAAATAGGTACCGCTCTGGCGGGAAGGTTGCTCTGCTTTGCCAGAAGCGGCTTAGTCATGCTGGCCACATGACCCGGAAGCTGTACACTGGCTCCCTCAGCCAGTAAAGTGAGATGAGCACCGCAACCCCAGAGTCGTCCACAACTGGTCAGGGGTCCCTTTACCTTTTGCATGTGGACTAAACTACCTTTTCTTGGTCATTCTGCATCCACAGAATGCATTCACAGGAGGCTCGAACAGATATGCTTTTATGTGTCTGGTAATGCCTGAAGTGTGGGTGGCCTAACTTTAGATATCATAAAATTACAGGCATCAATTTCAAGCATCCATTAAAAAGAAAAAGGACAAACTCTGCACTGCTGGTTTGGGAAGGGCTAGCCTTCCCAGAAGCAAGAGTGCAGTCCCTAAATGTGTGAAACAGTTAGAGATAGAATAAGAAGTCTTAACTCTGTCATTCCTGGCTTTTGCTGGATTATTTTACACAGCTTTTGTGTTTAAGTAGGATTATAGCACATATGGTCAATAAGATCACACGAGTCTTTTCAGGCCTCCTTAATACCTACAGGTGCCATGAAATGAGTTCAGGAATGGAGAGGAAAGCTGCAGACCTGTGTTTTGTGGCTTTTGTGAGGGTAAATCAAAACCTGCTCCATTTCTTAACAATGTCCTTCCCATTATGTTTGACACTGACAGAAGAAAGTAAAGGGTAAAAACAGAGAGAGATACTCATGAAAATATCAAAGGCTTTCCTGACTTGATCTTGTTTGAATAGCAGATGTCTTTCCATTTGCCATGATGGCCATTACACAGCCATTAAGAACTTTGTCACAGTGCACAGTTGTGGGAAGGTTTTGTGAAACTTTCCCTGTTATTTATGATGAGACCTTGTTCACTTACTCAGAAAAGCATATAGCCATTTTTTGCAAGGCAGAATGTTCTGATCTGTTATCTTCCTTGCCGTAATATACTTTGTTTTCTTAAGATGAGAGATATTTTACAATTTCATTTGCTTTTAAACAGAAGCATATTTTTACATATTTCCCACTGAAAACATTTGTTAAAGATTGGTCTTGATTGAGTGGGAAAAAGTGGCTTAATTGCCATTGGTTCTCTGTGAATGTTTCTACCTACACTGGTACCTCGACTTACGAAGACGATCCGTTCTGCGGTGCTCTTCGTAAGTCGAAGTCTTCGGTTGTCGAAGCGCCCATTTTGCGCATGCGCAAAGCATGATTTTGCACTTCTGTGCAGGCGCAGAACATGCGCACGGCGAAAAGACTTCCAGGTTTGTCAACTTCAGAAGTCGCAACCTTCGGAAGTCGAGTCGTTCGGATGTCGAGGTACCACTGAACTTGCTATTGTCTGTCTGGTCCCCATTATAATTCCAACTGACCTATTAGTGCACATCTAGTTCTTGACTCAAAGCAAACTGTTCAGAGATTCATAGCTGTATTCATTGAATACAATCATAGAACTGTAGATCTGGAAGGGACCCAAAGGGTCATCTAGTCCAACCCCCTGCAACACAGAAATCTCAACTAGCGCATCCACGACAGATGGCAATCTGTCAAGGCAGCTGCAAATCTGTAATATTCACCCATAAATAAAAAACACACATAACAGCATCCTTAATTAGGATATCTGCCATTTAATCTCATGGAGCCATTCAACAAAGCCATTAGAATATAAGGACTAGCTTACTGTTGGTGGATGGCCCGGTTTAAAACATGGTGACTTCCACACTGGACTTGGCCTGGCTGCTTAGCTTGAGTGAAGAGACTAACTGCGTAGTCTTGAACCCTTTCTATACATGTTATTATAAGAAATAGAGATAGGTTGATTCTTCATCCTTCCAGCCACTACTCAGAGGCCCTGTGTAAGTCTACTTCTGAGATTATTTGTATCCACCTTTTCCAGTTCACACCAAAGGCCCATCTAGAGCAGTGTTTCTCAACCTTTTTTAGGCCACGGCACACTTGTTCCGTGAAAAAAATCATGAGGCACACCACCATTAAAAAAGTTTAAAAATTAACTCTGTGCCGCCCTATATTATAATTATGACTGTAAGAAACACTTGCCAAATATTGCTTTCCGGCGGGTCAGTGCTGTGCATTGGCGGCCGCAAGGCTCGTTTGCACTGAACTTTGGGAAAGAGGAGGAGAAATATTGCTTTCCGGTGGGGTAGTGTTGCCTATTGGCGGCCGCCAGGCACGTGACAGTGCAAATCGCCCTTCTTGTCGCCGCACACCAGCCAGCGTGTCTAGTGTGCCGCGGAACAGCGGTTGAGAAACGCTGATCTAGAGAAATACCATTACTTCAACAAGAAAGGGAAAAGTGTACATTTCCATTCCCATATCGCATATTGAAAGTTATGAGGAAAAACATTATTTGAGATTTGGTGGAAATCACATCTTCTGGCATGAAGTCAAAGTAGTGAAATCTAGGCAGCAAAATAACAGTTTTGGCATCTTTAGTTATTCCAAAATATCCTTGACCAAACTCGAGGTTAACAGGAAAGAAGGCACTAGAGGGTAGATGGTGTCTCACAATTCAGAGAGCAATGGAGCCATTCTGCACTTGTATGTGTCTCCATCATTGCTGTTTCCAGTGTCTGACTTAGGTCAGTGCCTGCGAGCCTTTTGAGAACATAATTGTGCCTAAAGAAAAATCTGAAGCAAGTTTGGCGCTCCTTTTTTGATGAGCTCTTGAGCCACATTCCTTGTGGAGTCCCTGATGAACTGTTTAGTTATGTGTTTAGTTGAGAAATGATTTTTGGGCTGCAATCTTGTGCCCCCACCACCTGGAAGCTTACCTTCCTAGTCCCGGACTGCAGAATCCGGGACCGGCAGCCATGTGACACCGGAGGTTGTGTCGACGTAACTTCTGGTGTCGCTTTGCCCTTCTATGGGCACCAAAAATGGCCACTGCCGGCTTCAAAAGTAGTTTCCACGCATGACCGGAAGTGCATCGATGCAACTTCCGGTGTTGCCCCGCCCATCTGTGGGCACCAAAATGGCCGTCGCCGACACCGGAAGTCGCATCTACGCACTTCCGGTCATGCGTAGATGCAACTTTTGAAGCCGGCGGCGGCCATTTTTGTGCCCATAGAAGGGCAAATCAGAAAGGGAAAAAAATGGCCAGCAGGAGAAAAAAATGGAGAAAAACAGGAGATGAAGTGATACGGGGGACCACCGGGAAAAGGTAAGTAAAAACGGGGGTTTCCCGGGGAAAACGGGAGACTTGGCAGCTATGCCTGGAAGGCACCCCAGGGGCCAAAGGGTGTGTCTTGCTCTGAAAAGAGAAAGAGAGAGTCAGTCTTGGAGCCCCTACCATCTGCCATGGAAACTTCTCTGGCTGTTTTGCCTTACTGCCACCAGAGCTCTAGCTTTGATAGAATCATGCTGGGGCAGATTAGGAGAAGCCAGATGATTCACAACCTTCCCATTCCTTGATACACCCCCCCAAAATGCATGCCAGCACTGAAGACTTGGAAGCAATGGGAGGGAAATGGTTTTTGTTTTTTGTTTTTTTAATTTTAAGTAAGTCCCTCCTTCCCACCCTGCTGCCTTGGCAGGAACTGGGTGGTTCATTTACTTTCTCCCCATTTGGGGAGGGATTTCTCTGCCCACATGATCAACAGCTCTCAAGTTTCAAGGTGGCCATTGTCCATTGGAGTTTGGCATAAAGGCAGTCTGCTGCATCACTGCAGTGCTAAAGGCCGATGTCAACTTTTAATTTTGAACTCAATTCTGAAACGCTGCACATTTATCAATGGCAGAGGAGCCATTTTCAGAGGAGGAGTTGGCAGTACAGTATTAAATAAAAGTTACATTCCTGCTTCAGCTGTAGGTGATTCTTGTTTCCGGACTCCAGTGAAAGTCTGTAGAGAAACAACTAATTTGTCACAGAGCTGAAAGGAAGTTGCATTCACCTCACCCTGTCAAGCAAGCTGATTTTTGAATAGGTTGCCATATAATGAGTTCCACATATCAGAGGTTAGAACCTGCCTCTGGAGTGAAATCACATTGTGTGTTGTTGTTTTTTATAATTTTCATTTTGCCCGGAAAGAATTTCTAGAGTGCAAGGCTTTATTTACTGTAGCATCTAACAAAAAGCCAACTTTTATGCCTTCTGTTCTATTGTGTTAATAGTTTGCTTCTTGCATTTTCCTCAGATACTCCAAGCCATAGTCATGGCAACCCCTTTAACAACTCCCTCACACATTCCCCGGTGTTCCATGCATATTGGTGTTTGATCAGTGGGTACAGTGTGTAGGTGTACCTTCTCTTTAGTTTGCACTGTCATTTCTCGATTCACTCCTTTTGGGGGCGTGAAAACTCCTGCCTGCCTGGCAGACTGATTTGGACTTGAGAGAAAGGAAAAGTGTTCAGACTGCAAACTTGGGAATTCACTAAAATGGAAAGAATATAAAAGAATATAAAATATAGGAGTTCTCCTTCTTTGGGCTTTTTATTAATACTTGTTCTGCCACCTGAGTATTATGGCTGATCTAATTGGCCGAACCATTGCTCTGGTTTCTTTCTTCAGTTCATGGCTTTATCTTGACACTGGAAGCAAATCAATATAGATGACCCTCAGAGCTGGGACTCCTAGAAGGAAAGGCAGAAACCTGGAGGAGAAAGTTAATTATTGAAAGAGGAGGAAGATTCTTTCTATCAAGAACCTACCGTAGCCGCTCAACTTGCAAGCAATTTCTCTTTTCTGAAGCAGGCGGGAGAATCCTTCCCAGGATCCACTGTGGCATAAAAATAGCAATGAAGGCACAGAATGATAATGCCGACAATTCAGGATGGAAGAAGTGTTGAAATAATGTAAATCTTTTCTCATATTTTAAGTGGTGATCGTTAAATATCAAAGCACATGTGCGTGTACTTTTAAAATGTGTCATAGTTAGGACAGAAAAGGAGGTAACGCTCTGTATAAATTTCAGGCACAGTAGCCTTCATTTATTTTCAAACAGGCAACTGCTGAACACTGACATAAAAATGCCTTGATTTAACTGAAAGTGAGCCTTGTTTAAATAAGTGGGGACTATAATGTGTTTAGGACTGGAAGGTCCTTTTTAAATGGATGGGTATAACTCACAATGATCAACTTCTTTCTTTACCCTATTCTGACTATCTTGAATTCAAACTACTTCTACCTACTTCTACGGACTGTTGTTTTGAACATCGTGAGCACAGAAGATGCACAGACAATGACACCCCTGTCTGGTGTTGTTATATGGAACAGATATTGCAGATATTAATATTGCACAGCTTGAAGCAATAGGGTGCATAAAAACTGACTCCTCTTGCAATAAAAATTGTCCAGACCCATATGTATGATTCAAAATCTTTAGAGTGTTATCTCTGGTTACAAACTTAACCAGAGGTTAAGTTAACTTAACCAGAGGTCTAGAAGAATGAGAAGAACTTAACCAGAGGTCCGTTCTTAACCTGGAACTGTTCTTAACCTGAGGTACCACTTTAGCTAATGGGGCCTCCCGCTGCTGCCGCTGCGCCACCACGCAATTTCCGTTCTCATCCTGAGGTAAAGTTCTTAACCTGAGGTGCTACTTCCAGGTGTTTGAAACGTACTTACAAAACTTGCTTCAAAACAGAAGATAAAACAAATAATGTTACTTCCAAATGTCATGTGTATGTCCAGCACAGGTTCCATCAACTTAGAAAATTCAAATAACTTCAAACAGACCTAAAACCAAAGATCTCTCTCTCTCTCTCCACCATCTTCATTAGCTTCTTTTCAGGACAGACCTCATGGGCACATCCTTTGTTCTATGTGGCTTCCAGAGAAAAACCCAAAGACCAACTCCCTAAGATGGCAATTTGCAATTGAATGTTGTTGTTTAGTCATTTAGTCGTATCCGACTCTTCGTGACCTCATGGACCAGGGCACGCCAGGCACTCCTGTCTTCCACTGCCTCCCGCAGTTTGGTCAGACTCATGTTGGTGGCTTCAAGAACACTGTCCAATCATCTCATCCTCTGTTGTCCCCTTCTCCTTGTGCCCTCCATCTTTCCCAACACCAGGGTCTTTTCCAGGGAATCTTCTCTTCTCATGAGGTAGCCAAAGTATTGGAGCCTCAGCTTCAGGATCTGTCCTTCCAGTGAGCACTCAGAGCTGATTTCCTTCAGAATGGATAGGTTTGATCTTCCAGTGGGGTGTAGTGGTTAAGAGCGGTAGACTCCTAATCTGGGGAACGGGGTTCGCGTCTCCACTCCTCCACATGCAGCTGCTGGGTGACCTTAGGCTAGTCACACTTCTTTGAAGTCTCTCAGCCCCACTCACCTCACAGAGTGTTTGTTGTGGGGGAAGAAGGGGAAAGGAGAATGTTAGCCACTTTGAGACTCCTTCGGGTAGTGATAAAGCGGGATATCAAATCCAAACTCCTCCTCCTCCTCCTCCTCCTCCTCCTCCTCCTCCTCCTCCTCCTCCTCCTCCTCCTCCTCCTCCTCCTCCTCTTGCAGTCCATGGGACTCTCAAGAGTCTCCTCCAGCACCATAATTCAAAAGCATCAATTCTTCGGTGATCAGCCTTCTTTATGGTCCAGCTCTCACTTCCATACATCACTACTAGGAAAACCATAGCTTTAACTATACGAACCTTTGTTGGCAAGGTGATGTTTCTGCTTTTTAAAATGCTGTCCAGGTTTGTCATTGCTCTTCTCCCAAGAAGCAGGCGTCTTTTAATTTTGTGACTGCTGTCACCATCTGCAGTGATCAAGGAGCCCAATAAGGTAAAATCTTTCACTGCCTCCATTTCTTCCCCTTCTATTTGCCAGGAGGTGATGGGACCAGTGGCCATGATCTTGGTTTTTTTGATGTTGAGCTTCAGACCATATTTTGCACTCTACTCTTTCACCCTCATTAAAAGGTTCTTTAATTCCTCCTCACTTTCTGCCACTTTCCATTTCAGTTGTCCATTATATCATTATGCTTAACAGCAGATGCAGTAGCTGTCCCACCTACATCTCTCCAGTTGTGTAGTGTTTCTCCAGTTTCCAAAGGGAAAGAGGCTGCTCCCACATAACCTGGGGTTCCGTTGTTACTGGAGCAGGACAGAAAGCACACACATCAGAAGAAGCTCTAGAGTTGGCAAAATATTAGCAGTCTAAACAGGATATTGATGTTTCCTCAAGCAGCCAATTTTGGAACCTGAAATGTCAGTAACTTCCACCCATGCATAACACACCAGGCTTCACTCTGGTTCCATCACTCTGGCTTGATCCCTCATACTAGTATGTTCTCTAACTTACCTGATTCTCCTCTCTGTTCTATCCCACTACTTCATCATATTCACGTTTGAAATCTAATGCTTGTACCCCATTACCCCCCCCCCCCGGTTAAGTTTGTATCACTCATGTCACTTCTATAGATTATATGGGTGAGCCCCAATTAAGCAATGTGCTCCCAAAATAAAATAAAATAAAAGGCCAATTGGGGTGAACTGACTGATTTAATTACACAATAAAACAGGGTGTATTTTAAAAGTAGATTTAAATAAGGTTTGAATTGCAACCGCTTCCTATATATTAGGATTGAAGGGCCAAAACTCAGTGTGCATACCTTGCCTTCCAAGATCTTTGAAACAACAAATGATGTATGTTATTTAATGAAGAGATGAGGGCAATACTTTTGTTAACTCTTTTCAAATGCAAATTACCTGGATTTACCCACAAACCATGATTCAAGAGCAAAAAGCAAAACCTTGAAGGAGTATTCTTTTCCTAGCATGCATTTTATATTCCGTCTTTCATGTTATCATTATATTGGTAAAGATAATAATACTATGGAAGTATTTTATGTAAACGGTGAAAATCATCCTTACTTGTCATAAGTTCTTTATTTAAGACATTTGCATACCATTTAATTATGCACATTTCTAAGTGGTGTGCATAAAAACAATGCCCAGAAAATGGGGCAAAGTAACAATAACAATTACCGTAAAACCAAATACCACTTTAAAATGCCTGCAGGAACAAGACAGTCTTAGTCATGTGCCTGAAGTTTAGCAAGGAAGGGGCCTGAATGTGCAGCTCCTATTAGTTAGGAGCCATGGCTAGGTTATGTGGGATCAGGCAGTCTTAAAGATAGCCTGTTCCTTAAGACTACGGTTCTCCTTTCCACACCCTTCATCAGAGTACCCCTCCCTTTTATTCACAATGATTACTTATAGCCTCAGTCAGCCTAATCTTGACTGTTGTTGGTTTTTGGAGAACTGTATAAAGAGGCTTCATCAAACCAGAAGCTGGTTACTACAGGCATGAATTACTTTTTATGGAATTGCCTCACAGCAATTTCTCTTTGGCTTTCGATTTTGTTTTATTTTAGGAAAGAAAACACATCTGTTTTTGTTGATTTTAAAAGACAATTAATTAATGCTCTGCTTGATCATCCCTCTAAGTCAGCTTTCTTCTGCAGCTTCTCAATGCCTCTGGGAGTTCAGAAGCAGAAGACTAGGACAACAGACCTCCCTGTTGCCAGTCACCAGTGCTAAATCTGAAGAATTCTTTCTCTGAAAAAGAGAGAGCTTGCATTTAGTTGTCATGACTAGAAGCTATAGATGGACCATACCTCCATGGATGTGTACATAAAAAAACAACAAATAAGCTGCTAGATGTGTTCTACTAGTGCCATGAGTTAAATACATATTGTCAGCCGCGCTCTGAAAAGTGTTATTTTTTAAAATTCCCACTGAGCTGTGCAACCTCCCTAGTGAACTCTAAGGAGACATGCCCGAGGCTTTGAGAAGGAAAGTTCCACAAGCCAATCCTGAGAGGACAGACCTCAGAAAAGAGCTGTGTATTCCCATAGCTAACAGGGCAGCTTCTTGAAGCATATTACTTTTGAATTAGCACAGAGACTGCATAAATCCTTTCCCTAAGGTTTTCCTTTAGTTCTGATCCTAAGGCCTTGAGATGTGCCGCTTGGGAATGGCATGATTCTGCCAGACAGTTTCTCCACACAACACAACAGCCAATCTGGCAAGATTTCCCATCAAAACTGCCTAGATAAACCTTCTTTCTTTCCTTCGATTTTTCTTTTTTTTTCTTTTTCATAACATACCTGTAGGTTCCATCTTGCTGAGAAGAGAGGTTTGGGTAAGAAAGCTTGAGAGCCACAAAAAAATCAGTACAGACCCAGCTTTCAAGTATTTGCCAGTGCAATTATATATGTGTGACAAAGGAGGGCTTTGGGGAACATGGGGAGATAATGGGAGAAGGTGCAGCAGCTGTGAAGCAGGCCGTTCAGGCTTTCACAACAGCAAGGTGGGATCTAGTTAATGCTCAGGACAATATTTTAATCCACAGTTTTTGCAAAGGAGGGCTATCAGGGGTTGTCATCTACTCATTACATGGCTAGTGACAGAGGAAGTTAGCCAGCCAACCACAAAGGGAGCAGAAAGAAAAAGAGTGATCACAGGATAAGTCCTCTGTGGTGTTTGAATAGAAAGGATGGTGGGTTTAATGTCCCTGACATCAAACTTATGGCTTGAGGAAGGGAGAACCTAAGAAAGGTTTGGATACCAGCACCGTGGTTTCTATCTTTTGACACCATCAGTTAGTCTAACTTTTGTCACTAGGCCAAGTCCATCTGCTTGCTTCCCCTGTTGCTCTTTCTGCAGAATGGTAGTGCAATATGACATTCTCCCTTGAATTAAGGTGATAAGTTCATTTTAAGTTTCTTTTCGCTTTAAACTTGTTTTTAACTGTATATGGTTTTATTGTTTGGTTTTGTGTTTTTATGCAGTTGTAAAACTGCTGTTATATATATTTATGATACAGTGGTATATAATTTTTAAAATAATTTTTTTAAAAAAATAAATAAATCATGCTAATCAGTGAAGGGCAAGCAAGTTCTCCCATTTTGCACATTTACCTAGAACCTTCCCTAGCAGGCAAGGAAATATGTGCCCATTCACCAGTCATGCCATTCATGGTGTCCTCGGGACAATACACATATTAATTATATTCACAGACCAGTTTCAAATTTGGAACGATCTTGAAATAAGGGGATGAAATATTACTTTAAAAAAAAAAGACAGCAGAATGTGTCAGACACCATCTTATACAGACATACAGATAGTCAAGCCTATTAATTGGCCAGATTAATATTTTACATTTTACAGGAAGAGTGAATAAGTTTTGTCTCCTGTTTTCATGCTTCAGCTATAATGTGTGATGGACAAAGATATGGTAGTTTTCCATACCTGGAGCTCTCACATCTCCCAAAGTGGGAGGTAAGCCAATTCACCCTTTGCACTTTACAGTGCTAGCATAAAAGTGGATGCACATATTATTCCTACTTCTTCTCTTCCTTGTAAAATTTGTCAGCATTTCAGTGTGAATTCTCCTAAGAAACACATTTTTTTGCATGCAATTTTGCCTCCGAGGGGCTTCTAGCGGTTCCCTCACTGTAAGAAGTGAAGTTGCAGGGAACCAGGCAGAGGGCCTTCTCGGTAGTGCCGCCTGCCCTGTGGAACATCATATGACAAGTAGATAAACAGATATATGGCATTCAGAAGACATCTGAAAGCAGCCCTGTATAAGATGGTTTTTAATGTTTGACTTTTAAAATGTTTTTATATCTGTTGGAAGCTGGGACAACCCCGTCAGATGGGTGGGGTACTAATAGAATAGTAGTAGTAGTAGTAGTAAAGGTAAAGGGACCCCTGACCATTAGGTCCAGTTGTGACCGACTCTGGGGTTGCAGCGCTCATCTCGCATTATTGGCCGAGGGAGCCGGCGTATAGCTTCCAGGTCATGTGGCCAGCATGACAAAGCCGCTTCTGGTGAACCAGAGCAGCATATGGAAACGCCGTAGTAGTAGTAGTAGTAGTAGTAGTAGTAGTAGTACACATTCTCTCTTGATCTGGATCTTCCACTTCATCTTGACTCTACCGTTCCTGTTTCCAGAAGTTCCAGCTGTCCTAAGCTGTCAATTTCTGCTTTGGTTCTCCCTTTTCTGGTTCCAGGTGGTAGCAAAATCAAAAGTTGTTAAACCCAGGAAGGATTAGCTCCCAGATACCGTGTTTCTCCTTTTTTAAGACGTAGGCATAATATAAGACATAGCAGGATTTCTAAGCAATTGTGCGATATAAGCCATAACCCGAAAATAAGACATAGTGATAGACCCTTCCCCCCTCCCGCCAGCAAACTCCCCCCCCCTAAAAATCTCTCCCCATTTTGCTGTCGCTCCAAAGACACGTATTTCTTTTAAAAGCTTGTAAAAATGCACCGAAGAGCCATAGCTGCTGGTTGCTGCAGACTCGTGATTTCCCCTCCCGTTCGATTTTTTTTTTTTTAGCTAGGCTGTGTGAGTGAAGAGGAGAAAAGTGGCATTTGCGGTGGGGAGGAGATGAAACAGGAGGAAGAAAAGAGGGGCGATTGAAGACGCTGCCTTCCCCTTTAGGGAGAGACTCTGTGTGCGCGTCTCTCTCTCTCTCTCTCTCCCCTGCGTGTCTCTCTCTCTCTCTCTCTCTCTCACACACACACACACACACACACACACACACACACACACAGAGCCCACCTCTCGCTTCCCCCCACCTTCCCCCCTTTTAAAAACCTTTTAAAAAGTGAGGATTCTTTTTCTTTCTATTGCTTGTCTGTAGAGCTGCCCCTTTAAGGATTTTTACTGGTACCGGGATCGCTGCCGGTGGCTTCTCGCTGTTTAGGAGCTGCTAAAAGTTAACATTTTGTGGGTAAGAGAAGCAGTTAGGACCAGCAGATTATCTCACCCCGCTTTCCTGCTGGCTCAATTGCTACAATTGCTACCATTTACCATTTTAATTGCTGCTCAACTGCCTTGTTTTCTACAGTATCTCTTATCAGCCGGTAGCCTCTTTGCTATCAGTGCTACAAAGTGCTACATTGTTGGAACTTTCGCTCTTAAGTCTTGGGCTGGCTGGTAGAGATCCTTATTTGCTATACGTACTGCATCACACAGATAGATTCCATTATACTGTACTGGTTTAAATTTAAGAAGCTCCAGTGTAGCAGATTGCTATTAAGTGAGTCCCCACCTGGGAGGAGAGAGAGAGAGAGAGCAGCCCTTCGGAGGAGCTCCCTCCCTCCCTCCCTCACGAACATCCCAGGGCCGGGGAGAGAGGGCTGGGCCAGGGACGCACACACTTCCCTTCCCTCAGACTCCCTCTCACGGAGTTTGGTGGTGGCTGTTGCCCGTCCTTTTCTTTCAGTCAAGAATCCTGCCCCGCAGGGAGCCAGGGAGCAAGAGGGGCACTGCTCCTGACGTAATAAAAACAAGACATTCCCTGAAAATAAGCCACCCAGTGTTTTTTTGAGGGAAAAAAGTTATAAGACGGTGTCTTAAAATGTGAGAAACACGGTAATTTGCATACTTTGCTGCTGAAGTATCCAACTAATTCAGGCAAATGGTGAAACAAGTTTTTCCACATAAGCAGTCTTGAAAGAGGCTGACCCTAAACAGATAATTCAGAAATATTTTCTCTTCATATTTATTCTTTATTCTATTTAGGCATGTATATGAAGTAAAAAAATCTCAAGATTACACCAATGTCTTGACTTAGAGTAATAATGTTAGCCTTTGCAACTTGCTTTGAAAACCAATGCAATTAAAGACATACTACATTATTTCATTATGGACAAATGAGATCACAACACAAGATACCTTACTGCAATGTCTAAATAAGTTATATATTATTCAATTGTGTATAATATAATACTGTTTTTCAGTATATATGTTATCAATATGTCCACTAGGAAGATCTGGACCATTTATCCAAAGGATCTATATTTACTTTATGTATTGTTAACATTTTATGTATTGTTAAGAAGAATACTTGACCATCTGCAGATCCATATATAGATCATAGACAATAGTGCTGCTTTTGCGGGAAAGGATGGAGTTTTCAATTACACTAGTCTGGGGGGAAATCCTACCAATTCCTTTTTTACTCCAGATGCATCATTCCATTGTTCTTATGAAAGGTCAGCTCCAGGACACTCTTCATCCTCAAGGAAGAACAAGAGTAGGAAGGTGGAAACATAGAGGATGTTTTCCTTGCATATCCAAAAGAGGCAATTAGAATCGCTCATGTTCAACAAACCAAAACAGCAGAGTCTTGTTGAACCTTGAAGGCTATCGTGAACAATACTACAATAGTATTTTAAAAAATCTGTGTTTATTGCTTATGGTCCTTCAAAGGCTAGTAATTTGTACCTCGTGCAGGGATAATGGAGTGTTGTGAAGATGGGGTGTTTATTGGGAAAGACTGACTGCCCCCGAAACATTAAAGGCTGCTTCACATAGCTATAGTGGCATGGTGAGCCAGAGGTGCTTGCTTGACATTGCTGGTGTTTCCTGGGAGGGGCAGGGAGCAGTGGCAAGGTTGCCGTGGTGCAAGGACACTGGTGGGAGCATCTGATTGGCAGCAGTGATGTGACTGACCACAGGCAAGTGCTGCCCCTCCCCACCCTCCACTACTGCATAAGCCTGTGTTGAACATCCACATCAATTTTTCGACACTTGATTAGTTTTTTTTTAAAGTCTTTATTAATTTCGAAAAGGCAATAATATACAAATGAATAAAAAGGTATACAACAACAATACAAATGTCATGTAATTATTTGTTTCCCCCCCTTACCCTCCCAGCTTCCCCCCTCCTATCCCTCCCTCCCTCCTCCTCCCCCGAGACTTCCCATCCTGTACTGGGCTTCTCCCTATTTTCCATATAGAAATTACACACTACAATTCATATTACACATACTATCAATATCATATAAATAAAATTCATCTGCAATAATACTAATGATAGAACCTTTAGATGTCTGAGATCAGGTTTGGGTTTTCCATTATATCTTTTATATAATTAGTAAATGGTTTCCAATTTTTTTAAATTTTTTCTGATTCTGTTCCTTTGAGTTCTTCATATCTCGTCGCTAATCTATAATATTGGAGTACCTTAATTTGCCACTCCTCTCTACTGGGAATTTCTGAGGTTTTCCAATTTTTTGCAACTAGCAACCTAGCGGCTGCTACTGCGTAACTTATTATACACCTATCATTCGGTTTAACATCCTCCGGTAACATTCCCAAGAGAAACATTTTCGGACTTTTCTTGATGGAGTATATCAATATTTTTTTTAGCTCTTTATATAACATCTCCCAAAACCCCTTAATTATGCTACAGTTCCACCACATGTGGATAAATGAACCAATTTCCTTATTGCACCTCCAGCATAGATTACTGACCCCTGGATAGATTTTTGATAGTTTTAACGGCGTCAAGTGCCATCTATTTAGCATTTTTAAGATGTTTTCTTTCAGATCGTAGTTAGGTGTGAAGTTTGAGTCGCGTTTCCATAAATTCTCCCATTTTTGTATTGGAATTGATTTTCCCAAATCTTGGCCCCACTTAATCATATATTCTTTAGTCATCTCATCTTCTGTCTTCCATTTTAACATAATTTGATACAATTTTTTATATATTTATCTTTATTTACCAATAGTATCTCTTCCAATTTTTATATATTATTTTCAAATCCTATCTTTTTGTCTATTTGCAATCTTTGATTTATTTGAAAATATTGTAACCAAGAGGTCAAATAACTTTTTAATTCCGAATAATCTTTTAACTTTAATATTCCTTCTTTTTCTTCCAGTAATGTTTTATAGGTGGGCCAGATATTCTCCATATTTGTTCTTCTAACTGCGACTAATTCTAGGGGCGAGACCCACCAAGGAGTCTTAGGCTCAAAATATCTTTTGTGCTTTTGCCAAACTAAATACAGTGGTGCCTCGCTTAACAAACGCCCCGTAAGACAAAATTTTCGCTTAAAGAAAGGATTTTTCTAGCGGAGGTTGCCTCGCTAGACAAATTCGTTTTACGAAAAATTCGTCTAGCGAATCGCGGTTTCCCATAGGAATGCATTGAAATTCAATTAATGCGTTCCTATGGGCAATTTTTTTTAAAAAAAATTCAATGCATTCCTATGGGATTCGCTAGACAAATTTTTCATTATAAGAATAGACCCGTGGAACGAATTAAATTCGTCTAGTGAGGCACCACTGTATAAGGATTTCCTAATTAAATTGAACATGAAAACATTCCTGTTACTTATCTTATCTTTCATTAGATAAAAATGCCACCCAAATGGCAAACCTTGACCTTCCAAATCCAAGAGGTCCGTATTCTTAAGCTCTATCCAGTCTTTGATCCAAGTGATGGCTGCTGCATCATGATAGGTTTCGAGGTCCGGTAATCCGAAACCTCCCCTGTTTCTGTGGTCAATCATAGTTGTATATTTTACCCTCGGTCTTTTCCCATTCCAGATGAACCTTACATCTTTTCTCCATTCTTTGAAAAAAATTTCTTTCCCTAAAATTGGAAGATTTTGAAATAGATAATTCATTTTAGAGATCACACACATTTTGATCAGTGAGATTCGTCCCATAATTGATAATTTCAATTTACTCCATATTTCAAAAAATTTCTTTATTTTTTTCCAGGTTTCTTTATAATTCTCTTGCACCAAATCAATCCCTTTAATTGTCATGTGGATGCCTAGATATTTTAATCTTTTATCAATTTTTAAGCCTGTTTTCTCTTGGAGTTCCTGCATCTCTTTATTTTCCAGATTTTTCACCAGCATTTTTGTTTTCTCATAATTTATTTTCAAGCCTGCTAGCTTCCCATATTCCTTGATTTTTTCTATTGCTGAGGGGATACTTTGAATTGGGTCTTCAGTGGTTATTATTATGTCATCTGTGAAAGCCTTTACTTTAAACTTTTTTTTCCCAATTACTATTCCTCTAATATTTTCTTCCTCTCTCAGATTTTTAAATAAAATTTCCAATGTAAGTATAAAAAGAATAGGCGACAAGGGGCAACCTTGTCTAGTGCCTCTCTCTATATTTATTTTCTTTGTTGGTCTTCCATTTATTAAAATACTGGCTTTCTGAGTCTTATATATTGCTTTTATTGCACTTTCTAGATGTTCTCCCAATTTTAATTTTTCTATTATTTTTATCATAAATGTCCAGGAAACTCTGTCAAAAGCCTTCTCCGCGTCAATGGCCAAGAGGGCTGCTCCATTGTCTCTCCGATTCTCAAGGCATTCCAAAATATTCACAATGTTCCTAATGTTATCTTTCCTTTTACAAATCCGGCCTGATCTTTGTGTATTAATTCTTCCAATATAATATTTAATCTATTAGCTAAAATTTTGGTGAAGATTTTATAATCACTATTTAATAGTGAGATTGGTCTATAATTATCTGGCGAATCCGTATCTGTTTTTGATTTGACACTTGATTAGTTTAGGTTTAATGACTTGCTGCTGAATGTGTGCTGACTCAGACTAGAGCACTGTGTTTGAGGTCACATGAGGGGATTTGAAAGTTTCAGCTGCTGTGTGCAGATGACTGTTTCACACATGCAAATCAATGCAGATTTGCAGCCATCAGGGGGTGAATATGCATGTGTGAACCAGCCACAGGAGTATAACTGATGTGGGTGACATTTGCTCTTTTTGCTGTCAGAAGAGCTGAAATCTTAAATGAGGCACAAAGGTAAAAATGAGAAAAGTTTGTGTTTCAGAACCAGCATTCTTTTCTTTTCTTTTCTTTTCTTTTCTTTTCTTTTCTTTTCTTTTCTTTTCTTGCAAGTTTCCTTCATGATATCAAGACGTTTATGAGGCCAAGAGTAAGTCACTTTGACTTTCCCGTAATGAACATGGGAATATTTTGTATGTAAATCATAGTGAAGGCTTTCTTAAAGCTTAGTGGCCACTTCTTTTTTTACCCCAAAGTATGACAGATAAGCATTCCAAGTCCTGGGGCTGGCATGTAAATTCCATCGCTATGGATGTATTGCTCTTCCAGGTGACACAGACTGTCAAGGAGAAAGCTGTTTACAATAGACTTGTCATACTCCAACCTTGCATGGTCAGAATATAGAGCAGATATGAAAATAAATTCTTCACTCATTTCTGAGAGCATTAGGTAAGCTGGTGTGCCCTTTTGTTTCCCTTTCCAAAGAGTCACAGGCAGATTTGACAAAAGACAAAATATGATGCAACACAATTGCTTGCAAGCTGAAACAGATCCTAAATTTAAAAAGCAGTTTTCCATTCCAATGCTTTACATTTGTTTCATCCTACATTACATTCTGTTGTAACTGTTTGCAAACAAAAAATGCAACCCTTGACCTCAGGAAACTCACTGAAATTGTACCTTATAGATGCTTCTTATTGCTCCTATTTTTAATTGCCTGTGGATGTTCTTTGGCTTTTGTTTTTAAAGCTTGCACTGTTTTTTCTAGATATATAAAAATGTAGGCATTGCGCGCGGAGGTCACAGCCTTTCTCTGTAACTGCTGAACCATAAAGTAACAAATCTGCCACAACGTTCCATGCCCATCAGGGAGGGATCTGGCATAATTCCCCCCCCCCAAAAAAAACCCACACCTTTCACACCTAAAAGAATGATTAAACACAAAAAGTGGCGCCCAAATTAGACGTCACCACCAGAAGCTCTGAAGACTCCAGCAGCATCCAATAGAAAGGCAGATCGCACGCTGCCACCTCCAAAGCTGCGCCACCAGATGACATCACAAAATTCCACAGCAACCAACTGAAAACAAGGTCCAGCTTTTTCAATAGGCTGCAGCATTGCCAAGCTGTGTGGGGACAGGATGGGTTGGGACAGGGAAAACTGAGTAGGCCACACCATTGCCCAGTAGGCTACAGGCAAAAACAAACAGAATATGGGGCTTTCACAATGGGGGGGGGGTCACAGGGATGAGGCACAACAAAGGGGGGGAAAACATAGCCATGGGGGGAGGGAGGACCCTGAGTCAGCCAAAGCAGTGGGGGTGGTGGCTTGGGACAGGAAAAACTGAGTAGGCAGCAGCATTGCCCAGCAGGGGAAACTGAGTAGCCCTCACCATTGCCCAGTTGGCCACACCATTGCCCAGTTGGCCACAGGCAAAAAAAACACACCAGAATATGGGCTTTCACAATTGGGGGGGTCCACAGGGATGAGGCACAACAAAGGGAGGGGAGGAAACATAGCCATGGGGTGGGAGGAAGAACCCTAAGTCAGCCAAAGGAGTGGGGGGGTGGGACAGGGAAAACTGAGTAGGCCGCAGCATTGCCCAGCAGGGAAAACTGAGTAGGCCGCAACATTGTCCAGTAGGCCACAGGCAAAAACAAACATAATATGGGCCTTTCACAGGGTGGGGAAATCACAGGGATGGGGCACAACAAAGGGAGGGGGAAAACACATAGCCATGGGGGGGAGGTAGGACCCTGAGTCAGCCAAAGCAGTGGGGGGTGGGGACATTTTCAGGAACACACATGGGTGGGGGAGCCTTATTTTTGAAACTTACAGTAGGGGAGTCAGGGTTGGGACAGGGCAGGTGAGGGGACTCTGAAGGGAGACTCTGAAGGTCAATTTAACAGAAAAAGGTCCATTTAACACAAAAACCCACAGCAACCCGTGGCCGGGCCAGCTAGTGTATTAATAAGAAACACTGTGGTTCCTCTCCTTACCTCTTCCATACTTTAGATATGAAAAGCCAGGTGTTTGTGTATGTAAGAGTCCTGATGTCATTGGATACACACACACACACACACACACACACACACACACACACACACATATATATATATATATATATATATATATATATATTATATATATATATGACATCCGTGGCTGTTGGCAAAAACTGTAACTGTACACTTTTCAGTAGCAATCTTTCCTGTTTGAGGAAAAAACCCAATTGCAATGACAGACCTCCCTGCATATAATGTGGTTGAGATTATGCACCTTGATGTAAAGCTTTGTGCTTAATATGTCAACCTTTATTTCAGAAACAGCTACAGCAAAAACTGTCACATTAGATCCTTCACAGAAGAAACAGCTTCTCTCACAATGCTCTGAATACCCATGATTTGCCTCTCCTGAAGCAAAAAACTATGTTTTTTTGAAAATAAGTGTACCAAACAGAGAACAATAAGTTTGCAAATATTATCATATCTGAGAAAGAAAAGCAGTGGCTGAGTGGCACAAACAGCTTTAAAGTTCAAGTTAATTGTACAGGTGTTGCTTGGCATTGGCTCAGATCTGCACTGAAGGTCCCTGCTGCCCCAAGAACAATCCAGGCCATCCAAGAACTGGAAATCCTATTGCGACCAATTGCAATTGCTCTCAACCAGGATGTGGAATGTAGATATGGAATTATATCACTTTATCATATTGATTATTGTAGAAAATGCCTATTGTGGCCTAAGGTGAGTCCGTGGAATTTGTTGCTACAGAAGGATAATTATAACAGCTGCTCATGAAGTTACATATATTTGTTATGCATGCAGATAGCTATTTATATAGATCAAGTAATGATTATTGTCCAGGGCATAAAATATTCAACTTCAAATTATACAGGTGGGCTAAAATGGAGATGAAGATTTTGTGAAAATCTTCCCAGGAATTTAAATTATTTGTTGTAGTACTGTACTTGGTTTAGAAATCTGATTATTAGCCCATTGGATCTGGTATGGAAATATTGCCTTCACTCAAAACACTTTTCATTGTTTCATTTTGTCAAGATTTAGAAAGTGTTTAACACTTTTAAAAATACTATGCATTTATATCAAAAGGTAAGGCAGTCCCTGCCAGCAGTCTCACAGGAACAGACACAATACAAAAGGGAAAGCAAGGGCAGAGAAAGGAAACCAGGCAGCTGCACTTTCTCTGTTCAATGGATGCAGCCAACTTAGAGCTTATCCACACTTCTTGTCCTACAGCTTCCCCCCTGGGGAAACTGCTCTTTAGTTCTCAATTGAAACAAGCAGCAATTCGAGTTTTCCCAGATTGCCATTTGTTCTGATCTCTCTCTAAAGATCTGGGTGGAATCTACACACATATACTCCCTGCAGTTACTCCTTCTCTGGCTGATTGCCAGGGCTGGTTGTTCTCTTCCTTGCCATGATGATCTTCCTGGGAAGAAGGGGGCACAGACTGCCGGTGGCTCTTGGTGCCCAATTTGGTGGGAGAGGCCAGAGTGTTCCTTCTTTGATTTCTGCACTGCCAGGGAATCTGGCAGTTAGAGCAGAGTGTTCTTTCTTGAAGGGAGGGAAGGCAAGCAAACCGAGGGATGGGGCCAAGTTGGCCTTCCCATTTCCTTCTCAAGTGGCAGGAAGTGCAATCTAGTGAAGAGGGCAGAGTGTGTTTCTTTTTAGGTCTGCGATCCTAGGGCAATGGTATCCAGAAACAAAAATAATATTACCATACGGCCACTGTTCACAATTTGTATAATACATATTTGACACACAACAGATTGCTGACATTGCACCATGCAATCAACTGTGGTTCACTGTTTGTGTTTGGGTGTTGCTTATTCATTGTTATTCTTGCTAATTAATTGGTTCTGTTCATTGTGTCTAACCTATGAATAAACATTATTCATATTCATTAGACTCTGGAGGGTGGCTGCCACTCTGCACCTTCACATCCAGAGTAGTGAACTGGGAAAGGTTGCCTCATGAATATAGGCTTCATTTTAATATCAAGAAATAGGAAAGCCTGGCTTGTGGTATCACCATCCCTAGTATGCGATCTTTGGTTCATTAGGATCACTTCAGGATGAATGAAACAGTTGGGTTTTTTTTGTTTTTTGTTTTAAATGCATAGCAGCAACAAGTGAGTTTCTGGACTGGGCCATGAGTGGCTATCTGAGATTATTAAGGAGCTGAGAACCAGAGTCAGGACCAAAGGCAATCCAGAGCAGAAGGCAAACCAAGAGGCAAACACAGGACACATTATAGCTTGGGTAGATCTCATTGGCCAGGAAATGTTTCATTGAGATAGTTCTTCCTTCCCAGTAGGAACCAATGGCCACATCAGTCCAGAAAGTTATTCTCTGAGAAGCTGTAGAGACACTGCTTGCCACATGCGATCAGCATTATCTATCACTGTACTGAGAAGTTGCAGCGATGCAACCAACCATGTAGGATGGTAATCAGAAGCTCCTCACAGACAGTAGCAAGCGATTAAGGTAAAAGCTGCCAGCTCCCTTGTAAAATCAGCAGCATGGGTGTGAATAGGAAACCTGTAGAACATCAGACTCAGCCCTACAATATTTCTCTGTGGAAATTGCACTGCCTGGGGGTTCCAGAATAATTTCTTCCTGCAATGTTCGCCTTTGTTTCCAAACTCCTTGCTTTTAAAGCTTGCATCCAAGGAGCTTGAGTCAAGAGCCAGAAAGGAAGGACAGTCAATCCCATAATTCTGACATGAGTCTCATAAACTTCTCTGGTTCTACAGTCTCTGACTACAAGCTGCTGTAATTGTTCCCATGGCAGAGGTCCACGTTCCTAATGACTCGGCTTTTATATCTCATTGAGTAAAAATTATGATGGCAAAGTTTTTATAATTCTTGTCTGAATATTAACAAATCAGAAAAGAATGGGAAAGTATAAAGAAGTCAACAGATACATTAATCCTCTGCCTTTATTTTTGTATTGAGATCTTCCGAGGTTTGAGTACACAAGAAATCTATTTGGCCAGAATACAAATAAGACTCATTGAGATTGTCTTGATTGTAGAAAATGTACAATGGGGTAATATATTACATATTAATGAAGTCACATCTTTTAAAGGTTCCCTCCAAAGACATCCTTTTTTATAATAGTTATATACAGTTTCGTGGACATCTGAATTGCAAATGCATTAAGATCTCTTGAGGGGGCAAAACATACATAAATTGTTTCATAGAAAGTTTTAAATTCTGCAGAAGAACAATGGCTTAAAACTGATAGGCTTAAAATAAAACTTAGGATGCAGACAGGCAGACACTCCAAAGTGTGGCTTGAAAATACATTCATTGTCCTAAGAACAAAGGCAATAAATTTGTGTTCAAAAGTAGTTTCACTTTCACTGTCCAAATTAGACTCTGAAAACAATTGCTTTGTCTACTAGGAAATTCTTAGGGGGTGTTACAATCATCACACAATCTCAGCAGGGGAGCTGTGGGAACATACTGTATTTTTTAATGAACAGATTTCACCTTGGAGTGACCCTCCAAAAAACAATTTAGCATCACAGTATCACATTTTAACATTTTCTTAATGTTAGAAAATTGGGGAGCTTTGGTTCTACATCTTCTTTATATTGTTCCATTTTTGGACACTGAAATCATTGAACAAAGTGGCCTGGGAACTGTACACTTTTAAACCCTGCTTGGGAATTCCACCCAAGCAAAGCAGAGATGAAAGGAACTAGCTGAAGCAATCCTTCATTTTACCAAGTTTTATGCTACAGTATATTCTCCCATTCCTCAAAAAAAATTTTACTTAACAAGGGTCCCCCCCCCCGAAAGTATGTGTTTGTATTCATATTTTATGCAAGGTTGATTTGTTACACACTTTCTTGAAAAGGGCGATATGCCTAAATCAGCCCAGGGGAAAACCAGAATCCGCTCATCTCTCTCTAGCGTATTATTGCTTTGGGGTTACAGTAATAAGCCTCAGGTTTCAGAGTTGCCTATTTTCCCAAAATAAGTTAGATCAGTAGTGATGACTGAAAAACAGTCTTTGGTAGCAGACTTTGGCTGTCTTGAAAAACACACTAACTTAGAACAAGTCCCATTGTACACAGTGTCTTACATCTGAGTAAACACGTGTAAGATGTGTAGAAATCTAGAGAAAACTCCTTCCAATAATATAAAAGACAGTTACAAAAGAAAATAATGCTTCATTTCAGACAGTGGAACACAGTAATGATCAAATGCATACCTTGCGTATTTGATGCATGTATGAAAATCCTGTGAATAACTGCTTACAGAAACATGTACCTGTAGAAAAAATAAGCACCATCCTACAGATCACAGGAAAATGGCAATTTTCAACCATTGCCTCTGCATTGTGGAATATTCCTTGGCCTGCCAAGAAGCATCATCCATCACTTGGTTCAGACAACTTATAAAGACATATATTTTGGCCTAGACTTTCCCTGGCCTCTGGGACTGTTAATACCGAATTCCTGTTTCTATGTTGCATTATTGTAGAACACTTTGAGATTTCTGAATGTTAAACAGTTTCAAAATGTATTTCAATGCAGATTGGTTTCCCTTCTTTGAACTTACTAACAAGGAGGGAGTTTCTAACAAGCTTCTCATTCTTCCTTATGGTTGGGGTATTTAAAAACCATCTGATATTCAGTGAAGTATGCTTGTAAGACCTGATTGTATACAGGTCTTCTGTTTCTATTTCATTCCACAACCCTGTATTGCTTTTCTCCCTGTTGTTGTTGTTGCTTTTTAGGTGCCTACTTGTTTCTGTACACAAAACAAGACAGAAAGATGTAGAAAATAAATGTATTTTGATAAATAGGTTAAAGGTTGTGTGACTTTTAACAGGTCATGCCGCTGAGTTTCAGCACTGTGGGGGTTTGGAAGAACGTCCAAGAACATACCCCTCATTAGAAAATAACAAGCTTTTTACAACCCAAACTGAAATTCTTTTAAATTTCTTATTGACTTTTAAATGAATTCAGTCACCATCAGGACTGAATGTGTGTTTGTGTATGTGTGGGTGTGCTGCTTCTTGAACCAGTGAGTGAATCCTGGGGAATTGTAGCTTTCTAAGGCTTCTGGCTTTGTAAGAACCCAGAAGCTATGGCAGAGTAGTTTTCCAGATATCTCTAATTACCAAAACCGAATGCAAACCATGGAGAAATGGAAAATTGGGGGAGGGGGAAGAGAGAATTTCATTCTGATTGACTTCCACATGCAGAAGTCTAGTATCATCACAGCAGGTATATATTGTTCAAAGCAACTTCAGGCAGGAAAGGAAGAAATGAAAGGGAGGGAAATTGGCAGAAGGCTCGGAAGAAGAGACTGTATTCTTACATAATCAATTTCCTACCCCATTGATAAGACAACAGGTGACTTGTGTGAAACAAAGGCCTGCCACGTTTGACAAGAATATCACTTGCCTTTGTGACTCAAAGAGTGTAATCAACATCAATTGGTTGCTGATGAAAGGAACTAATGCGACTGTCTCATCTACATGGTCTCAATGGATGATTGCACAAAGAGCAGAGCTTCTCCTCTCTATCTCCAAATACTTTGGTTCTGGTCCAACAATCCTTGGCAACTGTCCCTGTTATCTAATGTGTATTTTATGAAGCTGAATGCACAGCTGTACAAAAGTGATTTGTGCCAGTTGTAAACCATATTTCAAAAGGGCATGTTAAGCTGTGGCCTGGCAATGGCTGTGAGTTACAGGGACCTGTGTTACGCTTCAGAGATTATGTCAGGTAGCCACAAAATCCAGTATCATTTACTGCAGTGCTAACCTTTCACTAAGCAAGGAGGCATGTGGGGGAGGTAGCTTCTTCTATTCTATAAATGATGCTTTCCACACTTCTCAGTTCAATATTTATTTAAAGCTCTCTTCCTCCCAGTCTTGATTTGGAACGGGCTCCGTTTTTGTAAACAAGTTCTTCTTCCTCCGAAGGCTCTAGTTCCTGGCAGTTCCCCAAAATTTTGAAAACACCTGCACCCCCCCTGCAAATTCTTCCCAAGCCACCCTCTACTGTTGTCAGCCTTCCCTTCAGCCAGTTTCCCTCCCCGCAAACAACCATTTTGTGAGCCCTTCTCCCAAAATTCCCTTCTAGCAGCAGTTAGGGAACAGGGTGTGTGTGTGTAATAGCTTCACTAACAAATAGTTCCCAGAGTTACAGATTTATTTATTCATGCAGTGAATTCAAAAGGTTCATTCAGAGGGTTAATTCACTTACAACTCTGCATATATGTGATGTAGATGCTCCTTATTACTTAAAGCACTCATTTTAGCCAGACTATGAATTTCTTTGGTTACAAAGCACACTATCTCATCCCATTTAATTGTCACCAATAACTGCTGGCTGGCTCCTTCATTGGAGTTAGCTAATGTCCACGGTCATTGGGTCTGATTTGGGCTTTCTAATAGCACTTAACTACAGAAAAGGACAGTAGACAATATTATTTTATTGGTGTGTTTTAATGGTTTAGCTGAAAGAGTTTAGACAACAGCTCTGCTGTTTCCTTTAAATACCATCCATGCAATTCAGGGGTTCAAATGGTCTCTCTTCTTTACTGAAGTTTTTAACAGTAATATACCCTTTTATGAGACATGTTTCCTGGATGATTTTAGAAACCCTTTTTTCAAGCCAATACATGTATTATTGTGCAGGTAACAAAATATCTAAATGTTCATTTCTTACACCTTTTAGGATTGCAGGTTCATAGCTTGTCATTTAAAAATAATTTGTTCTATGGAGGATGAGATTTTGTACATTTTTGCAGTATATGTGTTGGTTGGTTAATACATACTTGACTGGCGGATTCTTGACAATAGACAACTTTTAACTTAATATTGCTTAGATCTCAATTGTATATTTTAAGCATCCATATACATGTTACAGAAGCTTTAAAGGCATTTGTTATTAAATTATCAAAGTAAAGTATAAAAAGTAAAAGATGATTAGTTTTACCCTTTTGTATAATTATTTTAATACTATTGTTACATACCTCCCCAATTTCTGAGCAGTGAGATACTCCAGGGGTTCCAAGTGCAAACTGTTCTAATAAGTTCCCTGACACATCTTTTGTTTTATGAACTTTGTTCTGTAAAATAAATCTTCCTTATTTGTTCAGCTTCTGCCTGAGTCTCCAAGGATCAAAGTTTTACCTCACACAAAAACCATATGATAACTCGTGGTGGTTATATTTAGAGTATATGTAGAGAGGGTTCGCCACAGTTTTTTTTTTCAAATATATTTTTATTAATTTTCCAATTAAAACCAATTATATCACATTCATTATTTCAAATTATACACATATATATATATCAATCAAACCGAATGTTATGCCAAATCGTCTAAAGAATTTTTTATTTGGGTTCCCATGCTTCAAGAAATTGGGGATTCCTCGCAACCGTCCACTGCCGTCTTTTTTCTAAAGTTCAAATCGTCCTCCAAGTTCATAATAATCCAGATCTTCCCCTTACAGTCACATAGATGTTTTCCACTTTCAACCGATTGTTTCCCAGCTGCTGAGATAAATATCAAACAAGGTTTCACAAATGTTCTTTCTCCTGTGTGGGTTAATCAGTCCAGCCTCCCCATAAATCTTCTTAGTCTGGAGCTCCCTGTTGCGTCGAAGCAGCGCCATCTTAAAAAGCTCAAATCACTTTCGTTTTCTCTCATAGCCATGAAGATTAATGATCTTTATAAAATTTACAGCTTTTCCAGGCAGAAGACCCAAACATCAAACCATAAACTCTTGGTAAATTAATGGATCTCCTTGCCCTATAGCTGAACTTAGCTTCAGGTCGCTGCTCCAATTCAAAGTGCGTCACAGCTCATAAATCCTCCGAACGCGTCCAGGACTCCTTCCGTCCGACTAGGGGGGGGGGGCTTTTCTCATCGGCAACTCCACATCTTTAAAAAATATGCTCAGTAACAACAGTTTATAAAGTTCAACTCACACAGTCTTTTGCTTCTCTTTCACTCCAAACAAGCCAGGACATCGCGTCTGGGAAGGTACGAAGTAACTCATATGAAGAAAAATAAAAAAAACTCAATTCCCTTATCGCTCCGTCCCCATCAATCCTTCTTCCAGATGATATACAGCCTTTGACTCCTCTCCCTCAGCAGCATAAATTTCTCAGCAGTAAACAGCGCTTCTTCCCCTCCTTCTGAAGTATGTCCATAGATTTAAGCCTAATTATCTTCTTTAACCATGGAAATCCCCGCCATGCAGATTAGCGTCCGGGAGTCCTGGCCCTCGTAAGTGCTTTTCAGCCCAAGCTCCCCCCACTCCATAAACAGTCGGAGTGGGTCTGGGGGCATCGCGGGCCAGCGGCCCCTCTCCGTAACCCCCGGAGAGGGTAGGGGGTTGCCATTTACTCCCCTAGCAACCGCCAAATTCCTCACGAAGGTCAGAGGGATGGAAAACAGGTCCGCCATTCCTGCCGGCGGAAATGTACTATTGTTACATACCTCCCCAATTTCTGAGCAGTGAGATACTCCAGGGGTTCCAAGTGCAAACTGTTCTAATAAGTTCCCTGACACATCTTTTGTTTTATGAACTTTGTTCTGTAAAATAAATCTTCCTTATTTGTTCAGCTTCTGCCTGAGTCTCCAAGGATCAAAGTTTTACCTCACACAAAAACCATATGATAACTCGTGGTGGTTATATTTAGAGTATATGTAGAGAGGGTTCGCCACAGTTGGTGGTAGTGTTGTGATACAAAATAAAACCTACAGGTAGAAGAAAGTTTTATATTTTGTGAGGAGAAATTTCCTGTGAGGAAATGGAGCGTGCGCGCGCGCGCACACACACACACACAATTGTCAGGCGGAAGCTCAGGCAGAGGGAGCAACTTCTGAAGGGAATTTCAGTCAGGAGGTGGAATTGCTGGAACTGGAGAGAGAGAGAACAGGGCTTTTAACAAAACAGATTCAGTCAACCAGAATACAAGCAGAAAAAGAAAGTGAGGCTCGAATGGAGCATGAAAAAGAAATGTTTAGCCTTAAAAAGCAGGAGGTACAGCTTAGGGCAGAGTTGCCAGCACCACAGAGGCGTAGGGAACCTCCCTCAGGGGAACAAACAGAATTTCCCAGATACAGTATTGGAAGAATGTGGAGATTTGGAAGTCTCAGATGAGGCCAAGGGGTTCTGTCTACACCCACAGATATGTGGAGGCCTCAGTGAGGTTTACTCAGAGACGAGGGCTCAACATTGCCTCATGGGAAATTGCCAGCTTACTCAGTGAGGTTGAAGGGGATGGGGACTTCCGCTTGGATTGCCGTAGAAGATGGTTGAAAATTCCATCTCTCCGATCCCCATGGGGAAATTTACGAGGCTGTAGAGGGGAGTATGCAGCCTCTCGAAGTCTCCCCAGGCAATGGGGAGATGCAGTCTCATCCACAGTTGCCCACTACCAGCTTCAACTTTGGAAGGAGGGAGAAGCTGGGGGCTCTGGATGGTAAGCCCCCATATGGGAACCCAGATCCCCTGAACACCATCTCTACGAGCGAAAACAGGCTCCATGGCAAGAGAAAGATTGGATATAAGCCATGGACATGCTTCAGACAAGGAAAGAAGATTTATACTGCCAAGCTCAGCCACTGAGAAAACAAAAGGTAACAGAGGCATGCAATCAGCAAGAAAATGGTATGTGACCAGGGTCGTCTTAAGCATATCTGACGCCCTGGCACCGTGGTGCGACGATCCCTCCGGCGTCCCCCCCGCCCTGTTTCCCAGTGCGGCGGGCGGGTGGGTGCAGCTGCACGGCACCTCCCTGGCGGACCGGCGCCCTAGCGCCCCGCGCCACCCAGCCTGGCCATAGGGCCAGCCCTGTATGTGACAGACTGAAGGGGAGAGCGAGAACTTTATAATTCTGCTTTATTGTGCTTTACAATTCACTTAACAAAACTCTCGCCTGAAGAACCGTAAATAACATTTATAAAGCAAGCGAGATTGGAAAGTGGGAAATTTATTGAATTAATATGGTCTTTTTAAATATATAAACTGTGTGAATTGAAAACATAAATAATCAAAGTTGTATTCTTGGATTCGCTTGGAATGTGGTTGGGGATTCCTCAAGATATGGACACCAAAGAGAAGCTTTCTCATTAGCAGTTGGAAAGTTGTCAAGAAACTTTTGAGTTATGACACAGCTATAAGTTAGAGTCCGGCATGTTGGTGATAAAGCCGGCTATGATACTAGTCAAAGGGGGAGAGAGCCATAAATAAGACATTAGATGCGTGTTTATAGTTTTGGTCTGGCAAATCCCCCCTCGAAAGACTATATTGAGTAGTGATCTGGAGCGATCTGGAGAGAAACATCACAGGAGCTTAAAGATTTGATTTATGGGGACTGCTCAAAAGATGGCTGCTGCTGGCTGTGAGAAGGATCTTTGGATTTTTGGACGGACTTGGCAAGATACCAGCATACGAAGACACAGTGTTAATTTATAGAGGAATCATAGGCATAAATTCACACAGAAACATATTGGTTTGGTTAAACTTGCTTGCTCAAAAAAACTCAGGGGCTTGAAAGAAGATAGAAGGATTTTAGCAAATTATTGGATAAGATCTGGATTTTATTGATTAGAAAGCAGTGACTGTAAGAGGACTAGGCTTTCTGAGTCTGAAGCATGGGAAGTCAAATTTGAATTAGTATAATTTGGCAGAAGATTTGGATTAATTGTTTAATTGATATTTGCATAATTTGCATAATTTGAAAATGGATTAGATCTTTAAATTGGAAAATCTAATGAAAATGTTCACGAAGAGTCAGACATGACTAAACGACTAAACAACAAATAAAAATGTTTATTTTTAAAAAAGAGATTGAAGGGGATGGGGGAGGTTCATCATCCCCACCTGTCTTCAAGAAGAGCCTAATAGGAAAATAATCTTCATAATAACAGTCCTCTCCCCCCCCTCTTTACAGGCCATTGATTATCTAATAGCCATAGGCCTGGGCATAGAGGAATGATTTTGCCTGGCACCTAAAGACATATAATGATAGTGCCACGCAAGCCTCTTTGGGTAGAGCATTCCACAAATGGGGAGCCACCACAAAAAAGGCCCTGTTCTCTTGTTGCCGCCCTCCCAACCTCTCTGTGAGGTGGGACACAGAGAAGGGCATCAGAGGACAAGTGCAAGGTCTGGGTCACTTTGTATACGATGTTTTATTCACATTTGTGGTGTCCCTGAAGAAGATTCAGGATGAATCAGCTGCCTTGAGTCCCTGTCAGGGGGAAAGGCAGGATATAAATGTAATAATAATAATAATAATAATAATAATAATAATAATAATAATAATAGACCCAGGTGGCGCTGTGGGTTAAACCACAGAGTCTAGGGCTTGCTGATCAGAAGGTCGGCGGTTCGAATCCCTGCAATGGGGTGAGCTCCCGTTGCTTGGTCCCAGCTCCTGCCCACCTAGCAGTTCGAAAGCACATCAAAGTGCAAGTAGATAAATAGGGACCGCTCCGGCGGGAAGGTAAACGACGTTTCCGTGCGCTGCTCTGGTTTGCCAGAAGCAGCTTTGTCATGCTGGCCTCATGCAGACGCTGTCTGCGGACAAACGCCGTCTCCCTCGGCCTATAGAGCGAGATGAGGGCCGCAACCCCAGAGTCGGACACGACTGGACCTGATGGTCAGGGGCCCCTTTACCTAATTAATAATAATAATAATAATAATAATACAATAATATTTCTGTTTCTACACCTTTGGGACCTCACCCCCCCCCCACTCCAACTTGTCCAGGGCAATTTGTAATGGCAAGTTCAAGTGGACATAGCAGGACAGCTGTTTGTGTTTGGTCACTCTACCCACCCCTGAAACTGAAAGGGTTTTCAGAGGGTAAAATGTATTGTTTAAGAAACCTGTACATGTCGTTTAAACCATAATGAAAGTTTCAGATTCAACTTCACCTTCAGATCCAATATTGAGATAGAAAATAACAGTGATAAATTTAATTTCCATTTTAGCAGTCTAATTTAAGCAGGCTATCAGCCTTGGAAAGTTGAGGCTCAAAGCCTGGGCAATTATTCTCCCCTAGGCTTCCCAGGAACAAAAGCTGGAGGAATAGGAACCCAGCCACTTAACTTGCACCAGCCCTGAGGCACAATAGTAAGTCATTTCAGCCTCCGCCAGCAAGCTCGCATTCAGTTTTCCCTGGGGATTGTTATAGTGTCTTTCAAACAGGGCTGCAAGAAGCCAACCACAATTTTCTCTTTCATGCTTGTGGCAGCTGCAGAGTCAATATTCTCTGTGAGGAAACGAGGCCTAAATTAAATTAAGTGGTCTATAAAGCAAGTACATGCAATGAAAAGAAACACCCATGGATAATATTGGTAATGCTAATGCATATATAAGTATGTGTTCAAATAATATATCTTTAAAAAATCTAATATCATACCAGTGATATTGTCAAATTGTATGTGGGTTTTTGTGTGCTTCAAGTCCAACAATTAAGGGCTTGAACTAAGCTTCACATCCTGGAGGAAAATGTGTGTTACTTCCAATAAATAAATCAAATATTGCATGCTCAATATTTCTCCCATCTCAATAGAGCAAACTGGAGAGATAACAGTGAGGTTAAGAGTTAAGAGAAAGATCATATATCCACTTATAATGGAAGGGCAGTGAGGTCAAATTTCCAGATTCCTCAAAGAATCAAGGCTCCCAGGGGAACTACTGAAAACCCCATGTTTTTTTTTTAAAACTTTATTGATATACATAATTAAAAACAATAACAGATAACAAACATAACATTTATATGAATTAAACCTAATATCAAGAAAGTTAACAGAAAAAGTTTAAGAATCAAAAAAAAAGAAAGAGAAAGAAAGAAAAAAGCAGGATCCAAAAAAGTAAAGAAAAAGAAAGAAAAAAGAAAGAGATCAAATACGGGCATTACCTACTGTCCAATAAGGTAAGTCCCTACTTCCACCGCTTCTTCGTACAGTTACGTTCATAATGTATAGCCCGTCTTTTTATAGATATCATAATTAAGATAAATAATCAATATGCAAGCCATCTAGTTCCAGTTCTCATATCCGACAGGATCATTCTAAGCACAACCGAATTTTAGTTCCCTTACCGTATTTTCCCAAATACTCGTTTAAACATTCCCATTGTTTTCTAACTTTGTTTTTTGGTTTTTGGTGAATTATGTCCGTTAGTTTGGCCAGCTCTAGATACTCACACACTTTGTCAACCCATTGACCTTTGGATGGAGTATTGATACTCTTCCAATTGCTGGCTATTAACAATCTTGCAGCCATTGAGGCGTACAAAAACATACTCTTTTTTTCGCTCGGTATATTGTTATTCAAAATGCCTAATAGATACATTTCTGCTTTTTTTTCAAATGAGATTTTTAGTAATTTTATGGTTTCCTCATGGATTGTTTCCCAAAAATTTTTAACCACCGGGCATGTCCACCATATGTGAAACAAGCTGCATTACATCTCCAACATTTGTTACTTAGAGATCTATTTATCTTAGTCAGTTTTTCCGGGACCATGTTAAGGTACTCCATTACCTGCACACTTTAGGCTGTCTTTGTATGCACAGCTAGTTCAGGCAATTGGTCAAGTTCGCAAATATATTGGTTCTGAATGTGGCAAGAAACTAGAGTACATCTGGACTCATGCATTAGTAACTTCTGCAAGCGTCATCCAGTAAGATGCACCAAAAAGGATAGTTGGGGGGGGGGTTGTAGTTAGGAGTCACCAAGCAGCCATGTGTGGGAAGGAATTTTATGCAGGGGGAAGTGCCTAGTACAGAAACCAGGTGGGCTGCTGGAGAAGGAATGTCTGATTTATGCATTGCGCATAGAAATGTATCAGAGGAGGAGCAACCCACCCATTACCTCCTTTGCCAACCCCTAGCAGGCTAGTATTTTGGCTAGTAACTTTTGTGGGATTATTTACAAGACTGTCTTAATAGGGACACAGGTGGCGCTGTGGGTTAAACCACAGAGCCTAGGGCTTGCCGATCAGAAGGTCGGCGGTTCGAATCCCTGCAACAGGGTGGGCTCCCATTGCTAGATCCCAGCTCCTGCCAACCTAGCAGTTCAAAAGCACATCAAAGTGCAAGTAGATAAATACATTGGGAAATACAGCGGGAAGGTAAACGGCGTTTCCATGTGCTGCTCTGGTTTGCCAGAAGCGGCTTAGTCATGCTGGCCACATGACCTTTTAAGCTGTACGCCGGCTCCCTCGGCCAATAATGCGAGATGAGCGTGCAACCCCAGAGTCGGTCACGACTGGACCTAATGGTCAGGGGTCCCTTTACCTTTACCTAATGCTCATATCGTGCTTTTCACAACTCTTTAAAGCACATCACATACACTTATAACTCTGTAAGGTGGACCAGCATTACTGAGGCAGGTGAGGGGGAAGGCTAAGGCTGAGCAGGAATGGCTTGCCTAAAGCTATTGTCCTCTCTCTCCCTACCCCCACCCCCCACCCTGGTATCTTGATCTGTGTCCACCCGCCCTGCCGGCTAGTAGCACAGTGCAGAACGGATTCTGTGTGTTCATGTGGAAGATGCTGCCTTGGAAGGAAGAGGCTGGATGGCAGCCATCTTGACACTTCCAGGGTTTTGAGATGGCAAATGCCGAGCTTGAGCCAGGCTCACTGGGACTTAGCCCTGAGCAGAATCTTCTCCCCCCAGTGCCATGCCATGGCCAAGTTCTAGAATCATGAAGGAGCTGCTTGCAAGAGCCTCTCTGATCATTTGTCAATTGCCTTTCTGTACTGCTGCTGATTAACTGCAAACAGCCCTTCTTATCTCCAATAAAGGAGCTGGGATTTGAAATGAGACAGTGAGATTTCCAGACAGATTTTGAGCCATGGCATCTTGCCTTTCATGTCTGGAACTGCAGTATGCAAATAGTGGGAGAAAACGGTAAAACTGCAGCTGCCTGGCTATCCTTCAGTATCATAAACTCACCATTTACAAATGGAAGGTGATGCAAAAGAGACAAAATTATATCTCTAAGACTAACTTGCCTGATTCTAGGTGGATAAAAAAATAATAAGATATGGTTTTTCAAAATATTATTTTGGGTTCGTGGTTGTGGAGAGAGAGAGTGTCCCTATTAATCTTCTGTGATCTCAGCAACTTTCTGTACCATCAGCCACTTCTAGAGTGGCTGCCCAGTTTGCAGATTGGCACAGATTTGAAGTGGCTCTGATCCCATTGGGATGAATGTCTCCAGAGGGTGGTGCTTGAAAAGTGTCATTTGTGCCTGTGGAGCCAGTATTCAATGCTGGGGGGTTCAATTTTACCCCCCATACTGTTTAACAACTACATGAAACTACTGAGTAAGGTCATCCAGAATTTTGGAGTGCATTGTCAGAAATTTGTTCCTGATACACAGCTCTGTTTCTTCTTTACATCTGCATGCGTGGCAAGTGAATATTCTAGATCAATGTAATTTTATATGCTCCCTATATGTACATGTTATCTGTTATCAACAGTTCAGTATTGTACAGCATATGCTTAAAAAATGGGGAAAAACATTTTCCTTTGGAAGCATGTGTGCTTAAATTCCTAAAAATGTGCTGCATATATTTGACTTTCCCTGAAGGGTTTGGTTTACTTCGCCTGCTTATTTCATCTGAAGCAATCTGCTAATAATATTAGTTCCAACTGATTCTGGGTTGGCTTATGTTGATCTTTAGGGGCCTAATTTGCTGAAGCAGAAGGGAAAAAAGAGACAGACATAATTTGGATTTAAATGGGCCTTTGCCATGTACTCCACTGACCAAAGGTTGTCACAGTTAAAACAACCAATCTGCCAAGTAAGTCCAATTAAATGTTCACCAGTGAACACACAAGGGAAGGCAACAAATAGATTATTATTATTTTTAAAAATAATCCTTCATGACCCCCATAAAGATTCCAGAGTCTTTGGATTTACTTGGGAACATTTCCTGAGTCCTCTGACATGTATTCACACTGTATCTTTTAATTAAATAATAATCATAATAATAATAATTCATGACATGGTCCCTCCTAAGTACTCCCAGCAAAGGTAGTAGAACGACTCTTGAGTTTAAGCACTTAAACACTGCAGTGTGCAGGAAATTTCCTGTCTTCCACTATACTGTTTCTTCTCTGGTTTATTGCTTTCTTCTCACAGGTGCTTCCTTTGCAAACAAAAACAAAGCAAAAACAGGGAATGAGGCTCACTCAGGTAAAGGCATGTTAGCACCATGGTTAGGCTGTGCTGTTTAAGTACCTGTTTGTATTCATCAATATCTCACAACTGATTCTTTGCAATGGAGCATGCCACATGTTATTAGCTTTGTTTTGGCAGAGTAAATGTTCTCAACCACCGAAGCTGCTACCAGTCAGTTTGGAGTGAAGCAAAAGATTCACCCTTCGCTTCCTTTTTGGCATTACTGGCATTCTTCCTTCCCCTCTGCCCAGTAAATTGCAACATCACCTTCTTTTATTTCTTCCCTTGTTTTCTCTGAATTCTTGGTTTCCAATTCATTGTTTCATGTACTTTCTCCTCATGCTAGCACCTCAGAGATATGAGGAACCCTAAAGTTATGAGCAGGTCAGTCAATCAAACATTACCTCATAGTCTTGTTACTCAAGGGAGGCAACTATAACAGCGAACCATGTAACATGCAATCTTCCTTTCTGTTCTCAACATATACCCAAGGGTAGTAGCTGCTTGCTCCCAGTATGAAACTTACAGGCTGAAGTAACTCGCCGGTAGAGTTTTCTTAGTTTGAAAGAGTTAGCCGTTAAGTGGCTCAGTTCCACTGATTTCAGGTAGAAACTGAAGCACATGCTTAATGTAACCTTTTTTGTTGAAATAAAAGGGATTTAAAATCACACTCTAAGCTGATTTTGTTTTGAGTAGAAAAACCATTCATGTTACTTGTGAACATGTTCTGTTTCAGAAGACAGTTCAGCAATGTGCAATGGGGAAAGGTACTTTTGTGAAAGAAGAAATGCGGCAAGGGCCTCAGTTTTTGCTTAGGAAATACCAGAGTACATATATACAGTAACTAGAATGTTCACTTCAAGCCAAACCAAAAAGCAGTGGCTTTGTGCTCAGCAAACGATCAGTGAACAGCTTTGCCTATAACTTCAATAGCAGGGAAGAGGTGACATCTGCCATAGGCAATGGGATGCAGGGAAAGAGAGAGGTAGGAAGAATGTCAGACCTTCACGTGGCCAACTGTTTCAGCTGTCTCCCCCTGCATAACAAAGCTATGATGTACTGTTTGCTTGACCAATGTACCTCTGAGGTGCTACCATTAGAAGAAAGTCTACCAAACAAAAACACTTGAAACATGGAATGAAGAGAAAACAAAGCAAGAAATAAAGGAGGTGAGCTCCACTTAACAAGGGGACTAACACATAAACCTTCCAATTAAGCCAAAGGCAAATCTCTTGTTTTGCTCTGAACCAACTAGTGGACCAACTGACATAGCCATGTCAATTTACTTTGCCAAAGTGACATTTAATATCATCCAATATGTCCCACAGCAAAGAAGCAGTTGATAAATGTCTGGCCAGGGGTCTGCCACATGAGCTTCCATCTCTTTTCTGCTGCCTCGCACTCCTTGCAGGAGAAAGTAGGGAACATCAGAAATGGGATGTTCCATGTTCTTCATGGGACTCCCTCTGACAAAATCCCAACTTTTCCCTGATCAGGTAGATCGGGTCCTCCCTAACAAAGGAGGTGTTGCAGTGTGACCTGGCAACCAGACCCTGTGTTGTGGATGGGAACGTTTGGATGGCCCCAACACCCTATTGGAGACCCCTCAATGCTGGGTGCAATCAGACCAATGGGATGCCAGCAAATATGTATTGAGGGAGCTCTATTTAAGCCCATGCACTTGTTCCTGAGCTTCCTCTTTGGGGCCAGTGCATCAGAACACCCGCCCACCTCTCCCTATATTTAGGGCTTGCACGCATGACCTTGCTATGCCATCGTGTGTCATCTGTCATTGGGACAGGGGCACGGCAGGAATTTTCCCCACTTGGCTGATTGGCTGGTGCCATTTGGGTTTCACCTGCCGCGTAGCAAATCGTCACAACTTGTAAGTTGCGGATAGGCTCTGGTTCAGGTGATAGGGGTGGCAGAGCAGTCTGGCCATCCCTGGGTATCCATTAAAGGAATCCTGGGACTCTTGGTTGATCAGCCCCGAGAGGGGTTGTGCCCAGAGCCAGAGTCTAGGGGGGCATTGGGCTGGTGGACTGACTTGACTATGCCTTCCAATATGCCGGGTGTTTACCCAAGGCTGACCTATGGTGTGCCCTGGGTCAGCGCTGCCTGCAAGGGTGCAGGGAGCAAGTTGAACCAGAGCCTAGGCAACCACTCACTTGATTGTACAGTCGTACCTCGGGTTACGAACACCTTGGGTTACGAACTCCGCAACCCCAGAAGTATTTTCTCTATGCGCGCGTTCTGCGCATGACCAAAATGGTGCTTCGGGTAACGACCATTTCAGGTTACGAACTGCGTCCCGGAATGGATCGTGTTCGTAACCCGAGGTACCACTGTAATCAATAAAGTTGTGGCCTAAATTCTGCCAAAAACAAAACCTAAAATGTGAGTCTTGTTTGAATCTATTTGGGGAAGGTTAAAGGGTCTACACATGCAAAAAGCTCCTGCTGTTCACAAAACCTACTGGCTATCCAACAATTAGTAATAAGTCAGAGTCAAATCTTGCCAGTTCCTCATTGCTTGCCAGCAGTATTAGTGGCTATTAAATTTCTTTTCTATGTTAGTCTGCAGAAACAGTGGAAATTTGATATCTACCTGGCCTGCTGTACTCCTGAACAAGCTGAAGTGTGATTTTCATCATCTAACACCTTATAGGAATGGCTGCCTTTCTATGTAAATATTATTTTATTCCATTTATACCCTCCTTTTCAGCCAAGATTTTCTCCCAAAGTGGCTTATAATAGTTACAATATGTTGCAAAGAACAACATAGGGATGCATGTGTGTTTGTGTGTGCGCACACACATTTGTGTGTCTCATTAAGAAGCAGAGATGTGGGGCCATTTGCAGGTCCCAGTTCTACCTTCCTATGTGCAAGTGCACATGCATTTGTATGCATGGCTACTCTGTTCCTTCTGCAAATGATGTAAAAGCAGGGTGGAAACAGATGTAAATGCCTTGTTTATTCCAGCCTGAAATAAAACATTGTTTAGATGGTGGGATGGAGCAAGACTAGATGCTCAAAATGGGCAGAGGAGAAGCTTTCAAAACAAATAAGGTTGTGGGAGGGAGGGAAGTAGGAAGAAAAGAAAGAAAGAAAGAAAGAAAGAAAGAAAGAAAGAAAGAAAGAAAGAAAGAAAGAAAGAAAGAGGAGTCTTTTTTTTTCTCTAGCAGGAGCAAACAAACTCAGAAGTCATAATTCTCACCACGTATTGGAGACTTGTGAGTCCCTAAGATTAATATTTTAAGGCAAGAAATCACAACACATGGTGACATTGCTGGCCTGAAGTGGAGCAGGCCAGGAAAAGTGAAACAGCATGGTTGATTGTATAAATTGTCCCTGAGTCTTTTGCAAAAGTGCTTTCCACTTCCTGTGCCACACACATCCAATATAAATGGTGCTGCCTCCTCTGTGTGCCTGTTGACACACTGCTGGGATTTCCTGAAAATAATAAAACAGGTAAATGAGCTCATGTACCTTCCAGAGTCATACCATATATACACACACGTCATCATATTCATTTGCCATTTTCGGTGTGGCTTGTCCTTTCTGCATTTTATTATTCATTTATGATAGCTATTATAGGCCTTTCAGAGTCTCTCTGGCTCTCCTGAGGAATATTTACGGCTATTACAGGGCTCTTATGAAGAGACCCAACAATGGTTATTGCAGAAATCCCGTGAAATGCTACATTAGTGCAGAGATAGGCTGTGTAGTAAAATACCTGAACTTCTCTCAATGTCCCCCCTGATGAAGATTAAAAGACTGGAGCCTTCTGGTGCAGTTCCCAGCTTCACCATAGACAGCAAGAATTCTGACTGGGAACTTCTTGTGTATCTACTTGTCTGCAGGGCCAGATGAACTACATCCAAGAGTATTAAAAGAACTGGCGGAGGTGATTTCAGAACCATTGGCAGTAATCTTTGAGAATTCCTGGAGAACAGGCGAAGTCCCAGCAGACTGGAGGAGGGCAAATGTCCCTATTTTCAAAAAGGGGAAAAGAGAGGACCCAAACAATTACCGCCCAGTCAGCCTGACATCAATACCAGGAAAGATTCTAGAGCAGATCATTAAGCAAACGGTCTGTGAGCACCTAGAAAGGAACACTGTGATCACTAAAAGTCAGCATGGGTTTCTGAAAAATAGGTCGTGTCAGAGTAATCTGATCTCATTTTTTGATAGAATTACAAACCTGGTAGATGAAGGGAACGCTGTGGATGTAGCATATCTTGATTTCAGCAAGGCCTTTGACAAGGTGTCCCATGATATTCTTGTAAAGAAGCTAGTAAAATGTGGGCTAGACAATGCTACCATTCAGTGGATTTGTAACAGGCTGACTGACCAAACCCAAAGGGTGCTCATCAATGGCTCCTCTTCATCCTGGAGAGAAGTGACTAGTGGGGTGCCACAGGGTTCTGTCTTGGGCCCAATCTTATTCAACATCTTTATCAATGACTTGGATGGTGGGCTTGAGGGCATCCTGAGCAAGTTTGCAGATGACACCAAATTAGGAGGGGTGTCTAATACGCCAGAGGACAGGATCACACTTCAAAATGACCTTAACAGATTAGACAACTGGGGCAAAGCAAACAAGATGAATTTTAACAGGGAGAAACACTTGGGCAAAAAATAATAATGAAAGGCACAAATACAGGATGGGTGACACCTGGCTTGAGAGCAGTACATGTGAAAAGGATCCAGGAGTCTTGGTAGACCACAAACTTGACATGAGTCAACAGTGTGATGCAGCAGCTAAAAAAGCCAATGCAATTCTGGGCTGCATCAATAGTAGTATAGCATCTAGATCAAGGGAAGTAATAGTACCACTCCTTTCTAGTAACTTCAAGCCATTGGTTCAAGTCCTTGCTTCATCTTCTATGTGACAGCCCTTGAGATATCTCCTTTCAGACTCCTCTTTTCCTGGCTAAACATACACAGCTCCTTCAACCATTCCTCATAAGGCCTCTGTACACATTCCAGCTTGTCAACATCCTTCTTAAATTGTGGTGACCAGAACTGGACACAGTATTCCAGGTGTTGTCTGACCAAGGCAGAATAGAATGGTACTATTACTGGACAGCATACTTCTGTTGCAGCCTCGAGTAGCATTATATTTTTTTTTTGCTGCTGCTGCTGCTGCACCACACTGTTGACTCATGTTAAGCTTGTAGTCCACCAATACCCCTAAAACCTTTTCAGGTGTACTGCTAGTAAGCCAGGTGTTCCCCATTTTATATTTATTTATGAGAGCCAGTGTGGTGTAGTGGTTAAGAGTGGTAGACTCGTAATCTGGGGAGCCAGGTTCGCGTCTCCGCTCCTCCACATGCAGCTGCTGGGTGACCTTGGGCTAGTCACACTTCTCTGAAGTCTCTCAGCCTCACTCACCTCACAGAGTGTTTGTTGTGGGGGAGGAAGGGAAGGGAGAACGTTAGCCGCTTTGAGACTCCTTTGGGTAGTGATAAAGCAGGATATCAAATCCAAACTCTTCTTCTTCATCATCTGGTTCTTCTTGCCTAAGTGCTGAATCTTACCTTTGTCCCTACTGAAATTCAATTTGTTAGTTTGGGCCCAAGTCTCAATTCTGTTAAGGTAATTTTGAATCACAATTTTGTCTTCTGCAACATTATGCACCCCTCCCAGGTTGGTGTCACCTGCAAATTTGATGAGCATCCCATCAATTCCCTCATCCAAGTCATTTATAAAGACGTTGAACAACAACGGGCCCAGGACAGAACCCTGTGGCACCCCACTTGTCACTTTTTCCCAGGATGATGAGGAACCATGAACAAGAACTCTTTGGGTTTGGTCTGCCAACCATCTACAAATCCACCTAACAGTTACCTAGTTCAGCCCACATTTTACCAGCTTTCTTGCAAGTATGTCATGGGGACTTTGTCAAACGCCTTATTGAAATCAAAATACACTATGTCCAAAGCATTGCCCTGATCCACCAAGCTTGTAACTCCATTAAAAAGAGAGAGAGAGATTTGCCTGGCATGACTTGTTTTTGAGAAACCCATGCTGATCTTAGTAATCACAGCATCCTTTTTGAAGTGCTACAGACTGTGCTAGGACCTTTCCTGGTATAGATGTTAAGCTCACCAGTCGGTAGTTACCTGGGTCTTCTCTTCCCCCCACACTTTTTTTGAAGACAACATTAGCCCGCCTCCAGTCTGTAGGGACCTCACCTGTTCTCCAAGAATTCTCAAAGATAATAGAGAAATGCTCTGAGGTACTAAAGGAACCCACAAGTTCCTTTAGTACCCTTGGGTGCAGCTTATCAGGCCCTGGAGATTTAATTCATTTAAAGTAGTTAGATGTTCCTTTACCGTCTCCTTTCCTATCTTGGGCTGCAGCTCCCTCCTTACATCATTTATTCTGTTATTACCATGTTGGTCATTGCTTTCTTTTTGGGAAAGGCAAAGTAGGTGTTGAGCAGTTCTACCTTCTTTCTGTCACCCAATTGCATTTCTCTGTCTGTCCCATGCAGAAGACCTACCACTTGCTTGTTCTTCCTCTTACTTCGGTCATAGCTGAAGAAACCTTTTTTTAGTATTCTTTTTTTTTTCTTTTAAAAAACCTTTATTGATTTATACGAATAAAAACAATAACAAATAACAAACGTTGCCTTTGTGTAATCCAAGCATATTACCATAACACAAAACGATAAAAATGACAAAAAGAGGAAAAAAGGAAAGGAAAGAAGAGAAGAAAAAAGAAAAAGAAAAAAGGAGAAGAGAAAAGGAAAGGAAAAGAAAACTAAAGTCCAATAAGGTAGGTTACAACTTCCACCGCTTCTTCATACAGTTACGTCCATGATATATAGCCTGTCTTTTTATAAATAACATAATTGTATCACATTAACAATTCGCAAACCATCTAGTTCCGATTTTCGTATCCGGCAAGATCATTCAAGGCACAACCAAATTTTGGTCCCCTTGCCAATTTTCCCCAGGTACTCGTTTAAGCATTCCCATTGCTTTCTAACTTTATTTTTAGGTTTTTGATGAATTATATCCGTTAATTTAGCCAGCTCTAAATACTCACACACTTTATCGACCCATTGTCCTTTAGATGGAATATTGGTGCTCTTCCAATTGCTGGCTATTAACAGTCTTGCAGCCGTTGAAGCATACAAGAAAATACTTTTTTTTTTCACTCGGTATGTTGTTATTCAAAATACCTAATAAATACATTTCTGCTTTTTTTGCAAATGAAATTTTTAGTAATTTTATAATCTCCTCATGGATTACTTCCCAGAAATTTTTTACCATCGGGCATGTCCACCATATGTGAAAAAGGCTACCAGGAGCTGCATTGCATCTCCAACATTTGTTACTTAGAGATTTATTTATCCTGGCCAGTTTTTCCGGAACCATATACCACCTATAGTGCATCTTTATATAATTCTCTCTTAACGAATAACAAGCAGTAAAGTTTATATCTTTTGACCAAATTTTTTTCCAATTTTCGTATGGAATTTCGTAGCCTAGATCTTGTTCCCATTTTACTAACCATTTCCCTTTTTTTCCTTCTTCCTGTTCTTTTTCACCTAGCAGCTTATATACTTTGGCTATAATCTTATCGTTGTTTAGCAATATTTCCTTTTCAAATTTGGTTATTTGGGTATTAATTCCTCGTGTTCTAACATCTTTGTCATATATAGCTTTCAATTGGAAGAATTCTAGCCAGCTTATCCCTAAAGATTTCAACACCTCATATTTTTTTAGGTTGTTGGTCCCTTCCTTATTTTCGGTCAGTTCTCTGTAAGTCGGCCACAATTTTTTCTTGTTACACCTCAGCGTGGCATTTGCCTCTACTGGGGATACCCATCCGGGTAGTTTATTCATGATTTTATCTTTAGTTCTATCCCATACCTCGAGCAGGGCTTTCCTCAAGATGTGGTTTTTTAATCCTTTGTGTATCTGTGCCTTCCCATACCATAGGTAGCCATGCCACCCAAAAACCTTATCCCATCCCTCAATGTTCAAGGTTTCTGTGTTCCGTAGAAGCATCCATTCTTTAAGCCAGCTCCAACAAGCTGCTTCATAGTATCTTTTTAAATCTGGGAGCGCAAATCCTCCATTATCCTTTGATTTTATTAAATTTTCCATTTTTATTCTGGCCTTCTTCCCCTGCCAGATGAAATCAGCAAGGTCCTTCTGCCAGCCTTTAAAGTGTCTAAGTCCCAAAATTATTGGGATATTTTGAAAGAGGAACATTATTTTTGGTAGGACCACCATTTTTATCATTGACACTCGTCCCCAGATTGACAATCTTAGTTTACTCCATTTAGCCATACTATCCTTAATTTCTTTCCATTTTTTAAGATAATTGTCTTTAAGTAAATTGGTGTTTTTGTTCGAGATCCAAATTCCCAAATAATTAACTTTTTTCTCTATTTTAATTCCCGTTTTCTTTGCTAATTCTTCATTGTCTTTCTCCCTCATATTTTTAGTTAATATTTTAGATTTTTCTTTATTTAATTTGAACCCCGAAACCCTACTAAATTCTTTCATCTTGGTAAGCGCTTTCATAATGCTTTCTTGGGGCGTTTCTGTGACTATTATTAAATCGTCTGCGAAAGCTTTCGTCTTGTAACATGTTGAGCCCAAGCTGATGCCTTTTATCTCTTTATCTTTTCTTAACGCTGTTAAGAGTGTCTCAATTACCATAATAAACAATAGGGGAGACAGGGGACACCCTTGTCTCATCCCTCTTTCTATATTAAAACCTCCCGTAATTTCGTTGTTAATAATTATTTTTGCCTTTTGTTCTTTATATATTGCTCTTATTCCATTTTATATTTTATTTCCCATTTTCAGGTTTTCGCAGACATTAATCATGAAGGGCCAGGATACACTATCGAATGCCTTTTCCGCATCGACGAGTAGCATCGCGATTTCAAGGCCTGGTTTCATATCGACATATTCCAAGATATCTATAATTATTCTGATATTGTCTTTTATTTGCCTTTGGGGGAGAAAGCCTGCCTGGTCTCTGTCTATTATTCTGCTCAAGAAATTTTTTAATCTGTTCGATAATATGCTTGTAAAGATTTTGTAATCTATATTTAATAAAGAAATTGGCCTGTAGTTTTTTATAAGCTTCAGATCCGCATCTTTTTTAGGAATTAAGGTAATAAAGGCTTCCCGCCAGGATTCTGGTAATTCTCCCTTGTCTAATATTTCATTCATTATAATTTGGAGTTTGGGTGTTATCACGCCTTCTAGTTTTTTGTAATACTTCACCGGGATCCCATCTGGGCCCGGTGATTTCCCTTCTTTTAAATTCCTAATGGCTCTTTGGATTTCTTCTTTTTCGATGTCAGCATTTAGAATTGCATATTCTGTATCATTAATTTCAGGTAAGTTGTTATCAAGTATGTAATTTGTGGCTTCCTTTTTATCGATATCCACCTCTTTGTATAAATTCTTGTAATAGCTCACAAATTTATCTTTAATTTGGTCAATGTCCGTAATTTCCTTTCCTTCATCTATTATTTATTATTTTATTAGCCTGTCTTTCTTTTATCGCCCAGGCTAACATTCTTCCGGGTTTGTTTGCCTGTTCAAAGTATTTTTGTTTTGTCCAAATAATTTTTTTCTCCACCTCTTTGTTGACCAAATCCATCAAATGTGCTTGCAATAATTTAATTTGTTGTTTTATTTCGTCATTTTTTGGAAATTTGACCAATTCTTTTTCTTTACCTCTTATTTATTCGTTAATTTCTAAAATATTTTTCTGCTTTTCCCTCCTTATCCTGCCCATCTGTTGTATCCCAAACCCCCTCATGTAAGCTTTACTTGCTTCCCATATAATTTTCCTATCTGATCCTTGGCTTTCATTTATCTCAAAAAATTCCCTGAGTGTCTCCTTGGCCTTAATAACCCTTTGTTCTTCCCTCCATATCTCATCATTAAGCCTCCATCTCCCCTTTGTTTTGCTTTTAAATTTTAATTGAATTATTACAGGGTTATGATCAGAGACTGACTTATTTAATATTTCGGCCTTTTCTAGATGTAGTGTTAGTTTCCTTGAAATCCAGATTGCATCAATTCTTCCTCCCGATTTCTGTGCATCCGAATAGTGGGTAATGTCTCTAACATTGGGGTTTTTGATTCTCCAAGCGTCATGCAGGTCGTAGTTTTCCACAAATTGAAAAAAAGATTGAGGGAGTTTACCTGATTTAATTTCTTTGTCCCTGTGCGTTCTATCCAGCTCTATTGAGACCACCCCGTTTAGGTCTCCCATCACTATCATATTATCTCCCATGTGGTCCCATAATGCCTCTTCTACCTTTTTAAAGAATTCATCTTTCTTGTCGTTGGGGGCATAAATGCCCACTATTATTATTTTTCCTTCTCTTGTATGCGTTTCTACTCCCAATATCCTACCCTCCTCGTCCTTAAATAATAGTTTTGGTTTTAACACTCCATTTATGTACATAACTATCCCTCTTTTTTTTTCTGTACCTGAAGATATAAATTCGAGGCCCAGTCTGCTGTTTTTTAGCACTCTTATATGGTTTTGTACAATATGCGTTTCCTGCATACAGATTACGTCCCATTTCTTTTTTTTTTAATAAACATTCTGTCTTATTCCTCTTATATTTACTATTCAATCCGTTTATATTCCAAGAGATGCACTTCAACATGGTTGCCCTTTATTATATATATAATGAGTTCTTATTACTACCCTATATCCACCTGTCAAATGGTAACCAGGTAGATACAGAGGGATAAAAAGGAGGATAAGCCTAAAAAATATCAGTAAACAATGAAACAATGTCAGGCAAATCACTCTCTAGATGAAAATAAAAAAAAAGAAAAAAGAAAAAACAGAAACAAAACAAAAAAAAAGCAAAACGTAAACCGTTAACAGAAAAATGTAAGCAAATATAAACAAATGAGATTCCTTTGTAAGGGAAAGAAGAAAAACAAAAAAATGAGCTTTACTTTACAAATGCTAAAAAGACTTTCAGTCCCCACAGAATTACTTGCTGTCTCCCTTTGCCTCTGGTAGTTTCTCCCCACCTAGCTCGTCCCAGTATTTTCTCCAAAATATTTTAGTCTCCTCTACTGATCTATAAGTTCGTTTTCTGTCTTTATATGTAAATGTTATCCCTTCCGGGAATTCCCATTTAAACCTAATGTTATTTTTCCATAACGCCGATGTTATGAAGCTATAGTTCTCCCTCTTTTTCAAGATTCTGGTAGGCATCTCTTTCTTTATCTCGACTTGTGTTCCATCGATGTGTAGTGGGTCTGTTCTGCCTTTTGATTTGTCTCTTAGTAATGTCGAGTTGAGGAATAGTAGGCAGTCCCCTGGACCCTTTCTTCCTTTACCTTTGTTCGATCTTATTCGAAATATCTTTTCAATGTCTAATAGTAAGTCTTACTCCTGAGCTCAAAACCATGGAGGGACCTGGTTTGAACAGAGATATCGGGTTCTTATCTCATTATACATGATAAGCGATCTTCAGCCATCTCAACCCTTGCTTTTTCATGCAAAACCATTTGCAGTCGTTTCCGGTCATCAACAGCTATCAGTCAGTCAATCACCCACTTCCACCACCCTTCTGAGTGATCCCCCCTCCCCATCCCCACCCCTCCCCACCCCTTCTCTACATAAGTGCCTGGAAACTTCCATTTCACTGTATCTGAAGAAGTGTGCATGCACACGAAAGCTCATACCAAAATAAAAACTTAGTTGGTCTTTAAGGTGCTACTGAAGGAATTTTTTTATTTTACTTCGATCCAGACCAACACGGCTACCTACCTGTAACCATCTACAAAGATTGTCTGCAAAGATCTATTGATGTAGCGTCTAGCTTAACCACACACGTCGCTGTTTGTTCTGCTCCTTAGTCCCGTCTTTGTTTGCCGCTGTCTCTCTCTTTACCTTCTTCTCAACTGGAAGTTTTCCTAATATGGCGGACGGGCACTATGGAGCATTTAAAGTGATATCGTCCGTTTTTCCTGGTGCATGAGACAGCTGGTTTGTACCGTTCTATGTGGTAAGTTGTTTATTTATTTCTCTTGCCGGTTATACTGACAGACTGTAACTCTGTTCTGTACTCTGTCGCGGTCCCCCTTTTCAGTTGTTAAAAGTCTCTGCCGCGAGATAATTTAGAACGCTTCTGGCGCTTCCCTCCTGTCTCCCGCTTTCACTATGCGGAGATTTGGGGTATTCCCGGCTTTATAGTTGTTTAGGGAGCCTTGTTGTTATCGGCAGTTTGTTGTTTTCGGAGAGTTCGGCGCTTTCTTAACCGGGCTTTGGGCGTTGGACGCCGAGAGGGGTTAAATTGCCTTTAGCGCTAGGGTCTCTCTCTGGTTTTTGCAGAGGACCCCTGCACGCCACCGCAGGCACTAGTCCCCAAGATTCCCCCCTGGGGTCGGGGATAACTCACGCCAAGCTCCCCGTCTTTCACCCTCTCGAACGTCAGGTCTGCTTCAAAGTTATCGGGAGAGCAGAGCCTCGACCGGCTTCAGCGTGCCATTCCGGAAGTCTGGTTAGCTTGCAGGTCCCTTTTTTTAGTATTCTTAAGCTCTTGCAAGTCTGAGCTCTTTCTGAGCTTCATCCCACCAGACCTTCACCCTACAACTGTGGGCTACTTGTGCATACTCCTCTGTTGTAATTTCCCCTTTCTTCCATTTATTATACATGCCCTTCTTAAATCTCAGCTCATATGAAAGTTGGTTTCCTTAGATGCCTCCCAAAGTGGGGAGGCATAAGAAGGTCCTCTTTTCCTTACACTCTGCAGTTTTAATCTGAAATCTTAAGCGAAGTACTGTGCCAGAGATCAGAACCTGCTCGCACTAATGAAATTCCCTGTCGCAAAATGCACACCAATGGGAATTTCGAACACGGCTCCAGACTGCAATTCCCTTTCTCCAATATTGTCTCCATGGAAGGTTGCAAGTGGGTTATCAGCATACCCATCCAGGATCAGTAGCCTTGGATTTGATTTGAAGGTACAGCATTAGGAAAAAAAATGGTACAGTCATTACCGTAGGTAAAAAATGACTCCTCCAAGTCCATCCTGTCCTGTCTCTTTCTCCTCTGAGGGGTGGCAGGAATCATTCTGTGCACTGCACCTTTCACAGCCACCTCGGTGTATTCTGAGGTTGGCAACTGCCATCCTAGCTCCTCTGGCCCATAATCGGTGTCGGAGGTGAGAGGGTACCTCCCTTTACCAAGAACCACTGTGATTGGCCCATTCATTCTCTCCCCGATGATCCCATCCCAGGCACATTTCCCCATCCCTCCTGAAAGCCAATCACTATAAAACAACCTGGCTGCAGATTTATAATTCAGTAAAGACCATCCCCACAAGAGAAGAAGAGAAAACAAAACAAACAAAATTAAGGAATAGTATCAATAAAGTAGTCGTTTTGCTGATGTTTGCCACTTGACAGCCAACTACTAAATTTAAACACTGGGATTTATAATACCGGAAGTTTTCCTCACTCACGCCCACATGCTGTTGCTCCTAATTTGTTTTTGTTTTCTGTATTTCCTGTCTTTTGCATTGTAGCCAGTAGCAATTAACAGACAGCAGGAATCCTTTCAGGCACGCCTTGATTTTTTGCACAGAAAAGAGAGCAAAAAGCCATTCCTTAACCTACTATTTATTACAACCCATACAGCCCCTATAGGAGAAGAAGGTAGCAGGGAATGTGCTCTCCCTCATTTTAAATTAAGTGTTTCAAATAATGATTTAATTTAGAATTAGTAAAGCCAATCCTGAGGTTAATTAAGTGACACTTTATGATTAGAAATGTATTATTTATTCAGATCAACAATTTGTTAGAATGTGCTATAGCAACTTACCCTGCTGTGTCAGATTGCAGAGGATTCTTTCAAGGTATTTCTCACTTTTAAAAGTTGTGCTGCAATTTCCCACCTACCTACAATGAAAACATTTATTTTTGCAGATTTTTTAATGAAGGTTAAGTGATGCATTATGTTTGTAAAGGGTGTAATAGAGACAGGATGTATGAAGAAAAGCACATACAAGTAAATATGATTCACAAATACTTGATTTATTTCATATGTTTAATTTTTTAGGAATCAAATCTGCCTGTAAATTTCCCATCAAAATTCCTTCCTCTAATTTTGGGGTCAACTCTTTACTCACTCAAAATTGTGCATGATCAAAGCAACTCACGCCTTTAGGCCATTTCACACATCCAAAGGTTGAAAAATAGCACCAAAACCAGATTCCAGGTCTAAGTCCTGGCCCAACTCTAGCCTTGCAATGAGGTGCTTTTATACTACTGTGCCTACAAACATAAAACCAGTTTTAAACTTGGTTTGTTCCCAACTAAACAATGGATGAATTCTCAGCATCTCCTCTTAAACTGCAGCTCTAAGGCTTCTTGAAATGATGTGATGGCAGTTATATTGGATTTACACTAGGGATGTTGATGTATTAGATCATAGCGAATTCTATTATGAATTGACATGATTACCTGTTCACCTGGGTATCCGCCATCTTTTGGCGCGGCTGGGAGGTGATGGTCACCTGGTCACCCACCTCCAGCCGTGTCTGGCTCCCAGATCAGGGTAGGCAGTGCCTGCTTAGCCAGTCAGAGGCAGGTGCTAGGGGGTGACCAGACCAGCCCTAGCCTATTTAAGGAGGCGGCCAGGTGCCTTCTGCCCTCTTGGCCAATCATCGTGGGATTTTCCACCCACCCACCCACCCAGTCTTTGGGGCCTAGCCGGGGGGGGGGGGGAGTAGGCACTTGTCTCCGTACCTTGCTATGGTTTATGCGGTTGCCGTATTCAAGGCTAGGGAGGAATTGTCTCCTGCGAGCAAATTGGCCGACGTGTAGTTTTTCGCCAACCTCATAGCAACCATCACAACTCTGGCAGATAAGGCATTGGGCTGGATCCTCAGTCACAATAAGAAAGGAAAGATTCAATAAAAAGGCAATTAAAGATCATACAGACTCTAACACAGTGCGTTATAATTGCTACAACAGGCAGAAGAGTAATTAGGTGATCCACCAAGAAGCTCAGAAATTTACAATTGGTCCATGGGAAAAATGGTTTCGGAACCACTGTCCAATATAAACCTATTCTGTAGTGTCATCTGAACCCCGTTTACTTTTCCTTTGGCTGAATCTAGTGTTGTTTTAAATCTAGTTGCCTATTTAAAAACATGCATAGCTTGATCATGTAAAACTAACTATAAATAATCAGAATGTACTTTAAAAAATGGATGCTGATGTTTGCAAAATAATTACCTACTGACACAATACAAATATTTTTATTACCCTTGTTTGTACTTTACCTTACAACGATTCTACAAAACTCAAGCTGACTATTAATGACTCCCTGGTTTGTTGTTTCTAAAAAATGCAGAAGCATTGAATCATCTGATTACCAGGGATGGATAATTCTGTCAGTTTTGGTTTCTCTCAGTTTCTCATTTTTTTTCCAACCTTAAGTTCAGTTTAGCACATTTCCACATCAGAATGTGTTTGAAAATCCATCAGCCCTTTAGTCAACCCTTTCTCCTAATACACACATTTTTTTTGCAACTCATTTCCCCTAATGTAATTCATTTTTGTAAGTTATTTTCACTTATATAGGCACTTTCTTGTAACATGTGTGTTTTTGTATGCGTTGTAAGAACTGCCTTCCTTGTGAAAGTCAGAGGCAGGCCAGTTTGGAAGGATGTTTCGGTTTGTTCATCGTTTCGTGAAGTGCAAATTCAGTAGGTTCACATTAAAATGCAAACTCATTCAATTCCCCCTCCCCCTCCCTACCAATAATAATAATAACAATAATAACAACAATAATAATGTATTTATATCTCGCTCATCTGGCTGGGTTTCCCCAGCCACTCTGCATGGCTTCCAACAAAATATTAAAATGCAGTGATCTGTTAAACATTAAAAGCTTCCCTAAACATTACTGATCAAAGCCAGCAGAACTGTGATTGGGTTAACATAATCTTCTTTGAAACCTTTGTTCTCCCAATAACCAGTTGAAATGCAAGTAGCCTGGCTATGTAAGAGTTCTGTCCATGTTCCTGATAAAGAGAATGGATTATCTTAATTTTCAATGCAGCACCAAAAGTTGGGAAAATGTGCCCTCGTACTGCCAAGGAGACTTTCCTCTGTAGGCAGGTGCACATTTAATGCTGCCTCTGTGTAGTGCAGAGTTGAAGAAGTTTTTAAACAGTTGTGAATCGGGGGGCACATTTTCATATGCACTCATTCCAATTAAATAGCATTAGGGAGGGAATCCAATTAGAGCTGAGTCCCCTTTGATCTGTACTTGTAAGGCATGTGATATGCTAGAAACTGATTTTTTATTTTTTTTTAGAGTAATAGCCTAACACACGTAACAAATCTGATTTACAGTATACCTTGGGACATGTGCAAATTGACAAAGACTAGCAATACTATATGTGCATGTTAATGATGGAGGGGTTGGAGGAGGTTAAGTTTGAATCCAAGAGCACAGTTCTTGTTCTTGAAGGACTAGGCACCATGGTTTTAAACACCAGTTGCTGGGAACCATCGGCGTATATGGGTGGGTGGGAGGGAGCTATTGCGTTTGGGTCTTGCTTGTGGGTTTCCCACAGGCATCAGGTTGACCCCTGTGAGAAGAGGCTTCTAGACTGGGTGAGCATTTGCTCCCCGCAGCAGGCTCTTCTTGGGTATCCATACGGACGTAAATCTGAGAAGAGAGAAGTCGTCACTATATCCTTTTCTCCTAATGCTATTTTAGAAAACAAGGATCAAGTGTGAAATCAGCCTGTTTCTCAGCCTGAACGTACAGTGGACAACACAGCTTTATAAAAGTTAAGCTTTCATTCCCTGCCCCTCTTTTTATTGTAAGCCACTTCAGTACCAGCAGTGATGCAAATTTTGCTTTTTGTTCTGTTTTGTTTCTTTTCTCCCTAACTGGAAAATCCAGTTGGCAAATTAGGTTGGCCACACAGAGGCACAAAGACACCTGGCCTGTTTTGTCTTGTTAAAGAGATAGAGATTGTCTCTACCAGTTCAAATGTAGTTTTCAGGTCCATATACTGTTAAGAAAAATGAGGCACACTCTTCCTAGCTTTAAGCCCAACATTTTCTGACAATCGACACAGCTGTTTAAAAAGTCTGCTAGCATTTTGTTTTCTTGCTGCTGAGTTATAAAATGTGGAAGCTAGAGCAAAATATTTCATAATATTGTTGTTCATAGAAAGAACAGGCATTCAACATACTTCCCTAAAGACACCTTTCACCCTTCATAGAAAAAAAAAATATAGGTAGAGAGACCTGATTCCTTAAAATCAATGGAAAGTTGGCCAATATGCTTACTTGCTCTGTTCAGCGCTTTAATTGTTGCTTTATCTTTGCTGAACAGATGGAAGCTGATTTTGCACTATTTGAATTTCATGAATTGGAGCTGCCAGGAACTGCTTTGCAAGTGTTACCGAAATTTTGCTGGATAAAATTACTTAATTCCATGGGATAATTAGGATTCCCTGTAAGTTTGAGCAGTACAAATAGAGTGGATAGCCAATCAGTCACTGAACAGTCTGGACAGGCTTTGAAAACATCAACAGTGAACAACCTTTGATCTCAAGCTGCGGCATTTTACTCATTTTGAGTACATGTATTTTTCCTCCACAGGCTAAAGGGATGCAAGTTGTTTGCTCAAACAAAATATAGCATAAAAGGGAGAATCTTTTTATTAATGTCACAGGCCCTGCTTATGTTTCCTGGGAACATATCCCTTTGGTAAGCACATGTTCCAAACATCTGTTTTATGTTTGCGTTTGATTATCAGAAGCAATGGCTGTGACATTTAAATTTTTCACTCCTGTTCAGAATATCATGGGACCACTTACAAAAGAAGAGAATATAATGGCACACATGCACCCAAAAGAATTTGGCCCCATAAACAGATTGAGATAATTTTCTTAATTGTTTCGTCAGAGTTCCTTTAGGAAATCTAAATTAAATCCCCATCACAAACACTTTGTGACCTTGGTCAGTTCATTCAAGCGCATTGGTTCTGATGGACCTGTATATTACTCTTATGTTTATAGCAGTGATAGTAATCCGAAGTAAATGTGTGTATTGGCTATCATACAGGTTTAACTGGTTTAACTGTCATGCCATCTGTCGATGGAACCCTTGGAACAATCGTTGCGTAAACTGCCCCTGAGATCTTTGGATGAAGGGTGGTGTAAAAAAATTCAATAAATAAATAAATAATCATCTATCTGAGAAATCCCAATTGCAGAGTTCTCTGGAGAGTTGTTATGTTCACACTGCAGTTCCTAGGATTCTTTGGGAACCATGCTTGGCACCATTTTTGTTGTTGTTCTTGTTTTTATGTGCTACCTTTCAGCCAATGGCCTACAAAACTGCAGCAACAGTTCAAATAAGAACAACAAATTCAATCACCATATTGAAAACAACAACATCAACCCCTGAAACAGTCAAAATGTCTTAAAGCCAATAAAAGTTTAGGGGGAAGATATCATTAAGTGCCAACCATCTACCTACACAGATGATTCCTGTAGCCCCACAGGGTCTTTTCCTCCTCTTCCCCCAACTCCACCTGCACATGGGCAGAGACATTGAAAGGGTCTCAGCTGAACAGGAGGTCTGTGTCTGCCTTTCACTTCTCAGATGACTCTTCCATCTCTGCTCAGTGCAAGTCACCTTTGCTCTGGAGGATGAGTAATTTGTATGAAGACTATCAGATGAGGATACAGGAGGTGCACGCAGGCACTTTATCCTAATAGAAGGGGTGAGTGGAAAACACGGATCTCTCGATCTAAGAATGCTTAAGGAATTTGGGAGGGGAACCCATCTTCTGGAACAAATTCACCTACCCCACAACTGCCAAATTGATGTCCGGATTGGAACATGGTCTGCTCTCAAATCTACACTCCTGCCTAGTTCTGTGAGTTGATAAAAAGGCTGCCTTTTTGCGGGGAGGAGAATGACAACACTTTAAAACAGTTTCTAGCTACATGAAGCAGCATGGCTCCTGCCATAAATGCATCCCAAAAAGTCCCCTGGGAGCAGTATGTGATGACGTGCTATCCCTGACACACACACACTATTTGGGAAAAGATGGCAGCAGCCCCATTTGCGTACCAAGACCCCCAGAAAATTCCCACCAATAACTCAGACAGACACATTATTTTAGGTTTTATTTTTTGGCATACTTTTGGCCACAACTTTTTTCAAAATTACAAATTACTTTGAGTGTTGGCCTTAGGCTTTGGTTAATCTTCTGCCCCACAGTGGGACAGGACCAGCTCTGACTTCCTATGGTAGGAAAGTCAAGTAAACACCCCCTAATGGAGGAGATAGCTGAGACCAGGCCATCTCCCCCACCAGAAATGTTCCCCAAGGCTCGTGCTCTGTATTGGCCCCAGCCCCGCACCATTGCGGGGGTGTAAGGACTAGAGCCCCGGAGCCCCAGGATTCCTTTAACGGAATACTTCTATAAGAGCAACACTGAGGGGCATGCACCTCCATGAGATGCCCCTCCCAAACTCATCAACCAAAGCCTAACCCGCCAACCTAACAAGTTGTGACTATTGCTAAGCAGTAGGCGAAAAACCAGATGGCAACAGCCAATCAGCCAACTGGAAAAAAAATTCCTACTGGCCCCTGAATACAGGCGGCGCCATAGCAAGGTCAGTCTAAACCTGCAAAGAAAAGGAGGTGGGCGGGAGGGAGAATCAAATCACTAGCAGGAATGAGCTTTTAACTAAAACGCTGAGTACTTAAGCACTCGCCCTGTCAATCAAGGAATGTATACATGCAATTTACCCCAGCAACACTCAGTCCTCCAATCATCTTCATTCTTAAGCTTAGACCCACCCCTTAACACACACACACACACACACACACACACACACACAGTCTTTTCTGCTGGGTCCAGCCGCAACCCCCATTATCCCCTATGGGGTTAATGAGCTTTACTGATAGAGACAGCCTTCTTTATTTTCCTGCCCAATGGCCTAGTAGCCTCCCAGGAACATTAAATGGCTCAGGACTGCAGAACCTCAAGGAGTGCCTCTCCCCATATGAACTGACCCAGACCCTGCAATCATAATCTGAGGCCCTTCTTTCTGTGTCTCCTCCACGTGAGGTCACAAGGTGGCAACATGAGAATGGGCCTTTTCTGAGGTGGCTCCTCACTTGTGGGATGCTATTCATAGGGAGACTCACCTGACACCTTTGTTACATATCTTTAGGCACCAGGCAAAAATGTTCCTCTATAACCAGGCATTTGGCTGATTAATATTTGAGACCCTTTTAAATGTCTTTGTGGGAAGGGGGCAGTTACTGGAGTTTTGTGTATTTTGTGGTCTCATTTTGTATTTTTATGTTGTTAACTGCCCTGCGATCTTTGGATGAAGGGTGGTATACAATTTGAAATAAATAAATGAATAAATAAACAAATAAAATAAATGTTACCGGTAAATAGAAAAATGAGTGCCTCAATTGGTAGATGGGGGCAGCTGTATATATTTTTACTGTACAATGTCTTTGGAAGTATATACCCTGGGGTATATTTCAATGTAGGCACCAAATATACTTTGTAGCTACTCCACAGGTGGCAAGAAACTATAAAAGAAAGCAGAGGGAATTAAAAGGCAGCCCTCACATCACCGCATAAATTTGTAAGTACTTTTTAAAAAGAAGTATTTTGTGTGGATTTTCCATGTTTTCCAATTAATCTCACCAGGAAGTAAAAAGCCACACATGTTCTTGAAAATGGCACTGAATGACTTTGTGTCAGTCATGTGAGAAATTGACATAGATCATTGATCTAAAGCAATTCTTCATAAACAAGCAACGGGGTTGTGAGGAATCTGGTCGTCTTCAAATATTCCATCCCTTCCTTTTAGGCTTATTTCTAATTTTACAGCATTAATCACACCTGGCATTATTCAATCTCCACTGCTAAGGAGGTCTGGGCTGTGCTTTCACCTGAATGAGAGACACCTGCTATAAATGCCTTTCTAAAATCCCACACATGCCATTCTGAGGTTTGTAGAGGAAGAGTGAGATAGACTGTAACAAAATATAACAGACTAGCTGGCCCGGCCATGCGTTGCTGTGGGTTTTTGTGTTAAATGGACCCTCTTCTGTTAAATTGACCTTCAGAGTCTCTATTCAGATTCCCTCACCTGCCCTGTCCCAACCCTGACTCCCCTACTGTAAGTTTCAAAAATAAGACACCCACCCATGCATAGCTGCCAAGTTATCCCTTTTTTAAAGGGATTTTCCCTTATGCTGAATAGGCTTCCTCGCGAGAAAAGGGAAAACTTGGCAGCTATGCCCATGTGTGTTCCTGAAATTGTCCCCACACCCCACTGCTTTGGCTGACTCAGGGTCCTCCCCCCCCCATGGCTATGTGTTCCCCCCTCCCTTTGTTGTGCCTCATCCCTGTGAGCCCTCTCTCTCGTTGTTGTGCCTCATCCCTGTAATTCCCCCACCCTGTGAAAGGCCCATATTCTGTTTGTTTTTGCCTGTGGCCTACTGGGCAATGTTGTGGCCTACTCAGTTTTCCCTGCTGGGTAATGTTGCGACCTACTCAGTTTTTCCTGTCCCAACCCACCCCCCATTATTGTGCCTCATCCCTGTGATTCTCCCACCCTGTGAAAGGCCCATACAGTGGAACCTCGGTTTATGAACACCTCGGTTTATGAATTTTCAGTTTATGAACACCGCAGACCCATCTAGAACGGATTAATTCACTTTCCATTACTTTTAATGGGAAAGTTCGCTTCAGTTTATGAACGCTTCAGTTTATGAACAGACTTCCGGAACCAATTACACCCATGTTTCAGTTTATGAACGCTTCAGTTTAAGTACTTCACGGACCCGTCTGGAACGGATTAATCCACTTTCCATTACTTTCAATGGGAAAGTTCGCTTCAGTTTATGAACGCTTCAGTTTATGAACGGACTTCCGGAACCAATTGTGTTCATAAACCGAGGTACCACTGTATTCTGTTTGTTTTTGCCTGTGGCCTACTGGGCAATGTTGCGGCCTATTGAAAAAGCTGGGCCTTGTTGCTGCAAAAGGACTGTTTTCAGTTCGTTGCTGTGGAATTTTGTGATGTCATCTGGCAGCGCAGCTTTGGAGGTGACAGGGTGCAATCTGCATTTCTATTGGATGCTGCTGGAGTTTTCAGAGCTTCTGGTGGTGACATCTAATTTAGGCGCCCCTTTTTGTGTTTAATCATTATTTTAGGTGTGAAAGGTGTGGTTTTTTGTAAAAAAAATTATGCCAGATCCCTCCCTGATGGGCATGGAACATTGTGGCCAAATTTGTTATATTACGGTTCAGCAGTTACGGAGAAAGGCTGTGACCTCTGTGCACACAATGCCTACATAGATAGATAGATAGATAGATAGATAGATAAAGAATAATATGAAAAGAGACTAATTTTAGATATGACAAGACCATGTGTTTCAGACCATTCTTGGCCCTCTTGAAAATGGGTGTAATGTTTGAGATGCTTTTCAAACTTGAAGTGTAGAATTTAGTCCTGAACACATTTTGTTTCAGATCCCCAATGTTCAAGGGAAGTATCATGTTACAAACAAACAAACACACAAACAAATGGAATGACAACTACAGTGGTACCTCGGGTTAAGAACTTAATTCATTCCGGAGGTCCGTTTTTAACCTGAAACTGTTCTTAACCTGAGGTACCACTTTAGCTAATGGGGCCTCCTGCTGCCACCGCGTTGCCACCACAGCATGATTTCTGTTCTCATCCTGAAGCAAAGTTCTTAACCAGAGGTACTATTTCTGGGTTAGCAGAGTCTGTAACCTGAAGCATTTGTAACCTGAAGCGCCTGTAACCCGAGGTACCACTGTATACAAAATTAAATCAAATTAAACCTCACTTTGCATGGCTTCTCAGTTCCTCTGGAGTTGAAGATGATCTAATAGTTCAATGCTACAAGTCAGTGCAAGTTGACCTGGACTTCAGTGTATAAAATGACAGAACTTAGGGAAGTTTCTTATATTTAATTTCCACTCCCAGCTAGTGCTGTAATTTTCAGAAATGTCTCCCTCACTGTTCCTGCTATGGTTTAGCTGAAGTAGTGCACATCAAAGGGTCAGCAGATACAATGCACTGCAGCAAAATGGAAGAATGAGTGACAAACTAAAATGTTCAGAAACGAAACATCAGGGTTCTGTTACAGACCTACGCTAAGGAGACAAGAGATCAAAAAGATGATGTGACGATCTCATACATCAGTAAGAAAAACCTTAAGGCTGATGCAAGCTGATGAGCCAAGATTAGTATAATATGGCCAATCTATTTTGTACTGATTACAATCAGCACAGCTGCAATTTTGCACCCGCTATCACTCACACGTTCAGGGAGGCATGCTGCTGAAGTAATTGTGGAAAAGGGAAAGATGCTCAGGGCCCCATTTTAATATCAGCAGAGTGAGGAAATAAAGCCCAGGGTTTGGATTTGTTTCAGATGTAAGAATGAAGATTTGACATCTGTGGATGAATCAAGTTTGCAAAAGCATCCAGAGAAACTGGCTACTAGTAAAGTATACTGTTTTGCTATTGATCTGCAAAGAAAAGGTGTAGGAAAGGTGTGGTCTGACCTAAACAGGTATAAGAGCTCTAATGCAGAGGGGGGAAGGTGATGCAAAGAGGCCCCAGCAGATTTTGGGGTTCCACTTACTGCTGCTGAACTACAACTGACAAACTATTATTCCACATGGCTGTTTGACATCAGTACAAGGAAGCCTTTCAGCTCTGCTGGCTCTGACCGTGAACATTCAGCCAATTTGATATTATTTCCCTGGCATCATTATTACACCTGAAACTGTTAGTAAAAAGAACATAAATTGTTATTATTAATTACCTGCCCCCTTCACCTGAAGGTCCCAGGGTGCATCACAACAATGTAAAATACAACATTAAAATAGTTTAAAACAAATTACAATTGCACATAGAGTGGGTCCTGAAAATACACATCTTAAGTGCCAAGGCCAAGGCAAAGAGGTCTTACGTCGCCAGCCTACAATGAAAGCCGTATACTGAAGGTGCTAACTCTGTGAGGACGGAATCCCACAAGTTAGGGGCTGCCACAGAAAATGTCCCCTCTTGGACCACTACCCTGAGGTTCTGAGTGGAGGAACTGCCCAGAGGTTGCCCTCTGATAATCTTAACAACTGAGAGATCTGCAGAGAAAGAGGTATAAAGGAGCCCGCTGGATCAGGTCAAAGGCCCAGCTAGTTTAGCGTCCTGTCATTGCACAAGTCTCTCAGAAGAACGCCTAAAAATAATAACACTTTTTAAATTTATACCCTGCCCATCTGGCTGGGTTGCCCCAGCCACTTGGGGCGGTTTCCAACACATATAAAAACATAATAAAACATCAAACATTAAAAATAATAGCATAAAACAAAAATGAAAACATCCCTTGGCCCCCAGGCTCTGTTTCTAGGGCATTGTGTAACAAGGCACTGGGGCACCGGGAGAGGAGGGGCCTGGTGCTGCTCCTCCCACTAAGGTAAGCTTCTAAGCGGAAGAGTTCTTAAAGCGAAGAGGTTAGCAGTTAGCAGGGTGGGAAGCTCTTCCCTGGTTCAGATTAAAATCTGAGTCCGTGAAGTATTCAGGGGGTTGTAAAACTCACCTCTCATTTGATGCAGACTTTTATGAGCCCCTGAAGTTTGTTTCTGAGCCTGAGATCTTTGCCAGCATCCTTACTTATAATTCAGTCTAATGGCATCATTTTGTTCCATTCTTCATCCTGTAGCAGTAAAAGATTGACAGAAAGTACATAAAAGAGCTTTAAAGTTTATTTATGTAGTTGAAGTGCTACCAAGGCCCATTTCCAAGGACAGTCTATATCAGCCATGTGTACACCCTGCAACCTGGCTAATTAAAGCTTTGATTTTTCACACATTATGCTGTACACATGTGAAATGAATCTGTTCACATATACAGACGTTTCTGTGAATGACTATACAAATGGAAAATTAAAAATACATGAATTAAACTCCTCAGCAACTGTGCATCAAAAACTGAGTGTTTAGCAGCACACACCTTGAGTGTATCTGTGTGTGATTGTGTGAACTGTACTCTACCAAACCTCTTAAGCATGAGGACTTAAACATAGAGATCGCATTTATGCTTTTCTGTTTATTCTCTCAGTGGTGGCCTAGCACACACTTTGTAGGGGAAGAAAGAGCAGACTTCTGTGCCCTTCTGATGCGAGGTGGTGAGAGAAGTGAAAGCAGAGAACAAAACACTTCCTTGAATGCACTGAGAAAGCCTGGCTGGGAAACAATGGGTTTCTTAGTGAACTTCAGGAGACAAAGCTTACAAGTGAGGAAGAGAGCAGAAGCCAGGAGGGAGGGGTGGGAAATTCTGGTAGGGTTTTCAACTTGGTGAGCCTCAGGTTGGAAGAAGGAGCTACTGATGCTGTAGACTTCCCTTTTCCTTCTCCAAGCCTTTCACCTCATTCCAATGGCTGGATGACTTGCAATGAGATCAGGGCGATTGGCCTGGGCTGGCAGCACAGAGATCAGCAGCCGTGGATCTTAGATCCCAACACTTGCCTGGCTCCTCACCACCACGTTCCTCCCTTCCTCAGACAGGAATTTCTCTCCAGGACCACCAGCAGCTGGGATCTGAGAAAATAGAAAAAGTGACATAATAATAATAATAATAATAATAATAATAATAATAATAATAATACTTTAAAAGTATTTTGTATTTGCTTTAAATGTATGGTGTGGATCAGTCAAGTGTTAGGACGGGAGGGGAAGTCTAACAGTGTCTCAAATTTCACCCTCTATTTTAATGTGTTGATGCTTCAGTGAGTGGTGCTGCAAAAGGTTCAGGGTCATGGATATCAGCCATGATAGCTTAATGGAACTCTCAGTGTGCCTCTGAATATCTGATTCTGAGGACAAACTATGGAAGGCAACTGCTGTCTTCTTGTAGGATTTATTCTAGACATCTATCTGCTGTTGAAAACAGCATGCTGAACCATAGAAAGATTGGCAGTGCTCATTGTCTTGTGTTCTTAATTAGATGGTGTTACTAATTGGTGAAATTGAGTTGCATGAGGTCATTGCAGCCCAGTGCAAAAATATAACTGAGTACTTTAAAATGATGTTTTATAGCCACTTTGGATCTATGGAGAGAGAGAGAGATGCTTGCATTAGGATGCAAACCAATACCCATTTACATGGAAGTAAAGCAATGTGAAATCAATGTGTTTTACTTATGAATAGACAGGTGTAAGATTGTGCTGTTTTTCCCAGGTTTAAGTTTGGTTCTCTACATTTCTACATCAGTTTGTGTTTTCTTTTTTCTTTTAAAAAAATCATCATAGACTCATATAGTTGGAAGGGACCCCAAGGGCCATATAGTCCAACCCGCTGCAATGCAGGAATCACAACTAAGTTATCCATGGCAGATGGCCATCCAAGCTCTGTTTAAAAACCTCCAAGGAAAGAGAGTCCACCCCAAGCGAGTCCATTCCACTGTCAAACAGGTCTTACAGCTCTTAATCTTGGTACAAAACTGTATCATGAAGAATAAAAGAGTCATCATGCTTTGTTGCCAGTAAAATGGGGTTGTTTCAATGGTCCTTTCAATGAGACATGAAGGCTATTTCCTTTAGTTGGTGGCAAACCTGTATAGACTATGTAGATATTTTACTCCAATTGAATGTTAAGGGTGAGTAACTGTACTAGTTTCATTTAAATGAAAAATCCTTTAAAAATCTGCCCAGTTTTACAAAAATAAAAAAACTGTACTTGCCACATGGTCAGAGGGCTGCCTCTGTCTTTATTGAATATTTTATAGCTGCCTAGATCAGCTAATGGCTCCTTCATGGCCAAGCATTAAAAAACCCTGTTTTAAAATGGTCTTCGAGAGAAAAGCCATCTTTTTCTCCATACTAGTCTTCAGGAAGGGATATACATTCACTCTCTGGGATCTTTTTTTTTTAAAAAAAAGGTTGTTTTTTTTGTTTTTTTTTGTTTTACTGCATGGCCAAGGAGGTGATATTAGCTTCTCTAAGTAATTGTAAAGGGTAGAATTGATTGATTGATTGATTGATTGATTGATGTAGCCCTCATACTTGTTTTTTGAAATCCCTATAAAATTGTAGAGTTGGAACCCCTAGGGTACAGTTTAGTATAGGCAGTATAGCATAGAACCTTTTGAAAACAAAGGTTTTCAGATCTGGGTTACTTGTAAACCTTTATTAAGACGTTATGAAATGTCCACCCAGTGGTCAGCTGCATGGGGGCGGCATGCCAGTACTTCCAAATACTTCAGGCTTGACTTTTGCACACCTTTCTTGCAACTTAGCATGCAAGGAAGTTGTTGCTGCTACCTATTGAGCTATATCTGACAGAATTTTTATTTGCTCGAGGTAATATTTGAGTACACCCTATGAGCATGCAATGTGTCTCCAACTAAAGAGGGTGGAGGGGAGTCAAAAAGCTGTTAAACTTTGTCTCCCTGTTAAATTGACTGGTGTTTTTGTTAATTCCATAGCATAATTTCTTCATATAATTGTAAGCTGTGATCAGGTGCTTTCGATGAAGAAAGCAAATAAAGTTCCTGAGTCATTAGCTGGCTAAATGCAGCATAACAATTCAGCTAAATGTGGAAATATGCTGTGAAACAAACGAAGCATAAAATAATTTGGTCTGCATCAAGCAGGCTATCTACCTGACAAACTTCTCTGGCTAGAACTGCAACGGACTGTTGATAGCTTCTTCAACCTCTGCTGAATTGGGGTTCCCTTTGCACTCACTCAGGGAAACTGGACAGGCTTGCTCACTGCTTGTTCAGTCCAGCATGAAAAGGGCTTGGGAAATGGCAGCACACATTCCTCATGGGCAACTGGCGGACGGGGGGATCAGCCCAGCCCATTTCTGGCCACCAGAATGGCCCCTGACTGCACAGCACCCTCATCATTATTTTGTCCCTGGTATACACAGTGGGAAGCCGGCACAGCACAGTGAGGGTGGAGGCCACCCCTGCCACTTCCTTAGGAGCTCAGGGAAACTGAATAAATATGCATAGAGTGGCCTGTAAAAAAATGGAGATTGCTTCCAGATTACCTGTTTGTTTGCTGAGAGATTAGATGACTGCCACTATTTAAAGGTAAAGGTAAAGGGACCCCTGACCATTAGGTCCAGTCGTGACCGACTCCGGGGTTGCGCGCTCATCTCGCATTATTGGCCGAGGGAGCCGGCGTATAGCTTCCAGGTCATGCGGCCAGCATGACAAAGCCACTTCTGGCAAACCAGAGCAGCACATGGAAACGCCGTTTACCTTCCCGCTGTAGCGGTTCCTATTTATCTACTTGCATTTTGACGTGCTTTCGAACTGCTAGGTTGGCAGGAGCTGGGACCGAGCAACGGGAGCTCACCCCGTTGCAGGGATTCGAACCGCCGACCTTCTGATCGGCAAGCCTTAGGCTCAGTGGTTTAACCACAGCGCCACCTGGGTCCCTATTTAATGAACATTAATTCATATTTGTTTGTGGGAAGATTTAAAAAAAATGCATCAAGCACTTTCCAGTGCATTTTTCTGTCACTTTTCTTATTGAAAAAAGTATTATCTTTTAGGGAAGCAGGTTTCTTTCACAAGTGTTCCACATCAGCTTACACTGTACAGTATGTGTAAATTTGCCAGGATATGATTGAGTCCCACCTGCAAATAGTGACAGTCTGGAAGTGCCCTGAGCTGCATACCATATCCCTTGTTCGAATGCCGTCTTCCCCATGAATTCAGTATGTGACAATATGGGCAAGTAACTATACTGATCTAGTACCGTACAATTCCATTGTTAGACTTTGATGTGCAGAAAGCTCATATTTGAAAGTGCTATATGAATGCTAGGTGTGGCTTTCTTCTGAAATAGGCCATCCCTGGTGCATGCTGAGATACAAGGAAAAGGCACCTTGACATACCTCCTCTGAGGTGGACGGCACCAGGTCCCTTTATTGTGCATCATTGTTGACGAAAGGCTCTGAAACTTTGTCCAACAGTGTGAACAGTACAGATATCAGGGAGTAGGGATGCATTTGCATTTAAAGGCAAATCTATCAAATTTGCAATTTCCAAAATTGAAACAGAGCTATCCTACAAAAGTCACACTTAGCAGAATTTTGTATTGCAATTTTCCAACCAAACAATGTTTTTTAAAAAATGTGTATAGTAGAGAAGGTGTGCATTAAAATGAATAGCCATGTTCAAATATATAAAAGGATATCATATAGAGGAGGGTGAAAGGTTGTTTTCTGCTGCTCCAGAGAAGCGGACACGGAGCAATGGATTCAAACTACAAGAAAGAAGATTCCACCTAAACATTAGGAAGAACTTCCTGACAGTAAGAGCTGTTCGACAGTGGAATTTGCTGCCAAGGAGTGTGGTGGAGTCTCCTTCTTTGGAGGTCTTTAAGCAGAGGCTTGACAGCCATCTGTCAGGAATGCTTTGATGGTGTTTCCTGCTTGGCAGGGGGTTGGACTGGATGCCCCTTGTGGTCTCTTCCAACTCTATGATTCTATGCTTCTATGAATATATTAGTGGAAATAACATTCAGAAACTACATTCACTATGGAAAATTGATTGTACACTAGTCAAAAATACATGCAAAAATGTGCTCATTAGAATACATTAGAATAAATTCACACTAAAAATGTGCATAGGTTTTCATGAGTGTTGTTTAAAAGCAAATTGCTGGAGAAATATGGAGAAATGAATTTAATAAGTTTGAATCTGAGAGAACCAAAACTGAGATTTTCTTCCATCCGTAGAACAGCAACAGAGGCCATGTCGAAGGGGCAAGTAGGGACTATTGAGGGCAACTCTGCCTAATCTTCTGCAGCTGTTCATATGGGAGGGAGAGATTAGTTTAGCAGTATTTGGCTCCTCCCAGAGTATATCAATAAAGAGAGCATATGTTCAGTCCCTGCACCCCTTCAGAATAGGCCCCCTGTTTAAAAAATGTGGCCCCCTGTTAAAAAATGGTTTCCACATCTTGACACCAAAATTAAGGTTCAAACCATACATTATGAGGAAATCCACCTGCACCTTCTTTTGAAGCCAAATTCAGCTTCTGCAAGCCATGCCAAGGCAGAGGCAAGATGGGCGGAAAGGGCTGCTTCTTAACGTTTCATGTGTGGACACCCACCCAAGCTGTGTCATTGCACCAGAAGTGGTTTAGTCCTGCTGGCCACATGACCCAGAAAGCTGTCTGTGGACAATCACCAGCTCCCTCAGCCTGAAAGCAAGATGAGAGCCGCAACTCCATAGTTGTCTTTGATTGGACCAAACCATCCAGGGGTCCTTTACCTTTTTTTGTTTCACCTGGATGGAAAGGTATCGGTAGTTAAAATGGACTAATTTTTTTCTTTCCATCCTGTAAATGGAAAATCAGCTTTGGGGGGGGTGTGTGTGTGATTTTGAGCTGGAGAGTGACTACAAGTGACAGGGTTAATCAGTCTCTCTTCATTTTCCCTATGCCCTGTAGCCTATGGAGAAGAAACTATAGGATGCAGGGGTAGCATGTTATTTGAACTGAAGGCTGCCATCCTAAATACATTTAAAGGTAAAGGTAAAGGTAAAGGGACCCCTGACCATTAGGTCCAGTTGTGACCGACTCTGGGGTTGCGCACTCATATCGCATTATTGGCTGAGGGAGCCGGCGTACAGCTTCCAGGTCATGTGGCCAGCATGACAAAGTCGCTTCTGGTGAACCAGAGCAGCACACGGAAACGCCGTTTACCTTCCCGCTGTAGCGGTCCCTATTTATCTACTTGCACTTTGACGTGCTTTCGAACTGCTAGGTTGGCAGGAGATGGGACCGAGCAATGGGAGCTCACCCCGTTGCAGGGATTTGAACTGCTGACCTTCTGATCAGCAAGTCCTAGGCTCTGTGGTTTAACCCATAGCACCACCTGCGTCCCGTTTACAACCAACCATTTACAACCAACCAAATCTCACAGAACTCAGGTAGAATCCCTGATGGAGATACTGTGTTGGTGTTTAGAATTATTCATGACAACTGTGAGGAGGAATTTAGATCAGTACTGACACACTGGGGTGATTAGCCCTTTCTGCCCATGCTGCCCCCCCCCTTTGTATTTTCTCCAGAGGGCACACCCTACAGGTACCCATGCTTTGCCTCATGGACTAAGTTGCAGCTTTAGAGAAGTTTTGATTTTAACTGAGAAAATGGCATGGTGCAAAGAATGAACACCCACTCTGCCTCTCCAACTCATAATCCCGTCAAACGCTTTTTGCAGGCCAAAATATGATATCCTGCACCATCTCTAGTTTGGACCTTCATCTGAGTTTTAAATAATTAGGAGCAGGCTGCATGTTTTACAACAACAGCATCAGCAAACCAAAGCCAGGAAAACAAGGCTTCCAGTTTCAAGATTTGGATCTTTAAACAGCCGGTAATTTTTGTTTTTTTGCATGCTCTCTGTCCTTTTCTCCAAATGTTTCAAGCATTCTGAATCAGCAAGAAGGCAATTTGAAGGCAAAGAGTACGGAAGAGGGAAAAAACCCAGATAAAATACAAAAGATGTTCAACAGATTTCATGGGAAAACAAGCAGAAAGCACAGAAGGAGTGTGCTGAAAAGAACGTGTAAAACGTTGCTGAAATCAAAATTATTGTGCCAAGGAAAAAAATGAGGTCAGCCTAACCCAAAGCAAAATAATTGTGATCTTCTGATATTTCTGAAATGAAGAACTGATGGTGATTCATACACTTGGATCAGAAGATTTTCTCATTATTAATTCTTTTTAAAGCTTCATTAGAATGCTGGAGTCAAGAAGAATGAGGGTGGACTGGCAATGGATGTATCTTCTGTTTTGCTGAAAAAGAGGGCTAATTGCATCCTAGGCTTTGAACATCAGACCTTTCCATTAGCTCTCTGACCTTCCACACTGCTTATTGTCAGCAGTTGAAGCTACTCCACCCAGAGACGCAATGAGACATTTGCACCATGAAGACCTTGCAGGAGGTATCTGAATATCCCTTTGTTTCTGTTGCAGCTTCTGGAAGTCATCGTTTCTGCTAGCATCTTTCAGGTTGCAATATTAGGAACAGGGTGTTATGGGACTGAAGCTGGGTTCTCTGTTGTATCTATTGTATCCTGCAGGCTTCACAGGACTACAAAAGAGGACCGCAGCTCATTCAAATCAGAATACGACTGCTGCAACTCAGCACTCTCTTGGGTTGCTTTCACACTAGATTGGTTTAGCACTGCATGTCATTGCTGCACTTCATTAGAACAAAAGATCCACATGAAGAAGGCCTCAGGGTCTGGGTTGGCCATATGGGTGAGAGGCAGTCCTGAGTCATTTAAGGCTTTATTGGTCAAAACCAGCACTTTGAATTGGGCCCAGAAACTAATTGGCAGCCAGTTCAGTTGCACCAGGATCAGGGTAATACCTGTATGCTCAAACCATCTTCCTCAGTGAGCAACCTGCCTGCCGAATTCTGTTCCAGCTGAACTTTCCAAACTACTTTTAGAAGCAGCCCTGCATCTAACACATTGCAGTAACCTAACCAAGAGGTTACCAGGCAACAGAAGTTAGGCTCTCTTTTCCAGATACAGGTGCAGCTGGGCAGCCAGCTGAAGCGGATGGAAGACACTCTGCACCATCAAGGCCACCTGAGCCCCAAGAGACAGCAAAGGACCCAGAAATATCCCTATGCTACCTGTCTGCTCCTTCAGATGAAGTCTATGTCTACTTCGTAATTGCTGCTATGGGATAAATGATGGATTCTTTATAAGTAAGAAAGACTTACTCACTCAGTTTCACAGTAGCAGTCTTGAGGCAGGCTTAAAAGTAGCTACAGACATGTTTGGTAGTCTGATGGCCTACATCCCTGGTCATGGATGAGGTATTGAAGAGATGAGATGAGATAGCAGGAAGCAGAGAAAGAGAAGTAGGCTAGGGGGTGACCAGGTTATATAGTAGGCTATGCCCCCTTTACCTCGCTCTCACATACGGCATGGTAAATTAATATTAATAATACTACTTTGGGAGTGCCACTAGGGGACAGATAAAATGGTTCTGGAGGCTAGATCCCACTTGTTGGCTGCCATTCCTCTTATCCAGTAGATCATGATGATGATGATGATGATAATGAAGAAAAATATTGTCTTAATAATTCACAAAAACATGCAATGCCTTACCTTCCTCAGAAAATATTTTTGGACATTTTAACTCATTTATTTCAAGCAATTATCTTGCTCATTGCATCGAAGCCTGAGTTCATTTTTTTTTTGAAACGGAGAGCATGTATGAATATTTGCTCACTGAAATCTACCCAAGCAAAGCATTTAAGCGGTATCTAACCCATTCTTAAGTTTTATTTGAAGTTTTGTGACCTGGGCAAATATTCTAAGCTTATGTATTTGAGAATTGAAATTGAAATTTTTCCTCTAAAAGCATGTTTCCCAGAGTCAGCAAGATTCACTTCAGTGTGTGGCTTAGCTTGAAGACCCCACTTTCTAGAATCTAATCATGTTAAATGCTAGACAAGATCTTTTTATTGGCACCCTGCAAAGAAGTATACCATTCATGTACTTCTCTAACTGATACTGGGACACACCAGTAAAACACATACATGCCATTAATGCTATTTTGCAGCCGGGGGGGGGGGGGACTTCACACCCTCCTGCTATATAATCACCATCATAGACTTTTATTGCACTAGCTATAGGCCATGGGATCATTCAGAAAAAAAACAAAAGGAAAAACAGCTATAACCATAAAAATAATCAGGCACCACACATACAATATAAACCACAGTCACAACTACTAAGAATGTTTGTTGCATAAAATAGAATAGAAGAAGATTCTCTAGTAAAATGTGCCAAATTAAATATCCGAATCCCCTTTGCAGTTGACCACTATTTTATCTAGTTCTTTCCTCCTGATCTTCTTAGCTGCCAACACATAAAGTGCTACTTCATAAGTTACAAAGTTACTACTATATCACAAAGAGTTGATATGGAATAGAGTTGACTTCCTCCTCCTCCTCCTCCTCCTCCTCCTCCTCCTCCTCCTCCTCCTCCTCCTCCTCCTCCTCCTCCTCCTCCTCCTCTTCTCCTTTGATGGTCATAGCCTCCAACCCTTGCAATGCAGAAATCATAGGTAAAAAATCCCTGAAGATGGGGGCTTAAAGATTATAGATAGAGGTTCTGAGATTACATTTAACTGGGACTCAATTCTGATTGGACCTGAATCAAATAGGTCCAGATAGGATTGGATCTCAGGACAGCTGATCAGTCCCTGAGCAGCCCTTCCTACCAGAGGCAAAGCAACCTGCTCCAGTACCCGGAGTGCTGCTCGCCCCAAGGGGCATGGTGCGCATCCCAGGGGGCCTGATGCACACCCCAGGGGCGTAGTGCGTTGCCCGCAGGGAGCATAGCAAGCGTCCCGCGGGCGTGGTGCGTCGTCCTGAGGGGTGCCACCAGTTGAGGGTCAGCATTTTGTCACCCCCCCTTTGGAATGGTACCCGGGGTGGATCGCCCCCACCCCCCTCGGAACGCTACTGCTTCCTATATGACCTTGCCTAGAGACAGAGGGAGGCTGGAGGGTTTGCAGACTTTGGAGAGACCTCGTGGGATGCTAAAACTTGTTGTGTCATGACCAGTGCTTCTGGGAACCATGGGAATAGGAATCACCTGAGCTCATTACAAGCCAAGCCAACACATCAGAGAGATTGGGGCTCAGCTTATTGCAGGCTCAGAGGTTTTCAAACTTGGCAAGTTCATTTTCTCAAGCCTCCAGTTCAGCAGACCTCTTTTCACAATTTGAGGCCCTTCAGTGGTTCCAAAGTGTACCACTCCAATCTCTTTAAATTCCTTACAACTTTACTTGATGGCATATGAGGCAATAGTTGAGCAGAATATGACTTGTCTTGAGATGGCTGCTTACTGACAACATTTATCCACAAGCAGAAATTTGCAGCTTTTTCTTACGGAGTGGGAAATCATTAATAGCTGCAGCATTCTTGAAGCTGTTGCACTGCAAAGGTCCGGTATACCTGAAGGAGCGTCTCCACCCCCATCGTTCTGCCCGGACACTGAGGTCCAGCTCCGGGGGCCTTCTGGCGGTTCCCTCACTACGAGAAGCCAAGTTACAGGGAACCAGGCAGAGGGCCTTCTCGGTAGTGGCTCCCACCCTGTGGAATGCCCTCCCACTAGAGGTCAAAGAGAACAACAACTACCAGACCTTTAGAAGGCATCTCAAGGCAGCCCTGTTTAGGGAAGCTTTTAATGTTTGATGGATCTCTGTATTTTAATGTTTGATGGATTTCTGTGTTTTAGAATTTCTGTTTTGTTGGAAGCCGCCCAGAGTGGCTGGGGGAACCTGGCCAGATGGGCAGGGTATAAATAATAAATTATTATTATTATTATTATAAGCAGGTCTTGGACTTGCCAGTGCCTGGAAGAGAAACTGCCTGGGAGCCCCACTTAAGCAACTCTAGGTTCAAATGGGATATGAATTAGATGAATGCATTGCTGCATGGGAGATCTAATGCATGCTCCTGTTTCAAAACCGGAGCTGTCCTGTGCAGCAGCTTCAGGTAAAGGTAAAGGGACCCCTGACCATTAGGTCCAGTCGTGACCGACTCTGGGGTTGCGGTGTTCATCTTGCACTATTGGCCGAGGGAGCCAGCGTACAGCTTCCAGGTCATGTGGGCAGCATGACAAAGCCGCTTCTGGTGAACCAGAGCAGCACACGGAAACGCCGTTTGCCTTCCCGCCGGAGCGGTCCCTATTTATCTACTTGCACTTTGACATGCTTTCGAACTGCTAGGTTGGCAGGAGCTGGGACCGAGCAACAGGAGCTCACCCCGTTGCAGGGATTCGAACCGCCGACCTTCTGATCGGCAAGCCCTAGGCTCTGTAGTTTCACCCACAGCGCCACCTGAGTCCTCCCTGTAAATTGAAAGAGAGGAATAGACAACAACCAAAAACTGATGTTTTCCGATCCAAAGAATACATCTGAAACCAAAGCATTTTAATGGCAGATTTGAAAGTACTGATCCCAGCACTTGGGCAGTTAGCAGGAACTTGGCAAACCTTTGATAGATGTTATTGATAGGAGGGGTTAAAAGATCCTTGCCTGCAAGCTTAGAGGTTTTTGTTAGCTTTTGATAAGAGCTAAATCTAGCTCCCAGGGAGGGATTACTGGAAGAAGGGATAGCAAATGCTTAAAAGGGTAACACGTTTTGTTTCTTTCCTCATACTGGCTTAATCCTGCACAGCACAGCTGCAGCGTGTTGCATGTGTGAGTGAGAGGCAAAATGTGATAATCAGACTCTAAACTAATTAGAAGGAGGGCTTGCCAAATTGCTTTTGCTCACGACTGAACACTGTGCAAATTATACATCGCAACGGCAGCAGTTGCAGAATACTTAGCTAGGCATCAGAGTAACATGTGGAGGAAAGTAATTAATGCCCTGCCCTGCCAGGCACATCTTTTCTGTTTCCAGACCTCAGCACCTATCAAGCATATTAATGAGCAAGGGAGGAAGTGCACAGGGATCTCTGGACATGCCCTTCCACCCAGGACAGAGAGCTGCACCTGGCGCTTAGGTCTCGAACTGGCCCATAGGCAGCCCAGGTTCCTTTGTGTTGGCAGTTCGATTGTCTGCTGCTGTGTGAGGGGAGGCTCATGATTCAGTGGAGGCACCTATGCAGAAGGTTTAAATATTAGTATGTTTGGGTTTTAAAAGTATATTGGGTTGTATGCGGGGAGAAACCTCCACCTGAGATTCTGGGAAGCTGCTTTCAGTCAGAGAAAACAATCGTAAGCTATGTGGATCAATGTTCTGACTCATCTACCTGAATTTTAGGATTCTTCCATGGATGAAATACCTGAGGAATTTCAAGTGAACCCCAAAAAGTCTGAATCCAAAAGGAGTGGCCAGGGGAAACCCAGCCAGATGGATGGGGTATAAATAAAAAAATTCTTACTATTATCATTTAATATTACTATTATTTAGCCTAGCACTTTGCTGGCTTTTCTTTTCACGCTCACATTCAAGCAACCTGAACTGTCCCTGGTCATGCGCAAGCCCTCCATTCACGGGGAGACATCAGTGTGAACCAGGCTGTGCACATCAGCTGCCGGTAGCAGTTTCCACCATTGTGCTTGCATTTCCCCCAGCCATTGTGATCACCAGACTCACTTCTGAATGTAGGCAAAAAAGGCAAGGATCATCACCCTGCCATTTGAGGACACAGAATAAACAGAAATTTATTGTGTTGTGCACAATGGTACATAAAGTATAAGGCTTCCACTAATTTGACATAGCAATTATTGTTTTGCATCCATAATCAAGTTCATTTTGGGAGAAAGCTGATCACAATTCCTCTTTCAAAAATCAGTTTAGGATAAGACATTCAGTGTTTTTCCACAATATTTCATTCTCCAAACTGATATTCACTCTCTCTCTCTCTCTCTCTCTCTCTCACACACACACACACACACAATTTAATAGGGTCCAGTGATGGATTTTCTACATGCTGGAAGGAATTAGGAGCTTAATGATCTCCAATGAGATTTTATTTTTCTCCTTTTCTTCATCACTAATGGTGCTTATAGAGTGTCTCTCTTCTCCTTCCATATAGTTGATATGTTAGAATATTTAAGAAACTTTTAAAAAGAGAATACATGTTTAAAGACATCTTTTTACTCTAAAACAAGCCTCCCACTCCTTTATTGAACTTTCCTGAGGGAAATTGCTTGCCAAATGCTCCCTAAGGCCTTGTTCACACATGCATGTATACCACATCTCTTTGTTTAACTACTGGGCCCTGGATAATTGGCAATAGAATGTGCAGCAACTTTACTGAAAAGGATTGTGCTTGAGGTGAATTGAACCTAAATAAGAGCTCCATCTGAAGTGTTCTCTTTGGGACTGCCTAGTCGCACAAGAAATTCATGGCTCATGCTTAACCCCACAGCAGAGGCATTGCTTCAGATCTGCTCCTTCTGCTCCTTCTTTGCCCAGTTCTGCTGATGGTTCTTACTTGCAAAATGCTGGCTGTTCAGCCCTTCTACTTCTACCCCAGGCCCACATATCCATTCCTTTCCAATCTGCTTTGCTCTTAGTTTTTATGGTGTTTTTTTTTGTACCAGTAGAGCAGAACAGAAGCCTGAGGTTGGTTTCTGCAGCCCTTCATTGTAACTCGCTCACCCCCTTTCTGAAATTTTGGATGCCACATTCTAAGGGTAACTCTATGATGTATGCCATCATCATAATAAAATTGTTGCTCACAAATCCACAGGGGAGAGAAGTAAATCACTTTTAATAAGTCTACATCCCCAATCAACTTTAAAGAGTGCCTAGCAAAAACATCAATTCAACCTATTTGTCCATAAGTTAACAATTGTTGTTGTTGTTGTTGTTGTTACCTAAGTCTTCCTCTCACATGGATACTATTTTCATACAAATTGCTCATAAGGCAATAAGGGAGATTGTGAATCCTTTTAAACCACCCTAAAACTGTAAAGGCTGAATTATTTAAAAATGATAAGAAAAAAAGGATTTGCTCATGAAATTTCAAAATTCCACAGAGAAATAATAGAATGTTATATTAAAGTACTATCAAGAATGTACAACTTGTTGTTGGAATGGAAAACTAAAGATGAAGAGGTCAAATGTGTAATAATAAAGTGGGCTAAAGAAGTAGGACATAATATCTAAATGTCAGATTGGGAAAAATTATGGAGAAATAATTTGAAATTTACAGCCTGTACACTGATAAAATAAAATTACATGAAAATTATGTATAGGTGGTACTTAACACCAGTCAAATTATCACAAATGTATAAATCAGAAGATAAGAAATGTTGGAAATGTAAGGAAGTAGAAGGTACATTTAATCATATGTGGTGGCAATGTAAAGGTATAATTTTTTTGGGGGGGTGGTATATAATGATCTGAAGAAAATGTTTAAAATAACCTTCCTTTAAAAAAACCTTCCTATTAGGAGTTATAGGAAGGGAAATACCAAAAAAAGATGTATGCAACTACAGCCACATGAATAATGATAGACTAATGCAGGAAAGAGGAAAAAATTCCCACAAAAAAGAATGGCAAATTAAGTTAATGGAATATGCAGAGATGGCCAAACTAACTGGTAGACTTAGAAATCAGGATGATAACAAATTTAAAAATGAATGGGAAACTTTTATTGTATATATGATAAAGCATTGTATACATAAAGTGTTTCTAAAAAACACTATCATAATAGATAAAAATAGAAATGAATGGATGGGAATATGATTTGGACATGCACAATTTAACAATGTAATAATGGAACCACAGAGGGGGTAGAGGGAAGTCGGGAGATTGGAGAAATCCCATATACTGGTACTGTATTGAATGTACAAACATTATGCAAAATGATACAGTTGTTCACATTCTTATTTTTTATTTCTTAATGTTTATAAGATGTTTGTTATAATGAAAACCAATAAAAATATTGTTTTAAAAAACTGTAAAGTCTGTGCTTATGCAAAACCATTCTACTGAAATTTGGGAAGATCTGTCCCCTTAGAAGGGACTTACCATGCTTGCAAATGTCATCCAGTTTTGCAAGTGTGTGTGTGTGTGTGTGTGTGTGTGTGTGTGTAAAATAAATAAAAAAACTTATGATTGTCTTTTTAAAAAATCAAAGTTGCTCAGGACAAAAAAACCCTAGACCTATTAGTTTATAATTTGGCAGATGTTATTTGCTTAGTGGTGGTTACCATGCCTGTAAATTTCATCCATTTCTGTAAAAAGAAGAAGCAGCTATGGCCAATTTTAAAATGTCTCTAGAAGAGTGAGTGAGAGAGGCTAGAAGCTTTGTGTTTTCTAAGTCTGGTTTTGGACTCAAAGCCAAATTGGTGTGCTTCTGAAACACTTTAGACCAATTCACACTTGGTTCCAAAGCTCTGTCTTGGGGTCTGAGCCAAATACTCTGGTAACTCCAGAGTCTTTCTGATGCCAGAATCAATGCCAATGCAAAGTATATGGATCGAGTGGGGTTAAATCTGTATCATTTCACTCCAGCTGGCAAGGGTGTAAGCGGAGCATGTATCCCTTTAGAGGTCTATTACTCATAGCTCTCCAGTTCTTATTGTGCCTTGCAGAAGTTATGCTTATCCCTTTGGTGGTTCATTGTAGTGCAATGTTGTTAGATTCAATGTCAAAAAGAGCTCACAGCAGCCCACCAGTCATTAGTAATGCCAGTTGGAAGTGTAAGATCCCATGGAGAGGGCGACTACGAGATCTCTCAGTGTAGCAGGCTTAATCTGCCGGGCTCCATGTGTGAACCTTTCCCTTGCATTGCACCACTGGGACCTACTTCATCATTGCAAACTACTTTGGAGGAGTTGTGTTAGGTACATGAATGGTGCAGTTAAGTGTCCACATTTTCTCCTATTAAGTTTGTGAAAACTATGAATTATGCTTGGCAGTCTAGGAAAAAAAATATTTTTACATGGATTCTGACTAGTGCCTGTGAACAGTTTTTTTGTGTGCTGTTTCAAAGTAATTCAACTCAGGGGAGGGAACAGAAGTAATGATCATCCGTCTAGGATCAGAATTAATAGGACTAGTATTGATCAGCCACAGCTCTTTACACTGAGTTCTGGCCAGAGTCAAATATAACATTTCTTCACATCTGCCTTTGATTTTCTCCAGAGACTTTCATCTCAAAGACGAGCTGGCTTCAGAATGCTGGCTATTTGATTCTGCCCATCAGGAACAGACAGGGAGGGGGGGAATTGCCCTAAACCCTATAAGATAATTGGAAGCAGTGTGAGCAAAAAAGACAATTGCTTGCTAAATTTTACATAGGAAAAATATTCAGGCATCTGAAAACGGAAAAGCTATATTGCTGTTTTCCATATTGCTCAATTCCTTTGGGCAGGGATGCCATTTTGGATTTCAGCAATGAGGGTCAAGATTTCAGTGGGTGAAGGCAAACTTTCATAGTGGCATTTAAAATATATAATCAAGATCAAATTGCAGTTAAATAAGATACTCTATGACAAAATGATGTGGCTAATTCCTGTTGCTCAAAATAACTAGAACAAGGGCATAGAACTTGCACAGAGGTTCATTTTATTGCTTATAGCAAAGCTCAGTGTTTAGAACCAGTGTACTGTACCTGCTAAAGAGAATCATAGCATTGTAAACAATAGTCATCGTTTGCCATCTAACCTGCTTGTGTCTTTCCATAAAAGTCAATGTGCGGGTGGTGGTTGTCAGTCATGTTCCTTATTGGCTATGTAGATAAGAAAACATGGCCAAATCTTATCAAAGGTGCCCTTTGTTTGGGGGGGGGGGTCTTAAAGCCCTGATTTGTTTGGTTAGCTTTCCCATTAGACACCTGGTGTCATTGTGACATCAAGTGAGCAGCAGGTGCGTGGCCTTGTCCACCAGTCAAACTTGGCCCATGAAAGGGTGGGGGAGGTAGTGTATTATCAGGCCCCACCAGCCAGAGCCAGTTCTTTATCCCTGGTTAACAACAACAACAACAACAACAACAACAACAACAACAACAACTGTTGTTGTTATTAATTTCCCTGTCAGGTACTCAAGGTGACTTACAGATAAAAACAGGAATAGCTAAAAGCATAGGTAAAAAAATCATCGAAAAACAATTAAACATTGATAGAGTAAAAACAATGTCTGTGTGCAAATCTAATAAAAACTTGTGGATAATTACAATAAAAAAGTATAGTACCAACCCTTTCATTAAAAACGGTCAGTTCCCAAATGTTTGTAGGAAAAAGAAAGTCTTCACCTGCTGGGGGAAGGACAGCAAGGAGGGAGCCAGTCTGGCTTCTCTCAGGAGGGAGTTCCAAAGTTGTCTGGGAGCAGCCACCGAGAAGGCCCTCTCCCGTGTCCCCACCAAGCATGCATGTGAGGGTTGTAGGACTGAAAGAAAGGCCTCCCCTGAAGATCTCAAAACCTGGACAAGTTTGCATGAGGGAAACTGATCTTTCAGATAGCTTGGACTAAATAGGACTTTATAGGTGGTAACCAGCACTTGAATTGTGCCCAGAAACATACCCATAGCCAGGGCAGCTGTTCTAGCAAGTCATCAGCTCCCTATAACCAGCCACAGTCTGGCTGCAGCTCTTTGAGCCAGCTGGAGTTTTGGAGCACTTTTCAAAGGCAGTCCCTCATAGAGCATGTTGCAGTAGTCCAGCTAGAAATAATACAACCTTATTTGATGGGCAGGCGCTGCCTCCTTTCATACTCCCCTCCGGATCTGCCCTATTTTCTACGTGAAAATACTTCAGTCTTTTTCTCAGGGCTGTTGAAAAGATTCATGGGCTGCTGAGAAAACATGAGTCATCTACTCATTCATTAATTCATTCATTTCTGTCCCACCAACATGGCTCCAGGGAGCCCCCAGGGCAGGTTATAATAAAACATTTTTCAAACAAATAAAATCCACTTCCCAGTTTCCTGCACACCACTAAAAACAATTAAAGCCAAATAGCTGCCATATAATAAAGCTGCCCACTGACTTCAAGCTACCACCCCTCGTCCCTCATATATTCATTTATTAATTTAGCAGATATGTAAACCAATTGATCAAAATGTTATCCAAGTGATGTACAAGTAAAATTCTAGATAAAACATCTAAAATCCACAAACCAATTAAAAACCAAGAATACGTACATAAAACCAACATCATCATGTCTAGCCACAATGGGCAGGGAGTGCCAGAGAACAGGTGCTGCCACACTGAAAGATCAACTCCTCGCAAGTGCAGAATGAACATGATCGCCTTGCCCACCAAGTACACACATGCCCTCTTCAATTGGAGGAACTGGCAATAGAGCAATAGGGGCAGTACAGGATTCCTTTTGGTGTACTGACCACTCCGCTGCACCAAGGATTCCCTGCCCGAGATGCTTCAGGTTGTGGCGGATGTGCTCCTGGACACACCTAATTTGGTTGTCCTGGGGGATTTTAACATCCATGCTGACACAAACTTACAAGGGGCTGCTCAGGACTTCGTGGAAAGCAGGGCCTCCATGAAGCCCTGAATAAGTTTGGCCCAACTCATAGCCACGGACATGCCTTGGACCTGGTGTTTACCTCTACAGATATTGGTGATCTGACACTGAGTAAAAGCAAAACAAAAGAAGTGCCATGGTCAGATCACTTCCTGGTGCAACTGGACTTCTCCCTTCTGCAGGGAGGTGGACCAATTTGGATGGTCCACCCCCGCCACTTAATGGATCCAATTGGCTTCCAGAGAGTGGTAGGGGATGTTTTATCCCATGTTGATGGCCTTTCAGCTGATTACCTGATGCCTGCTGGAATGCGGAGTTAACCAGGGTTATTGACTGTTTTGCTCTGAAGCGCCCTGATTGCATGGAGCTTGGACAGCCCCATGGTTTCCCACAGAGCTGAGGGTGATGAAACAATTGTTGAGACAGCTAGAGCGCCAGTGGCAGAAAACTCATTCTGAATCAGACCTTACATCTTTCAGGTGGTTCGCAATCTATCGGAATTTTTTTGCAGATAATGTCGCTCAGATTCGGAAGGTGGTAGACACCACCATGGGAGCAGGGCCAGGGCAGGAGAGTGCTAGAGTCCTGTCTAGTCATGTTACATGGGATCAATTCCAATCTGTTACCTCCGAGGATGTGGACAGCCTGCTTGGACGAGTGAAACCAACCACCTGTCTCCTTGATCCTTGCCCATCCTGGCTAAAAAAAGTGAGCCAGGAAGGGCTGGGCAATGGGCTCCGTGGGGTGGTGAATGCTTCCCTCTGCAAGGGAGCCTTCCCAGACCTGCTGAAAGTGGTGAGCATTAAACCGCTTCTTAAAAAACCATCTTTAGATGCGGCCAATATGGCCAACTATCGCCCAGTCTCAAATCTTCCATTCTTGGGCAAGGTGATTGAGCGAGTGGTTGCTGAACAACTCCAAGCACGCCTGGAAGAAGCAGACCATTTGGATCCCTTCCGGTCAGGATTCAGGTCTCATCATGGGACTGAAACTGCCTTGGTCACGCTGGTCGATGATCTCCGGCAGGCTAGGGACAAAGGTGGAAGCTGTTTCCTAGTTCTGCTGGATCTCTCAGAAGCCTTTGACACCATTGACCATAACATCCTTCTGGACCGTCGAGAGGGGTTGGGAGCTGGGGGCACTGTCATACAGTGGTTCCGCTCCTTCCTCCTGGGCCATGTCCAGAAAGTGGTGGTGGGGGATGAATGTCCAGACCCCTGAGCTCTCACTTGTGATTCCGTCCTCTCTCCCATGCTTTTTAACATCTACATGCAGCCGCTGGGAGAGATCATCAGGGGGTTTGGGCTGGTTGTTCATCAGTATGTGGATGATACCCAGCTCTACCTCTCTTTCAAATCAGAACCAGTGAAGATGGTGAATGTCCTGTGTGAGTGCCTGGAGGCAGTTGGAGGATGGATGGTAGCTAACAGATTGAGGTTGAATCCTGACAAGACAGAAGTACTGTTTTGGGGGGACAGGGGGTGGGCGGGTATGGGGGACTACCTGGTCCTGAATTGGGTAATTGTTCCCCTGAAGGACCAGGTGCGCAGCCTGGGAGTCATTTTGGACTCACAACTGTCCATGGTAAAAGGTAAAGGTAAAGGGACCCCTGACCATCAGGTCCAGTCATGTCCGACTCTGGGGTTGCGCGCTCATCTCGCATTATTGGCTGAGGGAGCCGGCGTATAGCTTCCAGGTCATGTGGCCAGCATGACAAAGCTGCTTCTGGCAAACCAGAGCAGCACATGGAAACGCCGTTTACCTTCCCGCTGTAGCGGTTCCAGGGCAGCTGTTTACCAGCTCCATCTGGTACGCAGGCTGAGACCCTACCTGCCCGCGGACAGTCTTGCCAGAGTGGTGCATGCTCTAGTTATCTCCCGCTTGGACTACTGCAATGCGCTCTACATGGGGCTACCTTTGAAGGTGACCTGGGAACTGCAATTAATTCAGAATGCAGCAGCTAGACTGGTGTCTGGGAGAGGCCGCCGAGACCACATAACACTGGTCCTGAGAGATCTGAATTGGCTCCCAGTACGTTTCCGAGCACAATTCAAAGTGTCGGTGCTGACCTTTAAAGCCCTAATCGGCCTCAGTCCTGTATACCTGAAGGAGCATCTCCACCCCCATCATTCAGCCCGGACACTGAGAGCCAGCGCTGAGGGCCTTCTAGCGGTTCCCTCATTATGAGAAGTGAGGTTACAGGGAACCAGACAGAGGGTCTTCTCAGTAGTGGCGCCTGCCCTGCAGAACACCCTCCCATCAGATGTCAAGAAAATAAGCAGATATCCTATTTTTAAAAGACATCTGAAGGCAGCCCTGTTTAGGGAAGTTTTTAATATTTAATGCTGTATTGTTTTTAACACTCGATTGGGAGCCGCCCAGAGTGGCTGGGGAGACTCAGCCAGATGGGTGGAGTATAAATAAATTACTACTACTACTACTACTACTACTACTACTACTGCAGGTGCTACATAGTCCCCGTTCCACATTTGTAAGTATCCGATCATTTAGTGTGGCAGCATTTGCACTTTGGAACTCCCTGCCTATTGAGATCAAGCAGTACTTTTTTGGTGCCTTAGGTCCAAAGGTGGACACTACATTCTGGCAACCCTCAAATTGTTTGAGGCAACATCGATTGCACAACTGTTATATGGTGCCCAATTAGGCCCCTTCGCCAACTGTGCTCCATTAGAATTGGTGCAATCTAAATTCTTTTTTTAAATAAACATTGTTATTAAATTTTTCAATTTAATATATCTAATCCATTTTCAAATTATGCAAATTATTCAAATATCAATTAAACAATTAATCCAAATCTTTTGCCAATTTATACAAATTTAATCTGACTTCCCATGCTTCAGACTCAGGAGACCTAGTCCTCTTATAGTCACTGCATTTCTATTCAATATAATCCAGATCATATCCAATAATCTATGATTATCCTTCTATCTTCTTTCAAGTCACTGAGTTATTCCAGCAAGCATGTTAAACTAAACAGTATATGATTCTGTATGAATTTATGCCTATGATTCCCTTCTGTAAGTTAGCACTGTCTCTTCGCACACTGGTATCTTGTCAAGTCAGTCCAGAAATCCCAAAGTCCTTTTCACAGCTGGTGGCCGCCATCTTCAAGCAATCCCAGTAAATCAAATCTTTAAGCCTCTGTGATTATTTCTCCAAGTTGCTACTCAATACAACCTTTTCAGGGGAGATTTGGCCAGCTCAGGACTGTAAACACACATCTAATGTCTTATTTATGGCTCACTCCCCCTCTGACTGTTATCGTAGCCAGCTTTGTCTCCAATATGGCAAAATCTAATTTGTAACTGCATCATGTCTCAGAAATTTCTTGACAAGTTTCCAGATGCTAATGAGATTGCTTCTCTTTGATATCCATGAGTTAGGGAGTCTTTAGCCACATTCCAGGCAAGTCCAAAAATACAAACTTTATTTATATTTTCAATTCACACAGTTTATATATTTAAGAAACCATATTATCTCAGTCAATTTCTAACTTTCCAGTCTTGCTTGCTTTGTAAATATTGTATACTGCTCTTCTGGGGGGAGTTTTGTTAAGTATATAGTAAAGCACAGTAAGGCACGGTTATAGAGTTCTCCCCCCCCCCATTCCGCTCTGTCACATAGCTTTTCTTGCTCTGATGTAAACATTCCTCTGTTATCCTTTATTTTCTCAGTGGCTGAGCTTAGCAAAATAAATCTTCCTTCCTCGTCTGAAGCATGTCCACAACTTATATCCAATTCTCTTAAGCCATAGAGCTCATAGAATCAGTGTCCAGGAGATCCAGACTCCCACGGGGACTTTCCATCCAGTGCCCCCATCCCCTCCTTCCCTCCGAAGTCAAAGCTGGTTGATGGGCATCTGTGGATGAGACTGCGTCTTCCCGTACCCCCCGGGAAGATTTCGGGAGGCTGCTTATTCCCATTACAGCCTCTGATTACCCCGTGGGAGCTGGAGAGATGTTATTTTCAGCCATCTTCTACGGCGCCCCAAGTGGAAGTCCACAATCTAAATTCTTAAGATCTTTTCCTACAAGTATCCAAATATGTCTCCAATGCTACCATATGCCTCGAAACTGGATTCATAAGAATTGAGGCCAGAGTGTAGCTCACCACTCTTAATTACTGGCTGAGACTAGCCTTCCTTCCGAGTGGCCTTGCTTCCCTGACAATTAAAGATGAATTTCAATTTACATGGAAACAAGCAGTGGAAAATATAATAACAACTCTAGGATTCAATCCACACATCTTACTTAGCATGGGGCACGAACAAGCAATAAACAACATTAAACAGGTTACAGGTTACATTAAACAGTTTGTGGTAGATACAGAACGACGGGTAGACCTAGCCAGGTCCCCAAAAATTTTAATTAGCGAAACTAGAAGATACTTGACTTCCCAAATGCCGTATATAGCTAACCTCAAAATACCAAAAAAAGAAGGGCTTTCACTTTGGCCCGTTGCCAGGCCCTCCCTTCAGCAATTCAGGAAGGCCTTTATAGGAAGATACCTTACGAGGAGAGGAAATGCTCACGTGGCTCTGGGCAGCAGGAAAAAATGGAGCATGCCCTTCTTCACTGCCAGTATTATATAGACATTTGAACTAGGTTTATCCAACCCATCTTATATAAGCTCTCTGGACGCTCAGAACAACAGAACATCTCCCTGTTACTACAGGATGAAAGCTCAGAAGTCGCATATTCAGTCGCCAGATTTTGCGTTGCCATTGTTTTAACTGGTCCTTTTAAATTCTCTTATCAGTTTCTATTCATCCTTTATATATGCTTAATTAAATATTCTATGTATATGCTTTAAGTTATGTTTGGTTCTTGCTCCCATTTATTTAATAATTATTCGCTTAGACTCATACTGTTATTCTATTTATTTAGATGCTCTGCTTAGGCTGGTCTGTGGCTGTAATAAAGTAAATTCATTCATTCTTGGTGCCTGCTAAAAGCATTCCTGTTCAGACAAGCCTACCAAGATGCTTAGAAAGTTCAGGTACTTTTAAACTGTTTTAGTATTTTAAATTTTGCCTGCTTTAAAGTATTGTGATTTTTCCTCGATTTTATTGTTCTATCATTTGTTGCTGGTATTTACAATGCAGTAGGTATAAATTTTATGAAAGAAATAAAAAAATCACGAAATAAATAAAGTGTAAATTCTGCAGATCAAGGTGATCGAACAGGCATATATGGGGTATTTATTTTCATGAATATGTGCAATTTTGCTTGGAGAACTTTGTCACAAAATCTGAAGGACAGTTGTGCTTCAGTTTGCCCATTGTTCTGGAAAGTGCACTTTCCAGGTTCACTCACAACTTCGATTGGTCCTCCCTCCCCACTCTTCCCCCACTTGAGTGATCAGTTTTATGGGAGCCCTTCTGGCGACAACACAAAGAATGTAGTATCTTTTCTCCAACCTTCAGACTCAGAGAACACAACGCGGGGGTTGTGGCAAGTAAAAGAAGCTGGGGGTTGTGATCTGCAAGAGGCGTTTTACAAGCCGTTTTTGACTTTTTCTCTCCAAGGCTGATTGAATTGTGTCAGGAACCAAAATACATCTATCAGTAAATATAATAAGCTGCAGAGTGTGGAGTGATCTCATATTAGTAAGACTAACTGCGACTGGCCATGTCACATACTGTCAAGTGAGAGATGAATAAAACAAATCATTATTTTTGAACCAGCGCAGACGAGCCTCCTCTGTAGCTGAATTGGGGGGGGGGACAATTAATGCCTCTTTAGCACAGAGATGCTGCTGGTGGTGTCTGCGATTGTCAAGGGACTTGGGCATTAATTCATGTATTTAAATAAAGGCATCATTATCAAGTATGTCTTCCATTTATGCACAATGCTGGGTGCCCACTGACGTGAAGCTTAAGCTATTTGAGAATTGGGGGGAGGGGGGGAGACAGACCTCTTGGCAAGTTAAGTGATTTTAAAATGAAACATTTCTGAGAAGGAAAAAGCTTGAAACTTTTTAGTCTGTGGGGGCTATGGCTGAGCCAAAAGGGAGGAGCTTGTTCATTGAAAATCTTCCATCAGAAAGAATCAAAAGAGGCCTTCCTTGTTTCAATGATTTTTTTTCATGCATTGGTGCAAAGGGACTGTAGGAGGGTTTGCTTTGTGATCTCTGGTGGTTTGTTGTCCTTGATTGGCTGAGATTACCTATGTGACTGGAAGGGGAATCAAGGCTCTAAATCAGGGGTCCCCAAACTACGGCCCCCGGGCCGGATGCGGCCCAATCGGCCTTCCAATCCGGCCCGCGACGACCCCCGCCGCCCGCTGCCGCCGCCCGCTCTCACGGCGCGCGGCGCAGCGACGATCTAAAAAATCGGCAAAAAATCGCCGAAAATCCTTTGTGTGCATGCGTATGGGCCTCTCCCGACCCGGAAGAGGTCATTTCTGGTGCACTTCCGGGTCGGGGGAGGCCCATACGCATGCGCACAAGCGATTTTCGGCGATTTTTCCCCGCCCGTGTGCGTGTGCGCATGCGCACGGGCGCGCACTCCCCCGCCCTCCGGCCCGCTGCGCGCGCACTCCCCTGCCCTCCGGCCCACCGCGCGGTAAGTCTGGGGACCCCTGCTCTAAATGGCCTTAATTGGTTCAACATGTCTGCATGAGCAGGTGGCGTGGCCGCCTGGAAGGAGGCAAGAGGTTGGCCACTCCTGGGAAAAGAACTCCTTGGACCTGCCCTGTTGCAAATACCCCCATTTTGAGCAAGGTACTTGTGAGGGTCGTGACAATGCAGCTGCAGGCATTCCTAGAAGATGCTGATTCTCTGGGACCCATTCCAGTCTGTTTTCAAACCCAGGTTTGGGAGTGGATCTGCCTTGATCATGTTGCTCTTGCAAGATCACTTTTATTACCCTCGACCATGGTACCCTCCTGGACTGCCTATGGGAGATGGGTTTTGGAGGCACTCTTATCTCCAGGGATGGTTCCAGAAGGTAGCATTGGATGAGTGCTTCTCCGCCTCCTGCTTCCTGAACTATGAGGTACTGCAAGGAACCATATTGTCTCATGCTATTTAACATGTATGTGAAGTCTTTGGGAGTGGTCAAGAGGTGTTTTGGAGCAACGTTCTTCATTTGAACTGGGAGTGGCTGATGAAGTCTGGATGCAGTGGCGGGCTGCATGAGGACTAATAAACTGAGTCTGAAGGAGGCTCTGTGACAAAGTGGTTCCAAGGTTCCCTGCCCTGGATGGAGTTTCACTATCTCTGAAGGAGCAAGTGCATCGTTTGGGGATGCTCCTGGTCCATCTCTGTCAGGAGAGGTGCAGGTATCTTTAGGGACTCGGAGTGCCTTCTACCAACGTTGGTTGGTAAAACAGCTACAGGGTTCCTGGGCTGAGATAGTTTGACCACAGTTGTCCATGCACTGGTAACCTCACACATCGATTTCTTGGGGTTGGACTGGAGGCTGCAGCTTGTGCAGAAATCAACAGCACATAGAATCATAGAGTTGGAAGAGACCACAAGGGCCATACAGTCCAACCCCCTGCCAAGCAGGAAACACCATCAAAGCATTCCTGACAGATGGCTGTCAAGCCTCTGCTTAAAGACCTCCAAAGAAGGAGACTTCACTACACTCCTTAGCAGCAAGTTCCATTGTCGAACAGCTCTTACTGTCAGGAAGTTCTTCCTAATGTTTAGGTGGAATCTTCTTTCTTGTAGTTTGAATCCGTTGCTCCGTGTCTGCTTCTCTGGAGCAACAGAAAACAACCTTTCTCCCTCCTCTATATGGCATCCTTTAATATATTTCAACATGGCTATCATATCACCCCTTAACCTTCTCTTCTCCAAGCTAAACATGCCCAGCTCCCTAAGCCGTTCCTCATAAGGCATTGTTTCCAGGCCTTTGACCATTTTGGTTGCCCTCCTCTGGACACGCTCCAGCTTGTCAGTATCCTTCTTGAACTGTGGTACGCAGAACTGGACACAGTACTCCAGGTGAGGTCTGACCAGAGCAGAATACAGTGGTACTATTACTTCCCTTGATCTAGATGCTATACTCCTATTGATGCAGCCCAGAATTGCATTGGCTTTTTTAGCTGCTGCATCACACTGCTGACTCATGTCAGGTTTGTGGTCTACCAAGACTCCTAGATCCTTTTCACATGTACTGCTCTCAAGCCAGGTGTCTCCCATCCTGTTTTTGTGCCTTTCATGTCCCCCCCCCCCAAGTGTAGTACTTTACATTTCTCCCTGTTAAAATTCATCTTGTTTGCTTTGGCCCAGTTGTCATTTTGAAGTGTGATCCTGTCCTCTGGGGTATTAGCCACCCCTCCCAATTTGGTGTCATCTGCAAATTTGCTCAGGATGCCCTCAAGCCCATCATCCAAGTCATTGATAAAGATGTTGAACAAGACTGGGCCCAAGACAGAACCCTGTGGCACCCCACTAGTCACTACTCTCCAGGATGAGGAGGAGCCATTGATGAGCACCCTTTGGGTTCGGTCAGTCAGCCAGTTACAAATCCACTGAATGGTAGCATTGTCTAGCCTGCATTTTACCAGCTTCTTTACAAGAATATCATGGGCCACTTTGTCAAAGGCCTTTCTGGAACTCTGTTCCAAATCACATGGCAATTTGCTTTATTGATTTGCACTGGGTGCCAATCTGCTACCTGGCAGGGTTGCCATATGTCAAGCGATGTCAGTAGTCTAGATTTTTTCCTTTAAAAAAGCTGAACAACTTTGGGCAAAACTAAGAAAAGCTCAGCAACTTTTGCATGGCAACCCTACTACCAGGCCAAGTTCAAGGTACTAACATGTAAAGCCCTCTACATCTCAGGACCAGGTTACCTGAGAAACTTCTCCAGAGGCACTTCCTCTGGGGCAGGGAGTTTATCTTTTGGAAATATGATCTGGATATAAAAACTGGAAGTTCTCTCAGAATATCGTTGCCAATATTGGGTGAGATGGGCAAGTCATCAGAGCTGGCACAATGCACATATAACTGGGACTTTTGTGCAGAATGAACCCCCACCTTCCCATGGTTACTGGGGAAGGCGCCACCTCCCCCAGCCCCTGAAGGACACTTCCAAGCAGCATTGTGAGGAAGAACACATTTCCTGGAAAGGAACACATGCGTCAAGGATTACAAGCCCATAAAGCACTCTGTACAATCGGTGATTTCTCCCCTGAGTGTTTTCTGATGACAACTCTGTTCCAAATCAAGCCAAGGAGAGGGCACCTCTTCAGCTCAGCAGAGCCTATCCCAGCATGCTGAAAAAAGGAGAGAGGAGGTAGCACAAGAAGTAACCTTTTATTCCCTAAATTGTGATTCATTGTACATTTCCTTCATCCATATCTCAAAAACATACCTTGATTTTCATAATATGAAAATTTATTTACCTTTAGTTACATCTAATGCATCAGGTGAGGCAGGAGTGCCTTGAGCAGGGCAATGCCTGTTTGGAGAAGAAAGCAGAGTGGCTGGAGAAGCAGCAGTTGGAGAAAGTAGGGCGGAGGAAATGGGGGGTGGCTGGCAAGAGAACGTGGAGCAGACAGGGCACTGGGGGGGGGAGACTGGGGTGGGGTGGCCAGAGTAGTGTGTGGACAGCCCTGCATGATATCTTGCCTGGGGGCCCTTCAATCCTGGGAGTGATATTTGGCTATGAATGATGAGCATTCATGGTGGGTGGGTGCAGTGCTTTTTTTTCACCAAAAAATAATAATGTTTAGGGGTACTCTCATTTTCCTACTCATATTGAAATACTGCCCCTCAATGAGGCCAAACTTAGATTCACAAAATGTTTAGGAGTATGCGTCCCCCCAGAAAAAAGCTCTCTCTCTCTCTCTCTCTCTCTCTCTCTCTCTCTCTCTCTCTCTCTGTGTGTGTGTGTGTGTGTGTGTGTGTTTCACAGTCTATCAAAAGAAGCAGTAGTACGCCAAGAGTAGCAGCCAATACTGTAGAATGAGAACGGCACTTCTAGAAGCAGCAAGGCAAAATGGGGCTGAACAGCATTGAAACAAAGTGAATGTGCAGTAAGGTAATTAGATTGTGTTGATAATTAGATAGTTTCAAATATGCTAACATAAGGAGCAAATGTCTGAATCAGAGAATATTTGGTATAGTCCCACTCAAAATCTTAAACCTCTTAAATAAATAATCAATGTACTTATTTTCAAAATCTTTATCCTTTCTAATTGTTAATCATGCCTTATGCAGATTGGATTTCTTTGCATGGTTTCAACTTGGAACAGAAGATGGGTTTGGATGATGTTGTATGCTTGTTCCTTTATCTAATGCTTTCATGTCCTTAGCCTTAAAGTTATTCCTGAGAGGTGTCATTTTGAGCTGTATTAGTCACTTAGTGTGGCACCATGTACTTACAAAAAGTAATTTGATGGAACACATGAGCACAAGCCCTTGCCTCTGCAAAGGGGTCAGGCCACCAAGAACCTTTAAACAGTAATTGGAGAAAACAACATGTAACAAGAGAACTTTCATCTGAGTCTTGTTCTTATTTTGCTCTTTGTGTTTTGTAGCTGTTGGCTATCAACAGGCCCTATTTTAGCAACCAAGTGACCCAGCCAAAGATAAGCACTTTTAAGGCTGGAGCTTCAACAATCTAAAGAAACAGAAAATAATGCCACACGCCACCCCAATCTCTGAGCAAGGGTTCCTGGCACCCTTATTCGGGGTTCGTGTTTCCTTTTGAGAATGAGGCACAGCGGAAAGTGTGGGGTTTTATGACATATGGCTTCTATACAAAAGATATAAACAACCTTGATTAAATTTTAATCTCTACTGTGCCCAGGAATTTAAGGGGTTCTAGCACCCACAAACTCATAACAATAAAATGGAATGGTGAAGGCTTGGATTCCGAGGAGCACTTGTTGGAAGTGGGTTGATGGAAGGTTACATTGCTGTTCCTTCCTCATTGTTTGTAGCAGCCAAGTCCACTGCAAAGACCCACTCCTGTGGGTCAGGGTATCCTCCTGAAGTGCGGTGGGCTCTGTTATGGAGGGCAAGGGAGGGATTATGAAAAAAACTGAGTGGAAACACTTTCTCGATGTTCACTGCCTTTGCACTATTTAAGATTAGATGGAGGAGTCATGGATTTTAAGAGCATTTTTTGCAGTTGTGTTGTATAATAATTATGTTAACAACACAGCTCAGCCAGCATTAAAAGAAAATAAATCACCAAGTACACAATCTCATTCAATTAGTTCTAGTTACAGGTAGGTAGCCGTGCTGGTCTGACGTAGTGAAAACAAAATAAAAAAATCCTTCCAGTAGCACCTTAGAGACCAACTAAGTTTGTCATTGGTATGAGCTTTCGTGTGCCTGCACACTTCTTCAGATACCTTCAGATACAAAAGCTCATACCAATGACAAAATTAATTGGTCTCTAAGATGCTACTGGAAGGAATTTTTTTTATTTCATTTAATTAGGTTAGGCAAAACTATTTCCCATGGGTGAGCTGGGCATGCTTTTACCCGTCATTTTGTTCTGTTTCCCAGTTAATCTGCAACTTTTCTTTTGAAAAATCCAGTCAAAATATTTATTTCAGTACAAATCTAAATATGTATTTGCTCTCAACGTGTGAATGTATTATTACTATTATTTATTCAATTTATATGCCACCCTATACCCGCAGGTCTCATAAAATGTGTATTTGCATATTCTTCATACAATTAAACTGCTGTTTCTCCTGCATCACAACATTTGGAGAAAAGCAAAATGCAGTGGATGCACATTAATCTGAGATGTGCAGATCAGGCAATTTTGCATTAGGATTTGCTAATTCCTCAAGCATCTCCACATTCACCTGCTTCTGTAGCAGGAACCACAAAAGCTTATTGTTTCATTTTTATCTTACTTTCCACCCAAGGAGCTCTGGGCAATGTCCTTCGCCACCATCCATTTTTGTCCTCATATCAACCTTGTGCTAAGAGCTGGGACTGAGGGAGAAGGAGTGGGCAACAAGCCCCAGTGAGCCAGGATTTGAACCTTCCCGGATTATGTCCCACATGTTGCCCCTGGCATTGTAGCAACTTCTACAAGGGCAGTTTAAGCCCTGCCACTTGAAAACAGAGGTTAGGGCCAAATCCGGCACAAAGTAAACCTCCCCGTCCTTTGTAAATGACACACTGACAGTTTTGTAAAGGTTTTTGAATGCAGCTTCTGTGTACCTCAGCAGAAGATATTTCTCACAGTCCTGTTGCTTTTCCCTTGACTGGAGCTTTCTGCATTACTGTAACACATTTTTTTATTCCCTCATCCATACAGTAAAATGAGGAATCGTGGAGATTAAAAGCTATTGCTTTCAGGTCTTGCGCTCCTGCTCATTTCCTGTTAGCCAACTGATATAGCCCACCCAGAGGCATTTTTCATTAGGGGCTGCAGCAAACCCAGTTTCTTACCTCTTGATTTGAATTTTGCACAGACAACACTCAATTGGTACCCTCCAAGCAGTAGATAATATTTGCAGGCAATCCTGAAGGGAAGACACAATGTGTTTTCATCTTAGCAGGTGTTTGGTGATACATATCACTCTGCTGTGTTTCAATCTTTCTTGTGTTAGTCATCTCGAGACCACAGAAGAGATTAAGATTTGAAGCAAAACACTTTTTAATCTATTTCATATCCAGACCTCCACAATATGCCTTCAAGGCATTTCTCTAAGAATGTTTCTGCTGCCATTGAGGACTTTAAAAAAAATAATCAGTATATAGAATAAAGCCACCCCCCCCTCCGAAGCCCATTGAGTAAATTTAGAGAAAATGTGGTGGGTGTATTTCAATTAGCTGACCAGATTTCCCAGTCAGTGCCTCAGAGAATGTTGAAAATCTATTAAGGGAAACCTGAAATGCTTTAGGTTCTTTAAGTTTCAAGAGCCACTTTGGATCATGGAATTCAATAGCCTGTTTCAATGCAGTGTTCCTTGTACCTAACATTCCTGAAAGATGTCAATTCTTGCCTTGAGTTTCTCCATAGACAGAGATGTATAGACCAGTTTATTACACCAGCCCTCTCAGGGCCAAAAGTGTGTAGGGGCAGTTTTAATGCATCTAGCGGTGGGTGGGACTGGGTGACATTGTTTTGTTGGTTGTAAGTTGCTTTGTGTTGCCTTGGGCAAGATAAAGCAACTAGTAAATTTAATAAAAATACAGTATTAATAAAATTAAAATATACACCTTTTTAGGTCCCTTCCCACTATGCATTGTTGACGCTGCCAGCTTATAACCACACACTACTGTTTGTTATGCACTTGTTTTTATATTATATACAAATGTTCTATATTATATACAAATGTCTTCTGGTCTCACAGGTTTTTCTACCCGCTGCTCTCCTCTTTCAAGGAAGGGCCCACAGCTCAGCTTCAAAGCACATGTCTTGCACGTGGATGTTGCAGAGTCCATCCCCAGCGCTTCCATTTGAAAGACTACTTGCTGCAGGCTTTGGAAAGAGATGCTGGCATACTGCAGCATGTCAAAGCCGGGGTAGATGGGCCTGTGCTCTGACCCAACATGCAACAATGTGGTTTGTATTTTTTAGTATGGGGACTGGGGAAAGAAAACAAAATATATCAAGTGTGGTGTATCCATTGTCATTCCAAACCTTTCTCCCAAATATCAGTAAACTAAAAGCAACACACTGCCGTAAGCTCCTTTCTCTCTTTCTTTCGCAAAAAGGATTAGATTTGTCTCTTAGACAGGTCTGACATAAAGTATAGATTTCCAATGGGTTGAGTTTAGCCAGTCATATCTGTGATTTTGTGAGTGGTGGAACATTGGTCTGAAGACAAAGCCTGTCCCCTACTGGGGAAGAAGATATTTAAAAGATAAAAAAGGCAAGAGGGCAACATTTATTGGGCCAATTGCTGTTGGTGGAAGAGGAAAGGAATGGTTCAATTCAACACCAAGAAATATTTTCCACAGTTGTTAATTAATTTATACAGCAAAATCAGCATGCGTTGCATTTTAAAAAGAGGTACATGCGAAAAACAGAAGATCTGATGCTTGTGTGAACCTAGAAGACATTTGAAGGCAGCCCTGTTTAGGGGCACTTCAGGATTTGAACCAGAGCCCTTAAAGTCTCTACATCATCATACCAGTTCCTTTCAAGCCAGCAGGGAGAAACCCCTGTGTAGAGTATTTCTGGCCAGGGAGTCAGCAGCACAGGAACAGCCAATCTCTTCTCATTTCTTCTTAGTGTTGCTGCTCTTCAGATATGAAAATGAAGAGCAGGTTGCAGAATGAAGGGATTTATACTGCTGTAGGAGCCGTTCCCGGGTATCTTTTCTACAGGGCATATTTCCCCCACTTTTTCCTAGATATGGTCTTACTGAGAAGCAGGAGATGAAGTAAACCTGTGCCTCAGGACTCGTTGCATCCCTAGAGCAGTTTTTGGTTTGCCCCACCACTTTCCCCAGAAAAACCCATGCAGAGCAAACGTCAGTCTGTGGAAACCTCTACTGACATCTGCTCTGATTCAGCAGTGAAGATTGTGTTTTCTTGGGGAAAAGTGGCAGGAAAATGTTTTTGTTGTTTTTGTCTGTGTATGCATATGTACATTCAGTTAATTGAGCTTCACCTGCCATCTACAACAGCATAGTCCTGATTATTGGCTCCATTATAGGCCTGTTCCGTCTCATCTTTTGCAGATTAAGATTAAAATTCACAAATAAATTCACATGTAAATTTATGGATTTTGTACACATCTTATATATATATTATGCCCATTCCCCGAAATACACATTTTTATATGTTTTGCAATGGATTTCCCCTGAAATGTGCATTTTGGTACACTTTTTTGAACCAAAACTGCCTTGTAAAATCCAGAGGTGTGCATAATCTGGTAGCTGGATTCTGATCTGTCAGGGATTTTATTCATTACTAGTCATGAAGCCCGTTAAATTAACGGGTGCTAGAACAGACCTGTTGCTCTAGGAACCTCAGGGACATGCGCAGAGCTGACATTGCTCGCCCGCCGCCACTTGTAACGGCTGCTGCTGCTTAGAAGTAAGTCCACGCGAGAAGTAAATGGCCTCGCGAGTGCGCCTGCGTGGAGACAGCACGCGCTCGCTCGCGAGCACAGGGCTATCTCGCGCGTCTGGATTCTCTCACGAGAGCTGCTCCAAACGCCGTGAGGCTGAGCTCCCTTACGTGCCGACCAACACGCTCCGTCTCTGCGCTCCAAGTCCCAACGGCTGTCCGTGGGGCACATGCGCAGTAGCGCAATCCCACGGACACAGGGACTGGACGCAGAGACACTTGGACTTTATTATAGAGGACTAGTGTATTTCAGCCCGTTCAATAACGGGCGCTAGAACATCCTGGGGTTCGGAGAAGCGCTTGCGCGGCGCTTCTCCGAACCCTGGGACCTGTCCTTACTGTCGGTGGCAGGAGGACAGGAATGAAGGAGGAGAAAGCCCTGCTTTCTTCTCCTCCGTTCCTCTCCCGCAGCCGCCGACAGCAAGGAGACATCCCAGGGTTCGGAGAAGCGCTTGCACAGCGCTTCTCTGAACCCTGGGACCTGTCCTTGCTGTCGGCGGCAGGAGGACAGGAACGGAGGAGGAGAAAGCGCTGCCTTCTCCTCCTTCCTTCCTCTCCCGCAGCTGCCGACAGGAAGGACGTGGGACACAAACCCCTACCTCGCCGTCGCTGCTTCGCGGCCTCCCGCCGCTCCTCTCACGGGCCAGGGAGGGTTGTGAGGAGGAGGTCTCCGCCGGCCTCCACCCTCGCTTCCCTGACGTTCTGGCCGGGAGCGGTGGTTGGAGGAGGCAGGAGGGGAGAGAGTGTGCGCATGCAGTCTCTCCATCCAATCCCTGTGTCTCTGGGGTACATGCGCAGTACCCCAGGGACACACGGGACAACTTGGACGCAGGGACAACTTGGACTTTATTATATAGGATTCCAGTAAGTGCCTTCATCCTTTCACTGACTTGACCTTTGAGCTGCTAGCCCGTCACTATAGACGTGTAAAAAATACTCAATGTCCACCTAATAAGATAAAACATCTAATAAAGACCGAGACTCTGATAAAATTGAGAAAAGCTAATATCTCATGTACAAAGCAACATTAAGTAGTATAAAAATACACACAGAGAGAGAGATTATGTTACAGAACTTCACTTTTTGATAACAGCATTGGTAAGTATCAAAATGTATCCTAATTGTTCTTCTAAATATCTTTCTGTGTGTTTTGCTCTGACTGTCTCTTTAGCAAAGTGTTAGGTTATCTGATTACTGCATATAATTGCATGCTATGCTTTTCATGTAATATGTACTCCTCTGGAAGTAAAAGTAGTGTTTAGAAATATTTTCTTTCTAGAGACAAATCATTCAATGTTTTTAATGTTGCATTGTCCTTGGAACCCACAGAAAACAGGATCATTTCTCTTACCACAACCTGGTAAATGCATGAAACTTATGGTTTGCTTAAGCGTTAGGATATGAAAACTTACCTTACAGGGATACATGCAGAAGATCTGCAGCGAAGTCCAGTTCTGGTCACCTCACCTCAAAATGTATAGAGTTGGAAAAGGTTCAGAAAAGGGCACCAAAATGATCAAGGAGATGGAACAACTTTCCTATCAGGACTTAGTTTAGAGAACAAGTGTGTAAGAGGCAGCATGATATTTTTTTTAATAAAATTATCCCTGGCATAGAAAATGTGGATAGAAAAAAGTCCCGTCCCCCCTCATAACACTGGAACACATTGACATCCAGTGAAGCTGACTTTTGAAAGCTTCAGGACAGATAAAAGAAAGTACTTTTTACACAGCATATCCTCCAACATTTTCCCAATGAAAATAAGTATGTACTAAGGAAAAGCAGGATGTTCTGGGATCAGATCAGAAACCGGGGGGCTTCTGTAAATCTGGGGCTGTCCCTGAAAAATAGAGACACTTGGAGGGTGACACAGCACATATTTAAACTATGGAACTCACTCCCACAGGAGGTAGTGATTGTCACCAACTTAGATGACTTTAAAAGAGGAACAGACAAATTAATGGAGAAGGTATCAAAAGCTACTAGCTATGAAAGGCATTAGGTTCTGCCTCCATGGTTGAAGGCAGTAAAGCTTCTGAACACTAGTTGCTGGAAACTCTTCTTATGTCCCTATGTTCAGTGCCCAAACTGAGGAGGAATGGGGTAGGATGCCATCCCACTTCTTGGCAACCATCCTAAATATCTTTGCAGAAGCTTATGAAAAGCTTGGCCTATCACTCAACATCCAAAAAACCAAAGTGCTGCACCAAGTACAAAATAACCCCTCTGCAGCACCACAAATCCAACTCAGTGGTGTAACGTTGGAAAACGTTGATAACTTCTCCTACCTAGGCAGTTACCTTTCCAAAAGAGCCAACATTGATGCCGAAATCCAGCATCGCCTGAACTCTGCAAGTACGGCTTTCTCCCAATTGAAGTGCAGAATGTTTGAGGACCGGGACATTCGCAGGGAAACCAAAGTGATTGTTTACAAAGCTATTGTACTACCAATCTTACTATATGCTTGTGGAACATGGACCACTTATAAACCCCATCTCCAACTCCTCGAAAGATTCCATCAACGGTGTCTCCGAAAAATTTTACACATCACTTGGGAAGACAGGTGAACTAATATCAGTGTACTGGAAGAAGCAAAGATCACCAGTGTTGAAGCAATGATTCCTCAACATCAACTTCGTTGGACTGGTCATATTGTGCGGATACCTGATGATCGTCTTCCAAAGCAACTACTCTATTCCGAACTTAAAAATGGAAAGCGTAATGCTGGTGGTCAACAAAAGAGGTTTAAAGACTGTCTCAAGACAAATCTTTAAAACTGGGAAACACTGGCCTGCGAGCACTCCAGTTGGAGAACAGCCTTTACCAAAGGTGTCATGGGCTTTGAAGAAACTCGATCTCAGGACACAAGGGAGAAATGTGCTAAGAGGAAGGCATGCTTGGCAAATCCACTGTCCACACCGTGATTAACTCCCACCTGGAAACCAATGTCCCCACTGTGGAAGGACGTGTGGATCCAGAATTGGCCTCCACACAGTCAATTACGGACTCATTGTTAAAATCGTGTTTATGGAAGACAATCTTACTCGGCTACGAGTGATCGCCAAAGAAGAAGAAAAAGATAAACATCCAACTTCTTTTCAGAAGGCCAGAACCGATTCTGGCCCAAGTCTCTCATTCCCCCCCCCCGCCTTTAGATAGATATGGGAGGTGCCCTTTATAGTCAGTTTTCTCCTTACAGGCCTCTTTTACACCTGTGCGCTTTGGAAGGACTTACCTCAGATTGCAAGAGATGTATTCTAGAAAGATTGAGTTGTTTACCTATGATAAAGTTTGTATTGGCCTTTTTTGGAGGGGAAGGCGACAACTTTTTTGCTGTATGTAAAACAAATTCCAGTCATTTTAACAAGTCTAGAGGGGAATAACATGAAGAGGAATTTAAAGCAGAAAATGTACAAACCCAGTACATAGCTCTTCATTAAGCTCCCTTGGAAGACTTGTTGTGTGTGGTTAATACTCTTCTGTTGCAGAGGGAAGAAATGCCTTTCCTCCAACTAGTGTAACTGTTCTGGGAGAATTCAAAACTCTTTTCTGTGCTAAGAAAAGAACAATGGTGATGTCATCACCAAAGATGATGTCCTAATCTGCTCCCTCGCCTCTCAAATGCTCCCATTTAATTTTGAAACGGCCCTTAAAAATCACACACAACAATCTAAAAAGGAACGAAACTGAAAAGAAATGCACCAGGAATGCCAAGGATCAAGATGAAAAAATGAGGGTGTATTTCAAATCCTGTGGCCTTGGAGCAGAGGTTGAGTTTGGCAAAGAGGAGGTTGGCTCCTGCAGAGGAATGGACCGAATCAATAAATTCCCTCAAGAGGAAAACAAAAGAGATGTCTATTAAACTGGGTAACGTTATCAAAACAGTGGAGACAGCTCTAAAATGGAGGATGAGACACTGTGCTGGTATCAAGGCCTGCAGGAAAATCACATTAGACCTCCAGTTCTGCATGTTAGACTAGGAGGATAGAAACTGTCTATTAATTCCAAGGATCCCAAGGTGTGTGTGTTCCTGAATCTTCAAGGAGCCAGGACTTACCCTGCCTTCCTGGTGAAATGGTTTAAGATATGTTCCTGGAGGAGACACATTGTGCACTTGCACCAGACCCTACACAAGGCCAACGTCACAGGGAAAATATTATAAAATTCTCTAGATAGCCTCTAAAAGAAGCAGTTATGCAAAGAGCCAGAGCATCACCGAATGAGGAGAAGTCTATTCCCTTTTTTCACTCACAGCTACCATGCACCCAGGAGCATCCAAGCCCTTGGCAAGCCTGGATTCGCAACTGGTAGGGAGAATACAGCTACAGATGAATCCAGCAGAAGTGGAGGGAGAAATCAACCTGATGACCTGTGTGATTAGAGACAGTCTCTCCATCTTCAGCACGGAGAGAACTCAGTTGAAAAGCACAGTGAAATATTCAGTACTTGAATATAATGGCTCTGCAACATTATGGGTTGAAATTACATATATCCAGGGTTAAGGCAGCTACTGTTCATGCTAGCTCTGTCTTGAGTCTAGGCTGCAAGTGGAGCTGTCCTCTTCATACTTTTTTTAAAAAAGGTGGTAAGGAAAGCAAGAAGTTATGTGTTATAGGGGAGCAGGCATGCCAGGTTCCGCCCCACATTGTGGGTGCCCGAAATACTCAGATACTTTATAGCTCTTGGTTCATCTTGTCATGAATTCTGTTCAGTGTTGATCCAGTGCAGACTCCAATCTATAGTTAGCAGAGTAAAAACATAAACATGTTGCAGGATTTCCCAAAAATAGACCAAGAGGAAATTTGCTTCATCTAGCAGAGCTTTAATACTACTGAAGGCAAATGAGCATATTAGTCACAAATCTGATACATTTTCAGGATTGGCACGGTCCATAAGAAATCCAGTTGCAGCAGACTTAACTTAAACTTACAGTAGGAGAAAAACATTAACACTTAAACATACTACAGTGGAACCTCGGTTTACAAACACCTCAGTTTACGAATTTTCGGTTTACGAATGCCGCAGACCCATCTGGAACGGATTAATTCACTTTCCATTACTTTCAATGGAAAAGTTCGCTTCTGTTTATGAACGCTTTGCCCAAGTGTAGTACTTTACATTTCTCCCTGTTAAAATTCATCTTGTTTGCTTTGGCCCAGTTGTCTAATCTGTTCAGGTCATTTTGAAGTGTGATCCTGTCCTCTGGGGTATTAGCCACCCCTCCCAATTTGGTGTCATCTGTAAACTTGATCAGGATGCCCTCGCCGGGCTGCGCAAAGGCAAACTCAGGGGTCTCCGATGACCTGGCTCCAATCGTGGGTATGGTGAAGGCGCGGGAGCCAAAGCAAGCAGCCCATGCGATGGCAACGATCTGCCCCAGCCTGGGGCTGCACCTGCTTGCGTTCAGCTGTCTGTTCATGATATAAAATATATGTGCTGTGAGCATAGGAATTTGTTCATATTTTTTTTCAAACTATAGTCCGGCCCTCAATAGTGTCTGAGGGACAGTGAAGTGGCCCCCTGTTTAAAAAGTTTGAGAACTCCTGCTTTAGATCAATAACTTCTGTACCAAAAAATGCAACTGAAACATCTAACGTGATAGGAGGCAGATAGTTCATTAAAGGAATAATTTGGGATATCAGAATCACAAATGGCTCATTGCATAGCCGAAACAAATATGATTTCTTTCTCTCCCCCCCCTTTTTTAATATGCAGTCCAGAGTCTGAAGGGGTTTGGTGGGAGGATATAAACTGGGTCAGAGGCCCAAAGTTGAAGGACACATGACTTTGAAGTGTTAAGTTGGAGTGATATGCTACTAAATGGAGAGTTGGTTGATGCTTGGAAGGAAGCTAATCCAAAGGTGGGCTTTACATTTTCCTCCAGGATAACATGTACCAACTATGTGCCATGTTCTAACGTCTGGCTTGTAAATACTTGTCCCTCATATTTTGGTCTATTAAGGGTTCAATACCATGTCTCAGTCAATACAATACTAAAATTACAAAGGGCCTGATAAATTAATTACATGGAGATTAAACCCTATACTGTTACAAAGAATGTCCACAGTGGATAAAATTAAAGAGGGAATCACTAATTACTATTCCCGTCATGACTCAGAGGAGCACTCAGAATCCCTCACATGGGACACAGTGACGGCAGCAATGAGGAGGGAGCTGGCAAAGTGTTATATGACGAGAAAGATAATGGTGGTTTGTCAGTACCAAATGTTAAAGTTCACTATATCGCTAGCTGTGTTAATTCTTTAACAGAAAGGATAGTATAATATAATATGAAACAGATACTGTAGTTAAGAAACCATTACATAAAGTTCTGTGGTGGACCACAACTAATCAAGCTAAGAATAATTTTCTGGCATCTAATTGTTTACAAAAATAGGATTGTTATAAACTTTTTTTTTAAAATATATTTTTATTAATTTTCCAATTAAAACCAATTATATCACATTCATTATTTCAAATTATACACATATATATATCAATCGAACCGAATGTTATGCCAAATCTTCTAGAAAATTTTTTATTTGGGTTCCCATGCTTCAAGAAATTGGGGATTCCTCGCAACCGTCCACTGCCGTCTTTTTTCTAAAGTTCAAATCGTCCTCCAAGTTCATAATAATCCAGATCTTCCCCTTACAGTCACATAGATGTTTTCCACTTTCAACCAATTGTTTCCCAGCTGCTGAGATAAATATCAAACAAGGTTTCACAGATGTTCTTTCTCCTGTGTGGGTTAATCAGTCCAGCCTCCCCATAAATCTTCTTAGTCTGGAGCTCCCTGTTGCGTCGAAGCAGCGCCATCTTAAAAAGCTCAAATCACTTTCGTTTTCTCTCATAGCCATGTAGATTAACGATCTTTGTTGTAAAATTTACAGCTTTTCCAGGCAGAAGACCCAAACATCAAACCATAAACTCTTGGTAAATTAATGGGTCTCCTTGCCCTATAGCTGAACTTAGCTTCAGGTCGCTGCTCCAATTCAAAGTGCGTCACAGCTCATAAATCCACCGAACGCGTCCAGGGCTCCTTCCGTCCGACTAGGGGGGGGGGGCTTTTCTCATCGGCAACTCCACATCTTTAAAAAATATGCTCAGTAACAACAGTTTATAAAGTTCAACTCACACAGTCTTTTGCTTCTCTTTCACTCCAAACAAGCCAGGACATCGCGTCTGGGAAGGTACGAGATAACACATATGAAGAAAAATAAAAAAAAACTCACTTCCCTTATCGCTCCGTCCCCATCAATCCTTCTTCCAGATGAAATACAGCCTTTGACTCCTCTCCCTCAGCAGCATAAATTTCTCAGCAGTAAACAGCGCTTCTTCCCCTCCTTCTGAAGTATGTCCATAGATTTAAGCCTAATTATCTTCTTTAACCATGGAAATCCCCGCCATGCAGATTAGCGTCCGGGAGTCCTGGCCCTCGTAAGTGCTTTTCAGCCCAAGCTCCCCCCACTCCATAAACAGTCGGAGTGGGTCTGGGGGCATCGCGGGCCAGCGGCCCCTCTCCGTAACCCCCGGAGAGGGTAGGGGGTTGCCATTTACTCCCCTAGCAACCGCCAAATTCCTTACGAAGGTCAGAGGGATGGAAAACAGGTCCGCCATTCCTGCCGGCGGAAACCGGAACCAGGATTGTTATAAACTATTAGTAAGTCCAGAAATCTCTCATCTTCAGCTAGCCATAGATGAAATCCAGCAGGACTATGGTTTAAATATTGGGGTGGGGGAGAGATTTATTCAGTTACAGAACTGATTAAAAATGGAACAATGATTCAATTTTCAGTGGTCAAAGAAGAATTGAGGAATGCTAAGATACATTGATATGAATATTTACAAGTCCAAAATATAGTATTAAAATTTATAAGGGAGAATGTGGTACTGATAGAACTAACAGAATTTGAAAACATACTCATGAAGAAAGATAAACACCAATTATTTCTGATATAAAGTATGATTGTGAACAGGAACAAATGAAAGATTATATGCTAAGGTGGACTCGGGACTCATGGAAGAACATAAGCATGAAGGTGTGGGAGAAACTATGAAGAGAAGATCATAAATTTTCTCTGAATAAAAATGTAATAGAGAATTCTCTCAAGGTTATCTCTGAGAGGCTACTGAGGCTAGCAGAATTAGAAATAAGCTGTGCTAAATCAGAAATGCTTTGCATAAGAACACCCCATAACCTACAAGTCAACTAAAGCAAGGGCTAGGCTTCAAAATCTGCCCCAACTTCTTAAAGCATCTGGGAGTTGTGGAACATAAAAACTTTAAACTTTAAAAACTACATTTTGGACGTCTACTTAAATCTCTGAAATAGGACCAGATCCATCTGGCATGGCTTAGCAGGACAGCAGCAGTAAAAATGTTGATTACTTCCAAATTCTCATTTTTATTTCAGGTGATAACTATGTAATTAAAGATTAAATTAAAGATTAAAATCCTACAGAATTTGCAAAAATCTAAATGGCTATGTCCACTGGGCAAACAGCAAGGCTTAGAGCAGCCATCAAGGAGTGGTTCAAGGAGGGCTGGACCCACCTAACCTCAAGAGGTATCTTGATGTTCTGTGCTTGAAAAGCACATTGTTATTGATGCAGAATTCTTCTCAAGGCCCCTGAGTATGGAATGTGATCCTTTTGAGAGAAACAAGGCACAAGTCCTCTTGGGTAGGGAATAGCTCACTGCTCCTGCTCCTCACTGTTGGTGTTTCTGCGCCACTCTTTTATTTTATTTTATTTTTAAGGACACATTGAATTTTGTAGTCTGGGAGCAGAAAGGATTTTTTTGTTTGTTTAGGGACTTGCATATAGGGGTTAAACCTATGACGGGGGTTCTGATAAACTGGGAACTGTTCTTCTTAATTAGCTACAACTTCATCAAGTAATACATTTCACTTCAAATATGACAGGGAAGGGCCAGGCTGTCAGATCTCCCTGGTCCTCCCTCATCACATATGCCTAAACAAACCAAAAACACAATCTTCTCAACAGTTTATAATCCTTTATACAAAGAAATGAGGGGTAATTTGGAAGCACTGGGAAACTAATATTGGTTGTAAAATTAACCAGGAAGCATGAAAAGAGGTATGGATCAATTTGGGCTAAGATAAGGGAAAATAAAGATGCTTCATAGATGGTACCTCACTCCCCACATACGCCATAAAATTAATCTGCAAATAAGGTCCTAATGCTGGAGTGGGTGTGACTCAGGTAGTGCATTTTATCCTATGTGGTGCGGTTAGAAGGTTTTGCATTTTTAGCATACAATTTGGGAGGATTATCACAGAGCAAACTGTTCCCTATAAAGCTCAGCTACCATTACAGTGGTACCTCGGTTTAAGTACACAATTGGTTCCGGAAGTCTGTACTTAACCTGAAGCGTACTTAACCTGAAGCAAACTTTGCCATTGAAAGTAATGGAAAGTGGATTAATCCGTTCCAGACGGGTCCGCAGAGTACTCAACCTGAAGCATACTTCACCCAAAGTATGAGTGTAATTGATTCTGGAAGTCCGTACTTAACCTGAAGCGTACCTAACCTGAAGTGAACTTTCCCATTGAAAGTAATGGAAAGTTGATTAATCTGTTTCAGATGGGTCCATGGAGTACTTAAACTGAAAGTACTCAAACCGAAGCGTACTTAAACCGAGGTATGACTGTACAGTGGTACCTTGGTTTGCGACCACAATCCGTTCCTTGATTCCGCCAGATCAAGGAAGCGGCCTGCCGGGTCGGCACCCAGCAGCGCTGCACGAAGCACCGGGGGACTGGCGGCGGAGAAGGCAGGCAGGCGCTTGCTCTATTGCCTGCCTGCATTCCCCACTGCCTGTCACACGAAGATCGGCGGGCGCCGCTTGCCGGGGTTTGTCAACCCCGGCAAACAGCGCCCGCCGATCTTCGGCTGTCCCCCGATGCGCTACGGCTCGGGGAAGCAGGCAGGGAGACGCAACAGCCCGCAGCTTCCCGGGCTGTTGCGTCTCCCTGCCTGCTTCCCCAAACTAAAGCGCGCGGGGGACAGAGCCGAATTGCGGCGCGGGGGGCAGGCTTTTCGCCGTTTGCCTTCCCTGAGCTAAGGGGGAGGCAAACGGCAAAAAGCCCCCGCCACGCCGCAATTCGGCTCCGGGACTGGCTTGGCGGTGGCGGGAAGAAGGGGAGGAATTCCTCCCCTTCTTCCCGCCACCGCCAAGCCAGTCCGCAGTGGGGGCTTTTCGCCGTTTGCCTTCCCCCCCAGGAGACTGGCTTGGCGGCGGCGGGAAGAAATTCCTCCCCTTCTTCCCGCTGCCGCCAAGCCAGTCCCCGAGCCGAAGTGCGGCGCGGCGGGTGCTTTTTGCCGTTTGCCTCCCCCTTCACTCCGGGAAGTCAAACAGCGAAAAGCCCCCACCGCGCCGCACTTCGGCTTGGGGACTGGCTTGGCGGCGGGGGGGAAAAGAGGAGGAATTCCTCCTCTTCTTCCCGCCGCCGCCAAGCCAAAGCCGGCTTCCCTCGGCGCCCGCTGCCGCTTCGGCCGAGGAAGCGCCGTCCCATGCCGGAGGTGCGCGGCAAGGCTGCCGGGGGGAGCGCTTCTTTCCCCCGCCGCCTCGCCGCGCACCTCCAGCATGAGACTGGGCTTCGGAGCGGCGGTTGGCGGAGCGGCGGTTGGCCGTTGTCCCTCCGTCCAATCCCTGTGTCTCTGGGGTACATGCGCAGTACCCCAGGGACACACGGGACAACTGGACGCAGGGACAACTTGGACATTATTATATAGGATAAGGAAAGAGGAACATACCAGTAAATGGAATGCTCCAAAAACTTATAAAAATCTTTGGTGGGGGGGAGATCCCTTGGGATAAAATGAGGACAGGGCAATCATTTTGAGTAGTGGGGATTTTATTTCTCTTTTTGTTTTGTTGGTACATTGAAATTTACTTTGTATCCTCTGTTCCTTGTTTTCAAAGCTTAAATAAAACTGTTGTTGTTGTTGTTGTTGTTGTTGTTGTTGTTGTTGTTGTTGTTGCGGCTGCTGCTGCTGCCAGCCTTTCCAGAAGTAAATCAATGGCAAATTGTTTACATGAATGCAATTTGGGTAGATTTACATTTCAGTAACCTACAAACCAATCCAGAATTGCTTAAGCAAACAGCACTCTGCTGTTTCACTGCGCTTGAACTTTTCCCATTTAATAAATATCACTTAGGAGAAAAAAATGCCATTCATGGATTATCATGTGAGTGACAAAGACATTAAAGTGACAAGATCTGCTTGGAAGGCCCACAGTGAAATTGCATAACTCTTTTTGTTGTTGTTAGCTTTCTCACTCATAATTTTATGAAGCTTAGAGTAATTAACACAGTTCATGAGGTTTAGTTTGTTGTTTCTCTGTAAGAATGCAAATCTGAGACTGATATGGATCTCTACAGACAGCACCAACTGTTCACTGAGTCTTAACTTGCACATTGCCTCCCTATTCTACAAAGAGGTGACAGACAAAGGGAATCTCTGATTTTATTAGGAGCTAAGCATCTGCTTTGTAGCCATTTCATAAAGTAAAACCCGATTTATAATTAACAAAAAGTAAAAGTAAAATATAGAACATACCAAACCCTAATCTGTGCTGCTGTTTGTTTGTGTGTGTGCGTGTGTGCGTGTGTGTGTGCGTGTGTGTGTGCGCACACACACACACACACACGCATTTGGATGTGGTGGAGAACATATTGATGGTAGAAAAAAGTAAGTTGGTGAAGCCCCACTTCTCTCATTGAAGCTTTGGATATGAACAGTTCACAGAATCATAGAATTGTAGAGTTGAAAGGGTCTCAGAGGGTCATCTTGTCCAACCTCCTGCAATGCAGGAATCTCAACTAGATCTTCCACAACAGATGGCCATCCAACGTCTGCTTAAAAACCTCCAAGGAAGGAGAGTCCAAGGAAGTCTGTTCCACTGTTGAACAGCTCTTCCTGTCAAAAAGTTCTTTCTGATGTTAGTCAGAATCTCATCTCTTGTAACTTGAAGCCATTGGTTCAGGCCCTACCCTCCAGAGCAGGAGAAAACAAGCTTGCTCCAACTTCCATGTGACAGCCCTTTAGATATTTGAAACTGGCTATCATAACTCCTCTCAGGCTCCTGTCATCCAGGCTAAACATACCCAACTCCCTCAACTATTCCTCATAAGGCTTGCTTTCCAGACCCTTGATCATCTTGGTCACCCTCATTGGCACACTTTCCAGCTTGTCAAAATCCTTCATAAATTGTGCATGCAGTGATACACTGAATATAAACTGATTTTCAGGGAGTGAACCTGAACCTGCCTGTCGGTTCGCTAACCTGTTGTGATGTCACTGGAACAAAGGGGTTAGATGACCTTTGTGATGCCTTCCAACGCTACAATTCTGTTATTCTGTGAAAGGAAGCTATGGGGCTGAATGTCATTTTATGCTAAGGACCTGAGGGGAAATGGATAGAGAAGTTAGGGTTCAAAGATGGGTGGAGCATTCGGAGTCTTTAGAGAAAAGGGGTCTAGAGGCTAACAGGGTAAAAATCATCATTGCCCCCCCTCAACACTGGGGCCCTCTTTCATACCATAAAATTAATTATGTATAAAATTAATGTGGAGGAAAGGAATAGGATTGTGTCTTCCTTAAACTCCATATGCTCATTTGAAGGTATGCAGAGATTGAACGTATGGATGTGCATGCGAAGGAGAATCTCTGTGCCACAGAGTCCATGGGAGTTTAAGCCCTGCTTTTTTAACCCAGTGTTATCTGAACAGCCATTATGGTGTCAGAAAATGTTTCTGTGGGAAATTAAGAACAGTGCCCGGACCCAGGAGAAGATGTCAGCTCTTAGGGAGTCAATTGTGAAATACTAAGGAGGGCTGGATTTTATATGAATATTCTACATTCATTCATTGGGGGGCAGGGGAATGAAGCCGAATTAATTTGGGAAACGTTGACTTGAAGATTCCCAGAAGGAACATCTGTCTTCCTCCCTTTTCCTACTTTCCAACAAATTTTAAGACCCTTCTTTCCCATCACACTTTATATAACAATTGATTTTTCCTCTTTTCCTGTTCTTTGTTTGCTGTTTACTTTTGCTAAACTCTTAATCATTAATATTTAACTTTTAACTTTGATTGTTGATATTACTTCTGTCTTTTATTTGGTTTTAGTTTTATTTTACTGTTCTTCTTATGTATTTTCATTCTCTTGTAAAACACTCTGAGGGTCTTGGGCTGGAGAGCAGCATAAACAGTAACAGTAATATAAGAGGAAGAACGTAACAGCCCAATGTTGGGGGTGATTAACTTATAATGTGCCTGCAGGTGGTTTTTTTTTTTTACAGATGTGCAGATGTGCAATTATAATTTGCATCCTAGTCGAAAACACACCACAAAGCAGCATACAGATTACAAAACTAAATAACTACCAAAAGAAATTCAAAACACAATAAAAAAACTTTTAAAATACCCAAACCTAAAAAGAGAAAGAAAAACAAAAAAACCAACATAAGGACATTTTGCAGTTTACATTCTAGATGAGCTTCTATTATTGTGGTTTTGAATAACTCCCAAGCATTCTGGAGAGATCTGACCCTCTTGACTTTGCATTTCAACTTCCTTTTTACCAGTCCCCTCATTATTGGGAAGCTTCCTCTTTTGAAGTCAAATGTGACTATGCTGGCAATTTCTTGGCAATTGCCCACTTAAATATTTATGTTGAATTTGATAGCACTATAATCAATGTAAGTGTTGTTCAGCTGTTTGGGAACATCTCACAGCAGGTCCAGATGGCATCCATAGGAGAACTCAAATGGGAAATTGCTGATCTGCTCAGATTTCACACCTAAGAACTGGAAAGTGGCAACTGTAACACCAATATAATAATATAATATAATATAATATAATATAATATAATATAATATAATATAATAATAATATATAACAATTCTAGGGGACATCCAGGAAATTACACAGCAGTTACCTTAGTGTCTGTTCTTCCTGGGAAACTGGTGGAAACCAAAGATGGAATTATCAAACATAAGGAAGAACAAGACCTGCTGAAATAGAGCCAGCATGGCCTTGGCTCATTATCCTTTTACAGTTTCAACAAACTTATAGGTGATCTAATTAAAGCTATGTACTTGGATTTTCAAAAAACATTTGATAAAGTCCCTCACCAAAGATTCCTGAATAAGTGTAATCATGGATAAGAGTGGGTAAGTGTAGATCCATAACTGCTTAGGTTAGAGGATCTGCTTTGTTTATCTTTCTGCTGGCAGGCTAAGACTTTCCTACTGAAGCAGGATTTGAAAACCGGGTGCAGATTATCTTGGCAATGGGGCAGCTCTCAGGGCATTCAGTATTTTAATGCTGACTCTACGTTTATTGTACAATATTAAAACTATTGTTTTTAATTGGTTTGGTTTTATTAATTTGTGTTTTATAATGATGTTCTTAAGATGCTGCATGGGACCCAGGTGGCGCTGTGGTTAAACCACTGAGCCTAGGGCTTGCTGACCAGAAGGTTGGCAGTTCGAATCCCTGTGACGGGGTGAGCTCCCGTTGCTTGGTCCCAGCTCCTGCCAACCTAGCAGTTCGAAAGCACGTCAAAATGCAAGTAGATAAATAGGAACCGCTACAGCGGGAAGGTAAACGGCGTTTCCATGTGCTGCTCTGGTTTGCCAGAAGCGGCTTTGTCATGCTGGCCACATGACCTGGAAGCTATACGCCGGCTCCCTCAGCCAATAATGTGAGATGAGCGCGCAACCCCAGAGTCGGTCACGACTGGACCTAATGGTCAGGGGTCCCTTTACCTTTACCTTTAAGATGCTGCAAGCTGCCTAGAATCCAAACTTGGGAGAAAGACAGGGTATTTATACATTAAATAATAATAATAGTGGTGGTGGTGGTAGCAGTGATCATACTATATCTCTGGTTTTGCACATTTGCTGATTCACTGCAGAAGGTGTAAGCTTCTCCTGTCGAAGTTGCATTTAAGGAGATTCTTCCCTGATGTTTCATTCACACATGCCAGCACTAGTCAATAGGTGATTGACATGCATCTTTGAACGAAGCTCTAATTCTTAATGTGCAATGTAAACATTGTGTTGCTTCTAGTGTATTGACCCCATGTATACCAAACTAGATTAAGCCATTCACTGAACTATGAGGATGATAATTCCTTGGAACTGCACTTTCATTTAGAGTTATTTGTTCTGTCAATATCTGCCATTAAAAGACATATCAGGTCTTCCTGGCCTTCCAAAATCCACTCCTGAAGTGGCAGGCTGATTTTCATTTGCTCCATGCTTTCTGCTGCCCGTTGTCCCACCAAAAGAAGGCTGCAAGTAAGCCGCACCTATGATTTCTGAACCCTTTACCTTGATGTGCTACTTCATCAGAACAAAAGTGTGTCCTCCTTTCTCGGGCACAAAGAGAATGGCAATCTGGTTTATATAAAAGGAAGAATGCCAAAGCAGGTGTCTGGGTGGGCTGCACAAAAAAAAAAAGCTTTCCCCATTATTATAAATATTTGAGTGGTGGCCTATTCCCACCAGATCTTTCCCACACAGTCTGCATTTACTTTGTTTCAAAGGTTGTTTGTTTGTTGTATTGCATTTGTTTTGTTAAAATTATGTTTGTACTGAGCAAATAATTTTTCTGATAAACATAGCTGTGGCTTAGTTATTCTTATGGGTAGCAATAGCATGTCTCCAAATAAGAGTTGAGAGATTACATTGTCTCAAAAAATGCTGCCATTGATTATGGTTATCATTTATTACTAAAATTGTGACTACAGTCATATATACATATATATATATAATATTCACTATATATATATATAGGCATTGCACATGCGGATGAAACAGCCTTTCTCCATAACAGCTGAACCAAATTGAAACAAATTTGGGCAGAACATACCTTGCCCATCAGGGAGGGATCTGGCATAATTTTTCCCCCAAAAAACCCACAACTTTCACGCCTAAAATAATGATTAAACACAAAAAAGTGGCGCCCAAATTAGACGTCACCACCAGGCATAGCTGCCAAGTTATCCCTTATTTTAAGGGATTTTCCCTTATGCTGAATAGGCTTCCTCGCGAGAAAAGGGAAAACTTGGCAGCTATGCCACCAGGAGCTCTGAAGACTCCAGCAGCTGTGCTGCCAGATGACATCACAAAATTCCACAGCAACCAACTGAAAACAGTCCTTTTGCAGCAACAAGGCCCAGCTTTTTCAATAGGCTGCAGCATTGCCAAGCAGGGAAAAACAAACAGAATAGGGCCTTTCACAAGGTGGGGGGCACAGGGATGAGGCACAACAAAGGGAGGGGAAAACACATAGCCATGGGGGGGGGACCCTGAGTCAGGCAAAGCAGTGGGGGGTGGGTTGGGGCAGGGAAAACTGAGTAGGCCGACCGCCAAAACGGCCATTCCACTTCCAAAGCCAAAGCCCAAAGCCTCTCCCGGCGGCTGCATTAATAAACGCCTGGCAGCATTAGGCAGTCGTTCATCATTTCCCCTAACACGCACTTGGGGGCACAGCGAGAGATTTTTGCTTTTTAATTTAGTGGGCGTTGTGTCACATGTGAGGCTATGGTGGCCATTTTAAGTAAGGGCAGTCGTGCCCCTTTTAACCTAGGCTTTGTACTATGACTGATTGCCAGCCTCCCCAGTTTAGGTCCTTGGATATTTGCAGTGGCCAATCCACCCCACCCCACGGATTTACAACCCCCTACCTTCCCCTCGCCACTTCCTGGGTTTTTTATGGAACCAAACAGCTTGGGCGCTTTGGAACGTGCCTTCTGTTGCTACGGAGCTTCACTATTTGACCCCCACCCCCGGTTGGGATTTTTAAAGTAGTTCTCTGGGTGCATCATCACCCCTGATCCTTTTCTTTGCCCAAACAGACCTCTTCCCCCTGGCTTTGGGCTTTGCCCAAACGGACCTTTCCCCACCTTCCTCAACACCAAATACACCTCAATTATACCCACAAAATAAAAAAAATGTTACAAACAACACATTAAAAAAATACATCCCATTCTACATTCCCAAAAATTACACCAAAAATAAGAAACCAAAAAACAACCAGACAGGGCTCAGACAGGGGGGTGGGGAGGAGGGGGCTTGATAGCTCATGAGTCAGGACAGGGTGGGGCCTGTCACAGGGATGTGCTGGAGGGGTAGGGGGAGAAGGGGACTCGATAGCTCATGGGTCGGGACAGAGTGGGGCCAGTCACATGGATGTGAGGTGGGGGTGGGGGAGGAGGGGGCAGGATAAGTCATGTGTCCGGACAGAGTGGGGGGGAATCACAGGAAAGAACCAGTGTGTGTGTGTGTGTGTGTGTGTGTGTGTGTGTGTGTGTGTGTCTGTGTATCCCATAAGAATCCAAAAGAAGCTAAGAAAGCCTAAAAGAAGGGTTAGGAGCATCAGACAAGAGTGAAAGACTACTGTTATCCATTAATTTAAAGATTCTGGTTAGGTGAAATATAATATAGAGCTGTGTGTTAAGCAAGGGGCCATCCACTTTTGATAGTGGGGCAGAAACTGAGAAGTTCAATGCATACAAATTGTTCCCAAATAAAGGTATAGGCTGTGCGAAGCTCCTGTTTCTGTCACCCCTCCCTCCTAGCCCCTGCTCTTGCTTTTTCCTGAATTAGTTAGTGAATGGGATGGTGTTGCAACACTTCCTAGCCAAATGAGGCTCTGTGGTCATATTGCTGAAAGTAATTGGGGCAAATGAATGTGAACATTTCCATAAGGAATGCTAAGTCTCTCTAAAAATGGGAAGCATTTTTCTGCCTACTGAAAATATTCTGAAACAATCTAAATAGCTTTGGCTTAGCTATCCTCTAGGATAATATGTAAAAATGACAGCATCACAAAAAAGTATATTGTGTACATGTAACTTTATTGATGTTGAATATGGGGGGGGCAGCTAAGATACGCTGTATGTGCATCTTATTCTTGTAAGCAGCATGCACCCTTAACAAAGTATATTCTGATCTGTTGCCCATGAATGTAGCAGGAGGATTTCAAAGCAGACGCTTGGGGTGGGGAGCAATGCAGCCTTGTCTGTTTGTATGATCTGGGGTATGATGCCAGCATGAGATATCCACACACAAATAAGATTCTCATTCTTCTTTGATGGTCTTTGGTTATAGTGTGCCAAAACTGAGACATTCCTGTTCAAAAAGCTTGCAAATCTATGTTGGATAACATGAGCAGTGGAGTCTTTCCTCTGATGGCTAATTAAAAATGGAAGTCAGGGAAGAGCCAGCTGGGCCAGGGAGATGATCAATGCCTCTTTACCAGACACAGCAGCCTTGGGGTGCCCAGAAGAGGATGTGGTGAGATCACTTCTGAAGAAATCCTCTTTGGACCCAAAACAACATCCATCCATCCATCCATTCATTTATCTTGCCATGAGGTATCCCAAAGCAATCTGCAAAGTGAAATAAAGTAACACATATAAAACAAATGCTTATATAAAAACAAAGTTAAAAATGTCAAAACAGTCTAAAAGACTAGCACATCCAAGTACATAAAATCAATTCAAATCCATGGCAGATACCAAGAGGGACAATTTTTTAAAGAAGGCTTTTAGAAAGAGGAACATTTTTCACCTAGACCAGAAAGACAGTCAAGAAGGTGCCTATTTGGTATGCAATGGCAGCCAGTGCCAAAAGGTGAGGTGCCACCACACTAAAGGCCCAATTCTGACATTGTGTGAGACAGAGCTCCTGATAACACAGTATCTGCTGGATGCCCTCTCCTACAGAGCACAGTGATCAGCTGGGTATGTAGAGGATGAGGCAGCCTGTGAAATTCTTTCAGCAGCAGCTTACAATTATGGCAAGATTGCACCCCAGTGAGCAGTTGAGGTGCCACATTTTGCACGAGTTGCAGCTTCTGGCTCAGCCCAGAGGTGGTTCTGTGGTAGGATGACTGGTGGGGTCGCACTGGATGCCGCCCTGCAGGGAACACCAAAGCAATGTTGTAGAATGGAGCACAGGAGGCAGGGGTGGGGGAACCAAGCGTTAGCGTCGCGCAGGGTGCTGCTGAAATTTGGGAGCCCCAAGTCTGCCAGTCTCATTGCATTGCATTAATCCAATCTGGAGGTCAACCTTTTCTGCTCTAGAAATAGCTGTAGCTATTTTACCATCCGATGAACCTACAAGGCACTCTTAGCCACTGAGATCCTCTAGAACTCTAGCAACAGAGTTTCTTTCTTTGTTTCTTTGTTTGTTTCTATACTGCCATTCACAGAGATCACAGGCAATTTACAAGATAAAAGCACATATACAGTATAACATAGTAACAAACAAAAACAATACCTCCAGTTAAAAATGTGATAGATTGTTTAAGGCCAGAAGCACCTCCAGACTTTGTAAGTCTTCAAACTACAGTGGTGCCTCGCTTAACGAATGCCCTGCTTAACAAACTTTCCGCTCAACGAAAGGATTTTTCGAGCGGAGCTTGCCTCGCTAGACGAATGCGTTTTACGAAAAATTCGTCCAGCGAATCGCGGTTTCCCATAGGAATGCATTGAAATTCAATTAATGCGTTCCTATGGGCAAAAAAAAAGTCGAAAAAATTCAGTGCATTCCTATGGGATTCGCTAGACGAATTTTTCGCTATAAGAAAAGACCCGTGGAACGAATTAATTTCGTCTAGCGAGGCACCACTGTATTGCTGTAAGTTCACAGCACAGATCTTCAGTAATAATATCTCTGTTTCCATTGCACATCAATGGTTTCTCCAAATTCTTTCCAGCCTTAAGTACATCTTCAGATTTTTTTTGTTGATACTGTATATATCACACAGGAAGCCAAATAGGACATTATATTGTAGCTGTTGGACTGTCTCTCTTCAACAGATTGTATGTCTAAGACAGCATAGTAGGAACCTACTTTGAATTTCTACTTCGCATCTTGTGGTGTTTCTTCTTGGGTCTCACTCAAACTGCCATTTCTTTCTCCCTTTTCTAACTTGTTATGTCTCAAAGTTTGGTAGTATTTCTAGCTCCTTTGCAACCCCAGTAGCATCTATCAAAACTTGCTGAAAACACTCATCACACCTTCAACCCACAAGGTAATTCTTGGTCACTTGCAATTGACTTGTAGCTAAATTTAAATCAGCTTCCTTGTTTTGTAATAGCTTGCTTGTGAGCCTGACTTCCAAAAGGATGTTGTGCCGTGGAACAAAAGATACCACAAACTAACACCAGCAATTTGGGAAGTATTTCCATATAAATCTTTTAAACTTGTGTCATTAAAGATCTCTGTTAAAGCATCATATCTACTACCAAGATGATATCTCAGTGGTTTCAAAAGTGCTCCTCTCCAAAGACAGTATTGCACCCCTTTGAAGACTGCGCCCTAAGTAGCTACCTCATTGGCCTAATGAGAGCACCAGTGCTGCTGACAAGCCAAAGAAATGTCTCCACCATACCTTATTCTTTATTTCTCCTAAAGAGGCAATGGTATAGGCTTAGAATGTTTGTAGCAAGAGCTACTGATCAGGGAGCTATTACACAGGATTTTATATGTGTGCTGTCAATATGGCACATGCCACCTCTAGGTTATGTGTTTAACATAGTTATTAATGCAGGAATGTTTCATTTTGAGTATTATGTGCTTTTCAAAGCATGGTTTTTATTCTATCAAGAAAAGTCCTGGTTTAACTACAGTGGTGGTGACATCATGCTCATACAGTTTCCCAGATGTTTTAATTGCTGAAAGCATAAAGGCTTGTTCAGTCATGCATGTTAATTGCTCATTATCTGTGACAGCTTGCACATGTGTGAATCAGCCATCCAAGATTATCATGCATAGAACATTTATGCCATCAAAACTCACTCTAACATGCTGTTTTTCAATTCTGATAGTATTTGGTAACTCTCAGACAAAATTGTGAACTGAGTAATCAAGTGATGAAAGATTAGTGAGTGATGAATGATGGGAAATTGGCATGTGTGGTGGATCAGTCCTAAATTAGGTGTGCATCAAGGTTGTGCTGCTGTTGCTGCTGCTGAAAAGGGCAAAACAATATATTTGTATATTCTCATTTACTATATAATTGCATTTTGAATAATATTCTCTTTGTACCGTCAGGATTGAGTTCACTAGTTCTTCTCAATAACATAATTGTGGTCCTGTTTACTACATATTTTAATCTAGTGCAGAATATACCCCATTAACATGCCTTGCCACAGCACAGAGTTTTAATCTAATGTGAATGCATGATGAATTGTGTCAAATTGGCTCTAGGTATTTCAGTCCTGCTGACAATTTTCATTGTATTAAACTTACATTTACTTTCTAATTAAAAATACACTTGCAACGCCTGCAGCGACGGCAGCTTTAAGGTAGGTTTCATCAGGCAGGCAAACTAAGGTAAGTAATCGTTTCTCCAAGCATTTCTCTTTAACTCTAGTTAAAACTTGGCTAGCCTGGCTCATCAGCCTGAAAAGGAGTGGTAATTGCCTGATTACTAATGCCAGGTTTGTCACCACTGACTCTCGGTCGGCTTCTGCAAAGATGTTTCACACAAACAGAGCAAGGTTGTTTCCCATGTGGTTTCCCACATGTCACGTGGTCGTGGTTCCCCTGAAGACCTCACCTCATGCTACAATACAGGCAAGGACAGATGATTTAAAAATTATTATTATTTGTGTAGCACACACATATCTATACACACATCCCTATAGGAATGTAGATGTAGAATCCATATTCAAAAAGAGAGAGAATTTAAAACCTTAAAGGAGCTGAGGTCTATTATGGCCTATCTAGCCTGAGCCAGGCAATTGTTCCAGCATGAACTTTGCACATGAACCTGAACATGCATTATTCTTGCAGGCAGTACAGCTAAAGGGGCAGTGGAGGTACAATATTCGCACTGCCTCCAATACCATGCAACCTCTTTTGCGTCTGCCCCTGATGTCCTCATGTTAGATAGCTGAGCCAAGGAAGTTTACATGCATGAAATGCTATATGCCTTGGCTTCCACAGATTGGAGCAGATTAGGGAGGGGGGGGGGGGAATAAATAACAATCCAGATTCCATTGTTCATCACTTGCTTTTTCTTGCAGTGGAGATCCTTGGATTGACATCATACTGTTCTTCAGGAAATATCCTATCACTAGAAGGAAAGACCTTGAGGTCTATATACACATTGGCAAAACACAAAGTATGTGGGGATGGCTGTTACAATGCAGGGAAGAAGATCATCTAGAGAAGATGGCTAACTGACCCCTTATCTCTACCCCCCACTCCCCCATGACTCATAGCTAGTATACAGTATGTAGGCTAGCCTTTAACTGCTGGGCATGCCTGCTTGCTAGTGGCAAGAGGGGATAGAATTTACATTTGGTTTGTTATTTTTAACCAAGTCTTCTGTCTGGATGAGGGCAGGAGGAGCAGATGATTCCACCTTGGGGGCAGAGGCAGGTGGTAGAGAATCCCCCCCCCCCAAAAAAGCAACTGTGTTCAGCAAATGCAACCACCCAGGAATGCTGGCGAACATTTATGTCTTATGGCTGGGTTAGGTTATCTCTGGTTCTGCCTTATTTCTAGCAAGGAAATAAAAATAACTGAAGCCTTGCCACAGGCTTCAACTCCTTCCCTTCTTGCACCCATGAATAAAACATGTTGGTTCCTACCATCATGAAATCACTTTGCTTCTGCTGAAAGACCACCAAACCCCAAGAACAACAAATCTTGAGTTGAGTGTGTCATGAGAAAGCTCATGAGAAAGCTGGCCAGCCTACAGTGAAGTCTGGCAGCAGTGAGAGAAAACAAGCATCAATTTTTGCAAGTTTCTACTCTATAAAAAAATGGGGGGGGTGTTAGCAGAGTCTAACTAAACTATTGAGGATGCTTCATAACCCTACACTTTCTTTGATCCATGTGGATTTGTATGGTTTGGTTTTTTAAAAGAAAGAAAGAAAGAAATGTTTTATTACATGCTATCAGTCCCCCCCCCAATCATCTAAGGCTATAGCAAGCGAGCAGGAGTCAGCAGATTGCAAAAGGATGCACAGGCTACACATCATCATCAATATGGCACTTTTAGAAATATAATAAAAAATTCCATGTCTCCTAATTAGCTGAAAATGTGTCTAAGAAGGACATCTTGCAAAAAGAAGGAAGAACAACTTTCTAAGGTAGTTATAGCCACAAAAAGATGTCAGTGCTACCTTTCTCTAAATCCATCATTTAAGTCACCTAAGATAGTGAAAGGTTTATTGTGTGTGCGATTAAGGGGGGGGGCTATTTTAAAGTGAAGGGTCTCTTTTTATTAGTCTCTCTTTGTTTCATTTAGTTTTCCCCAAAAGATTAAGTGAAATACATATGGGACACAAATAAAAACAGAGGAATGTGCAGACTCTAGCCAAGATTAAGCCATTTTTTCTTCCATTGATTTCCGAATATGTCCATACTTCCATATGGAAGTATGTGTACAACAAATAGCTGCCAGGTGTTGTAAAGGAAGAGCAGCCCTAGTTCAGTGGCAGAGGATAGGACTTGCACGTGAGATTCCAGTCAGGTTTCTTCCATCCCTAGCTTCTTTCCAGCCAAAGACTTCCAAGATCAGAGAAGATTAAGTGATCTGTTCCCACATAAAATAAGTTTCATATCTTCAGGAAAGATCTATCTGCCATTTAACTCTGCGCCATTATGCCTTCATTGGGAACTCATTGAATTTCTCCATTGATGCACATCCCTTCTCATTCACTGCTCCTAACTAGAACCATCAAATATTCCTGTTCCTCATAAATAGACAGTCAAGCCTTGAAGGGAAGTAGAAGTTGAGTTAAGAATGATCTATGAATTCCCTCTCACCAATTATTTTTCAACTCGTGTGATGCAAAGTGTTTTCATTGTTCCCAGTAATGGGTAAAGTGGGTAATGCCAGCCTCTTTCAAGTGTTCTAATAAAAGTTCCTGGAAGGGAAGTGAGAGCACAATCGTGGTGGAAGATTTTGTCCCAGCCTATGCATTCATGGGAACAGCCTTCACAAATCAGGTGCTTGGCATGGCCAGCTCTAGCCAGGATGGCCAATGGTCAGAGATGATGGAAGCTGTGTAGTTCAAAACATCTGGAGATCACCAGGGTGGGGAAGACTGCATTTGAACATCTGTAGAGAGGCAGCAGGGATACTCTTGCTTCCACTGTTGCTTTGGAACTCCAGAACAATAGGGATTCCGATGAGAGGAAGCAGGGGCGTAGCCAGGATCAAAACTGGGGGGGCGGAGTCATGGTCATTCAGGGGCGGGAACAAGGCACGGGAGGGGAGGGGCCATGAAGTGGGAACATGGGCGGGGCTACAGGGCCAGCGGGCCCAACAATATCGTGGCGGTGGCAGCGGCCACCTTGGGCTTCTGGGGCTGGCAGCGGCGGCGGCTACCCTGCTTAGCTGGAGAGGACGGGAGGGTCGGGCAGGCGAGAGGGGGTGGCAGGGCGGGCGAGGGCGAGGCAAGGCACGGCCGCAGCCACGACGGCTCCGAGGCGTTGCTGCATATCAGCATAATATTGGACTAGATGACCCTTGTGGTCCCTTCCGACTACAGTTCTATTATTCTATTGATATATTACCATAGCATATGCATCATTCTGCTTTCTTGAATTGTCCTGCTCCTAGGCATAGCAGCCAACTCCTAGGGGCCTAGGTGCCTCCCCCCCCAATTACTGGTAAATACCGTATTTGAAAGAGTCACCCCCCCCATGTTGATGGGCTTTCTATGTGGGACTTATCTGCCCCCCCCATATTTTATTAAGGATGGAAGAGGGAGGGAAGGAAGGAAGAAATAGAGAGAGGGATAACTCATATTTGTGGGTGCCTCTGGGTGACGATGTGATGCTGGAACTCTGCAGCAAGAGGAAGATACCGGTACGCCTGTACAGGAGCCTTGCAAGCAGCTTTCTCTCTGCTTGATTTACAGCAGGCATGTCCAACAGGTAGATTGTGATCTACCAGTAGATCACTGGATGTATGTGGTAGATCACTGCTAGATCACTGGCACCCCTAAAAAAAGCTCACCCAAAATTTTCCTCCTCCCTAAAAAAAGTTGAACTATGACCTGAAGCCCTAAACAAAAATGGGCCTCCCTCCCTCCTAAAAGAAGCTCAACAAGTTTGACCTAACCCCCCCAAAACAGGGCTTCCCTTAAAAAAACTCAACAGCTTTGACCTGAACCCCCCCAAAGGGGGTAGATCACTCCCAGTTTTTAACTCTGTGAGTAGATCAGAGTCTCTTGGGAGGTGGCCACCCCTGATTTACAGTATACAGATGCAGGAGGAGGGGCAGACTGGAACACCACTGCTTTTTATAAACATCACTGTGTCTATCAAAGCTACAGCCCCCCCTTTCTTATTCACTTCCTTTTAGCAGAGCCACCTTAGTCAATGCACCTTCATTAAATCGCCAATAGAACTCTTAATGCGATCCCTGAATGCTCATTAACAACTCCCACTGAAGAACAATAGGGTGAAGTGGTCAGCTATCAAACCTTGCCTGAAGGGATATTCTGCTCCATTGTCTTAACTGCTTAAGTACTGGTAGCCACTTTGCTTTATTTATTTGATGTTACAGGTAGGTAGCCGTGTTGGTCTGAGTCGAAGCAAAATAAAAAAAATCCTTCAGTAGCACCTTAAAGACCAACTAAGTTTATATTTTGGTATGAGCTTTCGTGTGCATGCACACTTCTTCAGATGTGTTTTTGTTACAGCTGTGTTTGTTGCCACCCCCCCCCCCCAGCAAGCAGAGACCAAGCTGTTCTCGCTAAAGCAAAGCCCTTTCCACTTCAGTTTTTGGAGGGGGAAAGTGCTGGTTATGGTCTATAAAATACATTATTTTTTTGCTTCTAGGGGGGGCAGCTGCCCCCTGCCCCCCTGCCTACGCCCATGAGAGGAAGCTAGAGAGCCTTTCCTACATGCAGGGGGATCTAGTGAAGCCCTCCTGATAGCACAAGGATTTTTACTTGAACGATGGAACTTCCTCTCCCTCTCCTCACGTACCCCCAGTCTCTTTTGGGGTCTCCCTCAACCCCATAGAGCAGATTTGTGGGTGCATGGGAGACATGTAGGAGAGCCAAAGGAGTACCATTGCTCAAATAGATGTCCTTGAGCAAACAGGACAGCTTTGTTGGGTGTAACCTAAAGAATGGTGACAATTTTGGTATTATTGAAATTGTTCTATCCCTGCACCACAAGATACCTTGGTGAAAGTGTACAAATGGGGTGGTCAGTAATAGAGACAAAACCATCATTCCCTAATATTTCTATATCTGCCACCATTCCACTTTTTCCATTCAAATTATTAATGCAAAATTCTGATTTTCTTAAGTGTCCTTGCACATTAACAATCAGAAACTGTCAAAATACTGAATACCATTGTATATCCTGTATTATACACTTTCATTTGCTAAATACAATTGCATGTCAATTTTCGATTACTTTCAGATATCATGCCAGGTACTAATATCAAATATTCAAAAATCAAAATTCACAGAAGAGGATTGAGAGGAGTAAAGTCCATATTTCATTCTGATTAGCTTATAAAAAATGCAGAGTGTCTTTGCTGAATTTAGTTAGATGAATCTATTGCAAACAGTGAGTGGTATTCAACTAATTTTTACTCAGAATGGACTCATTGAAATGAATGAGCCTGACTAAGAGAGGTCCATTAATTTCAGTAGATCTATTCAGAGCAAAACTTTTTTGACTACCACTCAGTAGTCATAACAGTTGATTCTGTTCCAAAAGGAAGAAAGTGATAATTCTGGATGCAGGCACCTGGAAAATAAACATTGGGAGTGTGTACCTTGCTGACTAAGCTGGAGGCAGTCAATCGGGAATGCGGGCATGGAAGTACGCCAAAGGTTCAATAAACTTCATGGTTTTGCTGTCAGCCGAACACTATAAAACAACTGTGTGGTTGTGCATGCGGGGTGGAGCTGCATTTGTTTTATTGGTGCACAGACTATGGAGGCTTGCCTATTCCACTCAATGACCAATGTCTTAATCGGAGGGGTGAGAATTAAATCCCACACTAGGGGGGATATCATGTTCCCTTTCTTCTTCCAACTGAATGCTGAACCATTAAGAAGTGATCTTTTGTCCTTTTTGAGTTCAAATTTATTTTGCCTGCTGTGTACGCATCTTAGAGCTGTTGCGGCTAATCATCACTTCTTCGTTTTCCTGTGAGAATGTCATGCTGAACTGTATCAAATACTTTATTAAAATCAAGACATCGTATGTCCACTGCATATCCTTTATATGCTAAGCTTCGTTATCTGATCAGAACAAGAAATTAAGTTCGTTCAGCTTGATTTGTTTTTGATGAACTCATGTCGCTTCCTTATTTACTGCTAGGCACTAGCCAATGTCTGCTTTATTAATTACTGTAGTCATATATCAAGTACTGAAGTGAAACATAGCAACCCCTAAGTCTTTGTCAAAGAATGGAAAGGCAAATACGATTATTATTTTAATGCTAACTAAAAAAATTACAACCAGAACCAAATGAATTATCTTTTTATCTAAACTGTAGCTGCTGATAATGTTAAACTTCTGTAATAATAAATTCATTAAGAAAACACACAGAGAGACACACCAAAACAGGCTGCTTCCTGCAATACTACTATAAATTATTATGTGTAATTATGTCCTAGTGAAATTGATTTACAACATATAGTAGTGGATCATCCAAATATTGTGAGATTCACTCCCTGTTCCACTAGGCTGCTACTGAGCAAAACAGAACCTCAGCTGGGATCTAGTGAGTGTTATTGCATTCACCAGGATTTGGCATGGTATGTGCTGATGTTGACTGGATCACCAGATTAACAAGCACAACATGTTGTTGCATACACCCACAACTTCTGAGTTCTTTCTAGCTCTGCTCGTCTTTTGACACAAGAAGAAGTGCATAGTGGAAGGTACTCAGTTGGCTGTGGGGACAGAAAGTCCCACTTGTCATGATCAGAGCTGGTGTTTATTATTATTATTATTATTATTATTATTATTATTATTATTATTATTTAGAAAATTGGGTGGAGGAAACTTCCCTGAACCAAATTTATTAGAAATTTGACAGCCCACACAAGAACAGTTGAGTTTCACCCTCAATTTTTGTAGAGTGGGGGAGGAATGGAATTGCAGAATCAGAGAGGAGAAGCTGTGAGTGTCAAGTACCCCACTTCCATCAGGGGGTGGACGGGGCAGCCTCATGTGGCTCAATTGGCAATGGTTTCCACACTAGTTGAACTGTCCTGGCTTTCTCCAAAGAATCCTCAGAACTGTAATTTGGTCCTGGTGCAATTCCCAGGATTTCCTAGGGAGAAAATGACTGACACGAACACACTCCAATGTCGTGTTGCATCCGATAGCACTGTGGAGAGTGGGTGCTGCTGGGGTGCACAGTGCCTTGGAACTGGGCTGATGGTGTGGGCCAGGAGCAAGGTGACATTGGGTTCACCATCCAATATACATCTTCTGCTTCTGCAAAAGGCAGAGGCACAGCTGGAGAGCAGGGTGGAGATCCGCTAAAGGGGCAGGAGGTGTGAACCATCTCCCCGTTTTAAGGCTGTGAAAGAAGGTGTGAGTGAAGCTGGAGCAACAGCAAGGGAAATTCAGTTGTCTGAACCTGACAGAAAGTCCAGGTGTTTGGGACAACTAGGAGGAGCAAGAGGCAACAGATTGAAATGTGTGCATTTTTTGTTGCTTGCCTAACACCTGTCATAGATAGGCCTGTTGAGAAGAGGACCTGAACTCTGGCTAAAAGAGGGAGCTACTCTGAAGCAAGCAGTGAGCTACTAAGGGTTCTCAAAATCTTCTCAGAGAAATGGAAGTGGAAGAGAAGTAGAAGTGACTTCCACTAGCTGAGGTACCCTCTTTTTAAAAATTAAAATTAGAGACAGTCTTATATCCAGAACAGTTTATTTTTAGTTTTCTTCCCAGAAAGGAGCCCTGTGTCACATTCTGGGCATGCTTCCTAACCAAAACAAGGCAGAGCAGTGACTCATTCAGAAACATAACAAATGTCTCATCCCAGGGCAGGCCATTTAGCTGCATCTCTGCATGGGAGTGTTTAATTTGCCCCCAGTGGAGGCTGATTGGCAGGAGGCAGAGCCAGAGCAGCAAATCATGCAGAGATGCACAGAACAGCCTCGGTTGGGTGTGTGCTTCTGGCTCATGGGAGCCCTAACATTATTTAATTAATGTATTTCTTGTGGCACACTGGCAGTTCTCTCATGTTAAACTGACATGCCCTGGCAGTGAATATGCTCTAGTTCGTCAAGGTATTTTGTGGTTCCTTATGATGTTTGGGAATGTTAATCTGGTATCTGTTCTTTCATCCTCATGTGATTCCAAGACATTATGGCTCCAGATGTGCAGAGACAAAGTATAATAATTGCTGTCTACTGAACTATTGTTGCTGCAAAGCCACAATTATTTGAGAACACTGGAAGCTCCCACCTACTACCAGAGCTAGCAGATGTTACATGGACTCCTGAGGGGTCTTTCACGTGTTATGCTGTGAAAGTAGGTTGGTTGTTGTTGTTTTGTAAACTTGGTTTTTTTTGTAAACGCCTCAGATGATTCTGTTCTTCAACTAAATTTCAGTACAGTGAAACTCGCACATTGTGAATGTAATTCAAAATCAGCATTCTCCAAAGGTTCTCTGAATGGATAAAATCTATGAAAATTAATCATAAACATGTCTGACTTGCATATTGTGCAGAAATAGAGTTGCATCTCAGCATACTGATGTAACTTTACCCTAAAATTCCTTTGATCCCAATGTTAGGATCCTAAGCGACTTAGAGTTTCTACATGTTGGGGATCTTAGAAATTCTGCTTCACAACTAGGTAGATTGGAGGAAGTTAGAAGAAGGCTATATTGATTGCTTCAATTATTATGACAATTTCATGCCATGTTATGCTATATATTTTTTTCTAAAGGTTTTGCTTATAATTTGCTTTGGTTTCTTCAAAATTCATGCTCTCATTTTCACCTGTATATATGTCTTAAATGAAACATTGCTCACCAATTGATTTGTTTTGATCATAATCTTGAGTTTGTGGTCTTCTATCACTGGTCATACTTTATTCCCTGTCCCACTGGCTTGCTAATGAGCAAATCTGAATCCTGATTACAAGACCCAAATAATTGTTAATCATGGGGACCATAATTTAATGCATCAACCTTAGCTTTCAATTTCCTGATTTTGTAGTGCTTGAGCCAACACAAGCCTTTACTCTGATCTTAAACAGGCAGGGTTTTTTTTATCATTGGATTCCCCTGATTTTTTAAAGGAAGAAATGTCAGGTTCTATTAAACATGAAGGTAGCTGTTTTGTAACTATTAATTTTTGAATATAATTGGTAGTTCTCAATTATATGTGCACTTCTGTTCACACTTCAAAATCTACACTGCGTGCAATCTGTTGCAAAGGTTGCATGCCACAGACTGAAATGCAATTAAACTAGTAACTTCATGGCATCTCATTTTTGACCGAAAGAAAGAAAGAAAAGACTTTAAATTCCATTACTTTCACTTGGCAAGCACAGATAAATCTGGTTGAGCTCTTGGAGCTACCTCAGAAACCTAGGAACCCAGGTCGGTCAAAGTAGGGCTTACTTCTAAGTAACCTGAATATGATTATAGTTTATAGCAGCTACAGTTCCAATTCATGTCTTCTCATAATGACACTTTCATTACTACCTCTACTCACATAGTAAAACCTCCCTGGCTAACTCTAGGATGGGCAAGGCTCGTGAGTGTGTGTGGATGGATGCCTATCAGGAAAAACACTGTCCATGTCCTTGAGCTGCGTCAGCTGAAACTGATCCCATAAAACTTGCCTAAATGGGGTTTTAGATACCACATCAGGATTCTCTGTAATAGTATCAAGATCATAGAGCAGCTAAGTTATTTTACCCTCAAAGCCCCTTGCAAGCAAATCACAACTGGCAACTGATGGATCTAGTTGCTCCATTACCTGAGGCTCATAGACCTCATTGAGTGCAGCTTTGTAAAGGTTGTCCAGTGTGTTTTGACATCTGCCTCAGTTGAGGATGCCAGTGAAATATACATTCTTAGCTACCCATGCAGACATGCAGAGTACCAACAGGATCACCAGCTCTACCTGGTATGCCCCACAGCATTTAGAAATCCATTGGATTCCATTTCTTTTCCAAGACAGACCATTTAGATTGGTCTCCCAGTTCTACAGGGAGGTCTAGAAACTGTAATTCCAAACTCATCTGGAAGTGGTTGGACCATGAAAACAGGCAAATATCTCCCCCTGCCCCAATACCCAGACTTTCCTCCTCCGTACATGGGACAATGCCCTGCTTTAGACTGCCCCATGAAGACCATGAGGTCCTAAGCTGAACTATCACAGTGGACTCAGCATGAATGTTGAAATCACCCAGGACTATAGTCTTCTGCTCTTCTAACACTGCAGCTGAAAACACCTTAGTTGGGTGGTTAGTGGGCAGGACACCAAAGGCAACCTCAGCCTCTCTCTGTCCCAGCACCTGAAGCAACCTCTGAAGAGCCATCCCAAATCAAAGAGGCTTCCTCGTGAGACAGATGCTCTGCCTCAGTTAATCCAGCACTAGACCTGTTTTTTTTTATTATTATTCCAAATCGGACATGGGTGATGGTCCAGCAACCACTAGTAATTAGCAACAGAAAAATTTGCCCGTGAATATGACCTTGCCATAGTACACATTTATAGCAACAAAATAATAAAAATGTGGAACTTAACAAAGCAGAAAAGCATGTTCGCCCCCAAAGAATGCATCATAAACACTTTTAATGAACACATGTCACGCTTACCATATTGATGCTGCATATGTTTCCTAAGCCTCCCTTGTCACCTTGAATAGAGAAAAATCGCTTGGGGTGGAGATTTCTATTCTGCTTAATGCAGCCAGAGAAAAAAGATGCTGCTTTGGCTCTAAGATGTTGTGGCAGAGACAGATGCTTTTTGAGAGAGAAAATAACTCCATGAGTCGTTATTCAAAATAAATCCCCGTTGGCTTCTGTGGAGCCTTGTACAAATGATAGACTGTGGGTCTTGATCCACAGAGAGGGAAAGGCATCCATCGCTATGTAATCGGAAGCTATAAAGGTACCAAGAACAGCAAAGTGAATATGAGAGTGGAAAACTTAAGTGGCCTTTGAAGTTACTCCCAAGACATTTCTTTGTGTGATTACTTTATCAATAAAGAATAAAACTTGTATCTATGAGTGTTTATATTACATGATTACCTCTCTGGCTTCCATTGGACAGTTGCTTCTTCTTTTTCCGCCAAAGGGAAATGCTTTATTACAACTTGATGAAAATTCTGCTGCCAAAAATAGTCATTTTAAAAACTGCAACCCACAAGCAGGCATGTTGGATGCCCTGCTCAGAAAGAGGGAAGTCCCTGTAGTCATTTTGCAACATTATGGCAGTATTTTTCACTGCAAAATGTCCATTTGAGTATTTGTTAATGCTCTAATAAGCATTCCCCACTGGAAGTGGAGCTCTTAAAGCTTACTAAAACATTAATGGAAGGTTCTTATACAGAGGCCCAGAGTTCTGACTTCAGCTCAAGGGACTGTATGCCTTATTTTTGATTTACACTAAATTCAATAAACAGGGAGCCAAATGAAATGTTTTTGCTCACATGGGGTTGCTACCAAAACAGCAGCCCAAATATCTTTTACTCAAAAGTAAGTCCTATTAAGTTCAATGAGGCGTACTGCTCTGGCCTTCTGCATGAGCAATGAAGAAAAAAATAATGCCTCTAATACATTCTATAATATTTACAACAATGCACACCCTTTTCTCCCATTGCTCCCCTCCCATTACCAGTTCAGTGATTTTATCTTTTGCTGAATTAGAAATATTTTATATTAGTTTGAATGTTGAAAATCTTCTTCAGAAAATATTCACTTACTAATTCAATATGCTTCATTTTTAGGAATAGTGGCTATTCTTCCCCATAGCGACAGGTTCAAATTATTCCAAGTGTCTAGATGGAAAGATTGGATGGCCATCTGTCATGGATGCTTTAGGGAGATTCCTGAATTGGACTAGATGACCCTTGGAGTCCCTTCCAAAAACATGGAGAAAGTCTATCTATTTTAAATTTTCTGCCAGAATCAGAGACAAATTGTAGGCATGGTCAGCCTTTCTGAGGGAACGATGCCTGCTGAATTTCAGAATGATAGCTGAGGTGCTTCTCCCAAGAAGGAAGACTTTACCATTTTGGGTTGGTGCAATAGGAATCAGAGGGTGTATGAGGGAGAGACAATGGATTCCCAGTGGAGATTGGAATGGGTAGCAAGAGCTACCTTATACACTCCAAGATATGGGACCAACAGCTAGTGAACTACCCTTATGAATTTGAATAACTCATTATATTAAAAAGTACTTTGGATTCATTCCATGTCCTCTTAAATTCACTGTTTTTCCATTTTTACAAAAAAAGATAGCCTGGATAGAAGCCAGGGGGGTTAAGTTAACTGCCTTTCTTCTCTCTGGTAGTGCACATAAGTTCATCACTGGATAGCGGAAACGCATTTCTGGCAAGAGCAGATTTAGCACCCAACTTGCCCAGCTCGGTTTCATTATAAGGGAGGGGAGGTTCAGCTACACCAATCATCCCATTAGTTGAAGTGGCTCATTTTTTTTAACTCTTCCCATTATGTCTGTAGTACTCGCAAAAATATGAAAATCATTATGAAGAGTGTGCCAAGCCTTAGAGACAAAGCGATAGGTTCCTGACCCCCACCATTTATCCCAAAGGAGTCCACAACATCTGAATTTAAAACAATATAAAACAAATTTCACAACATTCCCCAAAACAACATTTTCAAAGCTGATAAAAACCATTATATTTCAGTCACCAAATGCCTGGGTGAACAGAAACTTTTTTCAGATTTTTTTCTGAATGATAGAAATGAGAGAGAAGAATGTACAGCACTAGGAAGGAAGTCCTATAATCAGGAGACCACCACTGTTAAACCCTTGCCTTGGATCACTGCCTGCCAGGGAGGATTCGGAGGAGCAATGGACAGATAAGCTCATATTGCACGAGGAATGCCTTATCCATAAATTACGATAAAAAACAGGTCATTGTATTTGGGAAGCGCCCTAAAAAGCATGTTTGGCACCTGGACAAGCACACCAAGTAAAAATGTTCAAATACCTGGGATTGGTTTATTCAGAAACGGCATCTTGGAATGCACAGCTGTCCAATATTAAATTGCAAGCCTTTAAATCGGCAAAAGCTATTTTGAAATTTGCTGCTTGCAATGGGGGAAACCTAGTCAATCCAGCTCTATCGGTGTACAAAGCAAAATCAATGGACTTCCGGTCTATCGCACTGTTGTGAGGACGCAGAAGCCCCGAGCTGCGGGGCTTCTGGCATTCGCGGAGGGGGGGAATACCGCGGGGGCACGCGGATCCCCATAGAACCCCGGGTTGAGCTTCCCGGGGGCCAAATTTGCCCTGCAGAGCTCCTGACGCAACTCCTCCGCTGCCCGGGGAGCCCAGCAGAGTCCCCGAGAGTCAGCGGAGTCGCAGTCGCGGGAGCCATTTTGGGCACCAGCATTACCTCCAGAAGCGACGTCCCGAGTCTTCACACAGAGAGCGGTGGATTCCTTCCGTAAAAAGCAACGATCAGGAAAAAACAAAACTCAGCGTGAGTAAAAAAGCTTGATTGGCAATATTTTTTTAAAAAAAATTGGACACGGTGGGTGACTATAAAAACGGAAGTCGGTCTCCCACTTTGATTGTTATGTGAAGCAGTAACCTGATCCCCAGCAGGGGAAGAGAGAGGAAGTAATTAATTTACCAAGAATCAGACTCTTAAAACCCTCCAGGAGACAGGAACTAGGTCCCTGGAAAGATCAGTGAATGGATCGATATTCTGTTATTATTAAGAAGAGACTATGTTATTGATATTTGGATTTATGAAATAGCCAGGACTGGACTTAAAATGGACTCCATCTGGGAATTTGACACCTGTCACATCCGGTTTTATTATCTGCTGCTTTCCCACGGGACTTGAGAGCAAGGACGATGGCAGCCTCAACATCAGTACAGGACTTACAGTACCAAAAGATTTATTTGGAACTTTTATACATCAAGGGACAGCTGGTCAAGAACAATGAACAAGTGTGACAAATTAACAACAGACTTGAGGACACGAAGGGAGATATGGACAAGGATTCTGGAAGAGAATTGACCTGCACAGACAACACGGAGGAAGAAATAAAAATGATAGACATTAATGATAATTTAGAAGAATTTCAAAATTGCAAAGAAGAGAGGGAAGAAGACTGTCAAAAAGCCCCACAAGTGGGAGATGTGGGACAAGTTTTGGACTTAAAAAAAGAACTCTCCAACGGAGAACCAGGGGGGGTCTCTGCACACCCAGTGAGAGAGGGTGTGCAGGGAAGGCTCTGGGTTGAGGGGTTGGGAAACAGCAAGGAAAGTGTGGAGACAGCAGAGTGACTTTAAAAAATATTGCTGGAAGTTTTTGGAAAGGGTGGGAGTGGGATAAAATGTTTAATCATGTAAATTTAGGCTGGTCTGATTGGAAATGTCCGACACTGGTATGAAATATGGAATTTGCTGAGGTATCTAGGGAATCTGGGTCCAGGGGAAGGGGGGGGGGGAGAATGAAGTATTAAAATGCAGTTTCATTGTTGGTAAAAATTCTATGTTGGGGAGATATATTAGAATATGAGTATTTAAAAATTGAGTTTATAGATATAATTAAATGGTGATAATGAATGAGGAAATGTTAATTAATTAAAAATTATCTGGTATAAGGTGAAAACTGCTCTACGAGGAAGTAAATTAGGGAATCAAAGAGGGGGGAACCGGGGAAGTCTCAATGGTATGAGAATGATATAAGATTATTAGATTGATTTTTTTTCCTTTTTCTTTTTATTGCTGTTATATTTTTCTTTTTTTCTTTTTTGGGGGGTAGGGGGATCTTTTTCTTTTTCTTTTTTTGTATGCTGAATTTGTATTTTGTGTTATTTTTTTAATGTGTAAAATGAATAAATATCATTTTAAAAAAAACAAAGCAAAATCAATGGCCCAGATTTTATATGGTGCAGAGGTTTGGGGCACTTCAAACGCTTCTGGTCTGGAACCCCCACAGAACTATTTTTAAGAGCCCTTTTAGGCCTTCCCAAAGATGCCCAATCTGCCATGGTTAGGCTGGAAACATGGTTAGGCTGGAAACCATGCCCAATCTGCCATGGTTAGGCTGAGCATAGAGAGCCAAATAAATAAAAGAATCCTATGCTACTGGTTCAGAGTTCAACAGATCGACAACAATAGGTTACCCAAAAATGCCTGATTGAGCTCGTGAATGGATTACCCCTCAAAAACTGGGTACATCACACTGCACAACTGATGGGAAATGTGATCTCTCTATGTCTGAGCTTAAAGAACTTTCTCTACATGCTCAGATTTTTTTTCAAACGTACCATAAGGACAGTGGCTACTAAAAACGACTTAAATTCCATGTATTCATCCACATGCGCTCCATTATATTTTAAACTTAGAGAGGCCCACGAACATACGTATTTGAATGAATTGACTTTTGTACAACTCCGGAAAGCTTTTACAGAGTTACGATTAAACACAATAAACTCTGCTTATAGAGATGGGAGACACAGAGGCATTCCAGTAAATGAACGTGTTTCTTTAGAGGGTGCCCTGAATTAGAGGACCTTACGCATTATATGTTACGTTGTCCTTTATACAGTGATGCAAGAGAACAGTTTTTGACACCTATAATGACAAAGTCCCCTGGCCAGAATCCTTCTGATATGATTCTTTATCTCCTTGCAGACACAGAAAAATATGTGACCTGGCGTGTAGCACTTTTTGCAACTGCCGCCAGGAAAATTAGAAAAAATTATATTGCTGAGGTAGCTATTAACTGTAAAGGAGATGAATTTATCTGACCTCATCCATACCAAGATGCATTTCTCTCACCAAAGTTGTACACAATTATCAATTGTATTGTTTAATATTTCTTTTAATACATCAGTGGCCATGTGTTGATTTTAGTTCATAAATTTTATTATTTAATGTTTTAATTGGTATATTTAAGTGTTTCCATAGCTTTGTGCTGATTAGTTCATGTTTTGATAATGTAAATGTTCTAAGTTTTGTACCAAACTTGTATATATTTTACTGAATGACATTGTATACATTGCAGCAGCCTTTGGCTATAAGCAATAAACTTGATACCATACCACTGGGAAGAAAGAGGGGGACTGAGGTGGATAGGGGGCGGGCGGGCGTGGGATCGGGTGGCAATGTTTCTATTTTGCTTAATATATGAAGGGTTTGTTGTCAGCGTTGCTTGTGCAGGTTGTCTTTTATTCGCTTGTGTTCTTTTGGTGGTGAGAGAGATTGGGGTTGGCCTAGGGTGTGGTTGTTCATTAGTGGTTGGCTGCGATGGCCTTTGTTTTCATGTGTGAGTGGGGTGGGTGGGTGTTTGGATCAGGTTAGCCATACTGATTTGTATACTGATTTGAACTTTTCTTTCAATGGTTTCTGAAGCTGTATTTATGGATTCCCCCCCCCCAATATGTGCAGAAAATAGCTGACAGCACCACACATTTTTACAGCATAAGACTACAGAAATGCATTTCCCTGAAGAGAAACATCTCTCAAAACATAATTAAGATCACAGTCATAAATAGAGCAGATTTATTAAGAAACAAAAAAACAAACAATTGCTTCCCACCCTAGTGTGACAGGAACTAGAACAGAAGGAGTTGTGATGATGCAGGAGTTTTTTGTCTAATCTCAAAGATACGTTACAGAGGAAAGCAAAGATATAAAATGTCTTAAGAGAGCCAGCTAAAGACTGTATTTCAGATTTCATTCAAAGGAAAATAGCTTCCAGACAAGCCCAGATAAACCTAGGAATTTGGGTTTAAACGGATGTAGACTTCTTGACTTCAGGCAGCAAAACGTCTTGGGCTAGCACTGGGAGAGAGAAAGTCCAATAACCTAGTCTTCACATGCAGCAGAATAAGATGGTTGGGTTTAAGTGGGTTACATCGTTCTACACTTCAGGTGATGGGTGTCTTTCAAATGTTCTCCCATATTAAGGCAACTGAAAGAAAATATATACACAAGTGATTCAAGCCCAGCAACTCCTCCACACCAGCAGGCTGAAATGATATCTATTCTACCAACTCAAACCATTCTCCATAATTTCCTACTTCATTTGGTTTTTAGATCCAGCCTGATCTATATACTGGCTCAGTATATAGTCACATCACATAGCTAAGCATATTGTCATTAAAAAGAACAGCATTGCATAACGATGGATCAACGAATTTACTCTTTGGTGGTATTAACTAAAGAGTCTAAGATTATAGAAGAAATAAAAATAGTTAAAAAGAAGAAGAAGAAGAAATAAAGTACATTTCATCAATAGCCTTTTCATTAGGAAAAAAATCAAGCAAGTACTGGGATTTAAAGAGCATAGCTACAAACAGAAATTGCTTAGCACATTAAAGATAATTTGAAAAGCTATACACCACAAGATATTTTCTACATGCCACTGCTTATTACGAATTTTGTCTTTTTATATTACATTTACTGTTGCTCCCCCCCCCTTCCTACAGATATCGAGCTGATGTGTCACACACAAAATAATGATCTTTTCAGATTCCCCCCTCTTTCCCCCTCCTTTTCTTGCTAGTGATTTTCAATTTGATTCTTACCCCCACCCCACTTTTCTGCCTCTTCCTTAGTGTCCTTGGTGACACACCATCAATTAGGTTTAATTTTTCCCTCCTTAAACAAGCAATACATTGATTACTCAATCCTTTAGGAAAATTATACTCATAATATAGAACAAAGTATCTCTATTGAACAGATTTCTATGGAGGAATCACTTAAGACAAATGAGTTTGGCTACACATCCTAATAATAGATCATCTTTTCCCTCACAGAACAATAGAGATATTGAAGTGCATGTAGAAATGGTCTGCTTTGAAACTGCAATTTCTATTTAAAGGATAGCAACTCTACAACGCCATAAGCCTATTGTGCACCCTGTCTTCCAGAGTGATTCTTATGCTCCCTTCCATCTATGGAAGAATATAACATCTTCTCCTTTTATTGGTAGCATTTTCTCTTCTTGATGTTTGTGGAAATTGAATCAGGCTCAGGGTGGGAGGGGGGTGGGAGCAACTCATTTACATATATCGACTTTAAGGGGAGGGACTACAGCTGAATAATAGTAAGTAGTGGTAGCAAGAATTAACATTAGAATGCACATAGCGAACTGCATGCATTTAAACTGCCTTACACATATCATTTCAGTCATCCATACATGCCTCCACTGTATTGTTGGCCTGGAACCTGGCTTGGTAGTGGAGGGGCAGCCAGTGCAGCTGTTTCAACAATGGTATCACATGTTTTTGACCAGATGAACTTGGGCTTCTCAGTGACAAAGATGTGTCCAGGAGAACCCCCAAGCTATACACTTGCTCCTTTAGAGGGAGTATAACCCCATCCAGAACAGGTCATTTACCCCTTGCACGAGATGCGCCCTACAACCCTGAACCTTCCACAAGATCTGCATACACGCTCATAATCCCCTCCTCCTCTGTGCTCCCTCTCACCGCTGAGCCCCAGAGACAGAGGTTAATGGGGAGAGGGAGGAGGGAGGGGAGAAGTGCAGACTCCTCCCCCTGAGAGTCTATGCAATAACTTCAACTCCTGCCAGGCTGAAGCTTGCAAGTTGCATGGACTGTCATCTTATTTTTTTTTATAAAAAATTAAGGTGTTCCAGTCCACCTGGAGATTGCAGTCCTCCACCTGCCATTTGGAGGGGGCAGGCAAACCTGGGGACTCCAGTTCAGCCTTGGAGGTCTGGCAACCCTACACCTAAACAAACGTCAAGGTGAGTCAACTGCTGATTCTCCCATGTTCACATCACTTGATTGCTCTATGTTTGTACATTTGGGACTGGTTTTCCATATTCATGTCCAGTGTTGGCATCATGGGTCAACATTATAGGGTACCCGTTGAGGTCCACACTCCTCCCTGCTGACTCCCAGTATTCCATAAATATGTTGTTCTTGCCTACTCACTTTCTGTCTCCAAGCCTGCAAATAGTGACAAGATCAGGTAGCTTCTATTTGCCCTTTCCTTTGGTTAGTAGTATGGCATTAGGCCTAGACACTGAGATGAACTGCAAATCAGTGGTGGACTTTGTGCTCTCAAATTTCAGTGGCACCCTGTGCAACACTAACATTTCACCTCCCACCTCTTGGACTTAGTTCTACAGCTTTTTGTGGTGTCTCCTGCAGTGTGGTGCCCACTGAGGCCAAACCTGTTGCACTACCCTAAAACTGCTTCTGTTGAAAAAAATTCTGGAGACTAAACCAATCTTGACAAATGGATTTTTTTGGCTAAAAGCCATTAAATGGCAATGGAAAGAACAAGTGCAGCAAACATTCCATTTAAGAAAGGAAACAATCACTACCAGATATGAACAAGTATATTATAAAATTGATTAGTGTGATGGGTTTAGGGGATGTAGTAGATGAGTAACTGGATATATGTCAAGGTGACATCATTACACAAATGCATCTTTTGCCTGGATCCATAGAGGCTAAAGGATCTAAACATCAGGGAATAATTAACACTGCAATCCAGCCCCTAGGAACTCGTGCCCATCATCACACTTGCTGTTCTCATTTCTTTCCATTTTCCAATCAGGAAAGTCAAGTTGCAGAGGAATCTCCCATATATATGCGAACAATTCCCTTGCAAATTTAATTATGCAAGAAACCCATACAACCCCTAGTCACCGTGCTTAAAAAAATTCTCTACCATCCCCTGTTCATATTTCAGGTTGGTCCAAAAAACTTTGAAATACAGAGTTTTTGCCATTGTTGTGGCTTCATTTTTAAGTGGTATGCAGAATAAGGGAGCAATTCAACACCCGATAAGCTAGCATAAAGCTCTAAGTTAACATGGTGTAAAGGGACCCCAGATCCTAACAACATTTAGCAGCAGGGCTACTGCTGGTCCCATCCCCACTGCACCCCTTTTCCAGGGCTTACACCTGCTTAAGATTCTCCAGGCTTAGCTCAGCCAGCTGGTTTCTGGCTGGGCTGGGCTGATGGAGATAAACCGGCATATTACCTGCTGAACCAGGGATGAGGGAGTTAAGCCAGGGAGGCCTGGTTGTATCAGGTACTTCCCAGCTGGAGATCCCTAAACCCTAATGCACTCATCACAGCAGATCTTGCTTATAGGATTGCTCCCATAGTGTTACATATAGTGTAGAGTGCAGATTTATTGTTATACGCAGGAATTGGCTCCCAAGTAGAAAAATAATTCCGAAAAAAATAATTCAAAAATAAATGAATGTTTCAAGGAAAGTTTAATGAAAACAAAGCAGTTCTGAAAACAAATTGCAGCTCTAATGAACAGCAAGTTCAATTCTACAGTTTATATTGTATTACTCAAACATGGTGTTTGAATGGACTTGTATTGATTGTCAATTACCCAGTCATTCCTAGTAATGCACATACTTCAGTAGGAGAAAAAAAGGAAAAGAAGAAAATCTGTGACATTTACTGCAACTGGCATGGATGCATTCTTTTGGTAAAAGGGAATGTCAGTGATAGACTTTGGAGAGGTCAAACAAAGCTTTCCTTGTCTAGTGCAGAAAGCCTTTCAGCAGCCCCCCCCCCCACCAACAAGAATTTAAAGCCAGCATCCATGTTACACTAACACTGTCATTTTTAAAAGAACGCTTGGTGCTGACCACTTTTATATTTTAATTTTGGATAAAAATCTGCCTGAATGTATGCCTTCAAAATATAGTTTGATATCTTTGGCTGTGTAGTTGTGAACATGGGAAAATGTATGCGGGTGAAATGAATAGTCAATGCAGCCAAGTGGAGCTGGACCTCTGCTATAACAAAAGCAAGTGTCATCCATAAGTCTTCACATTCTGGAGATAAATGGGACAACAGATTGAAAGAAGAGGGAACACTCAGCACATTATATTGTGCACAAACCCCTCCAACAATGCCAATGGAATATAAAAAAAAACCCAAGAAACAACACACACCCCACAGCTATATGAGTCTTAAGAAAGATGTTTCAAGCTGTTAAATGGTTCCATAGGGTAACAGAGATGGGGAATAATATACAGCAACTCAGAGGTAAATCAGATTTTGTGCATGACATATAGAGCTTTAATCCAAAGTGGGCAATTCACTCTTGTCACATAACTTAATTCAACCAATGGAGGCCATGATGCTGCTACTAAAGAGTTTGATCAATGCATACAGAACACAGCTCCGACTTTAGCAGAGTCGGGGCACAATGGCTTCACCTGCTCTGGTTCTTCCAGAGCCTCAAGCAAAGGTCTTCTTTCTCAGCTCTGCTGCTTGAGAGCCTTTCACAGCCTGGAAATGGCAGAGATTGAACCTGGGACTTTTCAGCACTTTAACAATGGACAGCCGAATGCCCATTGGATATCAGGTACATTCACAGGCATTGTGTATAGGGCTGAGAATTGCCTAAAGAGCCCCATAGACGTCTATAGCCATGATTGCCACCAACAGTTCATGAGCAAGGAAGTAATGATCTAATTGTTATATTTTCACAATCATAATCATTACACACACACACACACACACACACACACACACACACACATATATCCCACCTCCCCCCCCCGGGACTCTATGGGGTCACATTTTCATGCTTACAGAGGGGGTGAAGGTAGGGGATAGCAAGGTGAGGAGCAGACACTTTCAGTAATATAACATTTTCCTTTGGCTGCTCATTGTCTGTGTCATTATTCATCTCTTTTTAAGGACACGGCTGATTCTGTATGAGTGAATAGTTTATATGGCCTACAAGAGAGTCACTGAGGCCAAATTGATTTTTCTTTACTGAATATATATCATGTGCCCTTGGGCAGTTACAGAGGTTAGAGATGTAATGCAAGTGATTATGAAAATAGCATACTTAAAATGCAGGTCTGCATAATACGTGCTAAAAATAAGAATTTAAAAGTATATTATGATGAGACCAGGCAAAATTCCCTCACCCATAATATTCAAATGAATGCACAACAGACTTATGCACAATATATTGATAATTATACACCTGTTTACTGAACCACAGTTGTAGGCCCTCTGCAATTCATAGCAATATGAATGGTAAGATTTTCTATTACTGTACCTGGTTGTAATCCTGAGAGAAAGTAAATAGTCCTTTCAGAGAAATGAGTGGGGTAGGAAGTATCTTGTTTCTGATATTAAATTGGGATTTGATAAATAATGGAAGCAACTGAGGGACTTCTGCTGTGTGTGAGCTCCAAAAGCACAACTGCCAGATTGTGAGAGGGTAGCTAAGCCAAGAAATCCACATATTATTCCTTCTCCTCCACTTTAAATAACTACTGCTTGAAGGGATTTAGCAAGCAAGAGATTGAACTATCAAGTGCTGGAACCAATTTCAATTCAAACAATCAAATATTATGCTTGAAAATAAATCCCAATTTGACCTTTTCTTGCCCCATCAGTTGGGGGGGGGGGGAATCAAGTGTCAAGTCCCAAAAGAATCATAGCAGGCTCAATTATTGCTGGGACATGTAGACGTCAGCTAATTTTCTGAATGTGTTTGGCGCAGGTGTGAGTGACTTTCAGGGTTGCAAGATCCGCTGCAAGGGTTCCAGCTACGCCAGTTTAACCCCCTCATCCCTGGCTTAGCCGGAGATACAAAGGTGTGTCTTCCCATCCTGACATACCTGGGATCCAGCCAGCTGAGCACAGCCCAGCAGATCACAAGCTTGTTTGGATCCTAAAGCTTGTTTGGGGGACATGGACCAGAGGAAGTATTTAGGATGGATCCTGAGCCCATTCAGCTCAGTCACGTGAACTGGCAACCTGGAGTAAGTTAACGGGCAAAAAGGGTGCTGTACCTCGAAACCTGTTTTAAAGGCTTGCTTTTCTTCTGCCAGCTCAGCCAGCAGTAGCTCCACTGCTGGATGGAGTTTGAATCTGGTGAAACTTTACACTAATTTACACCAGTGTGCTTTAGGCCAGCTTCCTGTGTATTGGACTGATGCAAATATGTGATTGTGCAATATTATTTATTTGATACTAAAATGCTAATGGAGTTTTGCATCCTGGTACCCTGTGCGTGTAGGGGGGGGTGTCCAATTAGCGGTGGGAGAGAAATAAATTTTGTTTTCAAAATTTGTGCTTTTCTGAATTTTGTGATTAACTTCTCCAACCAATAATATGCACAGAAATTCATATATTTGGGGAAAGTGTGCATAAAATGAATATATTTGTGAAACTAACATGCAAAATGCATCATTTTAGTGAAAATTGTTTTTAAAATGTGTACATTGGCCAAAACTGCGAAAACAACAACAGAGAATGCTTATTAGAATAAATTCACACTAAAATGCTGACGAATTTTTATGAGTTTTTTTACCCTCAAATTGCTACAGACATGTGGAGAACTTGTTTTAAAGCTGGAAAATGAGAAACCAGGGGAAATGAAATTGACTGATTCATCCATTTCTACTTCCAGTGCTCCAAGACTATGTCCCCCCCCCTCTCTTCCCGTAAGAAGGTAACATGTCTTCAATTTTAATCAGAAAACAAATTTGCCTCAAGTATTAGAAGTAATAATTTAATCAATGATTTAATAAGCAGCAATAAAGTAAGACAAACAATAAACATAATTAAGAGGCTGATGCTATGCATGCTTAATCCAAAATAAGTTTTCCTGAGTTCAGTGGAACTCTGATACATACACTTACTTAGGAACAGGCTCAAGTAAACATGCCTAAGCATGGCTTACAGCACTGTTAGTTGAGTTAGTTAGTTAGTCCCATTAATAGCTGAGGTCTGTCAGTTATGTGCCCGCACTGCTACAGGATCAGTCCACTTCTAGAAGATGTTTGTGTGTGTAATTTGATTCATTTTTATACCACTTTTCACAATATGATAAACCATTTGTCCATGTAACATTAAAATGGATATTAAAATACCAGGAGCCCAGGAAGGTCTGGGCAAACAAATCTTTTGTAATTAGCAAAATGATAACACAGTTGGTACCTTCTGGATCTCTGACAGGAGACCATTGCACAAAAAGACACCACCATCATTATATCCAAAAATCCCTCCCCACCATTTAGTGGGCCTGTTGCTAGGTGAGCAAACCTGAACCTGTAGAAGCTGCGGCCTCTCGGGCAATGAAGCAGTTGAGCCTCAAGGGTGTGAGTGATGCATTTTGATACTTTAAGCCAAAAATTACCTCAGAACATTTGGAATGTGCCAGTAGAGAAGGGATGTTCATGGTAGTGGCTTTAAGCACAGCAAGGCTAGTCACACTTCTCTGAAGTCTCTCAGCCTCACTCACCTCACAGAGTGTTTGTTGTTGGGGAGGAAGTGAAAGGAGACTGTTAGCCTTTTTGAGACTCCTTAAGGGGAGTGAAAAGGGAGGTGGCTGGTGCTGTGGTCTAAACCACTGAGCCTTGGGCCTGCCGATCAAAAGGTTGGTGGTTCGAATCCCTGTGACGGGGGTGAGCTCCCGTTGCTCGGTCCCAGCTCCTGCCAACCTAGCAGTTTGAAAGCTTGCCAAAAAAGTGCAAGAAGACTAATAGGTACCGCTCCGGCGGGAAGGTAAACAGCATTTCCGTGTGCAGCTCTGGTGTCGGTGTTCCGTTGTGCCAGAAGCGGCTTAGTCATGCTGGCCACATGACCCGGAAAAACTGTCTGCGCAGTGGACAAACACTGGCTCCCTTGGCCTGTAAAGCAAGATGAGCACCGCAACCCCAGAGCCATTTGCTACTGGACTTAACTGTCAGGGATCCCTTTACCTTTACCTCTAAGGGGAGTGAAAGGTGGAATATCAAGTCCAAACTCCTCCTCCTCCTCCTCCTCCTCCTCCTCCTCCTCCTCCTCCTCTCCTTCTCCTTCTCCTTCTCCTTCTCCTTCTCCTTCTCCTTCTCCTTCTCCTTCTCCTTCTCCTTCTCCTTCTCCTTCTCCTTCTCCTTCTCCTTCTCCTTCTCCTTCTCCTTCTCCTTCTTCTTCTTCTTCTTCTTCTTCTTCTTCTTCTTCTTCTTCTTCTTCTTCTTCTTCTTCTTCTTCTTCTTCTTCCCCTGCTACATTTTAAGCTGCATGTTCACAGTGTTGTTCATATCAGAGAGGGGTGTGGAGATGTCTTCACCTGACACACAAGACATTGTGGGCTTCTTCCCTCTGCAATGCCTCCACCCCCAAACTCCTGTTTATTAAGCTGTGATTTGTGCAAGAGTGCTCATCTGTGCATCCACAATGGCTGTTAAGGTATATTCACATTGCCATTTACTCCACATCTAGTTTTCTCGTTGGATTGAAGCTAGTTTTGAGCGGGGGAGGGAAGCATCAGCAGTAATTGTCATGACCCTAGATGACTGACATGGGATTGTAGCTAAACTTGTGTGAATGCGGATTCAAAAACTAGCAGTGGGACAACTTTGGATGCAGAGTAAGTGGCAATGTGAGCACACCCTAAGTGTGTGTTTTGCACATTTGCCTGGAAGACTTGGCTTGTTTGTGTCAGAGCCATCAAAGAATGCATTCTCAAGTGTCCTTAAATGAGCTCTATCATGGCATGAAATTTGAGTCTTTATTCTTTCAATGTGCACATGAATGAATATTCCGGGCAGGAAGAGCTTCTGCTAGGCTACATCCATAATGCATCTTTTGCTGACAGGTAAAGATTTTCCTGTTTTTAAAGAGCTTTCATTCACTATCGATGGTAGCAGTTGTGTTTTTAGCTCCAAGCTTTAAAGAATTTTGATTGATTTTTATGTTTTTTAATTGCTCTGTAATTTTTATCATATGATTATTAGGTAATTTGGAATCTTTGCAATGAGACAATGGACAAATTCATATATGAGAAGGTGCAGAAAAAATGTAAAAGACAGTTACAAACAGATGCTGAAGTATTTTCCTTTTAATATCATGGGGGGGGCAGGACATTCTGTTGTTATTCTATTACGAGCAAAGAGCAGCCATTTTGGTTGCTGTGATCTCAAGGAATTTCATAGCGCAATTCCCCCCCCATTTTTTTCAGTGCTGTGATCTCATGTGGTGCTCCAAAGTGTGAATTTTTGGGTGCCGTGGCCAAACAAACATTGGGGAGGGGGGACATGGCACAGCAACCAAAATGGCTCTCATGGGAATTTGGCATTCAGGACGATTGAGTCCCAGATTTTGGCTTCAAACTGTTGGAGGGTATGGGAGGCGGGAAGCACCCAGTATGAAATAATAGGGTGGTACACTAGATCCCAGAACAAATTGGGCTGATTTGGGTCAACCCAAATTTAGCAACCCCCAATCGTCCCAGGTCTCATCAGGTCCATTTCACATTTAATTAGGGGTTTAAGCCATAATTAAACACTGTGCAAGGTACTGAATGGATTTGGGCCCTGGATCTAGGTGAGAGTGGCAGCAGTGTTGTATTGGGGCACGGAGGGTGAGCAGAGCCTGCTGTGCCAGCCTAGCAACCAGATACTGTGTAAATTAGGCTTCAGACTTACCAAAAGAATTTCTTAGCATAAAATCACTGGGAAGGTGGTTTGCCATAGTTTCTGGACTCTTAAGGACCTGAAGACACCAGAAACCCACAATTCTTAGATGCCATTGCTCTGAAAAGATTTGGTTGTAGGGCTTCCACGCCTAAACAAAGTCCAATAAGAAGCCCTCAAATGTGTGGGGGGTATATGTGGGATATATATGCCATTGTAGTGGAAGGAAAGCAGAGAAGCATTTGTGAATGAGTCTGGCAAGAACAGACAACCATTCTCTGAAAAAGCTTGAACTGAGGTGATTAGTGTTTGTCCATCCCTGATTTGAAGCTGGGACAATAGCAATTGTACCAATATATTAGGAGACGTCTACTCCCTAACAATCCATTCCAGCACCTGATTTTCTCTTATAAGAGGATTGGAATAGGGTGGGGACCCCAGAATATGAATGTATATGCATATGTATATGTATATGTATGTATTTTTATTGTATTGATAAAGTGAATGAAATTCATTCTTTTAGGTCAATCAGCCTTCTTTAACTGCAGCCTGAGTTTAGACACTTTTCTTTTGGTCTCATATTCCTTAATACAGTTTCCTGTCTAAGGAGAGTTAGTCCATCACAGGTTCATTGCTTCCACTCACCATCACAGAGAAGATGAGCTTACACTTTGCTGCATGAGTGAGAGATGCACTCAATTTTGCCTCCAGTGCACCTCCATCAATTTTAAAAATAGCAACATCGAAAACAACCTTTTTTTTTGCAAAACAGGCCAATGTTTCAAGGTATTTTTAAAAAGGAGAGAGAGATAGGTCTTTGAAATTCAGCACCCCTGTTCAACTTGATGAAGAAGTCTGTTTACTCATCTGGGAGGACGTCTTTAAAAGACAATTCTGTGGTAAGCCTGAGGTCCTAGAATGACTCATTTGGGACTAGCTGGTAGTGCAAGATAAAGATTTATGTGTGTTGAAGTTTCATGATTACTTAGGGTGATATGTGTGAAGTTACGAAAGGCTAGGAACATAAGCTGGTATTAAGTGCAGGTGAGGTAACACAAGGGAGAGAAAAAATAGCAAGGTGGCCCATGTTGGGAGAATGGGAGTGTGTGGCATGGATTCAGGTCCCTGTCCTTCCCAAACAGGCAACGTCCAGCACTGATTGACCTGATCCCTAGTTGGGCAGCCAGGCAGATAATGTGCAGCAGCAGTATGCAGGCAACCTGATGGAGCTGAATGTTTTAATTTGGACTTGTTTTAAACACGTGAATACATAATTATAAAAATATACATTGCCCTGATGCTATAGCAGTGTTTCTCAGATGTTTGGTATCACAGGGAAGCTAAAATATTTACATTTGATGTGTGAAATAATTATAGAACGACACTCTCATGAAAGCCTTCCACTCTCCTTGGTTTTTTGTATAAATCATAGAGCCAATCATTCCTCCTGGTTGCATGGAGGAAAGTACAGAGCAGCGGCTCATGTGGGGAAGAACAGACAGCCTCAACTGAAATCGGGCAATATTGCCATGTCTCCATATGAGGAGTGACTGAAGGATCCAGTCGCACCAAAAATGCAGAGAGATGATGCAGAATCAACCCCCATGAGAAAGGTCATGAAGCCTGTATCATCATTCAGAGATACAACGGGATAGCTCTTCTATGGGAGGAAACGTGGGTTTAATTTCCTATTCAGTCACGAGTTTATTGAGTATGTTTGGGCCAGTCTTTATTTCTCAGCCTACAAGATAGTTGTGAGGATAAAATGGAGCAGGGAGGAGAGAACCACATGTACAGCCCTGAGGTCCTTAGAAGGGGGAATACGCAAACAAAATATATATTCTGTCAGAAAAGTAAAAGTAAAATAGTATGTAGATAGGTTAAAAGTCCTTTGCTAATCAATAATCCATTTTTAAAAATGCACCTGGAGGATCATACTATTCTCTCTGCCTTTGCATTAACGTCTCATGAGTGTAGAAATGAAGAAAATTCAAGCAGTTTTTGAGGCAGTAACACCTCCATACCAGAAGCCAAATAGAGATATCATGAAATACCAATCTATCCTCTGCTTAGCAACTTGATTGTGAAAATCTCTCTCTTTTTTAACTGTACGTCAGTGAAGCTTTAAAAGGCAATAGCTAAAATAATGTGGGGAAGTTTTACAAAGGTGCATTGGCTGCTAGTCTTTCAAAGTAATTTTGTCACATAATCCTCTGCTACATGTTGAGATAGAATCGTGAGCTTGCCTTTGGCTAGGATTTGCGGGTGAGCATACAGACATCACTGCCACCACCAAAGGTGATAAGGTGTAACAGTTACATAGGCTAGACAAATGGCAAATGAGCTTTGCAAGGTTTAAACTATTACTATCTATTTATTTCCTGGTATCATAGGGTAGGCTGACCATTCTGGACTGTCATCTAACTGAGACTTTAGCATTGCTGTTAGAGAAGGCAAGGCAGAACTCAGCGGCCAATGGAACAGGACGGTTTGAGCATATTTCACCGATCCTGGTCCAACCGCACTGGCTACCGATTAGTTTCCAGGCCCAATTCAAAGTGCTGGTTTTGACATATAAAGCCTTTAACGGCTCAGGACTGCAATACCTTAAGGACCGCCTCTTCCCATATGAACCTATCCAGACCCTGAGATCATCTTCTGAGGCCCTTCTTCGTGTGCCTCCTCCTCGAGAGGTCAGAAGGGTAGCAACACGAGAACAGGGCCTTCTCTGCAGTGGCTCCCTGTCTGTGGAATGCTCTCCCCAGGGAAGTTCGCCTGGCACCTTCATTTTACACCTTCAGGTGCCGGGCAAAAACATTCCTCTTCAACCAGGCCTTTGCCTGACCTGGCATCCTATACCCTTTTTAAAATGCTGGCTCTTTTCGGGGGGGATCTGGTTTTTGTTTTGATTTTATTTAAGTGATTTTTAATGTGATCCACCCTGAGACCTTCGGGTATAGGGCAGTATAAAAGGTAAAGGGACCCCTGACCATTAGGTCCAGTCGTGACCGACTCTGGGGTTGCGCAGTCATCTCGCATTATTGGCCCAGGGAGCCAGCGTATAGCTTCCAGGTCATGTGGCCAGCATGACAAAGCCGCTTCTGGCAAACCAGAGCAGCACATGGAAACGCCGTTTACCTTCCCGCTATAGCGGTTCCTATTTATCTACTTGCATTTTGATGTGCTTTCGAACTGCTAGGTTGGCAGGAGCTGGGACCAAGCAACGGGAGCTCACCCCGTCACAGGGATTCGAACCGCCGACCTTCTGATCAGCAAGCCCTAGGCTCAGTGGTTTAACCACAGCGCCACCTGGGTCCCTATATAGGGCAGTATAGAAATAAAATAAATAACTACCCGGTACTACTACTACTACTACTACTACTACTTACATATTAGTTAAGAAAGAAAGAAACACATTTTATTACAAGTTAATCCTCCCTGCCAAATCAAGTAAGCATGAGTTCCAATTTATAATATGTCACAATTTATAATAAGTCCTGTGATGCAAATACCACTCCTGGTTGCTTGAGATTCCAGTGCCCAGAGCTCTCCCCACCTTGAAAAAGAAGATTGGCTTAGAAGAACTCCCCCACCCACTGTGCCTGTTCTGTCTGTGATTTGAAATCTCTCAGATATCAACTTGCCATACTTTTGTCTTGGCATGGTGATGTGCCAGGTTAAACAGACCCCCACCACTCCTTGAGTGGAAGGAAACACCGTCTTAAGTCGAGCTGAAGGCATAGGAGAACACCAGGCAGAAAAAGATGCAGTTGGGGTGAGAACACAGCCCTGCTTCACACCACTCTCTATAGGGAAGGCGTCCGAGGATGAACCATGTGCATGTTCTTGTGGAAGGGCACAGTCATCTTGTGGTACTTAGGTGGGCATCCTATCTTGTTGAGCAGTGTGAAGAGTCCTTTTCAGCTGATGAGGTCAAAGGCCTTCATCAGGTCTATGGAGGCAACAGACAAGGGGTGTCTCTGCTCTCAGCATTTGTCCTGCAGCTGGTGCAATGAGAAAATCATGTCAACTGTTGACCTCTGAGCTCTAAAACTGCACTGTGACCCTGGATAGACCCTCTCAGTGAGTGACTGTAATCTGTTGAGAACTACATGGGCAAAGGCTTTCCCCACAGGACTCAGCAGAGAGATTGCTTGATGGTTGTTACAATCATGGCGGTCACCTGGTGTCTTCTCTGCTCCACCTGCAGTAAAAGAGGCCTCTCCCATATCTGTCTCTACAGCCACAGCAGGTGCTGTAACTCTCCAACAGTTTGACTTAACCCCCACAAGGGTAATGGAGGATGTTCCTGCAGGGGCAGAAAGAGCCAGCACTTGTGAGACTAGTAATAAGGAAGGTTATTGTTGGGCTTGCATTTGATGTGAGGTAGAGTAAAATGAAAGAGTCTGTGGTATATTATAACTGCATATTCTGTCTGCCTGAATGTATATATCTGTCACTGATGATCCATACTGGAAAATAATTCAGATAAATTTATGTTCTACTGTCCTAATCTGACCAACTCACAGCATGGGTTCTCTCTCTGTGGAAGAACAAACTCATACAGACTTCCAGAGCCATAGAGTTTTATTTAGAGGGTTATATAGTGGAATAATACAACACACAATTTTCCTTGTTTCGAACACGTTTACAGTTCTATTTTGATTTGGATTACGTGTGTCAGGTTTTAGCTTGTATATTTTAATTACAAACACAAGCTTGTAAGAAACAACAATCATCTTGAAAACAATGCTCAGCAAATACTCTGGTTTATACAGATACATTACCTTTTGAAATTAGGACTTCCGGGAGAGGTGTCATGGCTGACTAACTGCTTTCTGCCAGCATGCTGTTGACAGAGATAATTATGTGGTGATTAATTATAGCTAGGCTATAAATCCTAGCTATTGAATTATCTCTGAGGGACAGAGAGAACAGGGATTAACTTTCAATATTCTGAAAGCGCTGATCCCATGTTGCGGGATCAAGAAATCTGCGGACGACCTGGATGGACAGGCTGAGTGGTGGGAAGGATTGTAACTGTGCTCAACACTGCATAATAACCCTAGACACAAGTCCTTAGGGCAAAGGTCACATGAACCTCCCTTTCTTCAATTATCTTCAAAACCTCTGTAAATCATGATCAAAACTATCTCGCTGACAGTTAAAATGTTCACATAAAATATGTCCCAACTGCTGGCTTAAGAAAAGATGCTATTCAGGGGCCGAAATCAAAATAAAAAGTGTGCAACGAAAAAGATTTTAAAGAGAGAATTTCCATTGCTGATAAGTTTTTAATTTGTTTTGTTCTGCTTTTAATCCTCTGCTTCATTACCTTCCCACCGGACCATTACCTATTTATCTACTTGCACTTTGATGTGCTTTCGAACTGCTAGATTGGCAGGAGCTGGGACCGAGCAATGGGAGCTCACTCCGTCACAGGGATTCGAACCGCCGACCTTCTGATCAGCAAGCCCTAGGCTCTGTGGTTTAACCCACAGCGCCACCCGCATCCCATAGAGCAATATGTACACTTGCAAACAAAAAACAAAACACTGCACCATCTTATAAGGCTATGGACTTGTGGATTTAGGTCAGGATGAAGTCAGGAGGTGACAGATTTAGTTGAGATTCCTGCATTGCAGGTGGTCGAACTAGATGGCCCTCAGAGTCCCTTCCAACTTTGCAATTCTATGATTCTATGAATTGTTCAATATCAAATAAAATATTGATATGTGTCAAAGAGGTATGAATTCAGATCTGCACTCTGCAGTAAGCACATGCAGTGAATCTTCGAGTGCTGCAGGAATCAAGAGATGAATATGCATGTGTGACCCAGTCCTTAATAACTAATACTTGAATGTATAAACATTGAAAACCATTGTCTGAGATGCTATCAGATAATATGAAAGCTCTGAGCAGTTAGTTAGAACTGTGAAAGCCCGTAAGTGATGAACATCTACATGTGAACTGACTCATACTCCTACTATCGCTCAATGTAAACAGAACAGCAGTTAAAATTCGCCAACAGAGGTTGTTAAAAGTGAAATCACTGTTCCTGTAAATTTGCACTGGCGATTCTGGGATGTTAACCGGGTTATGGGTTCCAGCAAATATTCATCACACCTCTGTTGCTGCCATGAAAATGACAGAAGGACAGCAGAAAATGTGAGTGCCATCCATTTAATGGTACTGACTTCCAACACATGATGGGGAGAAGATGTCTGGATAACTGACATTGATATGCCCATGATGCTTGGTTGCAATGTTTGTTAATCTGGTATTTGATGGCACTTTGAAGATTTAAAAATAATAATGAGACAGTCTCCATGCTCACATTGACTGAAAATTAAACACACCCTGCCTATTCTATGGAAATGATCTTCAATGCGAGCACACATCTTAATTTCACAACATCACTTAATTTATTCATTATAAGAGAAGCTGGGAAGGTCATTTTATTGAAATAAATGTTGGGCCAGTTTACATTGGATATAACCATGAGTCAGGGGATGGGCAAACAACACAGGGGATGGGCAAACAACACATTTTCCTCTACTACATGTTACAACAACAGCACCAAGATCCACTTTTGCCCTCAGAGGAGCACCGCACCTAATTTTATGAGGTTGTTTTTACTGCAACAGTTGCCATTTCAGGAACATAAACATTTTCAGACAAAACCTTCCCTTCCACTATTTCATTTTTGTTCAAAACCAATGACACCCCCCCCCAATCTACTGCTGAGGCACCAGTCAACAGTCCCCAGATTTTGTGGGGTGTGTTGACTGCTAGGCATGAGAAAAGGTTTTGAGATAAGCATGAGGATTGCTGTAAAGCCTGATGGTGACCCAAAGAGAATAGCCATATTCAGGTGTTCACAGAATGCACAAGGGAAACAAGCAACGCACGAGCCATGTGCACTAGACCTGCCCCACCACCCCTGGCCTTGCTGCTTCCACCCCAGACTTACAGCTGAGGGGGAATTATTCATGTCTTTAGAACATGCTTGGAATCTTCCCCAGCTAGGAACCTTGCAAACCCACAAAGAAATCCCCTTCAGACTTTCCTGCTCATGTATGGGAAGCTCAGGAGAGGGCATGGGGCCTTGGGAGGTGGTACATAAGCATCCATGTCTACCCAGCTGCTTAGAAATTTGAGGTATTTTTAATCTGTTATAGTATTTTAACTTTTGTATGTTTTAAGGTAGGGTTGTACTCCCCCCTTGATGTTATTGTTTTATCTTTTGCAAACTGCTTTGAGAGGTGTGTATCTGAAGAAGTGTGCATGCACACGAAAGCTCATACCAAAATATAAACTTAGTTGGTCTTTAAGGTGCTACTGAAGGAATTTTTTTATTTTGCTTTGAGAGGTGGTGTTTTTTTTTTTTTTACAATTAGGTTCTAGAAGGACTCCTTTGCAGGTTAACTGTTCAGGTTCTTAAAATAATAGTGGCCCCCTCTTTTACAACTTTCAGGTGATAGCCTTTCTGCTGATACCACACAAGTGGTTCAGGTGGAAAAGGCCAACAACTTGGTGCATGGCACATTAGAACTGGTGCAACAATTCTCTGACAGTATTATGTGTGAATGGGTCCCCAACATTTAAAGTTTTGGACCAGCATGTGCCGCCCATGGATTTGTGGATACAAATATGACCAGAAATTTGCATAATCTTAATCATCCTTGAAATTCCTTCTATCTAAATCTTTTTATCCTATGAATCAGAAATTCTACATGAATATAGTTTCTGCATTTTTAGTATAGACATTATTATGCAAACTTTGTACTAAGTAGGATAAATATTTACATGTAAAGGGTTGCTCAGTGACTTGTGGTAGCTTTGACTATATTATATAAACTGCAGATTGCATGAAATTGTGCGAAGGAGGAAGAAAAGGAGAGACATGATTCCAGTGAACCTTACGGCATTGTGTATTTAAAAGCAATTCAGGCTGAGCAAACCTGTTCTCATCATACAGAATTGTTGTATTGTTGTTGTTGTTGTTGTTGTTGTTGTTGTTGTTAAAAATCCAGCTATTTAATATTTTTTTATAAGTCTTTAAGGTAGCTTATGAAGACCAAACAATACAATATGAAATATATTAAAACAAAAAAGTATATGTAAACAGAAGTACAGCAGAATTTGCAGCTTTGGCAAATGAAAGAGACTTGAGACGCTATAATAATATAGCCCGGATATTACCAGTCACTGGAACAGTCACCTCTTTTCAGGAAGAGGCACAGCTTGGGGTATCCCCTAAATGCTATAGATGCCATTTGTGTGACCAATAGCAAAACTTAAGGAAGTACAATCCCATCCAATACCGGCCAACTACTATTCTCATGGGTGTTGACTCATCTAACCACCACACTCGTCTCTTGTCTGAACAGGATTAAGCATTCATTTATTATTCTATATGTAGATCACTGCAGACTACAAATCCCTATTCTGGACTTTTGGATAAGATTAAAAAATAGATTTAGTGTTTGGTGTTGTCTGCATATTGAGGGTACTTCCCCTTAGTAGATGGTCTCTCCTAGTGGTTTCATGTAGCATGGTTGAATAAAACCAGATAGAATGCCATAAAATAAATGCTACAGGGCCAATGAATAGTCATCCAGCTCTACCTGCTGGAATCTGCCTGTCAAGTCAGGTGAAGCCATTGCAACATAGTGTCTCCTATTTGCATTCCAGATAGGCAAAGCAGGAGGATGCCATGGAATGGTGTAAAAGCAGCTGAGAACAACAAGTCAATCAAGTATCTCATCCTAGTGCAGACTGCCCACAAAGGTTTCAGTTCCCAAAACTGCCAGAAATGGGTTCAGAAATGCCATCCAGAATTGTCTGGTGTTACCTGCCATCACACAAAAAGCTTTCCCAATAAGGGGAGTTTTGCTACCAAGTCCATTGATGTGTCCGGAGGAGCAGTCTCACGTACCACTTCTTGGATCCAACTGGACACATCCTTGCTGCTAGTGATCAAACATGATAAGGAAAGGTCAGGCATAGGGACTGTTGACTGTACTCCTCCAAGTGTCTTGTGCACATCTATAGGCTGCTGTAGTGGAAACTCACACAAGAAACTGAGGCAAAGGAAACACCACACATCAGAGGCAAAGGAAACACCACACATCAGTTATTTGTCGTACTATTAGTGAAAAAAATATTTTCCTAAGAGAAAATCATGCCAGCAGAAAGTTAGTGTGATGACCCCACTGTCCATGAATGGGTTACCCAAAATAATGTATAGTTTCGGTACAGCCAACACATACTTAAAATTCTTATATGAGAAAACAGCAAAATAATAATCTGTTTGATAAAATCAACCTGAAATGCAATATTACTAGCTTTAGTTTCCATTTTTAGTTGAAAAAACAATGTCTAACACAATGGCAAACACACATATAAAGAGAGACGAAGACCTCTTGGGGCACCTGCATTAACAGGCTTCTGGGCGCAAAGCAGATACCATACAGAGACACAACTAGGTGTATCCAGCATTCAAATGGCTGGGTGCATCTTTTCATGCAGGGCAGGATGCCGTTGTTTTTGTCCACAGCCAATTATTTCCCATGACCAGACCTGGATTAGGGCCTGGGTCTGCTGGTTTGAGATTGATAGCCACTTGTTAATTCCATACAAACACTTGCAACTTTTTCAAATATCTGTTTGATCTTTGTTATCAAGGTGAAGGACAACCCAAAGACATCTAGCCAAAATCACAGCATGAGAGCAGCATTGCCTATAACTATTCCTGACAGCTGCTTATCCCATCTATTTTTAAAACTTCCAGTGAAAGAGATTCTGCAGCTTCCCTTGTGAATTCTTGTCATTGCTCACCTTTTCTGAAAGTTTTCTCTAATTAGAATAAATTTAAGCCAGCAACTAAAATGGATTGGTCCCTATCCATAGAAAGTTACAACTTACTGAGCCCTATTAATTTCAAAGGACTTATTCATGATGAACTATTTCATGAGCAAGACTATATAGCTAAAATGAAAGTGTTCCACATGTGTGGGCTTCTCATTCTATTCAATAAGGTACCACTGATGATGTTTCAGGGAGTGCATGAGTGTAATAGTGCAGTTAGTACTGCAACATCAGGACCAGTGTGTTGTAATAAATCTACATGAAGCCTGTAATTGCTAAGTAATACTTAATTTTGTCTCCCACCTCTGAAGAGCCCAGACCTGCTTAGATATAATTCCTAAAAGGTCTCCTGTCCACCCAGCACACAGGATCAGACCTGTTTGTATTGTATTCAGCAGTAAAACTGCACAATGTGACTTCATGCTTCCTGTAATGATTCTGGATCCACAAATTAGAGAAATGAAGAATGGCTTGAAACAATTGTATTCTTCAGAGCCCTTAAGACAAACTTGTGCAGCAACTTCTAAACCTTTGGAACTTCCTGGATCCTACGACCTTAGGGCAAGTCTTCACATGCTTGGCAAAACAAAATAAATAAATAAAAAGGGGGCACAAAATGGGGTGGGCTTCCACTAAAAATGACTTTGGCAATCCCACCTGCCATTGAACCCAAAGGGTTTTGACTACACATGATTTTGGCCTTTACACATGATCCCCAGGACATAACCCCCATGTAAGTTGACAGTTGCCTGTACAAATGGAACACCTATAAATTGCAAACTCCATCACTACTTCTAGGAATCTGCTTGGAGAGAATGAATAGCAGTGAAATGGGGAAGGGACTTACCATAAGCTCAGGGTTGCAACAGCAACAGTTGGTAAAGGGAGCTGCAGAGCAGAAAGTGCAAATAAATGCTTTGAAAATTAATTAAGAGAGTCAATCACTGACAATCATTCTCAAAGAACCAAGAAGCAGGAACCAAGAAGCTGCAGAAGGGACTTCCAGTTCCGCTCTGCCTTAATGGAAGCAGTCCCCATGGCAGCGGGAGATCATTGGCGAAGGAAAAACAAGGATGAATCATCCTTGCAAATTCTCCCCAGGGATGGGGGGAACGGGCTTCACTTGCAGTTCATCTCAATACCTGGCCCTTGCACTGGCATAGAATGTGGGGGGGGGCATGGAGGCATGGAGGCAATAAACCCTCCAACACTGCCATAAGGAAGCAGAGGTTCTGTTAATTAGAGCTTAATTGGACTAAAATGAGAAGCTGCAGGCAGCAACGAATACGGAGATACAGAACAATTAAATCAAGAATGAATAGATTAAAAAAACCAGTTTCTATCCAAGAGCTATAACCATCTTAAATACTGTAAGTAAATAATATGATCTTGAGGAGTTGTGATGGGTGTGTATGTGTGTGTGTGTGTGTGTGTGTGTGTCTGCAATTGTGTTTTTGTTTTGTTTTTATGGGATGGCATTCAATTTCGTTGTACTATGTACAATGACAATAAAGTCTATATCTATCTATCATCTATCTATCTATCTATCTATCTATCTATCTATCTATCTATCTATCTATCTAAAGTACAGGCCCGTGCTAGAAGAGATGAGATCACAAACTGCTGAACAAACCAACTGCAAGGACTTTAAGGTTTGAATTTGAGTTAGGACTTCGTTCAGTGCAAAAGACAGGGTGGGTGGAGCTTACAGTTTCTTTATTTAAAGTTTTCTTCTCTACACTTATGATTCAGCAACCCTCCTCTGAATGTTAGTTCAAATTATATTTCTACAAGAGAGGATGGAAGAAATTGGATTATAATATCAAACTAACTGTGTGTAAAAAAAAGAGGAAAGGGGGAGTAAAGCTCTATATTGCAAAAAAAAAAAAGTTTAAGATGGAAACTTAGAACTTGCTGTTCCCCATCCTTTATTATCTATGAAGTGAACTGAATAACGCTAAGAGGGCTTGGAATTTAATTTAATTGGAAGGGTAATTTGCCATATATCTTCAGCTGGAAGGAAAGATGAAAGGAGTCTGTGAGCTGCCAAGGAACTGATAAGGTTCTTTATTGAGTCATCTGCAGTTCAACAGATCACTCTTCTTCCCAGGCTGAGAAGAAAAATGGAGAAACAGTTTACTTACTGGGACAGAGCAACTTTTGCAGCTGTTGTTAAAGTTCTCGGTGCAAAACAACAAAGCATGGGACGAAGCGATGGAGAAATTTCTGGAACAACAATGGGATATCAGCTCCACCCAAGGCATGACGGATAACAGCAACAATCGGGGGAAATAAGACATAACCTCTTACAAGGACAGGATGAAACACCACAGACAGAATAACTTCCACACACAGAAAGAACAAGGATATAGTTTGAGTTCCTCACTTGTAGTTTTATAAATCATTTAATGTGTCATCACGAATAGAAGTTAGTTGTAAAAGGGATTATTATGACTGGATTGTAATTGAAACTAATTGTCATGGCTTAAAATTAGCCGCTGTTTCTTTAATACAAAAGGAACTGAGTCAGCATGAGTCAGCGGCCTACAATGAATCAGCAAAGCCTGCGTGACTCATGTAACCTTTCACCTGCATATGCCTGTATATATAGAGTGGTCATTGATTGTGTGAGGTGTGGGTTGCGTTTGATATGTATGAAGCTGTTGATTTTGGTTAGATAAGAAGACTTTTAAGAATAAAAGCAGCATTCTGCAAAATACTCTTTCTCAAGGACTCTGTGCTGACTAGGGTCTGAGGACCAGGCAAAGGAGGTTAGAACCTTTTCAAAAACTGACAGGTTATGGCCCCAGTGTTTCTGAGTATGTGCAGAGTGCAAAACGACTGACAGCATCTCAGTGGGAAGCTGGTGAGTCCTGGTGGTGTATGGTTGAGCCAGTGGTTGTGCATTGAAGCAGTTGGTGGCAAGCTGTAACAGTCTGCAGTAACGCTGGAGCAGCTGGAGTCTAGAAGATTTTAGAACACAGAAATAAAGAAAATAATCAAATCTAGCATGTGGGGGGCCACTTTAACAAATTATATAATTCACTATTTGAATGATTGATATTAATTGTATTATAAATTGGTATTGTTATAATGAGGCCATTATTGAACTGTAATTGAAAATAATAAACATTTATTAGGAAGATTTGCGGTAGGATGGTGCTGGTGTGTGGCAGATTGGGGATCAGGAGTGTGCTTCTGGGGGCTGAGTAAGAAGGCACTGCTTCAAATCAATTCCTTTCTTCAATTCCCAACCTGCCACACACCAGCACACAAAGCAGCAAAATGGAGGGGAAATATTGGGAGCATGATAGACAGGAGGGTCTTGGTGGGCTGGACATTGCCAACCAGTGGGGAACCACATTTGTGCATCCAAATCACATGTCAAATGATAATTTGATCAATAGCGTCAATCTGAATATCAGTTTTGGGTAGAAATGAAACTGGTAGTTTTGGGTGGGGTAGGAACAAGGCATTTTGGCTTCTGAGGCCAAACAAAATTCACACACACACACACACACACTAATGGGGGAGTGAAGATCTTCATCAGGAACAAGAGGGTAGGGGGGGGGAGAAAGATCTACATCAGGATCTGCTTTCCCTGTAGATCTTGCCGCCAGAGGTAGTTGCCTCAGCTTCCCTGAAGGGTGGGCCGGCCCTGGGTAGAAATCTGGCTGCAGCAGCTTCAATGCCTCCCCACCCGGTTGCTGACTCGTCTGTTTGGATTAGCCGCATTGACAAGCTCACCCAATCAGGGATCACACATGAAATGAAATTTCATCCCTCTTAGGTAAATGTAAAGGGACCCCTGACAGTTAAGTCCAGTTGCAGACGACTCTGGGGTTGCAGCGCTCATCTTGCTTTGCAGGCCAAGGGAGCTGGCGCAATGGAACAGCAAACGCCGTTTACCTTCCTGCCGGAGCGGCCCCTATTTATCTACTTGCACTTTGATGTGCTTTTGAACTGCTAGGTGGGCAGGAGCTGGGACCAAGCAATGGGAGCTCACCCCGTCACAGGGATTCGAACCGCCGACCTTCGGATCAGCAAGCCCTAGGCTCTGTGGTTTAGACCACAGCGCCACCCGTGTCCCTCTCATCCCTCTTAATTAGGCTTTAATTGGGGGGTGGGCAGTGTACAGAAAATGTTACTTATGTGTAGTATGCATATGCCTTTGTGTGATAGATTGTGTGTGTGTGCGTGATTCTCAGTGTGGCCCACAGTTCTCAGCCGATAAACTAGTTTATCAAAAACTCAGCAAAAAATGGTGTTATATTCACTGAGGCATAGGGGAAACAACACTTGAATACTGTTTGCAAATACCGTCTATAAATGGACTATTGAATTGACGTGTGAATTGCTCCTTAGATCTGTCTTTCAACAAACTCCTCTTAATATTTAATGCACTCTCTGTAACAATGTTGTCTTTTTAGTTTACATAACATTATGATATCGCCATTAGAATGACAACTGGGAAACAGAAAGGAAATCAAGCATTATGGCAGCAAAGTTCATACTGAGTTCATTGTGAGATACAGTGAATATTTGAGGACTGGAACCAGAAACCGCTTGCTTTGTTTCTGAAGTTTTTATCCTGCTCTTCCTCCGTAAAGCCCAGGATTCAAATTTATCACAGCAACCCTCTAAGGAAGGTCAGGCTGTGACTCAGCAAATGGCCCAACGTCCCCAAGGAGGTTTCATGGCCAAAGGGGTTTTTGAACTTGCATCTCCCAGTGCACTAGCGCCTCACTTAGGATCCGTAGCAGTTCTGGATTCCTGTGGAAAATGCTAAGAATTTCACATTTTCCTGCCCCTAGTCCTGCTTCTTGTGGAGTTTATCCACCAGATTACAAAAGATTACACTTTAACCTATATTTCATCTAAACTAAACAGGTCTCTGTTGTGAAAAATGGCGTTGCGAAATTCAATTCCTTTTCTTTCAAGAGAAGGGTGGAGGTGAAATGGGGAGGGGGGCTATTATGTGTTGCCCAAGCAATGCCAGCTTGTTTCCATTGGGGTTAACATGGGCAGAGTGAATTTGTAACTTATCCCTACACATAAAGGAAACTATGCTTTATACAATTCTCCTCCACAGACATCAATAATAGTGTGTGTGTGAGGTGAGACAAAATTACCCTGAAAGGTACAGAGGGATAAATCACAGTGGGAGGACATGTTCCTTTTATGAAGCATTTCAGACTTGGAAAATTTAAAATCTGCCTGTATGCTTCATGTGTGTGTGTATATATAAAATGCAATTTGTCGTTCTATCTTTTTCAATTAATGTTCTTTTTATTGGCCTTCTTTTAGGCCAGTAACTTTACAATCCCTTTTAAACTCATCTTTAATAAGCATTCACAGTTGACTAGACTTGGCTGATATCCTGTTTATTACTTTCAGACTCCATCAGGGTTTAGGCAGTTTTAGCCTCGTTTCCTTATGTGCTATATTATGATGAAGTGGCAAATAAAAGACTTTACCATGACAGGGTTTTTTCTCCCAATTATTTGCATGAGTCACTTCACTTGTGTACATGACAAATGCCATCTTTAATTTGACTAGAATATCATTTAGGAATTACTTAAAGTAACTTGTTGTTTATTGAAAGCTGTGGGGGTTGCCTAGCTATAGGTATCATGCAGGGGAGACCACTGCCAATTGTTGACACAAAGTATTAAAATTTCAGTATCTTCCTTTTTTAATATCTACTCATTTTAAATACCTTGGAGTATTTTTAATACCTCAATTGCTGCATGTTTTTTTAATTAACAGCCAGGCAATGTTACAACTTTAACTAAGCATATTTTCAGCCATTCCTAGTTAAAAAAAAAACCGATAAGAAATAGTCACTTTAAGACATTTGCTAAAGTAAAAATATAAGCATTAATTTCTGACTAAACAAATTCCAGGAACTTTAGCAAAATAATGGATTGTTTATTGCAAGTAGTTATCCTGGAATAGCAAAACTGAAAGGGAAAAAAGGAGTTTCTAGATAACTGAAGATGTACATATATAATAAGTGAAGTGATACCTTTTAAAAAGTACAGTGGTACCTCGGCTTATGAACACAATTGGTTCCGGAAGTCTGTTCATAAACTGAAGTGAACTTTCCCATTGAAAGTAATGGAAAGTGAATTAATCCATTCCAGATGGGTCCGCGGTGTTCGTACACCGAAAATTCGTAAACCGAGGTGTTCATAAACCGAGGTTCCACTGTATACCATAAGCAACCTTTCAAAAACTGTGCATAGCTACATGTGATGAAGAAAACAAGTGAAATGGGGACCCCAGTGTTCCTCAGTCATCTATTTTCCTTTTCTTGTGTTTACTGCATATAAAGTGAATATATTACCTTATGCTCCACCTCAGTTGCTGGGGATCCTCTGATGAGGAGGTTTGGGTGATCCTACAAGGCCACACACCTCTAGAAAGAGTGTTCCCCAGCTGGAGCGCCAACGCCAAAATGGCCTGCTCCCTAACTGTCACTCACCTCACTTCACTAGATGGGCTACCCAGAAAAAGACCCCTGAAGACGTTGTCAAAGACTATGTAGGTATTTATGACAGAAAACCATATTTCAGGTTACAAGTTGTGAAAAGCTTTAAAGGTCAAAACCAACACTTGGAACAGGGCCCAGAAACAGATTGAACACTGATGCAGATGATGAAGAACTGACAAAATATGATCATACTGTCCAGTTCCAGTTGGCAGTCAATCAAGTGTTTATTGTTTTAGCCAATTACATTACAATGCAATTAACCATCTTGCAGCCCTGTTTGGGACTAATTGAAGTTTTGAACATAATTATTTTAAGGCAGTCCCATGTCCAGCACATTTAAATAATCCAGACAGGAATTATGGGTAACTGAAGCCAAGTTATCTCTCTTCAGGTATGGCTGCAGCTGGTATTTCAGCCCAAGCTGAAAAGTGGCTGTTTGTGGCACTAGTGATAACTGATTAGTGCTACCAAACGCAGGTGGCGCTGTGGGTTAAACCACAGAGCCTAGGCCTTGCCGATCAGAAGGTTGGCGGTTCGAATCCCTACGGCGGAGTGAAGTCCTGTTGCTCGGTCCCAGCTCTTGCCAACCTAGCAGTTCAAAAGAACATCAAAGTGCAAGTAGATAAATAGGCACCGCTACAGCGGGAAGGTAAACGGCTTTTCCGCGCATTGCTCTGTTTCGCCAGAAGTGGCTTAGTCATGCTGGCCACATGACCTGGAAGCTGTACGCAGGCTCCCTCGGCCAATAGAGTGAGATGAGCACTGCAACCCCAGAGTCGGTCACGACTGGACCTAATGGTCAGGGGTCCCTTTACCTTTACCTTACCTTACCAAACTGCACACTACATCCTTTAGGGGATTGCAACCCCTTCCAGAATAGGGTGAACAACACTCACCTGGGCAGGCAATGGAGCACCAGCAGTACCCCCATCTTGTCTGGATGAAGCCCATGTTTACTGACCCTCATTCAGTGCAGCACCATGGCTAGGCACTAATTTAACATCCACACTGTCTCACTTGGATTAAGATGAAAAAATAGAGCGTGCTGGCTGTCATCTGGATATGGTGGTGCTTCAGTCCAGCCATCCGGATGTGCTCACTCAGATGTTTCATGTTGCCTTGGACTGAAGCCACCTTCATCAGCTCAGGCAGAGACTTTAGCATCCTTCAGCAATAAATAAAAACTACACTAAAAGTATGTAATTAAAAAATACAACAGCAAATAAATGCATCATGGAAGCAATTCTGGAAAGAAAAAAATTTTTAATGGCGCCGCAACCAACCGGAAGTCCAGAAAGAGCATTTCATAGCTATGGTACCAACGTTAGGAAGACTTTCTGTCACTTCCATTAGTTCAGGTGTCAATTGAACATGGATGGAGATCTTTGACTAAGATATCACTATATAGTTTGGCTGATACAGAGGCAGTTAATCTTTTAGATACCTATATCCCATGACATGCAGGACTTTGAAGATAAGCAGCAACACACTGAATAGTGCCAGAAACAGACAGTGAAGCAATGCATCTGTTCCAGCTGTGGCAAAATGTGGTCACAAAACCCTGTTCCAGTAGCTGTATTCTAAACTAACAACATTTTCTGTACAGTCTCCAAAGGTAGCTCCATGAACACTGCCTTGCTGTAATCTACTCTGGAGATTAGCAACACATGAGTTATTATGGACAGGTTAAGATGGTGGGCTAGTCTCTGTATGCCATGTAAGACACTTGAGCCTTCAGTGAAAGAGCTACAGCAGTCCTGTCCATTCAGGTGGAAGATCCCAGGTGGAACTAGCTTGTGCACCTAATGTCTCTATCTGGCCTTGACTGAGCTTCAGCTTGTTGGCCATTATGTAGCCTATGACCAAGTCCAGACCAGGGGTTCAGCTCTTCCACCGTAAAAGAGAGATAGAACTGAGTGATGACACCAAGCTCCAAGGCCATTGTTTTGATGTAGGCTTTAAAAAACAAAACAAAACAATTGGGGGTGGTTGGGGAGAGACATCCTTGAAGGGCTCCATACCTTAAATGCCAAGAAACCTGAGAGTAGTCCTTCTGCAATAAGCTATCCAAACAGAAACATAAATGTCATAATTCAGTTTCACTGAAATTTATTTTAGACCACCTAACCAGGAAGACACCTGTGGTTAAGGTTCTGAGAGATGCTAAGATGTTGAGGAGAATCAACAGGAAATTCCAAGTTACTCAGAACTGAAACAGATGATCCAATGGGAAAACACCTCTCTGCATCATAGCTGCCAAGTTATCCCTTTTTTAAAGGAAAATTCCCTTATGCTGAATAGGCTTCCTCGTGAGAAAAGGGAAAACTTGGCAGCTATGCTCTGCATCTGGCTCATCCGCCTTCCCTTCCTGCCTACTAGTTTGCCTGCTCCAACTCTGCCATTCCAGCACATTCAGCAGAGGCAGACCATCCACAATGACTAATGTGCATGGCATCCATGATCAGTTACTGGTCTGACTGCATTATATTGGGTGGCAAAGGCTGTAAAAGCTTCCCCTGCTAATCCTTAGCTGCTTTTAAAAGAGCAGCTACAGAGGCTAACTGACAAGATGGTAAAACCTAGCTGCAGAAAATAGGTAGTTTTTTAAATTTCCTTTTGTATTTTACATAGAAACCTAAAGTCATTAAAACACACGGGCTGGTCGTAAAATTGTTGATGTTATGAGCATCACAAAAATGAATTCAAGATCCTGCCAGGGTAGGCCTGATCTGCTTTCCAAAAGGGGCCACTGCTGATAAATTAATGGAGCGGTGAAGGTAGTATTAACATGTAAAGTGGGACAACTCCTTACTGTAGTCACAAAGCAACTCCCAATGCTTGTTAAGTGAGTTTTGCAGGATCAAGTTTGTTAATGAATTCCAACTAGGTATTTTTATTCTGGTGTCTCCATTTAAACCTTTTCATGGAAGAATGGTAATTTTAAGGTGGGGGACAATGTCCTTGGAGATTTGCAATGCTCTCAATCTGGTTTCTGAAGGTTGCTATTTAAAAACCTGCTATGTGGAGTTAGCACACTTTCGGTACCACTTTACATAGCTGCCAAGTTTTCCTTTTTCTCGCGAGGAAGCCTATTCAGCATAAGGGGAAATCCCTGTAAAAAAGGGATAACTTGGCAGCTATGACCACTTTAGGAATGCAGGAAGATCCCATGTAGAGGCACCCAGGGTTCACTCTGTGGAGTGCATTGCACTAATGACCACAGTCTGTTGTGTTGCTTAATATGACAGGTTGAGAAGCCATTTCATCCATTGACAAGTAGGTTATGTATAAGTGATGGACATCCTGTTTGTAGCAAATAACGTGCTTGATGTGCCTAATTTTTTATTGCTATAGAGAGGTGTTTTTTTTGTAACATTACACACATACTTCTGTTTGCCTGTTGTAATATAAATTTACAGTTTCATTCCTCTGCTTCCCTTTGTGCTGGTTCTTTTACTTGACTTGAGGCAGCTGATTTGGGGCTGTATTTCTTGAGAGTACTGTATATAAAACTAACATTGTTATGTGATTCTCCTGACAGAAAGAGCACTCATGCAAAGCAAGATGAATGGGGTGTCAGTTTTCCCTATCATGGGATCTCCATTTAGTGACCCAGATGAGACCTGAGAGAACTTGTCACACAGGTGAGGAGACAAGACCAGAGATGTCTTTAAATGGGACTCCAAATCTCACCGAGTTTCGAAGTTACTGCCAGAAAAACAAAATTTGTCATAACAGACTTGTCAGTGCAGAGTTCATTACAGTAAAGGATGGTAGTGTTTTATCTGGACACTGGTGTGCACTCCAAAGGTAGGCCTTGGCTCTAGTTGCTCGCTGTGGAAAAACAACAACAACCGAATGTGCTTTTGCAATGTATTCTTGCAGCTCTGCTTTGTTTTGAAATCTCTGCGGAGCAGCTCATTCTAGCACACAGAAACATATTTTCCCTTTATTTGTCCTCTTTTTGCCTTCTTTGTTAAACTTGGAGGTGTGTTTGTGAAGTCGACTCAAAGCCACTGGAGACTTGAGGTGAGGTGTTAAACCTCACAAGGCTGAATTGGAACACTTAAGGTGAGAGACAGGGCTTTAATCACCTGCTCTGTGGCTGCCATGCTACAAACTTTCTGACCTTGCTTGAGTTTTCTTTTACTCAAAGGCCAGAATCAATAAAGGTATTCATGACGGGAGGACTGACTCCTGCTTAACTCTAACCCAAATGCCAGGCAAGAGCCAAAGGGGTTTATTTCTCAGGTACACAGAGGTTGCCAGCTCAGAATTTGCCCTTCAGAAGCACACTGCTTCCACATTTGTAAATAATTCACAACTGTTGTGTCATTCTAGGTAGCACATTTAATCCCCAAACATCAAATACACATTTCCTGCTCCATCCAAGATTTTTATCACATTTTACACTATGCATTTTTCAACAGAAAAAGATGAAGGGATGGAAGCAAGATCTACTGCCCTAGCCAAGTCAGAGGTTAGGCTCTGGGTGCATTGGGAGGCTGGGTGAGGTATCTACAGTACTGCATTCTGCTGGGCACTAATGTTGTGTGCAAAGTGAGCCTACATGGCTAACTTTTTCTCACATGATACCACTGACCTTTCACTGCAATCCAGATTCTGCTATCTGGAGTTTTGGTGAGGCAGAATCAGACCATTCCAGGTTCTCCTTAGAATGGAGCCAAGCTGTTTCCTCCCTGATTCCTGAAATGCTGGCCATTGTGATGATGATATTTCAGCATCCCACAGCTCAAATGGATTCTTTACAGTCTCTGGAATAAATAATGCTCCTGCTTTTTTTACGGCACTAATATAGAAGACTGATTTATAATGCATGCTTAAGTATTGAAAATTCCATTACTGCCATTACGTTCTGGGGTGCCATCGTCTTAAGAACTGAACCTTGGCCCTTGCCATGTTCATACGGCCCTAAACATTATAATTCTATAGCAGATGCCAGCATTCCATCAAATCTATTTTTAAAATAGCAATGTTGGCTAAAAATAAATGCAGCATTAATGAAAGCTTTTTAATGGAGATGGCCTCTGTCCGTATATTGGGAATATGTATGTTGAGTATTAAAACAGCATCCCATGAGAGTTGAGTAAATGTCTGATTAAAGCCTTGTGAAACACATTAAGTCTGTGTTTATATAGCAGATTTATGAGGCATTGGCATCTTTCCTATTTTCCACTCTTTGCCCTGATCTTCCACCCACTATAGTTTTATGCAGATTATATGTGGCCTATGGCTGATATATTTAAGCCAAAATTGTAATAGACTCCCATTTGATCAGATAGACTTAATCCCACCCTTACAATTTAAATTCTTTTATCACCTGCAACGCTCCCAGGACTTTGGGGTATGAATTCCTCATGGCATCTTCCTGTCATTTTATATGTTAGCTGACACCCCCCCCCCCGGTGCATGTATAGCACTCATCACAGGAACAGGAAGCAGGAAAAGTAGGTATAGAGGGAATGAATTGCAAATTCTCACCAAGCAGAACACAATCCTCCATAGTGCTCAGTAGTCTGTCTTGAGTTTTTGTGTGCACATGCAGTTGCTGCTTGCTTATGACTGAATAAATGGTAGGTGTGAATGCATGTGAAGAATTGGGCAGGCAGCCAAGCTGCATTTGTCTTGCAGGGTCACGAGTTATTTAGCCTAATACCACTATATTCAACAGATGAACACCCCTGGTATTCAGAACTGGCTGCACATGCCCCGCCCCCCACCCCCTGCAGCAAATTCTAGCATTGGGTTAGTCTGTTGCCAGGTGTTGCTGCTGCACATGGCATGCCGGACTGACATTACACTTCAGACATCCTCAGCACACTCCAGCCAGTGCTGCCCCCACCCTGTGGATGGACCCCCTGCTCTTCCTCTCAGCTGCAGCAGCACCGTTGCCTTCCTCTTCCTTCTCCGCTGCTCACCTTTTCTCTTCCCAGGCCCCTCTCTTACTTTTTGCTTAAAGACAACCATTTTTTGCTTCAGCAATAGTTGCAACAGCGCTGGCAGCATCTCTGCCACCTCTGAGAAAAGAACAAAGGAGTCATTTTTCAGAACCAGGTATTATGGCTGAGGAGGTCAGGACTGTATGCCTGCTGTGGATGCAGCCTGCTGAAGCTGCTTGGAAGACTTTTAAACTAGGATTTCAGATGTTGGAGGACAGAGGTGTGTGTGCTATGTGTCCCCAAACAAACTACTTGGTGGCTCTTCAAGTTCTCAAGCAGATTCATTTACTGGTGGTCAGTGTGCCTGCAGTGTGAACTGGTGGAGATCTACTGTTATCATTGGTATTATTAGCAGAAGTTACCTCCCTGTGGAGCACATGTTTAGGGATCCCAACATCTTCCATTCTGTTGACATGACCAAGCGAGTGTAGACGTCACTGAGACAGGAGTACAAACATGCTGGGAATGTGGACTTGGGACTCCACACCTTTGTTTGCCCTGTCATGTGATGCCCCAAATCTTCCTGGTGCAACACATGTGGAAGGTGTTGAGATGTGGGGAGCTGGCTTCAGGCACCAGGCCCATTGCCAGACCAACATTACAAAGATGTCTGCAAACAAAACATGAAGGCTGGCAACATCAACCCTGCTGTGTAGAAATCCCTTGCAGACGCCTGCAGTGCCTGGAGATAGACAGTCAGGTCATGCATCCACAGCAGTGACCACCTGCATCAGCACAACCAGATGCCTTCCTCCGCCCCAGCTGCAACAAAACATGTCTCTAATATTAGTCTTTCTCCAGCCACAGCAGGCGCTGTGACTCTCCAAGGGCTTGACTGCACCCCCGAAGGCACACTCCTCCATTGTTTCCCGAGATGCCAAGCAGGGTGGTATATTAGCATTTTTTGTTTTAATTTACTTTTCTCTTTTCCAACTTTTCCCCTTTAACCCTTTCCTTGTTAAATTTGCAAATTTGCAAAAACAAATTAAAGCTGGGATATAGTGCAACCAGGTTCCCAACTGCTGAGCTATTGCCCCTCCCTCAGAACATCAGTATATAGCCCTAAATCGGGGGGGGGGGGCAACTCAGATATTGCTGAGGGCCAAATTCCCTAATCCCTGACTATTGGTAATGATGGGATGTGGAGACCAACAACAGATTCACCATCCCTTTCCTTAATGGTATGAATATATGAATAACTATTTTTTATTATTATTTTTTTTAAAGAATTTTTTATTGATTTTACAGAACAAAACATACAGTATAACCCTGTCCCTTCGTTTTCCCTCCACACACCGGTCCACTTCTGCCACCAGTAGGACCCGTGTGCTTTAAGAATCAAAGGGGTCCAATTATGAATTGAGTTCTGCTTCCCCCCTCCCTCCTCCCCCCATATCCCCCCCCCCTGCCACTGAGAGAACAGGTAGGGAAGAGTTATGGGGATCTGCATCCCCCAACTCTTTCATAATCATATTAACAAACCTAAAAGAGAAAGAAAGAAAGAAAAAACAAAAGAAAAAACAGAAGAAAAAAATTGGGAAGAATTCAAACTTCCCAGTTCTTATTATTTTAACATCTTAATTGCGACTCCCTCGGTGGTCTTCCTAATGGTTTTCCAACAAAAACTGATTACTTGTGGCGAATTTTCCAACTCAGTTTCAAATCTTAATCTTATAATATTAACTCAATCCTCCTCCTTTTTCATGCTGTCCCCCCACAGGTCCCCTCCTGCCACAAGAGGTACCTGCAGGGTAACAGCACTTCCAAGGTTCCATTTCCTCCTCACCCATCTGGGCACCCCCTGCCACTGAGTGCCCCAGAATAAGAAGAGGAGGGTGGGCAGCTTTCTGCCTAAACACCTCACTTAACCTGCAATAATTTACAATCACTTAAAAGTTCTTTCCCAACCATTCTTATACTCCCTTAAGGAAACATAACTTTTTTTCCCTTTCTTTTTGCATTCCATTTCCTCTCCCCAAGTCTTTCCCCCCCAATTGGTTCAGCGTTTCCATTGTCAAGCCAAGATTTCGAAAACCGTCTTTCAGAGACCAAAACAATACCTTTTAACTAAAGTTTTTAGCCCACACCCATTCTTTCCCAAATCCATCTCCAGACCTTTGCCCCCCTTTGCCCCTGTCCTTCCCATCCCACAAAAACCCCACTCCACATTTTAACCCTTCCAGGATCTTCAATTCCATTGGACTTAAGTCCCTTTGTCTCTCATCTTCTTGTTCTGCTTGTTTTTCTCCCTTTTGGAGGTCTTCTTTTGCTTCATCCCAAACAAATTTGTCATAGTCCAAGTCCTCTTCAAATTGTTTCTTATCGCCCACAGTCTCAGAGTCAATAATCTCCAAATTTGAATTAACCTCTAAGTCCTGGACTTGGACTTCAATCTCAACTGGTGGTGAGCTGGGATGTTGCCGTTCCTTGTAAAAATCTTCCCATGACAGCAAGTAGTTCAGCACAGTCTCCTGGAAGGCTCGAGAAAGTTTTGTTTTCATACCTCTCGTAACCGCAGATAAACAGGGTGTAGGGAACAATGGGTACTGGAAAATTCCTTTCTCAGACGATCGACTCCATTTTGGCTGTTCTTTTTCTTAGTTCTTAACTCAGTCCCAAATCCATTCTTACTTCCAATTTAAGTAATTCTTTGACAATTCCAAACAATTTTTCCTGTTCACAGCAGTGCAATCAATCCACCCGGTCTTTTGACAGTTTGACAGCTTTTGACAGCTGTCAAAACACTCTTCTCTTTAATACCGCTGTACCTCAAGGGGTGCCGGACTCAGGGGCTGAGATGGTTCCAAAAAGTCTTTTTTCCCTCTCGGGTCCACAGTTTCAAATTCTTTTGTTATTCGGCTTAGGATTTTTTTTTTTCCAAACGCCTCCCAGTTTCCCATTAGGAAGAGACCGGCTTCCGTTTCTTTAAAGTCTCTCCTATTTTCCAATCAGCAGATTTAAGGTCCAAATCAAAGTTCCACTTACTTCTTTAGGAATCTTTAGTTTCAAATCAGAAGAATCCGCCGCTTGCCGGGTCAGGACTCGGAGCTTCGCTTCCCGGAGGCAAGATGTGGCCCAAAATGGCTCCCGCGGTTCAACCCCGCCGGCTCACGATCGCTCTATTGAGCTCTCGGGCGGCGGGGGATCCGCCAAACGGAGCGGCCGCTGGGCTCCTGAGTCATCGGAACTCTCGATCCGATGTTTTTACGGGGAGTCCGCTCGCTCTGCGGACTTCCCCCCCCTCCGAGAAGCCAGGGACCTCGGCACGCGAAAGTCCCTGCGTCCTTCTCACCGCCGCGACGAACCGGAAGTCCTGAATATATGAATAACTATTCCAGTGTTCATGTTCGCTGTCAGCTTGTTTCCAGCGTTTCCAACAGCAGGTCTCCCCAGCTCTGCCGCCATAAGATCCTTTAGCAGGCTACGCATCTCACTCTATGTTCACCTGACACCAAATCTGATGGTTTTTAGGCACCAGGCGCAAACAGTTTTCTGGGCTTTTGTTGCTGTTTTTAACAGTTCCTATGAAGAACTTAGTCCTTTGAATTGAGATGTTGGTGAGATTATTCTACAATTCCCTGGACAGAGGTCAAAGCTGATGTAAATATTTTTAAAAAGAAAATGGAAATGCGAAGAAGTGAGTCAGGACCTTCACCCTTGCAGGCTTCTATTTTGCATCATAATTAGTATTTGCATTGTTGCAGTAGACAGCACATTTAGAAACGAGGATCTCCATAGACACTGCTGTCTATTAAAATTTCACACATTAAACAAGCTCTCAAGTTTTGAAGAAACCAACATATGACTACAGATATCAAGTAGTATCATTTTTGAGGGCCAGGTTAAGCAGATTTGACAGGCTACACATCCATTATGAGAAGACAACTTCATATAAACAAAGCAATTACAGATGAAAAATCTAAAATGACAACTTGTAAGACAAGCTGTAAGACAAGATAAGAAACAGCAGCTGAGAATAAAATAATGATGTGGTTATGACAGAAGTCCAGTTAAGGTGTTTTGTGCTAGAGGGAATATATATATATATATATATATATATATATAGAGAGAGAGAGAGAGAGAGAGAGAGAGAGAGAGAGAGAGCGCAGGGCTGTGTCTGTACTTTTTAAAGGCCAATTTTCATAATACTTTTCGTATGATAAGATATGTGAATACTGGGTATATGCTGAGCAGTGAAATTACATTGAAGCATTTATCTGATTGTTTTATCAACATTATGTATCAGCATTATGATTCGCCATATTCACACAATATTCTAAATTTGGTCAAGAAGTGGATTGACACTGCTTGGACATGCATTTTTTAAGTGTGTGTGTGTGTGTGTGCATGGCAACACACTTTTGAGCTTCAGCAGAGTTGCAAAATAATTTGGTATCTCCTATTCAGAGATGAAAAGCCTAAAAACTAGTTAAAAGCCCTCATGAAAATATAAAGTAACACTTTAAATTCAACCCTTTTCCAAGTTCGGAAATCTGACTGATCATTAAATGCCAATTTATATGTACAGTTGCTGCCAAACTGTTTCAAATCCTATGAGAACCAGTGTGGTGTAGTGGTTTAGAGCGGTAGACTCGTAATCTGGGGAAACGGGTTCATGTCTCCGCTCCTCCACATGCAGCTGCTGGGTGACCTTGGGCTAGTCACACTTCTCTGAAGTCTCTCAGCCCCACTCACCTCACAGAGTGTTTGTTGTGGGGGAGGAAGGGAAAGGAGAATGTTAGCCGCTTTGAGACTCCTTAGGGTAGTGATAAAGTGGGATATCAAATCCAAACTCTTCTTCTTCTTCTTCTTCTTCTTCTTCTTCTTCTTCTTCTTCTTCTTCTTCTTCTTCTTCTTCTTCTTCTTCTTCTTCTTCTTCTCAAAACCATGTAAAACATATATAAAGATAGGACACGATCCATCCCCATTGATTCCAATAGGAGACCAGTTAAGTGCATGCTTACTTTCCGCTGTTGAAATCAATGGGTCTTTGAAGTGCTTAACTTGGGCTAGATTGCTTTCACCCAAGCAAATCCTGCTAAATCAGAAACTCACCAATGGTCTATCAAGCAGGGAAACATTTTTGCTTTCTTTTTCATAGATCCATTGATCCTGCAGCGTTAACAATTGTGTTAAAGTGGCTGATATGGCTGGAAGACACAAAAACAACCAAGTCCTTGAGTGAGAAAAGTGTGGCTTAGGCACAGTTCTGATTAGGACGAAGCCTCTGGGGTAACCCTGGAGATTGTCCCGCTCACTGGCAAATTGCCATTTAAGGAATTCATCAGAGAACGTTCTAAGATGTCACGTTCAAAATTTTAATTGCTTTCAAGTAAAGAGGGAATGAATGAGCTGGTGGAATAAGAATATTGTTTCATGATATGAGTTTCTTCAATCTTGCTTCAACTACCTTATCATATTTACTATGCATATGAAGTATTTTTTATTCTTCTTACTAGAATCCCATTTCCAGAGAGAGTCGTCTAGAGCATGGGTAGGCAAACTAAGGCCCGGGGGCCGGATCCGGCCCAATCGCCTTCTAAATCTGGCCTGCGGAGAGTCTGGGAATCAGTGTGTTTTTACACGAGTAGAATGTGTGTTTTTATTTAAAATGCATCTCTGGGTTATTTGTGGGTCCTGCCTGGTGTTTTTACATGAGTAGAATGTTTGCTTTTATTTAAAATGCATCTCTGGGTTATTTGTGGGTCCTGCCTGGTGTTTTTACATGAGTAGAATGTGTGTTTTTATTTAAAAATGCATCTCTGGGTTATCTCTGGGGCATAGGAATTCATTCTCCCCCCCCCCAAAAAAAATAGTCCAGCCCCCCACAAGGTCTGAGGGACAGTGGACCAGCCCCCTGCTGAAAATGTTTGCTGACCACTGGTCTAGAGCTTTTGCAACCTTCAGACAGAATTTGAGCAGAACAACAAGGTCTCTTACTTTTCCTTGTGATATTTTGGCACTCTTTAAATTCAGCTGGAATGATGACACACCAGCACAGTTATTAATTAGCTGCAGATGCCATGTTTTGTGGTAGATAAATATGAAGGCATTTTATTTTTTTATTTTTGTAATTCTTAAAACAGAGAAGATGAAAAGGAAACAAAGATTAGTCTCATTCATCATGTCTACACTGGATAAACATTTCTCATGGTTAAGAAAGCATCTTATATGTTTATAGCAGTAAAAATGAATGACAAAGAGGGACATTGCCATCGATTTTTACATCCCAGAAATTTACAACCAAAGCCCATCTTTCTATGAATTTATGTTATGGAGAGTTGCTTATAGCTCCTGTTTGCTATTTTGTCCTATCCGTTCAGTTATGGGAGAACAGTTGTTTATTTTTCCGGTATTGCCCAGTACATGACCTTGCACCTGTTCAGAGACTTGTAAGTGCAGTAGCAGAACCTTTCTTACATTCATACACGTAGATTTGATATCCTGTGATTCCCTGTATGGTATCCAACACCTTATTAATATTATTATTTTTAAAAGTACTTTATTACAGGACCATAACATATTGATAAAATCTGCTTTAATTTTTCTAAATCTCCAACTGCTTATATTGACTATATAAATTTTGCTTAGTCTGCACTGAGTAAGGTGCCACTGGTATATAGATTGAAGAAACTTCCCTTAAAATCAATGCTTATCTGCAGAAACAGTATTGTTTTTAACAGCCAAGCCCATTCTTGTTCTGTGTAGAGATTGCTAATTGTCAATCATTTTCTCTGTTTTCTTTTAAATATTGGATATAGTCGGTATAGTTTCTAATAATATTAGATTTAATAATATTAGATTTGGTTTGGGAATTTGACTTCATCTAGAAACTCTCAAAGGGAGTATCTGTACCTGATTCTCAGCTGTTCATTGATGTGTCTTGATCTAAAGTATTGAAATATTGGAAATTGCATAGAATATAATAATCATACAGCTTGTCCATATATTAATTGCCAAATACTGTAATAAACCAGCTGGAATATTTTTCTGAGATAAGACTGAAAAATTCATAGTTTTGTACAGATCTTACTATGGATTTATTTGTTTATAAAGAGGAGATCTATCTGGAGCCAATTATCAATGGTGTTTAAACCATAGTTTCAGAATATTGGTTGATGAGAGGCACTTGGGATCAAGACTGTATTTTGTTTAAACCACAATAGTTTCTGTAATTGTTAATTATGAAATTCCTGCTCTGTTGTGATTAATTTAATTTATTACAAGAAGCTAGCTACATATGCTAGGTTGATAATAACTTGTGAGATTAGATCAGATCTATGGTCTCCTTTGTTCATGTTTTCATTAGTTGTTATGTGAGGTTCTATATTCTTTTATCAACTGCAGAGCTAGATATAGCAACATTCCTATATATTCAGACATAAAATCCACCTAGGTTTAGTTGCTAAATTGTTTTAGTAATCAATCTCACCATAAACAAGCGTAACTGGTCATAAAAACAAAAAATATTTTTTAACAACTGCAAGAAGACGCAGTGGTGAAAGTAGCACACAAGGTTGATTTATTCTTGGTTAATTTGAATGAACTAGTTTGGTTAATGAATGAACACTGAAAAATTCTGAACTACACATGAAAATAGTTCTCATAATTGCTGGGTAAACTAAAGGTGAATTAGGTTCATTTTGTGGTAGATCTTAGAACATTTTAAAGTCCATCTTCATGTTCATCCCACACACCTTATATAAGGTCTGGACTCTTAGATTTAATTTTTAAAAATAAGTCAGGCATACCTATAAAGAAAAAGTTATAAAACAAAATGTGCAGGCAATGTCCTCAGGCTTCTTATGCAGATATGAAGGTGATGCTGTTGCTAAGGATGTTTAGCCACTTAATCACTGTTGCTAGGCAATCCTTATATTCCCTGCTGAAGAAATCTGCACTCTTCCAACAAGAGCAGTTTTGCAGTAAAATGTACAGGAATAAGAAAAGGGGAATAATGTCTTGTGCCTTTAACAGCTGTGTGATTGGCACACATCAAACCAGATAAGCCTTTTCTAGTATGGAAATGCAATTATAGGGAAAGCTTCACTAGTTGACAGTCTGATTGACTCTTGGAGCCTATATTTCAGCACAGCAGCTTGTGACATGAAGAATGTTGGCTTTTGCATGTGGCAAGGATGTTTTTTTTGAACTAAAGAGTCCATCTGGATTAACAAGAACTCATCTAGTTCATTTTTTAAATGAACTACCAAAACACTGATTAATATGGATTGGATTATTTGCTTGCCACAGCTATCCTTTGCCACAGAGTATCTCATGGTCCGGACACGGGTGGCACTGTGGTCTAAACCACAGAGCCTAGGGCATGCCAATCGGAAGGTCGGTGGTTCTAATCCCCACAATGGGGTGAGCTCCCACTGCTCGGTCCCAGCTCCTGGCAACCTAGCAGTTCAAAAGCACTTCAAAGTGGAAGTAGATAAATAGTACTGTTCTGGCAGGAAGGTAAATGGCATTTCCGAGCACTGCTCTGGTTCACCAGAAGCGGCTTAGTCGTGCTGGCCACATGACCCAGAAGCTGTATGCCGGTTTCCTCAGCCGGTAAAGCGAGATGAGCGCCACAACCCCAGAGTTGTCCGCGACTGGACCTAATGGTCAGGGGTCCCTTTACCTTTATCTCATGGCCCACTCATATTTTGCCTTGCTGATCTCAGACGCTCCTTTTAATTTTAAAGTTGTATGATTTCCTAGCAAAATCAAACCACTCAAAAGTCTGACAAAAGGCTGAGCAAAGTTGAGCAAAATTGATACTACGGTTACTGCTAATTATGGTCAATAAAAATATGTATTATTATACTTCATAGTTTTTATGAGTGATATTCTGCAGTAAATATGAATTATTTACAATTGCAATAAGCATTATTGCCTAAACTTTTTCTTTCAGTCTATGGCTCCACACACAGTCAAGATAGTCAGAATATTTAATACAGCTTGTGCCTTCCAAACCTCATCTTAGAGAATGGTGGAAAAAAGGTAGGAACTCAAATAAAAACTCTACTTTTTAAAAATCACTTTACCCTTCTGAAATCGGAGGGTTTCAGGGATGGAGCTGGTATGTCACAATTTTAGGTCAAATGCATCAAAATCACAAAAGCATCGTAATGCTCTTTCTATGTTTTTCAGAAACCCATATCCATCACATGTGACACTTTATGTCATCCCATACTGGCATGAAGGCAAGCTGAAGTCAAACTTAGAGGAAATGCTCAATCACCCAAGAAACTTTGGGCTTGGCTTTCCGATAAATCTGGACACACAGTATAGCTAAAATAGCATGAAAAATAATTTTCTTGCATCATTTCTGTGTTCTCCACTTTTCATGCGTGATATGATTTGGATTTTTTCCAAACCATTTACCCAGACCTAGTTCTTTCGAACTGTGTACTTTTTAATAACTTTGAAATGAAGGGTTCTCCCTTCCCCACACATATAAGTTATTCTTGTAGTTTTGTGAAGTGGAGGGAAGTGAAGTGGGGGAGAATAGACAATGAACTTGTCAAATGAGTCTGTGACACACAGATCAACAAGATGTTAAATCTCATGTCATTAAAACACAGTGGAAAAAAATTGTAATCAAGCATGTCAAGAATGATATTAACATTTAGGAATTAGATTACAAGAGTACTTTAACAGTTCAAGCTATAACCCAATTAAGCCAGTTTATGGTCAGGGGTCCCTTTACCTTTATTTACCTAGCCATACTTGAATCAATGTAGCCCACTGAAGCAAACCACCCCCATTGACATACCAAGCGTGAACAGCTTATTTGTCATTGAAGTAGACAATCTATGTCCAATTTGCACCACTTCAGAGTAGAGGTGCAACCTGGAAAGGCCCATGCCACCTCATTCCGTTCTAGTGCCACCCTAAATGCCAACATATTGGCATCAGCATCAATGGCAGCACACAAACCGTGAATCAGGTGCTTAGGTAAGGGTTGGTCAATCTGAAAGTGTGTGGGGACTTTTGAGTAAGTCCAACTGAACTCTAAAAAAAAAAAAAAATCCCAGTGGACCACCTTCTGTTGCCTCTACTGTTATCTCCTCCTCCTTCTCAAAGGCAAGAAATACTTTACATTGAGGGAGGGGGCAGTGGGTATTCCTATTGGCACACTGTTTTGTTTCTTCCTTGCTGGGGACCTACAACTTGGCTACAACTCTCCAAATCTCTGGTGGGAACTGATGCTTTGATTTCTTGAATTGCTCCTATTGAAGATGCCCTGTAGAGAACTTACATTACCAACTGGAAGCCTGAGACTTCTATCAAGTCCATCAGGAAAAGTGAGTGCTTTGTGGGTCAGGGAGAGTGGCCACCTCATCCTTCCCCCAGGAGAAGCTTTTTGCCATGGGGAAAAGAGCAAGGACTGATTGGGAGATGCTTGAGAACTGTGGTTGGGCTCTGCTAAATGAAAAGTGGTGCTTGCCTATTCAAGCATTCTGACATTCCCTCCCCTGTGTTGGGCAATTACTACAGACAGGACAAGTACTTGGATTTGAGGAGGCTCAACATGTTATAAAAACCCACTCAAAATAAAGTTGCAAGTAATTTCAGGCCAATTCCAGACCCATGTTTGACTCCTGTAAGTCCTTGAAGCAGGTTACAGATGTTAAACATGTGAAGTTACATACCGGTAAATGCCTTATACTGAATCAAGCAACCAGCCCAGTCCTGTGGCTGTCAGGGACAATTTAGTCTCCAGCAGAGAGTCTTATGGCTCTCTGAGGATGCTTTAACTGGAGATGCCAGGATTTAATAATAATAATAATAATAATAATAATAATAATAATAATAATAATAATTTATTATTTATACCCCGCCCATCTGGCCGGGTTCCCCCAGCCACTCTGGGCGGCTTCCAACAAAATATTAAAATACAGAAATCCATCAAACATTAAAAGCTTCCCTAAACAGGGAATGTTTGCCCTCAGACCTTATGCATGCATAACATGTGTCATACCATTGGGTCCTGAACTCCTACTTAGGCTTCGAATACAAAGAGCTATTCTCCAAGCGCTCAGTGACACAGGGCACAAATAGTGTTTGTTTGTTTGTTTGTGCTTTCTTTTCCTTTGAACAACTGACAGCATGGTCATATGTCAATTTTAAAGAAAACGATCCCTCAGTTTCAGTCAGAAGTGTTTTGTTGTATGTGTAAGAGAGAATGAGGGAGAATCCAGGAAAGGAAATACAAGTCACATATTAGGTTTGGGATCTTGGCCACTATCTCAGCTGTTTTGCAAATCCTAGCCTGGCTTCTGAGCCTGAATACAATGACAAAGAGATCTGTCCTGCTGATCTCAGTGGGGCAGTTTTCAGTGTTGAGACATGTAGTGTTAAGATGTGAATCTAGCACTCTAGGTGCATCAAGTTTAAAGGTCAGTGATTGTCAGGTTCATGCTGAAAATTAGTTGTAGCACTTAGCCAGGAATGTCAGATTAAAGGTAGGTGCCAGGTTTATCAGGGCCAACTGCCTGCCCCACCCAGGGACGGGGGAGGGGTGTCACTTGTTAGCAGCCAGGGGGGTACTGTGACAATAAATGTGACTATTCTTTAAGGGCACCTCTCCTGGCTGAGTTTAGGGCCAGAGAAATGGCAGGGCTCCAGAGTAGGTGGAAAGCTGCAGGAGAAGAGACCTTATGAATTCTGACCAGGTCCTCATTTAAGACTGAGGATATCAGGTGAAGCAGTAGCAGCAGCAGCAGCAACAAACCAGCCTGGCTTAGCCAGCAAACACTGCTGTTGACTCCTCCTGCCACTTCGATTCCCCCACTGTACCTCTGGGGTCCTGACATAGCATCATTCTAGAAAAATAGGTGCCAGAGCTCACCATGAACTACTCCCTTATTTTGTTAGAATGGCAAAAAGCCCTGTGCCAAACCAATGCTAAAGACTCTGTAAGATAAGCCAGACACTGCCACCAAGGCTCCAGTAAATAGGACAACTGGGCCTGGATGACTGCAGCCGGCTTTTGGGGTAAATCCAATTATCTCACAAGGATAATTGGACTATAAGCAACTGCCAACACCAGGCCTGATCATTTAAATACCAAAACAATCTGAAGCATCTGTGTGTGCTCTATGCAGAGTGAGACACATGGCAAACAAGCGCATCCCTGTGCAATCCCTACCTGCGAGGGGTGGGTCTCTCAGTATTCAGGGTGGATGGTAGAACTTGTCCTCGTTGTGCCATTGTCCTCATGATATTAAGTAAGGGATGTACCACAGGGGTAATATGGGAGGTTAAACCTGCACCCTCTAACCATCACTACCATTCAGAATCAACTCATATTCTATCTGCATAGCTGCCGCTGTTGGATTCTGTTTCCTGGTCACACTAGAGCTGGACAAGAGCTGGCTTTTATAGATACTCTCAGTGACAGACAAAGCTGATGTGACAGGGGAACTTTCAAATGATACAAAGCAGGTATGGGAATGGCAAACACTGAAATTCAAGCTATTTTGTTGTGGAAGGTTGCTTTTTGTATACACTGCATGACAGTGATTGGGTAACAAGTAGTTCATCGCTCACCTATCTCCCAGTAGCTTGATTGCTGTGTGTTTACCCAACAACAACAACAACAACAAATCAGGAAATTAAGTTCAGACAACTCATGTTGCTTTCATAATTTTGTGATGTGTGAAAGTGCCATTGCTGCTGTCTTGTTCTCACTGAAATATTATTCTTGCATTATAAGACTGGTGGCATAAATCAAAGTGTGTGTGTATACAGAAATGATTTTTCATTTGTGAAATATCTGCTTTACTCTCTTCATCCATTTTTCTTTCCTAACTTCTGCCACATTCTGGCTAATGCTTTGAAAAAAACCACCCTAGAGATGCCAGTGAAACATGGGGCTCTAACAGGAGTTTTGTAACTCTCACCTCAAAGTAGTATTAAGAGCCTCATATTCTTCTCCAGCTTAGATTAAAACTCAAAACAGAGAAGGGCTTCTCCCTCCCTCCCAGCCCACCAATCCCCATCCAAGTATAGTGGTCATTGCACTGGACTTAGACCAAGGAAACACAGGTTCAAATTCCCACTCAGCCACAAAACTTTCTAGAGTTCTGTGTGGACTGTTTAAAGGTTGCTGTTATTGATTAAGTTGAAAACAAATTAAAACAAACAAAAATACAAGAACTAGAACCTTGTCCTAAATGAATTGCTTTTGGTTTCTGACACTGAGCATCATGCTCCAGGGGATGTCCTCAGAAGGTAGGGTCCCAGTCCCAGGAGATCATGAGCCCAGGAGATCATGAGAAGAGCAGAGCTGCAGGTCGAAGGCAGAGAATCGGTCTAGATCCAATCATAACTCAGAAGCAAGATCAGGAAACAGCCCAAGATCAGCACTTCAGCAAAGAGAAAGCACCAAAGCACAAGGCCCAAAGCCCCACAGAGCAAGGAGCCCCCAACCTGTGCTGTGTCCTACCATTGGAAACACAGGCTTCTCTAGCCTCCTAGACCATACCCTAACCACAGCCGCTGGGGTGGGGAGTAACCTTCAATTCTCTGTCTTGAGCAGCAGCACATGGAGAAAAGCATAAACTAAATACCAGAGAAAGACAATGGAGAGAAGCCTGCTTGTGAGTTTCCAGAACTATTGGACAAGGCAGTGATGGAAATGGAATGATGTAGTCAGTTCCAGCACAGTAGTTCAAAAGTTCTTATGACATGAATTTATTATATATGCATTTCAAAATATTTTAGCCCACTCTGCTCCAAGGATTTCATGGTGGGTTGCAGGATTCTGTAGCAGGTAAAAATACAAATCTAAAATTACAGTGTAAAACCTAGCAGTAGAATAATATCCTTTACATGCCTAGGCTTGCCATACATCCGAGGGAAGTAGCATCTAGGGGAAATTAAAAAAAAAAAAAACCCCACTGACCAGAGGTCTGGGAGCACAAAAATCTGCGCCCAGGAAGTGAAAGCAGTCAGCCAGAAGACAGTGAGGCCGAAGCACATGGGGGGGGCAGCAGGGTGTGTGTGTGTTGGGTGTGCGATGGAGCACTTAGAGAGAGGTGGGGAGTCCTCACCTGGTGTTTCCCTGTGCCAGGAAGCCCAGTGTCTCTGGGAACACAATGCCAGGGCTGCATCACCATCGCCAGAGTCCTTACGCCACCTTCTCAAAATCAGGAAGGCTTCAGGAAGGCTTGGATGGCATGGCAACTCATGAAAGAGAGAGAAGGGGAGGGCTGTTTGTTTGTTTGTTTGTTTGTTTAAAAAAGCTCAACAACTTCAACTCTCAGGGTGCCCTGGTTTTTACTTTTTGGAAAATGGACCATGCTTGAGCAAAAAAGAAGGTCACCAAAATGTCAAGAACACCAATGCCTGACATATTTTCAAGTGGAGAGCAATGCATACTTGAGGTGCCACAAAGAGGCCATCTCCAATGCCCCCACCCAAAGTTTTTCTCATACACTGGCGATGGGATGATGAGAAGGGGCTCCTTCTTCCTAGATCTAAGACTCAGGCAGGCCTATACAGGGAGAAACATTACTTCAGATACCAGGGCCACTAGTTGTTTAGGGCTTGATTTGTCAATTCCAGCACCTTAAACTCAACCCAGATACTAATAGACAGAGTGAAGAATTCTCAGGGTCAGTGTTATGTGGTCCCTGCTGGCTGCAATGTTCTACACTAAATTAAGTTTCTAGACTATGTTTAAGGGCAACCCTACAGACAACTCATTACAGCAATCCAAACAAGAGGTTATCAGATTGTGAGTCACTGTAACTAGACTCTCTCTCTCTCCAAGTACAGATTTGGCTGGTGAAACTCCTGGAAAAAGCCAGTTATGAAGGCTACCCAAGATTAGTTTAAAATTACCTGTCAGAGGGTCGTCGTGGCTACTCTAGAGTAACTCAGCTTGAGTCCAGTTTGTCTTTAAAGACTTTTATTGTGCAAAGTATTGTGCAAAGAGACAGCTTAAAACATGACCTCTCATTCCGAATCAGAATCCGGCAATAGCGTACGTTTGTTCCTACGCCAGCAAAGTAGTCGGGGCACCCCAAAGCACCACCTCCTTGACCTGTGTCGCAGTGCTCTCCTTAACTCTTGCGCCAGAAGGAGTGATGCCCTCTCAGCCTCCTCCCGGTCAAGGCAGTGGAAGGGCTCTCCAGCATCCTTGAGCCCTTGCCTACATCTCTCCTCCCCTGAGCTTTCCCATCGTTCCGCACACTGGCTTCTCTCTCCCCTCCTCCCTGGCTGCTTCAGACCCACTGCTGCTCCCTGTGCTTGGCGAGGGGGATGTTAGGATGATGAAAGCTGGCTCCCTGTAAGGAGTCACCGTTACATTACCTAAGATTAGTTTAAAGCACGGGTGTCAGAGTAAAGGCCCGGGGGCCTAATCCGGCCCGGCAGACCTCGTGATGTGGCCCGCCGCCCGCCCAGGGCCGGAACGTTCACTTAGGCACGCCTGTGGTGGCTTTCTTTCCCCTGAGCTTACGGCGCGCTTTTGTTTTCTTTCTGAGGCTGCCGGGCTCGGGGCTGGGGAGGAGGGGCGGGCTAGGCTAGCAAGGCGCCGCGTTATTGGCTGGCTGGCGTGACGCTGACGCCCCTCCCTCCTAACTGGCCCGCCCCTCGCCTCCCTGCTCCTAGAAGGCGGAGCATGGCGCTGCGCCTCTCAGCTGTTTTTTTGCTTCTGGGGGGGCAGCTGCGGGGGGGGGGGAGGAGGAGAGGTTTGACAGGGAGCAGGGAAGGCACAGGGGCTGCCCTTCCTCCTCCCAAGCCACTGCCAGCGTGCCACTGCAGCTGCCCCCCTAGAAGCAAAAAACAGCTGAGAGGCGCAGCAGCCGGAGGAGGAGCAGGAGAAGGTGGACAAGGTCGGGGCCTCTGCAGCGGTGGCGGCGGCTCAGCGTCCGTCTGTCCGGGCTCCCAGCCGGCCTCCTCGCCTTGCTCCTGGCCAAGACGCGCCCCTCCCTCCCTCGCCGCCTCCTCGTCCCTCCTTCCTCCCCTTCCTCCGCAGGCTCCTCCTCGCGCCCTGCGCGCGGGCAACTCGGCAATTGCAAGCCGAGAGGGCTGCTAGCAACGCCTCTGCATTTTTTCTCCACCGCCCCCTCCCTTCCAGGAGCCCGGGTCAGGATCCAAGCGCCACCCAAGACTTTTCTCCCTCTTTGCTGCTTTCGGGTGAGCACAGAGGATGGCTCCACCTCCTTCCCTCCAAAGCAGCTCCGCTCCGGGAAAAGCGAGCCTGCCCCTCCTCCCCTGCTCCGCAAGCTGCGGGGGGAGGGGGAGGGGGAGAAGTTTGACAGGGAGCAGGGAAGGCACGGGGGCTGCCTTCACGAAGAGGAGGGGGCAGCCCTTAATGATGCTGCTCTTCTTCCTCCCAAGCCACTGCCAGCGTGCTCCGCTTTTGCGGTGGGGGGGGGGAGGAACGAGCAGCCCACCTGCGTTAGCAGCCGCGGCGACAGGAAGAAAGTCGCTTCCCTCAGCTGCTCTTTGTTGAACGGGGCGAGGGGCAGAGAGGGCTGCTCCAACCCCAACATACACATACAGAGCCCTTAAGCTTCTCTTCAACACCTCTTTACTTGCCCACACACAAATACACACCCTCTGGCTTGCTTCAACACACACACACACCACTTGAGTTTGTTCAACACCCCCAAACCTTTATTTGATTCAACACCCCCCTACAAATGCACGCACACACACCTTGATATGGAAGATGGAGCAAGTTTGTTTTATCCTGCTCTGGAGGGCAGGACTCAAATGAATGGCTTCAAGTTAAAAGAATAACCTTCTGGTTGAAAGAGCTGTTTGTCAGTGGAGTGGTATCCCTTGGGAGGTGGTGGACTCTCCTTGGAGGTTTCTAAGCAGAGGTTGCATGACCATCTGTCATGGATGCTTTTGTTGAGGTTCCTGCATTGCAGGGGGTTGGATTGGATGACCCTTAGGGTCCCTCCCAACTCTACAAATCTATGATAAAGTGTTAGTCAGCAGCTGCCGCCAATCCTGCTGCTGAACTGCGTTCAGAGGAGGGGAAAAGAAAAAAGGAGAGTGCTTCTGGGCATGCAGGTCACCTTAAAAGATCACCACATTAGTGCCGCGTGGCGGAGCGGGCGCTAAGAAGCTTGTACAGATACAACCGGCCCTTTGAGGGTGACCAAACTGCTGATGCAGCCCCCGATGAATTTGAGTTTGACACCCCTGGTTTAAAGCTAATCTCCAGACTACACAGCTGCTCTTTCAGGTGGTGGGGTACAACCCCATTCAAAACACGCTGCCTACCCAGTTCCCAAATCTGAAAACCACCCAACCACAGTGCTTCCATCTTGTCAGGATTCAGCTTCAGTTTACTGGTCCTCATCCAGTTCATTACTGCCTCCAAGCAAGGGTCCACCACCTGAACCACCTCATCCGAATCTAATGGCAACAAGGAATAGACTTGAGTGTCCACAGTGCACTTCTGGTATTTTGTTCCAGATCTCTACATCTCTTTTGGTCCTGAAGCAGTTGAATATGACAAAAATACATAATCCCAAACAAGGGAAAATATGGGGAGGGGGTTGTTGAACCAATCAAAAAGTTCTGCTTTGATATCCTCCAATTCAATCCGAGACTTCTGAAATTGAGGGAGGAAGGAAGGAAGGAAGGAAGGAAGGAAGGAAGGAAGGAAGGAAGGAAGGAAGGAAGGAAGGAAGGAAGGAAGGAAGGTGCGGCAGAGCAGCCTGGCCTCCCCCCCCCTTTTCTTTTTTGCTGCTGTTTTCTCATTTCTCTTGCTGGCAAGTTTCAGTGCTAGATTTATTAAGAACTATTCCAGCTATTGTGCACCTCAGAGAAAATCCCCCCAGCTCTGTGCACCTTGACGAAACCAGACAATATTTCACCAGACCAAAGAATGTGCAACTGGATGTCAGAGCTCATTCTCTCAGTTGAGTGAATATGCAACTATGCCCCGTTCATAGTGTGATTGGAAGGAAGGAAGGAAGGAAGGAAGGAAGGAAGGAAGGAAGGAAGGAAGGAAGGAAGGAAGGAATTGTAGATTACTTGCATTGTGTGGCTCAGAGCAATTTTAAGACAACAGAGAGCACAAAGCGTGTTTTTCATGCGAGTTACACCTTGACAGAGATGGCAAAGAAATATTTACAATCAGGGGGAAATGAAGTAAAGATAGTTCCAAGGTTTGCATACATGGAAAGGAAATGCTTTTTCTTCATTTCCTTTGTCTCCTCCTTCTCCACTGTGTTTTGACTTCATTTTTTGGAAGCCGAAAAATAAAATAGCCAGAAAGATTAGGCATCATAAATCCTGAGATTTAACAATAACCATTGGAAATAGTAGCAATGCTTGACAAGGACAACAAACCAACAGATTATTTGGTCAGATGAGATAAGTAAACCTCTCACAAAATGCACATACTGCAAAAGAATGAGTTGGTTTAGTTATATAATGCACTTTATCTTGCCAGTATAAGGTCATTGTTTTCAAGTTGCATCTTTGACATGATTCCTGCATTGCTGGGGGTTGGACTAGATGACCCTTTGGGTCTCTTCCAACTCTACAACTCTTAAGGGTGCTGGCATCAATCTCATTTATCCTTTCTGTAACACATTTAATGCACATTTTGTTGGTTTTGGTGTACATGTAATGAATGCACAGATGAAGCTTCATGGGGCACCTGGGAGAAGAACATAAGAAAAGCTCCACCGCTGGTCAGACTTTGGTCTTATCTGGTCCAATATTCTGGCTCCCAGAGTGACCACATGCCTGTCAGAAGCCCTCAAGCAGGTGATAATTGTTGGGTGATAATGCCGAGGCCTGGTGCCTCCCCCAACGCAGCGTCACCCGGGATTCTTCCCTCCTGTCCCCCATCACACTGATGTGGCCCATATGCAGGGATGAGCAGAGTTCAAAACAGAAGCTCAGCCTTGAGGAGCAACATCTAAGCCTAATTTATTGCAAATTAAATCAAACGTAACAGAACAAAGGAAAACGTGGCCTCTCTCTCTGTCTTTCTTCCTTGGAGAGAGTGCTGCAAAAGCAAAAGCTATACAAACGGAACAGCATATCTCAATTTCCGCTCACCAGACTCCAACAATCAGTGCTGGAATGTAAAGAGACATGTGACATGTACCAATCCCACACATCTGCAGCTCGAGAGGAATGGGATTCTCAAGCCCTCTCTCATCGCTCCCCAGGGACTGGTATTCAGAGATAGCTACCTCTGATCCTGGAGCTGCATACAGTCCACATGACATGCATCCTCCATGCAAGCTGTGCACTATCTGCTATTACTTCTTCTGGTAGGACTTGAATTTTCTACCATTTAGCTTCATTAGATGATGTGCAATTCTTGCATTATTATGAGAGGGAAAGAAAAACTTCTCTCTGTCCACCATCTCCTACAGCATGCATAATTTTAGAAACCTCTTTCATGCCTTTTTTTCTTCTAAACAAATAGCCTTCTCTTCTAAACAAAAAAGTCCCATGGGAAGTTGCACCAGCTTCATAAATTTGGTTTCCCTTTTCTGAACCTGGCTTTTGCAACTCCTGGTCCGCCAGTGAGCCTGGTGCCTGTAGAATATGTCCTTGGGGATCATGCCATCTTTCATTCTGTGTGCTTGATCAACCCAGCATAGACATCACTGAGACAGAAGTGCAAAAATGCTGGGAATGTGGCCTTGGGAGAGCACATCTTTGTTTAAGACTCTGTGTGATACCCAAAATCTCCTTGACACAGCACATATGGAAGGCCTTGGGGTGTTGCTTCTAGTGGGTGTGTGCTTTCACAAGTCACTTCCATACAACAGTATGCTCAACATGCAGACCTGGTGGATCTTCATCTCGGTTTGGATCATTAGTATCACATCCTCCCAGCCCTTTTGGAGAGTTGAGCCATTGCCATAGCTGCCTTGCCAATGTGCTTGTCCAGCTCAGCATCAATGGAAAGGTTGCAGTTATGGTGGAGCCCAGGGAGACAAAACTGCTGATCACCTCAAGAGTGCAGTCACCAATGCTGATTTGTGGAGTGCTGGTGACATCCTGACCCAGGATGTTGGTCTCCATCAGACTGATGGTGAGGCTGAACTCCATGCAGGCTTGGGTAAAGCGAGATGAGTGCTGAAACCCCAGAGTCGTTTGCGGCTGGACTTAACTGTCAGGGGTCCTTTACCTTTACCATTAATGCATACAAAGAGCAAAGCATAAAACCACGAAACTTCCCCAACACTAAAGAAAGGGATAGCCCTACTTGTGAGCAGCTGTGTAAGTGGATTGGAGTCAGCTGAGTAGAACTTTTAACACATATAGGGTTTATGTACATTTTCTTATACATCATGGTGTTGTTGTTGTTGTTTAGTCGTTTAGTCGTGTCCGACTCTTCGTGACCCCATGGACCATAGCACGCCAGGCACTCCTGTCTTGCACTGCCTCCCGCAGTTTGGTCAAACTCATGTTCGTAGCTTCGAGAACACTGTCCAACCATCTTGTCCTCTGTCGTCCCCTTCTCCTAGTGCCCTCAATCTTTCCCAACATCAGGGTCTTTTCCAAGGATTCTTCTCTTCTCATGAGGTGGCCAAAGTATTGGAGCCTCAGCTTCACGATCTGTCCTTCCAGTGAGCACTCAGGGCTGATTTCCTTCAGAATGGATAGGTTTGATCTTCTTGCAGTCCATGGAACTCTCAAGAGTCTCCTCCAGCACCATAATTCAAAAGCATCAATTCTTCGGCGATCAGCCTTCTTTATGGTCCAGCTCTCACTTCCATACATCACTACATGGTGTTAAGCAGTATATAAATTATTGAGTTCAACAATTTATATACTGCTTAACACCATGATCACTACTGGACAAAGACAACAGTAGTGATCATGGTGTTAAGCAGTATATAAATTGTTGAACTCAATACATAATAAATAACCCTTTGTAACAACTCTGGATTGGTTGTAAATATCATCATTTTATTAATAGTAGATTGAGCCTGAGAAGTTGAGGCTCACTCAGAGGCACACAATTATTGAACAATTGAGCTGGGATTTGAATTTCTTTGGTGCAAGTCCATAATTTTATTCACTGGACAATGCCAGCTTTCATTCTGGCTATATTACGCCATTGACATATGGACAAACCTCCCATTTGTAAGTAAACAGAAATTAAACATTGCTAAATGGGCATAATTATCCATTTCTGAATCCTTTCAGACTGTGAAAATCGTGTCTTCCTTTTGAGCAGATGAAATTAATAACAACAGCTGGTTTGGATATCACCCTATGCTGGTATTTGTATGATGCCCCATTACTGTGAATGGAAGCTGGTGTTTTGCCAGATTTTGACATGATCACTGCTTGCTCCAAGGAAGAGCCAATAGAGAGCCCAAGTCAATCACAATATGCTTAATCCATAAATACTGTGGTGTTTTAATGATGTGATGTGATGTTAGCAGCAACAGAGGGATGAGGTACAGCGTATCAGTTAAAGGCTGTGTCATAACCCTTTAGTGTTTGCTCACCAAGACTGCGATGATATAGCAGATGTTTAAAGGAGGGCAATTTTCTACTGACTAATATGTTGAGCAGGTACTTCAGCACTCCCCTACTGCTTATGGCAATATGAACAGCTGGGATTACTTAAGCTGTAAAAAAATAAAGCATCATGCAGCATAGCATGAAACTGGTGAATTGATCATAGAGAAGGGTTCCTTTCCAGACACTGCAATGCTCGGTGAAGGCTAATTGTCACATTGCTGCTCATGGCTCTTTTTCGCTCTCTCTCCTTGGGTCCAGAGCACTGGGAGGCAGGCTGCAGCCTTCGGCCACCCATGAATCTTAGACCATCTTGCCAAAGCACAGTTATCACTAGGTGACAAAAGATGGTTGTCCCCAGACAACATGCTTGTTCTTGCGTAAAACCTGCATTCCCATCCAGAACTGACCTATCTCCTGGGCATGAGAATAACTCTTTCATAGGGCCTCTGTCTTGCCAGAGTTTCAGCTCAGTTAATTGGCCCTCATCCAGCCCACCACCCTGCTCAAGCCCAGAGCCTGCACAGCCACTCCTGATTCACATGTTGCAGAGATTTGCTCCAAATCCACTAGACCAGTGTTTCTCAACCAGTGTGCCTCCAGATGTTTTGGGACTACAACTCCCATCATCCCTAGCTAGCAAGACCAGTGGTCAGGAATGATGGGAGTTGTAGTCCCAAAACATCTGGAGGCACACTGGTTGAGAAACACTGCACTAGACTGCCACCAGTGACTTCATATAAGTGTTAAATACCAGTGGGGACAAAACAGTCTTATTCAGAGATAATTGTGTCCCCCTGGTTCTCTCCAGTTTGCCCATCTTGGCTGAGAGGCTTTGCCTGACTAGCTGGCCTTTTATGTGGAACTGGTAGCATTTCAGAGAAAGCTACCCTGAATGTCCTGGCCTTCAACTTCCTATCTAGTAACTTAAAATTCATTTTCAGGATCACACAATAATTTCATTTTTCTATGTTGTTGGTGCCATCATGAACAATGACTAAGAGAGAGATTGTGAGACAAAAAGAGCAATTCCACAGACTAACTTATTACAAACAAACAAAAAGGAAAAGAGCAACAAATAATTTATTATTTGTACCTCGCCCATCTCGCTGGGTTTCCCCAGCCACTCTGGGCAGATTCCAACAAAGATTGAAATACATTAAAATGTCACACATTAAAAACTTCCCTAAACAGGGCTGCCTTCAGATGTTTTCTAAATGTCAGGTAGTTGTTTATCTCTCTGACATCTGATGGGAGGACATTCCACAGGGCGGGCGCAACTACCGAGAAGGGCCTCAGAACAAACTGGGTTGAAAATGAGATTTGTGATTCTTATAGAAGATAGCCTAATTGTGTGAAATGAATGGCAAAATAAAACAAAGAAATGTGCAATTTTGCAAAGCTATCAAAACTCACACCAAGAGCAACTCTTTAGCGCAAAGCAGAATGAACCAAGAGTAGCAAAGGGAAAGGAAAGGCATTGCTCCAAATGGGTCACCCTAATACCACCTTAAAAGAGTTTCTATTCTGCTTTCATTATTATTCTGTCTTTCTTCTAAAATCCCTTCTCATAATCATATTTTAAATTCTACTTTTTGTAAATGAAAATAAGAGTATAATAATTTCCATTTTCAGGAAATATTAAGTGTTTCCCATACAATATCTTAGCTTGCAACAACCCAATAAGGTATTGCAAGCTTCATGTTGCAGATGGAGGTTGAGGCAATTGATGGCCATCTAATGACTAAGGAACTATTTTGAGACAAACTTTCCAGTTGTAGCTCTGTCTCTTTGTCCACGGCATGTCAGCAGTCATTGAAATACTTTAAATAAATAAATAAAAATTTCAAAATGTCATTACTGTATAATATGAGCCATCAAAATGTTTGGTGAAATGGCCTCAAACTGATCTGGCCAATTGTGGGAAATCCACTTCTTTGTGAAATTGCCAGTTTTGACAAAATTTTAAATTTAAAAAAGTATTCTGGAAACTAATTCTTACAGCACAAGCAAGTGTCCTGAGGACAATTCAGGTCAGTACCACTGCCTACTCTTTTGCAGCTGTGAAGATGTTAAAGATGCAGGTGGGTTGCAACTTAGTAAGCCTACACCTTGGACCTAGTCACACATTCCCTCCTCCAGTCATGGGAAGGTGAAGCAGCGGCGCCCCAACACTGCATGGCCAACCCAACCTCCCAATGCCTGTGCATGCAAGGAGAGCTTGAAGGAGGAGCTTGTGTGTGCTGCCTCCAACCATGAAATATGGATGTTTTGCCTGCCACCTCTCCCAGCACGCAGAACATGCCCATGTGTGCTTAAAGCACCTGCCACTTGCCAGCTCTCCCTTCCAAGGGTCTGCAGATAATTTGCGCTTAGTGAACTAAGTATTACTCTTTTAAAATGAGTGTTTATGAAATAATCAGCATTATTCCAGATGGAATCTCCTGCAGAATTTCATGTGTCTATTTTCCTATCACAGTACTAAGTGAAGATTTAGGTGGCGAAAAGATCTTCTAAAGTCCTCTGAGTTGTCCAACATATTAATAAGAATAGACAAATTATTATTGAGAAGGCCCTCTGCCTGGTTCCCTGTAACTAGGCTTCTCACAACGAGGGAACCGCCAGAAGGCCCTCGGCACTAGACCTCAGTGTCTGGGCAGAACGATGGGGGTGGAGACGCTCCTTCAGGTATACAGGACCGAGGCCGTTTAGGGCTTTAAAGGTCAGCACCAACACTTTGAATTGTGCTCGGAAACGTACTGGGAGCAAATGTAGGTCTCTCAAGACCAGTGTTATGTGGTCTCGGCGGCCGTTCCTGGGCCTCGATACCCCGCTATGCATGTGCAGCCTGAGCAGGCTTTCTACCTGGAGTTTGGCGCTGGGGGCGCACGGCTTTTGAGGCGCGGAGGGGCGATACACTGCCACGCAACGATGCATGTGGCATTACGTAGCAATGCCCCCCCCCCCCGTGCATGGGAATTTGCTCGCTACGTCGCTGCATGCACCCTTCTCAATGCAGGGGCAGTGTAAGATGTCATTTTCACTGAAAGCCATCCAGTGACTGAGTTATGTAAATTGCCGCAGAGGAAATCAATGGAGTCCTTAAAAGGGATGTCATGTGGAAGGGGGAATCTGTTGTGTCTTAGTGTAACCTAGTAAGCTGCCCACGTCTTAACATTCTAAACAAAATAAAAAAAATTCCTTCCAGTAGCACCTTAGAGACCAACTAAGTCTGTTATTGTTATGAGCTTTCATGCGCATGCACACTTCTTCAGATGGTATCACACTTCTTGGTATCTGAAGAAGTGTGCATGTGCATGAAAGCTCATATTAATTACAAACTTAGTTGGTCTCTAAGATGCTACTGGAAGGATTTTTTAAATTTTGTTTTGACTACAGCAGACCAACACGGCTACCTACCTATAACTTAACATTCTAAGTCTTCGGAGAATGCCAGTGCACATGCGAGGAAATCAACAAATTTATAAATGCATATCAAGGTTCTTTTATGCTTTTCATTCTGTTTTTGTCACTACAGATTGTGCAGTTCAAATTGCAGGCAGTTTGATGTTGACTTTAAAAAACTGACCACCCCAAACTTCTATCAAGTTTTCCCATCATCACTGAATTACGGCAGCAAGACAAAGGCAGCGCAGAATTATGGGCATTTTCATTTAGGTAGATATCAGTTTATATTTTTCAGAGAGGTTTAGTGTTTTATCTACAAGTTGATAGTCTGTTAATGCCTGTGGTTATAAAGAATCATACTTGCATTCACATTTAAAACCTATGGCGATGTTGTGGGAATGTAAACTAAGACTACAATCCTAAAGTTTAGGCTCTACTGAACACAGTGAGACTTACTTCTGAGTAAACATGTAGAGGATTTGGCTCTGAGGCACTCTGGTCTCACACTGCAGGTCCCTGAGATTTGGTGTGATTTATTGCTTTCTCTCACAACATAACTTTAGTTCTAAAAAAAATTATTTCTAAATAATTCACTGTGTTCTTCTAACAAAAGGTACTCAGGGGTGTTTATGAAATGCAAAATGCATAGTAAATGCAATATAGTATAAACAACAATATCACTATTATTAAAAGAGAAGCAATGCAGCAAAAAAGGGGGGACACGGTTGGTGCTGTGGTCTAAACCACAGAGCCTAGGGCTTGCCGATCGGAAGATAGGCAGTTTGAATCCCCGCGACGGGGTGAGCTCCCGTTGCTCAGTCCCAGCTCCTGCCAACCTAGCAGTTCAAAAGCACGTCAAAATGCAAGTAGATAAATAGGAACCGCTACAGCGGGAAGGTAAACAGCATTTCCGTGTGCTGCTCTGGTTCCCCAGAAGCGGCTTTGTCATGCTGGCCACATGACCTGGAAGCTGTACGCCAGCTCCCTCAGCCAATAGTGAGAGATGAGCGCCGCAACCCCAGAGTCATCCGTGACTGGACCTAATGTTCAGGGGTCCCTTTACCTTTAATGCAGCAAAGCCAGATGTGTTATTGTACCTTCATTTTAAAGTTACAGTATTTCCAGCACACTATAAACTGTTTTCTTCCATATTATTAATTTATCCAGTTGAGCATTATCCAGCACTATCTTTTTTGTGGGCATGGGGAGGGGCAAGGAATTCTATGGCAAGATCCACTAGGATGCAGCAGGACTCTGGCTCAGCCAGCATTAACTCTCCAGCCCTGGCTCTACTGATGACATGCATCCAAACTAGCTCACCCTGGCTCAGCTGGTGAAGCCCCCCCCCCAAAGGGCATTCTGGGCTCATGGCAGGGGCGGGCCCAGAGAGAGGGGACTTAGGATCCAGCCTAAGCCCATTCATCCTAGGCTGTAGCCAAGCAACCTAGCATAGAACACTTTTTATAGGCTTGCTTTCCTTCTGTCAGGCTTAGGCAGAGCAGCAGTCCTGCTGTTGAACAGGGTTTGGATCTGGTGTAATTTTTCAGTGCTTAATGTGCACCAGCTTGCTTTATGCCAACTTCTTGTGCATAGGATTGCTCCCTTGATCCTCGAACAGACTGGCTCAGTTCAAAAAGGACAAGAGGAAAAGAATTACTGCATGATATGTCGACTCATGTTGAAAGTAAGGGAGGCTCCCTGCTTCACAGTGTCTCTTTCTAGAAGTTGGAAGTAGCTGTCTGAATGCCTGAAGATGTAATGTCAGCTTTTTGCTACCTACTTTGATGGTGATGGGGACATTTTAAGGATGAATAGACTCCTCCTCAGAGTCAACACATCTATCTTTATGTATCTTTATGTTTGTTTCTTCTAAAATCACACAAGAAGGGAGTTTTCCATTCTCATAATGGCAGAGAGCCAGTGTGGTGTAGTGGTTAAGAGCGGTAGACTCCTAATCTGGGGAACCGGGTTTGTGTCTCCGCTCCTCCACATGCAGCTGCTGGGTGACCTTGGGCTAGTCACACTTGAAGTCTCTCAGCCCCACCCACCTCACAGAGTGTCTGTTGTGGGGGAGGAGGGGAAAGGAGAATGTTAGCCACTTTGAGACTCCTTTGGGTAGTGATAAAGCGGGATATCAAATCCAAACTCCTCTTCTTCTTCTTCTTCTTCTTCTTCTTCTTCTTCTTCTTCTTCTTCTTCTTCTTCTTCTTCTTCTTCTTCTTCTTCTTCTTCTTCTTCTTCATAATACCATCACTTTGGCTCTTTACCCCACAGGAACTGCTTTTACAATTTGCTCTGCTACTGTCAAGTGTATCAAGTAATTCTCCAAGTGCTGATGCCATATTCTATTTAAATTAACTAAATCACTTTAGAAAGAATTATATATAAATGACATTGCATGAAATAGGTAGCATTGTATTTAAATTCCATGCCTGGCATTATGTCTAAGCCTATTTCACAGCTGCTAACAGGTGTGAATTGGTTCTTTGTTGGGGGGGGATCCTACTGTTTGGCCCTTTGTTCAATCCAAGCTGCTACAGTGCATTAGCATACTGCAAAAACAATTGATTTTTGTCACAATACAATTTAAATATACAGGTTTTAATTTGATTGACAAAACTATTATTTGCTCAATGAAATTGAAAGGAGGCTCTACCCTAATCTCCAATGTTATTAGCATCTTGTCTTTCTTTCTTCAGCTGTTATGCATTAAAGTTAAGGACTTTTCTTTTGCAAGAGTCTAAATTGTCTGTATCTGAACTTTAAAATTTAAAAAGTACAGTTTTCAACCAAAACATAAACCTGAAACAAAGAGGAGGTTTTTTTTAACTACACATAATAGAGACAGCCTACCTACGAGCTTAAAACTGAAGGCTTCATCCTAAACAGAGTAAAATGAATTAAATGATTTATTTTAGATAAACAGCCATCTTTCACTTGCTTATTACTTGGGCATTTTATCATTATGGTCAACTTGTCAGGGAAAAGAAACCATGTGCAAGCAGTTACCTTACTAGCACAACATAATCTGCTAGTCCTGCATCACAAACCAGTGGATCCCAGGTGGGATGCAATTATAATGCTGAAACCTGCAGATGAAGTCAGGGCTGCTGCCTCACAGAATAATGTGCTTCATCTTATTGCCCATTACTTGATTACTGAATATGTGACAACTTGATTAGAACTTGAATTTGCATCTGGACTGCTCTGAGAAGCATGGGGAAAGTTAAGTTTTCTCTGTGACATATTTGATTTGTGGTAGTTCATTCACATATATAACTCACCACTTGGTAACCTCAGCCTTCTATAAGGCATGTCAAGATGTACCTTTTGTGGAAAAGTGGGTCCACACGCACCCAGTTTGAAACCACAAGAAGAAACATGGATCTGAAGCTACGCAGGCCAGGCCTGCATAACTTGTGCTCACCAGTCCAGCTGCACCAATTGTGTTGTCCAACATGCTTGATTGATGTAGCCCTGGTGCCTGCCCTCGTGATTCTAAATGTCACCAACTGAATCCTGGTGGCCTTCAAATGCTCTATTTCCAATATATTTCAGCTAGGATTGTGAAACAGAACATGTTGATTTAAAAGTGGAACACTAGCACCCCTTTGCTACATAGAGACTTTGAAAGTCAGGGGAAACATTGGAGTGCAACACTGGGGATACTTGTGCCAGAATGAGTTAAACAGTTATGGTGATAACTGATAAATATATATTTAATAATAATGTTATAGGATGGGGGGGGCTGGTTTGAATTATATCTTTTTTGTCCATGCCATGCCCATGGTTTTAAATCTGTAAGATTGAAGTCTGTTTGCTGATGTGGTCAGACCACACACTGTTAAATTAGTAGGCCTTCCCCGCCTCATCTGGTTCTGGCTTAGAGTTGGGAGAGCATACAATAACAGCATAATCTGAATCCACCATAGGCTAGTGTAGTGTAATGGTTAGAGTTTTGGACCAGACTCAGCCAGAAAGCCAGGATGCTGGGGTAATAGTTATAGTTTTATAATTTTACTTTGGCAAATAATGTATGCTGCCTGTAATCCTCTGCCCACTTACCTGAGAGTAAGTTCCATTGAGCACCTTTGTTAACTGAACAGGGAAACAAGCCCCAGAGGATTACATCCAACCACTGGGTAGTTGGCGATTTTCCTTTTTATTATTTTACAGGCTTGAGAGAGCACTGCTGAACAAAAATCTAAGTTTGTGCATGCCACTCAGCAAGTATGCAGCTGCTAATACAGTCCTATGAGCAATACTCAAATATCTGCAATAATACCTTGTTTCTTATCAGCCAATGTGGTCCTGAAGGGTGAGGTAGGTGGTCTGCTAATGCTCCACACTAGGATTTGGGGACAGGGCATAACGGAGAATGATCTTCTCCCTGGTCTGGAATGGTCTTCCCCTTGAGGTACAAACATTGCTCTCAGTGCTTGTCTTTAGATGCCAACTGAAGACTTACTTTTGGAGCCAGGCTTGTATAGTTTCATTCTTCTCAGCAACAATTTTAGTATTGTTCTTAATGATGCATTGCTATACTTTTTAGTTACTTTTTATGCCTGTGTTATGCTGCTTAACACTTGTGCCCTGAGCTCCTCTGCAGGAAGGACAATTAATAAATAGCTTAAGAAAACAAACAAGCTCTTCTGGATGTATGAAATATAGTGTGTGTGCCCCCCCCCCCAAAAAAGCTCTCAAGGACATGGGGCTGCATGCCACTGACATAAATTTCAATAGCTTATTGTGGGATTTGTTGAGCTCCAGTTCCTATATGCGAAGCAGCCGCTGGTGTGCTCCACAGGACTGTATGGAGAAATTTCACATTCAGTGGTCTCAGGGCCAAGGGTCCAGGGTCCTGACGCACCTCTGGAGAAGAGGAGCAGCAGCAGCAACAACCACTTCCACTTAGGATGATATTTCATCCTTCACACTTTATGTGACCCAGCCAGTCCATATACATCCCTTTGTCACTGCCAGTCACCCAAATGCTGCAGCCTGCGGTGGTGGGAGCAGGAAGTGAAGCCCTTGCAGCTCTTTTGCCGGGGGGTGTGTGTGTCGCAGACAGGCATTTGGTGATGGCAGAAGCTGCCACCCTGGAGAAGGGATGGGACTGTTGTTGTGCGGACAGGCGGAGTCCCGCATACCCTGGGGAACCCCCAAGCGGAATAATGACTCAAGACAACTTGCTATGGGATTAATATTGGTCACAACTTTATTAAGATTCAGATGTAGAGAGACCTTGGCTCAGGCATTGGGTGTTTATCCCTCCCAGTCCGCAGCCAGGGATCTGGGAGATTTCAGGGTTATCCAGAATGTGTGGGGATTGGACTGGCCCTGGAGAAGATATGTTCAAGCAGAGAGAGCCTGCCCACGCACCCGTTCGCCACCGCCGGAAGGGAGAGCAATGACAACCTTTTGGCATATGGACAATGCCTCCCCTCAAGACCCCTTTAATGGGGAACCTTGGTATCGCTGCCACAAAGGGGGCATGGGACACAGCTCCACCCCACCCCACCCCCCATTTAGGAAGATAGACTAGGATTCTGCCCAAGGCCTGAAACCGCCAAAGTTGTGATGGATTGCTACGGGGAAGGCGAAAATCCCTTTCTGGCTCTTCAACAGCAGCCCTGACGTAGCAGCGCCTGCGTACCTGTGCAGAAGAGGTTAACCTGCAAAATAATACTTAAATGAGGGTGTGGAGGGTGGAAGAAGCTCTGGAGCCGACTGGTGCTTCTCAGGTAAGATTCACCTTCTTTGTGTGTGTGTGGATGACCCCCCCTTCCCTGGCCAATCCCCTGGCAACGTCTCCCCTGGCGGGATTAGCCGATTGGCTGAGGTAGGCGGAGACCCCAGGTATCCAGCCTGGGGAGGATGTCAGTCCGAACTACCAGGGGCCATTCTGGGATCCGGGGGCTGCACGCGACCACTCAAAAGTTGCCCCCCATTTGATGTGGGGAGCGGTCATTAACTCCTCTTGCTCTTCTAGTAGTGGCTCCTGCTAGCTTCCCTCACTGATCATAAAAGCTGCTCAGTTGCCCACCAAGATGCATAGGGCAAATATACACTTCAAATCTTTTTTAAAAAAATCAACACAGAGTAGGCCCAAAAAAGAAAAAAGATTCTAATTTTCTGAATGATTGTATAGTGGTCTTTCAAACAAAGGAGCAAAGAGATAAGATATTAGGTCACCACTACCAGAAAAAAATTGAAGTTCTTCAATATTCAATAATTTTGTTTAAAGAAACGCCTAAATTCTTTTTGGCCAAGAGAAATAAATATACAGATCTGATAATGATTTTGACAAGGAAAAATATTTTTTTCAAGTGGAAATTTCCAGAGGGCCTGGCATTCAAATATAAACAAAAGGAGTATAAGATTAGATCGGTGGAGGATAAAAGAAGATTCCTGGAAAGTCACGCGGAGGATTTTAAGACACCAATTGGAGAAAGCCAAGATTTGGGAGCAGGGGCAGGACCAGGAGCTTTCGATTTAGATCTGTTTGCAAGAGCAGGATCGGGGACAGGCGCAGGGCCAGGGGAAGATGAGCCAACTACAGAGTAAGACAAGATGGCGTTAAGAGTACTTTCGTGGAACGTGAATGGACTAAATTCATGCTTTAAGAGAAGGAAGATATATCATGTGGTTAAAAAACAGAATTTGGATATTATTTGTTTACAAGAGACTCATGTAATTAGGATTCATAGGAAAATTCTACAAAACAAGTCATTGGGTCAAGAATTTATATCCTCCGACAAAGTTAAGAAAAGAGGAATAGTCATCTATGTAAAGGAAAAATATAACCCTAAATTGCTGTTCAAGGATGAAGCAGGGAGATATATTGCAGTGGAAATATCTATGCAAGGCGAAAAGTGTTTGATACTTGGAATATATGCACCAAATGAAGCTAAATCAGACTTCTTTAAAAAATATACATATTGCGTTGTTGGACTATTTGGATTATAAGATTATAATGATGGGAGATCTTAATGGAGCGGTGTCAACTATGATGGATAGATCTCAAAGACAAAAGTTATCTAATGATGGAAGGCTTCCAAAGACATTCTTCGATTTAGTGGAGAACCTTGATTTAGTAGATGTATGGAGGCTGAGAAATCCGTTGGAAAAAGAGTTCACTTTTTTCTCGGACTCGCAAAAGTCAGGAAGTAGACTGGACTACATTTGGATTACAAAGGACTTGTGTCCAAAAGTCACAAAAAGCGAGATATGCCCCAGAACTTATTCAGACCACAACGCAGTATTAATGGAGTTAAAACAATATCTGCAGGGTTCGTTTAGATGGAGAATGAACGATTCCTTATTGAGAAATGAGCAGATAAACAATAAGGCCCAGAAGACATTGAAGGACTATTTTGAACTAAATTTGAATAAAGGATCGAATATCAGAGTGGTTTGGGATGCTAGTAAAGCAGTAATGAGAGGATTTTTGATCCAGCAGAATGCAATTTGGAAGAAGGCGAGAAATGAAAAGAAGGAAAATGTTTGGACAAGTTGAAAGAAAAAGAAAAAAAGTTAAGAGATAATCCAAAAAGCCAGGAAGTCCAAAAAGAGATAAAAGCCTTGCAAGTACAGTATTCCCAAATAATAAATGAAGAAATCGAATGGAAAATTAGAAGAATGAAGCAAAGATCATTTGAATCAGCTAATAAATGTGGGAAATTGTTGGCCTGGCAATTGAAGAAAAGGCAAAAGGAAAACACAATAATAAAGATTATGGATGAAGGAAAATCTATTGAAAACCCTGCAGAAATAAGGAAATGCTTTACAAGATATTATAAACAGTTATACAAAAGGGAGAAAGAAGATTTAGATGGAATAGAGAAGTTTATAAAGGAAAATGGACTACAGAAAATTCCAGTACAGCAAAAGAACCTACTGAATGGGTTGATTACAAGACAAGAGGTTGAAATAGCAATTCAAGAGTTGAAAAACGACAAGGCCCCAGGACCTGATGGACTGACCTCCAAGTATTATAAAACATTAAAAAACTGGTTGATTCAACCATTAATGGAGGTAGCAAATGAGATCTTAGGGGGGGGCAAGGCACCAGAGACTTGGAAAGACGCTTTTATCTCTCTGATACCAAAACCAGATGTAGATAAGACGCAGGTCAAGAATTATAGGCCAATCTCCTTACTAAACGTGGATTATAAGATATATGCTAGCATTTTGGCATCGAGATTGAAAAGGGTGTTGAAGGATTTGATACATAAGGACCAGACAGGATTTCTGCCTGGAAGGCATATGAAGGACAATGTAAGAATTATAATAGACATTTTGGAGAGATTGGAAATGAAAATAAACACCAAAGCAATGTTAATTTTTGTGGATGCCGAAAAAGCTTTTGATAATATTTCTTGGACTTTTATGAAGCGAAATTTTGCAAAAATGGAGGTTGGCCAAAATTTTGCTAATGGGATTAATGGTATCTATTCTGAGCAAAGAGCGAAAATCATTGTAAATAATGTGGTTTCAGAAGAGATAAGAATTGAGAAAGGAACAAGACAAGGGTGCCCACTCTCCCCCCTGCTATTTATTTCTGTCCTGGAGGTTTTGCTGAATATGATAAGGAGTGATGAAGGTGTTAAAGGAATTACAGTGGGTACAAAACAATATAAGTTAAAAGCCTTTGCAGATGATTTAGTATTGACTTTGCAGAACCCTGAACACAGTGCTGTAAGAGTATTGCAGATAATTCAAGAGTTTGGTAGAGTGGCAGGTTTTAAGTTAAATAAAGGGAAAACTAAAGTACTAGAAAAGAATTTGACGATGCAAGAGAGACAAAGAGTAGAGGAGTGCACAGGACTGAAATGTGTGAAAAAGGTGAAATACCTAGGAGTAAATATGACGTCAAAAAATCTGAATCTTTATAAGGATAATTATGAGAAGTTATGGAATGAAATTAAAAGAGATCTGGAAATATGGTCAAGGTTGAAATTGTCCTTAATGGGCAGAATAGCAACTGTTAAAATGAATGTATTGCCGAGAATGTTGTTTTTATTTCAGGCTCTTCCGATAGTAGATAAGATGAAATGCTTTCAAGAGTGGCAGAAGACATTGTCTAAATTTGTCTGGCAAGGGAAGAAACCTAGGATTAAATATAAACTTTTGACAGATGTAAAAGAAAGAGGAGGATTCTCTTTGCCAGACTTAAAGATTTATTTTGAAGCTGCAGCTTTTTGTTGGCTGAAGGAATGGTTTTTGCTAGACAATGATGATTTGTTGGATTTGGAGGGCCATGATAATGCATTTGGGTGGCACGCATATTTATGGTATGATAAAGTAAAGTTGCATAAAGGTTTTAAAAATCATATAATTAGGAAATCATTGCTTAATGTATGGATTAGATATAAAGATTTGTTGGAAAGAAAAACTCCTAGGTGGATTTCGCCACTTGAGGCAAAGAAACCTAAAAGGACAAATATGGATGAGAATAGGCTGAAATACAAAGACATTTTGATGGAGGTGGGAAACCAATTTAAGTTAAGGCCATATGAACAATTGAAAGATAGGTTGAGCGATTGGTTTCAGTATGTGCAGATAAATGAAGCATTCAAGTTAGATAAAAAAAATAGGATTCCAATCAGAAAAGTCGAAATTAGAAATAGAATTATTAGAGACAGATAGCAAGAATTTGGCCAGAATGTATAATCTGCTGTTAGAATGGCATTTGAAAGATGAGCAAACAAAATCGGTTATGATTGAATGGGCCAAGGATTTGGGTCATAATGTGATGATGTCGGATTGGGAAAAATTGTGGAAGAAGGGTATGAAGTTTACGGCATGTACTGTGTTGAAGGAGAATCTGATGAAAATGATGTACAGATGGTATTTGACGCCGGTTAAGTTAGCTAAAATGTACCACAAAAGTGACAACAAATGTTGGAAATGTAAAGAGGATGTTGGCTCATTCTACCATATGTGGTGGACATGCCCTAAGATAAAAGGCTTCTGGGAAATGATTTATAATGAAATGAAAAAGATTTACAAAAATACATTTTTGAAGAAACCGGAAGCCTTTCTACTTGGAATAGTAGGGGAAGAAATTCCCAAAGACGATGTTACTTTGTTCATGTACGCCACCACAGCTGCTAGGATTTTAATAGCAAAATATTGGAAAAAAGAGGAATTGCCCTCGTTACAGGAATGGCAAATGAAAATGCTGGACTATATGGAATTGGCAGAATTGACAGGAAGACTCCGGGACCAAACAAGTGACAAAGTTGAAAAAGAATGGAGGAGGTTTAAAATATATATAGGGAAAGTATTTGATAATCAGGACTCTGAACATCCAGGGAAACAAAGAAGTTAAGGCAATAGGGAGAAAATATGAGGTTAAAAGTAGTAAATTTTGGTGGATGGTAGAAAGATGAAAATAAGAAGAGTTAAAGGGATTATACGATGGGTAAGAAAGATGAAGTAGAAACTGCTACAGATGTATATAAAAAAAGGAAAATCAGATAGTGGGGAACTGGGGAAGCCAAAAGACAATGAATATAAAAATGGATTGAAGATGATATGTTTTTGTTTTGTTCTGTTTGATGTTGATGTATTTTTGTATTTTTGTATTTTTATGTTTTTGTATTTTTATGTTTTTTAAAATCTGTGTTTTATAAAACAATTAATAAAAATATATTTGAAAAAAAAAATCAACACCAGACCAATCTACAGGTCTGACAGAACAAATGTTTATGAGCCATTCTTTTCTAAGTTTCCAAGGATGAAATTTGGCAGAAAGCAAGGAGCTCCACAAGTGTGGTGCCACATTAGAAAAGGCCCTGTTCTGAATCACCATCAGCCTCACGTTTGAAGGAGGAGGCACATGGACAAATGCCTCACTAGAGGCCTTCACTGGCTTCCTATTCACTGCTCATGAACAAAAAGTATCTCCAATTTTAAGAGTTCAGTGCAGGAAAAGGTAGATGGATACCTTGTTAATTGCAGCAAGCTGGCAGCTGACACAAGAGGTACAATATGTGAAAAATGCCAAGGTTATTTTCTGTAACTTTTTTTTTGTCTGAGAATTAAAACTGTCTCTTGCATGTGTGAGGACTATCAAGAGAAAACCAAGTTGGCCTCTGGCTATTATTCTCATCTTCTAGAGGAATCTAATTAACTCAATAATTAAATAGGGACTTTAGTGACATAGTTGTTTTTGTCCATGGTACAGAATTGCAAAGCCTTTTTATGGACAGCATTACTTATTTTCAGTGGGCCATGTAGTAACTTAAATAACTTCGTTGCTATGACAAATACACTTAATTGCTGTCACAAATTATATTTGTTTATCACTTCAGGGAATTGAGCAGAAGCAAAATTAAAGGATTTCAGAACAGTATAGAGTATATGATGCTGCTAACTTACACTGTCAATATTTACCAACACTTACTCAAGCTGAATGAAATGTTTTTCATCTATCCTCTTCTTCTGACTCCATGAAACCAAGAGCTTCCTACACACGTTTTCACTAATAAGGCAGCAAAGGCTTCCAACTCTCATCCAAACACGGCAAATAGAAGGATAGTACAAACTGAAGGATGCAGCTTGCAGGGAAGAAACCTTTGAGGGCAAATTGCATTTGAATCTCTTATAAAGATTGGACTTGCCCCATAGTAAAAGACTTCTGGGAAAAGATTTATAAGGAGTTAAAGAAAGTGTTGAAAAACACATTTATTAAGAAACCAGAAGCCTTCTAATTGGGCATAGTCGGAAACGAAATTCCCAAGAAAGATGTTACTTTTTTCCCCCCACAACAGCAGGGAGAATTCCAATAGCCAAGAATTAGAAGACCAACCAACAGTTGAAGAAGATGAGAATGATGGAATACATGGAACTGGCTGAACTGAGTGGGAGAATCTGCAACCAGAGAGAAGAGGCGGTGGAGGAAGATTGGAAGGAATTTAAAGATTATTTAAAGAAATATTGCAATATTTTAGTATTAGAGTTAGATTTGGAAGTAGTATAGGTTGTAGTTTTAGAAATTATGATATATGGGAAAGATAATATGATTTGATGATTTTAAGAGAGAAAATATAGAAATTATGATAATGTAAGTTAATAACATAGAATAGAGATTTAACATAGAAATTACTAAAGATTGAAGTAACTTGAAGCACAGATGGGAGGGATTCGAGGAATAATAATATAATAATTTATTATTTATACCCCAGCCACTCTGGGTGGCTTCCAACAGAAAAATGAAATAAAATAATTTATTAAACATTAAAAGCCTCCCTAAACAGGGCTGCCTTCAGATGTCTTCTAAAAATCTGGAAGCTGTTTTTCTCTTTGACATCTGAGAAAGCCCATCGCCCAGCCCTTCCCAGCTAGCTTTTATAAGCCAGGATGAGCAAGGATCAAGGAGACAGGTGGTTGGTTTCACTCGTCCAAGCAGCCTGTTCACATCCTCGGAGGTAACAAATTGGAATTGATTCCACACAACTGGACTAGACAGGACTCTAGCACTCCTCCACCATGGCCCTGCTCCCATGATGGAGTCTACCGCTTCCCGAATCTGAGCGACTTTATCTGCAAAAAACTTTGCAAAATCGTTGCAGGAGATCATGTGGCCCATACTGGGCCCCGATGGAGCAGGTGGTTCCACTAAACTGCGAACCACCTGAAAAAGTCTCCTGCTGCTGTTTTCTGCAGATGCAATAGAGGTGGTGAAGAAAGTCTTCTTCACCGTTGCTACCACCACTTGGTAGGCTCGACACTGAGCTCTAACCCTTGTCCAGTCAGCTTCAGAATGAGTTCTCCGCCACCAGCGCTCTAGCCGTCTCAGCGATTGTTTCATTGCCCTCAGATCCATGGAAAACCATGGGGCTGTCCGGGCTCCATGCAATCGGAGAGGGTGCTTCGGAGCCAAACAGTCAATAGCCCTGGTTAACTCCACATTCCAGCAGGCCACCAGGGAATCGGCTGAAAGGCCATCAACATGGGATAAAGCATCCCCTACCACTCTCTGGAAACGGTTTGGATCCATTAGGTGGCGGGGGCGGACCATCCAAATCGGTCCCACCTCCCTGCAGAGGGGAAGGGTTGCGGAGAAGTCTAGTTGCACCAGGTAGTGATCTGACCATGGCACTTCTTTAGTTTCGCTTTTACTTAGTGTAAATCACCTTAAAATGGTTAAGAAGATAATAAGAGATTTTTTAAAAGAGATTTTTGTTTTTTATCCTTTGTATTGTATGTGTATAGTGTTGTGTTGTGTCTATTTGTATATTGTGTTTATTATGTGATGTTATAAAATGAATAATTTTTTGGGGGAAAAAATAAATCTCTTATAAAGACATATGGCACAAGGGTGGTCATTTGGAAGTTCACTAGCAGATGCAGTGATCAGAGTAATGTTATCTGGCCTTTTGTGGTGCTCCTTATGACATTTTACTAAGGATGTGTTTTGTTTTGTTTTGTTTTGTTTTGTTTTGTTTTGTTTTGTTTTGTTTTGTTTTGTTTTAAAAAGCTCCTAGTTTGGCTTGCTCCTTCCAAAAGGACGAGTAGCAATCCTGCCACTTTCAGGAGACCTTTTAGCGCCATCCTTCAGTTGATGACCACCCTCCACTTGATGATTTCATTTCATTGAACTGTATGTGGTCCATATATGTGCTGGGGTGGGGAGCATAGCTGCCAAGTTTTCCCTTTTCTCACGAGGAAGCCTATTCAGCATAAGGGAATTTCCCTTAAAAAAGGGGATAACTTGGCAGGTATGGTTGGGAGTGTTGTTTGGTTTGCATCTTGCAAATCCAGCTAATTAACACTTTCTATTCTGTGTTTCCTATTTCTTAGGTCATCATTCACAAGATCATCTCTTATCCCATGATCGCTAGGCTTGCTCATGAGACTTGAGTGAGGCACTTTGTCAAAAGCTGTCAGAATGTCCAAGTGCAATGCGTCTACTCTGAGTAAAACTAGACCTTTACATTGATTTAAAAGAGAGCTAAGCTCTTTCATTCAATGAAATTTAGTGAGAGAGATTTAAGGGAATGTTTACATTTTCTAAACCAAAATATATGAGACTTAAACATACTGAACTTTAGCTGGATCACATCCAGAGACTGGCAGAAAATTGTAAAGGAAAAATACATTTATTCTGCCTGCAAAACCTAATTAAATACAGAAGTGAAAGTGATTGATGTATTGAGTTTAACTAAAACATTTGTAATTTTCCTGAACAATACAATAATTGAGTTCATATAAAACTGAAGTGCCTAAGTGGAGAGATATTACAAAGGCAACTTAAAAGGTGAGAGCATTCTTGAAAACACTCCCATCTGCATATAGTAGACCATAAATAGGAATATATTTATACCCCGCCCTCTGCCGTGAGAGCCAGACTCAGGGCGGTAATTCCTTTCCTTTTTATGTTATATTTTTTCTTCTTTTCTTTTTAAAAATTCAATCCCTGTAAGCCTTATCTATATGTATGTTTTATGTTCTGAAGCCTCATATCTTGGATATAGGACAATACACACAGGAAGGTGATGGCCAGAAGCTGAAGGGCCCTGTGTGAGAGACAGGGTGGAGAGGGTCCCTCAGGGTGGGAGGCTGAGGGGAGGAGTTGAGGCTCCCAGGTGAGAGCTGAGCAAGTTCGCTCTTCTGTGTGTACAATAAAGATCGAAAGAGCTTTTGTATTATTATACTCTCTCTCTCTCTCTCTCTCTCTCTCTCTCTCTCTCTCTCTCTCTCTCTCTCTCTCTCTCCCCATTCCTCCCCCCCCCCCCCGGTTTCTTTCCTATCTTTCTCTTTTTAGATTAGTTTGGCTTTTATTGTATTTTAAATGGGAAACTTTCAATAAAAAGGATTTAAAATGAAGGAGGCAGTGGTGAGGGTGATGGCTCATTGTCTGCCCACACAAAATGAACTTGTGAAGATCTAGACTGAAACTTCAGAGGGACTGGCTTTGACTTCATATGGGATGGTGAGATGAAATTCAAAATACCGGCATTTATATATCAGCCACCCCAAACTGAACTCTGGAATCATCATCACTAACTGCTTTGATGGTGTTTCCCGCTTGGCAGGGGCTTGGACTGGATGGCCCTTGTGGTCTCTTCCAACTCTATGTTTCTATGATTCTATGAACTCTCAAGCAATTATTGGCAATGCCCTCAGCATATCTAAATTGGTTATTGAAGCATAGAACATTTAGAACAATGATCTGATATCTTCAACCTCTTAGTGGTTTGATTAATGAATCAAATATGTTAATAGTGAGTCTTTAATTTTTCCCAAACTTTAAAGAGTCAGACTTCAATTGGAGGGTGTTCTTTGTACAGCTGATAGATGGGTATCAGACATTCTGCTGATAACTGAATCTACTCTTTCCCTAAGCCATTAACTTGTGGCTTTGGACAAAACAAGGAGGAATTTTAAAGATTTAGCTCTGAGGTGTGCAAAAATGAGTTTGTTTACTTCTACACCTAAAAATGCAACATGAAAATATGAGTAAGCACCAAATAACCAAGACAAGGAAGCACCTTATGTACTGTGACCATGGTTTCCATATGTAAAACGGTTCTGGTCTTTGGGTGTTTGACTTCAGTGGGGAACTGATAGAATTTTAAGTAGATTTTACATGAATTGTGGCTGTTTCTCCATATGTATGAGAGATCAAGCTTCCTTGTCATGAATACTAATGGAAATTGATGTTAATCTTAGGAACACTGTATAGAGAACATGAATTTGAATTTCTATATTCATATCATAATATTTAGAATATGTGTTGTTGGTGTTACTTCTGCTTTTCATAAAGGAAGGGGGAGGAAATCAAGATTTTTCCCATGTATCTGAACAGCACAAATATGACTGTTCAGAATGTTGTGTTAGTAAACAGTCTGTCGACAAAAATTAGTCACCAGAGGAATTTCCTAATTATTTTTGATAATTAATACATTGAGAGATTCACAATCTGTTTGTTCACAGACAAGTCAGAAAAGAAAGGAAAGACAATTTTCCCCCATCTGATTCCTTGGGAAATTTATTATTTCTTTTAAAATATAGTCTCTTATTCTTTCTGAAAACACATATAACAAACAATCCCCATACACACCCCCATCCTCCAAGAAACATTCCATGTGAAAGCAATAGAAATACTACATTCAAATATTAGGCAGGATTGTAAATAGTTTAGAGTTGATTGTGTTGCAAATATTAATATTGCACAGTTTAAAGTGACTGGAAGCATAAGAACTGGCTCCTTTTGGAAATGAACCCTTGAAAATATTATTCAAATCTTACTGGGAGAACTTTCTTCATAATAGAATTAAAACATCACATATACATCCAACACATCCATACAAGGTCTTGTGCTGTCCAGCATAGGCCCAGCATCTTAGAAATGAGATAACTAAAAAAAATTCCAATCTCTCTCTCTCTCTCTCCTTCCCCACCCCATGTTGGAAAGCCATTTACTTGCATTGTTCTCCCTGTATCATTCAGAGAGACTGAAACAGGCAACTCCCTTCAAAATGGAGATTTGCAACTTAATACCTTCATCACATGATCTAAGGTTACAATACTCACATGTTAGCTGCCAGAGAACAATTTACTCAGCAAGTGCTCAGAGCCCTTGGAAAAACAACTGTGGAAAACACCCCAATTGTTAGCAATACACATTTAACCATTTTCCATTTCTGTGTTCATTAAACTTAACAGATTTCATCAGTTGCTTGCATTCTACTCTCTGTCTTAACAGATTGCCCCAGAGTGAACTGTGAGAAGCTGGTGTTGAGGGGACAACACTGGGAAATTTTTTATTCTTGACAATTAGGATATTAAAAATGTAATTAAAAATGTAGTGAAATGGCTACATACAAATTCAATATAACAGAGAATACAGCTCAAAGTAATACATTGTGTAACAAAAGCAATTCCAAAGCAGTTCCAATTAGGACATTTTTTTAAAAAAAAAAGAATTATAGCAGCATTAGTGTAAGTAAAGTCACTATGTGGGTGCAACTGAATCAGTAAACAAAAAACAAAAAAATCCCAAGCCACAGCTGGTTCTTCATGAAGATAATTGTTGATGCTTAATAAAGTATAGGCGGAATAAATTACTGGATGCAACATTTGCAGAATTCTTACCTGCTGGCTCAGGCTGCAATCCAAAATGCACTTACTAGGGAATAATCCCCACATAACACACTGGGCCTTAATTCTGAGTAAATATGTATAGGATTGCACTGTCAGAAAATTGTGAATAAGTGGAGAGGTTCCTCTGAACCATATTCTACTGACTGCCTTTCTGAGTTTGACATTGGTTGATGGATCCTGGAAAGTGTTCTGCATATGCCACCTTCCTAATTATCTATTTGGCATGCATCAAATCTGTTCATTATTCTGGAATGCCATTTTGCAGAAAAGGAAGGAGCATAACGGAATACAATCAACAGGGATGAACAGCCAGTAAACTAGATTCTGGATTTGCTTTTTCAGTCGATGGATTGAATACAAAGAGCTATTCTAGCACAGCCAACACATTTGCAAGAGGTGTGATTTCTGACTTTTCTCTGAATAGCAATTCTTGCCCAATTCCATATCACAATCTGCTTTTGAAACTCCCCACAGTTTCAAAAGAGATTTGTCATGTGGAACGGGGAACTGCTATTTCATAAGTACAAATACAAAGCTCTCTTGAAGCTGCTCGTGTGGTTCTTTAGATCTAAACTGTATATTATACTCATTCTATATATAACACAAAGGCTGTCAGGAAATGGGCAGGCTTTCCTCAGCTGTTGCCTGGTGTTGACTATCAAAATAGCAATCTGCCCCTCACAGGCAATGCAAGTCATACAAAATGCTGTAGCCAAGTACACATGATAATTGCTGTCTTTTGTACAGTGACATCACAGAGCAGGTCAGTGAAGGAGATCCTGGTAGCACAACTTAAAGTAATATTTCATTTTATCCGCATACTAACCCATGGAAGTTGGAGGCTGAGAGGCAGTGCATTTACATTATCTACCTATGATAATTCTATATAAGCCATTTCTCATGGCTTCCTCCTCCATAATATTTGGAATTGTAGTTGCTGAGAAGTCTAGTAGAGATTCTTCCTTGAGCAACATTTCTGAGAATTCCCAATGAAGGGAGAACTATTGTTAAATAATTTGAGGGTGCAGCAAAAGAAGTGTCTCAAACTGCTACCTTTTTCCTGACATTTGGGGGTGAAGGTGAATTTCAAGGGTGCAAAACTCATTGGCATTCTCCTGATTTTTCACTGTTGCCAACCACGTTTAAATCCTCATGTTGCTTCTGGAACAATGCTGTATCACATACTGTACAAGCCCAGTTCAGGCATTATTCCTAGATAGGGTATCCCAGTTTCTGTAGGATCAGAGATACGTGTGCCAGTCCTGTGGCATCTCCATGTGGCATCTCCACCCACTCCACTCCCAACTGGAATGAGAGACTAAATATGTGTGAGTGAACGCACTTACAAGCCTTACATGACTGGGACCCCTGATAAAGCAGGACCTCTGATCATGAGGAGGCTCCTAAGCATGTTCACTTGTGTGAGCAAAAAAACCCACCAGACCTTCTAGCTCAGAGTGGGACATTCTGAGGTGGACCAGGCACTGCACATGGTTTACTTAGCTCAGGAACAATGCCTGGAACAGGGTCAACCATTTACCCCCAATGCTACTTGGAACAATGTGACATCCTGAAGTCGTGTTCTTTCAGAGCTTCATGGGGATTTTGCCATGGGGACAGGAAGAGTCAATAAGCAAGCTGATGAGTTTGGACCACCTGGCTTCAAAATCCACCCTCTCCCCAATAGCCAAAATACCCTCTTGCCTTTCTGGGCCTCCAATTGAAGCTCAAAAGCAGAAGGGGACCAGATTTGTGTTCTGCCAATTCTATGGCATACATACCATTTGTTCTGTGCCATCCAGTGGGCTTCATGATGGACCATATAGAGATGTGAACCTATAACTTCATTCTACACACTTACTCCATACTGGCTGCCAATGAAAAATAGTTGAAAATTGGTTTGTGGAACAATGTTTGGCCAGCTTGCCATCTATTTCCTCCTTGTTAGAAATGGCCAAGCACAGAATACACACATACAATAGTTATTCATGTGTTTGTTTACCAAATGAGCACTGACTCCTAGATGGGACCTGGCTATCCCAGCTGCAGCCTCATTCATTTACAGTGGTACCTCTACTTACAAATTTAATGCGTTCCGAACACACATTTGTAAGTCGAAAAAAAATGTAAGTCAAATCCCATAGGAATGCATTGGGAGAAAACATTCGTAAGTAGAAGCAACCCTATCTAAAAATTCATAAGTAGAAAAAATCCTATCTAAACTGCATCCAAGATGGCGGGTGGAGCTCCATTCGTAAGTAGAAACATTCGTAAGTAGAGTTATTCATAAGTAGAGGTACCACTGTAGTTATAACCCACCCAACTAGGAGCAACTTCAAGGTCTCATGAATTCATATTCACCTGTTGCAGCATTAGCTTACTTCTAATTAAATAATAATAATACAACTCCCATCTCCTTTGAAGTCTATCAAGTGGTTTGTGGTGATAGGGAGGAAGTGGTATGTTCTTGTTGTCAATTACATGGCTCTTGTGAAGATGCGTTGGTGTTAGGAGGCAAGGCTGGGGGAGTGAAGGCCAAGCGAAAGCTCCTCTGACCTCACTGATGCCATAAATACTCCATTGTCTCTGCTGCCACCCAACAAGCCATGGCCGAGTATCCTAGCCTTGCACTTGTTTCCCTTAGATGTGGGCTTCGCGTGCTGCAAGCCCCCTAAAATTTAGCCTTAAATGTCCATTCATATGTGTCAGAGATGGCTGTGGCTACTCTTGAGTAAAGACGCTCCACTCCGTCTTGTCTTTCAGAGTTTTATTGTGCATGCTATTTACAGTGCAAGAACATCAGCAAACATGACTGCTCAGTCCGTGTCAGAACCCCGCAATGGCTTCCTGCAGGTTTTCTCCCAGCATAAAAGCTTGGGCACCCCAAAGCGCCGCCCCCTGGCCCTACGGGTGGGCGCTCGCCTCAATTTGGGCATCGGAGGGAAGGGCCGCCTTCCTGGCTGCCCCGTGTCTGAAAGCCCTCCGTGCTCCTCCTCCCCTATCCCTCTCTCTGAGGGCTTGGGCTCTGGTACATGAGACAGCCCTCTCTCCACTCCGCTAACTTCCTCATTCCTTTCTCCTGACTTGCTGCTTGTGCTGACGCTGAGCGAGGAGCTGGTGAAGATGATTGGTGGGGGCTCTCTGTAGAGAGACCCCCTGGCAATATGGGACTTGGTTTATCTTTGTCACTCCTGCTAGGGGACTAGCAGAGCTTCCAGGAGATTTGCACTCTCCTCAACCCCTGTCAGAAATGGAACAATTAATTTGAGGTGCCTCTTCCTTGAATCACGTCATGAGAATCATGAAAAGAGCATTAATTGGTTCTCTTTCTGTTTGCTATGGGAAAAGTTTTGTCCAATTTAATACCTTCATGTTCCCAAAAAACCAATTTTAGAAGACTGGTGAAAGAAGCAATCAGAATGATACTGCTGCAATGTACATTTACACGTCAGATCTACATTTTGCACCCCTAAAATTATTGATTCCTTGCCCATTAATTTGTTGGCATTGATGAACAGCAAGCATAGGCTGCACACAAACATTCCTTTTCCTCCTGCATTTCCCCGCTGCAGGCAGCTTCATTGGGGCAGGAGTTTCAAAGTCCATTGTGCCCATTTAAATGCTTTTTAAAATCTCTCTCTCTCTCTCTCTCTCTCTCTCTCTCACACACACACACACACACACAGTTTTCATTCTGACTTTTTCACAATAATATTAAAACTGAAAACTTACACTCATGAAATGCAGCAGCAACAACATAAAAGAAGCCATAAAAAAAAACTTACACAGAATGTTTCCTATAGCTGCCTCCACACAGTGAATGCTGAACATATGCATGTTTTATAGCACACATTTTCACAGCACCAGGAGAAATGTTAAACTCTGCTAGAAAAAACTGATGGTAAACCAGATACAAAAGAAAGCTCCTCATGTCTGCAATGGATAGGATAGATATACATATTTATTCAGCATGAAAATAAAGGGGAAAATAGAGCTGATTCTATCAAGAGAGCACTTAGAAAAACACAGGGTGTGCTTGAAATGATTCCTACCTTATGCCTACATTTTTCTTTTAGGTTGGCCCCAAAGTCTTTTTTTATTTTAATTTCAGTCTGCTTTTTGATAAAAATTGTAAGTTAATTTTTACTTATTACTGCCTTGTGTATTCAACTGTGTGTGTGTTTTTAGAGATTGTGTTAAGACTGCCTGCCTGAAAAGTTTTCCACCGCTATCTTATGCTGTTATTTTTTATTATTGATGCATTCTTTAATGTTTTTATAATGACTCTATGCACCCTTGAAAAAATAGTCGGAAGAGTGACATAGCTCTCTTTGAAATACGTTAATAAGCAGAATGAATAAATGAAATGTTGCTGGCCAAGCTCAGTACTTTGCAGTTGTTTCCACCGAGTTTAACATACTTTCCCAGCAGCACAGACCGAGCACGAAAAATGGTAACACAGGCAGTTGCCCTACACCTAGTTAATAATAATAATAATAATAATAATAATAATAATAATAATAATAAATTATTTATATCCCTGCCCATCTGGCTGGGTTTCCCCAGCCATTCTGGGTGGCTTCCAACAAAATATTAAAAACACAACACAGCATTAAACATTAAAAACTTCCCTAAACAGGGCTGCCTTCAGATGTCTTTTAAAAGTTGTGTAGTTCTTTATCTCCTTGACAACTGATGGGAGGGCATTCCACAGGGCGGGTGCCACTACCGATAAGGCCCTCTGCCTGGTTCCCTGTAACCTCAATTCTCGCAGTGAGGGAAGTCCTCAGAGCTGGACCTCAGTGTCCGGGCTGAATGATGGGGGTGGAGACGCTCCTTCTGGTATACTGGATTGAGGCTGTTTAGGGCTTCAAAGGGCAGCACCAACACTTTGAATTGTGCTCAGAAACGTCCTGGGAGTCAATGTAGGTCTTTCAAGACCAGTGTTTATATGGTCTCGGCAGCCACATAATTTCTCCCACACCCCTGCTCAAGGTACAAAGGACCCAGGGCCTCTCTCCCCCTGCTTGGCATTAAAAATACAATAATAATGAATTAAGGAATGAAAAATATGGTGCTCTTTCATAAAACTAACTTTGCAGCCAGTGCGACCATCAGTTTTCATCTCCTTTGGGGGGAAATCACACATTTCTGCCCATTGCTGGAAAACCCCTCTTGCTAGCAGGGCCCCCCTTTGCCTTAGGAAATGATACAACTCTTTAAATTTGATCCCAGATCTCACCTTAACTCATGAGGAGAGGATAGGAGAGAAGAGACTCTCTCCAACATGCCAGACTCAGGCCATGAAGCTGGGGTGGACTTCAGTAATCTTTAATAAGATGGCACCCTGTGCGACGCCAAAATTTGGCACTCCAAAATGGATCTTCTCAATTATGGATCTTCTCAATTTTGTGCCTTCTTGGCTCACCACCCTGCGAGAGATTTTTTTTTGGGGGGGGGGCTGGAAAAACCTTTATGTCCATGGGGAGATGGCAGTATTGAATCATTAGCTCATGTGCTTCTACATGATTTGAGATTCGGGGAGTGAGGTTATTACACCTCTACTGCTACCCATACCAGGTCGCTCAACCATTGCAACTGTGTCCTTTCTTCGAGCAGATCAAAATAATCAGGGGCAATTAGAATAATGTCCATTATTTGATTGTTGATGTAAACCTCCATAATGTATTTTGTATAGTTAAGCTTTTACCTCTATCTTCGGTTCATTTTCTTTTCTTTTATTGCTATGCAAATAAAGATTCTTCTCATTCTGATTCACCAACCTAAATCTGGTGGTGCCATTAAGAGTTTCAAGATAAATATTGGCAACTTTTCTTTGGCTCAGAAACTAACTTGTATCTAATCTATTACACTGATCCTTTTGAAACATGCAGAAAATGTGATTTTTACCTAAGGGGTACTTACAAACTTCCACTTCCCCTAGCAACTGCTTTCACCTTCATAGGAAAGGCCTACTTTACCTGCTGTGAGCCATGTAATCGATAGTGTTACCTGGGTGTGTTTGAAATAGCTGATGATCAAAGAGAATTGGTAGGAGAGGAAGATTTTTGATCTGTGCTAAGCTGTAGTATGAAACACAATTGGCTGCGGTCATGAAGCATTTGAAGCTTCCAAAAATAAAGTAATATAAATGCCTATCTGGCCATGTTGCTCTATTAGCAGAGGAGATCTTAGGGCAAGAAGGCTGCTGTTGGAAATGACAGAGTCTTAACATTCAACTGATAAGAGTGAGAACATAATATAAGACACTGAGCTAAACCAAATTGGAAGACGAGACCAGTAATTTAAAGCAATAGACTTTAAAGGGAATGCAGCAGAGTGATAAGAGGCTAAACCAGATTATTGATAATGCAAGTAAATAAGGCTGCAGCCGAGATATAAAAATGATTGGTTACAATGAATAAGAGTGCTAAAGTGTGATTTGTGAAGTAGGGATTATGGCTCCATTTGTACGGTATGTGCCCTTTATCATTTAATCAGGTGCATCCCGACTTTCAAGAAATTGGGTTCGCATCTTCACCCTACCATTATGGTTAATCAGTGAGAGGATATTTCAGCCTTGCTGGGCTTGAATGAAATTTGTTTTTCTGTACCGAGCTCCCATGCAGGTGAGTTGCTTTTGAGCAGATGGCATTAGTTTCACTGCACACAGGCAAGAAAGGGAATTAGAGCCTGGAAGGGTGGGCATTGGGCGATGCAGCCCTCCTGAAAAACTGTGATATCGGGGTTGCTGGCAAGAAAGAACATCCTCCCACATACCAGTAAGGATTAGGAGTGTCACAGCATTGCTCTTGCATGCTGCAGACTTTCCCTATGTGAGAAACAACTGCAATTAATACTAGTGATTTTTTAAAAATATTTTCAATAATGCCAGTGCTGTGTTAAGTTTAGGGTTGAGTTTACTGATAACATTTCTGTAAAATAATTACTTTTTTGCACTCAGAAATGTGGCAGTGTCTGTCTGTTCATTTACTTTACCCTCACTTGCTCTCACTTACAATTGCTTTCACTTGTTTGAGAGATGTCTTCATGCAGCCAAATCTGATTAGCTACATAACAATGCGAGGTCTTCCCATCCATTAAGTAATTCCCGGTTGCCCCAAATTACCCATGTCACTAATCTTTTCCTGAGTGGAAAAAGGTGCAGTCCTAAAATATCATTTTCAGTTCTGCTCACAGAAGCCAAACATTGGTGGTTAATTTATTTACAAATTGTCTATGGAGCTTCTGATGGAAGACTTACAGAGCAATCCTAAGTGAGTTGGTGGGGGGAATGAAGGGACAGATCACCCACTTTCTTCAAATCAATGGAATTATGGGCTGCATCAATAGGAGTATAGCATCTAAATCAAGGGAAGTAATAGTACCACTGTATTATGTTCTGGTCAGACCTCACCTGGAGTACTGTGTCCAGTTCTGGGCACCACAGTTCAACATAGCTGCCAAGTTTTCGCTTTTCTCGCGAGGAAGCCTATTCAGCATTAGGGAAAATCCCTGTAAAAAAGGGATAACTTGGCAGCTATGCAGTTCAAGAAGGATACTGACAAGCTGGAACGTGTCCAGAGGAGGGCAACCAAAATGGTCAAAGGCCTGGAAATGATGCCTTATGAGGAACGGCTTAGGGAGCTGGGTATGTTTAGCCTGGAGAAGAGAAGGTTAAGGGGTGATATGATAGCCATGTTCAAATATATAAAAGGATGTAATATAGAGGAGGGAGAAAGGTTGTTTTTTTCTGCTCCAGAGAAGCGGACACGGAGCAATGGATTCAAACTACAAGAAAGAAGATTCCACCTAAACATTAGGAAGAACTTCCTGACAGTAAGAGCTGTTTAACAGTGGAATTTGCTGCCAAGGAGTGTGGTGGAGTCTCCTTCTTTGGAGGTCTTTAAGCAGAGGCTTGGTGGCCATATGTCAGCAATGCTTTGATGGTGTTTCCTGCTTGGCAGGGGGTTGGACTGGATGGCCCTTGTGGTCTCTTCCAACTCTATGATTCTATGATTCAAACCCTTGCCAGCTCATCCTGACCATGTTAGGAGGTGGGAGTGACCTTCTTTTCTCATGTTTGTTCCCAGGGGATCTCTGTTTTGTCAACTGCATAGTTGAGAAGCCCAATCCTGGGGACTTTGGAGGAACAAAGCAATTTTGGCTCCATTGAGTCCAAGGCCACTTCTGACCCACCTCTTCTGACCCACCGCCTTGGAATATCTTTGTGCCCCAGAGCTATCTATAGTGGAGTGGTGGCTTCTGCAATGTATGCGCCCTTCTGTTGGAAACACTGTTTTCTTCCTCCTGCAGAGAGGAATCTCCATTCCATCCTAATTCCCTCTAGCCAACAGATCTGGTGGATAGGATTGCTCTGCCTCTTTTGTTTGAGTTTACATTTTGTGTAAGCTTCCCACTGGATTTTTATTATTATTAAAGGTTCGCTTCTTCTTTTTAAAAAGAGTATATATGCTGAACCAACAGAACTGATTTTTGAGACAGAAGAGGATGAAGAAGAAATCACTGTTTCACCGGTGGGAGAGGTGGAACAGGGAAGAGATTAAGAAGAAATCACTGTTTCACCGGTGGGAGGGGTGGAACAGGGAACGGACTTGATTCAAAAGTCCCCCCAAAAGGGGAAAAACAAAAAGGTTGTCACCCCAGTGAGAGAGGGGGAGAAGGAAGCAGGTGGGGGGCAGAAAGAGAATGAGATTGAAAATAAAATGTTGGGAATACAGCAGGGGGGGAAGGGTTGAGCAAAACTTAGAATGGGACAGAGCAGGAGTGGGGTGAGGAGGAAGTGAGGTAATTTCTATAGGTGGATAAAACATGGTTTGAACTCGGAAAGCATCAAGCAGCTGGCTGAAATCTCTGGAGACATCGGTTCCAAGGAAAGGGGGTATATTTAGTTTTAAGGGTGGGAATAAAAAGGGGGGAAAGATTTTGAAAATTAATTTTGAATATTTTTGGGTAAAAGGGTAGAGAATATTGGGTAATATAGGTAAAGAGAAGAATGAAAGGTAAATAATCAAAAAGAAGTTATAAATTGGAAGAAAGAATGTAATTTTAGATTGGGAAACTGCAATAATTAGTGATCAATAAGGAACTCAAGAAGGGGGAATGAGGAAGTCTGAAATGTTTAGATTAGAAATTGGAAAATATGATTATGACTTTTTATTATTATTTTGGTTTTTTCTTTATATTTTTCCTTCACTCTTCTATATAAAATGAATAAGAATCATTTATGAATAAGGTATGAAATGGGAGATAATAAGTAATTCTATGATGTCTAGTTAAGATTTGGAAATGTTATGAGTTACTTATTAATAAGGACGGAAGAAGGAGAAGGGAAGAAGTTCGAAGAAATAAGATGTGATAATATTGTTCTGCATTTTTGTATTTCTTTTTTAAATTTTTCTTTTTTCCTTTTTCCTTTTTTTCTTCATGTAAAACCTAATAAAAAAGAGTGTGTATATATATATGTGTGTGTGTGTGTGTGTGTGTGTGTGTGTGTGTGTGTGTGTATATATGGCATCCCCAAACTCCGGCCCTCCAGATGTTTGGACTACAATTCCCATCATCCCTGACCACTGGTCCTGTTAGCATCAAAATTCACACTTGTCTGAATTTTGTGCTGCAGTTCTGTAAATAAAATTTTGCACAAAAATGTGTGTATCAGGAGACGGGGAGGTATGGTTAAAATACATATATTTGTGAAAAGCACATACAAAACTGCATTGTGTTAGGTAACTGCTTGCAAAATTTAAATTGGGAGAAATGCACATAAAAATGCTGGCAGGTTTTCACAGGGACTTCAAAAACTGATGAGGAAACCCAGTGAGTGGGAAACAGGGAAACTGAGAGAAACTCAAATTCACAAGAGTAGCAGGGGAGACCCGGCCAGATGGGCGGGGTATAAATAATATATTATTATTATTATTATTATTATTATTATTATTATTATTATTATTATTATTATTATTATTATCTCTAGCAGAGGAGGGAGAATCTGTGCTGGAGGCATGGCTATTTTTCTAGAAAAAGTGGTGCCAGAACTCACCATGAACACCTCTTTTGTATTCTTAGATCAACAATACCTTATCGCAGTTGGAATGCTGTTCAGGGGACCGCAGCACTACACCCTAGGTCATTGAATTAATTACACCACCGCCACTCCACTCCAGAAACTGTATTGAGCAACAGATTAATTTTCTGGGACAATTTTTGCTTCCTAAAATTTGCTGAACTCCATATTTGCCCCCTAGGTTCTTGTACCCAGTAATGAAATCATATTTGCATGGAGACTGAGACACTTTTGTGCCTTTAGGACTATGAATAGCACCCACCGTGCTCTCCCCTACCCCTTGCATTACTTACTAACAAAAGTAAGCAGCATAGTGTGTTGGTTTATGGCTAGAGCATGCACCACTCTGGTGAGACAGTCTGCAGGCAGGTAGGGCCTCAGCCTGCGTACCAGATGGAGCTGATAAACAGCTGACCTGGACACAGAATTGACCTGCACCTCCATGGACTGCACACCTGGTCCTTCAGGTGCATAGTTACCCCATTCACCTGCCCGCCTCCTGTCCCCCCCAAACAGTACTTCTGTCTTGTCAGGATTCAACCTTAATCTGTTAGCCGCCATCCATCCCCCAACCGCCTCCAGACACTCACACAGGACCTTCACCGCCTTCTCTGGTTCTGATTTGAAAGAGAGGTAGAGCTGGGTATCATCCGCATACTGATGAACACCTAGCCCAAACCCCCTGATGATCTCTCCCAGCGGCTTTCTGTACTGTAGATGTTGAAAAGCTTGGGGGAGAGGACAGAACTCTGAGGCACCCCACAAGTGAGAGCCCAGGGGTCTGAACATTCATCCCCCACCACCACTTTCTGAAAATGGCCCAGGAGGAAGGAGCGGAACCACTGTATCCCAACCCCTCTAGACGGTCCAGAAGGATGTTATGGTTGATGGTGTCGAAAGCCACTGAGAGATCCAGCAGAACTAGGAAACAGCTCTCACCTTGTCCCTAGCCCACCGGAGATCATCAACCAGTGTGACCAGTACCACCTTACATTTGTTGTAGCTGATTGTATAAATCAGAGGAGACCCTATAGGCTTTCCCGAACCTTAGTTGCATTAAAGCAGAAGCATAGAAGATACTTTGTGTGCCCATCAACCAACTATGGATGCATTGAAAGCTGTCCTAACTGAGCCTCACTTCACCATTTTGTCCATCTCCTTGCATTTCATTGGGTGCTAATTATCTCCCACTGTTCCCAGTAAAGTTGCTTTCCAAAATCGTGTCCACTTGCATAACTACTGTAATATGTCCACAGTAAGAAGGTTTACACTTACTGATTTCTGAAAGCAGTGTGCTCCACTCCAATCAATAATTTCCTCTAAATGCAAGCATTCATCTTTGCTGTCCAAGCTGCTGTGCAAGAGTGTTTTAGTTTTTGTCAACACCAGATATCAAAGCTAGCATGTTTTTAAGCTTTAGATGCAACATCTTCACAATTCCCTACAGTGGGAGACTTTATGTTATTAATTCGATGGGGAAGAGACAGAGACAAAAGGGCTGTGTGTAAATATCACATATTGAGTTGGACTAACCAGACAGGTTTTCAGCTATTCTTAAAATATTTTGTACTCCAACATCATAGAAGAGGATAGTTTTCATCCCTCCCACCCCCACACTTTGGTGTGAAGGCACTCTCACAATGCCTTTGATGTCCACCCTTGCTTGGCCATGCCTATGGTGGGAAGCAGTACTGCAATGTGCAGAAGGTGGCTCTGAGCTTCCAACCATGGTACCTGCCCATAATGCCCTGGTGGAGTGTTGTTCTGATGCCCTGTGGCCAAATTAATACGACAGTTTCCACATCCACCTGTTGCAACTGCTCAGAGAACAGAAGTGCTAAGAGGTCCATAACAGGTTTCTGGGCCTACATTGGTACCTTGGGTTACAGACACTTCAGGTTACAGATGCTTCAGGTTACAGACTCCGCTAACCCAGAAATAGTACCTCGGGTTAAGAACTTTGCTTCAGGATGAGAACAGAAATTCTCTGTTAGCGGCAGTGGGAGGCCCCATTAGCTAAAGTGGTACCTCAGGTTAAGAACAGTTTCAGGTTAAGAACGGACCTCCGGAACAGATTAAGTTCATAACCCGAGGTAACACTATACCTGTTATAGTTGCTTTATGAATCCTGCTCTGAGATCTGTTCAGTCTCTTTCTCTCTTCACCAGCCCTATTCAATTTAATATGTGATCACTTAAGAGAGCTGGGGGTGGGGAACGTTCTCAATGACAAGTACAAAAAAGACAGCACTATCTAGCAAACATGCAGTATAATGGCCATGGCAATGTCAGTTTCAAAACATCCTCTGCTCTGATCAGGAGGAAAAGCCAATTAGACAAGTTGTCCCAAAGCAATGTCAAAAGCCTACAAATTACAGATGCTATAAAACCCAATCCCAACAGATTTCCACAAATATGTAAATGAATGCTGTTTGAAAATGCTATGCAATCAGGTCTCATTTATCATTATAATATCAGCTGAGACACAATAGCAGCCTAAGTGTGTCACAGACAGTTTCCATGAAAAAGGCTAAGAGCCAGCACACAACCAATTAGGCTTCCTGAACTAAGTCAGCTATTTAAATTATCCCCCAAAGGAGCCAACAGTGACCTGGACTTGCATTTTTTTTTTAATTTAAATGAAAACAGGTTTCTTGCCAAATGTATTGTTCAGGTGTTCCAGGAAAGGTCTCATCACCTTGCAATATTGGACTATTGGTGCTGGCAGTTTGAACATGTGGGAGTGTGTACTTTAACTCTCTTACAGACAAATTACCCTTAAATAATTCTAAGATAGTTTCCCACTATGTTCTTGCCAGAACTACTCTTTGGCTAATATGTGAAATGTAGCCTGTGCCCCCAACTCGTTAGCCTTCATTGTTCCCTTAGTTCACATGGTACAAGGAAAAAGACAGAAAAGTATGGCAAGTCAAATAAGGAAGAGGAGAATGCAAAATCCTCCCTGTATGGACCAGGGCTCTTTTTCAGCTGGAACTTCACCAGAACTCAATTCTGGCACTTCTCAGGTGGGCACCATTGCCATTCTAAGAAAACTAAGGAGGCGTTCATGGTGAGTTCTGGCACCTCCTTTTCTAGAAAAATAGCACCAGTGCATGGGCACACATTTTGCAAGTTCTCTCCCTGGCATCTCCAGATGGTAGAGGAAGTCTGAAAATGTGGAATGCCATTCTCTGTCAGTGAAGACCATGCCGAGCTAGACGCAGTGTTTTTTTCTGGGGGGGACGCAGGGGGACGCATGCCCCTAAACATTTTGCAAATCTTTGTACTTTTCTCCTTTTACTGTATTTATTTCTGCTGCTTTAAACTATAAAATTGTGATGTTCTTGAGTCAAAATGAGAGTACCCCTAAACATTTTTTAAGAAAAAAAGTACTGGCTAGATGGACCAGTGGTCTGACAGTATCAGATGACTTTTTATGGTCCATCTCTCCCAGTAAGAAACACACATTTGCTGAGGCTCAGTCAGCAGCCTTTATAGTCTATGCCATCTTTGTGGCAAAAATAAACAGCTGTGAAACTTCTTCTCAGCCAGGCCCTTTTCTCTTTCTCTGTCGAGGACTGTCATATGTATGCTTGAATGGCAGCTTTTGACTAAAGTCCTTTTGCAGCTGTTTACTCTGGATTTTGCCAGCGATGGCCTTCATTTAATTAAGATTTCCCCACTAAGGTGGAATCTACACACATATAAAAAACCCGCTGTGAAAATGCTTTTTAAAAAAACGTTTTGAAAAATACTTTGAATTTAGCATAGCTCACTGTTGCCATCTAGTGTCACATTCAGGCCCGTCTCTACCCTGTGGCGCAAGTGGCACCATGCACCAGGGCACTATGGTTCCCAAGGGCACCAGCCTGAGTGTCTGGGGAGGAGAGTTGGAGTCCGGCCCGGGAGAGTCCGCGGCGCTCGGGCGGACTCTTCTGCTGCAGGCTCTGACGAGCGAGGAAGAAAGAGATTGAATGGGGGAGGAGCTTGTGGAAAGAATCCTCCCAGGCGGGAGGGGGCACTCGTTGACAGGCACCTTCAGGGTGCAGATGACGGCTTATCGCCGAGCTGCTCCCTTCCCCCTCCCCCCTCCCCCCTCCCTCCCTTTCCATCGGTCTGTCAGTTGGGGTTGCGCCCGCGTGCCAGGGACGCAGGCCCAAGCCTCGTCCCCCTCGTGCTTCCCTCACGGTCTCAGAGCAGGCCAGGTCCTGGCCTTCCTCCTCATTTCCTGGTTGGCATGAGCAAGCCCGTGGTCTCTACCTCCGCGCGTGCACAGGTGGTGAGCCCCAAGCAGAAGCAGGAGAAGCACCTGAAGCTGCTGAGGGAGATGAGCAGCCTCCCGCCGAACCGCAAGTGCTTCGACTGTGACCAGTGCAGCCCCACCTACATCGACGCTGGGCAGTTTCATGTGTACCTCCTCCTGCTCCAGAATTCTGTGAGTTGAGTTGAGGAGAGGAGAGTTGAAGAGACGTAGAAAAAGAGACACAAAGAGAAAGAGAGAAAGGATGGAGGAGGAGAAAGGGTTGACCTCCTCCCAAGTGAGAGAGCTTTAAGCAGGTGATGGGAGGGAGGGAGGGAGGGGTGGTGGAGCTGAGGAGAAATAGGGGGGGCTTCCCTCTCAGCTCTTCCCCCCTCTCCAATCCTAGAGCCTGTCTTGGGAGGGGCTCGGGTGGGGGTGCAGGAGGAGCAGCTCAGAAGAGGGACACAATCCCCAGCCAAGCTCTCCTGGGCAGCCCTGTTGCCCTATGGAGCACTCCTTCTGCTGTGCTTTGAACAAGAGTTTTGTTCACTGCAAAACTTGGGGGGTCGCCTTGCACCACTCTCCTTAGGCGGGGTCCCCTGTTTCTGTTTCCAAGGGAGGGAGCAGCTCGGCTCGCCAGCCAAGAGGTCCCCCCAAGGAAGCATCTCTGGCTGCGCGAGACGGACTCCTCCTGGGCTCCTGAGACTGAACAGGGTGCACTTGGTTTGCCAAGGGTTAAAGGAACTGAGCTGCATTCCTAGAGAGGAAAGGAGAGTTTTGCTCCCTGCTGCATGTATTGCTAAAGCTAATGAACTAGCAACAGTGTACCTTAAAGATAAAAGTACAGATACAGGGCAATCTACAAAGTTTTTGTGCTAGTGCAAATTTGCATTTGGATTTCTAGGACAGAAAAGCCATCACTGACTCTCTTTGGTAATATTAGATCTTTCATTGCGGAGTAGCAGAGAGAACTTGCCAGGTTGTTTTCTATCAATCTTTGGGATTAAAGTGCTACACTTGCTACTACTGAAATACCTTGGATATGCCTGACTCCATGTGATGTAGTGGTTTTCAGATATTTTGCCTTCAGGAAATCATTTTCTACAAAAAGTCATCAGAATAAATCCAATCAGACTTTATTTATGACAGTTAGTGTCTCTGTCTTTAGATCTGTCTGCATGTGGACGATTCCATAAGTAGGGAATCTGATAATATAAGGGCTGGATGTTTTAAGTTGTTTGTTTTTCATTTATGACAAAAGGCATTTCTCTGCTCTAAATGTAATCCACCTGCCTATGTTCTGAAATCATAGAATCATAGAACTGTAGAGTTGGAAGCGACCCTGAGGATTATCTAGTCCAACTCTTTGCGATGCAGGAAAATGCAGAGGGCTGGACTAGATGATCCTCAGGATCATCTTTTATATATATATATAATTTGCTGGCAGCCCTCGTTTGCCCTCCTCCTGCTATATAAATTTACATCTCTCCCTCCCCCCCCTCTCTCACACACAAAGTTGTCTCAGATGCTAGTCCTACTCCGAGTAGACTCACTGAAATGAATTAAAAATCCAAACATTATTTTCTAAGGGTCTGCCCTAAGTAGAATTTAGCTGAATGTAGCCTATTATGACCAAAGTATCTTTCCCAAAAAGATCTGCACAAACCAGTTTATCTGAGTGCATTATTCTCAGGGTGGGGGGACTCATTTATTTATAATTGCTTCATCATATGGGACTAAACTGCATTATGTTGAAGGGACCCAAGGGTCATCTAGTCCAACCCACTTCAATGCCTAGAACCTGCCGTTGGGCCCCAAAAATGTACTGTGAACTTTTACATTTTCAAAATGTCTGATAGCCAAGTTCCACTACTTTTCACAGGCTGGGAGTAGTGGCTCCTTCAGATTGTATCTGTCAGGGGGACTCCCTACAGGGAGCCTCCCCTCATCATACTGACCAGCACTTTGCCCAGCAAGAGAGGTAGCAGTGGGTCAGGGGGAAGCAGAATGGAGGAGTGAAGGCTCAGTGAGGCATCAGAGCCCTCGCACCGCTCCAGCCAACAAGTGAAGAAGGGAGGGCTCAGCGATGGGTCAGAGCCCAGGCACTGCCCCAGCCAGCTAGGGGAACAGGGAGTTCAGCAGTTTCCGGCGCCCAAATTGAGGCACGAGCCCAAACATTGGGCTAGAGGGCGGCATTTCGGGGTGCCCAAGCTATTATGCTGGCCTCGAAGCAGAAGGGCGCTATTGCCGGATTCTGCGAGTGACTAGGAAGTCATGTGTTCTGCTATCTCTGCACTGTAAATAATATGCACAATAAAACCTTAAAAGACAGCATGGACTGGAGCGTCTTTACTCGAGAGTAGCCACAACAATCCCCTGACAGTACCCATTATGGAATTAGACTTGAAAAGAAAGTACTAGGTACTTCCGGTCTGGCGCTAATGGAAGCCGGTGGGGAATTCTCGATGTCCAAGGTTCCCGGCACCTCAGAGGAGGGGTAGAGCTGCTTGGGCGAAGCGGCCACCCAGAGAACTCCTGAATTGTGCTTTTCGGGGACGTGGCTACCCAGCAGTGCTCCTTAGCCCCGTTCACCGCCCGTTAACCCTTTTTTTAGGGGTGACGTGCACAGGCAGAGCGGGACGGAGCCTTGGGACATTCACTAGCTCTGAGGTGCAAAGCTCTGTGCCGGCGACACCGTGCGCTAGATACCTCCAAAAGAAACGATCTGGATTAACAAGTAAGAATTTTTAACAATTTGGAAAAGAATTCGGACTTGGGAGGGGAATGTAAAAGATAACGGAGGTCGTTCCCCCCCTCACCGAGAAACCAATGCGCAATTGTCGAGCCTGCAGCCATTGTGCTGGAATGGGACTCTGAATTTTGCTAAAAATAAAAATTGAATCCCTCCCTGGGGTAGCGGAACCAAGGGGAGGTGAAGGATTTATCGTTTGGATTTCTGCAATATTTGGAACTGACTACTAACGAGCTCTCCGGTAGCCCGGTGACGGGAGCCTGGAGGCACGGGCCAGCTCAGCTTGGATTCCGTCTCCGATACAACAGCCTATTCGCCATATTGTAACTTGAGAAGACAAAGGATATAGATAGACAAAACAACTCGACAAGATGTGTGAGAATGAGATACAAAGTGTCAGGGGAAAAGTTCAAGAAGTTTGGATGGGTGTAAAGGAATACCACAGACTTACAAAGTTACTGATTGAACCCCAGCACCAACTCTATCCAACTGATAGCTTCAAGACACAGCATGAAACTTTAAAGGGCCAAAACTTAAACATACCAGAAGAAGAGGAGCAAGAGGAGCTCTTTATCTTGAACGAAGTGCAACCGGTGGGAGAGGCTGCACGGGACCTGTGTCATAAAAAAAGAGCTGCATTGGACTTAGGTCTCCAGGAGCTGCTTCTCTCAGTGAGAGAGGGAGAGCGGGTTCCTGGTAAAAACAACCAAGCTGTGCCAATGAATAAAGAGGTGGCCTGGATCCGAACCTCCTTAGTGAGAGAAGGGAGGCGAGATCCAGGCGAAGGTCTTGTTAAATGGGGAGCAAAGAAAAGGAAAAATTAGAGGGGGGTTGGCAGAGGGGGTGCTGGTTGGAAGAAGTTGGGCTGGAGTGGGTGAGAGATGGAGTGGGTTGAGACATAGTGCAAATAAGGGATTGATAAAACGGTTTAGAATTGGACTGTATACAGCAGCTGGTTGGGGACTTCCAGGGGCTGGTCACCGGGCGGAGGAGGGGGGATTTTAGATAGTGGTTAAGTGAGATGTTAGAATGTTCATTGTATAAGTTAGAATAATTTTAGTGAATTATTAAGAGGCTAAAGGGAATAATCAGAGTAACAAGAAATTTGTTATGTGGTATAAGTAATTTTTATATAAGGTATTATTATAAGAATTAATAGAAGATGTTTGTAATTGGTTAATTATGAAAAATTGCCAAATAGAGGTTATAATTAGACTCGGAAAGGGAGGAGTGAGGAAGTCAAAGTTATGACAGAGATATGAATATTAGACTGGTTTTGCTTTTTATGTCTTTTTTCCTTGTTTTTTTTTTCTTCTCTCTATTGTATTTTTTTTCTGTTTTGTTTTTCACTTTTTTGTAATTTTTTCTTTTCTTTTCTTCTTTCTTTTTGATGTTTGTTTATGATATGATGTAAGATGGTGATGTGAATGGAAATTTTATGTGGAAAATGTCAATAAATACAATTTTAAAAAAGAAAAGAGAAGAAAGTACTAACACAGTTTGTGTTGTGGATATGCTACTTCCATAATTTACTTGGCATGCTACTTGGACACTGCAATAAACCCAAATGCCAACTTTGCTGCCACATACACTTGGACAACACCATTACTGGCCCCAACAACATCCAACATACCATCTCAGGACTATTTAACTGCTCATCTTCTAACATTGTGTATGCCATCAAATGCCAACAGTGCCCTTCAGCTCTCTATATCGGACAAACAGGCCAAACCCTACACCAAAGGATAAATGGACATAAATCTGACATCAGGAATAAAAAAGACAGAGAAACCAGTAGGAGAACACTTCAATCTCCCAGGACATTCTATACAAGATCTCAAAGTAGCTGTCTTATTACAAAAGAATTTCAGAAATAGACTGGAAAGAGAAGTTGCCGAACTGCAATTTATCACCAAACTTAAAACCATGGAGAAACCTGGTCTAAAAAAAGACATTGGATTCTTATACATGATAAAGCTATCTTTAGCCATCTCATTCATTGCTTTTCCTGTGGGACCAATTTGCAGTCGTAAACAGTCGTAAATTATTCCTGCAAGACCAAATGCAGTCATAATCAGTCCTGTTTCTCACCACCCTTTTGAGTGGTGCACCTCCACACCCTCTCACTATATGTGGGGATCTGGTGACTTCTGTTTCAGTGTATCTGAAGAAGTGTACATGCACACGGAAGCTCATACCTATGAGAAACTTAGTTGGTCTCTAAGGTGCTACTGGAAGAATTTTTTTTAAACATGGTTCAGCATTGCTTTCAGCAAATTCATTGTTAATAAACGAGCAACTAAAAAAAGTTTGTTTATGTTACCTGTATTCTTTTTCTAAGCAGAGATAATGTGTAAGCGTGGTGTCAGCTCCCTAAAAAAGGTCAACAACTCTGGGGAACATTTCCTTTAAGGGGGGGACACAACTTTGGTGTTCCCCCCCTTGAAAAAGGTCGACAACTTTGGGTAATGGGGGGGAGGGGGCACCGGAGTGATCTTTGCACCACGGCGCCAGATATGCTTAAGACGACCCTGGTCACATTTGAATGCCCTGCAAGATGAACTTTTCGCAAGATGAATGCGTCTTGCAATATGATGGTGACTCGCAAGACGAATTCGTTTTGTGAAAAATTCATCTTGCGAACCGCGGTTTCCCATAGGAATGCATTGAAATTTAATTGATGCATTCCTATGGGCAAAAAAAGAAATTTCAATGCATTCCTATGGGAAACCGCAATTCGCAAGATGAATTTTTTGCAAAACGAATTGACTTGCAGAACGAATTAAATTCATCTTGCAAGGCACCACTGTATTGCACTTTAGAACACATTTAAAATTTGTCGCTGTATAGCTGAGTCCCAACTTTCAGTCCCATAATAATATTCAATTACATACTAAATCAGTCAAAACAAAATAAAAAAATCCTCCCAATAGCACCTTAGAGACCAACTATGTTTGTTATTGGTATGAGCTTTCGTGTGCATGCACACGAAAGCTCATACCAATGACAAACTTAGTTGGTCTCTAAGGTGCTACTGGAAGGAATTTTTTTTGTTTTGTTACAGCTACCTACCTGTAACTATACTAAATCAGTGTGTCCATGGGAAATGATGTGGCCACCAGTAGCTCCTATGGTGCATGTGAAAAGTAAATATGCCCACAATGTGCAAGAGACTGCTCACTTCCTATATGCACTGGCTCAACCTCTCCAACATTGAACATGCTCATATTTCATGGATGCTGGGAAAGAACCAAGGGCAGCTGCCTCCTACCAAGTTGGACCATTGGTCCACCTAGCTCAGCACTGTCTACTCTGACTGGCAGCAGCTCTTCAGGGTTTCACTGGCTCTTCACTGGCTACCCTACCTGGAGATGTTGGGGATTCAACCTGTGTGCAGGACAGTTGCTCCAAGACTGAGCTACAGCCCTTCCCTATTGGATTGGACACCCATCCTCCTATCTGCTCTGAATAGAAGGTGAAAAGCCCTTGTCTTTGAGAGCAAGTGCAGCAATGGCCAATGCAGGTTCCTCTCTTTTTTCTTCATTGCCCAAGGTGTGGCAGCCCTTATGTGTTACACCATGACACACATATGCTATTTTGTGACTGGTGGCCATGATAATTTCTCAAAATTCTAAATGTGCCAGTGGTCCAAAAGATGTGGTGAGAGGAAATGTACCTTAGCATCAGTGGAGAATCCACCCCTGGGTGGATATGATTATGACACCTGCGCTCAGTTTTCCCAGAAACTGCAAAGACTGTTCTTGATTCCTCTTCTTGTCACTTTTCTGTGACCAGAAAAAAATAAATAGCTCCATATTTCCTGCCTCTGAAAGCTTCAACTTGCTCTCCTTAATGGCCTGACAGGTAACAGCATAGCTGTTTTTAAAAGTATGAAAAGAAATGATAACTGAAGAGAATAATCCAGAAATGTTTCTGAAGTGGCCGCAGGAGGAACACAGGGGCAATGTCATTATCCTGTCAACCAATAAGGAGAATTTTGGTTTCTCTCCTCAGAACTGCAGTTTTCACCTGTCTCCAAGGTGGGTTTTATGGAAACTGCAACAGCTAAGGTGATTATTCTTTCTTCTATAACTATTGACGGAGCTACTACTAACAACATACAGGCAGTGACCATGTTGTGTGAAGGATCTGTTCCTGGTCCCCATGCGCATCAGTGGAGCATCTTTATGTGCACCTTACACCATTCCACTCTCTTCTGGGTCCAAAAGGATCCACACATCGCCAATTGCACGTCAATTGGACATGCCTAAAATTGTTGCAACCTGTGCTGGATTCTGAAATTTGTGGGGAAACCCACATTGTACCTTTTTGATTTTTAAAGTCACTTTAAAAAGTAGGAAAGTGATGAAAATATGTCAGTGAATGAAGAAATGTAGGTCTTAAAAATGTAGAACTTTGATGGGCTAACAAAGGGATAGTTGAGGCACAGCTGGTACTGGGCTCCAGCTACCATTAGCCCCAGCTAGCATGGTTGATGAGCTGGGATGAGGGAAGCTGTGGGGCTAACCCTGGCTAATTGCTCTGTATCTTATTGGCTCTTTTCCCCAGCTTTCTGAAGAACCCCTGTCTTTTCACTTCCACAATGAGAGCAACACCCAAAGACTGTGGACCTATGGTCTTGATAGACAAAGTTCATAGTTTGCATGCAGGAGATCGCAAGCACCATTCCTGGCTTCTCTGAGTAGAGCTGGGATTCTCAACTCAAACCCTGGAGTGCCAATATCAGTTTGCAGAGGGGATGCTGAGCTAGGTGTTCTGACATAATATCAGGCAGATGAGAAGAGGACACGTCACTGATGGACAGACAATGCACAGGCACACAATTCACCTTGTATCTCTCTGTGCATGGTTTTTTTAAAAAAATAAGTCTGTTTCTTTGTTACTCTGTACTCTCCCCACTTCAATCTGTGCTATGAATTTTAAGCTTTTTATAAAATGAAGCCCTGTGTTTTGCCTTCATTGTAATGGGGGACCTAAAAATGACTATACCCCACCCGCTTTTGGCCTAAGTGGATGACGTTTGCAGGCATAGGCGTATCCCCAGAGAGGATTTGGTCTTCTGAATGGCAGACAAATAGATCCAAGGGCTTCTGTGTGTGAAGTAAAAGGAATTCACTTTCCTCCATAAGGTATTTTGAGGAAGCGGGGAGTGGTGGTTGTTCTCTGGATCGTTCCCATCTGAAAATACTTCAGAGATGGCTGAGTGTAGTGTAGTTTTGCTTCTATATTTTTATGAACTTTACAGTTTCACACCATTCTTACCTAGGAAAACAGAGCTGTACAAAACATAAAAGGACAGAAGCATGGAGGGGCGCATGGCTTTGTGAGAGCCTTGACCTGACTCTGTAGTATCTTAACTGTGGGATATGGCAGTTAAACATAACTATGCAGGAATGCTAGCTAGTACATGAAGGGGAGCAGTGTTCATAGAGCAGTGTTCCTAGACTCAGGTAATGCCCCTCTTCTCTAATGAGAGAGGAAGTGAAGCCAAGAAAGCCATGCCTAAGTGAGCGCCAAGCTTAGAGCATGGGGTTGAAGCGAACTTTCTGTATTTTCTATCCAAGAGTATTCTGCCTGTTTCTCCTTGCTGCTGCTTGGATAAATGCATGAATCTCACCTTTTGAACATTTGCTTTGCTTGTTTAGGAAAAGCTATTTCTGGGAGCTAAAAGATGAACTTACCAAAAATGTTATGATAAAATGGGCATTAGATATCGGCAAACCAATTATGATAAGTCAATGGGATAAATTATGGAAATTTGATTCAAAATTCACAGCATGTATGACAATTAAAGAGAATATATTAAAGATGTTCTACAGGTAGTATATAACTCCGGATAAGATTGTGAAGTATTATAAGACGGGAGAGGGAAAATGTTGGAAATGTCAAAGCAAAATTGGAAATTTCTACCACTGTTGGTAGACATGCCCCAAGGTGGCGGAATTTTGGAATAAGATATATGAAAAACTGAAAAATCTGTTAAAATGTACCTTCCAAAAAAGTCCTGAAACCTTCCTTCTAAGTATGACCCCACTAAATGTTCCAAAGGATAGAGTTAATATCCTGCTTTATGCATGTGCAGCGACAAGGGTATTAATTGCATCGAAATGGAAAGGAGCAAGCTTACCAACAATTCAGGAATGGCAAGAAAAATTGATTGAGTACCTAAGGATGGCGAAATTAACCGCAATAATTAGGAATGTTCCGAGGCAAAAGATAATAGGGGAATGGAAATATGTACAAGACTACTTGGAAAAGAAAACATAGATGTTAATTTAGCGAAATGCTTAGAATAGAGATTTAAAAGGAAAAGGAAAACTATAAGTAAAGAGAAAAACGGTAATGGATTGGAGTAAGAGGAATAGCAAGGGAAAGAGAATTTGCAAAGGAACGCGTACTGTAAATAACAGGAAGTGAATTTTCCTTATATATATTTTTCACTTTTCTATTTCTTTTCTTTTTGTAAATGTATTTATCTGTTTTCTATTTTCACCCTGTACCTTTTTATGATTTGTTCTTTATGATTTTGTAATTTTTTTGTTCCATTTTTCTTCGTTTTGTATGTTTTAAATACAACTGAATAAAGATTATTATTATTATTTTTAAAAAAGCAAAAGCTATTTCTGCTTCTCACTTCCACCATGACAAGATGGTTACCCAGAAGTCCCTTTGGTGGCAGTTGGGGGAGTTGGATGGAGACCATTCCTCAAACCTCTTTCTTCTCTGCTGAAGGTGGTCCTTCAACACAATTAAGACATTAAGGGGGGAAATACTGTGCCCTAAAAGTCCAAAAGTGGTGATGAAATCATAGCATTAGTAGTATAATAAAGATGACAATGGCAATGCTAAGAAAAAGAAGCTTTATATTCAGTAGGTAACGTCTCAATTGAAAAAGTGATGAAGGAAGAGATAATGAAAGTATGAAATCCCTTGCCAAAGACACAAATTGAGACGGAACCTGTTGCTGCATCCCCACTGTTGCCCCAGCATGCATTCAGTATAAATGGCTGCATAAACACGGCTATGGAAGGATCTCCCTCAAGTTTCATTCTGCACTGGGTGACTATGCTAGTGATTGGCTTCTGCAACAGGGAAAAAGCCATGTTTTGTTGGGAGCATGGCAACTTATCAAATTGTCTTCGCATCCTTTCTTTCTGAGCACTCTTTCATTTTTCCTTGGAAGCGGTTTGGGTTGGGTTGACATGGAATTTAAGAGTGTGTTGGCACAGAATAGGCATGGAACAGGACCTGTGTGCCTTTGTGCTTGGCATACAAATGCCTTTATAAACCCCTTACCTGTCCTTGCCATTCACAAAGAATTTACAAATTAATTTCAACCTACTCAAAACACTGATTTTTTTAAAAAAAACTTTAATTGCCCTATCCACATTCATTTTAATTGTATAAAACTAAAATTATATAGGAATGAAATTGTTGTTTTCTTTCTAATACAAGATGATACTAGATTTTAATTGCAACCTTTCTATTCCAGTCATATAATTTCACTCTGGATTTTGCTTTGTTAGAAAACAAAGGTCATAGAAACTTTGACAGCACCTGCTTAATAAAACTGCCTATTATTTTTGTACACCTTTTTTAGAACTTTGCATAAGTATTTTGTCATATGACTTCTTGGTAAGGTTAAATCTTTTGTTCAAATGCAAATAAATGGTGTGAAAAATAGGTAGTTATCAATATGCATGGGAATGTATTGCAACTCATGGCAGGACTAACAACTTGCACTCATTCAAAGGAATCTTCATTACTATGTAGCTAACAACAATAATTTTCACATAATTAAGAACTTTTCTTTCACTCACCAGTTATTGGAAAACTACAAAAGGGCAAGAGCACTGAACTCAGTTTTGCAAGACAGATGGAAAAGGAAAACTCTCTTTCCATGAATACTGGGTGTTTTAATTTTCTTCACAAACTGATAGCATATCATGCCAATGACAATTCCCCTGGGTTTAACAGTGAGTCCATAAGTGACTGTAGAAGCCAATTCTGGATCCACACGTCCTTCCACAGTGGGAACATTGGTTTCTAGGCGGGAGTTGATCACAGTGAGGGATTGCCAAGCGTCAGGGCCGGACCTAAGGCAAGGCTGGTTGGCACAATGCGCCAGGCCGCCGGGCCGCCAGGGGGCGCCGCGCTGCAGCGTCCGCCAGACAGCCGCACTGGGAAACGGGGGGGGGGGGGCTCGAGGGATCTTTGCACCACGGCGCCAGGGCGCCAGATATGCTTAAGATGGCTCTGCCAAGTGTGCCTTCCTCTTAGCACGTTTATTTCTCCCTTGTATCCTGAGTTCGAGTTTCTTCAAAGCCCATGACACCTTTGGTAAAGGCTGTTCTCCAACTGGAGCGCTCGCATGCCAGTGTTTCCCAGTTGTGAGTTGTCAGTGTTTATACTTCATTTTTTAATATTTGCCTTGAGAGAGTTTTGAACCTCTTTTGTTGACCACCAGCATTACGCTTTCCAGTTTTAAGTTCAGAATAGAGTAGTTGCTTTGGAAGGCATCTGAACATGATCAGTCCAATGAAGTTGATGTTGAAGAATCATTGCTTCGACACTGAATTATCGTGGGAGTGAGCTACCTGCAAACCCCAGTTAACAAGCCCCATTGGGGGCAAATGGTGGGATTCTAAATAAGAGGACTGCCAGCGCAGGAGGGAAACAGGAGGAAAACTCTGGCACCCTGACACTCCATTTACATCTGCTCTTCATTCTTAGCCTCAGCAACATCTTTTTACAACATCTTTAGCACTCCACGGTATTGGAAACAACTTCAAATTCATCTTTGTTGGTATCTCTATGAACCTATCCAAAAGAATATCTAAAGACTGAGTTTTACATCTGCAAAACACCAGAAGTGGACATTCAGATGAAGTTAAACATTTAACAGCATATTGGTATTAGATATCAACAGGTTGTTTTCAGAATTGTCAGTGTGTAAGTTTCTGTGGCTTTCACATAAGGCTTTTTATATACAGATTTGTCTCAGAAGTTTGATTTCTGGCTCTGGCAAAGGCTTTTTGAATGGGCCACTTTCAGGTGATGGGGGATTTCCCCCTTATTGGGCAATAAAATTTTAATCAATTGTTTTCTCAATACACCCTCCATTCCAGCAACCTGTTGTATAATTAATTTCAACACAACTGATTATTTGTCACCCTCATTGCACATTTGATTAGCACCCCGATTAATTCATTACACATTTGATTGGCACCCCCTATTACTTCATTACACAATCCCATTTTGATATCGTTTCATAAGCACCCCTCTCCCGATTAATTCATTAACTGTGGGAGTTTTAATTTTAACTCATTTGATGAATTATAGCCCTATCAATCAACTACTGATTTATAGGTTGCTATGATTAATTTGCAATTCATGATTAATTCATTGGCCATCAGTTATTGAGTTCTCGATTTTGATAATCAGTGGGCAATTGATAATTAATTGGCAATTCATTCATTATCAATTGATTGGCAGTAACCACTTGATTATGAACACAGGAGAGGGCCTTCTTGGTGGCAGCTTCTAGACTGGAGCTCACTCCGTAGAGAAGTCAGTCTGGCTCCCCCTTGTTCTTCTGCTGGCAGGTAAATACTTTTTTGTTCCAAAAGGCTTTTGGGAACTGGCTTTTAAATATTGTGCTGTTTTTATTATAATTATTTATATGGTTTTAATAGAATGGAGGGAGAAAAAGAGAAAAATGGGTACAACTATTAACCTATTTTATCTGTAAACTGCCCTGAGTCCTTGTCAGGGGAAAAGTGTGGGGTATAAATAGATATAATATAACAAAGATAGCAACAACTTGTATGCTGTTGTTAGAGGTTGGTGGGATGGAGGAGGAAGAGGGAGTTTGGGGTGGGAGCCTTTTGGCCGAATGACAAGCCTCCACTGGCTGCTTCTAAGGTTCCTCATGATGAGCAGCACTTACTTTATTTCCGGCTCTGGCTTCTCATGTCTCCCACCCCCATACTCTCTATGCTTGGATTCAGGCATAGCTGCAAACAACAGCCCCAGCCAAGTCCCAATAGTGCGGTTGCACACAAGAGCCTTAATTGCCCAGGGATCCTTGGCACATGCCATGCTTCATCTTTAGGGAAAGGTGCTGCACTCTAGGTGTTTGCTGTAGACAACAGTAGCTTATCCCAAGTGTGACTGTTGCGAGCATGATGGTGCAAAGTGTCCCTCAGACAGAATTAATTCAAGTGTCAGTTCACGAAATCCGGTGCCAGCCATCAATCAAGTACAGGAAAAAGGTGCTGAGAGATCAAGTAAGGTAAACCATGTACGAATGAGGCCAAAGTGTGGGATATCAAGTGCGTGAACATAAATGCATGTCAGGAATGTATTCGGGGCAGGGAATACCTTGGCCAGCTGAGCACCTCTAATTTCCTTTTTCTTTTCTTTTTATCCCTATGTTTTTTCTATGTTCCCTCAAGCAATCTTAGCAAAATGTTGTATTTTCGTGAAAAGTAAAGTCAAAATTAGTGAGACACCCCAAACTTTTTCAGATTTATATGATATGAATTTTATCTACCCTTTCTTTATATAATAGTAGTAATAATAATAACATTAATATCCCACATTTTCTCCCAAGAGCTCAACGTGATGTACATGGTTGTCCCTCTCCCTGTGAGGTTGGCAAGGCTGAGAGGCACCAACTGTCCCAAGGTCACCCAGTGACCATGGAGCTGAGCTACTGTCCCCTGGACTTCTTGGGGAGAAAGGGCTGGTGTCAGGAGTCAGTGAAGTTAAGTCTTTATTCAAAGAAATCAAAACAGCTCTGAGCCTTCTTCCCTTGAGGGCTCCCCAGCTGGTGCCTCCCACCCCTCCTCTGCATCCAGCCAGTCCATAAATTAGTAAAGGAATGTTAATAGCACCACCTTCTGGAAATGGACTTGCAGGTTGCAATGGAAGCACCATTATCTGTGGCCTCCATCTGAGCAGTTCCAGAAGGACACCATGGTCAGCCTACTTCATTGACCAGAGCTTGTCTGGAAACCAAGGAACCTCCTGGGTAGAATCTACACTAGTCGGTTGTAACATTAAAAATGCATTATAAAAATGTAACATCCGAGGGTGGTGTAGAGCAGCAATCCATTGGCACTGAGAAATTGCATTGAGAGCTATATTTCATATTTTTACAGCATTTTTACAGATCAGTGTAGATCTAGCCCTGGACTCCCCATGACCAGAGAGAGAGTGTAGGAGCAATCACATCTAGGCAATCATTTTAGGTAAATGCTATAAGATTTTCTTGTTTAGCTATCTCTCTGTGGCCCAGGGAAACACAGTGTGGAAGTATTTGCAGACAGTGGCATCATAGTGAATATTTTCCTCTCATATATAACATTGGCCTGGTTTTTTGAAGTATTGTGTCTATTCCAGTCCCTCAAATTCAGATGAGATTAAAATCTAAATGAATTAAGTAAAGCCACATAATGTAAAGTGAGACATATTTTTCCTGGATAGAGAGCTAAAGTGGTTGTAAGTTCAGTGAGATCAGATGGCAAATCCTGTTTGAAGGCATTCTGTAGGGAAAGATATCAATTGTGCTTAAATATTTTATAACATTTGGCTGAGAGAAAATTCATGTGATCCTGATGCCTGCTCGAAGCTCAAGGGTGGGATTTCTCCCCCTTTCTGATAACAAGCTGTCTGAACCTAGATGCTGTAGACAGAGCACACAGAGGGGAGGAATCCAATGTCTAAAGGTACCATGTATCTAAAACTCTGCTTTGTTTCCTCAAATTCTAATCTGGGATGTAGAGATCTATCACAGAGCAGCCATATTCATAGTTATACCCTGAGCTGTATATGGTAGAGAAAGAAAGAACAGTCATTTTAAAGGGAGCATTCCACCTTGTGAAATCTGCTTTCTAATTAGTGTATCATTTATATGCTAAATGAAGTGCAATAAATAGGTGCTACAAATAAGTAAAGCTCAATACCAGATACTTACTAATAGTAGCATGTGCCAAGAATTAGTGGCTTGTAAATGAAAGAAAAGATGAATGAAATGTCAGCAAGAAGAAGAAGCCACTTTGCTATACATTAGCCACAGCTTTTGAGAAGATGAATGAACTGTATTGACACAAAAACCCACAGTTATTTACCGTATATATTTGTTGTTTTCCACTGCCTGCTTAAACACACACATATATACATTCATTCATACAGGGCCGTCTTGAGCAGATCGCGCACCCTGGTGCTGAGGGGTGGAGATCGCTCCGCCGCCCGCCCTGCCCTCGCAGGGCGCAATTGGTTTCCGCACGGCGCCCTCTTTGCCAGGCCGGCGCCCAGCTTACCAGCCCCCCGCCGTGGTGCACTGCGCCACCGGGGGTCTATGTAGAGCCGGCCCTGCATTCATATACTAGTAGTAAATTTAGAAACATTCTGTAGTGGAACATCACAAACTTGAAAACTATTTAATTTTTTAAACTATTTGTTGAAAACTTCTAACTCTCACATGCACAAATATATAATATGTCCCTTTAAAACAGTTATCTTCCTTCACAAATGAAGATGATATTTTGTTGTTGGAGGGAGGAGGGTATTCAAGAGTGCATTCCTGAGGTGGTAGGACAACTTCATGGCAAATAAACAGCATTGAATATCATGTATAATAAGCTCAGTTTTTAAAACACATATTGAAGGTTGTTGGGCTATTACTGGTAAGTTTGGGGCAGCTTCTGGTTTCTATTTTAAAAGCAAAAAAAAAATAATGAGCATTATACATACAAACAATGGGTTGGACCTAGACAGGCAGATCAATTCAAACTTCAGGAATCCAGAAAAAGATACCCTGGAGTAAATTATGCCAGTGTAACCTAATTAAAACTTTATTCAGGAACAGGGCTGCTGCCAGTCCAGCCAACTGGAACCAGTCAGAGGAGAAACAAAATGGAATTTGATGTGTACTACCCCCCCCCCAGTGCAACTTTTGCTGGGGTGCTACTGTAGGTTGCAAGCTGAGCTGAGTTGGGAATAGGCCCAAGTCTCTCCATGCCCTGTCTCATCCCCATAGTCCAGGAATGAGGGACTGTAGGGGAAATCCATACCAGAATATTTTTGTATCCGTTTGTACAATTATTCCTCCCGACTTATTGGCACACACTAAAAGGTTAAACCCTTTAGGACTTTCCAGGGTTTTGGGTTTGCTTTATGGTTTCGACTCACTGTTTGTGCTTTAATGATCTGTATTGGCGGGATGTGGGAGGATCCACTTGCACCCTTGCTGAAGGCTTAGTTGCACCAATACTGAATGGTGCTGCCCCTGTCCACTGCCCTTACAGGTGATCTACCATTTCTCACACCATGCAAATAGTGACTTCTGAAACAGGTGTGCAGAATTTAGATATTAGGCCAGGCATCATGGAGCCACCAAGGGCTTAGAGGGTTTAAGGTACAGTGGTACCTCTGGTTAAGAACTTAATTCGTTCCAGAGGTCAGTTCTTAACCTGAAACTGTTCTTAACCTGAGGTACTACTTTAGCTAATGGGGCCTCCTGCTGCGCCGTCGCCACGTGATTTCTGTTCTCATCCTGAAGTAAAGTTCTTAACCCGAGGTGCTATTTCTGGGTTAGCGGAGTCTGTAACCTGAAGCGTCTGTAACCTGAAGCATCTGTAACCCGAGGTACCACTGTATTTAAATCTACTAGATGGGGTCAGAGCTTTAAACTGCAGATTCTTTATTCAAGGAAACAGAACACAAACTGAGAAATCTACAGCAAGACTGGCCCCAGTAAAGCAGGTGCCAGAACTGTTGATCTGTGCCTCCTACTTCCCACTAAGTCTGCTCCCATTCCAAGCAATCTTCTCCATTGGGGAAGCCCCCCCCCCCGGCTCTCTGTGCTCTTTGCTCTGCTACATGCAAGGCGGGGTGGGGGGAGCTGAATGCAGTAGGACCAGAAGGCTCCTGTGAATCTGTGGCAGCCTCAGCCCCCACCTCCCCATTTAAAATGTAATTCATAATAAAGTGGAGATAGCTGTCCCTATTTTACTTGGTATGTGTATTCTTTAGCTCTTACTCGTCTACTCTTGTTACTGCAACTGCAAGTTGCTCTACTTTTGTGCTTCAGGACTCATAACAGCTCCAAAAGAATTCCCTGATTCTGTGCCAGCTGATCCCATAGAGGTGGAATTTGGATCTTGTTCTTGCAACCATGACTACTAATCAGCATAGGTGATGGAAACAGCATCTTAGAATAGGAATCCAGAGGCTGCTGAGATCTTGGCACACTGCTATGAAGCGCCACTATACCAGGCACCCCAGAAGGTCAAGGGAAGTCCTTTCTCTTTCCCTTGTCATGGCTTGACATTGGAGAAGGGCAGTGGAACACAAACACCTCTCCTTCCCTGTCTTTCTGGCCCACCCAAAGCCTGGTAAAAGGCATGGGAGCATGGTGGCAGCTGGTGCCCCTTGGGACTGGTAGAGGAGATGTCAGGGAAGCCATCAGCAGGTGGAGTCTGAGCCAATGAAAGGCAGAGCCAACTCCTCCTCCTCCCTGCAGAGTGCCCCAAGGGCAACACTGGGGCGAAGGAGGAGGAAGCCGATGGTGCCACACAGGGCCACCCCTTGGACTCGCTGTAAGAAAGAAGGCAGGCAGGTGGAGTGGCTGGCTGAGATTTGTGGGGCAGTGCCCCATTCACCCTAATGGACCATCCCCCACTGTGTGGAAGCTGAGAAAATGGAATGGTTTGTGGGTACATAGGGGCTGGGTAGGAGGGAGCAAGTTGATCTATTTCCTCATTTTTGTTGTTGGGGAGAAGGGAGAAACTCAACTTATTTCTCAGTGGGTCCCATGTGAGCTGGAGGAAATTTGCCCATATCTAGGGGAAAAAAACCAGGTTGACTCAGGCCACTTGGTGTGATAATGGCTTCTTAAATCGCATGGCTCACACCAGATTGACAGAAATTTCCTACAGTCACTAGCTGATATCAGGAATTCAGCGGCTTCTCCACAAGCTTCAGAGTTCCGAGCATCCTCACCACCACCCTCAAAATGCCTTGGGGTTTGCTTTCAAGGCTTCTCCTCAGGTCTGCTGCTGCTACTTTGGTGGTAGTCACAAGAACACAGAAGAAGATCCTTCTTGTTTGGAGCTGCAGCCAGAACTGCTTCTGCATAGCAAAGAACAGGCTCAGGCTTTTAAAGCAGCATAGAGTTTGTTGTCCTTTAGGATCGGAGATGGTATACAGAATAGCCACTAGTATGCAGAGTTCTGTAAACTCTGTGCTTTCCTTTGTGTGTGTGATTTGTTAGAAAGTTTGCTTTAACCAAGCTACTAGGACTTTCATGAGATGTTCCATCCCTCAACCTAAACTGTTGATTTTCCAAGGGAATTGTAATAAAAATGTGCATTCTAAACTAAATGAAAGTCTGTACTATGCAAATAATAATGAGTCTGCCTTGCAAGTAATTCTTGCTTCTGTTCAAAAATTACCCAGGGAATAAAATTTAGAGAGAGAGAAAAAGAGAGAGAAAAGGGCTAAATGAGAAAAGCAAAAACTCCCATTTTTTTGTTAGAAGCAAATGAAACTGATATTGAAAAAGTTTTCCATTCCTCCCCAGAATTGACAAACTAGCATAGTTCTTCCAGAATGACCAAGTTCAAGATCTAGTAGTATGGCCTAAGCCTGTAGAAGCACATGGATGGTCCAGCAGGAACATCACTGAGTGGATTTGGCAGTGAGGTGTGATACTCCCAGGAATCCTCCGTATCCACCACAGGCAGACTGGCCATCTGGAGGCCATCTTGAGCAGGGAGCAAAGTTGCTCCTTCATATGCACAATGTTAAGACATCAGACCCTCCTGGATCCTCCCACTGGCCTGGACCTTCTCTCTGTTGTCACAATCACTTCTGCAGTGGGATCATTTTTATACCCCTCCCCATTTCTTATGTAGGTTTCCTTTTTAAAAAATCAAGATGGCTCTTTCTCTAGCTAGCACCTGATCAGGGTGGTTTATAGGCAAATTACACTGCATGAGTTCAATTTAAGTCTTTTGCAGCAAAACCAGCGAAGAGTCTTATGGCACCTTTAAAGAGAAATTTGATGGAGTGGCTAAAGGCCCATCAAAGAGCTCTCTATGGCTGTATTTCTAAGCATGCCTAGTCAGAAGAAAGTCCCATTGAATTCAATGGGGTTTGTTCCTAGGTAACAGATTAGGATTGCAGCCTACCTTGCTAGCCTCATTTCACAATTCAAAATAAACTTGTCGTCTTGTCTCCTTTCCAGCACGCGGGACTGTTTAGCAAGCCTGTTAGTATTTTGTTCTTTGTTCTTTGTGTCCTTGATTGTATGAATTACTCATTCACACAGCTGTAGTGCTATTTAACCACATATTTGTTAGTTTTTATTGCAATATTTTATTTCGTAAATGCATATTTTATTTAGAAAATGCTAATTTCTTCAGGAATATATCACTCAAACTAATTTATGTTCCAAATATTGGAATTTGTCTGAGAAGTGGGACCAGATTTTAAATGGACACAAATTCAGATCCCCCCCCGCCCCACTTTGACAAAGTGGCTCAGACTTTTAACTGAGCAGCACACAGATCAAGTCTACAGGTAACAAAAGAGATCACCTCTTTCATGTGAAAAGAGCAACAATGAATGCTGAATCCTACTGGCTTTTAAAATTCACAGTAGGAAGTAGTTACAGGTGGGTAGCCGTGTTGGTCTGAGTCGAAGCAAAATAAAAAAATTCCTTCAGTAGCACCTTAAAGACCAACTAAGTTTATATTTTGGTATGAGCTTTCGTGTGCATGCACACTTCTTCAGATACACTAGAAACAAAAGTGTCAGACCCTATATATATACAGAGGGTGGTGGGGGTGGGTGGGAATGGGTGGTGGGCTGATGGGAGTGGTAAACCTGGAGATGGCTGTTAATGGCTGCTGATGGCTGCAATTAGTCCTGGGCTGAGGTGCAAAGAGAGCTTGATCATGCATAATGAGATAAGAATCCGATGTCTCTATTCATCCCAGGTGCTTCCATGGTTTTAAGCTTGGTAATGATTTCCAATTCAGCAACTTCTCTTTCCAGTCTGTTCCTGAAATTTCTCTGTAATAAAACAGCTGCTTTGAGATCTTGTATAGAATGTCCTGGGAGATTGAAGTGTTCTCCTACTGGTTTCTCTGTCTTATGGTTCCTGATGTCAGATTTATGTCCATTTATCCTTTGGCGTAGGGTTTGGCCTGTTTGTCCAATATAGAGAGCTGAAGGGCACCGTTGGCATTTGATGGCATAGTAGGAAGTAGATTAAGGATGCAATCCTAACTCAATTTACCTGGCAGTAAGCCCTGCTGAATTCAGTGAGAATGTGCATTTAAAAAACCCAATAGCAATCTTTATTTGTAATCAAAAAGCATTCATAGCAAGTGATGGGGATCAAATGGGTAGACAGAAGGAAATCCACTTACAGTTCATTTTCAATAGATTCCTCTGAGATCCCTTGGTGACAGTTATTTTTGGCAGAGGGCATACCCATCTCTCCCTCTGCCCCAACTCAGGATGTTGTCATGATCTGGTGAAGGTCCTGAAATAAATTCTTCATACATACACACCCATTTCCACTGCTATACTTCTGTGGTAAAACTTCGGGGAAAATGATTGCCTCTGCCTCTTGGTAGAGTCAGGAAAGTCACCTCCTTCCTCTGTAGCAGATTAAGTTTTTCGGGAAAAAGAACATATCGGGTAGAATGACAGCATGTTGTCACTTCTGCTTGTCAAAGGTCTCAATCATTCTGGGATCTTTTTCAAGTAGAAGAGAAATATGTAGCTGCAAGAAGTGGCTAGCTTCTTTATAACATGGAAAGGTTTCACCACAATCAAATTGTTAGTAGCATCATTAGCAAAGGCCTTTCCCAATCATACCTCAGTGTGGTCGGTTTCCAAACTAGTGTTGAAAATCCAAGGATGGAAATGAGAAAACTGTGATATATAACCTAATGACCCGAAGGGGAAGCATTCTTCCATTAAAAATAAACAACACAGAGAATTGCAGGTGAGGATTACGTTACTTGTGAGATGCAGTAAAAGTAACTCAATAATGAGGAAAATGAAATTCATTATTCTGTCATGAGGAGTAAAAGAGTCTCAGGGTTAGACGAGGGCAGCTCTACTCAAATCTAGACTTTGATTATGTGTTCTCCGGTTCAGAGTAAAGCAGTTCCTGCTATGTACTGCAGGAAGTACCACACTGCTGACCAGGTGAGGACAAAAGTACAGATTCCTAGGATATGTATCAGGCCTGGTCAATAACAAGACTTTAAAGTACCTGCCAGTTGCATAGACTGACGTTGCAGCTCCTCACAACCTCTTTACCATCTGAGAACTCCAAGTAATATTGAAATATTAGGACACAGATTATGAAATTCCTAGTTTGATCCTAAAGTCTCTGGTGCATGTGTCGGCACACACATACAACTTGGTAGTAGTATTTTTCCAGAAGTCTTGGGGAAGAAACCCACCAGATTTTCTTTTCCCTGCTGATAAGAGAAGTATTTTAAGCATGTTAAGGCTAAGTTGCAGGCAGGGTGTTGAGGAAGAGGAGGAGGAGGAGGAGGAGGGAGGAGGAGGAGGGAGGAGGAGGAGGAGTTTGGACTTGATATCCTGCCTTTCACCCCCCCCTTTAAGGAGTCTCAAAGTGGCTAACAATCTCCTTTCCCTTCCTCCCCCACAACAAACACTCTGTGAGGTGAGTGGGGCTGAGAGACTTCAGAGAAGTGTGACTAGCCCAAGGTCACCCACAAGCTGCATGTGGAGGAGCGGAGACGCGAACCCGGTTCACCAGATTAAAAGTCTACCGCTCTTAACCAATACACCACACTGGCTCTCTTAGTAGGGTATGCTGTGACTTAGAATGAATCCTGAATCTAAGGTGAAGCACAGTGCCTTGGAGTTTTTCTTGATGGACTTTCCCAATGCAAAGTGGGACCCTTATGAGGTACCCCATGGAGAAGCAGAGACTGCTGAAGTGACTTGTGATGCTTACCTAACTCAAAATGCCCAATAAAGTGACACAACGCCGATGAGATTTTGTGTCTGAAAAAGCAAAACTAAATGGGCAATGGATGTAGGTCATAATATTGAATATGAAAAATGGTCAAAATTATGGAACACAGGGTTAAAATTCATGGCATGTACATCGTTAAAAGAAAATCTATTAAAAATGATGTATAGATGGTACCTCACTCCAACCAAACTAACAAGGATGTATAAAACAGGAAACAAAAATTGTTGGAAATGTGGGGTGAAAGAAGGTAGTTTTATGTGACAAGGTGAAAACTTGCTGGGAGATTATATAAAATGAATTAAAGAAGATTCTTAGATACACATTTCAGAAAAAACTGGAAGCATTCTTGTTAGGAATGGTTGGAGAAGATATTGCTGATATTGATCAAAAACTGTTTCTATATGCTACAACTGTGGTGAGACTATTGCTAGCTCAGATGTGGAAACAACAACAAGTGCCAACAGTGGAAGATTGGCAACAGAAGGTATTGAAGTATGCAGAAATGGCTAAATTAAGGGGGGAATTCGACAACAGGGCGATGCAACATTTTAAAAAAAATGGGGGAAATGTATGACATATATAGAAAAGATTTGTGTGAAATAGAGAAACCAGTAGAATTGAATTAAACCTCATAATGTGCATATAAATATTTTATTGGATTAAGAGTAATAATAACAACATGAATTACAAGGTAATTAAAATAATTAAATGTATCTACAAATAGTAAGATAGACAACAAGATATGTATATATAGAAGGGTTTATCTACTTACAATTTATAGATAAGTCTGTAAACAAACAATAGTGTACAAAACGAACAAAGACAATGCGAATAATTTAAAAGCGACATAAAGAAGTCAAAAGAAGGAAGAAGGGAATTCAGCTCGTATGAGCAAGCTACAAATGTACAATGTGATGTAATATATAGAATGTATGAAGTTTGGAAAACCAATAAAGATTATTTTACCAAAAAAGCGGGGGGGGGGGAGCAAGGAGTCAAGAAGCCAAACGCAGTGTATTGCTGTGGCAAAGAGCCAAAGGGAAATGCTGACCTTATATCTCTTCCCAGCTCTTGACACCAGGTGCTGTGCGTTACCAGTCAGCCTCACCTGTGTGGCCGCACCTTGCCTCTTCAGAATAAACTTAGGAAAGCCCCAGTCCTGCGAAGCCCTACTGGTCACAAGGCCTAGCTCCTGCATGCACTCCTGACAATAAAATATTTAGGCTGCACACCAGATCAAGCATATTCAGAGGGCCTTGGATGAGTCAGGTGGAATTTGCTGCCAAGGAGTGTGGTGGAGTCTCCTTCTTTGGATGTCTTTAAGCAGAGGCTTGACAGGCATATGTCAAGAATGCTTTGATGGTGTTTCCTGCTTGGCAGGGGGTTGGACTGGATGGCCCTTGTGGTCTCTTCCAACTCTATGATTCTATGATTCTAGGTACACACAGCCACAGATTGCTACCAATCAGGCTGGACTGGCCCAGAGTGGTCTGTGGGGGTCAGGAGTTAGGGCTTCTGGAAGGCAGGGTGGGGAAACCATGCAAAAAATTGAGACCTACCTGACTGGCGGCTAAGTCTTCCTGATAGAAGGTAGGTCCAATGCTCAGTCTCTCCTTGCCTGACACACTGCCCCACAAGATCAATGTGTCTGCTCAACAGCTGTCAAGTGGAGGCATCAATCCTAGGGGTGCAAGTGCTGCTTCATGAGTTGCTTTCCTGCAGGGAAGCTGTGTTGTGATCACACACCCTCATCTTTACTGCCTGGAAATCTGAAGAACCTGACTGTTCCCAGTGCAGTCTCTCTTCCAGGGTGTAGCCTGGGGGTGCCAGCGGGGCTGTGGCCCCGAGTACAGAATTTTGAGGGGGTGCAAACCAGGTATCCCCAGGGCAGCCTGGCTTGATGCTCATCTCTGTAAGCCTAGGGGGGATTCACTCACTAAGGGCTATGTCAGCCAACCAGGCTGGCTCTCACCTGCATGGGTGGGCAGGTAGCGTAACATAGCACAGCTTGGCTCCAGTGAGGGAGATTGCTCTGGCAGCGTTGGCCAATCAGATGCCCACCAGAGGAAACCCGCAAGCAGGATGGGAGCCCAAGAGCCCTCTCCCCTTCTGTGGCTTCCAGCAACTGGTATTCAGAAGCATGGCTGCCTCCAATCCTGAGGGCAGAGCTGAGCCACCATCGCCAGGAGCTATGGACAGCCAGCTGGGAAGCAGGAAGATCCAATCCTGACTATCGTAAAGCCTTGTATAACTGTATATTAAAATAAGGTTCAACCTCTGTTTTTAAAAGTCTTAGTCCTGCTACCAATTTGTTTTGGAGATGGCTCCAGACCAGGGAGGGCGACTTCCAGAGTGGCCCAGGAGGAATGGGCCTGATGCAAGAGCCACCAGTTAGAGCCGCCCACAGGGCAGACTGAGGAGGGTGAGGGGGTGGGATGCACAGCCCTAATAATAATTTACCAGAGACACCCACTAGAAAATATGGACTGTCTCTGGTAGGAACCGTTGTATCCATGTTCAAGAAGGAAAATCAGGAATATATGTTAAAGGTTTGTGCACGTACTAGGATTGCCAGCTCGCTAGAAATTAAGTGGCTAAGCTTCCTTGTGTAGTTTTAAGATCAACAAATTCAGCGGGTGAAGGTTTTCAAGAGCTGGAGAAAAGCATGATCCCCTGCCAAGGTCCGCAAAAGTCGCTGCTTTCTCTCTCTCTCTCTCTCTCTCTCTCTCTCTCTCTCTCTCTCTCTCTCTCTCTCTCTCTCTCTCTCTCTCTCTCTCTCTCTCTCTCTCTCTCTCTCTCTCTCTCTCTCTCTCCCCCTCCCCTCCCCCCCCACTCACAGTTAACCCACACTTACCTCTCCTGAACTGCCTTTTGAGTTGCTGCCTTATTTGAGGTTCCTGTGAAGCTTCCTGGGGATAATCTAACGTGTGTGCAATCCTTTGCATAGTCCATCTCAATTCTGAAATACTTATTACTATGACAGGCTAAACCAGCTTTGTTAAAATAGAGAGGGAGACAGAGACAGAAATCTTAGGCACCTGTCAGCATTAGATGCGAAACATCAAGCTGCTGCTTAGACTAGGGCTTCACGTTCCTGTTTGCGATTTAACCCCTGCTATTATCGCCAACTTCTGACAGCCAAAGAATCAGCATACCTGTCTGCAGATAATAGGGAAAGGAGCTACAGTCCCCCTCCTGGTTTAAGCATCACATACTTTTGGCACATAATTTTCACCAGGCAAAGGCAAGGGGCTGTCTCATTTTCTCCTTCTAATCTTCTGAAATGCTTGTGTGATTCCACTCCCCTCCAACTTTGTCCGAGCATTTTCTGAAAGTGTCTAATTTTGTCTTGATGGAAATGTAATTTCTTCGTTCACTAATACAACCCATTCCTTTTTATCCACTTCTTGTCTAATTTTTAAAGATGATGTCTTCTCTCGAGCTCTTTATTATTACACTTGTCACTCAAAATGAAAGGAGGAGGGAAAGAATCGGAATGATGGCTCCCTGATGAATACCCACCATGCTTATGGAAATTGTGTGTGAGAGAGTGTTCATTCTGAAATGTCGTTGTGGGGGTGGGGAGATAAAAGTAAATTCAAAAGCAACAAACTGCATTAAATAATGAGAAAACTGTGGCTTGAAGGGCCAACTTTCTCTTATTCTTGAACTTTGTTCCTAATAAGCCCATTTTCATTCATCCACAGACCCTAGGGGACGATCCATCTTCAAAACTGCAACGTGCTGTAAATATTACAGCTGCTTTCTACAACAAAGGCAGGTCTCTTTATCTTCTACTGTTCTTGGCACAAAGAGGTGCACAGAACCTGATATCTGCCATAGTTTCAGAACCCAACTCTTACGACAAAATTGTCCTCGGATTAATGCAGATGCATTAAAAACATAGCTGTCAAATTTTCCCTTTTCTTGCGAGGAAGCCTATTCAGCATAAGGGAATTTCCCTTTAAAAAAAGGGAGAACCTGACAGCTATGATTAAAAACCATTCCGTCATTGGTGGCAAAGCTTTATTTTTCAGAAAGTCTGCATTCTTCATGGCTCCCTCTCAGTACTAATGTGAGAAAGATACTGGTTCAAATCTTGCTTCTGCCATGAAGTCAGGATGGCCGAGGACATAGGCTGAAATGAGAAATTACTTTAAATGGATGTTTGCCACTGAAACCAACAGCTACCAGGTCCAACTCTCCACAGTCTTGCTTGAGAAATTTGTAGTGTGGCAATATCATATCATACATCAGGCAATATTGTGGAATGGGACTGGAGAAGCACATCATGGTTCCCTAGCTGGACATCACCAGGCAACTGGATATGCACCTGGAAATGTCACACATGCAGTATTATTCGAGGCTGCAGCAGAAGGAGAAATAGAAAAGGGTTCACCAGGTAGTAGGGACGTACAATCTGATCTGCCTTTGCTTTGCCAACAAAGCAGCGCTTCTGCTTGCTTCTGCCAGCTTCTCCTTCAGGGACTCTCAGCTTGAAAGGTCTAGATTTCATGTTGTTGTTGTTTAGTCGTTTAGTCGTGTCCGACTCTTCGTGACCCCATGGACCATAGCACGCCAGGCACTCCTGTCTTGCACTGCCTCCCGCAGTTTGGTCAAACTCATGTTCGTAGCTTCGAGAACACTGTCCAACCATCTTGTCCTCTGTCGTCCCCTTCTCCTAGTGCCCTCAATCTTTCCCAACATCAGGGTCTTTTCCAAGGATTCTTCTCTTCTCATGAGGTGGCCGATTTCCTTCAGAATGGATAGGTTTGATCTTCTTGCAGTCCATGGGACTCTCAAGAGCATCATAATTCAAAAGGTAAGGTTTCTTACTAGATTTTATACAACCATCCAAAATCCCAGCCTTGCCCTGCCACTGCTTTTCCATCTATGCAAATTCAAGTAGTTATCATCACTTGGGTGTGTTAATTAAATATATGCATGCAAGTATTCTGACATGCATAGAAGGTTTCTTACCAATGACGATAGATAAGCAACCATGTCTCCTTTCTCTTTTCTAATATGTGTTTGGGGTCAACTAAATCCAAGCAGCAGCTGTCCACAGTTCCCGGTGTGGCAATGCAAATGTATTCTGAGTATGCAGGCTCTAAGCTCCTTACTAGAATTGTGAAAACTTACCATCTGTGCAAAAGTCAGGTCTTAGGGGGAACATGGTGGTTTAGAGGGGGAGGGGAACTAAAGACAGATTGGTGCCCTTCTTGCTCACAAGTCACAAATAAGTTGAAACATAAGCAGTCTTAAGGAAGAATAGACAAAGGGTTTTGAAAAGAAATTAAAGTTCCTGTTAACAATAATATTGTAATCAGGAAAGTTTCGTTCTGGTTTGTTTAAGGACTGCCTCAATCAGGAAGGATTGAAATAGACTAGTCTGTAGCAATTTTGTTTTCCACCATTTCTGTTGTAACTGCTGAGGATGCTATCAGGCCACTGCACAGTGACACCAATCTTCTGTTTTAGAATAGTGTTCCTTTTTTATTTTGCTTATTTTAAGACCTGTGTCCCACCCAAAATATGTAGCAGATTTCAATAATTTTAACGTAACAATTGAAAATGCTGTTGTGATACAACAGAATGCATTTAAACCACCACAAAATGTAAGAAAGCAGCCGATCACATTAGATGACATCAACAGCCTATCAAGCAAGGCAGCTGCCCAGTGAAAGCCCTGCTCTGCAACACCACCTGTCTCTCATCTGCAGTGACCGTGACACCTGGAACACAGCCTCCTTGCAAAACCTCTAAAGCTCACGGGGCCACAAATGGTCCTGCTGTCAACATATTCATTGTTACATAGGTAACCATGAGGAGGTTATGTCAAAATTTGTGGCTGCATGGGCTTGATATTCATATATATTGGACCCTTGCTGCTGTGCTTACTGGATCACCAGAAGTTCACATGCAAATAGTCAGTAGACCTGGTGACACATACTGATGATGCCCAAGCAGGTTCTCTGTGGGTCCCTGTCTCCAGAATGTCTGAAGATCATTTCTTGCATGTGCCCAAGAGGTTTGCAGGGGCTCCTCCAGTTTCATCCAGTGGTCTATCAGTCAGCTATGGGTTTCATCTGGTGGTGTAACAGAGGACTCTACACAAGGATATGTTGGGGAGCTGCTTTTGTTTTAGCTCCATTATGCCTCAGATTCGGGGGGGGGGGCAGAGAGTGAAGCATCAACAATATTCCCATGCTTGGCAGGTGCACATTGAGCTACAATCCAAGCCAATCTAACTAGTGAGGTTTTCTTACTCAAAGCATTTCCAAAGCTAAACATTATCTCAATACTATTTAATGGACTTATTCGATATAGTCTGCATTTCTTTCTCCGATCTCCCTTGTCCTTTTAATTGGTTTTAAATTATAGCTGTTGGCAACACTTTTCTATACTGCTTACTCATAGCTGAGTCATTTTCCAACTTTTTTTCTTTCCATTGAAAAGTCTAAATTGGGATTTGATAATGCTTGATTTAGATTGTTGTCTTGTTTTAAGTGAATAGTAAATGTAAAGGAGGGCACAGCTGCAGGAATCATGACTCAAGTTCTTCACTTTCAAAAGTATATAGAACCTCCCTAAAAGTGCTACAAATAAACATTTTTAAAGTTTTGAGAGTGTTTGTTTTTGCATAGCTCTTTCAGCATCTTTTTTTTAATGGACCTCTTGCACTCAGGTCTCTGTGAGGTTAGCAGGTTGAAACCTAGAGAACCTTTAACAGATCAGCACTGGATACAATGACAAAGGCTCTTACTTGAGAGTAAAGAAGATATTTTTATTGAAGCAGAGAAGACATACAGGCACAGCTGCAGGAAATGAGTCTCAGCAGCCACTGCACAGGCGAAGATATCTGAGCTGGGAGCAGCAGCCCAAGTTTAAGAGGTCTGGGATCAACACATGGAGTTCACAGAGTAGCAGCAGAACTGTCCCAACAGGTTCACACACCTTCTCACCAAGCACTTTAAGACAAGACAAGATATGCTTGCCTATGAGACACTTGTGCCTTCCAAGAGTGCCAAGCGTGAATCAGGGTTGAGGCATCTGTTTGCAGCAACAGGGAACTGCCAGGTCCTGGGAGATCAGATTGTGCCCTTCCCTTCTGAAGCTAATTTATCCAGTTTATCCAGCATCATTGGGAAGTGGGCAGATTCCCTTCCCAGATCCCATCACTGCACTCCTATCCCCAGGAGGGAAGGGGAGAGGCAGGAGTTCTGCTTTCTCATCTGAGTCAGCTGCATCCTGGGAGGAGGCAGCACCCACCTTCTCCAGCCTCTCTTCCCTTCCCATCAGGCCCCTGTTCCCCCTTCTTGTCTGCCTCAGACTGCCGCTCCACTCCCCAGTGGAGATTTAACTAAAGATGGTATTTTAACTGAAAAAAAAATGTGTAAAGACAGAGGCACAGTGGACTCTCCATTGAAGACAGCTTTATAAGCAGTCTCCAAAAACTTTAGAAAGTTATTAGATGAAGCGATTCAGATGTCAGTATCAAAACAGTGTGCAGTCTTGTCCTGACAGGCTGTCTTTGTCCTCCTCCCTTTCTCCTCACTTTCCTTACTTCCAAAGAGAATCTTTTGGAGCCTGCTAGTTACCCAATGGACCCAGGTGGCGCTGTGGGTTAAACCACTGAGCCTAGGGCTTGCTGATCAGAAGGTCAGCGGTTCAAATCCCTGTGACTGGGTGAGCTCCCGTTGCTCGGTCCCAGCTCCTGCCCACCTAGCAGTTCAAAAGCACGTCAAAATGCAAGTAGATAAATAGGAACCGCTACAGCGGGAAGGTAAACAGCGTTTCCGTGGGCTGCTCTGGTTCGCCAGAAGTGGCTTTGTCATGCTGGCCACATGACCTGGAAGCTATACACCGGCTCCCTCGGCCAATAATGTGAGATGAGCGACTGGACCTTATGGTCAGGGGTCCCTTTACCTTTTTAGTTACCCAAAGACGGGTCTTGAAGTGAGGTTGCTCCCTCATTTGGTGTTCACCGAGAGGGAGTTTGGGGTATCAGCTATCAAGGGCAGAAGGGAGTAACGGCTGAAAACCTTTGATCTATACCCCTACTATATGTAGGCTATAGAAGCTGTGATATATTGCTGATGGGGGCAGGAGAAGAGAAGAGAAAAGCAAGTCTTCAACCACAGTTATGTCTATGTCTCATCCAGAAAGTATAGCCAGAGACATTTTGGCAAATTTAAAAACTCCACATGGACGGAAATTTTAGCCCTGAAAAAGAGAACATGTACTGGGAAAAAAGGACACAAGGCAACCCTAAACAGCATAGGATGCATAGTGTGTTTGCAAAGAATTGTCTGGGGCACACTTGCTGCTTTCTGGGATGAGCGTAATCCAGAATGCTCTCCTGGAAACTTCTGGATCAATTTTGCATTTATAAATGTCCTGACTATCTCCCCCCTCCCCCCGCAAGAGGTTTCTTTGTCACAGTGTAGCATTGAGGATGTCGCAGATAACAATTAAAGCAAACTTTGCTCCGGGTATGTCTTAATTACTAAAACACTGGCTCATTTACTTTTAAAGTGCTCTTGCTCCCGCGAGTAAAAGAGGCAATGTTAGAGCAGACATCTCTTGAAATCTCTTGAAGAAATCTCACCCTTGCAGTTCCCTTCATACTTCTCACCTGCAATTCCAAATAAACTAACCATGAGAGGATGAGACTGGAAAACTGTGTAATTATGTTCTAGAGCAAGGGGTCACCCTGTGGTCCTCCAGATGTTCCTGGACTCCAGTGTTCATTCGCCCCCGTCAGGAATTAGCCAATGGTCAGGAGGGGTGGGAGATGTCATCCAGGAACATCTTTGGAGGGCCAGCCATGAGCCACCCTCAGTCTGGAGAAAACAGTCCGAAATAAACTCTCTGGCTGAAAAATTCCTAGGAAATAAATGGGAGCAAAAAGGACAAAATAAAATAAAATAACTAGTAGTTAAATTTGTGGCAAGAACCCGGAAAGCTAACAAAATGAATTTCAATAGGGAGAAATATGAAGAACCAGTTGCACAAATATAAGGTGGGAGACACCTGGCTTATGAGTAGCACATATGAAAAGGATCAAGGGGTCTTGTTGGACCACAAACATAACATGAATCAACAGTGTGATGCAGCAACAAAAAAGGCTAATGCTATTCTAGGCTGCATCAACAGAAGTATAGAATCCAGATCATGCAAAGTAATAGGACCCTCTATTCTGCCTTGGACAGGCCACACCTGGAGTAGTGTGTCCAGTTCTGGGCATCACAATTGAAGAAAGATAAGCTGGAATGTGTGCAGAGGAGGGCAAGAAAGATTATTAAGGATCTGGAAACTAAGCCTTATGAGGAACAGTTGAAGGAGCTGGGTATGATTAGCTTGGAAAAGAGGAGATAGCCATCTTCAAATATCTCAGAGGCTGCCACAGGGAAGTGGGAACAAGCTTGTTTTCTCCTGCTCTGGAGGCTAGTACCAAAACCAGTGGATTCAAATTACAAGAAAGGAGATTCCAACAAATAATCAGGAAGAACTTTCTGACAGTAAGAGCTGGTTGACAGTGGAACAGTCTCCCTCAGGAGGTGGTGGACTCTCCTTCCTTTGAGGTTTTTAAGCAGAGCTTGGATGGCCACCTGTCAGGGATGCTTTAGTTGAAATTCCTGCACTGCAGGGGGTTGGACTAGATGACCCTTGGGGGCCCCTTTGAACTCTAAGATTCTACAATTCTAAGTTAAGTTGGACTTTTTATGCCCTTTAAGAATGAATGTGTTGAGGGGTGTGTACATGTGTGTGCATGTAAATGTGTGGGGAGTGTGTGTGAGTCTGACCTGAGTGAAAGAGAACCTTGTTTATCCCTTGGCAGAGCAATCCTAACACTCTTGTGTGCTGGAAGGGGAGGGCAATGGGGCAGACCTGTTCCTCTTCCCTACCCTGTCCAGTTCCACTGGGGGTGTTTCACTGTTGGCAGGGAAGGCCTGCTACCAGAGAGCACCCCAATGCACCTGCCAGGCGAGCAGAAGCTGTGGGCAGTCACATCCACTTTGGCAGCAGCCAGTGAAAACAGTGAAAGCAATGGGGAACTTCAGGAGCAAGGCAAGCACAGGCTGGCAAGAAATCTACTGGCTCTTGCGCTGACCCTACTGTTATCACAGCCTTGGTCTTCTCACTGTGCCAGTCTGGGAGCTGGCACACTGGCCAGCATGAATGATGGGTTGTAGAAACAGCGGCGGCTCCGCTGCTTCCCCAAGCCCTGCAATTCCAGCCAGGAGTTTGGATTGCCCTGTGACCTACCAGAATATATACTTAGGACTTCATCCTGAGTTCTGGCTAGCACCAACATTTAGAATGCTTTGGCACCTATTAACAACAGACGTGTGCACTCGCTTTCCTTTGTTTGTGTTTAATTCCAGTAGGTAGTTATGTTTTGTTTTTGTTCTTAACTCGGCTATAGCTTTTCTTCTTTTCTATTCAGATTCTAATGTGGATGTGATATTTCAATATTTTTTGTATACTGCCTTAAGATGGCTGAGGTAGGTGGTATAGAAATGTTTCAGTAAACAAAGAAACGGTTTTAGTTTTGATGGAGTGTTTGGAATAGCTTTTTTTTAAAAAGAGAGAGATATCCTTAGGTTCCTCTCCACAAATCTACAGTTCCCTGAAGAAAGGGAATAAGCATTAAGCTAGTTTAGGTCTGTGGCATAGATAGGTCCAAAGACTTCAATCTGTTCATCTTATCACATAGACCAAGTGTTTACTTGCTTACAACCGGCAACCTGATTCACTAAGAAATGCTGCAGAATGTTGCAGGAGGAGATATTCATAACTGCACAGAAAACACAACATAATAGCTGGAAGTCAAAGCTGCATATATTACAAACAGAAGCACATTTCTAAAACAATTGAGAGGGAATCTATGATTGCAGTAGCTTGACAAGTGTGCTGGGGGAAACCTCCCCTGCTTGGATTCTGTAAATAAAATTTGCTGCAAGCTGCATTGTTTCAGAAGTTGATTCTGAAAGCTTGCCATATGAGGTTTCCTTTTCTTTAAGAAATACATAGCCTGAGTATCTTGAATTTCATTGCATCTTGAGACAGGGCGCAGCTCACAGTGGTGCTCAAAAGCCACTTCTGAAAGCAGCGTGAGAGATACAAACATATATTACAGCCAATCGGAAGCATATCTGGACAAAAATGTTCCAGTCATTTCAATACTGGGGGGGCCTGGTGCAAAAACCTGAAAATATAAAGAAGAATGGCCAGTCTTAAGAGGCTTCTCTTCTGACAACTCTCCATTTTGGAAGACAGCCAGGAGATCTACCCATGCACCAGAAGTTAATTTACTGATTGCAAGGTATTCTGCTGCTCTTTGTGAGTGCAAACTGCAGCAGTAAGGAGTTGGGGGGTCAACAAAGAGGGAAATGTTGGTCCTGCTTAGTGCTCACACACACTCAAGGGGAAATCATGTTTACGGCAGGTCTGGGGAGCCTTTTTGCCCTGCAGATATTGTTGAACTTCCAAAAGCCCTAGCAAGCATACTGACAAGCTGGAACGTGTCCAGAGGAGGGCAACCAAAATGGTCAAAGGCCTGGAAACAATGCCTTATGAGGAATGGCTTAGGGAGCTGGGTATGTTTAGCCTGAAGAAGAGAAGGTTAAGGAGTGATATGATAGCCATGTTCAAATATATTAAAGGATGTCATACAGAGGAGGGAGAAAGGTTGTTTTCTGCTGCTCCAGAGAAGTGGACATGGAACAATGGATTCAAGCTACAAGAAAGAAGATTCCACCTAAACATTAGGAAGAACTTCCTGACAGTAAGAGCTGTTCGGCAGTGGAATTTGCTGCCAAGGAGTGTGGTGGAGTCTCCTTCTTTGGAGGTCTTTAAGCAGAGGCTTGACAGCCATATGCCAAGAATGCTTTGATGGTGTTTCCTGCTTGGCAGGGGGTTGGACTGGATGGCCCTTGTGGTATCTTCCAACTCTATGATTCTATGATTCGAAGCATAGTCAATGGCTAGGGATGATGGGAGTTGTAGTTTAGCAGCATCTGGTGGGCCATAGGTTCCTCACACCTGCTTTAGGGGCAGGGAGTGCATGACTGCACTCTCAGACACACATGTTTTCTGCTAAGCCTCTTACACACATTCACCCTTCAAACACACCCTAGACAGAAGGGTGCATTGCATTGGCATCCATCTGTCTCAAGAGACATTGGAGTGCACCTCCGGAGGTGAAGTCCTATCACTGCTTTAGCAGCACCAAAGTGACCTCCCTGGGGCGCAAGCCTGGGCAGTGCGTCTGGAGGTCCTGGGCTAACCGGACAACAAGACCCCACTCTCAGCCTAACTGATGTGGTCCAAAGGAAAGCAGAGCAAGGCACCATCCAACCATCTTAGGGACTCCACTATGGATTTGTGTAGGGTTTACTCCTTAGCTGTTTCTTCTCTCAAAGATGTCCCAAAAGATTTAGGATCAAGAGTTTTCCTTCTCCTAGATGGGCTACCTTCCCAGGTGGATAAGCCCCATCTGCCCCTTACTTCCCTCTGCAACATGTGCAGAAACCGTCTTCTTGACCATTGGACCCCCTCTTGGTCTCGTTTGCTCAATCTGCCAGAGCCTGTTTTGCATGCAGGTGAAGTCCCTAACTCACCAAGAGTTTGAGACCCATCAGCTCCCCTCATCTGGTTTAGCTGGCCAGACAAAGCTGTTCCCAGGGTGTAGCCACTGTTGCCTGTTGACAACTTCTAGGAGCACAGGTGGGAGCTGAGTGCGGAGGGGGGGAACCAAAGGTGAACAAACTATCCCCGCAGGAGCATGACATGTCCCCCACACCTCATACATCTCCCCCACACCTCATACATCTCACACAGAAGTTACAGTAATATATATTGGATGGACCAATTTCCTTCCTTGAATGTTTACATCTCTAGGCTTAAACACGGCTAATTCCAGACACTATTTTGTTATTACTTAGGCTGGCATTTTTTTGGAAGAGCATCAGTAGAAAAGAAGAAAGCAAGAGGAAAAGAAAGACAAAAGGAGCAAGTGAAATGAATCCCCTGCATTGTGCTTCTAGACTTTGATGTATTCCTGTTGTCAGCTCACTATAATTTGTAAAGATCAATGGTTTTAGTTTAAATCTAGACCAGGGCACCCCACCTTCTAATTCATCTATTCAGTAGCTGCCCCACTTTTTTCTAAACTACAAAGTTCAAGGTCACTCTGAGGCTTTGTGTGCTAATAAAGCTCAGGCTCCAAATTCAGAGGTTTTTTCTGGTCATGTTTATTCACATATATTAAAACACATATTACTTTTCTTAAACTAAATCACAGTGGTATCATCATCATCTAGCCAAACATAAGCTCTTTTAAGTCCACTGATTTCAGATTTGCATGCTGAGGTACCAAGAATACCCCCCCCCCAATAACTCACACATCACACGATATTTAAGTTTGAGGTTTTTGGCATTAATTTTGGCCACAACTTTATTTAAATACAACTGAATGTGAGTGGTTGCTTAGGCATTGGTTCTTGCCATCTGTCCCCCGCCTGGGACAGATCTGACTCCCACTAGCCTAGTAGGGGAGCCAGTAGGTGAGCACCCTTCCGGGAGAGATCGGGGCAGGGGCCCAAGGGCCCAAGCCCTTGATCTCATCCCTCAGATGCTCCCCAAGGCTCATGCACGGCCCTGGCCCCTAACAGGGATAAACGGACAAACATGTAGAGCCCCAGGATTCCTTTAACGGAATACCCCTAAAGCAGCAGCGATTTTGAGGGGCAGGCCCAGCCAAAATCCGTACCCCTCCACCATTCAATTTGAACCGATGCCTAACTGCCAACCTTACAAGTTGTGACTGATTGCAGTGTAGTAGGCAAAAACCACCTAGCACAATCCAATCAGCCAAGTGGCAAAATTGCTACCAGGCCCCTGATCCAAAACAGGCGACCCCATGACAGGTGCAGCAAGGTCAAAGCGAGAACCTAAAATAAGAGGAGGAGCGGGCGGGAGATTTGTTGCAAGCAGCAAAAGTGGGGAAAAGCTGCTTGCTAAGCCTATTTAAGTGCAGAAGCTGTCAATCAATCATTTGCTACATGCTAAATTCCCCAGCAACAGCTCAACCCACCAATCAAACATGTGGCCATCCAAACTGACCCGTCTCTCCAACCCTGGGATATCTTGTTAACCCTTCCGCAACCCACGTTCTACTTTAAGGGTAGAACCTGCTATTTCACTGTCTCATTAAGGGAGCCTCCTGGGTGGCCTGTGGGGTGCCAGGAAGAGTCACAAGTGCAGTTCTGTCTGTGAAGAGGGAGAAGCATTTATGGGAGAACACTTGTGCCACTGAAGGACCCTCAGATAAAATGATCAACAGCTGTGTGTATGGGGGGAAAGTGGGTATGCATGGGTCATGTTAAGGGCATGTGTTGGGAAAGACACAGATCCAGCAGATCCAAAGCTTCCTCTTTCCTCCAATGTGGCCACAAGCTTTGCCTAATGCTGGGGCTGTTGTGGGTAATTCTGACAGAGTAATGGCAGCTGGAGGGAGGAAAAGGCTGAGGTATCCCCATCCCATGGTGACTGCAGCAAAACAGTGCATGATGGAATTTCCCCCAGAAATGAAGAGTCTGCCCTTATCCCCCTTCAAAGTCTATGGAGAATGAAATGCATTTAACTGGAGGGTACCGGTAGCAATGGCAATGGCAATGGTGCACTGCCTCACCAGCCCCCACCTCAGCGGAAGAGCCTATGCCCACACTGCCCCTGTGGCCTCCCATGTGCCACAGTTCAGGGTAGGAGAGGGGCGGGGAAGCTGCTGCTCACTCTCCTCCTGCTCTCCGCATCTGGGTCAGACACATAGCTGTCAACGTTTGGATTTGAAAATAAGGAATCAGCAGCAGCCTCACCTGTCCCGGGGACAGTCTACGCTTTATTTAACAATCCAGGATAGCAGCGGGAAATGGCGCTGGAATAAGGGAATTTCCAGCAAAAAGGGGGGAGGTTGACAGCTGTGGCTTGGAATAAGGGAGTTTCCCACAAAAAAGGGAGTGTTGACAGCTATGGTCAGACATGACCCGGCAACGGAGCTGCTGCGGCCAGGTGTGCCTCGCCACGGCTGAGGAGGGCTGCTCTCTGCCTCCAGGCCAGAAGAGCTGCTGCCAGGCCCATTCGCCTGCCATTTTGTCACCTCACTCAGTCATAACACCTGCCACCGCACCCCCCTTCCTATGCCTCTGCCCCACCTGCCTTCTTTCTTGTGTATGTCTAGTCCAAACGGTGGCCCTGGCTCTGAGCTTCTTCCTCTTTAGTCCCAGTACTGCTCCTGTAGGACTCGGCCGGGGTGTGTGTGAAACCAGCCTGAGTTGGCTCTGCCTATCAGTCCCAATGGGCACCAACTGCATCTGCATGACAATGGCTTCAAGAGTCATTTGATCACAAAGTAAATTTAAAAACAAGAACTAAATCCCCACACTAAGGCAAAGAGACCAAAAAGAGCTTGTAGCCCTGTAGAAGGAAGCAGGCTGTGTGTGGGGAGGTCAAGAGTTCCTGTTTGGGGCTCCTTGGCTGTACCTTAATTTAAACATGTTTGTTCTATTTCTCTGGCTTACTCTTCTTGACTTCCCCTGGATCTACATCCTTACAAGTCTGTTTCCCTTTCCACTTCCTGTTTGCCCTTGGATTTCCTGGCTCTGCCTAAACTTACAAATTTAGCCTTCGGATCCCGTTCGGCTGCCTGCGCTCACATCCTGGCTTTCCCTCTACTATCTGTCCATCACAGACGGCAGACCCTCAAATAGCTACATTTTGTGATCCAAGGTATCCAAAATCTGCTGGTTGAAAAGGAGTGTGTATTTCATGATAGAAATAAAATCAGACTACCAACCTGCAACATACTACTCACTGTTGCAAAATAACAGATTTCTTTTTAAAGTATATTTGAACACAAGCACTCTGTGTAATCCTCATAAACCTTGTGCCATTTTGCTTCCACATGCAACATATCCTTGTCCAAATACCATTTAATGCATTTGTTTCATGCATAATCACTCCAAGTGATTATCTAATTGTCTATGATGCTGTGCTTGGGTTTCTACCATAAAAGACATTAGTACATACAGTTTTCTCTTTTAAAATACTTTTACAGATCACTAATTCAAAAGAAATTCTCCTGCACTTCATGTACATGACTAAATAGTCCCAAATCCAATATATGCTAGGTATTTTAAAACTGCATTGCTATTCTTTGCTGTTTTATGTATGTACATAACCTTTCCTAGTGAAGAAGATGTGCCTCATTTACTTGCATTCAGTCATAATATGCCTTCTCCTGGGTTGCTGGTTTCTTTTCCCCTGGCAGTTGCCAGAGGGTGAGTTTTCATGGAAGGAGAGAGTTCAAGAGGGTTTATGGTGCTTATTTACAAATATGCATCAATAGGAGCTGCAAGGCTTTACAACAAAACCAGTTCTGTCAAAAGTAAACATCCATATAGGCTCCCAACCAGCTTGCATAAAAAATTCAGATGCTTGTTTCCTTCCGAACTTGAATTGTTTCTTTTTCATCTCTTTGTAACAAGAGATTGTGCCATAGGAGCCAACAGTCAACCAAAGTCATTGGCAAGCATCTTTAAACCATTGATGTCAATTAAAGGAAATGGCCATGGCCTGGCCCATCTTAGTTTATCTTTCCAGTCCATGCTATTTTGGCATGTATTTGCACACATCTGATCTGGCCAATTTTTGTATTAATATGTGACTATTATCATTTTAGGGACGCAGGTGGCACTGTGGGTTAAACTACAGAGCCTAGGGCTTGCCGATCAGAAGGTCGGTGGTTCGAATCCCCGCAACGGGGTGAGCTCCCGTTGCTTGGTCTCAGCTCCTGCCAACCTAGCAGTTTGAAAGCACGTCAAAGTGCAAATAGATAAATAGGTTTCCCCTTGGATTTCCTGGATACAGCAAGAAGGTGCTGCTCTGGTTCGTCAGAAGCGGCTTTGTCATGCTGGCCACATTGATCTGGAAGCTGTACGTCGGCTGCCTTGGCCAGTAACACGAGATGAGCACCGCAACCCCAGAGTCGGTCACAACTGGACCTAATGGTCAGGGGCCCCTTTACCTTTATTATCATTTTAAACCATTTTTGTAGCATTCAACTAATGTCTGTTCAGAGTAGGCCCATTGAAGTCAATGGACTTAACTATCTAATTTTAACTAGTTTCAGTGGGTCTATCTGAGTAAATACTTGGCTTGTTTCTGTGTAATGTATGGAATTGCTCATAATGTTTATAGACTCTTCATATGTTGAAGCACTGCAGAAAGCCCATTATAGACAAAGTGTTTCTGGGAAGGCATATTTTTGTGTCTCAAAGAAAGTCCATTCAGCCATCAATTTCCAGAATTGGATTTTGAGATGTCTTCCAGAGCCAGTAAAATGAGTCTGCTTCTTTATAGGGTGTGTGCAACGCAAGGGTTCCTTGTTTGTAGAAATATAAGGAATGGTGTTATTTTGTCATAGCCAAGTCTGAAAAATGGAGATGATATAATATAGTAATATTATAAGCTATAGTATTACTACCCAGCATTTATATAAAGCCTTTTGAGCACCCAAAGTGCCCTATCTCAGCAGTCCTTACAACACCCCTGGTTGTGTCTGTTGCCCTTGTCCCCAGCCTCCATTCATTCATCAGCTTTGTTTCACAACTTTTACACATAGAGGTTGCTCTGTTCCTGTGACAAGAGCCCATGCACACACCTTTTTGGACCCGTGGGCACATTTGCAAACTGGAAAAACAGGTGTGGGCACCACCTAGAGCACCACTTAAGCACATACCACAACTTACTCTACTGGGTAGCAGAGAATGCTTCCCCACATACAAGACTGGGCGTTATGAGGCTGAAAGGGTGAGCTCTTGGCTGTGACTTCCTAGTTCACATGCTTAGCATCTGTCATGGATGCTTTAGTTGAGATTTCTTCCATTGGGCCCCCATGTGCCATAGGGAAATTTCCCACACCCAGCTTTTTTGTGCTGGAGAAGTGAGAGGAATATGCACTAAATATCCATCTTTATTTTTGATGTTGCCAGCCCAACCATTTTTTCAAGCATGGAGCAGAATACATAAATTTCATGAAATGGGCTGTAGTCCAAAAATGCTTATGCTATAATAAATTTGTCAGCCCTTTCAGGTGTTTCCTGCCAAAGACGCAGCTTCCCCCCGTGGAATTTGTTTCAGATTTTTATATCGGATGCAAAAATTTCACCCCCTAGCATGGTATTCATCATGATACTTTTCTCTAACAGTTTCATGTGTCCAAAAATACAGTTTGAAAAATCTGGTAATCCTAAATAGCAAAGGCCATGTACCAGTGGCCTTATTTTCCAGGGACAGTCCTGGATTTACAGAAGCCATCTCGGTTTCTGATTTCATCCCAGAATGTGCCACTTTTCCTTAGGGTGTCCCTATTTTCATAGGAGAAATGGAGGGTATGGAGTTATCTGATTCCTGAGCCATTTGAAGACAGCCCTGTATAGGGAGGTTTTAAAAAATGTTTAATGTTTTATCATGTTTTTATATATCTTGGAAGCCACCCAGAGTGGCTGGGGCAGCCCAGTCAGATGGGTGGGGTGTAAATATTAAAATTATTATTATAGAAAAGGTTGTTCCTGTTTTCATTGGTGAACAGTAATACTAAAAGGGAAGGGAGTTCATGATGGTTGGGAGTTTGTTAAAAGGGAGATATTAAAAGCACAACTTCAGGCAATACCAATGAGACGGAAACATGGAAGGTGCCTAAAGAAGCCAGGGTGGCTATCTAATGAACTTTTAACTGAGTTAAGATTTAAAAGGGATATGTACAAAAAATGGAAAAGGGGGAAAACCACCAGAGAGGAATTCAAACAAATAGCCAGCACGTGAAGAGACAAAGTCAGAAAAGCTAAAGCACAGAATGAACTCAGGCTCGCCAAAGAGGTTAAAAGCAACAAAAAGGGCTTTTATGGGTATGTCCGCAAAAGGAAGAACAAGGAAACAATGGGGTCACTTAGAGGAGAAGATGGTGAAATGCGAACAGGGGACAGAGAAAGGGCAGAACTCCTCAATGCCTTCTTTGCCTCAGTTGTCTCCAAAAAAGAAAACAATGCCCGACCTGAAGAATATGGAGCAGATGATTCAGCAGGGGAACACAGCCCTGAACAAGTAAGGAGGTAGTACAAGAATAATTGGATAGTTTAGATGTATTCAAGTCTCCAGGGCCAGATGAACTACTGGCAGAAGTGATTTCAGAACCACTGGCAGTAATCTTTGAGAATTCCTGGAGAACAGGCGAAGTCCCAGCAGACTGGAGGAGGGCAAATGTTGTCCCTATATTCAAAAAGGGGAAAAGAGAGGACCCAAACAATTATTGCCCAGTCAGCCTGACATCAATACCAGGAAACGGTCTGTGAGCACCTAGAAAGGAACACTGTGATCACTAAAAGTCAGCATGGGTTTCTGAAAAATAGGTCATGTCAGACTAATCTGATCTCATTTTTTGACAGAATTACAAGCCTGGTAGATGAAGGAAACGCTGTGGATGTAGCATATCTTGATTTTAGCAAGGCCTTTGACAAGGTGCCCCATGATATTCTTGTAAAGAAGCTGGTAAAATGCGGGCTAGACAATGCTACCATTCAGTGGATTTGTAACTGGCTGACTGACCGAACCCAAAGGGTGCTCATCAATGGCTCCTCTTCATCCTGGAGAGTAGTGACTAGTGGGGTGCCACAGGGTTCTGTCTTAGGCCCAATCTTATTCAACATCTTTATCAATGACTTGGATTATGGGCTTGAGGGCATCCTGAGCAAGTTTGCAGATGATACCAAATTGGGAGGGGTGGCTAATACCCCAGAGGACAGGATCACACTTCAAAATGACCTTAACAGATTAGACAACTGGGCCAAAGCAAACAAGATGAATTTTAACAAGGAGAAATGTAAAGTACTACACTTGGGCAAACAAAATGAAAGGCACAAATACAGGATGGGGGGCACCTGGCTTGAGAGCAGTACATGTGAAAAGGATCTAGGAGTCTTGGTAGACCACAAACTTGACATGAGTCAACAGTGTGATGCAGCAGCTAAAAAAGCCCGCTGCACGTGCACTCCCTTGCCCTCCGGCCCGCCGCGCGGCTGGCGCGGCAGGCACCGGCCCGAAGCCCGGTAAGTCTGGGGACCCCTGATCTAGATCAAGGGAAGTAATAGCACCACTGTATTTTGCTCTGGTCAGACCTTACCTGGAGTACTGTTTGTGTCCAGTTCTGGGCACCACAGTTCAAGAAGAATACTGACAAGCTGGAATGTGTCCAGAGAAGGGCAACCAAAATGGTCAAAGGCCTGGAAACGATGCCTAATGAGGAATGGCTTAGGGAGCTGGGCATCTTTAACATGGAGAAGAGAAGGTTAAGGGGTGATATGATAGTCATGTTCAAATATATAAAAGGATGCTATATAGAGGAGGGAGAAAGGTTGTTTTCTGCTGCTCCAGAGAAGCGGACACGGAGCAATGGATTCAAACTACAAGAAAGAAGATTCCACCTAAACATTAGGAAGAACTTCCTGACAGTAAGAGCTGTTCGGCAGTGGAATTTGCTACCAAGGAGTGTGGTGGAGTCTCCTTCTTTGGAGGTCTTTAAGCAGAGGCTTGACAGCCATCTGTCAGGAATGCTTTGATGGTGTTTCCTGCTTGGCAGGGGGTTGGACTGGATGGCCCTCGTGGTCTCTTCCAACTCTATGATTCTATGAGATTTCTGGCTATATACACACAGAGACACATAGGGGCTGGAAGTCTGTGTATCTGTACAGTATTTCTGTATTTTTAGATGTCTTGTTTATTTGTGTTAACATAAATTGGCTTCATTGAAAAGACAATCTGGGTATGCCAGAGGTGAACTGGAGTCTTGACTTCATTTGTTTGAAAAAGATATAAACATGAAATCATTCTTTTCCTTGTTTGAGTGCTCTTTTTCCAGACTCCAAGTAAACAGAGAAGTTTCTTGTTGTTTTATTATGAGGGGGAGAGAGAGAGAGAAAGCATAATCTTCCCATAGGTCCCCCCCAGCACTTAAACCATCCATGCTTCAGCTGCTAATTATGCCAGTAGATTTCTTTAAAATGAATGCAAAGCATGGCAATTTCATTCAGATAACATAATGAAAGCAGCATGTTTAGCATCCAAAAATTGCTTATTGAAAAACTTAGCTTTTAATTTCACTTCTTGTATTAAATCATCGAATGTAGAATACATGAGAACAGACCATTCCCTCTAGCATCCTCTTCTGATAGTGGTCAGCCAGGTGCTCTGGGATCTCACAAACAGGATATCAGGTAAAAGGCTAATACTTGCCATTTTGTTTGAGACTTTAAGTTAAAATAAATTGTTCCACCACAGGCACATTTGAGGAGCCTGTCACAGTCCTAAGAACGTTTCTTACTGAATCAGAGCTAGTGAGTCCTGTTCAGGTGTTGTTTGCTTTCATCTTGTTCAACAGGGCAGCAAAGAATGGAACTAAGCACCCTGTCTCAGTTTCTTTTAGCTCCTCGCCTGACATCTGCATGTCAATTAAGACAGGAAACAACAACAATTAATGCATCAAAAGGCATCAGAATTAAAGCTCAGGCAAAAGATTCACAAAACAGCAGGCCACTAATTAACAGCTAGCTTGAATAAAAAGGCCTTTGCCCATCCAAAGGATGGTGCCTAGCAAATCTCCATTGCAAGGGAGTTGCCCAACTGTGGCATCCAGCCTGGAGCAAGAGCCTTGTAGTGGGAGGGAGTTTCATGAGAAGAGTGGCAGGTGAGGGAAAGATACCTGAGGTCTTCCACTACTGTACTAAAAAGTAGCAGGTGATAGGAATACATCTCTTTGGGACCCTGGAGAGCCACTGCCAGTCAGAGTGGACCATACCAGGCTGCATGGTCAAAAAGTCTGACCTGGTATAATGCATTGGGTGAGGCCTCTAGCCCCTGATTCTGAATATTTCATAACTGTATAGTGCAGGAGCAGAGAGAGTGGGGAAGGGGTGTCCATCTCTCCATTAGTGGATAGAAAGCCACACAGGAAGTGGAGGCCTGATTGGTGCAATTAATTTATTAGAGAGAGAGAGAGAGAGAGAGAGAGAGAGAGAGAGAGAGAGAGAGCGCAAAGAGGATGGATGTGTGATAAGATATCCAACTAGAGCAGCTGTGTCCTACATGTTTTTAATGATGGGATGGAGAGAAAATGGGCAGCCATTCCTTCACCATAGAAAGACTGCCACTGTCTGGGTAAGTTTCTGAACCAGTCCCAGTTCAAAGAAGTCAAACTGTGCCCACAAATGTGTGGACCAGTCTTGAGGCTCATCTCCACTCAACACACAACTTGATCCTTAAGGTTTTACTGTTTGAATATGGTTTACAGAGGGCGGAAAGGAAAACAGGAGAAGTGAATGCTATGGGGTGCCTATCAAAACAAAGAGCACATAAAGTAATGTGGAATGAAAGAAAAGGAGCTGGATCACAAAATACTATAATTAAAATGAAAGGGGGGAAATGAGGGACTATTAAAGAAAACAACACTGAGAGATGAAAAGAAAATTTGGAGCATATGGATGGAGAAACATGAAAGACAGATCTTTGTCTATTTCAGATGATCAAAAGAGTAGTTCCTCTCCCTATGTTACTTTCTGGCAATACTGTGTAATGGTAATATTTGAATTAGCATTAATTTGAGTGAATTAGCCAATGCAAAATAACCATGGATTTTTCTTCTCTGTGAGGGGCAGAGAGCCTGCCTTTAGTAGTTGCCCATGAAAGTAGCAAATATCCTAGCCAAGGTTTGGATGTCAAAGGATGTGTGTGGTCTTAAGCCCCTGCCCCTCCCTCAATTCTCTGGGACTGAATGAAGGTGAGTGAAGGTGTTGCTAAGAGAGAGAAACTTCCCCATGTTTAGCCTGTCATCAGTTGCTGCTAACGAAACAAACATTCCTCAAATCATAGCTGTCAAGTTTTCCCTTTTCTCGTGAGGAAGCCTATTCAGTATAAGGGAATTTCCCTTAAAAAAGGGAGAACTTGACAGCTATGCCTCAAATCCCCACCTGTTTTTCCAAGAACTGGTTCACTTTATTGTTTGAGTGGGTTATAAAATGTAACCACAATAAACAAGCATATGGTATGATGCAATTTCATCTTTAGGGATATCTAGCAGAAGACCTTTGATTCTTGCTTTGAATCTTGACCCCCAACATGAAACAGCACCTGTGAGTAGCAGATGGTTTCTCCATCTGATCCCTCGACACGTTCACATTCCATAGCTGGTCATAGAAACTACTAGACAGGGAAAATAGGACTTCTGTGGAACTCTCTGCGGCAAGCTCTCTGCAGGGATGTGCATAGGAGGGGATATGCCTGTCCTGTGGCCAATTGATGTTCCCAGGTTGGCCTTCAAGGTCTCTTAGGCAGTGACATGGGGCAAGCACTTGTTGGTGGCATCCCCCCACTTATAGACCTGCTCCCTACCTGGGGCCAGGTTGTAAACTGCATTGCTGGTGTTTAGACATCACCTTAAAGCATATTTAGGTCTCCAGTCTTTTGGTGGCTAGTTGTACATTTGAGCACTGATCATTATACTGCCTGCTGCTGTGTTTTGAGGTTGTCATTTTAACCAGGGCTTCTTTTTCCTGCAGCCGGAACTCACCAGAACTCAGCTCCAGCACCTCTCAAGTGGGCACTATTGCCATTCTAAGAAAAAGAGGGAGGTGTTCATGGAGAGTTTCAGCATCTATTTTTTTAATAAAAAAGGGGGGAACTAGCACTGTCTTTCACTATTGTTGTATGGTATATGCACTGTGTTTTAAGACTGTTGTTAGCTGCCCTGGGCTATGGCAGGAGGAAGGATGGGATACAAGGGCAATAAATCAATGACAGATGAAAACCACAGAACGCATAGAGGCTGATATGCAAATGCAAAGTCCAGTGCATGACTTTAGGGCAGGGAAACAACCCCACTTCCTTGCTTCACAGACACTCTCCACCATCCACCTAACATCTACTTTGTGCTTGAGTTTTATGGGAAAGGGTTAATATTCTCTATATTGTTCAGTGGCTAATAAATCGACAGCTAAGATGTTGATTCTGCTCCCCTTTGCTGCCTTCTGCTGAGCCACCAAAAAATGACATTGTGGAAGAATGACCCAGTTGCCAAGAGAAGTAAAATCCGGCTGTAAAATACCTGCATATTAGCTTGATTTTTATCTAACTGCAAGGATCAGGAAGCCATGAGCACTGTCACTGCTCCACAACCGGGTTAGAATACACTCCCATTTTACACAAAGCACAAGACCCTGAAGGTTTTAACTCTATTAGCAAATTTCAAAGTCAAATGGCAGGGCGTCAGAGGTTTCCAGAACTAAATTCACTCATCTTTAATCAGCATGCCATGAGCCAAATAGAGATGTCTCATATAAGGAGATATTGAAGCAAAATGCAGGTGCTCTACAATGAAAATGCATTTCTTTGATCCTTGGCTATGGTGTGTGAGTAAGCACCATTTACCCCCTAGACTTAAATATCCATCAGGCAGAATAGGCAGAATAGGTAGGAGGACACATTATCTCTCACATTGTATGCAACCTGCATTGGTTAAGCCTACCAGTATTGTGTAGTATGTAACAATCCTAATCCATTATCCAAAACAGAATTTCCTCACAATCATTTACTTATGGGGATGGTGAGAGGTCTGTGTAAAAATGAAGTTGTGTTGCTCTTATTAATTCAGCTGATTAGCACTGAATTATAATTAACCTCATATTTTAGCATGAATATGATGCAGCTTCAGAACTTGGGAAGAATGATGTTTGATTATTTCTTATCTCAACAATGCCACCACGCAAAAAAAGTCCAGATCTAGCCGTGCACAATTAGCCAAGCACGGCAATTGGTTAGATCGCAGGTGGTGGGGTGAATTCTCACCTGCAACAAATGATACAGCCAGACTATTCCGCAGGGCCAAGAACATCACAGGGTAGGTACAGATACCAATTCGAATGTGCATCTCTATCACAGTTTTTTAAAAGGTGGGGTGCTCCATTTCTGTGATTCAGAATATCCAGAATTCTGGGCCATGACATTTCCCAAGGGCCACCATGACTTATGCAGCATATCAGTGTCAGATGCCCGACAAAGAGGAAAGGCATCTTGTTGTTGCTGGATAATGGCCATTGCCAAGTCTGATGCATCCAGTAAACGTAGCTGGAGGACAGATAAACTGACAATCCTAGGAGCCTCATAATGCTCACCTCTTTTTTTGAGAAAGGCATTGTGAAACTCTGGGGGTCATATACAGAGGAGATTCACATTATCTCTAGACATGTAGTGGTGACTTTGACACCCCCCCCCCTCTTCCAAGGGCAGGTAAGTGTGCGGGCATTTCTATGTTATGAATGATGGAGTTATCTGATCACACCAACGTATAGAAGAATTACCCCACCGCAGGGTTAGAGGGGTTTTTACCTGGAGATGCCATGGATTGATCAAGGGCCAGTGTGGTATTGTGGCTAGAGGGCTGGTCTATGACCTGGGAGATTAGGGTATGAATCCCCACCTAGCCACAAAGCTCACTAGGGCTAGTCACCATCTCTAACCTACCTCACAGGGCTGATGTGGATAAATTGGAAAGGAAGTGAACCATGTACACCACCTTGAGCTCCTTGGTGGAAATGCAGTAAATAAATAAATACAGTGGTACCTCGGTTTATGAACACAATTGGTTCCAGAAGTCTTCTGTTCATAAACTAAAGCGTTCATAAACTGAAGCGAACTTTCCCATTGAAAGTAATGGAAAGTGGATTAATCTGTTCCAGACGGTCCGTGGAGTACTTAAACTGAAGCGTTCATAAACTGAAGCGAACTTTCCCATTGAAAGTAATGGAAAGTGAATTAATCCGTTCCAGATGGGTCCGCGGCGTTCGCAAACCGAAAATTCGTAAACCGAGGTGTTCATAAACCGAGGTTCCACTGTAAAATAACCTGGAACCTCCTACATACAAATTGTGCTCTGAGCTATGTCCCTAGGAAGGAGGCAAAACACCAGAGCAGTAAATCTTGCTGAGACACAGTGGGCAACCTCTTTTGTGGAAAATAAAGAATACATTTCTTGTAACATACATACGGTAGTAGTTACTTGCAGCACATGAATTTGCTCCAGGAAACTGACTGAAAGTGTCATTCTGAGCCTATTTGACCTTAAAACAAACAATTGCTTGGATAATGTGGGAATATGAGAAAACAACCATAAACCACTGGTTTGTGGTATTATATACTGTGCTTTTTTTCAGCTGTTTGCTCATCTTTCCCTTTCAGCAAACCTTACATATTAGATTACTGATCTTTAATATAATATCTCCTTGGTAGGATAACATACTGAAGCTACTGCATTTCCTTAAAAGGTGCTTAGGCACCGATTTCCCATAGCCTGCAATCAGGGCTTTGAAACTGTAACATTTGTGACAGAATAAACTCCATTAACTTGTTTTATTAGTACTGTGTGCAGCGAGGAGGATCAGTTCTGTTGAACATGATGAAATGACTAACAGGTTCCATCAGAGTATGACAGAGTGTTTTCATCTCACAGAGAATATATAATTACTGTTCACATAAGCAGGTACAAATTCTTTTCTTTTTTTTTTAAAGAAAAGAAATCCTCCCTCCTTAGGCAGCACAGAAATCTTAAGCTTTTTTATTCATGGGAGAAGTAAAAAAAGTGTGCTCCCCGCTCCTGCGTGCCCAAGTGTACACACACACATCTCTGTCTTGTTTTTTCTCTCCTATCTGTTCTGCCTTTCATCCACATAACAGAAAATGAGCCAGTAACTGAAGCAGGATTCTATAGTGACCAAGCACCCTGACAAGCACAAAGGAGCTTCATTTGACTCATAAGGGCCCATCACATTGTTTTAAGAGCAATACCCAGAACTGGGCATTAAAGAAGGCCTTTTGAGTAGGATAAATGTCAGTGAAAGATGTCCAGAACAATATATATATATACTAGCTGGCCCGGCCATGCGTTGCTGTGGTTCTTTCCTGTGATTTCCCCCACTCTGTCTGGACTTATCCTGCCCCCTCCTCCCCCCATCCCCCAGTTCATCCCTGTGACTGCCCCCACACTGTCCCGACCCATGATTTTTTTGGGGGGGTTGTTGTTTATTTTGGTGGGTATTGTATGATTTGGGTGTTGTTGTGTTTTTTGTGGTTGGTTTTTTTTGTTATTTGGATTTTCTAATTTTGGAGTAGGTGTTTTGGATGTAGGATGTGGTGTTGCTTTTTTAATGTGCTGTTTGAGATGTTTTATTTCTCTAGTTGGGGTTGTCATTTATTTTGGCGTTTAGTGTATGATTTTGGTGTGGGCGATTGTTTTTTTATTTTTTATTTTTGGTGGTATAATTTTTTGGAATGTAGGATGGGATGTATTCTTCTTATTGTCATTCTCCTTCTTCCCACATTCCGATTTTAACGCTTTAAAGTTCTACGTCCCTGGCTATGTGATTCTCAATCATGTGCAAAATCATATATTCTTACGTCCATTGAGTACAGCTTTATTTGTAAATATGTATTTTTCCAACTATCTGTTTGCCAGTGCAGCTTTTCTTGACTTCATTCCAACCTTCCGATCCAGGCTATTATCCGAATCTTCATTTAGAGTTTAATGACGCAGCAACTCCCTTGTTGTTAAGCTGTTAAATTGCTCCCATCCAGGCTGTTGTCCAAGTCCATCTCTTGTTTTTGTATTGCAATGCAAGTAAACTGTATTCCACAGATACAAATCACCTGATGATCGATCGGCTCTCAGAGACCACACATTTCCCCCTCCTGGGCCCTAGGAGGGGGGCTGTTAGTCATCCATTTAGCCTTCTCTCTCGCACTTAATGAAGAAATTCTGAAAACAGATGCTCTGAATATTGTCCCGAACTATTGTCTCAGATCACTACAAAGTCAGCCAGTAAGCATCTCCCACTTCTTGCAAAACAGGGAGGAACTCACATTTTTATGTGCTGCATCATATTAACAAGTGCCATGTTGTTTCTTCTTTCCTTTATCAAGTCTTTCAACCCAAATAAAGCTGCGTGATTGAATGTTTAATTATATATTGAAGTCCATCTGTACTCCTCAAAATAACTTAGGTTTCTTAATGAGGTTTGGCATAGAAAACCAATTATAAGTATTGTGAAGAAAAGAGAGTGTACCAATACATCCATAATCCAAAACATCATGATGAGAATCTCTTGAAGTCTGAGCTTTGAAGTCTGAGCCAGAGACTGTACAAATCTGCAGGGGTTTTTTTCTCAGTCCTCTTTGGTCCAGACTATGACTGTTTATTGTCCAAATCTGATTATTTGATCAAGCAGATATTACCGGCTATGAGAGTGGCTTCGGAGAGTGCTGGCCGTACTGTGCCCTGACCCAGTGTCCTGCCGCCTGCACCTTGATGCAAGCTGGCAATCTCAGAGAATCTGCGGGTCTATAAGACAGTCCTCCCCCAGCCTGGGGAGTCTGCCAGGGCTAATTACCCCCATATCAGCACTGAATTACTGGCACGGTGGGGTCCAATCATATGGGAGTCAGCCATTTCCCACTTCTGGAAACAGGAAGCCCTTTGGTCCTGTTTTACAGCCATATCCATTTAAAAGTGAAGTATTTTTTTTCCTGACAGTATTAAAAAAGAACCCTCCCAAATGAAATCTTATTTGAAAGTTCATTCTGCATTGAAATTTTTATGTCCAAATTACAGCCCTCAGAATGTCGGGAGGGTCTCTAATTGCAGTGCTGACAAGCCCCTTAACTATACGAGGAGGAACAGACAGAGCTGTAACATAAAATGAACCTTCTCCAGTTGATATGTGAATCTATGAATCTATAAATCAGTGCTATTTTAAAAAGTCATTTTAGTTATACTCAGGTGCAACTCATAAACACATTCTCACAAAGAAAAAAAAGGAATGGGGTAGATTTTGCCCCCCTCCCCGGTTTGTCACCTTTTAATATCTGAACAGAATCTCTCCCCCCCAATCATTTCTCTTTGTGATTGTTTGAAGTGTGTCTGTGTGTGTGTGTGTGTGTGTGTGTGTGTGTGTGTGTGTGTGTGTATTCCAGGCTAACATACATTTATATGGGAAGTTTTGTGTAGCTGCTGGCTTGGAGGCTGGGTTTCATCTTCAATGAGGGAAGAAAAAAGGTGGCAGAAAATGGAGGTAGAGGGGGAAAGAGAAAACCATTTATATTTCTCAAGTGGCTAATGTTGTAGGAGTTGTTGCAGAAGAAAGAGAATCTCTCTCTCCTCTTCAGATAAATGTTTGCAGCTGTGCCATCTGCAGTATGAGATACCTGCTTTGGAAAAATACAGTCAGGTTTCCTTTTCCAATGCTGGAATAAATTTAAACCATTTTTGCTTATTTATTTAGGGTTGCCATATTTCAAGAAGTAAAAATCTGGACACCTCCAAGTTGTTTAGCTTTATTTAGGAAAATGCAAACAAACAAACAAAAAACAAAAACGTGATTTCTCGGTTTACTTGAGATCCAGGACAACCCGACGCCTTCCAGAACACCCCCCCCCCCCGCAGCCCTATTGGAACATATAAAATGGAATCTACATACCGTACCTGCATTTCATGCTCTTTTCTGGCATGTTGAAAAGAAAAGGGAGAACCCAGTCTTCAGATTTGTTCAACACTCTCTTCAGACATATCCAGATTGTGTTTATGCTCTTCTGCATCTCATGTTTTGCCCTCTTCTCACTGTCCTCAGCCTCATTGTTGCTGAATCAGATGATGCAGAGCTGGCTCAGCCACAAGGCAAGGTGAGGCAACAGCCTCAGGCAGCAGAGGGACGTCCTAAGTAAAACAATATAGTAAAACAGGACCAGAGACTGCAGCAGGTCTGGACTGCACTGTGGTATTATTCTAGAGAGGAAATTAATTTGCTCTCCACAATTTACCTGGAAATTCCCCTATGTATATTATCTCCAGCTATCTTCTTCATGCACACACACACACACACACACACACACACACACACACCAAATATTTACCAGAGAAGTGAAAAGAAGTGGCTATGCTGGCTTCTGGCACAATATCACAAGAGCCCCACAAAATTGTGAGGTCTCCAGAGGCAAGATCTCACTGCATGACCCCAGAAAGTGAGGCTTTGGCAGAGAAGGTAAAGGCTCACCCGGCAATATGGGATGGGCTGTCCTTGTGGCTCCCAGTGCTGATTTAGGAGTTGAGGGCTGTGCAGTACAATGATCATGCAGCTGAGAGTTAGTGGGCAGTAGTAGTTTTATGCTGCCACCACCCTTCAGGGTAGGAGCCTGTTCTGGGACAGAACTGGGCCTGTTCCAGGTGTGAGATAGGAAAGGAATATTGCATGTTCTGGAAGGTGTGGGGCATGAGGCCATTAGTGCTTCAGAGAAGGGAGACTCCCTTGCTTGCCTATGCTTGGCACCAAAGTGGGTTGTATATGGGTGGGTGGTTGACTGTTATATGTGGTCCTAGAGCAGGCATGTCAAACATGCGGCCCTCCAGATGTTTTGGACTACAATTCCCATCTTCCCCAACCACTGGTCCTGCTAGCTAGGTGTGAGGGACAGGGGATATCGCGAAGTCCCTCCCCTCCTGAGTTCAAGCCCATCCCCGAGCACAGGGGAAAGCAGAGAGAGTTCCGATTCCAGTGGGGAAGCAGGAAGTCGTGTCCGAGGCTCAGGCAAGGTAGAGGAGCCAGGGTACCAGGTGGGACAGGAAGGGGCAAATAAGGGGGGGAGACCCATCCCCCCAACTCCGGAATTACGCAGAAAGAGGAGGGGAAAGAGGATGGGTCTGCCAAAGCTTTTGTGTTGGAGAAAGACGCGCCAAAAGCCATTCGGAGGTTCTGAACCCGACTGAACACCTAGCTCCGTGTATATAGCAATGACTTCAGCACTGTAAATACGCAGCACCAATAAAAGAATAAAATGCAGAGCTGTGTAGAGTCGTTACTCTGAAGTAGCCCGCTCCGGCCACTGTGACAGCAACCTCCGAATGGCTTTTTGGGCTACTTTGGAGTTGCCGGGATGAGTGCGTCAGAGGCGGAGAAATGGCGGCAGATCACGGAGAAAGCCCAACAGGACCTGCAGCAACTGGCGCTGCAGGCACAGGGGGAATTAAAGGCAGCTAAAGAAGAAACCAAGAAGGTCCAGGAGGACCGGCTACAACTTGCGGAACAGGTGAGAGCGCTTCAGGAAAAAGAGCAGCAATTAAGGGCGGTGGCGGTAGAGCTCCAAAACAAGCTGGATGCCGAGAAAAACAAGGCGGGAGGGGCCCCCCAACTCCAAGTGCTGCCAGGAAGGAGAGCGGGGACCCTAGTAAGCAAGTTCAATGGAGACCCGAGGGAATATCATGGCTTTGAGACTGAGATCGTGTATGCTCTTGAGCTGCACCATGATGAGTTCCCTGATGATGAGCACAGGGTAGCGTTTATTGTGGAACACCTTACAGGGGCAGCCAGGGAGTGGCTAAGACCGTTAATAGCGACAAAAAATCCTTGCATGAAGAATGTCAAACTATTTCTAGAGGCTTTAAAAACTATGTATGCGTCCGATAGTCATATGGACCAGACCAAGGAGGAACTGCATAATTTAAGGCAAAGAACAATGACAGTTCGCGAATATTGGGTGAGATTCACCATGCTAGTGCACAGACTGGGGTGGGAACTGCACTCGCCTCCGATGGAAGCGGCGTTCTACCTGGGGTTGAATGAGGATGTGAAAGATGAGCTCTCGAGAGGTCCAAAGCCCAGTAATATGGATCAGCTGAGCAAAGCGGCTCTGGCGGTGGGGGTGAGACAGGAATCCCGGTGGAACGACAAGCAAGCAACGCGCGCAAAGCGGGCTTGGTTCCCACGGTCGCAGGAGAAGCCACTCCCCCAACAACCCTTCCAAGCCACGCCTGGGACCAGCCAGGACCAGGAACCCATGCAAATTGATAGCGCGCGCGCGCGGGCTTTTCAAACCCCAGCGGCGACAAGACGCAAGGAGGGAAGGGGCGGGAATTGCTTTCTCTGCAACTCCCCCCAGCATCTCGTCAGAGACTGCCCACATCGCAGAGAGTGGCAAGGAAAGGCGGGAACAGTTGTGCCCTCCCCCACTGACGCAGCACCACAGCAGGGAAACGGGAAAGCCTGGTTGCAGGAGACAAGGGGCAGCAGCCAGGCGCAGTCAGCAGACAACAGCCCCAGCCCGCCCACCCGCACAGCGAGGAGCAGAGCCAGCCCACCCCTCCCAGAGCAGGAGTGGTTCTAGAAGTGACGCTAACGCTCCCAAATGGCTATCCCCTGACAGTCCTCGCCTTAATTGACAGTGGTGCATCTGCCAACTTCTTCTCGAGAAACTTTGCAGGAGAGCACCAAATACAGCTTCTGCAGCTGGACTTTCCTTTGCACGTAGCCACCATTGACGGCAGGGAGCTGCTGGGAGGGGCCATCACTCATCAACCCCCCCCCATGAGAATGACGGTGGGAAGGCACTCTGAGACACTGGCATTCAACGTCACCACCATCTCAGACCCCCCCATCGTCTTGGGCATGAGCTGGCTGGCGCGCCACGACCCATCCATCAGTTGGCACCAGAGATGCATCACGTTTGGGTCGGACTTTTGTCTGGAACATTGCATGCAGCACCAACCAGGGGAGGGGCCTCCAATAGCCACGGTGGCCACCATGCACGTCAAAGGGGGTGAGGCGATACCCAAGCCGTACTGGGACCTGCAGGAGGTCTTCAGCGAAGCGGAGTCCGACCACCTACCCCCACACAGGCCTTTCGACTGCCAGATCAACCTGGTGCCAGGGGCAACTATACCCCCAGCCAAGCTGTACGCCATGTCAGATCAGGAACTGGAGGATCTGCGCGCTTTTATCGACAAGAACCTCAAGCGGGGGTTCATCAGAGAAAGCAAGGCAGCAGGGGGCAGCCCAGTCTTCTGGGTGGACAAGAAAGACACGCAACAGCGCCGTCTTGTGGTGGATTTCAGACGACTGAATTCAGTGACAGAGCCAGTGGCTTTCCCCATGCCCAGAGTGGATGATCTCCTGACAGCGGCACGCAGGGGCAAGATTTTCACCAAGCTAGACCTAAGGGGGGCGTACAACTTGATCAGGATCCGGGAAGGCGATGAATGGAAAACCACGATGTTCACGCCTCTGGGCTCTTTTGAATATCTGGTGATGCCCTTCGGGTTGCAAGGGGGCTCAGCATGCTTCCAGGCCTTCATGCACCACGTCCTGGGGTCCCTCCTCTTCAAGAACTGCTTGGTCTTCCTAGATGACATCCTTATCTATTCCAATGACCCAGTGCAGCATGTGAAGGATGTCAGGGAGGTGTTGCAGCGCCTGAAGGAGAACCACCTGTATGTGAAGCTGGAGAAGTGCAAGTTTCACACCAAAGAGGTGGACTTCCTAGGCTACAAGCTGTCAGACAAGGGGCTGGCGATGGACAAGGACAAGGTGCAGGCCATCCTGGACTGGCACAGCCCCAGGACGCGCAAAGATGCCCAACGCCTACTAGGCTTCGCTAACTTCTACAGGAAGTTCATCAAGAACTTCTCTCGTGTCACGGCTCCTATCACCGACTGCCTGAGAGGCAAGCAGAAGTTCCGGTGGACACCGGAGGCGCAAGCAGCGTTCGAAAGCCTCAAAAGGGTGTTCGCTTCAGACCAGCACCTGTTCCACGTGGTGCAGGATGCGCCCCTACGCCTGGAGACAGATGCTTCAGACAAGGCTTTGGGAGCGATTCTGTTGCAACTGGACGCCAACAGAGAGTGGAGACCCTGTGCCTTCTTCTCCAGGAAGCTGACCCAGCCAGAACGCAACTACACAGTGTTTGATAGGGAACTTCTCGCGATCCACTCTGCGTTCCAGCACTGGCGACACTTCCTGGTGGGCGCCAAGCACCCCATCCAGGTGTGCACAGACCACAAGAACCTGGAGTTCTGGAGAACTGCCAGGGTGCTCAACCAGCGGCAGATACGGTGGGCAGAGTTCTTCTCGAACTTCAACTTCTCCATCCACTACATCCCGGGGGAGCAGAATGTCAGGGCGGATGCCCTATCCCGCAAGCCAGAGTACATGGAGGAGGAGTTGCCACCAGCACCCAGGCACATTTTCCCCCCATCAGCATGGTCCTGCGGAGCAGCAGTGGTGAGCGAGGCAGAACTCACAGCACTGACAGCAGCTGATGAATTTGCCACCCGCATCTTCAGAGAACTGAGAGGGGGGAGGGAGCAGGCAAAAGACTTCACAGACCGCAGGGGGCTGCTTTTCTACAAGGGTGCACTGTACCTGCCCACCACCCAGCTTAGACGTAAGGTCCTCAAGCAGATGCACGACAACCCAACGGCGGGTCATTTTGGAAGGGACAAAACCGCTCACCTAGTCATGAGACACTTCTGGTGGCCAGGGGTGCGGGAAGATGTCAGAGACTATGTACGGGGCTGTGACACCTGCCAACGAGCAAAGGTGGTCAGAGCAGCACCAGCAGGGTTGCTGGAGCCATTAGCCACCCCGCACAGGCCGTGGGAAGTAGTGTCAATGGACTTCATCACAGACCTGCCGTCGTCCAGGGGCAAGACCGCAGTGTTGGTGGTGGTGGACCTTATGTCCAATATGTGCCATTTTATACCGTGTGCCAGGGCGGTCTCTGCAGAAGAGACAGCCAAACTGTTTGTTGACCACGTATTCAGATTGCATGGATTACCTTTAAGGGTTATTTCGGATAGAGGCCGCCAATTTGTTTCCAGGTTCTGGAGGCAGCTCATGAACCTCCTGCAGGTGGAGGTTAGCTTGTCGACGGCTCGGCACCCGCAGACCAATGGACAGGCAGAGAGGGTCAACGCCATTCTGCAGCAGTACCTGAGATGCTACGTCAGCCAGAGGCAAACGGACTGGGTGGATCGCCTGCCACTGGCAGAATTTGCCTACAACAATGCGGTGCACGTCTCCACAGGGGTGTCGCCCTTTAAGGCCAACTACGGGCGCGACCTCAGATCTTTCCCGGAGAGGGAGGGGGAGGAGGAGGAGGAGGGCCCGCAGGCAGAGGATTGGGCAGAGGAGCTGGAGACGGTGCACCAGCAGCTCAGAGAACACTTGGAGAGGGCCAAGGAAGCGTACAAAAAGGGGGCAGATCGCCACAGGCGACCGGGGGAGGTCATCAGGGTGGGGGACAAGGTTTGGTTGTCCTCGGAGGGCCTTCCCACCAGAGGGAGGTGCAAGAAGCTGGCACCCAGAAGGTTGGGCCCTTTCACGGTCACGCAGCAGGTAAACCCGGTGGCATAAAGGCTGGCACTGCCAGAGGACATGAGGGTGCATCCAGTGTTTCATAGATCGCTGCTGTCGCCGTACAGGGAAAGCAGCAGGCTCCGAGGCAGCGAACAAACCCCCGAGGGAGGGGGGGGAGAGGGAAGGCAGGGAGCAACTCAATGAGGCCACGGCCATCCTTGATTCACGGAGAGGGGTGGGGGGCCTGGAGTACCTCATGGCATGGGAGGATGCTCCACCCTCACAGAATGAATGGGTCCCAGCCACTCAGATACAGGAGGAATTCCTGGTAGAAGAATTTCACGCCCTCTTTCCCCACAGACCCAAGCCCTGGCACATGGAAAGGGAGGGGGAGGGGGAGGAAGTACGGGAGAGCAGTTCACCATGGCGCTGGGAAGCGGAGTTTGAGGAACCAGAGGACGAGGTATGGGCGTCACCGAGATCCACCCAGTCAGAGGAAGAAGCAGATTGGCAGAACATTTTTACCCCCACCAGCTCTGACGCCACGGACTTTTTAGGATTCCCGTCCTCCCAGGCGGAAGGGGGGGGCTCGCAGGACTGGGGGGAGGTGTTCACACCAACGGGCTCGGAAAGTACTGAGTTCTTAGGCTTCCAGTCGTCACCGACACCTGGGGGGGGCCTGGGGAGGGGAGAAGGAGAGCTTGGGAGGGGGGTGGATGTGAGGGACAGGGGATATCGCGAAGTCCCTCCCCTCCTGAGTTCAAGCCCATCCCCGAGCACAGGGGAAAGCAGAGAGAGTTCCGATTCCAGTGGGGAAGCAGGAAGTCGTGTCCGAGGCTCAGGCAAGGTAGAGGAGCCAGGGTACCAGGTGGGACAGGAAGGGGCAAATAAGGGGGGGAGACCCATCCCCCAACTCCGGAATTACGCAGAAAGAGGAGGGGAAAGAGGATGGGTCTGCCAAAGCTTTTGTGTTGGAGAAATACGCGCCAAAAGCCATTCGGAGGTTTTGAACCCGACTGAACACCTAGCTCCGTGTATATAGCAATGACTTCAGCACTGTAAATACGCAGCACCAATAAAAGAATAAAATGCAGAGCTGTGTAGAGTCGTTACTCTGAAGTAGCCCGCTCCGGCCACTGTGACACTAGGGATCATGGGAGTTGTAGGCCAAAACATCTGGAGGGCCGCATGTTTGACATGCCTGTCCTAGAGCTTCAACCCTCCTGGTGTTTATAAACTACATCTCCCATCATCCCTGGGCCATTGATGATGCTTGCTGAGGCTGATGGGAGTTGTAGTTCAGCAACATCTGGAGCTCCAAAGATTTCCCACACCAAGGGCGCCGACTTGGGCCCCAGGTTATGGTTGCCCAGTGTGCACATGATGTGGCATCATGACGTGGGTGCACCATATGGGGAGCACCTGAAGCAGCAGCTTCACCTGGTCTAATAGCTGGGCTAGCTCTGTTAAGGATGCCGTTTTGGTTGCACCACCTCTGTTCCTGCAAGAAGACCAATAGCAAGAAGAAATATCATTCTGGACCCAAATGAATCTTAAAGAATTTCCTCACTTCTTTGTTCTGACATTGCAAATCAGATCTCTTTTATGTCTCTTGATGTATACACAATGCCTATGTAGCAGCATTATTTGTACTAAGATAAGATAAGATATCTTTATTGTCATTGTCCCCTTGCGGGAACAACGAAATTACTCGGTTGCTACATCCACTCAGATAAAGCATTCCGCATAATCCAAAATTACAAAAGCTAATTAAAAACAGTAAATATACTACAAAATAACAAGTAAAATAAGATGACTTCAAAGTCCGGGCTTTCCATTTAAGGCCAAAATTGCTCTAGAGAAGAAACTGTTCCTGAGACGGCTCGTTCTTGCCTGCATTGTTCTATATCTCCGTCCCGATGGCAGGAGCTGAAAGAAATGGTGACCAGGGTGCGTTGGATCTCTTGATATATCTAGTGCTTTTCTATGGCACCTGGTGGTGTAAATTTGTTCTAAGGTGGTGAGTGAGCAGCCAATAATGCTCTCTGCTGTTTTAATAATTCTACACAGCCCTGTTCTGTCCTGGGAAGTACAGCTTCCGTACCACACACATAAACCGTACGTGAGCACGCTCTGTATGGCACAGTGATAGAAGGCAAGCAGCAGCTTTTGTGGAAGATGGTTTTTGAGATGGAATTTGAGTTCACGTTGAATGCCAGTTTTTGGCTCAAAAGTGGGATAAAATATATCAAGTGGACAACATCTTTTCCCAAGGGGTTTGTGAGGTGGGGTGGAAGCAAACTGTTGGATTTACAATACAAACATTGAAAGCTGTAATCTTATGAACATATCTTTCTTATGAGCGAGTCTTTCACAATTCAGTTGGGGCTGTCTTCTAACTAAACATGAATAGGATCAGGTTGCAATTATATATGATTTCCCACAGTGCCATATGTTGCAATTATTCTGTGCACCTCAGCTGTGAAGATCTTGATTTCACGTGTTTCTAGTACCATTATTAAATTAAACAAAAAAAAATTAATGCAATGGGAAACTAAATATATGAGTTAAGCAATAAAAGGAATACTGACCTATTGAAAAATTGGTCTGATCTTTAAAAATATTCCAGAATAGCAATGATGAGACTATTAACAACAGCAGAATGATGACAGATATTAATTAGTGTTTGCATATGAATGAGAAGGCACTTAATTACAAATTATACTTGGCAAATTATTTAGTAGCTGTAAATCAAACGCTAGAAAGATGAAAGATTTTGAGTGCAAGATACTGAAAGACTTTTTTTATCACAGGCAGTCTAGAGCAAATTGGAGGAGCTGAACATTCTTTCAAAGCACAGTATTTTAAAAAGCAATTATAATTCAGAAATCCTAGGGCACAATCCACCAGGAAGGACTATGGTGCAAGCTTTATTAAAATGAATGAACTCTTGTGTCATTCCCCATATTTCACTGGGGAAAAACTTCCTGTTGGATTGTGTCTCCACTATTTAGTTTGTACATAATAGTTCTTAGAATGCAGTTCAGCCAATGATAACAGACTGGATAATTCATGTCTTAAAACCATTGCTAAATGTTAACCAAACTAAAAGATCTAAAATAACAAAACAAAGTTCTGAGAATTGTTACAAAGAAAAGAAAGAAAGAAAGAAAGAAAGAAAGAAAGAAGGAAGGAAGGAAGGAAGGAAGGAAGGAAGGAAGGAAGGAAGGAAGGAAAGAAAGAAAGAAATGCAATTCTATGCAATTACTTCAGAGTAAATTGTATGTAATTCAACAAAACTTAATTCCAAGTAAATTTTCCTGGACATGTTCACTTCCAACTGCAGAATTGCGGGTATGTCCAGGAAATTCCAGACGTTTGGCAGCCCTGCCTCTTTCTGTTTTACTTTTTGCTGTGATTTCTTTATCCGAGAGAAAATAATTCCTATCAGAGCAGTGTGATGTAACGTGATGGGCAGAGTATTGGATTTAGACTCTGAAAGGGAATCTTTGGGTCAGCCACTATCTCTGCCTCTCCGAGTTGTTGAGAGCATAAAATGGGGGAGGAGAGACCTTAGCTCCTGAAAGAACACTGGAATAATAATGCAAATAATTACAATACTGTACAGTTCTCCATTGCTTCCTTGTTCTCCATTGAACTTAGACTTGATCGCTGTCACTTGAGTTTCTGGACAACATTTTATTATATTTATTTATATAGTGAACCTCCCTTGGGAGAGCATTCTGCAAATGGGAAACCACTGCAGAAAAGGCGCTTGTCATCCAAAGGTCCAACTGCCTCTTCAGACAATCTCTTGCATCTGATGTACCGTATTTAAAGATTATTGGTTTCATAATTTTTTAGCAATGTGCTTCTCCAGTTCTGTTTTAGCATTCCTTCATGTTTCCCTGCATTTATTTTGCCAAAGTTTTGGTTCTTTCTGTTCTCATCACTTGACAAGACTTTTACTTTGTAAAGTAAGCCTTCTTACCTTTAATAATTTCTTTGATTCTACTCATTAAACACATTGGCAGTCTTGACCTAGGTGGTATGTTTCTTGAACTGCAGTTTACATGCTAGCTAAGCTTCCAATATTGTGGTTTTAAACAAGTCCCAAGTATTCTCGAGAGAGCTGACCTATTTGACTTTCCTTTTCAACTTCCTCTAAACAATCTCTTCATTTTTAGGAAGTTTCCTCACTGAGAGTCAAATGAGATTGTTTTGGATTTTCTTGGCAAGTAGTTTATTGAACAAGAGCATATACCCATGGCTTTTGTCTAGCAGGCAGATAGTCATATATGTGACATTCTTTGTGATAAACTGGATATCCCAAACTACTTCTGGCTCTCTCCCTGCATATCTGTTTTGGCAGCTTATTGAGTAAGGGATGTTACCTGAAAAACTTCACAAGTTTTCTAAACTTGTTTGGCCTCTCTTAAGGATTCCTCAGAAAGTTTTCACCTGCAGAGAAATTCTCCAAATAACTTTAGGCAAAGTGCTCAGAGTCAATAATATGCTTGAGGAAGTCTATTCATACAGATTCGATGCTTATAGTTTTGAATTGGTATTTTGATTTTATTCCTTAGAATTGTTTATGTGCACTTACAGAAAGGTCAGATTCTGGTCTGATAATCAGCTCATCCATATTGGCAAGCATCCTTCTTTTTGAGAAAGAGAGAGAGAGACTACAAAATTTTCAAAAGAGCAAATTTACTAGCTGTGGTGGGTCATCTAATCATAATTAACCCACATGTTGCACAGATTAATTTTTTTTATCTAGTTGAATTTGTGCTTTGACAAAGCTCAGAGAACAACTGGGGGAGGGGGCACAGAGTCACTGCTTGTGTGGGAATAAATTCTTGTTCAGAATATCTGCCATGAAGCGTAGCTGTAAACATCATGCATGAACCATAGTTCACTGCAACAAATAGCTCCTCGGTGGGAAAGACAAAATCTCAGCAAAGCAGAGAAAAGATAAAGGACTGGCACATTTCCTGGCTTTGCACACCCTCAGATAAAATACCCTGACTACAAGGAACTCACAGGTTGCAGAGCCTAATAAAGCAATTAGGCTTGCTTTCACAGAAAGAAAGAGCAGCGCTCACCTTCATTTTTTCTTCAAGAGACAAAGGCACAGTTCATTGTCATTTTTTATTAAATCAGATAAGGATGGAACTCCAGGTTGGGACCCTTCTAGTCAATGAGACCTCTAAAAACCACTCAGCTGCAGAGACAGCGTTCAAGAACCCCCTCGAGGCAACATGAACTCAATAGCTTCAGAACCAATGAACTGGTAGGATCATGAAGTGATTTCTCTCCCTGCCCCCTTCCATTTCTTCTGGATTGTTTTGTCCCAGATGATCAGGCCTGAAAATGTTTGATGCAAAGCCCAGACTGTTCTCACTGGATCAGTTTGTGTGACTTTTTACCACATGGAAAGGAATCTTTTCCTTCGTGTTTGCATGAATTCTGAGATACAGCAGGTGTGTGGACACAATCAATCCTTGAAGCCATAGCTGCCAAGTTATCCCTTTTTTTAAGGGAAATTCCCTTATGCTGAATAGGCTTCCTCACGAGAAAATGGAAAACTTGGCAGCTGTGCCTGAAGCTTAGCTCTGGCACCCCACAGGGATGTGTGCTAAGTCCCTACCTGTACTCATTGTACACATATGACTGCATATCATCGGATCCATCCACAGTAATTATTAAGTTTGCAGATGATGCTACCATAATGGGCCTAATTGCAGGTGGAGATGAAACAGCGTACAGGGGGGAGGTTCAAAAAGTATCTACATGGTGCTTAGAGAATAATATGACGAACCCCCTCGCCGATGTTGCCAATAGATTATGAGACAAAAAGTTACAGGGGTAAAGCAATCCTCACTCAATTCCTTATGGCATAGCTGCCAAGTTTTCCCTTTTCTCACGAGGAAGCCTATTCAGCATAAGGGAAAATCCCTTTAAAAAAGGGATAACTTGGCAGCTATGCCTTATGCCTTAAAATAAAGCCCTCAATTCTGGGCTTCTCAGTAAAGAGAGTCTAGTTCCAGCTTTCGTGGCCTGATCTCACAAACACTCAGGGCTATTTGAATGAACAACCTCTTGCCTACAGAACAGGGACTCCCTCAACTCAGATCCCCAAGGTATCAGTCTGCCATATCACCCTGGCAAACTTGTGGCACTCTAGGTTTTCACCATACTGCCCTTCCCGTGTGACTCTAGGACACAAACTATCCCCTTTTCCTTAGGTAAGTTTTGCCCTTTCCTGAGTCTCCACCTTGTGAGTTTTAATAAGCTGCTGGAATAACCAAGACGATACTCTTTGGCACAAAAAGAAGATGAATTTTATTTTCTTGAGAACATAGGTTTTTCTTTTCTTAACGATGCATAAGTTTACAAGCTTAGTTACAGTTATACATTAACTCTGTCAGACTTTAACTTCAAGTTATCCTAAGCCTAACCCAAACCACCACTATCCTGCCCCACACCCTTCTTCTTCTTCCCTCTTCGTCACAACACTCCCCCTCTCCTTCTTCCAACTGCCAAAATGGTTATTCCCTCCTTTTGAAACTGTGCACCATCCTGCCTCCTAAAGATGCGCTGTCAGTTAAGCTGGAGGTGGATTAATTCTTTCTAATTCTGGGGCTAATTCCATCCTGGGGCTAATCCGTTACAAATAACTTGCACCTAAATATTAGTAAGACCAAGGAGATGGTGTTGGACTTCCGGAAGAAGAAAGGGGAACCTGCCCCGTTGTATATCCCGGGGGGGGGGGGCTGTGTGGAGAGAGTCTCCTCCTTTAAATTTCTTAGTGAGGACCTCACTTGGAAAATCAACATAACTCAACATAACTCAGGTGGTCAGAAAGGCCCAACAGAGATTCCATTTCCTCAGGGTCTTGCGAAAGAATAATGTTAAACAACAACTGATGTACTCCTTTCATATTGTATCACGGTGTGGTATGCTGGCCTGACAGCCATGGACAGAAAGTCTCTACAGAGGGTGGTGAATACAGCACATGATGTCATGGGCTGTCCCTTGAGTCCGCTAGATGACATCGCAAGGGATCGTTGCCTTAGGAGAGTGAGAAAAATTCTCAGGGACGATTCACACCCCAGCCAACACCTCTTTAATCTTCTCTTTAATCTTTTAAAACACTTTAAAGTGCACTTTAACTGCACAGCAACATTACCTTTCAGTGCAGGGAGCACAGGCGGCAGCGGCGAGGGCCCGATCCGGCCATAGACCAAACAGGGGGGGTGGCGGGAGCGCTGGTGGCGGCAACGAGGGCCTGATTAAGCCCAGCAGGGGTGGTGGGAGTGCTGGTAGTGGCAAGGGCCAGAGCCGGCTGAGCGTGGCAATGGCGAGGGCCCGATTCAGCCCAGCGGGGATGGCGGGAGAGCTGGCGGCTTTATGTCATGGAAAAAAGAAACATTAAATAATGCATGGTGGTTACATAGGCTAAATGTATGCAGGGGATCTGTCACAACTGGCTTACAGAAATGTGGGATCTGCTACAAAACAGTAAGATAACCCTTGGAGGTTATAGTGTCATATGGAGGGGGTTCCACTTCACTGAGCAGTGGGGTCTCAGCAGCTACTTGAAGATATCTGGTGCTGACGATGGTGGGTGCACTGTCTGCAGCTAGGCTTGTGAGTTATGGTCTGTAATCCTGCGCAGGAGAGGGATAGGTGGACTGATACTTTAGAGGCATGCTCACAGCAAGCAATGGCTGGTGTTCTGTGGTGTACACACATACAGAATGGGAAAGAGACAGACAGTGTAGGAAGGTGAAGATGAGCATTGTGGGAATGCAAAGAAGGATAAGGAAAAATGTGTCAAGGAGAACCACACTGGAATATGCCACTGTTCACAACAATTGCCAAACATAGGCAAGAAAAGGAGGTGTTTTCCTCTGCTCACTAAAAGAAACATAAAATGAGATAAAGTTGTATTGGCTGAGCCCAACTTTCTGAAACTACTAGCCGAATGGAATCTGTAATTGAGAGTTCACTGCGGCCAAATAGCATTTGCAGGAGGGGACTTATTTATTTATTTTCAAGAGATCAATATTGGGTTGCTGTTTTAAATAGCTGCACCATTTCTCAGGTGTCACAGCTCAGAGTTGGCACGTTTTTTTTTTCTTCCTAACTCCACATCACCACATTGAATGGCATGTCCCTCTGTGGCCAGAAGTGACTGATGATCTAAAAAGGTGCTCTTGCCATATTGCAATCTTCCAGACTGTGGATGCTGCACAAATTGTATCACTGTTTTAAACAACAAGCATAATACAGTAATAATAATAATAATAACGATTTAAACAGTTACATTGATCTGTAATTGCAACTTTTATTGTCATTCTGCTAGAATAATGCTTATCACTTTGAAACACCTGCTGTTACACACAGCTGTAAATCTTTGGAAACTTACATTGCCTAAGCTCTGGGTTCTTAAGTATTAATAAAGAACACACACACACATGCGCGTGCGCGCGCACACACACACACACCTGTGTACATGTTTCTTTAAAGGTAAAGGCAAAGGGACCCCTGACCATTAAGTCCAGTCGCGGACGACTCTGGGGTTGCGGCGCTCATCTCGCGCGATTGGCCGAGGGAGCCGGCATACAGCTTCCAGGTCATGTGGCCAGCATGACAAAGCCATTTCTGGCAAACCAGGGCAGCGCATAGAAATGCCGTTTACCTTCCCGCCGCAGTGGTACCTATTTATCTACTTGCACTTTGACGTGCTTTCGAACTGCTAGGTTGGCAGGAGCTGGGACTGAGCAACGGGAGCTCACCCCGTCGTGGGGATTTGAACTGACAACCTTCTGATCAGCCAGCCCAAGGCTCAGTGGTTTAGGCTGACAACTGCTATTTGATGTGGTGGACTGACAGCTGCCCACCTCTCAGTGTGCCGGGGCCAGTACTAAATTGGTTACTGAAGCATCCCACGCAAGCTGGGCAGTGGTGGAATTGCCACAGACCAGCAGCCAATGCCTCGTGAACTGGCACTGGAAGGTGGACCTCTGCTTTGAGCAAAACTGCGTTACAGGGTATCAAAAGCTTTTGCAGAATTGCAACTGAATTTCCACATTATTGGGAGTGCTGTGATTTTCCTCTGGATACATCCCACTTTGTTCCATCCACACTAGTGGGTGTGGCATAGTTGCTGTGGGTCACTGGAAGGTCAAGTCATGTTCACTATCATATTTGTGGTAGGTGCCATTTTATGGATCCCATTTTTTATACTATTGAACATTGAACTGTAACTAAAATACTTTCTTACCTATGGCTTTTTTTTAAAAAAAGACAAAGATCCTAAGGAGAAGTATGATATTAAATATTAAATTCTACTTTGGTTAGTTTTGTGGTACTATGATGTTATAACACTGTCCTGCAATAATGCTAAAGAGAGAGAGAGATTGATAGATGATGGATCCAGACGTAGACCCTGTTTTGCAAACAAGTAATTCACATCCAACTTTTGGTATGCATAACTGGCACATGGGCACCCTGACACCTAATTCCCCCCGCAGTCATTGTTATACCTTGCTGTTTTGTCAACTGTCCTCCACACCAGTGCGCAGAGTGTGATGGAATGTATCTGGACTTTGGTTTCTGGGTCCTCCCTCAGTTGCTGAGCTCCACCCTTTTCCATTCTGGTCTTGTGTTCATGCACCTTAAAAAACAGTTACAGGAAGTAGGTAAGTACAAGACCAAATGTTAGCCGCTTATTTCACAAGGAGGGAAATTAAGGCTTGTGCAGGGCTATCCCCACTTCCCATCCTCCACCCCAAAACCTGTTCTGCTTTTTATAGGTGTGCTTTATACAATATACTATTAATGGTGCAACAGAATTTGCACGCCCCTGAAAATCGGTAGGAGTTTCCCAGTCTGAGTAGAAATGACATCATTACAAATGCTGGTCTCCTGATAACTAAATAAGATGATGATGATGACGATGATGATTTGTAGGACTTTTAATTCCTGAACTGTAATGGCTGTTATGTCTGATGCCAAAGCTTTATTCCAATCAGTAACAAATATGTACACATGTTTGTTCCATGTGGAAATCATTCCAATGGACTTCCGGTTCCTATCTGCCTTAATGGATGCCACTCCCACAACAGCGGAGACCCTTAGCAAAGAATAAACAAGTATGATTTGAGCGTAACTGTCCTTGCAAGCTCCCCCCAGGGCCTGGGGGTAGTGAGCTTCACTCGCAGAACATCTAGGTACCTGGCTCTCGCTCTGGCATGGAATCTGGGAGGCAGGGAGGCGCTGAGTGCAAAAGCACTTCGCCCTCTTTACGCAGCCATTAATGAAGCAGAGGCACTTCGGTTTATTAGAGTGAAATTAGGACTAATATTTAGAAACATGCTGGAATAGATGGGACAAAATCACAAACTGCTAAACTGAAACAGCTGAAAAGCCGTTACGATTCAAATAGGAAAGAAGACTTCCTTCGATGCAAAATACGGTATGTGATGGGGGGGAGCCTTTACCCTTTCTTTATATATATCATATTTGCAACATAAGTGATTTGGCAAACACTCCCTTGAATGTTAATGAACAGATAAAAGGCAAGAAGAGATAAACGAGAACAGGATTATATTTATGGATTACAACAAAAAATTGAACTGTGAGAGAAAATTGAAATGGATTTAAAGCATCAAACTTTCACTGTACTGCTATGGAAGGACCTGGACTTTGGGCTTTGAGGATCTGTCAAGGGTTTGGCAGGATGTCGGGTCCTTATTAAGAGAGTTGGCCGAGGAGGAGAAACTTGAGTCTTGTCTCTGCTTCATTTTCTGGGAACAAAAGAAAGGAAGAGCGGAAGTAGCAATGCTGTGCAGGACAGATGGAGAACAGGAAGAATGAAGAAACAACATGGATAAGATAAACATCACACACAGGAAATATTTGGGATATAGAACTCCTCTTGCAGAAAAAATATATATTAAATGTGTTAATTTGAATGGAACTAAAAAACTCTGTAGCTGTCAATAAGGGATTAAGATCAAGACTGAATGTAATTGGATTGATTAAGACTTGGAAGCAGGATGAAATAAAATCATCTCACCTTGAAATCTAGCACGCAGAAAGTCATACAAAATGTATAATTGGCTTTATAATTGATATAGATTTGAATCTGAATTGTAATTTGACATTGATAAAATGTGGTTTATATTGGATTTTAATAATTGTTAATTAATAAAAATTATTTATATATAAAAAGGGAAATCATTCTAATGACTCTGATTGGTATTCACTGCTGTTGTTTTCAGTCTGCAAACAATATGTAATTGATTATGGTTTTTTCTCAACTGGCATTATTTTTCCTGTGCATTGAAATGAATAGTGTGGAATACTATAATAATAAAATAATTAATAAGGTGGTTTGTCAGTAACCAAACTGCAGCAGAACAGAAACAGTGCTGTATATAACAAAAACAGTTTGGGATGGAAATCGATGCCTTCTTGCATCCCTATGTGAGGGTATGTCACATCTCTCTCCCAAACAAACTGCAAATTATAGCACTACCACCACCCTCTGTTTGCAATATCTCTCCGCTCCCTCTTTGTCATTGTTCCCTGAATGTGGCTGTCTCCAAAACCCAGCCTTGCTTTGCCTTGACAAGTAGTCTGCATACTTCCACACACAGATAGTAAGCAAGCAAGCAAGCAAGCAAGCAAGCAAGCGAAATTACAGGGGGGGGGTGTCCTAAGACCTGGTTTCCAGACCTTTGATCATTCTGGTTGCCCTCCTCTGCACATGTTCCAGCTTGTCAACATGCTTCTTAAATTGTGGTGCTCAGCATAGCTGCCAAGTTTTCCCTTTTCTCGCGAGGAAGCCTATTCAGCATAAGGGAAAATCCCTTTAAAAAAGGGATAACTTGGCAGCTATGGTGCTCAGAATTGGACACAGTATTCCAGGCATGATCTGACTAAGGCAGAATAGAGTGGTACTATTACTTCCCTTGACTGGGATGCTAGACTTCTGTTGATGCAGCCTTTAGGGAGATGCTTTATATTACAAGTCCTAGCATTGGTCCATCTAGCTTAGGACACTGACTGGCAGTGCCTCTTTGGGGCTTTAGGCAAGAGCCTGGGACATTCTACTTACAAAATACTCTACCACTGAGCTGCAAAGGTGGTGCTCTTTCCAGTGGGATGGCTTCTGCCTCTTAAAAGCCGTTTTTCTTTAGCCATGAACTGATATTTCTATCAGGAACTGTCTTGACTTCCTGTTTCACTCGTAGATTATACAATCTTAAAGTGAGAGAAATCCAACAGACTGCATCTGCATTACTCTGGTTACCATGTTGACCCAGATGTTAGATCAGATTGTTCTGTGTTTTCTTAAGACATCCAGAAGCATGGATCATCATGAAAGGGAGGAAATCCTGTTTATAGCTTCTTCTGATCTAAAAATAGTGGACATTTAAATATATATTCAAAGGAAATGTTATGCAAAAAATGTTTAAGCCAGTTTCTCCAGCACACTTGTCTCTCACGCTATTAATGATGCTCCTCTACAGTGTAGAGAAAGAAATAATCAGCAACACTTATATCTCTACACGTCGTCATTTTTTACATATTTTAGAAGGGATGACATCTTCAGCATACAAAAAATTGTAAAGGAACCTCTTCAGAGTTTTGCTGTCATGTTAGTAAGAAGAATTGAAGATCTTCTGCACCAAGATCAAACATAGCCTATGTTTTTGGAAAAGGACAGCTACTGAAAACTCAAAAGCATTTCTTTGATGTCATTTAATTGGATAAAAGCAATTGAATCCATGCAGTAAATTCATCAGACATGATTTTGTCTTTAGAGATCTAATGAAATTTGGATTTAGTACGTAACATCCATGATTTAATTTGAGATGTTATTCTGTATAAGAGAAAAATGCAATTAACTGACGTATACGCCAACCAGACCCAGACCATGTCTGCGTAAATGTATTGGTACTGATTGCAAGTTGACTTGCCCTGTGATTTTCTGTCCTTGGGTGATCTGCATCTGGGAAGGTTCTTCCTTGCAGTATCTGAGCTCAGATTTGTTTCTTTATATCTATTCATCGGACATACAAGGATTAACAAAAAGAACTGATATCCATATGAGAGTTCCGTAATATAAGAACATAAATAAAAATGACACAGACCAAAGTATATACATAAAATTTTGAATACAGCCACTATTTTAACAAGATGTAGCATCCTCCCTTAAAAATAATCTATTATTAATTGCTGCCTAAAGAAAATGTGCAAATTTTGCAGTTAGAGATATCTTGTCCTCACAGAGCAGATAGAGTGCATTCTCATCGACAGATCTTTCCAGGTAGGTAGCAGTATCTGAAGAAGTGTGCATGCACACGAAAGCTCATACCAAAATAAAAACTTAGTTGGTCTTTAAGGTGCTACTGAAGATCTTTCCATGTAACTCCCTAAAAATTGTCCAATTAATCATCAACCTCTGCACATTATGCAATGATAATGCATTCAAGGTTCAACCAAATTTAAACTATAAGACAGATAGAATCACAATAAGGTCTGTCAGTAACGTGATCATACTGTAAGTGTTCTTGGTCCAGTCCATTTTCAAACTAAGGAATTCCTTTGTATCAGTCATGGAACCTAGGGTAGTTTTATAGGGGGGAGGCATGCTTAAGGGGGCATCACCTATTGCAAATAGGAATATCTGAGTATATCAGTTTTGATATCTCTCAGTTAGTCATTTTTCCTGTCCTGAAATCCATTTCCACAATTCTACACAAATTAGCAAATCCATGTGCTTTGTTTGTTTCATTAATATATTTTTATTGAATATTCAATTAAAAACACTTTAAAAGGTTCATGAAAATGTGTATGCATTTTTGTGCATATGGCTCCTGATATGCACAATTTCATACGCAATTTTGCAGTGCCCCCTAATATAGTGGTGGGTTTTATACCTTGCTTTCACTAGCACATTCATTTTTGCACAAAGTTTTTGGTTGGAGAATGGCATAAGAAAATTTGGAGATGTGTTCAGTCATGGTCAGCAGGGTGGTGCAGGAAGGTCTTTGCAGCAAAAATTACAGCCCAGCCCAGCCCATACTAAATGCAACAGTTGTGACAAATGAAGAAATCATCCAGTTGTCAACAACCAATCAGCCATACTAACTCTACGCCACGGGTGTCAAACACAAGGCCCGGGGGCCAAATCCGGCCCGCCAGACCTCGTCATGTGGCCCGCCGAGCGCCCCAGCCAGCAGGACCCAGCAGTGGGACCTTGCTGCTGAAGCGCCGCGCCAACAAAGCGCCGACAAACAGCTGGGGCCGGGGAAATGCTTTTTGCCCCTGGGTCCCTTCGTGCTCTTTTCTGGCACTGAATCAAGGCGGCGACCCCCCCCTTCCCTTTCTTCCTTCCTTCCTTCTTTATCTCTGTCTTCTCTCCCTCTTTCTTTTTCTTTCCTTCTTTATTCCTTCTTTCCTACTCTTCTTTCTCTCACCTCTTTCCTTCCTCTCTCCCTCCTGCTCCCTCTTTTCTTTCTTTCTTTCTTTCTTTCTTTCTTCCGTCCGTCCTTCCGTCCTTCCGTCCTTCCGTCCTTCCGTCCTTCCGTCCTTCCCAACTTTCTTCCTCTCCCTCATTCTTATTCTTTCTTTCCCTCTACTTCCTTCCTTCTTTCTCCCTTTCCGTCTTCTCTCCCTCTTTCTTTTTCTTTCCTTCTTTATTCTCTTCCTTATTTCCTACTCTTCTTTCTCTCCCCTCTTTCCTTCCTTCCTTCCTCTCTCCCTCCCACTCCCTCTTTTCTTCCTTCCTTCCTTCCTTCCTTCCCTCTCCCTCTCCCTCTCCCTCTCCCTCTCCCTCTCCCTCTCCTCAGAAACATAGGATGCTGCTTTATACTTCTGGCCCTTAAACCCTGGAACCAGGAGAGCAGCTCCAGTGAGTCAACCTCAGCCAGTCCCTTTGGTGAAGGGTGGTGGCTCACTGGCAGAACATCTGTCCTGCATGCAGAAGGACCCCAGCATCTCCAGGTACTAGTAGCTCTGCAAAGGTTCTGCATGAAACCCTAGCGAGCCTCCACCACCCAGTGCAGTTACCAAAAATCATTTTTCAATAAATTGTACAATAATTGTACATTTGAATATCTACTTGCCATTATTCTGACTATGTTTTTGCTTTCAGAGCTAGTTATTACTTACATTATTACAAAAACAGTAATAATTGAATGCAGTGACAATAATTTATGATAATAAAGAGTGGACACATAGTCCTACAGATACAACTGGCCCTTTGAGGGTGACCAAACTGCTGATGCGGCCCCCGATGAATTTGAGTTTGACACCCCTGCTCTACGCCATGCCCCAAGAGCAAGAGCAGTTGGAAATAGGAAAAGGTGCCCCACAAGCCAACCAAGGACACCCAAAATACCTCTACTCAGCCCCTGAAAAGGCAAGTAATGGACTCCTACTTTTCAAAGGATGTGTGGGCAGGATGCTACAAAGGGCAAGAGGAAGTTTGTGGGGTGATGTTGCCCTATGGAAAGCCAAGCACCTGCACTCCTCCTCTGATTGGCCTCATATGGCCATAATTTTGCTCCCTCCGACGAGGCTTTCTGCTAAATGGAGGTGGGGCAAATTCGCCCCTTTCAGAAGGATGCTGGGGCGGCATTTGGATACTTCACTACAAAACAGTACAAGAGTTAGGTGCCATCAGAAGTGAACCCCCCCCCCAAGCATCACATAACAGATGTTACAGCTGCTATATTCCACAAAGACAATTTGGTAGACAAGAGCTCAGAAGCAAAAGGGATTCAGTGAAATCATCTAAGGTCTGAAGTCTATGCCCAGATTTGCACAAGGAAAATTATACAGATGTTTGGAAGCAGACTCTCCCTTTTCACTGCAATGTTGCCTGGCTAGAATGAGATCTTCAGAGAGATTTATGCAGAACCATATCTGCAGGAAGATGAAAAGAGAATGCTGTCTTCAGAATCAAAGCCAAGGGGTGGGGGCGGGAAAGAACGGAGAGAGGACAAAACCCCCATCACTCAGACAACCACAATATTCACGAAACCCGGAGGGATTTCAGACTCTTTTGGGGAGATCAGTTAACATGCTCAGGGAAGAGACCAAGACTTTTTATATCTTATTGAAATCAAGCCTTACTTTTTATGCCTTAAAAAAACACCTTTAATAGCAGTATAATATTCTCTTAGAAATCCATTTTATTTTATTTACCTTAACGCTCGACTCCAAGAATGCTGGGTTTTCACTGGAAACTGCTATGTATTCATTGAAAGTTGTCATTTTGCTGCAAAGTATTTTGAAGGCAAGATAACTTTAGAATCTCTGCAAAGCTTATCAGCATCCCTGAAAAAGGAACATCCTTCATGGTGTAAGACTTTGATTTCTCCCTCGAAAAGAAGAAGAAAGCAAGGGAGCACCAGGTACAAGGGAACCCCAGGCCATGCGGTACTTCATAATGTACCAGTGTCATTATTACAGACATCAACTTTTATTTTGTTCTATTTATCTTTTGCTTTGCTTTTCTGTTTGTTTCTTGAACTAAAGCAGCATCTGCATCTACCTCTGGTAAACATCAACAGCTGTCAGAATTTCTTCGCAGCTATTTTTCAGAAAGCTGTCTTGGTTCAGGAGCACACAAGATAGTGTCACAGTTTTGTGGTAACTGTGATATTGAAGATTTTCCTTGTTTTAATCTCTACAGGTGAACTACATCACCAGAACACCCTTGTGGGATCTCCAGACTCATGGTGACATTTGTAGTTCATCTGGAAAAAGTGGCCTTTGAAGCAGTGTGTCTGTTGTGACCTAGAGTCCATTCCTTTTTAACCGAGGGTATGTTCACATTTGCCTTTACTTCGGTTCCATTGTGATCCCACTGCAAGTACACATAGCATTAGCCAAAACTCATAAGTAACACCGACATTTTGGGGTTAAATTATGTTTTGACTTTTGGGAAGGTGTACGGAGAAACGTAGGGGCCTGGCTTTTCCCTGATGTGGCCTCAAAGAGTTAACATTCCAAAGTGGTCTGTGTGAAGCTGCTTTAATCCATGGTTTTAATTTGAGTGGACAGTCAGTGCTCTGCAAATCTACCTGCCGGCTTTGATATTAGGATCCTGAGACTTTGGCTAGGGAAGTTAATTATATTTGTGCCGACTATTGACTTTTTGATCCATCCTCTTTTATTAACATATAAATTGTACATCTTTTCATAATAAAAGGTTAAAATAAGAAGATGGTCCTCATATTTAATTGTGTATCCATGGCTTAGCTGACATGAGGCACTTCAACCCTCTAAGGCCCAGATGAGGCCAGGCTCAGCTGTGGATTCTCCTTTGGAAAACTGCCATCATTACGGTAGATCTTGGCTTTGGATTGGTCCCGAAATTCCATACTGAACAATATAATAATAATAATAATAATAATAATAATAATAATAATAATAATATATTATTTATACCCCGCCCATCTGACCGGGATCCCCCAGCAACTCTGGGCGGCTTCCAACAAAATATTAAAATACAGAAATCCATCAAACATTAAAAAGCTTCCCTTAACAGGGCTGCCTTAAGATGCCTTCTAAAGGTCTGGTAATTGTTATTCTCTTTGACCTCTGGTGGGAGGGCATTCCACAGGGTGGGTGCCACTACCGAGAAGGCCCTCTGCCTGGTTCCCTGTAACTTGGCTTCTCATAGCGAGGGAACCGCCAGAAGGCCCTTGGTCCTGGACCTCAGTGTCCGGGCAGAATGATGGGGTGGAGACGCTCCTTCAGGTATACAGGACCGAGGCCGTTTAGGGCTTTAAAGGTCAGCACCAACACTTTGAACTGTGCTCGGAAACGTACTGGGAGCCAATGTGGGTCTTTCAGGACCAGTGTTATGTGGTACAAACCATTGCATGTGGACATCATTATTTGAGCAACCACATTCAAATTTTCTGCTCTACTTAAATGCATTTGAAAGTTCTTTTTAAAAATGAAAAAAATGACAACTTTTTAATGCAAGAAGTGGAAGGAGAATGAGGAGAGACGAGTCCCTTGGTATAAGTGTATGCAGTGCTTCTTTTCTGGGGGTACTCAAGGGTATGCAGTACTGGCACTTCCCACCAAAAAATGTTGTTGTTGTTTTTTTAAAAAATGTGGCACTTACTGTAACAAGTTCATGGTGAATACCAGTACCTTAAAAAAAGAAAAGCACTGAGCATATAATAGGCAATAAGATTCATGGCAAAAGAGAATGCAAGCTCTAACCCCTGAGCCCAGCCTGTATTTGCAAACATGCCTACATAGTTGTGATACCGAGAGAGTTCCAGCAACCAATCCTTGTTCCCCTGGGCTTCAAATCTGTGCAAAACACATTTATTTAAAATATTTATGTAGTATTCCTGTCTCAATGCAGTTTACATAAAAGTGTACCGGTAATATAATATAGCTCTCAAGTTCAAACAACCCTACACAATGAAAGTGCTCCAACCAAACAATATAGTCAGCAAATTCAGAACCCAAAACATAGTATTTCAGAGGAGCCCTGCTCCCCAAAGTCTGGAAGGCTTACGGGAGGTGCCAATCCCTCCCTCCAGGAGGGATATTAGGCCTGGGCATAGCTATCTGTGGATCCAGACCCCTGGGAGAGTGCCTTATCAGATGTTGTGCACTGACATGAGGGTTCATATGGTAGGGCTGCCATATGTCTGGAATTTCCCAGACATAGCTGAGATTCACCTGTTGAAAATGGTGTCTGAGCAAAATTTCTGCAAATTGGTTAAAATGTCTGGGAAAACTCAGACATATGGCAGCCCATATTGAAAATGTTGATTGTTTGGCAAATTTCCTAAAAAAAATTGGTTTAAAACTTCATATTTTTTCCTTTGAGATTTTGCCAAAAAAGCTCAGCAACTATGGCCAAACACAACTTTCCCCAAGAAAGCTCAACAACCTTTGTGTCCGGATTTTCACTTTTTAAAATACGACAACCCTGAGTGGCTCTCAGTGGGTGGGGCCTACCAGTGGGACTTGGGCTACCTTCAATGCCACAGCTTGGCCAACTCTTCCTGCCCTGCCTTGCCAAAAACTGCTTCCATCTGCCACCATTTTGTGGCAGAAGGCTTAGTAATTTTTAGCTGCCTCAAGTGGACTCTGGAGGGTAGAAAGTTTGAGAGCCCCTGCTCTAAGGTATGTTGGTCCCAGGTTGTGTACTAGAATCCCAAAGTATTATATATACGAGAATGTACAGCCTGTACACAGTGCACCTAAAATGAATATGTCCTGACTTACGGAGTTGTCTCTGAAACATGACATGAAATTTATTGTCTAACCTTTGTAGCCATGCAAGCTATTGGCTGTCGCAAAATTATTATGATAGGTACTTTTTAAAATTCAAGCACAGTAATTGGTTCAGTGGCCTAAGGCAGTTAATGTCACAGGTTCACTTTACTTGTATCAAGACTAATTTCCCTTTAGCACTTCTAATTAATTGGTATTAATTGTCAAAATAAAGTCGCTCCAGCCTGGTCAATTTTTAATTTCAGTTCAAAGGCATAGCAAGATCACTTGTGTTGGATCATTAGACAGATCACAATTCAGCAGCAGTCTTTGGATGAATGTACTTTTCTAAATGATAAAAGTGTGCCACACACACTTTTTCTCAGCCACCATGACCACAGGAAATGATGCTAATGATGTGTGAACTCACCTTTGTTTGAATCATAATTGAATCACAATAAGTGATAACCTTGTCAAACACTTGGGGGGAATTACTGCTTTATTTCAAGAGTTCTCAATTGGCTTACAATGTGTTTTCTCACAAAGCACCCTGGGATTTGTAGTGTGTGGATGAACAAGAGCAGCACATTTCCTGGACTAAAGCCTCAAGGTCTGGGTGATATAAGGCTTTTTCACCTCCTGCCCTCTGGTCCCCGCAGAGACACCTGCTGGCAAGGTCTTAAGCAAGACCAAGAGGCAGCAGAGATTCTCAGCTCTGACCTGCCAAACATATGATGGGGCATGACTTCCTCAAGTCAAAGCCTTTAGATCTGAATTCTGAGTGTACTTCATGCTACAAATACATTTTAGTAAAAGTAAAGGTAAAGGTAAAGGGACCCCTGACCATTAGGTCCAGTCGTGACCGACTCTGGGGTTGCAGCACTCATCTCGCTTTACTGGCCGAGGGAGCTGGCATTTGTCCACAGACAGCTTCCAGGTCATGTGGCCAGCATGACAAAGCCGGTTCTGGAGAACCAGAGCAGCACACGGAAACGCCGTTTACCTTCCCGCTGTAACGGTACCTATTTATCTACTTGCACTTTGACGTGCTTTCGAACTGCTAGGTTGGCAGGAACAGGGACCGAGCAACAGGAGCTCACCCAGTCGCGGGGAATCGAACTGCCAACCTTCTGATCAGCAAGCCCTAGGCTCTGTGGTTTAACCCACAGTGCCACCTGTATCCCAATACATTTTAGTACAGCTGATCAATTGAAATATTTGAAAGCAACAGAGGGCATTGACATGTAAGCCACTGCTTAGCCACTCCATGCTGTAGGTGAAATGGCACGTTCAGCTTAACACATGCTATAGATCCTTCTTTTTTCTTAACTTAATTACAGGCATGGGGACCATTTGATTGTTATTTGTACCTCAGGTTTATCTTTTCCATCCCCTGAAATTTCCCACTCTCAAAAAATAGATATGAGGGTTTTTTTTGGGGGGGGGTTGCACCCATGTACTTAGGTAAATAACAATTTACATTTTATATAATGTAATATAAAAATAATTTAACCTCAATACAGTTTCCATCATGACCACAGCACTGGGATATGAGATGGTGGAAAAGTCTGTGTTCCCATGTTCTAGGTAATCATTGGGTCACTCAGAAGTTGTTCCAAATGAGAAAGTATGTGCTGGCAGAATATTTCTCTTAATAGCAGCTTCCCTGCTGTTTCCAGTCTTCCCTCAGTGGTGGACATAGCACTTTATATCATTCAATATAAAGCGGGTTGTGGTAGGGCTGTTAAGAAATTTAATATAGGGTTTGGGCTGGGGCCTAGGCCACAGGTCATGCTGAGTAATGTGGCTATTTAAATGCTATTTAAATGCATGTATTGGGATTGGTGGAGGGGGCCCCCATTTAAGATTGTGTCCTCCATTTTCTGAACACTTTTGCCTTGGCGTTCAATCTTCCTCCCACCCGCCGCTTTCTTTTGCAGGTTTTAGCCTGACATTGCTTTGCCTCTCTAGGGGTCGCCTGTATTCAGGGGCCCAGTAGGAATTTTTCCAATTGGCTGTTTGGCTTTGCCTCTTGGTTTTCGCCTACTGCTTAGCAAATTGTCACAACTTGTTAGGTTGGCGGTTAGGCTTTTGGTTGGTGAATCGGTTGGAAGAGGGGTGTGACAGCCAGATGCCTACCCCCCTCCACCTTTGTTGCTCCACATAGAAGTATTCCGTTAAAGGAATCCCGGGGCTTATGCTTTTGTCCTTACATCCCCACCATAGGCAGGGGTGGAGGGGCCAATTATAATGAGTACGAGCCTTGGGGAACATTCTTGGAAAAAGAGAGGAGAGAATGCCTGGCCTCAGCTACCTCCTCTCCCAGGGGTGTTCACTTGACTTCCCTTTAGGAAGTCGGAACTGGTACTGTCCAAGCGGACAGTGGTGAGTCCTGTCCCAAGTAGACAGATGAAGTGAGTCCTGCCCCAAGAGGGCAGATGATGTGAGTCCTGTCCTAAGCATAGCTGCCAAGTTTTCCCTTTTCTCACGAGGAAGCCTATTCAGCATAAGGGAAAATCCCTTTAAAAAAGGGATAACTTGGCAGCTATGGTCCTAAGGGGACAGATGAATGAGTCCTGTCCCTAGTGGACAGATGAGTTGAGTCCTGTCCACAGTGGACAGATGGAGGTAGTCCTTCTTAGGGAAGGACGAATGGTTAACCAAAAGCCTAAGCCAACACTCGGATTAAAATTTGTATTTAAATAAAGTTGTGGCCTCAATTTTTGCTAAAAACCAAACCTAAATTTTCGTGTCTGTTGTGAGTTATTTAAGGGAATTTCTGGTAAGCCTCGACACACAATGGGCTCTTAAATTTCACTTTGTGCCCTGTGTGGTGCTGAATTTTGGTGCCCTCTGCCTCTCATGCTCTGTTCATGATCATTGTTGCAGTGCCCCCTGTGGTGCTCTTGCCATTGCAGCCAAACCAGCAGACTACCCTAAAACCACCTCTGCTTCGCTAGCTATGAGCAGCCAAGCTATGGGCAGCTATGGGATGTGTTCCCAAATGTGCCCTCAGCTCTCCTGGGGTGATAGTGGCTGCTTTCTAAACTACAGCCCAGTGTCCTATTCAAGTGCTTTCTTGTTAGACAGTTTAATGTGGAAGGGGTTCCCTGGTCACGAGAAGTTTCAAAACCACTAACTATAGCCTGAGGTGCCATGGAGTCCTGTGCAGGATTGAGGTGAGCAGTGGAAAAATAACTTTCAGCCTGACTCTTATTGGAAAGCAGGCCTCAATCTATTGCCTGTTGTCTGCTGCCCTTTTAAGAAAGAAGTCTCATCCCACGCTAAGATATATATTTGTTATTCTCCTTGGCCATTTCCTGTAAAGTTAGTGTGCAAAACATTTCCAGAAACTGACATGATTTTGAGTATGACAGTGACCCCTTTTATTAATTCATTCTGGTTTAATGTATTTGTTTTATTGATTTCTAACATTGATGCCCTCTTTTATGACATAAAATAAAAGAGGAGTAAAATGGGATAGGAGTTAGCCTGCCACACTGATGCTGAATGGAGGGAGAGGGCGGGCAGCTCCCCTGAAAGAGGGTGGGAAGGGGAAAGTCGGTTCAGGCAGAGTTCCAGCTCAACAGGACCAGAGGAGAGAGCCCAGGGCGGCTGCCTGCATTCAACCATATTAGGAAGAAGTCTCGCTAATCAGAATACTTAATAATACATGGCACTTAAATAATTAGCAATCGTGTCATCCATCTAGAGCTGAGCTCAATTTTTCAGACAATGTTTTTCTCAGGAAATTGCTGCCCTAGAAAAAGGCTACTTTGCAAAACATTCTCCACCATTTTGTGTTAGCAGATGCTCTCTCTCTCTCTCTCTCTCTCTCTCTCTCTCTCTCTCTCTCTCTCTCTCTCTCTCTCACACACACACACACACACACACACAAACACATGCTCTGAAGCAATGATAGTTCTGAGCCACTGTGAGGGGTGGAAAATGGGGCTCGGGCTGCTAACCAGTAGTGACACCAGAAAGAAAATTCAGGGGGGCACACAGAAGGGTCAAAGTATATTTCTAGGTGGGCAAGCAATGTCCCACATGCTAAGATCTCTGGGGGGAAATAACAGTATATTTCAGACTAAAACTGCCATTCTAAATCTCCCCCCCCTGAAATCAGCCATATGTTGTTGGCATCTCGAAGGGAATGTCAGTTGCTGCAAGACGCATAGCCCTTGTTGCCTCAAAAGCTGCAACTAAAATGTCAAAGCTACAGAAATGATAATGTATGAATGCAGCTCTTTATGTTAACAACAAGTCTAGCAATTGGGGGGGGAGTGTGAGGGCAAGCTCCTTGTTTGGGGGGGATGCTTGCCTCCTTCTCCCCCCCACACACCACGGGTGCTGCCTATGCTGCTAACAGATTTGTTGTTGCTGCTGCTGCCACATCCAGCTGCAACAAAAATTAGCAAAACAACAGCAACCCAGCAACACACATTCATGTCCGCGAAGCAATCTTTCCTTAGCAGAAGCAGCCATCGGGCTTTTGTTATAGGTTAGCTTGAAACATGTACAGGGCAGATTTATTCACTCGCAGATCCGTTTAAGCTCACAGTGGCACTGGCTATGTCCAATATTTTTACCTGTTTGGTTTTTTGTTTTGTTTTTAAATGAGCCTTTTGCTTTTTCAGGGATACGTATGGGGCTTTGGTACTGCAGCAAACTGTATCTTTTAGCCAATTTGCTATTCACAGGATCTTTGATCATAGATGCCAAACATTTATAGTAGGAAAGAAAAAGAAATGGGAAAAAACTAGTGCAAAAATCTGCTAATTTATTTATTGTTTTAAATAGAAGCATCTTAGAACCGAAAAATTATGCAGAACCGTTTTTTCCCTTGCTACTGCATGAATGGATCGCCAGTGAGTTTGCTGTAATGCACTAGGGAATTGTACATAAATGGGTAGCAATTTGGTGGTAGTGTAAATTTTGGAGCTAGCATAGTTTAGTGGTAGCCCTGGGCACTTAATAAAAATGAAACGGGGAGAGTTATAATAAAGTAATAAGACTTTGGTGATAGATCGCAGTATTAATCCCCCCCCCCTGTAGAAGCAAATCACCAATTCAATTCCTGCAGTATCACTTTGGAGAGCCTAGTTGCAAGAGCCCTGAGTAAATAATTCCACATCCTAGCCTTTGTACCTACAAATCCCAGGTGCTGTAAACAACCACAGAGAAACTGGAAATCACAGTGGCATTGCAAAGCTCTAGATTTTACACTGGAAAGGAAATAAGTTTGCAGGGTTTTTCCCCCCTCCCCCTGTTAAAGAACAGAGCTTCTGCATGATCAATGTGGTACTTTATTCTGACACTTATGCCAGCCTGCTTTACAACAGACTTTTATTTGAAATGTTTACTATGAGTTAGGCTCAGTTCAGTGAGATGCAGCATCATGCGGAAAGACAAATGGCCTGGATGACTGAGAGCTTAAGTGCATCCTTGGAATTCAGGTGATGTGGCTGATTTTGCCAAAGTCCTATGGACAACTTAACACCAAAGAATGGCTGCCTAGCACAGCTTTGCCTTCAGTAGGTAAGGATGCACTCGCATCTCTGATGCCTGTAAAAGACAGCCTGGCAGCATAATTAGTTGCCGTGTATTGGAAAGGAAGAGTCCAGCAGGCAGCATACTATTTATATACAAAAGCCAGGTCCTAAAGTTTTATCACACTTTAATAGACTGACCCCCCACCCCCACCCCAGAAGCCAGGATTGAGGTGTGCAGGGCTCTGTCACCTGAGGCAGAGGAAGGTTTCCCGCCCTTCTCCATAAAGGCTGTCCCTGAACAGGGATCCTGCACCATAGTTATCTGTGTGCAGGGCTACTTTGCTAGTTATTTTATATAATACAGCAATATTGCAGTACAATGATGGTGTCTGTTGAATATTTCTTACAGGCTGGGAAACATCAGGGTCGACACAAGGAGCTAATACAGCACAGTTCGACAAACAGTCATACAAAGGACTAGAGCTTTCTTTTCTGGGAGAAATGGCCTTTATAGATCCCAAAGGACTGCTACTTCTGGAACAAAAATAAAAATAAAAATCAATTGTTCTACCCCAAGAGTGGCAAAGTATACACAGCTACTCCATAGAGGTTGCTTGAGCTTAGCCACATGTCATGCAATTTCAAAAGTATGCTTAAGGAAAGAATTGCAAAAGACTTCAGCAAGATTTGTGCCAGCTGTGAGTTGTCAAGAGGCCAGGTAGATGGGATCATTTATAGTTACTGTAATATCAACCAGACCCCAGAAAATTGGGCAGAAGCTGACAACTGGATGACAGGGCCTTGGTAGCAGTTCACTATGTAACTGGTTGAATCAGAGTGTTATATATTACCTGAACAATATATTTGCTCGCATGGGGGAGAAATCCAGCTGGATATGTTATAGACAATAGGCAAAGATTTGTCACAATAAATTACATGTTCTTTATGGGCAGGTATAACTCAAAACTGTTTTCTACTTGTTGCCATTTCCCCTCATGTGCAAGGTGAGGAGCACAGGACATAACCTCCCCCCCCCCCAAGCTTCTGGAAGCAAAACAGCTCATTTCCTGATTGCCACAGGGAGCAACCCAACAAAAACAGGACAAATGACATTTTGCACAAATTGACAAGTTGCATTTTATCACAGGACTCAAAAACTGCATCCCTATTAATTCAGGGGGCGTTCCTTGGAAACTGATGGGGTTCTTCTGCAGTAATGGTGAAGCTTTGTCCACTGTTGTGAATATCCTGCACAGCCAGAAAAGTCACAGGTTTCTGCAAGACAGAAAAAAAAATAAACAAGGCACAATTCAGCACAAAGAAAAGTGAAGTTGCTGAGGTGTATAATATCTGGGACCCAGGTGGCGCCGTGGGTTAAACCACAGAGCCTAGGGCTTGCTGATCAGAAGGTCGGCGGTTCGAATCCCTGCATCGGGGTGAGCTCCCGTTGCTTGGTCCCAGCTCCTGCCCACCTAGCAGTTCGAAAGCACATCAAAGTGCAAGTAGATAAATAGGTACTGCTCCGGCGGGAAGGTAAACTGTGTTTCCGTGTGCTGCTCTGGTTTGCCAGAAGCAGCTTTGTCATGCTGGCCACATGACCCGGAAGCTGTCTGCGGACAAACGCCGGCTCCCTCGGCCTATAGAGCGAGATGAGTGCCGCAACCCCAGAGTCGGGCACGACTGGACCTGATGGTCAGGGGCCCCTTTACCTTTACCCTATAATACACAAATATGAGATTTTCAAGTTGCCAAATATTGGGCACAGTAGGTTAGTGAATTTTAGGCATATCCTCATATCCTCAAAGTGACACCAGTCTGGCCAGTGGCATGAACCAGGGTCCTTCTAGATCATGTCCTCAGATCATCTGCAGCCCACACAGGTGCGCAGCAGTTGCAGAAGGGGTTACTCAGCAGACAAACTCAAGCGCAAGGGTTTCAGGAGGATGAGTATTCAGACCCCTGGCTGCTCACTTGTGGGGTGCCTCAGGGCTCTGTCCTCTCCCCTATTCTTTTAAACATCTATATGAAATCACTGGGAGAGATCATCTGGGGGTTGGGGCTGAGTGTTTACCAGTATGTGGATGGTACCCAGCTCTACCTCAATAAGATCTACTTCTGAGTAGACATGTGTAGGAAATTTTGCAAAGTCAATGAGCTAGCCAGAAAGGCATATGCCCTGATGAGGTAGATAAGGATGAGGAATGCCCCCTACAAGCTCTAAAAACAAGACCTCTGTTTGTTATACAAATCAATAAATACTTAAGCTGGCCTATATTGCAATACCAGACTATGTTGCACCAGCAAAGATACTTCCACTTAACTATGGGAAGGTGGCAACAGCATTTGCAAACCTGATGAGGGTTGCTCTTCTCTCCTGTTTTCCCTCACACATTGCCTCTGCACAAAACCCAGCCTTGATTTATGATTCAGTTGCAGAAATGGTATCTGTAGTATATTTTATTGAAAACTTTTTCTTCTTTAGAAGGGTAACATGATTATATCATTGTCTCATTGAAACTGAATCTCTTCTGTGGGAAAGGAAATTAACATCTTAATTATATACTTGTCTTTGTCTGATAGAAGAGCGCAAGTCTACATCTGGATTTATCTAGATGGGGGAAACTATACTGTGTGTATTTTTAAAAGCTTGTGAGAATGAGCCAGCCCAGCGATTCAAGGAGGGGGGTGGTGGTCAAGGTCTGGAGGCCAGGATGGTGCAGGGCCAGGGGAGAGGAAAAGATTGAGTCATTTGGAGTCTTATTAGTTAGGACAATGCATTAAAGCAAGTGACATTTATTTTGTCTCTGGATAGGGTGGAAGCATGTTTTCTCCAGCACCCAGACTTCATTTACATAGCGGAGGAAAAGAGAGTGAGAAACAGCTGTTTAAATCAGTTCATCCAGAACCTCTTGGTCATCAGCCATATTCATCTAATGCTGTGGGGTAAGAAAATTAGAAACAGACTGAGGAAACTCTAGGTCTTGGGGCCATGCACTTTATCATGATGTGTTTTCTCTTGTTAGCAAAGCAAGTGCTTATTTGGATATCCAGGAGATTATCAGAAAAGTTTGCTCTGTTTTAAAGATAGGGCATGAGCAAAAAAAGAGAGGCATTCTCGATGGTTGGCCCTCTCTGTTCATGCAAGTCTCTCCCGGTGTAAGTCTGTGCATCTTTTGAAAGCACTCTATGCCCTCAGCTGTTGACCTGTTCTTTGGAGTCCCGAGGTACACTGGGAAAGAGTGGTGACTTTTCAAGTGGTTGTGGTTGGCATCCTCCTGTCTTGGGAGACAATGGAGGACTACACTTTTGTGGGTGGAGTCAAACTGTTGGAGAGTTACAGCTCCTGCTGTGGCTGTAGAGACTGATATGGGAGAGGCCTCATTTATTGCAGGTGGGGCAGGTGAAGGCGTCCAGTTGTGCTGCTGCAGAAGCTGATGGACCTGATCTGGGCCAGAACAATCCTAGCCATGCTGAGGCATCTGACCAGCACCGGACAATAACCGTTTGACCAAAGGCTGGAAACTTCCATTTTAGCTTTGCAGCTGCCATCTTATCTGTAATGCAATTTTCAGAACATCTATGCCGTTCAAGCGTGAAAAGTACAGTTTCACCCAAGCCTCGCACCTGGTGGAATTTCCTGTTAGACGCTAACTGAAACCAGACAAGGCAGACTGGCTGACCACAAAGATCTAAAATCAGCTATGTATGCAAAGTAATGTGCACCTGGGCTGAGGGGGCAACTGCCAATTGCTTAGATGCAATAATAGTTATTCAGCACCACCTAGTGGGGTAGGCAAACGGCTTTGTAGCTTGAAATCAATAAGGCAGACCCCATTCTGATTGGCTAAAGAAATACTGCAAAAGGGTGGCAGGGGGCTGAGCTTTGCTATAAGGAAAGGATATATAACACTCTGTACATGCACATGTGGTTTGTGCAAGTAGAGAAGCTTTTATTCTCCTGCACCTTATTGTTTGTCTGACAATCAATAAACCTGTTCTTATCACTTTGAAAGCTGCCTGAAGTTTCTTCTGGTTATTTCTAGGAGGCTGGTCATTCGGATGACAATGCCTCATGGCGTACTTCTCTCTGTGCTCCTCACAATGGTCCTGCCCTCTACCTATTGTTCCTTGGGAACTGTTGCTCTGCATGGATGACTAGAATCTTTAGTTAAAGTCATAAAATTATGGCAAGGATGGAGAGCTGCCCCAGGCAGCATGTCCAATGGTTTGGGATGATAGAAATTGTAGTCTAACAACACCTGAAAGTCCCAGGTTCTGCATCTCTGATTTATAAGTTGTATTCAAAATGGCTTTCTGCAGCAACCTCATGCTACAGCTTCCTCCACAGATAATTCTCACAGTGGAGAAACAAATGCGTCACCTATGAAGTATCCTTAAATAATGAGCTGCTTTCATAAATGATATTACTACTCAGATGTCAGACGTGAGAATTCCACAGCTATTTAGCTAATGCAAATCTTCCATGAAAAACCAATTACAAATATGGAAGTGATATTAAGTTCAGTCCAGCTTCAGGAAATTACTTTGGTGGATTTCACTTCTCTGCAAACATTCATGTTTACGACATGACAAAGACTCAGGAAATGTAGCCGTTTATAGTGTGCATATATCTAATTCATATAAATAATTAAAAAGTAATGATCAATTAGCATATTTTTAAGTACCTGTTATAAAGGCTTCATAATTAGTGGCTTTCCCAGGAGACCTAAACATCTTCTACTCTAGCCCATCACAAAACAGTGTACCTTTGCTTATGAAATTATCTAATTACCCCCGAGACTAACATGATTTCCTGGTTATATTACTATTCTACAGTACACTATAAAGATAAAAAATGCGTTAAAAATATTTATACCATCCTAGTGATTAGATTGCATATATGATCAGGGCTGACATATGTGCAAATCCATGAGATGGGGGGGGGGTGGATTTAGACATAAATTGGTATGCTCCTATGCTCACTCTCCTGTGAGTAATCCCCACTGAATACTTCAGGATTTATTTTGAGGAAGCATACATAGATTGGACTGTAGGCGTTCCTAATCACAAAGACAAGAACCAGAGTGGTGAGAGTTGAGGGCAGCCATGAGATCTTCAGTTCAGCACCTACAAGGTCAGCACTTCAAACTGGAGAATCAGGAAACTATAGCTCAGCAGGCAGAACACATCGTTCTGTTAGCCTGGCAAAGAGAGAGGACCAGACTTCTCCCAGTGCTGATTCCAGGATTGGCCAGGTGCATGTATTTCTAGATGTAGCTGTAAGAAGGCCAGCACCCAACAACAATGCAAAGGAGGGGAGGATAAAACTCCAAGAGTGAAACAAAAATTAGAATTTTGCTGGCAGCTCCCAGCAAGGGAAGATTTGGCTCCATCGATGGCTGAGCACGTTTCTGCTTCTCAGCCCCTCTAGCTTGCTTTAGTGGTCATCAGCAGGAAGGCAGTGGCTAAAGGGTGACATTAAAGGATGCCTCAATCATTTTTGTCACCATGAAGAAGAAACCATTTTAATTTCTGTTCCACATATTAGTCTTTAAAGTGATGTGATGTCATTAGAATAAACTTCTGTAAGCTGCATTGAGACCCACTTGAGATAAAAGTGAAATATGAATATTTAAATACAAATGTATTATTACTACAAATCCAGAGGTACATAGGCCTTTCCTATCCTGATTCTCTCTTATGTTTTGGACCACAGCTCCCATCATCCCTGACCATTGGCTTTGTGAGCAGGGATGGTGGGAGGACACCCAACTGGGAAGGGTAGTTGTATGACCAGGGAAAATATATATCTTGCCAAGTGGGTCTGACTTCATCCTATTCCATTTCTGGTCTTTTTGGCTATGCAGTGAAGCACTCTAGCTAAGCCACCAAGGTATGTCCAAAGAGACCTTGGAGCCAGAGTGGTGAAACACAGAGGACTTGTCCAGCAAGGTTGGCAGGAGGAACAGAGTTCTGAAGTCATGAGCCCTAAATAGCAGGAGAAGAATCTAAGCAACACTAGGATTACGGTAGAATATGCTTTCAGTTGCCCTAGTTGCCCCATCCTTCTGGGTTTACTAGTAGGGCCCAAATTCTGGCCCTAGTTAAGGCAAGGATTCTTCCTCCTGACCATGATTCTGAAACTGTTTACCTTCTGTTGCCAGACAATGCTGTGCCTTCTGGTCCAGATTTTGGCTGGGGCACCTGTCATGAGACCCTCCTTCACCAAGGAGGTGTCATGAGATTCTGGTTCTGGGTGTGGGCAGCCCTGACAAAGTAGGAGTTGGATATTTGTATTTGTAGTTCTGGTGATGTGTAGCTACATTTTCAACTTGAGGCACTCTGCTTGTGCAGATTTGCAAGTGCAAATGTTCTTCATGTATGCCATCAGGACCATACATTTTCCATGCATGGAAATCCATACATTTTCAGAGCCAGCTTTCATGAGCCACCTATTCATACGCCAGATGAGGTGCTCATAAAAACTTCTATATGCAGGGATTTCTATTTTCCAACATATCCTGCCATGCTCACACCCAAGTCCTTTCCACACATTTCATGCGACTGCAAGAAGACCAAAAGTATGTATTGTGACAAGAGGAGTCATGCTTTTAGTCTCACCCTCAACGTTGCATCTTTCCCCCCATGTTGTGTGTGTGGTTGTGTGAAAGGAAAGCCCAGTGTTTGAGTTCCTGCTTGTGAGTAAGGCCCCTCTGTGATCAGGATACCTGGTTAAGCCCACATGGTTATCACACAGATCCTTGGAGGCAGGAACCGAAGAGTGATGGAGGGCACTGATATGGAAGACTGAGAACAGGGCAATGACCCAAGCATTAGAGAGAAACAATGTTTGTTTCTCTTCCTAACAGCAGTTTTATTTCATGCTGCGATAGTGATTTTAATGCAGGGAAGGATTGTAAGATATTTCTGTTGAAGCCAGATACATTTCTAACAGGCAAACAAATCCTTTAAGTGTACTTGGTCAGCTGTGTGAGCAGAGATAGCTGTCACGATGCCACTAAATACATGGGCAAAGGGGGCCCTTTTCTCTTTCATGGCTACTGGTTTTGAAATGACCCAGATCCCGTGAGCAGAGAACTCAGAAGAATGCTTACTTGGTATGTATCAGCTGATTCTAAGAATCTATGAACCAGCTCTATGCTGATCCAACAGACTGGAATCTTTTAGAGCCTCAACTATTTATAATGCATCAGTCAGAGACCGCAGCCTGAAAAGAAAATTCCTATGGAAGTGAATTGTATTTGAAGGAGAAAAGGATCTCAGTGGCCATCCCCATCCTCAACTCATATGCATTCATTCGAAGCCTAGAACAAAGACTGACTCAGAGCGCTTGCTGTGTAAATGGAAATCATGCTTTTTCTGCATTCCCAGTCACACAGAGAAGGCCATAGACACAGAGACTTTATTATTACCTTCAAACAAACATACATAACTTGGGCACAGAGACCGTTGACACCATCTAGCTCCCCACCACCACCACATTATCACACCCCTAAACCTCCCAATGTTTTGAGCTACAGCTCACATCATTCCTGTCCATTGGCCACGCTGTGTGGGGCTGGCGGGAGTTGTAGTCCAAACACCTGGAAGGCAACAGGCTGGGCAAGGCTATCCTTACTAATGGTCAGAGAAGTGCATCCTTACTACCCAAGCCACTGACATGGTGCCTGCTTCAGATTTCTGTCCCATACACTGGAAGGCTTGGTCACTGTTTTTCCTGCAGCCTGTATGCTTCAGGTGTACATGGTGATGTGGCTGTTTTAAGTCACACTCATCGGAAACATTACAGCAGTATTTTGATTTGGAGAAGAGGCCATAGGCCAGCAAGGCAACATGTCTTTTGTATGCAGTAGGTCCCGTTGTAGTGGAGAATATTCAGTTCCTACCAACTCATTCGGTAGAGCATGGAACTCTTAATTCCAGGGTCGTGGGTTCAAGTCCCACATGGGGCAAAATATCCCTGCATTGCAGGGGGCTGGACTAGATTACCCTTGTGGTCCCTTCTGACTCTACAATTCTACAATTCTGTTACTCAAGTAACAGGGTTGGGATTTATCTCTCCCGGAGATTCTGGAGTGTCACTGCCCATCAGAAGAGACTGCCCTAGCCTAGACGGACTAGTGGCCGAAGTCAGTAGAAGTCAGTTTCCTGCGTTCAATCTCCCACAATACAAATATTTCTTTAAAAATGACAAATTGTAGTTGGGGGTACCAGAAAATTGATGGCAACTTAAAGAAACATGCTAGAATTAATAGCTTTCCCCTTCAGTCTATTCCCAATGGTTTGGGTGTCAAGTCTGTCATTTCCTGAGTTTCAAAGAAGGCTCAGTTTCCTTCCTTGAAATCAAAGTTTCCCTGAATTTCATATGCCTTTGCCTTTGCAAAGCATCTGCATATGCCAAAGACAAATAATCATAAGGGTTTGAAGAAATCTGTGTTTGGAAGACAAAATGCAGATTGTTACTGTTCCTAATGTTTTCCACAGCTTATGAGCCAAGCCCCTCGGGACACAGTGTTTTGGATTCTAAACTCTCTCGTTACCATATTAATTGCTTTTGTCATGACAGTTTTGGCATCTATAAATGGCTGCAGCCATGCTGTGCTCCTCGAGAGACCAATCAGGGCAGGCAAAATTGGTTTACTGGCTCCCAAAGCAGCTTGTGCGAAAGGTGCTGCGTTTCAAGCACATATTTTAATTCCTCAAGCCTGAATGGGGAGCCAGTTATACTCCAGGCTAAAGAGAGCAAGAAAGCTTTCATTTGGAATGAAGCTGCACACAAAATAATCATCTTTTTTAGCCAGGGCAACCTCAGAGAAAAGATTTCTCTGTGTGTGCATATGATGTCTCTACCCAGCTATTTAAGGAATACGAGAGAAAAGGGACAGGTCAACCTAGGGCACTGTTTTGAGGGTGGAGGTTGTGACAGGGAAGGAGAGGCTTTCACAGAATGGTTCTAGAGTCTAGTCCTCCAGTATGAAACTACAAAGCAAAGTATTTCAACAGCACTTGTGGGGGTTCTTTATATTTGTTGTTGTTTAGTCGTTTAGTCGTGTCCGACTCTTCGTGACCCCATGGACCACAGCACGCCAGGCACTCCTGTCTTGCACTGCCTCCCGCAGTTTGGTCAAACTCATGTTCGTAGCTTCGAGAACACTGTCCAACCATCTTGTCCTCTGTCGTCCCCTTCTCCTAGTGCCCTCAATCTTTCCCAACATCAGGGTCTTTTCCAAGGATTCTTCTCTTCTCATGAGGTGGCCAAAGTATTGGAGCCTCAGCTTCACGATCTGTCCTTCCAGGGAGCACTCAGGGCTGATTTCCTTAAGAATGGATAGGTTTGATCTTCTTGCAGTCCATGGGACTCTCAAGAGTCTCCTCCAGCACCACAATTCAAAAGCATCAATTCTTCGGCGATCAGCCTTCTTTATGGTCCAGCTCTCACTTCCATACATCACTACTGGGAAAACCATAGCTTTAACTATACGGACCTTTGTCGGCAAGGTGATGTCTCTGCTTTTTAAGATGCTGTCTAGGTTTGTCATTGCTTTTCTCCCAAGAAGCAGGCGTTTTTTAATTTCGTGACTGCTGTCACCATCTGCAGTGATCAAGGAGCCCAAGAAGGTGAAATCTCTCACTGCCTCCATTTCTTCCCCTTCTATTTGCCAGGAGGTGATGGGACCAGTGGCCATGATCTTGGTTTTTTTGATGTTGAGCTTCAGACCATATTTTGCGCTCTCCTCTTTCACCCTCATTAAAAGGTTCTTTAATTCCTCCTCGCTTTCTGCCATCAAGGTTGTGTTATCTGCATATCAAATAAATAAATGTATCAGATTCCCCTGAAGAAAAATCACATGTGGTCTGGACGGTGAGGAACAAAGGGAGAGGCCTTTCACTGAGCCAGACCAGCCTCTCCGGGGTTTCAAGGCAGACTTTCTCCCAGTCCTACCAGAGATCCTGGGAATTGGCTGTGGCCCCTTCTCCATGGATCCCCCCCTCCTGCACCCTGGACTCCAGAGAAAACTCTGGTGGAATCCCCCCCTATTGTTCGGGGGATTCATGGGGCTACCCCGGTAACAGTGACAGGTGTGGACAGCAGGAGTGCTCTGACCAGCACCAGATGGGAGCTGCTGTTTTAGTTTCTCCTCTGATGCAACATTTCTCTGGAACACTGTGGGAAATTAAAATGGTGGCTTGCTCGTCCAGGTGCTGCAGTTGGGCTCGTCCAAAGAGCTCACACCTGTGAAGAACTGAGTCCTTCTTGAGATAATTTCAGCTCCTTTCTAGTCCTAGTCCTATTCAAGTTCCTTCTAGTCCTAGTAACTGTTGCTTACAAGGAGAGGGTAGGGAGGTTTGCACGGTGGCAGAGGTGTCGTGTTCCACATGTGGGGGTTCATCGTGTGCACATGACATCTCACATGAGACGCACCTGTGACATCATGTATACCAGGAGGAGCCTGTGAGGCTTGAGGAGGCCCTCTGCCACTGCAGGGAAACCCAGCAGGGTCCTCTGCCACTGTGGGGAGGCATGAAGGAGCCCTCCACTGCTGCGAGGAGGCCCAGCCCCTCAAAATGGGAGGGGCTGAGCTGAAAATTCACTTTCACTTGCAGGAGCCAGTGTAGTGACTTTGCCCCGCTTGCCCAACCATTTCAGGTCACGTCTAATTCTGACAACGACCATGGTGGAGAAGCTAGTTGACTCTGGTTGAAACCAAGAGTGTTCACCAGTGGGTCCTTCTCAATGCAGTGACAAATAGGGTTCATTCTGTCCTGCACCCATGGTTGTTCAACATCTTTAGAAATTACTTGGATGAAAGAAGAGAGGGGATGCTCATCAAATTTGCAGATGACACCAAATTGGGAGGGGTAGCTAATACCTCAGAAGACAGAATCAGGATTCAAGATGACCTAAGAATTTGGGAAACTTGGCCAGAACCAACAAAATGAATTTTAACAGGGACAAATGTAGGCCTATACACAAGGACCCCTCACTGAAATCAGACATGTGGGCCAGTTCAAAATGTTTACATCACAAGTAGTATTATTTTGGGGTATAAATGGAATAGATAATCAGTACCGGCATTTACACCGCCCCCCCCCATGTCAAAAGTGTGGCACTTACTGTAACAACTTCATACCAACACATGTTTTTCTTTAAAAAAAAGAGCACTGATAATAAATAATATGGTAGATTGGTGGCGCTGTGGGTTAAACCACAGAGCCTAGGGCTTGCGGATCAGAAGGTCGGCGGTTCGAATCCCCGCGACGAGATGAGCTCCCGTTGCTCGGTCCCTGCTCCTGCCAACCTAGCAGTTTGAAAGCACGTCAAAGTGCAAGTAGATAAATAGGTACCTCTCTGGCGGGAAGGTAAACGGTGTTTCCGTGTGCTACTCTGGTTCACCAGAAGCGGCTTAGTCATGCTGGTCACATGACCTGGAAGCTGTACACCGGCTCCCTCGGCCAATAACGTGAGATGAGCGCTGCAACCCCAGAGTCGTCCATGACTGGACCTAATGGTCAGGGGTCCCTTTAGCTTTATGGTAGATGGAAAGAGTGTGTACTCTCTACCAAGCAACAGTGTCTGAGGATGAGTCCTGCAGATATATTATCTTTATATTCCTGGATGTAGTCCATGTTGGCAATAATCATAACAGTAGTAGCCAAACTACATCACCTGTAGTTCCAAGGCTCTTTTCTTTTTCATGCAAAGCAGCTGCACGTGGCCTCAGGTTGAGCAGAGAAAGGGAGATATTTGACTACAGTATTTAACTGTTTTCTTACCAGCCATTTGCCTGCTCCAAACCTGTGGTTTCACTCCAGTGGGGGAAAGGATATGAGGACACTGTCTCTTTTACCCCTTGGGGAGAAAAGAGCCCATCTAGGTGACCTACCTCACCCTTTCAAAATAATGGCACTGGGTTAATGAAGGATTTCAATTTTAATATGGCATTAACAGCTCTCAATAGCTTTAGCCTTAGGAACCAATGAAAGGCGAAGGAAAGAGCCATTATGAAATGTACTCTGCAATTATCTTTCCCTGTTAAACTTTGTACATTTGTGACATTCGGTGGAAATGTGGTGCAGTGAAAGTAGAAGGATCAATGTGGGAAAACTGAAGTGAGCACATGAGTAGACACTGGGGGCAGTCAATAAACAGCAGAAGATCCATTATTCCTTTCTAATTCCCATCCAAATCAAGAATCAGAAGTGGAATCATTTGACAGGCAGGACAGGAAGGGAAATTGTCCATCCAATGCTGAAAAATGCAACACAATGCCAAAACCTTGCCAGATATGTACTGTTAAACAACTTTTTTCTATGACAGTATGAATTTTAGCGTCTTTTTGTATTTGCAGAGTTGAAGAGGTGCTTTAAGTTATGAAAATAAAATTTGGAGGTGCTATTACACTACAATGAGCAACACATTTCCCCAGTTTTAGTCAACTTTCAAGAAATGTCATTAATTTTATCAGAAAGGTGTGGGGGGGGATTGGCTTCTCTTAAAAGTTCTCAGATGATTTGAACAAGCAAGAAGCCCCAAGCTTCCTCTATGACCTTATCAGATGTTGCTTCTGGAATGTTCAGCCAGCAAGCAGTCTGCACACGACCTGCAACTACTTGACATCTTTAGCTTTGTTCTACAAGTGAATGCAGTGTGAGCGCAGGATTCTTCACAAACACAACCAAGGCTTAAGCTGCTTGCACAATATGTGTGGCATTTAGAGCAGCACAGGTTCTGGATTCTACCAAGGCATAATTATGTACCTGCACCATTTGTCATATCTAAATCACGACCCACCCACAGTGGCAAAAGAGGTGGAGGTTGAGGAGAGGAGATATGCTGAACCAGCCTTGGAGAACTCATACACCACTGATTGACAGCAGCTGGCCTGGACACCAGACTTCTGACTGGAGTGCGGAGAATTCTTTTTTTAAAAACAAAACAAAACACCATTGGGTTGATGTGAATGATTTTGGGGGGCTAGGGTGGATGTCAATATTGCACTTTTATTCATTTATTAATCTGTTAGTGGGTGGGAGTATTGTTTTGTTTATTGATTGTTTGATGTTTTTTTTAAATCACAGTTTATTTTTGTTTTCTCAGCATTGTTGTAGGGAATATTAATGTGTTATATGATCCCAATTTTTCTATGGCACAAAATATTCATGAATATTCCCCCCCCCCAATGTAAGTTCCTTGAGTGAGAAGCAGTTTTAAAAGTTAAATAAATAAAGCATATGCCTCTCCTTGGTTACTAGACCAGCCTAACTGGAACATAATCTTTCCTTCCACCTAATGCTGCCCAGCAGTAATTTAGTCAACCCACCATTCTCAAGTGGGAGGTCCAGGCATCTCCTTCCTTGGAGGTTTTTAAGCACAGGTTGGATGGTCAGCTGCCATGGATGCTTTAGCTGAGCTCCCTGCATTGCAGGGGGTTGAACTAGATGACCCTTGGGGCCCCTTCCAACTCTACAATTCCATTGTTTTGATTAGCTGAGGATACCTCAATACAGCTTGATCAGTCTGAGATGGGATGGCTATTTTTTTCACCTGCTGTGACTCACAATCTTTGCCTGTTGCCACAGAGTGTGTACTGCATCCAGCCTTGTATTCAGCATCATCCCCCTTGGTTTCAGGAAGCACCGTGTTTAACCATATGTCCCTGAGGCACAATTTTGTTCCATCTTTTCTCCCCAGGTTGTACTTTTCTCTGGGAACCCTCCTCCTCAGCCTTGCCTCCTCTTCTCCACCCACTGAAGTTTGCATGGCTGAATAGCTGTTAGAGCCTAAATTTCCACCAAACCTTCTGCCTTCATTTTCTGGGCTTTGGCTATTTCATACACAGGTTTAGGATGTTTACAGGGAATGTGCCCATAAAGTAAATTTAAAATGTTTATGGAACATTCGAAGACCCAATGCAATACTGATGGCAGAAGTGGGACATGGGCATGCCTCTGGTGAAACTGAATTCAATCTGTCAAACCCCACATGTTTCCTCTCGAAAGAAAATTAAGTGGAAAAGTGTGTGTGTAGGAAAATCACTCATTTAAAGTAGCTTATAAAACTGATCTTATAGACTAACCAGGTTCATTAACAATGCAAATATTTTAGTCGCTTCAGGTAGGTAATGTCTTACCAACAAGCCTTGAGCACATCAAAGAGGTTTTCTTGCACTGTAGATTGTGCAATTCCCTTCTGACTGTGAGCTGATAGAGCGTTCCATTTCTGAAGCTCTAATCCTCAAAACACATAACCCCCAGTAGTTCCTCTGGGTCCAACAGGGCTCCTCCAGAGCATGTAGTTTAAGTATTGCACCTGAGTATGCAAAGGGGGGAGGAAAATGACTCTATTTATCTAAGAGAGCAGGGACTTTGCCCAATCATCTCATTCGGGTTTAAGGCTTGACAGCATTACTGCCTCTGCAATTTGATTGCTTGTCACTTTGATATAAGTACCCAATAATAAGCTTTATCCAGGCCATTAGATGGTTGGATGCATTTGAAAGGTTAGTCTATAATACTATTCTCAGCATTTGTAGAAAGCCTTCAGAGGTGTGTGTGTGTGTGTGTGTGCATGCGCAAGAAATGGACCGTGGGCCAATAAAAAATTTAGGCACTCACTTGAGTGAAAGGAGGGGTGCTGTTGTACAGGTAAGATTTCCGCATGTGCCCCCCCCAAGGTCTTATCAGGTTGCATAATATCATAGAATTTAAGAGCTGGAAAGAACCCCAAGGGTCATCACCTAGTCCAGCCCCTGCATGCAGGAATCCTGCCCACAACCACCCCTGGACCGTGGACTTGAACTACCAACCTTCTGGTTAACAGCCAGATGCACCAACCCTTTGTGCCACCAGATTTTGAACTCATACTGCAAAGGTGGAGGGACCATCCTTTTTCTAAGATGGATCATAGCTCAGTGCTGGAGCAGTGCTGAAATGTTTTTGAATCTCTTTCAGCATATCTCAAAATCCTTCAAATGCTGTGCCTGAGGAGCACACACACCCAATGCACTTTGAATTCCACTTTTTAGGCAAAATCTCAACAACAACTCTAGTGATGACATGGATGCCAGCATTTTCCTTTGGAGTACTTTCTCCTGCTTAGGTATATGTCAACCCTAAGATTAGCAGTGAAATGTGCAGATGGTTTCAGTCTCTAATATTCATTGAAGGACTATAATAAAAGGTGCTGGATGGACAAAAAAAAATATTTGATTAGCTTTCTCTGTCCCAAATCCTGTGCTCTACTGCCTTTCAGATTTCCCAGCTGCCAAAAACTCAAGTTGGAAAAGTGCACTTTAGACCCACCATGCATGGTAGCAAAGATTTCACATGGTGAAAGAAAGTGCATAGTTGTAGTAACTGCTGGAAAATTACTATGGGGTCACTGCGATAAGCATGGCAAATGTTTTCTGTCATGTCACCCCTCTTTACTTGCCTATTGTGTGGGGGGTGGGTGTTTTGCCCTGAATATTTTGTCCTAAAGTGACTGATGTGGCTGATGGTTCACCATATGTGGAAGACAGCATGCTAGACGGAAAGAATCGCCCCCCTTGGTTAAAACACAGCAAGAAATCAGAGAAATATATTCTAGCCAAGGAGATGAGGCAGAGAAGATGAATGGCTTGCAGGAGACAAAACTCTCCTCCTCCCTTACCTCAGGAAATGAGGTAGGTGCATAGCAGGAACACTGCTGCCCAGTGACTTGCTGTTTTCTTTTCACTGTGGAAATGGAGGCTGAAAGAAACCTGTGCATTCCCTGATCTCTCAGTCTATGAACAAATAAATAGCAGTCATGTGACATTGGAGCTTTGGGTGAACGTCCCCAAATTCTCCTGCTCCTTCACAGTGGGAAACTATGCTGTGAGAACAACTCTGAGCATTAGAAATAGATTATAATATTTCCTGCATATCACACTGCAGCAAAAAAAGCACTGACCTCAGGGTAAAATGAAGTGGATCAGGCTGCTCCATACATCCCTGTGTATATTGAGTCGTCTTCCCATCATTAGATAAGCTGCATGTGTGACTGGACTCCAGAGTGGGGAAAACTGTTATGGTTGAGGTGATGGGAAATAATAGGGAGCTTTTATCTGACATCACCATCACCATCATTTGTATATTCTGCCTTTCTGCCAAGGAGAAGGTGAGAGAGGCTGACAGGCCTCAGGTCACCCAGTGGGTTTAAAGGCTGAGTGGTGATTACAGGCAGAGCCTCCCCTGTCTAAACCAAGGCTCTAACCACTATGGAAGGCTGTTTCTCAGTGTCAACGTAGGTGTTGATGAGTGACTCAGACCTGATGTAGTGTAGTGATTTTCTTAAGCTGTTTTGTGGTCTTAAGTAGGAGTAGCAGGGTTGCTGTATTTTTACTCTGATTGATTGATTGACTATATTTCTATGCCGCTTTTCATTCAAATGAATCCCAAAGTGGGTTAACATGATAATAACATGATAGAACATAATAGAACATCACAAATACAGCCTAAATCATATAGAATAATTAACAAATCATCAGTGAAACAATTGCAATCTATAAAACGTTGCTAACAAAGCAACAACTAAAAATAACCTAAACATCACAATTAAAGAAAAGGCATATTATATGATTAACAAATCAATACAGCATTTATAATCTATAAAACAACATTAACATCATTAACAAAATAGCAACCAAAAAATAAACTAAGCAGTTATGCTCCAAGTCATAGAATCAATGAATCATAGATTTGGAAGAGACCACAAGGGCCATCCAGTCCAACCCCCTGCCAAGCAGGAAACACCATCAAAGCATTCCTGACAGATGGCTGTCAAGCCTCTGCTTAAAGACCTCCAAAGAAGGAGATTCCACCACACTCCTTGGCAGCAAATTCCACTGTCAAACAGCTCTTACTGTCAGGAAGTTCTTCCTAAGGTTTAGGTGGAATCTTCTTTCTTGTAGCTTGAATCCATTGCTCCGTGTCCACTTCTCTGGAGCAGCAGAAAACAACCTTTTCCCCTCCTTTATATGACATCCTTTTATATATTTGAACATGGCTATCATATCACCCCTTAACCTTCTCTTCTCCAGGCTAAACATACCCAGCTCCCTAAGCCGTTCCTCATAAGGCATCGTTTCCAGGCCTTTGATCATTTTGGTTGCCCTCCCCTGGAGACGTTCCAGCTTGTCAGTATCCTTCTTGAACTGTGGTGCCCAGAACTGGACACAGTACTCCAGGTGAGGTCTGACCAGAGCAGAATACAGTGGTACTATTACTTCCCTTGATCTAGATGCTATACTCCTATTGATGCAGCCCAGAATTGCATTGGCTTTTTTTAGCTGCTGCATCACACTGCTGACTCATGTCAAGTTTGTGGTCTACCAAGACTCCTAGATCCTTTTCAAGCCAGGTGTCACCCAGCCTTTTTTTTGCCCAAGTGTAAAGGGACCCCTGGAGGAGACTCTTGAGAGTCCCATGGACTGCAAGAAGATCAAACCTATCCATTCTTAAGGAAATCAGCCCTGAGTGCTCCCTGGAAGGACAGATCGTGAAGCTGAGGCTCCAATACTTTGGCCACCTCATGAGAAGAGAAGAATCCTTGGAAAAGACCCTGATGTTGGGAAAGATTGAGGGCATTAGGAGAAGGGGACAACAGAGGACAAGATGGTTGGACAGTGTTCTCGAAGCTACGAACATGAGTTTGACCAAACTGCGGGAGGCAGTGCAAGACAGGAGTGCCTGGCGTGCTATGGTCCATGGGGTCACGAAGAGTCGAACACGACTAAACGACTAAACAACAACAAAAAGGGACCCCTGACCATTAGGTCCAGTCGTGACCGACTCTGGGGTTGTGCGCTCATCTCGCATTATTGGCCGAGGGAGCCAGCGTATAGCTTCCAGGTCATGTGGCCAGCATGACAAAGCCACTTCTGGCAAACCAGAGCAGCACATGGAAACGCCGTTTACCTTCCCGCTGTAGCGGTTCCTATTTATCTACTTGCATTTTGATGTGCTTTCGAACTGCTAGGTTGGCAGGAGCTGGGACCAAGCAACGGGAGCTCACCCCGTCACAGGGATTCGAACCACCAACCTTCTGGTCAGCAAGCCCTTGGCTCAGTGGTTTAACCACAGCGCCGCCACCTGGGTCCCTACTTTACATTTCTCCCTGTTAAAATTCATCTTGTTTGCTTTGGCCCAGTTGTCTAATCTGTTAAGGTCATTTTGAAGTCTAATCCTGTCCTCAAGAAAACCCTCATCAAGGATTCAAGCCTTGCTCAAAACCACCCACCCACATTCAGCAGTCCGTCATTCCCTTAGTCTCCACACACACACACACACACCCATCTTCAATACAAAGGTAAGAATCTTAACCTATCCTACAGGTGTAGATTGCTGCGAGAAATGCATGAAGTGCTTTGAATACATGAATGTTTGAGCCATTTGAATAACATGCATAGCTGCCAAGTTTTCCCTTTTCTCGCGAGGAAGCCTATTCAGCATAAGGGAAAATCCCTTTAAAAAAGGGATAACTTGGCAGCTATGAACATGTAAAAGTCTCATTATTGCTCAGCACCCTTCAAAACACACAAATGCAATGTGCCATCAGTGTGCATGATGCTTTATGTAGTAATGGAGAAGCCACATCATTTTCCTTGTGCCGTGTGCATATGTACAAAGGTAAGATTTTGCATTCAGTTTTGAAAAGGGCCATCTGTTGTTGAAGTGATGAAAATATGTTATCTGTTTAGCAGGGATCTCAGAGCTACCAACACCTTCCTCTTTCATAGCAAAAAAAAGGCCTCCTGTTTTCTGTGAATGTATACTGCATTCTCTAACTGTTCTGCTTTTAAAATACGGTATACTACTGGTTTCCTTTATCACAGACTTGGATCTGCCCTGTGGGGGTGGGGTGGGGGTTATTCTATGGTCATTTGCTTTGTTCTCTCCCTGCTCATTTGTTTTCTTGACTGTGGATACAGCCAGCTCATTTATCTAAGTAAAATTGTCCTTGAGTGGTTGTTCTCTGTCTTTGTTCTTTCCTTTTTTGCTGGTCACTTTTAACATGGAATCCCTGTAATATTCTATCGGGCTCATTAACACTCTACATGTATGGCTGTAAAGGAAAAGGAACAGAAAATCATTTCAGCAGAGCTGCTTTCAAAGTTAATGCCACAGATTTTTAAGAAATCACACTGATTATTCTAGTATTAGGGAATAATGATAAATTAATAAATATTAAGATAAAACAGGTATAAAGTGCATACCTAACTTTGAAACACAAGGTTCATTTGGCATTGGCGATGACTGTATCTGTCAATTTCTCATTTTTTTCACTCTTTAGTTCTCTGCATTTCCACATCAGTTTGCAATTTTTTAAAACACACACTCAAATCTTCACAAAAATTCAGCAGTATTTTAGTGCCAATTTTGCCTTATAAGCACAAAGGTATGCAATTTTGGCTAATGTACGCATTTTGGGGGACTAAGGGATTACATTTGGAATTACAATTTTCACTTACAGAAATTGCATTTTGCATGTATTTTTTCACAAATATATGCATTTTATGTGCTCTTTACCCTAAAGAGGAGATGCGGGTGGCGCTGTGAGCCTAGGGCTTGCTGATCAGAAGGTCGGCGGTTCGAATCCCCGTGACGGGGTGAGCTCCCGTTGCTTGGTCCCAGCTTCTGCCAACCTAGCAGTTCGAAAGCACGTCAAAGTGCAAGTAGATAAATAGGAACCGCTGCAGCGGGAAGGTAAACGGCATTTCCATGCGCTGCTCTGGTTTGCCAGAAGCGGCTTAGTCATGCTGGCCACATGACCTGGAAGTTGTACGCTGGCTCCCTCGGCCAATAAAGCAAGATGAGCGCCACAACCCCAGAGTCGTCCGCGACTGGACCTAATGGCCAGGGGTCCCTTTACCTTTACCCTAAAGAGGCGGCAGGAGGGGGGGGGATTACTAGGCATTGCAAAACGTCAGGGAAATCTAGCCAATAAGGAGGCAGGACAGAGGCCCTTATTGGAACGTGCTGCCCACCACTCCAGACTATTTAGACCAGCATGATAAGGAGGAACACCTGCACTATGAAGCCTTCTTGGGCAGGCTCAAGCTGAGTCCTGGAAGAGGCAAATAGTGTTTGGTCTGAAAGCAAGCACTGCCATCACAGTGGCAGAAACGAATACCCCACTCTCTCAGGGGTTGAATACTTTATGAAAGGAGGGGTGATGATTAATGCTGGCTAGGTACAGTGGTACCTCTACTTACAAATAACTCTACTTACGAATTTTTCTACTTACAAATGGAGCTCCGTCCGCCATCTTGGATGCGGTTTAGCTAGGATTTTTTCTACTTACGAATTTTTTGATAGGGTTGCTTTGACTTACGAATTTTTTTCTCCCAATGCATTCCAATGGGATTCGACTTACAAAATTTTTCAACTTGCAAATGTGTGTTCGGAACGCATTAAATTCGTAAGTAGAGGTACCACTGTACTTGATGTCCTTCCTATTCCAACACTGAGAATTTCACCTTTAGGCATAGTACCAAAGAATTCGGATTGATACACAATCTATTAGATTCCAGAGGCTCACCCACCAATGACTACTTACAAAGTGAACTTACTTTGATGCAGTGTGCATATTTTAACAAGGTGATGTGCATGGTTAAATGAGGTGGAAGGGTAGCCTTGATGGGCAAATGTGAGATCAAGTCAGGTTTTCAGGTGTTTCCCATCTGCCTTCATGCTTTTTCCTGCTAAGGTTTGTGTTTGAGGGGAAATATGGGTTCAAGACTTGAACTTGGCTTTCTCTGCATTTAGCATCAGGCTGGACTCAGCCCTGATGGATAGATCCAGACATGATATGGGACTCATTACCAGGATGAGTCTTTGTTTCCGCAGGCATACAGACTAATTGCGCAAGTTTGATGTACCACTTTACAGAGTTGCCGTAAATGGATTTTAAAGGGTATCTCTGACAGAGGGTAAAATGGAAGGGCCTCTTTCATGTTCAACCTTTTTGAGTACTGAACTGGATATAGTTGAACAGACTAGCCATCTGCCCGAGGAAAAGGCAGGGCAGTCTGGAAGAGATTCAACTTTTGCTACAGGGCAAAGAAAACGGCCTTTCTTTAGCTCCAAGAGCTGCTAGGCCAGGCCACCTCACCTTTGCCTGTGAAGTGATTGCTTCAGGCTGAGACTTCCTTTCAAGGCTATGTGAGGCAACAAAAAGTATGTTCTCTTGTAACTGTCGCATATGGCTTTGGGGAGAAATGTGTGTCAACATTTCTGTGTAGAAGGAACTCGTGGTGCATCGTAATGTGGTATCCTTTGCACTGGATCAGAACCTTTGTTTCACATTGCCTTTGTTTCACAGAGAGTTTGGAACTTTGGTTAAATGATAGAAAATGCCAACAAAATGTTTTTAAGTTTGACTTTTTCCTGTACCCCAAGACCCCAGTTCCTTCCTTCCTTCCTCCCTCCCTTCCTTGCTAAAGGTATAACCAAGGTTGAACTTTGTGACCAGCATCAAACTTTCAACCAGCATCCCGATGGAGTTTAGAACACTGTGTTATTTTCACAGGCAAAGATCTGTAAATGCTGTAAATGCCAAGTCCGGTGCTCAGGGTCTTCAGGTAGAGTTAGGAAGCCCTTGCTGTTCATCAGCTAAGAGGGCAGGAAGGGAGACTGCTTGTTCCAGGGCAGCATATAAGAGAAGCTACCAGCCTATGATAGTAGTCAGGGCAAGTTCAGAACCTAGAGTTCCCTTTTGGTGGAAGAATGTGATCCGCATTAAGTGTAATGGTTGTGGGGATAAGACAAGCTTGAGCAGCTCAGCATCTTGAGGCACCTGGACATTGAAGGACTGTTTACCCAACATACTTCTCATTGCTAGGCAGCTCACTGGGACGTTGGAAGAGAACAATCCTAGAGTCCATTATAGCCCATTGTAGGGAGAAGTAGGGACTAGGAGCCTGCACACCAAGGCTCAATTTATGATGGGAAAACAATGAAAGGGACAGATCAGCAACAAGTTTGACATGGTGCATTTCTCCATTTCCTACCCCAACAGGAAAGCTTGCAGTAGTTGCCTTAGATTTTGAAAAGCTTGCATTTGAGTTATATAGATCTGGTTATGCTTGTTGAAGATCTTTGCTGTTAACAAAGCTGACTGCTAATCCAAGCAACTGCCTTGCATCTTCATCCCAGTGCAGTTGGCGCAAATGAAACAGCAGGAGGAATGTGGAATTTTGCATCAAAATGCTCAAATGGGGATAGTTTTCAATTGGAGTAAAGCATTCAGTTGTGCTCCGAGCCCCAAAACCCATCCCTTATGGAAATAAAGACACAGTGGAGACAAAATTTAATTTAAATGGTTAATGGGCAAATTTTGGCCACAACTTTATTGAATATACCAGTGTGACTGGTATTGGCTTAGGCATTGGTAGCAAATTATAACTGGCTTCTGCCCACCCTGCAGAAAGCCTGGAAGGGTAAACAACCAGCAGGGGGAGCTCCATCAATGCGTATTGACTGGTGCTCACCTCCCGGGCTTTGGACAAGATCCAGACCCCCGATTCCTTTAACAAAATACCCTATTAATTGGAGGGGCAGGTGATGGTCGGGCCTCCCCTCGCAACATTCCCCTAAACCAATGCCTAACCGCAAAGCAAGAAGAGTTCCCCACGTTGCGCTGCTGAATATAAATGCATTCCCCCAACCCCCCACCTTGCCACCTTGCCTATTGGCTAAAGCCAGTAGCATATCATGGCACCACTGGCTGGAGCAAGGCAAGCCCCGCCCCCAGCCAGTAGGGGAAGAGTTTTTAGGGCCGCGCACAACATGGACCCTCTGTTAGGAGGATACAACTTCTCAAGAGAGACAAATTTAGAGACAAATTGCATGTCATTTTAAATAAATGCTCTACTGATCTTACGGTGTTATTGATAGAGACCTCAAAGATGGAGGCTGGCAGATTAAAGACAGAACTACCATGTATGAGAGCGGAGCTGAAGGCCACTGTGGTTGCAATTCCAAGAGTGTGTACCAAAAAGACTGAGATATTAAATAATGAATTGGAAAAGCAGTTGGGGGAAATCAGAGAGCAAAAGTTTCAAAGAGATTTAGATGATTATGAAGAGATCAGAATAAATAATTGGCACTGAAAAGGTTCTGATAGAAAAAGAAAACAACCAATTACTTTTGGCCTCACTCCAGAAACAAGTCATGAAGATCAGGACAGAGATAAATCTACTAAGGCCAGCCTACATTTCATGGGTAGCAATAGAGATTGGGGGTGTACCTTTCGGGGGAAACAGAGTGGAGGGAGGTATAAACTCTAGCTCCTGGAATGGCAATACATCTTTTTTCAGATGTATGCTGAATAGGAGGCTATGCCAGTGATTCCCAAAATGTTTTTCCCCATGGAGCTGTTGAAAATTACTGCCGGTCTTGGTGGACTGGTTAATTATTTCCATTATTATTTATTTATTTATTTAAAAAATTATATACCACTTGATTTTTTAAAAGTAGTTTAGGAGGAGATATACTAGCCATCTTCAAATATCTCAAGGGCTGCCCCATGGAAGATGGAGCAAGCTTGCCTTCTCCTGCTCTCGAGGGGAAGACTCAAACCAATGGCTTCAAGTTATAAGAAGGAGATTCCCACTAAATCTCAGGAAGAACTTTCTGGTGGTAAGAGCTGTTTGATATTAGAATGTTCTCCCTCCGAAGGTGATGGCCTTGGCTTCCTTGAAGGTTTTTAAACAGAGGTTGGATGGCCATCTGTCATGTATGATCTAATTGAGATTCCGGTCTGGCAAGGGCTTGGACTAGATGACCATTGGTGTGCCTTCCAACTCTACTATTATATTATTCTTTGATTCTATCATTCAAAGTGCAGGTGCTGCCACACTACAAGATCAATTTCTTACAATAGTACTTCTGCAAAATGAAGCAGTCACATGGGAATATCTGGGGTATAGGGTAAAATGATGTTTCAGGGAACTGGTCCCAAGTTGTAGAGAGCTTTATATACTACAGTGGTAACTCTGGTTGGGTACTTAATTCATTCTGGAGGTCCATTCTTAACCTGAAACTGTTCTTAACCTGAGGTACCACTTTAGCTAATGGGGCCTCCCACTGCAGAAACGGTTGTACTAGCCGCAGCAGGTGAGAGGCACTTCTAGCCACAGAGCATACCTGAGTCTCCAAACCTGGGCCCAGAAGCACCCATAATTCAATTTAATTCAACTCATTTTTCTGAAGGGGTTTGGCCAGTGCTACCTGTTTGAAGATTAAAAGGCTTTCATTTTGAAAGGGAAATATTTTATTACAGCATATCTTAAATGTGGTGAGCCCCGGTATCAATCAATTTTAGAAGATTTTCTGAGTATAAGTCATAAGGTATAAGTTATATGTATAAATATATATAACAGATCTTCTAATCTGGACTGATGCTCAAGCTGGTGTTCAGAATGTACTATCTGGCTACTGGCTGTTGAATATATCAGGTTCATGAAGTTTTTTACATGCCACTCATCCTAATTTATTAATGCAGTTTGCTATTGTGATGTGACTATGTTATTTTAAGTTACATTTTCAGATTGTATTTTAAATTGTATATTTTATTTCTATTAAATCCATAGAGAACTTTGACTCATTTACATGTGTGAGTGTCTGGAGGTAGTTGGAGGGTGGATGGTGGCTAACAGATTGAGGTTGAACCCTGAAAAGACAGAAGTACTGTTTTGGGGGGACAGGGGGCAGGCTGGTGTGGAGGACTCCCTGGTCCTGAATGGGGTAACTGTGCTCCTGAAGGACCAGGTGCGCAGCCTGGGAGTCAATTTGGGCTCACAGCTGTCCATGGAGGCGCAGGTCTATTCTGTGTCCAGGGCAGCTGTCTACCAGTTCCATCTGGTACTCTGGCTAAGACCATATCTGCCTGTGGACTGTTTCACCAGAGTGGTGCATGCTAGACTAGTGACTGGGAGTGGCCACCAAGACCATATAACACTGGTCCTGAAAGACCTACATTGGCTCCCAGTATGTTTCTGAGCACAATTCAAAGTGTTGGTACTGACCTTTAAAACCCTAAACAGCCTCGCCCAGTATACCTGAAGGAGCATCTCCACCCCCATCATTCAGCCCGGACATTGAGGTTCAGCTCCGAGGGCCTTCTGGCGCTTCCCTCACTGCAAGAAATGAGGTTGCAGGTAACCAGGCAGAGGGCCTTCTTGGTAGTGGCACCTGCCCTGTGGAACGCCCTCCCACCAGATGTCAAGGCGATAAACGACTACCTGGCTTTTAGAAGACATCTGAAGGCAGCCCTGTTTAGGGAAGTTTTTAATGTTTGTTGTTTTATTGTGTTTTTAATATTCTGTGGAGAGCTGCCCAGAGTGCCTACAGAAACCCAGCCAGATGGGTCGGGTATAAATTATTGCCATTATTATTATTATTATTATTATTATTATTATTAGAACATATTATTATTAGAACATATACACTTAGTTTTACTTCTGAGATTGCTCATATTTTGATTATGGGAGGTTTTCAAGAAAATGGGATAGTCATATAATCATAGCATCATGGAACAATAGAGATGGAAGGGATCCCAAGGGTCATCTAGTCCAACCCCTGCAATTCAGGAATCTCAGCTAAAGCATCCATGACAGATGGCCATCTAACCTCTGCTTAAAAACCTCCAAGGAAAAACAGTCCACCACCTCCCATGGTGGGAGTCTGTTCCACTGTCAAACAGCTCTTACTGTCAGAAGGTTTTTCCTAATGTTTCATCACAATCTATGTTTTAATTAATTTATTTTTTGCAACTTGAACCCATTGCTTCGAGTTCTACCCTCCAGAGCAGGAGAAAACAAGCTCTTCCATGTGACAACCTTTGAGATCTGAAGAAGTGTGCATGCACATGAAAGCTCATACCAATGACAAACTTAGTTGGTCTCTAAGGTGCTACTGGAAGGAATTTTAATGTTGAAATAGTGTTGGTGAATACTTTCCAGTACTGGAATTCCCTTTTACCAGATGATTTCCATGGGGCAGGTTTATACTATATCTATATTTTCTGCTATATATAATTGTACATTTAACAATTATACAGATTTGTTACTGATTTTAAGATTAAGTAAGAATCAAAAACAAATTTCCTCATTTTGCCTTTGCCAAGGTCCAGAGCAAAGGCCCGGCCTCCGCGTACTCTGCTTGGGTGCCCGGAGCAAGTTTAGGCATCCTGGAGGCCACGGAGCGCCGCCGGCTGTTGGGCACCCCTAGCAACGCGCCCATGCACACCCTCGCCTCACTCGCCCCAGCAACGCCATGGAGCCCTGCGCCCCCGACGCCCTGCCGAGTAAGGGCAGGGGCATCCCTCGGGCAGGGGCAGAGGGTCCTGCCGGGCTCCTCGGGGGTGTCTCTCTCCCTCTTGGTTCTTTGGGCTGGCCTTGGGGCCCCCTCCATGCCCTCCTTGGGGCAGATGCCCCAAATAAGAAACTCTCCCGTGGTCCCCGGACCTCTTCCCTGGCGCCCTCCCAGAGCGAAGGCTCGACCTCCAGGAGGCATCGGAGTGAAGAGGACCCTGAGCCCCCATCCAAACAATGACTATCATCTGCCCAGGTAAGAAAAAAATAACATTTCCATTTTGTCTTAATTATTTTATAGTACAGTACATTGATTATTGCGTTCATTTTATGTATCAATGGTCTTGGTAAACAGTAAAATTCATGTTAAATTGCTGCTTTAGGGGGTGTTTTTCATCATCTGGAACGGATTAATCCACTTTCCATTACTTCAGTTTATGAACAGACTTCCGGAACCAATTGTGGTTGTATGACTGTACTTGCACTTTGTGCTTTCGAACTACTAGGTGGGAAGGAGCAGGGACTGAGAACGGGAGCTCACCCCGTTGCGGGGATTAGAACCGCTGACCTTCTGATCGGCAAGCCCAAGATGCTCTGTGGTTTAACCCACAGAGCCACCACTAGCTCTTTGCAATACAAAGGTATTCTAAATTTCCATTGCACAATGTTGTAGTAATTGATTGCAGTATGGGTTTATTATGTTTAACTGGCAGTGCAGAATGAGTTTCTGATTGTCTGATCTTATAAAGCTTTTATCTCATGGTGCAAAATGAGTACATTCCACATTTTCACAAACTATGTCAGGCTTTCTTCTCCTAGATCTAGATGCCAAATAAAGTCAGCTGACATGCAAGAGAAAATAATCAGGGCCCCCTCTATTTTCTGAAATGTTATCATTTTATGGGTGGGGGAATCTTATTTTTCTCATGCTCCTGATCCACGTCAGTAATGAATTGGCACTAACACAATTATTTGATTGTTCTTACATGTCTTGTCCTTGCTTCCCCATAGACCTGCCAAACAGCTGGCCATTGTATGGCTGAACTATTGCCTTGCTCCTGACCTCTCTGTTACAACTGATCATTACAATATAAAAAACTGTCCATTTATCCAGATCAAGACTTGCAAAATATGAAGCAAGCATTCATAAGGATGCCTGGGTGGTTGCTAAGGGAGACAACACTTCGCCGCCACCAGCCTTGCATATCTGATATCACTGTCACTGGGTGTTGCTTACTTGGTCACTTATCTTAAGATGAAACAGAGATTAGTAAAGAACTTTGTCTTTGGATTTTGCTTCCTATATATGCAATGAATAATAAATTGCTATACTAGGAATACTGACTTTCTAAATTAGAGGTAGAGAACTTCAGCCATCCAAGCCCCTCCACTGGAACTTCAAGGCTCTGCCCAGGCCACACCTACTCTCACCAGTCCTGCTCTGAAACTGTCCAGAGTGGTTCAGTTCAGATAAATCTTTTGCACACGGGTGGCACAAACACAGAGCCTAGGGCTTGCCGATCAGAAGGTTGGCAGTTCGAATCCCCGTGACGGGGTGAGTTCCAGTTGCTGGGTCCCAGCTCCTGCCCACCTAGCAGTTCAAAAGCATGTCAAAGTGCAAGTAGATAAATAGGTACTGCTCTGGTGGGAAGGTAAACAGCGTTTCCGTGCACTGCTCTGGTTCACCAGAAACGACTTAGTCATGCTGGCCACATGACCCGGAAGCTGTACGCCGGCTCTCTTGGCCAGTAAAGCAAGATGAGCGCCACAACCCCAGAGTCATCCACAACTGGACCTAAAGGTCAGTGGTCCCTATAATGTAGGCATTTTAATGCACACTTTCCTCTAATATAATCATTTTTACACTTTTTTCAGTTGGAGAACTATATCATAAAAATCAAAGGGCTACAAATTTTGCAGGATTACTGCATTGCGGTCTGCATGTTGTTTCAGAAAGTACAAATTATGCAAATTTTCATCAAAATGCAAATGGAATCAACCACTCCCCTCCTTAGCTTGGGTACAACCTTGTACTCATAAAGAGGGAGGCAGTTACAAAAGAGGGAGATCAGTTACAGAAAATAAGGAACCACCATTCTCTACCATAAAAATAATGTTTTTGTTTGCTTGCTTGTTTTATAAAAAAACAGCCATGAGAACTGATGCAAGTTCAGCTCAGATGGGCTTAAATGTTCCAAATATACCCATATATTTATGTGATGTTGCTACTTTTCAAATTCAAGCAGAGATCTGAAACACCAAAGAAGCAAAGCAGAAATTAATGCCTTGGTGATAAGCTTTCATTAGGAAATATCAGAAGAAACTTAAACTTAAATTAACTTCTGGATTTTTCCCTGTAATAATTATTCCTTGTAATAATTAATCATTGAAAGCAGCTGTGGGATGCAATCCTATACCCACTAACCTTCTGAGTAGACATGTATAGGATTGGACTGTTAGTCATTTGTACAAGTGCAAATTGAATTATTATTTTGTTAATGTGGCTTTTAATTATTTGTTTTTGTTGCTGATGTGGCACCCACTAAACTGCCAACACTAACTGTAAGAAGAACATTATACTGGCTGGTCATTTGCTTATCGTTCTGCCCCTTTCTATTTTCTGTTCACATTGGCCACTGATGTATTTCAGCAGCTACACACTTTAAATTACTTCAGTAGTAGCAGTTGACATACCTTGCGTTTAATCAATATTTACACAGTACAAACTATGCTTAGTCCACCAACTAGATGTTGGAGCATAAATAATAGTGCAGCCAACACTATCGCTCTGTGTATCTTGGAACATATATTAAGGATTGTGGGATAGTGTTATTGTATAAAATGACCTCAGACGGAAGCCTTGAAACTTATAACAGTGCCTTATACACTGTCCAACAATATGAATGGGGTGAAATAAAATGCAGAAGCAGAGAAAACAGATGAAGCTGTGTATGTTTAAAATGAATTACAAAGAAGTAAGAGAAGGATCGGCTAGGATATATGGATTCATACAATGCAAATTACTGTGTGTGTGTGTGTGTGTGGTCATTTGGGTTTTACAGTGTCATCTTATACATAGTTTCTTTAAGGGCTTATTCCCTAATCAGAGTGTTTTATGATTGTAGCCCTACACCCGTTTACCTGGGAGTAAGATCTATTAAACTCAGTTGGGACTTACCTCTCAGCTAATACTTACAGGATTACACTGTTAGAGCAGTTTTGAATGTCATGATGCGGTAGTGGAGCAAGAAGACCCAGAACCACTTGTTCCCTGTTTCTCCATGTCAATGTCATGTCCGAAGCTCTTTCTCTGAGCTGTTTCCATGGATTAAAGACAGACCTGAACTCTTACAAATTCCAAGACCAAGGGCGTAGGGTTGCTTCTGATTGCTTCTCTGATTACACGGCTGAGAGATACACAATAAACAGCAGAATGTGAATTGCAACTCTTGTAGAACTTTCTGACCCTTTGGTGCCAATCCCTAGGTAAGAGAAGAAATGACAACATTTTTTGGTTTAGAGAACCAAGTTCCATTCATGAACTGCATGAGGTTGCCTGCTCAGTTACATTAAACTCACACCCAATAAAATATTCCATCTGACCAGTTCTATGTTCAACTTCTGTGAGACCAACATGACTATCAATTATAAGGCAGCCGGATAACACTGCAGCAGAAGTTTTGATTGTTCCCATCCTCTTGAGATAGCAACTGGATGAAGGACCTCTAGTACCAGCACAGGAACCCATCCTTGATTAGCATTGGCTAAATCAATTAATTTACTAACAGTTCAATCATCTACTCATCCAGTCAGCCCACTTGAACACACTCTTTGCTTAAGGGCATAAAGGATTTCAGTCTCAATGTACTGTACTTGATTGTTGTTTGCAAGGCAGTTCTGTCCTGTTGTGTAGTGGACTGTGATGTTGATTCCTCGGGTCGAATCTCATCCTTTCCGGCTGTATTGGCTTTGAGTGCTGCTCTTTTTTGAAGTCCTTCCTCCTCCATCTATCAGAGTACATGTAGATATTCTTTCACTGACTGTTTCATTGGGAGTAATGAATCCATAGGCAGGACATGGAGGGATTCTTTCATAATCCAACACACACAGAGACCGCCTGGTTTCTTCGACAGCCAGCTTGTTTGTTTTACATATTCAGCTGCTGCATTTGTTAGATGTTGCAACAGCAATGTTTAATGACTAATATATGCATGTTTTTTTAAAAAAAAAATCTTATTCAAATGTTTCATTGTTTATGCCAGAAACAAGGTTTTCAGTTGCATTGTCAGAAAAACAAAGCCTGGCATACCAAGCAGACTATGTGGAGAATGAAAGGCTACAGCAGCTTAAGACAGGTACGTTGGTAACAATATCATCAACATTTTGCAATTCACTGCAAGCAACAAAGTCTATTGTCACACTGTGTGCTGCAGAGTTGATTACTTCCACAATGAATCTACAAAATAATGAATTCTCACCAGATATACAAAGCAGGAATCATAGCTTAAGGGCATTTCACATGATCACATGCCAAGAAACTGCAATAGGCGTAATAAGAGAGAAGGACAGGTAGCAAGGAAATCAACAAAGAGCCAGCCTTACCATGCAGCCAACAACTGCATATCTGGGGCACCATTAAAGATGGCAGAGGGGCAACCGACATCTCTCTATAGGCACAATCCATGGGAATGTTCTCCTACCCAAGCCACATGGAAATGAATATATAATGTACCAGAGCAGAAAAAACTGTTTTTTAATAGTTTTGTCTCTTCTGACTGGCAGCAGCTCTCCCTGGTCTCAAACAGAGAGAGGACTTTTTTAAAATCCCTGCTGCCTGTGATGTGCAGCATATTGTGATGTGCTTTCATTGGAGTTGCAAGCTACTAGACCTGGGATCTTCTGCTTGCAAAGCATGAGATTTCCAGTGATCTATAGTGTCAGCCCCAGCACCTGATTGCAGTGCCAACGTAGCTTCAATGCTGTTGATGCTGACTTGCAGTGATTTCCCAGCCCTGCTTCCTGAGATCTAACAGGAGATGGAGCACATGGCCTTATGCTGGAGCGGCTGTCCAAGTTGGGGTTGGGTGGCACCACTTTGTGGTGGTTCTGCTCCTACTTGGATGGTGGTTTCCAGAAGGTGATGCTTGAGGGATGTTCTTTGGCCCCATGGAGCCTTCAATGTGGGCTTACATTTATCCCCCACACTGTTTAACATCTACATGATAACACCCAGCTCTAATTCTCCTTTACATTTACAGGTGGGGCAGCGGATGTGCTGGACCATTGTCTTGCCTCGGTAATGGACTGGATGAGAGCCAACAAATGGAAGTTCAATCCAGGTAACACTCAGACACTGTTAGTGGGCTGGGTGGATGGGAGGCTGCCTGCTCTTGCATACCCTTCACATTTTCTTAGAAAACAGGGACCGTCTTGATGGGGTTATACTCCCTCTAAAGCAGAGGGTATGCAGCCTGGGGGTACTTCCGGATCCATTGCTGTTGCTTGAGACTCAGGTGACCTCAATGGTGTGAAGTGCCTTCCATCAGCTTTGGCTGGTGGTCGAGTTGTGCCCCTATCTGGACAGGGATAGCCTAAATTCTGTCTGTGCTCTAGAAGACTCTATGTTAGATTACTGCAATGCGTTACATTCTGGTGCAGAATTTGGCAGCTGGGCTGCTGACCAGAACAAAACAATTTGAGCATATTACACCAATCCTGGCCCAACTGCACAGGCTGCCAATTAGTTTATGGGCTTCTTTGAAGTCCTGGCTTTGGCCTAGAATACCTTAAACGGCCCAGGGTTGCAATACCTCAAGGATTGCCTCAGTCAGTTGGGAGTGAGCCATCATTCATGTTGGAGTTAACTCTTTATTAGAAAGAACATGATTGGCACAGACTTGGGAGAGTGTCAGCCCTAATTAGCACAGCAGCTCATCCCTGGTGGGTCTTATGCCATGAATCAGTCACCAAAACTGAAAGTCCCTCCCTCCCCACAGCCATCTAAGTTCTCTCCTCTTTGGGGCTTTTTCTAAGCAATTGGAGACTTCACCTGTGTAAAGTCAGGCTCTCCTTCATGCCTCTTCTGGTTCTGGGAGACCGAGAGTAGGGGGTCTTGTAATACCAGGAGAGTGTGGTTCTGCACCAGCCTGACTCAACTCTGCCTCTGGGCCTCCCTACTCCCACTGACTTGCTTCTTCAGCCTCTGCCTCTGATTCTGAACTTCTCTCTGCCACAAACTCTTCCAGCTCACCAAGCCCTGTTACTGCTTCAGTTTCTGACACCTCCTCCTTGCTTTTCTCCTGCATCGTCAACCCACCTCCACCCCCAGGCTCTGAGCTTTCTTCCCTGAGGGGTTTACCAGCTGGCTCCTCCCACCATTCCTCTGTGTCAAACTAGTCTGTGACACTCCCCATATGAACCAAGTTGCACCCAGATCATCATCATCTGAGGCCCTTCTCCATGTGCCTCATCCATGAGAGGCCCACAGGGGGGCAACATGAGAACAAGGCCTTGCCTGTGGTGGTTCCCCATTTGTGGAATACACTCCAATTTCCAACCCTGACATCTCCAGCCAGGAACAGAGAAAGTCTGAAAATCTGGGAAGTCACTCCTGGTTAGTATAGATAACATGGAGCTGGATGGCTGGGAGGCTTAGGCAGAGCATCAACCCTGCTGCTGAACGGGGTTTGGATCTGGTGTAACTTTACACCAGCTTAACTCACACTGGCCTGTTTGACACCAGCTCCTTGTACATAGTTGTTCTAATTTGTCCTCAGTGACATCAGCATGTAGTGAAATCTGTTTAGTGGTGTAAAGTTGTGATGCCCATTGGATGTGTTTGGTATGCATGGATTCCGAATGCATGAGGGGAGCAGGGGAAGGACACTCACTAGCCTGCAGGCCAGTGTGTGCATCAGCCTCATAGCCTGGTGGCTGCATGTTCAGTGTGAAGGGAGCCTCTATGAATGCATAGGTATGTGTGGAGGGCTCCCTACATGAGTATAAAACTACTACAGTCCATCATGCATTTGACATCATTTGACATGTAAACAGGACTTTTTCTAACTCATCAGGACCCCATGTGTGTTATGCAGGCGGGGGGGGGGCGACCAGGTGCCAACACAGCAGCTGGAGAAAGCACCCAAAGAAGCCTGGAAAAAAAGAATAATAGTTAGGAAAGAAAGATTAATATCCTTGCCTTATTGGAGGAAAATTTCTACACCTTCACTGAAACAGCTAATTTGCGTCTTCAATTAAAAATGAGGTGATATTAGTCAGAAACCAGCAATATAATATACATGATCCAGCAATTAATAAAAAAGCCATATTTAACATTTTCTTCTCCTCCACTAATCCAGCAAAGCCAAATTGTCTTTAAAAGAAGGTGCGCCCTTAGCTCTGCCCTTAGCTCTCACGCCTGCCAGCCAAAACTTGCCAGTAAGTTTTTGCCAAAACCTGCCAGTAAGAATTGCTCCCACTAAATTAATCAACTAAAACTTTAGTTGATTAGTCAGTGGAGACCAATTTTAAACCAATTAAAGCTTGGAGCGCTACAAAATAGCCTTTTAAACTATTGTAGGAGGCAGTTTCGACAGCTAGAGGGAATATGGTATCATGAGATCCGTCACTTGTTCAAACCTTCAGTGTTAAGGGTCCCATTGGGCTTCCTTGGTTGTGCTCTGTTAGCTATCAAGTGCAGCACTCAAGGCAATAAAGTTCTCTTCATCTTATTGGAAAAGTGTCCTTATAGGCTTGTCTGGGAGGAAAAAGACAAGTATGAAATTACTTTGTGTGTAAATAGGTAGGTAGAGATATAGGCATATCTATCACAAAGTGTTATGATTTAATAAATGAAAAATTGAGACACAAAGAAAGGAATGGAAGGGCAAAGGTCTCTGTAGGCTTGGGCATTTTAGCCTAATATATGCGCTTCTATGCAATTTTGCCCAATACAGTATAAACATATTTGCATAGTGATTTTCCAAACTACAGTTCATTTGCTTATGCTGTTTTCACTAATACTTATATGTTTATGCACACTTTACTGAAGTACACAGTAAAGCAGTGCTTTTTTTCTTAAAAAAATGTTTAGGGGTACTCTCAGTTTGACTCAAGAAAATCACCATTTTATACTTCAAATCGGGGAAAATAAATGCAGTAAATGGAGCTTCACAAAATGTTTAGGGGGTATGCGTCCCCCTGTGTCCCCCCAGAAAACGGTGCCATAAAGTATAAAGACTGCACTGAAAAAATTGGGAAAGTGTAGGTTTCAAAGAAAGCTGTGCTTTAGTTTGCTTATGGTATTGGATAGTGTGAATTAGCTAGTTTTGCCTTTACATGAGAACTGAATCAAATCTCTCTCCCCACCCTCATCCCTGCCAGGAATAGCAAGGAATGACCCAGACAGTTACTGGAGAGGGGCCTCCTCTCAGCCTCCTTGTATCGCTAAGCACGAGGTGGATAAATTCAAGGGGGAACAGAGCACCCAAGGAACCTTCTTGTGGCACAGGGAGTCCAGCTCACCAAGAAGTGTCACATGGGAAGGGTGCCTGCATTTGGGGCTCTTTATTGTTATGGACATTTCTAAATAGGTTACCTTACCTTGAAATGCAAGTTGAACTGAATTTCTCTGCCATCCCTTTTTGGGAATGAGATGTGTGGTGGGTAGGGAGCTTACGGTAGTACATTGCCCTGAGCTCTTTGGAGGAAGAGTGGCCTAAAAATGTGAGGAATTAAATAGAATTGATTCAGAATGACATCCTCCCCCCTCTTCCTCCCTGTGTGTGTATAAACACACACATAATAATAATAATAATAATAATAATAATAATAATAATAACAACAACAACTTATTATTATTTATAACCCACCCGTTCTTGATTTTGAATGATTATCAAATTGTGGGGTAATGTCTAAAAACAGCACAAAAAGTTTCTCTTTCTGCCATATGTATTTCATTGTCTTATGCTCTGACTTTGAAAAAGCTAAACAGTGGGAGGGGGGAGAAATTAAGCCCTATTTCCTCCAGGGTGCATGTTATCAGTATTGACTTGTTCCCAAAGCAGCAGCAGCTGAAGGCAGAGATATACAAGGTGTTCCTGAGTAAGCTGCAAGGACTTTTTGTAATGATCAAGGAAGAAGAACTCAGACTTTCATGTTGTCTTTTCAGTATGGGTCAAGTAATTGATGGAACAATACCTATTCTGTTTCATACACTTCATATCAGTGGGGTATCAATTGTTACCACCCTTTGATTCTCAGATTGGGGTAGGATATGTTCCGAAGTCTCCTCCTTTCCTTTAGTAAATTGATTTTGCTAAATTGATTGTAGTGATAGCCTTCAGAGACTGTTGTTCTGTGGCAACGTGGCCAAAAGAGAGAGGGAGGGAAGGGTTGACATGGAAGAGCATCTGTTTCTTTCCCCATTGGATTTATGATTGCTTTTCTCTCCATAGCTGCCAAGTTTTCCCTTTTCTCACGAGGAAGCCTATTCAGCATAAGGGAATTTCCCTTAAAAGAAGGGATAACTTGGCAGCTATGTTTCTCTCATGTTTCTTTGCCCAGAAGGAAACTCTTTATGTAGTCATTATTATTGCCACCATATGTAACACCACTCCTTTACAGGTTATCACCAGATTTTTGCAGATTTCTGCTATTTTAAGTAGGATCCGACATGAAGCAAACAAAGAAGGCAGCAGCCACAAGTAGGTGCTTCTGAGCCAAGTCTAGCCATGAGAAGGGTAACATTTCATTCTTATTTTTTATTAACCAGCTACCTCTGTATTTTGTATATTTTTGATGGTGTCCTATGCTTTAACATTGGACACCACTCTGATATTTTATGATATGGCAATATATAAATACTTTTAACTAACAAACCAACAAATATCTGACCATCAAAAGTCAAGCCAGAGGTTGAGGCATCATTGCAAGGTCTGGTAGTGGGGAGGTCAAATTCAAAGAGGAGGAAACAAAGGCCCACTTCTGAAGGTATTGAGGTTACAATCCTTTTGGTGGAATAATAGGAGATAATCCTATGCACATTTATCTGGGAATAAACCCCACTAAAGTCTCTGGGATTTACTTCTAAGTAAACATGCCCAATATTGTGCTTTTAATGGCAGTGTAGTTTAAGAGTTACTTTTAAATGTTACTTTTTCAGACTTCATGTAACATAATCCTGGGCAGTGTGTGAGGTCTGGAGGAATGATGAGATGTCTAAAATACAAGAGGGGAGAGACCCCCCACTTAATAAACAAGAGGCCAGAGTCCTAAATGTGCGAATAAATCAAAGCTCAGTCCATAAAATATGGTTGATAGACAATGTTGAATCCAGACTGTTCTAGATGAGCTTGCATTTCCCTTTAAGGATTAAGCCTTCAGCTTGGCAATGCTATTAGATGTAGCGCCAAATCCCCAAATGCCATCCATGACACAAAGCATGTTTAAACTAAATTTGATATGTCAGCTATGACTCTTCCTGGAAACATGAGAACATAGGAAGCGTTTGCTGGATCTGACATGTGGCCCATCTTGTCCAGCCCCCCATGGTCTCTGTAGCCAACCAGACACTTATGGAACGTGGTTGTGGGGGCAAGACCCTCTACCCCCTTCAAAGGGGCTCTCATGGCTGGCATATGGCAAATGGGGAGGGAGGAAATGCACAATATTCCCTGAGGGTGGAACAAGAAGTCATCTATTTCAAGTACAGGGAAGCAGGTTGTTAAAAAAATTGGGATTTTAAAATACCTTATCTGAAAGAATAGTTCAGCTGTCTTTGGAGCCTGATACCAAAGACACGGCTACATGGTGCAATCCTGCACCCTCTTTCGCTTTCCCTTGAAAAACAAGGGGGAGGGGATGGTAGCTAAAGGGGCATCTATAGAAGTCCTAAGAACAAATATGTTGGCCTAGTTCTCACTGTGGTGGCACAACGGGCTGCTATATTTTATATTTGCATTCACTGTGTTGTGAATTACATCAAGATGTTTCATAGGAAATCTTTCGTGAATTAAGTAAATAAACAAATATAGACATATACAAATATAGCTCACTTAAGACTTCACACGAGGAGTCCATAGCTGTCAAGTTTTCCCTTTTCTCGTGAGGAAGCCTATTCAGCATAATGCAATTTCCCTTTTTAAAAAAAAGGGAGAACTTGACAGCTATGTCGAGGACTCATTGAAAGAATGTGATTTCACCCAGAAATCTCTCCTCACATGGAAACCAGATGTCATGGAAACAGCTGGTTCTACTGACAGCTTGTTTTTTATGCGCAGGAGATGCTTCAGTCTCATGTAGTGCAACCTAGACATAGTTTTATCACCTTAGTGAGAAGAAGGCTATGAATTCAGAGTACAGTGGAACCTCATGTTACATACCATCCTCCTTGCAAACGCTGCGGGTTACGAGCTCCCGGTTGTGCACGCTGCCCCGGGTTGTGAGCAGAAGTCGTGTGGCAACAGTGGCGGAAGGCGCCATTAGCGAAAGCGCGCCTCGGATTATGAATGGTTTTGACTTAAGAACAGACCTCCGGAACGAATTAAGTTTGTAACCGGAGGTACCACTGTACTTAAAAATAGCCCAAGACAATGGACATGATGCAGCGTTTTACCTAGATGCAGACAGAGCTGCAAATAAGTGTCATCACATTATTATTTTCACATTCTACACTGTTTAGAATAAACGTAGTACGCATGCCCACAAAGTGAAAGGCCCAATTATTGAGACAATTTCTATGTGAGGTTGCTGAAATGATTGTCTGTTGTGCGGATGGCTTTTTAAAAAATACATTTCAAGCCTACTGGAAAGGAGGGCTTCATCCCTTTGCTCCTTATGGCCCTGGCTCCACAGCTGGAGAACCAGTTGCTGGAAACCGCAGGGGGAGCTCTCATGCTCAAATCCTGTGTGTGGGTTTCCCCCAAGCATATAGTTGGCCATTGTGAAAGCAGGCTACTGAACTAAATGGGCCACTGCTTTTCATATGTTATTGTGTCTTCACTACAGTTCTGATCTGGATAGGAGGGTTCACACCTACTATTCGCATCGGGCAAGGGAAGCTTCCAAGCTGGAGCAGAATGATGACAGATTCAAGACAGCCAAAAGCAAGTCCTTCTTTACACAATGTATAGTTAAACTGTGGAATTCACTGCCAGAAGATGTGGAGATACCCTGTTTCCCCGAAAATAAGACATACCCATAAAATAAGCCCTAGCAGGATTTCTAAGCATTTGCGCAATATAAGCCATACCCCCCAAAAAATATATAGAGATAGGTGCGGTTCTGGAGGGCGCCAAGGAAGAGGCGAGGCTGGACGCGTAATAAAAATAAGACTTCCCTTGAAAATAAGCCATTGTGTGTCTTCTTGAGGAAGAATAAATATAAGGCAGTGTCTTATTTTCTGGGAAACACGGTAGCTACCAGCTACAGTGTCAGGTTCCTGCTTATAGGCTTCCCAGAGGCAGGTGGTTGGTCACTTTAGGAATCAGGATGCTGCACTTCGTTGGTAGCAAAGAAAAAAATGGGTATATAAAAGGAGAATTCCCTGGATGCTAAGATATAGGTATGGGGCAAGCACTCTTTGGTGAGGGAAGCCAAGCAGAGATTTAAAATCACAAAACACGTAGCAAAGTGAAGTGTGGAGATATAGGCTGTTAGACCTTTAAAATATTCCCTTGTGAGTTTCTTCCAAAGTGAGTTCCTTCCCCTGTCATATAAAAAGATCACACATTTTAAAATGGTTTACTTACAAAGTCTCCAAAGATCAGATTCATGTGCTTTTCCCTACATTGGTCAGAAAACATAGGCAGTAAAACCTGGCTTAATTAAAGTGATGAGAAAGTTCCTAAATTATTGGTACAGGAACACAAGAAAGTCTTGTTAGAGCCGTGTGGCTAAGCTGGAGCAACTGGTTTATCCTCTTCACATACTGAACTTCTCTGGTAGACGGAATACAACAATAGGCTTGATTACCTTGCTCCCAAGATGAGAGGGAGTGACCCAGCTAAGCTCTATGGCGTTAACCCCTTCATGCATTACTTAGACAAGTATGTTGGTTATATGAGGCTGCCTATCCCACAGACGGGCCGCGGGTAGTGCTGTGGGTTAAACCACAGAGCCTAGGGCTTGCCGATCAGAAGGTCGGAGGTTCGAATCCCTGCAACAGGGTGAGCTCCCATTGTTCGGTCCCAGCTCCTGCCAACCGAGCAGTTTGAAAGCATGTCAAAGTACAAGTAGATAAATAGGTACTGCTACAGAGGGAAGGTAAACGGCGTTTCCGTGTGCTGCTCTGGTTCGCCAGAAGCGGCTTTGTCATGCTGGCCACATGACCTGGAAGCTGTATGCCGGCTCCCTCGGCCACTCAAGCAAGATGAGCGCCACAACCCCAGAGTCGGTCAGGGGTCCCTTTACCTTTATCCCACATCCCACAGACAGAACTAGACAAGTGTTTGATGAATTCCAGCAGGATTCTTCTTATATTCTTAACTAAGGGAGTTTGTTCTCCTGTGTATGTTTACTCAAAGGGGAGTCTTGTCTACTTTCATGGAGCTTGCTCTTACGTAAGTGTGCTTTGAACTGCAGCCCTAATAGCTGCACAAAACAAGCTTCCAGAGGAGAGCATATAATGCTGTCCTAGCTAGTCAGCACCACCAGCAATAAGTCATTTGCACCATTGTTGCAGACCAGATTACAGGAAGACATTTTTCAGAAAGCTCAAGTTTCCTGCAGTTCATTTCCAAAGACACCTGAATTTCCAAGTCTAGATTTTATAAGTGTTCCATTGAGTTTTTCACCCTTAAATTCTTGCATGCATGTGTTACAGATTTGTATTCCTGCAGTCCTTGACATTTTTTTACTACTTATTTGAATCAATACAGGAGAAAAACCATAGCTTTAAAGGTGTGATATTGTCATTTCCCACAGAGAACAAGATCAGGGCTTTCAGTATGTTTCAAAAGCATCAGGTAAAGCAAAGGAGAGCTCATTTAATGGCTTTCTCCTGCTGATATTAATTCTGTGGCAAACCTCCCTTTCATTTCAGTGCATAAAAGACTCTGGAAGTATTTATGAACCCAAAACTTATTCAGAAGTCTAAAGGGGGGGGGATCTATTCCCACACAGCAGAAGAGCTGTGAAAATAACTGCCATGTATATTACCTTATAAAAGCAAGGAATTTCTTTCCAATGGAAAAAGAGCGGAAACTGACCAGAATGGCTATGCATTTGCTTTCAGGGATAAGTAAATTGCCCAGAGGCCGGGTGATTTTTTTTAGACTTCTGTATATCCTTGTGTTTGCCACCTACCACATGAAATGCCACATCCTAGAAAGGTTCATAAGGAAGGGAGCTTCAGGCATCTCACCCACAAGTTCAGAGTGCTCTGCTTGACAACACCTGTAAACTGAGCCTACCTGCCAAGTCCCTGCCTGAGAAATAAGGGACTGGACCAGAAGTAGCAGACCGGAAGTAGCACTGCCGCCATTTTGGAACTGGGCGGAGCATGCTCAGAAGCAACTTTTGATGCTGCTCTGCCCTGTTCCAAAATGGCTGCCGCGCCAGAAAAAACTTGGAAAAACAAAAAAAAATCCGTTTTTTCGGCTGGGAACAGCTGGGAAAACGTGGGTTTCCCAGGGAATACGGGAGACTTGGCAGCTATGAAACTGAGGTCAGAATTATTTACGTCTGTCATCACAGGAGAAGATATTATAGGGTATAAACTCACTTTGGAAGATATTATAGGGTATGAACTCACTTTGGAAGGAAGCGAGTCTGAGGAGTCGAAACAGATAGCTGTGAGAAGAGATGCAGCTCAAGGCCTGCCTAACAGACAAAACAAAAACTGCCAAATTGCTGGATCAGCATAGCACCCACCCAAGAGAACAGAAGTGTGAAATTGCTGATCTTCTAACAAAAAATATGTAACTCAGTGCTCAGAACATCCCTCAGACCCAATGACTGTAAAGTGGCTAATGTAACACTGATTTTTAAAAGGGGATTCAAGGAAGATTCTGGAAATTACAGTCCAGTTAGCTTAACATCTGCGCTGGGAAAACTGGTAGAAAGTATTGCTAAAGATAAAATAAACAAGCATATAGAAAAACAAGCCTTGCTAAAGCGAGAGAGCAGTGTGGTGTAGTGGCTAGAGTGTTGGACTAAACTCTGCTAAAGCTAGGGTTTGAATTCCCACTCAGCTGTGAAGCTCACAGGATGGCCTTCGGCCAGTCACAGTCTCTCAGATTAACCTACCTCACAGGGTTGTTCTGAAGATAAAATGGATCTCTCCAGGCTGAGTGACTGGGCAGTAAAATGACAAAGGCAATTCAATGTATATTTTAAAAAGTCTTGCATGTCAGGGCAACAAAAAATTATTTCCCACACGCACTCATGGGGTCTGAACTGGTGGTACCTGATCAGGAACAAGACATTGGAGTCATAGTGAATAGCTTGATGAATATGCCAATGCAGTGTGTGGCATTTGTGAAAAAGGAACATTGGTAGCATACTAGGGATCATTAGGAAAGCAACTGAAAATAAAACTGCCACTACCATAATGGCGTTATACAAAACTATGGGGCAACTGCACTTGGAATGCTGTATATATTCCTGATCACCTCAGCTCCAAAGGGCTGTTGTAGCCTTGGAAAGGGTTCAGAAAAGGGCCGCCAAACTGTTCAGGGGGGCGGAGAGGCCCTTCTGTGAGGAAAGGTTGCAGCATGAACAGCATTTTAGTTTAGAGAAAAGGTGAGGAAGAGGTCAAAAGGATTTTGTTTAATACTTGAAGTATAGGGGGGTATATATTCAGCAGAACTATTGCAAAGTTGTTGTGTAAAAACTATTCAGTCAGGTGTGCTGTAAAGCTACAGAAATCATTGCTTTACTCCCCCTCCATGGTGTTTCTGTATTATGTTTAGATATGTCTTTAAAGAGGGCATACTAATCACAGGAAGAGGAGTAAGTAAGGATAGCATTGTGTTTGTTTTATCAGAAGACATAGATCTAATTCCCATTCCATCGCTAAGAAAGACTTGTGCTACCACTATTAAATCAATGAATCTCTGTGAGCCTCTATTCTTAAAATTGAATATTTACTATAATTTTGAGACCTTTCTTATATGGTGACATATAAGATGAAAAATGTAAAATTTACATATCATTTGCTGAATTTGCTAGGTGCCCTATCAAGGGTTCTCATGTAACCATTCCAGGCTCTTGAATGGCTCCCCATCAACTTCTTCTCCACCACGCTAAACTCTAGTATACAGTAAGCCAGAGGAAAAGCCCAGACTAGGGAAAACAAAAGTGAACTGTTGAATTTCTAAGGAAACTACCAGCCTTTGAAACAAATCACCATAGAATAAGCCCAAGAAGGACAGACTCTTACTCATCTAATATATTTAGACAGATGCAAAGCATTACATACATTTGGGTAAATACAGAAGGGGTTTTATGCCACCTTCGAGAGCAACTGAGCTGACAGAATTTTTTAATGCGAGTTTGCCTTGCAATCGTGACTTGTTTCAAATATGTCTGCAAAACACCACATTATTAATGCACTGCAGTTTGTGAAGCAAATTTGTCAATTATGTAGTGCTAATGAATATTTGAAGATTCCAGTGTATCTTTGTCTGTACATATATTTGCAAGCATGCAATCATTTGCAGTCAGACGTTGCACAAAAGAAGCTGCATCGCACAAGGCATCTTTCAGGACCTTCACTGTATAATTCATGGCAATTACTGTGAAGCGACATGAGCTTTGTAACCACATTTTCAAAAATGTGCCACAATATTTGTTTTGTGTCTGTGTGAAATTCCCAGTCATCAAATATGTTAAACATTGGCTGATGCCTTTTATAGTAACCCCCCCCCCAACTAAAAATAAAAATAGATATATCCAGAAACCCATTCCAAACATTGTTAACATAGAGTTTGGTTCCATTGTGCTACGTAGAGCACAATCCTTTACCTTCTATTATTTTCATTAAATGCATTAAAGAGAGTAGAGTTTTCTTTCCCCCCACTAGTACCAAGTCTCCTTATTTCCTCCTGATAAACTGTTTTGCATTGTACTTTCTAACTTCATAGTTTTATTTTAAAATTTCATTTTGCCATCTGTTTCTCTGAAGTCAGAGCAATCTTGAGTTGCAGGAGACTACCTTGGTAATGAGATAGGAATGTTTCTATTGACTACTTGTAGGCCTACTCTGCAGTTGGACTGTTGCTACATGCAAATATTCCTTGCCTCCAGGTTCCCCCCCCACTCTCCATTAATAAAGCTCTTTTCCCCCTCTGTGATTCTTATGGTTCCTCTTGCTTTTCCTGTGAGAAAGACCAGCATGGTTCTCTCACTTTGCAAATTCCAATGTTTGAAAAGGCAGGCCATTGTCTGCTTTGAATATGTTTGAGATTGCAAAAGTATTTTTCCCCATCTGAATTTTGAGACACAGTTGATTAGTCTCAGTAGGCTTCTAATCTTGCATACACTTCTTGATGCATTTGCTGTTTGAACAGCTCATTACATTCATTGGCTCTGTTAAGACCCTGTTTTTAGAAAGCGTATATCCATACAATTCTAAAAAATTCATATTTCTTCATGAGAGCTACATAAAATACAATTGCCTCATTTCCATGTCATGGTAAACCCAACTATGGCTTACCAGAACCCCACAGATGCATGAGATCCAGGAGAGGAGCTTGCAACTGCTTTGCTTTTTCCTGGTTCTTTTTACTTCTACACATGCTGCAGTCTTTATGCAGCAATTATTATTATTATTATTATTATTATTATTATTATTATTATTATTATTATTATTAAACTTTCTATACCACCCTTCAACCAAAGATCACAGGGCAGCTTACAATATGCAATTGAAACCCATGCACCGTTACATGGTGCTGAAGGAAAGCAATAAGGGCAGTGGTGGGCTGTGCCTGTTTGTGATTTTCTGTATTATATGGGATTATACATTTCAGAACTATGTGCCACCCTATATCCAGCTTTTCCTGGTAGCCACCTCATGATTTTCAGATGGGATGTTCTCATGCCCTGCCTGTACCTGGACATCTTTCTGTCTCTTCAGAGGCACACATATTGGGTTCTGCTTTAGGAATCGGATGAAGTAGTATCTCCAATAGGTGTCTGTAGCTCAATTCTGCTTTTTAAAGTAGTTGAGGTTATAACTAAAGAAACAGCTCTGCTTCTATGCTTTTCCTCTCTCAAGACATTATGTATGCCTCTCTTTCAACTTTCAACCAATCACAACAGTAGAACTAATGGGGCAATCCTACAGCAAGGTCCACTGGGATGAGCAGCTTATTAGGATGCAATGGATCTATTTTTTTCTTCCTGAGTTGCATCCCATCTCCTTGTTTTGTTTTTAAGGAAAAGATTCTCAAAATGTGTTCCGCTCAATGCTAGATTTTATTTTATTATTTCACTTTATTTTATTTTATTTTTACAGTAGACGCAAACATTTTGCCTGCTCAGTTTGGGGCTTATTTAGTTAACTTGGCACTTAGACTTATTTTCCCCACCACACTCTGCAGCCTTTGTTTCAGCCTGCATACTTTAGCAAGATGATTTTTCATTAAACTGTAGTTTTTGCCTTTTGCAGGATGTGACTTTTTATGGCAATTGTAGCTGCCATGACAGAAGAAGCTGGAGCTTTGTTTGAGGACTGACTCAGCCTCAGCCTTATCCAGGTTCTAGATTTTCTTATCTTATGCCCTGTTTGAGTCTGTTGCATATTGATCTTTTTTCTCTGAAGGATTGATCAGACTTTTCAGCGTGAGCCACTTTCCTTTCAACCATTTTCACAGAGCATGCAAAATCTAATAGTTCTCTTAGTATAATATCACAATCAATGAGCCTTCAGTAACTCCATTGGGCTGAACTGCAAGGCTGTATGATCTGTGGTTTTATCTCTTTATCAGTGCTTCCAAACGAGTTAATCGCTAATTGCCTTAGCCTGTTGTGGTTTTCATCTCATACTTTGCTTGCCTCAATGTACACATTTTAAATTCTATTTAACTCATTCTTAACTCCGTTGGACTCTTATGAATTAATTAGTCTATATATCTTCAAATATTTGTATGCCAATCTATCCAGATGAGAAAACTTGTTCCAGAATAAATATGCAATATATATTGTGCATTAGGAACTGACTTTATTAACTAATCAGTCTATATTGCTTCAAATATTTGTAGGACTATCTGTCATGGTAAGTAAACCTCATCAGGAGAACATATAAAAGAAATATTGTGCATCTTAAACAGACATTTCAACCTGGCTGGTATGGAAACCATGACCACCACCCCCCAATGCATGTTTGCGAGCAAGATAAAGGTTTTGGATATTCAGAATGACTAGTGTACACCACTGCTATATGATAAAGTCATTCCATATTCTGTCTACCTATAATGACCGCGGTGCTCTTCCTCTCATGCGGGTAAGAACAGAACGGAGCAGTACATACTTTTAGGCAACATTCAAACAGAATAAATTTTGATCTTTTCCCAGCTGAACCTTTTGCTTTATTAAGTTATATCAAATTGCTTACCTTGACAGAGATTGAAGATTGCTAATTAAGACTAGCACAAACTAATAAAAATGAAGAGATGAAATCAGCATCAATATTAAACACAGTGAATGCTGGCATGAATAGTCCCAGAAAGCATATGGTAGAAATATGCTTAGGAGAGGCAGTGGCAACACTATCTTGACAGAGTAGGAAATCTCAGCAGACGAGCAGTGAAACTTAAGGTGACCTTGTAAATAGCCTATATAAAACATTTCATAAAGCAGTGGTTTCTCAACATTCTTCTTTTTTCAGTATTTGATGTCAGGTTACATCTAGCTGAAATGAAACTATAAGAAGAGCCATCCTTCAGATATTAAGCTCCATCAGTTTTTTTGCTGCCTCCCAAGGCATGAAAAAAGCAACCCCATCTGCTGTTCGTAAACTTGCTTGATGGGTTTGCAACAACTGATATGGACTTTCTAGGATACACGTCATCACATTTGTTCTCCTCCATCCTGAATATGTTAGGATAAAAAACTCAGATATTTATGAAGATCAAGATGCTTCTGTTTAAAGTTGTGCCAAAACCTATCCACCAATTTTCCAAAATTTTATTTGCCTGTCAAAGAAGCTGTCAAATTTCTCCCTCATTTGCAAAGTGCTCTTGGATTTCTTCACAAATTCATTGGGTGTGGGGCTGAGCTTCCCTTAAGACTGCAAGGTGCCCAAGTTGGCAGCTGCTTGATGCTCTCCTCTAAACATTCCATCAGCCTCCCTGGCTGCAGACACTCAACCATCTTTTAAAAAGGCCACAGAAGGAGTTGCCTCCTGGTATCTTCTGGGCTTTAACAGAAGGATGGGAAGCAAGGAGCCCAGCTATTAAGTACTTGGGACTTTTATCTTTAAAAAATATTTCTGCACATATACCTTCCAAAGTAAAGGGGGGGTGGATTCATGTTTTTTTTTTAAAAAAAAAATCTATCAGTCACACAGTTAAGCAGCTTCCTGTGCTTACAGGAAAGTCTGGCTGAGGACAGAATAGAAACTCATTTCAACCCAAAAAGGCTGCAGGATGATGATTTGAATAATAAAATGACACTCAAAAGCCACCTCAAAAGTAAGGTAAGTGAAACCAAAACCCCACACACTGTCCACAAAATTTTCACTGGAAGCCCTACTTAATTTTTTTAAATTTTTATTGGTTTTATTAATAACCCAAAAAAGACAGAACATAAAAAAGAAACAAAAAAGACATATCTGTCCACCTTTCCTCCCTCCCCCCACAAGTCCCCTTCTGCCACAAGTAGGTCCTGCGAGTGCTGAGAGTCAAAGGTAGTCCATCTTCAAGCTGGGTTTGTCCTCCCTCCCGGACCCCCGGACCCCCCCCCCTGCCACCAAGAGGCCCCAAGATCAAGGAGAGATTGGGGTAGGTTTTCCCCCAGCTGTTCATATATAATCCTCCAACATAACACACAAACAGACAAACAATAAAAAATATCAATATCTTACTTTCTTAAACATTATATTTGTGACTTCCTCAGATCCCTTCTTCCTGGTTTTCATAGTTTCCTAATATAGTTATAGCGGGTTTCTTATTCTTAATTCCAATAGCCCTACTTAAATTTTAACACTTGCTGGATCCAGTAGTTAGAAGGGTCCTGGCATCCAGCCTACTCCTCACTCCCAACTCATAACACTATATTATTTGCTTGTAATGTTCAATATCCTCTGTAAAATTGCTTTGTGTTTTTTTTTTTTGTATCAAAAGCAGTATATAAATGCCTGGGAAAAAATAATTTGGAACAACAGAGTTGTGACTAAAATAGTGCAAACACTGTTGCTTGCTTTCCTTCCTTTTATTCACCCTTCTTTTGTCAAGAAAGAACATTTCCCTATTTTGGAAAGAGATGCCATTGGCAAAAAATGATCTGTAGCTTGACTAATAACAACACCTCTTGCAGACATTGTCTTACTGTGTACAAATGTGGTTGCTGTAGCTTGCAGGGATTTTTGTTTTATATATATACCCAACCCAGAGGAATTACTGATGTTGCAAGGAAGCAAATGTTTCATCAAATGGGAAGAGGAAGAATCCCTCTTTTTCTGAAGAAACTTGTGTTTTTCAATTAACAATATCTCTAGACCTGGGATTTGTGTGTCCTGCTGTTATCTATCAGAAGAAGTGGGAAGCCCCGCAAAAGTTAAGGTATTCTATTTTAATGCCTTCCAGCAGGACCTGGGAATATTTGACTCCATCCAATAAGAAGAGTCTTCCAGTCACAGAAGCAGGAAGCAATGGGTGCTCAGGAGACTGGGTTAAGAATAACTTCCCTGCGCAAATAATTCCCCTTGAGATTGTACAACTCCCCAGAGCTGATCTGGGAGACATGAGGGGCCTGCAGAGAAGAGAGAGGGGGAAAGCCCCATTGCACTAGCAGGACTCATTGTGTTTGCTCATGCTAGCACAACTGTTTTGTTGAATCTAGCCTATATACTCCATACCCTTGAGTGTGTGCTGTGTAAAGAAGAGGGGAGTACAACTGGTTTGGTTGCACTGGGCCGCACCTTGGGGGTGTCGCAGAGGTTGCAGCAACTATGATTTTGAATGGAACATGAGAAGACAGGGGACACCGAATTTTGGTGTCACACAGGTAAAAGTAAAGGTATCCCTGGCCATTAGGTCCAGTCACGGACGACTCTGGGGTTGTGTGCTCATCTCGCTCTATAGGCCTAGGGAGCTGGTGCTTGTCCACAGGCAGCTTCCGGGTTATGTGGCCAGCATGACTAAACCACTTCTGGCGAACCAGAGCAGCACGCGGAAATGCCGTTTACCTTCCCGCTGCAGTGGTACCTATTTATCTACTTGCACTGTGTGCTTTCGAACTGCTAGGTTGGCAGGAGCTGGGACCGAGTAACGGGAGCTCACCCTGTCGTGGGGATTCAAACTGCTGACCTTCCACTCGGCAAGCCCTAGGCTCTGTGGTTTAGACCACAGCGCCACCCGCGTCCCACCTGTAGACATAAGAGCCACTAAGAATGCTGCCTTCAATACATTTGTCAAATGCCCTTGTAAAGCTGTTGAAGGCAGATGTTGTCACCATGTCTTATTGTGGTGAATGCCAACATTTTATTATCAGTTGTGTGAAGTGCAATTCTCTTGTCTGTCCTAGATATACTGTTAATCATGTTCATAGAATGACCCGAGGGAGAAATTATTCTCACTCACATAGCCAGAGTGTGCATAATTTTAGAAACCTCTATTGTATACTCCCCTTTGTTATATTTTCCCCTTTAAACAACAAAGCCTCAAAGGTTTTACCCTTCTTTATTGATAACGGGGTCCAACCCACTGATTATTTTGATTTCCCTTCTGTTCTATTTCCACGATGTCCTTTTGAGGCAGAGCAACAGGAATGTATTCCAAATGTAGACTTTGGGGTGCTGCCAAAACTCACAATTAGTTGGTCCATAATTCTCTAATTTATTACGAGCCCTGACTTTCAATTCAACAATTGCTGAATACTATTGTAATTTAAATGGGGATTGAGGATGAATTAATTTCCTGCACCTGCATGGTCTGCATGGCTGGCAAGACTGAGGAGCCAAACTCTGTCATCCCTGAACATGTTATGTTGTTCAATGTTGTAACTTTTCACTTCTGATGGAAATTAAAACATCCCTTTTACAATGCACATATGTGGAATGGCTTTCCTTCAATTCCTCCTTGCATCAGCCTGCCAAGCATGGGCATAGGCAGGGGGGCAGGAGGGGGCAATTGCCCCCCCTAGAAGCTGAGGGGCGCAGGCGTGGCAGCCCCAGGCTCCCGCTCCCGGCGCGAAGCTCCAGAGGCGTGCAGGGAGCGTAAGCGGAGGAGCGCTAAGCAGGAGCGGGGAGCGTAAGCGGAGCCACAGGCTCGCGTTCCCCGCGCGCCTCTGGAGCTTCGCGCCAGGAGCGGGAGCCTGGGTCCGCCTCCTCGGAAGACCGGGGAGGCGCGGAGGAGGCAGCCACAGGCTCACGTTCCCCGCGCGCCCCTGGAGCTTCATGCTGGGAGCGGGAACCTGGGGCCGCCTCCTCGGAAGAGCTGGGCGGCGCAGGCAACGTAGCCCCGCCCACATTCCCACTGTGGTCCCTCCCCTCCCGCCCCTTGCCCCCCCCTAATTTTGATCCTGGGTACGCCCCTGCTGCCAAGACATGAAGTAGGTGCTCTTGTTTCTAGTCCCTGGTCTGCTTCTGCAGCTACTACCTCCCAGTCCATGTTGATCTACTGTTGTAAGCAGTGTGGCATGTGACAACAGTCCATCAAGTGAAGGATGTGCAATGATAAATGAAAAGAACACCATATTACACTTGTCACAGTTCTAGGGTGCAATTTTTTGAAAACAGAGCACTTTTGTCCAAAGAACTGCTGTCTTTAAACAAGCAGTACTGCATTCACATTTTAAACCTCTTTCCTAATTTTTCTTACTATAGGTAATTAATCTTTCTTACCCCTACTGCACCCCGACTTCATTTTCACCAAACTTTCCAACACAACAGCAGGATCATTTCTTGGCTAGTTACAAGTTCAGACATCATCAATATACATATGAAGGAGAAATTTATTTATTTCCATAAATGTAAAGTGTACATCACTTTACACTTACCTGCATTGAATCTTATTTTCTAATTTATTCACCAAGCTTCACCATTACACTCATATTCACCATTTTGGAGCCCTTGACAGAGCAGTCCCAGTCACAGCCAACACCTGAGCATCCAGTAAGAGCTCACAGCGTAGAACATTCCCAACTGCTAACCAGGGGCAAAGGAAGGGGGTGCGGTGGGTGCGGTGTGCCACAGGTGTCACCACTGAGGGGGGTGACAAAATGCCGGGTGCCACTCACCGCATGGTCTGCAGCGCACCCAAGCCACACATCTCTCCTGGGAGAGACACGGTGGCTTGGGCATGCTCAGGCTCCGCTCTGTCCAAACAGTCCGCCCACTGCCTCCTCCCAGCTGTAGGGCGGCTGAGTGGGAGGAGGCAGGCAGACTCCGGAGGCCCTGTGGTGTGCCCCGCCCCTATGGGCACCTCACCCAGCCCCTGGGCGCACCGCCCCAGGCGCCAAGCAGCTTCCTCCACCACTGCTGCTAAGTTTCTCCTTAGTTGAATAGGGCCCCAATTCAGGAGGTGTGTCTTCTTCTCCATGGACAATGACCATGGAATGGTATTGGAAACAACTCTGTTTTGTCTGGGTTGGTTTTCACCTTTTCCAAACCATAGCTGATTTCAAGAAATCATTTAACGATAGTAAAACTGCACCTGTCACAGGTGGAAAGGAGACACATAGTTGTGTGTATTTTGTGTATTGGTGATGTGTTGCTCCATACCTCCAGACACTATCTTCCAGTGGTTTATTGTTTATCTTTAAAAGCACAAATTGGATGGGGGTTTTTCGGAGGGGGGGGGTTGAAGCCCTGACTGTGTTTTAGGGTTGAATGGAAATGGCCTCCAACAATTTGTCGATGTCTCAGAAAAGTTTGTTTTGGCTCAGTTAATATTGGGTGAAATTAAGTTGTTACTTGATGACATTGGATGAATAAAACAATGGCTAAGAAAGGACTGAATTGTTCTCTTCAACAATATCAAAATAATAATAAATAAAGTGATGGCAATAAGCACAGTATCTGATGGAAATTTAACATACAGGTTTTTTTTCTTTTTGTGTCCCAGAATTAGGCACAATGTTCCTTGTTTAGCTGTGCTAGAGATCAACAACAACAAACTAACATACTATCCCTTTTTTATATTGTGATTCTGACCTGTGCTTTTCCTTTCTTATTTCTGACTACCAATAAAGTTAGTTACAAAATATATGAGAACTAGCCTTCAGTGCTCTAGTTATTTGATAAATGCAGCTGAATAGGGGGGGGGGGGACAGCAGCCTTTCCACATGTTCCACAGGTTAACCCTTCTTCTTAATGTATCTTTGTATGAGATTTGCTTATACAGTGGTACCTCGGTTTACAAACTTAATCCGTTTTGGAAGTCCGTTCTTAATCCGAATCAATTCTTAAACCGAGGTGTGCTTTTCCTATTGAGGCTTCCCACCGCCAGTGCCCTTCCACCGTTCAATTTCTGTTTGTAGACCAAAGTAAAGTTCACAAACCAGAACACTACTTCCGGTTTTGCGGAGTTCATAAGCCGAATCATTCGTAAACAGGACTGTTCTTAAACTGAGGTAGCACTGTATATGTTTTCACTTGTTCACTTGTCTTCTTAAAAGGTCTTAGGCTAACACAGATTCCCCCCCCCACACACACACACAAACACTGCAAGTAAGAATCCTGCAACTCTGCATCTCATAAGGGTGTTTTAGTGAAGCTGATATTACCATGACCTCCCTCCAGTAACCTTTGTTCCTTTCCAATAGTTTTTATAGCTCTTTTGTTTTGTGCTGCTTTTCACCAAATCAGATTGTTAATGAATTTGTTTAAAATCTATCATGATTATATTGACTTAGCTATTGATCTGTAAAGAAAAAATGTACTGACGGCAACTGTATTTCTTTCGTTTTGCAATCTAAAACTGAGCAAAAGCAGCCCTTATATAAAACTGAAATGCATTTCAGTGGATGCAATGACACTTCACCATCTGTCCAACTTCTCAGATTTACTCTCCCAGATAACTCCATATTTCACCCTGCAGTCCCTATAGAAACATCACTTTAAACAGAGCCACATGGAAAAATGTGCTCCAATAACAGCTGAAGGTCTTGCAGTTACCTGCAAGGGGCTCTAATCTAAATGAGTGATGTTCCTACCAAGTGAACTCCATTTGGAGTTAAGGAAAACGGGGTGGAGCACATGCAAGGGAAGAAATGCCTGCCTTTTTATTATTTGTCATTTGAAAAAAGAAATCTGTGGCAATGGCAGGGTTCTTTTTTAATTTAAAAAAGATACAGGGATTTACCAATAAAGTGAGGAGATGCTAGAAGCCATCTATCCAGCTGACTTGATGAAAAAGGTATTGGGAATTAACTGGGGAGTCATATGAATTGCATTCCATCCATGCTCTAGGCTAAGCACTTGTCAATTTCAGCCACTATTGCAACCTATTACTTACAGACTACATGGCTGGCAAGCTAATCATGCTGGAGTATGTTAAAAAATAGGTGAAGGAACACAATACTGTCGCGCTTCTCAGTAACTGTGCATATTTGCCAGTAGCCCCACTGTGAACAATCAGACATCCAGCTCTGCCTGCACAACTTGTGACTCAACAAGTCAAATGCAGCACACCAGACGGACACCACTTTTTGTGTAGAATTAGATCTAGGCAAGTAGCAAAAAACTGTAAGATTTGTATAGACCTGTAAGATCACTTGGATCATCTGGGGAAATTCTACTCAAGATGCCAAGCCCTGCAGAATGTTATAGTGTGTGCTGACCTGAAAAAAGGCATTTTCTGTGGGATGCCCTTCCATCTGCCAGACATGAAGCAGCTGCCATCAGTTGCTTCAGATGTCTTGTGAAGACTGATTTTTTTGCCCAGGTGTCCTCTGACTCATAAGATCCTGTTTTCTGTGCTTCACCCCCTGATTCTCCTGTTTTATTTGCCTTTGTATACTGCTTTATTGGTCTGAGGTTGTACTTTAGTTTTAATGGATATTGTTTTTATATTGTACATTGCATACACTGCTTAGAGATTTTTGAAATATTAAGAAGTTTAGAAATGCCTTAAAACAAACAGAAACTGCAGGTTTATTGACTATACCTTGAAGCTCAATAGATGGTGGATGCCCTGTGTTCTGCCTCATGGGTCATGCATAGTACAGGCCTGGCCTAAATGAATGGTTGCTCGCCAATTACATACAATGGTAAATAAAATTCCACCAGTGAATCAATGACTGCACATAGTCTAGGAGCTCCTCATCATGGAGAGGCTCTCTTATCGATCAATGAAATGATGGGCCACACTAATCCTACAGATTTCCTTCTAAAGTACATGCTATTTCTGATTCGTACAGAAGCTAATAAGGCACTTACTGGCCACTTACTTCCAAGGTTGCCAGTAAACCTTGAAACTTTACTTCAGTTTGCTTATTGGACACTTCAGTTCCAGTCTAAAACAAATATGGCTATCACATGATTTAAATTCTACTGACTAGAGACCCGGCACTGGAAGACTAAAGGTGAAATCCTATGCAAGTTTAGGTGGGAGTCAGTTTGCAGATGGACATGAGTTGGCATGCATAGAATTGTACTGTAAGTATATTCACAAAGTGTAATGAAATACACTGCTTTAACATTCGGCCTATTAATAAATGCCATAACTTTAAATTGTTTGCAAATTATTATTTTTTAAATTTGTATCCTGCCCTTTGTCCCCCAAGGAGCCATGCATTATTAAAATACTGCTCTAAAATGACTTTGGAAAGTATCACTTCACATTCCTGAAGGATAGCCATGTTATTTTCTAGTAACAAAACAACAACAACACCAAAGAGTTCTGTGGCACCTTAAACACGTGTGTATTTACTGTACCATAAATAAGCTTTTGTAGGTCAAAGCCTCCTTCATCCGATGAATGAACTATTTTCCTCCATTGAAAAATGTCTCAAGCTACATGGATACAGAGTGGGGCAAAGGCCATGAAATGCAAAAGGTATCATTGGCTGTCACATTTCTAAGTAGAGCATAGAGTGACCCATTAAGAATGATAGTCACTGGTTGCTTTGAGTGCCTCATACAACATCCAGAGTTGGGCATGATATGATGGAATAGACTTCCAAGCTTGATTATGTCATAATTAAATAGAATCAAATTTGCTGAAAATTTTTAGTTCCGCAATTTCACTCTGGAGCCTCTCTGATGCCTTTCATTGAAGAATGGTGAACTCAGCAACCTGTAAAATATTTGCCTACTACTGTGATTGTTGCCATTTTCTGTGACAGGTATAATATTTTGTAGAATGCCCTAGCTGGGATGCTGTCCTGCTGATGATACATTATGACAGCATTTTTTAAAACTTCTGATAGCTGGGGCACATTTTCTTTTGAAATAAAATTGAGGTACCGTGTTTCCCCTTTTTTAAGGCGTAGCCATAAAGTAAGCCATGGCAGGATTTTTAAACATTTGCTAAACATAAGACATACCCCGAAAATAAGACATACCTCCATGCCATGTGGAGAGAGACCGCCGAGCGCCCCAACCAGCCAGCGGGACTCAGAACGCTGGCTGCAGCAGCAGCAGGAGGAAGCCTGCCGGCTCGGTGCCTGGAGCCAGCTGCTGCAGCGACGAGCGCGCAGAGCACCCGAGCCAGCGGTCTTGCCTCCACCTGGCCCGACCGAGGAGACCTGCCTCCCCGCCTCCCAGAACCAGTGGCTGCAGCATGGAGCGCGTCGAGCGCTCCGCAGGACCCAACGCTTGTAGTGCTCTGTCGGGCCGGGTGGAGCGCCTGAGCCAGCGGCCTCCGCCTGGCCCGGCCAAGGAGACCTGCCTCCCCACCGTCCAGATCCGGCGGCTGCAGCGTGGAGCGCATTGAGCGCTCCGCAAGACCGAGCGCTTGGAGCGCTCTGTCGGGCCGGGCGGAGCGCCTGAGCCAGCGGCCTCCGCCTGGCCCGGCCAAGGAGACCTGCCTCCCCACCGCCCAGATCCGGTGGCTGCAGCGTGGAGCGCATTGAGCGCTCCGCAAGACCGAGCGCTTGGAGCGCTCTGTTGGGCTGGGCGGAGCGCCTGAGCCAGCAGCCTCCGCCTGGCCCGGCCAAGGAGACCTGCCTCCCCACCGCCCAGATCCGGCGGCTGCAGCGTGGAGCGCATTGAGCGCTCTGCAAGACCGAGCGCTTGGAGCGCTCTGTCGGGCCGGGCGGAGCGCCTGAGCCAGTGGCCTCCACCTGGCTGGCCGAGGAGACCTCCCTCCCCACCGCCCAGATCCGGCGGCTGCAGCGTCGGGCGCTCCGCAGGACCGAGTGCTTGGAGCGCTCTGTCGCGCCGGGCGGAGCGCCTGAGCCAGCGGCCTCCGCCTGGCCCGGCCGTGGAGACCTGACTCCCTGCCGCCCAGATACGGCGGCTGCAGCGTGGAGTGCGTCGAGCGCTCCGCAAGACCAAGCGCTTGGAGCACTCTGTCGGCCGGGCGGAGTGCCCGAGCCAGCGGTCTCCGCCTGACCCAGCCAAGGAGACCTGCCTCCCCGCCGCCCAGAACCGGCGCAGCGCCAAGCGCTTGGAGCGCCCTGCCGGGCGGACCACCTAAGCCAGTTTTTCTTCTTTTTTTCTTCCCTTTTTGTAATGTACAGAAATGCAAACTATAGCTTATCATCATCATTAATTAATGTACAGAAATGTAATGTACAGAAACGCAAACTATATCTTATCATCATCAGGTAATTAAAAAAAAAGACACCCCACCGAAAATAAGACACCCTGTGTTTTTTTTGAGAAAAAAAAGTTGTAAGACGGTGTCTTAAAAAAGGGGAAACACGGTAGGTTTCATTCTTCCACAAAGAAGGCATACTCATGCATTGAGACACCGTGGACAACCTTCCTGTAAGGGTGAGTAAATAAAGGAATGAGCTTCAGGGGGGGGAAATGCAATTATACTATTGTACAGGGATGGGGAACATCTGGCTCAGAGGCTGAATGTGGCCCTCCAGGCTGCTGAAGGAACTGGACGTGGAGAAAGGGCTTCATTTCCTTTATGGGCACAAATCACCCTAGGGATGAGATAAGCCAACAGGTGCATGGTCAGCCACTAAACTATTTTGGACCTTAAGCTGACTCTGTGTGCTGATTGGAGCTGTGGGCAATGTCTGCTTCGTGGATATCTCACTTACGATCCCTTCCTATCTGACTCTTACCCAAGTCACACACCCTTCCCCCAAGCAGCAGTCTTGGCTGGTCCTCTGCTGTGTCTTCCTACAGTGCCTGGATTGTGTCTATGAACTCTAATAATCCCATTCCCTAGATGGAGGTTTGAGAGTAGTATTCATCAGGCCACACCCATTTTGTCATCCTTGCAACTGGAAGAATGCCCTCTAGGCAATGTGGCCTTTGTACAGGGTGCTGCTGAAATTTGAGGCGTGAGAAAAAGCTTTTTAGTGAAGTAATAAGGCAAAGTGATACAGAGTAGGCAAGAAGGGTAGGCCCCATGGTCAATCAGAGGCCTACCAAAAAATGCCTACTCATTTCCCAAAACAGGTTCCCCAAAAAGGCTACCAGTCTCAGCCCAGTGGGTGGCTATCTAGCCTGATGGAAAACAGAGTCAATCATGGGAAGGGCTACCAGGTGAAAGTCCCGTCCCATCCCGTCCGCCCCCCCCCCCGGCAGCCCAAGAGAGCAAAGCAAAACCCGTGTGCCCCATCCCAGTCAAAACAGGAGGGAAGGACAAACCCACCCACAGTGCCAGGCTCAGGGAGAGACACCAGAAAATAAATCAAAAGTTTTGTGCTGAAGCATTAGTAATTTGTGTTAGGAAAGGCTCTGTGTCATGGATAGAATATAACTTCTATTCAGCTGATAAATTTATCTAGTATTGAGGTATTTTAATAAGCAAGTACGCTGAGGGTAAATGTCAGCCTGCGTGATCCCTCTGACTAGCAGATGCTGTTCAATGGGACTGCGGGGGGCAGGCAGGAGGCTAGTTAAAGAACCGCCAAATACTATGAAGGCCAAATTAGAACAAATGTTTGTCAAGCAAAAAGGGCAACTTGCCGTCTGATGGAAAGAATTTAATTAGAAAAGTCACAGAGAGGCTGCCTCAAAAGTGCTAGTCCCATTTTCTTAGATAAGCTAATGAAGCTCATTGAACTCTGCAAAGAATTGCTGAACCAGTAATGTAGAGAAAAGGAATCCAGGGGAAGAAAATGCTGAAACAAACCCTTAGAAATGAGAAAGATCAATTGTTTACACCACTCTAGCTCATAACACAAGGTTATAATTGCACATTTACCTACTGATTCCTCTTCTGTTTAAACAAACCAGAAGCAAATGAATGGTCACAGGAGAAATACTATAAGTTTCTCTTTGCAATACATTTAAAATTTAAATTGTATGTAATACATGCTAAGTCATCTACATGGTACATTATTTACCCAGTTTGTATTCTAATTCCTTCAAAGATCCCAGACTCCAACAGCAGCCATAACATAAACCTATTAAAGAACAGCATGCTTTACATTAGCCAGGAACAAACAAAATTAGTGGGAAATGGCAATGTAAAACATGCTCAGACGGGCATAAACCTAACATACTACCGCAACATGCTTTTTTCCATTGCGCTGTCCTTCTTAACACTTTGGAGCATCATAACTAATGCAGAGCACTGCAGCCCACTGCATGCTAGGGGTGTGCAGCCCATGGGAGAACTTCAGTGTTTGGACCAGCTGCCCTTAGCATTATGCATTGCATTGAAGTTGAAGCCCTAAAGAGTGTGGGTAAATAAAAGCTTTGCCATTGTGCTCCACTATCGAAAACACTCACCTACACTACTACTAGGAATGCTCTCTGAAGCACACCAATTGCCGCAATAAGCTTTGCAGGATCAACAAGGCTATGAACAGCTCAGTAGCTGTATAAGGTCAGACAGGACCTTCTTAGCTTCCCTCGTCCCACTTAGCTCAAAGCTACAGCCCACCTCTTGCCACAAAGTTCAGGCCAAGGACTTCCATGGTTTGCAACCATCTCCTGTCCTGGCAGAAGAGTTAGCATCATTTGGGTGTAATACCAGATGCTCTCTGGCCATGAATACAGTGTCCCCTAAAATTACTTGGAGAATATGTTAAAGTCTAAGGATGGCTTTACTCTGGTCTCTGGTCTGCTTGGTTTTGCTTGCTTGTTTTTACATCTGACAAAGCAGCTTGACAAGCTTACTTTGTGCCATTGAATGCAGTGGGACTAACTTAAGTTACTCAAGTCCAATCTGCACAATACATTTCAAGCACCACCACACCACTTTAAACAGCCATAATAACGCCAGAAGAGCCTGCTGGATCAGGCCAATGACCCATCCAGTCCAGCATCCTATTCCCACAGTGTGATAACTGAGAGAAGCCTGAAACAGGATTCAAGCACTGAGCCCTCTTTCCTCCTGTGGTTTCCAGCAACTGGTATTCAGAAGCATTCCTGTTTCTAACCATTATTACTTCCCACAAAGAACCCTGGGAAATATAGTTTGGTGAAGGTGCAGAAAGTTGTTAGGAGGCCCATATTCTCCCTGGGAGCTACAATTCCCAGAGAGGTTCATTGATCAAACCCTTTCCCCCAGGAACTCTGGGAATTGTAGCTCTCTGAGCAGAACAGGGGTCTCCTAACAACTCTCAAAAAGCTGCACAAACAACAGTTCCAGGATTTTTTCTGGGGTGCCATGACTGTTTAAAAGGGTGCAATGCTGCTTCAAATGCATGGTGCAGGTGGGGTCTGTCTGAACTAACTAGCACAAATGAGCATTAAACCAGTTTAAATCTACCTTAGAGTGGCATAGTAACTCGAGCTGAAATCCGTTGATATTTCCAGTATATCTAATCTGAGGGCATTATTTATTGATTAATTTATTAGGAGAATTCCTATCAAGCCTTTTTGTTATTAGTGCACAAAGCTGCTCACATAAATGTTAAAAACAAGTTAAAGGAATCCAATAAAGCAAACATTATAGCGTAAGTAAAACAATCCAATTAAAAGACAGGGTTAGGCTTAGAAAAAAATCAACCCAACCCAACAAAAATCCACCAACTAACCAAATTAGTAAGTCAAGGCAAGCTTGAGTCATGTATTCCAATGAACATCAATAAACAAACTTATTTACTACTACTACTACTACTACTACCCTGCCTTTTACCTGACTCAAGGCCGCTGACAGATAAAATAAGAACAGCTAAAACATTATGGGGTAGGAAACAATAATTTTTTTTACTGCTTCCATTTTGCCCCATAAAATCAATAGAACTAATATTTATGGGCTGCCTAGGTGGTAGGGCTGTGTGGGTGTTTTTAAATCAGTATCAGGTGGCATTTAGGCTGGAGTTGCCCGAGTACATGAGGATCCAACCCGTGTTTCACAGATCGCTGCTTTCCCCTTACAGGGAGGGCAATGAGTTCCGGGACAGCATAGCACCCCCAGCAGCACCCCCAAGGGAAAGGGGGGGCGGTCAATGAGGCCACAGAGATTCTGGACTCTCGATGGGAGGACGACAGTTTGGAGTACCTGATAGCATGGGAAGGGGCTCCAGCCTCACACAATGCCTGGGTGCCAGCGGACAGTGTGCAGGATGAATATTTGGTGGGGGAATTCCATGCTCTGTTTCCGCATAGGCCCAAAAGACCAAGGTTCTGGGTAGGGGAAGTTTTTGCACCTACAAGCAGCAAGGACAACTTTTGAGGTTTCCCACCTCAGAATTCAATCTTCTGCCATTTCATTTTTCTGGAAGTCCCTTTATTCTAAAGACCCTTGCGCAAAGTTAGTAGTATGCAAGGCTCTTGAAGGTTGGGGCAGATGGCAGCTACCTAAGTCACCAGTCAGGAAGCCAGTCACCTTTGACCTCTTATCCAAGATGTGCAGCAAGTTAAGACTTGTCTGCTGGTCCACTTATGAGATGAGACTCTTTTCGGCGGCTTATTCTATGGCGTGTTTTTGTGTGGGCGAAGTGGTGCTGGAGTCAGCGCAAGGAGGATCCTCCAAGGGCTTGTTATTGCAGGATGTTCAGCTTTCTGAACGGGAGCTAGTTCTCATCATCCGGAACTCCAAAACAGACCAGTTGGGCAAAGGTGCCTTGATGAGGCTGCCCGCCACTGGTAAGCCCGGTTCTTGAAGGAGCGTCTCCACCCCCATCGTTCTGCCCGGACACTGAGGGCCAGCGCTGAGGGCTTTCTGGCGGTTCCTTTGCTACGAGAAGCCAAGTTACAGGGAACCAGGCAGAGGGCCTTCTCGGTAGTGGCACCCACCCTGTGGAATGCCCTCCCACCAGAGGTCAAAGAGAATAACAATTACCAGACCTTTAGAAGGCATCTTAAGGCAGCTCTGTTTGGGGAAGCTTTTAATGTTTGATGGATTTCTGTATTTTAATATTTTGTTGGAAGCCGCCCAGATTGGCTAGGGGAACCCAGCCAGATGGGCGGGGTATAAATAATAAATTATTATTAATTATTATTAATTATTATTAATTATTATTAATTATTATTAATTATTATTATTATTATCCAATTAAAGATGGCAGGAAGTATTTGTCACTTCGCCCACTTGGGGATGGTCCCTTCCTGGTTAACAAGGATGGGACACCGTTGAGAAGGCATCAATTTGCTGCAGTGATGTGTAAAGCAATTGCAGCGTGTTGCCTGTTGGCCAGTGAGTTTGCACCTCATTCCTTTCGCATTGGTGCTGCCACCACTACTGCACACTGGGGCCTGTGCGTCGACAGGATCAAGGATCTGGGCTGCTGGAAATCTGATACAGTCTGATACCCCGTATATACAGGGCTTATGTACAGAAGTGGCGCTGAGGTGCAGTTATTAATATTGTCTTGTTCATTCCAAGGACTGCCTGCCCTGCACGTCTGGATAGTCGGGCACAGCATTGTCCACTGGGCCAGCAGGAGGGCAGCGGAGTCTGGATTCGGATGCAGGCTCAGACTCCTCGACCACGTGTGCGTCTCTTGGGTATCCAGACAAGGAATGCGTTGGGAGGAGCTTCTCCCAATGGTGTGGGTGAAGGTATCTGCGGAAGGCACACCTGTAGTGATGGTAGTGCAGCTGGGCAAGAATGATTTGCTGGAAGCTCCCGGTTTGAACCCGCATGCAGGAGGACTTGGAAGAGTTGAAGGCAGCTCTTCCCGGACTCAAAAATTTTTTGGTCGCAGCTGTTGCAGCGACATGTGTCCAGCTGCCACTGAGAGGGCCAGGAGACGTGTCCAGAGCACAGTGGCCAAGAAGGTTCTGGCCTTGGGCGGGACAGTGATCCATCACCCGGGCATTACCTTTTGTGATGCATCCCTTTACAGACTTGATGGGGTTCATCTGTCTGTGATTGGGAATGATTTATGGCTGACTTCCATGTCAGCGGGGTTAAGGGATTGGTTACAGGTGTGAGTGTTTGGCGGTGAGCATGGGCTCGTGTGTTGGATAGGCACTGGTTCAGGTGATAGGGATGGGAGAACGGTCTCGCTATCCCTATGTGAAGGGTATTCCGTTAAAGGAATCCAGGGATTCAACTTGGTTTGGTCAACCCCCAAGAGGGGGTTGTGCCTGTGCCTGAGTCCGGGGGAGCATCTGGGGGAGGGGACATAGCCTGTACCCTGGCTTTCTACCTACCTCAGGTGTCCACCCTTGGCTGACCGATGATAGAGCTCTGGCTGCAAGGGTGGGTGCAGGGAGCTAGTCGAACCAGAGCCTATGCTCACTTTCTGTAATCAATAAAGTTGTGGCCTAAATTCTGCCAAAAACTAAATTAAAATTTGAGTCAAATGTGTGTTTATTTAGGGGGGAGGTCTCTTGGTCTGAACACACAAAAGGAGGCCAGTGGGAGCCACTTGGCAAGCCACATGTCTGATGCTTTGGGCTCCTGCCCTTGATGTGGGGTTGGGCCTGACCCTGAAAGCTTTTATTATCTTTCAAAACACGCAAACTTTATTTTTCTATGTATTTTTTTTTGTACATCCTAAATCTTCCTCTTCACAGCAACTAGAAATTTTTGTTTTAAAAATTCATCAGGTTTACCAATTTCATCCTGTAACATGTTATGAACTCCCATCAGGAACATTGGCAAAGTTGCTCATCGCTTCACCCTTTGCTCAGCCATCCCAAATGCACCAAAATCACACTTATTCTCTTAAACTCCAGTCAGAGGAGAAAAATATAATTACTTGGTTTAACCTTCTTGTCATATATACTATCTAGCCCATATACCAAGCCCATATACTCACCACAAGAAATAATGATTGTGCAGTAGCTGATCTTGGCCTTCCTTATTATCCTCTTACCAAAGGGCCATGCCCACCCAGCAGTGCCACCCCAGGAACTGCCCGCAACCATCCCTTATAGTTGGTGCCTCAGCATTCAAAACACCCCGTTTAACAAACAAAGCCTAGGAACACCTATTCCCAGGTTGCCTCTCTGCTGCAGCAGAAATTGAGCACATGACTCAATGAGCAGCAAGAGGTGAGTCTCCTCCTACTGCCATCATCCATGCCACATGGAGCTTGCAGGCATCTTGTATAGTTTTCTCTGCTCTAAAATGTCTGCTACAAAGAGCCATCCAATTAACCGACCGCAGTAACTCTGCTTACTAGGCCACCTGTTCGCTGCAGTAGAGATGGAGGATGTGGGTGCCAGGTGCTCCATGAGAGGCTGTAGATGTTTCTTCCCCTGAGGTGTGGCTCACCTGCTGCTGCCTTTGGCTGCCTCTATGGAAATCATTTTATGTCTTTCTGGTGCCTTTGAAATTGCAGCTGAAAACCCCATTCTTGTCAATGGCGCTTCCACAGGGAAGCATCTCAGTTGATGGTGCCCTATAGCTTTAACTTCTGCTCTGTGCCATAAAAGTTAGCTTCTCTGTGGCTGGAGTTAGAATTTTATTGTGTACATTTCTTATCAAGACTTTGCAATAATTGCTTTGCATTTTAATATGGGCGAAGATAAGGTACCTGTGGCTACTTGCAATTAACTTAATTGATATCTTGCATTTTCAATTATTTACAATACCGATTGTCTGCAGTTACTTAAATCCACTGCCTCCTCTTCTTTTTTCATTTCACATGCAGGGTGAGAGTTTGCAATGAGCCTTCAGGAGTTTTTTTAATGCTTCGATGAAATATACCTATAATTTTCCTTTTTAAAAACTTTTAGATATATATAAAAAATGAAAGTCAAACTAGACAAATGTAGCATGTGATAAATTGCTATACTTTTCATTACTAAGGAATGTGTGCTATTTTCTCCACTATATGTTTAGCTGGTTTTGGCTTTGAACTTTTGCACTTCAATCAAAGTGTAATTTTGAAGAGAATTGTTTCTTATCTTTTAAAGGTAGCTCAGCTAAGATTTCTTTTCCACTAGAACTAAATACATGAAATTGTATGTCAGGGCCTTGCTGGGCTGCCCTCTCTGGAAAGCCCCTATCACTCAAGAGCCTCACCTAGAGGGAAGGGCATCTCCTGCACCAGGAGAAGGAAGGCAGAGGAACAGAGGCAACCCACCCAAATATCACACTGGCAACTGCTGAAATATTAAATGAACCAATGTTTGATATCTGTTAAGAATAACTAAGCCTATTTCAAGGCAAGAGAAGAAAATTTCAAGGGCATCAGGCCAGGCAAGATAGCACCACTGCACATAGCTGCCAAGTTCTCCCTTTTTAAAAGGGAAATTCCATTATGCTGAATAGGCTTCCTCGCGAGAAAAGGGAAAACTTGGCAGCTATGCCACTGCAACTTCCCTCAAGTCTGGCAGAGCAGTCCAGAACCTTTTGAGCTATGTGTGCAAATGTGCATTCAACCCTGCTGGGTTCCTTTCACTTCCCACTTGCCACCACCTGCAGAGTGACACCAGCATTGCCCACTACCAGAACTCCCCCTTCTGGCTGCAAACAGGCACGGGTTGAGCTCCCGTTGCTCGGCCCCAGCTCCTGCCAACCTAGCAGTTCGAAAGCACGTCAAAGTGCAAGTAGATAAATAGGTACCGTTCTGGCAGGAAGGTAAATGGCGTTTCCGTGTGCTGCTCTGGTTCGCCAGAAGCGGCTTAGTCATGCTGGCCGCATGACCCGGAAGCTGTATGCCGGCTCCCTTGGCCAATAAAGCGAGATGAGCGCCGCAACCCCAGAGTCATCCGTGACTGGACCTAATGGTCAGGAGTGCCTTTACCTTTAAGGTGCTACTGGAAGGATCTATTATTATTATTTTGTTTCGACTATGGCAGACCAACACAGCTACCTACCTGTAACTAGTACATATTCTTGTGGTGGTGGTTGTTCATAATTTTAATTTATTACGCATCCTTCACCCTCAGGTTCCAATTCAAAATACAGTGGGATGGAGCCCCCCCCCCAATCCTAACACCTAAGAGGGTCTTTAGGAATCTAGGTTGTCTTTCAGATAGCTGGGGACTGAGTCATTTTAAGGATTTAAACACTGATGTGAGCACCTTGAATTGAGCCCAGAAACAAACCAACAACCAATGCAGCTGCTTTAAAACAGGGGTTATATGGGCTCCAAATTGCTGTGGGAAGTTTGGCATCAAAATGAACCACAGCTTGTAATCTGGCCACTGCATTTTGGACCAATTGAAGTTTCCAAGTCATTTTCCCCATGCAGAACACATTACAATAATGCAATCTGGAAGTTACCAGAGCATGGATTGCAGTGGCCAAGTCATTTCTGTCCAACAAGGGGCCTTAGGTGGAAAAAAGGCACTCCCAGCTACCATGGCCATCTGAGCCTTCATTGGCAGTGTTGAAGCCATGAGCACCCTCAAGCTGCACACATGCTCATTCCAGGGAAGCACAACCCTGTCTAGGACGGGTCATCTCCTCATCTCCCAGATGTGAGAGCGCAGGATATATAACAGCTTTGTTATGTCTAATGTCTGTTCTCTTCATTTTCTCACTGCTACCTAGGACCACCCAGCCCAAAAGGTCTTACTTACACTATGAAGTTTCAGGTATATTGCCTTCAGTTTTGCAAGATCTGAGGTTTGGTTTGAAGGTCTCATAAGACTGTGAGAAAAAGGCATGGACCACACTTATATTTAGCTCCAGGCAGGGCAGACAGGCAAATCTACCTCCCACACTTGAATGAAGGAGCAGACCAGCTGTTTGCTCTTTCAGTGAGTCAGGAAGGTATTCTGGTGTCATCCCTGACTGGCCATATGGCTGGCATGTTTTTCACATCCTGTAGATGTTCCCGTCTTTTGGGTTGGCCTTTAACTGTGATACGTCAACTGACTGACTGTGGCCATTTTGTTCATGTCTTGCTTTCTTCTTTTGCCGTGCCTTTTTGCCAGAAGGTAGACAGCGAGAAATACCAGTGGCAGCATGAGTATGGGAAGGTGCCCAGAAACATCATCTTGGCTGACCTTGGCTGACAAGGGTGCTAGCAGGACACTCACAAGTCTGGAAGAACTGGAACAAGACTGAAGGTGGCCCAAAGTGATAAAAATCTACCTAACAAGTAGCTATCTCTTCCTGCTGTGTGAACATGTAACTTACAATGCAGTTTTTAGAGGAAGCCAAGTCATGCCAGCAGGCCAGCTCAGTTAGTTGTCCAGGCCAGCTGTGGGCCTAATCCATGAAGAGCTAGCTTCCCACACAGTCTCTCATCAAATCTGCCTTTTGTTTGAAGTTTAAAAAATTGTAGTCCTCATTCAATCCACTTACTTGTGTCTTGCCTCTTTATTTCTGGCTCTGGGTGCTGTGCACTTTTTACCAGCTAGCCTGAAGACAGCAGTCTATTTATTTCAGAACACTGCAGATGTACTCCAAGAGATGAGCCATCTGTCAGCTATGACAGGCCACATGAAAATGTATTAAGAATAAAATAGGCTTTAATTTTTTTTCCTTGACTAAATATTGACATCTATCATTACTAAATGCACTTTTAATAGCCCATGACTTTTCTTGCCATCCAGTAATCTCATTGATTTTTGCTATGTGCCTTAAACTAAATTAGAAAGCAGAAGTCCAGGAACTTGTTAAAGAAGGCAGGAAATATTTCTTCTGGCTGAGGGTGCACTGAATATTCTCTAGGTTTGGCATTCACTTTCAAATTAGCATATTTGAAGCAGTCAATTAAATTACAGAAGGCAGTGGGGGGATTATTCACCTTGTTTTTATGTTTTTCAGCACCCTTTAGATTTTCTATTTCTGCTTCATAGCATCATTTTCCTTCCTTTTCTTTGCTTTCATTGTTCTTGGCCTCATTGCCCAGAGAGCTGTTTAATCCTATTGTCTGTGAAGTTGCTTGGGATTTTGTCCATGAGTGTCTATTACAACATCAACCAGATGTAGCATTGTGACACAGTCATGACAGATATATTTACATGATGTCATCAACCTAATCACATGGGTGACCTCAGCCCATAGGATCAAATGGCATCACAGAAAGTCAGTTCTGAGTGCCACCAGCTGCCCACGACTGACTCTGAGACAATCTGTCAAGGTGGAAAGAAGACACTTAACTGACATAATCAACTCTAAACTATTATATAAACCTGCTTAATTTTATACATGCATGGAATGCTTCTTGGGGTGGGGATATATGAGGATTGTTTCTTATAAGTACTTTCAGACACTGAAAAATTAAGTTTTTAAAAAATAGCAAAGAAGAAGAATAAAAAGTGGTGCAGAGCAGTCTAACAAATGCATGCTTACATGCTGAAAGGGGGGGATAGGTTTTTTGATTTACCGGTAGACACAAAAAGAAAACTGGCATGAGGTAAGACTTCACTCAGCCTTACCTGTGATCAAAGAAGGGAAAATCTACCAAAATTTAAGTTATGGCAAAGCATATGAAAGCACAGAGAGACTGCATAGGCTGTGAAGTCCTCCTTTTGCTTCCCAATGACTGGTGTTACACTTGTAATGGCAGCATCTGTGCACACTCAACACTCCTTCTAGACCAATGAATTTTAATTGATGGCATTTTGCATGGCTCTTGGTGGAACATTCTGCCCCCCACTTGTAGAGGTGACTGTGACCTTCTGCTCCTGTTTCCTAAGCGAGTGGCTTGTCATCTAGGGATTTCATAAGGTCAGGTGGTCAACAATAGGTGAAGAATGCTTGGACCTGCTGACCACCAACATCTTTTCAGCTGAGATGAAGCCAGATTGCTCAACAGCTTAGTGTTTCCCTCCTCCTCCTTTCCAGCCAAATGTTTTATGCTCTGGGTTTAATGATGGCCTTTCTTTTGAGAAATGTTTCCTTAGACCTGAAAGGAAGGCATCATCAGAGAAGGCTTTTCTTCTGAGGCTTTCTGATTGGTCATTTTGAATCTAAGATAAGATAAGATATCTTTATTGTCATTGTCCCCTTGTGGGAACAACGAAATTACTCGGTTGCTACATCCACTCAGATAAAGCATTCCGCATAATCCAAAATTACAAAACCTAATTAAAAACAGTAAATATAATACAAATAACAAGTAAAATAAGATGACTTCAAAGTCCAGGCTTTCCATTTAAGGCCAAAATCGCTCTAGAGAAGAAACTGTTCCTGAATCTAGCCTCTTCCTGAGGTTTTTCAAATTATTTATCTTTAAATGTGATGTGTAATTATTTCAGGTCCTCTCAGGAGCCCGTTTTTAACAGTGAAAAAATGGCACCTGAGTACAAAAGAGGTAAGGAACATGATTGTGTATACAAGGGAGTGGAAGAAAATTGGTGTGTCTGGATGAAATTCTTTTTAGTTCTATAAATGTGTTAGATTTTTATTCAGAAAAAGGAAAGGGCCAGAGAGAACAATATTTTTTCTATGCCCACTCACTTCTGTAGATGTGATGAAGAGAAAGTACATGGCTTTATAGAGAAGTTTGCATTGATGATACTCTCTGCCCTTTTACTAGGGATTTAATAGGAAGAAAATAATTTACAAATGCAACAGCAGTAGTGCTTTAGATTACTGGAAGAAAGTCCCCAATCTGGAAAACCATAGCTCTTAAAACATCCAATACATCAGAGGCAGCAGCACACTTCATAGAAATGATGCTGCACTCAGTGTCTGGTTTATAGGCAGACAGGAAATTGGCCACCCCCTGCCGGCTAATTAACAAAGCAGCTTTGTCATTAGTTTTAAAGACAGCCACTTGCCTGCTTCCCTGCCTGTCTGCCCACCCAAAGGGAGCAATCACCAAGTTCTAATGAGAATGTGTTAATTGTGAGTGATGTCTCAGACTTGTAATAGTCTGCGGTCTTGTATCATTAAAACACACACACACACATGTGTACCTTGCCTCAAAGCAGCAACCCAGCAAGCTTTTTAAAGGAAGACTAAAGAAATGGTTTCAACAGAATCAAAGCATATCCTCGCTTGCTAGTCAACTCATTTGCAATATGTGTAGTGCCTATGCATTGTTCTTTATCTATTAGTAGCAGTGGTAGTTATCATAGTTGTCATTCGATTTCTACCCCAAACACTATAAAACCGCTTCTGCTCCACAACCACAGCAGGTGCTGTAACTCTCCAACAGTTTGACTTCACCCCCAAAGGCATACTCCTTGATTGATTCCCAAGACAGACAGGTGTCAGCAATACCCTTCCAATACTCTCCATGTGGCCAACATGTTTTCACCTACCCCCCCCCCCCCCGGGATGCCAGCCTGAACTCTGTCTTTGTCTCCATCATAGGTGAGTGGGGGATCTTCTCTACCTGCTATATCTTCATTTCCCCAGCAAAAACATGCCCTGTCTGACATGGTGATTTCATGATAACTCAAAAACAAAACCACAAGGTTGCCACAGCTAGACAAGTTAAGGGACAGTGAGGGCAAAAGAGGTTGGAAAAAGTGAAGGTAAAGAAGCAGCAATTTGGCAATTTGGAAAAATGAGCCTTTTTGAAGTTAGCTCAGAAGGGCAGAGTATGCTAATTGCTAGGAGAATGTTGAATTAAGTGAATATTTTGTGCAGCCCTTTTGGCTGACGGGCATTTGTGTACTTTGCAATGCTTTTTATTCAAAAAAATAAAAATAAAGCATTGCTTCTTCTCCTGGACCAGAAGGCGTTTTCTTTTCGGTCCAAGAGTCTGACTTGAAATGTCAGAGATTTAGCATTCTTATAAAGGTCTCTAGAAGAAAGGCTAAAAGATCAATGTGTGGGAACAAAACCAAGGGGCAGGCTACCTTTTGTGCCACATGAATGCTTTAGCAATTAAGTCCATCCACAGACATCGTGGCCGCAGAACAGAAATTGTCAGCTGCAGAATCCTATAATGGGAAAACTGAGTGGGAGATGGATTTATGCCCTGGCTCCCAGCATGTGGATCTGTTGACACCAGAGTCTGCGTCTCATTCCTGAACCCTCTGCTACCAATCTCCAAACAGGATCTGAGAATCTTCCCCCAAAGAATCTCCCACAGCCCGAAATCCCACCTCCTAAAAAAAAAAAAATCCAGTGGCTGCATTAAAAGGTACCAGTTCTTCAACAGGTCAGTTGCAGCACTTGGAGGCCAGAGCCAGGGGTGCCAACAGGACTTTTGGGGCCCAGTACAATGCATTTGGATTGGGGCCCCTGCATTCCTTCCCCAGCACTCTATTGGCAGGGCAGGCTGCAGCTTCCTTGGGCTCTTGCCCCTCTTGCCCCTCCCCTCTCTTTCTCAAACCACACCCCCCCTCCTGCAGGGCCCCACACCCATAAAGGGATAGAAATCTTGACTTGTATGGCAATCCCTTTTGCCAAAGGAAAATTTATGTGCGTTTGAATTTGTTGGGGGTAAATCTCCTTATTTTGCATGCCTCAGCTCCAAAGGATTCATTATGGTACACTAATGCTATTTATAGGCAGATTATATTAATAGACTGAATTTTCTACAGACTGCACAAACTATTGAGAAACTATTCTGTTTTGCCCGTTTCTGTTTACTCAGTTCTCCACTTCAGTGTTTTCACAGTCAAAAAATGTGTATGTTAGGTGATGGAATCCATCCTTTACTCTCATCTCCAAATATCTTTGGGGGGGGGGGAGTACTTTGAATAAACATAACTCACTTCAGTTCTCCACAAGGATTTTCTGCTTCACCTGCTGTGCTGAGATATTAGAAGGTAATCTAGGACTGGCCTAACAGCACCTTATTATCATGTTGAACCAAATATAAAAGTACTAATGTAAGCCAAAGACAGAATAGCAAATGAAAGGCTGCCCTATTAAAGTAAATACTGTAATTTAAAAAAAAAAATCGATTTCTCAAAAAAGCCTTTCATAATAATTTAATTGTAGTTCATCTCTATATTAAGCCAGTGTGCACATAGTGTACAAAAATGGCACAGGAAGGTCCACATTGTAGGTCTTATATGCCAAGGTAATAAGGTTGTCACATACATGACCCATATAAACAGACACAGCGTAACCAATCAGGAAAAAAATCAAATAAGCGGAATCATCTTTGATATGCCATGCATATTCAACACGGTACATGTGGAGAAGTAATGCTGTGAGTACTGTTAACAAGGAGCTGTGGATGCAAAGTTGAAAGCCTGCAGTCCTCCCATAAGGCATTGCAGCCTGTCCTCCCCCACAGTGCTCTTGCGATTATATAAAATGAGGAGGGCATAGCTGCCAAGTTTTCCCTTTTCTCGCGAGGAAGCTTATTCAGCATAAGGGAAAATCCCTTTAAAAAAGGGATAACTTGGCAGCTATGGAGGAGGGGGAGGACCAGGCATGCCACACGGAGGACCTTGGAGGTATACAGAAAATGCACATATCAAAAGTACAACTGTCAGAAATCAATGTTACTCCATCTCCTGTCATTGGAAACTTAGTCTAGAAATGTGTGCCCCCCTCCATTGTTTCAACATATCCAGAAAAAGTTCATCTCTCTTAATTTCTTTGCCTCAAAGTGAATTCCTGTCAGAGGTAGAACTTGACCTGAAATCTTTTAAACTTTCTCATTTAACTCAATGAGGCTTAATTCTGAGTAGATGTTTGTAGGATTGTACTCCTGCACAATATATTCCAGAGGCGGCATTCCTGTCCATCAATATTACACTAACAACTAACAAATTTTGTGTAACATAGCCTAATATGAGCAGGAGGGGGTTTATGCCACAATGTTATGTCTACTCTGACATATGCCCCACTGAATTCCACAGTGCTTATTCCCTGACCCTGGTTAGTATGTACAGGATTGCAGCCTAAATTGGCTGCTCTTAAGGTGCTACAGAGTATCTTCACCCCACCCTACCCTTCTTTTCAACAACGTGGAGTAAGGGTATTAAGTGGGCTGGGGTCTGGGAGAGAAGCGCTTCTTCAGCCATGAAGCTTACTGGGTGACCTTGGGCTAGCCACTGTCTCTGAGCGTAACCTACCTCACAGGGTTACTGCTAATAGAAATTGGGGACGGGAAGAAACCTGGGCTCCTTGGAGGAAAGCTGAGACCTCGCAAACAGAACCCCCACCCAGACTGAGGCTACAATCCTACATATGTTACCTGGGAGTAAGCCTCATTGACTACAGTGGGACCTACTTCTGAGTAAGCACTCATAGGATTGGACAATAATGGGGAAGTTTCCAGTTTGGTGTCCCCCTTTATACCCCCTATATACCCCATAATCCCTCCCTCACCTACCCTAGGCCACTCAGAAGAGCCCTTCCATCTGTCTCCATTTTTCTTAGCTGCTGCTTCTCCCCACTCCCAGCTATGTGAGGTAAAGGGTGAGGGAGGGTGGAAGAAGCATAAAAGATTCCAGCTGACCTGACAGCTCCCCAACATCACAGAGAAAAGAGAGTCCGTCTTGCTGATACATATCACAATGGATCAGGACATCTGGATCTGCCCCCCTGATCCACCCTGTGCCATCCTTCACTAAGCTCTATCTTGTCCAATCAGAATCCCTCTTTCAGCTTCTAGCCTCTGTCCCTTGAGTCTCAGAACCTTGACAAGCTGAGGTGCAGTGGGGAATTCAGCATCAACCATCAATAAAATAAACTATTTTATTATTCCTTTCCCCCATTTTATAATGCAGGTGTCTGGATCACATTATTATTGTCACAGGAGTCTCCACAAGTGAATGGTTGCCCCATTCGACTGCCTAGAGTTCACTGCACCTATATAAATACATACTCTGTAACTACACTACAATGTAACTGCTCACCTATTTGCACAACTAGCTCTTTGGAGAGAAAATATGTGGTAATTAGGAATGAGAATACATAGATGGACACACCATGGATCCACCCATTGCCAATTCATATTTGTACCTGAAATTTCCCCTTTCCTATTAGACCATTGTGTGCTCAACTTCACATTCTGCCTCAGACTGCTTGTCTGAGAAAGAGGGTTGCATGAAGAGCAATTGATGAAGCACTGAACAAAAATGAAGAAAGAGAGCTCTTGAAAATACTCATTGATTTTTAACTATTCATTTCCTTTGGTTTCAAGGCTACAAAAATGTGTGGCATTGTAAAAGCCACAACTGCTTTACATTTTGAATTGCAGAAATTCACTTAGAGGCTGAAAAGGTTTGATTTCTTAATTTCACATATTCAAAAACTGAATGGAAATACCCTGGCACACACTCTCAAGCAATTGTGGCTGGCTGGGTACAGAAAAGGAGGGATAAAAAGACAGTTACAAATACATTTAGAATGTATTATGTATTCATTTGTACATCAGTACCACAAAGTTATCAATCTCAATTGTAAATCTCTTTAGGGCAGGAAAATAATTACTCAAGTCGCTAGCATCAAAAGTGATTTGCTCAAGTAACAACAGTGCAAACAAAACTAAATCAATAGCAGTTTGTGGTACATTTGCTTAATGAGAATTAAATAATAGTCCATACTGAATCTGAGGTGCAGGATGAGAGTCTGGTTTAGTCACCTCTACTATGTCTCATATTTTGTTTGGGGACAAGATGGGGTGATGACTATTAACTCTAAGGCTGTTGTGGAGGGTTCCAAATTTGATCAGAGCAGTAAAATTGCTTCCCCTTTTTCATTGCCACAAATGGTGAGAGACCCAGCTATGGCTCCCACACACAACTACCCTTTTCTCCTTGGTCATGTTTAAATGTGTGTTTGTGTGTGTGTCTTCAAAGACCTTTTATCCATTATAAGTAGTAATATCATTCATTAGGTACCTATAAATGTTTGATGTGCTGCACAGAGCTAAGAACATCTCATGTTCTTGTTTCTAGATTGCCTTATAAAATATTATTTCCTAAAAAGCTCAAGTCCATGAGAATTTGGCTGAGCAAACATATTGATTTCTTCCTGCAAGGAAATACTTTAGTATGCCATTAAACCATGTTTATATGGTGCAATAAATAAATAAAAAAGTTGGGATTGTTTGTTTTTAACAGAGAGTAATAGATCACTATGCTGTCCATGGCAGAGAAGAATAACTAGCTTGGAGCACTCCTAAAGCAACATTAATACTGGCCTCCAGATGACAACCCAATGATCACAGAATAATAGAAGTGTATAATTGAAAGGGCCCCTTAGTCCAACCCCCTGAAATGTAGGACTCTCAACAAAGCATCTATGACAGATGGTCATCCAACCTCTGCTTAAAAGCATCCAGTGAAAGACAGTCCACCATCTTCCAAGGGAGTCAGTTTCACTGTCAAACAGCTCTTGCCATCAGAAAGTTCTTCCTGATGTTTAATTGGATTCTGCTTCCTTGTAACTTGAAGCCTAGTTCGGGTCCTCTCTCCAGAGGAAGAAAAAACAAGCTTGCTCCCTCTTCCATGTGATAGCCCTTTAGAGAATTGAAGATGACTATCATATCTCCTCTCAATCTCCTCTTTTCCTGGCTAAACATACCCAACTTCCTCAACCATTCCTCATAAGATCCTTGATAAACTTGGTTGCTTTCCTCTGCACATATTCCAGCTTGTCAATATCCTTCTTAAATTGTTTTGTCTAGAACAGGAAACAAGACTGCAGGTGGCGTTTGACCAAGGCAGAATAAAGTGGTACTATGACTTCCATTGACTGGGACACTATACTTCTGTTGATGCAGTCTAGAATAGCATTCACTTTTTTTGCTGCTGCTGCATCACACTATGGACTCACATTAAGCTCGTAGTCTACTAAGACCCCTAGATCCTTTCCACATGTACTACTGAGAAGCCAGGTGTCTCCTGCCTTATATTTGTGGCCCTGGTTCTTCCTGTCTAAATGCATAACCTGAAATTTGTCCCTATTGAATTTTATTTTGTTAGTTTGTGCTCTGTACTCCAATCTGTTAAGGTAACCTTGAATCCTGATTCTGTCTTCTGAGGCATTAGCTACACCTCCCAATTTGGTGTCATCTGCATCCATTCCATCATCCAAGTTGTTTATGAAAATATTGAACAACAACGAGCCCTGGGGGAAAATGCTGCCCGTCCCACTTGTCACTTTTTTCCAGGATGATGAAGAACCATTCGTGAGCACTCTCTGGGTTCAGTCAGTCAACCAACCACAAATACACCTAGCAGTAATCTCATCCAGCCCATGTTTTTACCAACTCTTCCATGAGGATTTCATGGGGAACAATGACAAAACCCTTTCTGAAATCAATACACACCACATCTACAGCATTCCCCTGATCCACCAAGCTCATTTCAAAAGAAATGAGATTCATCTGTCATGCCTTGTTTTTGAAACACCCATGCTCAGTCTTAGTAATCACAACATACTTTTCTAAGTGCTCAAAGACTGACCATTTAATTATCTGTTCTGGGACCTTTCCTAGTATTGACGTCAAACTGGTTGGTTGGTAGTTTTTGGGGTCTTCTCCCTGCCTCATTTTTGAAGATGGGAACAACATTTGCCTGCCTCCAATCTACAGGGACCTCAGCTGTTCTCCAAGAATTCTCAAAGTTTACAGACAGAGGTTTCTGAGATTTCTGGGATGTTTGAGGAATTCAGTATTTGAGAATCCCTATACAAAATGTCCTGCTTCTTATTCCTTGGGCAGATTGAAACTTGCCAGAGTTCACTTTTCTGACCCAGTAATTGGCAGTTTAAAAGTAGTGAAACAAGTATTTAAATACTGTTTTGAGATAGAAGACATAACTAAATATTATTTCGAGAGGGCATTTTTTAAATTTGCAGATTAATACAAAAACAGAACACAATCATGGATAAAAAACATGAAAAGAGTTAAAAGCAAGCACATGCTCTGCCCAATCTAACATCAATGAAATGTAAGAGAGAGAAAACCCAGGCAACTGGCCATGCTCTTCTGCAAATTTCTTAGGAAATTTATGCCTCACACACCCAAATTTCATTAGGATTTCTACTCACCACCACCCCCCAACACACACACCATTAATGGTTGAATGGTTAAATGACAGTCAGAGTATTAGTCCAACACTCAGCAAAACTAAATGAGAAATAAATAAATGATTAAGTTATACTAATATTCTGCTGGTGCACAATGGTCACTGTCTTGGTAGTGCAATAAAATGGCCTGGTTATGTCAGGATTGATGTGATCTGTATCAGAGTAGTGACATAATCTGGGTTGTTATTGTCAGCTTGATCACAAACAAAGTAGATAATACATTTCATTGGATTGACTTTTATTAATGTAGATGCATGTAAACCTATTGTTTGTCAGATAAAAATATGTGCAATTCATGTTGTCTGTGTATCATTCACATTTCTCTTTATTCAGACTACAGGATGTTCTTCCCTATATATCTCCCCAGCCCTTTCTGCATTCAGAAACTCCTCATTCTCAATGCTTTAACACTCACCAAATCTTGCTCCAGCCCTATTTCTCTGCACTGACTTCCCATGATACTCATGCATGACCTTCTCTCCCTCAACTCTGCCAAACTCACCTATCCAAAAAGTTCTTGCTTCATTCATTGACTCTCCCCATTTGCTCCTGCTCACCCTTATGCCTGGACTCTTTTCTAGAATGCCTGCTGACACTTTTCTGTCTTGAGAGACAATGGAGTGCACTTCTGGCAGTGAAGTCAAGCTGTTAGAGAATCACCAGCCTTGCTGATGAGGTCCAAAGGAAAGCAGAGCAATACATTTGGCAGCAGCTTGGTTGCAGCAGTTCCCAGAAAGAGGCATACAAGTGCTATCCAACCATCTTAGGGACTTCACTCTGAATTTGTGTAGGGTTTTCTTCTTAGCCCTTTCTTCTCCCAAATATGTCCCATAAGATAGCCAACATGGAATTTCCCTCAAGGTTTACTCCCAAAGCCTTTCTCACAAATGAGTATAGCCACAAGGCAGCAGAGGTCTGAGATCAGAGTTTTCCCTCTCCTAGATGGGCTTCCTTCCCAGGTGGACTTCCCTCTATAGCATGGGCAGAAACTGCCTTCTTGACCGTTTGACCCACTATTGGTCCATTCTATCCTTTCTCAAAATAACAACAACAACAACAACAACAACAACAACAACAACAAGCTGTACCCAGGCACATGTTGCTGTGGGTCATCCATGTGACTCCCCCAACCCCGTCCTAACCCATGACCCATCCTGAACCCATCCTGCCCCCGCCCCCAACCCAGGCGAGCCCCCAACTCCACTCAGCCCAGTCTGCTGTTTCTCTCTTCCCTGCAAACCCGAGCTGAGCTGTTTCGGAGAGGAAAGCTTTTCTAGCTGCAGTACTACTGGAGTCGCCACTAGAGGGTGATGTTTTGCAACCTCTCATGTTCCTGTTTTTCTGGTTTTTCCAAAAAAAACATGTTTTTACCTGTGATAGGTGTGACATCTGTATAATCTAAGTTTATAGAAACAATCGCCTATTCATATGGGACGTCGTGTCCAAATTTCAACACAATCAGTCAAGCGGTTTCGGAGAAATGTGGAATATAACAAACACAGACAGCTAACATATATATATATATATATATATATATATATATATATATATATATATATATATATATAGTGATGATGGTGATATGTGAAGGCTTTGCAATGAAGCCAAAGAACATATTTAACACATTCATGAATATTCCTTCCAACTTCATGAAGCAATTACCTTCTTTTGATTTATACATTAATGGTGCTAAGTAAAACAAACTTGAGGCAATCATAGTCTTTGTTCTAACTTTCAGAAATCTTTCATTCTTCCTGACCAAACTCCACCCCTCTGCCCAGCCAAAACCTTAACTTTCTTTCTTTCTTTTTAAAGGCAGAAATACACAATCAATCCTAGACAAATAAGAATATACAACCCCTAGCCAAACAATCAAGAGAAACTGTCAATGAGATCAGTGCGGTGAAATGTTGTTTCTCTTTCTTTCTGGCAGCTGTATCTAAGGCAAATTTTGAAGCCTAGGTTCCCAAAATGTTGAAGCAGAGTCCCTCAGCAGAGAAATAAGTGACAAATACCTCATCTTTGGAGTTAGGCAAACGATGTCCTTTTGACAATCAATGCTATAAAAAGCCTTAAAAGAGGACAGTGAAGATAGAACGTGGCAAGATACAGCCATTAAGAAGTCTGCAGCGTCTCCTGCTTTCACAATTACAAAGCAGTGTCACTGTGAATGAGTTAAAAATCAATAAAAAGAAGGCAAGGGAACTAACATGAACTACATTTACTCCTGTCCTTATTGATGTTGCATTTCATGAAGCTGCGACGTAGCTGTGCTGTCTGCTCAGCCACCTGTCACTGAATTAATTTTTTAAAAAAAAGAAGAAGAAGAAGAAGGAAAGTAATGTGAATGCATTTAATTCATTTTGCCAAAGCAACTTTATTTAGAAAGCTGTTTACCTTTCCGCAAAGCCTCATTACCCATAAAAACAAAGAATGAAGTTGATTAATGTGCTCTAAGTGTGATGTTCAAATTGTAATTTTCATATACGCAAATGGATGCTTCGGCAGAATTTTGTTTGATAATTTACAGAGTTAGCACCGTCCAAACCACTAATCAGTTTCTTTTTATGATGACAGCTGTGGGAGATCCTTTTTGAATGCTAATAATCATTAGCGCCTTCTCTCAGAGAGCACCGGGGACTTTGTCTTAGAGAACTCCAGGGCAATGAGAAGTTGTTTTGTGGCCTGGACAGTTGCTTCTCTAAAAGATGGGAAATTGGCAAAAAGTTGGCCAAAGGAGCCAAGTGGACACAGAACTAGCACACTGGTCAACAACAGCCAGTGGGCAGCTCCTAGCCCCCATCTTGATGCCATTTCACCCTCCCCAAATAAGCTGAGAAGTGTGAGACATCATTCCTTGTAACCTCCTTTTCAGTAATGGAGGCACCTGCTAGATTCTTTGGTCTGGGATGACCCACTTGTGTGGGGAAAGGACGGCTTCCCAGAGTGAAGTTGGCTTCAGTCAGTGTCCTGCAAACAAGGGAATAAACATGATAAAGGAAGAGAAGTGAATTATCACAAACTTTCCTGTATTATTATTTTTTTGCAGGATAATGTTAAAAATACAGATTAATACTGCACAATTTGCACCGGATTTCCAGCAGCCCCTTCCACTTTTCAATTAATGACAAAGCGCCAAATGTAACAATGCAGCCTGTGATAAGAAATGGAAAAGACAACTGGATTAATGCTTTAGCCTATCACATATGAAGGCTGTCAGGAGGAATGCTGCCATGCTATAACATGCTATACTGGGTTGCTTTGGCTTCTCAGATCAATTTTCTGCAGCAGGATGAATATGGTGTTTCTTCCTGTTAATTTGCAATCTTCATGCATGGACACCAGTATTAATGTTTTATGCCAGTGTAAATGCTAAGTAACCCATCCAAGGTTCTAAATATATGAGTGTTCTGCTGCTCTGCATCGGTATGAGGAAATTAGACTGACGCTGTGCTGTGCAAAAATGCACTTTTGGTGAGCAGGAAGGGCTTGCTATCATTAAGCAGGGGCTTTTTCATTCTCCTTTCCTTTATGGTATTATTCAATACAGAAATTAAAGATATGAAAGTCAAAAGTTGTTTTAAAAAAATCCCCAACAACCCCAGAACATCCAAGAGTCTAATAAGAAGAAATGTTTACATGTTTATCTTGCAAACCAAAGAACTGTCATTCAGCACTTTCATTCTGCAGGTTCCTTTGTGGTCATCCTGGAGCAAAGAAAAGTCAAAGGAACTTGATGCTGCAGTGTGAACTGCTGAATTAAAATATATCAAGAGGGTGGATCCTATTGCTTGTGAATTGAACAGAGGCAAAGGATTTTTTTTAGCATTCTGTGTGAGTTCATTGGCTTGCCAATCCCAGGATATCTGTGTTAGCAACAACTGATTTTGTGAATTAGCATTGTTATTTTCTTAATTATAACCACCTGTAGTGTTGTTGTTGCTGTTATTTATTAAATTTGTATACCGCCCCCCACCCATAGACCTCAGGGTAGTTCGCAGCATAAAAATACAAGATGCAAACATAAAATAAATAATAAAAACAGGAATAAAACAAACCAATAACCCCTTCCCCCATCATGTCCCTGTAACTCAGGATTGCAACCAATGCATCTGATAAAAGTGTGCTGTAGTCCAAGAAAGCTTATGGTTTAATAAATGCTGAGAGAGTCTCACCTTCTGGGAATTATTTTAAAATGCAGGAGCAGCTGGGAGGGATGAGTGGTGCGACAGACCTGGCATTCTGGTGGCAGCATCGCTACCCTATCCTTGGGTGGACAAGGTTGCAGCAAGGTTGCATTGGTGCAGGTGGATGGGCAGAGCCAGTCCGGCAGGCTGGAATCACAGACACTGCACCGCTGCTCTGCCTCACCTCCAGACCATCCCAAAAGGTCCACACTGCTTCCCCTTCCCACTGGGTGTGCCTGTCACAATATATCCCACAGTGTGTCAAAAGCTCAGTGCAATAAACATGTTTAAATGTGGAGATAAAATCTGTATCTATATACTGAAATAGACGAATACTTGCTTTAGGACCTTTAATTGTCTTTTACAGCATGTGGAGGCCTCCATATAGAACAATTCACTTCACTGGCTAGGCAGAGGTTGTATCTATAGGTATTCACAGGTAGCTGAAGAAAAATGACCCTGACTCAGACCAGTGTAGGGCTACCCAAGGTCTTACTTTATCACACATCTATTTAATCAATAGATGCAAGGTGGTATCTGGGGCATGGATGCTGAATCCTGTTTACTCAGGGCACAGTCTAGCAAATGTTTGCCATGCCTTAGTTTATGCATTTGTAAGAATTCAGCTTTGCCCAGAAGGTGCCACTTCTGGCTGCTGTTGAGGGATCACAAGTTTACCTTCTTCAGTCAGGAAGATTCAGACTAGCCTTCTCCATGCCATTTTTAATGTGTAGAGTGCACCCCCCACCCAGCTCATGAGAAAACATTTTTTCAACATGAAATTCCCACCTGTTGTGTTGAATGTGGTACATTGCTGACTTGAGGGCTAACGGATCACTTTTGCCTTTTTCGAGAGGAAAACATAGGAAACCAACATGGCATTGGCATATTTGGCCATATTCTGCTTGGATTCCATCTCTACCAGCTGAGAGTATACCTGTTTTCAGTATTTCTGTCCTTCCCAGGTTGCTATACAGAGCAGAACCCCTGCTGCCTGTAGGGTATGTCATCTTGCTACACGGTTTTAGGTTCAGTGCTCTGGCCTACCAACTGCCTTAGATTGCCTGTTCTGCAGACACAGCATACAGTTTTCAGCTTAGTCATCAAACCAAATGAAAATCTTATATTTCTGATGGTTGTGTGCTACATTTATTGCAATGTGTTTGCTCCTGCATCATTTCATCTCAAAATGGCCATGCCAAGAATTTTATTCTACATCTTCTCAGGGATTTTAAATTTTCTTTGTGGTCCTCAGAAAGTCATATTCACATTAAACTATGAGTGCAGCAACGACACCAAGAAAACAGGATCCTACAGCAAGGCAATACCATTTCATTACAAGCTAATCCTTACAAGGAAATGCTAACCATGCATAGCTCAATCAAATATTATAGACAGGAACCAGTGCTACTCATTCTGCAAACCAGGTTCAGACAAATTTGGGGTGGTTCGTCACACACAGGTTCATCAGCAGGATCCATTTCCAGGCCATGGTTATTTCTGTGGCCTACCTAGGGCTTGCCGATCAGAAGGTTGGCCGTTCAAATCCCTGCGACGGGGTGAGCTCCCGTTGTTCGGTCCCAGCTCCTGCCAACCTAGCAATTCAAAAGCACGTCAAAGTGCAAGTAGATAAATAGGTACCGCTCCGGCAGGAAGGTAAATGGCGTTTCCATGCGCTGCTCTGGTTTTGCCAGAAGCGGCTTAGTCAAGCTGGCCACATGACCCAGAAGCTGTAGGCCGGCTCCCTTGGCCAATAAAGCGAGATGAGCATCATAACCCCAGAGTTGTCCGCGACTGGACGTAATGGTTAGGGGCCCCTTTACCTTTACCTTTACAGATTCATCAGTAAAGCAGCAAATAGAACACCTGAGGCCTCCCCAGGTGCCTTTTATGTTTGTTACTTGGAAGCAAGAACTGCAAAGACAGCAGCAGCAGCAGCACCCCAGCTGGGGAAGCCCTGCCTTGTGAGGCACTAACAACTGGAGCTGCTTTGGCAATCATTTCTAGGCTGGGAGTATGCTTTGAAACCTACTATGGCCCACAGAACCAGATGCAAAACTGGGGCAGCTGGGGAGGGGAAGGAGGGCTTTTATACAGCTTTCTTCTCCCCACATACTCTTCTATCTGCCACCAGAAACCAGGAGCCCCATGCAGCTAGGGACTCGTTTTTCTTGATTTAAAAAGTATTATAGCACAACAGTCATGACCCCAAATCAAGAGTGAATCAGCTAAACTGCATCCTGGCATTATAACAAGAAATCAGTAGATTCTATGGCTCAGTTAGAAACTGGTTCAACAAATTCAGCATAGGAGAGAAAGGTTTGAAGATGGCCCATGCCAAATATGGGCTGGAAAGGATAAGAAATAGCTCATGAGCCAAACATTTATGAGTGACATTTTGGCAGGCGTTGTGGGTTTTTTCGTCATAGGCTTTGCTAGGATGGAGTTTAGGAGAACATTTCACCCTTCGTATGATACCTTTTTGGGATATGGTTTGTTATGTTAGCTCAATGGAAACTTCTGCTGTGTACTACTTCCACCCAGTAGTACAGCACTGTAGTATAGTACTGTCATAATTTTTCTAGTTTCTGGTCAATTTCCCAGCCTATGGAATCAATAAAGAGATTCCCACTTGGGCTCAAATATTGCCTGGCAACCACTTGAGATGGAACCACACAGAATGGAAAAGTTGGAAGGAACCTTGAAGCTTATCTTGTCCAGTCAGTGCAACGTGGTTATAGGTGAATCACTCGTCCTGAACACTGTTTCCTATCCCCTCAGGACATGATGGTTTTGTATTTTGAACACAAAAGTTTGAAATTAAGCCCTCTAAATATGTGAGTACATTTAAAAAGGAAAAATTCAGGGGGTGGGGAGGGATCATTTCACCAAATTTCTTTCAGTAAAAGAAATTATTCAACAGTTGCTCAGCCTCTTTCCTTTCCCATACATATATTTGGCAACTGCAACCATGTTGCAGTCCTGGCTCCACTATGCATCGTCTACAACGCCTCATACGTAGCACCATTCTGGGGCAGTCTATGTGCGCTCCCCCCCCCCTGTGTGTGGAATAGCGTCGTCATCATCGAAAAAGGGGGGGATATTCTGAGAAATTTTGGTTAAGTGGTCCTTCTTTTGAGAAATTTCAATCCAGCTCTATTCACAATAGTACAATGGGCTTAGTGTCCACTACAATAGTACAATGGGCTTAGTGTCCACTACTTTGACTTTCTCTTCCTATTCCCCCTTTACCCTACATGTAAACACATTTTTATATCTTGCTAGAAAATAAAATCTACCAAAAAGAAAGAAATGCTCCTTCTCCAGGCTCTTGTTTAAGCCAAAGGTTGGCTTTCACACCTCAAAGACAAAGGAGAACGTGGATATACTCCCAGTCAATTGCCTTCCAGATCATGCCCTGCAGTTACTGAAATCGATGGACACATTTTCCCCAAGACTTTCATTTCTTCAGGGATAATGTTTTAGCTCAATTCAGAGAAAAGAATTTCATGACAAGGACAGCCAGATTTGGAAAGTTCATCACCAGCAAACAAAATTATGTATCAGATTACATACATTTTTATTCATTAAAATTCACTCGAGGAGAATAACATTGCAACCATTGTTTTTCATACACAGAACTATTAAACAACTAGAATCACACACACACACAAACACCGGATATTTTAAACTACAACTCTCATCAGCCCCAATCACCAAACAAATGATTGGGGATAATGGGAGTTCTAGTCCAAAACACTGGGTAGGTGCCCTCTTGGAAGGCTGGTGCAGACTAAATAAGATCTTTAAAATATATTTTGAATCCTACACCCAAATGTGTAACTTTAGTGAGCAATGGATCTATAGGTCTGATATGAAGGATGTTCCCTGATATTCCCTGCTGTAACAACTGGAAATACTATCCATGTGACACAGGTGCAGCCTGTACATTGTGATTCTTCCTCTCTACCAGTGGAGCCAAAGGCATGGGATGGCAGCAGAGAAATGCCTAGTTTGATTATCCAGCATCCTGTCATGAGAACTTCTTGGATGGCTGCTCTTCATAATGTGATGATGGTGCATTGGGGCAAACTAGGGGAAAATGGGCACAGTGGTGCCGTATCATGCGAAATCTTCTTGGCAGCCATAGTATGTACCTTGACCCACAAGTCCAGGACCAATTTCACCAACCCATAATCCTGTAACTGTGGAGGTGCGAATGGCATGTACCTTCCACTGTGTGTAAGTTGGGTGCTGGTGGCACAGACACATAAATCAATATTAAATTCAGAGAAATATGGAACATAAGAAGCTTTCTTATAAGGTGTGCCCTGACTGGAAGCAGCTCTAATGATTTTTAGGCAGGTTTCATTCCCAGCCATATCTGGAGATGTCAGGGAATAAAACTGGGGGCTGTTGCCTGCAAAATATCTTCTCTACTGCTGAGTTGCAATCTCCAAACCCATGCATTTGGTTCACACCCATGTACAATACTTTTATACTTGGTCTTCTTGACTTTCATTGTTGATTTAAATTTTATTTCTATTTTTCCAATATTCAAATTGATTGAGATCATTGTGAATTTAGACCTGAGGGTGAGATACTATTCAGTACGAAGCACAAAATTCATTATTCACAGTCCAAAACTACAGGTATTGGTCCACAGCACCCTAATGGATTTCTTCAAGAAGTCTTCAACTGCTTGGAAACATTGCAAATATTGCTTCAGGGATCATGGGCCTCTTCACGCAATACATTTTAAGATATACTTTTAGAACCTTTTAAAAGGCAAAGTGTGAGTGTAAGAAGGGAACAGAGAAGGGAACACAGCTTTCCCAGGTGGAAGTCCAATGCTATCTATTGGGCACCAGCATCTCAGGCAAACACTGAATGCAAAGATTGCTAACAATGCTACATATCATCTGAATACTCTGCATTTTGGAAGAGACAGCACAATTGTGCTTTGCAATCACCATTTATGGATGTTAGATTGTTCAGCACACATCTTCCATCTTTCTTTGCTGCACAAAGACTGAAACACTTCTGACTTTCTGGGAATCCATCTATAGTAACTGGGCAATTACACGGCATGCTCTGAACATAACAAAGTCAATCTTGTTACCGTCTCGGTGCTCAGAAATTACCAAGCTTCATTTTAATGACCTCCAGATGCATTACACCCTACTGTGCTTCTCATTTTAGGAAAATAGAAGTGAAATAACAATGCACCAGGGAGCAAGTATGAGGTTCATTCTATTCTTCAAGACCACCACTTTATGTCTTCCATTAGCAGTTAGGGATTAGTTAAGAATGTCTGTACAAGGGCCAGAGATCGTGTTCACCATCCTGAACCAGCCTATAACCAATTTCTAAGGTGTTAGCTGAAATCTAGCAGCTAATAAAGCCATACCATCCATCATTCCACTGACCAAAATTGGGACAATCATTTTTGGTCCCAAACTCTTATGGTGCTCTAGCAAGAGCCCTAAAAAACAGCATCTTTTGGTCTGGCACTCTAGTGGAAGCCAGCTGATTCACACCAGAACACAAGACCAAAAAATGAGTGTCTCTTGGGCCAGCTCTCTGGCAGGAGCCAGCTGATTTGTGCAACACTGCAAGTGTCTACCCTGTCCAAACGTTTGTCAGGAAGACTACTGTGGATTCTGCCCATTTGCTTGCTTTTCATGGAATTTGCCCATTGCAAGTGCTAATCTTTTGTTGTGGGACAGAATTTATTCCCTCGGGTTCACAACATCATGCACACCTTGGCCCGTCTTAATTGGCTTTTCACAACCTCCCTTCCTGAACAATGGTAATTGGTCCATGTCAGCCATTTACCCCCTGCAAGGTTCTTGTGGTGCTGCCTGGCTCAAGGCAAGGACCAGCCAAGAGACAATGATCCCTCTGAGAAGATTATCTGGACAGGTCCTTTGAGATGTACGTTGCTAGGTTGGCATTAGTGTCCTCTGCCCCAACAGGAAGTTATGGGTCCTCCTCCTACCTTGAGATAGCTTCTCCCACTGCCTAAGTATGTGCTGCTGGCTTTGCTTCCCTGCTTCTTTTTCAGATCCTGATCCCTGTAAGCCTATTGAGTCACTTCCCTTTCTCCAGCTGAACCTTTTTTTTTTACATTTCTCCCTGTTCCTGTCTCCTGTCCACACCCTCTTCTCTCTCCTCCAGTCTATCCAGCTAGGTCTTCTGCCTTGTTTTGCATTCAGTTGCACAGGGCTCTCTAGATCCAGCCTCTCAGATCGTCCCTCCAGCCAGGTCCCATTCTTCCAAGCTCAGGCACTCCTTCCTTGTTTGGTCTTTGCTCTTTCACTCCACCAGTCAACCAAAGTGAATTGCTCAGGCCACAGACCTCACCCCCTTGCTACAACACATTGCAGCAGCAATGCCAGCCGGTCTTTGGACTGCCATGCAATCTCTCAGCACTTGCTGCTTGAAGTGACAAGGGTTGCTGCAGACTGGCACCAGCCCAGTCGTTTCTCCAACAGCATGCAGAAGGGGAGACCATTGCAGAAGACTGACACCACCATATTGTGTCAATGGTTAGTTGAAGTATTAAGGACATCCAATGACCTTCATGGCTGGGTCTCCAACATTTAAAGAAAAACTATACAGTATCAGCACAGTAACAATGACATTCAAATACAGAAATGCTATGAATTTCACCAGCAACAGAATTTCAAGCTGAATTTAGGGACTTATGCTTGGAAGGGAAAAGGGAAAGAATGTATAAAGAATAAGACTAGCAATATTTCTCAGAAAGGGGTTCCAAAGTTGCAACCTAAATTAAAATTCTTGCCATATTGGAGGTTCTGGCTTAGGCAAAGTATCTAAGGAATTTTGAAGAAAAGTGTAAAGGAAGCAATAGCAGAATCAAAAAATTTCCAGGGGTGACAGTGGAGGAGGTTTGCATATCCTGGACAATTTTACACTGTAAATTAGCCTGACAAGCAGGACAAAGATTCCAGCCAAATGGCTAGATGGTAACAGGTTTAGCAGGGTTACAGTAAACCACAAACAGAGGGGTTGCAAAAGGAGAGTGCTATTAAAAAAAATGTTATATCCACACCACAGGATCAAAAGATTGCATGTTGATTACATTTAAAATTTATTCTAGCTCTACATGGATTCCCTCTCTCAAATTATTGCCTTATCACAAATTATCTGACCGGGGCTTCATATGTGTACTCTTGGCTACTTGGTTTGGCCAGAGACCATGCATGCAACATGCATTTTGCACACACCGTTCCCCATCCAGTTAGGGATACACATGCAGAAACTTAGAAGTGCGGAAGGGAAGCCTCCAGCCCCACACGGATGAAAATGGCTGACCAAACCACGTCAGAAAGGAGAACCACGAGGTTGCTAAACAAACATGCAACGCCAACCACCTCAGGAGCAGCCCTGCCCTTCTGGCCCTTCCTGCCTTCTTTCCTTCCTCACTTACCCACCAGCTCAAGGGGGCATCCTCAGGCTTGAGAGGCCTAGTAAATCTGCTCCCCACCAGGGGCCTGAGGCATCTTTACCCCCTTCAAAATTTGTTGGAAGGGGGCTGGGTGTCACACGATGCATGCAGGAAGTCACACATGCACAATACAAAATGGGCCCCCTCAGTCTTGCAGGCAACCCACCTCTGCTCCCCACCAAATGCAAATAACTTGTGTGGGATGTAAAACTGCAGTCAAGTACAACATTCCTACAGTGGGCATGTTAGGGGATGTTTTGAACCACTCAGGAGAAGACTTCCCTTTTCCTCCTGAGCTGGGACAGACTTCCACTACATGTGACTTGAAGAGGGTGTGTGGTCCATGTTCTGATCAGTGTGTCTTCTCCATTTTTTATGCTGCTGTGTGTTTGGAGAAGTGACTGCTTAGTCACAGTCACTTGGGACTAACTTCTTTATGGAATAGTTCTAGTTCTTATGTAAACCTAAGCCTGCCTTCAGGGATATGTCTGTGAACCTGAATGAATCTGTGAGTAAACTACTTTTATATTAACGTTAATCAGATTCTTGTGTTCATTCTTTTTCAGAGGGATTAGAAGGGATTTTACCAGGAAGGAATCTTTAATAGCAAGACTCAGATGAGTCAGCAACAAGCTGATGGCTGCATCATTTAAAAAGGGGGATGTTTGGAATTCTGTTAGAATATGGAACTTGCTAGTGCAAGTTAGGAAGGATATCATTAAATAATATATCCTCTCCTGCCTCCCTAATCATCCCCACAACTTGCACCCAGCCAGAAGGAAGGGCTGAAAGCATGCTTATATCTCAGTCTCTGAAATGGTTCATTGTACTGCATGTGTATGCAGTGAGGGAAGGTGGAAGGAGCGCTATGTTATGGTGATTCCTCTGAAAATGGGCATGTGCTATTATAGATTATGCCCCGAGAAACAAAAAAACCCATGTCTTCCATATGCCAGTCCAGACAGAAGGGTGGGGTTTCCCCCCCCCCCAAAGTATTAATTTTTATTTTACACGTGAAACAATAACAACCTTTCAAATAAAAGAAATACACAATTATTATTGACTCCCCTCCCCCCTTCCATGGTGCAATTGGTGCATTTTACTACAGTCATACCTTGGAATCTGAGCATAATCCGTTTGACTTCCAAAACATTCAGAAACCAAAGTGTGGCTTCTGATTGGCTGCAGGAAGCTCCTGCAGCCAATTGGAAGCTGCATTGGACTTTTGGCTTCCAAAAATAGTTCGCAAACTGGAACAGTCACTTCTGGGAGGTTTGCGGAGTTCGGGAGGCAAAATGTTCAAAAACTAAGCTGTTCGAAAACCAAGGTATGACTGTATTTTCTTATCCAAGACATATTTTAATTTCTCCCTATATCTTATTTTCCTCATCTTCATATCTCAGTATTTTTTCTGCTTAATTTAATGCTAACTTAATAATAATAATCATAATAATCAAAATCATAATTTATTTATACCCCACCCATCTGGCTGGCTTTCCCCAGCCACTCTGGGTGGCTTCCAACAGAAGGTTAACATACATGAAAACATCAGTCATTAAAAACTTCCATAAATAGAGCTGCTTTCAGATGTCTTCTAAAAGTCAGATAGTTGTTTATTTCCCTGACATCTGGTGGGAGGGCATTCCACAGGGCGGGCGCCACCACCGAGAAGGCCCTCTGCCTGGTTCCCTGTAACTTGGCTTCTTGCAGCAAGGGAACCACAAGAAGGCCCTCGGAGCTGGACATCAGTGTCCAGGCTGAACAATGGGGGTGGAGGCGCTCCTTCAGGTATAATGGGCCGAGGTCGTTTATATAAAGGTTTTTCCTAATCACATGATTCATAAAACTCTTATGTACTTTAACTTTATCTTACCATAAATATGCATGCCAATGAAATCTGGTTGGCAGATTTGGCAGACAGAAGGGTTTTAGCAGCTCAGAGAAAGGGCTTATCCACATTTACTTTTCCTCTGTTTTATCCTGACTTATTTTTAAGAGGTGATTTAATTATTCTTTGATTTTATATCAATGTTTATATTTGATGTTAGCCACCCTGAGCCTGGTCTTGGCCAGGGAGGGTGGAATACAAATAAAAGTATTATTATTATTATTATTATTATTATTATTATTATTATTATTATTAGCCCATGAAAACCCACTCTTTAGTGCTCAACTGGAGTAAATGTCAATTCTGGTTTTCTTCAGATTGCCATTTGCTCTGATTGAGTTTTAAAGAGCAGGTTTTCTGGAGGGGAGAAAGGGGCACTCAGAGAAAGAGGCTCTAAATCTTGGACTGTGCCTTGAAAGAGCCAAGGAAAGGTAAGTGTGGATAAACCCACATGCTGGATTTTGTGAATAATGAGAATATCTATATGTGTGTGTACATATATATGGAAGAATTGGATTAACAAAAGCTTTAATTAAAATGAACTGGGTTAATATAATCTGAATTAGATAGGATTAAGAAGATCCAAATTACTTGAATTAAGATAAAATGTACAATTTAAACACTCTTATCTTCCATTTTACTGAAGGAACCAGAAAGTCTGACTATACTACATGCTCTGGGATTATCCCCTGCTCTGGTGTCTATGTTTCGCACTAAGCAGCTGCTGATTTTATTTTGATAAATGTAAAGCAATTTTAAAGGAAATAATTAAATAAAATAATAGTGGCTAGGGAAAACTGTTGAAGAGGAGAAAATATGTTGGCAGCAAATGTGATTCTGTAACATGGATTTATAAACTGGTAGATTCTAAAGTTCAAAAAATGACTGTGGCACATTGGTCTTTTCCTTTTACAAAATGTTAAAAGGCACATAAACAGGGTGTGAGCAGGACTCCATATTTGAGAATGCTAATGTTAGGATGTGAATGATACCTGGCCAAAAAAAGTATAATGCCCTTCATTGTGTTGGGAATGCATATGTGGAGCCCATGCAATTTAAAGATCCCTGAAATATACATCTCGGCTTGATTTCCCCATCAGTAGAAGATTGGATTCCTATTGTCAGAGCTTTGTATATCCCTATTTGAGGACCATTCTATGTATCCTCTGTGTATAAAATGGGAAGTGGGATTGGCCAGTCTCAATTCCCATGCATTCAGCCAAATCTCTAGCCATAGCCCGCACACATGCAAACTGGACCCACAGAGATTCTATATCATTACAGATTCCCAGTCATGGCTCAGAGAATCATAGAACTGTAGTGTTGGAAGAGACCCCAAGGGACACCTAGTCCAACCCCCTGCAATGCAGGAATCTCAACTAAAGCATCCACGACAGAGGGAGTCCATTCCACTATCAAACAGCTCTTGCCCTCAGAAAGTTCTTCCTGATGCTTAGTCGGAATCTCCTTTCTTGTACCTTGAAGCCTTTGGTTCAAGTCCTGCTCTCCAGAGCAGGAGGAAACAAGCTTGCTCTGTCTTTTGAAGATGGCTATCATATCTTCTCTCGGTCTCCTCTTTCCCAGGCTAAACTTACTCAGCTCCTTCAACCATTCCTCATATGGCTTGTTTTCCAGATCCTTGATCATCTTGGTCTCCCTCCTCTGCACACATTTCAGCTCGCCAATATTGTTCCTAAATTGTCATGCCCAGAACTGGACACAGGACTCCACGTGTGGTCTGACCAAAGGAGAATAGAGCGGTACTATTGCTTCCCTTGATCTGGATGCTATACTTCTGTGACGCATTGCTGACTCATGAGAGCTTATGAGGACACAGGTTGTAAATACATAAGTTGTACATTTCACAAGGTGTACACACCTCAGAAGTTCAGCTTCATGTACAGTATAAAGAATTGGGGCAGAAGCAATGGGTGAAATCATCATGCATTCAGTGTGCATGGAATAATGATCTAACAGGGTTAACTATATACAGACACAGGAAAAAACAGAGAAATACAAAAATACATAGCAATTGAACTAGATGAAAAACTCTTGTTTATTATATTATGCAGAAATAATTTGTGCAAAGAGGAAAGCAAGTACCTGTTGTTGCCCTCAGCTTGACAGACTGTTACCACTGGAGAATAGAGTTAAATTTAATATCTAAAAAGTACCCTGGGTTTGAAGCTGCCCTCATTTTAAAACAGAAAGTATTTCAGTGTATGTCTCAGCTTCAATTATCCAAATTATCTACTGTTCCCCCATGATATTCAGATAAAAGTTGAAGTACGGTTATTATAAGTTACCACTTCTAAGGAAAGAGATATACTTAAGTGTATGAAAGCAATGGAAGGAGACTACAAAGCACACATCCTCTGATGTGCTATGTTGCTGCAGTGTGTTCTGCAACCAAATCAGGATTGTTCTTTAGAATATCACCCAACTTGAGGGTGCATTGAAATTTGAGGTACAGCCTTTGCCTCTCAGTGAAATTAAAATGCCAAACACTTAAGCCTAGAATATGCAGCTATTTTACAAAATGTCATTATGTAACCCTTTACATTAAGGCACAGAAAAGACTCTTTGTGTGCTGTTTCAAACCATCTTTCAGGTCCACAAATTTCTTTACCTTGGACTGTATTTGGCAGCAGCATTCTGAAATTCCATGCACAGCCTCCAGATACATACCTATAAAGCAGGGGTGGGAATCTTTCTCTTCAGACTGGTTCTCATTCTTCTCTGGACATGGGTGGGGCCAGAGGCAATAATGGGAGGGGCAAGGAGTGCCAATATTACCTTTGTGCAGGAGGCGAGTTTCTACACACCTTGCTCTCTCTCCTCAATCTAGACAAGCAAGAGGTATTATTAGAGCAAATTCCACTCAATGCAAATTCCAACCAGACAAAAACACTGGGAATGCGAAGAAAGGCCAAGGAGGGGTGGAGCCTACAGAGAGTTTTAAGGGCCAGCTAGAGAGGACTGGAGGCTCTGGCATAGCAAGCTGCTGGGTTGCCTGGCTGCTGAAATTGTGTGCCTCCCAGCAGCTGAGAAGGAGATGGCAGGCAGACACCTTGCTCAAAAAAAGCAGCCCAGGGCCTGCAGGGTGTCAGAGGCTCCACTCCTGCTTGAAACTTTTGCAACAGCAACGAAGAGTACTATAAACAGAGACAGATTGAATGGTACCTGCTGAAAATGGCTGGGAGTAATTCTGTTTGAGCAATAGGTCCTCTTTCATGTGACAGGAGTATTTGATCATAGAAATGTAGAATGCCTTAGAAAAATCTGATTCTAAAAATGTGCTATTTCTTTACTCACCCCCCCCCCATTAGCACCCAACTCAGTCTCTACCATATGGTACCCACAAATGTCCTCAACAGGAATTTGCTACAACGTGAAAGATGTGTCAGATTTATCAATGTTTCAATTAGCCTTAATTAAATCAATCTCATCTCTTCGCAAATTTATTTTTGCCAAGCTAGCTAGCCAAGACTTCATCTACTGGCTGGCCGATATTGTTAAGTTGTTCTTCTTTTTAAAAATATACAAAGCACTTTGTAGGCCCAAAACAAGAGGCTGTTTATTGATGAACAGGCTAACATACAACAAAACTGGAAAATTAATAATAATAATAATAATAATAATAATAATAATAATAAAGTATTTGTACCCTGCCCATCTGGCTGGGTTTCCCTAGCCACTCTGGGCGGCTTCCAACAAAAAATTAAAATACATTAAAATGTCACACATTAAAAACGTCCCTGAACCTTCAGATGTCTTCTAAATGTCAGGTAGTTATTTATCTCTTTGACATCTGATGGGAGGGCATTTCACAGGGTGGGTGCCACTACCGAGAAGGCCCTCTGCCTGGTTCCCTGAAACTCGGCTTCTGGCAGTGAGGGAACCGCCAGAAGGCCCTCGGCACTGGACCTCAGTGTCCGGGCAAAATGATGGGGGAGGAGATGCTCCCCCATCTCCAACGGCTGAGGCTGTTTGGGGCTTTAAAGGCCAACACCAACAGAAAATGAAAGTAACCACAAGGGTACGCAGTAGCAGTACCTCTTTTTTGACGTGTGGCACTTACAGTAACAACTTATTGGTGAGTAGCTGCACTTATTTTTCTAGGAAGAAAACAGTGGCTCTGACCCATAACTAACAGGAGACAATATTTAACTCTGTGATTAGCAAGTACTACAGCTAGCATCTTTCTCACAAAAACCATAAGGCACAATATACTTTGCTAAGGCACAGGGGAAATTACTGCCAGCCCCAAAAGCTACCAACATGTACCTAGAGAAGCCAGCAGATATTTTATTTTGAACCCTCACTTCTGCTGCTCTAATAAATTGCTTTGTTGTAAAGAGTTCAGTGTCTTGCATCCACAAGGCATTCTGGGAGGCCTATTTTAATCAATAAAAACACCAACTTCTAATCTGTATACTTTTCATGTAGCTGCACATGTGTGTGCTTTTTTTAAAAAAAAACACACAACCCTCAACAGGATGCAGAATGGAAAGAAAGGAATCTTCTGTTGTTTAGAGAGTAAATACTATAAGTCATTTTAGATTCTGGTCCTGATCACAAAACACGTTAGCACTTCAAACAATGTACAGCACAATGCATTAGCCGGCAGGAGGTTACAGAGGCTCATAATGACCCAAGAAGCCAAAATAATTAGAAGCTTCTCCCTGCTGGTTAATTCAGTGATATTGAATGTTGTTTGATGTGCTCTTTATTAGATCAGCTTTTGCTAATGTAAGCAGAAAGACAGGAAGCTATGTAGCTGAGAGAGAGCTGAGCTCTGTTTTCATTCTGCTCCAGAAAGACTTGTGCATAGTGCCAAAGATCGCCTATCCCAACCCCCAACCCCACCTCTTTCTCTCAGATGCAAACAACGTTTCATAACACATACTACTTTTGCACACACACACACACAAGTGAGCTTGACCTGCCTGATGTCCTATGACATTTGGGAGGCAGTATGGCCTGCCAGTCTCCAAAACGGTCACAATCCAGATTGATGACAAAGTACCACACCTCATTCTTCTCCTTCCTCCATCTTATGCAGTTTCTTAGTCATTTATGATTGGTTCTGAGTGCATGGCTTCCACCAACTCCTTCTTTGAATCAATATGAAAGAGAAGTACTAGTTAATTTATGGCACACAAAAGAAAAAACCCAGTATTTTCAGTCTTTGCTTTGTTAAAGTGAAGAGGACATCTTGTGAGTGTGTGTTGGGGGGGGGGGATGTTTCATGATCACCTACCAGTGTTCATATCAAATTACTGCTGGCAAGGTAAGGACCTTTGTCCTAACTAAATGAGGACGAACTGATTCTCATTAACAGAAGTAGGTCCATTTATTTTTTTCATTTTAAAATACACTACTCCCACACTAGACACGCAGAGGATTTGCGCAAGAGGGGGAAGCATCAGGCAAGAGAGAGTGTTATCTGTAGCAGAATCTGGCATCAGTAGGCCCTGATAGAAGCTGGGCAAACCTCACTGGTTAATGAAGAGCAAAAGATCTGTTGGGTTAGCTCTGATATTTACTGGTTTTTCTGATCTAAATACTGCCATTGTTGGTAGGAATTAGAAATACTGGTTAAACTGGCAAGCATATTCTACACAGAAGGCCCAAGAAAGAGTCATAGGATGATGGTCAATGTTAGAGTAGTAGACCAACTGAAATAACCAATTTAAGAAACTTTTTTAATTTCTGTGGGCTGGATTCAGCAACAGTTGTGCTAGTGGGAATAAAAGAAAAGATAATGAAGAGAGAAGAGAGAAGATAATAAGAGAGAAGGTAGTTTTCTACCTCAAGCAGTTTACAACCCACTGTCTCTTTATACAATTGTAGGCATGTACAATTCCCATTGTGCTTTTGTGCAAGTTCCCTAGATGCTTTCATTTCAGCTACTGTGACTCTTCTTCTCTGGCTGCTGCAGCATGCTCTATTTTCCAGACAGTAGTTCCAAAGCCTTAAACTTCATGCATTATGCCTTTGCATGAAGGGAGAGGAAGAAATCCTCCAGAATTCACACAAAACGCAATGACCCAATGAGAAGGTGGTAGGAAAGCAGTTGACATTAACTGGGTCTGTGAAATCACTTGAACATCAATTAAACATTGCATTTATATTAAACTATGGAGATATTATAGAAGAATGCAATCACAGTTGCAAGCAGTTTCCATAAAGGAAGCTTTTTTTAAATAGAGGAGACATCTAGCGTATTGATTTATAGAACTAATCAATTTTTAATTGACTTGACTTGGGTAACTTACTTGTAAACGCCGCTCTGAACACTTAGGGCAGTTCTGCACTACAACGTATATTAACTTTATATCAGTTTAATTGCCATGGCTTCCTCCAAAGTATGTTGGGAATTCAAGCTTGGTAATAGTGCTGAGACTTATCTGGAACAGATTTAGAGCTCATTCCCAGAATGAGATCATGATTCTTACATCAATTTAAATTTGTAACTATCCTGTGGCTCTCCAGATATTACAGAACTCCTTCTCCCATCAGCCCCAGGGAGCATGGTCAATATCAGGAATGATGGGAGTTGTAGTCCAACAACATTCAGAGGCCTGAAGGTTAGCCACCCCGATCTATAGCACAGAGCCGTCTTTCTTAGCTTTGGATCCCTCAACTCCCATCATCCCTAGTTAGCAGGACCAGCAGTCAGGGGTGATGGGAGTTATAGTCCAACAGCATCTGGGGACCCAAGGTTGAGACAGGCTGGCATAGGCAGTGTGCTCAAATTAGTCCCCTTCAGAAGAATTGTTCACACGTGGGGCTGCACCAACTGCACCCGTCCCAATGGCATGTGCTCTGAGGAATCCCAGCTCCTGACACCTGTGTGAGCAGCATAAAGGTCTGCAGAGAGGGAGGGAGCATGTGTGCACGCTCGCACAAATGCACACACAGAAGCTGCTTTGGGATCTGTGAGTCTGTGGAGTTCCCGATCACATGGAAGTCTCCGAGTACATCTTCCCTGCAAACATTTGTAATGTTAGGGGTGGGGGCTACATAGAATGTACAACTTCAGAGGCAGGGCTAGGCAATGAGGCTCTGCTCCCCATTCATTATCCATCAGTGGGGAGAATGTGTGAGCTGTTATTCTGAGGAAGACTCTTGTGATTTGATGTTCCTCATTCCCCTGCTCTAGCATCAAGGCCTACTACACTAATCAGCATGCTACAGTGCCTCCCCAGGTGAACACACCTGAACCTTGCAATCACCCTCTGAGGCCCTTCTTCATGTGCCTCTTCCACAGGAGAGGTCCAGAGGGTGGCAATACAAGAACAGGCCTTTTCTGGAGTGGCTCCCCATTTGTGAAATGCCCTCCCCATGGAGTTTTGCTCTTCTCCCAGGGCTCTGGCTAATTAAACAAACTATGGCCCTTTAAACCGTGTGTGTGTGTGTGTGTGTGTGTGTGTGTGTGTGTGTGTGTATTACAATTCTATATTTCTATTCTATATTTTTTGTGTTTTTACCTTGTAAACTGCCCTGTGACCCTTGAATCGAGGGCAGTATTGAAATTTAATAAATATAAATCATTTGATAAAAATAATTGCCTGCAGCTTTGATCTTTATATATGCTTGTTTTGATTTCAGTCCACAGTGTTTCTCTGGCTCCATCAGTGTCACCAACAGACCCTCCTAACCTTCTAAACTTGGCCTAAGTTTTCCAAAGGAGATGAATTCCACTGCATGTTTATTCTCAATCAGTTTGGCTCCTTCAAATACTCAAATAACTGAAGTCCTCTTTGAGTTCAGAATCTTATGAAAGGATTGTGTCTGCATGCTCACTCCCACCAACAGCTCCCTGCAATTTGAAATCCAGCACACCTTGCCCAGATTTCTCCTGGCATGCTACCTTTTCATAAGGAGAAATTATATGGTAGGAGGAAGCATTCACATTTCTGGTCTTTATTTGCATTCAAATGTCTTTAAAAACAAAAAAGAATTCTCAAATGAGCAGTGCATGTCCTGGTCTATTATACCCATGCATGCCTCGCCTGTAAATATTTTCACTACGACCCCCAGGCTTGCAAATTCAGCTACATCACAAAGACATATGTGCTCTATATAGTTTAAAAACAATGAAATGCTAAAATGCACAAATACAGTCATTGTTGTTCTTTAGTCGTTTAGTTGTGTCCAACTCTTTGTGACTCCATGGACCATAGCACACCAGGCACTCCTGTCTTCCACTGCCTCCCGCAGTTTGGTCAGACTCATGTTGGTGGCTTCGAGAACACTCTCCAACCATCACATCCTCTGTCGCCCCCTTCTCCTTATGCCCTCCATCTTTCCCAACATCAGGGTCTTTTCCAGGGAGTCTTCTCTTCTCATGAGGTGGCCAAAGTATTGGAGCCTCAGCTTCACGATCTGTCCTTCCAGGGAGCACTCAGGGCTGATTTCCTTCAGAATGGATAGGTTTGATCTTCTTGCAGTCCATGGGACTCTCAAGAGTCTCCTCCAGCACCACAATTCAAAAGCATCAATTCTTCGGCGATCAGCCTTCTTTATGGTCCAGCTCTCACTTCCATACATCACTACTGGGAAAACCATAGCTTTAACTATACAGACCTTTGTAGGCAAGGTGATGTCTCTGCTTTTTAAGATGTTGTCTAGGTTTGTCATTGCTTTTCTCCCAAGAAGCAGGCGTCTTTTAATTTTGTGACTGCTGTCACCATCTGCAGTGATCAAGGAGCCCAAGAAAGTAAAATCTCTCACTGCCTCCATTTCTTCCCCTTCTATTTGCCAGGAGGTGATGGGACCAGTGGCCATGATCTTGGTTTTTTTGATGTTTAGCTTCAGACCATATTTTGTGCTCTCCTCTTTCACCCTCATTAAAAGGTTCTTTAATTCCTCCTCACTTTCTGCCATCAAGGTTGTGTCATCTGCATATCTGAGATTGTTGATATTTCTTCCGGCAATCTTAATTCCGGTTTGGGATTCATCTAGACCAGCCTTTCGCATGATGAATTCTGCATATAAGTTAAATAAGCAGGGAGACAATATGCAACCTTGTCGCACTCCTTTCCCATTTTTGAACCAATCAGTTGTTCCATGTCCAGTTCTAACTGTAGCTTCTTGTCCCACATAGAGATTTCTCAGGAGACAGATGAGGTGATCAGGCACTCCCATTAATTAAGAACTTGCCATAGTTTGCTATGGTCAACACAGTCAAAGGCTTTTGCATAGTCAATGAAGCAGAAGTAGATGTTTTTTCTGGAACTCTCAAGCTTTCTCCATAGTCCAGCGCATGTTTGCTATTTGGTCTCTGGTTCCTCTGCCCCTTCAAAATCCAGCTTGCACTTGGTTCCGGTTTCCGCCTGCAGGAATGGCGGACCTGTTTTCCATCTCTCTGACCTTCGTAAGGAATTTGGCGGTTGCTAGGGGAGTAAATGGCAACCCCCTACCCTCTCCGGGGGTTACGGAGAGGGGCCGCTGGCCCGCGATGCCCCCAGACCCACTCCGACTGTTTTTGGAGTGGGGGGAGCTTGGGCTGAGCACTTACGAGGGCCAGGACTCCCGGACGCTAATCTGCATGGCGGGGATTTCCATGGTTAAAGAAGATAATTAGGCTTAAATCTATGGACATACTTCAGAAGGAGGGGAAGAAGCGCTGTTTACTGCTGAGAAATTTATGTTGCTGAGGGAGAGGAGTCAAAGATTGTACTGCATCTGGAAGAAGGATTGATGGGGACGGAGCGATAAGGGGAGTGAGTTTTTATTTTATTTTTCCTTCATATTGTTGCCTCGTACCTTCCCGGACGCGATGTCCTGGCTTGTTTGGAGTGAAAGAGAAGCAAAAGACTGTGTGAGTTGAACTTTATAACTGTTGTTACTGAGCATATTTTTTTAAAGATGTGGAGTTGCCGATGAGAAAAGCCCCCCCCCCCCTAGTCAGACGGAAGGAGTTCTGGACGCGCTCGGAGGATTTATGAGCTGTGACGCACTTTAAATTGGAGCAGCGACCTGAAGCTAAGTTCAGCTATAGGGCAAGGAGATCCATTAATTTACCAAGAGTTTATGGTTTGATGTTTGGGTCTCCTGCCTGAAAAAGCTGTAAATTCTATAATGATCGTAAATCTTCATGGCTATGAGAGAAACGAAAGTGATTTGAGCTTTTCAAGATGGCGCTGCTTCGGCTGCTTCGACGCAACAGGGAGCTCCATTAAGAAGATTTATGGGGAGGCTGGACTGATTAACTCACACAGGAGAAAGAACATCTGTGAAACTTTGTTTGATATTTATCTCAGCAACTGGGAAACAATCGGATGAAAGTGGAAAACATCTATGTGACTGTAAGGGGAAGATCTGGATTATTATGAACTTGGAGGACGATTTGAACTTTAGAAAAAAGACGGCAGTGGACAGTTGCGAGGAATTCCCAATTTCTTGAAGCATGGGAACCCAAATAAAAATTCTTTAGATGATTTGGCATAACATTCGGTTTGATTGATATATATATGTGTATAATTTGAAATATTGAATGTGATATAATTGGTTTTAATTGGAAAATTAATAAAAAAAATTTTTTTTAAAAAAAACAACAAAATCCAGCTTGCACTTCTGGGAGTTCTCCGTCCACATACTGCCTAAGCCTGCCTTGTAGAATTTTAAGCATAACCTTGCTAGCGTGTGAAATGAGCGCAATTGTGTGGTAGTTGGAGCATTCTTTGGCATTGCCCTTCTTTGGGATTGGGATGTAGACTGATCTTCTCCAATCCTCTGGCCATTGCTGAGTTTTCCAAACTTGCTGGCATATTGGGTGTAGCACCTTAACAGCATCATCTTTTAAAATTTTAAATAGTTCAGCTGGAATATCATCACTTCCACTGGCCTTGTTATTAGCAGTGCTTTCTAAGGCCCATTTGACTTCACTCTCCAAGATGTCTGGCTCAAGGTCAGCAACCACACTACCTGGGGTGTACGAGACCTCCATATCTTTCTGGTATAATTCCTCTGTGTATTCTTGCCACCTCTTCTTGATGTCTTCTGCTTCTGTTAGGTCCTTTCCACTTTTTCCCTTTATTATGGTAATCTTTGTACGAAATTACGAAATGTTCCTTTCATATCTCCAATTTTCTTGAACAGATCTCTGGTTTTCCCCATTCTATTGTTTTCCTCTATTTCTTTGCATTGCTCATTTAAGAAGACCCTCTTGTCTCTCCTTGCTGTTTTTTGGAAATCTGCATTCAGTTTCCTGTATCTTTCCCTATCTCCCTTGCATTTTGCTTGGCTCCGCTTCCCCGCTATTTGTAAGGCCTCATTGGACAGCCATTTTGCTTTCTTGCATTTCCTTTTCCTTGGGATGGTTTTTGTTGCTGCCTCCTGTATAATGTTATGAGCCTCCATCCATAGTTCTTCAGGCACTTGGTGGACAAATCTAAATCCTTAAACCTGTTCCTCACTTCCACTGTGTATTCATAAGAGATTTGATTTAGATTGTATTTTACTGGCCCAGTGGTTTTTCCTACTTTCTTCTGTTTAAGCTGGAATTTTGCAAGAAGAAGCTGATGATCTGAGCACAGTCAGCTCCAGGTCTTGTTTTTGCTGACTGTATAGAGCTTCTCCATCTTTGGCTGCAGAGAATATAATCAATCTGATTTTGATGCTGTCCATCTGGTGATATCCATGTGTAGAGTCATCTCTTGTGTTGTTGGAAAAGATGTTTGTGATGACCAGCTTGTTCTCTTGACAGAACTCCATTAGCCTTTGCCCTGCTTTGTTTTGAACTCCAAGGCCAAACTTGCCAGTTGTTCCTTTTGATTCCCTACTTTAGCATTCCAATCCCCTATAATGTGAAGAACATCCTTCTTTGGTGTCATTTCTAGATGGCCTATAAGTCTTCATACAATTGGTCAATTTCAGTTTCTTCAGCACCGGTAGTTGGTGCATAAACTTGGATTACTGTGATGTTAAAAGGTCTGCCTTGGATTCGTATCGAGATCATTCTATCATTTCTGAGATTGCATCCCAGTACAGCTTTCGCCACTCTTTTGTTGACTATGAGGGCCACTCCATTTCTTCTACGGGATTCTTGCCCACAGTAGTAGATATGATAGTCATCCGAACTGAATTCACCCATTCCCGTCCATTTTAGTTCACTGATGCCCAGGATGTCAATATTTATTCTTGCCATCTCATTTTTGACCACATCCAGCTTACCAAGGTTCATGGTTCTTACATTCCAGGTACCTATGCAATATTTCTCTTTACAGCATTGGACTTTCCTTTCGCTTCCAGGCATATCCGCAACTGAGCAACCTTTTGGCTTTGGCCCAGCCGCTTCATCAGCTCTGAATCTACTTGTACTTGTCCTCCGCTCTTCCTCAGTAGCATGTTGGACGCCTTCCGACCTGAGGGGCTCATCTTCCAGTGCCACAACTTTTATATGCCTGTTGTCCATAGCTGCCAAGTTTTCCCTTTTCTCGCGAGGAAGCCTATTCAGCATAAGGGAAAATCCCTTTAAAAAAGGGATAACTTGGCAGCTATGCTGTTGTCTTTGTCCATGGAGTTTTTTTGGCAGGGATACTGGAGTGGCTTGCCAGTTCCTCCTCCAGGTGGATCACTTTTGATCAAAACATATCTTCTCTAAGTCATTTAAGCCCCTTCGCTACGACAAGGCCGTGGTCCATGAAGGGGAATACAGTCATACCTCGGTTTGAGTACGCTTTGAGTACTTTCAGTTTAAGTACTCCACAGACCCATCTGGAACGGATTAATCCACTTTCCATTACTTTCAATGGGAACGTTCGCTTCAGGTTAAGTACGCTTCGGGTTAAGTACAAACCTCCGGAACCAATTGTGTACTTAAACCGAGGAACCACTGTAATTAAATACAGTACATTTGTAAATCAACACTTCTCTCCAGGCTTTTCCAGAAGCATAGATGTGAGAATACTGCTACTCTCCTCCACACAGTTTTATTTATCCAATAACTCTCAAGCTGATCTTAAATGTTGTGAAAGTGCAGAGGGGAAGAAGGAATTCAAAGCCCAAACTATGTAATGCTCTGTAAATTTAATCCAATACCTGGAAATGCTCATGGGATGAAGCCAGAAGCCAAAACAAACTGCAGAGTGAAGGTGTAATGAGCTCCCTGTAGTTAATGTTCTGCAATTGCCAAGTGACTGCATTCTTCCCCCAAATCAACTGGGGAATGGTTTCAGCTATACATTATTGCTGCTATCTTTTCAGCAGCACTTCCTGGTCTGAAAAAAGTAAAGATTAATTAGTAACATCTGTTTTCAGTGATGCTCAAGAACTATCAACCTATTGTTAGTGCCTGCTGCAAAACTTCAGTAAGTTCTAATGTGATCTGCTTAAAAAAGAACTGGAGGAGAGTGCTTAACTAGTAAAAAGCAGGAGTGGAATTCAATGCCATGACGAATTATTGGAATGAGTCTTAATCTCCTGCACTACAGCTCCCCCTTCCCCCCTCTTCTGGTGCAGCCACAAGAAGATCAGAAACCCCAAACCATGGATTTCGGATTGTCACTGGAGTCTCAGGTGCCCATTAGGCTGGTTTGCCACCTATGGACATTCCTGGACTGGGATAGTCTGGTATTAGGTGTCCGTGCTTTGGTGACCTCCCCCCTGCACTGTTATAATGGAGCTGTTATTGGAGATAAACCACAGGCTGCAGCTGGTGCAGAATGTGACTACTATGTTAGTAGATAGGGCAGCCAGATGGGACCATGTGCCACACAGGCCCTGAAAGCCCTACACTGGCTGCCCATGAGTTACTTTACACCACTAACTGCTAGTGTACAAAGCCCTAAAGGGGACCCAAGAACCTGAAATATCAAGCAATATCTATCAATATCCCCCAAATCTATCATCTCAGGCACTACAATCTACTGGGGAGGTCCTGTTGGTGCTGCTCCTTTTACCACTGGGTGTTGCTCAGTTGGCACTGACCCATCAAAGGGACTTAATTTATAGTAACACAATTGTATAGTTACAGGTAGGTAGCCGTGTTGGTCTGACGCAGTCAAAACAAAATTAAAAAATCCTTCCAGTAGCACCTTAGAGACCAACTAAGTTTGTCATAGGTATGAGCTTTCGTATGCATGCACACTTCTTCAGATACAGTACTGTATCTGAGTTGGTCTTAGTTGGTCTCTAAGGTGCTACTGGAATGATTTTTTTATTTTGTTTTGACAATTGTATAGGTTTACTAATTGAATGCTTTGAACCTTTATCATGGGCGAAAGACCCGTTCCGGGCCGTGTGTGTGTGTGTGTGTGTGCAAGTCATGGTTGTTGCTAATTTTATGATGTGCATTTGTAAGGCTGCAATCATGCATACACTTAAGTCGCATTGAACCCAGTGAGACTTATTTCCAGATAAACAGGCATAAAATAATTCTGTAATTGTGTCACAGATTGCTAATAATTCTCCAGCTGTGAATATGCTCATTTTAAGAAACAATGCATCTGCTCAACAAATCATTTATTTATTTATTTATTTATTTAACTTTTAAACTACCCTTCATCAAAACTAGACCCCACAGCTATTTGCAAAGCATTGCATGAAGCAAAACACAGTCCCACAACTACTAACAGCTGTGAAACTATAAAACCACCAGCAGCAACATAAATTTCTCAAAAATATAATTTCAATAGATGTGGCAGCAGTTCACCATCTTAAAAGCAACACAACTATGAAGAAAATCATCCCTTTTGATTGAAAACCTGGATGGACAGATACATCTTCATCTGGCACCAAAAGTCCCAAAGTATTAGGGTCATTTGCACCTTCACAACCAGGGAGCCACTACACAGAAGGCCCTATTGTGTGTCATTGTGCAGCAAGCTGTTCTTGCCAGTGGAACAGCAAGAAGGGTCCTCCTCCCTGCCAATCTCTGGGCCTGCATTCACTGTTGTCAGAGGACCCTTTCCCTCAATACTTGGGGTAGTATTCAATTTGTCTTTACTTAAAGGAGACCTATTGATATTCATGGACCTAATTTAGTCATGTTCAGTAACTTCAATGGGTCTACCCTGAGCTGAATACCACTTTTGGGTCCCAAAGCACTCAGGGCTTTGTAAATCAATGCTAATACCTTGAATTGGGTCCCTTGGCATATAAACAGTCAGTGCTGATCCAGCAAAATGGGTGTTTTGTTCAGGATTATGCAGGCCCATCAGCCTGGTGGCCATGTTCTGCACCAGCTGTAACTTCTTGGCCATCATCTAAGGTACCCCTACATAGAGTACATTATAGTAGTCAAAATGCAAGACTTTGGACTCAGCTACATTGGTAAAGAAAAAGATCTTTATATGTGTTATAATACTGTGACACTAGATGGCACTGTGGAGTTCCGACTTTCCCCAACAGAATTTCCCTTTACGATATTTACAACACATTTCACTGAATCACATTTTTCGATATGTCTAGATCCAGCCTTTGACAGCATGGACCAAGGCTATCCTGGTCCTTTTGATATGTAAAGATGGGGGGGCAATCTATTACAGACATCATTTTATGAAATCTGTTGGAATTTTCCTTCTAATTATTTCTCCAGTACTTAATTTCCGAGGACTCTTTCTAGCTTTAGCCTACAAATTCCAGTACTCCACATTCCATAGCTACTTAAACCAGCTGAGTAAGGTTAAGCATTCATTTTAGAAAGTGGAATCTCACCCTTAAAAGGGACATCTTGTCAATATTTCTGCTATGTGTCATATCAGTGATATTCACCAAGTGAGATGTGCCTTCTGCGTTCAGACCCAGAGACCTCCCCCCTAAATAAACACACATTTGACTCAAAATTTAGTTTTGGTTTTTGGCAGAATTTAGGCCACAACTTTATTAATTACAGAAAGTGAGTGGTTGCATAGGCTCTGGATCAACTAGCTCCCTGCACCCTTGCAGGTGGCGCTGACCCTGTGCTCTATCATAGGTCAGCATAGCTGCCAAGTTTTCCCTTTTCTCGCGAGGAAGCCTATTAAGCATAATGGAATTTCCCTTAAAAAGGGGGAGAACTTGGCAGCTATGTAGGTCAGCCAAGAAGAAGAAGAAGAGTTTGGATTTGATATCCCATTTTATTACTACCTGAAGGAGTCTCAAAGCAGCTAACATTCTCCTTTCCCTTCCTCCCCCACAACAAACACTCTGTGAGATGAGTGAGGCTGAGAGACTTCAGAGAAGTGTGACTAGCCCAAGGTCACCCAGCAGCTGCATGTGGAGGAGCAGGAAAGTGAACTCAGTTCACCAGATTAGGGGTCTACCACTCTTAATCACTACACCACACTAGCCAAGGGTGAACACCTGAGGTAGGTAGAAAGCCCAGGAACAGACTATGTCCACTTCTCCAGATGCTCCCCTAGACTCAGGCATGGGCACAACCCCCTCTCAGGGGTTGACCAAACCAAGTTGAGTCTCTGGATTCCTTTAACAGAATACCCTTCACATAGGGATGGCGAGACCCTTCTCCCATACCTATCAACCGAACCAGTGCCTATCCACAACCTTACAAGTTGTGACAATTTGCTACACAGCAGGCGAAACCCAGATGGCAAGAGCCAATCAGCCAAGTGGGGGAAATTCCTGCCGTGCCCGTCCCAACAACAGATGACACATGACGGCATAGCAAGCTCAATCACAAAAATGCCCTAAATATAGGGAGAGGTGGGCGGGTGTTCCGATGCATGCGCCAAAAGAGGAAGCTCTGGGTCATGTGCATAGGTAAATATACCTGTAGGTCCCTCAGTCCATTTAGACTGCACCCCATTGGCCAGATTAAATCTAGCAATGAGGGACCTACCAATCAGGTGTTGTGGCTATCCAATAGACCCACCCACAACAAGGAGGTCAGTCTCCAGGTCTCACCGCAGCACGTGCCCTCTTTTAGGGAGGACACACTTTTCTAAAAAGCAAAATAAACACAGGAAAATTACAGAGATTTATCACTTGGTGGTGATATTCCTTTTTTTGTTAAAGCAATGGTTAAATTTTAGACTTAATGATTTAACCCCAAATCTGAGATCAAAGTAATCTCTAGTGTGGATCCTCTATCTAATGTGCGGAGAAAAGAAAACTTGTTTCAGACTTAACCAAGGATCTCAATTATAATCATGTGGTACAGAAAATGATTTCCATTTTTCCATGTGTTCACAAACAAATAAGATTAGACACCAAAACTAATCTGATCTAATCTTCTGATCATGGCTGAAGCCCAACTGTTACAGCAGGCTAGAATCACTGCATGATATCTCAAGAACAAAGCCCAACTTTAAAGCAACTCCATGCTGTTTTCTTCTGCATTCTGAGACCCCTTTGTGATTGGCTCTGAAACTGGCTTGGCACTGGAAACAGGTAATGGCACAGCAACTGCTCTGATTCTTGAACTGGCACAGGAAGCCACTGAGCAAGACAGCTAGGCCTGGCATGAGAACATCCTCTCTTAATGTCATCAAACAGATACTTTGATACTCTGGTTTTTATACTCTCCAGTTCTGTACAGATCTCAGTGTCATGAAAATTCTTTGAAAACTTTTCTCTTCCAAATCGCTTTTTGAAAATCATACTTTTTAGCTTTTTAATTTCCCTTCTGATTTAAATTCTTGTGAGTTCCAATTTAGAAGAACACTCTTTACTCCCCCCCCCTCCTCCACAGACTCAAACCAGAAATGGAGCACTTCACACTGGAAAACTCCAGGTTCTCCGCTCCCTAGTGAGAATCTTGGAGAAATATAAATTAAAATTAGTTTCAGCACATTGAATTAATTATTCCATTTATTGCTTATTATCTTGCTTTGTGGTTTTACGTGCCTCTGAACTGTAGATGGGATTAGAAAGAAAAGGGAGAGTATCAACTAATTAAACTCAGGCCGCCAAAAGAGACAAAAAAGCTTGAAAGCCATGGGGAAAGGGGGAGGATATTCATTAAACTTCATTACATTTAAAAAATTAAGTCATGGAACATATATCTATAGACAGCATGAATATGTTTTGGTTTATTTACTGTAGCTACTCAGCCAAAAAAAGGAAAATAATCAGTATATTGGCAGGAAATCTCACATTTCAAAAAACCTCAAGAGATTACAAAAGAATGTTCATTTAGATGTGAGCTGTATCTCGTTAAATAATTTCCCCAAACTATTTCAGTAGCATTGAAAGAGCCTGTAGGTTTATAGCATGTGATGAAGTTGCATCCCTTGTAAGCCACTTGAAGAGAAAATCATTAGCCAATGGTAGGAATTGCTCAGTTCTAGGGGCAGAGAAAATGATGGGCCAGTATACCTAACCTGCATCTCCTGCTGAAAGGAAGGAAGGAGGCCACAGGGGAGGTACTGTGATTCAGAATAATTTTATTCCAAGCTGATGAGTGGAGTCTCATCAATCATCAATCAAAATATAGCAAAGTTCCTAAGCAGCTGTGTAGGAAAAGGCAGAGATGAAGAAACACTCAATTACAATATTCATGTCTTTGTCAAACTAGAATAAAAAATGCAATCCTACAGCTGCCTATGCTGCTATCAGACTTTTTATTGGAATTCCTGATGTCCAATTTTTTTTGACTTTGCTTTTTAAAATATATTAAATAAAGACTATGTGAGTTTTAAAAGTATAAGGATCCAACAGTGCAAACAATGGGTGGCATTTGACACTCATCTGGGAATTTGAAATATCAGTGACATTTGGGCTTTTGAAAATACGTGCTGTGTCCCTGCTGTATTCTGTCTATGACAAAACCTTCAAACTTCATTTTTTCTTTTAGAAAAACTTCTCTACTCTATTTGACTGCTCTGAGTAAGGACCAGGTCTTATGTTTCGAGAGCAGTTCTCTTGAGGTGCCACCCCACACTCCTATTAGAATGTGGAAAGCAGCAAAAGAAAGTGCCAATGAAGGGATGTTTTCCCACCCTGAATGCAGCCAGGGCATTGCAGCCTGTGAAGTCACCTTGCCCTCATTCAGTGATTGCCAGAGTGGTGCAGGATGGAGCCCTGGAAAGCAGCAGGCATCCTGCTCCAGCACTGGAAGAAGCAGCCCCCAGTAATTGGAGCTGCTGCAGACCTAGCTCTCAGTTACAACTTAAGAGCTCCCCACAAAAGCTTGGTCTCTCTCTGTGTTTTTCGGTGGATTTAACCCTGGCACTCCATCAAAACCACACCAATAAAAATTCTCCCCATGATATTCAGAATAAATGAAAAAAGTGAGATTAGGCTATTTGATTTTTATTACTAATCTGTATTCACATTAGGACAAATCTCAATGCACATTAATGGAATAATTGAAAAGTGATCATAGCAAGCGAACAATTTTAATTTAATTCTATTAGAAGGCCAGGGTGTGCAAAAAATATCTTCTTTCTGCTAACCTACCTCGAGTATTAGAGTGATACAAAAGTCATTGCCTAGATGGATTCAAGAAATGGGGTGATGGACAAAACTGGTGGTACGTTTGGAGAGGAAAATCAGGATGCCATTTCCTTTTTCAAAGTAATAATAATAATAATTTTTATTAACTTTTTCCAAATAAACAAACAAAACAAAGACAGCAATTTTTTTTAATACAATTCATCTTATATTCACCCATCACAGTTCATTTCGCTCTGCTGAGCTGTGACTTCCCTCCCTCCCGTCATTCGGCTTTATTTCTCACTCTTATCTCGCAGTTCCTTTTCACCCACATTTTAAACCAGTTCGTAGGATTTATTTCAGTCCTGCAAGTGTCTCTAAACTCCTACAGTTCTTCTCTATATAGTCAATGAATTTACTCCATTCCCTTTGGAACTTTGTCTCTCCCTGGTTACGGATCCCACAGGTCAACTTTGCTAACTCTGCATAGTCAATCATTTTCATCTGCCACTCCTGAATCGTCAGTGTCTCTTGTAATTTCCATTTTTGGGCTAGTAGAGTCCTTGCCGCGGTTGTGGCATACATAAATAATCTCTGATTTCCTTTTGCTATCTCCTCTCCCATTAATCCCAATAGAAAAGCTTCAGGGTTTTTTGGGAAAGGTATACCTAAACATCTTTTTCAATTCATTATATATCATTTCCCAAAATCTATTTACTTTTTCACAGGTCCACCACATATGATAAAATTCACCATCTTTATCTTGGCATTTCCAGCATGATTTGCTACTCATTCTATACATTCGAGCTAATTTTACTGGTGTTAAATATCATCTATACATCATTTTCATTACATTTTCTTTCAGAGTGGTACATGCAGTAAATTTCAATGTTTGATTCCACAATTTCAACCACGCATCATATTCAATATTATACCCAAAATCTCTTGCCCATTTTATCATCACATCTTTTGTCATTTCATCTTTCGTAAACCACTTCGATAACAATTTCACTCGGCCTTCCAACAATTCTATTGAAATTTGGACATTTTATCTTCAAAACCTATTTTTCTGTCATTTAACAATACATCATTTACTTGGTGATACTGCAACCATCTGGTCAATACCTCTTTTATTCCTTCATATGGTTTTAATTTCCAACCTCTGTCTGATTTCATCAAGATCTCCTCATATGTGGCCCTCCTCCCCTCCATATTTATCTTTTTAACAGTTAACATCTCTACAGGTGAAATCCACCATGGGGTCTTTGTCTCTAACAGCATTTTATTTATTTCCCAAACCTCATATAATGATCTTCTTACCACATGATTTGTAAAGCCTTTATGAACAATGTCTTATCATACCAGAGGTAAGCATGCCAACCAAATCTGTTGTCGTAACCTTCTAAATCTAACAGATCTGTGTTTTCCAGTGTTATCCATTCTCTTAGCCAACAAAGACAGGATGCTTCATAAAATATCTTCAAATCTGGCATGGAGAATCCACCTCTTTCTTTTCTATCGATCAGTAATTTAAATTTCATTCTTGGTTTTTTCCCCTGCCAGACAAATCTAGACAGAATTTTCTGCCATTTTTGGAATTGTCCTGTCCCTTTAATTATAGGAATTGTTTGAAACAGGAATAACATCTGAATGAATTCTGTTCTTTTCCTCCTATTTCCATGGATATTGAATTATGGTCTGACAATGTCCGTGGTGTAATTTCATTTCTTACTACTCTGGGCACTAGCTCCTTGGAGATCCACATATAATCAATTCTTCCCAAACTCTGATTTGGTTCTGAGAAGAACGTGAACTGTTTTACTGTTGGATGTTTTAATCTCCAAATGTCCACTCGGCCCAGGTTTTCCACCAAGTCAAAAAAGGTTTTTGGTAACTTTCCTTCATTTTTTCTTCTCTTTGTCCTATCTAATTCCGGTAACACCACGCCATTGAAATCAGGATGCCATTTCCAAGGGCCCTTGTTCTCTGCTCCAAGCAGGAGCCACTCCACTCAAATATAAATTCCATGAATTACGGCATTCTTATTTTCCTAACCCTAGTAGCTAATAAATGGGAATTTACTTTCTTTATTTCATAAAATTATATTATATCACATTTCATAGAAATGCAAAATAACTTAATGAAATGTTGTCTCAGTAGTTTCAGCGATGCTAGTCAAGAAGAAGCATTATTGCGGGCATTTGAGAGGCAAACTTGGTCGTATGACTGATCAAGTATTATCAAAGGAAGTAATTGTAGCATCAGCACTTGAAGGACTCAGGGCATAGGCCTGTGCCCAAATTAAAGATGCTAGGTGTCCATGCTAGGTATTTGAAGTCTCACCAGCACTGCACTTTGTAATATATCTAGAGGTGCCCTCTAAACAAAGTGTGTCAGGTTAAGGTTAGGAGAATGAGTTCCAGGCATAGCTCAGCTGGTAGAGCATGAGACTCTTAATCTTAGGGTTGTGGGTTAGAGCCCCACTTTGGGTGAAAGATTTCTGCATTACAGGGGGTTGGACTAGATGATCCCTTGTGGTCCCTTCTGACTCTACGATGCTGTGATTCTGTAAAGATTCAAAAAGATCTGAGGTCTGGAACAAAAGACCTGGCACTCAAGCTACCCATTGCAACACACCTGTCTAGCATTAAAAACAATTAAAACAATAACAAACAACGGGAGAGAATTGTGCTAAGTATCAAAACTCCTGCCTTCTAGAGGTCTCCTGAATTCAGTGCTTCTCAGTTAGCATTATGCAGAGCCATGCAGATAATGTGAAGGCCCCAGCCTTCAGAAGAGCAAGCACTAAATGTGCTTTAAACACAGTATGGTATCAGCAACTTACAGAAGGAGCTACCCATGATAATAAATTGTTTGCAGAAAAGAAGGAACTTCCAGAATGAATAATGTGACATTTTTATAAGGGAAAGGTAAGATCCACAGACTTAAGGAAGCAGAACTTTTAGTGCAGGTTGTAACTCTCTGTTGAACTCTTCTAAAGTGTAATAATATTCAATTAGCAGCACACAAATCCAGCCTACTAGCAGGAATTTATTTTCGTAATGGACACTACTGTAGCATGAAATTGGAGTCGGATTTTCTTACAGCCCAAATGGATTACAATACGTTTTCAAATGAAAAATAGTTTCAAGCTGTTGGCTGGGACTTGGCTCCCATTGCTGCTGGCGAGCAAAATCAGCTTGTGTGCCATTTAGGAGCCTATGCACTGATTCACACATGCATGTACATCACTTGTTTAATTCTGCGCTTGGTGACTCACAGCTGAATGTGAGCAGGCTCAGCTGAAAAGCATTGTGTGTGAGATGACGATGATAAGTGATACAGTAGTTCTCTGCTCCCAGCTCTTTATAGCTGGCTGCTGCTCTTCTCATGGATTCCAGTGAATCCAAGGTACCCACGGATGAGACGGAGCTCCCCTTACATTTGGCAGAAAAGTCTCCTTTGGTATTTTTTAAAAAGTGAATTTGGAGTCAACAAATGATTGAGCAAAGACAAAAGGAAAATGATTCCCCACAAGCAAGATTATCTAAAATCAATAATCAACTCAGGAGAGAAGGCTTCAAGTAAAAATAAAACTCCATGGAACATCACTAAATGAGTTCCCCAAAGATCAAGACAAACAGAAGTTGGCTATTTTGCCTTCTGGGCCTAAGGATATTTAAAAACAAACAAAAACCTTAGACATTACCTTTATATCTCATAAATCATCACTAAAGGGCAAAAACATTTTGTCATCTTTCCTCCCTTTCATTTTCACCTCTCCATTTCATTGCTGAGCTGACTCCATTCCATACAGCCATTAATTGACAGAAAAATGCTTTATATAGCTGCTATTAAAGCTGAAATAATGGCCTTAAAACAAACAAAAAATGTCAAATTTTGAAACTAATCATCTGGGGGAAAGGGCCAACAGTGCAGCCAGATTGGAATAATTTGTCAGAGGATAGATATCATTGCTCACAGGAGTCAAGAACACCCTAGAGAAAGCAGATAGCTAACAGTCTTAAATAATTAGAGACAAACATCAGCCCAAAATGGCACAGTGAAATTTCAACGTATTGTGACTAATGAGGCAGTGGGTGCAATCCAGCATGCATGTAAGCATATCCTGATCTGAGGCAGAGGGGGCAAGTCCTAGCCACAAGACAAGTAGCTCACACTCTAACACTACTCCCAAAGTGTTTTTTCTCAAATAAGAAATCTAATATATCGGGCATGTGTTTATGCTTCCTTCTTATCATGCTTTCCCTGCTCTGTGCCCACAATATATTTTTCAGGTTACCACCACTTCAGTTAAGGACATAATTGTTGTTAGGATGAGAATGCTTAATGGCAATGGTTGTGTCTAATGACAAAGGCCCTAGGCCAAATCGTACTATATAAAGACGTCTGTCTGTTTATGGCCGTGGTCATAGTAATGAAGTAAAACCCCTGCATATAATGCTGAAAGAAGATCACCCCATACAACAGCGCAAATGAACTGAGAAACAAACAAAAGCTCTCTACACATACAAGTGCCAGGTGGATGCTACAATGCACAGAATCCAGAAATGCAAGCTTTGGGCATGTATATCAGGGAGCCCAAGTAGATGAGTGAGGGAGCAGGATTGCTGCACTTGTGCCCATGCAGTGTATTGCCTGCACAGATCGGGTCTTCCCTAACAAGAGGGCACATGTTGCGGTGTGACCTGGCAACCAGACCCTGTGTTGTGGGTGGGAGCATTTGGATAGCCACAACACCCTATTGGAGGTCCCTTGATGCTGGGAGAAATCAGACCAATGGGATGCCAGCTAAAGTACATCAAGGGACCTCTATTTAAGCCCATGCACGTGTCGCTGAGCTTCCTCTTTGGGGTTCTGTGCATCGGAACACCCGCCCACCTCTCCCTATATTTAGGGCTTGCGCTTGACCTTGCTATGCCGTCGTGTGTCGCCTGTCATTGGGACTGGGGCACGGCAGGAATTTCCCCCAGTTGGCTGATTGGCTCGTGCCATTTGGGTTTCGACTGCCATGTAGCAAATTGTCACAACTTGTAAGGTTGCGGATAGGCTCTGGTTCAGGTGATAGGGGTGGCAGAAGGGTCTCACCATCCCTATGCAATGGGTATTCCGCTAAAGGAATCCACGGACTCATGGTTGGTCTTCCCTGTGAGGGGTTATGCCCTGAGCCTGAGTCCAGGGGACATCTGGGTGGAGGAACAGCAGAGTTCTTGAGTTCCTTTCCTTTTGGGTTTCTCTCAATGTGAGGCATACATGTGGCTTAAATATTCCTGGTATCACTGCTATTTATTATGTTTGATCTTCTTGCAGTCCATGGGACTCTCAAGAGTCTCCTCCAGCACCATAATTCAAAAGCATAAATTCTTCGGCGATCAGCCCTCTTTATGGTCTACCTCTCACTTCCATACATCACTACTGGGAAAACCATAGCTTTAACTATATGGACCTTTGTCAGCAAGGTGATGTCTCTGCTTTTTAAGATGCTGTCTAGGTTTGTCATTGCTTTTCTCCCAAGAAGCAGGCGTCTTTTAATTTCGTGACTGCTGTCACCATCTGCAGTGATCAAGGAGCCCAAGAAAGTAAAATCTCTCACTGCCTCCATTTCTTCCCCTTCTATTTGCCAGGAGGTGATGGGAAAGACATTGCTGAACTGCAACTTCCATCATCCTTGACTACTGGTCATGCTGGCTAGGGCTGATAGGAGTTGAAGTCCAGCAACATCTCAGCAGGTGCTGGGAGGCATACGTTTCCCATTCTTACTGAACATGATTCTTCTAATGCTATGATGTAGGATTAGAGTAAGGCTATTTTGATTCTGTTTGTTATTCAACTGAAGCTATGGATTGTTAAACCATTTGAATGGGCAAGTCTCACATACCGTATATGGCTTGTTCCATTCTCCTTCCAGTTCAAAACTCTGTCAGGTGCTGCTAGGGGAATTGCACACTTCCCCAAATCTTGTCCCACCTAGACTTTGACTTGCTGAGTTTGAGTTGCTGCTGATACAATGCAGACTTGACTACATGTTTTGAGGGAAGGGAATGGATAAATGGCTCAGGACCACAAGGACCACCTCTCCCCAAATAAACTGACCCAGACTCTGCAATCATCATCTGAAGGCCTTTCTTCATGTGCCTCCTCCATGAGACGTCCGGAGGGTGGCAAAATGAGAATGGGCCTTTTCTGCAGTGACTCCCTGCTTGTGGAATGCTCTCCATAGGGAGGCTTGCCAGGCACCTTCATTATATATCTTTAGGCAACAGGCAAAAACATTCCTCTTTTCTTTGGCCTCTGGCCTTTTGAGGATGGTATTGTTTTTGTTTGTTATTATGTTATGTATTTTGTGCTCTGTGATCTTCAGAAATTTATAGAAATTTTAATAATGATAATAGTAATAATAATAATAATTTTCTGGTTTCTTGTAATGAAGGTGTGCACCAAATTTCAGCTCTTGTTCCACTGTGAAAGTGCAATTATTTTTACATTCCCTGTCAATAAATCATTATCTAAGAGAGGGAGATTCCATTCTTCCTTGATAGCCCTTTGGTTTCAATCAAGTTTTTTTTTTATTAAAGGAAAAGGACATGACAGCCACATGGCAGTACAGAGTGCCATTAGTGAGATCACAACCCATCTACTGAAGACCAATGATCATTGCTGAAATCAAAAGTGCACACTGCTCTCTAGAGAGTTAAATAAATCAAACAGGAGAAAAATAGAGAAAGATTGAGGTTAGGTCAAAACAGTATCTTCCTCATACATTATCAAATTCAAATTGTTGTAACCCATCCTGGGACCTTAGGGTGAAGGACAGGTAATAAACAACAGAAGTATTGGTGGGTTTTTTGCTACTAGCTACCTGCACCCTGGGCTAGAGAGAATCAGTTCGGAGCCAAAATGCAGCCAACAGAGGAGAAAGAAGTCTGAATATTGCAACTAGATACTTGAAACATATTTGAAACATGTTACAAGCATACAAAAAATCCCCAGTACTTCTCCTCTAGAGAACAGATACTTTATCAACTGCCCCAAGACTTCTTGCCACTTGGCTGGGGTCTGGGCGAGCAACTGCAGTGTGTGCATACCGAGTCTGTGCTGACACATATGGAAGCCCATGCAAAGGCCATCCCACTCTCTTCAGTTGTTGTTGCGTTGTTGTTGTTTATTAAATTTGTATACTGCCCCTATACCCACAGGTCTCAGAGCAGTTCCACAGGTCTCCCACGTTCTACAGATGTCCCATTCAGCAGGTGGACATTGTGGAGGGGGGTGTATTCCAAGTCAGGAGCAGGGCAGGTGGGCCAGGCTTGCATTCTCTCTATGCCACGGGTGTCAAACACAAGGCCCGGGGGCCAAATCCGGCCCGCCAGACCTCGTCATGTGGCCCGCCGAGCGCCCCAGCCAGCGGGACCCAGCAGCGGGACCTTGCTGCTGAAGCACCGCGCCAACAAAGCGCCGACAAACAGCTAGGGCCGGGGGGGTAGAAAGCAGCGCTGCGTGGAGCGCCCCGAGCCACAGCAGGAGAAGGAGGAGGCAGCTTGCCGGGTCAGCGCCTGGCAGCGCCGCACGGAGAGTCCCGAGCCTCTGTGACGCAGCAGTGCTCTGTAGCACTTTGAATCCTCCTCCTCCTGCCATGGCTCGGTGCCTGGAAACGGCTGCTGCTGCTGCTGCTGAAGCACAGACAAAGCACCCAGCAGCACTGTGTGGAGGAGGAGGAGGAGGATTCAAAGTGCTACAGAGCACTGCTGCGTCCCAGAGGCTCGGGACTCTCTGCACGGCGCTGCCGGGCACCGACCCGGCAAGCTGCCTCCTCCTCCTCCTCTTGCCTCACCTCCTCCTCCTGCCGCGGCTCAGCCTCATGAACGTGAGCTCAGCAGCAGCTCAGCCTCACAAACGTGCAACTCTGAGGCTTTACGCACTTCTCCTAAAACGGACACCTGCTGCCTCACGCTGCACGGAAAATGCTTTTTGCCCCTGGGTCCCTTTGCGCTCTTTTCTGATGCTGAATCAAGGCGGCGACCCCCCCTTCCCTTTCTTTCTTCCTCTCTCTCATTCTTATTCTTTCTTTCCCTCTCCTTCCTTCCTTCTTTATCTCTGTCTTCTCTCCCTCTTTCTTTTTCTTTCCTTCTTTATTCCTTCTTTCCTACTCTTCTTTCTCTCACCTCTTTCCTTCCTCTCTCCCTCCTGCTCCCTCTTTCCTTCCTTCCTTCCTTCCTTCCCATCTTTCTTCCTCTCCCTCATTCTTATTCTTTCTTTCCCTCTACTTCCTTCCTTCTTTCTCCCTTTCCGTCTTCTCTCCCTCTTTCTTTTTCTTTTCTTCTTTATTCCCTTCCTTATTTCCTACTCTTCTTTCTCTCCCCTCTTTCCTTCCTTCCTCCCTCCCCTCCCCTCCCTCTCCCTCTCCTCAGAAACATAGGATGCTGCTTTATACTTCTGGCCCTTAAACCCTGGAACCAGGAGAGCAGCTCCAGTGAGTCAATCTCAGCCAGTCAATCTCAGCTTTGGTGAAGGGTGGTGGCTCACTGGCAGAACATCTGTCCTGCATGCAGAAGGACCCCAGCATCTCCAGGTACTAGTAGCTCTGCAAAGGTCCTGCATGAAACCCTAGCGAGCCTCCACCACCCAGTGCAGTTACCGAAAAATCATTTTTCAATAAATTGTACAATAATTGTACATTTGAATATCTACTTGCCATTATTCTGACTATGTTTCTGCTTTCAGAGCTAGTTATTACTTACATTATTACAAAAAACAGTAATAATTGAATGCAGTGACAATAATTTATGATAATAAAGAGTGGACATATAGTCCTACAGATACAACCGGCCCTTTGAGGGTGACCAAACTGCTGATGCGGCCCCCGATGAATTTGAGTTTGACACCCCTGCTCTATGCTTTCAGTCTATGTATATGTGTGTGTAGAAGGGGGAGAAGATCAGAAATACTGAGCTTTTTCCTCTCCTCATTTTGAAAAGCTATAAGCCTTTTTGTTTCTGTTTGCATTTGGCTCATTTTGACAAAGCCAGGCTGACGGCTGTTTTCTTCAGTCAAGCTTTCTCTTGGTTTGATTCTGCTTCTGCTTTTAATTATATTTTCAGATTTGTGAACCAATGTGAGCATTTTGAAAAAAAAGAGCAGAGAAAAATTGTAAAGAAATAAAAGAATACATCTGACGGCAAAAGCAGCGACAAAAAGTGCCCTTTCTTTCATTATTTTTTTCTTTAATTTCCAGTTTCATGTTGTTTGGAAAACTAAGAAATTTGAGTGTGGGGGGTCTCTGCGTATTTTCTTCAGAGGTGTGCAGTTTATTTCCCAGCTGAAATCACTTATGCATTTTCAAGTGGAAAAAAGATGGTTAAAGCCCTGCTATTCCACAGACCCTATCATTTATTTATGCCTCTCTCTCTTTATTTATTTATTTATTTATGGGCATTCCAGTGGCACTCATCGGTGTAGTATTTGAACGCTAACAAACAAAAGGTCATTCCTCAGAGCAAATTCCAGAAAAAGAGGAAAAACTCTCCACCTTTTATTTCTTCATATGTCTTTTGGCATTGGAGGATCACACAGTGGAGGGAAACAGAACTCTAGGACTCCCAGAGCAACCCCTTTTGGCATCCAAGGAAGTCATTGGCATCAAAACAGATTTTCTTCTTTTCAAGTCATCCAAAAGCCTTTCTTCTTATTCTATCATTAACACTGCTGAAGGGAATCATCTCCAGCCCTGCAGATCTTCATCCTCTTTTCTTTTTCTTTCTTTTCTTAAAAAACAAAAACAAAACACCCTTTTTTGCATTCCCGCAGCATACTGTAGGTCTAAAAAAACAGGAGGGTCTGGTAGAAATCAATGTTTTTATTATTTTAAGATTTTTTTGCACCAGTGGAAACTATTGTGTCCTTCAGACTCTAGCTGGGTGCTTTAAGCCTGAATCAATAGCTAGGCATCATAAATTTATCACTTAAAACAGCATTCAAGTTGCCCACAAACAGTGACCTCAGGCTTGCTCTCCTCCTTCAACTACGGTAGCTTGAATTTCTGTAGGCCTGAGGTAGGGAACATAGTGGTTTTTTTAAAAAAAAAAAGATCAAAAACAAATGCTAAATAATAAAGTCTGAATTGATATACCATAAATATAGTCTAGCTAATATGTTGTGGACTGGAAAAAAAATCACCAGTCTACCTCTTTTTCCAGCCTCACCTCATTCACTAAAATTCAGTGCCTTCAAGTTTTTTTGGATATCCAAAAGACTCTTACAAAATAGATTTTTAGTTTACCTTTCAAGATGCCATTTTCTATCCTCACAAGGCAACTCAGTGTTAAAATTAACAGCCAGCCACAGATGAAACAATCAACACCAAGGACAATGAAGTCTTAGGGACTCTACTAAAGGCTAACAAAGAGGGAGGCATATGTATTTCCTTCGGGAGGGGATTCAAAAAATGTGGAGTCACCATACAGGAGACCCTGCTCATGGTATTCACCAAGCTGACCACTTTCCCTGAGAGGCCCAGAGAGCATGTGTCCTGCCTTTGAGCTAACAGTCCTTCCCCAAAGTCCTGAGATTTCCCAGATCTTGTGGAGCCCTCTGTGGTTTCCAGATCCCGAACCCCCTGATGGCTCAACAAAATCTGATGCTTTCTTCAACATCCCAAGCCCACTTCAGGCATTCAAACCTCACATGACTCGGGAGATAGGAGGGGCAGCCCCACTGGCCCCGCCCACTCTATCACATCCCTGGCACTGGCTTCATCACCTTCCACATGGCAAGGCGGCAGCTTCTACATCAGTGAGCCTTTGCTACTTGGTGTAGGATCCCTGCATGATGTAGGATATGGAGAATCAGGGGAGGCAGCCTGCTATATAAGTTCTTTTCTCAACATGGGGCAACCAATGCAGCCAATAGGAGCATCGTGATGCATGGAACTTGACCAAGAGACTCCCCTCTGCTCTCCTCTACCCCCCTACTCCACCCCAGGATGAGAATCATGTGGGGGAAAGATTGACTGGTTTGGGAATAGTTAAGGACAATCCTTTTCCAACCAGTCTTTCCCCAGTACTTACTTTAGTGCCAGAGCAATGCAAAAAGTTTAATAAGCTGGAGAACGGAGCACCATCCACAGTCGACCAACACCTTCCCCCTCAAACTGATGCCTGGGGTTCTCAGAAGCACCTACAAGATGTCAAAGGCTTACAGTTTCTTTCTAGGCAAAATAATTTATTATGCCAAATTGGTACTTTACAAGAGAGAGGAAGGAAGGAAGGAAGGAAGGAAGGAAGGAAGGAAGGAAGGAAGGAAGGAAGGGCTCTAATTTGTTTTGTTTTGTTTTTTAAAACAACCCACTCATTGAGCAATTCCTGTAGGAACGAAAGACAGCAGTTTTGAACTTCAGGTAAGACTTTAGAAAAACTTAGAGCCAAAACAGAAGTTAATAGCTTGTCTTCAGAGGTTTTAATGAACTGTTCACTAAACATGCAATTAATTATTAAGCTGGGAGAAACATGGCTGGAGCTGGGTTTAAGCTTCTCCTTTTTCAAAGCAATCCCTCTGTCGGGGACAAAAGGGCATTTACATTTACCTTCTAAACAAAACATGCTGCATGTCTGCCCCCACACTTCGGAGCAATTAAAGCTACATAACAAAACAACTCGAGAGCTGACCCAATTCAGGGACTTCATTAGTGCAGGGAGAGGCTGCCCCATTGTTTCTGAGCTGGGAAGGGCAAGGTTTTTATGCTCAGTAAGATTCAAAGGTGTCAGTTTCACGCAAGAGTTGCTGGAAAGGCAGACAGTCCTTAATTATTTTGCAAAAGATGTCTAGATGTCTGACCCTTTCCTCTGAAAACCCTCAACATAGAAAGATGCCTTATTATGCCAAGTCTGGTTCATATAGTTCAGTCACATTGCTTGGACTTCCCACACCGGTGACAAGCCCCATTGGGCTTTTCCACGCCTGCAGCAACCTGCAAGAAGGCCAAATGGGGCTGGTTGCAGGCACGGGGGGGGGGGGGGAGGCACCTATGACACCATCTAAATCCACCGTACTTGAACAGTGTTATGGCTGTCCACAGAAACAGCATGCAGGTATAAGAGATTACATTCTCCCTTATTGCTCCTGTTTTGCACTATTTGCACTATGCTTTTGCCTGGCAGGAATAGGTGCTTGAGCTCTGTCTGTGGTTGAAGCAAGAGAAACAAAGAACACGATGAGGCATTAACTGAGTTCCTTCCCACCCCTTGGGAAGCGGAGAAAAATGAAGGGGAGGACAGTCAGAGGGAGGGGAGGACAATGGCAAGTCGGCAGGAATCCCCTATGAGAAACAGTGAGAGGGACAGGAAAGTCAGTGACCGCCCCAGGCAGCAAAAGCCCTAGCTACGCCACTGACCTGGACTCAGACACTATAAATGTGTGTAAATAAATCATATAGCATAAATACTCCACTGTCTCTGCTCTGCCTCATTCCAAGGAAGCTGAACCCTGGGTTCCTGGAATCTTGCACCACTCTTGTGGTGATATGCAACAGTGACCTTTGGTGAACTTGCAACGTATTTGCAGATCACAACCCATCTGTTAAAGATCAGTGTGCACACCACTGCTAAAACCCCATACCAAGTGTGTCACTCCACAGCTTCAGGTTGTACTTAGGAGGAGCAAGTGAAGTGGACCCATCAGATAATATTCATCTGCCACCTTTGACAGCAAAGGGCAGCCTGCCGCAGTTGCTAGTAGGTGTTTGGTGGTCAACAGCACAAATGCCTGTAGTTGTTGACTGACCAGCAATGCCTCATGTGAGCACCTTACCTTCCAAGTTCCGGACTGCAGAATCCGGGACCGGCAGCCGTGTGACACCGGAAGTTGCGCCGACGTAACTTCCGGTGGCACTTTGCCCCTCTATGGGTGCCAAAAATGGTCACCGTCAGCTTCAAAAGTAGCTTCTACGCATGACCAGAAGTGCGTCGACACAACTTCCGGTGTTGCCCCGCCGATCTATGGGCACCAAAATGGCCGACGCCGACACCGGAAGTCGCATCTATGCACTTCCGGTCATGCGTAGATGCGACTTTTGAAGCCGGCGGCGGCCATTTTTTGTGCCCATAGAAGGGCAAATCAGAAAATAATGGCCGCCGGCAGAAGAAAATAACGGAGAAAAACGGGAGACGAAGTGATACGGGGGACCACCGGGAAAAGGTAAGTAAAAACGGGGGTTTCCCAGGGAAAACGGGAGACTTGGCAGCTATGGTGAGCACGGGCTGGCAGTCAACATCCATGCTCTGACCTGTATTGATAACCTGCTTGCTTCCTCTCCAAGGGCACGAGGCTCTCCTCTTACCAGTATTTCCTTAGCTGCCTGTTCCACCCCAGTCACATTGCGCCACCTCTGTACCTTTCCTGCTTGGCAGGGGGTTGGACTGGATGGCCCTTGTGGTCTCTTCCAACTCTATGATTCTATTATTCTTTCATCAATGTGCCCCTGGGGAAATGGTAATGTTTGCTCAATACCTGATACGTTGAGCCAGCTTTGGGCAATTTCTTTCATACGTATTACTCCTGTTTTGTTTTCCTTTATTTAAACAAACTCCTTCATTGTGTTTAACCAGAAACCCAGGGTTTTTCAATAGTTTGTTATTGCAGAGAATTAATTAACACACACACACAAATATTTCTTCTCCTTTTGCTTTATATTTGTGTTAATTGCTTCTCCATTGTGCTTCTCAATAGAAAATCTCCCTCTTTGCAACGAGCAGCTGTTGAGAGAATAAGAAAAATTCTGACTTAACAGAATTGAGTTGGGACAGGAATATACTTTGGACTGATGAAGTGCTGTAATAGCGGAGAATGTAACAAGCAGCATTGCTGATAGAGGGTTCGTATCGATAGAGGAAACCTTATGACTGCCACTTTATGTGAACCACTGGTGTTTCTTATTAAAACAAAACAGCCTGTACTCTGTCTATACAAACATACAGACCCCCTTTATTTTTCTTATCTGCTGGAAATGGCTAAATATAACAGTCATGTTTATTTTCTAATCTTTCAAACCTGGTAAACTTTATACTCATTATCTGTCAAAACATTCTGCTCAACCATGCTTTCTGAAAAAGCTGAGGTGAAGATGCAGGTTTATACTTTAGTTTAATACAGTAAAGAAATGGGGAAGAAAGGAGAAGAAAATTAAAGCTTGGCCTTAAATATAAATTTCTTTAACAATGCTTCACTGATGTATGCAACTTCTTAGTTTGATCTATTCAATACAGTGGTATTTGCAGTGCTTTTTCTGGGGGTATACAGGGGTAGGCATACCCCTAAACATTTTGTGAATCTTCGTACTTTTGCTGATTTACTGTATTTCTTTTTCCTGATTTGAACTATAAAATGGTGATTTTCTTGAATCAAAATGAGAGTACCTATATATATATAGGGAAAAAGCACTTGGTATTTGTATGGGCATCTTGTGCCATTAATGTCTTTTATGTGACCTGTCCTATTTTTCCTACTGTCATCTTCATAGGAACTTAAAAAGACCCTGCAGGATCAGGCCAATGGCCCATCTAGTCCAGCATTCTGTTCTCACAGTGGTCAACCGGATGCCTGTGGGAAGCCAGTGAGCGGGACATGATCATATGGTCCAGTGTCCATAACCCTGGTCAACCTATCTAGGAAAAAGTGCATGGTTGTAGGTTTAGACAGTAACAAACTTCATATAGTTACTGGTTCCCTTTATTTATTTATTTATTTAATTTATAAAAAGTAGTCCATATTAAGCTTGAGCATCTTTTCCTCCCAGGAAGACTCCTCATGCTGGTAGAGCATGAGACTCTTAATCTCGGGGTTGTAGGTTTAAGCCCCGCATTGGGCAAAAGATTCCTGCATTGGAGGGGGTTGAACTAGATGACCCTTGTAGGTTATCGTGCAAACTGAGTTAGGGAAATATCAGGCAAAAGGAACAAAGGGCAGTTTGCAAAAGCTCTGCTTCGTGTCACCACCTGCAAGGGCAGAGAGAGAGAGGCCTTCCTGCCCCCCCCCCCGGCATCCTCCTGCCCCATTACGTTTGCATGGGCTCCCCAGATCATGTTGGGAGTGGGAGAAGGTGACCAAGACCAGCCACTGCAACTTTGATTTGAAGCATCATAGGGTGCATAGGTGCCAATGCCCTGGGGCCCTTCATGCCCAAGCACCCACAAAATTCCCAATGAAGGGGCTGGGCACCCATGGTAGTGGGGTCAAGTTGGCATGTTGGGGGAGAGGAAGGAAAGACTTGCACCACAGCTACTGCACTCAGTCAGCAACATTAAGCAGATGGGGGGGTGTGGAAAGAAAAAGCTCCCACTGCCAATGCTAAAGAAAGCATCCCATCCAAAACCAGTGAATTGCTTTGATCCACCTCTACCCAACATCTCACCCCTGCAAAGAGGGGGGGGGGAGAGTAAGCATCTGTAGCAGGTCCTACTGCTACCACCAAGTGAGATGGAACCCTGCTCTTCGTAGACCCTATGTAAGCACCAGGTAGTGGTTTTTATAGGTCGGTACGGTATGTAGGTAAGGATGGAAAAGCATTCAATTGCCTGAACTCCGACCTGCAATCTGATATGGCACAGCCGAGCACAGGTATCCTACCAAAGCCAGATTCTCCAGCTCTCCCTGGCTCTCCCTGTGTCCAGAGGAGGGCAACCAAAATGGTCAAAGGCCTGGAAACGATGCCTTATGAGGAACGGCTTAGGGAGCTGGGTATGTTTAGCCTGGAGAAGAGAAGGTTAAGGGGTGATATGATAGCCATGTTCAAATATATAAAAGGATGCCATATAGAGGAGGGTGAAAGGTTGTTTTGTGCTGCTCCAGAGAAGCGGACACGGAGCAATGGATTCAAACTACAAGAAAGAAGATTCCACCTAAACATTAGGAAGAAATTCCTGACAGTAAGAGCTGTTCGACAGTGGAATTTGCTACCAAGGAGTGTGGTGGAGTCTCCTTCTTTGGAGGTCTTTAAGCGGAGGCTTGACAGCCATCTGTCAGGAATGCTTTGATGGTGTTTCCTGCTTGGCAGGGGGTTGGACTGGATGGCCCTTGTGGTCTCTTCCAACTCTATGATTCTATGATTCTTATAACACCAAACTCAAAAAACACGACTGCATTTGCGTTTGCATGTGTTTCATTCACATTCATAGCTTAAGTAGTGGGTATATTTTATGAGTCGATTGCAACAGCAAATCAAAATATTATTTTAAATGTCAGTATTGTACCTGGAAAGGTAGCACGGTTGCTTTTGTGGAACAATTAAAGTAAGTTAGCTTAATTCAAAGCAGCAGGAGCAACAGATGTTACTCTCGGCATTTATTTTCTTTTGTAGCCAGATGGGGGTTAGAGGGAATAAACAGTTAAAACCAACAGGGAAGACAGGGAAGAAAAAGAAAATGGGCAGAATTCCTTTTAGGTTTGCAGTTTATAAAACCTTTATATTTCATTTCCTTATTCTGGTAGGGTTGCCATATTTTATTTTAGTTTTAGTTTTTCCCATAGTTATTGAGCTTTCTTTGGCAAGGTAACATAAATATTGAATTTTTGAACTATTTTAAGGGGAAATCAGGCTGCCATACATCCAGATGTTCCCGTAAATTTGGCCAATTTCAACCCAGACGCTGCTGATGAATGAAGTATGGGAGATTCTGAATGCATGGCAACCCTAATAATGGCACTCACATTGGGGGACAAAGGCAGGGAATGCTGTGGATATAGCCTATCTTGATTTCAGCAAGGCCTTTGACAAGGTGCCCCATGATATTTTTGTAAAGAAGCTGGTAAAATGTGGGCTTGACAATGCTACCATTCAGTGGATTTGTAACTGGCTTACTGACCGAACCCAAAGGGTGCTCATCAATGGCTCCTCCTCATCCTGGAGAGTAGTGACTAGTGGGGTGCCACAGGGTTCTGTCTTGGGCCCAGTCTTACTCAACATCTTTATCAATGACTTGGAGGATGGGCTTGAGGGCATCCTGAGCAAGTTTGCAGATGACACCAAATTGGGAGGGGTGTCTAATACCCCAGAGGACATGATCACACAACAGGGCCAAAGCAAACAAGATGAATTTTAACAGGGAGAAATTACACTTGGGCAAAATAAAGGAAAGGCACAAATACAGGATGGGGGACACCTGGCTTGAGAGCAGTACATGTGAAAAGGATCTAGGAGTCTTGGTAGGCATGAGTCAACAGTAAACTTGACATGAGTCAACAGTGTGATGCAGCAGCTAAAAAAAGCCAATGCAATTTTGGGCTGCATCAATAAGAGTATAGCATCTAGATCAAGGGAAGTAATAGTACCACTGTATTCTGCTCTGGTCAGACCTCACCTGGAGTACTGTGTCCAGTTCTGGGCACCACAGTTCAAGAAGGATACTGACAAGCTGGAATGTGTCCAGAGTAGGGCAACCAAAATGGTCAAAGGCCTGGAAACAATGCCTTATGAGGAATGTCTTAGGGAGCTGGGTATGTTTAGCCTGGAGAAGAGAAGGTTAAGGGGTGATATGATAGCCATGTTCAAATATATGAAAGGATGTCATATAGAAGAGGGTGAAAGGTTGTTTTCTGCTGCTCCAGAGAAGCGGACACGGAGCAATGGATTCAAGCTACAAGAAAGAAGATTCCACCTAAACATTAGGAAGAACTTCCTGAAAGTAAAAGCTGTTCGACAGTGGAATTAGCTGCCAAGGAGTGTGGTGGAGTCTCCTTCTTTGGAGGTCTTTAAGCAGAGACTTGACAGCCATCTGTCAGGAATGCTTTGATGGTGTTTCCTGCTTGGCAGGGGGTTGGACTGGATGGCCCTTGTGGTCTCTTCCAACTCTATGATTCTATGAGTTTCCTGAGAAGAGGGATTGATGGTTAAACCCCTCTGTGGATACGGTAGTGTGAAGTCAAACAAGTAGTAATGCAAGGGGGGGGGGAGTTCCCCCTCTCCCAGGCTGCAAAAATGCAGCTCTGATTAAGAGAACAAATGAAAAGTAGAACCGTGGCATATTAATGCAGCATTGCCAGCTAATCAAAGCTCATTGTCTTGTGCCAGTTCAATCAACACATTGTTATGGAAGATAATGTTGTGCTTATGAACTCTGAATGTTTATAAACAACTTCAATGGCAATAATGCAGCAACATGCCTTTGAAAGCATTCAGGTTTAATAGTTTATAAGAAGAAAAGGAGAACTTTGTAGATGATCAAATACTAATGCACAGAGAAAGATGTTAAGTGATCTAGTCACTGCTTAAAATGATATTCTGCAAGCAATCTAAGGCTGCAATTAAGTATCCATTTACCTGAGCTGAAGTCTGTTGGTCTTACTGCTGAGTAGGCATGTGTAGGGTGGCTGCAGAGAGACAATTCTCCTGTAGGTAGGAATTCCCTTATTCATTTAGAGACAGGTTTTGCTGGGATTTTATAAGCACAATATTTAAATTAGCCATTTTTATCCCACCCACCAGCACCCAAAGGTTTTCCCCCACCCATTGATCCTTCCTTCAGTAAGATAAGCGAGACAGCGAGACAGTAACCCAGTTTCACCCAGTGAGAGCCTCATAGCTGAGGAGTTGAGTCCTGGTCCCACTGGACCTTGTCTGGCACTCTTGTCAGCACTGTCTCCCTTGAAATCTATGACTTGTGAGTAAGCCCTTAACCAGAAGGATGTTTCTATCCTTTTGGGAGTTCCGCTGGCATTTGCAGCCAGGAATGTGTGGAAATATCATGAGTACACTGGAGTTCATTGCCAGCAATATGATGATGGCACACAGCTCTGCTTTCCCTTTATATGTGCTGGAACCGGTACCCGGAGCAAGGTGTCGGGGGGTGGGTCAAACTGCTAGACGGTGCGTGTGCGTGCAGCATAGGTACGGCACATGCGCAGCAGTGCTATGTACAGTGCACGCACGTACCCGGTACGTAGCAGTGGCGCTGGGTGGTTTGCCAATAGCGCCGCTCGAGTGCCATACAGACGGCGGCAGGATCCTTCACTTGCGGCTGCGGTAGTACGATGGCAGCGGCTTGTGCCGCTATGCCCAGGGTGGCGGGACGAGCCTCCTTCAGGGTACCTTCTTGTCACCCCCTCAGAGATGGAACCGGGGGGGGGGCTACCCCCTTCCTCCGCCACTGGCTGGAATGATGTCTTGCCTCATTTATGAACTGCATGAGAGCCAATAAACTTAATCCGGCAAGGCTGAGGCACTGTTAGTAGGTGGTTCCCTGAACCAGATGGATGGGAAATGGCCTTCTCTGGGTGGGGTTGCACTCCCTTAGAAGGGGGACGTAGTTTGTGGTACTTCTGGGTCCATTGCTGTCTTTTGAGGCCCAAGTGAACTCGGTGGCATGGAGTCATCAGCATTGACTGGTGGCCCAAGAGCCAGTGTGGCGTAGTGGTTAAGAGTGGTAGACTCGTAATCTGGGGAACCGGGTTCACGTCTCCGCTCCTCCACATGCAGCTGCTGGGTGATCTTGGGCTAGTCACACTTCTCTGAAGTCTCTCAGCCCCACCCACCTCACAGAGGGTTTGTTGTGGGGGAGGAAGGGAAAGGAGATTGTTAGCCGCTTTGAGACTCCTTTGGGTAGTGATAAAGCGGGATATCAAATCCAAACTCCTCTTCTTCTTCTTCAAATACACTATGCAGTGCAATAAGCAGAAATATGTGAGGAAACTGGGAGACTCACACAGCTTGTCCATCCTTCTCCTGCTTCCTCTACCCCTGCTGTCTTGCTTGCAGTGATGTCCTATCAGAAGATTGCACTTGTGGAAACTGGTTTCCAACCCCTTATTTGTAGTAAAAGTTGCCCGGGGTTCATCTATATAGGTATATATAAAAAAATGTTGAAGGTCCATGTTTGTTAAAGTCCACTTTTCTCCGAAACCGCTTGACTGATGGCGTTCAAATTTGGCCACCACATCACATGGGAATACACAAGTGTTTGCATGCACTTAGATTGGACAGATGTCATACCTGTGACAGGTACAAACCTGTCTCTAAAAAAAACACATAGCGCCCCCCCCCAGTGGACGTCAAAGGAACAGGCACCATTGTATAGCAATAGGGCCATAATCCCACCCACAGTAACGCATGGCTGGGTACAGCTAGTATATTCTAAAATTGTTGAGAGAACAATTATAAAAGTAGATTGATTTAATCAATGTGATTTACCTAGTTTGCTTTAAATCATCACATGATCAAAATCCAATTTATGTCACAGGTATTAATCAAGTGTTCAGTACTGTAATTCATAAATTTCCTGAACAACCAAGTGCACCGGAATTGATTGTTATACTGATTAAAGTGTGCTGATTTTCAACTAAATTCAGCATTTATATAACCTAGGAGCATAATCCCAAACCTTTGATTATGTAGTCAATGTGCATTTGCCATTAAGAGAGTTCATACTCCTTAAGAGACAAGGGGATGGAATCCCTGTTTCCCTTTGAATAGCAGGTAGTGTTTTTTCTGACATCCCTTAGCTGTATAATGCAGGGCCCATTCATATGTTTATGAGCCAGCTGCTTAGTTTCTCCCTACAGCTCCTCTGGTGTATAGGAACACATTAAGAAATCTCCATGTAGGCCACATTCAATATGAATTCCTCTCACGCCAATTGCAACTCATTCCCATGATTGTGGTAACTTTTGTTCCAGCTGGTGTGCTCAATTATAAACAGCACAAGATCCATTATAAATAGCATGGTTAACTTTGTACCCCCCTGTGTACCATTAAACCAGCCTCTCCCTACCAGTTGCCTTCCAGGTGCCCCAGCCACCATGACAAGTGGTCAGGGATGGTGGGAATTGTACTCCAAAATATCCAGAGCATATCAAATTGGGAAAGATTGCCTTAAACTTAAACTATGCTACTCTACTCTAAATCATAATCAGGTTGGAACCAGAGATCAGAATAGGGCATCTCACATTCCAGAAATAGATGCTGGGGGGAGAGAGACAGCCCATTACACCAGGAACGTGGGACCTGTGGCCCTCCAGATTTTGTTGGACCACAACTCCCATCATCCTTGACAACCATGTTGGCTGGGGCTGAAGGGAGCTGGAGTCAAACAATATCTCAAGACCACCACCCTAGCTAACCCTGGCCTAGAACTTTACAGAAAGGGCTTCTCATTTCTGGGCATTACTTCATGAAACCAAATATAAATAGTGCCCTTGTTTAGTTGGTAATAAATATTCAGAATCTGAGAAAGCAATTTCCCCAGGAGTAATGCATTTTATGTGTTACTTTCACCAATGTATGCATTTGTTTCTACACATTACTTGCCTGGAGAACTGTACTGCAAAATTTGGGTGGGTGGGTGTTTTCCAGATAATATTTTGAGTTGCCCTGAACCTGTGCATACATTGCATTGTTCTGTGTGGATTTCCTACTAAACTTGGGAAACTGGAGATCACCTAGGCACTAGACAGTGGTGTAGCGTGGGTGGTGCCAGGGGGTGTTGTCCTGGGCACACAATTGAGAGAACCAGGTCCCCCCCCCCCAAGATCCCCACCACACCCTGCCTGACTCTGGGGGTTCTTCCCCCTCGGTGCCCTGACCCCAGGAGCACCTGCCTGGCATCAGTGAGGGCTGGGCAAGCGCCTGCCTGATGCGTGTGGGTGCACACCCACCCCAGGCACTGGCGAAGGGTGCTACACCCAAAAGAGCAAAAGGTCCCCCAACCTCTAAGGCTGATTTGGAGATCTTTAAGGGTCTTTGGCAGGAGGAGAGGAAAGACAGGGCAGAAGCAGACATCCACAGATGGAGATCTCCCATAAAGATTTGAATTAAATAAAAATAGTTAGATCTTGGGCATCAGATGGCATTCCATGGTAAAAGATCTGTTCACTCATGGTTTTTTATTTTCTACTGTTCACTTCAATGCCCAGCCACCACCGACCCATCAGCTACTAGCCTAATGTGAAATATATCATGGAATTTAGTTAGCCTCAACCTCTGTTAAATTGGCCAGGCAGCTGAAGAAAGCCTTTTTGGGGGAACATTGCAAAGTAACTTACAGCAAAATTTGATTTCAACCTGTTGGTTTCTCATGCAGAGGAAGGAACTGCTGCAAGTGAAGGCAGGAGTGTTACTGAACGGACAACAAAATAATACGCAGAACCAGCGGAAGAGACAGAAAAATGTTTCAGTCTTGAATGTCCCTGTTCAGGGTTCCTGCCAAATTTGCTCTCTTCCAGGATATTCCCATAGCTGTCAAGTTCTCCTTTTTTAAAAGGGAAATTCCCTTCTGCTGAATAGGCTTCCTTGCGAGAAAAGGGAAAACTTGGCAGCTATGGATATTCCATTCCACCACCACCCCTCCGTGACTGACCCCCAACAATAAGCATTCTGTGATCACTGAGCATGTTCAGTGTTCACTTGGCTTTTAATGCCTCCCTCCCCCCCCTCTTTTAAGTACTTTTTGTAAACCTTAGGTTTCATCCCAGGATACTGATAAGAGGAGCCTTCTGGATGAGGCCAATGGTCCTAGTCCACCCTCCTGTTCTCACTGCCTGCTATGCTAGAGAGAGGCAGCCATGCTGAAACAGCTCTGAATGTCTGAACTGGGCAAACAGAGACAGACTCTGCATTTTGCCACAATAAAATAGTTTAGCCTTATCCGATGGTTTTTCGTGTGTGTTGTTTTTCAAGCTGAGAGCAACCGTAGATATTTGCACCCCCGGACTCAATAGTAGCCGGGCATGTGTGCACAATGCTTTGTCCTAGCTGTGGGGCAGTCTCACAACTGCCCCGGGCGACAAATGCTAACAGGGAGAACCTCAGTTCAGTATTTTTATTGATGCCCCTCCCTGCCCCCCATTGACTATGGCCATGTTTACAGCAACTGGTATTCAGAAGTATTGCTGCCTCATTGTGAGGGCAGAGTAGTGCCATCCTGGCTAGGAGCCATGAGTAGCCTCCTCCTCCTCCATCAATCTGTTTTTAAAGCCATCCAAGTTGGTGGCCATCACTGCTTCCTGTGGGAGGGAGTTCCGTAGTTTAACTATGTTTTGCTTGAAGAAGTACCTTCTTTTTTCTGTCCTGAACCTTCCAACATTCAACTTCTTTGGATGCTCATAAAATTCTAGTGTTAGGGGGGGGGTATTCACTTTCTCCATGGGTATCTCCCACTTTGCCATTGGTCCTGTCCCTTTTTCGCTACAGAGTCACCAGCCCTCATCAGCAATGTTTGCTATTAGAGGGGGAAAGATAATGTGTGCATGTGGAATGCTGTGAAAAGAGTTTATATGCTTATAATAAAAGCTGTAGTTCTCAGAAGTAGTAATATGCATTAAGTAGTAGTGTAATTCCTAAAACAGTGTGCCATAATAAATATATTAATTAAATAATTAAAGACTTATTCATCACCTGAAGAAGTTGCCTGCTACATCTCTGCATGAGTGGGTGAATAGCTATCCCCATGTATTGATCTACATTTTAGGAAGGAAGTGAATTCAAATTTGTTATCACATCATAGGTACCTTAATAAGCACATAACAAATACCGTGTTTCCCCCTTTTTAAGACACTGTCTTATTCTTTTTTTTTACTCAAAAAACCCCACGGTGTCTTATTTTCAGGGGATGTCTTGTACCTTAAGGCCTCCTCGGAGGGGCCAGGCAGCTGGCTCGGGGTGCTGCTGGGCGCTCTGTGCCAGGCATCCCCAAACTGCGGCCCTCCAGATGTTTTGGCCTACAACTCCCATGATCCCTAGCTAACAGGACCAGTGGTTGGGGAAGATGGGAATTGTAGTCCAAAACATCTGGAGGGCCGAAGTTTGGGGATGCCTGCTCTGTGCGGTGCTGCTGCAGCAGCCGGTTCCAAGCACCAAGGCAGCAGGTTGCTGGCTCAGTGCTCCGCCTGGTGCTGCTGGGCGCTCCGCTCTGCAGCTGCCGGTTCCGGTGGCGAGGTGGCAGGCAAAAAAAAGGAAGAAGAAGAGGCCAGGCCGCTCCGCTTCCTCCAGCGCTGCAGGGTGCTCCGAGCGATCGGCGCTGTGGAGCGCTCTGCTGTGCAGCTGCCGGTTCCGGTGGCGGGGCAGCAGGCAAAAAAGGGAAAAAAAGAGGCCAGACCACTGCGCTCCGCCCGGCGCTGCAGGGTGTTTCGAGCGCTCGGCGCTGCGGAGCACTCCGCTCTGCAGCCGCCAGTTCCGGTGGCGGGGCGGCCGGCAAAAAAATTTTTTAAAGAGGCCAGGCCGCTGCGCTCCGCCTGGCGCTGCAGGGCGTTCCGAGCGCTCGGCGCTGCGGAGCGCTCCGCTCTGCAGCTGCCGGTTTCGGTGGCGGGGCGGCAGGCAAAAAAGAAAAAAAAAGAGGCCAAGCCGGAGCGCTCTGCTCTGCAGCCGCCGGTTCCGGTGGCGGGGCGGCAGGCTGCCTCGTGCAGGCAAAAAAATGTGAGGCCAGGCTGCTGGCGCAGGCGCTCCAGGTGCTCCCTGCTGCAGCAGCAGCCGGTTCCAGGCCCCTCTGGCTGGCTGGGTCCCGCTGGCTGGCTGGGGCGCTCGACGGTCTCGTTCTACACGGCATGGAGGTATGCCTTATTTTCGGGGGGTGTCTTATGTTTCACTAATGCTAAAAAATGCTGCCATGGCTTACTTTCTGACTACGTATTAAAAAAGGGGAAACACGGTAATTGAATTCCTGTGAACTGTGTTTGAAGTAATGGCTTTAGATTAGGGCTGTCAGTAAATTTGGCCTGAACTAAATTTGAGGCCATTTAGGAGGTTCTTGAGCCAAATGGCTGAGGGATTATAAAATAGTGAATCCCCCCTCAGCTCCAAGATTATTTTGAAGATTCTTGGCCAAGTGAAGCATCTGAGGGTATTTAAAGAAAAACCAAGAGTTTTGATTGACTAGCAAAACTCTACGGGGTCGGGGGCTTGATCACCACCTGTGTGTTGTGAGATTGTTTTACACTGCCTCCAGCAAAAGTCAAGGTGAGTGTGAAGGTTCCTGCTCAGGAAAAACATCTGAGGAATTGTTTTAAAACAATGATGCCAGTATCTAATCCTCTGTGAAGCTGTGGGAGGAATCCCTGTGAGGTAGTCAGGTCGTCTTGTGCCAAATGCCACTTCTAGCCCACCTGAACAGCTTAATACATTTGTGTGTGTGTTTGTGTGTTTGTGTGTGTGTGTGTGTGTGTGTGTGTGTGTACACACACACACACACACACATCAGGTGCTTGGATTTAAATCTGCATGGCTGTCTCTGTGGTGCTTTTAAAATGGAGAGTGCCTAACGTAGATTGTGTTCAGACACCATATTTGAAAGGATCCAACATCACAAATTCGCCATCACCAAACTTCCATTGCAACAGATACTTCTGTCCTTAATGAGGCGTCTGGTGAAAAGCAGCATTGTAGCAGATGCAGGTGTTGTGAGCTCAGCCTCTCCCCCCCCCACCCGGCCATGCTGCCCAGCACAGCACAGGACAGAGCTTTAAGTCTCATTCGTTTCAATCGTATTTAAGCATGTCTGACTTCCTCTCAATTGTTTCCAGGGTCTCCTGGGTAAATGTAGATCTTTTGATGGCTAGCGCCCTAAGCAAATGGCTTTTGGCAATAAATCACAAAAGCATGAGCTCTGTTTCCCTCCAGGCTATGTTATGCTATGACTCGCAAGAAGAAATCATTAGCGGCTTTGGTGAGGCATATAGCTATAGTTTGTGATAGGAGAGGCCATTACTCTATGGAGAACACATTTATTATAGTCCTGATAAAGTACACAGAAAGGGACCCAGGTGGCGCTGTGGTTAAACCACTGAGCCTAGGGCTTGCTGATCAGAAGGTCGGCGGTTCGAATCCCTGTGACGGGGTGAGCTCCCGTTGCTCGGTCCCAGCTGCTGCCCACCTAGAAGTTCAAAAGCACGTCAAAGTGCAAGTAGATAAATAGGAACCGCTACAGCGGGAAGGTAAACGGCGTTTCCATGTGCTGCTCTGGTTTGCCAGAAGCGGCTTAGTCATGCTGGCCACATGACCTGGAAGCTATACGCCGGCTCCCTCGCCCAATAATGCGAGATGAGCGCGCAACCCCAGAGTCGGTCACAACTGGACCTAATGGTCAGGGGTCCCTTTACCTTTACCTATGGGGAGATGAAAGGGACCTTTTCAATAGTAGCACCACAGCCATGGGCCTTTCTTTCCCTAGGGCAGTGGTTCCCAACAGGTGGTCCGGGGACCCCCAGGGGTCTGCGAGCTATGCCAGAGGGGTCCGCAAGATGCTATTAGAATAAAAAATATATTAAATATATTTCGTATGATAACAGATTTTTTGTTTTGGCCACTTCCTGCATGAGCAGAGTCTAGCGCAAAACTAGAATTAGATAGAGGCAGTAGTTCTGCTGTATGCCGTAAGGTGGCGCTAAATGGAGGTGCTAAATGGCTCCAGTCAAGCCAATGCAGGAGGTCTTACCTCAGTGGAGCAGGACTTGCCCCACTCTCTAACACTCTCTAACACAGCGAGACTAGCCATGATTTCTGCTCCTAATATGAAAACTGCATATTTGCTATCGTGGATGAGTAGCTTGAACAAAATGGTTGAACCAGCATTTCTGGAGCATTCAGCCATCAAGCCGAGCCTTGTTTTGGGTGGGGGGGGGGCCAAGGTGAAATTAAGAAATGCTGCAGAGCTTCTTACATCATAACTGGAGGTGGTTCTGAGATGCTGTCGAGGGCCACTGCATTCTGCCTTTGATTGGCTAGGTCCTCAGCCAACTTCAAATCCAAATAAGGCCACCGGCTTTTGTGTAGTGGACCCCATAATAGGTTTGTTGTTGTTTAGTCATGTCTGTCACGGTCCAGGCTGTTTACAAGCAAAGTCCCAGCAAGGAGCGTCAGCACCAGGGGCAAGATGGTAGGCACAAACATCCGGAGAGCAGAGGTCCAAGGGTCAAGAAGCACAAGGGAAGAAGTCACAGTCCGAAGGTCGAAGCACAAAGTCACAGTCTGAGGGTCAAAACACGAAGTCACGGTCAAAAGGCAAGGAGGCACACGGCAAGGCAGAGAGTGCATTGCTGTGGCAAAGAGCTGAGGGGAAATGCTGACCTTATATCCCCTGCCGGCTCTTGCCACCAGGTGCAGTGAATCCCAAGTGGCCTCACCTGTGCGGCCGTGCCCTGCCTCTCCAGAACAAGCCGAAGAGGATTCCAGTCCTGCAAAGCCCTGCTGGTCCCAGGGCCCGGCTCCTGCACAAACTCCTGACAGTGTCCGACTCTTTGTGACCCCATGGACCGGAGCACGCCAGACACTCGTGTCTTCCACTGCCTCCTGCAGTTCGTGTAGGGTTTCTTGAATAATCAAAGTTGCTTTTGAGCTGGTCTAATGTCAATACTGTCTGTTTAAGAAAAACAGGTGCCGGTAATTTCTGTTTAATTGCTCACAGGTGTGGGCTCTACTCCATGTATATAAGGCTCTGTTGGAAAGCATTTTGTGTGGTAGTTGTGTGGGAGGTCGGAATGTGGGTATGTAAAGTTGCTGGGAGAGAGAGCATTTATCTTTAGTTTAAAGTCTCTTCCGAGTCAGTTTGTTTTTCTGTTAAAGAAAGCCAATCTTTTGTTTTTCTTCTGTATACTTTAAATGGTATACTGCTAGTCAGGGGTTTCATGCTAGGTTGGGGAAACTCTTTAAACTCTTGGTGGTGTATTTTAGCCAAGTCAACTTCTGTATATATATTTTGTTTTTCTATAAACTCTGTGTGAAGCGTACTTTGAAGGGCCACTGGGAAACTGGGGTATATTATTTGTGTTAGCACTCTTAATACCCAGTTTTCCCCAATATTATTTCGCGATAGTTTGGTCAAACTCATGTTTGTAGCTTCGAGAACACTGTCCAACCATCTTGTCCCCTGTCGTCCCCTTCTCCTTGTGCCCTCCATCTTTCCCAACATCAGGGTCTTTTCCAGGAAGTCTTCTATTCTCATGAGGTGGCCAAAGTATTGGAGCCTCAGCTTCAGGATCTGCCCTTCCAGTGAGCACTCAGGGCTGATATCCTTCAGAATGGATAGGTTTGATCTTCTTGCAGTCCATGGGACTCTCAAGAGTCTCCTCCAGCACCATAATTCAAAAGCATCAATTCTTCGGTGATCAGCCTTCTTTATGGTCCAGCTCTCACTTCCATACATCACTAATAATAGGTTTGGTTTCTGTAAAATGCTTGGCAACCTCAAACACCAAGGATGCTGAACAGGTAGCATTTTTTTAAAAAATTAAACTTTCACCAGAAGAAAAGTGTCTAGAAAACATTTGCCTATGAAAAAGTTTATTTACTTTTAAGCATTTAAGCTTCACCATGTGGTCACAGCTTAAAATAATTAAATAATGTTAGCCCTTCCACCACCAAAGGCCTATACAAAAAGGTCTATCTTGACTTGACATTTAAATATACACGGGGAGGAGGCCAGATGCACCAGGGACGGTGGCTTTTGACAATCTGGGAGCCAAATCAGAAAAGTCCCTCACATGGTGATAGAACCGAGAGCAGGGCTTTCCTGCAGATCTTAACATCCAGCATGTCCATAAAGCAGGAGATAAATATTTGTGCTTTTGAATGGAGAACATGATGGCAGGTAATATTAAAAAGGTGATGGTGTATATTATAATTCAGATTATTATTATTTTACAAAAATATGAACTCACTTTTGCAGTAAGTGTCTTGAATTTGACCCATGCCAAATGCATGTTGACCCACCTCTAGCTGTACTTGTAATCAGATCCTTCCCAATCAGAATCACTGCTGTGCATTTCATGTACAATTGAAAAGTATGGCTAAATGCACCACAATGTGTAACTGGGGGTGCACATTTAAATGCACATCCCATTGAAAGCAATGCAGTACAGTGGTACCTCTAGTTACGAACTTACTTTGTTCCAGAGGTCCATTTTTAATCTGAAACTGTTCTTAGCTAGAGTCGTGCTTTCGCTAATGGGGCCTCTTGCTGCCACTGCGGCACTGGCACACGATTTCTGTTCTCATCCTGGCGCAAAGTTCTCAATTCAAGGTAACTCTTCCAGGTTAGCTGAGTTTGTAACCTGAAGCCTTTGTAACCTGAAGCCTTTGTAACCTGAGGCGTTTGTAACTCGAGGTACCACTGTAGTAGGTATATACAGCACCGACATTCAGAACTGCATTCGGATCCACATCTCAACATGCTTTAGATTGACACCACACATATTGATACTGCAAGTGATATGCACATTGGTGTCCTTACTTATATTTGCGTATCTCAGGTCTTCACTGGAGAGCAGGTCAGTTTATAAAGTGGCTAAATACAAGCAAACAATGTGACAAAGATATCTGTGTGTGATCTACAGTCCCTTTAATACTGTCACCCACTTTTATTCCCAACTAGAACTTTTACTGCAATGCTTTAAATTTATAGCATGAAATGTATTCCGCTAGCAGTTTCATACTTCCATATCAATATTTTAGAATTAGTCGATGAGAAAGGAATAATTCTTAGAGAATAATAGTTTTGTCAGTGTTCCTGAAAACATTTTGATGTAATAGTCTTTCTTATATGAAGCTAAAATCTTTATGCTTTTAGAAATAATTGATATGTATCAAGGGAAGAACATCCATCAGTAATTCATGGGAAGATTCCAGGGCATATTAACACAATATTGAATAGATAATCCTTTGAGAAACTTTGCTACAAAAGCAACATGGAGATCTCAGTTACCAGGCCATGTATGGAATGAGATTTGCCTGATTTCCTTTTGCTGGAAGAAGAGGGGCAATGTGCTAAGCCTACTCCCCCACAAATGACCAACCAGTCTGATGGCAAAGCAATATTTGGAAAGGCTCTAGAACAGATCACTACGAAGTCAGCCTGTGAGCATTTAGAAAAAGGTGTTCCATCACAAAGGGGCTGTCCACATGCAAGTATTATTTATCTGTTAATTCACTCCCCACCCCCATAGTAGACTATATTTGAATTTGAATGAAGGGTGGTATACAAATCTAACAAATAATAATAATAATAATAATAATAATAATAATAATAATAATAATATATGAGGAGCACCATCAGCCTTTATTGTTCATACTACAGAGACTTATTTGGTCACGTAATCTTTTATGCTTTAGAACTCTGAACTTGTGGGGAATCTACATGACTAAAACAAACTACTCACTGTAGAAATTTGCACCCAATTCATGGAGGAGAACAGGGGATGGAGCTAGCACCCTCATTTTCGGGGGACATGGCAGGAATTTTGTGCATGGGGCTTCCTGCCCCAGTGCACCCTGCTCTTGGATGGTGGTGGGGAGTGACAAGAATTGTCACACACTCTCATGTGTGCATACCCTCCAAGTGTCCCTATTTCCCAGGGACAGTGCTGGAATTACAAAAGCCATCCTGACTTCTGATTTGATCCTGGAATGTCCATATTTCTCCTGCCAGCTCCTCTGAGCTCGGGGAGGAGCTGGAGATTTTCCTGAGCAGCGGTGGTGGTAAGGAAGCATCCCATGGCCTCTCCATGGCCGCCACTCCCGGCCTCCTCCCTTGGGCAGCTCTTGGCAGCTGCTGGAGAGCAAGCGAGGAGGAAGAGAGGCTACAGCTGCCGAGGTCCAGCCCTGCGGGATGCAGCGGCTCTGAGGGGCAGGCAGAGGGCAGGGCCATCCCAGGTGGGAAGAAAGGGAGCAGAGAAGGAGTCTTGATTAATAAAAAAAACTTTGTGCATTTGTGTGTAATCTTGCCCCTTTCTAAAATGTATTCATTGGTGTGTGGTTTTCTTTTTGTAAATCTACCAAAATATAAAATTAAATTGGGATTAAGGAGTTTTCTCAGGATTACAGATTAAAAAACAAAATATAACCAGGCAAGATTGAATAAATACTTTAATGGCATTAATATCAGTAGGTTTGGAAAGTTTTTTTTTATACCAAAAGGTCTGTTGATTACCAAGGGAAAACACAGAAGTGGCTTGGGAGATCCCCTTGGACAGTGAATGAATGAATGAATTTATTATTTCAGTCACAGACCAGTTCCAGCCCACATACAATATCAGGGAAGTCATAAAACATGATAGGGATAGATTTGAATTTGCAATTAGGTATAACAGGGACAATACAGATATAGCAACAGTTTAAAAATATATAAATTAAAACTTAGTCACTAAAATATAACCTAAAATTATCATTTAAGGCCTTGATTATTATGATAGCACAGCTTGTTCCTTAAGTTTTATGGCAATTGCACAGAATTTGGCTACCCTTAACGTGATCTCAGGATCCTTCTCCTCTACCAGGGATTTTAGACATTGAAGTTTGGATTCATTTGGAAATTTTTGCATAGCAGGGGTAATAAATACCAGGCGTATATCCCCATAGAAATGGCAGCGTAACAAGGCATGAGAGACAGTTTCTACCTCCATCAAGCCGCAGGGGCAGACTCGTTCCGCGCATGGTTTACCCTCGAATCCACCCAGCAATAAGGCAGGTGGCACAGCACGTTGAATCTAGCGAGGGTAAATGGCCGTCTGTATTTAGGTATTTGTAATTTTGACAATTTGCTGGGGGTAAATCCTCTCCCATTATCTTTAATTGCTGGGTGTTCCTTGGACAGTGAGTTCCTGTTCACACATCTCAAACAAGTTTGCTTCCAAGAATGAGAGAACAGCAGACCTCGCCTTCTTATTTGGTGTATGGATTAAAGCACACATGAATTAATGTTCTGCTTTATAACAGCTTTGTTATAAAAAGAGTCTATATTGTATAGCCTAGATTTTTCCACACCATTGTGGAAAGTTGCACAACTCATTTGTGCAGTTAAACAGATTTAGATCTATGTCATTCATTTGGAATACTGAATTATAGTCATTATTTTTATATCCATTCATTGGTTGTGAATATCAAATATTTTGGACTATCTACTAGATAGATGGGTTTTGTTTAGTACAATGCTTCCTTCTGATTCTTCATTTTAACCACTGTTATCAAACGAAACAATGTTGTCATATCCATTTACCTGAATGCGGCTCAAGCGGACTTGACTCGCAGAGCTGAAATCCATGATCTGCATTTGTTTCTTCTGTCTTCTATCCAGATGAACAGACAATTACACAATTTTATAATTTAGTGTATTTCACGAGCTTCCAATTATAGCCATAGTAGATCATTAATCTTATTCAGAATCATTTACCAGTGATAGCTGCCTCATCTCCCAAGCCTACTCTTAATTTGCATACTGTAATTCATTTAAATATATGCACATTTTAAAAAATGGCTAATTGTCTTTCCCTGAAGCTATATTAAATAAAAAAGCTTAGGTGTAAGAATCAATTCAAGGGGAGTATAAGCTATTTCACAGTTTGAGAGCATGGTGTCTGTGTGTGTGCGCACACACACACTTGTAATAGTGAAAAAATGCATTTTCAAAAATTCATAATTTAAAGTCAGCTTGCAGACTTGTTTATTTCTGGAGAATAAACTCTGAGTGATGTGGTCTTGGAAATCAATAAAGGCATCCGCTTGAAGTTATATATCTGATTTATGTTGGTCTCCTCATATACTGTCCAGGGGAAAGAAATTGCCATTTAAGCACATTGCCATTAAGATATAGTGTCTGAAGCATGCATGATTAGGTAATTGCTATCAATCATCCACTCCATGCTTGTGGCAAGAAGCGAAAATGGAGCCATGTTCGAATACAATAAAAAGGGATAAATCTTGGTATTGCATTTAAAGCTTGCATCGGTTCCTTTTGAGATGCCAAGGCTGCACAGCAACAAAGTGGAAATTCCTTTGTTCTGTCTCCACCACCACCAGTCATTTTAGATCATTTGCACACAGCGCTTATGGCGGCACCTCATAAGTTTTTAGGAGATGCTTAAGGGAATGGCTCCTTTATGTCACTCCCTTCTCAGTGTTTATACACATAAAAGAGCATCTTGTGTGCTAGTCTTTCACAGTACTTTTTGAGGAGCCGGTCCTGTGTCTCCCGGCTCAAGCATAGGAATTGTTTTGCAGCATCAGATCCCAACAAGGCCACAGGAAGCACCAGGGGAGGGATCAAAATACATCTTTGCTGGGGGTGGGAGGCCAGCTTCGGCAAGGACTGAAAGATCACTCTTGGATAAATACAGTAAAAGGTTATTTAAAACAACAACAACACAGAATCAAAAGCTCTCATCGTCTGTTCAAATCCTCTTTATAACTGTACATTAGCAACCTATGAGCTTTGTCTTTTAACTAGTCAGATGAACACTGGTCCACTTAGTCAAGTGCAATCTCTCCAGCGGCAGAAGCAGGGGTCTTTCCCAGATGTGCCTTCACTCTCTTTCCTGGATAAAGAGGGACTGAAATCCAGGCAATGTAGGCGCCAGCTGGATTTCAAAGGGAAGATTCTAAGAAGGCCCTTTCACAAGACTCATTTGGTGATGGAAACATTCATTTTTGTAATTTGGGTAAAGACTAAAAAAGAATGCTTAGATCCATGTTTGGGGAATATATTCCTTGGTACTTGGTACTCCCAGCAGGGATTTAAAATCACAAAACATGCAATAAAGTATGGAAATGTAAGTTATTAGACCTTTAAAATCTCTCATTCTAAATTCCTTCCAAAATTTCCCACTTCCATTAGCATAGAAAGAGACCATACGTTTTGGTAAGTTAAAAATGGTTTACTTACAAACTCCTCAAAGGTCAGATTCATGTTATTTTCAGCAGTAAGAAAAGACAGGAAGTACAACTTAGTTTCAAAACTGGTAAATGTTTCCACATTATTTGTATAGAAACACAAAGATGGCTTGGTAAAGCCACATGGTATGGGCTTGGAGCAACCATCCCTGGCATCCTTACTGGTTGGTTCACAGAAAGGAAAGTGGGGGAATAAAGTGATTGATAGCTAGCTAAGCCTGGCAGGACAGCTTACTCTATGGTCTTAACCCAGGCATAGGCAAACTCGGCCCCCCAGATGTTTTGGGACTACAACTCTCATCATCCCTAGCTAACAGGACCAGTGGTCAGGGATGATGGGAATTATAGTCTCAAAACATCTGGAGAGCCAGATAGTCTCAAAACATCTGGAGAGCCGAGTTTGCCTATGCCTGTCTTAACCCCTTGAGGTTGATACGTGCCAAAGAAAAACAAGTAGGACATTTCCAGAAGAACTTGGAGCCTGGGAAGGATGATATAGGGAGAGTAACTGAGTCTTGAGTAATTCAGGGTTTTAAGGGTCCATCTTAAAACCTTGGTGGTATACAGAAAGGTCTAAGTAGACAGCTGTTGAAAACAGTACAGAACCAGAGTTGGGCAGGACCACATGTATTCCTGTGGAATAATAATGTGTGCTCTGAAATACTGGGAATGTGCAACTGCTCCTCCTGTGCAGCCCAAATGGTGCTTCTTACTAAGGCACATCTGGATCCAGCATTCTAATTCCTCTGCTTGTGAATTGTCCCCAACTTGAGACACTTGTGTTAACCCAAGAAAGTAAAAAGTAACACAAAAATCTTAGCATCCCCCATTTTTTCAAACTCTTCCATCATTCTTCAGATACAAATGTGGTTTAGGGGACGTATGTGCCCTGACACCACCTCTATACCAGTGCAAGCCAGAGAGATGCAAAACTTCAATATTAAATTTCACTCATCTTAATGGCATTCTTTTCATTACCTGCAGGATTCTGACAGAAGTTGCTGGAATGGACCTTCTACATTTACCTCAGATTTCCTGCAAGATGGAATTTTGTGACAACTCTGTCACTAACCTGCTTGCTGTCACAATCTCTTGAATGGTTATCTATCACATCTACCAGCTGTTAAGATAGCAGGACACTCGAGCTGTGGTGCTGACGGTCAGATTGCCTCAGATTGGATCTGAAGCAAACCTGACCCACATTTCTGACATTACAGAGACATCCTTAGAATTTTGCCATTTGTAGAAAAGGACAGATAAAGCCTGAAAAAAATGATAGAAGAATAGTGGCAACGGAGAACTTGATGGGTATGGCATATTTAGCCTGGATAAGAGGAGACTGAGAGGAGATATGATAGCCATCTTCAAAAATCTAGAGGACCGTCACATGGAGGTTGGAGCAAGCTTGTTTTCCCCACTCCAGAGGGTAAGACTTCAAATTACAAGAAAGAAGAGTCTTAACAAACACCAGGAAGAACTTTCTGATATTGACAAGCTGGAAGGTTTGCCGAAGAGGGCAACCAAGATGATCAAGGGTCTGGAAACCCAGCCATATGCAGGATGGTTGAGTGAGCAGGCGATGTTTAGGCTGGAGAAGAGGAGCCTGAGAGAAGTCATCTCCAAATATCTGAAGGGCAGTCATATGGAAGATGGAGCAAGGTTGTTTTCACCTGCTCTGGAGGGTAGGACACAAACCAGTGGCTTCAAGTTACAAGAAAGGAGATTCAGACTCAGAACTTTTGGATAGTGAGAACTGTTTGACAGTGAAACAGACTCCCTTGGAAGATGGTGAACTGTCCTTCCTTGGAGGTTTTTAAGCAGAGGTTGGATGACCATCTCTCATGGATTCTTAGTTGAGATACCTACATTGCAGGGAGTTGGACTAAATGACCCTTGGGGTCTATGATTCTATGAATCAGTTCTATGATTCTAAGTGTGGGTGCTGCCACACTGCAACTGTTGTTTTGTCTTGCTGACTGTACTGACTATTTTGCCTCCAGCTCTCCAGAATCACCAGCAGGATTTTACCTGAGATTCCAGAGGTGCCAGGGAGTGAACCTCTTCAGAGGTGCTCGATTGTGCTGCTGCAGAACTCTTATAACTAGTTTGAGAGAGAGAACGAAAGTGATGTCTTAGAAATATGGTCTTTCTATCATTCATTTTGAATTGGTTGATAGGCCACCCAGAAAATACAATGCCATATTTCTTTAATAATTTTTTTTTTGGGGGGGGGGAACAAGAGTAGACTAGTCATTATTTATTCATGCAAGTATTTATATACTGCTTTTAATCACAAAACAGTTAAAAAAAATCAGGTTGAATAATGCAATATATAAGACAACAAATAAAACATTAAAATCTATAAATTGAGACAGCATAATAATTCCATAAATAAGAACAGGCTAGTCAGATTTTACCATAACTCTCATTGAATAAAAATGTCTTAAGGATGTGGCTGTCTGTGTCCCTAGGGCAGGGGTTCCCAACAAAATTTTCTCGAGGACCCCTCATCGAGCCGCTATTGTGACAAGGACCCCCATTAATTGACTTACTTGCTTGAACATCAAATGCATTATCTTCCTCTTCATCTGTAGGCCTTTGTCGTTTTAATGAACCACTTTTTAACCAACGGTCCATTTTTAACTACGCGAACTGTAGCTTCCGCGAAAAACAACGCTTTGTTTACAAACACTACTGTTTTGCAAAGAGGCAGCGCACGCCAGGGAGGAGGGAGGGGAATGGAGAAGACAGGGTACCTGCGCAGTAGCGCACAAATGAAGCCGACGCGCACAAAGCATCTTGGGGAGGTGAGCGTTAGTAGAATGCGCGCGCTGCCTCTTTGCAAAACAGCAGTGTTTGTAAAGCGCCACCTTACGGCATACAGCAGAACTACTGCCTCTATCTAATTCTAGTTTTGCGCTAGACTCTGCTCATGCAGGAAGTGGCCAAAACAAAAAATCTGTTATCATACGAAATATATTTAATATATTTTTTATTCTAATAGCATCTTGCGGACCCCTCTGGCATAGCTCGCGGACCCCTGGGGGTCCCCGGACCACCTGTTGGGAACCACTGCCCTAGGGAAAGAAAGGCCCATGGCTGTGGTGCTACTATTGAAAAGGTCCCTTTCATCTCCCCATAGGTAAAGGTAAAGGGACCCCTGACCATTAGGTCCAGTCGTGGCCGACTCTGGGGTTGCAGCGCTCATCTCGCTCTATAGGCCGAGGGAGCCGGCGTATAGCTTCCAGGTCATGTGGCCAGCATGACAAAGCCGCTTATGGCAAACCAGAGCAGCACATGGAAACGCCGTTTATCTTCCCGCTGTAGCGGTTCCTATTTATCTACTTGCATTTTGACGTGCTTTCGAACTGCTAGGTGGGCAGGAGCTGGGACCAAGCAACGGGAGCTCACCCCGTCACAGGGATTCGAACCGCCGACCTTCTGATCAGCAAGCCCTAGGCTCAGTGGTTTAACCACAGCGCCACCTGGGTCCTCCCCGCATAGCTGCCAAGTTTACCCTTTTCTCGCGAGGAAGCCTATTCAGCATAAGGGAAAATCCCTTAAAATAAGGGATAACTTGGCAGCTATGGTCCTCCCCATAGTGAGCAACATTTGCTTGCGGGGGAAGTGGGTGGTCAGCAAGAAGGGTGCCTCCCCCAATTTTAGAGTCCAGGCAAAGGCACTCTGTCAGATGCCCAGGTGGCTGTGTATTCAGGGTTTTATGCTTTACCATCAGCACCTTAACTTGTGTCTGATTATTACCATGAAGATCCTTTACGGCAATTTTATGACTGTGCACTGAAATGCCAGTCAGCACTTTTGTGGCAGCACTGGTGAAGCGGGGACGTTATTGGAGCTTGCAAAACTCTGGCAGGAACGGGCACAACTGGCAAAATGTAACTGTAAAACAAAGTTCCATGCCACAGGAATACCCCCAATCTGTCCAGAGAAGGCTGAACACCAGTTTCCCAGACGCAAGTTCCACTCACCAACAGTGCTTCTGTCCTGTTGGGATTCAGTTTACTGGCTCTCTTCCAATCTGTTACTGCCTCCAAGCACTGGTTCAGCAATGACACAGCTACATCTGGCTCAGATGGTATGGAGATGTTGAACGAGGTGTCATAGAATCATAGAATCGTAGAGTTGGAAGAGACCACAAGGGCCATCCAGTCCAACCCCCTGCCGAGCAGGAAACACCATCAAAACATTCTTGACATATGACTGTCAAGCCTCTGCTTAAAGACTTCCAAAGAAGGAGACTCCACCACACTCCGTGGTAGCAAATTCCACTGCCGAACAGCTCTTACTTTGTCCTCTGCCTATTGAGGACACTGAGCCCCAGACCTCTTGATGACTGTATCCAGTGGCCATGTCTTTATGGGGCAGGCAGAGAAGACTCACTAATAAATCAAAAATGTTCATGCTCTGTGCCTGGAAGAAGAATATGGTTGTTGGTTTTGATTCCTTAAAATCCCTATTATTTTAAGCTGCATTTGCATCTGGTGTGCATGTTCCCCCCACAGATGCACCACAGAGAAGTCTGTACATAATGGAAGTTGCTCCTTCCTTGTTCCCTCCCATACCACAAAGAGTGAGTTCTAAGGTGAAGCAATTTTAGTATTATCCATTCTTTTCACAGGAGGAATTGATGATCTGCTCTTTCACCTGTTTCTCTTCTTTGTGACAAATTGATCTGGTAAACCAGAAAATTAAACTGTGTTTGGAGGAGCCAGACTAAATTCTGTACAAATACAAGGAGAGAGTGGATAAGTATTTCTAGGTAGCAGATGGGCTTTTTTGATGAAACTTTAAAAATTCACAGCAACTAATAGTACTGTACACACACCAGTCCCATGAGATAATGGGGAATAAAGAAATAGTTGATATATTATTACTGGGCTGGAAACTAAGGTACCCTTCTGGAAATAGCCTCTGCTAGATTGGAGTCCTTTCTATGAATGGAAGCGTGTTGATTTTTGCCCGTTCTTCAATCCACCGGCATACTCCCCAAACATGTTTTCCTTGTTTCAGAGTAAATTCTCCAAACTCCAGAGGACATTTTACGATGATGTGGGGCAGGGATGGGAAATCTGTGGCCCTCCATATGTCATTGGACTCCATCTCCAGCATGGTCATTGGTCAAGAATGATGGGAGCTATAGTTCAGCAGCATATGGAAAGCCACAAGTGTAGGGGTCTGCGTCTCCCCAGCATCTATTTCTGGGATCTGAGAGTGCCTTGATTTGTGAGTGGAATACTGCTCACAGATCTCTGTGTCCAACTTGATGGTGATGATTTAAATAATCTGGCAGCATTTCTTCATTTGATACACACCATATGTTTTGAACAACAACTCTCATCTTTCCTGCCCATTGCTCATGCTGGCTGGGGCTGATGGGAGATGTAGTCCAAAACATCTAGAGGATGTCAGGATGGGGAAGCCTAGGTTAAGAGTACAAAAGAAGATACAATGGCAGCTGGAACAAAAGTTATCATAACCACAATAATGGATTCCAATTGGTGTGAGCTGAATTCCCATCAAACGCAGCTTACATGGATATTTCTTAACTTATTTCTGTACACAGGAAGAGTGGTGGAAAGAAACTAAGCACCTGGCTCATAAACATATGAATGGGCCCTGTACTATACACCAAAACACTGGAATAAGGTGCACTCCAAATGGCCTCTATGTATAGCCTCTGCTGGGCGTAACAAACCCCTACTCCCTTCTTAGAACTGAGATTATTAGCCATTCCTTTTCAAATAAAAGTAACATATTTTGGCATGATGACAACTGACAATACACTGCCCGGTGATCTTTGGCTGAAGGACGGTATATAAATTTAATACAGAAGAGGAAGAAGAAGAAGAAGAAGAAGAAGAAGAAGAAGAAGAAGAAGAAGAAGAAGAAGAAGAAGAAGAAGAAGAAATTAATCCCACAGGTAAAAAAAAATCCAGTGAAATAGGAAGTAGCATTATCTCTTTTTAAAATAAAATGTACTCCATTTCATAGGAAGGGTGGGATAAAAATCTATCAAATAAATAAATAAAATAAATAAATAAATAGAGGCACTGGAGCACCAGTCTAAGCCACATAAAACCACTCTTGGTCACTGTGGTCATCTGTCCATGCAGGAGAAAAGCTAGGACCAGAAGCACTTTCCAGCTGAGGGCAACTAGACATTACTTGAATTGTTTGGCTAGCAACCACGCCAGGGGATTTGTGTGTGTGCACACACATGTATTGTCAGGAGCAGGTCAGCAATAAATCACATGCCACCAGTGAAGTCAACTCTTTGGTCAAGGAAACAAGGTCAACTCAGGAGGCCAGGCCTAGTGAGCACAGCCACTCATCCTGGTAGATCTTGTCCCTGTGAGGCAATTGTAGGGAACTTCCCATAGTTGCCTGCCGCCTCCTCCTCTGGGTCCTTCCCAAGCAATCTGAGGCTCCATTTCTTGCCTGTCTTTGCTCCACTCTCTTCATACCTCTTCTGGTTCTGTGAGACTGGGGTGGGTTGGTTGCTGCAGGAGGGGGAGACGCCCTGCCTTCTTCACCAGCAATAAGGGAAAAACACACAAATGGGCAAATTGCTGGGGGTTTGTCGGGATCATGGTTCGGGAGGTGGAGTCAAACTTTACCTCTCCAAGCACTGCGGTCCCAGTGAAAATCACCCTGCCAGTTACTTACTAGGCAATTAAACTAATGTCTAGTTTGGTCCTGGGAAACAACTGATTCTCTAGGTAGAGTGCAATGTTATCCAAAACAGATTAAAGCCCCCATTCCTGTGTGAACAGTTTAACTGATGAATCCTACTGATTAGGAGTACTCCTGCCAATATCCAAGTTAAACGCTCGTTATTTACCTCTTTCCATTGAGAATACTGACAGTGTCTACTCTTTTAGCCAATTCATAATTTTTTATCAGAGGAACTATCCTCTCATCTTCTAGTTGCTAAGCTTCATGTGGAGCCTTTCTGAGGAAATTCATCAAAAGCTTGTTGGAAATCCAAATGCAAGCATGTTCTCCGAATCATCACTCTCTACATACTTACTGAATACCTTAAAGGATTCTAATAGGTTTGAGACAGGACTTTTCTTTGCAGAGTGCCTTTGTGAATAATTGGCTGTGCCGATCAGTTACCCTCTTCCAGTTTAAAATGAACAGCCATCTTCGAAAACACTTTGATCTAGAAAAGAGTCAAAATAATTTTACCACAAAGATAAAAGTGAACAAACACTCATCTGTGACATTAACATATGGAAATAAAAGAACATGGAAAACAAGACACACTGCTTAGTGCATGTTAATGATCTGGTGTATTCAAACTGCCAGGCTGTCTATCTTCTTCCTTTAAAAAACAGCAACAACAAAAACTTGAGAATGCTTAACTTTAGGTAGAACTCTATGATGAAACAAGATGGAAACAAGTCCTTGTAATGCCTTGTCACTGTTCAGGACCGAGGTTGTCCTCTGAGAAGAGCCCTGTATAAATGGAGGGTTGCATGGGCTGGGTTCAGGAACCATCTCGAGAGAGATCTTCCCAGTGGTGGCTGCAACAGTGAGTGCCTCTCATTAAGCAATGCTATATCATGACAGAACATCCTTCCATTGTGTTATGGAGGGGAGAGATGAGGATTGCTATGTCTCTCTTTCTCTTAGTAACTCTTAGATACTTAGCAGCAACTGCTACCCATTCTTTGTTAGATAGACATGTTGCTGGCCGACCTGCTTGCTTTGCTCTGGCCAGGACAAGACTAACCAGGGTCCAGTTGATGATTTTAAGGCTATTACTGCTCTTTCCTCCTTTCTGCACCTGTTTCATGGACATCCAGGCCCCCCGCCGCCCCCACTTCCTATTTCATTCTATGCTGTGTAGCAGACCCACAAACTGGTCCAAAACTGCATCTTAATGCATCAGGGACATATTCACAAATGCACAAAGCTGAAATTCTGGGATGAGAAAATGTATATAAATATGAAATCCATCGAGATTGGTACTAGCACAATTGGAGATGAATGTGAATTGAAATATAACTGTGCTAGTTTGTACATAATCTGAGGCAAGAGGCAAAATGTGTGGGAGTAAGTAAAAGGAAATGGCAGGCACTGGGATCCTGGCAAATGCAGGACTGAATAACAGAGAGATTGGAGAGGGAAGGGAATGAAATATAAGGTCTGAGAGAAGCCTGCCAGAACTGAGCAAGTTTAGATGCTACCCTGATTAAAGAGGGGTTGATATTGTGAAAGCAAATCCAGTGCTCTAACTTCAAGTGGCTCAGTGTGCCCTGGTGTGGCAAGCCCTGCAGATGGGGACTCTGACTCTGACTGGAAATGAGGGTGGAATCATAAGCATATGAACAGGATGGATAAGAACAGAAATATGTTCTTAGCAAGATGGCATGCAACAGTCTCCTTCCCAATGACTAAATAGAAATTTGTGTTTCTATCTAGGTCACTAACACTGATGTCTCCTAATCAGAGATAGAAAAAGACAGAAACAGAGACCCAGTGCATAAAGAAGTTTTGATATGACAGGTTTAATTAACTAACACAAATATTATAATTTATTAGCACTTTTTAATAACTTGACCTTCAGTTGCTCCTTAGAGAAAACACACAGTAAAGACAAAGACATTCTTAAAACTGACAGTCATAGATAAAACAGCTTCCTTTTATTAGAAATAGCAATGCTCTTTGTTCCAGGGCAAATAGTTAGTTAATTGTAATTTATTTTGTGAGGTTACTGCACTTTTCTTGCAGTCTTGCTAGCTGAAGCCTGAAACATCACAATGAACCAGCATTGTCACTTGTACTGTATAATCAAAACATGGTTTGAAATACCAGTATTCAAAGGATGACAAAATATATTTGGCATTCACATGGCACAGTCCATGCAGTAACACCAATTGACATGAGTAACAAAAGTCCTGAGCGAGGTAGCATCAAATGCACAGCCGATAGGGAATGTGGCCAGCTGGTACATTGGAACTGGGAACATAGCCCTGATCCTCCTTCCCCCTTCATTCACTGAATGCTCTCTCTCTCTCTCTCTCTCTCTCTCTCTCTCTCTCTCTCTCTCTCTCTCTCTCTCTCTCTCTCTGTGTGTGTGTGTATGTGATTGTGTGTGTGTGTGTATGTGATTGTGTGTGTGTGTGTGTGTGTGTGTGTGTGTGTGTGTGAGAGAGAGAGAGAGAGAGAGAGAGAGAGAGTCTACAGAATGACCCAGATCATATTTGTGAGGAGGTTCTGTCAGATGATGAAACCCCTATAGTAAAGTCCCTTGCAACAGTTTACTTTGACTGTAATCACTTTCTTGGCAGTAGGGATACAAATACTGCAGGGTCAAAAACTGGAAAGGTTGAGATCAAAGGTCACTTCCCCATGGAGGGCTGCCTTTGACCCTCACCTTCCCATTTCCCACCACCACCCTGTGCAATTTAATGGCACAACCTAGTTCCATTACATTGGCTTCAGCCACAAACCCCCATAATCCTTTGTTCATGATATGCCAAGTCTTTGTCAGTCACCAATTCTTGTGCTGTATGGATTTCTGTCCAAGTGGGAGGAAAAAAGTGTAGACTTCAAAAACCCACCTGTCTTTGAGATGCACTTTTATGACCCACTGAAATTACTTTCTGAGTCTGGCTTCGGGAAATTTTGCCACCATTCCTCCTTGAGAGTAAGACCCGGTGTATTTTGTGGGACTTAACATCTGAGCAGCAGATGGTTTGATGGAGCTGTGCCCCTCTTACCTCCCTCTGACTGAGTCACAGCTGCATACTGAGGCAGAAGGGGGCAAGAGGACAGCGAGGTCAACTGTGCAAATGTGCTGATGGAGTAAGCCTGATGCTCCTCTTGGTGCATTTGCATCATGCCAGCCTTGCTGCCATCAGGTGAGTGGCACAACTCTAACATGCCATCAATTATTGCATCTGAGAAAATAGTCATAATTGCACATGTACAGTTCTTAAATAGACTTTTTTCAGAAGCAATAGGAAGGAAAATTTCGTCCACATTCATATCCATATTGTATTGTGTGTTAATTTGTTGGAAGCCACCCAGAGTGGCTGAGGGAATCCAATAATAAGCAGCATTTTAAAATCCTCCCTGGAAACCAAATAATAACCAATGTCATTGGTTAAAGACTGGCCTAATATTGTCTAGTTGACTGGTGTAATATGTTCTGATGCTCTACTAGTGTTCTGGAGTCTCGTTTTGTACTTAGGTTGCTTTGCAACCACTCTTTAAAAGCAGCACCATATAGAAGGCCTTCCTGGGGAGGAATTAGTGCATGGGTTTGCATATTGAGCTTTGCAGATCAATATGTTGTTTGTATGCCTTGCTTCCCCAAGTGCTTGAAAATTACAGGGCAGGTTTTACTAGGTCAGTTTCTCTTGAGAATGAGTGCTGGAAACTAATGACAATTCCATAAAATTAGTTTTTCACCCAAATATGTACATTGAGCAGGGAGAAGAAGGCAGGTACCTAGAGAAGTAGCAGCAATTCTTCCCTTTAAGTATCAGCAGACTTTTGCAGCTCCCTATGTGGCTTCTTGCCAGACAGGCATTACACAGTCTTCCTTTATTCTTTTTCCAGCCATAGACAAACTGCAAAATGGTTTTCTTCACCTTGATTCATGGGGCCGACAGCCTCAAGGGCATTCAGGTATCCAGCTATGCACATGTGAAAAGAAAATGTCTCTTTTCTTCACACATGAACATAGCCTTCCTGTTATACTATGGACATATCAGGTCAACTAAGTTTTACTCAGAGCAGATCCATTGAAATTAATGGATCTAACGAAGTCATACTAATTAATTCCAATGGGTCTACTCTGCATAAAACATACCATAGTTGAATGCCACCAATTTGATACAGTTGTCATAGGGGTTGAGAGGTTGTCATAGAACCATATAGCATCAGAAGAGGCAAAGGAAGCCTCGTGTGTTGTCCTTTGGGCACTCCAAAAGTTCTGCATGCAAAGTATGAAATTCCGAGCAAACCGTGGCATTCCTCTTAGTCAATTCATCATAGGAATTTCAAGTCAAGCCAAAAAGAGTTTTGAAAGATTTGCAGCAACACTCTTGGGGGTGGGCTCGTGCACTGCTGTCTATGTATCAGTCTCTAATGTATGTGATTTGGATCATTCCCCCACTCTGCCTAAGTTTGACCATTTTCTCTACTTCCACATGAATCAGCCCAAAGCAAAGCTGCTACAGTTCTGTGCAAGCAGCATAAAAGTTTGACATTTGGCAAAGAGGTAGCTCTGCAGGCTTCCTGTGTCTCCTCCTGTGATTATCAGGAAGAACTGCCTGCTTTACTTCTCTGTGCCTTTTCAGTTTAGATAAGCATCCCAAAAGTGCAGATGCTTATCTATTACTTATCCAAGCAACTTAGGTCAAGATATCAGTTGAAAAATCTCCTAAGAACAGGTGTTTTTGTGCGATTTGCAGCACTACAAGATTCATTGGGCTTAGAAATAACAATGCAACCTTGTAAAGCTATATTTTATAGTTAGTTTCCATTGAGGAAATGACAAGACTTTATAAGTCTTAATGAATCCTCACAGGTTGCCCACAAAGCAAGAAAGTCTTTTTATTAAGAGGGGGAAATGTGGTTCAGGAAAGTCAAGTTGCTCATACTTAGGCTGCAGTTTTCTGCAGATTTACCTGGAAGTAAATTCTATTGACTTTCGAAGGGCTTATGCAAAGGACAAGCATACTCTGTCAGTGTATCTGGAGAATAATACATTTTGTAGCCATCAAATTAAGCAACATTTACATGTCAACCTGCTAGACATCTGCAGCCAAAGACATAGCAGTTATTTCCAACCAGAATGTGAAATTGAGATACACTCCATCCTCTCCCCCCGTGCTTCATTTACCTCCTTTGCACGCAGCTTCCAAGACTCTCTTGTACGTCAGCATAAAGTCCCCTTCAGTCCCTGATGGCTTCCCCCTAATGTCTGGTTTCATCAGCTCCACCCAGTTTCCTCTCTCCACCATGTTCTGGCCCTCTGCTTCTTAATTCTTTGTCTGATCTTTCTTCCTTCAGTCACTCTGATTCTCCCTCCTCCCACCCAGCTTCCTGCCTGCTTTCCCTTGGACATCTTCTTGCTGCCAGCACTCCTCTCCTTTCCCAAGGCCCTGTGTAATTCCTCCACAAGCCACGTTGACCTTTTCCTTCCATTACAGAAACTCTGCTATCTGCTGACACTTACACATTGCAAGGTAGGAGAGAATCCTAACTTCACATATATACTGACAGGCTGTAAATTAGCCTATACTGTCCAAGAAAAGAAAGAGATCGTGGGGTTGTGATGGATAATAGCTGGCTGGAAACATCAATTCAGTAAGCTACATTGTGTGTATGGCTGAGAGGGAGCAAATTCAAGGTTAAGGTGTATAAGGAGAGGTACTATCCAATAGTGTGCATCAAAATGCAGTTGTGTGATAAAGGAATCTATGTTGAACCCACACTTGGAAGACTGCACCCAATTCAGGTCACCCCCTCTCTCAGCATTCATTTCTTCCCCCTTGCTTGGGTTGCCAAAAGCTTCTCAGGATACTACAAAATGCTGGTGGAGTGTCACATTTCATATTGAAACAGAATCCTTCAATGCATCTACGCCAAGGGGCTGGGGAATGAGGCCGTTTTCACTACTTGCATCATTATACAGAATCTCCATTCTTCTCTGGAGGTGGGTGGAACGACGTTTTCTGCCTGGCGCTACCTACAGTTCTACAACTTTTGTATCCAGCTGCTTCTCTTCCTTGCATCTTGGTTGTTAAAATTCCACTACATCTGGCCCAGATCTTTTGTCTCCAGTCACTACTGCCTACTACCTGCAGTTTACCTTCATGTGACTACAATCAGTCCTGAAGGCTTTGTCAACTAAAAGAGGACACCCAAAGAGACACTAGAACTATAGCTGTCAATGTAGTTGTTCTGCTTGTATTCCCTATTATCCCTCCAAAGAGGTGAAAGCCAATTACATGTGATTTCCAGGCAGTCTCCAGACAATTTATGGGCTTACAGGACCTACTTACTGTAGCTTCAGGAGCAAAACTGCCTTCATAAAAACAGTAGTCCTTTGACCAATTTCCCCCCCACAATTTTTGAATAAACTCCAAGCATTGTCAGTGAGTCTGCATACCAAAAGTGCTATAGACATTATTATTTGCAGCCTAAATTCAGCCTGGTGTCCTCAGAAGTGAGATACTAAGATCTCCTCCCCAGCTTTGCTTGTGGCTCACTGCCATTTGGCTCCTCCCCTCCCAGAGCTACCTCCATCAAAACCAAAAGCAAAGCACTGCCATTTCACCTGGTCACATCAGATAAAGAGAGGAGGAGACAGCAAGGCCCTCTCCATCAGCCTGGCCGGAATCAACTGCCATTGGGATCCTCTCTTCTCGGAATTGCTTTCATCAGCAGCCATTGCACCTGGCGGCATCTTTTGGACACACAAAGCAAGGCATCCTCCTTTGACTTGGCCAGGTCCACTTGGCCTAGCCATGTTACCATTCTGCCTGGTCATTATGTAAGTTATTAATTTATTTGATTTCCAGTTTGCCTTCTGATCCAGAATGATCCACAAGGCGGCTTATACAAAGTAATACCGTACAATTACACTTAGCCTGCTTCTGTTGCCTCTGACAAATGCCACTGCCCTGCAGTAACACACCCTTCATTGTCTCCGGGACTGAAGTTCTTTCTGCTATCCAAGGGGGGTGAGCAAAGGGTACAGTTGCTTTTGCCTTGGATGAGCTGCTGAACAATGACCACAGTTGTATCTTCCATTAGCGAATGGTATGAAAGAGGCTGGTACTGAAGCAGGAGCAGGAGCTTCTCCTTCCTTTCCCTATAAGCCATTATTAGGAAATAGAAACTACCTTGAACGCTTGGTCCGGCTTTGCGTGTCACACTAAGCCAAACCATGGCTTAGCCTTAAAGCGAAGCCATGACTGTGCCGGCTCCTGGAGAGGAGTTTGCAACCTCTTCACTCCTCCCTGGTCTGCTTTGCTGTCGCGATGTGCTGAGTTAAACCAAGGTTTAGCATGCTGTCTGATCCTGGGTCCATGGTTTAACTCTCTCCTCACCTAACCACGAGCCATAAACCCAGAACAAATCTTCATTCCTGCTCATTTTTAATTTAGGTCATATTTTAAAGAATCGCTGTCCTAATGTCTGTTGTTTTTGTTCACAGCTCCAGAAGAAGGTTTTTATCACTCCGAAATGTGTTGAGCTATAATGAAAATAGTTTAGCATCAGTGAGCACTAGAGTTTGACCTCCTTTTTGTCTTGTTCACTCAGGGGCTCCCCCCCCCACCCGCCAGCCTTTACCATTATATAATTGGAATGACCTTCCAGTGCAATTTATATCTTTTTGTTACAACTCAATATCAAATGTTTCCCTTTTTCTTTACAAATGAAACACCAACATTGCTTACAATTTGCTGGAGACTCAATGGCATTGTGTTGGGAGACTGGATCCAGTCCACAATTTGCCCACGGGTCGCCATCTCCCTTTAGATAGATATTTGTACCTGATCCCAAACTCTTCCATTAAATGACAAACTTGCTTTGGAGATGTATACAGCTATGGCATTATCAGAAATCTGAAACTGTGCATGTAGAATCACCTTCGACATAATATAAGGCAGCAGAGTAAACAGCGCATTGTGCATTTCACCCAGGTTTGTATTTTACTAAGATGTGTACCAAAGCTATCAGCTTTCAATTTGAATTTTCCAACCTGTGGGTGGGGGAAGGAAGTTTCAGAAATAGCACGCATTGCTTCAAAACTCTTTATGACTTTTTGAAACCAAATCTCTTTCCTTCCTGCAAATTATATTCAAATCTGTATAGAATCTCATTTTTTGGCCTTGCAAATATGGCAATTACATTAAGCGAAGGCTTATAAATTTCCATACGTTTTACACATTACAATGGGCCTTGACCATTAGCATAATAAAAAGAGGAGAAGGAATCCTGAGGATATTACTTAATATTTTATATCTGGGCTAGGGAAATTTGCATTCGTTTAGACTGAAGACATTGCTGATTATGCAGGAATTTGCCATGGGTTTCCTCTGGCCTTGATAATAATACCATATGCATACCACTTTCCTAAGAGCTTTTATTAACTGGATTTACCTTGTAGCAAAAAATCTAAAAAATATAAACACTCTGATTCACAACTAGAGAACACCAGTGCAACTGTCCTAGGAATGCTATATGGTTTCTGGCCTGGTTGCTTGTACTGGGATCCTGATTTCACTGAGTTTTAGTAGGTAGGGGAGCCATATAATTTTAAACAACTTGAAATAAATGCCTCCCCTTTATAAAGCAACAGAAGCCACCTGCCTCCTATATTCCATACAAATATTGTATCAAGCCATTTCAGTCTGGCTTTGGGCCTGGTGAGGGCATCCAAACTGCTTTATTGGTCATCATTTATTATCTCTGTCAGGAGCAGGAGAGGGGAGTAAGATCCTGCTCATTCTCACTGACCTTTCTACAGCTTTTGACGCCGCCGTTGATCACGGAATCCTCCTGAACTGACTTTGTGGCGGGTGAGGGAGGCAGTGGCAGAATTTTATGCTGGTTTGGCTCCTACCTCTGGGTTTGCACCTAGAGAATAGCAATGTGGAATCTGTCATGCAAACACATAGAAATTGTGATAACCATTTTGTCCCTCATGATACTTAAATTTGCAATGAAGTCCCCATTTCTATGTTTCATTTTAATGGGCTTTTTCTTTCGGATTCTGGGTGCAATCTTCCTGAGGGCAAAATGGTTGCATTTAAAGGTTGCATTTACCCATATATTCTGTAGTATAAGACGACTGGGTGTATAAGACGACCCCCAACTTTTCCAGTTAAAATATAGTGTTTGGAATACACTCGCCATATAAGAAATATGACCCGGCGTATAAGACGACCCCTGACTTTTGAGAAGATTTTCCTGGGTTAAAAAGTAGTCTTATATGCAGGAATATACAGTCATTAGTCCAATTTACCACCTGTGTGGAGTGTCTGATGCAAGATTGTGTCACGGTCAGAGTGAATGTGCAGAAATCCACTTATTAGCATAGCCGTCAAGTTCTCCCTTTTTTAAAGGGAAATTCCCTTATGCTAAATAGGCTTCCTCGCGAGAAAAGGGAAAATTTGACAGCTATGCTTATTAGCTGCATGTACATTTTTAGTCCTGGGGGGAAAGGGCCCTAGGCCTTGATTGGCTAAAGGAGAAAACTACCCTCCTGTATCCAAGTCTTTTTGTATAAAAACTTCTCTTTGAGGACCAGTGGTTCCCATTTGGATGAAGGACCATGTAGAATAGAACGTCCCTATTTTCATCTGAGAAATGATGGAGGGTATGCCAGGGGGAGAGTTGCCTGGCAACTATGCTATTGTCTTTTTCTTGCCACGTGAAGACCTTTTTATTTCCACTGGGTTTCCACAGAGTTTTAAATTTAAAAATGTGTTTTTGTCATGGTTAGTAGAACTTTGGCATTATGCACTCTCTGCTTCTGATTTCCTTTTATAGTAGTTTTATTCTAATGCTGCTTTAAACTTGCTGCTGGTTTTATGTCCATGTTGTAGTCTGTATGTCTTCCCTCCTGCACACTGCCCAGAGAACTATCTGTTAATGTGTGAATAAAACTAATATAAATAAAATAAATTTAAAAACTGGTAGCAGCAAAGCTACTTTGCTGGCTTACTGCCCCCACTAAGCCTCAGTGCTGGGATGCGGGTGGCGCTGTGGTCTAAACCACTGAGCCTAGGGCTTGCCGATCAGAAAGTTTGAATCCCCATGACAGGGTGAGCTCCCATTGCTCAGTCCCAGCTCCTGCCAAACTAGCAGTTCGAAAGCACACCCAAAAGTGCAAGTAGATAAATAGGTACCGCTCCAGTGGGAAGGTAAAAGGGCGTTTCCGTGCACTGCTCTGGTTCACGAGAAGCGGCTTAGTCATGCTGGCCACATGACCCAGAAACTGTCTGCAAACAAACACCGGCTCCCTCGGCCTATAGAGCGAGATGAGCGCCACAACCCCAGAGTCGTCCGTGACTGGACCTAACGGACAGGGGTAACTTTACTTTTAAGCTTCAGTGCTAGCTGATGTATGGCTTGTCGGGTTTCGTTCCAAACCTTAATTGCTGAATGTTTAAAAGCAGCATGAACTCATGTAAAGGGTAAAGGTAAAGGGACCCTTGACCATTAGGTCCAGTCGGGACCGACTCTGGGGTTGCGCGCTCATCTCGCGTTATTGGCCGAGGGAGCCGGCGTATAGCTTCCAGGTCATGTGGCCAGCATGACAAAGCCACTTCTGGCAAACCAGAGCAGCACATGGAAACGCCGTTTACCTTCCCGTTGTAGTGGTTCCTATTTATCTACTTGCATTTTGATGTGCTTTCGAACTGCTAGGTTGGCAGGAGCTGGGACCAAGCAACGGGAGCTCACCCTGTCACAGGGATTCGAACCGCCGACCTTCTGATCGGCAGGCCCTAGGTTCAGTGGTTTAACCACAGCACCACCTGGGTCCCTAGTTACTGAATGTTTAAAAGCAGCATGAACTCATGTAACATGACCTTAATCTTGCATGATCAACATATGTCCACTTGCAGCCATATCTATGTTCCATCTCCTAGCACCCCATCCCCAAACACACCGTTGTAAAAGTCAAGATTTAGGACACCATCATGTTGATGGTACAGCTTCCTTATTCTAAATGCCCATGCAGCTGCACTCTTAATCTGATTATTTAAAACAGGAAGCTTACTTCTAATCCATCAACATGGCACCCAGTCATAAAAATATCTTTTCAATCTCCACCTACGAATTATTCATATTCCCCCCCAGGCAGTGTCCTCCATATCTTGAAATAAATAACTGTTTGATAATGCCATTATCAGGGAAAGCAGTTTTCATGATGAGAGCAGAATGCCATAGATAGATTCATCCCAGTTCCTGGCTCTTTGTTCTAAGCGTTACTGACAGTTTTGCACCCAGCTGTAGAGCAATGCTGGGGAGTTTCTGTCAGTATTGGAGGGTGGGGGTGGGCGTGGAGCAGAGGCAAGGCATCTCGTCATTCTTTGAGTCCTATAATTTTGCCCAAATGCAGCAAGAGAAAGTTTTTCCCAGCATGGTGACGGCTAATCAGCATTTCTATATTATTCCATTAAAATAGCAGCGTTAAGATGAATGCTTAAATCCCTTTTAATCCTCTTTTAAAACCATAACTGTGATTTCCCATTAATTTTAATACATGGAAAATACAGGTTACATGAAAAATATACTTGGGCCAAAGCTCTGACAATGCAGAATCAAAGTAGCTTTTAAAAATATGATTGAAGCTGGGGGCATATCCAGAGAACTGGTGAAAATTGCTAAATGGGTGGTTCTGGGGATTTCAATACAGGTGCCAAGGCCACATGGATGTGCCTCAATTCATGTCTGGTTTTACGCACCTAACAGGGCATCCCATAGTTTTAGTGCTTTCTGCTAGTCAAGAAAAGAAAACTCTCTTTGTGAGTGGGAGAGTTTGATAGAATTCTTTTGTCATGGGCAAATTGCTACCTGGTAGAGTTTAGGCAACCTTTGCAGGTGGATCCAGGTGGATTCCTCGTGTATCTGAGGCAACCTTCTGGTATGCTTTATTCTGTCGCAATCCTTACAACAATCCTCTTAAGTAGGGAATTCCCCCCCCCCATGTTGCAGACTGAGGTGTGTGTTTGTGCTGAAACTGCAGTTTTCCAAAGTCTACCTAGTGAATTACTGTCAGAGGCAAGATTTGAACAATGGACTTCCTGATTCATTGCTCAATCTCTTAAATATCATGTTACATCAGCTTCAACTTGAGCAGAATGTAGAGCCTAACATTTCTCCCCCATTTGTTTCGTTCACAGAAGTAGGGACTGTTGTAGGTCCCAGCATAGCCCTGCCCCCCAGACTGCCCCTTCTCTCTGATGTCATGATTCCGCAAACCTCCATTGAAAAGATCAGCACATGATAGTTGTGCACCTTCTGTGCCAGCCCAGTCCTGACACGAGAAACCGCCCATCAATCCTATTTTGGCTCCAAGGAAGAAGCACTTTCAGAGGGAATTAAATTGCTTCATCCCTCCATCTATTTGTATTTTTCTGTTGTGTATTGCCCTGGGATAAAAATTTAATTAATTAATTAATTAAAATAATACCTGTAGTGTGCTGAATATTAGGTTAACGAACCTACAGTTTACTCTAGACCGGTACAGCTTGAAACAAATCAAACCAAAATTCAAACCACTAGTCACTGATTTCACCCACTCCCATTCTGGCCGCCCCCCAAATAGGCAAAAAACCCTCTAACAGCCCCAGGGAGTTTGTTAAACTCCTCTTGGGCTGCCATTTTGTATTAGGACTGCTATCTTGAAATCAAACAAATTCACTTCCCCAAGTCTGTAGGGCCCATAACACATGAACCAGAAGATAACAGTTCCACTATTGCAGCAACTTCTGTGCCAGCTAGAATGTCTGTCTGTATTGATCCCTAGATTCAAGTGGAATAGAAACTAAGCTAGAACAGTAGCAGGAAAAGAAGCACCGATAAAAATGCACAATCCACACTTGAGAATATTCATCCTTCCTCACCTGTGAATTAATAGGAACCAGCTGAGAAGGGGAGCAGAAAACAAGGCCTGGTAACTAATAACCTCCATAAGTGGCCAGAAGGCCCAGAGCTGCCTCTACCCTCCTGCCCCTCCTTCTCTCCAGCTGCATCTCCACCTTCTCCATTTCTGCCATGGCCATCAGCACATCCTCCTCCTCCTCCTCCCTAGTTGTTGGGGGGGCGTTCCTTCCCACCTGCTGATAATATACTTTGAATACGACCAAGGGGGCAGGGAGACAAGAGTCAGGAGCTGGGGCTGTCCCTTGTCTGGTTCATTGAGGAGGAGAATGGATAGAATGGGAAGATAAATAATAATAATAATAATAATAAATAATAATAAATAATTTATTATTTATACCCCGCCCATCTGGCTGGGTTTCCCCAGCCACTCTGGGCAGCTTCCAACAGAAAAATAAAACACAGTAATCTATTAAACATTAAAAGCCTCCCTGAACAGGGCTGCCTTCAGATGTCTTCTAAAAGTCTGGTAGTTGTTTTCCTGTTTGACATCTGTTGGGAGGGCATTCCACAGGGCAGGCACCACCACCGAGAAGGCCCTCTGCCTAGTTCCCTGCAACTTGGCTTCTCGCAACGAGGGAACCGCCAGAAGGCCCTCGGTGCTGGACCTCAGTGTCCGGGCAGAACGATGGGGGTGGAGACGCTCCTTCAGGTATACTGGACCGAGGCCATTTAGGGCTTTAAAGGTCAGCACCAACACTTTGAATTGTGCTCGGAAACGTACTGGGAGTCAATGTAGATCTTTCAAGACCAATATAAAAAGGATGTCAAAGCACATTAATTGAATGTGCTTAGAAGCCTCCTCACAATGGCGACCTTGATAGTGCAGAGTTCTAAGCATGCTTAGAAGCAATAGAACCCTTTCTAGACCTTTGTACTCAATATGCAGTGATCTGGAGTGGAGGGGAAGGGGTGGCATATGTGGGGAACTGGGGGCAGAATAAGCGCACACAGAGCCAGTCCCCTATACATTTCTTGTCCTCCTATGTGCCTGACATTCAAAAATATGTAGGCTCAGCACATGTAGGGGACATCCCCAGCTCCACCCCCACCCCCACCCCCACATAGCGCTTATATGTGCACAAGTGGAATGTGCGTAGAATGGATTCCCTGCACACTCTTATGCCTTTCAAAAGGCATGTTACCAGATCACACATGTGCAGCGCCCCTTCTCTGCATGTTGAGTCTGCTCATGTGAGAATGTTTAAGAAGGGCTGGGAAACTGGAAGGTAATAAGCTAAGGCAGAGAGAGTGACATAAACATCACAACAGGGGAGAAGGGGGTGATAGATATCAGGAGGGAAAGACTGCAGATGTCACTTTAATTTCCAGAGGCTGCAGGAACTGTATAAAAATGTCAGGTGTGAACTGGCCCATGGGGGGTTGAATTATCAGGGTTATATTGTTGTAAGTTTGGTGAGGGTCCCTTCTATTTCTTGGATTCTGCAAAGATTCAATTGTTGGAATAGTGAGGCCAGCTTGTTGGTAATGGCCCCCTAAGTATGGGTCATTAGTGTAACAAAGGAAGTGGCACCTTTCAGATTATTGTTGAGTGTTCCTTCTCCATGGGTCAGCTATGTCTCTAGCTGGTGCAGAAGCTTCTGCCATGTGCACTTTGAGAATAAAAAAAATTACAATTGACACTATCTCCCATAAAGATGTATCTGGATATCCAAATAGCTGTTTATCTTGGAGAGAGAGAGAGAATAGGAGACACCAAGGATAAGCACCTTTCAGAATTGGATGGGATCTCACCTAAGTTTTCTGAAGTCGGCTTTCTTAAAATCTAGAATTTGAGTCTTAGTATGCTTGGTTGCTCCTTTCCGCTGTATAATAAACTCCAGAAGAGCATGGTCACTCCCACCTAATGATCCTGCCACTTCTACCCCACTAACCAGGTCATCACTATTGGTTAGGACCAGATCTAAAATGGCTGATCCTCTTGTTGCTTCTCCCACTTTCTGGACAATGAAATTGTCTGCAAGGCCAGTGAGGAATCTGTTTGACCTTATGTTCTTGGCTGAGTTTGACATCCAACAAATATCAGGATAGTTGAAATCCCCCATTACTACTATCTCACTTCCTTTTGAATGCTTGGTCATCTGTTCCAGGAAGGCTTCATCTGTGTCCTCAGTTTGGCTTGGGGATCTATAATAAACTCCCACAATGAGATCACTGTTATTATTCTCTCCCTTAATTTTGACCCAGATACTCTCAATATGGCTTTGAAGTTTTAAATCCTGGATCTCTTCACAGGTATACACATCCCTGACATATAACGCCACTCCTCCTCCTTTCCTGCTTGGTCTATTTCTCTGAAATAGATTGTATCCCTCTATTACTGCATTCCAATCATGAGACTCTTCCCACCAGGTTTCAGTGATGCCTATTATGTTGTATTTAGTTTGCTGTACCAAGAGCTCAAGTTCATCTTGTTTATTTCCCATGCTCTGTGCACTAGTATACAGACATTGAAGACCATTGATCATTTCCCCATGTCTTTTATTTAAGGATTTTTTTCCTCCCACCACTAGGTCTGCGTGCTGTTTGCTCCATTTGGTCCTTGACATTTGGACGATCATCTTCAGCACTTGATAGACTCCTACCTTCAGGACCACTGTCTCCCTCCCCCACATAAGTCAGTTTAAAGCCCTCCTGGTGAGGTTTTTGAGTTTCATGGCAAAAACATTCCTTCCAACCCTTGTGAGGTGCAGCCCATCACTTGCCAGAAGTCCATCTTCAAGAAACTGCAGACCGTGATCTAAGAATCCAAACCGTTCCTGCTTGCACCATTTGCGAAGCCTGTTGTTTACTTCCCCTATTTTTCCCTCTCTCCCTGGGCCACATCGTTCAGTTGGGAGGACAGATGAGATGAGTTGATATTTTATTGTTTTGTAAACTCATCTGTGAGCTCCAGCAAAATCTAGCTACCTGCTTGTCAGGCTTGGCTTGGTCCCTCCACTTGGTATCTTGGCAACCTGGCCCTGAATGTAGTCAAGAAGAGATGCTATTCCAGATGTGGAGGCTGACACCACCCACCACCCCAGAAGACTGGTTTGTCACTTCCCACAGAGATCTGAAATGCCTTAATTTCCTTGTGCCATCTTGCCTCTGAAGCCCTGCCTTCATTACTGCCCCTGACAAAGACAGGCTCTTCGAATTGAGTAGCAGCAGTGGTAGATGTAAGCTGTGCAGCTGCCACCATGAAGGGCAGACACCACTGACAAGTGACAAGGTTGTAATGGAACATCTGTCTTGGAAAATGACACAGACCACCAGGGGTGTGTCAACTCTAAATGCACATTAGCAAAGAATCCTGCCTGTGTGAGCAGTCTGCTGAGGCAATTACGTTACAGATATTGACTCCATGGGACAAAAATCATCAGCATAGAAGGGACTCAAATAGAGCTCAAGAAGCATGGTGTGAAATAGCCCCAAGGAACAGGCAGTCAGCCAAGAGAACATTTTGGAGCATGGTCCAAAATGAGGTTTGTGTGTGTGTGTGGCTTTACACAGGGGATTTTCCTTTTTTTAAAAAGGGAAAATATTTTATGTCAGATTCTGTGAAACACAATCAAAGTTAACTTTAACTTTGCAAAGTTAAATGCCTTTGCATTTAAAGCACTCGCATATTTCAATGTTTTCCTTAAGGGGGGAAAGTGCCATCTAATTTTTTTTCCTTCTGCAATTGGGGGGGGGGGAGAGATCAGTATAACAGGCCACAATTGTGAGCCGCATTCCTGGCCCCGGCCACATCTGCTGACCATCAGTGTCCATTACACCTGTGCCACCAGCCATCCATTTATACAAAAAGCCCAGAGCATAGGTCATATCTTTGTTTAACATGACGGAACAGTGTGCCTATCACATCAGCTTTCATGCACACCTCTCTCTGTCTGTTTACTCCTGTCCAAGCAACATGCTTCCTGAGTCTTGTCTATTGAAAGAAAGAAAGAAAACACAAGAGACGCTTCCTTTCGGCAACTTCTAATTAGTTGGCTGAGGTTAAGGCCTGAGTGCAGCAATTTGAAGGGAAGCTTCCTTGAACTGGCTCCACTATTTCCTGCTTACCAAGGTTCACTGCTTAAAGAAGCTTATCAGTAAAGTTCCTGCTGGCAAGCGCCTTGCCAATCATTTGATCCTGTCCCTTCCAAGCTGATACTGTGAAAATAGTAAGGATATAAATAAAATGTAGATTGACTGTGCAGAATGAAGTTTCCAGTTTTGATGCAAACATGTAATTGCTTTATGTAAATGTGAATCATTGTCTGTTGCTCCCCAGGAAAATATTCACTTTGGATCTTCCCTAGCTTGTATTTTGATACTCAGACTTTTTATAGGAAGTTGAGAGTGTGGGGGCTTATCCACACTTCCTCTCACTGCTTTCCCCTGGGAAAAACCATTTTTCAGTGCTCAATTGGAGCAAACAGAAATTCAGGTTTTCTCCAGATTGACATATCACAGATTGATCAGCACTAAAGAGTGGGTTTTCCCTGGGAAAGGAGTGGAACTAGGGGGAAACCGCTTAGACCCATGCTTTCTAGGCACAGGACAAGCAGAAGTGCAGATTAGCCCTAACAGTACAAGCCCAAACTAAGTTCTGCCAGGATGATAGAGTTTGCATTCAGTAGATTTTGGGGTTTGCCAGCTCAGCCAGGGCACAGCCAGGGCAAAGCTGACATAAGTCCTGTGACTAATCTACACTGGTCAGTTAAAATGTTTAAAATATGTTATAGAAATGTGACACCAGAAGGCACTCACTGTAGAGCAATGATCTGTAGTCAATGGAAAATTGCACTGAGAGCTATATTACTTTTCTAAAAGTGTTTTTACAGATCAGTGTAGATCGAGCTCTATACTCTGCCTCAGCCATGGCTCTGCCAGCAGAACATAAAGCAACATAACTTCCCACATTTTGGCCGGGGTGTTTGTGGGTGGGGGGAGCAGAGACTTACACCTATGTCAAACCCTGCTCAGCTCAGTTGTGTGATCTAGGGCAGTGTTTCCCAACCTTTGGCCTCCAGCTGTTTTTTGGACTACAATTCCCACCATCCCTGACCTTGGTCTTGCTAGCTAGGGATGATGGGAGTTGTAGTCTAAAAACAGCTGGAAACCAAAGGTTGGGAAACACTGATCTAGGGCACAATCCTCCAAAGTCAGACCCATAGCCCTTACCAGCAACTCCTGAACAGAGTTTGGAATGGGAGTAAGTTACGCTGGCCAAAGTAATGCCAGCTACTAGGAGCTAGGATTCCCTTTTGACCTAAAGTGGTTACTTGGGGCCAAGAAATATAAGAACTGGACCTAAGTGTGCAGTAAATAAGTGGTGTAAATGCATGCTAGCCGGAAGACTATCTGAGGAAGAGATAGTTCTTCAGCTAAAGGGCCTAAAGGCTATATCTGTGAGTTCTCAGGGTCAAGATGAAGCAACTTTCATTTTTCCCCACTAAGTCATTTTAGGGGGTTGCCTTTTGGACTTCTACAAGACATCAGGAGGGTCAAAACCCACCAATACCCATCAGATCTGCCTCAGACTCAAGAAAATACATGCACCACACCAACGAACCTTGGTAATGGGAACACTTCCTATTTATGGAAAGTGGATCTAAGCCAGAGAAAGGAAGGCTGAATAAATGAGCATCATATTTCGACACATGATATGCCAATAGAAAAAGACTTTCTCTTTCCTTTGTTGTGATCTAATCTTTTAGGCAGGCTCTCTCTTTCTTTACAGAGAAGACAAAGCATATGAAATTAAGTGTGTAAGAGTGATCCAGCGATAGGATGACAATGCAAAGCCACAGAGTGCTCCGAGATGCAAATTCACAATCAGCTTGAACTTATTAAAATAACGCTGTTCTCTTGAGCATTTCAGTGATTTCTTTATATAAATAAATTCTTCCTTTGGACTGATTGGATCAGTGCTCTCATAAGATTATGATATCTTTAAAATGAGGAATGTCATTTGAAATTCCTTGCAACTTTTTCAATGAGACTGTTAAAAAGAATAGCATTTTAATAAAAGATTCATGAGAGAACAATGCTGCAAAGTTTTGCTTTTTTGTACCTGTGTTAAACCGTGGACAAAATATATAGATTGGCTGGCCAATGTAGATTGGCTGGCTCTTTTCCCTCCTATTCCTCTGTATCTCCTCATTTCAGGAACTAGCAGCATTGACGATGGTTGATCCATCTTTCAACTACATGCCCAACCACTTTACCAACGAGATCTCCTAAAGCTGCTCCCAGTTACCCAAGTTGTGCAAGGCAAATTCTCTGAAGGTCAGCTTAACACATTCAACCAATACCAAGGACACCTAATTCTTTAAGTTCCTATGAATAACAATTATTTCATCTCTGTATGGGGGGAAACCGAACAGAACAGTGGAAAAGCTATTTTGGATTCATTTCCTAATCAGATAGCAGATTTGCAATGATCACAAGAATTTATTCTACTGCCTGTGCCTTTAAATGTCTGATTAAGCCAAATATGAGTGTAATGGACAACCATGATTTAGATCTGCACTGATTTAGATCTGAGGTTTTGACTGAAGAACCTTGATATTACACATAATGGGGAGACCACGGGAGGAGTGCTACACCTGTCATCTTAGATGGAGTTGTGGTTCTAGCATGGGGATAACCACACCATACAAACCCTTTGATGTGCTTCTCTCCATTATATGTAGGGTAGAATCATAGAGTTGGAAGAGACCACAGGGGCCATCCAGTCCAACCCTCTGCCTAGCAGGAAACACCATCAAAGCATTCCTGACAGATGGCTGTCAAGCCTCTGCTTAAAGACCTCCAAAGAAGGAGACTCCACCACACTCCTTGGCAGCTAATTCCACTGTCGAACAGCTCTTACTGTCAGGAAGTTCTTCCTAATGTTTAGGTGGAATCTTCTTTCTTGTAGCTTGAATCCATTGTTCCGTGTCTGCTTCTCTGGAGCAGCAGAAAACAACCTTTTCCCCTCCTCTATATGACATCCTTTTATATATTTGAACATGGCTATCATATCACCCCTTAACCTTCTCTTCTCCAGGCTAAACATACCCAGCTCCCTAGGCCGTTCCTCATAAGGCATCGTTTCCAGGCTTTTGACCATTTTGGTTGCCCTCCTCTGGACATGTTCCAGCTTGTCAGTATCCTTCTTGAACTGTGGTGCCCAGAACTGGACATAGTACTCCAGGTGAGGTCTGACCAGAGCGGAATACAGTGGTACTATTACTTCCCTTGATCTAGATGCTATACTCCTATTGATGCAGCCCAGAAATGCTTTGGCTTTTTTAACTGCTGCATCACACTGTTGACTCACGTCAAGTTTGTGGTCTACCAGGACTCCTAGATCCTTTTCACATGTACTGCTCTCAAGCCAGGTGTCTCCCAATACATTTGTGCCTTTCATTTTTTTTGCCCAAGTGTAGTACTTTACATTTCTCCCTGTTAAAATTCATCTTGTTTGCTTTGGCTAATCTGTTAAGGTCATTTTGAAGTGTGATCCTGTCCTCTGGGGTATTAGCCACCCCTCCCAATTTGGTGTCATCTGCAAACTTGCTCAGGATGCCCTCAAGCCCATCATCCAAGTCAGTGATAAAGATGTTGAATAAGACTGGGCCCAAGACAGAACCCTGTGGCACCCCACTAGTCACTTCTCTCCAGGATGAAGAGGAGCCATTGATGAGCACCCTTTGGGTTCGGTTAGTAAGCCAGTTACAAATCCACTGAATGGTAGCATTGTCTAGCCCGCATTTTACCAGCTTCTTTACAAGAATATCATGGGGCACCTATTGAAAGGCCTTGCTGAAATCAAGTTCAGCAACACCTCAACACCTGGCAGTGGCGGAGCTTCATGCTCTGGCACCGGGGGCGGAGAACAGGTGGAGATGGGGCTGGCGTGCATCCCGAGGGTGGAGCGTGCCGCCCGCATGGGCATGGTGTGCGTTCTGGGGGTGTGGTGCACCACCCACAGGGGCGTGGCGTGCATTCTGGGGGCGGGGACAGCCGCGATGGCACCCTACCGGGATCGTGCTGCCTCTTCAACCATCACTGGATATGAGTGGGCTTGTTAGGTGCAAGTCTTTTCATTGTTTGCTTTGTGTGTTTTGTCCATTTGCTGCAGCTTTGGGCCTAAACACATAGAAGGGTATAAGGAGAAACAAAAGGGAACTCAGGCACCCAGGTCATAACAACAATCTGATATAATCATATTTTGAACCTGAGGGCTGAGGGAGGCTCCCAGGTAGCATTAAAATGGCTTGAGAGGAGGATAGGATAGGATAGGATAGGATAGGATAGGATAGGATAGGATAGGATAGGATAGGATAGGATAGGATAGGATCCTTTCAGCCTGTTTGTGACTGAAAAAGGGAGGTGGATACTAAAATGCATATTTTAGGAGAAAACATACTTATTGTCAGAGAAGAGGAAGACAGTTCAGAATTACAATAGGGGGAAAGTTGGGAAATAATGGGAGAGGAGGAACAGGCAGAGCCCGAGCAGCTGGTTGACATGTTATCCCTTGAAAGCATTCCAGACCCACCATCTCCCAGAACCCGGCGAGCCTTAAAAGTAGGAGAGCAAATAACTCGGAGACAGATGGCCCTAATTGGCAACTGTAAGGGTGGTGGTGCTGTTGATGAATGAGGAAGTGGGAGAAAACGGGGTGGGTGGAGATTTCCTCAATATCACCATTATTCTAAGAGGCTGCTTTCTCAAGCCTCTCTCTGTAAATATTGAGTAAAAAGCAGATGGTAAGGACTTTTCCGTGTCTTATCCGTTCTTGGCAACCTGCCTTGGGGGTTCGTTCATCTGCCACCTAACATTTAGAAGGATACTGTTATGTATTGAAGTCACTGTATATAGTTTTCCCTCAGGTCCGTGGCAGTTGTTTTAGGAGGGAACTTTAGGAGGGAATTTTGAATGATGTTTTGTTACATTGTTTGAGCCAGCCTCTATAAAAGCAAGCTGGCTCAGCAATGCAGTTCAGTTCTTCTGTTCTGACTCAAATAAAGAGCTGTTTGGAGAATCGCTGTGTCGTATGTTGCTTACCCACAACTTAACAGATACACTTTGAGAAAAAATACATTTAAATATGAATTTCCATGTAGATTTTGTTTAATGCAGTAATGGGACAAAACAGACTTAGGAATGAACACATACAAAATTGATATGGTCCAAAATCAGACTGATCCATCCTTACAAACAATTCTATACACTTGGGGCCACTGCTGCAAGGTCCCTGCTTCTAGAAGTAGATGTTCTGGTCTCATGCAGTGAGATCCTACAGAGAAACAGGGACTGATTTATCAGTTTTGATAGTACAGTACAATGCAGCATTGACTACACTGACTACACTGAGTAAGTGGATCTGTAAGGTTTGTCCTAGCACTTGTGACCTGGCCTGCTTAAGACAATTCTATCCAATTCCTTCCTTTACTCTCATAGCCATACAGTTTTCTATGTTAGCTTTTTCCTCTGTGTGCTTAACAGTGGTTTAATTTTTTAACAGATGAGAAGAGGGAGGGAGGAATCTGGAGGATTATAATAGAATTGCAAGTGACACTCCTCTGCTATAATTTGTGGAGTGTGTGTCATTGACACAATGGGTTGTTAAAGCTCAGAGGCATTATGGTCTGTCATGTCATATCATACTTAGGAAGCTTTTAATATGTGGATTATGGACACATTAAACTGTACTCTCTCCTGCCTATTATGTCAATGGGATTTTGCATATTTAAATAATACTACAGTGTATAATCCACGCACTGTGCCATGCATGCACAATTGGGCTCAGCAATAGACAAAATTACTGTTTGCAAAGTAGGCAGACTTTCCTAAACTTGTAAGTTTGCAGCATCCATGTTTCTATATAATAGTACATCTGTCTAGAGCAGGGTGGCCCAACACACAGCCGAGGGCCGCATGCAGCCCTTGGGGCCTTTTTTGGTGCCCCTTGGCAACATTTGACACACCCAGACTTCATGCCACCTTCCCAAAGCTGGGAAAGGTCTAAGGAGGTGGGTGGACTCTAGGACCAAGCCAGAGCCCTTATGTCTGCTTCCCAAAGCCCAGCATCTTGCTCACCCTGGGCGCTGGGGTTGGGCATCAAATTTTGTGTCCTCCCCCCCCCCTGCAGTGCACAGTAAGGCAGTGTGCAGCCCGAGGCTCCGTGTCAAAGTACTCTTGTGGCCCACTTGATTTGAAAAGTTGGACCACCCTGCACTATAGGATACACTCCTGCTTGCTCCACACACCAACCCTGCTGCCATTCCACCCACATTAGTCCCAAGTACTAATTTTGCTTTTCACTCTCCCCAGCCCTTTCCTGAGACCCCTTCTCTCTTTTATTCTGCAGCCCTGCTTTGTTCCTGCTTTGACCTTTGTGGAGGATTCCCCAATTCCCACCCCTCACTGCTTTAACAACAGAGGCTCTCCCTGTGCTTCTATACAAACGGGAGTAAACCTCCAGTGTCCAAATTGGACTTGTCTCCAGGGTACCTCAGGGCTCTGTGTTCGAAACCTATTGCCACCAGTGGGGTCTCCCTCCCATGGATCCCTACGGCTACAATTTGCCTCTCCCTTTGCAGTCTTCCAACATACATGTGTATTTACATAACGCGGGTGGCGCTGTAGTCTAAACCACAGAGTCTAGGGCTTGCCAATCAGAAGGTTGGCGGTTCAAATCCCCATGACGGGGTGAGCTCCCATTGCTCGGTCCCTGCTCCTGCCAACCTAGCAGTTCAAAAGCACGTCAAAGTGCAAGTAATAAATAGGTACCACTCCGGCGGGAAGGTAAATGGTTCGCCAGAAGTGGCTTAGTCATGCTGGCAACATTATCCAGAAGCTGTCTGCGGACAAGCGCCGACTCCCTCGGCCTATAGAGTGAGATGAGCACTGCAACCCCAAAGTCGTCCACAACTGGACCTAATGGTCAGGGGTCCTTTTTACCTTTACCTACTATTTATTTATTGATTTGATTTGATTTGATTTGATTTATTTCTTATTTTGGTCCATATAATTTTTGTTGCAAAATGTTTGCTGCATTTGGTGATCATGTGGCTTATAGAAAATATTTCTGTAAATGCATTAGTGGTAAAACCAGGCAACTAGCATCTACTGTGCACAGCTTCTTGTTTTAAAAGGTTTATTTATAAAAAGAGACATTTATGTGGCAGCTATTTAAAGCAACAACAACAGAGCCATAGTAACTGGGTGGGTGGGTGGAAGAGCTACACTACTGACAGCATTGGCCAACTGCACCTTCTGCCACCCCCTTCCGTTTACTGCTGTGAGTGGCTGCTTACAGCTCTCTAATGGCAAGGCCAGCACTGTGCGCAGAACTAAACTTCATTAGCTAGTCATGATGGAGTGCCCTTATAATTTTTCATCGCTCTGTAATTTGCAAGATAGCAAGACAGTTGCTATCCGAGCAACTAACTTCTTCTTCTTCTTCTTCTTCTTCTTCTTCTTCTTCTTCTTCTTCTTCTTCTTCTTCTTCTTCTTGTTTTGGTAAGCATACTTCATTTTACAGTACCGGTAGGAAATTACAGCAAGGAGTCAAATTGTTCAGGCTTCAAGAGAAAATTGCTCCTGGGAAGGAAAATAAAGAAACCATACTTTCTGCTCTGTTATAGGATTCCAGCAGTTAATGAGTATGTGAAGTATCAAATTAAAAAGTGCTAGCAGTTTATCATAGCTGAGCAGTCACTGAATGAGTAAGAGGTTTCCCTTTCACTGAGCAGTAAGGACATGACCTGAGGCTGATAAACACTGGTCATCCGAGCCAACATCTGATTTAGGACTGGCACAGCCCATCAGCTAAAGCAATCTTCTCCATTTGTTGCTTTAATCAATAATGTTTTAGAGAGCATGGCCAATTGGGAGGGTCTATAGTTCTGTAGTTGCAGAATACATGTTTTGCATGTATAAAAAGGCCCAGCTTCAATGTCCAGCTGAAGGAAATCAGAGAGCAGGGCTGGGAAAGACCTTTGCCAGTCACTTAGAGCAATGGACTAACAGTCAGAAGAGAAAGCACAAGCAAGACAAACCAGTGCTCTGACTCAGAATAGGGCAACACCATATATCTGACAGAGAACAAAACTGTGATAGTGCATTATACCCATAGCTGCCAAGTTATCCCTTTTTTAAAGGGATTTCCCCTTATGCTGAATAGGCTTCCTCGCGAGAAAAGCGAAAACTTGGCAGCTATGATTATACCACCAGGGCTCCCATTTGGACAGTGCGTAGAGAGAAGCATTCCCCCCTCCCCCATATGTTGGCTAACTGTGAACATGAGCATCACTAGACCTTTGCAGGCTTTCGTATATCAGCACAAGTGAACATGGTGGTGGTGCAATTTGTGTTTACACCTTACTGCCACTTTGAATACCCTGAACCAAAAAGCAAGCAAGCTTCTCTGCTAATAGACGTTTAGCACATAAAGCATAAAAGTTAATGCTTTGCCATTTTTCTCTTTTGCACATTTTATATTTGTAATGAGTTTTCAATGCAGGATGGTATTAAAAATTAGTATAGAATCATAGAATTACAGTATAGAGTTGGCAGGGTCACCTGCAATGGTATATCCCTCTTGCAGTCAAAAGTGGTGCCTGCAGTCTGTTCTAGCACTTCACCATCTCATTCTGCTGCATGTAGGCCAGGACTGATACAATATACCAGACTGGCTTTACAATGAGGGGTTAGGCACAATCTAGAAGAAGAGCCCACTTAGGTGTTCCAAAGAAGCTAACACCACTTTGACCAATGTGAATATATATTTAGTAGTAGTAGTAGTAGTAGTAGTAGTAGTAGTAGTAGTAGTATAAAGGTAAAGGGGCCCCTGACCATCAGGTCCAGTCGTGTCCGACTCTGGGGTTGCGGCGCTCATCTAGCTCTATAGGCCGAGGGAGCTGGCGTTTGTCCGCAGACAGCTTCCGGGTCATGTGGCCAGCATGACAAAGCTGCTTCTGGTGAACCAGAGCAGCGCATGGAAACACCGTTTACCTTCCCGCCGGAGCGGTCCCTAATTTTCTACTTACACTTTGATGTGCTTTCAAACTGCTAGGTGGGCAGGAAGTAGTAGTATATCCGTGTACAAAAAGCACAGCACACACCCCAGTTGATTAAAGTTACAAGAAAGGATATTCCAACTAAACATCAGGAAGAACTTTTTGAGAGGCAGGGAAGGGAAGATCAACCAAGTGAGAGCTGGGAGGGTCCCCTTCTGTGAGAGACAAGAATTAAGAGATTTCTTTAAGAGAAGACTTTGCATTTCTCTCTTTCTCTTTTGTTTTATTTTAAATTAGTTTGTTTTTTATTGTATTGTACTATGAAAAAGCCTTAATAAAATTTTATATAAAAGAAGAAGAAAGAAAGAAAGAAATTATGCCTAGAAAGACAAAGTGTGCAAAAATTGTTGCATAGACAATCTAATTTGTAACTCTATACAAGTTGCAAGATTTGGCTTTCCTGGGTGCAGAATTTGTATCGAGTCTCCTGAATAAAGCAACAGGTTTTGAAACAGTTACCGAGGATCCCTGGAAACAAGCAGTGTCTAATTGTACAAGCTGGTCAGTACTTGAACAAAAAGCAATGCAGTCTCATGGAAGGGACAGTATGCAAACAGGCAAGTAAACCATTCAGAAAACCCCACCTTTGAAAAATGCCATGTATCTAATGTTGTGGATTAAGTCCTGCAAATTGGAAATAGGCAATGTTGAAATACAAGGTCTCGCTCATCTCTACCCTAAGTCCTCTTTTTATTCCTGCCCTTCCCCTCTCTTTTTCTACTTCTCTCTCTTTTTCAACACAAAATCTCAGGCAGACATTCAACAGATGCAGCTTCTGTCAGCGCAGACATGATAGTTGGCAGCTGGATGTAGACACTATTCACTATGCTGTTATAGGTGCATCATATAGAATGTTTCTTTTGTGGGGGAGGGAGTTCTGCTGCAATTTCAGCACAGCATTTCCCCTCTCTTATTTTTCTACCATTTTGTATCTCTCTCCATATTCAATATGAATGCCATTCACGTGGCAGATTGTTTTCATTCATCTTTAACAAGAACTCATTTATCATTTGGAGGAGTTCTACCATAGAATATCCTGATTAATTGCCTTTGTGCACTTCTGGCAGGGTAGAAATTTACAAATATAGTTGTATTCTATGGACTGCTCACAAAATCCACTGAATAAACAGAGTGGTATTCAATGTTGGTTATACTCAGAGTAGACTAATTGAAATCAAGGGGCATAAGTAAGTCAACTCTCACTATTTCAGTGAGTCTACTCTGCCCTGAGACTTAATAGTGGCAGAATTCGTGTTTGGATGCTAACTGCTGGTGTCACTGTATCCATAAATGATGATCAGTTATGGGCACAATCCAGATACAGTTAAGCATCTGCTGGTTTTAACAGCAAGAATTAAGCATATGTTTAAATATTTCCTATTGAAATAAATGAGATTTTAAATTGCTCTGCTTTGGCTGGATTTTGCTCTATATTTATATACATCAAAGCAACACTGCTGAGGCCCTCTCTAGCCCTACAATAACATAATGTGTGTTTAAAAGTTAAAAGTATTGTGACTTGTTAATTTAAAGTTGTTGTCCTACTTCAGTTCTAAGCATGCCCAAGACACCAGTGTGTATCCCCACCAGCCACAGGCATTGGTCTCACTTGGGAGACTGTGCACTAACTTTGCACACTCCGAAACACAGTGTACAAAGAAGCTCAGCTTTCAGATCTTGGATTCACATTTCTACTGCCGCCCCTCTGCCAATTAATTCTTCATTTAGCAGACCACACAATCTACTAAGAAAAACACTGATAAAATCCAGTAAATGTATGCTTAACAAGGTATCTAGGTTGTAGCATTATACTCTCATGCCATTCATTTTTTTAAAAAATAATATTTTTATTAAATTTTCAACAAAAATAACAAAAATAAAGAACAAACTACAAACAAAAAACATTTTACACAACAATATCAAAGCCATAAAATGGGACACACACACACCCGTTCATTAAATTCGCTTTTCATCTGCATGTCATTTCTACTCCAAATTATTTTTTCTACCTCAAATTTCCTATATTAATTCTAAAATTACAAGTGTTTTTGTATTTTGCTCTTATTCCATCTGGTCCTAGTGATTTCCCTCTTTGCTTGGTTAATTGCATCCGAAACCTCAGAGATACTTATTAAATTTATTAAATGATAATAAAAATTTAATAATTTTCCACCTGGGATTTTGGGTAATTTATTTTGTCTTATGTATTATTCAATTTCGACTCCCCCCCCCCGAACCGGCTCAATATAGATCTGTAAAATATTTTACAAAATGTTTTCTAATGTCTCTCTGAATATCAATTATATTCCCTTCTACATTACGTTTATTTATTGAATTTTTTGTCTGTTTTTTATTTAGTTGCCATGCCAAGAACTTTCCTGATTTATTAGCATATGCAAAGTTCTTCTGTTTCATTCTTTTTATTTTCCACTCCACTTCTGCATTTATTATCATCAAATATTATGTTTGCAACATTTTTATTGCTTGCTTTTGTTGTTTCTTTTCCTGGTTTGCTAACTAACTCTTTTCCCTTCTTAATCAATTCTTCCAGAAACTCCTTTTTCTTTCCTTCCCTAATCTTCTTCTGGTATGCATTTTGAAAAACCCTCTCATAACCACCTTACTGGCATCCCATACTATTCTGAGATATGTTTCCTAATAATATTTAATTCAAAGTAATCTTCCAATATTTTTTCTGCTTTTTGATGTGTATTCTGATTATCTAACAATTCCTCATTCAATCTCCATCTAAATGTAGTGCTCCTTTCCCCTTTTAATTCCAGGATTATTGAATTATGATCCAAGAGCATTCTTGATAATATTTCTATTCTTTTAACCATTAATGTTAACTCTTTCAAGGCCCATATCAAGTCGATCCATCCACTAGATTGACGGACTTCTGAATGAAATGTGTACTCCCTATCCAATGGGTGTTTGAACCTCCATAAATCTGAGTAAGGCTCCTGGGCCTGACTTGGTTCCAGCTGAGGCCATTAGGTCACACCCTGAGTGGTGGGCCGAAATTCTGGCCAAAGTATTTGATGCCATAAATACCACAGGTCTCATTCCTAAGTCTTGGAAGGAGGCTATTATTATTCCAATTCACAAAAAAAGACCTACTTCTAACCCGGGAATTACCGTAACATTAGTTTACTATCAATTTTAGGCAAAATTTATGCCCACTTTCTGCTGTCCAAATTAGCTCAATGGATGGAAGAGTCCAATCTAATTGGTCATGGGCTGGCGGGCTTTAGATCAAATCGTTCCACAACCGATCATGCTATAATTCTTTATCATCTTGCATGGAAATATTTTGCTCCTAGACGGGGCCGTCTATGTGCTGCCTTCATTGATATGAAGGCAGTTTTTTATAGTATTCCCAGGAATAATTTATGGGTGAAACTAACTACTTGGGGTATTGATAGAAGACTGCTATGGCTCATGATTCAATTGCACAAGGGATCAGTTGCCAGAGTGAGATTAACTCCTGCAGGTGAACTCACGGATATGGTGACCATAAATAGGGTAGTCCGACAAGGCTGTATATTGCCCCCCTTCTTTTAAATCTGTATAGAAGTGATATGAGGAAGCCTCTAGATGAGTCACTTGCCAACATTCATGCCCCCCGCCTTGCAGATTATCGATGCCCGTTACTTTTGTACGCAGACGACACGGTAATTCTTTCCTACTCTCGAGTAGGCTTAAATAGAGCATCGAAGATATTTGTTTCCTATTGTCAAATTAACCATCTAGCCATAATATACTTGGAAGCTCGATGGAGTGGTCGTGGAACAAGTTACTAAATTGTAATACTTAGGCATTCTCTTTCAACAAAACACGAGGTGGAAAGTACAGATTCAGTATCTCCTCAATAAAGCAAAAGCAGTGTTTTATGCACTCCTTCAATTTTACTTCACAGATGGAGCCCTGCATGTGCCCTCAGGGTTGAAGGTGTATAAATCGAGAGTAGTTGCCATGCTTGCTTATGCGGCTCCACTTTGGGCTGCTTTGGCAAATTTTACCTCTCTTGAGACCATTCGAAACTAATTTTTACGCCGTATTTTGAAGGTCCCTACTTGTGTGAGTAACACGGCTATTCGTGTTGAATTGAGGATGCCTTCCCTAGAGACACTCCTGTGGAAACGCATCTTTAGCTATTGGCTAACACTTTGTCATAGATTGCCTAATTACTATCTAGCCCAATGTCTTTGGTGTGATGAGTTTAGCAGTCCTTGGGCCAGCAAGATTCATACTAAACTTTTGCTTATTGGAATCTCACCCTTAGAATCCTTGAATTACGATCTTACCATAGCAAAAAAATTATTAATCAAAGATTGGACGATATAGAGATGCAACACAATCTTATGCTTGGGGGGGGGGGGTCATACTCCCAGCGACATTTGGGCATTACTCCTTCAATTCATGTGCCACCTTACCTATCATCTCTCCCTATTGCCATTCATCGTTTTGTTTTATTAAAGTGTGTTTTAATGTTTTCCCTTCAAATTTCCTCTTTCATAGATTCTCTAAGGTCCAAGTTTCGGCTTTATGTTCCTGTGATAATCATTTGTTTGAAACCCTTCAGCATATAGTGTTTATATGTCCTTTATATTATGCTGTCCGGAAGAATTTATTGCTACCATTAATCCAAAAATGTCCTGGGCACCCGGCAGATTTTCATCTTGCCTTTTTATTGCAAGATACAGATCCGTTTGTAACTTTACAAATGGCAAAAAAATTAACTTATGTTTTGTCATATAAGAGACGTAATGGATTGCTGTATTGAATTTGAAATTTTCATATTATATTTAATTTTGTATACCTATTAAGCCTTTTATTGTTATTAATTCTAAATCAAATTTGTACGTTTATTTGTTCTTGTTTTTGTCTGTTATGAGCTTAAAGCTGAAATAAAGTGATTGATTGATCTAGGATTAGGAGCAATGTAATAGATGCTCCTTTAGTACAACATTTCATTCAAGCATCTCATTCGGATGAGGACATGACCTTTTTTGTAATTTGGGTATATCTAGGTCCTGTAGAACGAGCTAAAAAAATCCTCATGCAAAAAGAAACTAGATTAATTTTTCTACTTGATTCCTTACATCCCTCAGGTCTGAATACTGAAATTGATTATAGTTGTGCATGGATCAAGTTTGTTTTACATCTGTTGTGCTAAATGGGTCACTTTAAGAAGGAAAATATGCAGCTGTAGATTGCCGTCACCTGTAATCAATACAGTAATACCTCGGGTTACGAACGCGATCCGTTCCGGAACGCAGTTCGTAACCCGAATAGTTCGTAAACAGAACGCAATGGGCGCCGCCATTTTGCGCATGCGCAAAGCGCGATTTTCGCGATTTTCGCACTTTGCGCATGCGCAGATCGCGCGATCGCGCGGCGAAAACACTTCCGGGTTTGCGCAGTTCGTAACCCGAACTGTTCGCAAACCGAGGTGGTCGTAACCCGAGGTACGACTGTACTGTGCCTGTCTATATAACATTACATTGCAACAGTTGTTTACTGCAGCAACCACTATGTCATAAGATCCATAATCTTGATATACTACATACGGTATGTATACCTTTAGTAAAATTCTTGATATTATTTTTATTTGTTAAAATATGTTGAAATAACCACTCCTCGTTTCTTGGTTTATAAATTCCATTCCAATTCTTTTGTTTATTATTCTTTTGTTTATTATTGTTTATTAACTCTTCTATGTCTCTTGTCCACATGAGTTTCTTGTAAACAAACTGTCTAAATTTTGTTTTAATATTACATGTTCAATTTTATTCCTTTTTACTTTACTATTTAATCCATTTACATTCCAATTTAATATCTTCAAATCAGCCATTTTGATTGTCACTTATTAATGCCTTGTTTTCCCTTTCCCCCTTTCTTTCTTCTTCTTCATTATCTATACTATCATCAGGTATTTCATGCCATTCCTTACGTTATCGCTGATCAGTTATGATCACCCAGAAGACTAATCCAGGAAGGAAGAAGATATAGTAGCAACAGCAGAACTAGCTAGGAAAAACATTGCTACTGAAAAGGACTAATGAAAAGCGAAAATATTCACAAATTATATATATATATATATATATATATATATATATATATATATATATATATATATATATATATATATCAGCAAAATTGCTACTTTTGAGACCTGACAATGTATTCATTCATTTAAACAAATTATTTCTCATCTGCTTTTCATTACCAGAACAACACTGTAAAATAGCATTACTGTATAAAAATGCAGCACACAGACAAAAAAACAGCCTACTTATACAAAGACTAAACAGGTCGCCCGGTTCACCTGAATGGCCTGGGTGAGTAGGAAAGCCATCAGCTGACACCACACGACACATAAGATTTGACACCAGCTGTATTTGGGAGTGGAGGGGATGCCACAATCGATTGAACTGAATCAACTGAAAATGGCAATGGTTTGCTTGATGCTGACTTAATGACTGCCCACCTTCACTTGAAAGAATACATATGCATAGAAAACAGACAATCTGCAATGGTCTGGTCAATTTGTCAGTGGACGGTGATCCTTTTAGCAGGCATTGTCATGGTTTATAGTTGTCTTCTCGCTTCAGCAAGTGCTGAGTTCTTTAGGTGGCCACTCAGTGTTTTCCCCCCACACTGCACTTTTTTTCACATGCTCAACTCATTTGGACTATTCCTTTGAGTAGACACCTTGTTTCCTGGCCCCCCGTATCTCAGAAGAGGAAAGGTAGTTCCATCTGTGAATGACACATCTCCTCTTACTCATTCACCTTTTTCTTCTTATAATCTCACAATAGAATCTGTTTCTCTCAAAAATTGCCTTATTCCAGCAGTGCTGTATTCCTGAAGTCCCTTTCAATCTCTTCCCTGTGGGCCTTTAAGGTTCAATATAGTTAACCATCACTTACATTTCAGTAGATATTGTGCTAAGCTCACCAGCCTTTGGGCCACCACTTCCTGTGAGAAATCAACCTCTGTGCATAGTATTGCTTTGCATCTGACATTAAGACCATAGGTCTGTCAAAGCTTAGGATCCATTCTTCAGTTCAATGCTAATTACTCTCTCGCCAAGCATTCCTAATTGAATTTGGGTGGTTTTTCCTGGAGATTAGTTTTTCTTTCCTCACCTTCCATCTTCAGTGTTTGACATAGACCAGTTCGATAGGACAAACTTTGCAAAGAGACTGATGATGCAGAAATGAGTCAACTGTTTTCAGTATGGCAAAAGTTGATATCTTTGGCTTAAGTATAGCCATTGGCAAATAATTATAGATGTGTGCTATCATTACTGCTTCTTCACTCAGCAGGGAATGTCCTATACAACTCTCAGATACAAAGCTCCAAAAATATGCTGAACTCCAGTAGTCTGTTGTCAGACACTCAGATCTGAGAAATGCTGAATACATGCATAGCAGGAAGGATGGCAACAGCCAGGCTGATGATCTGGTAGGACAAGCATTGTCATCCTTCCTGCTATGCATGTATTCAGCATTTCTCAGATCTGAGTGTCTGACATCCTCTATAGAGGAAAATAGTAATCATGTCCCTGTATCTCAGTGTTGTCTGTATCAGCCATGGCTAGCCTGTGGCTCTCCAGATGTTGTTGGGACTCCACCTCTCCTTGGTCCTGGCCATCATGGTCAATGGTCAATGAAGAAGGGCGGTGGAGTCCTGCCATACCTGCAGGGCCAAAGGAGAATCCCTTTTGGTCCCCACTGCCTGGCTACATCTACCCAGGGCTTCAGTCTTGAGCCTTTCCAAGAACTGCCTAGAGATGCCAAGGATTGTGCCTAGGACCTTCTGCATGCAGGGCACATGGTAAGCTGTGGTCACTCTCGGCATTTGCTGATTGTCTTTTGAATGGGCTGTTCTCTGGATTCCCTAGCATTTGGAACCAAATGTGACTAGACACCTGCGGCAACGACCAGAGCTTTTTATCTGTGGCCAGCAGATTATGGAATGATGTCCCACAAGTGATATGCTTATGAAATCTTCATCCTGGCCTTTAAATGCCCATGTCACATGGGCTGTCACATGGAAGATGGAGCAAGCTCATTTTCTCCTGTTCTGGAAGGTTGGACCTGAACCAATGGATTCAAAATAAAAAAATTCTTTCAGTAGCACCTTAAAGACCAACTAAGTTTATATTTTGGTATGAGCTTTCGTGTGCATGCACACTTCTTCAGATACACTAGAAACAGATTCAAGTTACAAGAAAGGAGATTCTGACTAAACATCAGGAAAAAACATTCTGACAGTAAGAGCTGGGAACTGACACCTGCATCCACCCCCCCACCCCCCCAAGAAAAAAAGCACTGAATAAATATAATAATAAGTAAGCTTTGAAAGTGTTAAGATAGTCTAAAAGAGGAAGCAAAATTACACACTGATAAAAGCAGAACAGGGCTGTAGTTACTGGCTGTGTTTCTGTAGTACATAAGTTTAGAATTAACAACAAAGTACTGTACTTAATTGAGTGTGTGTTTAGAACATAGCTGCCAAGTTATCCCCCTTTTTAAGGGATTTTCCATTATGCTGAATAGGCTTCCTCGCGAGAAAAGGGAAAACCTGGCAGCTATGGTTTAGAATTAACAACAAAGTACTTAATCCTGGTCTGAAAACCATATTAGCCACATTACCTTTGGCCCAAAAAAAGCAAAAGAAAAAATCCACCATGCTTGTTTAAGTAGTTTGCTGAACTATAGTCTAACAGAAAACTTTTAATTACCATTTATGCTCATACAGAGCTCAGCAGAATCAACACCTAACCAATAAAATTCTCTATGAGGATTACCCACTGTGTATGTGCATTACTTACATTATATTCTCACTGTTCTCTAGTTGTGATTATATACGGTACTGAAATTGGTACAATTTATAGACCTCTCCTATAATTATCTAGAAAAGGTGATTGCTTCTGGCTAATGGACTTATTCACTGGGAACTTTTAAAAAGATTCCTGAGTTTCTTGTGCAAAGTGCCTTTTCCATCTAGCTGGTGTAAATGGGTGAGCTGAGGGGGACGGTAAGCACTGCAAGAGTAGGTGGAATAGTAGAAAAGAAGGTTATATATAGGAAAGAACAGGTGGGCTAATTAGTATTGATTTAAAGTTTGTTCTGTTATTCATAGGTTCTTATATACACACACACTCACAAATTACCTCCAAGTGCCTCACAGGCCGGCGTCAACCCGCCCACTACCAAAAAATAGTTGCTTGCGTGGTGGGAATATGCCAGCCATTCTGTAACATGGAGGCAGCCTAACAGAATAATTGGATGCAGCTGCTCCTGTTCCCATAAATGCAAGGTTATCACATTCTCTTGCAGACATCGTGACTAAAAGAATTAAGAGCAGAACCTTATATGGCAAACACCAAGGAAAGGGTGGCAAAGAGGAAACATAAGGTGTCACAGCAGTAGGTACATTGCAAGTGGGCTTTGCTGTATGTACCACTATACCATTGTGAGCTTTCAGGGAAAGCTTATCCACATTTTCGTTTGCCCCACCCTTTTCCGCTGGGAAAAACCAGCGGTTTAGTGCTGAATCAGAACAAATGGCAGAGCAATTGGGTTGGGGGGGGGATTGCCGTTTGCTCTGATTGATCACTAAAGAGCAGGTTTTCCAGGGGAAAGCAGTGGGGCAAAGGCAAAACCGCTCAGACCTGTACCTAGAAAGCACAGGGAAACCACTCGGATTGGCATGGGGCAAGCAGAAGTGTGGGCGAGCCCTGGCTTCTGAATGACACTTGTCTCTGTCTGCCAATGGTGATATGGGGAAGGGTATATCCTTTGCATCTGTAAGGCCACAGATACAGTCACTGATCACTCCAGTGGAAGGATCTTCGGTAGCACGGCATTAACTGGGCACATTTGTATTATGTCAAACAGCATCTGGGGAAGGGGCTTCCCTTGAAAATGCAAATGCCACCTTTGGAAGAGGCAAAATTTCTCAGGACTGTGGCAGGGGCATGTAAAGCATTTAGCTGCAATCTTAAAAGTACTTACCCTGGAGTAAGTCCCACTGAATTCAATGGGACTTCTGAGTAGAGATGTGTAGACTTGGAGCCCGAAGCGTCCCCTTCTAATAAATAATAATAATAATTTTATTATTTAGACCCCGCCACTCTGGCAGGGTTGCCCCAGCCACTCTGGGCAGCTTCCAGCACATATAAAATAATAATAAAACGCCAAGCATTAAAATGTCAAACATTAAAATCTTCCAGATACAGGGCTGTCTTCAAAAAGTTGTGTAGTTCTTTATCTCCTTGACATCTGATGGGAGGGTGTTCCACAGGGAGGGTGCCACTACCAAGAAGGCCCTCACCCATATGGGGCTGCTCAGGCTTTCACTGACATAACAAAAAACATGTCAGTTAATTGCATTGACACAATGAATTTTCACACTAGCTGTCTGTTTACAAAGACGAAAGGAGAAGCATAATAAGGTGATACTATTACAAGTATTTTGCTTCACCATTTTGCTTATTTCAGAATGCGAGCTTCAACCCTTGCAGGTATGGAAGGCATTTCGACTCACAAAAAGGGAAGTATCTCATTCCCACTAAATCCTTCCTGGCCAGTTGCAACTTCCTTGCTGTCTCTCATCTCACATGGTCTGAGTCCACTCACCCTCACGAGGAAATGGAGTGGGCACGAGGGGCTGCATCCTCACAATTTTCTTGAATCAAGCTGATGGGATTACTCTGTAGATGGTATATGCACAATGGTTTAGGAATATTCCTCACCTATACAGACTGACTGACAATCTACTGCTAATTTTTGACAGGCAGATTTGGTAAATATCTATCCTGTGGTGCTAGAAATGCTGGGTGATTGCTTTCGGTGCTGCTTTCCCCCATCTCACACCAGTTTCCCTGAGAGAGCTGTAAATCTCTATTAAACTAGTTTCTCAGCACAGAACCTCATAAAGCAATGAGTTCACTGTATCATTCATTGCTTTGAAAACATAAAGTACACAGTATACTGAGGAAATGCCTCCTTTCCTAATGCATATTTCACAACCCATAATACACACCATCTCTAGCCCCATCATGACCCTACACTCAATATCCTGGTGCATATAATATACAATATAATAATATTCATATTCATATTATTACAACAACAACAACAACAACAACAACAACAACAACAACAACATTTTGTTATTTGTACCCTGCCCATCTGCCTGGGTTGCCCCAGTCAATCCGTGTGGCTTCCAACACATATAAAAACATAATAAAACATCAAACATTAAAAACCTCCTCATACAGGTTCTATGAGAAGATTTTAAACGTAAATCACCTTCTTGGTCAATCCAGTACAATTCAGTGCAATGCACAGGTGCTTGTGTGAACGGGAACACTTTCAGCTGAGAGCTGCAGTCAGATGCCAGTCTCTTGATGTGCCATCTAGGCTCCTTGGTCAATGCTCTTGGTTCCTTGGGGAGGAAGGGTGGCAAAGAAAGTTAATAAATAAATGAATAAATAAATAAATAAAACAAACTTCAGGGCTGGAATGCTGCTCTGATCCTTTTTGAAAGGAGGACAGGGTCCACCTGCCATCAACAGATGTCTGTACCTCGTTATCCTACCTTTTACAGACATGGACCATTCTACTTATGCTGCAGGGGTGGATAATGCCATATGTTTGTTGGGCCTCAGAATACATACTACTGTTCACCCAAAAAGGTTGAGGCTGATTGGCTGAATAAAAATAACAACTCTAATTGAGCCTATAATTTATTTATTCATTCATTCATTCATATATAGCTTTGTAGTAGGAAAAAACTTCAAAGCAGTTTACAAGAAGATAAAGCAGTCAAATTTTCACTAAAAACTTTACAACCATAATTTAAAACAAGGAAAACTTTGCAGCCATAATTTAAAACAAGGAAAACCACAACAGAGTAGACTAAAGACCATTAAATTTCTTACAAGCTTTCTAAACATCTGGCTAGGCTTGTCTAAATAAGAATGTCTTCAGCTGGCATCAAAAAGAGTCCTGTGAAAGCACCTGCCTGAAATAAAAAAGCAGGGAGTTCCAAAGTGTAACACAAAATGACCGGATACCATAGCTGCCAAGTTTTCCCTTTTCTCGTGAGGAAGCCTATTCAGCATAAGGGAATTTCCCTTAAAAAAAGGGGAGAACTTGGCAGCTATGTCGGATACTTGCAAATGCAGAATAGAGATTATGTGGCACCAGAAGTAGTTCCATCTCATAGTTGTTAAGGGCTTTATATACTAATAGTATCACCTTGAACTTGGCCCAGCAGGGCCAGCCAGGGCCATGGGAAGCATGCCTTAAGCTAGGTGGCTGCTGCTGCTGTTTGCTTTGGGGGCAGGGGGCAGAGTCCTTGACTTCATAGAATACACAAACCTTGATGAAATCAGCAGTTTTATTTCAGAGTTCCATGTGCAGCATCTCAACCCCCCCCCCCGGGTCATGATCCACAGAAGGAAACTGCCACAATAGCTGGTGCAGTCTTTACCATTTTTCCTGTAGCAGCTTCCTTTGCCAAAGAGACAGTTTTAAAAAAGTTGTCACCCGGCTGACTCCTCTGTGCAATGTGACCCCCTCCCTCCTCAAAATAAAGCAGAAATATTGAAGTAATTTTCTAGCTCCGTACTATATGCAGGGAACACAAAAGTACTGAGATGACATCCTAAATCTCTTGGGCATACCAGGAAAGAGACCCAATTGTCTTGTTACAAGCCAAGCAGCAGAAATGTCTCTTTTACCGCTGGCTATAGCAAGTGACACGGACAGAGAATTAAATGCAATATGTCTCCACATTGCTTTGTTATGAACTAGAAAGCCAGGACAGTAGTAAGAACATATTGGCATTCAGATACAGTTTGAAACCAATGGCAGTAACCAGATATGTATAGGCAGAGCTGTGAGTATACATATTCAACACTAGCAGAGAAAATGTCAACTTTGATTTTTTTAAAAAATAAAAAAGGAAAACTGTTATCTTTTTTGATGCAACTCTTAAGATTGAAGGTGCCTTGTAATATTTCAGAAGCCAGCTGCAGCGGATAGTATAAGCTTTTCAATGAACAGAAATCTTACATAACTTATTGCTCCACCTTCATGATCAATGTAATTAAGTTAATTATGCATAGTAAGCAGAAACATGAAAAAATTATTTGAATGTCATGGTTTACGGGGAATCACACTTAGGACATTTAGACTCCTGCAATAATTGCATATTTGCACCTCTAAGAACCAAGAGAGGGGCTCCATCAGCAATAACAGAGATATCAGACTACAATAACCTTGTTGGCATTTGTCTGCTTCGAGTGAGAATGGATGTGCCTCCTGAGGTGAAGTCAAACCACTGAGTTAGGAACCCTGAAGTGATCTCCCTGGGGCACAACCCTGGCAGTGTGTATTGAGGTCCTGAGCTGCACAGGCAACAAGACCCCCCCTCTCGGCCTTGCTGATGTGATCCAAAGGAAAGCAGAGCAATATGTTTGGCACCAGCTTGGCTGCAGGAGTTGCCAGAAGGAGGTATACAAGACACCCTCCAACTGCCTTAGGGACTCCACTCCGGATTTGTGTAGGGTTTACTCCTTAGCCTTTTCTTTTCCCCAGAGATATTGAAAGGCAGCAGAGGTTGGGGACTAGAGTTTTCCTTCTCCTAGATGGGCCACCTTCCCAGGTGGACAAGCCCCATCTGCCCCTCACTTCCCTCTACAGCATGTGCAGAAACCGTCTTCTTGACCATTGGAGCCACTCTTGGTCTTGTTCGCTCAATCTGCCAGAGCAGGCATAGGCAAACTCAGCCCTCCAGATGTTTTGGGACTACAACTCCCATCATCCCTGACCACTGGTCCTGTTACTGGGGATGATGGGAGTTGTAGTCCCAAAACATCTGGAGGGCTGAGTTTGCCTATGCCTGTGCTAGAGCCTGTCTTTGCATGCAGGGGAAGTCCCTAACTCACTGAGGGTTTGAGACCCATTGGCTATCCTCACTTGGTTTAACTGGCTAGTTGAAGCTGTTTCCAGGGAGTGGCCGCCGTGGCATGCTGGCAGCTTCTAGAAGGTGAGAGCTGAGTGCAGGGCCAAAGGTAGACAAACTACCCCAGAAGGAGCATGACATGTCCCCCTCCAGGGGTACTACCTCTCCCCTAACACCTCACGCACCCAATAGATTGAGAAATGTATGGCATCCCAAACTGCAATTTCTTATTCGTGATGCCCGGCATTCAACTACTGTGCAAGGATTTTCACTTGTGCAACAGGACTTTCTCCCATCTCCCTGCCCTGGGTTTGGGGAACCCCTAGAACAGATAAAAGTGACACGTGAAAGAGGGAGAAGGGGTGAATCCTGGTGCAGATGGAACATTCCCATAGCACTAGGTTGGATGCAACAGATGGATGATGCCTATTACATCTCCCCTCAGTCTTATTAGGCACTTAAAAGTCTTCTATGAAATTTCACCCCCTAGCATCACAATTTTAATTAGATTTCTGCATCTTTCACATTTGTAGGTTGCTAACAGGCTACAGTGATTGATACTGAAGCATCCAGGTTTCTCCACCTCCCCTTTTGTTAGTTTTTTTTTCCACCCCAAGAGAGATGCTGGAGCAATTTATGAAAAGCAAATATAACAAAGATGAGAAGTCATAATAAGTATCCAAAGCAGTTCAACATATGGAAGAAAACATAGTCTATTTGTCAAATTGTAGTCATGCTTTTCCTTGTTTTTGACTTGAGGAAGTTAGTTTTTACATTATGAATGCAATTAGCAGTTATACTGAGCACAAAGCAAGGAAGCTTATGACATGTACTATTATTAACATTTTTAGTAGCACGCTGCCTTCAGTGTCCAAAGTGCTAAAAGCAGTGTTATGGAGCTGATAACAGAGAGGAAAAGGCAGGTCCCTGTCCCAAGGGGCCCCCAACCTAACATTTATACTTCACTAACCTCCTGATTTGACTACTGCAACACTCTCTCTGTGGGGCTGACCTTGATGATCATTCAGAAACTTCAGGTGGTCAAAAATGCTATAAGCAGTTTGTTGATGGGCCAAATTCAGGATGCTGGTTCTTACATGGGTTGGGGTGCAAAATGACCTGAGACCCAAGTATTTTAAGTAGTCATACCTTAGTTCTGGAACGCCTTTAGACTCCAACATTTTGGATCCCAAATGCCACAAACTTGGAGGTAAGTATTCTGGTTTGCGGATGTTTTTTGGAAGCTGAACGTCTGAGGTGGCTTCCGCGACTTCCGATTGAGTTTGACTGGTTTTTGTACATTTTCAGAAGTCAAATGGACTTCCAGAATGGATTCCATTCAAGAACCAAAGTACCACTGTACTACCTTAGCCAGGCAAGGGAATTTGCCATGTTTTAAGGCTATTTGAGGATCATTTGTTTGCTTGGTTGTTTGTTTGTTGTTATTTACCTGCAGGATCCAAATCTGTTTGTACCTAAGTGATGCAGTTTAGCTTTGTTCCTAAATCCAAGGGTGGTAGCTGAGATGAGTGATGCCAACCCCTTGCCAGGATATACTTTGCAGCCAAACTTCTTCACCAGTTCTGAAGGAAAGCTAGCATTATCCCAAAGCTTTTTAGAGACCTAAGTTGAACAATTACAAAATAGCAGTCAATTAAAGTTTATTTTGAGCAACATTGCAGCCCATAATCTGTAAACACACACACACACACACACACACACACACACACACACACACACACACACTGTGAAACCAAGTGTGAATGTTTAATGTTTCACATAGAACATTAAATGGCACAGTCATTTGCAGATTGCCCTCCCCGCAGGAGTATGGCTGGCTCCATTGTTACAATCATTACAGGGCCAGGTCTTATTTGTTCAGGCATTTGCATGGTTTGTGTCTGCTCTGTTCTGCCTGTGTATGTGCGTGGTTTTTTGTTTTTTATGATTATGTTGTTTTATCTTTGTTGCTGGATTTGTTTTGGTTTTCTTTGCCTTTGTATACCACCTTGGTTTCTTTGTAGACAAAGGATGGTCTATACGCATTTTAAATAAGTAAATAATAACTAAATAGCTTGTTGGATAAGCTTCCAAGCAATCCCAGGATTCCCCGGAACATGGGTTAAAAACCACTGCACTAAACCACCACTTGAATTGGTTTCTGAATGTCAAACATTCCTATTGTTCCAGAGATTCCATTACTTTATCCAAATGGGATTTGAAATTAGCTTCTTTGTTCATCTTCCCTCTCCTTCTCCTCAAAGTCAAAACAACTGATGCCTTTCAATCTTTCCTAGAGAACTAAATCAAAAGCGCTACAGATGTTCCTGACAGTTACCATGGTTATAAAATATGTGTGCCTTCATCAAGTTCAATGCACATTGTGGAACAACAATAGAGATAATGTTACTGTATCTATGAAATGCAGTTTGATAAGGGAGAGGAAAGATATTGCATAATTAATAGTTTGCATTACAGTAAGGGCAGTAAAAAAAGAAAAGCCATTACATTCAGTGGAGTTATGACTCAGTCCAAATATTCAGCAAGATACCCTGCTATAGCTCAGAGCAATAAAAAAAGAAGTCATATTGCACAGAAAATTTATATTGGGGTAACACTTAAAATAATTGTTCTTTTTATTTAACCATTTAAGCATCATTATCTTTTTTACATTAAACATATTGACAAAACCAGCTAATTAAAAAAATACAACCCAATGCTAAACATGTTCACTGAGAAGTAAACCTAACCAAGTTTGGTGGAATTTGCTTCCTAGAAAGCATTCCCAGGATTTTCAGATGCTTAGTTACAAAAGCGGTGGTCCCTATTTTAGCTTTTTTTTTTTAAGGATTGAAAATAATAATCATGGAGGATAGATTTATCAAGAATTGTGAAAGCTATATGGCACACCTATGTTCAGAGAAGATCAGAAAATAGAAACAAATGACACGAGAAATTTGGTCAACTGCAGGTTCTATTTTTTAGTTTCCCAGGGGCATCTAGCTCCGTCTGCCACTTGGGACGGAGGATTGGATGAGATGACTCTTGGTCTGATCTGGCAAATCAATTATAACATCCATTGTGCCCTTAGTTCCATTTGATTCTACAGGACTTGCTTATAGAATAATAGAATTGTAGAGTTGGAAAGGACCCAAATAGTTATCTAGTCCTACCCTGTGCAATGCAGGAATCTCCACTAAAGCATCCATGTCAGATGACCATCCAATCTATGCCTAGAAACCTTCAAGGAAGGAGAGTCCACAACCACCTGTGGCAGACAGTTCCACTGAAACAGCTTTTACTGCCAGAAAGTTTTTCCTAATCTTTAGTTGGAATCTCCTTTTTGTAACTTGAAGCCATTGGTTTTAGTCCTACCCTCCAGAGCAGGAGAAAACAAGCTTGTTCCATGTGACAGCCCTTGAGATATTTGAAGGTGGCTTCATATCTCCTCTCAGTCCCCTCTTTTCCAGGCTAAGTATACCCTGCTCCTTCAACCATTCCTCATAAAGCTTGGTTTCCAGACCCTTGAGCATCTTGGTTGCCCCCCTCTGAAAAATTCCAGCTTGCCAACATCCATCTTAAATTGTGCAATTATGTGAACACTCAATTTGGTTCATGGCTCTTACAGTGTTTACAATTCAGTAATGTGGCTATTTTCTCATAAGCAAGTCCTACTCCCAAGTTAATGCAAACAAAGCAATGTCAGGCCACTTCATATAATGAATGAAGATAAAAATGGAGACCGTCCAACTTTCCATGTATGCACGTCATGTGACTCAGGGTCAAATCACAAGGTTCTGTTGGCTTGTAGAAGCCATGTTTTATAGTCAGTTCATGTTAAATTCAAGATGTGCTGTTCGCAGGCTGAACTGCTGTCATGCATGCCAATATCCATGCATTGATGTCAGCATGAAATGGCTTTTTCCATTCATTGCAAATTGTGATGGTGCTTACAGTTGGAAGTAGAGAATGAACTGTTTTGGAAAACAATAAGTGATTGCAAGCCAGGTCCACACCTTCTTGAAGCTCAGATCTAAATGGTCTTGGTGCCAGAAATCCCCACCATCAGCTAACTCTTTTGCCATTTCCCAAAATGTACCCTGTGGAGACAAGGAGTGCTACTGAAGGTGCCTGTCACTGAATTCCCACTTAGTTCCCAGGGTAGGGGAATGGGAAAACTAGTGGAGAGAATTGGTGTAAATCTCCCTGGGCTTAGTCTATCTGAGTTTGCTCAGAAAGAACTGAAGCACACACACCCCCCAAAAAACCCACCCAACTTTGTTAGAAAATTATAAAATTAAGGGGGAAAATCAAGACACTTATAAGGCAGGTGAAGCTTAACCATCACCACTTTTCAAGTCACTGGTGCTAAATTGGGTCACAGCATTTTCCTTTCCTTTACAAGTACAGATAGCAGTATTCTAAAGTTAGAGTCAAAAATAATGTTCGGGGGGGGGCAATCATTTATGTATCTTTTCCATCTGATATGCTGTCAGCATCCATTTCTGAACCAATAGATTGAGAAGCACTTTTAGTACTGTCACCAAATTTTGCCTAAAGTAAAATTAAATGCAAATTTGGAAGATGCTGCTTAGGTGAGACACCCGAGTAGCTTTCTAGTTAAGCCAAAAGAATGTTGATGATTTTAACAACATTGCTCAGGCATGGAGCCCACACAGCATTAGTTGCCACCAGATTTCAGCTAACATGGAATTTGGGGTGAATGAGTCATCCTGGGCTACATACAAAAAAGGGGCCTTGTTTGCTTTAGAGGAGATATTCACCAAAATGGGAAGAGGAAGTGGTTAAATGGATAGGTCTTTAAAGGGAAGCCTAACAGAAGCAAAAACAGGAGGGACCAAGGCCAGAAGGGGAAGTGTATTTTAAAAATACATCACAAATAGAGTATGGCTTCCAATAGGTGTGGGAGACAAATTTGATTCAATTTGCATTGAAAGGTGCATCTACCTAATTCACATTTTCCAAAAGAATACACAAACTGAGCCACAACCATCCTTCAAAATTCATACTTCTCTGAATTTTGCAATACAGTTCTCCAAAGAATTAATGTGCACAAGAAATATATATATATATTAGAATAACGTGTGCATAAAAATGCATTATATTCAGGCACAGTGTTTTGCAAAAATGTATATATTAGGCAAAATTGAATAGTGAGATGTGTATATTTGGAGAAATTTGCACTAAAATGTTTATTAATGTTCATGAGGATTCATTAAAAATTATCTGCAAACTGATGCTGAGTTGTGGGGAACTTAAGATTTAAAAAAACGGGAAACTGGAAGAATCTGAAACAGTCAGATTCATCCCAAGAGTCCAAGGAGAGAAGAAGAGACCAGTTTTTGTGCTCTTTTAATGGCAGGACCCAGGTGGCGCTGTGGTTAAACCACTGAGCCTAGGGCTTGCTGATCAGAAGGTCGGCGGTTCGAATCCCTGTGACGGGGTGAGCTCCTGTTGCTTGGTCCCAGCTCCTGCCAACCTAGCAGTTCGAAAGCACGTCAAAATGCAAGTAGATAAATAGGAACCGCTACAGCGGGAAGGTAAACGGCGTTTCCGTGTGCTGCTCTGGTTTGCCAGAAGCGGCTTTGTCATGCTGGCCACATGACCTGGAAGCTATACGCTGGCTCCCTCGGGCAATAATGCGAGATGAGCGCGCAACCCCAGAGTCGGTCACGACTGGACCTAATGGTCAGGGGTCCCTTTACCTTTACCTTTTAATGGCAAATGAGCTCAATGATCATTTATGGTAACTAACATTTTACAAGGCAGGCTTAGGCAGTATGTGGACCGAGAACTCCCAGAAGTGCAAGCTGGATTTCGAAGGGGCAGAGGAACCAGAGACCAAATAGCAAACATGCACTGGATTATGGAGAAAGCTAGAGAGTTCCAGAAAAACGTCTACTTCTGCTTCATTGACTATGCAAAAGCCTTTGACTGTGTCGACCACAGCAAACTATGGCAAGTTCTTAAAGAAATGGGAGTGCCTGATCACCTCATCTGTCTCCTGAGAAATCTCTATGTGGGACAAGAAGCTACAGTTAGAACTGGATATGGAATAACTGATTGGTTCAAAATTGGAAAAGGAGTACGACAAGGTTGTATATTGTCTCCCTGCTTATTTAACTTATATGCAGAATTCATCATGCGAAAGGCTGGACTAGATGAATCCCAAGCCGGAATTAAGATTGCCGGAAGAAATATCAACAACCTCAGATATGCAGATGACACAACCTTGATGGCAGAAAGCGAGGAGGAATTAAAAAACCTTTTAATGAGGGTGAAAGAGGAGAGCGCAAAATATGGTCTGAAGCTCAACATCAAAAAAACCAAGATCATGGCCACTGGTCCCATCACCTCCTGGCAAATAGAAGGGGAAGAAATGGAGGCAGTGAGAGATTTTACTTTCTTGGGCTCCTTGATCACTGCAGATGGTGACAGCAGTCACGAAATTAAAAGACGCCTGCTTCTTGGGAGAAAAGCAATGACAAACCTAGACAGCATCTTAAAAAGCAGAGACATCACCTTGCCGACAAAGGTCCGTATAGTTAAAGCTATGGTTTTCCCAGTAGTGATGTATGGAAGTGAGAGCTGGACCATAAAGAAGGCTGATCGCCGAAGAATTGATGCTTTTGAATTATGGTGCTGGAGGAGACTCTTGAGAGTCCCATGGACTGCAAGAAGATCAAACCTATCCATTCTTAAGGAAATCAGCCCTGAGTGCTCCCTGGAAGGACAGATCGTGAAGCTGAGGCTCCAATACTTTGGCCACCTCATGAGAAGAGAAGAATCCTTGGAAAAGACCCTGATGTTGGGAAAGATTGAGGGCACTAGGAGAAGGGGACGACAGAGGACAAGATGGTTGGACAGTGTTCTCGAAGCTACGAACATGAGTTTGACCAAACTGCGGGAGGCAGTGGAAGACAGGAGTGCCTGGCGTGCTATGGTCCATGGGGTCACGAAGAGTCGGACACGACTAAACGACTAAACAACAACAACATTTCACAGATGTAAGCAGGTGAAGCTCAAGGGTGGTTCAAGTAGCAGGGCAGGGTAGACAACAGTGGTGCCAACACAATCCAGATGTGAATGTGTTAGAAACAGAAAGCAACAACTAAAAGTTCATGCGAGCAAATGAGTCCAGGTGACAAAGCAATGAAGCAAACCACAGCTCGCATTGCAAGTGAACTATATGTGAGTACCATCTTGCATTAGTTCATTACATTTGTAGCCAGATCTTCTTTCAAAGAACTCACACATGATTCTTCCCTCATTTTATCCTTGTGACAACTCAATGAGGTAGTTTACACTAAGAGAGAAGCTCTGTTCAGGCATTCCCAACCCTCACATGATTAGAATCATGCGGCCAAGACCAGGATGACAGCATGCTGGCTCCACCCTCATCGCAATTCTCTTTGTCCTCCACAGCTTGGAGGCTTCCTGTAGGACCTTGGGTGATCAGGGCTATTACATTCTCTCTAATGGGATCTGTCCATTTAATCCTGTGCTCCGTTTCCTGATCCTTAAATAGTTATAGATCTGTAAGAGGACCTTTTCCTCTTATCCAATCATTCCTAAGCTTATTCAGGAGATTTTGGGTTTGGGACTATCAAAAGTTGTTTGATAGTCTGTGTACACAATGCCAACTGGATTTATATGGTTTGGCATTCCCATCATGGGACATATTTAGGAAAATAGAAGTTAATGCAACTTTGCCTGGCAGCTTCTTTGCTACTTCTGCATTTGGCTTCTATTCCAGCTTTCTTTGTGAGGGTAGCATGTAGGGTGGGGAGTGGCTATTCCCTTAAATCTGGGAGGATTAAAAGGAGGGATTTTCCCTTGAAAAACAGTAAATCAGGAGAGTCGGAGAGAATGCAGACAGATAAAAGCATTTAGTTTATTGTGAGCAGCAGGTTACTATTTTGTTTGTCCTAGGGAGAAAGAAGTCCTGGATTGGATATCCATTCAAGTTTTGTAGCCTTCAGCAAGCTCTCTTTTGTCACACCCAGAGGAAAAAAAGGCTCTTAGAGAAGATAGTATTTGAAAGCTCGTTTCTCCTTACAAAAGCCTACTTGAGTTGTTAGGTAGGTATAGCCAACAGGGCCCAGCCAAGAGCGCAGGGTTATGTGCGCTGAAGACTAATACCACAAAAAGTGTTTCCTCCACATTGTTGCACCTAAACAACAATGCTGCGTGACTATGGGCAATGAGCGCTCATTTGAAGGTATCAGACTGTGCTTTTAATTTGAACATACGTGTCAAGTGTATGCACCCTCTTTGTTTTCATCTTCATTGTTCTTCAGCTCAGCCATTTCTTTTCATTGAATCATTATTATAAATTTATTTTCACCTTCCTGTGTTGAGTATATGTCAGTATCCACATTATAGACCTCCTTCAGTGACTCTGCATAAGCTTTCAAATTCCATTATCCTCATTGGAAGCACATTCATATTTTTGCTTTCATCTTTTCCTTTAAGAACTTGAAGGATGACAAAACATTTTTCAAAGAGAGCTGGGTCAGGAGCATAAGACATTTCTGATAAAAATTTCTCTACCGTGCAAAACAGGAAACAAGATGAAGCCAACTAGGGCTGTGTGAAATTGCTCCTTTCCCTTTAATAAATTGTTTTCTCAGAAAACATAGGTTGTTTTTTATTAAACCTGTTGAAGGAGTTGGAAAGTACAGGGGGAAAGACGTTCATTCCCATTCTTCTCCTAAATCTAATGCTATATTTTTAAGTCTGTTCATGTGTCAGATAGCATAATCGGAGCAAAATTCACTCCTGGGTAACTGAACACTGGAAAAACACAATAAATGTTGCAATTTTCTATCACATACAAATTAAACAAGCCCTGCTAGCTAGAATGATTTTCCAAAACCTTTTCTAGGAAAGTGGCAATTTTCCGAATCAAATAGCAGCCGTCGTTAATAAATGTATGTTGGGGGAGGCTGCAAAAATGTTTCCAACCTTGAAGTGTGTGAAGGTCTTGCAAGGAAAGGTCAGGGGAGCAACAAGCTTTGGTTTGAAAGTTGTACTGAATAAATTTACGAAGTGCGTTGGATAATGAGCTTTTATCTGATTCTGCAGTATTGTGCTCAGTAAGGATGCAAGCTTTCTTTCTTTGCTCTGGTGAATAAAAAATGGTCGTAGCTAGGGATTTTCAAAAAGCAGGCACCATGGAGATAGGCGGAACAGCAGTGGAGTAGACTCACTGACAGGGTCTTTACAGAATGTTTGAGGTGAGACAGATTTTTGTCTACTTCGAAATATGCCAATTTCTTTTGGGTCAGCACCTCCCTCCCTATTACTGTGCACCTCCCTCCCTATTAGGGAAGCTTTTAATCTTTAAGAAATTAGTGTATTTTAATATTTCTGTTGGAAGCCACCCAGAGTGGCTGGGGAAACCCAGCCAGATGGGTGGGGTATAAATATTATTATTATTATTATTATTATTATTATTATTATTATTATTATTATATTATAATACCAAGCAAGCACCCTGAATAATAATGTTCAGATGCTTGCTAAAAACTTCCTCACACATGCTTTTCCTGGTGTAACCCAGCCAGTTGGTAGAGCATGAGACTGATAATCTCAGGGTTGTGGGTTTGAGCGAGACACTGGGCAATCGTTTCCTGCATTGCATCGTCCGTTCCAACTCTATGATTCTGTGAATTCAATTATTCTAAAGGATGAAACAGCCTTACTTTTTTCCCTATTGAATTCTTATTGTTTTATGATAATTTTATATTGTACACTATTTCCTTTATTAATTAATTTTATAATGCTTAACATTAAAAGAAATTTCAAAGTGGTTTACAGAAGTAAAAGCAATTTATGATTCCTGCAATCACCTTCAAAAACAGATGTGGAATTAAATCCTTTCCTCCACTCCTGTGCCTGATGTGTGGGGAAAAGGGCAGAGAAAAGAGTCCCATTTTCTGTCTCATGGAGAAATGCAATCTTTTGTTAACATATATTGATTGCAAGACAGTCTTTGATCCTTTGCCGCATCTTTGCCACATTCTTGGCTACTTCATGTACCAAATGGATCTTATTTATTGTAGCACTGGTAGAAATAGCAAAATATGAAACTGGACATGAAATCAAATCAAGACAGGGATCAAGAGGAGGATTCCATGAATCCAGTGACAGTAAAAATACTACACACACACACACACACACACACACACACACACACACTTTTATTTACTGGACTCAACAGCCTCTAACAACCACAAATAAATTTTCAGTAAAAATGTAAGCATGTAAAATGTGCAGCTCTTTACATAATTAAAAGGGAAAGTGAAGATCCTCTATAACAAGAACATCTGGTAAACGCTGGGATGTACCTACACTCAGTTGTAATTGTTACAAGTACCTGGGGATCAGTCACAGCAAAACAGACCAGATAAGTTTATTCATAGAGTTAGATTTTCTCTAACAACACTGGAGGGAGTGGAAGAGTCATTAAACCTTTTGTGTCGGTCTTGTACAACTCAATGTTCCAAATGTTCCTCAACCTTGATGGTGGGAATTGCTATATGAGTCCCTGTCAGGGAAAAGGAAAGGATATAAATAAATAAGTATAATATATATAACTATGACAACTACGGGACTCCCTGAAAAGCAGTGGTCAAGGCTCATCAAAACTTCACTCCTCTTATCTGAGTGATGAATCTTTCCAGTCAACATAGTATTAAAACTGGAAAGAAAGAACTGGAACATGAAAATCAAAATTCCTGCATGGGAAACACCAAATATTAATTATTATTATTAATAATAGTAATGCCGGTAGTAATGCAGCCTCTTCAGCAAAATGGCTCAAAAGCAATACCTTCAGTATTACTGCTATTTAATATTGTATTATTCACACTGTGTGGCATCAGAAGCAGGACTCTGCTCTGCGTGTTGAGACCCAGAGACCTCCCCCCTAAATAAATTCATGCTTGACTCAAAGTTTGGTTTGGTTTTTGACAGAATTTAGGCCACAACTTCATTGATTACATCAGGTGAGTGGTTGCATAGGCTCTGGTTCGACTAGCTCCCTACACCCTTGCAGGTAGCGCTGATCCAGGGCACCAGCATATGTCAGCCTAGGGTGAACACCTGGATAGGCGGAAAGCCAGGGGCATGCTATGTCCACTACCCAGGTGTCCCCCTAGACTCAGGCACAGGCACAACACCCTCTCAGGGTTTGACCAAACCATTGAGTCCCTGGATTCCTTTAACGGAATATCCTTCACATAGGGATGACGAGAGCACTCCCCCATCCTAATATTATTATTATTATTATTAATACTTTATTATTTATACCCCACCCATCTGGCTGGGTTTCCCTAGCCACTCTGGGCAGCTTCCAACAGAAGTACAGTGGTACCTCGGTTTATGAACACAATTGGTTCCGGAAGTCTGTTCATAAACTGAAGCGTTCATAAACTGAAGCGAACTTTCCCATTGAAAGTAATGGAAAGTGAATTAATCCGTTCCAGACGGTCCGCAGAGTAAGCGTTCATAAACTGAAGCAAACTTTCCCATTGAAAGTAATGGAAAGTGGATTAATCCGTTCCAGACGGGTCCACGGAGTACTTAAACTGAAGCGTTCATAAACTGAAGCATGGGTGTAATTGGTTCCGGAAGTCTGTTCATAAACTGAAGCGTTCATAAACTGAAGCAAACTTTCCCATTGAAAGTAATGGAAAATGAATTAATCCGTTCCAGATGGGTCCGCAGCGTTCATAAACCGAAAATTCATAAACCGAGGTGTTCATAAACCGAGGTTCCACTGTATTAAAATACAATCATTTATTGAACATTAAAAGCTTCCCTAAACAGGGCTGCCTTCAGATGTCCTTTAAAGTCTGGTAGTTGTTTTTCTCTGACATCTGGTGGGAGGGTGTTCCACATTGCGGGTGCCACTACCGAGAAGGCCCTCTGCCTGGTTCCCTGTAACTTGGCTTCTCGCAACGAGGGAACCGCCAGAAAGCCCTTGGCGCTGGACCTCAGTGTCCGGGCAGAATGAGGGACCTAATGTGTTCTTCTTTCACTTAACCCCATACAGCAACAACAACAACAATTGCACCCTGCCCATCTGACTAGGTTGACCCAGCCACTCTGGGCTGCTTCCAACAAATATAAAAGCATAATAAAACATCAAACATTAAAAACTGGGCCGAGGCCGTTTAGGCCTTTAAAGGTCAGCACCAACACTTTGAATTGTGCTAGGAAACACTGGGAGCCAGTGAAGATCCTTTAGGACTGGTGTTAAACAGTCCCGGCAGTCACTCCCAGTCACCAGTCTAGCTGCCACATCTTGGGCTGGTTGTTGTTTCCGAGTCACCTTCAAAAGTAGCCCTACATAGAGTGCATTGCAGTAGCCAATAATACAACCCATAGTAGATAATAATAATAATAATGATAATAATAATAATAATAATAATAATAATAATAATAATTTATTATTTATACCCCGCCCATCTGGCCGGGTTCCCCCAGCCACTCTGGGCGGCTTCCAAAAAAAACAGAAATTCTAAAATACAGAAATCCATCAAAATGAAATCCATCAAGATGAAAACAAAGAGTCATGGGACAAGGCTAAAAGCACGGCCCCATTCCTAGCTCTACATATTCTATTTACACATGAGTAATGTGTGAATAAAGGTGACTAAGACCTGTGAAGAAAAGACAACAATAAATCAGGAAACTTAGAATATTTAATAAGTGGGTATCCTGTCTTATTCATGATATAAAATATGTATTTATCCCACATTTCCTCCAAAGAGCTTGAGGTGGTGGGCATAGTTCTCAGCCCTGCCCCTTCCATTTAAATCTCACAACCAACCTGTGAGGTAGGCTAAGCAGACAGACTGACTACCCAAGTTCAGCCAGTGAGCTTCATGGCCGAGTGAAGATTTGAACCCTAGTCTCCCAAGTTCTAGGTCCAACACTCTAAGCACTACACCACACTGCCTCTCATATTGGGCATGCAGCATCAACCATGCCATTCAAAACTGCTCCTCCTTATTACAAATATAGCCTGGACCCAATTCTTGAGAGTATTTTGATAAACCTGTGGCAACAGATAAAACAATAAATTACAGCTGACTGAAAAGCAGACAACTTCCTTCCCAGCAACTGCCATAATATTCATTGTAATATTTTGCTCACATTGAGGAAATACAGTTAATAAAAAGCCAAAAATAAAACATAGCCTTGGATATAAATTGTGTCTGGAAATATAAAATTATTAATATACAATGGCATCCCTCTTAATATCAACAACAGAGTCACCTTCAAACAACAACAACAACAACAACAACAGAAGTAGTTATACATACATTTTAATTAAAAAAAACCATGCCATCCCTCCTTTTTAGCACAATTCAAAAACATGGCATTCTCCAATCTTGCCAGCAAATCCCTAAACAATGATGGATTGACATTCTTCACAGAATGAGTCTTGGGATATCACATCGCCACTGAACAAGCACCAGAAATGTGGAGAAGAAAGAGGATGTTGTAATTAGTGTGGTATTATAAGAATCCCTTTGGATTATTTCCCATCGTTTTCTCTTATGAATGTATATTTTCATTGTCTCCACTACAGACAGGCATGCTCTCTGTCACGAATTCACTATTGGGGAATTTACCAATTATTCCACTGAATTCCTTGCTGATCATCTGCTCTGTTTGCCACTGCCAATGACTCTTTGACTTCTGTAGTAACTGTGCAGCATTTTTATTGTATGGGATCTGTATGTGGGCAAGCTTCACTGACTTCCTGGATTTTATTTATTTCTTCATTTAATGCATCGTTAAAGTTATCCAGTCAGGATTATTCAGTCATCTCTTGTTAGAACAAGAGGCTATTGTCAGAAAGGCAGAGGGTTCAAAAGTATCCTATGCTAAGCAGCCTTCTTAATAATTAATGGACACAGTGGTTTTTAACACTATTGTTTTTATACAGGCCATCTCATAAGCCAATTTATCTATGTGAATTTAATAGTCACTGCACAGCCAGATGTGTGCATGTGCAAGCTGATTTTGCATCCTGCTAAGGCCATTTTACATTCATATGAGACTCAGAATGCACCATATTTCCATGAGTTTCCTCTTTCAATGGAAAACAATACTTTTTGCAACCTTTCCGCATAGTCTATCAATCAATCAATCGAATTTACATTTATAAAGTGGCCTTCATGTGAGCACCCCTAGGCGCTGTGAATGACAAATATAAAAACAGATTCAATAAATATTTAAAAGACTCCAAAAGCCAGAGAGCTGGTTATGATTTTCAGCACCACAGAGAGGTAGTAATGCCAAAAGGATATGTGTGTATATTAGGGCCTATCCTGAAATGTTCACTGTACTTTAGCATCACAAAGCACCAATTCCCAATTATTTTTCAGCATTTTCACCTCTCCATTCCCATTGCTCTCTCTTTCTCTACTTTATGGAACTTTCCTGCCCTCGTTGATGTCATCACATGCTGCACAGCATTTGAATGCCATTCCAATCACTGGCTGGAATTATGCAAGTGACTCGATCTAGGACTCTCTCTCTCTCTCTTGGCATCATTATGTGGCTAAATCTGATTGGTTACATAATGTAAACGGCAATGTGGCACTGAAGTCACAGCAGCTAGTTGCACAATTACTCCAAACAGTCCTGGATAATGCAGGAAATGTGATGATATCCCAATAATGTATAATTGATTTGACTGTGGGATGACAACAGTAAAGGCAAGTGCAAATGACAACCAGCACACACATTTATACATCAAACAATCCAATATACAGGTAGGTAGCCGTGTTGGTCTGAGTCGAAGCAAAATAAAAAAATTCCTTCAGTAGCACCTTAAAGACCAACTAAGTTTATATTTTGGTATGAGCTTTCGTGTGCATGCACACTGTGTATCTGAAGAAGTGTGCATGCACACGAAAGCTCATACCAAAATATAAACTTAGTTGGTCTTTAAGGTGCTACTGAAGGAATTTTTTTATTTTAATCCAATATACAATTTAAGATATATACAATAAATATAAACTATAGCCATTATGAAAATTATTAGATAATAGAAATTATCACTACTCGGGAGGGTACATATTAGATAATAGAAATTATCACTACTTGGGAGGGTACATATAAATACTATGTCTAAACCTTCACCATTACAAAATTATTAGATAAAAGCAGGTATCACTACTTGGGCAAGTACAGCTAATAATGGCACTGGAGCATCTTTAGCTCTGTCCTGTAATTTTATGGGCACTACTAACTAGGTCAGCCCGAATTTTTATGGCTCCAGCACAGAACTTGACTGCCCTTGCTGTCACATTAGAATTAGCATCTGAAAGGAGCCACTCTATATAAAAATTGTCCGAGTGTCCAGGAAGTTCAGCCAGCATCGTGTGGATGAGCTCGCCTCGCACCTCCTCGTAGAAGCCGCATTGCAAGAGTATGTGGCCAATAGTTTCCGCTTACCCAGATCCACACGGGCAACATCTCTCACACATTGGGGTCCATTTGTACTTCCCTTGAAGAACTGCTGAGGGCATTATGCGATATCGGGCTAACGTGAAAGCTCTTCTATGAGATGGTATTTCCAGATGGCATAGATGTGCAGGGGTATGTACCTCCTTTCCTCCTGCATAAGAAAGTGGGGTACTTTACTCAACTCCCTCTGCCTTTCTATATCTGTTATCCTCCTTTTAACTATAATCTTTGCAGAGTTGAGGTCCCGTGATAGCAGGCTGGCTGGATGCATAGCTGCCAAGTTATCCCTTTTTTTAAGGGATTTCCCCTTATGCTGAATAGGCTTCCTCACGAGAAAAGGGAAAACTTGGCAGGTAGGCTGGATGAAGGCTTATACTTTGCATCTTATTTACTATTGCCTTACTCCAAAGAGATTGAGAGTTATCTTTGGATAACAGCAACGCTGTGGGTTCAAATTAAGTTTCAGCCATGAATTGCAAGCCTGCATCCAAACTCTGCCCTCCACGCAGATCATACCTGTTTCAAGTTGTATAGCAGTGTTTGAGACACACAGGGGTATTTGTAAGGCTGCTCTGAGGAATTTTGACTGGACTCTTTCAGCTACATTCAGATTAGGTGTGTACAATTTTTATAAAGATTGGCCCCAAAGAGCAGCTGAGCCATCACTTTAGCCTCAAACAGTTTTAGTGCCGCTGGTATGTCTTGACCCCCCCCCTTTGATCTAAGAAAGCTTAGAATTGCAGCGGAGGACTTGTAGGCTGCTATTGCTGACTGTATTAAATGGGCTTTCTTTAGCCCCTTGTCGTGGAAGACGATGCCTAGGTATTTTAGGTGGTGGACCTGTTCGATTTTCCGTCTATGCACCATGTATAACTCTTGGGATGTTTAGCGAAAGCTTTTATTTTTGTCTTTTGATAATTTATTTTTTTTAATAATATTTTTATTAGATTTTCCAGAATAAAAGAAGAACAAAAAAGCTTTACAAAAAAGATTAAAAAAACAGAAAAAAGAAAAATACAGAATAAAAAAAACATATAAAATTATAAACAATTAAGTCTTTGGGTATTTACATTGCATAAGTAGACCCCCTCGGGGTCCCTTCCCCTGTGGTTCTTAATCACATTTCTATTTTAGCAAATTCTAACCCATTTTAATCACCTCATATAAACTAATTTTAACCTCAATTAACTTATTCATATTTTCCACAGTTTATTTACAACCTAATTCTACTCTTGATATGTCACTTTTGCATATTTTTTAAAAATATAGCTTAAAATCTTTCCATTCTTCTTCCATCGCTTCCTCTCCCCGGTTGCGGATTCTCCCGGTCATCTCAGCCAATTCCATAAATTCCATCATCTTCATCTGCCAGTCGTCAATCGTTGGTAGTGTTGGTAGTTTCCAGTTCTTCGCAATTAGAATTCTTGCCGCCGCCGCCGCATACATAAAAAAAGACACATTTTTCTTTGGTATCTCATTTCCAATGATGCCCACTAGAAATGCTTCTGGTTTTTTAACAAATGTGTTTTTCAACACTTTCTTGAGTTCATTATGAATCTTATTCCAGAAGCCATTTACTAGTGGACATGTCCACCACATGTGGTAAAAGGAACCTTCTTCTTTCTTACATCTCCAACATTTGTTATCATGATTGTGGTAAATTTTAGCCAATGTTACTGGTGTAAGATACCATCTATACATCATCTTCATTATGTTTTCCCTCAATAAACTACACGCAGTAAATTTAATATTCTCATGCCACAATTTCCCCCAATCCTTTATCATAATGTTATGCCCGACATCCTTTGACCACAAAATCATAACATTTTTTGTTTGCTCATCTTTCGTATGCCACTCGAGCAGCAATTTATACATTCTGGAAAGTAATTTTGTCTTTGGCTCTATCAATTCTGTTTCCAACTTTGACTTCTCGAGTTGAAAACCAAGTAACTTATCTATTTTAAAGACTTCAGTTATCTGATGGTATTGGAGCCAATCGTCCAATCTATGTTTCAATTCCTCATAACTTTTCAGCTTAAATTGGTCTCCTTCTTCAATCATTAGATCACTATATTTTGGCCAACTGGTTTCCATATTTAACCTTTTACGTACCTTGGCCTCCAAAGGTGAAATCCATCTAGGTGTTTTTCTTTCTAATAAATCTTTATACCTGGCCCAGACATTATACAATGATTTTCTAATTATGTGATTTTTAAAGCCTCTGTGGGACTTTACTTTATCATACCATAAATATGTATGCCAACCATAAACATTATCATAGCCTTCTATGATAATTTATAATAAGATGGGCTTCTTTGCAGAATTCCGCTACTGACCGTAACGCCCTCCGTAACCCAATTGGGGTCCTTGATAAGATCAAAGCGTCGTCCGCATATAAAAGGCATATAATAGGCATATAAAATTTGCCTATCCGCCAGCTTAGGTGAATGAAATTGTGGGCCTTTTACTTTGAATGCCATGTCATTTATGTAATAGTTAAACAGAAGTGGAGCTAAAATGCAGCCCTGTTTAACTCCCCGCTGAGTGGGGGTTTTTCGTGTTAGTTGGCCCTGCGGGGAGCAGCAGATCCTAAGGTAGGTGTTTGTATTTAGTTGTCTTATCAGATGGAATAAACGTGGGTCTATTGATGAAGCTTTCAACTTCTCCCAGAGAAGTACTAGACAATGGTCGCTTGTGGCTCGGCCTTTTCGGAAGCCAGCCTGTTCGTCTGCTATTAAGGCTTCCATCTCAAGCTAGTCTAATAGTTTATATTTGAGGTGCAGAGCATATAGTTAAGTAGGCTAATGGGTCTATAGTAATAATAATAATAATAATAATAATAATAATAATAATAATAATAATATATTTATACCCCGCCCATCTGGCTGGGTTTCCCCAGCCACACTGGGCAGCTTCCAACAGAAACATTAAAATATACTAATTTCTTAAACATTTAAAGCCTCCCTAAACAGGGCTGCCTTCAGATGTCTTCTAAAAATCTGGTAGCTGTTTTCCTTTTTGACATCTGATGGGAGGGTGTTCCACAAGGCAGGCGCCACCACCGAGAAGGCCCTCTGCCTGGTTCCCTGCAACTTGGCTTCTCGCAATGAGGGAACCGCCAGAAGGCCCTCGGAGCTGGACCTCAGTGTCCACTGAATGGTAGCATTGTCTAGCCCGCATTTTACCAGCTTCTTTACAAGAATATCATGGGGCACCTTGTCAAAGGCCTTGCTGAAATCAAGATAGGCTATATCCACAGCATTCCCTTCATCTACCAGGCTTGTAATTCTGTCAAAAAATGAGATCAGATTAGTCTGGCATGACTTATTTTTCAGAAACCCATGCTGACTTTTAGTAATCACAACGTTCCTTTCTAGGTGCTCACAGACCGTTTGCTTAATGATCTGCTCTAGAATCCACTTTTTCCTACGTCTAATTTCCATTTGTGGAAATTGGGTTGCTGTAATGCATGTCTCCGGAAGAAGCCTGGGTATACGAACTGCCAGTTGGAGATAAAATGGGAGATGGCCACCCTGAAGTTTTCCAACTTTGCCGATAAGGGCCCCAAAATGGCAAAGTAATCCAAAATAGAGGCTCTGTTCCCAGAGAGATGCATGTATTCACCTGGGTAGTCAGCTGGAAAGGAACCATTTACAATATGAAGGTTCAATTTATATGCTGTCATTGTCAGATGTAATCCTGCCAGATTTGCCTTTGTATCCTTGCAATTCCTAATAAGGAGCTTGTGGGGAAGATTATGGTCCATATCGGGAGGGAGTAACTGATATTTGTTATACAGCGTATCATTAGACTGTGCCATCCTAGCATTAAAATCGCCCCCAATGATTACTTGAGAACTAGGCGAATTTAGGGATAGTTCAGTTATATATTGTTCTAATAAGGCCCAAGTTGATTTAATATCAGCCATAAGGTATTGAGCAGGTAGATACACATTAATTATTAGCAGTTGAAGCTCTTGATGTTGAAGGCAAATTAATTGCAGCTGTATCTAAATTGACTCTGAAGTTCAGTTGACTTCAGTGAGACTTATTCTCAGAACAGGGTGAAACTGCCAATTTTGGCTTTTCTCTCTTATTTTTCCAGTTCCACGTCAGTTTGCAATTTTTAAAAATTCATCAGCATTTTAGTGCAAATTCCCACTATTTACACATTTTTTTGCAGTCAATTTTGCCTAATATACATTTTTAGTGACCGGGGAGGAATGACCACAGAGATAAAAATGCCACGATGCATCTGCAGCAGGGTGCCTTCATCTGCACCTCCCATATCAGTCTCCGTCACAGCAGGCACTGTAGCTCCCTAATGGTTTGACTTTACTCCCGAGAGCATGCACTTCCATTGTCTCCCAAGACAGATGTCAACACACTGCAGAATCGCACTGCAAAATTCAGAAAAGTGCGACTTTTCTGGACAGATGTGTTTCGGTTCTTGTATTGTTTCATAAAGTGCTAACTAGGAATTATCCCATCCCTACTTTCAAGGAAGTGGGTTTAGGATTGTCATCTATGTGAACAGTTTTACAAGGAGTACTGGGAAATTGCTCTTGCATATTAAGACTGCCAAAGAGGAATCTCTTAGCCCTTCCACCATCCTTGGTTGTTTGGGGATGGCATTGTTGAAAAAGGCATTCTCTGTGGCAGCCTCTGAATTGTGAAATGCTTCCTTCACATAAATGCATCTGGCATCTTCATTATATATCTTTAACTATATACTGATGTTGCAGCTCTTCACTCTGGGTAGTGACACATGAGATACATATTTTTAGTGTGCACCCTATTACTTTGAATTCAATTTGTTTTAGCTGATTTCAATACTGTATTTTTTCACTGTGGAAACCTACCCTGGGACCTTATGGTGAAGGGTGGGGAAGAAATCTAAAATATAATAACAGCAAAAACAATAGTAGAAAGGGAAATAAACAAACAAACAAATAAACAAACAAATGTAAGTAGCTTCAGCTCTGTTCTGGAATAAATGAAGTATAACGTCAAGCTCACTAGCAAGAAATTCCCCACAAGACATAAAATTTGCTGCACCAAATAAGTCTATAGATCACAATACTAGCGTTGGGTAAAGGCTGGAAAATTCAGCTTTCGGTGGAAAGCTAAACACAAGCCAAGGTTACGGCTGTCATTGGATGGTATGGAAAGACAGCCACCAGTTGCAACATTTTAGAATAAATATATTCAGGAAAGAGCTACTCAGTAGCAAATCACGTTAATATATGTTCAGCTAAAGACATCTTGAAGAGATACGTGCCTGAATATCTCATCTGCAATTAAGAAATACATGAAGCTGCTTCACAATCTTTTGGAAGATGTGAGTGTCATCTAGCTATATGTGAACAGAATACTTACAATTTGGGCAAATGAGAAGTGCAAAGAACGATGGCCTGGATTCAACTAACCCAGCAAGTTAACAGAAGCCAAAGCAAGGGCTCCTACTAGTGCCATGGAGTTCTTTCTCTTCTCCTCCTCCTTATAAATAAATTATTATTATTATTATTATTATTATTATTATTATTATTATTATTCATTCATTCACAAACGTGTCTGTTAGTCTCACACAAATTTCAACTGGGTAATAAAATTGCAGCCCTCCTTTTTAGAAATTTGCACAATTGTCTCTCTGTATTTAGCACCTGCTGTGATTGAGCAATTCATCATTTTGGCAAAAAAGTCAGTGTTGTACATGCAATGACTCAATTCCAACATTAAAATATTGGGCATGTTACTTACTGTTCTCCATCTGTGAAATGGAAGAAGAGTTTTGTGAGTCATAGTGTAGACAAAGCAGTACTATTCTCATCATAATATTAAACTAAATTACTATTTCATGCAGGTGAATTTCCATTTGCCTGGAGAGGAGGGTGTCACAGATACTGCAGGTTTTTTTTGGGGGGGGGAGTGTTTTTTAGAAACTGGAACTTTATTAGCATGTTAGGCAATGCCCAGCCCAGTCATGGAACAACAGCAATGTGAAAAACTTCTGTTCTTCTTTGAGCATGGGTTTGCCATCCATTGTTTAAAAATCTTTTCAAGCAGGCTCAGGGAAGACACACAGCTCTAGTTTCATTCTGACTTTTTCTCACTGATTTATTTCCATAATAAAGTTTTCACAGCTATATGCTCCAAAGAGCACCTCAATTAACATATCCTTATCCTGCTATTTGATTATTCTCAAATTATAAATTTAAACAAGCTCTCTTTCACACTTCCCCTCGTTCTCTCTCTCTCACACACACACACACCCTTTCAGAGTAGACAGGTCCTGATGCTGCTGCCAGGCTAAGGTCTGGAAGCATTTCCCCCTGAAAGGCCCATCTGGCTTCTCTGAATCTTCTTGTGAGGAGAAATTCACGGCTTACCCCATGGGGAGCTCTGTAGCGCTGTTAACAGCTTTAGAGTAATTTCCTCATTAAGTAATAATGTAACCTGGTCAGGAGCTTTTGCTAAGTGATAACTGTTTAGCTAGAATTAATTAAGATGTTTAGCTAATCTTTAGTAAAAAGAAAGACCGAATGGGTTAGGAGACAGGGAGTACTACTGAAAGTGTGCTCTAAGAACCTAAAAGCCATGTTGGAATGGAGGGAAAGGTCTGATTTTCTGGGTCAAATTCAACATCATGTTCTTCTGAAGGTGCCGTCTGCCCAAGCATTGCAGTTTGCCAAATGGAACAACCCACCCTTTCCTCTCCCAGCATGCTATTCTGGATGTTTTCCTGACACCCTGCCCCCAGGCTAATTTCTGGGGTGCAGGAACCACATTGGGAAAGGAGGGTGAAAGCCCCGTTGCAAAAGTGGGCGTCCTCATGCAGGCCTTCTGCTGGCAGGCTGTGTTAGGAGAATCCCACCCTATGTCTCTAACACTTGGGGGAAGCTTTGAATGAGGATAGTGGTGGTAAGGGCTGGTTCAAGAAACCCATAAATTGTAGGAATTGTCCCACTCAAAGGTAAACATTACAAAGGAGTCTGGTGGTTGTTGTTGTTTAGTCATTTAGGCGTGTCCGACTCTTCGTGACCCCATGGACCAGAGCACGCCAGGCACTCCTGCTCAAAGGAGTCTGGTAGATCAGTCCAAAGGCCCATCTATTTAATAACATCTAGTTCAGCATTCCATTCCCACCCGATACCTATGGGGAGCCAGGATATGAGCATACAGTACAGTCTCTTTAAGAATTAGAACCATCATTGCTTACTTACCTTCTGCTTGGCAGGAATCTTTCGGCTGGTAGTGCCTGAGTTCAACTGCCTGGCAATCTTTGCTCATTCTGAGAAGCTTCCAGGCTTCAGAGAAGTTCCTTTCAAAATGTTCATTACCACTTTGTGGTGTGGACAGTTTCCTTACATAATTTTCTTTTCCATGCTTCCACTACTGACACTGTGATGAGACCAATACTGTATTGCTTTCAGTACACTTTCAAAACATTTACCCACCTGGGAACTAACAGAACACCCACCATCACAGAAGAGATTTGTATTATCTGGAAGGCTCACCAAAGTGCTTTCACAATAGCAGGATTTGTGGGGACTTTTGATGATTTTGAAAGGGATGTGCCATAGTGCTGACTGCTCTGTGATATCACTGCTGGTGCTGAGTGCTGCCACAGGTGTTCATTGTAAACCCAACCTAAATCCTTAAAAAATAAATAAATAAATAAATAAATACTCTGGTTTCACCTCAGATCGTATAAATCTTTTGCCTTTTACTAAATCCTAAGGTTCACCAGCTTCCATCATAAACAAAGTGACTCAAGATCCTCCACTGTGGAGGTGACCCGAGATCAAGGCATTAATTGGTAGCTGTGCAATGCTTCATCTATGCACCCATAAAGAGAGGGAAAGAGATGGAGAGAATTAGTCATGGCTTCACATCCTTGACTATGTATAACACAGTGAGACCATTCTGGCCCCCTGGAAGTAAAGAAGAATTTACTACTTGTACCTGCAGTCAGTAGTACAAAATCGAAGTCATCTATTTAAGCCTGTGTGCTGACATTTTGGGACTCACAGTACTCAGACTTCTTCTCAGAATCCAAACACTACAGAATTATTCTTTAAAAACACCACCTCCCTGGCATTTGAATTCAAGACTGTTCTTAAAAGCTGAAGTAGCTTTTGTGCCTACAGGGAAACAACTTTCCCCTTCTCCTCTTTCGCTGCCTGTAGTATACATGCCCAACTTAGTACACATTTATTCTTGAAGTCAGAGGGGGAAATGATATATGGTAGTAATTTTTAAAAAATAAATTGGATCTAAACATTATACAATGGAACGTAATGTACTTGGGAATAAAGCACAGGAGGTGCTTGAATGAAAAGTGTTTTAACAGTGGTGCCACTTATGAATGTAATAAATGAGTGAACCATTCATTTGAGTAGTTGTTTTTGCCCATTCAAACAACATCACTAGGTCTAAAATTTAGCAGTTTAAATCTCCAGAAACCTTGGGAGAGGGTCCCTGTAGAAGACCACATCTCCTCCATGATGAGAAAGTCTGTATCTTGCAGAGAAGGACACTTTCTGAGAAATAGAATCTTTAAAAAAAAAAAAAAGATCAATCTTTTGTTGAGTGGATGATGCTGAAATGAAACCCTCCTGAAAGCTCAGGGGAAATTGTTATGAATTTTTAGGCAGCGGGGTACTATTTATCTTACTTAAACTTTCGGTGCAGTCACAGGTTTTTAAAAGCACGCTTTCCTTGATTTTAAAATGTTTTTAAAGTTCTGCACTGCTCACATCAGGATAAGGCTCTCTCAACAGCTTTCTCCTGGCCACCCTTTCAGCAATGCTTTCATGTCATGTCCCTCCCAAAGCATTCCTGGATATGCAGCTAGAAGTCACCTATCCTGTAAAGTTAAATGAGGTAAGCTGTAAGCTCCTCAGAAACAAACAAAATTCTGGTTTTGCAGAGGGAAAATGTTTTGGGGAAACTGGGGGAGGTGAGTCTTCCAAGGTGCTCATGGGGAAACCACTGGTCCATCATTCTAGCCCATTATTCTCTACTCTGCTGGCAGCTGTCCTTCAGGCTCATTTGAGGCCACGCACAGAAACAGATATCTGCATAGGTAAGACTTCTATAATAATGCCTGTGCTAGTTTTTACTGAGCAGCTGTTTATTTGGATCCTCCCTAAAATTGCAGGCAATGTATCTTAGCAATGTATGGCCATTTCTTGCAACCCAGCTGGTGCAGAATGAATGTGTTGAAGCAATTGCGAGACTAGATGGTTGGTTGGTTTGTTTAAAATAAGAGCAGTCATAAAAAGGAAGAATAAAATTGCAAGATAGTGAAATAATAATCATAGAAGGCTTGAGTGAGTGGTGTACAATATATTCTATAATGGAATACAAGATTCATATTTGTACCAAACCTGCCATGAAACATACACCTGTATTTTTCTCTCAACTAGCTGAATATTTCATACCCTGGCATGTGTTGACCTGTAAAAATAAATGAGCATGAGAAGTGTTCTTCCTTGCAGATTTCATACATGGATTATTCAGATAATGTATGAAAAGTGCACCAAGAACACGGTGGGAAAAGAATTATGTAAGTCTAGTTTGGCCCTTCATTTTTAAGGCCAATTTAGTTAACTACAGACACTTTCAGAGGGTTGAACTCTGACCCGTCCAAACAATGCTAGTAATGCCTGGCTCAGAGCTGGATTTGGGGCAGCACAACCGGTTCCACCACACAGGACACCTAGTCCAGGGGGACCATAGGGCGTCACAACTATGACATAGTGAATTGAGCTGAACAGAAGGCAGGAAGTGGGGGGACACCAATTTTGATCTCATATAGGGCACTGCTGAAATTTCTTCCCCCACCTGGCTTCTCTATGGGGGCACCATTTCCAATTTCAGTGGTGGGGGAAGGAAAAGGGAGCACGACTCTAGTATACAAGCAAAATTCATGGCAAGATTCAGGGGCGTAGCCAGGATCAAAACTGGGGGGGGCAAGCCATGGTCGTTCAGGGGCGGGGCCACAAAGTGAGAACATGGGCAGGGCTACAGGGCCAGCTGGCCTGATGACATCGTGGTGGTGGCAGCGGCGGTAGCGGCAGCGGCGGCAGCGCCCGCGGCAGCGCCCGCGGCAGCGGCCACCTTGTGCTTCTGGGGCTGGCAGCGGTGGCGGCTACCCTGCTTGGCTGGAGAGGACGGGAGGGTTGGGCAGGCGAGAGGGGGTGACAGGGTGGGCGAGGCACAGCCGCAGTCACGACGGCTCCGAGGCGTTGCTGCATATCAGCATAATATTTCAACCATGTCGTGGGTTCAAGCCCCACCTTAGGAAAAAATTCCTGCATTGCAGGGGTTTGGACTAGATGACCCTTGTGGTCCCTTCCGACTACAATTCCATGATTCTATTGATATATTACCATAGCATATGCATCATTCTGCTTTCTTGAATTGTCCTAGGCATAGCAGCCAACTCCTAGAGGCCTAGATGCCCCCCCCCAATTACTGGTAAATACTGTATTTTAAAGAGTCATTCCCCCCCATGTTGATGGGCTTTCTATGTGGGGCTTATCTGCCCCCCCCCCCAGTATTTTATTGAGGATGGAAGAGGGAGGAAAGGAAGGAAGAAATAGAGAGAGGGATAACTCACATTTGTGGGTGCCTCTGGGTGACACTGTGATGCTGGAACTCTGCAGCAAGAGGAAGATACCGGTACGCCTGTACAGGAGCCTTGTAAGCAGCTTTCTCTCTGCTTGATTTACAGCAGGCACGTCCAACAGGTAGATTGTGATCTACCAGTAGATCACTGGATGTCTGTGGTAGATCACTGCTAGATCACTGGCACCCCTAAAAAAAGCTCACCCAAAATTTTCCTCCCCCCTAAAAAAAGCTGAACTATGACCTGAAGCCCTAAACAAAAATGGGCCTCCCTCCCTCCTAAAATAAGCTCAACAAGTTTGACCTAAACCCCCGAAAACAGGGCTTCCCTTCCTTAAAAAAACTCAACAGCTTTGACCTGAACCCCCCAAAAGGGGGTAGATCACTCCCAGTTTTTAACTCTGTGAGTAGATCAGAGTCTCTTGGGAGGTGGCCACCCCTGATTTACAGTATACAGATGCAGAAGGAGGGGCAGACTGGAACACCACTGTTTTTTTATAAACATCACTGTGTCTATCAAAGCTACGGCCCCCCCTCTTATTCACTTCCTTTTAGCCTTGCAGGGCCACCTTAGTCAAATTGAATCCTCTGCACCCTCATTAAATCGCCAATAGAACTGTTAATGTGATCCCTGAATGCTCATTAACAACTCCCAATGAAGAACAATAGGGTGAATAGGGTGAACCTTGCCTGAAGGGATATTCTGCTCCATTGTCTTAACTGCTTAAGTACCAGTAGCCACTTTGCTTTATTTATTTGATGTGTTTTTATTACAGCTGTGTTCCCGCCCCCCCCCCGCCCCCAGCAAGTGGAGAGCTGCTCTTGCTAAAGCAAAGCCCTTTCCACTTCAGCTTTTGGAGGGGGAAAGTGCTGGTTATGGTCTGTAAAATACAATAATTTTTTGCTTCTGGGGGGGCAGCTGCCCCCTCCTGCCCCCCCGTCTACACCCATGGCAAGATTCAATGGATGGATTCAAGGCAAGACCTTCATAGAAGTATGCATCTGGAAGGAAATCCAACAGAGTTCAGTTTTAAAAGAAGTATTTTATGAGCATCTGTGTAACTATTTTATTTTTTATAACTACTATTTTATTTTTTATAACTACATGTGGCAACAGTCCAACAAAGACGGCAATTTGGCAGGAACAACCTACCCAGTCAAAGTCACCATGTCGTCTCCTTACTCAGCTTGCTAGTTATTGCAGTTTCCTGGGATCACAGCATGGGGAAGCAACCCAGACATGGGTTGTGTGCTGGTGGTCTAGTTCCGCACACCCAAAGCACTCTTGTCTTGTTAACAGCAGTCCTTCTCCCAGGTGCCACATGACAAACAGCTTTGGAAAGTGAGGGGGAGTTTCAAAAGCACTTTGTGATACGGCATTCAGGTTTGTTGTTGAAAGTGGGGAAAGTCAAGAATCCTGCTGGGAAGAAACTAGCCTTTAGGCATGCCTCCATCCTGGTCTCTATTGTTGTTTTGAGAGCACTTGATCCTGGATCAAGGAATGCACTGCAAATGCAGCCTTGTTACTTGAAACCTCAAGAGATCAAATTTGTTACCTTTAAAGAAGTGCTTCCTTTTTATTTTCTTCCCTTGGATGGTTTTCTTTTGTCACCCCTTTGTAATACAGGGAACATCTGAAACCAAAAACAATTTACGAGTGGCAATTATATAGCCTGCCAAAGCTATATTTTCCATTACCATCTGGCTTCTCTTATCCTTACAAGCTAGACATTGGAAAGATAAGCAATAGAATTAAAAAGAATAAATCTTTTGTTGATCTTGAGACAAATAATGATGGTATCATTATGAAAATGGAGCTTCTTCTTTTTTAAAAATGTCACACATAATTGTGCATAGCCAGAGTTAAATGAACCGGTAAATGGATTGGTGTTAATAATTATATTGGATATGCATGAGATTTTGAGTATTAACTAATAAAAATGATTTATAATTTTTAGATAATTGTGCAAAAGAATATGAAAGAAGTTTTAACAAAATGTGACCTGTCACTTTTTAGAGGAGTTAATTAAATACATGTTAAACATAATAATAATTTATTAGATCAATGGTGGCTTTATGAATTAAATAAAATACAAAAGAAAGCCATTTACACTTTCTTAACTGCAGTAAGTGTCAGGGACCTGTAAACATCGATCTTCATTCTTTATGTCTACTCCAAGCTTATTTGGCTTTTTAGAATTTATATTTGGTCTCGCTCCCATTAATCTACACAAAGAATCCTGCATTTGCTTCTTATTATGGGCTTCTTGCTGAGATAGCTGATAGTTGCAATGGCGAAACAGAGAACACTGAAATTACTGAGCATTTCAAGACTTCTGACCCTGGAGCTTTATGGAGATACTCAAGATTGAAGACAGAAAAGGACAGGGGAGGGGGAGGGGGGAGAGACTAGCACTTTTGTTATTGTAATAAAATCCAAAACATTCTTATCACTTGGAGTTGGCGCTCAGGCTGTCAATCCAGGGAAGTGATAATTGCTTCAAATAATAGGTCTAATTTCCACAGGATATAAAACACATTTCAAATATCGGCTTTGATTAATAAATGTGCACTAGACCTCTAAAGCAGTGCTTCCTAAACTTCTGGTAGCTGTGGCACACTATTCAGAATGAATATGAGGAGAGATGCCTCTGAGATTCATATTTCCTGGCTTGAAAATACAAATCTCAGTGGACTGTAATAACATTTTAACTCTCAAATTCTTCTCTGGTTACCGGTAGGATTTTAATACAATGCTATGCAGAGATGTTCAGCTCTTTCCCCGTCCTCACCCAGACCCTTAGATCCCTTCCCTCCTACCGCACTTAACAGCATACAATGAGCCTGCTGGATCAGGCCAGTGGCCCATCTCATCCAACAACCTCTTCTCAGAGTGGCCAACCAGATGTCTGTGGGAAAATCGTGAGCAACATTTGAGCACCCCCCCCCTCTTGTTTTCAGCAACTGGGATTTGGAAGCATTGCTTCCTCCAGCTGTGGAGGCCATTTGGGAACTGGGCGGAGCATGCTCAGAAGTGCTTTTGATGCTGCTTTGCCCAGTTGCAAAATGGCCGCCACGCCAGAAGTCGCACTGCAGCCATTTTGGAACTGGGCAGAGCAGCATCAAAAGTCGCTTCTGAGCATGCTCCGCCCAGTTCCAAAATGGCCTTCGCGCCAGAATAAACCGGGAAGAAACAAAAAAATTCCAGGAACAGGTGGAAAAACGGGGATTTCCCGGGGAAAACGGGAGACTTGGCAGCTATGCCTCACTGTGGCTTACCAGGATTGAGAAGAGTGGGGCTGAGGCACAGTGCCAGCCACCCCACCCCCATTGCCTCCCCCTGCCTTCTATAAGCCACAAAGCCATCACTCCTCCTTGCCAGTGGCCCTTGAGGGAATTGCCTTTCCAAATCCATTTGTATCTGACCACATAGACCACAGTAGCAAGTTGGGGACATATTTCCCCTTCTTCCTCTTAATCAATCAGTTCTTTATTGCAGTCCAAAGACCCACAAATAGATTGCAGTACATTTTAAAAAATGCATAATACTTGGACACTGGATACAACTAATTTGATAAAAATTAGTTTCTGACCTTTAACTTGGCAACTCCAAAAAATATGCTGGGAATCCAAAGCAGCAATTGCAGCCGGATAAATGGAGGGGTGTGGCGAGAAAAGGAGGAGAGGTGAGATGGAGGATGGTGAGTCCACAATCATGGAATTGTTATAAATTGTCATTGTTTTTATGTTGGTTCAGATGTGTGCTATAGCCACTGTTGTATAATTACAATATGCTATTGCATATTGTTGGCATCCATCTGCCTCAAGACACAATCAAGTGTGCCTCCGGGGGTGAAGTCAAAAAGTCACCACAGTGATCCTCCCCACCCAGGGTGCAAGCCTGGGCAGTGTGTGTGGAGGTCCTGGGCTTCCCAGACAACAAAATCCCCCTCTTGGTTTCGCTGATGTGGTCCAAAGGAAAGCAGAGCAGTATGTTTGACACCAGCTTGGCTGCAGGGGTTGCAGAAAGGAGGCATACAAGATGCCACCCAACCATCTTAGGGACCAGGCCCGGCCCTACGTGCAGGCTGGGTGGCGCAGGGCACCATGGTGCCGGCCCGCCAGGAGGGCGCCGCGAGCTGCCCCCACCCGCTGGCCGACCGGTCCGCCGCGCAGCTGCGCCTGCCCGCCCGCCTGCCGTGCAGCAGCGCCTGTTGCACCTGCGCTGCGTGCGGCGCCCACCTGCCCACCGCGCTGGGAAACGGGGTGGGAGGGCGCCAGAACGGGGCGGGAGGGCGCTGAAGGGATCCGGTGGGCGCCGGAGGATCCGGCACACCACGGCACCGGGAGCGCTTAAGACGGCGCTGTTAGGGACTCCACTATAGGATTTATTCCATAACCTTTTCTTTTCCCAAATATATCCCCCAAGGCAGTGGAGCTTAAGGGTTAGAGTCTTCCTTCTTCTAGATAGGCTACCTTCCCAGGCAAGGAGCCCCACCTGCCCCTCACACATGCAGAAACTGCCTTCTTGACCACTGGGCCAACTCTTAGTCTCACCTGCTCCATCTGCTGGAGCCTGTCTTCACATGCAGGGGGAATCCCTAACGCACTGAGAGGTTGAGACCCATTGGCTCCCCTCACCTGCTTTAGCCAGCCAGTCGAAGCCGTTCCCAGGGTGTGGCTGCTGTCACATGCGGACAGCTTCTAGGAGCCACAGGTGAGAGCTGAGTGCAGGGTGGGGACCAAAGGTGGACAAAGTACCACAGAAGGAGTACAAATTGTCCCCCACCAGAAGTACTGCCCCTTCCCTAACACCTCATTAATTGTGGTATTATGCTGGTTCTTACTTCCTTGATTTTTAGTATATTGTATTTTTTATCATTTTTGCTTTAAATATTTTTAATGCATTTGTCACTCAGAGAACATGTTATAGATAACCAATGAAAAATAAAATAAATAAATGAGATAGAAACACTCTAATTGTCACCAGCTTTTGAAACATTCCACTGCAGAGTATAAGGGGATGATTCAGGCAGGACAAGCACATTTAAGCTTCAATGATATGGACAGGAAAGATTTAAGTGCCTACAGAACTTTCTGATTGAAATCAATTGAACTAAATAGTGGTTTACTATGCCTGGATCGTGGCCTTTGTCCAGAGCAAAGGAGCATAGAAGAATAGCAGTTATCTTTTTATCTTGTGTCTGATAAAAAACAAAAAGGCATGAAATATATTCAACAAATAAAAATAGCTAGACTGTATCTACATTGCTATGACTTGGAACCTATGTACAAGAGTACCATTGTTAATAAAAATAGCTGTCTGTAAGGAAGTGAGTCTATAAGGAATTTGTGCTAGATGCACTAAATGAAATTGTGTTACATTTTTACAATAAGCCCAGAACAATGGAATAAATACAGATATAGCATTCCAAAGCAAGACAACAAGGTCTGTTGTCAAACATTTCTCCCCAGAAGTGCATAATGAAAAGGATTTGCATTGTGTAAGTGCAGAAAATATCATTACAAATCAACTTAAATGCTGATCTCAGTGCAACCAACAAACAAAAGGCACTTTAAAGGATATACTAACAAAAGATGTTGCAGGCTTTGTTGGGTTTAATTTACAAAATATGTATCACCTTAGCACACACCACATCTTCAGACATGAGAATCATTACTTCATCTCAAGGCAAGTAGCTTGTTGGCCTAACAACAAACCCACAGAACAAATGACAAGGCCAACTGGGAATGAGCTAAAACTGTTCACTTGTGATTACTTTTCATCAACATGTCTTTGAGGGTTGTTCATAATTCCTTGTGAGAACACATGTTTATTATTTGCATGCACAACCAGAAATAAAGACAATGAAACTGAGTTAATTAAGGGTCAGAACTCTGTAATAGTCAATCTGCAGCAAAAACCTGAAAGCTCTGTGGACAGAGGCCTTGACACCGCTCTCTGACCTGCATGCACTGGGTCAGAACACAAAAACTATATGTTTGAGTGTGTGCCCAATTGGTTGAAGACGACTTGTGCAACTCCCCCTCCCCCAAGTCTCAAGGAGTGGGATCCTTTTCCCACACCGGAATCCCAAGCCCATTAGAGCAAGTCTCAGAATCCCCTTTAACCATAAACATAACAACAACAACAACAACAACAACAACAACAACAACAGCAACAATTTATTATTTATACCCCGCCCATCTGGCTGGGTTTCCCCAGCCACTCTGGGCGGCTTCCAACAGATTACTTAAAGATTAAAAGCTTGTCTAAAGAGGGCTGCCTTCAGATGTCCTCTAAAAGTCTGGTAGTTCTTTTTCTCTTTGACATCTGCTGGGAGGGCGTTCCACAGGGCGGGTGCCACTACCAAGAAGGCCCTCTGCCTGGTTCCCAGTAACTTGGCTTCTCTCAGTGAGGGAACCGCCAGAAGGCCCTCAGCACTGGGCCTCAGTGTCCGGGCAGAGCGATGGAGGTGGAGACGCTCCTTCAGGCATACTGGACCGAGGCCATTTAGGGCTTTAAAGGTCAGCACCAACACTTTGAATTGTGCTTGGAAACGTACTGGGAGCCAATGCAGGTCTTTCAAGACTGGTGTTATGTGGTCTCGACAGCTGCTCCCAGTCACCAGTCTAGCTGCCACATTTGGATTAATTGTAGTTTCCGGGTCACTTTCAAAGGTAGCCCCACATAGAGCGCATTGCAGTAATCCAAGCGAGAGATAACCAGAGCATGCACCACTCTGACGAGACAATCTGCAGGCAGGTAGGGTCTCAGCCTGGGTACCAGGTGGAGCTGATAGACAGCTGCCCTAGACACAGAATTGACCTGTGCCTCCATGGACAGCTGTGAGTCCAAAATGACTCCCAGGCTGTGCACCGGGTCCTTCAGGGGCACAGTTACCCCATTCAGGACCAGGGAGTCCTCCACACCTGCCTGCCTCCTGTCCCCCACAAACAGTACTTCTGTCTTGTCAGAATTCAACCTCAATCTGTTAGCTGCCATCCAACCTCCACACAGTTCTGCTGGTGAGAGCAAGCTGCCTACTTGACTGCCCCCATGGCATGAGTAACCTATTCGTCTCCAATGGTCTGTATTGAGTAGGCAAAAACCCCATGAACCATGCCCAATGGTTGTTGTTGGGGGATTCCTTCTGAGCCCCAAGGAGACCAGCAGTGGGGCTGCAAACCTAGAAAGAGCTGAGGGCGGCAAGTACTTAAAAGCAAGTACTTAAAAGCATAGTTGGAAGGGACCCCAGAGTCATCTAGTCCAACCCCATTTGGAAGTCTTTAAGTAGAGGCTTGACAGCCATCTGTCAGGAATGCTTTGATGGTGTTTCCTGCTTGGCAGAGGGTTGGACTGGATGGCCCTTGTGGTCTCTTCCAACTCTATGATTCTATTATTCTACTTCTGTTGATGCAACCTAGACTAGCATAAGCCTTTTTTTCTGCTGCATCACACTGTTGACTCATGTCAAGCTTGTGGTTACCAAGACCCCCTTGATCCTTTTCACACATACTGCTAGTAAGCCAGGTGTTTGCCATCCTATATTTGTGCATCTGATTCTTCCTGCCTAAGTGCAGAACCTTACATTTGTCTTCATGAACTTCATTTTGTTAGCTTGTGCCCCATTCTCCAATTTCTTAAGGTCATTTTAAATTCTACATCTGTATTCTGCGGCATTAGCTACCCCTCCTAGTTTGGTGTCATCTGCAAATTTGATGAGCATCCCCTCAATTCCTACATCCAAGTAATTTAGAAAGATGCTAAATAATAAAGGGGCCCGGGACATAACCCTGTGGCACCCCATTTGTCACTTTTTCCCCAGGATGATGAGGAAGCACTAGTGGTTTGGTCAGTCTTTGGGTTTGGTCAGTCAACCAGCTACAAATCCACCTAACAGTTACCTCATTCAACCCATATTTTACCAGCTTCCACCTGAGAATATCATGGGGGACTTTCAAAAGCCTTGCTGAAATCAAGATACACTATGACCACAGCATTTCCCTGATCCACCAAGTTTGTAATTCCATCAGAAAAGGAAATCAGATTGGTCTGGCACTACTTATTTTTGAGAATAGCCCCAGCTCTTCCCCTGACACAAGATGATATAGCATCATCATCATTGTCATCACTCTGTTGGGATGCCACCTTTCCACACACAAAAAACATATGCTCAAAGCATGTGTAACAGCATAGAACAAAACAACATTTCATTACTATAGAGGTAGTAACATTACACCTTCTGGCAGTAGCAAAAGTAGCAAGGGAGTCTGAACGGTTTCAGCTTGGTCCTAGGCACTACTTCTATGTCTACTTCAAATTAGCTAGAAATAAGTTACCGTAGTCTAATCTTCTCAGAGTATCTCATGTCCCTTCAGCAGCAGCATTCAGGCAACATTCAGGCTTTCCAAGGTCAGGGCCGGGGAGCTGGAAAGACCCCTCAATGATTATGCTACATTGGACAGTGCCTAACTCATCCTGGGTGACACAAAGCATCTTCCACCACCCCACTCACTTCATGAAGCTTTAGGGGATAATAAAGGAAGAGACGTTTAATTTTCTCTCTTGCCTTGTCTTTATTTTCCTTTAGTGACATCTTCATATAGCAAAACTGGATTGTTTGTGTACAGTATAACAGTGCATCCCTTTCATCTTGTAGCCTTGTAATTTTATGCCTTACGTTTTCCCCTCTCTAGTGATTTGGCCTCCTTCATGGATCACTGCCTTGTCATGGCGAAAGGGCTTGACTAACTCAGAGAAGCTATGAGCTATGCCATGCAGGGCCACCCAAGATGGACAGGTCATAGCTGAGAGTTTAGACTAAATGTGATCCACCTGGAGAAGGAACTGGCAAACCATTCCAGTATTTTGCCAAGAAAACTCAATGGACAAAGACAACAGGCATATAAAAGTTATGTCGCTGGAAGATGAGCCCCTCAGGTCGGAAGGCATCCAACATGCTACTGAGGAAGAGCGGAGGACAAGTACAAGTAGATTCAGAGCTGATGAAGCACCTGGGCCAAAGCCAAAAAGTCGTTCAGTTACGAATATGCTTGGAAATGAAAGGAAAGTCCAATGCTGTAAAGAAAAATATTGCATAGGAACCTGGAATGTAAGAACCATGAACCTTGGTAAGCTGGATGTGGTCAAAAATGAGATGGCAAGAATAAATATTGACATCCTGGGCATCCGTGAACTAAAATGTATGGGGATGGGCGAATTCAGTTTGGATGACCATCATATCTACTACTGTGGGCAAGAATCCCGTAGAAGAAATGGAGTGGCCCTCATAGTCAACAAAAGAGTGGCGAAAGCTGTACTGGGATGCAATCTCAAAAATGATAGAATGATCTCGATATGAATCCAAGGCAGACCTTTTAACATCACAGTAATCCAAGTTTATGCGCCAACTACCGGTGCTGAAGAAAGTGAAATTGACCAATTCTATGAAGACTTACAACACCTTCTAGAAATGACACCAAAGAAGGATGTTCTTCTCATTACAGGGGATTGGAATGCTAAAGTAGGGAATCAAGAGATAAAAGGAACAACTGGCAAGTTTGACCTTGGAGTTCAAAATGAAGCAGGGCAAAGGCTAATAGAGTTCTGTCAAGAGAACAAGCTGGTCATCACAAACACTCTTTTCCAACAACACAAGAGACGACTCTACACATGGACATCACCAGATGGGCAGCATCGAAATCAAATTGATTATATTCTCTGCAAGCAAAGATGGAGAAGCTCTATACCAGGCATCCCCAAACTTTGGCCCTCCAGATGTTTTGGACTACAATTCCCATCATCCCTGACCACTGGTCTTGTTAGCTAGGGATCATGGAAGTTGTAGGCCAAAACATCTGGAGGGCCGCAGTTTGGGGATGCCTGCTCTGTACAGTCAGCAAAAACAAGACCTGGAGCTGACTGTGGCTCAGATCACCAGCTTCTTATAGCAAAATTTCAGCTTAAACTGAAGAAAGTAGGAAAATCCACTGGGCCAGTAAGACACAATCTAAATCAAATCCCTTATGAATACACAGTGGAAATGAGGAATAGGTTTAAGGATTTAGATTTGGTAGACAGAGTGCCTGAAGATTCTACAAGGCAGGCTTAAGCAGTATGTGGACCGAGAACTCCCAGAAGTACAAGCTGGATTTCGAAGGTGCAGAGGAACCAGAGACCAAATTGCAAACATGCGCTGGATTATGGAGAAAGCTAGAGAGTTCTAGAAAAAACATCTACTTCTGCTTCATTGACTATGCAAAAGCATTTGACTGTGTCGACCACAGCAAACTATGGCAAGTTCTTAAAGAAATGGGAGTGCCTGATCACCTCATCTGTCTCCTGAGAAATCTCTATGTGAGACAAGAAGCTACAGTTAGAACTGGGCATGGAATAACTGATTGGTTCAAAATTGGGAAAGGAGTACGACAAGGCTGTATATTGTCTCCCTGCTTATTTAACTTATATGCAGAATTCATCATGTGAAAGGCTGGACTGGATGAATCCCAAACTGGAATTAAGATTGCCGGAAGAAATATCAACAACCTCAGATATGCAGATGACACAACCTTGATGGCAGAAAGTGAGGAGGAATTAAAGAACCTTTTAATGAGTGTGAAAGAAGAGAACACAAAATATGGTCTGAAGCTCAACATCAAAAAAACCAAGATCATGGCCACTGGTCCCATCACCTCCTGGCAAATAGAAGGGGAAGAAATGGAGGCACTGAGAGATTTTACTTTCTTGGGTTCCATGATCACTGCAGATGGTGAAGGCAGTCACGGAATTAAAAGACCCTTGCTTCTTGGGAGAAAAGCAATGACAAACCTAGACAGCATCTTAAAAAGCAGAGACATCACCTTGCCGACAAAGGTTTGTACAGTCGTACCTCGGGTTGTGAACACCTCGGGTTACGAACAACCCGGGTTACGAACTTCACAAACCCGGAAGTATTTTCGCCGTGTGCACGTGCGCAGAAGCGCTGTGCGCCTTTGCGCATGCGCAAAGCGCAAAAATAGTGCTTTGTGCATGCGCAAAACAGCGGTTCGGGCCCTTTTCGGGTTATGAACTGCGACCCGGAACGGATCGCGTTCGTAACCCGAGGTACCACTGTATAGTTAAAGCTATGGTTTTCCCAGTAGTGATGTATGGAAGTGAGAGCTGGACCATAAAGAAGGCTGATCGCTGAATAATTGATGCTTTTTAAAAAAAAATTAAATTAAATTTCAAGGGGGGGGGGAATTACACATATACACTCCAATACCTAATTTTGTTATTTGCTTTGTCAACTTCCCACCCTGTCTTCCACGGTGATTTTCTTTGCTGCCCTGATTTTCTTTGCTGCCCTGAATTATGGTGCTGGAGGAGACTCTTGAGAGTCCCATGAACTTCAAGAAGATCAAACCTATCCATTCTGAATGAAATCAGCCGTGAGTGCTCACTGGAAGGACAGATCGTGAAGCTGAGGCTCCAATACTTTGGCCACCTCATGAGACGAGAAGACTCCCTGGAAAAGACCCTGATGCTGGGAAAGATGGAGGGCACAAGGAGAAGGGGACGACAGAGGACGAGATGGTTGGACAGTGTTCTCGAAGCTACGAACATGAGTCTGACCAAACTGCTGGAGGCAGTGCAAGACAGGAGTGCCTGGCGTGCTCTGGTCCATGGGGTCACGAAGAGTTGGACCTGACTAAACGATAACAGTGATTTGGCCTTGAGAAAGAAGTGGGAAATGGTAACATGAGTCTTGAAAAATCAACTTCCGCTTCAAATAATGCATTTCGGTGTGAAAGTGATATATATTTAATGCAGTGTGGAACACTTCATTGTTGAGCCAAGTTTTTTTGCAACTTACCTTCAGGAATCTCATCTGTCTCTTAAGTCATTCACTTTGTGTTTTAAAGGGTGCAGTTAGTTCTGTGATGTGACTTAGTTTCCTGATGTCAATGAGAGTTAAGCAGACTAATGGTGTTCAGAATCCCCAGTCCACTGCAATGTTCTCCTTCATGAGGCCCATTGAAACAAATGGAAACAACCTCTTCATTTCAGGAACCCTATAACATGAGAACCTCCTACTGCTTTGTGCCCAAAGATTCCCTCCTCCTTTGTATATTTAAAGTTCTTGATTATAGGTTTTAATAACATCTTTTTAAAAAAACACTACTTCCTTTAAAAAAAATAAGCCTCAGCCCTATAATGCAGCATTCACCTTCAAAAGTATATTCGGTCCCACTCATTCCAGGACATCTTGTTTCAAAGTCATATTATAATTTAGCTTTTTAAAGAATTCTTGATTGCTGGTATTTAATTTTTTTTAACAGTCTTTAAACAGGATTTCAGAAGCATCTCTCTAAAGAAAGCTAATCCATATAATTTACCATTCACCTTCAAAGCATATTAGATTGCCCTGTTCTTTTTGTTACAGAACATAAAAGTGTAAGGACAAAAATGACTGCATAGTATTTCAGTCAAGATTGCTTCTGGAAACTAAGGAAAGTCCATCATTGTTATGAGAAGTACAGTTATCAAGGAAAAGCAGGATTCAGAAAAAGATTTCTGAAGTGTACCTTCCCCCCCCCAGAGAATACAATGCAGTAGTAATAGGGCAGAAAAAAATACAGCACCTCCTTCCATCGATTGTATTTTGTGGGGAAATAATTGTCTTGAGTATCATATGATATGATTGTCTGAGATCAAGTACACAGGATTTTAGAAAATGTCAGTGTATACATAGCTCATTGTAAACAAGAAACAGATCCAACTAATCCGACAGGTTTCTGGAAATGATCCACAACCTCCGACGTCTGTAAGGAAGAGCTGCCATCTTCTGTCTGAACTGAAACCACCAGAAGGAGACATATTTCCAAAAAGCAAGCTGTCATGTGCTTAACACAGCAGTATTAGGCTGTTGTTTTTCACCCTCAACTGTGGGCTCTTAATATGTCACTTCACCTAATTAGGAACTGGAAATGACAAACTAAAAGCAGATTCTCAGGAAGGGAAACAGACATAAATCTGGCATGCTCATACCTCTGTTTTGCAATCTCAGGGCCCGTTCATGCCATTTCTACATGTATTTTCTTTGAAGACGAAGAATCACAGTAATCGAGCCTATACAGAAACAGCCACACACACACAAAGCAGCAACATCTCACATCACATCACAGCTGAGACACATGAACAAGATTGAGAGCTGGGCTATCCCACCTTTCTAGTGACTTAAATTCAACTGTGTTTATATTTAAAGGCAAATCAATCAAATTTGCAGTTTTCAAAACAATATGCAACCCAAAACGCAGCCACCCTTAATATTTTGCATCTGTCCAAATTTTCCAGTACAGTTCTCCAGCCAAGTAATGGGTACAAGAATGCGTAAAGGTAAAGGGACCCTGACCATTAGGTCCAGTCGTGACCGACTCTGGGGTTGTGGCGCTCATCTCGCTTTATTGGCAGAGGGCATACAGCTTCCAGGTCATGTGGCCAGCATGACTAAGCCACTTCTGGCGAATCAGAGCAGCACATGGAAATGCCGTTTACCTTCGCACTGGAAGGTATTTATCTACTTGCACTTTGACGTGCTTTCGAACTGCTAGGTTGGCAGAATGCATAGGTACAATAAATTGTGCATTAAAACACATAAAATAATATACAAAAATGTGTCATATTAGAGGAAATGTCTTGGGGGGAAGTATATTAGAGGAAATTCTCACTAAAGCCCTGATGAATTTTCATTATATATATTTTTAAATAAACAAACCCAAACTGATAAAATGCAAGGATTCAGTAAAAAGCAAAAAGCTAAAACAGAATTAGTCTGAATGAGTATTTAGAAAGTGTAAGCAGTTTCAGAAGAAGAATCAGAGTTGGAAGAGACCACGAGGGCCATCCAGTCCAACCCCCTGCCAAGCAGGAAACACCATCAAAGCAAAGAAGAAGAGTTTGGACTTGATATCCCGCCTTTCACTCTCCTTAAAGAGTTTCAAAGCGGCTAACAATCTCCTTCCCTTCCTACCCTACCACAAACACTCTGTGAGGTGAGTGGGGTTGAGAGACTTCAGAGAAGTGTGACTAGCCCAAGGTCACCCAGCAGTTGCATGTGGAGAAGTGGGGAAGCGAACCCGGTTCACCAGATTACTAGTCTACCGCTCTTAACCACTACGCCACACTGGCTCTCTTATAATGCCTGAGTGATTAGTCCATGACCCCAGCTGCCACCCCCACTTCCTACACACAAATAGGCAGTTCTGGGTGTGAAGGGAGAGTCACACATCTCCACGGTGAAACACATAATGAACCCAAATCCACATACATTTTACATCAGAGAAGACATATAAACTCTCCATTACCTCTGAAGTTTTGAAAGAGGATGTTTCAGACACTTGACTTAACCCTAAGCAGTTTTGTTTCTATGAAGAATCTTGCATAATAGATCTGCTGCCAAAATTAAACACTTAAATTAAACTCTTTTGCATAATAAAAAGGTACTAACCTCCATTAGCAGGTGTGCAGACCAACTGGATGGCATCACTCAACTTCTTAAGGACTTACTAGACACAGCTAACCAAGATGGCAAATCAGCCTTAGACCTTCAACCTACATCTTCTCAGGTGCCTTCGAGCAAACATAAATCTTCAGAACACCTCAGCTCCACAGATTATCATCAAACACGGTGATTGAAGAATTTAGACTCTGAAGTAAATTTAATTTTAGTCCTAGACGAGGTGGCTTTTGAAATCTGCCCATTTACTGAATCAGGTTATGCCAAGTTGTGGGGCAGGAGGAAGAGAATTATATACAATTTGAATGAATTGTTGAACTTAGAAATCTTAGTTATCCATACTATCCCAGCTTCTCCACATATACATAGATGTATTGAAACATTTAATTCAGCAGCCTTTGGTTAATGGCATTTTTGCAGCTAGATCCCAATTGGAAAAAAATATATATGTTGGATTAGAAGGGCTTTTATAACGCTGTTACTTACCCTGCAGTTTAAGCAAGAAGCTACACCGGCAACCTCCAGCACCAAAAATTGTGCATTTCCTAATAATGAAATGCTTATTAATTTATCTTCTCAAGACCTTGTGAATTCTGAACCCTCAGCAGCAACCTCAAATACAAAGTCTAGGGTTTTTTTTACTTGACCCAATGAAATATGAATTAAAATTCACTAAAAGTGATCACAGTTACCGGTACTAAGCATCCCTGTGCTAACAGATTGGTCTGAATACAAACTAGCTGGAACACTTGCTTTGCATGCAAAAGGTCCTTGGTTCAGTCCTTCACATCTCCAGGTTTGGTTGGAAAATGCCTCTCTCTGAAATCCCAAAGAAGCACTTCCAGTCATGCTAGACCGTAGAGAGCCAGATGGACTCAGAATCTGATTCAATCACATATCAACCAATTTTGGTTACACAATCAAAAGTTAATCTGGTGCTGCTGCACAACAAGCCAACTTTTCCCCAAAACATGATCAAGCAATTGCTCGGAAACGTACTGGGAGCACAATTTAGGACCGGTGTTATATGGTCCTGGTGGCTGCTCCCAGTCACCAGTCTGCTGCTGCAGCAGCATTCTGGATAAATTTACCAATTCATTTTCCTTCTGACACACCCTTGCTCTCAGCCTCCAGGTTTTCACACAGGGTTCAAACAAATGCTTAACTCACCCAAAAAGTCTCACAGGAAGAAGAGTAGCATGTTAAGATCCCAAGACCACCCCCAATAAATAAAGACACAATTGACACAGAATTTACTTTAAGGTTATTGATATAATTTTGGCCACAACTTTATTGATTACAGATCATGAGTGGTTTGCTTAGGCATTGGTTCCCGACTAGCTTCACCTGACCTCAGCAGGGCAGCACTGAAGACTGGACTCCGGCAGAGTTTTCAGTAAGGGAAAACATCCTGGGGGGGGGGGGCATTTGCAGGGAACTAGGCAGAGGGCCTTCTCAGTGGTGGCGCCTACCCTGTGGAATGCCCTCCCAACAGATGTCAAAAAGGAAAACAACTACCAGACTTTTAGAAGACATCTGAAGGCAGCCCTGTTCAGGGAGGCTTTTAATGTTTAATAGATTATTGTGTTTTATTCTTCTGTTGGAAGCCGCCCAGAGTGGCTGGGGAGACCCGGCCAGATGGGCGGGGTATAAATAATAAATATATTATTATTATTATTATTATTATTATTATTATTATTATTATTATTATTATTATCTGACCGGGTTCAGACTCAAGCTCACCCCCAATGCTCCCAGGGGCTCTGGTGTGGCCCTAACCCCTGGAAGAGGATTGGACAAAAGCAAAGCGAGCCCCTGGATTCCTTTAATGGAATACCTTTCATGCATTGGAGGGGCAGGTGTGACAACCTCCCCTCCCCTCCACATTGAACCAATGCCTAACCGCCAAACCTTACAAAGTTGTGACAATTTGCTATGCGGCAGGTGAAACCCAAGTGGCACCAGCCAATCAGCCAAATGGGAAAATTCCTACCGGGCCCCTGCCCCAAAAGCAGACGACTCACAACGGCGTAGCAAGGTCATAATGAACCCTAAATATAGGGAGGGTGGGCAGGTGATCCGGTGCACGAGGCAAAAAGAGGAAGCTTGGTTAATGCATGAAACGACCCCATTGGCCAGAATTACCCCACCAACCGAGGGACCACCAATTGGGTTGTTGTGGCCATCCGATCGCTCCCACCCAACCACAACAGCAGTGAGGTCAGTCTTGATGATATCACCGCAACATGTTCTCTCTGTGTGGAGGACACGATTTCCCGGAAACAGAAGACATCACCCTAGTCCAGGCACCCCCCAAACTGCAGCCCTCCAGATGTTTTGGCCTACAACTCCCATGATCCCTAGCTAACAGGACCAGTGGTCAGGGATGATGGGAATTGTAGTCCAAAACATCTTGGGGGCCAAAGTTTGGGGATACCTGCCCTAGTCTCTCACTCTAGACTGGTTGCCATACATACGGGAAAACCCAAACATGTCCTCTTTTGGGGGGCCAAAATGCCCATCTGGGTGAATTTAACATTTCAAAGGAAATTTCTGGGTTTGGATTTTTTGGGGGGTGTGGGTTTGGGGGGCACACATATGCTTGGGAAGCGGAAGCACCGCAGTGGAGCAAAGATCAGGTAGGAGCTGGAGTCCTGCTCCACTCGGGCTGGCAGTGGCTCAGGCTTGGGCTCAGGCGGCTCTGCATACTGCAGCTGCAGCCAGCCCGAGTCAGGAAAAGAGGCATGTGGATGTAGAGGCAGCAGCCCTTTGTGCCTGTGTGTCTCTGTCCCTGGCTCAGACTGGCAGCAGCTCAGGCTGTCTTCTTTTTGCTCTTCAAGCTATGGCAACCCTACTCTAGACCTGCTTTTCATGGGGAGGCCCAAGATGGCTGGTCCTCCCTCAGGCTGCCCACAGCTGCATCTCATTCAGCTGCCCTCTCCACACCCAGTTCCAGCCAGTTGGTTGGGTTTCCCAGGGGCTCCAGAGGATGAGGAAAGGGCCCCCTCCACTCACAGCTCTTTCTTCTCCCTCCATCCTCTCCTCTTCCAGCTGCTCCTCCTTAGTCATGACTAACATAAGTCCTCGATTTCAGAAGTGCCTGTAGCTAACTTCTATTGTTGTATTTTGATGCTATAACATGCCCTGGGAACTTAGTGTAAAGCAGGCATCCCCAAACTGCGGCCCTACAAATGTTTTGGCTTACAACTCCCATGATCCCTAGCTAACAGGACCAGTGGTCAGGGAAGATGGGAATTGTAGTCCAAAACATCTGGAGGGCCGAAGTTTGAGGATGCCTGGTGTAAAGGATGGTAGTCATCATCATCATCAACAACAACAACAATAACAACAACAACAACTCTGGGTCCCACCCCTTGTGCCTTCTTCCAAAGACAGCTTCTGTTTCTCTATCAGTCTAGTGTAATTTTGCTGTGTGTGACCTGGGAACAAACAGAGTAAAAAAGAGAAGAACTTTCAAATTCACCATAAAAACAACTGCATATAATTTACACTTTGTAAAGTTCATCTTCAAGCTACATAAACTGAAGTGCCATAATGGAAACAAATGAACTTCCACTCAAATTATACTCAACACTCATGTTAACATAACAGATTCTGTCTCCTTCATGTTCATACTTCAACAATTCTCCTGCTTTGACCTTTTTCAGCAAATGAAACTCCTTAAATTTTCAACACCCACTTCCGAGCAAAATAGCCTAGAGTGGGGCGGGGAGCAGGAGTACTTAACAAACAGGTTTAAGATATAAGGGGGAATTCTGTGCATTGGTTCTCTGCAATTCTTCACACCAGTAATCTTTCATTTCAATGCCTTCTAAAAATTTCTAATGTATTTTGGGATAATTCATCCCTGATGGGGTTCCATTGATTTCAAAGGTATCACATCAGGGATTAATTTTGTCCAATATGCTTACCGCAACACTCAATTATCACTTCATCTCACAGCCATTTGTAGCATTAAAAGAATTCTGTTCTTGTAAATCCCACACACCTCATAATCCTGTCTGTGAATTCTGTTTCTCAATTGTATGGAATGTTATCCCATTCTGTTGACTGAAGTCCTTTGTGATCTGTTGTTATGTCAAAAGTATACTAATCCCCTGATAATTCACCGTAATGTCTAGTGCAATCATTTCTATGCAATAAACAAAAAAGCCCAAATTTGACTGACCACGGCATTCTAACTAGTGCAGAAGCAAAACTACTTACCTCATTTCATGTTCCTTATTGTGAGTGTTAAGAAGTTACTTTCATTCTCCTAGTTACAGTATCATAATAATAGAATTGTAGAGTTGGAAGAGACCCCAGGGGTCATCTAGTTCAACCCCCTGCAATGCAGGAATCTCAACTAAAGCTTCAGTGACGGATGGTCATCCAGTGAAGGAGAGTCCATCACCTTCTGAGGGAGTCTGTTCTACTGTCAAACAGCTCTTACCACCAACTCTGAAGTTTAATCATATTCTCCTTTCTTGTAACTTGAAATCATTCATTCGAGTCCTACCCTCTGGAGCAGGAGAAAAACAGCTTGTTCCCTCCTCCATGTGACAGCCCTCAAGATATTTGAAGATACTATCATATCTCCTCTCAGTCTCTTCTTTTCCAGGCCACACATACCCAACTCTAGCATTAGCCACCACTCCCATTTTGACATCATCTGCCAATTTGATTAGCATCTCCTCAATTCCTTCACCCAAGTTGTTGAGAAAGACATTGAAGAAGAACTGGCCCAGGACAGAACCCTGTGGCACCCCCCATTTGTCACCCTCATTTGCCATTTTTTTTCCAGGATGATGAGGAACCATTTGTGAGCATTCTTTAGGTTTGGTCAGTCAACCAGCTACAAATCCACCTCATCAGAAACCTCATCCAGCCCCCATTTTACCAGCTTCTCCAGAAGAATATCATGGAGGACTTTGTCAAAAGCCTTACTGAAGTCTAGATATAAAATCTGAACCCAGATTGGAATGGATCTAAATAATCTGGGTCATCTAGGAATGCTTGCAGCTGCGTCACCATAACCTTCTCCACCACCTTCCCCCCCCAAAAAAAATGCCATTTGTGACTTGTCAGTAGTTGTCCCAGTCTAAGAGCGGATTTCTTTTTTAAAATTTCCATATATATATATATATATATATATATATATATATATATATATATAGTTTTACATAACAAATTTAAATTCAGACATAGTTACTTACAGACTGGTTGCAATACCAGTTGTGTTTAAAAAAGTTAAGAAAGATGGATTTCGTACAGAAATCTCAATGTTTGAAAAAAAATTATTGGAAAATAATGTGAAGTTACATTTTAAAATGTATAAATTGTTGCTAGAGTGGCATACTAAGGATGAAGAAGTCAAATCAGTAATGATAAAATGGGCTCAAGACAAGACATTGGGCACAATATTCACTTTTCATCTTGGAAAAAATTATGGAGGGAAGATTTAAAATTTAAAGCGTGCTGTGCATTGAAGGAAAATTAGATGAAAATGATGTATCAGTGGTATTTAACACCTGTAAAACTAGCAAAAATGTATAGAACTGCTTCAAATGTTTGCTGGAAATGTAAGGAGAAAGAAGGCATGTTCTACCATATGTGGTGGATGTGCAAGATAACGAAAGCATTCTGGGAAATGATTTACAATGAGTTGAAAATAATGTTTAAAATAACATTTGTGAAAGAACCAGAGGCTTTTTTGTTAGGCATTTTAGGCACAGAGATTCCGAGGGAGCAGAAACAACTATTCATGTACGCAACAACAGCAGCGAGGATACTACTGGCCCAGAGATGAAAAGAAGACAAAGTTCCAACCAGAGAGGAATGGCTGATGAAGATGATGGACTAAACCCACAACACAAGAGGTCAGTCTCCAGGTCTTACCGCAACATGTGCTCTCTTTTAGGGAGAACATGATTTAACAAATTAGAATCATAGAATCATAGAGTTGGAAGAGACCACAAGGGCCATCCAGTCCAACCCCCTGCCAAGCAGGAAACACCATCAAAGCATTCCTGACAGATGGCTGTCAAGCCTCTGCTTAAAGACTTCCAAAGGAGAAAATTAGAGAAAAAAGGATAAACAGATGAAAAAAGGATTGATTATGGTAACCCTGGAAGGGTGGAGGGAAGTGAAAGGATTCAGAGAATCTTAAATGAAGAGGTGAATGATGTGTAAGAGCTGGTTTCTTTAGCAATGGCATCACCACTGCTTCTTTCAAGGCAGCAGCGATCAACCCTTCCCACAAGTGAGATATTAAATCATGCTCTGGATACAACCAGTCAGTCCCTGCTCTGCTAGATTTAATAAACCAGGAGGGAGAGTGGTCAAAAGGTCATGTGACTGGACATATTTCTGTCTGCACCTTGTCCACATCAGCTGACTGCATAAGGTGAAATAGATTCCGCAACACGTTACTGATGCTTTCATTGAGTACGTTAACCGGAGCTGCAACAAGTGCAGAATCCAGATCACTCTTTAGTTGAGCAACTTCATCCTCAAAGTGTGTAGGCAGCTGTTCACAGCAGGTCTTTGAATTCTCCAGAGGTCCCCCTCCCACAGTGTGAATCAGTAACCTCTGGACTCAGATACTAGAGGAAGCAATGCAAGCTGCAAAATGAGCCTTCTTTGTAGCCTGCATGGCCACATGGTAGGCACAGTTTTATGCTCTAACCATTGTCCGGTCAGCTTCAAAGCAAGACTTGTGCCACTGGTGTTCTAGTCTTCTTTTGACTTGCTTCATAGCTTGAAGGTCCCCAGAGTACCAAGGGGCCGCTTGTGCTCCAGAGAGCATACTCAAGAGTAATCACGTCAACTGCCCATTTCATCTCACTGTTCCATAGTGAGGCCAAAGCTTCAACAAGATCATCAGCTTTCTAGAACATTCAGGAACCCTTCAGGTTCCATCAGTCCGGGGCGGGGGGGGCAGCTGAACAAGCCCAACACCCTTATGCCTTTTTAGCACCTTTCTGAAAAAGTCAAGAAAATCCATAAATATGTCAGAGAAAACAAAACTTCCCCAGATACTTAAAAATGGAATCATATTTCTACATAAATTTAAATTATAAATCTGCACCATTCAAGCATGTCCTCCTTGATCCATCAAGAGAGAGATCAGTGTGTGGAAGCAGCCTCCCCCACACTTAGCTAATCAGGATTCAGGTGAATTATTTCCATCTGTTTTGCAATGCTCACCTCTGAAGTGTCTGGATTTGTCTCTTGATATGAATGGTGTTACATTTCTCTATCTGAGGCCATCTGTAATTACATGCAACCAATTAGGCATAACTAGAGTTGGATAGGGGCCAATGCTTTAGTTCCCCCCAGAATGGCCTTATTTAAACCTTTGCGTGTGTACACAACTGATCAAGTCTTGTACACTTACAGACAATGCTAACCTAAATTTAACCCCCAAAATTAATTATTCTGGCTGGTAGTGCTTTTCACTCTTTTATGCCAGCTTTGATCATTGGGCCAGCCAGCTCTGCCTTTCCTGGTCTGTATGATGCTTTCTGCTACTGCAGCCTTAGAAGATGGCAAGCAAATGGGCCAATACATCATGTCAGAAGCAGAGGAATACAAGCTGGAGGCAGGAAATCTGTCAGAAATCTGAGGAAATATATTATTATTATTGTTTATGCATTCTCCAATGTTTGTTTAACATCTTTTACATTTTCCATCTTACAACATAAACTAAGGGAAAGATAGGGTAATAGAAGGGCGGAGAATAAATGCAGTTGCAGCGAACTAAGGTTTTTCTAGAATGCCAATGAGGGCTAGGTTGGGAAGCTTGAACAAATTAATGAAATATTGTAAGAATGTATCATAGGTACAAGAGAGGTTTGAGTGGGTAGGAGTCTAGGAAACAGTATGCCAACATCTTCATGGCAGATTTAGAACAACGTTTTCTAAACTCCTACCCACTCAAACCTCTCTTGTACCTACGATACATTGACAATATTTTTATTATCTGGACACATGGACAACAGACCCTGGAAACCTTCCACCAGACATTCAATGACTTTCACCCCACCATCAACCTAACAATGAACCAATCTATGCAAGAAATACATTTTTGGGACACTACTATAAAAATACAGGATGGACGTATAGACACCACCTTATACAGAAAACCAACTGACCGACAAACATATCTACATGCCTCTAGCTACCATCCCAAACATACCAAAAAATCCATCGTATACAGCCAGGCCCTACGTTACAACCGCATCTGTTCCAACTCTACAGACAGAGAATCTCACCTACAGCAAACCTTTTTAGAACTAAAATATCCACCTGATGAAGTTAAACAACAGATCAACAGACCCAGACTGATACCTAGAGAGAACCTGCTGCAAGACAGACCCAAGTCAGTTTCATTTGTGGAGGTGCCTTCTCTCCTCCTGCATAGGAAGAGAATGAAGGTGTTAAGACAACAGAGTCCTGCCCCCTTCTTGCCAACAGTTCTACCCCGCTCTCCACCCTCCACAGCTGGCTCCAACCCCAATGAAGTTTGAGGATGTTGAGTGGGTTGGCCACACAGAGTGGAGCGGGTAGATTCTCACCAAGCCATGGGAATTACAGACTGAGCTGAGGAGAGCACACTGCCTCCAAACCTGGTACACATGCACAGCAGTGCTTAATTCCTTCATGCATTAATTAGACTTAAGTTTGTTGGTTATATGAGGCTGCTTATTCCACACTTCCTTCTACTACAAACTGGGATTTTGAGCAATTTATGAGCAGGTTTGGGGCCTTTAATATTCAGTGTGTCCAGATTGCACTAGGTAGAAATCAGCAGGGAACTATGCTCAAGCATGCTATTTATGGTCTACTTTAAAGTGTGCCAGTGGTGGGTATATTTTTTTTATCAACTTAAGGTAAAGGTGTTCACATTATATTACAGATTCGTTTTAGAGGCTGTTCCTTAATGTCTTCCTTTTTTCAGTGTGAGATTTGCATAATTGATTATCAGGTTTTACCAGTTGTCATGTTTATATGTGGAAATACTTTCCAATAGTCATTGTCTATGTCAGCATGAATGGTAGAGTATCAAAGGCACAGAGATTAAATCATTACCCCCCCAAAAAAGTGTAACAGCTCTTATTAATTAGACTACACAACATTTATAAGTTTCTGAATAATTCTTCAATCTGAGCTACGTTTATTGGAACCAAGTCCCACTGAGTTCTATGGGTCTTATTCCTAGTGCACTTAGGCATCAAGTCACCTCAAGTGTATATGGATTTCACACTTTGATTGTTTAAGCAAACATTCCCACTCACCTGGGAATCCGGGAAACAAAGAGCACTGTGGGGACCTAGAAATGTTTAACAAAGGTCTCGGTACCTGTCTGGGTTTTGTTCCTTTGGCTGCTTAGCTGAATCTGGTCCCAGACTGCTCTGAATTAACCTAGGGGTGTTCAGTGGTGGCAGTGATACCGAGAACTCTGTGTATTTTAAAATACACGGCGGCACCTTGGATGAGGGGCTGGAGCAGGGAGAGACAAGAGAGGTGACTCACCAACTTCATGACAACCATTCCATTGGTAACACACACACACACACCCTTTTGAAATACAGTGGTACCTCAGTTTTCAAACATAATCTGTTCTGGAAGACCGTTTGAATTCCAAAACATTCAAAAACCAAGGCACAAAATTAGGTCTGCAAATTTAATAAAGAAAATTGAGAAAAATAACATATACACCTAGTGGAAGCCATTTGACTTCCGAGGCATGTTCAAAAACGGAAGCATTTACTTTCGGTTTATGGCATTCGAGTTCTGAAACATTCGTCAACAGAGACGATCGAAAACCAAGGTAGCACTGTAGTTGTGGCATGACTTCAGGCACTCTTGGTGGATACTGGTTATGTAATCTCATTTCAATCTGTGTTCAGACTTAATTTTGAGGTTAGATGTTGCTGTTTGTCCTGATGGATGACCTTTATCAAGGGAGAGATAGGGGAGTTGTTGTTGTTGTTGTTGTTTAGTTGTTTAGTCGTGTCCGACTCTTCGTGACCCCATGGACCATAGCACGCCAGGCACTCCTGTCTTGCACTGCCTCGCACAGTTTGGTCAAACTCATGTTCGTAGCTTCGAGAACACTGTCCAACCATCTCGTCCTCTGTCGTCCCCTTCTCCTAGTGCCCTCAATCTTTCCCAACACCAGGGTCTTTCCCAAGGATTCTTCTCTTCTCATGAGGTGGCCAAAGTATTGGAGCCTCAGCTTCACGATCTGTCCTTCCAGTGAGCACTCAGGGCTGATTTCCTTAAGAATGGATAGGTTTGATCTTCTTGAAGTCCATGGGACTCTCAAGAGTCTCCTCCAGCACCATAATTCAAAAGCATCAATTCTTCATCGCCGAAGAATTGATGCCGAAGAATTGATAGGGGAGTAAGTTCCGATTATTCCTATTTGATCTCTCATTGGCTTTTGCTACCATTGACAATGATATCCGCCTGGACTGGTTTGGTGAGATGATAATTATGGGTACCAACTTGTACCCTAAGCTATTTAACATCTATATGAAGCTGTTGGGAGCAGCCATTAGAAGATTTGGAATGTGGATTATGAAGTGATGACACTCAACCCTATTTCTCTGACAGTTGAATCACTTAAGGGTGTGCGAGCCCAGAACTGTGTCTGAGCACAATGGTGGACAGAATAAGGCCCAATAAAATTTCTATGAACATAAGAAATGCATAAGGGCAAATGTAATATAATAACTACTTTAAAGAACACACTCTTAGTTTAGAGGTCAGTGGTCCTCATATCCCGAAAGGACACTAAAGCAAGATGTAAAAAGCTAATGTGATTGTATTAATTAGGCTGTTATAAAGAGCAGACCTTGTCAGTTTTATTGCTGTGCTAAGGACCATAGGGTATTTATGCCTTCTGGTCAGAACAGCATTGCTGAAAGCAAAAGCTAAAAGTAGTATCCTTTGGAGAAGATGGTTGTGGTTACCCCAAAGGTCTAAACCAGTGATTTTCACACTGTGTTGCAGAAAACCAGGAGGATATTTGCAAGGTTACCAGGAGTAAGAAAACCAGCAATGGCAGCGGACAAACTGCATGGAAAGGCATTTTACTCCCCACTAGCAACCTTTCCATTCAACATTTAATGCATACACGATCTATGAGATCAGGGGCGGCTCTACATAGACCCCCGGTGGCGCAGTGCACCACGGCGGGAGGCTGGCAAGCTGGGCGCCGGCCTGGCAAGGAGGGCGCCGCGCGACAAAGCCGCGCGGAAACCAATTGCGCCCTGCGAGGGCGGGGCGGGCAGCGGAGCAATCTCCACCCCTCAGCACCAGGGCGCGCGATCTGCTCAAGACGGCCCTGTATGAGATGCTGGGACGTAAAGCTGCACAACACCCTGAACATGTTTATCGGCACTGATGTCTGCAGTGGGGAAATCTATGTACAAGTAGCTGCTCACAAATAGGCTTCCCTGGCTTAGAAAGCTGCATCGATGTGGACATCCAGGTAGCAGGACAAGGAGCAAGACTCCATTTCCCAGTAACTCTCTGGAGCCCCCTTCATTCAATGGATGTGTGAAGGGGCCTGTAGCCAGGGGCGGACTTGTTCCTAAAAGGTAGCACTTTTGAACAATATTATCTTAAAAGATCATGATGGAGTTTTGATTTAGATAGAGAACAGAATGAACTTCATTTCCATAGTCAGACTATATAGATTTCTCATTTGTTCCCAATTTGTAAATACTGACACACATCATGCTGTTGGGAATACAAATACTGGCTCGGGCTGATGGGAGCTGTAGTCCAAAATTTCTGCAGAAACCAAGGCCGGGGAAGGCTAATACACACTCTGATAACTTAAATTGGTTTTACTGGCACAGCTTCCCCAAAAGACTCCTGGAAATTGTAGTTAGTGAAGGTACCGAGACCTTTGTTAAACATTTCTAGGTCCCCACAGTGCTCTTTGTTTCCTGGATTCCCAGGTGAGTGGGAATGTTTGCTTAATCAATCAAAGTGTGAAATCCATATACACTTGAGGTGACTTGATGCCTAAGTGCACTAGGAATAAGACCCATAGAACTCAGTGGGACTTGGTTCCAATAAACGTAGCTCAGATTGAAGAATTATTCAGAAACTTATAAATGTTGTGTAGTCTAATTAATAGGAGCTGTTACACTTTTTTTGGGGGGGGTAATGATTTAATCTCTGTGCCTTTGATACTCTACCATTCATGCTGACATAGACAATGACTATTGGAAAGTATTTCCACATATAAACATGACAACTGGTAAAACCTGATAATCAATTATGCAAATCTCACACTGAAAAAAGGAAGACATTAAGGAACAGCCTCTAAAACGAATCTGTAATATAATGTGAACACCTTTACCTTAAGTTGATTAAAAAAAAATACCCACCACTGGCACACTTTAAAGTAGACCATAAATAGCATGCTTGAGCATAGTTCCCTGCTGATTTCTACCTAGTGCAATCTGGACACACTGAATATTAAAGACCCAAAAGCTGCCCATAAATTGCTCAAAATCCCAGTTTGTAGTAGAAGGAAGTGTGGAATAAGCAGCCTCATATAACCAACACACTTAAGTCTAATTAATGCATGAAGGAATTAAGCACTGCTGTGCATGTGTACCAGGTCTGGAGGCAGTGTGCTCTCCTCAGCTCAGTCTGTAATTCCCATGTCTTGGTGAGAATCTACCCGCTCCACTCTGTGTGGCCAACCCACTCAACATCCTCAAACTTCATTGGGGTTGGAGCCAGCTGTGGAGGGTGGAGAGCGGGGTAGAACTGTTGGCAAGAAGGGGGCAGGACTCTGTTGTCTTAACACCTTCATTCTCTTCCTATGCAGGAGGAGAGAAGGCACCTCAACAAATGAAACTGACTTGTAAAAATGGTATGAGAGACATTGCACATATTTTTGTAAATGAAGAAAATCTTTAATTTTAAAAAAAATTACAGCTTCTGTAATTCCAGGATTGTCCCTGGAAAATAGGGACACTTGGAGGGTATGCTTTCTATGTTATAACTGAAGATGTGCCACAACAGAGTTTATTCCCAGTGTGCACACAGGTTTGCAACCTAAGCCATCCAGCTCAGGCTTTTCTTCTTTGCTGACCCTTATACCCAATATTCAAACCCAGAACATCTGCATGGTGAGACTGATATAAGCAAAAATCTGCTCTTATTCCTTATGGGGTTCTCCATCGGTCGGAGAATATAACAGAGGTCAACCAGAGAATTTTGAGAAGCAAAGCCTTTATTTTTGCTGTTGCAACAGGGTCCTTCCCCTCACTCAGGAGAGCAAGGAAGGAACCCAGAACAAAAGTGAACCTCCACTTTTATCAGTTTTCCCATCACCAAGAAACACCCCCAAAATACATCATTCCTACATCACAGCTACATAATCAATACCTCACAAAAAGGGAGGGTTCCAGGTAGAAATCTGAACACCTTTGACACCTCTCCTACTCCTCTCACCCCTCCCAGGTGTGAATTCCTAAACACAAAGAGAAATTAACAGTTTCTTAAAAGTTGATCACTATCTTTTGTTCGGAGGAGTCTTCCATTGTGAAAGATATGGCTAGCAGTCTGGCACCATTGATGGGGAAATGTCCAGTTGGCAGAGCCTCCGGCTTACAGGATTATGGCTCCCAAGTTGATAGTCATGTGGAAATGTGTGTGTGTGATTCTGGTCAGAGAGAGTCAAAATGGTGTCAGTCAGGCCTGTCTTCCTGTGCTGCTTCAGACATGTGCCTGTACATTCATGTGCATGTTTATGAACAATTATATATATCCTTAAAATTTACAACAAGACCTCTGTCTTCTTTCAAAGCCCTTCTCAAAGCTCAGCTCTTCTATGAAGATGGTGGCTTAACTAAACTTCACCCTCAACTCCCCACCAAAACAAAGTCTAAAGATGCATAAAATCTATTCCTCCCTTTAATTTTGCCTCTCTCACTTTCATTTCTTCCCTATATAGCCTCCCCATTCTTTTAAATTGCACTCTCTTCGGGGCAGAGACTTTCCTCTAATGTTACTCTGCATAGTGACTGCATATTGTAGATGGAAAAAAGGAGCAGACGGTTTGTAATGATGGCTGGGATTTTACCATTCATCCAGAGGGTATAAAAATGTACAAATGTTAACGAGCACTCTCTTGTGATATTCTTAACAGATAGTGAATATGGATTCATACAATTAGCCTCCTGCAGTTTTTCAGTTACTTTTATAAAATGAATGAGTACCTCAATAGAGCTGCTTTGGTCTACTTGTTAAGGAGCAAATGCTTGGAAAGTGTTAGCATCACAGTAGAGCTACCTCTCTTCCTAGATTGCATTGCTATCAACTCAAGAAAAATGCAGTCAAAATTCAGCATTAAGAAGTCCCACTGATTCCAATGGGAAAGTTGATTTTGTAATTTAAGGTTGTGCAATGACCACGAGATTTGGCTTGGACCCCAATTACTGCTTCAAAAAACCCAGCCAAATTTGGTCTGAATCACTTTGGAGGCTGCCTGATTCGGTTTAGATCTGAATGCCCCTAGGTCAGAAACCTGCCAAACTGCAGGCAAATAAGACACAGTGCTTTTCTTACTAGATACCTTTAAAGGTGGTTTTGGGGAAGAGGGAGAACTAAAACGGATTTGCTTCCTTCCCAGTGGTTTTGTGGGCAACAATTTTGTTATAAAAAGAGTATAAATTGTAGAGGTGTCCACATTTCAGGATGGGTTAGGGGGATGGGGGTTATGATGAATGGGAAAAATGAGCTTCAGGCACATGGTTAGCTAAATTGGCACCAAAGGTAACAGAAACAAAATAGATGGCTTTTTTTCCCCATGGTTGAGTCCTCCAAAACTCTTGCAGGTTGCAACACGGTGGGAAATCCAGGTGTTTACTCTGTTTTAGGATAGGTGTTGCAATGCAGCTTGTTTCTGCCTCACAAATATACATATGAAAGGAAGACAAAACCAGTGTTGCTCCTCCGAGAAACTGAGGAAATGCTGGCATGGGGAGGAGCTACAGGATGTGTCCTGCTCACATGACCTGAGTTTTCCAAAATTACATCTGTAGTATGAGAGTACACAGTGCAGTAGATCCCTTACCATGAAGAAAATGTGGGGAAAGGAGGTCTTAGTCTCTTCTGGAACCATTTTGGAAACAGCTTGAGAATTTATAGTTGTGCCCTACACCCAGTCTACTTCTATGACTTCACTCCCTGCATCCTACCTCTCTTTCCTGTCACCAGAAGGAGAAGGGGATGCTCTGCTTCATAAAAATCTGAGCTTAAAAAAAAAGGAAACAAAGGAGATGTTATGAATGTAGGAAGCTAATTGGATTAAAATGCGAAGCCCGTCTTTCATTTTTCATAATTGCTGCCATTGTACAGAAAGGCCATTCTGGAAAGATAATTACTCTGGACACTTTAGAAGACTTGCTTTGATTTTCCTTTGCTATCATCTTATATAAAGTAAAAAGCTAATGATAACGGATTTAATTTTTATAAAAGGTTGACATTCTATCAATGTAAAATATCATACGCTCTCTCCAGGACCTCTTATGTTCACAATACTCTTGGCTCAAATGTGGAGCATGGAGGTGGCAGTGTTAGGCAAGGGTGGTCCCAAAATCAAACAAGCAGCAGTTTCCAGAGGCATTCAACTGGCAGAACAAATTCTGCATCAGTATCACACCAACCACACAGATACCAGAGGGTGCACAGCCAACTCTTTATTATTTTATTTTATTTATTTAGCACTTTTAAGTGGCATACGGAAAAACAATTCACAGAAAATGGGACAATAAAAGAATATAAAATCATCATAAAGCCAGATGCTACCTGAAAATGCCTGCTAGAACAAGGAAGTCTAGTCAGCAAGGAAGGTGCCACCTAAGCTTGGATTGGAGGGAGTTCCATAGGCTTTTGCCCACTACACTGAATGCATGGCTTCTAGTTCTTATGAGTCAAACTATGCATCTGAGCCATGGCGTGCCACTAGCAGAGGACCCTGCCCAAGACCTCAGTGATCAGGCCAGGGGGATCAGGAGGTCCTTAACAACATTCTCATACAAAATTAAAAAATTCCTTCCAGTAGCACCTTAGAGACCAACTAAGTTTGTTACTGGTATGAGCTTTCGTGTGCATGCACACTTCTTCAGATACTACTTCTTCTTGGTATCTGAAGAAGTGTGCATGCACACGAAAGCTCATACCAGTAACAAACTTAGTTGGTCTCTAAGGTGCTACTGGAAGGATTATTTATTTATTTATTTATTTGACTACAGCAGACCAACACGGCTACCTACCTGTAACTGGAACATTCGTATACGTACGTTTAACACACAAGGGGGCTCATCCACACTTCCTGTTCGCCTGGCCACTTTCCCTTGGGAAAACCTGCAGTTTGGCACTGAATTGGAGCAAATAGCAATTGGGTTTTCCATGGATTGCCATTTGTCCCAATTTGATTTCCAGGTGGAAGCAGCAGAGGCAAAACCGCTCAGACGTGTGCTTTCTAGACATGTGACAATTGGAAGTATGGATGAGTCCTCAATTTTCCAACTTTTTTCTGCTTAACACCCTCCAAAACTAACTTCCAGGGGACTAAGTAAAGTGCGGAAGCGGAAGCGAAAGGAAAGTCCGATGCTGTAAAGAAAAATATTGCATAGGAACCTGGAATGTAAGAACCATGAGTGGAGGTAAGCTGGATGTGGTCAAAAATGAGATGACAAGAATAAATATCGACATCCTGGGCATCAGTGAACTAAAATGGAAGGGAATGGGCGAATTCAGTTCGGGTGACTATCATATCTACTACTGTGGGCAAGAATCCCGTAGTAGAAATGGAGTGGCCCTCATAGTCAACAAAAGAGTGGCAAAAGCTGTAATGGGATGCAATCTCAAAAATGACAGAATGATCTCGATACGAATCCAAGGCAGACCTTTTAACATCACAGTAATCCAAGTTTATGCACCAACTACCGGTGCTGAAGAAAGTGAAATTGACCAATTCTATGAAGACCTACAACACCTTCTAGAAATGACACCAAAGAAGGATGTTCTTCTCATTACAGGGGATTGGAATGCTAAAGTAGGGAATCAAGAGATAAAAGGAACAACTGGCAAGTTTGGCCTTGGAGTTCAAAATGAAGCAGGGCAAAGGCTAATAGAGTTCTGTCAAGAGAACAAGCTGGTCATCACAAACACTCTCTTCCAACAACACAAGAGAAGACTCTACACATGGATATCACCAAATGGGCAGCATCGAAATCAGATTGATTATATTCTCTGCAGCCAAAGATGGAGAAGCTCTATACAGTCAGCAAAAACAAGACCTGGAGCTGACTGTAACTCAGATCATCAGCTTCTTATAGCAAAATTCCAGCTTAAACTGAAGAAAGTAGGAAAAACCACTGGGCCAGTAAGATACAATCTGGATCAAATCCCTTATGAATACACAGTGGAAGTGAGGAACAGGTTTAAGGATTTAGATTTGGTGGACAGAGTGCCTGAAGAACTATGGATGGAGGCTCGTAACATTATACAGGAGGCAGCAACGAAAACCATCCCAAGGAAAAGGAAATGCAAGAAAGCAAAATGGCTATCCAACGAGGCCTTACAAATAGCGGAGGAGAGGAGGCAAGCAAAATGCAAGGGAGATAGGGAAAGATACAGGAAACTGAATGCAGATTTCCAAAAAACAGCAAGGAGAGACAAGAGGGTCTTCTTAAATGAGCAATGCAAAGAAATAGAGGAAAACAATAGAATGGGGAAAACCAGAGATCTGTTCAAGAAAATTGGAGATATGAAAGGAGCATTTCGTACAAAGATTACCATAATCAAGGACAAAAGTGGTAAGGACCTAACAGAAGCAGAAGACATCAAGAAGAGGTGGCAAGAATACACAGAGGAATTATACCAGAAAGACATGGAGGTCTCGTACACCCCAGGTAGTGTGGTTGCTGACCTTGAGCCAGACATCTTGGAGAGTGAAGTCAAATGGGCCTTAGAAAGCACTGCTAATAACAAGGCCAGTGGAAGTGATGATATTCCAGCTGAACTATTTTAAATCTTAAAAGATGATGCTGTTAAGGTGCTACACCCAATATGCCAGCAAGTTTGGAAAACTCAGCAATGGCCAGAGGATTGGAGAAGATCAGTCTACATCCCAATTCCAAAGAAGGGCAGTGCCAAAGAATGCTCCAACTACCGCACAATTGCGCTCATTTCACACGCTAGCAAGGTTATGCTTAAAATTCTACAAGGCAGGCTTAGGCAGTATGTGGATCGAGAACTCCCAGAAGTGCAAGCTGGATTTCGAAAGGGCAGAGGAACCAGAGACCAAATAGCAAACATGCGCTGGATTATGGAGAAAGCTAGAGAGTTCCAGAAAAACGTCTACTTCTGCTTCATTGACTATGCAAAAGCCTTTGACTGTGTCGACCACAGCAAACTATGGCAAGTTCTTAAAGAAATGGGAGTGCCTGATCACCTCATCTGTCTCCTGAGAAATCTCTATGTGGGACAAGAAGCTACAGTTAGAACTGGATATGGAACAACTGAGTGGTTCAAAATTGGGAAAGGAGTACGACAAGGTTGTATATTGTCTCCCTGCTTATTTAACTTATATGCAGAATTCATCATGCGAAAGGCTGGACTAGATGAATCCCAAGCCGGAATTAAGATTGCCGGAAGAAATATCAACAACCTCAGATATGCAGATGACACAACCTTGATGGCAGAAAGTGAGGAGGAATTAAAGAACCTTTTAATGAGGGTGAAAGAGGAGAGCGCAAAATATGGTCTGAAGCTCAACATCAAAAAAACCAAGATCATGGCCACTGGTCCCATCACCTCCTGGCAAATAGAAGGGGAAGAAATGGAGGCAGTGAGAGATTTTACTTTCTTGGGCTCCTTGATCACTGCAGATGGTGACAGCAGTCACGAAATTAAAAGACGCCTGCTTCTTGGGAGAAAAGCAATGACAAACCTAGACAGCATCTTAAAAAGCAGAGACATCACCTTGCCGACAAAGGTCCGTATAGTTAAAGCTATGGTTTTCCCAGTAGTGATATATGTAAGTGAGAGCTGGACCATAAAGAAGGCTGATCGCCGAAGAATTGATGCTTTTGAATTATGGTGCTGGAGGAGACTCTTGAGAGTCCCATGGACTGCTAGAAGATCAAACCTCTCCATTCTTAAGGAAATCAGCCCTGAGTGCTCCCTGGAAGGACAGATCGTGAAGCTGAGGCTCCAATACTTTGGCCACCTCATGAGAAGAGAAGAATCCTTGGAAAAGACCTTGATGCTGGGAAAGATGGAGGGCACAAGGAGAAGGGGACGACAGAGGACAAGATGGTTGGACAGTGTTCTCGAAGCTACGAACATGAGTTTGACCAAACTGCGGGAGGCAGTGCAAGACAGGAGTGCCTGGCGTGCTATGGTCCATGGGGTCACGAAGAGTCGGACACGACTAAACGACTAAACAACAACAAAAGTAAAGTGCACTAGTAAATAGGTAAGATGTTAACACACACACACACACACACACACACACAGAGAGAGAGAGAGAGAGAGAGAGAGAGAGAGAGAGAGAGAGCTCCCTGCCTCTGAGCTCATGTTCTAAATTCAGAGCAGGAGGAAACCACAGAGGGAGGAGAGATAAAGGCAACAGAATAATGATACCCTTTTGTGCAATCTTCCATGCACATGGAAGGAAAGCCCATCTCCTGACATAGTGACATCCTGCTGGTCCTCCTAACCCAATATCCATACACTCAACAGGATACAGTCATACCTCGGGTTACGACCACCTCGGTTTGCGAACAGTTCGGGTTACGAACTGCGCAAACCCGGAAGTGTTTTCGCCGCGCGCGCACATAAGCCACGCGCGCGCGATCACGCGCTTTGCGCATGCGCAAAATGGCGGCGCCCATCGCGCTCGGTTTGCGAACTATTCGGGTTACGAACTGCGATCCGGAACGGATCGCGTTCGTAACCCGAGGTATTACTGTATCTGCAAATGAGGGGCTATTTGTATACAACTGCGTAGACAGACACAGTTGCACATGTCATGTGACAAAGTTCTTTGAGAGCAGAAGCAGTAAAGTGTAGAAAGTGTTGAAAAGTGCTGAAAAGTGCAGATTCATTCAGCTAGCTGACTCACTCTGACTCATCCTCTAGTCTAGATGACTCATTCCTTGTACAAATATTGTATCTCAGGAAGACACAAGGAACCAGGAAGGATAAATACAATGAGTTCTCTAGCCTAGTCTAATCTTCTTCTGTTTTACCCTGCTCTCCTACATTATGTGTTTGTAAAGAAGTATGTTTTGCCTCAGTAAAGTTTTATTCATTTACTGTGAAGAGTCTGCGTTTTGACTTTGCTGCGCAACAGCACATGTGTAGGTACTCCACGTGATTGCAGGGAGTGGCTGTTCCTTGGATCTCCTGGGCATACACCCAGCTTAACATACAGAGATAAGTTTGTGATAACATGAGGATCAGAAGGGATGGTCCTCTTCCCCTTCATCAATTCAGCCTACACATGGACTGACGTGTGAAAGGGGACTGAAAAATATTGAGAAGTGCTATTAAACTTCATTGCTAACTACAATATCTCACTCAGGCTACTTGAATCCCACTAAAACTGTGCAGGATTTATAGCTTAATGGTTTAAGCCAAAAGCCTTATGGGAAACATGGGTTTTTCCAAAAGGTACTAAAGGAACCAAGTGGCACACACAGGTGTTTTAATAGTCATGCATCTGGAATTTCAAAGTGAGGAAGCCCGTTGGCTTTATATCAAGCCTATTTGAAGAACAGTTTACAACAGAGACACTACAAAACCCTCCCCCATTTGTAGACCCTGTTCTGCCAAAGGCAAAGAAGAAGATTTGACATCTCACGCACTGGCAAAATCTTCCAAAATCTTTGTCTCTGCACTCAGGCTGTCCTTCCATTGGCATCAACAAGCAGATTGCTGGGGACAAATGGTACTGGTGCTCAAAAGAAAGACCATCTAGAAACAGGATTTTTAAAATTGCAGCTTGGAAAGTCAAATTCTATTATCAGGAAAATAAGTTGCCGTATGGAATACATGTACACAATGTGGCTGGGTTTCAGAGCATCAGTCTTAAGATCAGACTGGCTTCAAATCTACACTCAGTCACTTGCACCTAGGGCTGACCAAAAAAAATTGGTAACTGAGGTGAACCACAGAATGGAGCCCACCCCCCACCCCTGGCAGTTTAGTGAGATGGAGGTGATGGTATGGAATAACTTTGCTTTATCTGAAAAAGTACAAAAGCAGATTTTTAAACACAACTGCAATACACACCACTTGGTGGCCCCCACAAAGAGAAGCACACAAAAGTTGACTTGTAGTGTTTTGTGCCCCCTGGAACTTTCAAAAGGTTACCTACTTTTAGCATTCCGATTCCAATACATATGAGCTCTGAGTTGTCCCAACCACTCCTGTCCAACGTACACAGTGACACACTCAGGTATCAGGTTCAAATCCAAGCTTCTGCTTAAAGCTCACATGGTCACCTTGAACCAATGACAGGCTCTCATCCTCACCTACGTCACAGGTGGATGGTTGTGATGAACAAATGTGAAGCGAAATGGGTCACGGTCAGCACCTTTATCTCCAACCAGTAAACAGAACCTACCTCACAGGGTTGCTGTGGGGATTAAACGAGGAAGAGAAGAACCATGTACGCCACTTTGAGCTCCATCTGTTGAATAAAAAGGTAGTTTCTTTACTAAACTCCTTGTTTTTCAGGCTGCAAGACTATGCACACTTACCTTGGAGTAAGGAAGCATCAGGATCTGAGGGGGGGAGGAGTAAAGATCTTCATGGGGGGAAAGGAAGGAAGGAGGGGAAATTATCACTGGTAAAGTGGCAGCATTGGTGTCTCCTTGTTCTCCTCCAGCTGTCTCCCTTTTTCAGCCTCAGTAAAACAAGGCAGTGTTGTTGCTGCACACCAGCCTCTGGGCAAAAAAGGAGGTGGAAGCTGGCCAAAACTGAGCCAGAGGCCAAGGGCAGAGAAGGAGAGAGGGGGGTTGAATAGTCAAGAAGGCGGTTTCTGAGTGTGCCATAGGGGGGGGGTGTCAACTTGGAAAGGTAGCCCATCGAGGAGAATGAAAACTCTTATCCTATACCTCTGTTGCCTTTAGGATATATTGGGAAGAAGAAAATGCTAAAGAGTAAACCCTGCACAAACCTAGAGTGGAGTCCCTAAGATGGTTGGATGGCATCTTGTATGCCTCCTTCCTGCAACTCCTGCAGCCAAGCTGGTGCCAAAGGAATTGCTCTGCTTTCCTTTGGACCACATCAATGAAGCCAAGAGCGGGGTCTTGTTGTCCAGGCAGCACAGGACCTCCACACACACTGCCCAGGCTTGCACTCTGGGGAGGTCACTTGGTGCCGCTAGCACAGCAATTTGACTTCACCCCCCGATTGTTGACAGATGCCAACAACCATATATATGAGATATGGAACTCACAAGATTTTGGCAGTCAATTGAATCCCACATTAAATGTCGTAGGTATTTCTAGTTATGCAGATTTCTCTGTTTAACCCGGGTGATGTACAGTTTGGTTTTGTTTTTAAATCTGAACTTTGTAATGGAGAAACAGCTGCCTCTAAATCTGCACCCCCAGGGAGTTTTTAAAGTGATCAAATAATAGCTTCACATGGGACACCACACCCCTCAATATGACAAGAGTACAAGAGAGAATTGTTAACTGAGTGAAAGAAAGCCATTTCTATAATATATCCAGAGCCACACTTTGATTTAAAATCAGCCAGATATATTGTTGTGTGGATGATGACTGGATAGATAAAAGGGGCATTCTGGGCTGGTGATTGCAGAAGTGAATAATGAGAGGATCTTTCCTTGATTGAGACGGAGAAAATGTTACCTTTTCACATTCTTTGCTGGGAGAATAAAAGTCATAGATGAGGTGTTAGAGCTTTGAAGTAACTTCCTTGCAGGGGGAAATGAATAATGACACTTTTCAGTGAGGCAGCACAGAGATAATGCTATGGTGGTAATAGGACTGCGCAAGGTATGTGACAGAACTGAGCAGAAAAAGGGGCCCTGGGAAGGAGGGAAGGTCACTTTAATGATCAAGGCAAGAAAGCATTTTTACTACTAATTTTTTCCTTTCTTAAAATACATCAGATTAAATTAACCTTAATTCCTGTGTTCCAGGCATATCCGCAACTGAGCGACCTTTCGGCTTTGGCCCAGCCGCTTCATCAGCTCTGAATCTACTTGTACTTGTCCTCCGCTCTTCCTCAGTAGCATGTTGGATGCCTTCTGACCTGAGGGGCTCATCTTCCAGTGTCATAACTTTCATATGCCTGTTGTCTTTGTCCATGGAGTTTTCTTGGCAGGGATTGCCAGTTCCTTCTCCACTACCAGCCCTTATGCCTTTCCATACATACAAAAAACTAGGAGACGAATCCAATTTCCCAATGAACCACAGTCAGAGTGGGAAGAGGCCCACAAACAAGATGTCTTGTTTCTGTCTTTGCCCAGGACAGAGCATCACAACCAATTTCTGGCTTAAGATATATCTATGCCCTGCACTGCTTGAAGGTAGGAAAAGATATAAACTAGATTTATTGGCTATGTAGTGGACTTTACAGATCTCTCTTCTTGTGTTCACACTAAGTAATTGCTGCGGCTATTGCTCTGGTCCCTAGTTTCTCTTTGATGACTGCCTGATGGCTCTTCTTCCTAGTAGCAGCCTTTGATGTCATGCTTCCAGGCTGCCGTTTATCCCACCACATAAAATGTGTGCAGAGACTCTTCAAGATGACGGTTGCCCACATTTATCAACCCCCAACCATTCCTGGCTATACAATATATGATGCTGTTCTTTATTGTTATTTTTTTTATTAATCAGAAAATCTTTACCCCACACCTTTGTAAGGGATACATAAAGCCAGTCGCTTTATTTTTCCTGGCTTCATACTTTTCTACCCCTGTTTACTACCCTAAGGTAAAGGTAAAGGGACCCCTGACCGTTAGGTCCAGTCGCGGACGACTCTGGGGTTGTGGCACTCATCTCGCTCTATAGGCCGTTTGTCCACAGACAGCTTCCGGATCATGTGGCCAGCATGACTAAGCTGCTTCTGGTGAACCAGAGCAGCACATGGAAACACCGTTTACCTTCCCGCCACAGCGGTACCTATTTATCTATTTGCACTTTGTACTTTTGAACTGCTAGGTGGGCAGGAGCAGGAGCAGGGGCCATAGAATCATAGAGTTGGAAGAGACTCCCCTGCCAAGCAGGAAACACCATCAAAGCATTCCTGACAGATGGCTGGCAAGCCTCCGCTTAAAGACCTCCAAAGAAGGAGAGAAAGAAGGACCAAACATTGGGAGCTCACGCTGTCGCAGGGATTCGAACAGCCGACCTTCTGATCGACAAGCCCTAGGCTCTGTGGTTTAACCCACAGTGCCAGCCACACACACCGTTTGCTACCCTAGTTATTCATTATTATTTATTTTAAGAAGTTTTACTCTTAAAAGCTGAAGTGGTTTTCCCCGTGGGGTGGATACAGACAGTGGCAAGAGGAATCATTGGCTTTGCCAGTGCTTCTGTTCAGCTCCAACCTTGCCACCTCACCCCTCTCCCTCCTGGTAAGCAGTGTGTGTGTGTGTGTGTGTGTGTGTGTGTGTGTGTGTGTGAATTGTACATTTGGAAGGGACCCCGAGGGTCATCCAGTCAAACCCCCTGCAATGCAGGAATCTAAGCTAAAGCATTCGGGACAGATGGCCATCCAACCTCTGCTTAAAAACCTCCAAGGAAGGAGAGCCCACTGCCTTCCAAGGGAGACTGTTCCACTCTCTAACAGCTCTTACTGTCAGAAAGTTATTCCTAATGTTGAGGTGGAATTTCCTTTCTTGCAACTTGTAGCCATTGGTTTGAGTCCTGCCCTCCAGAGCAGGAGAAAACATGCATGTTCCCTTTTCCATGCGATAGCCATTTAAAGATGGCTGTCATATCTCCTCTCAGTCTCCTCTTTTCCAAGCTAAACATACCCAGGTCCTTCACCCTTTTCCAGACCTTTGATTACCTTGGTTGCCCTCCTCTGCACATGTTCCAGGTTGTCAACATCTTTCTTAAATTGTGCTGCCCAGAATTGGAGACAGCACTCCAGGGCTGGATCTACACTCAACTTTTAAACATTATTAGAATGATATTAAAAATATCATTTTAAAACATCAAGACAGAAAATATCCCATTCTACAAGGTCTACCTGGTTTTTGGAAGGGGGTTGCTCTGTGGTGCCCTCTGGTGTCACATTTTAATAACACATTATTAACATTTTAAAAAGAACATCATATTGCTTGCTATATCGTTATCAGAACCATTCCTTAACTCTCTCTTTTTTCTTTTGGTCTTGTGATTCCTGATGTCAGATTTATGTCCATTTATCCTTTGGCATAGGGTTTGGCCTGTTTGTCCAATATAGAGAGCTGAAGGGCACTGTTGGCATTTGATGGCATACACAATGTTAGAAGATGAACAATTAAATAGTCCTGAGATTGTATGTTTGATGTTGTTGGGGCCAGTAATGGTGTTGTCTGGGTGTATGTGGCAGCAAAGTTGGCATCTGGGTTTATTGCAGGCTCTGGTACCAGTGTCCATGTTAAGTCTGGTGGTTGTATTATTGTGGGTGAGGAGTTGTTTAAGATTGGGTGGCTGTCTGTAGGCAATGAAAGGTCTTCCTCCCAGAGATTGAGAAAGAGAACTGTCATTGTCTAGGAGAGGTTGTAGATCTCTGGTGATGCGCTGTACTGTTTTAACTTGGAGGCTATATGTGATTGCTAGTGGTGTTGTGTTATATTCTTTTTTGGGTCTGTCTCGCAGCAAGTTCTCTCTGGGTATCAGTCTGGCTCTGTTGATCTGTTGTTTAAATTCATCAGGTGGATATTTTAGTTCTAAAAAGGTTTGCTGTAGATCTCTTAGGTGAGAGTCTCTGTCTGTAGAGTTGGAACAGATGCGGCTGTAACATAGGGCCTGGCTTTATACAATGGATTGTTTGGTATGTTTGGGATGGTAGCTAGAAGCATGTAGATATGTTTGCCAGTCATTTGGTTTATTGTATAAGGTGGTGTCTATATGCCCATCCTGTATTTTTATAGTAGTGTCCTATAAATGTATTTCTTGCATAGATTGGTTCATTGTTCGTTTGATGGTGGGGGTGAAATTCATTGAATGTCTGGTGGAAGGTGTCCAAGGTCTGTTGACCATGTGTCCAGATAATAAAAATATTGTCAATGTATCGCAGGTACAAGAGAGGTTTGAGTGGGTAGGAGTTTAGGAAGCGTTGTTCTAAATCTGCCATGAAGATGTTGGCATACTGTGGGGCCATGCGGGTGCCCATTGCTGTGCCGCTGATTTGGAGGAACAGGTCATCACCAAATTTGAAGTGGTTGTGGGTAAGGACAAAATGGCAGAGTTTGGTGGCAAAGTCCGCTGTGATTTTATCTGAAATGGTGTTCCTTATGGCATGTAAACCATCGTTGTGTGGGATATTGGTATACAGAGATTCCACACCCATAGTGGCTAATATAGTATTGTTAGGAAGATTATTCAAAGACTGTATTTTCCTCAGAAAATCTGTGGTGTCACGTACATAGCTGGGAGCACTGATGGCATATGGTTTCAGAACAGAGTCCATATAGGTTTCTTTTTGCATTTATAACCATGAGTGTACCTCTGGTGCGGTCTGTCCAAGGCAGAACAGAGTGTTACTATTACTTCGCATGATCTGGATTCTATACTTCTGTTGATGCAGCCTAGAATAGGATTCACTTTTTTTGCTGCTGCATCACACTGTGAAGATCAATTTCACATGCACTACTGCAATCAAGTGCAGCTTATCACATCAGTTACATGCATTCATGAAACCGATCTGAGTCACTGATAAGCCGTGATTGACAGTGGTTCCCTGTTGACATACCTCTAATGGCAGCCCTGGGGTTGCATGACATGTTAAAGTAATGATGGCTGCAGACCCTTCATTCCTCCACAATTTAAAAGCACTGCAAACAAACAAAATAGACAGGCATCATTCTTCATTGTAATGCTGCCTTGGTGCCAACATCCAATGTAAACAAACAAACAAACAAACAAACATCTTCTCATGGCATCGCCATTACTTTTTCCATTTCCTGGAAACAAGCAAAATAACTGACAAACATAACTCTACAAAATGAAAAGGAGAATCTTTCTTTCTTTAAAAGACTGGGAAGGAAATAGAAAGGGATTTCAAATTAATTATTTCATGAATATTTTGTGGACAACCTACAGGAACAAATGAAAAAAAGAAAGAAACTTATTTCAATCACAGTCTCCAGCCTTACCAGGATGTTGGAGGACACAGCCCAAGGAAGAGCGCTTGGTTTGCTCTGTGCTGTAAAGTGGCTCCCTGTCTGAAATAAATCACATTTGTTTAAGGTATTCCAGGCTGATAGGGAGAGCCTTTGTTTCCCCAGATTTTACTGTTTGCTATTTCTGCAGTAGCCCAGCATAGGCCTCATACAGGCACCACATGAGGCACCACGTGAAACATCCAAAACATCACCTGCCACAAAAGTGCACAGCTGGGAGCATATAATGTTTTATTTAACATTCATTTGAAAATAACTAAAAGCCTTATGGTTTGAAATATCTGCTGAAACAGGAACCTTCAGATTTAGCCTGAGCTGTGCTGACTGTCACTTGAAGTGTCAAAACTAGCTTTGGACATTGTCCCCAAACTGGGGAGAATGGGAGGAAAGGGGGAGTTTGTAGCTTAAAAATAAAGCTTTTTAAAAAAACCATACTCAGATGCATCAGCCAAAGGGAGCAGGTTCAGATTCACAAGATTCAAAAGCCATTGTCATTGGAAACTCTGACAAAGGCTGAAGTTGAAAATTGGTGACTTCTGTCAAGTCTTGAAACTATATTTCTCTGGTAACTGATAATCAACTGGGCTGAATAAAAAATAAAACACAAGAAAATTTATGTTGTATGCTACCCAGTACAGTGGTACCTCTACTTACGAATGACTCGACTTACGAATGTTTCTACTTACGAATGGAGCTCCCTCCGCCATCTTGGATGCTGTTTAGATAGGATTTTTTCTACTTGCGAATTTAGATAGGGTTGCTTCGACTTACGAATTTTTTCTCCCAATGCATTCCTATGGGATTCGACTTACAATTTTTTTTGACTTACGAATGTGCGTTTGGAACACATTAAATTCGTAAGTAGAGGTACCACTGTACTTTAATTTCCCTGGACAAGGGATCTATAGGGGGCAGAATCTTGGTTTTGGATTGAAGTTTTCTTTTTAAAATGTATGAAAGGATTTGTACATAGTTCAATGTAATGGGCTGAATTACAAACTCATAACTTTCAGCAGGGAGCTGTGGCCTGAGTGAGAGTTTAACTCTCACAGTTAAAAAAGTCAAATCAGGAATAGTTGAGTATCTGGTTTTTGACCTACTTAGTTAACCTTAGTTAGAAAATAGAGGCACCTGTAATAAAGGATTGGGGGGGAGGTCATAAGTCATATCTAAGAAAAAAACCACTGTAAAAGTGTGAGACCTTCCCCCCCCCACCCTGAATTGCAATTTAAATGTTGCTACGTATAAATTTATTTATTTATTTATTGAAGTTTTATGCAATGATTGCTTAATCATTTGAAAGCCCACAAGGAGATTTCCCAACATGTCAGGGGTCATTGTGTAAGTCCCAGGGCTTTTTTTCAGCCGAAACCTGCCAGAACTCACTTCCCGCCCCCTCAAGTGGGTGCCATACCATTATAAGAGAAGAAGGGAGGCGTTCCTGCTGAATCCTGGCACCTCTTTTTCTAGCAAAATAGCGCCGGTGAAACCTCTAAGCAGCAAATTTTTAAATAAACCTAAAATCAGCCTTGGACAGCCAAGAAACAAGAAAAATTAAACTCCAGTACAACCACTACAGTTGTTAACAGCTGAAAGGTAAATATTGCACAAGGCGACAGGATTCCAGCAGTGAATTTCCCAGTCACGTCTTTTGTTGCTCCTGGTGTGTCTGACGCTGTCCAAGTTGTTCTCTATTACTGATTATACACGATGTTGACTGCTTCAGGTTTTGTGGCAGCTTCAGAGATGAACACCTAATCGCTTCCTTCTAGCTTACAGTTGAACTTAATTCTCTGTCTCTCATGCCTGCCACAGACTGCTTTACGTGGCCCCGACTGAAGGGTTTCACTGAAGCTCACATCTTCCCCTCATCATTTTCCTCCTGCTAATCATTGAACTCCAGAAAAGATTCCTCTGGGACATTTGGAAACCAGTCACAAATGACAAGCCGTGTTATTCTCTGCGACTCCCCACCCCCCAGCTAAATCACTTGAATGCTTCTTTATTTTATGATAGTGCCTGAGTTTTAGAATCACTTTTCTGTTAAAGTGTAGTTTTCCTTTGGTGTCTGTCAGCCCTACTTCCAGACTGTCCTCTTCCTGCGGCTTTGATACTTCTTTTCTGTAGCTAAAATTAGATCTCCTAGACACAGATTCTTCCCTGGCAGTTTTAAATACGGCAATGCTAGCTTTTAACTTTAATATTTCATTACAGAGTTAAATCTTAATCTTCATTATGTTCCAGATTTGAATTCCGCCCGCCCCCCCAATATAGTACTAAGGTTATGAGTCAGAACATCAGTGGGGAAAGTCAACAGAAAGCCATGGATAAAAGAGATGTGAGGGACAAAGGCAAGTTTTCCTTAGTTCCAGGTAGCTGCTTAGCTGTCATTCAAAAATCTTGTTCTACATAGTCTGACATCACATTGCATATTTTACATGATCTTTGGACTGACAGGACAAGCAGTTATACACAAGTGGGCTCCCCATGCATGACGACGCCCTTTGCAACAGTGCTCTGATGATGCAGTTTTGCCATTCACACCTAGCAGTGCCCATTACAACAGTTGCACCCCCCCCCCTGAGCCCCCAGCGAATGTATCTGGATGGTCATTGCAAAGATCATACACATGCACACTTTTAAATGTGTACATTGAAAATGTTTTATGCCTGAAAATATGGATCTGTGAAGCAGGGCTATCACATATAATATATTTTGTCACAAATACACAGATGGGGGAGCAGACGACTATACCAGTGTGTGTGTGTGTGTCCGCACGCACGCACACACACACACATCACACAACAAGCCACCATGCCAGACATCATGCAAGCTTTTTCCTAAATCATAGTTATCTCAGTGTGGGAGGAATGTCACATCTAAACTGGATGTAAGCATATGCCATTATGCCATCAAATTCATGGCTGTGGCTCGGTCTTATTGGTGTACCAGAAATTAGTCTTGACAATTTTTCTAGCATGAGTAGCAGAATACAATTTTTTATATTCGTAACTAAAATATTCTAATTTCAGTTCTCCTGTCCTGTTTAGCAATAGGTAAACTCCACCGTTTATTTATGAGGTTTTTTTCATAGAAAATGTCTGTGGGGGATTCCAACTTACAGATGTTTCCCACCCACCCCCAGCTATGCTGGTTTTAAGGTAACTACCATTCAGAGTTTAATTACTGTTATCCCAAACCTCATAACAGAGCTTTGGCAGAATTGTGCAAAAACCCTCTGAAGAATGATTTTTAAGACTCCAGGGAAGTGTGTGGTATCTATCCGATGGAAGTTCCTGAATCCTCAGCACAAGGTGTGTGTGTGATACCTGAATTTGTCTGACCAAACATGGGGAAAGTCCATGACCAAAATTCAATGCAGCTTAGGTAGAGGCTCTTTGTATTACTTTATTTGCATGTCATAGTCTGGTTTACGGGCGGACTGAGGACGTTGGGACCGAGGGCAAGACGGCGGGGTGGGAGCAGGAACAGGAGTCTGGAAGCTGAGGGTCCGCAGGTCAGAGAGCCGGGAGTCAAGAAGCCAAGGGTCTGAGAATCAGGAAGCAAGGAGTTAAGAAACCAAACGCAGGAAGTGTGTTGCTGTGGCAAGGAGCCAAAGGGAAATGCTGACCTTATATCCCTTCCCGGCTCTTGCCACCAGGTGCTGTGTGTTACCTGTCGGCCTCACCTGTGTGGCCGCACCTTGCCTCTTCAGAATAAACTTAGGAAAGCCCCAGTCCTGCGAAGCCCTACTGGTCACAAGGCCTAGCTCTTGCATGCACTCCTGACATTGCAAGAGGTAAGAGTAAAAGTAAGCCGTAGCCAGGCTCTCCTGCTGTGGTTTAAACTTGCCACAAACCCCCAAACACAGCTTGAACCCACCCTCCAAACACACACACGCTATGGCTTTGGATAGTTAAAGTAGGCCAGGTAGTATTTGTTTCCTATAGTAATTTTTAGCCATGAAGATTTTTGAGGTATCTGACCTTCAGCTGCTGGCTTATTTTCTGTTCTAGTCAGTTCACAAAACACACCAGGGAATAATTTCACCCACCAGTGAAGTGCAATCATTTCTGGACTAAAATACAGAAATTGCTCATGAGTGTACAAAAAAACCTTACAGAGGTTAGGACATGTGTGAAGTAGATATTACTGCAAAAGTATTTTAATGTGTCCACCATCTGTTCATGAGCTGCAAACAGATCAACATGCTCTAATGAATGCTCCTGGAGGCCAAACCGGACGTGGTGGTGACAGGTCAGTGCATTTAAACATAGATCCAACCGAAGCACATTGGAAGAAAGTGGCAAGGAGTCTGTCTGCAATAGCAAAAAAATGGTGCATGGGTTAGGAGTGCAGACTTCTCTTCACAGCTTCCTTCCCACAGCATGATTTTCAAAGCTGAGCACACTTCCATTGCCAGAGTGGGACTGATAAGAAAATCACTTGCTAGAGCAGGTCTCCTGTCACCAACCCTTATCACCCCTTATCACCATCCAAGTCACGACAACAGGCATTTTCCCAGTAAACTGTAAGGACAAGTTGATATCCACATCAATATTTTCCCCAGAAACTTTTCTTCCTTTAGGATTTGTTTGTTTACTATTTTCATAAAGCAATACCATTTTATCTACCCTTCTAAATATTAATCAGTTTAGTGCCTGCATTTTCTAAGCTTACCAAATTGTGAATGACATGTTAGCAAGCCAGCTTGTTCCCTAAGCTAAATTCCTCTGCATGCAGACAGCACAGTTTATTTCAGTCATTTGTTATAGATTGTTTCACATCATCTCAGCTTCATGAGCCAAAGTTATTCATACTTCTTCTCTTTTTCAGGGGAAGAAACGCTTTTTATCCTCTGCCACTTTTAAAAATTATAATTAGCCTAGATCTCTGCTTCTATGTTCATTCATCATTTTCTCCTATTACTCTTCCCTTTTCACCAAGCTTCAGAGAATTGGCTAGTAACATTGCTACTATGTCACGTTTGAAATAAGGATATCAAAACAGATCAGTTTAAATGCCACTTCTTTGGTTACAATGTAATTGTAAAGAATAGTATACTATGGTACTGGAATGGAAAATTCTCAGCTGGCATGAAGGCTGTTCTCCTTTCCTTTCCCCCCTCCTGGGCAACTTTGTTTAAAAACCAGCTGGGAACTACAACTAGTCCAGAAAACAGCAGCTAGATGGTTGAAAAGGTGAGCTGAAAAGATCATATTACATATATTTTAAAGTGCCCAAGTAGTGAGTGCATTGCTCATATTTCATTGTTTAAAAAAGGTGCACCAGAAACAGCATAAATTTCCTTTTTCCCATGCTTTTTTTTAGAGGGGGTCCTTTGGGAGGGGTCATTGCCTTCCCCTGCTGTGCAAGAAGCAAGCTAACACTGGTGCAACAGAAAGGAGTTTTTAAAAAACTCTGCTCACCACTATCATCCCAAATCCCACAATTGAAAACAAATCCACATCCATAAAATATGACCATGAATTTCACACCTCCTCTAGTTTGATCCAAAGGAGCCACACTAGTTTCCAAATAGAATAAAGGTTAGCAACAGCAGTGGTAGGCCTTGGGCAACCCTGTGCAATGTCAAAATTCAGTGCCCCCTCCCACATTTCATTCTGTATCGTAGATGCAGCGGCCTCCGCGGCGCCCAGAATGCTCTGCTCCCCGTGCGACTGAACTGGCCACACATCCCTAAATCCGCCTCTGGCAACAGCTTGAATTGTACCGGGAAAGCCTAGGTTGGGCCTAGGTTCATGGGAAGGGACACCTTCTCCAGTTTGAGTTAGGCCAAACATTATCATAGGGCAACCTTCCATTTCAGGGAGCAGGTTTGCTAGGGAACAAGATATTGGGCCTTCTCTACAGTAGTCATAATAATGTCCTATTCTAGACCAGACTGATGGTAGGAGTAATATTATCCATTTACCTGGAGAGGATGGAAATTGGGAGTGTGGCTACAGACAAAGATCATCAATCACATCCTTTGTGCCAGTATATCGTCCTGGAGGACATAACCCAGCTTCTGGGTTCGTTTCTGGATTATTCAGCAAGGGGGAAAGATTGCAAAACTTCAAGTAGCATTTGGCTAGGCAGGCACATTATGTGATCCATGAGAGCAGCAAAATAACCAGAATGTACAATTGTGATGGGATAAAACCAGGCCAAATCTGTATTGACAGCAGCAGGCAGGACAAGGGTTGGCATGGCATTGGGTCCCAGGATCAGTTCATCATTCCACAAGCCCCATGTTGAGGGAATGGATCCGCTGAGTTTGGATCGCTCCAAACCTGTATGATGGGAGTTGGCCAGTGTTGAACCTTGTCGTGGTGCAAGCCAAGGAAGCAAGATTTCACTCGGGGACCAGGGTGCAGATTCCAACCAGGCAGATACCCAACACAAGCTTGGGTTTGCCATGGTCAATCCTCCCCTCAAGGCCCCTTATGGCCCCCACCCTATACTATGTTGATCCTGATCAATGCCTTTTCCTCATACAAACAATGTTCTTCCACCTAACAAAGGAAAGTCATAATTTCACTGAGGGAAAGGCAAAAAAAGTCCCCCAACCAAGTGTCAATCAGGTTGAGAGAGAAAAATGTCTTTCCGGCCCTGTCAACCAGCAACCCAGTGAAGACTCTAAACTGAAGCTCTCAAAGCAAAATGGCTGTGAGCTCCAGGGGAAACAGCCTTATATAGACTTTCCCCTCCCCTCTGCAGCAAGGGCTTGTGGGACAGCTTTTTCCCATGAGCCCATCACACAAGGAAGATACTGAGCAAAACCTTGCCCAGCATTTTGCTGCAATCCATAGGCCACAGCGCCGCCAGGCAAAAGCACCCATGCTTATTAGGCATGGAACGGGGCTTCTTAATTAGAAATTTTATATCTATCACCTTGACTTAAAATCATCTTAAAATCATATGCTTGATGTTATTTTCTTGCTGTATAGCCATGCAGATAGCATAGCCCATGCCTTAGAAGAGAAAAACAATTTCCCCAGAATTCTCCACACCTTTTCAGATATTCATAGCTGCCAAGTTTTCCCTTTTCTCGCGAGGAAGCCTATTCAGCATAAGGGAAAATCCCTTAAAAAGGGGGATAACTTGGCAGCTATGGTTACAGGTAGGTAGCCGTGTTGGTCTGGATCGAAGTAAAATAAAAAAAATTCCTTCAGTAGCACCTTAAAGACCAACTAAGTTTTTATTTTGGTATGAGCTTTCGTGTGCATGCACACTTCTTCAGATCTGAAGAAGTGTGCATGCACATGAAAGCTCATACCAAAATAAAAACTTAGTTGGTCTTTAAGGTGCTACTGAAGGAATTTTTTTTTATTTGGCAGCTATGGATATTACCACAAGTAATGAAAAGAATTCAACTTGAATATTCACAACTAACATCTAGAGCTTCCAAAGCAAAATTAGAAACGCAGAGGGCAACAAATTGTAGTTCATAAAGTCAGCAAGCCAACAAAAATAAAATGATTATTTCATTCCAGGTGCCCCAGAGAATTCTAGGAAAGATGCTTGATGGAAAATACAACATTAAATGGCTTCAAGACAAGTGTCAACTACAGATGGGAGGACCTCTACAAAGTTATTTCAAAACCCAACTTGTCTGTTGGGAATAAATTAATATTAGCAAATGAAATGGAAGATCCCTTTTGTTATCACTTCAGTGCAGAGCTGACACAGCTCCAGCGGTCGGCTTCTTCCCCTCCTGCTGCTGCTGTGGAGGGGAAGGAGGGTTGAAGCATCCGCCGGCCATTGAAGCTGCTCAACCACCATGTTTTGCTCCACCCCGGCTGGCTCCTCCAGGTGTCCTGACATCGCATGTGTGACATTGCCAAACCCCCCACCCCCCCCAAAAAATCACCCTCACAAGCTGGCACCTCTGCTTCCCATAGAATGAGCATGTCATCTGCTGATCTACTAGGTGTGGGACTGAGGTTGGATTTTTTCACAGGTGTGAGAGGTGCATTCTTTGACATTTTCATTTTATTTCTCAACTAGAATTGAAGCCCAGCAGAATCTGACAAAATCCATTCACTCGCTGCTGTCACAAAGGGAACATGGGGTATTAAGGGACAGTACTTGAGGTACACCCAGAGTTCAGTCACTAGCACTTCCAGTCTGAAGGAACTCAGTTTGCAGGGCGGGAAAGCATCTTTGCCTGAGACCACAGACAACTGCTGCCAATCAGATAGACTGCACTGATCTAGATGGATCAGTGGCTTGATCCAGTATACGGCAGCTTCCCTATGTTCATAGTTGTGGGACTTCATTTTATATGAAAATCCAAACCTGAATGCATTCCGGAAGCTTTTCTTCTTTAAGACTGGTGGACAATAGCCAGGATTAAGCAGGTGTGTGATAGTTAACCAAAATGGGTATTTGGTTTTTAAATTGTGTTTATTGTGTTTTGTTTTTAACTGTTACCCCTTGGGGAATGTACATAAAAGGAACTGAACTAAATTCTCGCAGAACCAGCCATTCTTCCTTGCCTAGGACCTGGATTCCTTTGTTAAAGAATTTATAATCTAGCCATTCCCTCAATGCTATTTAATGGCTGCAGTCCCAGTGCATTATAATCAAGAGCATTTTGACATTGATTTCAATGGAATGCAGACTCTACTCAATAAAACAGCATATCAGGTGGGGAGAGAATGGAATGTTATTCAGGAAAATTCACTCACTTCAAGGCTTACCATTTTACACTCACAAGGCATAACCTGACAACTCCAAAAGAGTATATTGGCATCATGACAGCATTATTATAGCTTAACTTGCATTTACTCTGTAATTACTAGAGGAGGGAGAGATGCAGAGGTCCAGTGATACAACAGAGCAAACGAAAGAGATGTGTGATGAAACCCTACACTACAAAGTCAAAGGAGTTCACTAATTCTTTCATTCTGGCAACCAGTACAGCCCCAAACAGCAGCACCTGGTCACTGTAGCCATCATTATTCACCTTTGAGAGTCTACGTATATCCCCAGTGTTAGCTCTTTCCAGGAAACAATTACTTACTCTATTTTCACAATGTATTTTTAAGAGACTATGAAATATTGCGTGCCATCACAAGACTCAAGTACTCAGCATAAGCACAGTGGAAATAACCAAAACAGACTTATTACAGTTTTGCACAAGAGTATTCAGGCGAGTGAGCAGATGCTGGATTTATGATCAACCAAGGACATTCCTTAAGGTAATTAATGACAGATTTTAAATTAAATCAATCGGCCATGAACAATTCTCCTCTTTCAGTAGCAAATCCAATGCCTTTAGCAAATAAGAGAGTAGAAAAGGACAGACAGGGAGAAAGACCAAAATGTGGTCTGTCAAGCAACAGAGAACAACAAAATCATCTTTTCTCTGCCTTGAAGAAGAATTTCTATGCTAGGAACTCTTCATCAAAGCCCCAGAAGGCCACCATGACCAATGCTATATGCTGCAGTCATGGTGGGGAAAGCCAGGTCTCCTTGCATGACACTGCTAACATGAACTTGGATTCCTCTGAGAGCCTGGAAGGTAGCTGAAGATGGGCTCTGGCATTTTTATACCATTAGTGGTAACATGCAGTTCCTCACAGCTGTTTCCTGGTTCTGCTGGATCTCACCAGCTTTTGATACCATCGACCATGGTATCCTCCTGGACCATCTAGGAGGACTGGGAGTTGGGGGCACTGTTATGTAGTGGTTCTGCTCCTTCCTCCTGGGTCATGTACAAGAAGTGGGTGATAAGGGAACCCCTGAGCACTCACTTGTGGGGTGCCTCATGGCTCTGTCCTCTCCACCATGCTTTTTAACATTTATATGAAGTTGCTGGGGGAGATCATCCAGCTGGTTTTTCACCAATATGTGGATAATACCCAGCTCTACTTCTTGTTTAAATCAGAACCAGTGAAGTTGGTGAATGTCCTGTGTGAGTGTCTAGAGGCGGTTGGTGAGTGAGTGACGGTGTATGGATTAAGGTAGAATCCCAACAAGATGGAAATACTGTTTCTGGGGGCAAGGGGCAGGAAGGTGTGGGTGACTCCCTGGTCCTGAATGGGTTAACTACCTAAATGACCAGGTGCATAGCCTGGGAGTTATTTTGGACTCACAGCTGTCCATGGAGACACAGGCCAATTCTGTGTCCAGGGCAGCTGTCTACCAGCTCCATCTGGTATGTCAGCTGAGACCCTACCTGCCTGCAGGCTGTCTTGCCAGAGTGGTGCATGCTCTGGTTATCTCCTCCTTGGACTACTGCAATGTGCTCTATGTGGGCTTTGCTACCTTTGAAGGCGACTCAGAAACTACAATTAATCCAGAATGCGGCTGCCAGGCTGGTGATTGGGTCCGGCTGCCAGTACCATATAACACAGGTCCTGAAAGACCTATATTGGCTCGCAGTATTTTTCTGAGCACAAATTCGAACTATTGGTGCTGACCTCTAAAGCCCTAAATGGCTTCAGCCCTGTATACCACCCCCCCATCATTCATCTCGGACACTGAAATCCAGCTCTGAGGACTTTCTGGTAGTTCCCTCATTGCAAGAAATGAGGTTACAGGGAACCAGGCAAGGACCTTATCAGTAGTCACGCCCACCCTGTGGAACACTCTCCTATCAGATGTCAAGGAATATACAACTATTTGTATATTTTAGAAGAGGACTGAAGGTAGCCCTGTGTCAGGAAGTTTTTAATGTTTGATTTTTTTAATTTGTTGGAAGCCATCCAGAATGGCCAGGTGAACCCAATCAGATGGTTGACATATAAATAATAAATTTATTATTATTATTATTATTATCATCAGAGGAGGAGGAGGAGGAGGAGGAGGAGCACCAGATACCACAAATCTCCTGCTGATCTCTGGGAGCATGGAAGTGACTGTCATGAAAGAGGCTCCCATTCATAAGTTTTGCCAGCTTGCAATTCAAAGCAAACCTCCTGAGTTCCAGAAACCAACCTGGAAATGCAGCAATCACTCAGGATGGCAGGTCCTCCCTCCCACTGGCTTCTAGGTTTTCAGCAGGCATTCCCCCCTCCTCGCCCCACATTCAAGCACATATCACACAGGCTGTAAGGGCTAGAACAGAAACTTGCTAAACCAGCCAATGGAGCATCCAGTCCAGCATTCTTTTCTCAAAGTGGGCAACCAGATGCCCATGGGAAGCCTGCAAGAATAACGTGAGGACAACAGCACTCTGCTCAACTGTGATTCAAAGCAACTGGTATTCAGAGGCAGTGGGGGCAGAACATATCTATGGAGGTTAGCAGTGAGTCATTGATAGCCTTATCATCCACGAATTTGTCTAATTCTCTTTTAAAGACATCCAAGTTGGTGACCATCATTGTCTCCTATGGAGCAAGTTCCAAAGTTCCATTGCTTAACCGTGGAATCCAATGTTTTCACAGCTGCTGCATACTGCGGCAACAACTTTATCGAGTTATATCCACTATGACACCATGATCTCATTCCTGGTCAATCACTGCTAGTTCAGACCACATGAGTGTACAGGTGAAATGAAGACTTACCCCCAACCCACCATGTTTACATTGAATTGCAGTTCCCATTTTACTGCCCATTCACTCAGTTTGGAAAGATCCTTTTGGAGCTCTTCACAATCTCTTTTTATTTTAACTACCCTGAACAATTTGGCATCATCAGCAAACCTAGCCACCTCACTGATCCCCTCTAAATCCAGATTGTTTTTGAGCAAGTTAAAATGCACAGGTTCCAACAGTGATCCTCAGGGGACTCTGTTTTCTATGTCTCTCTAGAGAATGGAAAAAGGTTTGTGAGACAGGACTTGCCTTTGTAGAAGCCATGTTAGCTCTGCTCATCAAGGCTTGCTCTTCTATGTTCTTGGTTGTTTTATCTTTAACAATACCCTCAACCAGTTTTCCATGGACAAATGTTAAGCTAACCAATCAGTACTTTCCAAGATCCCCCCAGCAGATCCTTTTTTTAAAAAAAAATGGTGTTGTATTTGCTACTTTCTAGTCCTTTTATCACATGAAAGCTGAGACTCTTGAGAAGATGGGGTTTCATACCAGGACTACACAGACTTGCCCCTAGTAATGGAATCACGTCGTCAGCCTTTAACAAAAGGGCCATACATAATCCAAATGTGCTAATGTTATATATTACTTTTCTTCTGAGGCAGATATTCACAATAAACTTTACTGAGAAGGTAGCAGCATTCAGAAGGGCTCCAGCTACAAGATTTATATCTGATCTCATTTTAAAATGACATTTGAAGAGAAAAAGTAAAGGCATCAACATGATAATTAAACAGCGGGAACCTAGTGGAACGTATTTAAAAGAAGAGAGCTTTTTATTTTTTTAAAAAAGCTGAAAGATCACAGCAGTGAGGACTTTGGCTAGGAAAATGAAATTGCTACATCATATTTTCTACAAAACTTTATATAGGGGAGGTGCATCAGATGCATGTCTGTTAGTTTGCAAAGACAGCAAAGGAAGAGACAGAAATAAGGGTGTGATTCCAAGCGCCAAAATTAATCTTATAATGACTTCCCATGCTTATATTGTACATACATCTGCCTCTGCACACTATCACACAGAGCATGGACAAGTCACTGACAAGACTGTACTTAACATACTTAACATAATCTCTCTATTTCCCAAATGCCCTTAATACTGTCCGCAGAGAAGTTATTTCAAAACCCAACTTGCCTGTTTGGAATAAATTAATATTAGCAAATGAAATGGAAGATCCCCTTTGTCATCACTTCAGCAAAATATACTTAAGAGTGACATTTAGAAAAAGGATAATAACACATGAAACTCCATTGCCCAGCAGTTCTGTCTTCAATCTGGTTGAGCATTTTATCTATGATGCTAGGCTGGCAGTTCTTCCAATCATGCTCAGAACCTCACTGATCAAAATTTAAAAGGAGACTCTGATGGTGATCATTGCACGACTTTTGTTTTCCCCATCCTGGCAGTATGAAGCACTCCCCCAAAATATAAGTTAAATTGAGTTCAAGGACCAAAGTAGAGCCCCATTAACATATAAAATGGAGGTTGGGAGCCTGCTCTTTGCACAAAACAGCACATAGGGAAGGGAAACCAATTCTTCTCTGCCTTTATTTACATTATTTGTAATTATGGAGCTGGAAAGATTCAGAAACAAGCAAGCTAAATGCTAATGCCTCTGGTGCAGCTTCCCTGTAAGAAAAAGGTTCAGTGTATGGGAATTTTAAGGTTAGGAAAAGGGTGTGGAAGAGGGGACTTAATGGGGCATATAAAACTCTGCCTAATGTGGAGAAAGTGAATTCAGAGAAGTTTTTATCCCTCTCTTATCCCATGATTAAACTGAATGTGGGTAGGAAAAATCAGGACAGATAAAAAGAAGCCTCTAGGAGGGGATTAGACAAATTCATGGAGGCTATCAGGGACTACTAGCCATGGTGGTTTTAGACCCTGGTGATTTCAGACCCTGGTGTTTCCTGCTTGGCAGGGGGTTGGACTGGATGGCCCTAGTGGTCTCTTCCAACTCTATGATTCTATGATAAAGTTCTGATATGGAAGGCAGGCATAAAGAATGGTGGCAACACAAAAACTGGTCAAGGACTAGATCCTTTGACTTGATGGTCTAGCACTGTGGCCTAATAGATGGGTTAAGTCAACTGTTATACCTTGAGGTGTTAATTTTACAGGATCCTACGAGATTTTTGTTCCTTCAGCTCTACTACCCTTAGCAAAATGAAATTCTCAACAACAGTTTTTTCTTAATCCATCAGTCCCTGTCTTAAAATTTAATCCATCAGACCCTGTCTTAAAATTTAAACTGTACGTTCCCTGGAGCAGAGAACAGAGACCTGTCTTTTGTGCAGGCTACTCTGTAAAGTGGCGTGTAGACTGATGCTATTATTTAAAACCAGCAACTAAAACTACAACAGAAGTACCTTAAAGAGGTCTGCATTTTCTGGGAGATGGCAATTGCCTAGGTCTGGTGAACAATGGCTGGTTATTCTCCAAGGCACCTTTATCTGAAATGCACACATGTGGGTGTGACAGAGGCATCAGGAGGGATTGTGAGGCACTGGGGAACAATTTGGGCCAGGCCGGGCCTGTACAAAAGGGATGGGTTCCACTTGAACAAGAATGGAACCAGACTATTTGTGCTTAAAATGAAAAAGCTGACAGAGCAGCTTTTAAACTGATTGGGTGAAAGCTGACAGGAGCTGAGGAGGGACTGATTGGAACAAATCTCTCCCCCCCCCCCCCGGGATGAAGCTGAAGGTGAAATAAAGTATGATTTGAATGTGGGAAAATTATAAGCATTATGAGTGCAGAGGTGCAGTATGGCAATTTAGACAGAACAATGCACTGCAGGCCAAAATGCAAGTGCCAAATTCAAGTAGAAAGCAACACAATATTGGAAAACTGGTGGAATGGAGAGAACCAATGCAACACGGTTGTATCTGGATACAAACTCTATAGGAAGGACAGGGAAGGACGTGGTGGAGGTGGAGGTGCTTTGTACATGAAAAGAGAGCATGGAATAGAATAAGCTAGAAATCCCAAAGGAGTCAGGTTCCTCCACAGAATTGTGGGTCGTGATACCTGGCTCCAAAAATAATCTAATTCTGAGGGGATGCTATTGTCCCTCTGATCAGAATGTTCAGAAGATCTAGAGATGGTGAACGAGATCAGGGATGCATCACAAAGAAGAAAAATTGTAGTGATTAGTGGCTTCAACTGTCCTCACATAGACTGTCTACATATGTGTTGCTGGCACAATAAAGAGGTAAACATTCTGGCTACCCTAAATGACTCTGCCCTTGAACAGGGCATGAGCAGTGGTGACCTGGACTTAATTTTAAGTGATACCTATGACCTGGTGTCTTTGTCCATGGAGTGAGAGCCAGACCATAAAGAAGGCTGATCGCCGAAGAATTGATGCTTTTGAATTATGGTGCTGGAGGAGACTCATGAGAGTCCCATGGACTGCAATAAGATCAAACCTATCCATTCTTAAGGAAATCGGCCCTGAGTGCTCACTGGAAGGACAGTTCCTGAATCTGAGGCTCCAATACTTTGGCCACCTCATGAGAAGAGAAGACTCCCTGGAAAAGATGCTATTGTTGAGAAAGATTGAGGGCACAAGGAGAAGGGGATGACAAAGGACGAGATGGTTGGACAGTGTTTTCGAAGCTACGAACATGAGTTTGACCAAACTGCGGGAGGCAGTGGAAGACAGGAGTGCCTGGAGTGCTATGGTCCATGGGGTCACAAAGAGTCGGACACAACTAAACAACAACAACATGACCTGGTGTGCGATGTGGGTGTTGTTAAACCATTTGGGAACAAGGACCAAAGACATATCAAAGTGTGTGTAACCAGCCACTTGCCAAGAAAACCCAACACAGTCATTCTGACTTCAAAAGAAAAAAACAAAAGCAAAGTGAAAGGCTAAGTCAAGAGAGTCAAATCATTTCAAAATGCTTGGAAGTTGATTAAAACCACAATATTAAAAGCTCAGCTGGAATGTTTGCTGCGTATCACAGAGGGAGCGTTGCGACTACTCTAAAGTAACGACTCTCCAAACCGTTGCCTTTTCATGCTTTTATTGTGTGCAGGCTATTTACAGTGCTAGAGCTGTACAGGGTACATGTTCTCAGTCTGACCCAGAACCCTGGAGTGACGCTTCCCGCGTTTTCTTCCAACATAAGAGTCTGGGCACCCCAAATCTCCTTTCGCGTTTCCTCCTGCGTAATTCCGGAACCGGAGGGGGAAAGGGTCTCCTTTCCATGTTTTCCTTCTCCCCCTTTCCCCCCCCCTGCTCTCTCTTCCTCTCCCACGTGCAGCAGAGGCTCTGCTATCCTGCCAGAGCCCTGTCTCCTACTTCCTCCTTCCCCACTGAACTCTTCCCCCTCCCCGCTGGCTCCGCTGCTGGTGGAAGAGCTGCTCCTCAAGATGGGAGGGACCTCTCTGTACTGTTTCCCCCTCACACTGCGCATCAGGAAAAGCACCACCAGAGGCAAGAGGGTGCCAGCAGGGGTGCCTAACAGAGTCAAATATGCTATGCTATTGGAGGCAAGGAGACGCCTTTTGGAAAATGGGAGTCTTGTCCACACAAGGAGAGCAAAAAGGAACAGAAGCTTTGGCAAAAGAAACGCAAGCAGACAACAAGGGGTAGTAAAAAAGGACTTGAAGAGCACATTGCTAAAAAACATAAAGCTCATAAACAACATGAATTTTAAACACATTAATAGCAGGAGACTGGCTAGGGAGGCAGTTGGACCCTCGGATGACAAGGGTGTCAAATGTGCGCTACAGAAAGATAAGGAGATTGCAGAGAAGCTGAATCTTTCTTCACAGCAGGAGATATAAGGCAGATATATATGCAGGCTGAGGAACTGAGGCAAAGAGTGATGGCACAAGAAGAAGTTCTAGGCTTTAAGAACAAATTGCCAGGTCTGGGTGATGTCTACCTGAAAGTTCTTTGAGAATTCAAATGTGAAATTGTTGGCCTCCCAACAAGAGACCAGCAAGTGTCCCTCACTCCTGGGGAACCAGGCACCCACCAAGTGCACCCTGAAGTTAGGGTTCATTCTGGGGGTCCGAGTGCTCCCAAAGCCCACACTCTTCTGCTGAGCTACACCTTGGATTCTCTCCGTCTGTGAAAGTATTATGAGGATAAACACACATGAAGCCATTTCCCATCAAACCCTAAAGGGAGATCATCACATGTACAGCAAGTTGGAACACACGTATGCCCACAGTATACAATACTTGGCTGCTGTCTCTTTATCTCTGGGTCACCATGAGAACAATGAAGCACATTCTTTTCCTTGCTCCATTTCACTTACTGAGACATATATGAATCCCTATAATGGCGGTGAAGGTCATCGTCAAGTATCAGAGACTCACACATTTTTTAGATTTGCCGGAGGGATATTAAACTTCCAAAGAATATTAAACATCCAAACAATTATCCTTGTTAAATGCAAGCTGTATCTTTAGCACAAAAGAAATTACAAGCCTCCAAATCAGCTCTCTGGCATAAATCTGTAGCAGCATTCGATTCTTTCAGGAGAATCTTAACTTTATCAACTCACTAATGGAAAGGCAGCTTCTATTATGCCTTTCTTAGAGCTGCAAAGGCTGAAGGAGGGCAAGCATTGTAGTTATAGGTGATGAAACTTCTCCAGATACATTTTTTTTAAAAAAATATTTTGTGTCAGATATCAAGGAATACTCATGATGAAAGGGATTGCAATAGTAAACCATAGCGCGCTGGTGAACGCAAACAACCCGACTTGCTGAGTAATGTGAATGCCCATGTATAAAATCTTTTACACACAGGTCCCACTATCAGAACACTCATTATCTGAAATGTTGGTTATCAGGACACAAAAAAATTTACCCAAACCCCATAACATGAAAGGTGGATTCATATATCCAAACAGCCAGAGTCATGGAGGGTGGGAGAGATCAGACAAATCATGAATTAGAAAGGTTCCTATAGGAAATAATGGAAATGCTTGCCTATTGAATAATTTCCTGGGAATGCATTTTGTTCAGAAAGCAAGACCTGCATGTATATTTTGTTGTTCATTGGTCCCAGGGAATGGTGATACCTTTTCACACACATTATTTCTTCTTCTTCTTCTTCTTCTTCTTCTTCTTCTTCTTCTTCTTCTTCTTCTTCTTCTTCTTCTTCTTCTTCTTAACATTTCTATCTCACCTTTCCTTCAAGGTGGCAAACACGGATCTCCATCCTTTCCATTTTGCCCTCACAACAACCCTGTGAGGTAGGTTAGGCTGTGGGGTACCGACTGGCCCAAGGTCACTGTGAGCTCCATAGCTGAGTGGGGATTTGAACTCTGGTCTTCAAGGTCCTAGCCCAACACTCTAACCAGTGCACCACAAAACAGAGAGGAGGATATCAAAGCTCATAGCAGTAGCTCAAGAATCCAAAAGCATCATACAGCAGGCGCATGTTAGAACCAACCAGGATTCAAATAAGGAGCAATGTCCTAAGCAACGGCTCACTTTTTAATGTAGAAGCCCAAAGGCCAAATCAAAGTGGGGGGGCTTCAGAGGTTTTCTGGGCTTGTCCAAGGTGTAACAAGGTGCCCCAGGTTGAAGCAGGATCTCCCTCAAAGCACTTCTTGGTGCCTTGATGTCTCAGACAGCAAAAACATTGCAGATGTTGCAATGTGAAAAGCAAAATGAGTGTCTCTAAGCTGACAATATAAAGAAAATGCCAGAGTGGTGGTAAGAGAGGGCAAAGGTCAGTGTGGGGGACGGGAGCCAAGAGAGCCTCATTGGGGCAGGCAGGTCAAGACTGTAATCAGCGGGAATGATTTACCCCAAACCTTAATGGGAGGGTATTTGACAGATATCAAATCGTGTTTTGGTCTCATGCTTCTTGCTCTTTGTCTTTGAAGGGCAGCAGTGTTAAAAAGTTCTGCTGGAGGCTTTTGCTGGACACATCATTTCAGCCTAGTTCCTTATTCATGTCCCCCTTTTCTTCCAAATTACAACTCTTATTCATTTACTCATTTGGGTTTAGCTCTGCTTTGTTTTTTCTCTTTTGCTTGGGTCTGTCTAAGGGAACCATCCTCTACACAAGAAGCTGGCATGAAAAAAGCTCAGCGTGAATTAAACTGGCATAACATTTCACTTGATCCAAGCTGTTCAGCAGCTGGGCTACTGCTTCCTGAGCCTACCGAGGGCTAGCAGAGTGAAAGTGAGCCTTTATGAATTACACCACCTTTTTGGTTGTCAGAATTTACACTGAATTGTCAAGTCAGATGACAAAGCTGAACAGGCACAGGAGCCATCCTGCTATGTCATGCCCCAGAATGCCATTTTTCAGGGCTTACACTGGCTTGAGATTTGTCAGGCTTTAACATAAGTCAGCTGGGATGGAAGGGAAGAGGTACACTGGCATATCTCTGGAAGAGCTGATCCTGAATGAGTTAAGCTGGTTTACTCTGGATGTGTCAAGAACCTCCTGGCTCAGCCAGAGATCCACTGGATTCTAACCATCCACACACAGTGCATCTTGCTATTGGATTGTTCCCTAAGTGTAGCTTATTTGTTCTTATTAGAGCCACTGAATAGAATAGTTTAAAATTGTTCTTTAGAATAGTTCTGAGCATACCCATCAACTCCCGGATTGAAAAATACAGGATCAGCAGTGGCGCAGCACCGGAAGTCGCTTCTATGTGTAGAAGCTACTTCCGGTGCCAGCGCTGCCCGATTTCTGGTGCCCAGACATGGGCAGAGCGGCACCTGAAATCGGTTCTGCGCATGTCCAGACATGCACAGAAGGAGCCTCCCTGGCCAGCAGGAGCTGCTTTGAAAATCTGGGGGAATTACAGGATACTTCGCCATTCGGGATAACAGCGGGAAATGGCTTTAAAAACAGGGGTTTCCCGTGAAAAACGGGAGACTTGGCAGCTATGGTTCTAAGTTTATATTCTCCTTTACACCGTCTCAAGCTATTTTCAGGTAGGTAGCCATGTTGGTCTGCTGTAGTAAAAAAAAAATGAAAAAAAAATCCCTCCAGTAGCAGCTTAGAGACCAACTAAGTTTGTCATTGGTATGATATTCGTGGACATGCACACTTCTTCAGATGGTATCACACTTCTTGGTATCTGAAGACGTGTGCATGCACACGAAAGCTCATACCAATGACAAACTTAGTTGGTCTCTAAGGTGCTACTGGAAGGAATTTTTTTTTATTTTGTTTCAAGCTATTTTGTTATGTTATTAATTTATCTGCCGGTGTGCCTTATTAATTATTGTACAATTTTTGTGTGTGTCTATTTCACTCACAATTGTATGTTACTGGGCTTCAGTGCTAATGTGTGCACAAGTGCTCACTGTTGTAAGCAGGAGAGTATCACACAATACAATCACTCCCTATGGCAATTTCAATTTAGGCTCCCCTCTTTCCCATTGCCAAAAATAGGAGGTTTTGCCCCAGTGAAAATACTGTAGCACAGCAGAGACAAAGATTTGAGCCCCACACCCTGCTAGAGCCCCGTTTCTAGTTGGGGGCCTTGCACCTAGACATCACTAATTGCATCACAACTAGTTTGACCCTCTGTGATTCATGTTGTTCTGAAGTGACTCAAAACTGACATCAAAATTATGTGGCATCTCATCACTTAGCCATTGAGTATTGAAACTTTAAAGCCCTCTTCACTTTGAAAATCTTGACAACACTGCCTGGAATCGTTACGACAACTGAATGACTATACATTAAGGGGATTACATTTTTAAATGTTTCCAGTGGCAACATTTTAATCAAGTAAATCACTTCTTGTATAGAAAGTGGATGGGAGGTTACTTAGAAGTTCTAATAGACTGCTAATCTTCATAACTGCTTAAGAACTTGGACAATTAAATACCTCAGAATATTAGTATCCTGGGGCTGTGTACAGACAATAGCTTTTCATAGACTTGAAGGAGATAGGATGCAGCAATCATTGCTCATGGTACACATTTATTTTACCCATCCTTTGCCAGTGTTTGTCAAACTGGCTTTCTACATATTTTTATAGCGCTCCAAAATTCTGCAAAACCTCTTCAATAGCAAACATCTGATAACAGAGGCAAGGTAACGCCATTCAAACGTTTCATTGAACATGTGGGATGGGAAGTCAGATCACTTGTGTTGTTCCCAATCCCAGACACAAATATGTTCAGCTTAACATGGGCATAGTTTATATGTGTATACAACCATACATGCACATGACTGGGATCTTTGCTTTTCCAAGGTTCTTGATTGTACATAAAGAACTTGTTCGAATCAATGCACGTAAATAGAACACACAGAGGTTGGAAATAGAGATGGCAAGTGTGTGATCCCATTCCCCCTAAGCTCAGGGCATCGAAGAGCAATTATTCCTCCAGAGATACCATGGGAAGCCTCCTCTGCAAGTGATCGCTTTAGGCTCCCAGGGCCCTTTTTAGTTACCGGTAATCTATTGAGCTCTGTTTTTGGCATATTAGTGTCCACAATTAGCATGAATTGCTGCCATGATGGGACCAAAAAACTCTACACCACAGACGATTATATCACCAGCACACAGCAGTGCTGCCTAGATCATAGCAGTATCAGAGCAGGTGAAGGATCTTAGAAAAGGGATCAGAGATGAAACAGGGGGCCCGGGAAACAAGGTTGGAAGCTGGCAATGAAGGGCAGAGCAGAAGGATAGAGTGGCTTTTCTGAAAGGGAAAGGAAAGACAATGTTCATGGTGCAACTCTGCAGAGCTAAGAAGAGCTGAAATTCAAATAGTACAGGTAATCTGATAACAAAAACAGCTAAATCTTTGGCTGCAAGGCTCTGGAAGAAATATGAAAGACAGCAAAAAGTCTGGTACCCATGAAACATGTCTTAAGCCTGGGATTGGGATCCTGTGTCTTCCAGGTGGTGCTGCCCTCCCCCAGCCACTGCCTCATGGCATGGTCAGGGATAGGGGGAGTTGTAGTCCACACCAAGAGCATCTGGGGGGGCCACAGTTCCCTACTCCTGTCCTAAGGAGAACTGTGGTGCCCCATGTTGCACGTTCAGAAAAGTGATGGCATTCCTACGATAGTTGGACAACTGGGCACTCTTGGGGGGGGGAACCCCATGTACTACATTATCAGTCAGCCTGCTCCCTTCAACAAGCTCCTCAAATACCAATTAGGCAAGCACCAGCTTGCTTCAAGGGAGTAAAAACTGAATTACTCACATTGTGTTTCTGGCTGATAGCAGAGTGTCCAGGTTTCTAAGACAATAACAAATTCTGCCACATCCCTCTGTGAAAGAATTATAGACATGGATACTAGACAGGATGAGTGTTCCAGGACTTATAAGCTAGCCCCACCGGATGCTCACATCAATTATTCGTCTGGCTAGGTTTAATGGAGCTCAGAAATAAATTTCATGAACAGAATGTGTGCAGCATCTCCTTCCAGATTTTTAGTATGTTTTGTCTGCTATGATTTGACAAGCAAGAATTAGCAAGTTACAGATGCAACCAGACTCTTTTAACCTATAATTTCATTTTATCTATTTTTTCTTGAGTTGCACTGAGGCTCATGTACATTTTTTATAGCTAGAGAGAGTGAGTTTACACCAGAGGTTGTCAACTTTGGACCCTCAAGGCCCATTTGAGACAGCTGACAATTACTGCTTCACGAAATAATGGTGAAGGGGCAGAGCCAGTCCACACTTCTGCTTGTCCCATGCCTAGAAAGCACAGGTCCAGGTAGTTTTCCCCTTGCTCTACTCCTTTCTCAGGGAAAAGCCACTCTTTAGCTCTAAATCAGAGCTAAATCTAAATCCATGGAAAACCTGATTGCTGTTTGCTCCGATTGAGTGGTAAAGAGCTGTTTTTCCAGAGTAAAGCAGCAGGAGAAGAGGAAGTATGGATAAACCATAAATGGTGGCAGATGGAGACAGTGTTTTGGCATAACCAGCTTGCAATTACTGGTATCTCTATTGATATCTAATCCATCTTTGGCAACTGCTAAATTCTTTGCAACAGCATTTTATTTGTGGTAAGGAGTTCCATAGTTCATCTTTTCTCAAGCTAACTACAAGCATTTGCTCTGAAGGTCTTGTGAAAGCCTTGCCAGTTTAATCAGAATTTTCTTTTTCTTTCATATTTTCCCGTTGCCTCCCTCAAATGCCTCACAAAGTACCGGTATGTGTATACATTTCCTGTAATTTCCCTGTTTGAGAAATACTGATTCACACTGTTTCAAATTGTTTCCATTTATAAGCTTGTCCACACAAAATATGCATGACAGCAAAGCACACTTTAAAAAGGAAAATAAAACAAACCTTAAAACCTTAGCAAAAAAATAAACACACCAAATATTTACATTTTGAGTCAGAACAGTAAACCACACTTCTTTGTTAACTCTGTTTTTTTCTGTTTTCCCTTTGCTTTTGTTTAAACCAATTCACAAACCCAAGAACATATTGACCGCTAATAATGAACCATTTGTCATAGCCATTACTACAAATTTATTATGCTACTTTTGTGATATACAAATAGCATGTAGAGTTTATTTAAATCATTTATTATTCCTATGATCCTTGTTTATAAACCCCAATGCAAGTTATTCAAAGAAAGAAAGAAAGAAAGAAAGAAAGAAAGAAAGAAAGAAAGAAAGAAAACAGTATACTACACATGACTGATTCACTTTTCTTTTTGTCTTTAGGAGCTGCAAAATGCATCTGCATGAGGCCAGCAGGTAGCAGGCAGGGCAGCTCTAGGAGGCTGAAGTCACCTTTGTTTTCAGGGGAGCAGCCCCCTCAATCTCGAGGCTGCAGGTCCAGTGGCTCCTCCTAGGCGCTCAGCCTCCTCCATCATGGGCTCTCTGGGCCCGCCCAATCTTGGAGGCAACCTGGTGCCTCTGCCATTCATTATAGTCATGGAAACTCTGGCCAACCGGATTTGTCAAAGCACCAAGATGGAGGGGATATCTGAAAATGGTAGAGAATGTGTTCTCATTTCATTTGAATATGATATTCTGCTCTTTCTGATCGGAGTCTTACCTGAGATTCAAGCTGTGTTGGAGTCCTTTCACACTGCAAATAGTCTGTGGAGGTTAATTATCACAAATCCATTATGCTATGTAGGTATGCCTCTGGATGATCAGCTTATGAGCTCATTCTGCAACCAAAAATATCCAACAACTTAAGAGGAGAAATTATTATCTATTAGTAAAGGAAGTTAAGGCTGATTTTACACAAATGGGGCTCTTTAGATCCCTTTTGGTTGGGGAGAACCTCTGCAGTAAGAATGACACTCTATTGCCCAGGTTTTTATTTTTCTTCCATTTGCTTCCCAGTTGGGGTTAGGTGGAAAATGACATTATCAGTGGCAAAAGCTCCCCCATAGCCTTCAACCACATTTAAAAGGGGATTGGATGTTAATCAGCCAAAGAGGAACATTTCTGCCTGGTGCCTAGAGGTGTACAATGAAGGCGCCAATCGAGCCTCCCTGGGGAGAGCATTGCACAAGCAGGGAGCCTTTGCAGAAAAGGCCCGTTCTCATGTTGCTGCCCTTCAGACCACTCGTGGAGGAGGCACATGGAGCAGAAGGGCCTCAAAGCTCTCATCGCTGGTTGTGTTTGATGGTGAGACTGTCACTCTCCATGTAGCAGAGGTTGGCCTGGCCCGTTCATCCCCACGCACCCCTTCACATATTAGTGTACACAGTTGCCAGAGGGCCTGTGGCTCAAACTCCACATTATAGGAACACCATGTTTTGTTGCTTCACAGATACAGTTCAGAGTGTTGGTGCTGACCTTTAAAGCCCCAAATGTCCTCGGCCCAGTATACCTGAAGAAGCCTCTTCACCCCCATCGTTCAACCCAGACACTGAGGTCCATCTCCGAGGGCCTTCTGGTGGTTCCCTCCCTGTGAGAAGTGAGGTTACAGGGAACAAGGCAGAGGGCCTTCTCGGTAGTGGCGCCCGCCCAGTGGAACGCCCTCCCATCAGATGTCAAAGAAATAAACAACTATATGACATTTAGAAGACATCTGAAGGCAACCCTGTTTAGGTAAGTTTTTAATGATTGATGTTTTAATGTATTTTTAATCTTTTGTTGGAAGCCGCCCGGAGTGGCTGGGGAAACCCAGCCAGATGGGCAGGATAGAAATAATAATAAAATTGTTGTTGTTGTTGTTGTTGTTGTTGTTGTTGTTGTTAACAGAAAAACCAGTTGAACATGTGGGTGGAGGAAGAATTACAGGAGAAAAACTGTGTAACCCTTTGTCTTCTGGTCATTTTTCACCTTTCCCCAAGCATTTTGACTCACATGTGGAAATGTAGAATTCCTTTATGTTTCCCTGTGGTTGGGGCAAGGAAGAACAGTTTCATAGAGAGCAATTCTGAACTGGAAAAGGACAGGAGGAGAACAAATTAAGCAACTGCCATGGCTCCTTCTACTCAAACACAGTCAGACTGATTGTGCTTTAAAATGTCAAGGAAAGAAACTCTCTGTAAAATGTGACTTAAGACTTAAGACTTTCTCAGTGGTAGCCCTGGGCCTCTCAGAAGAACTGTCTCTCAGAGAAAGCCCATCAGAGCACAGGGTGTTGAGGCTGACTGCTTTTAATCTCTTGCTGTGGGAAGGGATTCTCCTTTGTCTGACTAGCTTGTCCTTGCATTTCAATTGTTCAATTGTTCCAATTGTTTCAAATGTTGCTGTGAGCAGCCTCAAGCCTAGGAGAGGCAGGCAGGGCAGAAACGTTTTGAATACATTTTGCACTTGCATGGTGCATGTGTGTAGTTTGTGTCTGGGGTTGTTTTCCTGACAACAAAAAGGTATGTGAGATTCAGTTCAGGTATTGCCTTCTGTCTGTTCACAAAAGGATGTTGCCCACAATGCAGATGAAGCATCATTCATACTTTAATCTGGTGGGAGATCATCTACACTGCAGCCGAGGCAAAAACTACACATGCTGGGGGGGGGCTCTGTGATTTCCCCCTCTGCATTTTAAAACTGTCAGTTTGGGCAGGCAGTGAGTCAGAGCAAGGGAGTGTGGAGGTGTTTTCTCCTCTGGCCCTTTTTCAGTTTGAAAAATCAGATTCTTCAAGCTGCTTTTTCACTCCAAGCTACAGAAAACCTATGGAGAGCCCATATTTTTTCCTTCTGTGAGGTGAAGAAGCATCTTGAGGAGGAGGAAGTGTTTACTGCTGAAGAACCCTGAGGTGAAAAAGAAGTATGAATTCTCCAAATACCCTTTCTCTATTTCAACTGATAGTCTGCCCAGGTAAATTTTGTTTTTGTTTTGTTTTGTTTTTTTTAAAAAAAGAACTGAAGGAGGGGGGAAACCAATGTAACATGTAGCTGGAGCCCCAAACTGAATGGTGGGCCCATTCTTGAGGAGCAGGCTCTAGACTGAATGAGTTTTAGGACACTCCATTGCTGAACTCCAGTCACCAAATGTAATTTAAGAAGCTCCATGACAATTACTCATGAGATGGGGCAGGTGGTTTAACAGCAGTTAACACCACATCTTTCTTCATAGACTTTGCTTCATTCTCCTGCTGAGCATCACCAAGGAGCAGAAGTATTATAACTGCCTACAAATATCTAAAACATTATTTTGTCTTTGTGAAAACTTTCTATATTTTAACTTGGTAAAGCCATTCCTGTCGGCATCATTAAACAATTGTATTTAACTGGGAAATGTTTGCTACTGATTTGGGGAGCGCAGACTGATTTTCATTCTGTTGCGTTGCCTTCCCTTCCCCTTTCTGCCTTTCCAGCTCTTTGTATCCAGGTTATAAAGGATCAAGAGTAAGAATAATGAATGGTCAAAAATCCAGCTGTAAGACGGCTGTGAAAGATGGGTGTGTATCTGGAGTAATGACCTTTAAAAGCAGACAGATACAAATGGGCGGCCAGGTTCTATTCAGCCTTTCACATACAATTTTTTTATGGTCTCAGTGGGATTTCTGTTGTCAGCAGTACGAGGAAGAATATGCCTGAACTCTCTGCTTAATGACCAACTGAAGGGGAAGAGCTGAAGCTGAAACAGTCAGAATCACACACAATGGCAGCCCTGTAAAAGGATCTCATATATGCAACATTCAGGTGCATGTGTTATTTTCCATTATCCTTGGTGGAATCACACATATATTGAAGGGCGAAATAAATGATCTAACTTCAAAGCATGTGGATATCTCCAGGTAATTACTGAATGTTTAATTTAGCAGTTGATGAATTGTATTGTTGGTTTTGTTGCATGTCACATCCGGTGCTTTGGGGGAAAGCAGAAGCAACTCATAAATACTGTCGCAGATACTGGCTGACCTAGTCCTGCCCAGAACACAAATAATAAACTGAGCTTGAGTTGAAACCATGGTGTAACTCCCTTCCTTGTCTTCTGGATTCCTAGTAACTCCTTCCCTGATTCATTCAACTATGGCCTACTATCAGATATGTAACAGCTGGATCACAACTGGCGTGCTTTTTCATACGAGATGAAGCATCTCAATGTCAAGGAAAACTAAAAGACTTTTTGATAAGGCTAGTGAAATTTATCAGTGGTTGACACATCCCTAATTCTGAGCAAGTTTCCAAGTGAAACAGGTCCTGCCTATGTAAGTTCTCAATTTGTCTTTCTTGATACCAGCAGTCAAACACAATTACCCAGATTATGCCAGCAGAAGCTGCCAGTGATGGATCGCGTGATTGGCTACCCATGGCTGCACTCTCTCCTAAAGCATTCTATGCACACACTTGAGATGAAAGCCCCTGAAAATGTGTGGGATTTGGATGTCCTTTTCCTGAAAGTGCTTCAACTTTGAGACTTACACAACATGCCTTACATGCTTTCCATTAGGGTCACACAGTCTGACTTGAAGTGCCTGACATTGCTGAGGGAGGAAAAAAATATAATGCAATTGCTTGTTTTTATTAGTAAGAGGAAACTGAAGAAAAGGAAGCCAAAGAAATTACCTATTGCTTGTCTTCTGTAGCAGAGAGATACTGAAAACACAAATTAGTCATTAGCATGGCTCAATTTGTTACATTGCTGCCTTGGAGCCAAAACGGTTTTGTTGCTCTTATTATTTCTGCCACAGTAATTCCTAGGGTACCAAGCAAAGGGACTGTGAGATACAACCTGCCAATTATTAAACAGAAACATAAAGCAAAGGGACATTTCTTCCCCACCCCCAAATCTATCCATCTAATTTGTTGAAAAACAATGCTGAACAGTGTGAAAAGATGGTCAGGAAATGTCAGAGGGAGATGTTTTAACACATGCCTAAGAATGTGGCATGAAAAGATGTGCTGAGATAGTCATACTAATAGCCAAGACATGTTTGTGGAGGGAAGATGAAATATGAATGACAGATTGCTCTCTGGAATTTTGTCATGTGCAGTTTTATGAAAATGTGTTGACACCCAACCCCTCACGGCCCTTATTCTAATAAAGCAGAATATTAGGAAAAGGCTGGCTTTAGCCTTCACATTTGAATTGGTATTTAGATGCCTCCTTTTGGGGCCCCAATGCTGCCTCCTATTTGCAAAGCCGCTTTATGATCTGGCATTCAAGTGAGGGTCATGCTTTCATCGAGGTTTGTCCTCGTCTGAGTGTCTGAGACATGAGCACCCTTGAAGTCTATTTCCTTGATGAAAATAATATTTCTTACAAATGACAATCAAGTGGTGTTTTCATTATTTCAAGTAGTTTTCTGCCCGTATTTCAAGTCTCCTTAGTAACAGAATTTGGGGGGAGAATGGTAGCTTTTCAATGCTCAATTGTATGCATCTTACTGTCACTCACGGAGAACAGAAGTATTTAGTAGAGACACTTGTACATTGGAAAAACACTACTCTCCCCGCCACCTCCCAGCACATCATTTTCTTCCTTCCCTCCTGTCCCTGTAATTTTATTTTATTTACTTATTTTTTGTCAGAAAGTGCTGTTTCCACATCTAGCTTCAAGTTACAACTATGAAGGAGTGGAGCTTTAAATTATCAGCCCAGAGGGCGGCCGACACCTGGTCGCCCCCTTAAATAGGCCAGTCTCTGATTGGGTGAGTGGGCACTGCCCACCCTTACCTGAGAGTCCGATGCAGTCAGAGGTGGGCAGTGCCAGCCATCCCCTCCCCAGGCCACGCCTGGAAAGATGGCAGCCTCCTTGAACCCACCACGGCTGTGCCATGCAACAACGGCCAGGTGAGCAGATATTATTTCATCATCATCATCATCATCAATGAGGCATTGAATACATATAACAAAATGTCCTTGCTGGAATGCATATATAGGCTGCTTCTAACTTCTAACAACAACTTCAGAAGTCAACAATCAACACCAGAAAAAGAAAAACAATGAGGTTGGGACAGCAGCAATTGTACATTGGTGAATAGGTAACTAACATTCTTTGCTAAGCAATGTATGCAAAGATGGGAACCATTTTGTGTGGGAGTTCCATTTTGTGTGACTGTAGAGACAAAGTCAGAAAAGCTAAAGCACAGAATGAACTCAGGCTTGCTAGAGAGGTTAAAAACAACAAAAAGGGCTTTTATGGGAATGTCCGTAGCAAAAGGAAGAACAAGGAAACAGTGGGGTCACTTAGAGGAGAAGGTGGTGAAATGCGAACAAGGGGCAGAGAAAGGGCAGAATTCCTCAATACCTTCTTTGCCTCAATCTTCACCATAAAAGAAAACAATGCCCGACCTGAAGAATATGGAACAGATGATTCAGCAGGGGAAACACAGCCCTGAACAAGTAAGGAGGTAGTACAAGAATAATTGGATAGTTTAGATGTATTCAAGTCTCCAGGGCCAGATGAACTACATCCAAGAGTATTAAAAGAACTGGCGGAGGTGATTTCAGAACCATTGGCAGTAATCTTTGAGAATTCCTGGAGAAGAGGCAAAGTTCCAGCAGACTGGAGGAGGGCAAATGTTGTCCCTATTTTCAAAAAGGGGGAAAGAGAGGACCCAAACAATTACCACCCAGTCAGCCTGACATCAATACCAGGAAAGATTCTAGAGCAGATCATTAAGCAAACGGTCTGTGAGCACCTAGAAAGGAACACTGTGATCACTAAAAGTCAGCATGGGTTTCTGAAAAATAGGCCATGTCAGACTAATCTGATCTCATTTTTTGACAGAATTACAAGCCTGGTAGATGAAGGGAATGCTGTGGATGTAGCCTATCTTGATTTCAGCAAGGGCTTTGACAAGGTGCCCCATGATATTCTTGTAAAGAAGCTGGTAAAATGCGGGTTAGAAAATGCTACCATTCAGTGGATTTGTAACTGGCTGACTGACCGAACCCAAAGGGTGCTCATCAATGGCTCCTCTTCATCCTGGAGAGTAGTGACTAGTGGGGTGCCACAGGGTTCTGTCTTTGGCCCAGTCTTATTCATCATCTTTATCAATGACTTGGATGATGGGCTTGAGGGCATCCTGAGCAAGTTTGCAGACGACACCAAATTGGGAGGGGTGGCTAACACCCCAGAGGACAGGATCACACTTCAAAATGACCTTAACAGATTACACAACTGGGCCGAAGCAAACAAGATGAATTTTAACAGGGAGAAATGTAAAGTACTACACTTGGGCAAAAAAACTGAAACGCACAAATACAGGATGGGTGACACCTGGCTTGAGAGCAGTACATGTGAAAAGGATCTAGGAGTCTTGGTAGACCACAAACTTGACATGAGTCAACAGTGTGATGCAGCAGCTAAAAAAGCCAATGCAATTCTGGGCTGCATCAATAGGAGTATAGCATCTAGATCAAGGGAAGTAATAGTACCACTGTATTCCACTCTGGTCAGACCTCACCTGGAATACTGTGTCCAGTTCTGGGCATCACAGTTCAAGAAGGATACTGACAAGCTGGAACGTGTCCAGAGGAGGGCAACCAAAATGGTCAAAAGGTCTGGAAACAATGCCTTATGAGGAATGGCTTAGGGAGCTGGGTATGTTTAGCCTGGAGAAGAAAAGGTTAAGGGGTGATATGATAGCCATGTTTTGAACATAATATAAAAGGATGTCATATAGAAGAGGGTGAAAGTTTGTTTTCTGCTGCTCCTGTTTTCTTGTGCGTGCCAGCATTTGAAAAGCCTTGCCTAAAGTTGTGCTTTTAGTACCTCCCTATCCAACCCTCTACAATGCCGGAATCTCCACTAAATCATCCATGATAGATGACCATCTAACCTCTGCTTAGAAACTTCCAAGGAAGGAGAGTCTACCACCTCTCGTGGGAGTCTGTTCCACTGTCTAACTGCTCTTACTGGCAAAAAGTTATTCCTGGTGTTTAGTCAGAATCTCCTTTCTTGTAACTTGAAGCCATTGATTCAGGCCCTACCCTCTGGAAAAGGAGAAAACAAGCTTGTTCCCTCTTCCATGTGACAGCCCTTGAGATATTTGAAGATGGCTATCATATTTCCTCTCAGCCTCCTCTTATCCAGACTAAACATACCCAGTTCCATCAACCGTTCCTCATAAGGTTTGTTTTCCTGATCATCTTGCTCACCCTCCTCTGCACACATTCCAGTTTGTCAATTTTAAGCAGCCCCTTCAGCTTCAGGGCTGTGGTGCCTGTTCCCTCCTGGGGTCAGGCATGTGCAGCCAAGGAAAGTAGCCTCTTTTAGAGACAGTTGCATTTTGGAAGATTGGCTGTGTAAGGAACTTCTTCCAAAGGCAGCTGATCCTTCCCAAAGGCAACTCTCCCCCTCTCCTCTCATCCAGGTGAGTCCCTAACTACCTCAAAAGCCTAGATAGAGAGTGTGTAGCAATTTGGCACAGACTTGCACTAAAAGGGAAATGTGAGTGGTATATCTGAACTTGGGACAATAGTAGCAGAGGCCCAGGCAAAGGAAGCAGTATTTTCAGACACTGCTGAAAAAGCTGACTGGTTGTATCTGCAAAGTTCTGTGTCTTTGCCCCGTGAATTTTGAAACCACACCAAGTGTTGCAAGAAAATTGTGTTAAAATGGACCATGGGGTTTGGGAGAGGCTGGATCCAGTCCCCACCCCACCCCAACTTACTCTGCTTATAGTCACAGAGGCAGAGCTAAGCAGCCCAGTCAAGTCCAACACAATCAGCACAAAGCAATCTATTTGATAAACTATCAACAGCACAGCTACCAACAGCACTACCTCACTGTCAGAACATCATTACAGGACTGAGAAAATTGTGCTCCAAAGAGATGTCCCTGGTGGTCAACAGTCACTGCTCATCACAGATTATATATGCAAAATACTGAAATACGGTAAACTTCCTTGCTCAAAATTAAGTAATCAGATATTGTGCTATTGCAGTGGCTTTCAAATGACTACACAGACCTTTTCAATTCTGGGAGCAGGAGGAGAGAAATCCTCACACAAGCCCCAAAGACAAGGCTGAAATGCATGCAGCCTACACAAAGGATTAGAGAGGGTTGCTCTTATGTGCTGAGATTGGCCGCATCTTCCCCTTTGCAGAAGAGATTGCTTACACCATTATAATGCATTTGAAAAAGCCAAGAGAACGTAAGCTGACACATTTAAAGCAAAAATATTTAAAGCTTGATAGGATCTGAAACGTGGGCTCTCTCCTCTTCTCTCCCTTGCCGCACACATGTCAGGAAGCGGCAGTGTGCCTCTAATAACACAACCTGGCCTTTGTTTTCTCTTGTCATTTGGAATTACACTTAATGTACAGCTACCTGCTTAGACACTAAACAAGGCTGCTCTGTAGTTTTTTTTTCCAGTTAGGGAGGCTCACTTCCCCAGCTTGAGGGTACAGTCAGTCTAAAATATGTCTCTGAGGGCTCAAATTAGAAATTCAATGTCATTGAAGATGACTTAACACAGCCACTATTCATAAGGGTGCATTCTTTCCTCTATTAATTATGCCACATTTTTCCATCTCACCAATACTAGAGACACATCACTGTACATATTTAATGGAACATAACTAAAAATACATCAGAATTAATTGATGGCCATTCTGTCCCAGAATGTTCAAACTTACCAAAGCTTTTGCCCCCTTAAAGACCAGCTGCTTTCTTGCTAGAAAAGCTAGGAACAAAAAGGAAGAGGTTGCAATAAAGTACTGTATTATTTTCACAAGATAACTTGAAACTTATGTTCTTTTATATAGTATATGTGTGGGGTTTTGTGTCAGCGTCACTATTTGGTTTTTTTATGTTGTATTTATTTTTTACAGGATATAAAAGAAAAGCAGTGTTCAATGTACAGAGCAATATAAAATTATAATTCACAGTTCTTCTCTTGCCACACAAAAACCTCTCCTGCCTCACCTTCCCCAAGCACTGCATATCCCAGTGCACATTTTGTTGAACTGGTTCCCAGTGGAGAGTGTTGGCACCTGGAAGTGCTGGAGGAGGAGGAGAACGAGGAGGAGTTTGGATTCGATATCCCGCTTTATCACTACCCAAAGGAATATCAAAGCGGCTAACATTCTCCTTTCCCTTTGTCCCCCACAGCAAACACTCTGTGAGGTGAGTGGGGCTGAGAGACTTCACAGAAGTAGCCCAAGGTCACCCAGCAGCTGCAGGTGGAGGAGCGGAGACGCAAACCCGGTTCACCAGATTACGAGTCTACCACTCTTAACCACAACACAACACTGAGTGGGGTACCTGGACAAGCCATGCAATGTTCCCACCATCTTCCCTTACAAATAAATTGTGGGCACTTTAGCAGTTCAGTTGTACAAATGCTTAGCACCTAAGATGTCTCACCTTTGTTCAGAAAGGGGTCCTGTTGTCACACTGCTTCTCTGGACTCACAAAGCCAGCAGGGTATAGTGGACTAGGACCTCAGAGACCAGGATTCAAATCCCCATGCAGCTATGAAGCTCACTTGGTGACCTTGGGCCAGTCACTGCCCAGTGAGGAGGGGAAAGATCTGTGTGCATCACCTTGAGCTCCTCATGAGAAAGAGGTGGGATGCAAATGGAATAGAATTGTTATAAGCACCACCTCTCGTCTCACTGGGTTCCCTTTGAAAACCGCCCTCCCCCTTTGTCATTTTGCCACACTTCTGTCAAATGTGTTGTTTCAGCCTCAAATCTTCAGTCTTAAGCCACTCAACAAGCAAAACCTGCTACAGAATTGATACAGTGGTACCTCAGTTTATGAACACAATTGGTTCCGGAAGTCTGTTCATAAACTGAAGCGTTCATAAACTGAAGCAAACTTTCCCATTGAAAGTAATGGAAAGTAGATTAATCCGTTCCAGACAGGTCCGTGGAGTACTCAACCTGAAGCGTACTTAACCCGAAGCATGGGTGTAATTGGTTCTGGAAGTCTGTTCATAAACTGAAGCGAACTTTCCCATTGAAAGTAATGGAAAGTGAATTAATCCGTTCCAGATGGGTCTGCGGCATTTGTAAACCGAAAATTCGTAAACTGAGGTGTTCATAAACCGAGGTTCCACTGTATATTGTAATATAAAGAAAGCAACACTACTTACCGCAACCAGTAACGGTTCTGCACAAAGCAGTAATATGCCAAGAAGCTATTTTTACACCATGTGTTTAAAGGAAGACACTTGCTGCAACCATTTGCCAGTTTCCCTTCTCACAGCGGCAGAAAGAGGAGTTTCCACCCCACCATACATAGAATCATAGAATTGTTGAGTTGGAAGGGACCGTGTGGGTGATCTAGTCCAACCCCCTGCAATGCAGGAATATTTCACCCTGAGATGAAGAGCCTCATGCTCTGTCTGCCACAATTCCTGGCACTTTGGCTGCTGTGCTAGCGAGTTGAGGATGAGGGAAACCTATGCCAGCATTAACTCTAAATTTTATTTGGAAATGTTTGGATTAGATATCATACATGAGATAGTGTGGAAAGACTCTGGTTACATAACACTGTACCCTGAAAGCACCTTCAAAACACATTATTTCCCTCAAGGAATTCTGGGCACTGCGATTTACCCCTCCCCTCACAGAGTTTCAATGATTCCCAGAACCCTTAACCAACTACCGTCCCAGAACTCTTTAAGGGAAATATTGTGCTTTAAATATATAATGTGTACACAATCTCTAGCACAGGGATCCCCAAACTGTGGCCCCCCAGATGTTTTGGCCTACAGCTCCCATGATCCCTAGCTAAGAGGACCAGTGGTCAGGGATGATGGGAATTGTAGTCTAAAACATCTGGAGGGCCAAAGTTTGGGGATGCCTGCATATGAGTATTGGAGCATAAATTATTGTCATTATCCCAAATTTTTTAAAAAAGCAAATCCTCCCCTCAAAACACACACACACACACACACACACACGAGAGAGAGCGTTTTTTCACAAATCACTTAATTTATTGTCAGATTTACAGCAACACACCAGAAACACGTTTTATGGCCACAATTAAACAAAATTTCAGTGTATTTATTTCCCTCACCCAAATTGCTTCATGAACATAATTTCCTTTTGAAAAGTTCTTTCCTTCTTTTTTTATTGACAATTTTTATGAAATGCAATAACAATAAAACATCAGGCACTGTGTGGAAGGCCCAGTACATCTGTATTGCCAATTCCAGGAAGACGACATACAGCAGGTCTCTCACGAAAAATAAAAGCCAAGAAGATCCTGCTATGACAAAACAAAATGGGCTCTGGCCCTCTGGGTTTTCTTATACTAAACATGTTAACCAAAACAAATATTATGACATTTACATGAACTGTTACCTGTTCCAGGTGCAGAATGCAAAGCACATAAATGAGCATAAAATGCTTCCCTAAATCCAGCGGAGGTTCGCCCTCCAGGGGAGCCATGGCACTGCCCTACCAACTGGAATTACAAGCAACTCCTGAAACTTGCCCACACAAATCAGAACAACCTCGAAGCTAAATCTGTCCTGCCCCACCCCAATTCATTATCTCTCCATTTGAACTCATAGAAAGACTCCTGGTGACATTTCCTGTCAAACAGAACTTAGCAGTGCTCAGCCATCTCCATGCCAAAAAAATTTTTTTAAAAAAATATCTTAATTATTGATTTTTCACCCCATGCCAAAACTATTGTTATTACCAGGTGGTCCCTCCCACCCATCTCCAGGCAGAAAAATACACGGTTAGCAACCGCTAGGAATTCAGGGGGCCTTATTAGCATCTCCTCCTTCTCATGTCTCTTAACTGGGATTCAGAATAATGTTAGGAAAGGAGACTAATGTTAAGGGGTTGGCTTTGAAACTCTAGTAAACCCATCAGCCTAGATCATAGCTGCCAAGTTTTCCCTTTTCTCGCGAGGAAGCCTATTCAGCATAAGGGGAAATCCCTTTAAAAAAGGGATAACTTGGCAGCTATGGCCTAGATTGGTTTTTTTTGGGGGGGGGAATACTGAATTTATCCAGCTAAATTGTTGGTTTTTGTTATTCCAAAGTTACTGACATGTTCTGTATTTTGTATATCTGTATTTCCAGTTTTGAGGTTTTGCATGTTTGCTGTGAGCTGCTTTGGGCACACCTCGTTGTGGGAAAATGGCATGTAAGTAAAATCAATCAGTCAGTTGGAATCATTCATCAATTCTGGACATTTTTTTTCTTTTTGGAAAAGGGAAATGTGGAGAGAATGGGTTGAATCTAAATTATGCAAGCTGTTTGGGTCGTTTAAAGCTGATTTGTCAGTGGAGGGGCATCTAAAAGCTCTGAAATCTGCAGGCAACAGAAATATTGTCTCTCAGTATAACCTGCCGTACAGTTATATCTGTTTCTAGTGTATCTGAAGAAGTGTGCATGCACATGAAAGCTCATACCAAAATATAAACTTAGTTGGTCTTTAAGGTGCTACCGAAGGAGTTTTTTTATTTTGCTTTGACTCAGACCAACACGGCTACCTACCTGTAACTGCCCTACAGGGTTGGTCTGAAGACACCAAGGGGAAGAAATAGAATTGTGAATGGCATCTCCCCCAAATTGCTCAAGGTGCCATTCATGGTTCTCCTGTTGGCCATGCTGTCTTCAGAAGTTTATATTTCAGGCTTACGTTACTGTTGTAGAATCATCTTATTAAATAAAAACAGTTTTTCACCATGCCTCCCCCTGCTCATATTCTGTGGTGGATAGGAATAATTTCTTGGTATAATAGTTCCACCAACTTAGGCAGCAGCATGCTTTGAATGGGTCGGATATTGCCTACAATGGCCAAGACTCTTGTCTTTACATTTAAATAAAACCCCTGCCCACTAGGGATCTTGGCATCTTATTTAAAACCCCTCATTTCTGTCACAGCCTCATTGTATGGTGCTCAGTACTTTCAAAGGGGTAACCAACTAGCCATGGCTTCAGCAAAAAAAAATGAAACAATTGTGGAATCTACACACTTATACAAACTGTTCCAAAAATGCTTTTTAAAAAAGTGTTTGTAAAAATACATTGAATTTTTAATACGGCTCACCAGCTCCATCAAGTGTCACATTGTATATTGCACTTAAAACACACTTAAAATGTTTTATTTGCAGCTGTATGGCTGAGCCCAAAGGTCCAGTGCCTACCTAAAGCCTAGCAAATGTATTGCTCATTAAAATTTCACAGATAACCAAAAAAGATGCACCTGTGCTCTACTCTAATAAAGCTCATGCCATAACATATTCATTAAGTCTTCAAGGTGCTAGTCCATTTGTTGCTTTGCTAAAATTACAGTGTGATTTTTGTTGCTGGGTTGTGGTGGGAATTAAAGACTAGAAAAAAATACGGTAGTGGTCTTCATGGCCAGGTTCTCCCATGATTCATCTTGTTTCACCATCAGTGAATTCCACTGGGTGACCCCATGTAAGGAGAGTTGCAATCCCAAAAATGGAACACTTTACTTCTATTGTATCTGCCAAAATATCACTATTGTAAACCTTCTGGAGTATAAGCCTTTCTAAACATCCTAGCAACAGTCCGAGTGACACTGACGATAGATTTAGACCCACTCATTTTCAAACATACCTTCAGACCAGGTAGATAGTCTGGTAAATGCTCACTTTAAATTTAAAAGTCAGCTGTCTTTACGAAGCTAAATTCTGCACCCAACCACAATATTTGTGCTTTCTCATCTTCCCTGTGGGATCTGCAAGATACGGTACACACAGCCCTGCCAATAATGGTCATGAAACCTCGTTGTAAGGTAAGAATAAAATTTCTACACTGAGTGTTTCTGGGAATTTAGCCATTATAAATCAATTGAATGTTCTTGTGTGTGTGTGTGTGTGTGTATGGGATAAATCAATTGTGATTTAGGTTTACAAGAGCTTATCTCAGTCTTCCAATCATTCTGATCTATGTGTGTTTCCTTGTTCCAGCTTCACTTTGAATTTCTGGTCCAAATCAATCACAAAACCTCCAAGCAAAACTCACTCAAAATGACCTTCTTTAAATTGTTTCCACCTGAAACAATAAATCTGCCAGTGTTGCTTCCAAAACAGCCCTGCACCAGTTGACAAATTCACAAATTTTAGCTCATCTTTTGACAGGTTTCTCCCGCTTCCCAAGTCTCAATGTCCCTGATGTTGCCACCTTGGCAATGGTCTGTCTCTGATCCACAGGCCTTCATAGCAGGCAGAGGAGTCAAAGCTCAAATGTCCTTAGTCAAATGCAAGTCTACCAATATTGGCCTTAAGCTTATCAGCCTAAGCTCTCACTAAGACCATTTTAGGCACAGCACAGATGGCAATGTGTATTCAGCATGATGAGCAGCTGCCTAACCTGGTGTTCCTGGCTGCAATTCATAGGGTGAAAAGACCAGAAACACTAATCCCAGGGAAAGGTGTGGTGCTAAAGTAGAAATTGACAAGATAATCCATTCAATTAATGTGCTTGCAATTTAGAAATGCACCATTTAGAACAGGTTTTGTGAAGGCAACCCTATCCTCTTTACAATGCTATAGGAATAATTTAGCTCTAAGTGGGGCTGCTGTTATTCAAAAATTGAATACACATCCTGCATAATGCAGACAGAAAGCTGATCTTCACACCATTCCAAATGCCAAATGCATCTCAGCATTTCCAAAAAAAAAAAGCAAATTCTTCCCCTCTGCTGGGTCACACTTGTGAGACCACATCTGTCATGCCTCTCAGCCAAGCCAAACCCATGTGTTCCCCTTTGTTCCATGTAGCTTGGATTTGTCTTCAGAAAATGCTTTTTTGCATACAGTTTTAGAAACCCGGTTATTGCTAGGTATGGGTCATAGAAAATTATTTAGCAACTATGCAATCATATTATCCAAATGATTACACCATCCTGAATTTAGCACACCCAATATTACTTCATTAAAGAAGGGAAAGTCAAGTTGTGCTGCCATTACCAATGCCATTGATTTTACTCAAATTAGCTCATCTGCAACCCTGTGTATAGGGCTGAGGTTGAATCGTGCAGGCCTATGACGGAGAGGGCAGGGCAAGGAATAAAGGGCTACAATATTAGCCAACTGCGCAACCAGTTAAGAGGAAAGAGCTAAAATCTTTGAGCAAATTAAACAAGTAAATCATTCCATAACATTCCTTGGGAAAGAAAGCAGCTGAAGGCAGAAAGAAGGAATCTTCTTTAATAAGATATCATGAAATATCACATCACAGAGCCATGAAATGCAAGAGATGCAGCCTGTGATATTTGGAGCTGAAGCAGGACCTCTGCCCATGGACAGTGGGCACACCCTGTTTGTACAAACCAAGTGGCCACAAGTGGGCAGTCAGGGGTCACCCAACCTGCTGCAATTCCACTCTATCCTCAACATTCATTTATTGTACCCAGGCAAATTATACTGAACTAAGTTCAACTGGTCCCGCTATTCACCCACTTGTTATCCAAAAATTCACTTATCTGAACTCACTACATGCATGGCTGATTCAGATATCCGAACAGTCAGAGTTTGCCCACTTCTTTACTTTCTTTTTTGTTTGTGCTTTATTGATTGGTGGTTGCCATTTTCAGGCAGAATCCTTGGAAAGAGGGAGCAAGGGGAGAGATTAGACAAATCACAGAGCAGGAGAGATTGGCAAATCAATTTTTCCTTTGTCTCTCTTTTGCAGCAGCCATTTCAAGAAGAAACCCTGCAAAGGAGGAGGGAGGAGGAAACAATGGATTAGAAATGTTCCCATAGAAATAATGGCAATGGTCAGCTCATTGTGTGAATGCATTCCTGAAGAACAATTTCCTGGGACTGCATTGCGTTCAGTAAGCGGGACCTGTGTGTACAGTGACAATTCACAACCTGCCTAACAGCATCCACATCACCCAGGGGATTGCAGCTGCAGAGTTAAGAAAAAAAAGAAGATTCACTCCATTGTCTGGAGAGGTCACTTCCTGGTTCACATGGAGAATCTGTTTTCAATGGAGCCCAGTGACAGAAGCGCACAGCTGGATTGAGGGAGCGCCCCTAACAATTTTGCACCCAAGGCTACCACCCCTGTGTCCCCCCACACTATGCCACTAATTCAATTCTCCACATTTCAACATCAGCTTGAGATTTTTATTCGAAAAAGTCATCTTGAAAATTCATCAACATTCCAATATAAATTCCTCATAATATACATATTTGTATGTGATTTTTGTCTAATATAATGCATTTTTGTATCTTATTTTAACTGATAAATGTGTTTTCATGCACACTTTACCCTGCTAAATGCATCTTTGTGCACATAACCTGACTGGATAATTGCATTGCAAAATTTGAAGAACTGCAAATTCTGAAAGATCACAGTATTCAAGTGCTCATTGTTTTGCAGACTGTGTATTAGGTAAGTTCACCTCTACATGCAAAGTGATTTGATTTATTCTCCCATCCCTAGTGACAGCACAAACCTCCTAGATTTGCTATCTTAAGCTAATATCCAAGGCATTCAGGTACAACACAGAAGCAACATTTGCAATGCTGTAAGCAGTCTTGTCATTCGTTCGACTGTCAAACAGTTGTTATAAATATTTGAAACACTACGAAAACTGGAAACCTGTGTTCTATAATGTCAACTTCAACTGCCTGGAGAAAGATGTTGTCTGTCTCCCACTCAGCCCTGCAAGAAATAGTGGTTCCTTACCATTTTACTCAAGGAAAGAAGACTCTCCTTAGAATTCCTTTTATTTTAAGCAAATTGTGGTGATGTTGATTTGTAGGGAGTCAGAAGGTGATGTTCAGTGAAGCATGTTGACTCAGAGTTAAATCCATGGGGCTTACTTCCAGGTAAACATGATTAGGAATGAGGACTCGGGTGCTGCTATGGTCTAACCGCAGAGCCTAGGGCTTGCCAATCAGAAGGTTAGCAGTTCGAAATCCCGCGACAGGGTGAGCTCTCATTACTCAGTCCCTGCTCTTGTCAACCTAGCAGTTCAAAAGCATGTCAAAGTGCAAGTAGATAAATAGTGGGAAGGTAAACAGCATTTTCGTGTGCTGCTCTGGTTCGCCAGAAGCGGCTTAGTCATGCTGGCCACATGACCTGGAAGCTGTACGACGGCTCTCTCAGCCAGTAAAGCGAGATGAGCGCCGCAACTCCAGAGTTGTCTGCAATTGAACCTAATGGTCAGGGGTCCCTTTACCTTAACCTTTACCTTTACTATATCCCTATGTAAAAGAATTTGAGTATATTTTAGTGACTGGCACTACAAAGAGGGCCCCCTCCCCTGCTTAGAAAAAGAAAGAACAGCAAAAAGTCAGAACCTGTCTCCCTGGATCTTTCACATTTTGTACTCATGTTACAGGGAAATTTAGGAGGAAAAGAATAGTGTAGATGACAAAATAGAAATCTCCAATAGTTTTAGCCTCTTCCCCTTCCTTGAACAATGTGTGCTGTTCTCTGAAGTGACCCTTTTGCCTTTTGTGATGAGGTCAAAAAACTTGCTGTCGATTATGATTAATGATCCATCAGCAGCGACAGAAGCCCAGCCACCCTTTCTGGAGTGCACTATGACCGTCTTAGTGGGCTTTCACTGCACCAGCAAAGAGTTCTGTCTACAGCAATCAGCAGCTTCAATTTCAGGATGGCAGCCTTACATTTCTTTCTTGGAAAAAAATCATATTCTGAGAAGTACAGGAGGCATGGCTGTAAAGAGGGGATAGAGCTATATAAAAAAGACTTTTTGTACCAATTAGCAAAATATAGAATAATGAATAATTAAACCCTTAATAATGTAATCCTCTTAAAAGCATAGAACAGCTATGCAAAAAAGATTAAGCACTTAACAGCTTTCCTGTGCAATGAAAATGTTATAAGGAATAGGAACCATTGCCCTATCGTTTTTCTTCTTCCTCTTAAAAAAGGAAGAAAGATTTGAAGGTCGTTAATTGAATTAAAAGTTAATATATACATATTTTTTAATTATTCAGACAACAAGGCAGGTGACATTGAACAAAGAAAAATATGCACCACAGCGTCATGTTGACTAAAACTGTGTGATGGAAACTATGTCTTAGTTGGCTTGTATCCTGGAAAAGGAAGTTATTTATTTATTTTAACTCCTCTTTTCTTCATAAAACAAACCCAAAGCAGCCTACAGGAAAGTTCATAAAAGACATAAAATCCTATTAAAGTTCCTCATGGCCATAAAACCAAAAGCAGGGTGAATCAATTCAGCATAAAAACAGAGAGTCAGGTATGGTGCAGTCCATCATTTGGTCCACTTGAATCCAGTGGTTTCAAACCCAAGCACAAACAGTGCTCTGAGCAGAAAGATAGTCATGAGGCAGTTGCCAAAGGAGCATCCTACTTGCTGGGCATGTGTGCTTCCTCGCACAACTCTACCGTAAGTCCTGTTTCCCAAGGAAGAGAAGGGACTAACAACTCATCTATTTTCTCAGTGTGTGTGTGCGCACACGTGCGCACGCACACACACACACACACTCACAGCTGCCAAGGGGGGTTCATGTAAGGATCAAGTTGAAACATATGCAGCTCTCTGGTTGGGTTTGTTGAGATGAAGAGTCACTTTTTTAATTGTACTGTATATATTTCAGCTCAACCGTTTTGGTAGTTGTGAGAATGAGCCTGGGCTTTTTCCTGCCATCTTTATCTGCCAGTTTCACAATGGTGCTTTCACTAGCACCCATCATTCCCCTGCCCTCTGGAATGCTTCATGTGAACAATAGCATGCTACACAGCCTCATACTAATCATAGAACCATGGAATCATAGAGTTGGAAGAGACCACAAGGGCATCCAGTAAAACCCCCTGCCAAGCAGGAAACACCATCAAAGCATTCCTGACAGATGGCTGTCAGGTTTCCGCTTAAAGACCTCCACACTCCTTGGCAGCAAATTCCACTGTCGAACAGCTCTTACTGTCAGGAAGTTCTTCCTAATGTTTAGGTGGAGAAAAATATTTCTGAGAGAAAAAATAGTGGCTGCCAGCCACTGGGAGGCGTGTGCCCCACTGCCACAGAAGCCACCCCTCACAGGTAAGTGGGCATAGGATTTGCATTTTCCTATAGTCTGCAACATTTTAAAATAAGTAATAGGGCATGATGCAGTCATATTTCAGGCACTTTAAGGACCCACAGGTTTCAGTGAGAAAGACTGGCATGCACTCAACTCCACTGAAACCACTGAAACTTCAAAATAGAGGTGACTCTCCAGATGTTGCTGAACTACAGCTCCCATAATGACTGATCGTTGGCCCTATTGGCTGGGGCTCAAGGAAGTGCAGAATAGAATCATAGAATCATAGAGTTGGAAGAGACCACAAGGGCCATCCAGTCCAACCCCCTGCCAAGCAGGAAACACCATCAAAGCATTCCTGACAGATGGCTGTCAAGCCTCTGCTTAAAGACCTCCAAAGAAGGAGACTCCACCACACTCCTTGGCAGCAAATTCCACTGCCGAACAGCTCTTACTGTCAGGAAGTTCTTCCTAATGTTTAGGTGGAATTTTCCTTCTTGTAGTTTGAATCCGTTGCTCCGTGTCCGCTTCTCTGGAGCAGCAGAAAACAACCTTTCTCCCTCCTCTATATGACATCCTTTTATATATTTGAACATGGTTATCATATCACCCCTTAACCTTCTCTTCTCCAGGCTAAACATACCCAGCTCCCTAAGCCGTTCCTCATAAGGTATCGTTTCCAGGCCTTTGACCATTTTGGTTGCCCTCTTCTGGACACGTTCCAGCTTATCAGTATCCTTCTTGAACTGTGGTGCCCAGAACTGGACACAGTACTCCAGGTGAGGTCTGACCAGAGCAGAATACAGTGGTACTATTACTTCCCTTGATCTAGATGCTATACTCCTATTGATGCAGCCCAGAATTGCATTGGCTTTTTTAGCTGCTGCATCACACTGCTGACTCATGTCAAGTTTGTGATCTACCAAGACTCCTAGATCCTTTTCACATGTACTGCTCTCAAGCCAGGTGTCTCCCATCCTGTATTTGTGCCTTTCATTTTTTTTGCCCAAGTGTAGTACTTTACATTTCTCCTTGTTAAAATTCATCTTGTTTGCTTTGGCCCAGTTGTCTAATCTGTTAAGGTCATTCTGAAGCGTGATCCTGTCCTCTGGGGTGTTAGCCACCCCTCCCAATTTGGTGTCATCTGCAAACTTGCTCAGGATGCCCTCAAGCCCATCATCCAAGTCATTGATAAAGATGTTGAACAAGACTGGGCCCAAGACAGAACCCTGTGGCACCCCACTAGTCACTACTCTCCAGGATGAGGAGGAGCCATTGATGAGCACCCTTTGGGTTCGGTCAGTAAGCCAGTTACAAATCCACTGAATGGTAGCATTGTCAAGCCCACATTTTACCAGCTTCTTTACAAGAATATCATGGGGCACCTTGTCAAAGGCCTTGCTGAAATCAAGATAGGCTACATCCACAGCGTTCCCTTCATCTACCAGGCTTGTAATTCTGTCAAAAAATGAGATCAGATTAGTCTGACATGACTTATTTTTCAGGAACCCATGCTGACTTTTAGTGATCACAGAGTTTCTTTCTAGGTGCTCACAGACTGTTTGCTTAATGATCTGCTCTAGAATCTTTCCTGGTATTGATGTCAGGCTGACTGGGCGGTAATTGTTTGGGTCCTCTCTTTTCCCCTTTTTGAAAATAGGGACAACATTTGCCCTCCTCCAGTCTGCTGGAACTTCGCCTGTTCTCCAGGAATTTTCAAAGATTATTGCCAGTGGTTCTGAAATCACCTCTGCCAGTTCTTTTAATATTCTTTGATGTAGTTCATCTTGCCCTGGAGACTTGAATACATCTAAACTAGCCAAGTATTCTTGTACTACCTCCTTACTTATTCTGGGCTGTGTTTCCCCTGCTGAATCATCTGCTCCATATTCTTCAGGTCGGGCGTTGTTTTCTTTCTTGGAGAAGACTGAGGCAAAGAAGGCATTGAGGAGTTCTGCCCTTTCTCTGTCCCCTGTTTGCATTTCACCATCTTCTCCTCTGAGTGACCCCACTGTTTCCTTGTTTTTCCTTTTGCTACGGACATACCCATAAAAGCCCTTTTTGTTGCTTTTAACCTCTCTAGCGAGCCTGAGTTCATTCTGTGCTTTAGCTTTTCTGACTTTGTCTCTACACGTGCTGGCTATATGTTTGAATTTGTCTCTACACGTGCTGGCTACACGTGCTGGCTATATGTTTGAAAAGAGAAGTGGCTTCAGAAATAGAATTGCATAACCTCCAACATTTCTCCGGCCAGTATGGGAGTCTTCCAACATATGTAAAAACATAATAAAAACTAAACATTTTTTTTAAAACTTCCCTATACAGAGGTGTCTTCAGATGTCTTTTAGAGGTTGTATAGTTACTTATCTCCTTGGCTCAGGGATCGCATAACTACAAACCCTCCAACATTTCTCAGAGGAAAATAGAAATGTCCTAAGGAAAAGTGGGACATTCCGGGATCAAATCAGAAACTGGGATGACTTCTGTAAATCCGGGACTGTCCCTGGAAAACAGGGACACTTGGGGGGTCTGGAATTGGGAAGGTGAAAAGGGAGCTTAGTAGTTGCTTAGGGTGTAAAGGAGAACATCAACCGTCTTACTGTGGGCTGGTGAATGGAGTGAGCAGCATGGCAGAGATGCCCCTACCAGTATATACATAATCTTCTTCTGGATAGACCATGATGAGTTCCCCAAGAAAAACATGGATGTTTTACTTGGGGCAGCTGAGTTATTTGCAGCAGAATACTACCTTCAAAGAGCTGTGCTTTCATCTGATAATATGATCTCACAGAACCTTTCTTCCTGTTGCGTAAGCCTCTCCTACAGTGCATTTTCCCTAGTGTACAGTAAAATGCTAGGAAATGTACTGAAGGCTCGTTCCCTGGCCTTGACACCCATGGAACATCCCCTTTAACTAAATGGAATGACAGGGAAGAAAAGAGGAGGGAGCCGTGACAGGGTAATGAGAATTTTTAGCATTGAGGGGGAAATGGCCTTCATAAAACAAGGATAAACAACCCTGCAGCTTAAATTACCCCCACATAAAATTCAAAGTAAGACTCAGCATGTAATAAACCATGAGTATCTTTACTGCCAGCATAATCTTAACTAATCACTTCTTATATTATTTCTACACTCTCAGCCATTCATCAACACTAAACAGAATAACAGCAAGACCACTCTGCTTCTCTTGGTTCCTCCCTTCATTAAAAATAACAGTCTTGTGGCACCTTAAAGACTAACCATTTTGTTGTGGCATAAGCTTTTGTGAACGCCAGGCCACTTTATTGGATTCATGAAGTGCTATCCTCAGGATGAAATGGACTATGAGCCATAAAAGCTGATGCCATGATAAATTTGTTTTTCTTGCTCCCACAAGTCTTTTTGTTCTTTTTGCTACATGAGACTAACACACCTACCCTTCTGGGGATTGATTCATCAAGCATTTCATGAAGATTTGTACTTCTGTCTCAGCTGCTCCGTACATAGAATCCTCTTGCCAGGACCCTGGATTAACCATGGTGCCAGGCTGCAGAGTAGGGACCTTCAATGAGCAGTAATGCCTGCACTGCAGGGCTGTGTGCCTAACTCTCTACAGAATTCCCACTCAGTAGAAATCAAGAAGGCACCATCCATAGCAAGTTTCAGGTGCCAGGTTAAAATGGTTTGTTTTTTCAGGAGGCCTATTTTGTGATGTTTAAATCTATGTTTTAAAGTTTGTGTACTGTATGTTTTATTTTTTTCTGTAAGCCATTTTGGACATATAGTGAAAAGTGGGGTATAGATTCCTTAATTAATTACTGGGATGTCTTCCTGCACAGTATCAATCAGGCATACCTTCCAACACAGTACAGCCCAAATCCAGGAAGCCATCTTCCAGGTCTGCACTTCCATGTGTGTCAAGTGACACACGCAAGATTGCAGGCACCCCCCCCAAAAAAAGCCACTTTTTCAGACACAGCACCCCAAAACATGCATTCTGAGGTGGCATGCAAGATTGCTGCCCCCCCCAAATGAGCACTGATCTCTCACAGCACCCCAAAATGTGTGTTCTGGGACACCGTCCCCCCCCAAAGTGCAGCCTGAAATCATGTAAAATTGCAGCAGCCATTTTGGCCCCTGTCCTCTTGCGAGAAAAAATGGGGTGTCTTGTTTTTTTCTGGGGCAGTTGATGGGTATGATCTGGCTCTGTAAGAATAGTGACCCTGTCCTGCAAACCTGCACAGCTTTAACCTCCTTGCAACCCAGAATGCAGTGATCACATGCTTGCCTCATAAATGCCTTCAAGTTCCTGGTTATGGGGGGAATTAAAGAAGCGTCATTGCCTGTTCAATACGATCCTGATTTGTTTGTTTTTTTACACTGTGAACTATTTGAATACTATCAGGCGTTTTTCTGAGAACAAGAGACCACCCACATTTCTGAAAATTCTTGGAACTGGGTGTTGGGATAGAGTCGATATTGAATTTTCCGGTTTAAACCTAGATCGAAAACAGCTATTTACATGATGCTAGGTGGACAAAATACTTATTAATGGTTACATTTATTGTTCTCTCTGCCCTGGTAAATTGATGATAGCATATTCCACAAACACCACCATGGGACAAAATTGCTCAGAACATTAATGGAGCTCTACATTTGCCAGTTTTTTTGTTCAAGAATGGCATCCCTTCATAGTTATGCAGCCTGGGCTATTGCTTGCTCACATTATGTATCATTACTCTGAGTGTGTGTCTTATCAGCAGCCCCAGTTGTTGGGAGACGATTGGAATTAAGCACAGAACACAGTTTTATTATTTATCTTACATGCTTTATTCCTACTAGATTTTCAGCTTATAAGCTTCTTTCTTCAGCTCAGAATTGGATATATCACCAAGCATTGTAAAAAAATTACATCTTGTGGTTTTTCTTTTCTTTTTGGTATTTGTTCCCAAATTGGATTGAAAACAAAGTATGTTTTTTAATTAAAGCTCCATCGCCCTCTAGGCACCCCTCCCCTATCTTCCTCATGTGCTGGAATTTCTGATCACTTGTGAGGATTTTGCCAAGGTCTCAAGTGGTGGTGTTCACTAAGCCTCTAGCACAACTTCAATACCTTTTATATGCTAGCAGAGGCTGTAGTAATCACTGTACATTACGGAGTTCATACAGCTTGAAAGTTATAGCCAGCTTTCCTTAAACCCAAACCTAATAAAAAGCAGCTATAGCATTTAAAGTGGACATTACTGTATGACACTGATGCCCAAACTTCTGAGAGCTGAAGCACTCTTTTCTCCAAATTAAAGTTGGGGGTATGCTTTAATCTGATGTCTGGAGAGGTTTACATGAATGGTGTGGAATTGTGGGTGGAGTCCCCCATCTCCGCTGCATTTTAGCGGAAACATCTCCTCCCTCCCCACTGTGGAGGGGGGTGCATTTCAGAAGGGAAGGTGGCTAGCCCCCCACTGCCCCTAGGATGACAGGATTGCCTTTACAAAAGAGGAAGGAGGGGTTGATGACTATCTTCTCAAAGAGGGATGCACATACCCACACCTGTTTTAAGAGTGCCTCCAGAATGAAAAAGGGCAAATCCAGAGCAATGGCTCAAATGACACTCTTCTAAAGTGACTAATTGTCTCTGCATTGAGAAATAGCAACCCCATCGGACTCAATGCAGAGATGTAATGAAATAAGCCAGCCTCAAAGGAGGTTGTGTAGGTAAAGGCAATCATTTGCTGCTTGAAATGGAACCACACCTCAATAAGCAGTCAGATTTAATTACAAGTGCTATGATCCGTCTGCCAGATGCAAAGGACAGCATTCCAAGTTGGGTTTGAATCTCCCATAGCCAACAAACAGTTCACCGTCCTCAGAAGCAAGCAGCTCAGCAAATGCTCTTAACTTGTGAATGTTCTCCTTGTTATCTGTGCAAATTTCATACTTCTGGGAAGGAAAGTGGCACAGAGGGCAAGTTTGATTGCTCTCCCTTTGCCTGGGAAGGCATGTTGCAAATACATCCTTAGATTCTTTACAAACAGGGTAAGGTAAAGGTAAAGAGCCAGTCAAATCCGACTATGGGGTGTGGCAGCATTCATCTCGCTTTCAGGCTGAGGGAGCCGGTGTTTGTCCACAGACAGCCTTCCAGGTCATGTGGCCAGCAGGACTAAACCGCTTCTGGTGCAACGGGGCACCATGATGGGTGCCAGAGCACACAGAAATGCTGACAAACAGTGAACATAAAGCGGGGCATACAATAAATTCTACTATTTTTGTTCAAATGAACAGTGTTTTTATGCTGATGGTGCCAACTTGATGAAACCACAAACACAGTATGATATCTTGGGTCAAACAAATTAACCATTTGGAAATACATTAAAAGAAACCTGGGCATCAAAACTTCCTTTTCCATCTAAATAAACATTTTTCACAATCTTAGCATTTTCTGCTTGGCTTACTTCGAATGAAATTGTATACAAGGTGAAAATAGAAAATATGACCCTTTATGTCTTTTTCTGTCTTAATATCTCTAATTACACATTTTGAGGAAGTAATTACCAAAGTATAAGGAATTCCAGAATTGCTATAAAATCAGCTTACAGGATACCCAGTACACACACCTACATAATATTGGGAGGAAGGATTTGTTCCTGGTCTATGCCACTTTTGCATATGTTTAAGTTGGTTGTATCCAGCTTCCATGGTAACCCATGAATATGTTTATAAAATCTGCATTTATAAAATCTGCATTTAAATATATTTACGTATACATATCAATTGTCCAGTCCAAAAATATGGTTCAAAGGCTTTACCCACAGAACTCATTCCAAAACAGACACAAAAGCAAAAAATTTACATCCAAATAGTTGCATAGCACCATGTACTTGTCCAAGCACAGGTACAGCATCTTAGAAATATTAAACATCAAACAGAGCTGAAAACAAAACTCAGTCTCTCCCACAGTCTGCATTCCAACTTGGAGAGAAATCAGCACACCTTCTCATTTCGTGGCTTGAGAATAAAGGCAAAGCCTACTCTCACAAAAATGGAGATTTGGAACTGAACATCCCTCCCATGTGATCCAAAGTTAAACACCACATGAAAAAGCAGAGATACATTCTCAGTCAACCCATTAGGCACTCAGAGTACCTTACAAAGCTACAGCAGAATTGAAATGAATTTTCTGCAGCAGTTTTCGCAGCACATGCCTCTTTCTGAAGTTTTTATTATTATTTATAAAATTTGTATACCACCCTCTATATGTATATCCATTGGCTTTACAGAACAATTCTATAGCAAGATCTGATGGGATGAGCATGTTACGATCCAGTGGATCTGTGGATGAGCCAGGAGATTCCCAGCACAGATGAGCTATGCATGCTTAACTCCCTCATTCTTGGTTCAGCCAGAGATACAGTGACATACTTCCCTCAGCCCAGATCAGTCGGGACCCAGACAGCTGAGCCAATCTGGAGGATCTTAAAGTAGTATGACTCTGAAAGGGGGAGGTTCCAGTGGCATGGTGGGGGCAGGGCGAGAGAGGAGGAAATGAAAGGCAGGTTTCAGGGTCGACAATACAAACTAAAAGTAGGTTATAGCCAGCTGCCATATTTGATAGTGAAAAAGTATCTGACATGGGTCAGTGGAAATCCCTTTTCCCACATTAAAGGCATTTGGTTTCCTAGCCTATTTCAGTCTATATTTAAAAATAAGTTACAGGTTGTCAACATTGATTTGTAAAAGTAGCTGCCACTATCAAGTGTACACGAGTCAGGAACAGCCACATATACAACAGAGAGCCACATTAAAGTTGTTGCAGTTCTTTTATTTATATTTTTCTTCAGCTTATTCCCTTGTGGCCAGACAATTCAGCAAGCTGTTTTGACTGTAATTGCTCCAGAGAACATGAAATTTGGTCTCTAACTACTGATTCTAATGAAGTTTGCAAGCAGGCTTGCAGTATGAATATGCACTGATAATAGTTGTTTTCATTACAAGTCAAGCAGCCTTATTCCAAATTCTTACCCCATTCCCAACAAATAATGAGGTATATTTCAAACTGACGTCCCATTTTTGTACCCGTATGGTCGGCATATATCAGAATGGGCCAGTGAGGTTAATGGTAACTGTTTGTGCACACTCAGAACTTATTAAACTCTTAACCGCTCTCAGTGAAAAACTGTCCTTCTTTCATGGTAACTCCGTTTTAGTTTAGTCCTAGAATTACCAAGCTCCTTCTTGTTCTACCAGGAACCTCACAATGTTGCTTGCAGGCAACAGGAGCAGCTTCCATTGGGGAAAGAAGGCACAGAATGGAATGGAGATGCACAGGTATCCTAAACATGGTGAATAACATTTCAATCCCAGTGCTAAACAGGTTTACTGTGCTATGCAGAAGCTGACAAACATGCTATTCCAAATGGTGCTTGGACTACAACTTCCATAATCCCTAACAATCTGTGATGCTGGCTGGGGCTGATGGGAGTTGAAGTCCAACAGAGCACCAGTGCTGGAAAGCACCATTAAGCACAATAAATGCCTCAGACATATCAGTCAGTCAACAGAGCTGATTTCCAATAAGTTCAGGGGTTGAACTGTCTACCATAAAAGTTGCTTTAAAAAAGTAAGCATAATTTTTTAAAAAAAATTAAAAAATGTAAATTTGATGTATAGGACAGACTGATTCATCTTACAGCCTCAATTCCCTATTTGTAAAGTAAATAAACCATATTAAGTACAAGGTCCAGAAGTACAAGGTCCAGAAAACCTTCCTAGGTTGCAATCCCATACAGTACATGCTTAAAGTAAAGGTAAAGGGACCCCTGACCGTTAGGTCCAGTCGTAACCGACTCTGGGGTTGCGCGCTCATCTCGCATTATTGGCCGAGGGAGCCGGCGTATAGCTTCCAGGTCATGTGGCCAGCATGACAAAGCCGCTTCTGGCAAACCAGAGCAGCACATGGAAACGCCGTTTACCTTCCCGCTGTAGCGGTTCCTATTTATCTACTTGCATTTTGACGTGCTTTCGAACTGCTAGGTTGGCAGGAGCTGGGACCAAGCAACGGGAGCTCACCCCGTCACAGGGATTCGAACCGCCGACCTTCTGATCAGCAAGCCCTAGGCTCAGTGGTTTAACCACAGCGCCACCTGGGTCCCTACAGTACATGCTTACTTAGGAGTAAGTCCCGGTCACTTTACCTCTCTGTCTCAGGGAACATGCAATGCTATTCCATGCATGTTTACTCAGAAGTGAGTCCCATTGGGTTCATTGGGGGCTTACTCTCGAGTAGATGTGACTAGCATTAGGTGGCAGTCTATGCATGCTTACCTAGGAGTGAGCCCTGTTGAACTCAGTGAGGTTTACTTCTGAGTAGAAAAGCAGAGGCTTGCTCGATTAAAGTGTTTTGCACAGATGTAAACCAGATACAACGAACAGAGCTCAGCTTCTGGGCTATTTCCAAGATTTGACCATTGCAGAAACCATTGGGATTATAGCACATTACAGATCAATCAAGAGCTAAAAGCGATCTGTTGGGGGGGGAGAGAAATCTTTAGATTACATGAACGAAAAGATTTTGGGGGAGAATCTTGAAATGTGTAATCTTCTGTTTTTCTAAATGTGCTCCCTGACTCAGGCTGTGTGTGCTTCACCCTGAAGCAAATTGTTATAGCAAAGCTATTAACTTCTAAAAATAGGGAGTTGTAATGGAAACATTAAGAGAGCCACTACTGGGCAGAGCTACAAAACCAGAAAAGATGTAACAGGAGCAGCCCTGTATTTCCCTCTCACTTTCTAGCACATCATAGTGCCACACATTTTGCCATAGAATACTAGCCTGTGGCATTATTGTGGGTATGTGGGTGTATTTCAAGCACTTTTCTTCTTGGCATCTTTTACAAATTATTGGGTGAATAAAAAGGTATTTTTCATCAAGCATCTAAAAGCAATAAACGGTCCAAAGTCTATTCAATAGAGCGAAATGCAGATAAGCCTTTATAGAATTACAGCCTAGCAGGGTGCTAAGCAAGGCTCCCTAAGGTGAGCATTACATAAACAGGATGCCAGGCTGAAACAATGCTTCCCCATGTTGCTTCCTGCCTAATTATGCAGGAGGGGGTGGGGCTGTGCAGAAAAGCTTCATATGCAGGCATACCTCGGTTTAAGTACGCTTCGGTTTGAGTACTTTCAGTTTAAGTACTCCGCGGACCTGTTTGGAACGGATTAATCCACTTTCCATTACTTTCAATGGGAAAGTTCGCTTCAGGTTAAGTACAGACTTCCGGAAGCAATTGTGTACTTAAACCGAGGTGCCACTGTAGTGAGCTTAACAATTGAGCAGGTTCATGTTGGAGCAGGAAGGTCTTTTAAGTTCCTTAAGTTTCTTGGCCAGGTCACCTGGAGTCAACTTTTATTTGCCACACAGGCAAAAAGATGAACTGTCATTTCAAGACAAAGCTAAAGCAAGGAGAGTATTGATAAAATAAAATTACCGTACTTTTAAAGCATGTGTTCAGAAAGTGTTCCATCTGTGCTCTGTCACCTTCTTCCTTGTCAGACCAATCCAGCCCATAAATGGGACAGCTTTGGTCCTCTGGATGTTGCTTAACTACAGCTCCCGTTGCCCACAGCAAGCAGAGCTAACACCAAGGATGATGGAAGCTGTAGTGCAGTAACAGCCGGAGGGCCAAAGGCACCTCACACCATCTAGCCCAGCTTTATTCACTGTGACTAACAGTGGCTTTTCAACGTCTTAGGCAGGGATCTTTTCCAGACCTGCTATCTGAGATTCTTTTAACTCAAGAATGGGGACCCATGGCCCCCCAGAAGTTGCTGGACTCCTAGTTATTTATTATTTATATAGATCTTTATTAAACATTCAACATTTATAAACATAATCATATACAATGTAACATATATACAAACTACATATATCGAAACCTTCGAGGTCCAGCAGGTCAGTATCACTTAGTGTAATCCACTCCCTGATCCACGCCAACCCGGCTGCCGCATGATATAATTCGAAATCAGGTAAGGCAAACCCTCCTCTCTCCTTCTGGTCAATAAGTATTAGATGTTTAATTCTCAGTCTTTTCCCATTCCAAATAAACCTGGCGATATCCCTCTTCCAGTTTTGAAAACATTTCATTCCCCCTAAGATTTGGATGTTCTGGAAAAGAAAGTTCATTTTTGGTCAAATGTTCATTTTGACTGCCGATATTCTGCCCCAGAACGAGTCTATTCCAATTTTCTAGATTTTTCTGAATTTCATTCCATGTTTTGATATAATTATCTTGATATAGGTTAATACATTTGGCAGATAGCCAGATTCCTAGGTATTTTACTTTATTTTTTTATCTCGAAACCCGTGTTTTCCTTTAGGTCTTTCTTTTCCTCAGAACTCATATTTTTAAATAACAGATTAGTCTTTTTATAATTTATTTTGAATCCTGCCAATTTCCCATATTTGTTTACTAATTCTATTGCTCCTGGAATACTTTCCTTGGGGTTTTCTGTTGTTAATATCAAGCCATCCACGTAGGCTCTTACTTTGTATTCTTTTTCTCCTATTCTGACTCCTTTTAATTTTTCCTCTTCCCTCAGCCTTTTCATCAAAAATTCCAGCACCAGTATGAATAGTAAGGGTGATAGAGGGCATCCCTGCTTAGTACCCTTCATGACCTCAAAGTTTTCTGTAACAGTACCATTGGTTATTAATCCCGCCTTTTGATTGGAATGGATAGCTTCTATTCCTCTTTCAAACATCTCCAGAAGTTGCTGGACTCCAACTCCCATCTGCCTCAGCCTGCATCACCAATGGCCACGGATGATGGCAGCTGAAGTTTATCAATGCCTGAGGGGCCACATGACTCCATCCCCTGAGCTTGCCAGGGATTGAACCTGAGAGGTGGTACCTTCTGCATGCCAAGCATGTGCTCTATTACTGAGCTACAGAATCGCAGAACAAGATTTCCAGTAATAGAATCAACACTGTTCCTTTAACGCCAGTGTGTTTTTAGTTACTATTGAATTTTCCAGTACAAAATGTGATCAGATTTAACAATAACCTACCTTCAGCAAAAATGAATAGTACATGTGGGTAAGTGAACTTTGAGAAGGTGGCTCCAAAAATAAGGTGCTCCCACTGAAAATCACACAAGGCAGTGACTCAAAAACTGGTATCTGGATTCTTGTTTTTCAACTGTCTGTTTGTGCCATGCAATAAATAATCTTCAAAAGCAGTTATCAGTAATAGACACAGAACTCCTTCAAAGTCAAAAGTATAGGATGTGCTCTGCAAAGGAGGTGGGTCACAACAAAATCACCCAGAGCTAGGAACAAATATACAAGGAAGGGAGAGAGGGAAGAGAATTATCTTTACTGAGCAGTGGAGAACAGAGAAAATTGATCTTGGGACTGAGGATAAGCTATTTATGGAGGTCAATCTGCATCAGGATTGTTGTACAGTAAAGACATTGATGCGGGTCTTACAGAGGCTTGATGAAAAGATCAAAAGATGAGCACAAGAAATTTGAGGTTCTTTCTCAACATATCGTATTTTCCTTTTCCATGTTGCCAGGAATAAGGTGCATTTAAATTAGAAAACAACTGCAAGAAAAGTATGGGCAAGAAAACAAGTGTCCAGATGCAAAAAAAAAAAAAATACCCAGTCAGAATTGGGAAAAAGATTATAATCTCCTGCCCAAATACTTTCTAATGCCCTACATTACAGAGTGTTTATATGGATGTGTCAATCCTCACCCCATCCTCAAAATAATAAATATTGTTCGTCTTATAGAACCACTTTCATATTCTCTCATATTTCAGATATTTCTGCGTGTGGAGGTCCCCAAACCACCCCCAAAATAACTCACCACATAGACAGGATTTAAGTTTAATGGTTTTTGGCATGAATTTGGCCACAACTTTATTGAATCCAAAACATGTGAGTGGTTGCGTAGGCATTGGTTCTCAACTGTCACCTAAGGACAGAAATGATAATAGTAACTTGCCTTGTCAACACAGGGAAATCCAACAGGGAGAAACGGGGACCCGGGTGCAATGAACTCTCCCCTCTCCCTTCAGGCTCCCAGGGGCCTCAATATGCCGTCCTGGCCCCCTACCTTGGGGTTACGGACACAGCATAGAGCCCCTGTATTCCTGACCGGGATTTCCCCACCCACGCAGGCATAAACTTGGGGCCAACTCAATCAATAAGACCCTTTAATACAACCAAAATAACCAATGCCTAACCGCCAACCTTACAAGTTGTGACTATTTGCTATGCAGTAGGCAAAAACCCAGATGGCACCAGCCAATCAGCCAAATGGGAAAAATTCCTACCGGCCCCTGAATACAGGCGACCAACAAAGTCATAGCAATGTCAACACAGAGGCCTAAAAATAGCGGAGGGGGGTGGGGATCAGAAACGCAGCCAAAGAGAAGAAAAAAAACAAGCATTTAAGTATTTATACCCCAGGGGCTTGCCTTACCAAATTGTTACATGCGATTTTGCCCAACAACATCCCAGATCCAATCGAACGGTGGCCACTCATGCCCTCACCTTTGACTCAGGCGTGGTTTGCCAGCCCCCACCGCAAATTGTGCTCTCTATAATAGAGAACCCGCATTGTCCAAGTGGGAGCAGTCTAGATCTGTCTCAAGTTGTGATTGTGGCAACATTCTGTGACAGTGATGGAGGAGTCCAAAAGAGGAATCTTGCAGTCAGCACATGCAAACCCCACTTTTGGGGAAGGTAGCTCAGCTCAGCAACTGGTCCCAATGGGGCTTGCATTTGATGCCAGATTTAAAAGGCACTATATGAAAACTCCACCCCCAAAAGAGCAGCACATTCTAAGATTCCCAATTCTTCCTCTCTAACTGTGGTTTTACTTGCCCACTTCTTTGGAAAAATGGCCTTGAGGGCCAAATTAGGGTATCTAACAAGTTTAATTTGGCCTGTGGGCTGGAGGTTCCCCATTTGTAGTTAACAGTAGGGCTCCAAAGTTTGAGACTGGGGTCTTTTCCATCCCTATCCAAAGAACGAAGACACACCTTGGATCTTCTGCAGGTACAGATGTGCAATATTACTCCCTGATACACATTCCTATTATCCAGCTGTGCTTGTTCCTCCTCCTCTGCAGATTTGGCCATGCCACTGATCTCACCTTTCTGTTCCTTTTGGTTTTTAAGATTAATTGACCATTTAACCTTGACTTCTCTCTGTTCTCTTATTTAAGATTGATTAAAGGGAAAAATATTTCCCTATTGAAAGCAATGGGATCAAATTGTTCAAATGCTGAAGCTTAAGAGGGCAAGATCAATGTACCAGAGGCTTTAAGTGACCACAAGTTCCATGAAAGCGCTTCTGATTTCAAGTACTAAAGGCAGAAATAACAAACAGGAGTCAGACATACACACACACACACACACACACACGGCAAGTATATAAATTGAAACTAAGTAAATTAATTCCACACATCAGGCAAACCAAAGTCAAGGCAAAGACTGATGATGCTCATCAGGATTACAGAAGGAAAGGGCAAAGGCTCACCTTTCTAAGGTGCAAGGAACCAGCAACCACAGCAGTTGAAATAGCAGCTCTAAAAGTTTAATTAGCTGCAGCCATTGGACCAGATGCTCAAAAGCTCCCACACAATTGTTTTAAGGTCAGAAAACATATCTCTCTCCTTTCCAATGTTCAATAATCATATAGGAATTCTTGCCCACAATTTGCAAGATTTTGCATTGCCCTGCCAGATGATAAACCAGCATTTACATCATCCACAAGCTCACGAGTTTGGAGAGGGCTGAGGGGTGGGTCCCAGAAGCATATCAGGATTTCATCTCACTTGCCAGGATTCCTGTATGTATGAGCTCCAATTCTGAGTTTATGTTACTGGTGCTAGGCAAGTGGAACATACGTAGGGTTCTATTGAATTGCTAACAACCCCACTAACATTACCCCTTCCTGACCCTGACAGAAGGTAGTGGGGAATCCCAATATGGTGGGCCTGGAGGATCATAATATCCACCATGGGCATAAGTGATCAAGTAAAACAATGTAGAAATACTTAACTAACTGACCAATCACAGTGTGGTGTAGTGGTTAAGAGCAGTGGGCTCGTAATCTGGTGAACTGGGTTCAATTCCCTGCTCCTCCACATGCAGCTGCTGGGTGACCTTGGGCCAATCACATTTCTCTGAAATCTCTCAGCCTCACTCACCTCACAGAGTGTTTGTTGTGGGGGAGGAAGGGAAGGATATTGTTAGCCGCTTTGAGACTCCTTCGGGTAGTGATAAAGTGGGATATCAAAACCAAACTCTTATTCTTCATCTTCGGTTATGTTCCCCCCAATAAAAATCCTGGCTATGCCCATGATACCCATACTGAGGCACCCTTCTAGGAGGCTGGAAACCAAGCCTTATGAGGAATGGTTGAAGGAGCTGGGTATGTTTAGCCTGGAAAAGAGGAAGCCGAGAGGAGATATGATAGTCATTTTCAAATGTCTCAAGGGCTGTCACATGGAAGAGGGAGAAAATTTCCTCGCTCTGGAGGGTAGGACTATAACCAAAGGCTTCAATTTACAAGGAAATGGAGATTCTGACTAAACATCAGGAAAAACCTTTCTGACAGTAAGAGCTGTTTGACAGTGGAACGGTCTCCCTGGAGATTTTTAGCCATTGATGCTTTAGTTACAGGGGTTGGACTAGAGGACACCCCGAGATAGGACTGCCTCAATATGACATTGTTCCAAGGCAGGTTATACATGCATTTGGTGTTCTGAGTGGTCTGGTCACAATTGGATTACATTATTGGAATCCATTTAACCTGGTTTATGGTCTCATCCTGATGCGTGGCCTGTGCTGGGATAAGTACAACTCTGCTAGTTCTCTTGTGGGCCTTTTTATGGTCTTGGGTATCATTCTCTGAAGTGTGGATTGGGGACCCTGAGGGGCTGCCTCCAGGTGGTGATACTGGGAGACAAAGGCTTCTGCTCTGCCTCATAGCAGTTGTGTGATGGTGGTTCATCATGCTCTGTTTCACCCACCATCCAAATTAACATTATTGTTATCAGTGCATAAATGTACTTTATTTTAACATCAACTGAGCTTCAGCAGTTATCTTAAGTCAAATAAAGGGTGCTGCTGGCTACATTTAGCACAACACAGTGTCAAAGTGGAGAGTTCAGTTCTAACATAGATCCACACAAATGCCATTTAATTTCAAAATATAATGCTAAAAGTGTACAACTAAGATGCAGGGAGCAGTGCATTTAATCAGCAGAAGCTTCTGTTGATTAATCAGGGTGGCTAAGAGTTAAAGGCACACTTGTTAATTTTTAAGCTCTGGTGTTTTAATCAATCAATAAAGGTGGCTTCTTTTTCTAAGACCGTAACTAATAGATTTTTTTTTTAATTGTTAGCTTGCTTTATGTTGCCCAGACTACCCCCTGCCTCCACGGCTTCCGACAGTATGGGATTGCCAAAACTTTTCAGAAGGCAATCAAAGACAGGCAGAGTCAAATAAATTTCCCAAGGGAGTTCGTTCCATAGGTGTGGTGAAACTATGTGATGTTGTTGCACAGTCAACAACCTGAGGTGGTGACATGCAGAGCAGAACTTCTCCAAGAGACCTAAGAGCATGAGGAGGTTCAAACAAGAGCAATCAAGACATTAGTTACTTAGGTCTAGGCAGTGAAATGTCAGAGGACCTCACACATACATAGTTCCTTCTTATCACTTTTTGAAGCAGTTGTAGAAAAAATAGGCCAACTGTTTATCAGACTTCTGGGCAAGTCCCACTGGAGTAAAATGTCACCTGGACAAGTGAATGAAGCAGGCAGAGAATAACAGCTGTCACTCAATGGAGCTCTAGTAACAGATTTTCACGGACAGGCACAACAAATGACATTATAATTGAACTGCACTCTTGTTGTTGCATGGTTTACCTTTGACACCAGTCTCTAAGAGTTATTCACAGACAGCTTCAGCAATCAAAGACCAGGACTGGATTGCTGTACTCCCTTTAACATCCACTGTTTGCTTAGTCAAACAGCATAAGCCATGGGAAATTATATTTTTTATTGCTAAAATATATTAAGTGGAGAACGGGCATAAATATAAGTGATTCTCTGCACACAATAAAGCAAAGCAAAGCAAAAAAAACCAATGTTATGAACTGTGGATTTTACACATTACCTGTCCAACATGCATAGTTGCCAAGAGACACTGGAAAATTTGCACAAGTAGACAAGGTCTGTCAACCTGTAAGTATATTTTTCAGTCAATGAATATAGCCTTTGAAGGGACTAGACCTATATATTGGCCAATGTACAGAACTGGCATGGACTGTTAGGATCTCCTACTCTCGAGTAGGACCCTGGCAGAGACACATGCCCGACTGGCATGTTCCCTCCCTCCTGGTTGACCATTCGGGAGCTTCAAAAGCTTTCTCCAGCCGGAACATCACAGCGACTGATGTCAACTGACATCAGCACACTCAGGGATCCCCAGAGTTTGTGCAATTGCGTGACAGACCTCAGTAACTCAGTATTTGGCTAATCTACGTTTATTTACATATTATTTACACACGGAGCACTGCAACATGGCTCCCTCTCTCTGTAGCATCAGACAGCAAAGAGAAAGAACAAAGGACAATAGTCCCACTTCAGGAAACACAGCAACACAAACATCCTGTCTTCGTCACTTCCCACTCTGTGGAATGAAAACATACACCATCATGTGATAAACAACAATCCCATGACAGCAGACACAGGGAATGAATCTCCAACATGGATTCCATGAATATTAACTGAGCAATATATGAAAAGTCTAATCAATGCACATTCTCTGATGGGTGATTGTCCATATTGATGAAGCAATATGTGAAATCCCCACTAGAAATGGTTACTTTGTGAAAATTCTCCATGCCTTCCTATAAATGTACTGAGTTTCTGATGTTTATACAAATTCTCCAGTTGATCCAGATTAATTATCAACATTTTTGTGTTTCTTTTTCTTCAAGGGCTAACAAATAAGAAGACTTGAGCTGATCCATGCAATTCATCAAAATCTGTATACTTCTACACGTGACCTCTATAAGCTCCAGCCCCAAATACTGTACAGCAGCAGCATTTTGATTGATTCATTTGCCAAAAACCGTACTTTTATGCTATTTCACACTTAAAATGCCATAGCAAAAATGCAGTGCATGCGTCTTGCCAGCTACAACCATTAAACACAAGCCTTTCTGGTGTCTTGTCAGCTCCACCCTAGCCAATTTAATGAGCTGCTCTAATGTCACAAAAGACCCAAACAGAGAAAGGCAGCAAGGAATAAGGAAAGTGGGCAAGTAACTAAATGTAGGCAAGTAACTAAAGTAACTAAGTAACTAAGTGGGCAAATAACTAAAACTAAACTTTTAATTTAAGCTAAGTTCTGAAATGGGACTTTGTTTCCCAGCATATATAAAATATAGCTCTTCCTCATTAAGTAACAGCTGACAGCGCTAGATCTCTGCATTTCAAAGATGGACAAGCAGTGACTTCTACCCACCTGGTATCCTGAACTCTTCTCATTTTGTCACTACTTGAATGTCATGGATGTGAGGGGGAATGAGAAGGAGGAGCAGAATGGTGGCTACATAGCTGCCAAGTTTTCCCTTTTCTCACGAGGAAGCCTATTCAGCATAAGGGAAAATCCCTTAAAAAAAGGGATAACTTGGCAGCTATGGGTGGCTATGGCCATGCTCCTCCCTTATTCACTTCTGTGAGGGTAGAAGGAGAGAACCAAATTGGGAACACAAGGTGGGAACTAGGCCCTGGTGACCACAGGGCCTTCTTTCTAGAACGCTGGTGAGGAATCTCAGGTTTGTGGGCCAAATGAGGCCCTCTAGGCTTCCTTATCCACCCCTCAGGACCACAATCCTCAGTGGCCCAGCCCTGTGCCCTCCTTGAGCTGTATCAATGCCTCATCCTCTTGCTGGAATGAGGCCACTTATGCAACCAGGTCTGAAAAGGGTTCTCCACCCATTCTAGAACGTTAATCACAGAAATATACTTTTCAGTGTGTACACTTTAAAGGGAGCATAGGAGAACATTTTGCAGTGTATTTCTGTTCTTGGAGTTCAATAAATGAGGCCATCATTTTATTTATTTATTTGATAACGTGTATAGGCAGCTTAATCAAGAAATAAAAATATCTCCACAGTTTAGCATTGCAATCTTGCTGAACCTAGCCAATATATCCTTGCATGTTGTTAGTAGGAAAGGACGTAGTGCATTAAAAGAAACAGAACTGAGAATAATAAAAAAAAAATTCCATGAGGAGATTGGTACTTCTGTGGAATTAATTTACATTTGTCTTTTATTCTTACTATTGTTGGAAAAATGAAAATGAAAGTTCCCCTTTCTTGCAAGTGCAATTGAGAAGCAGTTTACAGGTTGACCTTTCATCATAACAAAATTCCATTGACTAGAAAACTAAATCCTTGCAGATGCCTGTTGACATCCAGATTCAACTAAGCACCTACTGAGGCAATGTATAAACATAAAGTAAAGCATGATGTGACCTTATTACTGTTATATTGCCTATATCAGGTGGAGAGAGGCCCTGACTCCCAAGCATGTCTGATCATTCTCTGCAATTTACCATTGCCTGCCATGTCCTACCCTCAGTGGATATGGCAAACAATTATTCTCTATGTTTCTGGCTTATTATATTTCATTTTATTATATTGTTCTTTTTCTCTCTGTGCAAAGCATGCACAATTCTTCCAGAACAGAAGTGATAGGCAAAGCCTTCTGAGTTTTTCCTTGTGTGTGTCTCTGCCGTCACATATTTGATTCAATTTTCATAGGATATTCAGTTCCAGCTCTTACTCTTCCCTTTCAAAAGCACTGACAAGCTATTTCCCATCATGCTGGGCCACTATTCATCAGTTCCCATTTACAGCACATTCATGGTTTGCTATTGTGCATGCTGATGGGCTATTGCCAACAACTTCTTTGCATAGATCTTACAAGTTTTGCAAATCTGTTGCTTGTTCAAGGTACTTATCACAAGCCTGTCAGTTTTGTTTTTGGGGTGGAAAGGCAGGAACATTCACAGCACACCTAAAAAGTAGCCCTTTACTGTTTCATTAATGCTCCCCTTTAATATGAAAATTCTGAGTTTCCCAAGTGCATAATGCACCCACATTTCCAGTCCTCCTTAAAAGACTTAATGCCTCTATCCTCGTTTTTAAAACAAATACACATCTAGGTCACCATAGCATTCACAAATGTAAATCTAACATTTTCTGCAGTAGCACAACCAGAAACCTTATGTCTTAACAATTAAAGTACACTCCTAGTCTAAGGTAACCATGAAAAAACTCTGTACTGCTTGGAACAGTGTTGTGCTAGCTCAACATCAGAGTTTTCAGAAAAGCCATATGATGCAGACACCTTGGCACTGTGCCACCCAAGACTGCAGATGGGAATACTTTATTAGAAAGCCACATCGTAAGCTCTCTGCTGGTGGGATACTTGCTTGGCAAGGAGAAAACTCATCTGGAACTCTGCTTCATTAGCTTCCCACATGCAGGGTACTTCAGGCAAGCAGGAGTCCAAGACCAACCCAAGATATCTTGCTGTCTGGGGCAAAGGAAAAGGTCCCTTTTGCCTAATGCACCAGCAGTGCCAGTGGGCATCAAGTAAGTAAAGCAACACAAATGTAATGCCTGGCGCAGTTCATGGCCAGCAGTAACTGCTCTATCTGTGATGCATTGGGAGAAGGCAATTAGGTGAGGCAATCAGTCAGTAAAGGTCAGCAAGGAGCAAGCAGCATTCAGGAGGAAGAGCCAGTGGCTTCTGTCACCTCTTTGTTTATTTATCATTTAACATTCTTCTATACCACTTAATACCAAGACAGCCTCTAAGCAGTGTACAAAAACAAGAGAGAGAGAGAGAGAGAGTAAAATAATGAAATGTGAAAATTACAACACCAAGCAATCCACTCAAATCCCCCAAAAGCAAAACCTTAGCAGCACATTTTGAAAACCTATTTAAGATTCCCCCTCCCTCTTGCCAGGCACTCATCCCCACTAACGCATGCCTAGTACACCCAGAGTCTGTCTTCCATCTAATCCCAACCAATTTCCTTCTACGTAAACATAAATCATGCAACGCTCTCTACTTACCCAATATCAGTCATCCCATTCTACTCCCACACCTCTCAATATATCCATCTATTCAAGCAAATCCACCTACACAGCCACCAAACCATTGTCACCAATCACTCCATCTACTCTACTAAAAATATACTGCAGACACACCAGGAGACAATGAAACCACTCTCTGGCAGAACCATATAAAATACAAAAACAAATTGTTACCGACCAATCACACAGATTTACTGCCCAAAGGTATACCCACCCCCATAAAGATTTTTGTATTTTAGAATTTCTGTTTGTTTGTTTTTGTTTTTTTTGGAAGCCGCCCAGAGTGGCTGGGGGAACCCGGCCAGATGGGCGGGGTATAAATAATAAATTATTATTATTATTATTATTATTATTATTATTATTATTATTATTATTATAAAGACCATTCAAGGCAAAATGCAAGAAGCCTCTCTCAAGCTTTTACTACACTGCCATTAGACACCTTTTAGGCTGTCACATATTCTGAACAGGTAGGTAGCCGTGTTGGTCTGACGTAGTCAAAACAAACAAACAAAAATTCCTTCCAGTAGCACCTTAGAGACCAACTAAGTTTGTCATTGGTATGAGCTTTCGTGTGCATGCACACTTCTTCAGATACACTGAAACAGAAGTCACCTTATGTATAGTCAGAAGGTGGGGAGGGGTATTACTCCACCACATTCATATGTGGTGGAAGGACAGAAAATTAACAGCGTATTGGCAGTCTATATTCACTACTGCTGGCTGAAGCCAAACTTGAAATACCCAAATATTGGAAGTGTGCATCAAGCTCCTCTAGTGATGCATGGTTTGAGACTGTGTGGGCCATCGCTTTGTTTTGCTTTTAACCCATCATAGAAGGGTTCTAAGAGGGATCCTTCAGAATGCCTGGAGAACAGGTGAGGTCCCTGCAGACTGGAGGCAGGCAAATGTTGTCCCCATCTTCAAAAAGTAGGAAAAAAAGACCCAAGTAATTACCGATTGGTCAACTTGATGTCAAGACCAGGAAAGGTCCTAGGACAGAAAACTGAACGGTCAGTCTGTGGGCACTTAGAAAAGGTTGCTGTGATTACTAAGAGCCAGCATGGGTTGCTCAAAAATAAGCCATGGCAGACAAATCTCATTTATTTATTTATTTTTGATACTGTTACAAGCTTGGTGGATCAGGGGAATGCTGTGGACACAGTGTATCTTGATATCAGTAGGACTTTTGACAAAGTTCTGAATTACTGTATCTTTATTTGTGGAGAAGCTGCTAAAATGTAAGCTGGAGAAGGTAACTGTTAAGTAGATTTGTAGCTGATTGAGTGACCAAACCTAAAGAGTGCTCACTAATGGTTCCTCATTATGTCTTGGCCTAGTATTGTTCAATGTCCTTATAAATAACTTGGATGAAGGAATGTCATTTAGCTTCCCGCTACAGCGGTCCCTATTTATCTACTTGCACTGGTGTGCTTTCAAACTGCTCGGTTGGCAGGACCTGGGACAGAGCAACGGGAGCTCACCCTGTTGTGGGGATTCGAACAGCCGACCTTCTGATTGGCAAGCCCAAGAGGCTCAGTGGTTTAGATCACAGTGCCACTTCATCCCCTAACAACATTTCCATACGCTCTGGTTTCTGTCACGGTGTTCCATTGCACCAGAAGCAGTTTAAGTCATGCCGGCTGCATGACCTGGAAAGCTATCTGTGGGCAAATGGCAGCTCCCTCGGTCTAAAAGCGAGGTGAGTGCTGCAACCCCATAGTCACCTTTGACTGGACTTAACTGTTGATGGGTCCTTTACCTTTACCTTTAGGGACAAATAGCAAGAGCCCGTACACAAATATAAGATGGGAGACACCAGGTGTAAATGATTGAGGGGGTCTTAGTAGACCACAGGCTTAGAATGAGTCAACAGCAAAAAAGTTAATGCTGTTCTAGGCTTCATCAACAACCAAGTCTTATGAGGAACAATAACTGCCAAATTGCACTAAACCTTCTGTTTATTTTATTCCAACTACAATAATGTGTTCTATATATTTTTTCTTTATTATTTGTATGTTGTTTTTTGAAAAGTTAATAAACATAAAGGTAAAGGGACCCCTGACCATTAGGTCCAGTCGCGGACAACTCTGGGGTTGCGGCACTCATCTCGCTCTATAGGCCGAGGGAGACGGCATTTGTCCACAGACAGCTTCCGGGTGATGTGGCCAGAATGACTAAGCTGCTTCTGGTGAACCAGAGCAGCGCACGGAAACGCTGTTTACCTTCCCCCGGAGCGGTACCTATTTATCTACTTGCACTTGATGTGCTTTCCTGCTAAGTTGGCAGGAGTGGGGACCGAGCAATGGGAGCTCACCCCGTCTCAGGGATTCAAACCGCCAGCCTTCTGATCAGCAAGCCCTAGGCTCTGTGGTTTAACCCACAGCGCCACCCGCATCCCAATAATAAACTTTTTTTTTTAAAAAAAATGTACTGGCCTAGACAGCAACCTGGCTCTCACCCTGGATGGAAGTGCACAACCCTTCCCTAGTACCCCCTTTCCTCTCTCCCTTCCTCAGACACTTTCAAACCACCAATCAGGAACGCCACAGTCACCCACACAAATAACTTAGTTGAAAGCTGGGCACCCTCCTTGCAATTCCAAGGCTGTCTGTTATGGGGTTGCCTGCTGCATTGCAGGATTTGTGGCTCTTTGACTGGCTGGCAGTCACCTGCTCCTGCTGCTTCCTCCATGGTTCTGCCCCAACAAGATGACCTCCGGAGCCTGCAGGGCTAGCAGAGCATCAGGAGGGTGGATGTTCTTATCTGTCTCTACTACCCCTTGCTCCTTACCCCCTGCTCTGGGCATCTCACAGACAGCACTTCCCCCAGCATCTGGCATGTGACTCTGTGAATGGTAGGGCTAGCGTTGCAGTACTTTGACCTAAAGTGGCACAGTCCCAGAAGATCAGTACCATGTGGCTTTTCTGAATGTTTGCAACATTTTGATCAGGGGGAGATTTCAAACATGAATCAGAATCCTGGAAGGGCCTCGTCTGCTTGTTGAAGGAAGCAACACCAGATATGGGCTGCACACGGCCAGACTACACACTGCATTACTTAGCATTTCTTAAGGAGTGCACTTAAGGCTGCCATCAGGCCCTGATCTGACACTCTGTTTCCAATCTGGACTGGTGGCCGGCACCACTTTCTAGATAAAATTACCACCTCTGGCTGCTATTTGCACTCAAAGGGGCTGTTGGCTGCAAACGAAAATGAAAGCTGTATTTAAAAAGCATGATTCATTAATGGACTGTTCACAGAATGCTAGCAAAGCAATGTTGTTGCTGGCAGAGGTGAGGCTGGGTCACAGCATAAGAGCAAGGGGTGTCCCCTTGTACCAGCACAGGGGACCTTTAAAGTGAGGAATGCTGTGTGTAGGCAGAAAAAAATGTTACCCTCTTTCTCAACAGCAAAGGGATTTGGGCAAAAGTCACTTGCTAGCCTCTGCTATTAAAACTCATAAAGCAAATGGCTCTGGTGTCTTTCAGGAGAAGGATGAAGAGGGACCCATATATGTAATTTAAATAATTGTTTCTGCTTCTGTGATGGAATTTGTCTGCTTCAGCCGAATGCACCATAAGCCCTTATCTAACAAATGTCTGAGAAGCAAAACACTAAGGATTACAGCATATTCAACGGCTACCGATTCCTGAAACAAATTAATATGCAGTTTGAGTAGCCACATTCATCTTGCTTGGAAAATATCCTCCTTTTATTTCATTTTGATCTCCGGCCACAGCCTCATCTCCAGGGTCCCAATAAGCTAGGCTAGTAAATTACCCTAGCATCAATTTTCAGTCTGAAGGATTAATAATTTTTATTGTGTTTTAGGGATTTGATGCATATATTTTTCTTTAGATTGCAGAAAGCAGAATACCTTTTATTACACCATGCTTTTCATTTAGGCAAGAGTTTCACATAAAAGCCTTAAGAGGATTTTCTAAAGCATGGAAGAGATGGGAAAGAATCCTTTTTTAAAAAAATCATACACTTGTCAAGTTATTTTTCTCATGATTGTGCAAAGAAAGATCTGTGGCAGTATTTGTCACAACCTTGCTGTTGCTTAAAAGAAATTTCATGTGTTAATGGAGAGGAAACCAAGGCATGTTCACTCACCCTGCATAGAGCCTCTGGCACTTCCATCCCACAGTTTAAGGACACAGTTGGCTTGTATTCAGGAGAAGCCATTCAACTCCTGCGGTTGCTAGCCTCCCGTTTAAGGAACAGCAGCTTGACTTTCATAGACTTTGGCACATTGTCTCATTACCCTTCCATCACCTTGAAGCTTACTATAGTTGACAAACAAGTTGTCTGATACACTGGAAGCGTGACATCCCTACGCATGCCAGGCTCTCTCATTCCACACACAAATTGCTATAATAAACTAATAGTCAATAGTTCTTTGTACAAAGCTACAGCATCTGCAACTAGCAATTGCTTCTGTACCATCATTATAATTGCACAGAGAAGGCACATTAAACAGAGCAAGGCCATAAAGAATAGCAAAGATAATAGAGAAAGAGACAGACGAAGGAGCAATATCACCCTATATTGTTGCAAAGGATTTTTATTTTTTATTTGGAAACAACTATGCCAAACATTCTCCAGTTTCACTTTTCTGGTAATAACTAGCAATTTCAGTGGCCTAATTAATTTTTTTAGATAAGCATACTCAGGTGAATGTTTGCATAATCTATTTCTGATCCCACTTGACATCCCCATTTCCCCAGGCTTCTTTCTCCTTCCTGCATTTGTCACCTGGGTGATCTCTCCAAGTCAGAGATCACACAGTGAATGGGACAGTGTAAGCAACGCTGTCTCTAGGGACCAGTGAGAGCAATGTAAAAGATATGTGGTCGCTTTCAGCACTAAGAAAAGTGTCATGAACACCTGAGTTTTCTCGCTGAGTTTAAGTTATAACAGCACACATTCGTTTGTGTATTGTTTTGTACTGTGATAGTCCAATAGCGTATTGGACTGTAATTCAACTAACTTGTATTAAGAATAGACCCACTGAAATTAATAACCATGCCTAACTTATGTCCATTAATTTCAACTGGTCTATTCTGAGTTGGTTGAACTCCACCCCCTATACTATCATCAGATATGTTGATCTTTTCCAGTACAGTGGTACCTCCCGGTTGCGGACAGGATCCGTTCCGGAGGTCCGGTTGGATCCCGAGGTTTCCGCAACCTGAGGACGGCTTCTGCGCATGCATGCACGGCAAAACCCGGTAAAATACTTCCGGGTTTGCCGCGCGCGCGCATCCCAAAGTTTACGTAACCAGAGGGTTACATAAACGGAGGTGAGGTACGACTGTATTGTTTTAATTTTGGGTTGTGGCAAATATGTGCAAGATATTGTTATTTGGGGGGTACATAAAAGTGAAATAAATAAATAAATAATATAACGGGAAATATTATTTCATCTTGCCATAGAAATCATTCCACAGAGCTTATGCCTTTATGTAAATTCGTGTAGATTAATCCATATTTGTAAAGGCCACTGGACCAAATATGAGACTAAACCTTCTTAAGTTACTTTTGAGACACAAGCATAGAAACTGAGATCAGTCATCTAAACATAGTGTCCCAGTTGTCAGACTCACCTCATTCCCACCTCTAAAACCAACACACTTTTGAGAAAAGTAATAATAATGCCACTTAGGGAAGCTGCTTCATGGTTGACATACAAATGTGTTGAATGTGTTTAAATTAAATCTGCAGTTCTAGCTCCCCTAGTAATGGCTCATGTGGAATTTGCTCACTGACTTTTTATTATTGCTGTATCACTGAATAAAGATTCCAAGACAGGAGTATTAATAACTGGTTGCAGATAGCAAATACTTAACAAGGTTGTACAGCAAACCCAATAGGATACAAAAGTAGTATAAAGTATATTCTTGATGCATCACAATGTAATTATCACATTTTGGAACTGAATACCATTGGATGTCAAATGCTCAGGCCAATTACACAGTGTACACTGAGAATCAAGATTTGAAGAATATCTGGGAAATGTGTAACATCAAAGTTCACAGCAGAAAATTCAGAACAGAATTATGGGAATAAGCACATTTCAGCTGTAGCTGGAATTCTTAGATATGTAGCAGAGAACCAGGAAACAACTTTCCCCTCTGTCCCTAGCCTGTTCTTCTTCTTAGTCTGTTCTGTGACAATTACCTTGTCTACATACATTAATGAAAAAAGGTTTTTGTTGGTGCTGTCCAGAAGGTGTCAAAGAGTCTCCAATAGAAAGATCCAATGATGGCTGAGGAGACAGTAGTGTGAAGCAGCAGCAGCAAAAAAAGAAAGATAAAAGCTAATACTATTCTAGTAAAGGTAAAGGTACCCCTGACCGTTAGGTCCAGTCGCGGACGACTCTGGGGTTGTGCTAATAAAATAAAAATAAAAAGAGAAAACCAAAATTAAAGCCCCCACCCATGGACAAGAGGAACTAACTAATTAAGGGGAATTTAATCGCATTGCACTGTAACTGAATAAGATGAAACTAATTAGTTGCCATATTAAAAGAAAGTAAAACTTTTTGACACAGTGGACAAAGAGCTGAACAGTGGGAAAGCATTTTCAGATTTAGCATTCAGATCAGATAACCCAAAAAAGAATGTATGGATTATTTTTCACTGCAGGAATTTATACTAATGAACTTTCCTGTGAATTTCACAGGGGGGGGGGGAATGATATAGTTTGGGAAGGAAAGGTCGGTGAGAAACTTCAGAACTGAACAGAATGGTCTCCATTTCAGTTGTGCCAATAAATAAATAAATGTATGATAACACAAAGAGGATTATAAAAGTTTCCAATGAATATTTAATTTGCATTTCTCTCACCATAGTGATAGTTTGGCATCAGCCACCATGCAGGCCCAATTTTGACTTTATATTTCCTATGAGAGCTTGATTATCTGCCTACAAGGAAATTAAGGGGAAGGGAAATCACTTCAGCTGAAAAGACTGCTAAATACTGTTTGAGTATCAAGTTCAGAATGAAAAAGGAAAAGGACAGTAGCTCTGTTTTTGAAAGTTAACAAGAGTTACTGAATTTTGCATAATAAAAGCTTTTAGTAAGGCTAATTGCACATTCCCTACTCAATTTCAGTTACAGTTTTCCTCTTGTCTTCTCAAATGTTATTAAGCCAACAATTAAGTAATTTCTCCAGCTGAGCTAAGTGATTGCAAAGACACAGCGATTTGCTGGCTTTGTGCAATGGTCACACTTGAAATGTTCCTTTCCATCTAAAAGTTCCCACAAAGGAATTCCCTTCATTTGTCTAGAAGGGATTTCCATCTACCCACATTTACCCTCTGACTGAGCTGCCGGAAAAAACTTTCCACAGTCCACAGCAATCAGAGCGCTCCTTAAGTCCTGGAACGAAAGATATCCACTTGAAATTCACATTCAAAGCACCACCAAATATTTACTAAAACAGGAATGTTGCTGGATGGTCAAATGCATACAAAACCAGGACTCCTGTACCTCAAAGAGTTGCATAGAAGGGGGGGGGGAATTGTAGGAAAAGTTATTTAATTTCTTTTGTTTTGTATGCTGCTTTTCCACACACACAAAAAATCATGCTCAAAGTGGCTTACAACAAAGAAACGGGGGTGAATTTCAAAGAAACACAATGAAAACAATGTCATAATAACACAGCAAAGCAAAAACACAGGAACAATTTCATATTATAACGTAAGCAAAAATACAATAACATACAAAAAACCATATTTTAATACAGTGAAGCCACAACTTACAGGCATTTAACTTGTGCACATTCAGAGCTTTATTTGTGTGACAATAAAGGAGAAAAAAGAAGAAAAAGGACAGAATTTGGGGGGGGGGATGACTTTCAAAATCTCATCTGACGTTGAAACCAATGTTTCTTAACTATATTAGATTTTGGCTTTAGGCATGATCCCTGGAATGTAAACCCCATATAAGTTGTGGGCTCACTGTACTATGACCATAACAAGATTGCTTAAACAAAATGCAAGACCTGTTGTTACCAGGTGCCCCTCTGACCTACACGTGTGTCCAGCACTCACTGGGGGAGATCAGTGTTCAGCTCAGAGAGGACTGGAACCTTTTGCACTGAGTCAGTACATGCGCCCATTAAAAATAGTGTGTGCCTTTATCCTTATACCCAATAAAGAACTTTCCGGTTGACCACGCCATCTTGCTCAGACGGGGGTCCGCACAGCGGAGCGGACCTCGGCGCTTCAGAGGTGGAGGGAATCGTTCCAGCGAAGCGAAACCTCCTTAAAAGCCCCAAATCGAGCTTTTTGGGGACAGATTTTGCCTGGCGGCGCCAAAAGCGGGCTCTCTCCTCCCCGGATCGGCTTTGTTTAAGCCCCCGAGAGCAAGGAGGTGAACCGCGGCGGACAGGCTGACATTGCTGCTCTGAGAGTGCGAAGCTGCGAGTCTGGGAAGTGGAGGTGGCCAATTCTTCAAAGAACATTCAGCAAATGAATAGACTGTGAGTAATTTGGATTCTTTGGAATGTAAATTAAGGCAACAATTTGGACCTGGGAGAGAGGGGAAAAGAGGAAGCCACCCCCCCCCCTACGGTAACATAAGAGACAGTAAACAGAAACCCGAAGCCGTAAACAGAAGATTTCAACTTAAAAGGATTCCTCAAAGGCATCAAAGAGAATCTCCCCTAAATGCAGGGTAAAAGGGGAGAGAGACTGTGGCTGTGATTGCCCTGCAGAAAGAAGTTAAGACTAAGAAAGACCTTTCTGTTCCTCGGGAGCCGGCAGCCCAGACAATCCAGTGAGTTGATCAGGATTTATAGTTAAATTCTATTTCTATCTTTATCTCTGGACCTTTTGGAAATTCTTTTTTGGTTTATATACTTTTGAAATGTGAGTTCGAACTTTATTTTTAAGAATGCAGCCAGCTTGTTAAAATGGAGTCGAGAAAATAGACTGCGATTATATTCCACCCCATGTGACAAGTTTTGACCTTGACAGGACTGAACTATGTCAACAAAAAGGTACCCGCCTGAGTTTCAGCGGACTGTTTTGACCTTAATGTGGGAAGCAAGAATAGAACTATGTCAAGAGGAGACACAACGGCAAGTGTTACAGCAAAAATTCCAGATGATGATGGCAGAATATGATTTCTTAGAAGCTTTTGAAACTGAAGAAGACGAATGTGAGAATGACAATGATGAGGACTGTGATGACTTAACACAAAATGAAGCCCATCACGAAAAAAATGATGATTTTACTCTACAAAAAGTTGGATGGAGTGCCTCCCCTTCGAGGGGGGCACGATTGGACTTACTGGAACTCCAGAATGACCACAGGGAAGAAGGAAAAATTAAGCAGAGAAGAGAAGAAGCTCAGGGGTCTGATATGGAGGCCTGGATGGCAAAAGACTGCAAACAGGGGGTGGGGTGAAGGGAAAGTGAAGTGGTGATTGTAAGGATGGGTTAATAGGACTATAACTGGACTGCTGACTATGGAACTTGCTGGATTGGTGGGGTGGAGCCAGTACTCGGGGGGGTGTAAGGTTAGTTTGGGAATAATTATAGGTTTAAAAAGTGAATTGATTCTGGAAAAAGGTGAAAATATGGAGGCCTATAGAGGGGTAAAAATTAGGCACGGGAAGAAAAAATGGGAGTTTGATTTCTCAGTGATTGGACAATAGGCGAAAATGATAATAGTTAGTTTAAAAGTGGTACAAGATATAAAGGTGTATGTTATAAAATATGAACTATGAAACTGTTGAAGATGATAAATAAGGGAGGAAAACCGGGGAAGGGGGGAGGGTGGGGAAGCCCACAAAATATGGTTTAACAATTATGAATTTAACAATTATGATGAATTTTTTTTTTGTCTTTTTTCCTTTTTGTCTTTTTTTTTCTTCTCTTTTTTCTCTTTTTCTTTTTTGTATTTTCTTTTTTTTTGGTATGACAATAGATGGTTGGATGGATGAACTCCTGCGTACTGCCCTGGTTCACTGGAGCTCCCTGGTGGCAGGGGGGGGCTTCGGGGGCAGGGGAGGGGGAGGAGGACAGAAACCCAATCATAAAATGGACCACTTCTGACTGTTCACCTGCGTGGGATACTTCTGTGGCAGGGGAGGACCCATGGAGGGGGGTGGGAAGAAGGTGGAAAAGGTGTATATGTATGTACCATCTTTTGTAATTTGTAAAATCAATAAAAATTATGTTTAAAAAAAAAAAAGAACTTTGCACAGCAGAAAAGTGAGAAAGATCGTTTTATTTCACGGAAATGAGAAAAGTACAGTGGTACTTCTGGTTAAGAACTTAATTCATTCCGGAGGTCCGTTCTTAACCTGAGGTACCACTTTAGCTAATGGGGCCTCCTGCTGCAGCTGCGCCGACAGCGCGTGATTTCTGTTCTCATCATGAGGTAAAGTTCTTAACCCAAGGTACTACTTCTGGGTTAGCGGAGTCTGTAACCTGAAGCGTCTGTAACCCGAGGTGCCACTGTATGTGGGTGCTGCTTCAGTCAGCAATGTTACAAATATGCAGGCAGTAATACAATCACTAAGCAGGGCCGGCTCATCGTAGACCCCCGGTGGCGCAGGGCACCATGGCGCCGGCCCGCCAGGAGGGCGCCGCGAGCTGCGCCCACCCGCTGGCTGACCGGTCCGCCGCGCAGCTGCGCCTGCCCGCCCGCCTGCCGTGCAGCAGCACCTGTTGCACCCGCGCTGTGCGTGGCGCCCACCCGCCCACCGCGCTGGGAAACGGGGCGGGTGGGTGCCGGAACGGGGCGGGAGGGCGCCAGAGTGATCCGGTGCACCACGGCTCCGGGGGCGCTTAAGACGGCGCTGTCACTAAGGACATGCAACTAAGATCTAAAGAATGAAGTGAGTCCCTAACTCACCCAAGTGCCCGAAAAGTGAGTGTAGCAGGTGCCACAGATCTGTGCTAGAAGAAGAGGAAAGGGAAAGGCATGCAGTTCCAGAACCATAAATTCACTCTTGAAAAAGGATTTCATTACCTTCATGAAATCTGGTTCCTGCTTACAGTTGGGTGCTAATTAAGCTTTGCTGGTAAATATAAGATTAATATGCTAATCTCTACTGTAACTATTTGGGTTCAGTATGTTTGCTGTACCTTCCAGATCACGTTTAAGAAAGGAGTTTGTGTCAAGGTCATAAATAGTTCTGCCGCCAGCAGAAGCACCAGCGGGGAGTATAAAAGGAGTAAACTGCTGCTCTCTGTGTATCTGACTTCATTCATGCACAAAAGCCTGGCATCAGCAGTCTTGGGGGAACCTCGAGGTTTACAGAAGTACTAAAAAATATTTAGAGGAAGGGGAAGTGCGAAGAGGGGACACAAAACAGTCCAATAAAGACTAAGGCTCCTCAGTGACCATGGAAAGCTCACTGTCCGCAGAATACTAATTGAGCAAAAGACCACATCAGATGAGGGATGGAATGAGGTATCCCAAAAAGCATCCCAAAGAAGGAACAGCCCACAAAGAAACATTTTGTTGCAGACCCCACTTGTTCATACAATTAATAACTGGTATAGTAGTATTTGCATGATTTATTTTAAAAAAAGAAATGGCAGCTATGAGTGGCCCAAGTATCAATTTAGACCAAGATGCAGAAGTAGGAAAGCTTTATCTCTTTGTCCCTACCACAGTCCTGATTTAGGGACAGGCCCCCACAATTGCTATTTTTCATTGGGATGTGAGTTTTGGGATTACAAATGGCAAACGTGGGGGTGGGGTCTGGTCCAGATTAGGACCGCAGGAGTTTCAAAGGGTAAAGCCTTTCACACTGTGGTCACAATATGGCCTGGGGGAGATCAAGTGGTATTTACTTAAAGAAGTATGCCACGTGGGTTTAGGCCCTAAGAAAAGACAAGATATGTGAATTTAATAATACAAAAATCTCCTTCCACTTTTCAGGAGTTTTATGCAAGAGCCCTTCCCCCAACATGCTAGTCTTGTAAATGCATGGAAGTTCTTACATGGGGCTCAATTCAAAAATGTAATCCCCTTAGTTGCACTCAGCAACAGACATCTAGGCCACATGAGCCTGCTGATCATGTAACCTGGCTCTCACTCTGATAAAAGGCTGGGAGCACACAGTCAAACAGAGAAACCTCACAGCTATACCTGGCACTGACTGTAAATATTTTACTGATATGGCATAACTCTCTTGACTATAGCCTATAAAATCCTATTTGATCCTCTCTCTTTTTGAAATGTAGCCTTCCTAAAGATGAGATAAGGCAGGACTTCCTACTTCTGTCTCGTTAAAATTAATGTGGAAGCGGGAAATTAACTCTCAAGCCTCTTTGTTGAAAGCTCACAAGCTTACATTATAACATTTAATAAGATGTAAATACAATTTACTGTACCAAGACTATGTATAATGATTTACTGGATGTTACAATTCACACAAAAAATAAAGTTTTAAAAAATCAATCTAGCTCCAGATGCACATACACATCAGGTGGTTACTGAGATCCATTTTAATGTGAGTCAGCCTTTATTGTATGCTAACCTTTGTAGGGCTAACAACTTCCATATTGGAGAACTCTGCATAATCTATGTTAGAAAACATCAAAGGGTGGGGGAAGAAAAGTGGAGGAAGAAAATAGATATAATAATCCTTGTTGCTTTAAAAACAAACTAACTAACTAAAACCCTGAACTATTATATTCTATGCCATTTGTGTGGCAATGTCCCTCCTTCCCTGGGAAATAAAGACACGAGACACAAAAAATTAAGTTATAAGTGGGTGGTTAAGGCCACAACTTTATTGATTATGGATGATGAGCGGTATTGGCTTAGGCGTTGGAACCTATCGACTATATCCGACTCCAACCCGTGTGTTGGAGCCTGTGAGAAGTTAACCACCAGTAAGGAGTCCAGTGATGTACATCTACCGGAACTCCTCCTGTGGCCACCGTAGGGGCGTGCCTTACGGCCCTGGCGTCTCCAGGCTCTGGACCAAGCCCCGCCCCCAGAATCCTTTAGTGGATTACTTCTCCAATTTGGGCAGTGATGACGCAACCTGCCCCGCCTTCCACTTATTGTTATGCTAATTTCCAACGCCTAACCGCCACTCGAGCCCCCCCCCCTGACCTGCTCCCTCCACCAGCTAAGTACAAGTTCTCATAAACCCCATACTCCACATGGATGCATTTCCAATAACATAAAGACTTCTTATTTCAAGGCTGAATCTCTCATGAGGAATACCCAATGGAATCCGAAGAGCATTATTAAGAATATGGAATTTGTTCTAAAACAAGAACATCCTAGTCTAAGATACTGCCAGTAACTCCTTAATTTAAAAGTCTAAGTCTCAGGCATGGTCTACATCTCAGAAACTCAAACCCTATCAGTACTTCTACCATAAGACACAAAATTATTTTTAATTAAAAAAAAAAACTTTGGGGAAGACAATATGAATAAGAGACTTGGTTGTTGGAAAGTCACCTTCTTCTGATTTATTTCTGGAAAAGATGCTCAGAAGCCATTGTGATGTTATACAAAATAAAATAAAATAATAGAAAATTGTTTGATTGAGTGAGAATCTGCTGTGCTTTTAAAACTGGGGGAAACCCAGCTTTACTAAAGATATAGACTGGGCAGAAAGTAAATAAAGCCACGTAGACAAGAGGTTGCCTTGTTTGGAGTAACATATAAAAAAGCAATTTCTCTCTTAATAATTATGGGTCCATTAAATGCTGTATTCTTTAGCTAAATCAATGCATTCATTCTAAAACGAGTTAGTCCTTCAGGACCCCATGTTTTTCAAACTCTTGTGGCTGAAGCTTTTCAAAAAAATGTAATGATTTGGCTGATCTGTCTTGTCATAATAGTTTATGTTTATGAATATTTTAAGCCAGGATCTCTTTTACCCCTATGGCAATGCTGAGAAATTGGTAGTTACTTATTTCCAAATGTACATTTTCTTTTTGTTGGTATAAATTTCCACAAAGTTCCTTTTATAGTAAGTATTGGCACTTATATTCATTAGCAGGAGCCAGCTGGGGGAAAAAGATATTTAAAGGAATGTATAGACAGCATCTTAAAAAGCAGAGACATCACCTTGCCTACAAAGGTCCATATAGTTAAAGCTATGGTTTTCCCAGTAGTGATGTATGGTAGTGAGAGCTGGACCATAAAGAAGGCTGATCGCCGAAGAATTGATGCTTTTGAATTATGGTGCTGGAGGAGACTCTTGAGAGTCCCATGGACTGCTAGAAGATCAAACCTATCCATTCTTAAGGAAATCAGCCCTGAGTGCTCCCTGGAAGGACAGATCGTGAAGCTGAGGCTCCAATACTTTGGCCACCTCATGAGAAGAGAAGAATCCTTGGAAAAGACCCTGATGTTGGGAAAGATTGAGGGCACTAGGAGAAGGGGACGACAGAGGACAAGATGGTTGGACAGTGTTCTCGAAGCTACGAACATGAGTTTGACCAAACTGCGGGAGGCAGTGCAAGACAGGAGTGCCTGGCGTGCTATGGTCCATGGGGTCACGAAGAGTCGGACACAACTAAACGACTAAACAACAACATGTTATATTATTCACACATACACACCTGAATGAAATTACTGAAATTACTATAGTAAAGACAAGAAATGTTGGGAGGTGACATAAAATTTAAAACTTCCCTTGAAGGAAGCCAGAAACTTCATGGGTCACAAGGCAAATACCTACTTTATTTCATATTCACCCCCCCCCCCACACACACACACACTTTTATCATTGCTCTACTCTGCTGTAAATTTGAATATTTTAGGGGAGTTAATTTAGTATGTTAACTTCACATTTACAGGATGAAGTCATCCCTGCCTGAGATTTTGGTGTGTTATCAAGTTTGCAACAAACAGGTAATGAGGTAGCACCCCCTTGTTCTTCCAAAAGTTCAGTGCAAAGGCTCTCAGCTGGAACAGCAGGCATGGCTCCATTCTGTATTACAGTACATGTACACCTAATGCACACTGGGGTCATTCAGCAACTCATGGCTAATTATAAACTGCATTTCTGTTTTAAGGGATTGTTTAAGTAACTGCTTGTGATGCAAAATACAATGGGTTGTGCATGTTTGGCACATTTGAGCGTAGCTAGCTGTGCAGTAACTGGAAATTTTGCACTGACCACAGACACACAGGTCCACACAGAAGAGCAGGGAAATCAGCAAGATCATGTGGGCAGCAGCACAGCAGTGCAGAAAATCTTTCTCCAAAACACCATGCAAAACTATGTACACAATTGTATCACAAAGGATTCCTCAAGTGCAAGATTACTGGGCATGCTGAAATCCCACACCATCAGTGACAAAAGACAGGTTGTTGTATGTGACACATAATTCAGCTTCCTGAGTAAGTCAGTAAGTCAGATTTCTTTCGGTAAAACAAAAATAAAAACCAAGCTTCCAGCTTGTTCTAGCTTTACGCAATATGCAGCTAAGCATATGGGTGATGCCTAATGAAATCTCAGGAGCTAGAGGGATAGTTGAATTAAGATTTCCAGTGTTCAGGATTTCAGAAGAAATCTCTTCCCAGGAGTAACAAAAGCTGAATAAAATTATGCAAAATAAGAGAAAGCATTAAAAAATTTGCTTAATTTGTTTTACATGTGGAGGGGTCACAAAGTTTGTGGGTGTGTTTGTTTGTGTCTTTGCAGTTTGGGCTGCAAGAAGAGTGTGCACATGTCCTGCCTGCCATCTTTCTGGATCCGTCCTGAAAGCAAGTACCATATTCCCTACAGCTTCAAAGAATGAGACAGACATACTGACATGAAACACTAGGCAGCAGCTTTTGCCTCTATAAAAAGGAATGTTAAGTCGCTTGTAATAAACATCAGTAGCTTTAGTTCCAGTTCCAAAATAAAAATAATCAAGCATAAAACTACACACAACAAACTTCCTCTGGGGCATTGAAATTTTCAGAGGATTAGAATGCAAGAGATTATATTTGTTATGTCAGCTCAGTGAGCTGGCATCAGTTTTACCTACTACTTTGCAAAAGGTCAGGGTTAAGGAACAAGCGCCAGATTCTTTGCATTAGGAGCTGCTGCAGGGAATGGAAGTGTTGGTGACCTTCTTGGCTTGGGGAGGGCCGACAGCAGCTAATGCTTCTGCTGAACCCACCCCAATAGCCTCCGAGTGCATATTGAGCTGGTATAATGACAACACTAATTACAATCCTGGAAACTATAAAGAGCTGAAGAAGCCAAGAGGAATATTAAAAGAGAAAGATCCTTTGAAGGTGGAGAGAACTCTCAGAAGCCGGGAGGAAGAAAGTGGACGCGGTCATTCAGAAGCACTGAAGGTCTCCAGGCGAAGGTTCAGCGGGTGAGACGAAGGCAGTTTGTGGAATTCAGCTGTTGGCCCACATGTACAGCCCCTGCTTTGCCTAGCCCAGACATCCCCAAACTTCAGCCCTCCAGATGTTTTGGACTACAATTCCCATCTTCCCCGACCACTGGTCCTGTTAGCTAGGGATCATGGGAGTTGTAGGCCAAAACATCTGGAGGGCCACAGTTTGCGGATGCCTGGCCTAGCCCCATAGCTTGTAGTTCCTTTCTCCCCCCCCCCAAACAAAACATAGTTCCTTCTATTCCTAGGAGCAGCTGACCAAGGCTTCCCCCCAGCTGTGGGGCCTTCTGTTTCCTTAACTCCCTCCCTTGTTTCCCTCTTCCATTCATTCTCCTCCAAGGAACCTGCTTTCTTTTATCCTTCCTCAGCGGTCCTGCAGGAGCAGCTAGTCACTGTTGGAACTAGTGGGGTGGAAGGCAAGGAGCTCAACAGTAGGGAGCACAGAACCAATGACAGGCAGAGCCAACACATGCCCCCAACCTCCTCACTGCTGAGTTTTACAAGGGCAACAGACTTAAGAGTAGGGAGGAGGAAGTCAGCTCCCAGCTTTATGGCTGCTCCATACCTGCTGTCAACATCATTCTGCCCCACCCGTGGGAAACTTTAGGTCCAGGGCCCAAATGCATCTCTCCAAGTCTTTCTGTCTAGCCCACAGGACTCTCCCCAAACCACACCCTCTTGCCAGCCACACACCCTAATGGCTTTGATTCAGATCCTCCTTGAGTGTTTTTGACTGCTTAGAATGTTCCCTTGATACTGCCTCCTCTTGCTTCCTTTGATGGGGGAGTGTGTGTGGAAACTAGACTACTGTGTAAAATTAAAGTTTGCATTCAGTGCTCCGCCTACTTCTGACCACAACCACCACTGACACGCATAGCATGGGGGTGGGGACACTGGGGTGATTGCCCTGGGCACAAAATTGTTAGGGGCACAAAATTTCAACACTCGGTGCTGCCTCAATACAATTGTGCACTTCCATCACTGGGCTCGTTGAAAACAGCTTCTCCATGTGAACCAGAGAGTGACCTGTTCAGACAACACTTCTTTTCTTAACTCTGCAGCTACTGTCTCTTGGGTGATGCAGACACCATTAGGCAGTAGGATGTGCATGGTACTCCACCCGTTTCCCTCTCATCCCCTTCAGCGTGGCCTCGGGTGCTGGCATCCCATGCTACGCCACTGCTGGCATGTGTCCCCCAGAAGAGAAGGTGGCCCTCTGTGTGAAAAAGGGTCCCAACCCTTGACCTAAAACTCTCATTTCCATTGCATTTGTAATATTTATCACTATTATAAGGCAAGGAAAATCCAAACCCACTGCCTTGTGTGGCATCTCCAGGAAAAGAAAAGGCTAAGGAGTAAACCCTGCACAAATTCGGAGTAGAGTCCCAAATATCACTGTATGCCTCCTCCTAGCATCTCCTGCAACCAAGCTGGTGCCAAAAGTCTTGCTCTGTTTTCCATCAGTGAGGCAGAGGGGGGCTTGTCATCTGGGCAGCCCAGGACCTCCAGACACTGCCCAGGCTTGCAGCCCGGGGAGGTCACTTTGATGCTGCTAATGCAGTAAAAACAATGTGGGAGGCAGCAATTATGAGTTACCGGTCTCTGCAGCCACAGCAGGTGCTGTGATTCTCCAGTGGTTTGACTTCACCTCACTCCCATGGAGGCACACTGTTTCTTCTCAAGTCAGATGAATGCCAACAACAACAAAAAAGATCTTGTGATTGTGACAGCAGGTTTATTAACAACTGGAAGAAAGGAGTCAAAGACAGCAGGCATAGGAACTTAGGAAGCTGCCTTCTGTGGAGTCAGACCATTGGTCCATCTAGCCACGTGCTGTCCGCACTGTCTGGCAGCAGTTCTCCCAGCCCAACCTGGAGATGGCAGGGGCTCCACCTGGGACCTTCTGCATGCAAAACAGATGCTCTGCCACTGAACGATGGCCCATTTTGCTGTGCAGAGGGGTGGACACAATGACCCTAGAGGTTCCTTCCAACGCTACAATTCTATGATGTTACCTGAGCAGATTATTCCCTGCAACAGAAAACAGTGTCCCAGGAGTCCCAGGTTAGGTGTCCCCCAAGCCCCCTGTGCCATAGTGGTTGTTCTCTCTCACCTGACTGCCTTGACTGCCTCACTTTCTACTACCCACCAACACTGCCCTGCCCACTCTATTACTCTTCCTTACTACTGCATGCCTGTTGTTGTTTTTTAATAGCATCTTTTTAGAAAACCATTTGACCCGCCATTTTCATTTCTCCAGAAGTGCAGTTATTGGTGTTATGGAGTCTGCAAGCTGCAGGGCCCAAAGTCTACACCTAACAACATCACTGAGAAAGAGTTATGCCTTAAACATGCAATAGTTTGTCAAACCAGTGAGGTGGCTCAAGAGATACTGGTACTCCTGAGGAACAGTCACACATGGGTGGTGGTGGTGTGATGTAAAAGCCTGTGGAGGCAAGAGCAGGCCCTCTGCTTATTCCTGCTGAATGGCATCCTTAAAGAACAAGCACCACTAAAACAAAGTAGTAAAGAAGGTGATGAATCACCATTTGCCATAAAGAAACAAAGGGACGTACTCTCAGCTAAGTAGAAGTTTTTGACAGAAAGAGTGACAGCCATTGAGAAGACAATAACACTTTCACCACCTTCTTTCGTGGCAGTGGTACTAGTCCCAGATCTTGCGTGCCAAGGCCCTGTGACCCGCAGTTCCCAAGTGATTAATAAACAGACGGACACAAGTATTTAGGTTTATGGGATCAAATAGGTCACAACATTGTTGGTTGCAGATGTGAGGGGTTTGGCATAGGCATTGGGTGAAGCCAGGCTATATATCGACTCCCACCTCTTTGCAGGGAGTCTATCTAAGGGTAAATCACCAATAGAGGGAGCCCTATAACTTATATCAAATGGGGCAGCCCAAGGAGTCCCTGTTGGGATCATGGCTTGGCCCTAGCCCATGTCTGGGCATCAGACAAGATCCATATCCCTGAATTCCTTAATGAGGAGGGGCAGGCGGAGGCTACAACCTCCCCTCCCTTAAACAAAGGCTTACCCAATGCCTTACCTCACAAAGTTGTGGCGATTGCTACAAGGTAGGAGAAAACCAAATGGCTGGTGCCAATGTGCCAAGTGGGGAAAAAAATCCCACCCAGCCCCCAACATATGGTGGCTGACATTTGTCCATAGCAAGGTCGTGTCAGAGCAAAGCATGAAAAGAGGGTGGGTGGGTTGGGAGATCTGGCGAAAGGGTGAGAGAGCAGGGCCCCCAGGCTGTACCATGGTTAAATTTCCTGTGACCACACCCCCTACCAATGCTGATTGGTTGGGGCCACGCCCAGTGCGGCCCACCCAGTGCCGGTGACATGGCCGGGACAGCATGAGGGGAGCGTCAACTCCCCGCCCCCACGCTGGATCTTTGCAGGGGCCTGGATGCCTGGCCACAACACCGCCCTCTAAAAAAGGTGAGCGGGCTTACAAGAAGAATAGTCTGCCAGCTTTTCAAGGTGCTGTTTAAGAGCATGGGCGTAGGCAGGGGGGGCAGGAGGGGGCAATTGCCCCCCCTAGAAGCAGGGCCACTGGCCAGCCTGCCCCACTGCCCGCCCGGTGCCGTCTCCCTTCTCCCTGGCTGGCTGTGGGGCGGGCGGCGGGAAAGCACCAGAGCCGCGCAAAGCGTTTGGCTGGCTTTCCCTCCCTCCGCCCCACAGCCAGCAAGGGAGAAGGGAGACGTCCCTTCTAGCCGGCTGGCTGTGGGGCGGGCGGAGGGAAAGCCAGGCAACCGCTTTGCGCGGCTCTGGGGCTTTCCCTCCACCTGCCCCAGCGATTGCAGAGGGGGAGGAGGGGATCGGAGCAGCCCGATTTCGGGCTGATCCTGGCTCCCCCTCGTCCCTTCCGATCGTGGAGGGGGAGGAGGGAGTCGGAGCAGCCCGATTTCGGGCTGATCCTGGCTCCCCCTCGTCCCTTCCTATCGCGGAGGGGGAGGAGGGAGTCGGAGCAGCCCGATTTCGGGCTGATCCTGGCTCCCCCTCGTCCCTTCCTATCGCGGAGGGGGAGGAGGGAGTCGGAGCAGCCCGATTTCGGGCTGCTCCGATGTGGCCCCGCCCCCACCCCTTGGCCCCGCCCCTTGCTCCCCGCCCCTTGCCCCCCCTGATTTTCATCCTGGCTACGCCCCTGTTTAAGAGTGCTGGGTTCAGATACAGAGTGTTTCAACAAATCACTTAGTGCAGAATTTTAAATAATGGCTTACAATTCTATTTATTTATAGGTTCTGAAATGAAGCAGTTAACAAATAATGTGCACTTTTCAGAGGTATGTTGTGAATATTTGAGCTTCAGTTCATATTCATATCACATGAAGTTGTAAAAATACGGTATGCAGTGAAAATGTGGAATTTCTGATTAATTTTAATGTAAATAGTATACTGCTATTCTTCTAAATTAATGCACCAAGGGCAAACAAAATTAATGTTAGCAGAACTGCTGTGAAGCCTTCCAATTATGAATAAATGGATTTCCACTTTTTTAGCAGTTCTTCAATGGTTTGACAAAGTGTGGTCTTTCCTCATTGCTGCAAAGATTACACACAAAATTAAAGTTAGTATACCTTCCTCCTTATTTTGTGTGCATACAGTGAGCTTGAAAAAAATCTCGATAAATAAGCATCCAAGCCCAACAAATAATAATAATAAATATGTGTTTATTAAAACTTTCTCATTTCAGCCTCTGACTTAACTTAGTAGTTTACTTTAGCTATTAAAAGTGCTTACTGGGGTCTGCAACTAGCTTCGTGTGCATGATGTATAACATTGAAAGTGCCTGAATAATAAGTGCTAAATAAGTGCTGAATAATAACACAATTTCTTCTGTGTATGTGGTTTGGGTACACCTGTGCTTGTATGAGGAGTCTTCCCCCATTTTAGAAATATTAGGTATTTCTAATAAAAATGAATCTTTGGTTAATTAAAGAAATCCTCTCAACACTAAGTTATGCTCCCAAAAAGCAGATTCACACCAGCATCTCCATTTCCAAGAGACACACCCTGCAAAAAAGCAACAACAACTAGGGACATCTGTCACAGTTAGCAGACATATCTTAACCTGCTTCCTCCGTGATCCCCTCTGTCAGATACTTTTGGTGCCAAACAGAAATATATAATATGTAGAAAGAAACTCCTGCCCTACTCTGTTACAGACATTAATCTCTCTCTCCCTCTCTCTCTTCATCTACCCCATATTTCCCCCCTCTTAGCTTTTCTGTCCTTCACATGGATTCTTGGCTTAAAACCTCCTCTAACGTGTTACATTTTTATATTGACATTTGTGTCACTTCTCTACATTTTTCTAGATCAGACATGCCTTGAGGCCTCTGTGTTGGGCAACACAGCACAAGAATTTTCAGCTGTAGTGCTTTCTTACACATGCTCTGTCACCTACACAGAACGCATAAAGCCAGCAAGCCAAAATTATCTACACTGCGGTTTAATTAAAATGATACAGCCTTGTCTCCAGGAACACTCATGCATCGTGTGTTACGGTGCAAAGTGAAGTCATGCCCCAACTTTCTCTCTCTCAGTCTTTCTCTCTCACACACCCTGCAAGAACAACCAAATGAGAGAACTGTTTTTAATCTAGCCTTTGGGACTAAAACAACTACAGTTTCCCAGGCTGGGACAGGAATCACCTTTTCAAACCACTCCTTGTCAGCTTCAGTCTAAGCAGGGGTTACAAAGCAGGTTCTCTCCATAGGAGCATGGGTTGCGGCAGGGCTAACAAGACGACCCAGGGCCTTGGGGGTGGGTCTGATATTTGGCTTTGATTGGTGGTTTAATTGTTGCTGGGGTTTTTTCCTTGTTGCAATTTGTTGATTGACAGCCCTTGCTTGGTTTAAGCTGAAGGAGCAGTTTGTGCTACCTCTTTGCTGCTCGCTTCGAATCTCCCGCCCACCCTCCGCTTCATTTAGGCCCCTTTGCTTGACCTTGCAGTGCCTGTCTAGGTGGTCGCCTGTATTCAGGGGCCTGGTGGGAATTTTTCCACTTGACTGATTGGCTGGTGTCAGGTGGTTTTTGCTTACCATACTGCAACTAGTCACAACTTGTAAGGTTGCGGTTAGTCATTGGTTCAAATAATTGGTCGAGGGGTACGGATTTTGGCTGGGCCTGACCCTCATGTGATTGCTGCTGCCATATAGAAGTATTCCGTTAAAGGAATCCCGGGCTCCACATGTTTGTCTGTTTATCCCCGCTAGGGGTCAGGACCACGCATGAGCCTCGGGGAGCATCTGGGGAGAGGACAAAGAAGGGCTTGGGCCCCCTGCCCCGTCCTCTCTCAGGGGGTGCTTACTTACTGACTCCCTACTAGGCTAGAGGGAGTCAGATCTGTCCCAGGCGGGAGACAGATGGCTGGGAACCAATGACTAAGCAACCACTCACATTTAATTGATTGTATTTTAATAAAAAAGTTGTGGCCAAAATTTTAATGCCAAAAACCTTAACAAAAATTATGGTGTCTGTGTGAGTTATTGGGGGGTCCTCTTGGTGCCTCGGCACGCAATATGTCTCCTTGTAGAGTTGTTGGGTTTTTTTCTGGCACGCAATATGTCTCCTTGTAGAGTTGTTGGCACGCAATATGTCTCCTTGTAGAGTTGTTGGGGTTTTTTTCTGGCTGCATCATACATTTCATAAGCTTGGGGAAAACAGTCTTTGTTTCCCCTGTGGGAAAAGAAGTGTGAGTTACCTTCACAGGTTTGCTGAAAAGATGAATATGCAGCTAATAATGGTAAAGGATGAGTTTGCACATTAAGTGTGTGCGATGGGAATGAGAAATAGTAACTATTTAAATTTTGACACTCAGCTTATTATTTTTACCCTTCGCTAGTGTCCTGTTGGCAACTGTCTCAGGTTCCAAGGCTCCTTTCTAGTGGGTGAGGAAGGATTCACCCCTCGCCATGCAGGCGATTCAGTAGAGGACAAACACAAATATAGCCAACTCATCTGCTTCTCGGCAACCTTGCCTAATTCATTTTGGCATATCTACTGTTTTCTTCTAACCACATTTATTAAATCACTTTTCAGATTCAGATATATATACACAATGGCTAGGCCACAATGCAAGCACTCTTCGTGACCCCATGGACCAGAGCACGCCAGGCGCTCCTGTCTTCCACTGCCTCCCGCAGTTTGGTCAAACTCATGTTGGTCATGAATATATACTCAACCAAACTTTTCACATTATCTCAAACCACGAACACACTTCACATATTCAACTCTCGCATATAGGAATCAAAGATGTAACCACAGATCACTCTGAAGTCAGTTTTTAAAAAGATGCTTACTGACTTGACAATGAGAACCGCCATCCTATAAATGAAAGCACAAAACCTCACTGCCTTTTAACATAGAGGATCCTGCCCCAGCTCATACTTTCCTTTGTAGCCCAAATCAGTATTTTAATAAACAGTAAGTTTGCATGTTAATGGTTTCTAGGTGAGGTCTCTCGCCTTACACTGTGTTATTAAGGCTTCTAAACCTTTCAAAATCCTTGTTTTTTCCAATAAAATATTTCTGATTCTTTTAACTGCTTGTTCTTTCCTTCCCAAGAGTTAAGTGTTGTTTCCCTTAAATCTGAAAGTATTCAAGGTTAATTTGCTCTCAATGTTATCAGCTGTGAGGGAGACCTTGCTGATTTTTGGTGTTTCTGCATGCTAAAATGGGCTACTTGTGCGTATCCAGTGGACTTCACCTGCTTCTGCTTTTTTTTCTACTAACCTTTGTTGATTTCTTTGAAGACTTTGTGTCAGCGCTTGTGATATGGAGTTGTTGTCAAGGTGTGAGGAAAATATTGACAGGATTGAAGTCAGAGGAATTACTGCTACCATTACCTTTGCTGTCTGGCCAGAAGCAGGGGAGGCTGAAGAGCAGCTTCGGAGTGGGAGGTGCTTTATTGGTTTCATATTATATCTATTATGGACTCGCAAGGGTACAATAAGAAAAAAAGATCAAGAGGTCAGTTAGGGCCTCCAGCCCTCCCAAATTCCAAACAATCTAACATTGACAACTTTCTGTGTGGTAGCTCTGGTACTCTCCCTCGGACACCCTCACTGGACAGCCCTGAGCCCCTGGTAGCCTCTCTGACACATTTAGCTCATACCTACCAAGTTCCTGTGGGAGAAATAAGGGACCGGACCGGAAGTAGCAGGTTGGAAGTAGTGCTGCCGCCATTTTGGAACTAGGAGGAGCATGCTCAGAAGCGACTTTTGATGCTGCTTTGCCCAGTTCCAAAATGGCCGCCACGCCAGAAGTAGCACTGCAGCCATTTTGGAACTGGGCAGAGCTGCATCAAAAGTTGCTTCTGAGCATGCTCCGCCCAGTTCCAAAATGGCCACCACGCCAGAATAAACCGGGGGGAAACAAAAAAATCCGTTTTTTCAGCTGAGAACAGCTAGAAAAACGGGGGTTTCCTGGGAAATACGGGAGACTTGGCAGCTATGATTTAGCTAGTAGCTGATGATGTTGGGAATTCAGTTCCACCTTAAGGTACAGACGTGTAGCTGTTGTATGTCACATGTCTGTGTATTGCTGTTGCTTTCTCTCTGCTGTGCTGATGAAGGAGAGGGCATGTTTTTTTCTCTCCTGAGATATGCTTAATAAATGCTTGTAAATATGCCAACACCCCTCTCTCTCTCTCTCTCTCTCTCTCTCTCTCCGCTCAAGCTACGTAGACTCTGCAACAGCGTACCTAGGCCCTCAGAATCTAGGTCGATATCTCCTGGCTGCACCGGAGGGTTGAGACACCCGGCAGGCCGGCCTGGGGGGGGGCACAGAGCCCTGGCGTCTCCCATGGTGTCTGCCAACAGATGATCTTAGAAAAAGCTGACTCTGTAACTTAACAAACTCTGTGGTTGGAAGTTCCCTGCTATTGCCAAAGTTTCCCGTTAAAAAGTGCAAGTACTCTTGAGGGAGGCAGTCGAGGCAGCGAGCAACCACAGCACCTGCTGAACCTGCCTGAGCTAGTTTGTAACGCTCAAAGCCTGGCTGAAGGCTGGCCACACAAGTTCCGGTTTGCTTGCACCAAAGTTGTATCAAATAGGGCATAAGTTTGCTTCATAGAAGGGAATGCAAGGCTTAAGCAAAACGAGTCCATATAAGGACCGCACACCCTGCCCAGCAATCAGCGGAGTGTAAGGCTATATATAACATGCTTTGAAAGTGGTGATGCTCACCCAGTCTTTGGAAGTGACTCCACAGGACCAGCTGCAGCTTCAATAAATCTGTGTTCTTTCCACACACTGCATCTTCATTGGCTCAGGAAACAGGTGGAGCTCAGGCTCCTTTTGCCCAGTAACACCTTCTTACATCTAAATGCTCCTCAGATCCATGTGCACAAACAGGAATTATGTTGCCGGGGGGGGGGGGCAGGACACCCACCTTTCTTTTGACCCCAAGTGCTCAGAAAAATCTGTCAAAATCTTCAGTCATTTGAAAACTATGAAGTCAAAAGAATTAACAACAGGGAGTACTTTTCATGTGGTTAATGAGTATATTTTGCAAAATTACAAAGATACGTCTTTTTCATCTTTCTTTCTTTTTAAATCAAAACTCAAGCAAGTTTTCTTGGACTTGCTGAAAACCTTTTCAGCAGATCCTTCTCAAATTCCTCCTCTTTTCTATTGCAGTTTCTCTGTGCTCACTCAGTAAGCAAAGCCGATTGAGATGCTCCCCTGTCATCGTCGACCTTAGCCAGGTCTTTACTCTCTGCAAGACTGCATGACTGCTCTATCACAAGTGGTGCCTGGCTGACCAGTTCAACCACTGCTGTAGTATCCTAAATCCTGATGTTCTGCAGAGAATGGCTCACACATTTCAATGAAGGATGAAATAATATGCTACATGCACAAGTGCAACAAAAGCAAGCACTGCCTTTTTTCTAGGGAAATGCTTGCTAGGAAGGGAGAGCATTTCAATTTTGAATATGCTGATTATTTCTACTTTTAGTTTTATTTATTTATTTGATTGGGGGGCAACCACCCACTGCCCCCTTACTACACCCATGATCAGTTCTAGCAGCTTCCCAGATTGAGGAAAATGAGGCAAATATTGAAAGTTTTAATGGTGAGATCTATGCCATACATGCTCACTGGAAGGAATTGGCACCATTATGTGAGCCAATGAGTCATTTACTAATACTCCAGATTGTGGCCAAGGAAGAAAATACTTCGTTTGTGCAACACTGGGGTTGCTGCTTGTGTTGGAAATTATCTTTGTCCATAAGATCACTCAGCATCTAATCAGAAAATACATAGCAAATATTTTCCACATCAAAACATGTGGGTTAATGCTGCAAAGAGACAGGGCACACCATGATTAATAAAGCCCTAGCTCTATGTGGGACAAGAAGCTACAGTTAGAACTGGAAGGACACTGAAGCTGAGGCTCCAATACTTTGGCCACCTCATGAGAAGAGAAGACTCTCTGGAAAAGACCCTGATGTTAGGAAAGATTGAGGGCACAAGGAGAAGGGGATGACAGAGTACGAGATGGTTGGACAGTGTTCTTGAAGCTACCAACATGAGTTTGACCAAACTGTGGGAGGCAGTGGAAGACAGTAGTGCTTGGCGTGCTATGGTCCATGGGGTCACGAAGAGTCGGACACGACTAAACGACTGAACAACAACATGCCATACATGCAAAGTTTGTGTCCTTCCTGGTATTATCACATTCTAGACAGGTTTCACTTTCACTTTCATTGTTTTTCGCATTTACTACATATTTTTCCCTATGTTTATGTAGCAAACGTGTAGTTTTGGTTTTACTGTACGGTTTTTTAAATTTAAAAAATATTAAGGGAGGGCAGGGAGGAAAGGGATATAGAGGCATGGCTAAACAAAGCATCTTTTTCTCAAACAGATACTTAATGGAGAGTCTGGTACCCAAGCAACAGCATTGTTCAGAGAAACACATAGTGTGGGAGTCCACAAGATTCAGGTTCTTTGTGTCCTTGCTGAGAGGTGTGCAGTAAGGTCAAAGAGGTGAACTACACAGCGCTTTTGAAATGCTCTTTGAAAAAGGACATTTATTTTCTGCTGTTTTGTCTTGTTCTTTGTTGGTTTGCAGAAACCAACCAGTGCCTTTGTGCTGCACTTCCTCGTGCAAAATGTATTTTTTCTGCCAGGGCTCCGTGACCAAAAACCTTGACATTAGTGGATTTAAAAAGGAATTATGGTTGATGCAAATGTAAACCTGTGATAAGCAATGTTAGCAAGGTTTCTTGATTGTCCCTTTATATGGTTTTGTCATTTAATGGCACCATATTCAAGACCTGCCCTTTCTTCCATCATGGGTTGAACTTTCCATTGGATCCTGTTTACCAGTATAGCATTTAAAAATCACAATCTGAGGCCTATATTTTGTAGGTATACTTTGTAAGTATCATTTGTATTCTTTGTCAGCCGATTAAGGTTTTTTTTGTTTTTTTGTTTTTTGCAGGTAAAGATAGTAAGTCTTACTGGGTTAGTAAACCTTTGTCTGAACGGTATCACTTCAGAAACCATATCCTCCAACATTTCCCAGTTGAAAATAGGGACATTTCTCACTCCCCCCGCCCACAACTAACCCTCCTCGACCCCCCATTCTCCCCCTGCAGAGTATTTCCTCCACCATGACACCAACAGAACACAGCACACACACCTTCCACCATCCTGAGAAAACCCTTTAATCCTGATTTTATTTTATTATTTGGTAGATTGACAAAAAGGAAAGCACACACCAATAAATAAATTTTAGAAAGGGGCAAGATTAGATGTGGATCCACAAAGCATTTTTTTTAAAAAAAAAGAACAACACCAAGACCCCTTGCACTCTGCTCCACTCACCCTTTCTTCCCACCCAGGGTGGCCCACCCCTGTGCCTGCCCCTCAGAGACATGGGATGGGCCTCTGCCTCGGCAGTCTCTCCTCCTCTCAGCAGCTGCTCAAAGCTGCCCAAGGGAGGAGGCCGGCAATGGCAGCCATGGAGAGGCAACGAGATGCTCCCTTGTAGCCATCACTGCTGCCACCACCACTCAGGACAAGCGCTGGCCATAGCTGCCAAGTCTCCCGTTTTCCCTGGGAAATCCCCATTTTTCCAGCTGTTCCTAGCTGAAAAAACGGATTTTTTTGTTTTTCCCCAGTTTATTCTGGAGCGGCGGCCATTTTGGAACTGGGCGGAGCATGCTCAGAAGCGACTTTTGATGCTGCTTTGCCCAGTTCCAAAATGGCTGCAGTGCAACTTCTGGCGTCACTTCTGAGCATGCTCCGCCCAGTTCCAAAATGGTGGCAGCGCTACTTCCGGTCTGCTATTTTCGGCCCGGTCCCTTATTTCTCTGACAGCAACTTGGCAGGTATGGTGCTGGCTCATCCTCCTCCCTGAACTCGGTGGTGGCCCTGGCGATGGAAATAAGGACATTCCGGGGAGGGGGGATTGATCAAATCATTCCAGGATGGCTTTCATAATTCTAGAACCATCCCTGGAAAATAGGGACACTTGGAGGCTATGAGATGTGGGACACCCACTTGATTGAATGCTCCTGCATGCAAAAAGTTTCCTCCTTATAGAAAAGTAGCAGGTCATAGTGAAGGCTAGGGTAGAATCCTCCTATCTGAGGTGCTAGCTTTTTATGTTCTTTTTTTGAAATGGAGAAGAAATCGGTCTTGCGCATTCCCTCCTGAAGTCACAACTGACATATTATAGACCCAGGTTTGCCAGCTCATTGAGAATGAGATCTAGTGCCCAGGATTTCAATATATCCATTCTGCATCCCAAATGTTATTCTTAGCTGCAACAGGTTTTGCAGCCTTAACACTGGAGAGATGAAGATAAGACAACAGGTGCTGGCAGACCAGGAGCATGAGGTTGGGAAGATTAGAAAATGCAGCAGAAACCAATTACATACTGGTCATTTTTCTTCTCTAAGCAAAAGAAAGTATTATAAAAGAAAAATGACTACAGCAGAAGTTGTTGCAATGTCTTTAATGAGCAAAAGATCTACATTTCCCCCCTCCGAGAACCAAATTCCAGTTTCAGAGTAAATTACAAATAAATTGTCTGCCTTGCCATGATTATTATAGTTCACTGCACTGGAAATCATGCCACCTGCACAGAGAGAGATTCATTCAATAACCTAAACAATCAAACGTAATTAATGTGATAGTCAGAATTAATATGATGTTTTCATATCTAAGACATAGCAGGCAGATGGGGAAGAAAACTCTCAGATGCATCTGGCACCAAACAATAGGAGCCTGAAAAACATCCCCCTCCCTTCCAGGGCTTGTTATTTTCATATTTGACTTAATGGAATGGGGTCTTTGCTGTTCTTGTGCAACACAGTGCAAGAATGCATAGAATCCTACATGGTCTATATGCTAGGGGTCTAAAAATGGGGTGGTCATTACTATCTAGAGTGAAGAAATAAGGTAGCCTTTTTTATATAGCCTGTGACTCCAATAAAATTATCAGCTACTAGTAATGTGTAGCTTTTACCAAACAAAGAAACCCTTAATTATGTGAAAAGAGAGAGAACCAAATAGCTAACACCCAGTTTGGAGCTATAAATTTTACAATTGCCCCATCTGGGTCCAAGAGAGCTCAAGGTGACTAGAAGAGGCCCATAATGTATTGGAAATTTTTTTGAAAGCATCACTGAAATTTTTTGGATCAGACAGTACAAAACCTGTAAATAATGTGTGTGGAGACATTACTTTTTTAGATTTCACTTATGTGTTATTGAAAATATTATTCACAGAGGCTGAAAAACATGTGCCTATCATCTGCATAAAAGGTAAAGGTAAAGGGACCCCTGACCATTAGGTCCAGTCGTGACCGACTCTGGGGTTGCGTGCTCATCTCGCATTATTGGCCGAGGGAGCCGGCGTATAGCTTCCAGGTCATGTGGCCAGCATGACAAAGCCGCTTCTGGCAAACCAGAGAAGCACATGGAAACGCCGTTTACCTTCCCACTGTAGTGGTTCCTATTTATCTACTTGCACTTTGATGTGCTTTTGAACTGCTAGGTTGGCAGGAGCTGGGACCAAGCAACGGGAGCTCACCCCGTCACAGGGATTCGAACCGCTGACCTTCTGATCAGCAAGCTCTAGGCTCAGTGGTTTAACCACAGCGCCACCTGGGTCCTTATCATCTGCATATCATACAGCAAAAAAATAAAATAAAAAATCATTTAGTCTGCTATCTCTTACTGAGTGGTGAAAGATCATATATCTATTGAGGCAACATTCCTGGTGTAAAACAATACTCTCACCCTGCATAGTTAGATGTAATTGAATGTAAGCAACAAAAGGACAAAGCAACCTGACAAATGGCAAATCCTGTCCTTCTTACTATGCTGCAGTGACCAAAAAGACAGGGAAGTGGAATCAGCCCAGCCCCACAAATTGCCATCATTGAAGGACAAAACCTGGGCGCTATAGGTTACATAGCACTTTCAGCCTCAGCCTTGATGTAGAGCATACTTCAACTCTTTTTTTAAAAAAATAAAGTTTTTAAAATGGTGTTTGCACCTCTCTTTGAATAGAAATGTAAACAATAACTCTTCAGTATGGTGAAAATAAATGGTGGGCAATGTCCTTCCCTCCTAGCTGCCATCCCCGGGTGACTGGAGATCACATTGCCGGCTGGCTATCTGGGAATTAGCCTGGCTGGCTGGTCTGCAGGGCATAATTGCTCACCAAAAACCTAAGCTCAAATGGGCCACTCAGAGGCCCTTATTCCTGGTCAATGCCTTGCTGGTTGGCCAGGCATTGTCTGTTTTCATGCGCAGATAGACTGATGCCAACTCTATGGGGCCCTGGGTGCCTGGGCCCCCACAATTTTGTGTGTGGAGGCTCAGCCCCACACCGTGGTTCTCCGACACGACTTCCAGTTTTTACATGCACACTACATTGTGCACTTCCCAGGGCTGTAGATAGGGGGTTGTGAGGCGGGCGCCTGCCAGGGGCACAGGCAAGGGGGGACACAAAATTGGCTGCCGAGACCCTCCACCAGGCGCCCTGTCCAGCCACCACTCCCTGCCCACAGCCCAGGCAGGGCGGGGAAGAGGGTGCACTGGGCAGCAAGCTGCTCCCAGCTGCCCCCCTCACCCCTTGGCCCTCCTGGCAGCCGGGCACAGCAGCTGGGCTGGCTGGCTGGCTGGCTGGCTGGCTGGTTGGGCAGCCTGCGCACCCCCCAGCACCCCATCCCATTTGGCTGTGAGGCGTCAACTCTGCCTCTCCCCTGGAGCTTGCTTGGGGTCAGGGCAGGGAAGGTCCACCAGCTTTGGGCCCAGACACTGCCCAGCCCACCTCACTGCCCACAGCCCTGCCTCTCTGGGTGCCGGGGGAAGTGTCGCCAACACAGACCCTCCTTCAAGGGTCTTGAATAAAACTTGAATAAAATATATGGAGGGGGAGCAGGTAAGCACCACCCTTTATAATCGAGATGGAGCACACGCACACTATTTGAATGGCAATGGCCATTAACTGGGGGGGGGAGGAACCCTGCCCCCAAGGAGTTGGCTCCCATACCCTCCTCCCTGTTAAAGTGGGGTGCTCCCCCCTTTATGCGACTTCACTTGTGCACGCAGGGGCCCAGAACATAACCTGCACGTAAGTGGGGAGACGTCTATATACCGCCATCTAGGTCAGCCTTCCCCATCTTGGTGTCCTCTCTCTATTTGGCCTCCTTCAATCAGAATTCATTGGGGGGGGGGAAAGAATTCATTACAAGTGCATGAGGAATTGAATGGGTTGGAGGAGAAGCGGAAAGAAGATCCAATTTGTCCGTGGCAGGGGGTGCAATCTGGACGGTTCTGCCAGGGGCGCAAGATCACCCGGTACGGCTCTGGCACTTCCCCACCCAGTGGCTGTCTGTTTTGGTGGCAGTCTGCAGGAACAGAGAAACACACATAATGACATCACAACATGAGGTAGATATATTACTACACTTTACAAGGGAGAGAAGTATACTAATCAATATTTCCGCCACCATACTAACTGATATTGCGGGACTGTGGTAGTGACTGAGATAATGTATATGAAATGTTCTCAGCAATTAAACACTGTATATAAATGCCATCATCATCGTTATTTATCAAGTTACTATCGGCCAACCTGCAAGGATCAGCATTTTTGGGATGCATTTACCGAACAGCATTTTACATCAGCTCATATGGAGGTTTCAGAAGGCTCCTTGTCTCACCTCAGCCACCAGCTGCTGCCCGGGAGCAGGTCCCAAGTGTCAAACAACAGTTCTGGATATGGATATCTCTCATGTAGGAAGAACTGCCTCTCCTGTTGGATCCTAGTAGTGAAGGGGCTACAGGATGTACATGTCTCTCTGCTTTTGGCTGAGATGCAGAAATATGGTGAAAGGAAGAAGAGAAACCCTATTCACATCATGTCTATCCAGAGACTGATTGTTCTTAACACATCTTGTTTCTATTGATATATATTTTCCAACCAATCCTTGAGGGGAAGACTCAAAATTCTGCAATATGGGATCAGTGCTTTAAATTACTAATATCTTATAAATATATAATGTGGATATATGTGTGTTCAGTTGTGGAAACAAGCTTGATCACACGCCCACACCCAGAAACTGTCTTCAACATGTGAAATATCCTCTCTCTGATTATCACTCATTTCTAGGAAGAGGTCCTTATCCACTGACATCCAGCGTGTGCTCTTTGCCAGCTCTTGACGATAAATAGGTTCCTTCCATGAGGCTTTAACAGCCTCTAGAGGAAATCACTTGTAGGCAGCATTAATACATTCTGGAGGTGATGGATGTAAAAGAAGCTCATTAATATTCAAACAAGTCTGCTATGTGTCTGAAGGAGCTGGGAGAAAGGAATAAAGCATGCATGCTTTCGTCCCTGGAACCAAAGCTGCAACTAATCTTCTCACATCTAAATTCCTAGTAAATTAACAGCACATGTAGGACTTGGAACTTGGGGTGAAACACAGAGATAAGGAGCTAAGAGACTAAGCTACCAACAAGCCACTTTCCATTTTGTCATCATCAACAACTTTATTGCTTTAGCCATGGGCCTTGGCACTTCACCGTTAAAATTTCCCTTACAAAAGTTACAATAAAATCTACTTCAAATCTCATCTCTGGCACAATTTTACCAGGAGGCCTTAGGCAAACACTAACTCACAATCTTAGTTCCTCATCTGCAATATAGGGATGACAACATCAGTGTCTACCTTATGAGGTTTGTTGTAAGGTTAACTGAGATAACAAGCACAGTGGTTTGAACATGGCTGACTTATAAATCGATGCCACTATTGGACAAGATCTCACCTGAAATTGGCAAAATCTCCCCCCAAATCAGTACCAATGGCTGTACTGCTTCTCTACCAGTGGTGGGTGCTGAGGGGGGTGTGGTGGCAGCAGGATCAGCTGTGATGGCCAGGAACGTAACCCCCACCTAAGACGCAAGTTACCTGTATTGATTTAAACAGTTGTGCTAGGCTAGTGCAATGATGTTTAGCTGCACATTGTAACTTTCTGCCCTCTCCTCAATTCCCCCCCCCCCGTGCAGACAGAAGAGAGGGTGAGAAAGTGAAGTTACATTGCATAACTAGAAGTTGTTGTGCTAGTTCATGCCAGCCTTATACATGAGTGTAGCGGGGAAGGGGGAAGGGGAGCACCCCCCCCCAATCAAGCAAATAAATACAAATACTTAACTAACTAACCAATTATGTCACAGATAAGTCAGTTCTGCCCCCCCCCAACATGATGCCCGTGGCCTTAGGGTTTTATGATGATGATTTGTCTTCTTACAAATCTTTACAAGCTACTCTGCAAGCCTTTTCTGGTTGAAGAGTGGGGTAAACCCACTTTATTTTTCTCTGAGTTGGATCATATGCAAAAATTTTAAAAATGCTACTTCAGCAGAGTGGAATTTGCATAGGTTCTTGAAGCAATGAGGAATGTTCCCAGGTTAGTAAAAAGCTGGATTCAATAAACCAGAAATAAACAACCCTTTTTTAAAAATGGTGGGAGGAGTTCCTGTGAAGCCATCCCTCCCATCCTCAAGCAGCCTTCAGGCTCCAAATCGTGTCCTCACGGGGTTTGAGCCTTGGAGTGTGTGCTTATAGGTTTCTCCTCCTCAATGCACTGGCTTGGCCCAATGCAGACAACACCCACCACGCAGGATACCCTTTCACCAAATATTGGGAAACAGCCATCTACAGCAGCCCAGGGATCAAAGGGGCAGGGATTGGCAGCACCTCCAGGAGCAAAGAGTTGAGCCCAGGCTCTTTAATAATAGGCATGCCCTCTTTTTCATTGTGGAATACCCCACAGCTGACTGAAGAGTCATGGAGAAGACAGAGAGGGAAGAAATCACTCCCAACTATTAGCCACGCCTTCCCTCGGCTATCAGGAGCAGGAGAATGGTTGGCTCCACATTTTGGAGTGAACCTTCCCATTTTGCTCCCTTCAGGCCCATACATAAGCCACATAATCAATAGACCAAACTGTGCAGGAGGTGATATGAGGGCTGCCTCTTTGCTCCTTTTGCCTTTGTGTTAAATTGCTCGGAGCAGCTCTGTGACTACACCCTTTTAAAAAATCCATTTAAAAATGCTTCCAGGATGTGACTGTGCTTTACAGGGGCAACCATTTTTTCCCCTGTATAGTTCGCCAGGAAGGGACTGCATGTTATGATGTACAGTCACTTCCTCAAAGCATTTTTAAAGGGATTTCTCTTTTTTTATCACGCAGCCACAGAACTGTTTTAAGCAACTTCAGACATCTAAAGGGTTAGAGGAAGAAAGAAGTAACTTTCTAAACACCTCATGTGCCTTTTTCTGTTGTTGTCCTTCCACGGTCAGGTCAAAACTGTTTTATTTCTTTCTTTCTGCAGGCTTTCAGGAACCAACTGCTTTTAAGGAAAGGGCTTTGAATAGCACTGTGCTGTTTTTACTCTCCACATTTTAATAGATTTGTTTTTACAACATTTAATTCTCTTACTGTGGTTTAATTACTTTTAAACTATTATATTTTATATGTTTTAGCTATTATATTTTATATGTTTTAGTTGTCTGTTTTAATTTTTGTAGCCTGCCTTGAGTTCTGGGGGAAAGAGGGGGGGATATAAATAAATGTTTGATTATTTGAAGAAACTTACCAAACAGATTCAGAAAACAATGGGCAGAGAAATATACAAATGTTTTAAAATAACATGGTCACCCTATATAGTCTTTTCAGAAAGACAGGTATGCACTATGAATGTGCTTTCTTAGTTTTGTGATCTTACTCTAATAAATTTATAAAAATGCTATACATGCTCACATCTCTGCTTTTATAATTCAAAATATCACTAGGAATATATAGATAGAGAAGCAGATACAGCTAACAGCATTGTTTTCCTCCTTCAGACATTATGGGTCTTGTTTTGCTGTTAACAAACTTCTTGTGTCATCCCATGCAACTGGTGCCAAAAAAGAAACGCTTCCTGATGCAGAAGCAGATGATTCCTCTGCAGCTGACCTCCCAAGCCTGGGAAAATTAAAACCATCCAAGTTAAATATAAGTTCTCCCATTTAGAAAATGTCAGTCTGGCAGCGTTTACCTGACCGTTTAGCTGGAACTCCTAACTTGACACAGAAATGAGCCTTTTTGGATAGCTAGGGGTTAATCCAGTCTGCCAGCCAAGCCAGGGGAGAGAAGCAGATTCCCAGATGCCACTGCTAGAGAAATTAATCCTGGAGCTTAGCATCTGGATCCTTCAACTGCCAAGCGTGCCCCAGTAGTCTGTTTCATCGCTGGGCCAGATTAAATAAGAATGATGAGCAGGAGCAGGTTCTGCACCGTCAGCGACAAGCAAAAACACACACCTCCAAACCAAATCAGTTTTACCATTGCGTGTTCCCGTGCTGATGTGCATTTAAACAACGGGCCACTTTAAAGCCATATCAAAGAAATCACAGCCAAGCTGTCAGTGTGTTTTTCACAAAAGTTGGAGGTAGGGGAGAAAGTGTATATAGACAGTTCCATTAGGACACCACCTGTTTCTTATGTATACAGTTTATAGTGTGGGACTAATGTATTTTGTTCCAGGCATCTTGCAAAAATTGCCTGATATTTCCCTCCATTTATTAATGCAACTTGCAACAACAGATGGGGCTTGAGCTTCTGAATTCTGATCAGGATTTCAATCCCTTGAAGCTCAGCCATTTATTACAGCAGGGAGATTACTTTAGAAGTAGCAGCAACCTGCAGCATCTGAATATTGAATTAGATTTCGAACAATATAAAAGTGAGGCTGTTTGGGACATAAATCTGAGTCAGCAAGAGCTGACCAGCTCACAACCGTAAACTTGCTGACTGTTTACAAAAAGGGCACTGATATAAGCAGGCTTCTGTGGGGGTTCAGGGTCAGCCTTGTGTGAGAGCTGGGACACAAGTATTCTCTGGTTTCAATCTGATAGTAATTTTAGCCCTGTTTCTTACATTCATTTCTGACAAAAAGTGACTTTTGCCCATAATTTTTCATGATTCCTTTTCTTGTGGCATCTCATGCTATCTTCCCACCCTTCCCTCTCTTTATATCCCTGCTTGTGACCCTCACTCCTTCAGCTTGACCTTTTTTTCCTTAGCTGTCCATAAAGGTTCCTGCTAAATAACTTTGCCCATTGTCCCACGATGGAGCTTTGTGGCTCAGATTCCCAGAAGGGCAGGAGGGAGGACTGCCCTGCAGAGCAAAATTGAGAAAACAACAAAGAACCTATCCGCCTACAGCTAAGGGTAAAAACAAGGAGTTATGCAACAGAGGTGTTGCATGAGCAGCATCTGAAGGGCATGTGGATAATACCTGGCTTGCAACTCCATATAAAATGAATGTGAGGCTTGATATCAGTAAACCTGAAGTCAATGGCCATTCCTTGAGAACAGTGATAGGAATGAACCAAACTCTCCACCTTCTAAACACTGGTGTATAGCTACGTACCCAGATTCAAGGGGGTCTTATGTGCTCCCTTCATGGCCTGCATTTTGGAGTTTCCATTTGTGCATGGGGGCTCCTTGTGCCCACCTCTAGAAATGTCCCGTCTGATTTATTTGTGCTGGAACATTCTACTTGAACACTTGCAGTGAGCCAACTCTCTCATTCCTTAAGCACAAAACCCATTTTTCCTATGGCTTAATGCCCCTTAATACTTATCCCAACTGAACCAATGTCTAAATATGTGCAGAAAGGTGAGTGATTCATTCCTGATTCACATAAATAAGTGGATTAGAATGCAGTTATCCTTCAAATTTTGCAGAATGGTTCAGATGTAAAAACCTAGTCAACTGCACATAAAATGCAAGTTTTCATGCTTTTTAAAATTGCAGATTGATGGAGAAATGAGACAGAACAGACTTAAAGAGGAAAAACTATTCTGGAGCAGAAATAGATGGATGTCCATCCTTAAGAATATGTCATTTTTCTGCTTTCCTTTTTAATGTCTAGTTACATCATGAAAGAAAGGTTAAAATTCTACTGGTCCATTTAAAAGAAATGTTCACCATTCCAGCCTAGCAGGGAAGTTGGTTCCAGGCATTACTTTGGAAAATGCAAATAAAAAATAAAAAATGGAAAAGGCACAAAGTTTGTAGGACTATTACACTTAATACTCAAATATCAAAGTGTATTTTAAATTTGTTAGAATTGCTTCATAATGACTGCACAGTGTTTTCAGCACAAGCAGCAGAATCACATTTCCTTGTCCTCTGTCTCTGCTTTGCTTTTTAAAGCAAATAGACATAGATTCAGCATGTACAGGTAGTTCTTAGGCACATTTAATTGCTTATTGTTTAGAACAGCCTTCCACTGGGCATTCACCTCGTAGTCATAGGTGACCAGGAATTGTATGCCAGAAAGGAAGACTTATTTTGGACACAGGCTACCATAATCAGGGCAGTTTGCCTGCTCTGCCTCCTTCCCTCTGGTGCTTGGCATGGCAGTGATTGGCCTGGTGGTGCCTACTCACAGCTGTGCAAGATTTAATCCCAATGACTCTAATGAAACAATTATGCATACATAGTTTTGTTCTGCCCATAAATAGGCTAATTTTGTTTCTGTAAGTTGGTGGCTTTTGTAGGTTCATTTATAGGGCTTATTTAAAATGAGAAAGTTGGTAAGAATTATAGATTGCAAACCTGAAGAATCATCATGTTATCTTAAAGAGAGGGAGTTAGGGGGGGGGTTGCTGTCCACTAAAATTAAGGCCTAAATGTTGTGCTTCTGCTGAATTTGAATACCTGCTGTTTTGATTTTCCAGTGCCCAAATGACCTAGGTTCTTTTCTATGCAGATTTTGCTTCGTACTTTTTAAAGACATATATTAATACTGAGGAATTTTGATCATATCCTTGAAAGACAGACCTGCATGGAACCTTTCTATTGATGCTGCAGAAGTGGCATAGGTTTGTAAGGCTACTCACCTACAAAACTCTGATTTCCAAGGCAGCACCCTTAAAAGATAATGAGTTCCCAAGAGAGAGTCTATATTTTACATCAACACTGAGTTTTCTTCACTGCTTGAAGAAATTATTTTGCTTTGTCTGTGTGACATGGGACTAGGTTAATTTAAAGGTGGCATTGGGCTCTGATAAACGTGCAATCTGTTGAGAGAAACTGTAACACAAAGCAGAGAAGGTGGTGGTTTTTATCTGATGAATGCCTGTTGTGATTTAATTGTACACTGGCATGTATTAGTGAACTGGACACCTATTCATTTGTGAGAAGCTACAGGCAGAGCCCTGCTGCTTGGCATTATACTTTGTCACCAGCTTCCCCAAATTATTGTCTCCATGTCTTGGTTACTTCAGCTGAAATTTTGACAAGTGACAGGCTGGTGACCCTAGTCTGTCCATTTTACCCTCTTTCCTTCCTCTTCAATGAAAGCACACAACTGGGAGGTCAACCTTTGGTAAGGACCTAGCCTATCACAATGTCAATAAATTGTTGTTATGGATGTTCCTAACTTAATGTTCCTCACTAATATCACTGCAGTAATGATTTAAAAAGCAATCACCAACCTTTATACAGTGGCCAGCATTGCTATCCTACATTACAAGTGGAAAGCTGAGGCTGAGAGATAGTGACTTGTCTAAGGCCCCCTCAGTGTGGGCCAAATTAGAGGTTATCTTGCCAAAAGCATGCAGTCAAGTCCCAAGTTTTTTTGATAATGGGAGAGACAAGAAGGGGAGGAAGAGTGTGGTGGGAGAGGAGGATATTGAGCATATGAAAAAATGCTACACCTGAAGTGATACAGTCCAGACTGTTGCCACTTCAGTCTACAAAATATGTAGATCTGCTTACAGAGGCATTTAGCAAACAGCAAGGAAATGAAAGTAGTTTCAAATTTACTTACAGGATTTCCACTTCAGAACACTATTTTAGATTTATTTCTAAATTTGGGAAATTCACTCTTAGAAATGTGAGGGGATACCCCACCCCCAGGGAGCAAAGATGTACATTGTACTGGTATTATCTTTACTGCATTTTTCAAATAACTCATCATAACAAACCATTGTTACTTGGGGCACATTCAAATTATAACGTTTTCCTCACTGTGAATGAGTACGATGTACCTCTGGAGCTGTTAAGAGTACAGTGGTACCTCAGTTTAAGTACACAATTGGTTCCGGAAGTCTGTACTTAACCTGAAGTGTACTTAACCTGAAGCGAAGTTTCCCATTGAAAGTAATGGAAAATGGATTAATCCGTTCCAGACGGTCTGCGGAGTACTTAAACTGAAGCTTACTTAACCCGAGTGTAATTGGTTCTGGAAGTCCGTACCTAACCTGAAGCGTACTTAACCTGAAGCGAACTTTCCCATTGGAAGTAATGGAAAGTGGATTAATCCATTCCAGACGGGTCCATGGAGTACTTAAACTGAAAGTACTCAAACTGAAGTGTACTTAAACCGAGGTTTGATGTTATACTAAGAAGCTAAGAGCACATACCTATGAGAGAGCACCAAATTAGCTTTACTTTAAAAAGATTTAATGGGAACCTAATTTTTTGAAAGGTTATCACCATTTGGCAATTAGACAATGATAGGGAGACAGAAAGTTCTATGAATTAATACCAAACTGCTATGAGTAAGGTAATTAATTTATTCTCATCCTTTGGCGACATTAATTTGATGCAACCTTCCTTGATTGGCACTGTGATAGTTCAGAACTAACAAGATCAGACCATTGCTGTTTCCTCTTTGGCTGATCATTTTTTCTGTGTTATTCAAGCATTGTGGTGGAGCTGGCCAACTAGGCGTGGCCCATGGGCCAAATCCTGTTTTCAAGGATTTAGATCCTGCAACATATTAAATCAGTTTATGGTAATATGGTTGCCCAGGTTCACCTATAAGAAAGAACATTTTCAAGCTGCATAAAGAAAAGAACCTAGAAAAGTTAATAATTTAATGATACACCTTTTTATTTTCTTATTTTCATATGTAATATGCATGTAATATGTGCACATTTGTATAAAATACTGTGTCTGGGTGTATGGGCTCCATGGGTGTGACCCATCATTGGTGGATGGTCTCAGCTTTATTACGCAGCCTGAGGGGTCTGTTCAAGTGACAAAATACTTCCAGTCCTTGGTCTGGAGATCCTAATATCTCCAAAGAATGCAGAAATTGTTCACTAGTGCATTATGAAATTGGTGCCTCATGAATATATGGGGAGATATATTGTATTTCTCTTTGAATTATAGCGATTATTTCTTAATTTACACCTAAAAATATGAATCCCCACATGCAAATTTTATGCAAGTTGGCATTGCTTTGGTCTCCTTTTTTTGCTGATGCGAGTCCTCCTTTATCGGCAATTCATAACTGGCCATCCTGTGTCTGCCTCAGTTTGCTCTTAGAGCCTGCGTTCCTGGTTCCACCTGGTTCAGAAGTAATTGTGCTTTCTAAAGAAATACACCAGTGTTCTCTCTGCCTAATTTGCACATCAAGAAAACGTTTTGTGTGGGGACTGTAGCTTGCTTGAAAGCTGAACTCCTCGTTTGCTTTCCTTGCTGTAATTTCAATTCAGTTGGTTAATACTTTCTGCACAGAAAATTATACCACCTAAATTTGCTTTGTCAAAGGCAAAAGGACTTCAGGGGGAAAATATGTTTAGGATGGGAGTGTTAATGAGAAATAGGCTGTTATTTCTCTTTCAGAAATCTAACATGGGCTATAGCTCACACACCAATAAATGCATTTGGTCTCTCCTCAATTTTCTGGTTATCTTTTATTAACTTGGTAGTCATGAGAAGAGCCCTACTGAATCAGGGCAAAGGCCCATCTAGCAGTGGCAGAATTTGGGCTCTCCAATTTCAGCACCCTGCACAACACTAAAAATGGGTGCCTCCCCATCTCTTGTGCTCTGTTGTACAGCATTGTTGTGGCATCCCCGACAGCACAGCACCCAGTGTGCCCAAACCATGTGGGCTACCATAAAACCACCTCTGTCATCTAGAAGGGCTGTGCAACCACTTTGTCCAAATAACAAATACCAAGGCTAGCTGGGCATATACTGACAGAAACGGGCTTCCAAGCTATTTAAAAAAGCAACAACAACAACAACAACAACAGGTATCCCTCTCATATAAGGGAGATGCCAGGGTGGGAGGAGGGGAGCTGGGGTTTGCCCATTGAGAGGCCCATCTTCCAATCCAGGCCTGGTATCTCACCTAACGCTGTCCAATCACAGTGCTTTCATGAAAGAATGTTGATTCTATAAACCCTTTAACCAAGTGCATTTTACCTGTCACTCTTTGGCTAGTTTTCTGAATATTATAGAATCATAGAACCGTAGAGTTGGAAGGAACCCTGAGGGTCATCTAGTCCAACCCCCTGCAATGCAGGAATCTCAGCTAAAGCACCCATGACAGATGGATGAGCCCCCCCAAAGGTTGACAAAAAACAGGCAGGTCAACTTGCAATGACTCCAAATGGTGCTCCGGTTTAGATTTTTATGGGGAGGGAACTCCACAGTGGGGGTTATGGCAGCTGTAGCTTGTTTTCTGCCCTTGCTGGCTGAACTTGATGCATGGATGTTATCAGTGGGAGAGCATTATCGGTGGACAGAGCTGACCTGCTCATGAGGCTAGGTGAAGTGCTTGCATTAGGGCAGCAGGCTTGAGACAGTTGGAAGCCACTTGTCTCCTCTGCTGCCACTCATTGCTGTTGCTTGCCTCCTTCACTGCCAACTCCCCACCCCTTTTGCTGACTTCTTTTTCAGCCTCTATTTCTCCCCTTTTTCTAGTCATCAGTGTGAGGAATAAGAATGTGCTTTTTCAAAAGCCATAAGGTTAAAACAGTTAGATAACCCCAGACTTCTTTAGAACAGCTTGTGGTTAGGATGCTCATAGAGAAGGTCTGTTTGCAATTGAAATGCTGTTTATTGCATACTTTGACTAATATGGAGCTCCTTTATACCCACTAGTGGTTGGGATGTGGCTTTATCGCTTGAGTCAATGTGTAAAAACATGACAAACATGGACCAAAGGTAATCAAGGGTGGTAGTCGCTGAAATTAGAGTAATGGGTATAAGAAATGAAAATGTTGCTCTTTCATATATAAAAGCCTCAAGGTCACAGCTATTAGACAATTTCAAGATATGGTGTTGCTTTGCTCAAGGCCATAGCTACGCATAATGTTGATTTGTAATCTCAGATAGTTCAGATTAGCAAGTGTCAGCAAGAATCAGATGACACCTGCTCATGGTCAGAAGGTGGCTGTGATAAGTAGACAAGTGTCAGCAAGTACAGAGATCAATTCACACTTGTCTCCAGGTATTTTTGCTTGACTTAGCAAATAGTTGCATAGGAAATAGACCAAATAAGGGAAATAATTAATAATGTTAATAGAGTAATTAGGTGGTCGTGATAGGCTGTAAACCTTGTAGTCTCCACCCAAAGGAAAGAGAAAAGAGAGGGAACCTGCGCTTCAAGTATAGGGAATATAAGCTGGTGTTTTATCAATTTTGGGTGTCCCTACTTTTGCTCTTGCAAGAACGTTGCTGTAATCAATAAACTCTTTACTGCTTCACCAATTTTGTTCAGATTTTATTTTGAGGGTCTCAGACCCACTTCTAACAATCAATATGTAATCTCAGACCCTTTGTCTATAACCTTTGAGAATTCTTGGAAAACAGGTGAGATCCCTGCAGACTGGAGGCAAGCAAATGTTGTCCCCATATTCAAAAAGGGGAACCTGCAACCTGCAAGGCAACTTACAAGCATGAAATATAAACCACAACTACAGACAGCACCTTATTGTGGCTGACTTGCTGCAGCTTGGTGGCATACTCTACTGCCAAGACAAAGGAAACTGGTTAGCTGGGCATTGGTGGTGGTGAGAGTGAATGAAACATACAGTTCCAACAAACTACAATGAACATACCCCTACTGTCAGCATGAAGATGTGAAATGTACCTATTTCCTGCTTGGCAGGGGGTTGGACTGGATGGCCCTTGTGGTCTCTTCCAACTCTATGATTTGCTGATTCTTTGATTCATTTGACAAATATTTAGAGGTATGGAATCAGTGAAAATTCCCACTCTACTTAGTCTTCCCTGTGATCAGACAAACAGTTCAAATATTCTTTCAGCCACATTTGGGGGGGCAGGGCGGGGGGAGGGCAAGGAGGGGACAAATGAATGTCACACTTCCTAATGTTTAACGTAATTTAAAGTGATGTTTAAGGCTAAAATGGGTGGCATACAAAAGTAACAAATAAATAAACGTTTCTGGTGTAACAACATGGCAAGGAAGTGCTCTGTTAACAGGAAGAACATTTTGCTAACATTATCACCTTCTTGTGCAAAGGTATCCAATTAGTGTTTGTGCACAAATGGACAGATCTTTAAATTCTTATCTCTAAATACTGCCTTCATTCCTTGCTGTTTTTCCAACAGTTAACAGAAGACAGCTGGATAAAATGCTTGGTCTCAAGGACAGAAAGAACAGTCAAGGGGTTTGGAGGGCTCCCCCCTTTTCTATTTTGTCTGGGAGCCTAGTGGAACTGCAGACTCCTGCAGATATTTAATAAAAGCCAGCATCTGTGCTCATCTCCCTCCAATTAGCTAGCATTATCCTGAGGCCAGTCTACTGTTCCTTACACGCAGTGATGCTTGAAGCACAGCTACAACAACAGAGGACCAGAGTGACCATTTCCTTTGCCTCTAGCAGCAGCCGCTCAGTCAAAGTTCTGTTTGGTTTTATTTGCCTCTAGGATGGCCTTGGCTAAAGTACCATAAATGATAAGGCCCACAGCAACTGCTCCCTTATCAGGGACAACTTCATCAATCCCGAGTGCCTTTGGGGGACAGGAAATCTAAGTAAGAAGTGTTGTGTCATGTATGAGAAACAAATGCAGGGATAGTACAACATTGCTGGTGCTTTCATTCTGTCAGGCCAGGAAACTGCCAGAATGTAAAGGGAGAGACCACAACCATGTAAATGACATTCCATCAATTCTGAATAGCTTATGCTGGAGAACAGTAAGCTTTTCCACTTAGAAAACAGTTTGAAAAGAGAGCTTGCATTGCTGCTCACTCTCACTTTGGGGGTGAGGTTTTTGCATTGTGTCACATATCTATTTGAATAAGTTGACCATGTGGCCAAAGAAGAGACAGTCCTTGAGAAGGCGGTCTATGTGTGAGAGAGAAGAACAGTGGGTGTGACTGGTCCATTATTCTTACTTAATACATGGTGTTCTACCTGGAAGGTGAGTGGGTGGGATGGACCGGAAGTAACCAGGGGAGGAGGCTCTGCCTTCCTCAGAGGAATAATGCCATGGCTCAAAGCAAGACGGGAAGGAGTGGAGAATCGATACATGGGCAGAAGCAGAATGAATGCTGAATCTGATATAAGGCTCAAGCTGACAACTATTACAACAAACATCAAAGATCTTTGTTTAACTGGCACATCCACAGATCCAGATGAGGGAGTAGGAATAAACTGACAGGGCTCCTGGTGGAGGGATGTAAGAAGTGAGGTTCTTCAGGAATCAAAACCTAGGCTTTTCAACTTGCTTATAGATGACCTGGAGTTTTGTCAATCAGAGAAGTTTGCTGATAACACCAAATTCAGTGTGCTAAGAACAAAAAGGGATTTGGGGAACTCCAGAAGGATCTATCCAAACGGGGTGAATGGACACTAAAATGGCAAGTGTGATTTAATGTAACAAAGTGTAAAGTGATCACATTGGGGCAAAATTTGGGGGCACACTTCATACATAATATTTTGGAGTCTGGGCTAGCAGTGAATTACTAGGAAAGAGCTCTTGTGGTTGTGGGGGGTAGCTCCATGAAAATGTCATCCCAGTGTGTGGCAACTGTGAAAAATATAAATTCTTGACTAGGGATCATTAGGAAAGGGAATGAAAATAAAAGTGATGCTGTCATAATGCTGTTATAGTAATCTATGTACTGTGTACAATTCTGGTCACTGTGATGTAAGAATTAGAGACAGGGCCGGCTCTAGGGGTAGGCTGGGTGGCGCGGGGTGCCGGGTTGGCAGGGGGGGCGCTTCGCGCGAAAACCACCAGCCGCGGGAAGAAACGGGGCAGGGCGGGGGCGCCGGAGTGATCTGCGCGCCAGGGCGCCCGACCTGCTTAAGACAGCCCTGATTAGAGACCCAGGGTGTCGATTTTTTATTTTTAAAATGCTTCAATATTAATTGCATTGAACCCTTGCCTAGAATGTATTAGGCTTGGTTTTTATGTACCTGCATTTTATAACCCTCTCCTGCACTGTGTAAAGCTGTGCAAACCTTGCTTACCACTTCCAGCCTTCTGTGTTAAGTTAGCATCCGAGTGAGAACTAGCAATTCTCCTTGAAGCTAACTGAGGCCCAGAAAGAGGAGATGGGAGAGGAATTTATGACCCTCTTCCCTTCTCATGGAACGTCTGGTTGTCTAGACAACTGTCCAATAAGTTGTAAGCCAAGACCACATGTTTTGGGACACCCCAAGGAAATTGATGCCAGTGTGGAGTCATGTATCTTTATATCCCATGACCCGTAACCTTTCTTAATGTACGTAGAAAAATGTTCAAGGATGTTTGATGACTTTGTGTGCTGTGTGTTAGTAGCCTATATAAGCTGTGCTCCAATATACCTCATGGCAGTCTTTCTAACTAGCAGTTCTGCTGAGCAGCTGGTTGACAAGGAAATAGCTCTAATAAACCGGGTTCCTACAGGAGGCCTCATCTTGCTATTCTATTGGGCTTTTTTTTTTATTTAAGGTGTTCCCTCACCTGGTAACAAACGTAGAAGTAAATTCTTACCACAACCACACCTCAAAACAGATATTGCAGAGGTGGAAAAGTTTGGACACGGGAAGACCAAAATGATCATGGGCCTGGATCAATTCCTGTAAGAAGGAAGGTTACAACATTTGGGGATTTTCGGTTTAGAAAAATATATATGTATAAGTAGGCATATGATAAAGATGCATACAATTATGCATCCAAACCAAGGATTACCCACTGAAGCTGAATGCTGGAAGATTTAGGACACAAAGATTCACTACCACAAAATATGCTAATGGCCACCAAGGTAGAGGGCTTTAAAGGGGGATTAGTTCATAGTTCATAAGGCTACTAGTGGGTACTGGCCTTGACTGCTGTGCTCCAACACCAGAGATTGTATGAACCCTGCTTGCTGCACAGCACAGAAAGAGTGTGCTGTTGAGCTCAGGTTCCACTTGCAGATTTTCCACAGGCTTCTGGGCGGCCACTGTGAGAACAGCATGCTGGACCAGATGATCCAACAGAGCACTTTTTGTGTTCTTTAAGTACTTTCAACGTTCTCTTCAAACTATTGTCTGTTGCCAGTATTGCAGTCAGTGCAGAGATCCCTAATAAGGAGTGGGGGAGACCAGTGCATCTAAGAATCAATATTTATTGATAGTAAAATAGAGACTTCATTTCAAAAACCAGCAAACTGAGCACACCACAAGTTTGAAAATGGAAAGTGAGATGAGGAGAAGGAAAGAGATTCTCTCATCATCACATGCAACCCCAAATTTGTATTGAAGTGCTAATGCAATGAAGAATATTCATGCCTATGTCTAGCTCATTGCCAAGGGAAACAGACACAAAGAGGAAGCGTCACCTGGAATCCCCAAGCTGATTCTCAGAAGCAAAGAAGGTGCGTTTTTGAGACATTTTGTAACTGGAAACCAATACAGGAGCACAAAAAATCACATGACTCTAATAATAATGAATGGTTTTCTCCATTATATTGTATGGACAAAGGGACCCAATCCTTATGCAGTCATTGCTTAGGAACACTTTACAAGGTAAGGGAGTACACCCCAAAAGCTGGTGTAAATTAAGCCAGTCTAAAGTTATACCAGATCCAGACTCCAAACTCCATTCAGCAGCAGGGCTATTCCTGACTGAGCTGCCCTAAGCCTGGCAGAGAGAAAACAAGCCTTTAAAATAATGTATGCCAGCATATGCCAGGTTGCCATACAAAAGTTGGTCCTGGGGCGCAGTAGAACAGGGCAGCACAACAGGAGCAGGCTCTGATGTTGCCTTTGCCTGCTTCCCTCATTCTTCCTTTCACAGGACAGACGGTGTCCATTGATGTCAGAGTGGGTCACAACATGCAACTATACAATCATTATATATATATATATATCACAACCTACAGGCCGCACAGATAAGATGGGGAGTTTACCGGGTATCTTATTCTGAAACATACTTCTGTTCATACAGAAGCTTGATATAACAACAGTGTTTTCATCTGGTGCTAAAAGCAGGCTAATGGAGGTTCCAGCCTAACTTCAGGGTGTAGAACATCCCAAAGTTTCCAGGCAACTGGACTTTACTTGATGAGGGGACATCTCAACACATCTCAGATCATGGACAGGGAGATGCTCCTTCAGATACAATACCTGGTTTTTAAGCTGCCTATCAAACAAATATCAAAATTAGCACCTTGAATTTGGCTTAGTAGCAAACAGGCAGCTAGTGTTATATAGTCCTCTTGTACTCAATTGCCTCATAGCTGCAATCTATTAATAATCCCTAAGGATATTTCAAATACAGTAAGCCCGCAATTTATGTGGGGGTTATGTTCCAGGGATTGCACCAAAAGCCAAAATCAGGTATATTCAGAACCCATTGGGTTCAGTGGTGGGTGGGATTGCCAAAGTTGTTTTTTCCCAGAGCTCCTCTCTCTCTTTCTGCCCCCTTTCTAATATTTTTTTGCCAAGCGTATAAAACAGAGTGCGCATTAAGTTGTGGGCTTAAAGTGATAAACATGGTGGGAATTAACTGCTTTTTTATAACCACCAGAAGTAATACAAAAGAAAATAAGCTCAAAATGAACAAAAGATTTTGGGATAAAAATGAAAATACTTCATCCATGTGGCAGCAAAAAGGGAAAGGCTGTGGAACCCCTATTACTGTATATTTTGAAAATGACTTTAGCCTGAAGAATAGTTGAGATGTGTGAAGTCTAATTGGTCTTGCTTCAATGCCAGATGATGGACTATTGAACTTTTAAGATCCTCTTCAGGCCTTGAAATCCTGTGATTTGATGCTGCAGAGGTTAGGCAAATCCACTTCAGATGGAAGTGCTGCTATTGGGATAGCACTATGGCACTAGCTTGTAGAGGTTGGCAGTCTGTCACTATAAGCTAATCAATCATTCTGAAATTTAAATACTCCGGTACAATCTCATATTGTTATACTAGGTTGTACATGTCAGTCAGCGAAGAACTGCATGGAAAATTTCCAAGTCAGTTCAAAAGCCTCAAACATCAAATCTTCTCCCCCCCCCCCTTGTGTGACTGATTTTCACAGCCTCCAAGTTTCTATTAAATGTTTTTGTTCTGCTCACAAATAACTTTTTTTAATGGTTCTCCTTTTAAAAGAAGTTTTTTTAAAAAAACAGCCTACTACAAAATACAACCACTCCTGCCCAAATCATTTAAAACTAGCCATGCAAACACAAGTGGCTCCACATGTTATAATCCCAGATGTGCAGCACTATATTGAGCCCCATGCTTTTGTAAGATGTAGTAACATTAACTGTATATATTAATGGACTGACTTCTAAGCAGTTTATTAGCATAAGGTCAATTAAGAAATCCATACATAATCAAAATATGCAAGAAAACAATTCCATTGAAACATTAAAAACATCCATATTTAAAATATACAGTAGAACAAGCCCAATAAAAAGCACAACAATTAAAACAGTTAAAAGAGAAAGAAGTTCAAGTTCAGGCAGATGGTTACCTGTCCAGGTGTGTCTTCAAGAGGAAGCAGAGTGCCAATGTGAAGGGGGCATCTCATGTTTCAGCAGGGAGGGCATTCCACCAGTGAAAAAGCCCCCTTCCATGTTACGATAAGCTGGCAATCATCAGGTCATAACAAAACTAGCCAGGCTCCCTTTGCTGACCTTAATGCCACTACTAGACAGTAGAGAGGAAGATGGTTTTTCAGTAGCCTGGTCAAGAGTGGCTTGGTTTTTTGTTTATTATTATATTATATTATATTATATTATATTATATTATATTATATTATATTATATTATATTATATTATATTGTTGCACAACACCCCAATCTCTGAACGATGCGAGATTCCAGGGGTTCCAGGTACTTACCCAGGAATGAGGGACAGCAGAGACTGTGGTGTCTTTAGAATATATGGTTTATTTATACATATATACAACCTGAGCCTATGATGGAGGGGATCACAGCATTAATACCCAAGAAGGTCTTGCCTCTCTCACAGCCGCAGCCTAGAATCCAAGCAGAAATGAAACTTGACTCTTACTCTCAGGTTTCTGCCTGCTTCTAGCTTTCAGCCTAGCTCTCATAAACAAACCCTTGGCTAAGATTGCCAGCCATCCCTTAAAGTATGAAATTGTCCCATTTTTCAAAGGAAAATGCCGTGTCCCTTATTGATTCAATATGGAACACAGTTTGACCCATATTTGAAGTCAAAATCCAAACTGCGCAGGCAGAGGGTGGGTCCAGCGGGAGCAGAGCGAGAGCAGGAGTTTGTGCTGGGTGGGCAGAGGATGGGTCTGGTAGGACCACCCCCGAATTACAATTATTTCCTTTCCTGCCTTGTGCACAGGAGAACTGTGTTCAGCAGGTTTCGGTTCCTTTGTCCTTTTAGTGAAGAAGTTCTTCATGAAGAATTTGGCGAAGCTGGAACTGATGCTGTCTCCCAGCTGCTCCAGGGTGCTGAGGTGGCGGTGCTGGCTCACCTCAAAGGTCTTGCAGGAGTTGAAGGCCAGTAAGGGCAGGGACCCTTCAGGAAGACAGGTGCTCGTCCTGGGGTTTTCATGCACGTCTTGCTCCTGGATGAGCTCCGTTCTTCATTGGGGTGGCTCCATCCTTCACAGCCTATTCTCCAAGTTATGTGCTCAATAAGACGATCACCAATGGTACCACTTATGGCAGGTAGCTAAGACTAGTGTGAGGACCTTCCAGGCCAGACACAATAATATGTGATATTGCCTCTACAGTTACAACCACAGTTCAAGGTAGGTCATCTCATAAAAGCTATTTCTGATAAGTTCCCATATATCTGTTTCAGTCCAGCTTGATATAATAACCACATGGAAGCTTGCTTCCACTTGCATATTCCTGGATAGATGAACCAATCACCCACAAAAACACATGTCCATTGTATTTCCTTGCCTGATCCAGGAGGGGCTGAGCTAGACCTTAAAAGACACAAAAGCCATAAGGATGAAATCAGCTGCCCAGGGGACAGTAGGAAGCTGACCTGATTGGTGGAATTTGAGCTGTATTCTATCCAGTATTTTTATCTTATGAACTGTTCTGAGATCTTCAGCCAAAGTCCAAAAAATTAGATATGCATTTTCTAAAAACAGATTGCCACTTCAGAGACAGCTCAGAGTCATGTACAATGCATAGGCCCTCCCAACTGACCTGTGCAAAGTTTTGTAACTTGATTGTTGAACTCTGTTGTGGATAAATGCAAAAAAGAAACAACAAAAAGATCTCTGCCCTCCAAGAGTAGTAAATAATCTCACTTCTGCTCTACTGCTCTACTACAAAAAGACACTAAGCCTCTTGGAGCAGGTTCAGTCTACCTTCACTCAACTGCTCTGCCTGAGGCATTGACTGGGAAGACAACCTGACTGTAGCATATACTTTTTATGCCAACTCATTTGCCTCCTTGCCAAAAGTGAACTGGGCAAAAGATTTTTACATTCATTCTCAAACTTGCAATTAATTACAACTTTAAGGTCCTTTCCAAGGCATTAAACACCTCTCTCTCTCTCTCACACACACACACACCTTTTTTCACAATGTTATTTTTGTACAAGCCCAAGTCCACCACCACTAGTGGAATATTTTATATATTTATATTTTATATCACTATTTTAGTCATATTCTCAAGGGCTCCCAAGGTGACTTACACGCATCAGCATAAAACAACTGATAATATAAAACATCAATTAAAAACTTGATGTCTCACCATCCCAGCAACACAGCGCCAATTTATGCACCTCAGTCATGTCATGAAGTGCTGAAATGTCTGGGAAAATCCGGACATATGGCAACCCATGATAGACGTGGAGGTATTTCTCATAAAAATAGCTCAACAACTTTTGTGTCTGGATTTTCACTTTTTGAAATACGGCAGCCCTAATCATGAGAACTCTGCCTCAAAGGCCTTTTGCAGCAGGAATGTCTTTGTCAACCTTCAGAAGGACAATAGAAAACAGGCTTAAAGGATCTCCCTGGGGAGGAAATTCCACAAATATGTTCACTATTTTATTTTAATCAAACATGCTGAAGTGGGAGACTGCACAGCCTTAAAAAAAGTAAATAAGATCCTTATTGCAATGGTGAGCAGGGCCGGACCAAGCCATTATGGCACCTGAGGTGAATCACAAGATGGCCACAACCTCCCTTCCTAGGACAAAGGTGTGAGGGGGAACGGAGGGAGAGGGTACAGATCTACATCAGGAGGCAAACTGAGGCAGTTGCCTCACCTTGCCTCATGGGTGGGCCAGCCTTTTCCTGGCATTTCACCTTTAGCATGGAATAAATACAAACAGGCTGGGGCCACAGGGACACCTGAGAGAATGTGGACTGGCCCATGGCACTTTGCTGCCTGACAAGACCGGCAGCTAAATCTTCTCCTTTAACACAGGGAAAGGGACAGTGTCTTCCATTCCCCCTGCAGGGAAGAGGCTAGCAGAGCAGTCACAGAGCAGGAGACTCTGGAGCACAGACAACTCCATCCCCAGACAGAGGGGGGCAATTGTGGGTCTCAAGGCAAGGGGTTCTGCTGTCTCTCCTTCAGCATATGCTGCCTGAGGTTGCCTCACTCTGATTAATGGTACGGCAGAACTCGAAACAGCATCTGCTAAAGCAGATACAAACACAACTCAGGTCTCCTCTCACCCTGCCCCACATTTTCCCCATCACCAATGGAAGTGAGGCATAAAACTAGGCAGTAACTGCCAGGCGGGGAAACCATCAACATACTGAGAATTTAGATCATGGAAAAGAGTTGTGTTGCTCACAGCAACTAAATATTGCCTTGAGTATTAGAATGCCCAGCAACTGCGCAACAGAAAAACAGAGCTGAAGGAGGATGTTTGTATAACAAATGCACAATTATTGTGCTGAAAAACCAATGACACATTATTATCTGAAAAGTGCTTCAGTTTCCTGCAAGAAGTGTGCTCAGTTCAGAAACATCACTTCTCACAAAACACTGCATCAAGGAAGAGCCAAAGACACAGTATGAATATGTATTATATTTCCCCCTCCCCTCCTCCAAGCAGCTCTGGCAATACACAGGTCCCTAACCTCATTTATCCTCATAACAATCTTGTGAGGTAGGCTAAGGTAATATGGGAATGACTGAACCAAGTCACTCAATGGACTTTGTAGCTAAGAAAATATTTGACTACCAGGTCTCTCCGGTCCAAGCACACCGTCTACTGCACCACATTGGCTCCTAATTGTTTGGGCACACGTAAGCAATAGGTGTTCATGTGAGAAGCCCATGCAGGTCAAATGTACACACCAAGAGGTAGAATATTCCAACTTCCCTATTATACACACAGAACACGAGAGAAAGCCATCCTAATGTGAAGCCAGCATTATTCCAAATTCAACAAATCTTTGATTTAAATAAGTGTGTAGTTCCTTTCGTGATGCCATTTTAAGCTTTGTCCTTTCTCTTTGCCCAAATACCAATTTGATGTCGGTCTTCTCAAATGTCACAACCATCACCATTTAAGTATCAAATAAAGGCCTGCCTTCTGCTCCCATAATTAAGGTAGTTCTCTACCCCCCAAATTAAATCGGCCCGAGATGCAACAGTATATTTAACCCAGCCTCAGTGACACCTTTCCTATACATAAATATGCCACAGGTTTAAAGTCCATTATCTTGCAACCCTCTATGGCTAGAAACGACAGTTTTATACTATGTGAAAAGGAGTGATTTCCCACCTTCCATTCCAAGAAGGTCCCAAGGTATTGGATGTTAATGTCATGACATTTTTAGGCATAGAAAAGCTTTTAGGTTATCCAGAGAATGTTTTATGGCTCCCATTGAGCCTTGGTGAGCATTTGAGCCAGTGGTAAATGGATGTATCTATTTTTACAGGCAAGAACAGCATGAAACGAGAGGGCAGAAAAATACAATGGAAACTAGAAAAAGCTTTCCACGCTAGATGAATGCAGTGCACTTTGCTTGTGCAAAGTACACTTTTCCAAAAGGTTCAAGTACAAAACTAAATGCAGTGCAGTAGATATATTTAATCTACATTTTCGAAGCACATAATATCCAGACATTATGAACATATGAAGCTTAGTCATGAAAGGAGTAGGCGCATTGCTCCACCTCATCCATTATTGTCATTTCTGCTGGCAGTAAGACTAAGGTCTCAAGCCGGGGATTTCTTAGCTCTGCAATGTGAGATCTTTGACAAAGAGATGACAGAAGATAATATAGGACTTTTTGCATGGTAATCTTATGCTCTACCACTGAGTAATGTCCTTCATCCCCACCAAAGGACAAGCTTCTGTTCTTAAGGTTTAAGCAGACTGCCCCAACTACTCACTGACCCTTATTATACCACCCAAGCAGCGAGAAATTGCAGGGTTTGGTTTGGTTTCCTTTAGAAGGAGGTTAGTGAAGGCTTATGGTGTTTTGTAATATTTGAGTTAATAATGGAGATCAGCATGTGGAGGGCCACAGATTCTTTGCATGTGGAGACCCTCTATCCCAGGCCTAGAAATAAATTCAGACATGACTCGTATTTTTGATTTGGTTTTTGGCAGAATTTAGGCCACAACTTTATTGATTACAAATCAAATGAGTGGTTGCATAGGCTCTGGTTCGACCAGCTACCTAGGGTAGCACTGACTCAGGGCGCACCTGGAGTCAGCAGCCAGGTACATACCTGGGACGGGGTTGCCCGATTGGCGTGTGCCAGCTGGGCCCTGATTCCCCCACGTGTGCCCAGAACACTGGATTAGGGCAACCCTGCTTGGGGGAATACAGTACATTGATCATTGCCTTCATTTCATGTATCAATGGTCTTGGTAGACAGTAAAATTTGTGTTAAATTGCTGCTTTAGGGGGTGTTTTTCATCGTCTGGAACGGATGAATCCACTTTCCATTACTTTCAATGGGACAGTTCGCTTCAGTTTATGAACAGACTTCCAGAACCAATTGTGGTTGTAAACCGAGGTACCACTGTATTTCCTAGACATTCAGAAAGCATACAGTGGTACATCGGTTTGCGATCAATCGGTTTCCAAACACCGCGGACCCAGAAGTGCTTACATCTGGGTTCTGCGGCACGCGGATGTGCAGTGTGTGCATGCGCAGAAGAGACGCTCCATTTACGGACTGCTTGGGGAGCGACCGGCTCCCCGGAACCAATTGTGTCCGTAAACTGAGGTACCACTGTATCCGGGCTGTGTCACCACCAAGTTCCCAAAACAAAAGGCCTGTCCAGACCCCTGAATCTCACAACATAACAATGCATATCCAATATTTAAAGAAATTTCTGTATGCCATTGCAAATTCAGGATAACTTGCTGTGATGATAAACTTATTATAAAGAGGACCCTAGGCCTAGAACTTTTTTCAGCTATGCTAGGAGTTGCAACTGAAGAGCCAGACATGTATACCAGTGAACTGCATACAGCTAGTCAGTCCCATGTTGTGGGGTGGGGGAGAGAGCATACCTCCCATTTCAGGTGGGGATTTGAAAGAAAAGAGAAAATGGCACAGCTCCTTCTGTCATTGGCAGCTGGCTTCAGAATACTAAAAGTTATAACCATTTATCTGAAACTTGACCACTCTTATTCATGCTGGAGGAGCTGCTATGTCTACAAATTTCACCCAATTCTGTTAAAATAAAATAAAGTTCAAGCCATTTTTTATTTCTAAATACTGACCCAGGGGAATTGAACAGATACCAGAAGTACAACAGCTGCTCTTATGGGGAAAGTATAGCAGCTAGCTGTCTGAAATTTAACTGAGCATGCCTCCAGAAGGAGTGACCTTGCAGGCTAATTTAATCAAATACTGGCCAAAATAATAAAAAATTATAGACCATTCTGGGGTGTTTTGGGGAGTGGGTGTGTCCAGATTAAAGATGGTCAGCACCCTGGACTCTAATTTGATAGGTTTTAGCCAATACTCTGTGCAATATTCATCTACTTCTGTCAAAAGTGGAAAAGTTTATCACAGATTTCCAAATAGTGAATGGGGGGAATGAAACAGACCCGGTGCTGAGCCACATGACAACCTCAAAAAATTGGTCCAGCCCAAATTAAGCTGTTTCACAAAGCACTAAATTGGGGTCCAGACCAATCTTGTGGTCAGCACATTGATTTTTAAATCTCTCTGATAAAATTCCACATATAGCATGATTCAGATGTATCCATGTTGGAGATCCTTTAATTCCAATAAGAGTTAAGAACAAGTTTTGACTTTTTAAGAAGGGCTTTAGCTTGAAATTTAGTATTTGATATTCTGTTGTGCCAGAATATTTATTCTCCTCTGAACCTTCTGTTGCAATAGCCATGGTATAAATTCAAGGACAAATGCCTGCTTCTTTATAAACTTGAATTAGTAAATTGATCCTCTTTGCCCAGCATGTTTTTAATGAACTCCGAGATAAAATTTGATAAGTTCATGAAAACAATTACTGGTAAATTAGATAGCACAATGAACAAGAGGCACTAATATAGTAGAAGCTATTCAGTGCATTCAATAAACCCAAGTGCACTGGATTGTGCAAATAAAATTCTACTGTACAGTGGCAATTGTACGATGATGCAATGATTAATACTGGATTTGCAGTTTTTAAAGGCTTTTATTTGCACCACACTCTTGTATGATGTTGCAAGAGGTCAAGAGAACATTCCACTGCAAGGACATATCTGACTACAAATTATCAGAATGAAATTGGGATCAAGGTTCAGGTATCTGAAATGATGGCAAGTGTAACCACTGGAAAGATATTTCTTTTAAAAATATATATGCCCATGCCCTGAGACATTTATTATGAGGAGTCATGTCTCAACCTTAGACACATGGGCTCAAGGCAGCACACTAGGGCTGTCTTCCCACTTACATACAGTCAATTCAATTAATCCGAATGAGGGTCATTTCCATAAATTTGCTTGGGGTTAAATAGATCCAAGAGAAGGAAACTATGTTAGAGCCTATGCTTAACTTTTAAATAGTCAGTGCTGAAAGTGAAAAAAAGCTGGTTCCAATAGATTTATTACTTCCAATTGGACAGCTCAGTTGGTTAGAGTGTGGATCTAGATCAGGGGTTGGCAACGTGCAGCTCATAGGCCGGTTGCGGCCCACGAAGACCGTTTTACCGGCCCACGAGCTGGCTGGCCCCGAACCAAGCCACCCACTTGGCAAGTCCCCTGCGTGCTGCGCTAAACCGGCACAGCATGGTTTGGGGACTCACCAAGCAGTGCTGGAAATCACCTCTGCATATGTGAAAATCGCTTCTGCGCAGGCGCGATTTTAGGCGTCTTGGCATGCGCAGAAGCGATTTTCTCATATGCAGAGGTGATCTCTGGGGGAGTGATCCAGCACATGGCCGGTAAACCTTGCTGACCCCTGATCTAGGTGATCCACAGGGTCCCTTCCAACTCTATGGTTCTATTTCCTCAAAGGCCACAGTTAAGATAGCCTATGTGCTGATAAAAGGCTTGACACAGTCTGGCACTCTGACATTCTTCCAGAACACATTTTTTCCCAGACGAGATCATTCCTTTTTAACCAGATACCTATTCAGACATGCATACAAATTCAGACGTGTTGTGGTCAAAATCTGGCTTGCAATCAAATGGAATTACCCAAATTTAATCTAGGTCCGAATCACAGAACATGTCTTTTTTTTTCACAAGAAGCACTTCTGTATGGCTTCCTCTTCCCTTCTCTTGAAGCCCAGAACCACATAGGTGGGACCAATCATATAATTCATTTTCAACTGACCATCACCAGATGAGTAGGAAGATAGGGTGACATAGGGTGACAATCAGGTAAAAGGAACCAATACAGCTGGTCCTTCCCATATCATTCTAGACTTAATGTACCAGCATGAGGAAAAGTCATGGAGAAACAACTCCTGTGCCACTGAAATAACAGAAGAGCCCCCCCCTTATACAGCCTTTCTCAACCTTGGCTCCCCATGTGTTATTGAACTCAACGCTCAACATTGGCTATGTTAGCTAGGAATGGTGGGAGTTGTGGTCCAACAACATCTAGGGACCCAAAATTGAGAAAGGCAGGTGCAGGCTCACCTTTTCTTTTCTTTTCTCTTAGCCTCACCTCACCACTCCCTAAATGATCGACGCCGTGCAAGCCTTTGCTGGTGCAGAGAATTCAGCTGGCTTGGCCTCACTTGTGCTGAAGTTCTCATTGCAGAAGTGCTTCTAAACATTTTAAAAGAGATGTAACATACCTTGTTTCTAGAGTGGACACCTATTTATAAACGTTCATACACTGTTCAGAGAGTTTCATCCATAAAGAAGCAGGAAAAAAACTGGTTAAGGACAGAATCAAAAGCCTGAAAGATAAGAGCAAATTTCATATGAATTACAGATCATAGATTATGCATTCACTTTTTGATAAGTAGCCTCTGTAAATATGCCCCTGTGGAGATGCAGTGCAGCTTATCAACCCACCTATCCAACTTGATGTTACTTGAATGCAGTGCTGCCAAACTGGGACATGTTTTCCTTCATATATTAAAACTGTTATTATGATTTATCGTTGGCATTTCTATCCTGCTGTTCTGATGAAATAGGCTTCCAGAGCAGTTTACAAATATCAGTGAGAAGACAGTTTATGCCCACAGTAAGAGAGAGGTGACACAAAAGGAACTGGGAGCAAACGAAAAGCAATACATGCACTTAATGGGGCTTTCTTTTCTTTAATTGTTGTATATCACGTCTCCACCCCATTCACATCATCATGACTTCATCAGTGCCCCATTTGTTTCCGTTTGCACCAGGGAACATTGAGAAGGCAGGGGTGTCCTTAGCCTATGCAAATTAGGAAAGGCTTAAGTTGGAGGTTAGTTTGAGAACCAAGGCATCATACAGTCATATCTTATAATAAAGCACAGGATACATATGCATGTGTGAACATGGATTAAAAACTCGGCACTGGAAAAGCAGTGAGTGTTCAGGAAATGGAAGTGTGAACACAGAATTAGTTGCAGAGATCTTGTAGTGAACAGCAAAAAAGGTTGCTAGTCTTTCAGTGGATGAAGTGGTTCTGCAGCCCCATCTTTCTCACTCTCCTATAGCTTGAGTGAAGGCTATTGGTGGCAGTTGAAGGAGGAGAATGGTGCAGCTGGTATTTTGACAGTTACATTTTAAATTAATTAATACAAGCCAGTGCATGCAGGGATACCCCTTCTTCTTCTTCCTCTCTCTCCCCCTCCCTCCCCCAATCTCTTTTTAAAAGGGGGACTCCCTTTTGCTGGCTGGAGCATTAGCCTGGTACCAAAAAGATTGTGCACCTGCCTGAAGAGATCATTCCCAAGGCAGGCAGCCACTGCAGAAAGGCCTTTTCTTGTGTGGACACTCTACACCTCCTTTGGAGGGGGTATCAGGGCTCCAAAGGTGGCTGGCCCAAGGGTCCAGGCAGGTTCATATGGGAAAATACACTATGAAGTAATGGGGTTTCACATCATATAAGGCTTAATAGGATAACACCAGAACTTTGAATTTGGCTCAGAAACCAACTAGCAGTCAGTGCAGAAGAACAAGCACCAGTGTTACATGTTTGGACCATCTGGTCTCAGTTATAAGTCTGGTTGCTGAATTCTGCACCTTTGTATCTTTATTTTCTAGTAGCTACTAAGGAAGAATCTCTAGATTCAAAATGCACAAAGCCTTTAATAAACCATTTATTGCGTACTGCTGAGGTTTCTCCCTCTTCTCAGTTCAAGTTCTGCAAATTTCCCAGGGAACAAACTGGATTCCTCTTCAACTTCCACAGTGTTTACTTCTACAAGAGCTTGAACCTACATGACCCTGAAATACTCATTTTAGACATGTTGCTTTATAAAATACCAAATTCTTAAGTGTGCAACTAAAGCAACTGTCTACATATATTTGCTGATTAAATGCATGTTTTAATTGAAACCTCTTACATTGATTCTGGTAGATGCTCAGGTTGCAACTTCGGAAAACATCTGAAAGAAGGACGTTCCAGAATATTACGCATCCATGCCTTCAAACATGTTGTGAGAACTTTTTTAATGCTTTTAAGGGCACCACAAGGGGCTCATCAACATCTCTGTTTGCCCTGTGGCTTTCTCCCAGGAAAACCTGCAGTTTTGCACTGAGTTGGAACAAATGGCAATTAGCTTTTCCATGGATTGCCTTTGTTCCGATTTAGCGCTAGAGAGCAGGTTTTCAGGGCAAAGACAAAGCCACTTGGACCCATGCCTAGAATGCATGCCTGGAAACCTGCCAGAAGTGTGGATGCCTGCCCAAAGAGATGTTGAGCTCTGGTGGCATTTAGAATAGAGCAAAATTAGAGAAATTGTAGGTTAATTTGAATAAGAAGTTAAGGAATAGGAAATCTGTCCACACCTTAACACAGGCTTCCTCAACCTCGGCCCTCCAGATGTTTTTGGCCTCCAACTCCCATGATCCCTAGCTAGCAGGACCAGTGGTCAGGGATGATGGGAATTGTAGTCTCAAAACATCTGGAGGGCCAAGGTTGAGGAAACCTGCCTTAACAGCATCAGGTTTTTCCCCCCTTGTGGTATTTAGAAGTCTTCAGTGTCCAGGTCAAATAATTTATTCTCCAATAGTAACAGATTAACCTGCAATTAAAGAATGAAACACCGGGTGACTTAATTCATCCAAGCAGTGCCCCCCATGGGTGGCTGCTTTTAAACACGGCCATGTGGGTGATGCACTGCAACTGTTTGGGTGGCACTAATTTCAGCCTTGACTGTGCCCCTTGACACATACCCTGAAGATTGTTTTCTGCTGCTCCAGAGAAGCGGACACGGAGCAATGGATTCAAACTTCAAGAAAGAAGATTCCACCTAAACATTAGGAAGAACTTCCTGACAGTAAGAGCTGTTCGGCAGTGGAATTTGCTACCAAGGAGTGTGGTGGAGTCTCCTTCTTTGGAGGTCTTTAAGGAGAGGCTTGACGGGCATATGTCAATAATGCTTTGATGGTGTTTCCTGCTTGGCATGGGGTTGGACTGGATGGCCCTTGTGGTCTCTTCCAACTCTATGATTCTATGATTCAGACTAAATCACATGTGTAGACCATTCACATAAGAAGGTAAGAAGAGCCTGGGGGAATCAGGTCAATGACCCATCTAGTGCAGCATCCTGTTCTCACTGTGAACACCTAGAGATCTGTGGAAAACCCTCAAGCAGCCCCCCACCACCACCACTACCACCACAATAGCAATTGCTATTCAGAAGCATATTGCCTTGACCAGGCAGGCAGCATAGAGGAAAGCCTATGTGCAAAAGCTAAGTAAATCCCCCAAACTTAGAAACCCTTATTCAAAGTAACAAAGGGACATCGGATGAACTCTGAATTTGCATTTCTCTCTACCTTTCCCCATGATGGGCCATCAGTCGCATCCTGTAAGTTCTGACTGGCCAGAGATTGCTTCTGCGTCACTCTTCAGTAGGGAAGAAAATGTATTGTGATGTCTTCTGACAGTTCACTACCTGTGTAGCTAGCCATGTTTTTAGGCTAGAAGACTTTGTGTTAAAGTTAAGTCTCTTTCTGATGACTGGGCACCTCTTACCCCCCACCACCACCACCTAGTGTGCTCTTTCTCCCCTGAGACTGCTGCAGTCCTCCATGCTCTCTCTCCCCCCCCCCAATTCTTCAGGCCTGCTCCAATCCTGTGGATGCCTGTGAGAGTTTGTCCTCTTGCCTCCTCACTCTATATTCCTGCTTCTCAAGTTATGTTTGTTTTGTTATTTTGCCCTCAGGGTTAGGATTGCAGGAAGCCAGCATTTCTCAAAAGGAAAGGTCTCGTTTCTGTTTTAAAATTTTCTTCAGTGGATTCTGAACAATGCAGGGCTGTGAGTGAACTAAGCTCATTGGCAACCTATGAATTCCACGTAGAGTAGCAACCAAAGAACTGTAGAGTTTGAAGGGACTCCAAGTGTCATATAGTCCACTCCCCTGCAATGCAAGAATCACAACTAAAGAATCCCTTGCAAGCAATTGTCCAACTTGTTTAGAAAACATCCAATGAAGGAGTCTACCACCTTCCAAGATAGTCCCTTCCATTGTCCAACAGCTCTTGCCATTAGAAACCTATTGCTTATGTTTAGTCAGAATATCCTTTCTTGACTGAAGTCATTGGTTTTCTGTCGTTATGGAGCATCAGAGAACAAGCTTGCTCCATCTTCCATGTGAGCCCTTTAGCTATTTGAAGATGGCTATTGTATCACCTCTCAGTCTTCTCTCCTTAAGGCTAAACATACCCAACTCCCCCAGCCATTCCTCATAAAGCTTGGTCTGGCCTTTGCCATGCCCATTCCTCCCTAGGTCAACGTGGAACACAGGCCATTACTCTCCTTTCCTATGGAACTATTAGCAGCCTGCTCCTCTTTCATGTATTGACACTTATATCCCTAATCTCACTGTCTCTGAACCTCCCAATAATCCAAACCCAAGTAATTTCCATTTCAGGTTTTCCATCTGGTGCGTTTTAGGCCCATTTCATTCTCCCTAGCACTCAGCTACATTCCATATAAGGCAATATCTTCACCAATTCCTCTCTCCTTATTCCTATTCTACAATTCAGACAATATGGGTTGTTGGGGTATCCTATAACACTTACTACTAACCAGCTTATTAGGGGACGCAGGTGGCGCTGTGGTCTAAACCACTGAGCCTAGGGCTTGTCGATTGGAAGGTCGGCGGTTCGAATCCCTGTGACGGGGTGAGCTCCCATTGCTCGGTCCCATCTCCTGCCAACCTAGCAGTTCGAAAGCACATCAAAGTGCAAGTAGATAAATAGGTACCGCTCCAGTGGGAAGGTAAACAGCGTTTCCGTGTGCTGCTCTGGTTTCACCAGAAGCGGCTTTGTCATGCTGGCCACATGACCCGGAAAAACTGTCTGCGGAAGCGGACAAATGCTGGCTCCCTCGGCCTGTAAAGCAAGATGACCGTCGCAACCCCAGTCATTCACGACTGGACTTAATTGTCAGGGGTCCCTTTACCTTTTTAACCATCTTATTATTTTATCTTTTTGTAATAGGACTGTAAGCCACAATGCTATTTTACTCTTTGTCTGCCATTTTGTGTAAATAAACTATATTCATTTAAATTGGCATATGTTTGGTTCTTACAGTTCCTGCAAATAAGCAGGGTATTTCTAAAAGTAATAATGTCCCTTGCAGTAATGTCTGTTGCATGTACACAGTTCTCTCCAGTAAAGTTTCCCAAAATGATTCTTCCACCCACACTTATGTAAGATACTGGTTTGTCTTTGTTTGTGTGTGGTATGACACATGAACAGATCTGGCAAGACACAGGTTTCAATTGTGAGGACGGGTGTAGTTTATGGCAAGTTCTGAAAGGATGAAAGCATAATAACTTCTACACAGACTGGAACTCTCCAATTGCTCTCATTTCCACTTCTAGTCCTGTTTTAATGAATCAGTGTCTTTCACAGCCTCTGTTATCACAAAAAATCATGTTTGTAGACCTGCTCAAAATTCACACGTGGGTTGTACCTCCTTCATAGATTGACATAATCTGCTTAGTAGCAGATATGAGTGACATGTGTCTCTCCCCTCCTCCTGCATATACACAAGCCTTTAGGAAAAACTATTGAATTGGTTATTTAACTTTGAAAACAATTTGTATTGTGTTCCATAAATGCAGATAAGTAATGCATTTGAAAACCTCCCATGCCTCCCTTCCTCTTCCTGCCTGTCTGTTAATTTGTTAATTTTTAAAAAGTACTCCTTGCAAAATAATTAGCTCTTATGTCTCCTTTAACACTTGAAAGGTTAGAGCAAAAGGAAAAGCAGGGTGCTTTAATTAAAGAATAAATTATTGAATACTCGGTTTTAATTGATGGAGCTCTTCTGTTATGGTGCATGTTTATAGATATTTTATGGGGATCTGTAATCAAAATCTCTCACACACAGTGAACGCCTTTAACTGCAGAGGCTAAAAGAAAGAAGGGGCTGATCACGTTCAGCCGTTTAATTTCCAAGAACCATGTGAAGTGTGGTTGCCGTGGCAACAAGCCACTAATTGCCAACATAAAATCAAAACCAACCTTGACTGGATCCAGCAGCTTTGCCAAGACTATACAATCCTTTCTAAAATATTAAAATTGTGTAACGTTTCCTGCCCAATAAAAATAGGAATTGGTGAAGGGTGTCCACACCCAGTCTTCCAGCGAAGGAGCCTGCCTGGAAGCCCAGGCTTCATTTCATGCCATGCTTTGATAATACACACCACCCATTATCATGCGAATGGAAAGAGACTGTCCTTGCTTTCTTAAGGATGTTGGCATGGCAGGGAATAGCAAAATACTGTGAAGCAGAATAAAAGGACGAAACAAAAGACAAAGATGGCAACACATTTCCAGAGGCTGGAAGCAAAACAAATCAGGTGGGCATGAGAAAGGGTACTAACATCATGAACACCTCTGGCACTAGCTTATTAGCGAAGAATCTGAGATGCTTCTGGCTAGGAGGACATTAAAGTCCCTTTTGAGAAAGTGGTAAACAGTCAGAAATGCAGCAACACTCTTCAAAACTTTGCAAGTTGATGAGGTCTTTCTTTTCTTTTCTTTTCTGTTTTGTTTTGTTTTAATCCTCAGCCCAGATTTTAACTTTCAGAGCCCAGTAGGCTGATTAGGTCACCAGAAGCAAATAACATTTTGATAATACATTGCCATGGAAACGGAATTTAACTATCAGAAATGGAAAGAAAGATGTTGAGAGAACTGTGTATTATATAGGACATCCTTTACGTATCTGAAGAAGTGTGCATGCACACGAAAGCTCATACCAAAATATAAACTTAGTTGGTCTTTAAGGTGCTACTGAAGGAATTTTTTTATTTTGATCCTTTACGTATTTTTGCCTGTTTTCATTCTTCAGCCATTTATTTTCCATGGCTCTTTTCCAGGACTCTAATTCACCAGGAACTGTTTTCCCTCAGATCAAAGAAATAATTCAGCGGATGCTTCACTCTCTTGTCCTATCTAATGGAAGAGCATGTAATCTGTTTTTTCCTTATTGTGTTTTTTGTTTACAGGATAATGAATACAAACAGCTTCCTTGTTCTGCTATAAGCCACTGTTAATGTTCCTTTTTTTACTCTTATTGTATGTGGAATATATTGCAACTTGTGCTAGAGTTGGTTCAAGTATTGCCAAGCCAAAAGGGAATGTGATGACCCTGAGGGACAAATGGAAAGTTTATTGGATGCAGTGTATATATGGAAACATTTTAAATGGAAGGTCTTTGTTAGCATGAAATTGGCTCAAAGTTGACATTTTTTAAAAAAATAGAAATCCCATCATAATTGGGTGGGGGACCTGTGACTTCCCAGTGGTTATTGGACGGGAGTTACCCATCAGCCCTAGCCAACATGACCAATGGTCACGGATAATGGGAGTTATAGTCCAACAATGTCTAAGGAGCCACAAGCCTGCATTAGGAATCTTTCCATTGATTTATATAACCCTTGTCAGAGGCAACAAAAGACAGACTAATATGCTTTGTCTTTCTTCCATCATACAGATGTTCCAAACAAAGCAAGGGATCAAGCCCAGCAGAATAGTGGGTTCTTTAGGAGTTCTGAAAAGCAGCAATGGTCAAACCAGTACTGTACTTATCATACTTAATAGCTGTTGATATCTCTATCTTTCATTACTTTGTCCATAAAAAGGCAAACCAAACGCTCAGTTAGGCTATTGGCTATTGACAGTGTTCCAATCCACAACTGCCTTGCAGCAACAAAAGGGACAGCTATGGCAATTGCCATTTCTTGTTTTGTCTATGTCTGAGGCCTCGCCAGACCTCAGAGATGCTGTCCAAGGCCTTGCGATACCTCAGAACCAGAAGTCAGGTTCTCAGGCTGGGGGAGGGGGCTGTGTGACGTCATGACGCCACGTCACAATGTGATTTCATGACGTCATGCACGCTGTGCACCCTAACCTGGGGCCCAAGTCAGCTGCCCCAGTTGTTTTAGCTGAGATTCCTGCATTGCAGTGGGTTGGACTAGATTACAGTGTTTCCCAACCAGTGTGCCTCCAGATGTTTTGGGACTACAACTCCCATCATCCCTAGCTAGCAAGACCAGTGGTCAGGAATGATGGGAGTTGTAGTCCCAAAACATCTGGAGGCACACTGGTTGGGAAACACTGGACTAGAAGACCCTTGGGGTTCCTTCCAAATCTACAATTCTTCTATGATTTTATGCTTCTATGATTTTGCAATCACCCAGGCATCCCCAAACCCCAAAGGGGACAAAGGCTATGTACACACTAAACCATTTGTAATACAAAAATGTAGTTTTTCTCAATTCAGAATTGTTCATGCTTGTCCTCAGCTAGCATGCTTTCATGCTAGATTGAGTCTAGAACTTGCCATCCGCGAGGCTGGCTGTGGTTACTTTATGATTACGTAGTTTATACATGCATTTTCCTCCTTTCACATACCTAAAGTGAAGGAAGTGGGAATTGCATTCTTGATGCACCCTCACCCCAACAGGCAGGTGTGGCTACACCCCCATTGCTGGGACTGCCGGAATCTCTTTTCATCTGTTTTCAAGGGGACACACTGCTTGGTAACACAGAATCAATCTGCAATGAGCTTTCATTTTCAGAATGAAACCAGTTTCTCAAGAGGTACTTTTCAGGGACAAATGCAGCATATCTAGGCTGTGTGTGGACTATGTAAAACAACAACAACAAGTACCCAGACTCCATTGATTCTAGAATAAGATTTTGTGTATACACAGTCCATGGTGCATACAAGAATCAGGCTCCTCTAGTATTTTGCTCAAAGCTGGTCTGAAGTATGTAGCGGATGGGAGGGTGTAGCATAGTCACCAAGTCTATGAGTCAATATTTGGTTGAATTCCACATTTGAAGATCCTAGCTGAATTAGACAGATAGCCAATGTAGGCTAGCAACCAGGAAAAAATCCATAAAAGGAAGACAAGTTTCAAAACAAACTCCTACTGCTACTGTGTTTACTGATAAGCCCCCCTGCCTCTGACAATTTTAAAGCTTTCACTTGCCACCAACTGAAGTAGGTTGCTGAAGAATGTCTTCCTACCTTCACATCCTGTAGATGGGGCTGCAGAAGTAGGAGAACAACCTTTGCTCGCTCTTTTAGCCACACAGCTGCACCAGTTATAGGCATCCCAGTAATTACTACCATTATCAAAGTTGCAAATGCACATGTTGTTGTTATAGCACTATTAAGGGCATAATGTGTACAACAGAAGCTGTTTGCAGTGGAAAATGTAGGTTGGCTGCTCTAATGGACTGCATTCTGTGATGTGCAGAAGTGGGTTCTTTCTTTCTTTTTTACACAACCCTCACAAAAAAGGCAATGCAGTAAATCAGTCTTGATTTAAAACAGCAAAGGCAGGGACTGTCAGCCACTTGAGTAGATGTAGACAAGCATAAACCTAATGACTTCTTTTGTTCATCTGCCATGTGGAACTATTCCAACATTCTTATCTAAGATGTGAATGAGGTCCGCTAATAGCTCTGTGTGCTTCTACTCCTGGAACTGAGAAGCTAATGCAGGTAGCATGCCCTCAGTCGTTTTGGCATTAATGATGTGAAATGACTCAGCCGGCTGCTCTCGACAAATCTGAATTGGCAAGGCCCAGAGTCGGAGAAGGAGCTGCACTGGGCTTCCTTTGCAAACTGGCTGTGACCTTCAGCCAGCTCCAGACGCTAGCTCATGTCATTTCTTGTTAAAGTTATCACAGGTGAGATATGGATATAAACAACAGTTGCCTGAGCCCTGCACACTTGCTAATAAGTGTCACAGAATACACAGGGGAACTCCGTTAGAAAAACGGCAAGAATGAAAGGAAGGACGGCTTGTCAATCCATCTTAAGTCAAGCTGGATGCCCTCCTGATCTAGGTTAGCCTAGATACCACATACAGGCAAATACCATGCATTGAATCCCACACCACCAACCCAGCCTTGGCATGCTGCCGAGCAAAGGGAGCCAACATGGCATCAGGTTAGTGATCTCTGCTATATAAACTGTCAAATAATAGGCAGTGGTGCTTATTGACTGTAAAGGAGAAAAATGGTTCTGCGTCCCTACTCCCAATATCTGACCAGTGCCCATTGTGGCCAGGCGGTGGGTGCACTATTATTACTACAGGAACAATACGAAGCTACCTCATCCAGCCATCTTTAACAGGCAGTGGTGCTCTCTCCCCTATGTCTCAGGCAGAGTTCTCCCAAACCTTGCTATCTTAGCGCACCCAGGCACAAATGCTGGGGGCAGAATCAGGAATTATTTCCCTACAAAACAAGGGCTCTATATCACTGAGCCACAGGCCCTCCCTCCCTCCACAGGCAAGTTCTCAACCTGCTAGGTGTATTACATAGAACCTTGCCTCCATGTACTGGACTGGGGCCGCAGTGCGGAATAAGAATTGTATGCCAAAGTTGTTGGAGCAGTTACATTTTTTAAAAGGAACACACACACAAATCACTCACAATTTCTCCTTTCTTCTTTTTGCCTAATAAGGGTCTAAATGATCTAGCCAAGCACTGTGAACTTTAACTAATCATTTCATGCTCCAGTAATAGCACCTATTATTTGACGTCACTCCTCATATTGGCAGGAAATCCAGACATATTCCAGGCAAGAGACATTTTAAGTGACTTGTGATTTCCAAATGTGCTCTCTTTAGTATGCATGGACCAACTTCAAGATATAATAGATCTATATGAGCACAAGGCTGGTGTCATTTTTACTCTCATCAGTTGCGTTTAAAAGTTCAAGCTACACAAATCATTTAAGTTTACAGCACAGTTACACTTGGACAACCTACAGAGCTCCCCTGAAGTAAAGGCACCCAGCAGGCTTTGTGTGCCAATGGCTGACACCCAGAATTTGGGGTAACTGTAGGGACCATTGTGGGTCCTGCACTGTTTGGTGGGCATCTGTCTGTCTCGGGAGACAATAGATGTGTGTACCTTTAGGGGTGAAGTCCAACTGTCGAAAGCTACATCGCCAGCTGTGGCTGTAGAGACTGATACAGGAGAAAGATGTTTTGTTGCAGGTGGGGCAGATGAAGGCGTCCAGTTGTGTTGATGCACATGCACCAAGCTGTTTCTTCTCTCTGTACTCCTCCCAATGGTCATTTGTCCTCTGGTCACTGCTATGGATACACAACCTGACTCCAGGCATTGCAGGGTTAATGTTGCCAGCCTTCGTGTCACGTTTGCAGACATCTTCTTAACACAGAGTCGGTCTGCCAACAGGCCTGGTTGCCTGAACCTAGCTTCCTGTAGGGCACATCCTTGGGGGTCCTGCCATCTTCCATTCTGTGGACACGACCAAGCCAGTGCAGATGTTGCAGAGACAGGATTGTGGACATGCTGGGAATGTGGGCTTGGGAGAGCACATGTTTGGATGATACACTATCCCAATGCATGTTTTAAGCAGCCATTTTGGGACGAGAAATTTGGAATGGAAAATCAGTGGGGAAAGGGCATTGCTCTGCTCCCAGTTAAGCCAATACTTTGCACAAGGGTTCAAAACCCACATCTGTAAGATCAGGCATGCATCTGAAACTTTGGAGAAAAATACCTGCTGAAGGTACAATTTGTAAAAGGGGGGGGGAAAGTGGACAGGGAAAGGATTAAGCCCCTTTCTTCCTTGCAGTTCTTCATTCTAAATCTCCCCCTTCCCCAAAGCGGCTATGTTATACTGTATATAACATCCAGGGGATAATATACACTAGCATTTAATATGTAACTAGCCCATCAGCACCACAGAAAAAAGCTGAGAAAGAGAGTTGATTTGAAGGTGTTTTTTAAAACCTTATAATTGAAAATATTGCGTTCTTGGAATGTGCTGAAAACCCATTTTGCCTGTGGGCCTAACCTTCCCCCCAAAAACCTATTTCTAAAGAGCATCTGGGCATGCAGGAGAAAGCAGCCTGCGGGTCCAGGCTGTGGCAGTATGGGTTGGCAACACTGCCCTAGCAGCAGCCGTCATTTCCTTCTGCTGTGTTGGCATTGGGTCTGCAAATTCTTCTCGATGAAGAGAAGCAGAAAAACAGCCCCAGCCATTGCATGTCACAATAGAAGAGCCTAGGAAGGTATGGGGGGGGCAGCAGGGAGAGAGGCGGGAGAAGAGGAAAGCATACAACATCAAGATGGGAAAAAGAACCACCCTTCCTGGATGCATTTTGCTAGAGCCTGAGACAGTCGGCATGTCTTTCAGCAGGAAAGCCCTCCACTTATGGCACCAGGAGGAGCAACACACAAATGCCAGTTGGTGCAATTGCCCATAAGAGGCTCTTGCAGTCAACTCAACTGGCTAATTAACCAAAATAACAGCTAGGCTGGCAACTCAGCAGCCAGCTGGCAATTCTAGCAGTAGCTAAATTTCTGACAAAATTATGGATATAAAAATGAGCTTGCAACAGTGTAGAAGAGGCAGCTCAGGGCTGAAAGAGGGCAAGGCTGCAAAGCTAGGGAAAGTTGGGGGCTTTATAGCTTCATTGTAAAAGCAGTAAATGTACAGCCTGGATACATGATTCACAGCCAGTTCTCAAGATTAAAAAGAAGCACCTTGGCAATGTACTTCACAGGATACATGCCTTCAATAAAAGGTGAACTCATAAATCAAGGTTGTTGCAAAAGTGGACTTCAGTTTTCTTCCAGGTTAATATCAGGCAACATATAAGATTCTGTTTGTCTCTAGCTGGATACAATCCCTTATTAGCACTGAAATGTATCGTTGGGGTATTGTCTTCAGGCAGTTCTTTTGTCAGAGAAGACTGTGACAAAACAGGTTTTGCAGGCCTGGGAAAGAACACCAAACCCCGCAACAGCCCTTCGTAGCCTTTCAAACAGCCACAAAACCTCTTTACCCAATGTGGTGGGTAGATGAATATACTCACTATGGGGAGCAGTACCTCTCATTTAACATCTTCAGCACTCAGTTAAAACTACTGTCCATCGCTTGCCTCTACTGACAGACATTCCTGCTTCCTTGAGAAGGTCTTTATTTCTGGCCAGTACAGTTGAGAGAGCTGGATCTTGTATGAAGGTGGAATTCTCCCGTACTTCTGTGCAATGGGTCCAGGGTCTGTCAAACCACTGGGTGTGAAGGATAAGTCCCAGGGTCCACTTTATTATTATTTTTCACTCCAAATGAATCAGAAAACCAGATTAGCAGAAAACTGGATCATCTGGGAAACATTTAGCATATACAAAAGGAGCCAGGACACTTCTAATACATACTATTAAAGACAGAAAATAAAACTGGGATCGGAACCATAAAAACAAGTCAAAACAAATGAGCAGGATCACACACATCCGTTTTGTACATATATTGTTTGGTTGCAGTTTTTATATGAGCACCAAACAGAGGAAAGAAAAAAAATAACAGTTGAAGCATGCTGAGGAAACTAAGTTTGCTGTTGCAGGCTGGAGAGATCATTGGAAAACTATCCTACAGGGATAGGTGGGGAAAGAAAAAAAGGAGGTGGGAGCAGACCACCCCCAACACAGCTCCCGGGGAAGCAAGCAAATCCCATTCAGTAGCTGTTTTAGGATTGGTTTACAAGAGGGACAATTTTTTTATTTGTTTTTCCCACAGATTGATGTTTGGTCTGATTCAGCAGTAAACAGCGGGTTTTCCGAGGACATTACCAACAAACAAACAAAACCTCAGACCTGTGATAATAGACCAGTGCAAAATGCTAGAAATCATGGGAGAAACAAAAGTGTGGATGGCACACAATTTAATTCTCGGAAACCTATGAGAATTTTGCATCATTTCAAAGACATATCAGTTTGTCTTCAGAGAGCTGGGCGATTTCCTCCTCCATAACTGAGGGAAGCAATTTCTCAATGGGTTATGTGCTGAACTTCCTTTTGCAGATTAACAAGTTAAATCCTTTCTGATTAAACCATTAAGGAAAATGCAGACCCTTTGAACCACCCCATAAATGCTACTGATGACAAGTAGCTCATTCCTTAAGACAAAAACATCAGTGCCATCCTGACAAGTTCTGCTCTTGCAGAAATTGTGGCTGAGTTAAAAATATTAAATAAAAATAAAAATCAGCATCTCTGGCTTCAGTAAACTGGCGTCATGTGCTCAGTAATGCCAAAGTCAATAATAGCTCCTCTCATGATAGTGTTACAGTCTAAGCACCGCTGCAGGCAGGCCTTTGCTAGTCTTGAACACGGGGATCAAAGAGATAAAAGGAATGAAACTCTGTGGCTTTCACTTTATTTTCTGACACTCTGAGGAGCTTTACATGAATTCAATTGTCAGTGACATTGTGTCATTGATCTCTCTTAATATATATTTTAAATCAGTAGGGCAACCCTCCCCCTCCCCCCACTTCATTGCCTTCAAGGAAAGACGTTGAGTGTGTGAGTCTCCTGAAAGAGCCACAAATGAAGTGGGAGTTTTCTTGAGGAGAGAAAATAGCCAAGCTCTGCAGGTGGGAGGGAGAAGAACTTTTACTTCCCAACATGCACTGAAACAGTTGAAAAGCAGCCAGTGCCATAAGCTTCTTCATATTCTATTTGTCTTGCTGTATTCATTACATGAACAGTGGGTTTCCTTTCCAAGCCTATTTGCTAGCCCTAAACAGTCTAAAAAAATATACAACCCAATGGCAAGAAATCCATAGGTCATTGAATCACTGACACCTTCCAATGGCCCTCCTACCCTCTGTAGAACATTAAGATGTGTTTCTCAATAGGAAAGTCATATATATATATAAGCTATGAGCTGCTCCTGGTATAAAACTGAGTTAGAAACTATTCTGAGGTGGAGGAATGTGACTGAACGCCTAACAAGGTTCAAGTATATTGTAACAATGTCAAGAAATCATTTTTCATGCATTAAATTATTCTACCATCTCTGTTCTTCCCTGTGGCTGACAGATGTTTGGAGGAGAAAATACCTCTAATTCATTCACACAAAGCTGTCCCATACATCTCTTTTTCATCTAAAAAGAATCCCCTTGTGATTCCACAAATGTGTGTACTTTCTGCACAGCCCAAGGACATACACAAAAATTTGCAAGGGGCAAGTGAGGGAGAACCCAAATCCTATTAGACAGTAAGAAAGGAAAACACCCTTCTGATTTCAATTTGTTTTGCCCACATATCTCCATGAGAGGCTCCCGTGCTGGAAATAAATCATAGTAGGCATTAGTGATAGCAGAATGTGTCTGCTTTCTCACATCTATCATTACATTAGAGGTGTTTCTTGCTAAACACCACTGGAGAAAAAAATCTACATTTTAAGAAGACTGGGTATTGTAGATTTAGCAACATTATACAGCTGAAAAAAGTGCACAAAAGGGCAAAGCAAATGATCAGAAGGCTGGAGCATCTCCCCCTTTTTGTTACAATATGGGGGGGTTAAATAAATAATGGATGGTAGAGATGTACATAATTATGCATGATTTGGAGAAAGTGAATAGAGAGATGATTTGCTTCCTGTCCTATAGAGGTTCAGGAAGACAAAACAAAGTACTTGGTCACATGGGACATATTTAAACTATGGAATTGACTTCCACAAGATGATGTGGTGGCCATCACCTCGGGTGCTTTTAAAAGGGATTCTGGACAAATGTGTGAAGTATAAAACCACTACTAGTCTGTTTGGCTCGGAAGCGCCCTCTCCGATTGCATGGAGCCCAGACAGCCCCGTGGTTTCCCCCGGAGCTGAGGGTGATGAAACAGTCACTGAGACAGCTAGAGCGCCGGTGGCGGAAAACTCATTCTGAATCCGACAGAACATGGGCTAGAGCTCAACTTCGAGCCTACCAAGTGGCAATGGTGACAGCGAAGCGGACCTTCTTCTTCGTTTCTATCGCATCTGCAGAAAAGAGCAGCAGGAGACTGTTCCAGGTGGTTCGCGGCCATCGAGACCACATAACACCGGTCTTGAAAGATCTACATTGGCTCCCAGTACATTTCCGAGCACAATTCAAAGTGTTGGTGCTGACCTTTAAAGCCCTAAATGGCCTCGGTCCAGTATACCTGAAGGAGCGTCTCCACCTCCATCATTCTGCCCGGACACTGAGGTCCAGTACCGAGGGCCTTCTGGCAGTTCCCTCGTTGCGAGATGCCAAGTTGCAGGGAACTAGGCAGAGGGCCTTCTCGGTGGTGGCGCCTGCCCTGTGGAATGCCCTCCCAACAGATGTCAAAGAGGAAAACAACTACCAGACTTTTAGAAGACATCTGAAGGCTTTTAATGTTCAGGGAGGCTTTTAATGTTTAATGGGTTATTGTGTTTTATTTTTCTGTTGGAAGCCGCCCAGAGTGGGTGGGGAAACCCAGCCAGATGGGTGGGGTATAAATAATAAATTATTATATTATTTAGAGTGGCTTCTTTCCGACGCTAACCCTAATGTGTCAGTGAAGGTTGCCAAATTCTGTGCTAGAGCCACAAAAATTCGGTCCAATCTAATTAGCAGTGTCCAAATATCCTCAGAGCATCTTCAGGACTAGCTAAAGAGGATCCAGTGATACCGGTACTAACTGCTGTAGTCTACCTCCCTAAGTAGTAATATAAGTAGTAATACTCCTTTTAATTAGTTTTCTTTTAACCAATTGTTAAAACTTATACTTATTGTCTATTTTTAGATATTCTTGTTTTCTTTTATTGTTTTTATGTATTGCATATTTATGTGTGCTGGTCAAGAACCGTAATAATAAATCAACTAACTTATTATATTATTATTATATAATCAGGACAGATACTATATAGGCCTCCAGGATCATAGGTGGCATGCTTCTGAAGACCAGTCTCCGAACTGCAGTGGAAGAGGACCATGAAGGCGGCCCTGTTTAGGGAGGTTTTTAATGTTTAATGCTGTACTGTTTTTAATATTCGGTTGGAAGCCGCCCAGAGTGGCCATTCTTATTATTATATAGGTCTCCTAGCCTGCCTGCAGGCTTCCTGGCACATCTGGTGAGCCACTTTGAGAACAGGAGGATGGATTAGGTGGGCTGTGGGTCTGATCCGGCAGGCCTCTTATTATGTTCTTATGGCAGGGGAGACAACGAGTTGCGACTATGTGAATAATACAACTGGAAAATCTCAAAACTAAGCAGGATAGGAGACAAAGAGACAAGGACAATGGAAGAAAGGAAACAGGAAGCAGAAGACGGCTTAATAATTTAGAAAGGGGAAATTTATCTAATCAGGAAGTGTCATTCAGTCAGAATCTATTATCAATTCCCCAGCTCTAAACAGAATTAGTCTAAACAGGAACAACATCCTATACTGAATAAACGGATTCTACAAAATGTGTATTTTGAATCTAGACTTGAAGAAATGTTGCAAAACAGAATGGTACTGTTGAGACCACCCTATATTCTTACACAGCTATAATGGAGAAATTTGCTTAACCAGGATTTGAAGCTGATAGGAACTCTGGCTAAATGGAAATCTGATTAACTTTCACCTCTGTGAACATCTGCGCTGGAACAGTAATGCCTCGCGTTGATTAAGGTGAGCCAGGAGAGTACCAAACTCATGATAGCCTGACTACAAGATTGTTAAATCTGCACTGCTCCAACATAACTTGCGATATATTTGCAAGACACAATGAATGTTGCAGATGTTCAAAAAGGCCTGAGGTGAAATGTGGTTTAGCCACCACAGAAGCCACAGCCCAGCTGCTCATGGCGGCTGCAGCAGCAAGTGAGGGGGGACAGGGCAATTGGGTCCAATCTCTGCACCAGCTCCAAGCCGGTCTGGATCAGGCCCAATGTCATGCAGCAACAGCAGTGAGACCGACCAATATGCTATGTTGTTGTTGTTTAGTCGTTTAGTCGTGTCCGACTCTTTGTGACCCCATGGACCAAAGCACGCCAGGCACTCCTGTCTTCCACTGCCTCCCGCAGTTTGGTCAGACTCATGTTGGTAGCTTCGAGAACACTGTCCAACCATCTCGTCCTCTGTCGTCCCCTTCTCCTAGTGCCCTCAATCTTTCCCAACATCAGGGTCTTTTCCAGGGAGTCTTCTCTTCTCATGAGGTGGCCAAAGTATTGGAGCCTCAGCTTCACGATCTGTCCTTCCAGTGAGCGCTCAGGGCTGATTTCCTTCAGAATGGATAGGTTTGATCTTCTTGCAGTCCATGGGACTCTCAAGAGTCTCCTCCAGCACCATAATTCAAAAGCATCAATTCTTCGGCGATCAGCCTTCTTTATGGTCCAGCTCTCACTTCCATACATCACTACTGGGAAAACCATAGCTTTAACTATACGGACCTTTGTCGGCAAGAAAATGTCTCTGCTATAGTTAGCACTAAATGGTGGGATGCTATGTTGATATTGGTGGTGGCTTCCCAACTTCCTACAGTGCTTTTTCCATTTTACTCTTTTTTGCTATCTATTTCACTTATTTTCTTCCTCTTTGAAAATGTTTCTTTCTCTCTTTGCTTACTGTTCTGTGCACAATTCTACAGTTGAACAGTGAGAGCATTTATCAAAAGTGGATCGTCAGACAATCCTTGGGTTCTTGCTCCTATCTATAAGGTGTCTTTACAGTAGGTAATTGTATGCATTACATAGTGCAGAATATAGTCACTGTTAATGAATTAGCAAGTACTAGATTGTTTATGCAGTATTCCACAAAATTGCAAAAAAATTCATTATAGCAATAGTCTGTGCACCTCTGACAGCATTCTTGGCAGCAGTTACAGGAACAGCATCTTTGGGGAGAAAGCCATAAGGAAGAAGCTTATTAAATTTTGTAAATCACCAGGCTTGTCTGCAAATGCATGGCTTTGTAGTTGATTCAGTTGTTGGCTTTGAAAGTCTGCTATTAGGTCCATTAAACAGGCCCAGAGTTTAACTTGTCTTGTAAATTACAGAGAGAAGAAAAGGAGACACAACACCTTGTTTTTAAAAGAATACAACACCTGCATTGCAGTACACAAAGAAGTATGTCGAGCGCACATGCTGCATACTGTTCTTCATGAATAAAAATTGATGGACCTAGAGCCTGGATCTTGATCACAAAGTATGCAGACATCCAGTTCTCAATAGTAAAACTGAGCCAGGCTTTGAGATGGCTAAGAACTAGGTCATGTGCTCTGGCCCTAGGCTCAAGTATTTCACCAGGATACAAGGCAATTTCACTCTGTACCGGAAGTGGGAAATGAAGCATTAGCAACATCTGGGTTCATACCTGTTGCAAGGAAGGTAACATTGAACAATACTGTACAAATAATCTGTTTGCATGGGCACAGCCAGGATTTATATTGTGGGGTAGGACCAGGCTACCTGTGACGCGAGTGGTCGGTTTGTGGGCGCCACGCCTATCACTCAGCTGGGTTGCCAGAGGCATCACCCCCGCCAAACTGCCACACCTTTGCAGCCCCCTACCTTTACACCTGACAAAAACTCCTCCCTCTCCCTTTACAGCACCCTAACCCCCCTCTCCCATCAGAGCTGCCCCTTTGCACCTTGCCAACCCCAAACTCCACCTCCGGTTACACCACTGGCAGGGGAGAGGGGTATGAAGGGAAGAAACTCTTTATCCCTTTGCACCATCCCTTTGCACTCACACACACACATGCAGAGAGAGAGAGGAGAGAGAGAGGGGGGGCACTCTGGGAGGCTATTGCAGTGAGGAGGTGAAATATACTCGGAGTCAAGAGTGAATTTCATGCTCTTTATTCAGCTATTAGTCATCGAGGAGAAGAAGAGAAGAATGCCCTTTTCCCAAAACCATCTGCTTATATACATTATTTACACAATGGGCTTTGCGTGATTGGCTACTTCAGGGCTACACCTGTGGGCCAATCAGTTTGTGGATTGACTTCTGACAGCAGCCTGATTGGTTGCTCCTGCAGGCCAATCAGGTTGCGGATTCACTTCTGCCAGCCACCTGATTGGCTGCTCCTGCAGGCCAATCAGGTTGTGGATTCACTTCCACCTGGAGTTGGATTGGGTGGCTCCTGCGGACCAATCAGACTGCTGATTCTGGATCCTATTGTTCTATGATTCAGCTCAGTACATAACAGGAGGGGAGAAAAAAGTCTGCATTTCAAAATGCCAACTTTTTCTCTCCTTCCCAAAGCAGCAGCCATGGCTGTGGCAGCAGCGTGGGGGAGAGCAGACAAAGAGCAGACTTTGTCTCCATCAGCAGTGGCAGAGGGACCGTAGGACGGCTTGAAAACCCACCCTGCCTGCTTGCCTGCCTGCCTGCCTGCCTGCCTGCCCAACTGCACCCACCTCCAGTTCCTTTCTCCTCACTCGCCCGCTTGGCCAAAGAGCAGCCCAAGAAAGTGGAGCAGGCAAGACATGCTGGGGAGCTCCTCACAGCAGCCATTCTACACTGCCTCCACTTTTCCTCCTTGGCTTGAGACTGAAACGGCAGCATTGGTATGAGGTGTGCACCAGCAGCAGAGCAGGATTTTAGTCAAGCCTTCCTGTCATATTAACACTAACAAATGGTCCAAAACATTTTCAGGCCCACTTCAATAGCTGATAGTTATGTGCTCTCTGGCCTGAACCTCACCAGGGTTCATAGTAGCCCCAAGGAAGGCAGAAGAGGAATAAGAATCATTTTAAGTTGCATTGACAAATGTCACTATAATCAAGTTTTGGGAAATGATAGTCCCTCTCTGTTTGGGACATACTAGATCTCATTTTGAGAATGGACTCAGGCGAGGACAACTACATGGCTGATAAGAGGTGAAAAAAGCAAATAAGACGAAAGTTGCGTCAAGGAATTAAGGGCTACTTCACACACACATTGCTGTTGATGGATCAGTTAAGATTTAAGAATACACTTACATGTATAACACACCAATGAGACCCATTTGGAAGTTTGTGTGTTTTACAGGGACATGCATAAGCAAGAATGACTGTAGCAGCCACTCCAGTATACACCTGGTACCATATCCATGTCTGTTGCCATGTGCAAAGTGGAACAGTCCTATGTGTCAGTAATTAAACACAAACAACAAGGCTAGCACTTTTATATATGCCGCAGAAAAGAGCAGCTAACAAATAACCTAGCACTCCACTTTAGAATTTAAAATCTACAGTTTAACTGATGGCTTTTAAATCTAATCCATTACCACCACATGGTATGTAGGATTTTAGAAAATATATGTAAACTATTTTAACACCCATCATTTTAGCTCTTTTTATTTTATTTTATTTTATTTTTTGCTTCAAACACCACCAAAGAAATAATAGAAATGCTTTAGAAATGTATTTAAATGATTGTAAAGAAAAGCTTTCCCATTCATTCTTGCATACAAATACTATTGTATGTTGCCATTGTTGCTGTTTGCCCGCTGCTGGGTGTTGTCAAAAAATGTTCACCACATCTACAAAAAAGTGAGGGTGGGTAGACAGCACTGTCGGCTTGTGTTCTGGAACTGTTCATACCAAAAGCTCTGTCCACCAAAGCCTGGCCTATTTGCCCCCCTCTCCAAGTCCATCCACCATTCCTCTCTCCAAGAATGCTTTGCATTCCATTGGCTATTTTCTCTTCTGTATTGGAGATATTTTCAAGAAGGTAGCAAATATCTTCAAAGCATTTTTAATGAGTTGCTACAACTGCAGGGGAGGGGGATCATAAAACATACCTAATTACTCTTAGGTTATTATAAAAAGTAGTAATTAATTATGCAATTATCCAAGGTTTTATAATGTTTTTACCAAAGTCACCATCCTTCAGAAGGAATGCCACCCTTACATTTTTCATTATCAGCATAAGAAAGGAGATTGGCCCCTTTCTTCCCAGGGTGAGCAGCAGTTTCAGGGGAATAACTTTTGGCATGAAGTGAAATGGCTAAATCCTGCTCATACCCGCCGCCACCCCTTCCAAAACAGACTCATTCAATGCATTCATAAATGTAATGCCACAACTAATTTGGCCCGGATTCTTGCACATATTGAGCTCAATTGTTTCATTTGTATTTTATTCATATTCAGCTCAAATGTTTTCAACATATTGGATCCCCAAAGCCGCTTGTGAGAAGAACGCACTTCATTTTGCAATGAGAGGGAATCCAATTTCTATGGATGTCTCTCTCACACCAGCTGCAGCCTCACAAGCCACATTATATAGTGTTCTGTAGAACCTGTTGACCTTCCAGAGTGGCTTTTTAGGAGCCCGGAAGCTGTCCCATTACAGGGATGGAAAAGACGCACACATAAACACTTAGAATCATAGAATCATAGAGTTGGAAGAAACCACAAGGGCCATCCAGTCCAACCCCCTGCCAAGCAGGAAACACCATCAAAGCATTCCTGACAGATGGCTGGCAAGCCTCTGCTTAAAGACCTCCAAAGAAGGAGACTCCACCACACTCCTTGGGAGCAAATTCCACTGCCGAACAGCTCTTACTGTCAGGAAGTTCTTCCTAATGTTTAGGTAGAATCTTCTTTCTTGTAGTTTGAATCCATTGCTTTGTGTCCGCTTCTCTGGAGCAGCAGAAAACAACCTTTCTCCCTCCTCTATATGACATCCTTTAATATATTTGAACATGGCTATCATATCACCCCTTAACCTTCTCTTCTCCAGGCTAAACATACCTAGCTCCCTAAGCCGTTCCTCATAAGGCATCATGACTTCATCTTCCTTATATTTTCTAGGTGAATATATCCAATTTATCCCAGAAAACCAAGAATTTCACTCATTCAATTGCCAGAAAATAGCATTCATAATATTGTCAGTGCTTGACTAGGCACACTCCAGGTAGTAATCTGAACAAAACTTTAAAACAAAACCTGAATAAATGTGTGACAGAGGCTGTAACTGCTTTACATTTATCACAACATTTCCTCCTTGTTTTTTTTTAGCAGCTCCCTTTACTCTGACATACAACGCAGGCTGTGTTAAGGGGCAGTGTGATTAGGAACCAATCAGGATTGAAGTTTTTCTTGAACAAAGGAAAATAAGATTAGTCACAAGCACTGGGTTTGCCTGTGTTGAACCAGCAGGCTAGAACTGGGGAAAATAAACTCAAAGGATTGCTTCGAGGCACTGAAAAATAGGTACTTTACATCCTCAGCTGACAACAAGACCTTTTGTACTTTAGACAGATAATCACATCATTATGCTAAATTATAATCTATAAGGAAGTAGTACACCTAAATGATGAAAATTCGGCTCCATGCTGAAAATTGTAAATCATTTTATGCCAACTGTCAGCAGGAAGACTATTAATTCATATTGTTTCCATCTTTGTAGCAGTAACAAGCACCTTCCTTTGAGTCATCTCTGTTGTGGATTTGCAGGTTTGGTGCCAGGATAATGATCACTCTATAATCCCAAAGTCACAAAACACAACAGAAGTTTTAACAGAACTTTTTAAAACAAAACAAAACAGGTATGCACACTTGCTTGGAAGGTCTGTGTTACAATATTGTGTGTCCCAGAAGAATACTTTTTTAGAGTTCCTATTGAAACAAAGGAAATAGTACTGAACAGCTCAATGATGGATGGATGGATGTAGGATAGAACAACTATAGCTAAATCTTTGAACTCGGTGTAAATGAAATGGTACTAGGCCAAAATATTCATCCCAAACTTCTTATCTGGGAGGGGAAGACATCCTGGAGGCGCCCCCCCCCAAAAAAAAACCCTGCCAGAGCCATCTCTTCACTGGCTCTCTTGGAGCAGATCTGGAAGCTGAGCGAGGGGAGACCCCACCCAGAGCCTGTGGAAGCACAGCCGTCTTGCTTGCTTGCCCATGGAAGTGGTGGGAGCGCATCCATCCATGCCCCGCTGGCCCCTTGGACTCCTTCTCCCACCACCTGCATGCCTGGAGCCTGCTGCTGCACCACTTGCGGTCCTCTTGGACCATTGTGGCGAGGAGTGAGAAGGGATGCTGCCTTGCCGAATGCACCTTGATATTCTTGCCCTCTCCTCCCAGCTGTTGGTGGGACAGTTGGTGTGAAAGAGGAAGGGTTGTGTGCACAGAAGTCCCAAAGCCAGTCAGAGGAGCTGTTCTGCTCTCCCTCTTGTATGGGGTAGTGGTTCTTTAACTGGGAATATGAAGTGTCGTTTAGGTTTTCTCCTCTGTGGGGAGGACAGCTTGGCAGCTGAAATGATGCTCCCAGACTGCAATGCTTACATCTACTTGCCAGAAACTAGTCAGGGAGCTACTTCTGCTCCTCTTTGTGGCCACATCTATGTCCCCCTGCCGCCTGAATAGTCAAGCCTGCTGGCAACTGAAAAGTGGCTGCTCAGACCTCTTTTGCAAAAACAACAACCAAGAACTCTGCTCTCTTGGCAGACAGACCATTGGGCAAACACCCTAGAAATTAGACTGAAAAGTAGTACACCCATGCCCCTTTATTTTACTTTTAAAAGGCATATCTGCTTAACCCCACCCTTTAAGCTGCATCCACCACCCTGGGTTGTCTGTCTTCATGCGATGAAACCTTGCGAAGCAGCTAATATACAGGTCCAGGGTTGTAGGAAGGAGTTGACATGCAGCCAGCAGAACCACCCTTCTTCTTATTTGAAGAAGTGTGCATGCACACAAAAGCTCATACCAATGACAAACTTAGTTGGTCTCTAAGGTTCTACTGGAAGGATTTTTATTTTATTTTTTATCCTCACAGTCACACTTTGTCGCATCCTGAACTAATCTGCAGGGTGGAGGGAGGGGGCATATCAATAGCTGGAGCACAGGCAAGAATGTCATAGAATCATAGAATGGTAGAGTTGGAAGGGACCCCGAGGCTCATCTAGTCCAACCCCCTGCAATAAAGGAATCTCAGATGAAGTATCCATGACAGGTTAAACATACCCAGCTCTTTCAATCATTCCTCACAAGACTTGGTTTCCAGACCCTTGATCATCTTCATTTTGATGAGGTGAGAGTCCCATTGGTTTTGATGTTTACTCCTGTGCAAGTGTGTGTAAAAGTAATGCCTTCATTTTTTTACCTCAAGTAAAAGGTGGAGCAGGCACCAGAATTATATGCCTCCAGACAACCTGTTTATTGAGCATCCATCTTAATTTGTTTGCTGGGAGATTAAAGGACATTGGCTTTTTAATGAGCATTCATACTGATTTGTTTTCAGAGAGGTGACATGTCAAAGGTAGGGCTATCACATACTTTCCAGTGCATTTTCCTGGCATGAATTCCTGTTGCAGAAAGTCTGATCTTTGGAGAAGTGCAACACATCCCAGTCAACTATAATTGCACAAGCTAAATTTTCTAGTACAGTGGTACCTCTGGTTACGAACTTAATTCATTCTGGAGTTCCGTTCTTAATCTGAAACTGTTCTTAACTAGAGGTGTACTTTTGCTAATGGGGCCTCTTGCTGCCACTGCACCGCCTGCACATGATTTCCATTCTCATCCTGGGGCAAAGTTCTCAACTCGAGGTAACTCTTCCAGATTAGCAGAGTTTGTAACCTGAAGCATTTGTAACCTGAGGCTTTTGTAACTTGAGGTACCACTGTTTGTTAATGAAAATAGCAAGGGTCTGGAAGTATGGCTAGTCTATGTACAGTGGTACCTCGACTTACGAAGACGATCCATTCTGCGGCCGTCTTCGTAAGTCGAAGTCTTCAGTTGTTGAAGCGCCTGTCCTGCACATGCGCGAAGCGCGAGTTTGCTTTCTGCGCATGTGCTGACTACGCGTGCAAAAAGACTTCTGGGGTTGTCGACTTCAGAAGTCAAAACCTTCGGAAGTCGAGTCGTTTTGATGTCAAGGTATGACTGTATCTATTTATAGCATTGTCTACAAATACATCTATGCCCTAAGTCAGTGATGGCGAACCTATGACACGCGTGTCAGACGTGACACGCAGAGCCCTCACTGCTGGCACACGCCCCATCGGCCCATTCACGCTGTTGTTGTTTTTCCCCCATTTGTTCTCCCGCTACTCCTACAGCTTGTCTCCGCTAGAGCTTGTCTCCACTGGTAAAACCTGGATCCTTTATTGTTGTTGCTGGTAGCCAGAGATTGGTTTTTAACCCTTTCTGTGCTGTTTTTCTGGCACTTTGGCAGACTATGATTGGGTGTAACAGCGTTCGTTTTTTAACCCGTTCTGTGCTGGGTTTTTTTGCGCTTTGGCAGACTATGTCGGTGCTACATGTTAGTTCCAGCGAAGGTATTATTCGTTCCCTTCTCTCTCCCATTATTTCTGTTCCCCCCCCCCAAAAAAAGCACAGCAGCTTTGGGGCATCCCCTCAAAAAAGCAAAGCAACTTTTGCACACACACTCCAAAAAACCCTCCAAAACTTTGGTCAGCAGTTCCCCCCAAAAGCTCAACAACTCTGGGCACTTTGTGATAAATAAGGGGTTTTTGGTTTGGTTTGGTTAAATAATTAGTTTTTGGTTTATTAAATACAGTTATATATTACAATTATACATTTTTGTTATTTAAACTATAAATATCACAAAATTATTGTTTTTGTCTGAAGTGACACACCACCCAAGTTATGCTCAGTTTTTGGGCGAATTTTGACACACCAAGTTCAAAAGGTTGCCCATCACTGCCCTAAGTGGTTTTTCAGGAGCACAGTGGGGCAACGCTGTGCCCCCACCCTCCCAACAGCAGTTACTGGGATAGTGCAGAGGAAGGGCAGCAATGAGGTAGGGCTGTGTGGAAGGACATTTTAAATGTCCTTAAATGCATTTTACTTTAATGACATCAGTATTTTCTTAAAATACCATGCATGTGCTGGGGGGTAAGGGGTTCAATACTTTACTGGAGGAAGGGAGTCAGGGAGTGCTAACAGTCCATCAGGTTACATAATACTTCGCTTGCCCCCAGCGCTGGCAACCTACGCTACACCACTGAAGCTGTGTGCTGTGTCTGAAGCCTTATGACCAAATTTAAGCAGGTTTCTGAATTATACACACATGTATAATGTTTCACAGTCATGTGCATTTGGGGCACAATCTACTGCGCACACAGAGAATGATTGCCTTGGAGCTCAACCAAGCTCATTTTCTCATTCTCATTCTCTTTACATATGCACACCCATTAATACCCACAGTGTAGCATGTCAGACCATTACTGGAAATTTGAATCCTGGCAAGGAAGACATTCTGTCCACTCACAGATCCTGCACAAGCTATTAGTACTTACCTTCAAAATCCACCATGACCTTGGACTAAGGACAGACAAATCAATATTTTTGGTATATGTCACCTTCATATTTGTTTACTTCTGGTCTATCACATTTGCACATTAATATGTGCATTAGAATCTTCATGAAAGTTCACTTTTGAAATGCATTTTATCTCAATATACACTATGTTCTTTAGTCGTTTAGTCGTGTCAGACTCTTCGTGACCCCATGGACCACAGCACGCCAGGCACTCCTGTCTTCCACTGCCTCCCGTAGTTTGGTCAGACTCATGTTGGTAGCTTTGAGAACACTGTCCAACCATCTCATCCTCTGTCACCATCTCATCCTCCTTGTGCCCTCAATCTTTCCCAACATCAGGGTCTTTTCCAAGAAGTCTTCTCTTCTCATGAGGTGGCCAAAGTCTTGGAGCCTCAGCCTCAGGATCTGTCCTTCCAGTGAGCACTCAAGGCTGATTTAGTAGTAGCATTAGCTGCATATCAAAGCATGTACCAGCCACACCTAATGAATTGCACCTGCACTGAGGGAGGGAGGATTTTTGGGGCCCTGTTGAGTCTAATGCTGATCTTCTCCCTGTGCAGACAGCTGCAGCTACATGAGGATTGTGCCATAAACGGGTTTGCCTAATTTGTCTGGTTTATTTAAGACGCATAATTTCTCTCAGATGTACATGAAAGTTTTTAGTGCTCAGACACTTTTATCTGATTAAAGAAATCTTCCTCATAAAATGGAGGGATGCTGAGTAGACAAGATATTGTACACAGCAGTTTAGGCATTGGGGGTGAGGGAATAACATTGTAATTCCAAGTGACTAATGCCACAGAGAGTAGGATTTAGCAAACAACACAACAGATTACAATTCAGTAAGGCTGCACTGTGTATAAAACCATAAAATATTACACTGAGAAGTATTAACAGGAGTACAGCATGCAAAACAAGCGAGGTAATTATTTTGCTCTTTTTGACACTGATTAGGCCTCAGCTGGATTACTACATTCATTTGGGGGGGGAGCAAAATATGTTTGAGAGGACAGACAAATTGGAGTGAGTTCAGAGGACAGCAAGGAATAAATGATAAAAGGTTTGGGAAAATAGGATCCGTGAGGAAAGGGCAAGTGATTTGAACATGTTCCGTCTAGAGACAAGAGGACTGAAAGGAGACCGTGACCCATCTACAAATTCACAGAAGGTTGCCTGAAAGGAGGAGGATAGAGACCAATTATTCTCATTAGTGAATGAGAACAGAACAAAAACTAATAGGCTTATATGGCTGCAAAGAAGATCTGAGCGGAATATGAAGTACAACCGTAAGCCATTAGGAGCAGAACAAACACAGTAGCCAGATTCTTCCTACACATGAATCTGGCTGGCTCAAAAGCATGTTAGGGCCACATTGTGCATTACACAGCAAAAACTGGGTTTGTTACCTTGTGTATATTTTACCACACCCATGCTAGCTCTTTTAGCCCTCTGCTGGCAAACAGGTCAGATTCATACCATACATTTTTAGGTGCGCACCTAAAAACAGTGGCGAAGGAACCCTCTCCAGCACCCGGGGCGGCGCAGCCCGTACGGACTGCGCATGTGCGGCATCCCGTATGGACTGCGTATGTGTGGTATCCCACATGTGCACACTCCATATGGAATGCCGCACATGTGCAGTCCATATGGGCGGCCGTATGGACGCCCGTATGAACGGTGCGCGAGAGCGGCAGCCCATATGGATGCCACGCCCTCGGCCGCTCTAAAGCTGGGGGGAGGCAGGGGCCATCTTGTCACCCCCCCTCCCGTTTATGGCCCACCCCCTATGCCCCCCCTTCCTACGCCACTGCCTAAAAACATTAAAAGAGGAAGGGCTGGCACAAATTGCAACTTTTAGGTTCCACACCTCTTGCAGTAAATCATATCATTATGATATTGCAATGTACACCAAACTCTGCAGTACTAGTGGGAAACAAGGGAAGGCCACATCAAGTGGCAGTTACTATTTAGCATCAGAATGACAGGTGTTCACCAGAGTAAGGTATAAATATTACCCAAAGGTACATATGGAAGCAAGGAAGACAGGGAGAGTGACCAGACTCTAATGGAAACAGTTTTCTATGGAGCTGTGTGGTTTTTGTGTCAAGTGACTTGCTGGGTCCCTCACCCAAGAACTTCCTGGAGGAGAAATCACTGGGGAAATCCTCTATGTCAGTAGCTGCATAGAATGGATTATCCATTTATAATTAAATTTCTATCCCACCTTCTTCCCAGAGGAGCCCAGAATGGCAAATACATCAGCCCTAGAACAATAAAAAATATAACAACATCCTAGCCAAAAACATCTAAAAGCATCTAAGTGAAGAGAAGCTGTGACGGTGAGCTGCGTCCCACCATTGCTATAACAAAACCTCTTCATGCAGGATTTATAAATCAGTGAATCCATGCAATCTTGTAGGGAATCTTCCAGCTGTGAACACTTTCATGGTGCTAACGCAGTTATTTTGAATCTTCAGTTCAAAACAAAAAATACAGATACTACTCCCCCCCAATCCCCCTTGAAGGATACACAGAAGGACGTGACAGTAGTTCCTATGGTAATAAAACAACTAATGTTATTTTAGTACTCAAGAGTCACTGGATGACATGGGGGAAAATAGGATGCCACATGAAGTATTTCCTGGCATTATTCATCGTAGAATACATGTTCATCTGGAACTGTAGTTAAAGATTTCATAGGTCCATGAGTTTTATTTGCATTTTCCCCTTCCCTTTAAGCTTTACTGCTTCGCTGGTGGCAGTAATAGAAGGGAAGGCGTATTTGTCTTTCCCAACTGTCACTGATGACACAAGATAAGCAAAATGGATGTGGGTGTTTCTGTTTTGTTTCTTGCTAATGAGGCTTTTCAAGTATTTTTGTAATGAAATGAATTTGACATTCAAAGTGTTTATATCCATTTCCCTCAGCGGGGTTGCTTTGCGGGAATAAAATATCTACAAAGTTTATGCAAAAAAGAAAAAGGAGGAAGGGGGGAAGACAACATATATCTGACAAAGGCAGACAAAGGCCAGCTATAGAATTTGAACCATTAATTACCCCCACACTGCATTAATTTTGTATACCAGTAACTGTTGAGTCAACAGAGGCTTCAGCTGGGAACCTCAAAGTCTGGGGTTGGGGCCTGACCTAACACACAAAGTTCAGAGCCTCTTTCATGTAACTAAGGCAGCAGGGATATTCAACTTCAGCCCCTGTGGTGGCCAAGAAGTATGAAGGCTCTTACTTTGCAAGATCCAATATAAAATCAGTACTATATGTGTGGGAAGTTCCTAGTTTGGGCATGAAAGGGGGTTGAGAGGGGAGGAGTTTCCAGAAGGATGCAGGAACACTAGAAGCACAAAGGCATATTCCCCATGCAAAGTCCTGGAACATATTTAATAAATGGATGGGCAGGGAGCACTAGGAGCTTAGTATTTAAGCACTTGTCTATTTCGAAAGCACATCAAAATGCAAGTAGATAAATAGGAACTGCTACAGCGGGAAGGTAAACGGCGTTTCCATGTGCTGCTCTGGTTTGCCAGAAGTGGCTTTGTCATGCTGGCCACATGACCTGGAAGCTGTACGCCGGCTCCCTCGGCCAATAATGCGAGATGAGCGCCGCAACCCCAGAGTCGGTCATGACTGGACCTAATGGTCAGGGATCCCTTTACCTTTTTTATTGAGGCAGAAGACTCCATGAACAACAGCATCACAGCATCCAGATTCCACAGCTCAAACCATAGCTGCCAAGTTCTCCCTTTTGTTAAGGGAAATTCCCTTATGCTGAATAGGCTTCCTCGCGAGAAAAGGGAAAACTTGGCAGCTATGGCTCAAACCTCTACATCGGTGGGTCTACATTTGGGACCCCCAGCCTGGCTTCAGCTGCTCCCTCAGTCTGACTAAGGCCTTCTCTACACTTACCTTTTGTCTCACGCTTTCCAGGCTTTTAAAGCTCCAGGCCCAAGCACACTTTGTTCTTGCCTCAAAACTTTCCCTGCAAAATCCAGCCCCTTAATGCTGAAGCACAACAAATGACAAACCAGATTTTTCTGCAGATTGTCGTTTGCTCTGATTCCACTTTAAAGAGTGGGCTTTCATGGTGAAAGTGTCAGGGGAGAGAGAGAGAGCGAGAGAGCACTTGGACATGGAGTGTTAAAGCATGGACAATGCCTGGAAAGTACAGAGGAAAGATAAGTGTGGATAAGCCCTATGTCCACGCATATAGAATTTTACCTGTGTGAGTCCTGCAAGATCTGCCTCCTGCTTTGCTGATTTTACTCTAGAAAGGAAGGAGGCCAAATTGATGATGATGAGGGTAAGGATATAAGAAGAACCAAAGACCTGTTTAATTCATTATCCTGTTTTCCACTATGGCCAGATACACCTGGAAAATTCACCAAAATCTTCACTCCCATTTCATCATTTGTGAATGCAATTATTATGGTTTTGAATAACCCTCAAGTTTTCTGGAGAAACGGACTCTACCTTTCAGTTTCCTTTTCACCTCACTTTTTAGAGCTTTCCTTTTTTGAAGTCAAATGTGACTCTGATGGACTTCCTTGGCCACTTGCAAGTATGTTGAATGTGATAACACTAAATTTGAATTCAAGATCCATTCCAGACAATGAATGAAAAACATTACGCTTTAAAAAAGAAAAAGCCTCATAATACTCTCTCAAGGTAACTTTGACGTAATTGAATTGCTAAAGGAATTATTAGATAGACATCTTTTGTTAAAAAAATTCTCAGCAGATTTTATTTTCTTGGGGGAGGGGAGGAAAGAGAAAAATCTAACTTTCAAAGCTTTTTGTGTCTCTGTAACTAACACTCCAGATGCACAAGATAAGGAAAAGGCATTATTTTCAGGAACATATTGGCTCACTTTTGCCTTTATATTTTTCATTTATGAGGATGAAGAGCTAAGCAAGCTCTCAAGCAAAAAGCAGTGTGGTTTTGAGATTAGAATGGGGGGGGGCAGAGAAAGAGAACCAAATACAGTAAAGGATGACTTTTAATGTTTTTTCCGGATCTGCTGTGACTGTAGAGTTGTTCTGAGCTTTTCCAAATGCAAAATGGGATGAGACACAAGACTTTATTCCTACTGTTTTGAAATTCATGTTGATAGCAAATCCAACACAAAGTCTACATTTATTTCAGCCATGCTGTTGTGGCCAGTAAAACCTTCATTTTAAAGTAGCTCCTCAGATACTCTCTCAGTGCAAAACACACGGTTCAACCATCCTTCCATTTGTTCCACAACTTCTTCCCAGGAAAACCTGCTCTTTAGTGCAGAATGCCAATCAGGTTTTTTCTGGATTGACATTTACCCCAATTTAGTGCTAAAGAGTGCATTTTCCAGGAGAAAGTAGTGGGGCAAAGGCAAACCCAATTGGATCCATGGGCAAAGGAGAAATCACTCAGACCTGTTGTTTCTAGACACAGGACAAGCGGAAGGGTGGATGAGCCCACTGCCTTGGCTCACCTCCAAAAGTAGACACAGACTGCACTGCGAATGCAGAGAGCCATGTTTTGTGCAGCGGTAAATTAATCAATAAAAGGAACAACTGGCAAGTTTGGCCTTGGAGTTCAAAATGAAGCAGGGCAAAGGCTAATAGAGTTCTGTCAAGAGAACAAGCTGGTCATCACAAACACTCTCTTCCAACAACACAAGAGACGACTCTACACATGGATATCACCAAATGGGCAGCATCGAAATCAGATTGATTATATTCTCTGCAGCCAAAGATGGAGAAGCTCTATACAGTCAGCAAAAACAAGACCTGGAGCTGACTGTAACTCAGATCATCAGCTTCTTATAGCAAAATTCCAGCTTAAACTGAAGAAAGTAGGAAAAACCACTGGGCCAGTAAGATACAATCTGAATCAAATCCCTTATGAATACACAGTGGAAGTGAGGAACAGGTTTAAGGATTTAGATTTGGTGGACAGAGTGCCTGAAGAACTATGGATGGAGGCTCGTAACATTATACAGGAGGCAGCAACGAAAACCATCCCAAGGAAAAGGAAATGCAAAAAAACAAAATGGCTGTCCAACGAGGCCTTACAAATAGCGGAGGAGAGGAGGCAAGCAAAATGCAAGGGAGATAGGGAAAGATACAGGAAACTGAATGCAGATTTCCAAAAAAAAACAGCAAGGAGAGACAAGAGGGTCTTCTTAAATGAACAATGCAAAGAAATAGAGGAAAACAATAGAATGGGGAAAACCAGAGATCTGTTCAAGAAAATTGGAGATATGAAAGGAACATTTCGTACAAAGATTACCATAATCAAGGACAAAAGTGGTAAGGACCTAACAGAAGCAGAAGACATCAAGAAGAGGTGGCAAGAATACACAGAGGAATTATACCAGAAAGATATGGAGGTCTCGAACACCCCAGGTAGTGTGGTTGCTGACCTTGAGCCAGACATCTTGGAGAGTGCAGTCAAATGGGCCTTAGAAAGCACTGCTAATAACAAGGCCAGTGGAAGTGATGATATTCCAGCTGAACTATTTAAAATTTTAAAAGATGATGCTGTTAAGGTGCTACACCCAATATGCCAGCAAGTTTGGAAAACTCAGCAATGGCCAGAGGATTGGAGAAGATCAGTCTACATCCCAATTCCAAAGAAGGGCAGTGCCAAAGAATGCTGCAACTACCGCACAATTGCGCTCATTTCACACGCTAGCAAGGTTATGCTTAAAATTCTACAAGGCAGGCTTAGGCAGTATGTGGACCGAGAACTCCCAGAAGTGCAAGCTGGATTTCGAAAGGGCAGAGGAACCAGAGACCAAATAGCAAACATGCGCTGGATTATGGAGAAAGCTAGAGAGTTCCAGAAAAACGTCTACTTCTGCTTCATTGACTATGCAAAAGCCTTTGACTGTGTCGACCACAGCAAACTATGGCAAGTTCTTAGAGAAATGGGAGTGCCTGATCACCTCATCTGTGTCCTGAGAAATCTCTATGTGGGACAAGAAGCTACAGTTAGAACTGGATATGGAACAACGGATTGGTTCAAAATTGGGAAAGGAGTACGACAAGGTTGTATATTGTCTCCCTGCTTATTTAACTTATATGCAGAATTCATCATGCGAAAGGCTGGACTAGATGAATCCCAAGCAGGAATTAAGATTGCCGGAAGAAACATCAACAACCTCAGATATGCAGATGACACAACCTTGATGGCAGAAAGCGAGGAGGAATTAAAGAACCTTTTAATGAGGGTGAAAGAGGAGAGCGCAAAATATGGTCTGAAGCTCAACATCAAAAAAACCAAGATCATGGCCACTGGTCCCATCACCTCCTGGCAAATAGAAGAGGAAGAAATGGAAGCAGTGAGAGATTTTACTTTCTTGGGCTCCTTGATCACTGCAGATGTTGACAGCAGTCACGAAATTAAAAGACGCCTGCTTCTTGGGAGAAAAGCAATGACAAACCTAGACAGCATCTTAAAAAGCAGAGACATCACCTTGCCGACAAAGGTCCGTATAGTTAAAGCTATGGTTTTCCCAGTAGTGATGTATGGAAGTGAGAGCTGGACCATAAAGAAGGCTGATTGCCGAAGAATGGATGCTTTTGAATTATGGTGCTGGAGGAGACTCTTGAGAGTCCCATGGACTGCTAGAAGATCAAACCTATCCATTCTTAAGGAAATCAGCCCTGAGTGCTCACTGGAAGGACAGATCCTGAAGCTGAGGCTCCAATATGTTGGCCACCTCATGAGAAGAGAAGACTCCCTGGAAAAGACCCTGATGTTGGAAAAGATTGAGGGCACAAGGAGAAGGGGACGACAGAGGACAAGATGGTTGGACAGTGTTCTCGAAGCTACGAACATGAGTTTGACCAAACTGCGGGAGGCAGTGCAAGACAGGAGTGCCTGGCGTGCTCTGGTCCATGGGGTCACGAAGAGTCGGACACGACTAAACGACTAAACAACAACAACAAATTAATCAATGCAGCCTTCTTTATGAACAGAATAAAACTTTTACTTGAAGAAAATAAACTTGTTCATAAACAGCGTAGTTAAAGAGCATACACAGTGCTCATAGAAGCTATCTTAGTCTTCACAGAGGCACAGATCTTAGTTACTGATTAACTGGCGTGCTGGCGCCGCTCTGTCTGCAACAACAACTCCCCTACTGAGCTGAGACTGACTCGGACTCTGAAGACAGACTGAGGCCCAGAGAGATGGCTGGGAACGCAAGATGAGTCACAAGTCACAGTGATGTGGCCATTTACTGCTAGCAGTTACAGCTAGCAACCTTGTAGGCCTCACTACTTTACTGCTTCTGCTCTTAAGAACCTTTGTTTCATGACACCATGCTGAATGCCTGCAACTTCCTCTGTTAATAAGCATGGTTGGTGTCATGGATCTGTGTATACTGTCCTTGGTTTGTACAGAGCACCATGGGAGTTGCAAAGCCTCATGGGAACCTGGCCATCGAGAGAGAGAGAATGGCCTGGGAATCTAAACTCTTGAACCCTGAGAAAGAGGATCTTTGACTCCTATTCTGTTCTTTGATCCCGTGTATAATTTCTCCAACCTTGCAGCTGTGAAATCTCCCATTCCTGTGCGATAAGAAATTAGGGAGGAAGGCTTGTCCGGTGTGTTCTGGGAACCGAAAGCGCTAATTGCCCTGCAGGTTGATTAATGGGTAAACACAAGACATCTGTGTAGCCTCTAATTGATTGACAAGACAAACGGTTGTGGAACTTTTGATTGGATTATTCAAACATCAACTCTAACGCAGATTGGCTAATGATCCATAAGCCCACGTGGAATACCTCAAGAGTTTTGGGGATTTAAGTCTGTAAGAAGTGGTCTCTATTGTCCTTTTGTCTTGCAAAATGGCCCAGCAAGGTACTGCTGTCCTGTTCCTCTTCAAAGAGCCTAAGAGAGACTGAGGTCTGCCGATGGCTCTTGACTGCTATTTGCCGAGATGGAGAAATGCAGTCTTGGTTCCAACTTTGCCTTAAGTTTGTATCCGTAAGTTAGTTATATTTTTCTTGTTTTATCTTTGTATTCCCTTTGCTTGAGAACTGTTGCATTTTACTTTGTTTAACTGTTTTACAATAAATAGTTGAAAGATATTTCTTTTTGGATCTTGGTCCTTTCTGGTTGCATTGCTAAATCCAGTCCTAGGCTGTTTTGCCCTCTACCAGGCTGAGCGTGTATTATTGGTCCCGGTGGCTTTAAGGAGACCCCGGGTGGTGGCAGCTTTACCATTTGAAGGAACTGTTTTCGAAACCCCGTTAGAGCCACTGAGTATAGCCAGACCCTTTCCCAGGGAACGTGGGGCAGCCCAGCGGACTCCGGAGGGAGAGCGGGCAGGCCAAGTGGGGAAAGAGGTTGAGGGTACTGCAGGGCTCTAACATCACAGTTGGGGATGCACTTTTCACCTGACACCCCCCCCCCGGCCGCATTGCTGAGGCATCCTAGGATCGAACGAGGGAGGAGTGTGTTGGTGAGGAAATGCAGTGGCAGGAGCTCTGAATTGGCAGCAGCTGTCCGTCAGAGGGAGTTCAGGTGAGCAGCTAAGGACTTGGAAGTTCATTCAGCTTAGGGCAAGTCCATTTGCTAAAGTTTCAGAGTTTCCGTAAACTAGACCTGCATTTGCTCCAGTACTTAAGAGGCAGGGAACAGCTAGCCAAGAAGTAGCAAGCTTTGTGCATTTCCTGCAGTGTCCCCTTAAGTACAACTTGGCCTCCAGGCCTATGTCCTTTTTAGCTCTGCCACAAGATATTTTCAACAAGAACTCTAGGAACTGAAATTGGGGGCCCCTGCCTGCAAAGCATGCATTCTGCTATTGAGCTTTGGTTCATCTGGGATGGCCATTTTTCCATAATCAAAAAAGAAAAAAATGCATAACTGAAAAACAGGATGAAAAAGGACAGACTTGCATAACATTTGTATATGCTAATTTATATGTAGAAATGCAGATGTAGAAATTATTACTACAATCTTAAAAGAAATACAATGCATTTCAATTTAGTGGGCAGCTGTATGACTGCTCAGTCTGATATCAAGCAAGTTCAAGACCCTGACTCTCCCTTGTTAATGGTTCTTTACCTTTAAACCAAATTTGGACCAGGCAGCCCTTCAAATAGAGTTGTTCTCTGTAAAGCAGGACAACAACCCCCCTGGGCCCACCCCAAACATAAAGGTGCAGCTGTTTCTGAGCAGGAGCTTTAAGTCAAAGTGCATTATTTGCCCAAGAGCAAAATTCAATAGCAAAATTCAGAGTGACTTTATCAAAGTAAGGATGCAGCTCTTAAGTTACCAATTACAAGAAGTTTTACTTTCTTGACAGCCACAAATCATTAATGGAAATATTTAGGGGTCAAAGTGATTCACTACAAGCTATGTCTTTAAAAAGTTTTTTAATGAATTTAGGCTATTATTACACATTTAAAAGATAAAACCAAACCCATTACTGCTTTGGTCAGTTGAAGGCAGAAAAGTGAGGAAAAGAGTGAAAGTGAGTTTTGCATTTGATGGAGAAAATTGTTATGATATTCCTGGCTCCCAGAAATAGACTGGAAGATACTTGGCAGGCTTAAATGGTGAAACTGTCTGATAACTTCTTTTCTGTCTGTTCAACCTGTGATATGTCAACAAACTGTTAATTTCAACAGACATTAAAGTCTCCAGAACCCTTTCCTAAAAAGGGAACAGATTTTGTCAAATGTCACTCCTAGAATATCTTACCATTCACAGTAGGGAGATGCAGGAGAGCCATGAAAAGGTCTGTGTCAACACACCACTGAGTGATCCTTCCATATGGAGCCAGGGTAGCCTTATCACCAGGAGCCATTAGTAGGATTAAAATGACCAGGTATCATAGAAGTGGCAGTTCTACAACATCTTAAGGGTACCACATTGGTTACCCCTGGCTCCTACCTAAAACATAGTTGCAGCCTTTGGAAAGAAATCTAGATGTAGAATGGACTTTTGGCTACAGTGACGTGTGTGGCTTTTGTAAGCTGTCTTGTAAGGAGTTCTCCTAATCACTGGGTGAAAATGTTTTAAATAATAATAACAATTGATTGAGCAAATAAATAAATAAACAACACACAATTCGGAGAGTCTTGGCCAGGCAAGAATCATGTAGGAATTTTGAAAGATGTTAAAAGGTTAGTGAAATCTCTCGAGGGGGTGTCTCACTGCTAAGAAATCTTAAGAAATGTAAATCCATCTTGTTTTACTGAGTCTAGTAGAGGGAATATATGTTATAAATAAACAGCAGCTAATTTTTAAAAAGGAAAAAAAAACACCACCAATGTGACACAAGACATTAGACAGAGAAAATTGAATGTGGGTGTGGGAGACACTGCACACAAACATGCACATGTGTAATTAAACCTTTAAAGTACAGCTGAGTGATTTTCTTACCCCAGTCCAAGATTTATTAATACACATGTCAATGTCAAATCTAATAAAGGCACTGTGTTAATTGTAATTGTAGAGCCAGCTGCTAACACCTGTCAAGGTATTTCTGGCGCAGAATATGCTCATTGTGTGTGAGCCTGGTGACAGCCCAGAGTACAAACAAGGCAGTCTTTTATTTCCACATTCTGAATTTCAAAAGTTGGTTTAAGTGTCAAATGAGTTGCTTGCTTTGCATCACTAAAACCATGAGATGTGACGCTGTTCTGTGCAAACAGAAATCCAACACTCAAGAAAGGCCCAAGAGTAAAATAGCATGGGATTTTCTAATAAGCACTAGGCAGAGTTGCCCATGGAATTTGCCTAAAGCAAACTCCGAGGTCAACTTGAAGAGTCCTACTGTGGCAATATATATATATATATTATTAGGGAGCTAATGTAAAGTGCTGTACAACAGCAGATGCCCACAGGCTTACAGTCAAGAATAGAAGCCATCATCTTTTATTCAGAAAATGCTTAAAGTTCAGCACTATACAAAAATACTTAAAACACAGAAACATAAGATGGGAAGCTCGATTCCTGACTTTTGTATCAGTAACTACAGCAGCCATGTGGGATACGTTGGCTCAAGAACTGATAGATTACTGTGTCTCTGGGTTGCTGCTTTTAAAGTAGTCCATCTCTGGGTTCTGTGGGTGAGTGGATGGGATTGAAGCCAGCAAATTCAATCTGCTTCCTCCCTCTCTACCAACAAGCAGACCAAACAATGAAACTCCGTGATCATGTTTTCATTTATTAGCCTGTTTCTTTGTTTTGGGGAGCCTCCAGACCGTGGACCTAGGCCATTCCCTACAAGCCACACCCACTAGCCCCAAGGCAAACAGCACATCATGTGTGGACTCGCGGGTATGGACATGGCCACAGAGGAACAAGCGGGAACTTAATGTGAGCTCCTGCCTGTTCCTGCACAAGCAGGGCTCCTTGTCACTGACAAGAAGCCCCAGTATGCAGCCGTGGGGGCTCTTTTGCTCCATTTTGAAGAGGCTTGCATTCAAATTGCTTCCTAAAATGGAATGCTCCATTTGGGGAAGTGCTTTGAAATGGAGCAAGCTGCTTTGAAGGTATTCCTCCAAGCAGGGGTGCCAACTTGAATAAAATATGGGAGGGGCAGGTAAGGCCTGACCTGCATAATCAATCACAAGACACAGCACATAAACACACCTTTTGAATGGCATTGCTCATCAACTTGGGAGGGGGCAGCCCCCTCAAATATTTTATTGGGCGGCAAAGGACCCTCAGCTGCTAAGAGTTTGCTCCTAGGCCCCTGGTATCATTAAGATGCCAAGTGATTGACAGACAGGTGTTCCTACTTACCTTGCAAAGCTGGCTTGTGAAGGGTGGGAGAATTAAGAGATCTAGCACACTGCCCAGATTGGGCTCCCTACTCTTGCTTTACAAGACGCTGAAGCAGTCTGCTGACTCTTTGATCATACAAAAATTACAAGTTCCAAGCTGGAAACAGGGTTAAGTCAAACTGCTGATTTTTGTTCTGTGTTTCCTGCAAAACTGCAGGGGCCCCTTTCCAGATACTTTCCTGCTCCCTTCAGTTTGTTTGCAAACTTTGTTGTTTAGTCATGTCTGACTCTTCGTGACCCCATGGACCAGAGCACGCCAAGCACTCCTGTCTTTCCTGTCTTGGTCAAACTCATGATAGTAGCTTCAAGAACACTGTCCAACCATCTTGTCCTCTGTCATCCCCTTCCCCTTGTGCCCTTGATGAATTCTGCATATAAGTTAAATAAGCAGGGAGACAATATGCAGTCCTGTCTTACTCCTTTCCCAATTTTGAACCAATCAGTTGTTCCATATCCAGTTCTAACTGTAGCTTCTTGTCCCACATAGAGCTAGGGCTTTATTAATCATGGTGTGCCCTGTCTCTTTGCAGCATTAACCCACATGTTTTGATGTGGAAAATATTTGCTATGTATTTTCTGATTAGATGCTGAGTGATCTTATGGACAAAGATAATTTCCAACACAAGCAGCAACCCCAGTGTTTCACAAACGGAGACTTTTCTTCCTTGCCCACAATCTGGAGTATTAGTAAATGACTCATTGGCTCACATAATGGTGCATTATATATACGTAAGTGGTAGAGTTAACAGTGTGCTTCAGAAGGAAGGAAGAAAAAAAGCTAATGCTATTCTAGGCTGTGTCAACAGAAGTATAGAGTTCCAGTCAAGGGGAGTAATATTTTGCCTTGCAGACCCCACCTGGAATACTGTTTTCAGTTCTCAGCACCATGATTTAAGAAAGATATTGACAAGCTGGAGCGTGTACAGAGGAGGACATCCAAGATGATCAAAAGTCTGGAAAGCAATCCTTATGAGAATTGGTTGAGGCATTTGGATATGTTTAGCCTGATAAAGAAGAGACTGAGAAGAGATATAATAACCATCTTCAAATATCGCAAGGGCAATCTCCTTTGTTTTCTCCTGCTCCAGAGGCTAGGACCCAAACCAATGGATTCAAGTAATAAGAAAGGAGATTCCAATTAAACATGAGGAAGAACTTTCTTACAGTAACAGCTGTTTGACACTGGAACAGACTCCCATTAGAGGTGGTGGACTCTCCTTCATTAGAGTTTTTTAAGCAGAGGTTGGATGGCCATCTCATGTTGTTGTTGTTTAGTCGTTTAGTCGTGTCCAACTCTTCGTGACCCCATGGACCAGAGCACGCCAGGCACTCCTGTCTTCCACAGTTTGGTCAAACTCATGTTCGTAGCTTCGAGAACACTGTCCAACCATCTCGTCCTCTGTCGTCCCATTCTCCTAGTGCCCTCAATCTTTCCCAACATCAGGGTCTTTTCCAAGGATTCTTCTCTTCTCATGAGGTGGCCAAAGTATTGGAGCCTCAGCTTCACGATCTGTCCTTCCAGGGAGCACTCAGGGCTGATTTCCTTAAGAATTGATAGGTTTGATCTTCTAGCAGTCCATGGGACTCTCAAGAGTCTCCTCCAGCACCATAATTCAAAAGCATCAATTCTTCGGCAATCAGCCTTCTTTATGGTCCAGCTCTCACTTCCATACATCACTACTGGGAAAACCATAGCTTTAACTATACGGACCTTTGTCGGTCAGGTGATGTCTCTGCTTTTTAAGATGCTGTCTAGGTTTGTCATTGCTTTTCTCCCAAGAAGCAGGCGTCTTTTAATTTTGTGACTGCTGTCACCATCTGCAGTGATCAAGGAGCCCAAGAAAGTAAAATCTCTCACTGCCTCCATTTCTTCCCCTTCTATTTGCCAGGAGGTGATGGGACCAGTGGCCATGATCTTGGTTTTTTTGATGTTGAGCTTCAGACCATATTTTGCGCTCTCCTCTTTCACCCTCATTAAAAGGTGCTTTAATTCCTCCTCGCTTTCTGCCATCAAGGTTGTGTCATCTGCATATCTGAGGTTGTTGATGTTTCTTCCGGCAATCTTAATTCCGGTTTGGGATTCATCTAGTCCAGCCTTTTGCATGATGAATTCTGCATATAAGTTAAATAAGCAGGGAGACAATATACAACCTTGTCGTACTCCTTTCCCAATTTTGAACCAATCAGTTGTTCCATATCCAGTTCTAACTGTAGCTTCTTGTCCCACATAGAGATTTCTCAGGAGACAGATGAGGTGATCAGGCACTCCCATTTCTTTAAGAACTTGCCAAAGTTTGCTGTGGTCGACACAGTCAAAGGCTTCTGCTTCATTGACTATGCCATCTCATGTATGATTTAGTAAAGATTCCTGCATCACAGGGGTTAGATTAGATAACCCTTGGGGTTCCTTCCAACTCTGCAATTCTATGATACTATGACTTATTTTCTAAGTGAATTCCAATCACAGTGATTTAGGGGACAGATGTTTAAGAAAAATTAAAGAGTTGCTCTTCACATGTGTTGCCCTCCTCTAAGTTTTGGCTGTGAGAACAGAGTAACAGCAGCAGCACAGTTAAGACTACTGGGGTGGTCAAAAGAATTTGGTTTCCTATAGGGGCCATCCAGGTCTAACTCATCAGTTCCTATATCAGATACCTGTGTTTGACTTTACCATCAGCTCCAGTGGGGCTTAAACAGAAAATGCCACAGTGTTGGAGAGGAAGCCCAGTTCATCTCACCTTTCCATAGTGAGTCCCCGTGATGCTAGTGGTAGTCAAATACAGGGGTCTGCTATTAGGAACTGCTGAGTCTGGTCTGGAGGGCCACTCTAAGAAACCAAACACTTTTGCAGAACCAAAATGCCCTGCAAGAGCATCACAGCTAGAGAACCAAGCACATAGCATATGTTAAAAGTGCACCACTCACTTTCTACCTGGATAGGTCATCTGGGTTTATTCTCCCTCTTTGCTAGGGATGGATACTAAATTGTTGGAGTCCAGGAATTCCAGGCCATGGATGGGATTATTCTACAGAAGCATGATAACAGGAGTTTGATTTCATGCCACCGAACGCCCATCTTGAAGGGAGCAAGTTATGCTACAAGGAACCAGGTTAATTTTGTGTTGCAAATCTACATGTGATCTATCACATCTTTGCCCAAGTTTTCCCTCTTAGGGTCTATGGCAAAGCGGCATTCTTAACCCTTCTGTAATTCCATTAATGCCTTGGGTTATGTGCTTTTAAAATCACCCAACACAGAAATTCTTCCCCCTACTAAAGATAGTGGGATTGGATTGTAAATGCGCCCAAACAAACCTGTCACACAAACGACATGCTCATTTTTTACCAGATAATTTACCTCAAATGCACGAATACTCAACTATGCATCAATTAAAATACATGTTCCCTTGCACTCTGCACCTGAAGATTGTGACTTATCTTCTTAATCCAGCATGGCCCATTAAAAGCCACTTAACTTGCCAGGCTTATCGCCTTCCAATTAACAACATGTCACAATCCTTCAGAGAGGTGTAACAAACTTCACTATTCTGCATGTGCTAGGTGGATCAGTGACAAATAAACAAACATTAAGCTTCTCAGGACAATGCTGTCCTGGGACTAGTCCATCTACTATATAATTATCATGGGGATTTACAACCACAACCTGATGGGAAAGAAAGCATTGTCTTGGGGGAGGGGGCATAGGAGCCAACCTCTAGGGGCTGAGGTCCCTTCGTCCCCCATTAAATATTTGAGGGAGGCGGGGGGGCCCATCTGATGGTGTGTGTGCACCGTATCATGTGAACGATTATGTGTGGTGGAGCTTACCTTCCCCCCTTCATATTTTATTCAAGCTGGCACCCCTGGGCGGGGCCAAATTGTTATGCATGCAGGTTTTGTAGCCCATACTCATGCTGCATGCATGTCATTGCAGCCCTAGCCCTTAATGCCTCCTGGTGCTTCAACTGCATAACAAAAGACAGAGGATTCTAAAACACTCCAATGAGATTGTTGGTAGCTGGCAGGCAGCCAATCCGCTGCTGCAAAAGGGCAAGTGTTGTGATTCGCTAGTTACAGCACAAGGTGACCTATCACCTATAAGCTTGGGCTGGCTTAAGATGTCTATATACTGGACCAGGGGTCAGCAACGTGCGGCCCATGGGCCGGATCCAGCCCACAAAGATGGTTTTACCAGCCCACGAGGCAAGTCGCCCGCTCAGCAAGTCGCCCGCGTGCTGCGCTAAACTGGCACAGCGCAGTGCAGTGCGGGACTCACTGAGCGGTGCCAGAAATTGTGGCTGCACATGCAGAGATACCATAAATCGCTTCTGCACATGCCAAAAACGCTTCTGCAGAGGTGCAATTTTTGGCACCTGGGCATGCGCAGAAGCGATTTCTGGTGCCGCGGACATGTGCAGACATGATTTCCAAATGCGTGTTCGGCGAAACCTGAAAGTATACACTTCTGGGTTTGCCACATTCGTAACCCGAAAGTTACGTATCCAGAGCAGTACGTAACTAGAGGGCACCACTGAGCTGTGTTTTCTACAGAGTGGTTACAAACCTGAATTGCATACAGTATTGAAGCTGAGAGCTCAGAGCAACTCTTGAAACTGATCAGAGATAGATAGATAGATAGATAGATGATAGATAGATAGATAGATAGATAGATAGATAGATAGATAGATATAGATCACATACAAGGCCAATCCTGGGGCCTATACACACCCCTAGTATTTACATATGAGCAAGCCTATGAAGCACATATGATCAGACATGTTTACACACCATCCTCACATAGGGACATGGCTGGAGAGAGAAAGGAGCTAGCTGTTTGAAACTGTGTGAAAGTATTTACCTCCACCAGCAGTCAGAATCTGCAGAGCTGTGTCCACATGCTCCCGTTTTAAAGGGAGCACTACCTTTTTATGGAAAGTAGTCATAAGGGTTGGTTTGTCAGTGCCTATTAAAAATCCATTATGCCCATGAGACCATTAAAAAGCTGTCAGCAAAAAAAACAGATTGCTCTATCATCATGTGAATATGTTACACTTAACCTGTGATTAGTCATTTTGCACATTAAGATCAACTGTCTCCTTCATAAAGCATTTTGAAGCACTCTCAATTTGGGCCTATATAAAGCGGGACTAAGCTTACTCTGCACCCAACAGCCTAATCTTGAAATCATTTCCCTCCAGCCATGTGACAACATTGCCTAGGCATTCTTGTTGAGATCTTCAAACTTGGTTCTAATTATAATCAAAGTTTATACCCCCACCACCACCTTGCCTCGACAAGCAAACATTGATGGGCTATTGTAATCAACTTACAACATTTTTGGAAAAACTGGAGACCAAATTCCCCAGCATCAATCTGCTAAGTGCAAGCAATTTCAACACAAGAGTGGGTAAAAATCATTTTGAGCTTGCAAGAGAGCTGGGTTTTGACACTGAGGATCCCCTGCCCAAGCTTCTCTCAGGCATGCAACATTCCAAAGACACCCATATAAATGAGGCCGGAGTTTGCCTTGCCAAGTTGTGTGCATGTTTTGACAGTCATCCTGAATGGTTCATTACCAGGTGATTGACTAGGGGAGTTCACATTTGTCTCTGGGACAGGAAGTAGCGTGATCAACTACATCTTAGGCTCCTCTGCTCTGATAAACTAGGTTGAAACCTTTCAGGTGAGATACCACAGTGAGAGCGATCACCTCCCTGTGATTCTAACTATCAGCTCTTCCTTCCACTTGCACCCTCTTCATGAACCCCTGCCAACGGAACGGATCCAGCTTGAGCCATGAACTTTGCACCGCTAGCCATTATTCATCTTTGACTCTGGCCACCATAAACGTCATATACAGGGGTTGGTTTTGCTCTCTGCATTTTTCTTGAAGCTGTCGAGCGGTGAAAATCATGTCCACTGTCCCCCTAGAAGGCCGAAAACCATTTTGGGATTCAGGAAGGGTCACCTCGGATATTGTTATCAGACGGTTTGCTAAGATCCTTGCAAGAATTCTGCCGGCCGCAGCTAATAGAGATGCCTCAATAGTTTCCACAATCAGTTCTGTCACATTTTTTAAAGAGATTGGTAATTTTGGCATCTCTAAAGTCTGCTGGGATTTCTTCTCTTTCCCAGATTTTTTCGATGAGCTTGTGAAGTTGTTGTGTAAATTCAATTCCGCCCACTTTGAAGATTTCGGCAGGTATCCCATCAGGTCCACTGGCTTTGTTGTTTTTCATTTGGTTACTAGTTGTACACAACTCTCCCAGATTTGGAGATATTGCAAGCTCATCTCTAACTTGTTTTTGCGGAATTTGTGAGAGGACCTCAGCAGCTATGGGAGAGTTGCGGTTAAGGAGATGTTGGTAATGTTCTTTCCAGCGCAGTGCAATAGCTTCTTTATCTTTTAGAAGTGTGATACCATCTGCTGAGCGTAGGGGGCATATTCCATGATTTATTGGTCCATAGATGGTCTTTGTGGCTTTAAAGAAACTCTGTGCATCATGAGTGTCCAAAGTTTTATATATACACAGAGGACAGCAGTCAATCAATTTTAGATTATTATTTTTTTTAAAAAAAAAGCTTATCCAATCCTTTGGGTTTTCTTAAGCAATTAATGTGTATATTAAAAGTGTAGCCTGGCAGCAAGAACACAGTACAGGTAACATAATCCTTCCAGCTGGTATCACTTTTGTTTAGATATTTAAATTACTGGCCTTATTGTCAAGCTATTTGTTACCCCTCTGCAAGAAGTTTATTTTTCACTGCTATTCTACCTGAATTACTGCAAATCGATATAACCTGTTGAGTAGTACAGTCCCCTTTGTGTATGTGAAATGACACACTGGTATTTCAGATGAGAAACAGAACTGCTTTCTGACGTCAAATCTCTACAATCACCAAGCAGACGGTTCTATATTTGCAAGCCTCAAAAGGTTTGGGGTTTAGATGATAAAGGGCACTGCTTTTTATAATCTATTATTAACTGCCATGTGTGTGTCTGTATATATTACCACTAGAATTTCTCCAAAGAGAAGCAAAGCACGTTTTAGACACAGGGTGATTAACTACTTTCCCCATCTCCACCTTTTATATATTGTTTACAAGAATAAATTCTTTAAAATACTGCTTCCAGTATTTTCCCATCTCTCAAATATCTGAATCCTGCAGGGCATTTTGGTTTTTAGTACAAGCAATGTCTTTAAATAAGAAACATTTTTAGAACAAAAGAATAGAGCTCTTTGGTTGCTTTCAATAGATTATGTTCAAACACATTAAAATTTGGTTTTGAATGTCTCACCTGAATGATTATTTCATAATTTATTGGGATATCTACATGCTGTACTGCTGCTTCAGTAAATAAAACCACTATAAACATGGAATCTCTCTCTCTCTCTCTCTCTCTCTCTCTCACACACACACACACACACACACACACACAAGCACACAAGCAATCCCAATTAGTTATATTGTTGTTGCAGTACTTGGGGGGGGGATATCTCAAAAGTAGGGGCATCACATTTGAAATAAGCAAACAAGCACATGCACACATCTTTGAGCACACACTACTTTTTAAAATATAAGATAAAGCACATTTCATTTTGGCAATGAAAAATTAGACAGTAGCTATATTAAATAGCCAAATTCAACAAAGTCTACTTGCTCTCCTCCAGCCTAGACAAAAGGAGTGGGGGGATCAATCTAAGATTGGTCACAACTGTCACCAGATTCTGCTGGAGAGCTCCCTTTCCCCTTGAAAATAGATAATTTTTCCCAAATGATTTATTGAGTTAAGAATCCTTTTTCTATCATCCTGAAGAACAATTGCACCAAGCAAAATTTTCTTTTGTAAGACTGAGCTGAGCTAAGGAAGAATCTGAATCTTTTACCCTACAACAACTCCAACACTCCTTGTGATCTGTTGCTTCAGTCTTCTATCCATAACAAAAAGTGCTGATCACAGACCAGCTGTGTTGCTTTTTGTGTTAGTACTCAATCACCGTAGGAAGAAATACCTGAGAGATTAATGAGATCTTTTTTCTTCTCATATTGCTCAGTTTATCTCATAAGATCTATTTCCTGTACTTTGATTTCAAGGAATGTCATCTCTCTGTTTCCACGTCCCTCCCATTTTTCATTTTCTTTTGTTGTACCCTCTCAGCAGTTTCTCAACATTGCCTCATTATGAGACAGAGAAATAATTGTTAACCTCGTGTTTTCCCCATAGGTTCTGAACAGTGCAGTGAATCTGAAAACAGAAAAATACCCATTACCCAAAAAGATATAAAAAGAGAGCCGTACACAGAACAAACCCAATTATTTGGAGATTGTCTATTCTGATGGGACTTTTCTATCAGACATGGATTATGTATAGAGATATTCTAATCTGCTTTAATCTGCTTTAACAGCAGCCCAACAACAGAGTTCATCCAAGGTGGAGCACAGAACCATGTGAGAAGCCTTAGAATCATAGAATTGTGGATTTGGAAGGAACCCCAAGGCCCATCTAACCCAACCCTCTGCAATGCAGGAATCTCCACTAAAGTATCCATGGTAAAGGTAAAGGTAAAGGGACCCCTGACCATTAGGTCCAGTCGTGACCGACTCTGGGGTTGCGCGCTCATCTCGCATTATTGGCCAAGGGAGCCGGCGTATAGCTTCCAGGTCATGTGGCCAGCATGACAAAGCCGCTTCTGGCAAACCAGAGCAGCACATGGAAACACCGTTTACCTTCCCGCTGTAGCGGTTCCTATTTATCTACTTGCATTTTGACGTGCTTTCGAACTGCTAGTTTCGAACTGCTAGAAAGTATCCATGGCAGGTGGCTAAATCTTGATTGATTTACCGGTACTGTATATTAGTTCTTTTTTAATTTACAAATCTTCCAATTCACATGTTAAGCTCAAACTGTGATTCCTCAGCCCTTCTAGCTTAGTATACTGCAGTTTACTTCTGCAAGACAGTAGGAAATGGACTCAATAGCTACTCTTCAAGAATGAGCATCAGGTAAGTTCAGCTGCATTGATGCATGGACCAGTTTTGGAATCCTGTAGGTGTCCAGTCTAGATGGTTCTGGGAAGGAGTAAATTCACTTTAAACCTACCAATGAAGTGACTAAACAAGATGAGCAACCATTTATTTTATTATTACATTTATATCTCATCTTATCTCCAAAGAGCTCAAGATGGCAGACCTGGCTCTCCCCCTCTCCATTGTACCATACATGGCTGGTATGTTCTGTTTGGCTTGGTGGGTCACACACTGTGCAGACCCTGCCTTCCCTCAGTGCCCTTAAGTAGGATATTATTTTGTATTTTATTTGCCACATTTTAATTCAAGGACCTCAGGGTTGCCAAGGGTCAAATTCTGAGTTTGTAGATTCATTTTCAGGAGGAGCAGTAGGAGAGTTCAGAACTCATAGCTGCATTCACCCCAGAAACTTGGGGATTCCTATGGTAGAAATGCATTTTATAATGATGTCAAGTTCTACCTCTCTGTATTCTGCGATTTCAGAGGTGTCCAGATGCCATTACACAATGTATATATTTTTTTCTGCATCATTAGCTGCTGGTGGGGGGAGGGCTTGCAAAACATCTGTAAGGACATGATTATAGGGAAAGAGAGGGAGAACTCCACCCTCCTCTTCCCCAGGCACTGGAGAATAGTGAAATATTAAACTATGAGGATGATAAAGATAGGCACCTGGCAAATTTATATAGAATTGCATATTAAATGAAGTCACTGATTTGAGAGTGGGGCATGGTTTTTATGCAAAATCTGCTCTTTTCTAGACCACCATCCTATCTCACTCTCACTCACTCACTCTCTCTCTCTCTCTCTCTCTCTCTCTCTCTCTCTCTCTCTCTCTCTCTGCAGTCCAGAGATTCACAGAATCATGGAATTGTAGAGTTGGAAGGGACCCCGAGGGTCATCTAGTCCAGCAACATGCAATGCAGGAATCTCAGGGAGGTGGTGGTGAAAACAGTTTCCAATTACTTTTTTGAGATTTTTCAACTCTGGCTATTTCACACAGTTCTAGCTGGAACAATTTTGACAGTATGAATCACTTGAAGAAAAACTTCCTGCTCCTTATGATGTATTATTGAGGCTGCAACAAGCTTTATCGGTATTGCTTTCCGCCTGTGCCAACCACTCCAGACATTGCCAGAAACTGGCCTATATATGTGTGTGTTTTTCATTTTCCTGGCCTTCCAAGCATGTCAGGTCAAATGCTCTTTAGCTCCAAAATTGATTTCTGATATCATATGATAGAAATTCACTACCGTGTATTTTTAAGAGGACTTTAGAAAGGGTATTTGATTGGCCCTGATAGACCTTGACACACTGAATGCTTGGAAGCAGCTATCCTTTGACCTTATACTGCTAAATGCTTTTGTATCAGAGCAGCACTGCAATTGTACACCTATAGAATAGGTAATGAACTATCTTTTGTTGGACCAGTTGTAGCAGCTGAAATTGATCCCCCCCCCCCCCCGGCTTTTCTTTGCAAGCTGGATTCTGGGAGTCATGGCCAGCCCAAATCATAAAAAGTTTTAGTATCTGTCAAATGACCACCTTTTGTGCTTGATTGCCTGCTAAGGGTAGTTGATGTGTCTAAAATGAGACTTGATGGTTCAGAGCTATTAGCAGCCAGGTCACAGCTAAGATCAGTATTCCGCCAGTATGTCTTTGGGGCAGAGAGAAAGAGAGAGCAGCTTGGAACTGCAAAGTAGCCAGATCAGGGAGAAACAAGCCTGGCTATTCCAGTTTGGCCAGTTTGAAGCAGATGCTCCTTGTTGAGGGGAGCTCCCTCCCTCCCCACCCATGGGTGTGTATTGCACATACAAGTCTCCTTAATTCAAATATAAATGGACCCCCTGAATCTCTCACTTCACAGAGAAGAACGGAAGGAAGTGGGTATGTTTTGCCAGAAATAGAAAGGGGGTTGGGGGGAGGGTGGCACACGTGAGAGTGCTCTTCACATACCTAAATGGCTGTCACGAAGGCTGAACACACATTATACCCTTAAAGAACAACTGAAACACATTATTTTGCTCATAGAATTCTGGGCTATGTGATTTAACCCTCACAACATTCTACTCCCAGCAACCCTTAACCAACTACAGTGCCCATAATTCTTCAAGAGGAGGATTGTGCTTTGGCTGCATACAGACCCTTAAAGCACATTCAAAGATTTGCTTTCTGCTATCCCCACAGGGAACGACTCTGCCTAATGGGCTTAATAAAAAAAATTCCTTCAGTAGCACCTTAAAGACCAACTAAGTTTTTATTTTGGTATGAGCTTTCGTGTGCATGCACACTTCTTCAGATACACTTGAAACAGAAGAGCCAGACCCTTATGTATATACAGAGGGTGGTGGGGGTGGGTGGGAATGGGTGATGGGCTGATAGGAGTGGTAAACCTGTTAATGGCTGTTAATGACTGCTGATGACTGCAATTGGTCCTGCGGGGGGGGGGGAGCAAGGGCTGAGGCGCTAAAGAAAGCTTGATCATGCATAATGAGATAAGAATCCTATGTCTTTGTTCATCCCAGGTGGCTCCAACTTAATGGGCTTAAGTTATGGGAGGGTAGATTTTGACTGGGCATTTGGAGAAACAACTTAACAGTAACAGCAGCTTGACAATGGGGCCACCTTCTTTATAAGGGTGACATGCTCTTCCTGACTGGAGGTCAGCTATCTGCTGGGGATGGTCTCACTTTGGATTTCCTGCATCAGCAGTAGCTTGGATTCTATGGGTGGAAAGCTCCCTCCAAATCACAGTGGCAGGAGTGATTTCCTACATGTACATCCTGCTACATTGTCAGCTGTGTCCCATTGCTGACAGAGGGGGAGAGTGTGGAGAGACAGGAGGAGGTAATTAGGCAGCAATGCGGAACGAGGGAGCAGCAGCCTAGTTACAGTAGAAGCCTGAGCTCTGGGAACATGGAGAAGGAAGGGGGGAGTTCAAGGGGGAAGACACAGACTGACAGTTTAAGCTTGGACTCGGAGGGAAGGCCACCGGAAATAGCCCATCCCATGATGCACAGGCGAGCAAGGATTAATGAGAGGCATGGACAGGAAAGGAAGTGAAAGTGGGGCTTTAAATGTGGGAAGAGGAAAGGGTGGAACTCAGACTCGGTAGCAGCTAATTTGGAAGCAGGCGCTGAGTGACTGAGCTCCAGAGTGATTTGTGTTTGAACAATAAACCTGAGTTAATTACTGCTGGAGTTGTCTCACTTCTGTTGGAGAGACCCAACCATTACATACACAATCATCTTCCCAAACTCACCTTAGCAGCTAAGTGGTATTTATTTGGTGGGGGCCCTTATGAAGTTGCATTATTAGGAAACAACAGTCAACAGTGTGATGCAGCAGCAAAAAAGCTAATGCTATTCTAGGCTGCATTAACAGAAGTCTAGTATCCAGATCAAGGGAAGTAATAATATGACTCTCTACTGCCTTGGAATACTGTGTCCAACTCTGGGTATCACAATTTAAGAGGTTGTTGACAAGCTAGAACATGTGCAGAGGAGGGCGACCAAGATTATCAAAGGCTTGGAAACCAAGCCTTATGAGGAGCGCTTGAAGGAGCTGAGTATGTTTAGATTGGAAAAGAGGAGACCGAGAGGAGATAGGAAAGCCATTTTCAAATATCTAAAGGGCTGCACATGGAAGAGGAAACAAGCTTGTTTTCTCCTGCTCTGAAGGATAGGACTCAAACCAAGGGCTTCAAGTTACAAGAAAGGAGATTCCAATAAAATATCAGGAAGAACTTTCTGACAGTATGAGCTGTTTGACAGTGGAACTGTCTCCCTTGGGAGGTTGTGGTCTCTCCTTCCTTGGAAATTTTTAAGCAAAGGTTGGATGGCCATCTGTTACAGTGGAAATTCCTGCATTGTAGTGGGTCTGACTAGCTGACTGTTGGAGTCCCTTACAACTCTCTAATTCTATGAATCTATGAAAAATGAAACAATCAGCAACTAGGTATTTGCAATTCCTTTCCAATTTTTATGCTTTTTCCAAATCCTGCATCAGAACTGGTGTCCTGGGTCCATTTCCAGTTTATTCTGAACTCAAGAAATGTTCCCAATGTAATACTATATATGTTGAATAAGTACTACTTATTATCTCCCCAAAGACAAAGAAATGGAAAACAGCGCGACACATATGAACTTGATTATGTGATTTACATGTGAAAGTGCCCCTGTGATTTGATTTGCATATGAAAGAATCCCAAGACACAAAACAAAGGATTAGAAAGCATGGCAAGAGTGCTATTAGCATAGAGAACAGAGATTGTCCTACAGACCAACCTTTTAGAAGAATTTTCGTATATTTATCACTCACAAGTAAATAGCTCTAGTGGATTTTTACTGCTGTAAAGGAAGTGGAGGGGAGAGAAAATGGTTTTTTATCATCTAAAAGGGAGACACACTCACTGAAGACATAAATGTCTGGATCTACAGTCAGTTCTCCTTGACTTTTGCTCCACCACTCCTTTAATGTGTGCATTTCAACAAATAGCAGGATCTGCCTACCCTGGCTGATGCAAATGTGTGTGAATACCACTTAGAAACCCAAAAGCAAAGTCCATTACAGAGGTGGTGAAAGATTCGTCTCACTAGTAGAACATGGGATTGCTACATCTGTCCATCCAGCTGAGCCAAACCAAATTGAATCCATTGGCACAGAGAATTTAATATTCTAACAGCTCCCCATGCACCAAAACCCATGGAAACAAATGCTCCCCAGCTATACCAGCCTGGTAATAATAAAACATTAATGGGTGATATACTGTAAATATACTGTAAATAATAGAGAGATGGGCTACCATTCCATCACTATGGATGGAGCATCATCTCACAAAAAGCCTGTCACCAAGGAAGAGCATTGAGGTCAAGGAACCCAGAAAAACACGATCCACAGATATGTTACCTGTCTGTGCCTACCTGTGATTAAGAGGGGGTCAGGGAAGGGGGGGAAACCCATCCTCTTTCAGGAGCATCCACGGGTCTCCTGCAAAGTACCTGAGCAGTCCTGGGGTTGAAGGCCAGGATCACCAGGTATGTTTAGCCTGGATAAGAGGAGACTGAGAAGAGATATGACAGCCATCTTCAAATTTCTAAAGGGCTGACCCATGGGAGATGGAGCAATCTTATTTTCTCCTTATCCACAAGGGAGGACCTGAACCAATCAAGTTACAAGAAAGGAGATTCTCAGTTTACATAAGTACGTGCATTGTAAACCTTTAAAAAAATATATTTTAAAAGAAATTCCAAGTTAAACCCAGCACAAATATATAAGGATAATGAAGGCAGGATTATAACAGTGAAAATACAAGAGAAATAAGAAGAGATATTTATAATAGGGGTATATGCACCCAACGAGACTGAGGCAGAATTTTACCATAAATTAGAAAACATTTTATTAGACTATAGTGATCAAAAAATTATTATGATGGGAGACCTAAATGGAGTGGTAACCCCAGAATTGGATAAATCAAATAAAGAAAGAGGAAATAAAGAAGGACAGCTACCGAAATCATTTTTTCAATTAGTAGACAAATTAGATTTACAAGATGTATGGAGAAGTAGATACCCAACACAAAAACAATTCATATTCTACTCCCATCCTAATAATTCGGAAAGTCGAATAGATATGATTTGGGCAACTAAAGATTGGGAAAGATGGGGAATTTAAGCTAAAAAAAATGAGGATATTAAACAACATTTAACGGGTTGGCTCCTATTTCAAGTATATAGCAGATTTAAAGAGGACAATATAAAAAAGTCTTCAGGATTGAACCCTCTTTATTAGAGATGAATCTGTTACAGAACAACCGTAAAACCATTTCTAAAATGTACAACATACTTTTGGAATGGGAGGTTAAAGATGAAGTGGTTAAGGAAACCATGACAAAATGGGCAATGGATTTGGGAAAACCCATTCAAATGGAAAGATGGGGAAGACTCTGGAAAGTATCATGGAAATTTACGGCGTCAGAGGGAATTAGAGAAAATTTGATCAAGATGTTTTATAAGTGGTATCTGACGCCAGTCAAAATCCATAAAATGTATAAAACTAAAGACAGTTGGTGCTGGAGATGCCAAAAGGAGGCGGGGACCTTTCTACATGTATGGTGGCATTGCAATAAAATAAAATCCTTTTGGAATGAGATATTAGAGGAATTGAAAAAAATAGTTAAATATAATATTAAGAAAACTCCTGAGTCTTTCCTATTAGGAATGGTAGATGAAGAAATATCCAAACAGGATGAAAAGGTTTTTCTGTATGCGGGGGCAGCAGCGAGAATTGTAATTGCCAAATTATGGGGGGGGGAGAAATCCCTAGTGTTAGAGACTGGCAAGAAAAGGTAATTAGTTATATAGATCTGGCCAAATTGACAAATTCAATCGGGGGGGGGGGGTAGTAATAAGAAATTTAATCACAATTGGGGAAAATTTGGGGAGTATCTGAAAAGACTTGGGTTTAATTCAAATATTCTGTAGTTATTCCAAGATGAAAAGTTAAGGAAAGCAGTATAAAGGTAGGCGATCCAGTAGCCCGGGACGAAGACAACCGGAAGTCGACTTACAGAAGAACCTGCAAGATATTAAAAGACGGTATTTTATTGACAAGTAATAAGACATGATTTATTTGAAGTAGGTATAGGAGCTTGACATTTGTTAGTAGATTTTGATTTTTGTCAATATTGTTTTGTGTTGCTTAATATTTTATTTTACTTTGTATGTTTTTTATTTGGATGGTTTGTCTGAAATGTCAATAAAGGTCAATTTTAAAAATTAAAAAAAGAAAAGAAAAAAGAAAGGAGATTCCCACTAAACATAGGAAGAACTTTCTGATGCTAGGAACTACTGGACAGTGGAATGGGATCCCTTGGGAAGTGGTGGACTATCCTTCCTTGGGGTTTTTTAAGCAGAGGTTGGATGGCCATCTGTCATGGATTCTTCAGTTGAGATTGCAGGGGGTCGGACTAGTTGATCCTTAGGGTCCCTTCCAACTCTACAATTCTGTGATTCTATGTAATCAGGAAGGTGAGGGTCTGGCTACAGAGGTACAAAACTCAGGATCTTCCAGAGGAGCACCATGTGTTCTAGCATATGGGAATTTTTATCTTGGTACCAATTTTTGACCAATTTCTAGTTTGTCTTCCTTGGCTTCAATGTCCCTCCAACATCAGCACACATGTGCTGCAAATCCTGTTTCTATATCAACTATAGTCCTCTTCCAGCTGAGGATTCAGGTTGCTTGGCCCACATATATGAAGAATGGTCCTTGCACACTGGAGGGGGTGGCTAGGAAGTGTTCTACCATGTTTCTCACAACTTATTTTCAATAACAAGAGCTATGCTTAAACCACACTGTTGTGTGCTACTCATTAGTAAAAGACAGTGTCATGAAGGGTGTCATGGAAGAAGGAAGACAAGAGAAAACAGAGCTCAGGAAATGCTTTATGTGCACAGAATGAATCCCCCACCCCTCTTGTGAAAACAATCTTCTTCTATATGTCACAGACATAGCTACTACTTTTGAAAATGTTAACCAAAAATCAAGTTCCTAGACTGGGCCCTGCTTCTCCCATGAACTCACTAAATGGTGCTATCTTAGGCAAGTCACACTTTCTCAGCCTTCTCATCTGTAAACGAAATGTGGCAACGGCTGCAAACGTGGATAGCTTTAAAATGGATTGAGAGAAATTCATGGGTGAGAAGACTATCAATGGCTGCTAGTGTTGGTGGCAGAGGCAGTATGCCAATGAATGCCAGTTGATATGGAACATGGGCAGGAGAGTGTGCTTGTGCTGATAACTTGCTTATGGGCATCTGGTTGACCACTGTTAGAACAGGATACGCGTTTGGTCTTACCCAGAAGGACTCTTCTTACATTATATTCTTAAGCAGGGCTAATACTTGCCTATTTAACATGGTAGTCATAAGTGCTACCGAAGAATATATGTTCTTGCATTACCTGCTTGGTAATAGGTAAAGGTAAAGGACCCCTGAACGGTTAATTCCAGTCAAACTTGACTGGGGTGCAGCGCTCATCTCTCTTCAGACCAAGGAAGCCAGTGTTTGTCCACAGACACTTTTCCGGGTCATGTGGCCAGGATGACTAAACTGCTACTGTCACACGGAGGACCATGACAAGTGCATGGAAATGCCATTTACCTTCCCGCCACAGCAGTAGCTATTTATCTACTTGCGCTGACATGCTTTTGAATGGCTAGGTTGGCTTGGTAATATCACCTGCTTAGTGAAGGAAAAGCAATTAAACTAGTGTGTGTGTGTGTGTGTGTGTGTGTGTGTGTGTGTGTGTGTGTGTTTGCACCCGCGCGCGCACGCTATAAGACTAGTACCTTCCTTGGCCCTTTGCAATAGGATGTAGTTTCAAGCCAGTTTCATAAAAACACATGATCATGCCCTGTAAGATTTATATTTCTTAGGATGTATTCCACTCTGCTTACCAGGCATAAGTTTCCACAGTTGTCAATCAGATGCCTATAAGAAGCCTATGAGCAGGGCATAAGAACAATCGGTCCCTCAGCCTTACTTCTGAGAAGTAAAGGATTATGCTGCTAGACTTATGCTTTCCAGTGGGGATATGGCATGGCCTTAATTGTACATGTCAACTAAAAAGTATGGCTCAAGTTCAATTGGACTTACTTATAGATAAGTATATATAGGATTTCCACTGAAGCAAATGGAAACATGTGTGTAACTCCATTCATTTTTTTTAACAACACACACATATATAGTAGTAGCCTTTAAGCAGAATTGTCCATTACATGCAAATACTGTTCATTTCGTGATGTGAGATCACTTTGTATGATTGCACTTTTTGTTCAGTAACCAGACAAAATTCCAAGCCACTTGACGCGATGGAGACCACTTAACACAAATATTTGCATGTAATGGGCCATTTTACTTAAAGAGCCCAGTGTAACTTTAGAAACAAATTAAGAGCAGAAAGAGTTCACATGATGCTATAAGAACAGCCTTTGTGAACATGCACAGAAAAAAAGCAGCAAAGTACATATGGGATATGGGGCCACTGAAAGCCATCTCAACTGTACACACTTAGATCTGATAAACTACCCTTTTCTTAATGGTTTCTGTCCAATTTGTACATACGTAGTTAATTTGACACTGCCATAGTTTACTAAGCTACTCTGTTATCAAAAGAATGTTGCCCTTTGTGCCCTTTAAAATAGAGAAAAGGGGCATGCATTCAATAATTGAGATACACAGAGTGATTCAAAGAGTTTTCTGGTGGCCAGCATGTGGAGATGTAGCATTAATACATCCCTATGTGGAAATGAAAGAGTGCATTGCAATCTGAACAAAGCAATGTAAGCTTATCAGCTTTGGTGTTTCCAGAAACATGAAAACTCCAAAACATATTTTCAAGAGGGTATAGTCAACACATCTTCTAATACATGTTTAATTTTGTTTTTACTTGGAAGTTAACTGCTTTGTCCCATTTTGCTGCAGAAGGAGATAAGAACACAAATGGAATAAGAATGAATCTGCATGTAAAAACTTCAACCAGGAATGAACCACCACCTGTGGCCATAAATTGCAGTGTGATCTTTGTTTTGTTCTTGGCATAACACCACACTTGAGATTTAAAACCTGTGTGATATCTTCATGGGACCATGAAGCATGATGAGGCTGTGAGGCTAATTGTCCCCACATAATATTTATTTAAAATGGTTCTTCTTCAGCGATCACTCATACCGAGTAAGATTGTCTTCCATAAACACGGTTTTAACGATGAGTCCGTAAGTGACTGTGGAGGCCAATTCTGGATCCACATGTCCTTTCAGTTTGGGTTGGGTTTTGGGAAGACGCCTGTGCGTGAATTTGTTTTATGTGTGTAGATCAGTGCACGCTGACCAACGCACAGTCTTTGCAGTAGGGCTCTGTTCCGATGGCATGAAGTAGTCATGACAAACCAGTAGATTCCTATCTGCTGCAGCCTTCATCTGCCTTCACAGCCGTTGTAACATACCGCTAAGTTGCTATCATCCGCCTGTTCTGCCGTTGAGGACTTCTTGGATCATTCTTTGTCTAGCTCCTTCCCTTTGACCTTACCGCCTTGGGTGACCCTGCTGGGAGTCCGAGATTCCCGACGGCTTCGCTCACAAGGGCCATAGGAACATGCAAGCCCACTCACCACGACAACGTGGGTATTTAAGGTGGGTATCCAGTGAGTGGGTATTTAAAATGCATCCCCCTCTTCTCCCACAAAGTAGGATTGAAGGGAGTTAAGTGCATATTTGTAAATCATCATAAAACAGTCATTATAAAGACAAAATAATTTAACATTACATGCAACTTTCAGTAGCAGCAAAATAAGTATATAAATCCTAAGGCAGAAGCTAAAAACTGTATTGAAAGGCAAATTAAAAAACTTACCGTACAACCAATGAATTAAGCTTCGCACCAAAGGCATGAGAGAACTTTCACCAGCAGTTTATTGTGGATAGCTGCCTTAGACATAATTGATGTCCTACCAAGACTGAGAGACTCCCAGGGAGCTGTCCAAGGAAGGTACTCCTGAAGAGAAACAAGATGCCTCAGCCAAGTGTACTGCAATAATCAGTGATGCTGTTCTGCAGCTAATTTGTGTTATGGGTTTATTTGGGAATTTTCTCCTTATTTTGCAGACAGAAGCTTTGCCCTTATGACACTTCTATTTTTTTATTCACTTCCTTTTAGTGAATCGCATTGCCTTTCAATGCCCACATGCACTAATTGTGCAATTTGCAGCTCCAGCTTTGAAGTGGACGTGTGGGTGGGTGGGTGGGTGGGTGTGGGTGTGGGTGTCATTCTATTTGTACAGACCTGTGGTTCACATCCTGTGGGCTGCAGACCCACAGTTATCCCAAGATTAATACTCTTCCAGACAGTGCTTGATTTAGTTCTTCTGCCACGCTCTTCTTCACAGCAGCAACATCTCCAAGAACCTTGCTTTATCTCCAGGAGTGCTGCTTGCATCTGTTGCAAAGTGCAGGAACACAGTTCAACAGCTTTGGCCTGTGCCTTCCTCACTTACCTTGTTGATGCTCAGTGACTTCAAAGAGCCTGGCACTGAGGTGCAGGAAATCAGTGCTTTGAGGGTTGCCCTCCCTGCTTTGTTGTATTGTTTGTGGAGGCACATTTTGCTTAGGGCCTTTTACCTTGCACCACACAAAGGACTTACCGGTATTAGTGGGAGGCAGAATACAGCTTGACAGCTTGAAGAGCCCAATTTGATTTCAGCAGGCTTTGCATTGTGGACCATTGGTGGCCTTTCTGAACTACTTGTTGAATTCTGTTTCTTTAGGGTTTTTTTTTGTTTTGTTTTGTTTTTTGCATTATCAGGAATTACTTCTGGTGCCTCATTGGAATAAATTCTATGGATGGGGCTTCCCTAATGCTCATTGCAGGGATCTTGGTTTTTTCCCCTGGTTTAGGTCATTTTAGGGGCAGATTTTTGGGGGCAGTTTGTTGTTCTAAGTGGCATTCGCTGCTCATGCCCTCCCTCTTTTAAGAACAAAAAATACTAATTAATACATATAAATATTTAATTATATATAAAAATAGATTTAATTCTAGGGATTGAGGATTACATTAAAATATTAAGTCTTATTTCTATAGGTACATTAATGGTAATAATTTTTTTATTTTAATTCTTTTGGGATTATGTCAACTGAATTCCGTTGGAAATAAATAAACAAGTAAATTTGCATTTCGTTCAGTTCGATTGGTAAATTGCATTGTTGATTATTGCTGGGGAAATAAATGAATGTATTTATAATTATAAATAAAAAACCTATCTTTCATACCTTTTTAATTGATTAACTGAGTTGATCAATGAGCTTATTTGTGAAAGAAAGAAATGAATTTGTATTTATAAAAAATCATACCTTTTAAATTAATTACCATAACTGGATTGACCAGGGGGCATACTGGAGAAATAAATGAATTTAAGTTTATAAATAACACAAATATATATTTAGCACCTTTTGGAATTAATTGCTTGGGTTGTTGATTAGAAAAATAAATAAATGAATTTTTTCTTCCTTTCTTGATTTTGCCACATCCACGAATTTCTTTAAAAGTGCTACTAAGTTCATAAAAGTTGTTTGTCATTTTGGATTTTCTCAATTAATGGACCTTAAAATTGCAACAGTTAGCATGTGGGGCTCCATGAATTTTTTTGAGATTAAAAAAGGCTTCTCACACAAGCAAAGGTTGGCAAATGCCCATATAGATGAAGTGCAGGTTATAATTTTTTAAAAAATAATAGTAATAATAATTACAATAATTAATAATAATTGTAAGTCTGCTGCTAAACACTCTGTGGGAAGCCTCAGCATTTATATGGGAACCTTAAAGGAGGGATGATAGAGGAAGGGAGAGAGCGTCTGCCCAGCCCCTGCTTAAAGGCAGAATCAGAACAAATGTGCATGCGGCTATCATTGCTCCCCCGAGAGCAAAACTAGTGGGTTTATTTTGTTTTTCCTTTTAATAGCTTCTCTTGGGTGCTTTATGGACCAGTTCTCTCATCTGAAGTGTCTGATCCCAAGACATAAATTAATTTTAGATGCACCTTTTATCCTTTGTGGCTGCTAAGGCAGTGCTCACTATTTGTTTTCGTTGCCATGGAGATAATTGACTTCCTGCAGTGGCAGAAGCCTTGTTTGGGGTATTAAAAGGGTTTGGGTCCAGGGATTCTTTAATTTTCATGTGGCGAGAAAAAGTCATTTCATCAACAAAACCTTCATAAAAAACCCTCTCCCCTTATAATTTGTATCACTCTCTTTATAACCCTGTGAACATTTTCTTTGTTTCCCCATGTGCTCCATTCTGTTGCTCTCACTGCACACTCTACAGTAGCTGCTAAAACCACAGCAAGAGACATATTGCCTATGCATTACAATTCTGCAAAAATTGGTCAGGCAAAGTCTCCCTCCAGAATATTATTTGGCAGCATTGTAAAGCAACAGCTGATTGCCAAGGCGCACAAGAATGGAATGGAATTTGTGTGCATACACCCACCCACAGCACCTCATCCTAGGGTTGCACAAAATATTCTCCTGTTTGGATATCGTTCAAAATTAGCATATTCAACAAAGGTGAACAAATCACCCCTCCATGTCTCCCCCCAAACCCTCATTGAACATGTGTGTTGATTTTACACTGCTTGCTGACTTTGTCCAATGGCTGCTTCTTCTTCTCTATTCTCTTTTTCTCCTTTGCCTGCTTGCAGTGCTGCAGGTAAAGGTAAAAGGGCCCCTGACCATCAGGTCCAGTCATGCCCGGCTCTGGGGTTGCGGCGCTCATCTCGCTCTATAGGCCGAGGGAGCCGACATTTGTCCGCAGACAGCTTCCGGGTCATGTGGCCAGCATGACAAACCCGCTTCTGGCAAACCAGAGCATCACACGGAAACGCCGTTTACCTTCCCGCTGGAGCGGTCCCTATTTATCTACTTGCACTTTGATGTGCTTTCGAACTGCTAGGTGGGCAGGAGCTGGGACCGAGCAACGGGAGCTCACCCTGTTGCAGGGATTCGAACCACCGACCTTCTGATCAGCAAGCCCTAGACCCTGTAGACCCGGGGTGCAGGTACAGAACCCCAAAGGTGGATTAAGGACAAAGAAGAAATGCAGTAGCAGCAATCAGCAAGGCTGCCCTGATCTCGTCAAACCCTTGAGAAAAGCAGCTGCAGCTGCCATGGCTACCACCATGTGGCCCCAAGAGAGGATTGAATCTTTTCTAGTAGCCCATCACCACCATTCCTCCTGCTCCTTCTCCCATCTGTTGCAGCCCATATCCACGGAGAATGCAGGTTGCAGGTTGCACGGAGAATACTGCTTGGTAGGCAGGGGCAGGCTGGCTTAGTGGTGAGGGTGATGAGGTATATAAACAGCAAAGGAAATTAAGAGCAGCAGCTAAGCAAGGGGGGATAAGTGGCAGAGGTGGGCACAGCTGCTTCTACTTCTTGGCACCCATGTTGTTGCTGTTGCAGTGGGCAAACAAGCAAGCAGCTTTCTTGCTATTCCTTCCCAGCACCCTTCTCCATGCATAGGCTGTGAACACATTGAGGTGGTAGCAAATTCTACTGCTGCCCTTGCCCCTGTGCTTTCAGTTCTGAAAGGGGCTTCTATGTCCCTACAGCTGTGTGCATAAAGAGCCTACGTGCGTCCACAGTGGCCCTTTTCAGGTCTTCCTCTGAATACACAGACATCGTGGGTGGGAGGGAGGACAGGATTACTAGCAACAATCCCACTTCCCAGTCTACATGTGCAATCTGTGTGTGACTGAAGGTGTCAAGGAGGCTAATAAAGCAAGCGGAAAAGGACCTGTTGCTGCCATTCCATCAGCTGCCGCAACCAGGAAGGAAGGAGGAGGACACCAGAAACAAACGGCACTCAAGAGCAGTGCAAATGTTTTTTACAATGAGGGTATGACTGAAAGAAAAGGAGGGCCGGCGCCTGAAGGGTGAGGCTTCAGCTGTTCAGTACTGCAATATTTCTGTTAAAATTGCCACAAATGGATGTGTGTGTGTGTGGGGGGGTGCTTTTCAACCATTGCAAAAGGAACACACACAGATCAAGACAAAAAAATAAACTGGCTCAGTCCTGCTTTATAGCCCCAATGCATGCATTTACCTGAGTGACAGCAGCAGCGCTTCCTCATAGCTGCACCCCAAGCTGCTTCAATAATGTACTAAGTATATGACCACTTTTTAAAGAAGAGAATTGGGGGGAGGAGCTCCACCCAATTTGCACAACTTACTGGACAGGGGCGAGTGAGGTCCGGAGACTGTTGCAGCAGGGAATGGGTCTCTGAATGCTGCAACAGCATCTGGGAATGCTAGGGACTGGAAGAAATGAAACTCCATTACCTGAGGGTGGAGTGAGGAAGCAAGTCATCGAATTGCAGAGTTTAGCCAACACACTGGGTGTAAGCTGAGGTGGCAGTGTGGAGAGTATAAAGTTAAGTCCTTTACTGTCTTTACTGTCGTTGTTAGAACAAACTACTACTGTTTGAAACCATAGGTGAGAATACAAATTTAAATTATTTCCAGCAACTGGGCAGATAAAACAGAAGCTCTCTGGGTTGATTGCTTGTTGTTTCACCCTTGACTAACCTCTCTTACTCATACGCATTTTCTCTTGCTCATACGCATTACAACCATGGTATGCAGGCAAGAATACAACTCTAGTGTAAGAAGAGCCCTCTTGGATCAGGCCAAAGGCCCATGTCATCCAGCATCGTGTTCTGACAGTGGCCAATCAGATGCCTACACTGCCCTCAAGCAGCTCACCAGAGTACAGCAACATTTCCCCCCCCTTTTGCTCCCTACCAGCTACAATTTGGAGACATGCTACTCAGATACTAGAGGTAGCTAACATTGCTAGTAGCCACTGGTGGCCTTATCCCCCTTAGATTTGTCAAGTTCAAGTTGGTGAGCATTACTCCACACAGTGGTACTGCAGAGAGGAACCTCCAGCCTTCAAGTCCAATTCAGCTCCGCAGAGGTCCTCATCAGGCCCACAAGGCCATTTTCTGCAAACTGCACTCATCTGCCCTGTCCCCATCTGCAGGTAAGCCGAAGCTGAGATCAGCTGCACTAGGGACTTCCTTGGGAAGGTGACATGATTCTTCTCTCACCCACCCCAAAATTGTAATGGCTTACCAGTAAAAAAAAAGATAAAAGTTTAATGCGCATAAAATGTTGCCTTTGTGTGCACTGTGTGTGAAACTTAGACATTCTGCAAATACAGCTGCAGAAAGGTGCAACTAAAGCTGGAAAAAGGGGGTGGAGTCTTTGTTTCAATATTATGTTAATTGATGACTCATCCCTGGGAGTCTGGGGGTTCATCCACACTAACCTTTTGCCCCACACTTTCTAAGCATACGTCTGTGCTTTTAGGGCTGCCATATGTCCCGGTTTTTTAAAAATGGCATCTGGGTGGACTTTCGCTGCATTGGCAAAATGTCCAGGAAAACACAGAGGTGTGGCAACCAGGACGATTTTTTAACTTTAAAGCCTTCAAAATCTCCAAAAAAGCCCAATGGCTCAACAACTTCGGGGCAGGGGGGTCAACAATTTTGTCCGGATTTTCACTTTTTCACTTTTGGGAATATGGCAACCATAGTGCTTTCTAAGTCTGTGTCCAATTGCTGCTGCTGCTGCTGCTGCTCTTGTTGTTCTGCCACTTTCCCCAGGAAAAGTTGCTTTTTAATGCTGAATTGAAACTAATGGCAATTTGCAGATTGTCATTTGTTCTGATTCAGCGGTAAAGAGCAGGTTTTTGTACAGAAAGCACTGGTGGAGAGGGATGCTTGGACAGGGAGCTTTAAAGAGCAGCCCTGTGCCTAGAAATGCGGAGCAAAGGTACTGGAAAGTATGGAAGAGCCCTGGGTCTCTCTCAGAAGCTGACAGCACAATGAAGAAGCAACTTACTTATTTAAATCTCTCTCTGGGACTATATAAACAAATAAGAACTTAAAGAAAACTGGACTGCATTGCTAATTGTTTAAGAGCAATGTGCTGGCTTGTATTTACAAATTTTTGGAACAAGTTTAAAGACAATTTGCAGTAAAACTTTGGAACTCTTTCTTGGTGTGCAGAGCTTATTTATTCATACTCTGCACAAGGTCCACTTACAGAATTCCACCTACATAATTCTAGCATTCCCTTGAAGGAAAACCACTGCTGCTAGCCTTTTGCAAGATGCATCTCCTCAGAAAAGGCAACGTAGGCTGCAAATTTCATCCAATTCTGGTCAAAAGTAAAATACAAAACAAAACAAAAACACATAGACGTTTCCTTGGGGGGGGGGGAACAAATCACATTTTAGCAGTTCCAGCACAGAACCACTGGACCTATTTGCTTGTAATTCATCAAGCTTTATCCATTGGGGGACCCTACTATGCTGGCAAATTATACTCACATGTCAAAACACAAAAGGTTACAGTCATTATTTGATGTCCCAAAAGTGAATGCAGATGGTAGGGAATGAAGCAGACTCTCACCACCAAGCTCCATAAGGCAGCCTCTGAACAAGTCTAAGCCAAATCATGCTTTTTCATAGCTTTTCATATTAAGCAGCACAGTAAAACAGAAGGTCATCCAATTGATATGAAAAGAGCATCACATTATCTCCACTACAGGGATACATTTAAAAGCACAAACATGCCCTCACCCTCTGGGCAAAAGCTTACTTTGAAAATCCAGGTTCAACAAGGATTATAGTCTACTACCAAGCTAGAAATATGAATAAACCAGATCCATATTTACATAACTTCCCTATTAATCACACCATTAGCCTCACAGTCCCAAGGTGCTACTTCAAGGACTAAAGACTATGACCTGCAAAGGAACAGGGCCATTAGAATTAGGCTAAGGTGGCATTTCCTTGCCTCAGATGTGCAGTGCCAGCTCAGTAGGTCCCCAAAAGAATGATGGGGAGTCTATTTTGCCTCACAGAATATGTGCCATTTGTTTCTTAAAATGACAAGTCCTTCTCAGCAAAGGAAAGATGAAAAAATAAAAAAATCAATAGTACAAATGGAAATCTTTAAAAGCAAGTCATACAGAGACAACCCCCGTGAAAAAATCTCCCTCAGTTCTTTTTAGTGTGCTACACAAAATCAATCTGCAGTGACCCTAAGAGTGAGCCATCCTCACCCCTCTGACAGCCAGAGAAGGAAAAAAGAGAGAAGGAAAATTTAGCTCTTCTTTTGCTTTCCCAAGGCTTTAATAGGCTTTTGAGCTAGGAGGGCACTAGAATCACCCTTGCAAGTTTTTATCAATTCATCCTTTTCCCTGAATGAGGACAGATATCAGAGCATTGCTACATGTGTAACTTAGTGCTATTCTGTGATTTGTGTTCATATCTGCACCTGCAAATTTGCAATACATGAGACTACCACTGATATTGCACATTTTTACAATTCTTTCAAATTGTGGCCTTATCTGCATTTAAAAACCCAACATTTGGTACGGTGTTGATTCATACCATTTCATTCACTCTTGTTTTGTTTAAGACTCCTGGCCTGAACGCATGTACCTGGTCATATGCTCCTCTTCCTGTTCCCATGTCAGAATCTTGTCATGTATCTGGATTGTGTTGGCTTTATGTATTCCATCCACATCAGCTGGGACAGGAACTGGAAGTCTTGGTCTTCTCCAACTGTGTCAAAGATTGGAATACCCAAAGCTAAGAGTAAACAACATGGTTTGGAAAAGAGCATATTTCATGCAGGTACACTAGGACTGATCCTCAGAATAGCAATTCGACATCTCTACCTGGAAGGAAGTTCCACTGAGTTAAATGCGGCTTCCTCCCAAGTAAGTGGGAGCAAGGATTGCCATCCAAGACATTAGACCTGACAAGCAACCAGAAAAGTCATTTACAACACATTGATTCCCAAATGGTTTAAAATATGTTGATCTACAGTCCCAGTAAGCTCTGTGGTTCCTTGGGAGCATCTCAGGAGTTTCTCAGTGACATGACCAGCAACAACGGAAAAGCATCACTGGAAATCAGCTCCCTCGGCACAGATCTTCTCCAGGACATTGAAGCATGAAGGTGTTATCTGATGAAAGCTAAAGGTAAAGGGACCCCTGACCGTTGAGTCCAGTCGCAGACGACTCTGGGTTGCGGCGCTCATCTCGCGTTATTGGCCGAGGGAGCCAGCGTACAGCTTCCAGGTCATGTGGGCAGCATAACAAAGCCGCTTCTGGCGAACCAGAGCAGCATACAGAAATGCCATTTACCTTCCCACTATAGTGGTACCTATTTATCTACTTGCACTTTGACGTGCTTTTGAACTGCTAGGTTGACAGGAGCAGGGACCAAGCAAAGGAAGCTCACCCCGTCACGGGGATTCGAACCGGCGACCTTCTGATCAGCAAGCCCTGGGCTCTGTGGTTTAACCCACAGCGCCACCCGCATCCCTGTATCTGGTACTGTACAGATACAGATACTGTAACAGTATCTGGTGTACTGTTAGTAAATATGTAGGGAAGCAGCAGCCTAACACACCTGGATCATAGCTGTCAAGTTCTCCCCCTTTTTTAAGGGAAATTCCCTTATGCTGAATAGGCTTCCTCGCAAGAAAAGGGAAAACCTGACAGCTATGACCTGGATGACACCCCACTTTATCTAGAACATACCTTATAATCCTTTGTCTATTGTCTGGGGCTTCTCTTGCAGACTAGCTGGAATTCCCTGACAGGCACCTATGAGGAAAGGATTGCTTTTAAATTGATATGAAGTTTGAAAACCACGGCTTGGGCTGGAGTATGGTGGGGGAACCCAGCAACACTGTAGGAAGAGATATGTATACATACTAGTATAATTGAATACAGCAGGTGTAATAAAATAATAAAATACAATCCAAGTACTATTATATTTACAGGAAACTGGAATACATATACTACATTTCATGAGCCATGCTGTTTTTACTGCATTATAAAATCCTGAATGAGAAGATCTGATTTTTGTATTATAAAAAGGTCAAATTGCATCTAGTGCTTCCCGGTAAAGAAGACTTTCAGTGGTTTACTAGAATGTTAATATATCTAAAACCTCTGAGACCCAATATTGTGGTCTTTCACAATGATTTACGGTAGATGGAACTGACAATTGATCTTGGCAGCTCATTAAAACACAGAATTTTACTAAGTAGCAAAAAAGAAAATATGTGTTGAAGACAGTATAATCGCAGGTACTGTATAGATGCAACCAAATCTATTGGATTTGAGGTTCTGCATTCAAATCGCTCATGATCAATATATATTACAATCTGAAGTTTATATAGGGTTGCCATATGTCCATGAAAACCTGGACATATCCTCTTTTGGGGGGCCAACATGCCCATCCAGGCATATTCTTACATTTTAAAGGAAATGTCTGGTTTTTGGAGGGGCACGTACATGCTCTGATGTGCCGCTGTGCCCCGGAAGCAGAAGCAAGGCCTTCACAGCAAGGCCTTCACAGCGAAGATCAGGTAGGAGCTGGGATCCTGCCTCCACTCAGGATGGTAGCAGCTCTCCTTTTTTTGCTCTTCAAGTTGTGGCAACCCTAGTTTATATCAGCTTTTTTATGTCAATCAGAGCTTTAAAATGATTACAAGTTTGGTGTGTGGTAAAAAAATGCATTGCTGGAGCCTCTCTTTTCTGACTATTCCCAACCCACCCTCATTAATTCAGTATTTACACAACAGCATGCCGAGTTTCATAAGTTTACAAGAGGTCTCCGGTATATGCAACCTTCATTGATATGCTACTGCAATAACATTTCTTTTTATGACAACAAAATCATGTAAAAATGGCCCAATCCTTAAACTATGGTGCCAGTATAAGCCTCACCAAAACAAATGGGGCATACAGCTGCAGAGACACTTGAGAATTACAAAACACATCTGGCAAGGAATGGAGCCATCAGCCACAGCAGATGTTCATAATCCAGAGGTTCTGATGTGGAGGTGTAATAACCACAGCTGGTACATACGTACAAAGTGCAGTAAAGCGGCTGGCAAAGGAAACTGAGAATATCACATTTTGACATTTAAACAGGCAGACACAAAAAATCAGTCAGATACGTTCCTCGTTTTTCATATGTATGAATCTACACAGACAATGCAGTCAGGGGAGGGAATTCTGCGGCTCTAGGAACACTATAAAAGTTGGTGAATTGCTGGAAGTGTGCCTTAGGATGGTATTCAATGCTAAATGCACAGGGATAGGATGCAGGTCATAGAAATTAAGAAAGATTTAACAGTGACCTTGAGTGGAAATACATAGAGTGGTGCCTCGCAAGATGAATTTAATTCGTTCCACGAGTCAATTCGTTTTGCGTCTTGCGAATCGTGGTTTCCCATAGGGGTGCATTGACATTTCTTTTTTTGCCCATAGGAACGCATTCATTAAATTTCAATGCATTCTTATGGGAAACCGCGATTCGCAATACGAATTTTTCGCAAAACGAATTTGTCTTGCAAGTCACCATCAGATGCATCTTGCGAAAAATTCGTCTTGCAGGGCATTCGTCTTGTGAGGTACCACTGTATTGTGGTGCTCAGCAAGGAAAGCTAGAATGCAGGACCTTGGAAAGCTCATGCATGAGCAACTTTCTTCCATGAAGCCCAGGGCTGAATGGAGACCTTTCATTCTCCTAGGTTCAGATCAGCCTTGCATGCCATAACCAAGGAAGTGGAGGCCTTGAACTGGCCGTGGTCTGGCCCATCACTCTGCCTCTTCTTTGCCTCTCTGCCTGCCCTAAGTAGGCATATGGGTGCATGGGGTCCCTAGGGGAAGGGGTCCCTGGCTCAATTCAGGAGTCCCTGGCTCAAAGAGCCCCCGAAGGAGAGGCTCTGGCTCAGATCCAGGTGTGATGCTGCTGCCTGGATTGTTATCCAGCCTCTGTGGTGTAGTGGTTAAGAGTGGTAGACTCGTAATCTGGTGAACCAGGTTCGCGTCTCCGCTCCTCCACATGCAGCTGCTGGGTGAGCTTGGGCTAGTCACACCTCTCTGAAGTCTCTCAGCCCCATTCACCTCACAGAGTGTTTGTTGTGGGGGAGGAAGGGAAAGGAGAATGTTAGTCACTTTGAGACTCCTTCAGGTAGTGATAAAGCAGGATATCAAATCCAAACTCCTCCTCCTCCTCCTCCTCCTCCTCCTCCTCCTCCTCCTCCTCCTCCTCCTCCTTTGCTTCTGTTGCCACTGGGTCCATTGATCTGGCTGGGTCCTCTTCTTCTGGGTCACATTCACAATTAAGACTGCTACTTGGGGGGGGGGTTGCTGACTTCTTCAGTAACTGAAAAGTGATCACTGCCCCCACATAGCAACTGCATCTTCAAGGACCCTAATCTCTTGTCGGCTCTCCTGCAGAATGCATGTACCATGTGAGGAGGGAGCAGACGCTCCTCCCACACCTCACTGTACATGTGTTCAGTGGCATATTTGTAATGTCTGAATGCTGACATATTGCAGGCACCTCTCTGAGCCATGGTGATCCCTGCCTTTGCAGATTTCCACTTCACAGATGCATTGCAGGCATGCCAATGAACACAGCACAGTCATCCATTGCAATGTGCCTCCCCTACACACAGCAAACTATAAAATATTTCTGTGAAGGATCCACTCTTACAGAGACCTGCCCAACTTGGACTGGGAAATAAGGTTCTTGGCGAGTCTGTGGCTATGACTCCTGCCACTGCAGAAACTTCAGTGCTGTGAAAAGGGTTGGTTTCATCTATTTCAGCTCTCCAGCTGTGGAATTTTGAATTGCATGAGGGATCTAATACAGAAAATGATAGCCAGGATAACTAAATAGAAAGGCTTCTTAATGAATTAACCACCGGGATATGCTCTGTAGTTCCAGTGTGCAATTATTTTTGTCTCTGCAACAGCAGACTCAATTTGCTCAGCTATCCAACCTGCTCTCTATACGGTTAGGTCAGATTCATACCTTAATCATTCACTATTGCTGGCTTCTCAACAAGTTGATTCTGATTCATCCCATCAGGCATATCTCCATCCCAGCATGCAGAAAATATTAAGCAATATATATTCATCAGTACCCTTAACTGCTTCCTGCAGGCGCTGGCAACTACACAGAAGTCTGTTTAGATGTTCTAGACAGGCATAAGCAGGGAAATTGGTTTTCACTAACACAAGAACTAGAAATGTGAGTTTAGAAAAGGGGAGAGACACCCTCCCTGCAGCCACTGCCACACACACTTGGTGGCTCTGCACCTTCCACTTATTAGAAGTGGTAGATGGATGGTGGATGACATGCCTCCACCTGCCACACTTTGTGGTCTCTAGGTCCTGACTCTTCCTTTATGTTCTGCTGACACAGAAGGGCATAAAGGTGGGTTCAGGCTTTGATGACAGATGCAGTGTGGTTGACTGTGCTCAAAAGTTTTAATTGGCAGACCTTTGGCCCGTAGGGAAAAACTGCAGATACAGCACTGATATTAATGGGGGTCCAGAAGGTTTGGGGGAACCCTCTGGAGCAGCATGGAAAGTGATGCAGGGAAGTGCAAGAGAAAGAGAGAAGCAGGGAATCGGCAAAAATCTGCTCCCCTGTCCTGTAAACCTTTCAGTTTACAGAAGTGAGAGTCTGAATGGAGGGGAAGGCGGCTGTGCTGTAATGTCTAGTTATGGCTGGCTGCTGTTGTAAATAAGACGCTTGACTCTATGAACCCTCCACCGGATCCATCAAGGCTCTTCTTGCAGATGTTTGACTGTAAACATTCCAGGCACCAAACTAGCTCACACAGTGCATGTCAGGGGCTTCGCTGCCACAAGGAGAATACAATATAAATGGAAAGCTAGGGTACCCTGAAGTATTGCATATTTCATACAGCAACCTTGAATGCATTTTTAAGACAGATACATGAAGAGATTAATGCCCAAAAGCTACACTAAGATTCATCCCTCCTGGGCTTTAGAATATTTCCCCAGAAATTAGAGCTAAATAGATGTAAGTGATTTAGATTTGTCTTTGAAATTCTTCTATTAGATAAATCCATTACACTGTTGGATGTACAATATATCTTGTTTATATTATTTCATGAAGCATCAGAAAGAAGTTTTATTCTGATGCTTACATCTGACTTAACAGCAAATTCTGAAGTGAGGATTCTAGCTTCTCTCAGTCTTGGGTCCATAAATGTTATGAAACTACAATCCATATTATTCCTAGCCAGGGTGGCCAAGGCTCAGGGATGATGAGAGTTACAGTTCAAGAATGAGATGAGAAAGGATGAGAAAGACTGGAACAGGAAATATTAAATGAAAGCAAATTAATATATAGTAATTAAGTCCTTCATCAAGCCATACTTTATGTGGCATATGGAAAATTAATTAGAGCTTATGGAGTATCTTGAAAGAAAATTCCTAATGTGACTATGAAGGCTTAGAAGCAGCGTAATCATATTGGAATGTGCAGTTTCATTTTTCCATTTTTACTTTGCATACTTTTAACAGGAAAGCAAGAAAAAGAGATGCGCCATCGCATGATGTCGCTCTGCAGGTATGCCAAGTTGTGAAGAGGGATAAAAACATGCCTATTCTTGCTCTAAGGTATTATAAAGAAAAAGTGGTCCGAGTTTCATTCCTTTTTCAGTTAGATATCAAGAGTGGGAAAATCCATTTCAAATGAGAAGAGCTCTTAAAAATCTCAAGTGCCTAAGCTTTTCTCTCTTTTTTTGCGGTCAGTTGTATACCATTTCTAGGCTACTGATGTACTTTAGCAATGCTTTCCCCTGGTTAAAAGCTTATACACTTGATCCAAGAGACAGAAGAAAAGATCTTCACAATTAAAAGATTGTGGGAACCAGAAAAACATAAAACAAAGGGAAGTTTGTGAAGTCTTTGAAGAATTCTCTGAATATCTTTGTGCTTTGGGGACTCAGGTTTCTGGATAAGAAAGGTCACATTATACAGGCTAATATGTCTCGCAATTCAGCAGAACAAAAAAGGGCAGACTCAAATATCCTCCTGAGACCCAGGAGATTCAAAAGGTGATTTAAAATCATGCCAAAGGGAAAGGCCTCCAGGCCTGGCAGCTACTCCTGCAATGTTCCTTTCATCTTTTCCTTAAGGGACTTCCCAACAAACTGCCCCTGTCTAGCTGCTTTGGGGACAGTAAAACTTCACAGGCTGCCAGTCCCTGTTTGCTGGGCCTGTCTCTGTTAAACCTCTGCCCCCTTTTTGCCCTTGGGTGATAACTTTTTAAAGTTTTGTTTGCACACACATAACTGCCCTAGAATTCCTCAGAGATTTACTGCTCTCCCCTTGAGTCTGTTCAGGTGAAATTTCTGAATCAGGGCAGACATGCAGCTCCGTTCTAATGCACATGTATTTAAATGCATGCAGAGACACAAACACCTGCACATTGCCTGCTTCCCTTCCATCCTTTCTCCTTATAAGACCCACAAAGTGCCATGAGATGCAGCCTTTACTGTAGGCTCTGGAGCCCCTTCCCAAGGGAAGCTCAACGTGCCTCCTCATTAAGGACTGCATAGTGAAAGCCTTCCTCTTCAGGACGGATTCTGGCTCTTAATTGTTTTTAACTCTGCTGGAAATTGTTTTAATGGGTACTTCATAATGCTATTTTATCCAGCCAATCGTAGTTGTGCTCCTTATTTCTCATTTTTAAAATCTATAGGATATCTTTTTACCCTCTTTTTATGTTTTTATTGATTGCAAGTTGCGTTCTGCTCTCTCTTGAGGAAAAGTAGGATATTTTATTTATTTTAAAAATAAAGTGAAACAACACAATCAGATCCATTATTAATCTAAACATAATATTGAACATTCTTAAGTGAAAGGGAAATATTGGGGTATACTGCAGGCTGACGCAGAGTAATTTAATAGAGAGTAGAGGATTCACAGTGCGCTTCTTTAACAATCTGCAATGGGCTCATGCAGTGATTGTTGTTCTAAGGATACATGTGTGCCCCATTTATCATTTGGGAAATGCTGGAGACTGTGAAACGGTTCTGACAGTTAAAAGCAGGGGTCAGCAACCTAACGCCCATGGGCCGGAAGCTGCCCACGGAGGTCGTTTGACTGACCCATGAGCCACCCCCGAACCGAGCTGCCCGCTCACGTGCTGTGCTAAACCAGCGTAGCACGGCACAGGGACTTGCTTCCGCGGTGCCAGTAATTGCGTCTGCGCATGCACAGATGCTGAAAATTGCGGGCACGCTCACTTTCGCACACATGCCATCCGGCCCATGGAGGGATCTCTGCGGGACCGATCTGGCCCAGGCAAGATAAACCTTGCTGGCCCCTGTTTAAGAGGCTAGTTCCTTGTAGGGAATTTGAAAGCCATTTGCATATAGTCCCATTCACATACAGTGCAGTCCTTTACATGTCTACTCAGACCACTAAATTCAGTGGGATGTAGGAACTCAGTTTTTAGTTATCTACACATTCATGACCTTTCTAGATCACATTTTAATGTTTCACATAAGGGCTTTTAAATTAAAGGGGTTGGCAGGAGAAATACCTAACATGTAAACCATCCTTTCCCCACAATATATCAAGCCCAGCTTATATATGTGACATATGTCAATGAGGAGGCCTTTATCGGAAAGAGTCGGAAAGAGAATTTGCACACAGTTCCAGTGTGAGCACACCAACACTGGTCTGAATTGGAGCGGCTTCAGGTGGAAACAGGAAACCAACTGAGGAGGGGAAATCCAACTTGAAATGGTTTCAGACATACTGTATAGGATTTATTTGAAATGTCTCCATGTGGAAGTTTCCTTATTGACATAACAAACTGCATCCACACACTCCTTGTAGTATGTGAAGCAGCTCTGAGATTCAAACTTGTTGTCCAATTGTTTCAGTGCTTGCTAAAAGCTATTGAGGATCCAACGTTAGAGGCTTTTCCTAGCCCTGCTAACTGTGATGGGTGGGGTATAAATAATAAATTATTATTATTATTATTATTATTATTATTATTATTATTATTACCAGCACAACTACAGCAGAGTTGTCATCCCAGGGAGTTGAAACATTCATCATTACCAGATGCAGCGTTGTAAAACGGTTACATGCCATTGAAATAGCCAATGGAGGCAAGATGTGGGAGTGGAGAGAAAAAGTCTGCAGCCTTTCCCCTGGTGGTCAAAGAGAAAATACTTCCCTTTATAAAGGGAAAGACTTACACCAGACTTGCCAGCAGATGAGTTCACTGAATGGCTGGAAAGCTATGTAAGCTGACCCCACGGGGTTCAAATGAATATGTGTCCAGAGCTTGTCTCATACAAGGAAAAAAATACATACTTATTAGGAGAGGGAGAGACCTGACCAGAAGGATCAATATTACTCCCCCCCCCCCGGTTATATACACATCACTAATATTGTGTGAAAAGGTACTAAAACAATACATTGAAATGTCACTTGCATAATGAGGGCATGATACATTAGAGAGATTACATTTGCTAAAAGGTAAAGGGACCCCTGACCATTAGGTCCAGTCGTGACCGACTCTGGGGTTGCGCGCTCATCTCACATTATTGGCCGAGGGAGCCGGCGTATAGCTTCCAGGTCATGTGGCCAGCATGACAAAGCCGCTTCTGGCAAACCAGAGCAGCACATGGAAACGCCGTTTACCTTCCCGCTGTAGCGGTTCCTATTTATCTACTTGCATTTTGAGGTGCTTTCGAACTGCTAGGTTGGCAGGAGCTGGGACCAAGCAACGGGAGCTCACCCCGTCACAGGGATTCGAACCGCCGACCTTCTGATCAGCAAGCCCTAGGCTCAGTGGTTTAACCACAGCGCCACCTGGGTCCCTGTAATATTGTGTGAAAAGGTACTAAAACAATACATTGAAATGTCACTTGCATAATGAGGGCATGATACATTAGAGAGATTACATTTGCTAATGAGCTGCAAAAGCCCTATATTTGCAGCTACCAGAATGAGGGCGTGGTTTCACTCCTGAAAAGCCTAACCTTTCCATGCATCTCATTAGTCAACTGTCATAACTCATTAGTAAATTTAATTTTCACCTGAGTAGTGGTAGGAAAAGCATAACAATAAATCTTACTAAAAATCACATTATCACAACTTCACTGGAAATGCAATACATACTATGTACAGACATTTCTGTGAGGTGTCGTTTTTTACATAGCATCACAAACATACACAGCGTTTTCCAGCATAACATAAAGGGGGCAGTGATAGACCCCCTCCCCCAATATGCTTCCAATCTAGACTCTGTTGACTCTGATGCACAGAGGGAAGAAAGAGTAGCAAGAGATGAAGAAGCAATTACAGGGGGTTAAGATTTCATTGTAGAGCTGAGCCAATAAGATTTACCTCATTTTGGCATGCAAGCTGGGAAAAGTGTCCTGTTTTATTTTCTTGTTTAATTGCTCATAAGGTGCAACAAAGAGAAATGGCAAGAATTGTTTATGTAGCCAAGGATGGGTGGAAATTGTAGGGCAGGGATGAACAGATTGGAATAAAGTTACATTGCCACTCCCATAGGCAAAAAGTAGGTTCTCCCCAACACACACTGGAAAGCTTACCATGTGCTCCTGTTACATGGTCAGGGTCAATTGCCTGCAAATATTAATGTAGCTGCTGCTTCATGAATGCATCTGATTTAAGCAGATTCTTTAAAAAAAAAACCCACCTCACCAATAGTATTTTAAGAGGTAATCACCTTTGTACCATAAGTTCCATTGCTGAAGAATAGTTTTATGGAAGATAGCATGAGATATAAAGCCGAGTACAGAAAGATCCTTTTGGTTCTTTTAGATTTCACTGAATGGCAGTGCATTAATGGAACCACAAGGATACTGAAAGGCGTACGCTTTGAGCGCCATGTTTGAATTTTCTTATCAGAATGAGAAGCTTAAATATTTGCCTTTCCAGCCTCATCAGCTTAGAGGCAAAATCATTTTGTCCTTTTGAGGGTTTTGCCAAGGATAAAATGAGTTGAATAATGTTGGCTCTTTGTCTATAGTCCAATGCTCCTGTTGCCATCAAAGTTGGTCACTCTTGTCTTAACTTTTCAATGGCACGTAGGATGCATGTAAATGCTGGCAGGGGTTGCAACAGCACTGTGCCACAGGAACCTCTGCATATCTCTTCAATGACACTGCTCTGCACTTCTGATTCTGCTTGTCACAGAGAATCATAAACCAAGGTTAACAGTTGCTTAACAACCAGTAGTCTACAGTGGTACCTCTACTTACGAATAACTCTACTTACGAATGTTTCTACTTACGAACGGAGCTCCATCCGCCATCTTGGATGCGGTTTAGATAGGATTTTTTCTACTTACGAATTTTTAGATAGGGTTGCTTCGACTTACGAATTTTTTCTCCCAATGCATTCCTATGGGATTCGACTTACAATTTTTTTCGACTTACGAATGTGCGTTCGGAACGCATTAAATTCGTAAGTAGAGGTACCACTGTACTGTTGCACCTCTTTAATGTCTTTTCAGTACAGTGGTACCTCGGATTACAGACACTTCAGGTTACAGATGCTTCAGGTTACAGACTCCGCTAACCCAGAAATAGTACCTCAGGTACTTTGCCCCAGGATGAGAAAAGAAATTACGTGGCGGTGGCGGTAGTCGCAGCGGGAGGCCCCATTAGCTAAAGTGGTACCTCAGGTTAAGAACGGTTTCAGGTTAAGAACGAATTAAGTTCTTAACCCGAGGTACCACTGTATAGAAGTGGGTAAATTAAGTCATCAAAAACCTTTCCCTGCTTTGATCTGAAGAGCAAGACCCCACCACATAGGAACCGCCTAAAGAGAAGCACTGCTACCTTTATACTACCTATTTTAATGCCAAGATTCATCTGCTAGTAGTAAAATCAAGAATATTGCCTCACAAGAGTTTTAACTACAAGCCACAAAGCATTGCCTCGTGTCTTTACGAGCTGAAATTTTCCAACCAGTTTTTATAAGTATCATAAATTTTTAAGTTTAATTTTTTTTTGTCATCCGATTTCCACAAAACCTGTATTTGTCAGAAAATCAACACAGTTTAATCTACTAAAATTATACAATGGTGGGTGGACAGCAAATTCTTCCACAGCTAGTGAACACAGGCCCACCCATCATTTAGGTTAAAAGGGGATTTAAATTCCAGTGACATCTTCTGCAACAAATAGACATGAATGTGTTGGTTGTGAATTGGAAAGGCAACTTTTACTACGTGAGGATGATTAGGATGTAAAGTGTTGCAGCAAATACGTCTGCTCTTACTGTCTCCACATTTTGCTGTTTCTCAGAAGAAGCCATTACAGAATTTTTGGGGTTCTCTAGCGTAACCTTGCTCAGGCAAATGGTGTGCCAGGAAGAACTAATAACATTAAGGACTCTTGGTGAACCCCAAACTGCCTGCATGATTCATTGTTCTGGCCTTGGCTTTTTCCAAAGAGCCTCTTGCTGGAAGTAGGTTATGGTTTGTTGTGCCTGCACATTAGATTTGACTGGACGAATCACTCCCAGGGCAGAGGGAGGGAATGACTTAAACTTCGTCAAGGCTCAGTTTTGGGCAGCTGTCAGAGATGAGCAGGAGACAGGAAGTCAGAGATTTGAGACAAACTAGAACCAGAAGAGCATTTTTGCTTGTCAGTGGCTTCTAGTGAGCTCAAACAGAACTCTTGTAAGATCTTACAGAGTTCAGCCAGATCTCTCCAGAAGCAGCTGCTGCAGCCACGCAATCCCAGCGGTCACAGCACTGGGGCCAATTAGAGGGGGCCCTGGGTGCTCAGCACCCACACGGCAGGGCTCCCATTCCAGGAAAAACCGTCAGTCACATTGGAGGTCTCACAAAGCCCTGGGCGTGGTCTCTGAGGCCCCGCCAGGCCTCCGACATCACTTCCGGTAGAAACAGGAAGTTGCGTCAGAAGTCTCATGAGGCCTACAGAATGTCTGCAATCATTTTCACCAGTCCACTGTCCCTCAGACCTTGCGGGGGGCTGGACTATATTGGGGGGGGGTGAATGAATTCCTATGCCCCACAAATAACCCAGAGATGCACATTAAATAAAAGGACACATTCTACTTTTGTAAAAACACACTGATTCCCGGACCGTCTGTGGGCTGGATTTAGAAGGCGATTGGGCTGGATCCAGCCCCTGGGCCTTAGGTTGCCTGCCCATGTCTTAGGCCTTGCGAGGCCTCAGAAGCACGACTGTGGGGCGCCAATTTAAGGTGACATCTTGATTTCATGAAGTCACGGGTACCATTGGGCCCCCATAATCTGGGACCCAAGCCGGTGTCCCTGAGCAGCAGGAGAGGAGCAGCAGCCAGGTCAGCTGCAAAGCAGGTAGAACTCTTGTTTCCATCTTCTTCCTGCTTTGCTTTGTTGCTGCTCCCCACAAAGGGAAAGGAGAGACGCCAGACTGGACCCCCCACCATGGATTTGTAACAGCTGGCCTTGACCCCAGACTTTTGGGTGGGCGGGGAGGTTAAGACAAGAAATATTGGTTTGGTGGGAATGATTTTTGGATTATGGGGAGTTTGAGGTTTTGTGTATTTTATTTATTTGGTAATTAGTGGGTCTGAACATTGCTTTGTTTATTATTTAAACATGGAGTTTTTGTGTAGATATTATGGTATATGAAATATTAATGAATATTTCCCTCCTATGGTAATCTGCAGTGTATATTGTTGTTGTTGTTGTTGCTGCTGCTGCTGCTGCTGCTGCTGTTGCTATACGTCACTTGGAGACATTCAGGTGACAAGCAACTAATAGGGTTAATAAATGCAATGCAATGGCAGGGGCTGGTGGGGCACATGTGGAGTTGCCACCCAAGGTGGGCTGCTCCACTCTGCCTGATGGGCAGGTTGGCCCTGCCTTCCATTTCAGGACCACCCAGTAGCCTCACAGGTGAGTGGGGCAAGTCCATAGAATCATAGAGTTGGAAGAGACCACAAGGGCCATCCAGTCCAACCCCCTGCCAAGCAGGAAACACCATCAAAGCATTCTTGACATATGCCTGTCAAGCCTCTGCTTAAAGACCTCCAAAGAAGGAGATTCCACCACACTCCTTGGCAGCAAATTCCACTGCCGAACAGCTCTTACTGTCAGGAAGTTCTTCCTAATGTTTAGGTGGAATCTTCTTTCTTGTAGTTTGAATCCATTGCTCCGTGTCCGCTTCTCTGGAGCAGCAGAAAACAACCTTTCTCCCTCCTCTATATGACATCCTTTTATATATTTGAACATGGCTATCATATCACCCCTTAACCTTATCTTCTCCAGGCTAAACATATCCAGCTCCCTAAGCCGTTCCTCATATGCATTGTTTCCAGGCCTTTGACCATTTTTGTTGCCTTCCTCTGGACACATTCCAGCTTGTCAGTATCCTTCTTGAACTGTGGTGCCCAGAACTGGACACAGTACTCCAGGTTAAGTCTGACCAGAGCAGAATACAGTGGTACTATTACTTCCCTTCATCTAGATGCTATACTCCTATTGATGCAGCCCAGAATTGCATTGGCTTTTTTAACTGCTGCACCACACTGTTGACTCATGTCAAGTTTGTGGTCTACCAAGACTCCTAGATCCTTTTCACATGTACTGCTCTCAAGCCAGGTGTCACCTATCCTGTATTTGTGCCTTTCATTTTTTATTTTTTATTTTGCCCAAGTGTAGTACTTTACATTTCTCCCTGTTAAAATTCATCTTGTTTGCTTTGGCAAACAAGTCTAGAGTCACTATTAAAAAGGATGTTTTAAACTGCAGTTCTGATCATTCACCACATGGGCTAGTTCTACATAGGACTAAACATTCCCAGTTCTAGCCCAACAGTTTCAGGACTGCATAAGCCTCTGAGCTTCCTTCTGTGCATCCGGAAGCATTGCCTGATCAGCAGTTAACAGAGAACTGCACAGTGCGTAGTCCTCTGAGGGTGGTTGGCACTCAAGTCTTATGCCCACATACAGGTATGTTTACAGCTTATGTGCAAGCAAATTTTGCCTCCAATTTTATTTTGAAAGAAAAAACAGCCTCGGCTATCAGTTAAAATTAGGCATGCTTCCTAAGGGGTAAAACCTATTGAATGCAGTGGGACTGCCTTCTGCATAAACCTTCAGCATGTGCTTCAAGGCTCCCAGGTATAACAATGAAAGCATTGTGCCTTTAATTGTTTTCAGATGTGACTTGCATGTGGAATAAAGGTGCGTGAAGGATGGCATTATGGCATCAGCCTTCAAAACCAACCCGCGTGTCTTTATTAGAACACTTGAACAGAGTCCCTTGAACACAGCTGTATGCGAAGAAAGCTCTCTGCATGCAACTGCAGCACCAGCAAGCCATGGGTAGAGATGGATACGCAGCCCCTGCTCTTCTAGTATTCCTGTGCAGATGGCCCAGCAAGCACACATTTAACAACCAATCCGTGCCAAGTGGCTTTTGTCAGCACTGCTCAAGGCCTTGCACTGAAAATGTAAGAGGAAAACTAGTGCAGCCAATACTCATAGAATCATAGAATCATAGAATCATAGAGTTGGAAGAGACCACAAGGGCCATCCAGTCCAACCCCCTGCCAAGCAGGAAACACCATCAAAGCATTCCTGACAGATGGCTGTCAAGCCTCTGCTTAAAGACCTCCAAAGAAGGAGACTCCACCACACTCCTTGGCAGCAAATTCCACTGCCGAACAGCTCTTACTGTCAGGAAGTTCTTCCTAATGTTTAGGTGGAATTTTCTTTCTTGTAGTTTGAATCCGTTGCTCCGTGTCCGCTTCTCTGGAGCAGCAGAAAACAACCGTTCTCCCTCCTCTATATGACATCCTTTTATATATTTGAACATGGTTATCATATCACCCCTTAACCTTCTCTTCTCCAGGCTAAACATACCCAGCTCCCTAAGCCGTTCCTCATAAGGCATCGTTTCCAGGCCTTTGACCATTTTGGTTGCCCTCTTCTGGACACGTTCCAGCTTATCAGTATCCTTCTTGAACTGTGGTGCCCAGAACTGGACACAATACTCCAGGTGAGGTCTGACCAGAGCAGAATACAGTGGTACTATTACTTCCCTTGATCTAGATGCTATACTCCTATTGATGCAGCCCAGAATTGCATTGGCTTTTTTAGCTGCTGCATCACACTGCTGACTCATGCCAAGTTTGTGGTCAACCAAAACTCCTAGATCCTTTTCACATGTACTGCTCTCAAGCCAGGTGTCTCCCATCCTGTATTTGTGCCTTTCATTTTTTTTGCCCAAGTGTAGTACTTTACATTTCTCCTTGTTAAAATTCATCTTGTTTGCTTTGGCCCAGTTGTCTAATCTGTTAAGGTCATTCTGAAGTGTGATCCTGTCCTCTGGGGTGTTAGCCACCCCTCCCAATTTGGTGTCATCTGCAAACTTGCTCAGGATTCCCTCAAGCCCATCATCCAAGTTATTGATAAAGATGTTGAACAAGACTGGGCCCAAGACAGAACCCTGTGGCACCCCACTAGTCACTACTCTCCAGGATGAGGAGGAGCCATCGATGAGCACCCTTTGGGTTCGGTCAGTAAGCCAGCTACAAATCCACTGAATGGTAGCATTGTCTAGCCCACATTTTACCAGCTTCTTTACAAGAATACCATGGGGCACTTTGTCAAAGGCCTTGCTGAAATCAAGATAGGCTACATCCACAGCGTTCCCTTCATCTACCAGGCTTGTAATTCTGTCAAAAAATGAGATCAGATTAGTCTGACATGACTTATTTTTCAGGAACCCATGCTGACTTTTAGTGATCACAGAGTTTCTTTCTAGGTGCTCACAGACTGTTTGCTTAATGATCTGCTCTAGAATCTTTCCTGGTATTGATGTCAGGCTGACTGGGCGGTAATTGTTTGGGTCCTCTCTTTTCCCCTTTTTGAAAATAGGGACAACATTTGCCCTCCTCCAGTCTGCTGGAACTTCGCCTGTTCTCCAGGAATTTTCAAAGATTATTGCCAGTGGTTCTGAAATCACCTCTGCCAGTTCTTTTAATACTCTTGGATGTAGTTCATCTGGCCCTGGAGACTTGAATACATCTAAACTAGCCAAGTATTCTTGTACTACCTCCTTACTTATTCTGGGCTGTGTTTCCCCTGCTGAATCATCTGCTCCATATTCTTCAGGTCGGGCGTTTTTTTCTTTCTTGGAGAAGACTGAGGCAAAGAAGGCATTGAGGAGTTCTGCCCTTTCTCTGTCCCCTGTTTGCATTTCACCATCTTCTCCTCTGAGTGACCCCACTGTTTCCTTGTTTTTCCTTTTGCTACGGACATACCCATAAAAGCCCTTTTTGTTGCTTTTAACCTCTCTGGCGAGCCTGAGTTCATTCTGTGCTTTAGCTTTTCTGACTTTGTCTCTACACGTGCTGGCTATATGTTTGAATTCCTCTCTGGAGATTTCCCCCCTTTTCCATTTTTTGTACATATCCCTTTTAAATTAAAGGAAACTATATTGTGTTTTTCAGGCATTCAGCTGTAAATCAAAATGATCTTATGGATAATAATAATAATAATAATAATAATAATAATAATAATAATAATTTATTTATACCCCGCCCATCTGGCCGGGTTCCCCCAGCCACTCTGGGCGGCTTCCAACAAAATATTAAAATACAGAAATCCATCAAACATTAAAAGCTTCCCTAAACAGGGCTGCCTTGAGATGCCTTCTAAAGGTCTGGTAGTTGTTGTTCCCTTTGACCTCTGGTGGGAGGGCATTCCACAGGGCGGGCGCCACCACCGAGAAGGCCCTCTGCCTGGTTCCCTGTAACTTGGCTTCTTGTAGCAAGGGAACCGCCAGAAGGCCCTCGGCACTGGACCTCAGTGTCCGGGCAGAACGATGGGGGAGGATATTTGGAAGCACCTTGTGAATATCTCTTACCTAGTAACCAAATCTGGTTGAAATGTCAATCGATGCTCCTACCTAAAGGTTTATTCAGGCTTGGCTAAGGAGAGCTGCACTTGTCACCCAGGCCATCAGCCTCCACCACTAGGCTGGGTGTGGGGCACCACCTTCAAGCAGCAATTTGGTACCAATAAAAAACATGTGCTACACACATGTAAAAACTGCTTCTTGCAGGATCCCAAGCTGTATAGTCTGCAAGTATAGTCTGTATGCATATGACATCTATTCAGGTGAGCAGCTGAAAGCATACCTTCTGACAGAAGCCCACTTCCCACATCTGTGTGAGATCAGTTCTTGTACATGTAGTCATTTACAGAGTCGTGGTAGAATGGAAGAAGCAAGCAAGTAACAGTGCCATCAAGGCAGGGCTTTGAGGCAGGATCCTCAGGGCCCTGCTCAACAGAATGAGCAAAAGCACTGTCATTTGCAGCAGGCTTGGCTTACCACATTTTAGAGGGAAGCAATACATAGTGCCACCTAAAGAGGAGGGTCTCATTAAGATCTTTAAGTTCAGAGCCTAACATTACCTTTTTGTTCCTGAATAAAATAGGAGACCAGGGTAGTGATTTGTGTCGAGTTTGGGAAAGCTTGGTCTAGCGGCCTAAATGTTCCTGGATCTCATAAGCCAGTCACATTTATTAGGATGACCTCAGAAACGACCACTGCTTCATGCAGAAGTTCTTTTGTCTGCACCAAAAAGATGGTGTACCGACCTTTTAAGGGAGGCAGAGAATTACAGTGACTGAGTTTTTCTTACTACCGGTAGCTCCCATCACTGAGCATGTAAAATCTTCTAGCACCTGCTTTGGAAAGTATGAAGTAATGCAATGAGAAGTCATAAAAACCTGGATGCGTGCTGTAACCAATTGGAGCTTTTCCTATTCACCAGTTTTTAAAACCGTATATGCCAGTGCTGCCTTGGAACCTTTGCTGTCCAAGCTACATCAAGGGACAATCCTTGCCTACTTTTTTACAATATAGCTACAATTTGGCGCTCATTCTAAGGCTTATTGTCCATCTGTGTACAGTACTGCAAAAATATTAAGAGAACACTACCAGCTCAAAGATGGCTAAGCATCTCACATTCTTGTTGATCTTCCAAGTGGGATTACTAGGATGGGCAATAAGGAAGATGGGGGCTGGATCTGATTATCATCTTCTACCAAAGCTTCCCAATTCTTCTCTACTCCACATTTGTTATGCCCTAAGCATCTGAAATATCACTGTCTGTCTGTCATTTGTTCCTCCTGTTGCAGAAGTCTCAAGTAGCTGCACTCCTGGCCCTTTCTGGCCTTGCCTGGAGGTCCCACCTATAGAATCATAGAATCTTAGAGTTGGAAGGGATCCCAAGGGTCATCTAGTCCAACGCCCCTGCAATGCAGGGATCTCAGCTAAAGCATCCATGACAGATGGCCATCCAACCTCTGTTTAAAAACCTCCAAGGAAGGAGAGTCCACCACCTCTCGTGGGAGTCTGTTCCACTGTCAAACAGCTCTTACTGTCAGAAAGTTTTTATGAAAGTTTAGTCAGAATCTCCTTTCTTAAAACTTGAAGCCATTGTCTCGATTGTCTTCAACTGTTCCTCACAAGGCTTGGTTTCCATACCCTTGATCATCTTGGTTGCCCTCCTCTGCACACCTTCCAGCTTGTCAACATCCTTCTTAAATTGTGGTGCCCAGAATTGGACACAGAATTCTGGGGGAGGGGGGTCTGACCAAGGCAAAATAGAGCAGGACTATGACTTCCCTTGATCTAGACCAGGCACCCCCAGACTTGGCCCTCCAGATGTTTTGGGACTACAATCCAATCATCCCTAGCTAACAGGACCAGTGGTCAGGGATTATGGGAACTGTTGTCCCAAAACAGCTGGAGGGCCAAGTTTGGGGATGCCTTATCTAGACACTATACTTCTGTTGATGCAGCCTAGAATAGCATAAGCTTTTTTTGCTGCTGCATCATCACACTGTTGACTCATGTTAAGCTTTTCACATGTACTGCTAGTAAGCCAGGTGTTCCCCATCCTATATTTGTGCATCTGGTTCTTCCAGCGTAGGAGCAGAACCTTACATTTGTCCCTATTGAAATTCATTTTGTTAGCTTGTGCCCAGTTCTCCATTCCATTAAAGTCATTTTGAATTCTGATTCTGTCTTCTGCAGTATTAGCTACCCTTCCCAGTTTGGTGTCATCTGCAAATTTGATGAGCATCCCCTCAATTCCTTCATCCAAGATATAGAGATGCTAAACAGCAACAGACCCAGGACAGAACCCTGTGGCACACCACTTGTCACTTTAAACCTTTTAAATTATTTTTTAACCTCTCTTTCTGAGCTTTAGCTAGCCTGACTTTCCCCCTGCAACTGTTGACTACTCGTGTCTACGCCTCCTTTGTGATTTCCTCTTTCTTCCATTTCTTATACATACCCTTTGTAACTCTTAGCTCATCTGTAAGCTCCTTATGCAGACACACCGGTTTCCTTAGATGCCTCCCACTTTTCTTTCTTGTTGGTATTGTGATTACTGATATATTACTTTATTCCCCTCCCCCCTTTATACCCCAAATTCACATATTCTGAAAAACCAAACCTCAGTCCCAAGTATACTGAAGCCTGTGTACGTGCAACTTGATTTGCTCTCATTTATCTTTTGCTACCTTTATTTCTCCCATTTTTCCTCCATGTACAATGTACAAAGAGTCCCAAACTGGAGGTGGCCAAGGCTTTGCCCACACAGGAATGTCCCTGTGCCTAGAAAGAGGCAGCTACCCAATTCAAACTCCAGTGCTTACTTTGAATTTCATAGAATCAAAGAATCTTAGAGTTGGAAGGGACACCAAGGGTCATCTATTCCACCCCCCTGCAATGCAGGACTCCCAGATAAAGCATCCATGACAGATTTAAAAGATTTTGATTAGAAAGCACACCAAATTATAGCAGAATGGAATCAAAAGGAGGAGTGACCCTTGCCAATCCCCAGACTAAATGGGGAAAAGAAGAAGAGTTTGAATGGACTGGGCACAGGCATGGAATACGTTTATGACTTCCAGACAGAATTACAGGACTGGAAAGCAGTGTCATCTCTAACATTTTGTGAATCATTTCACAACCGTCTTCATACATCAATTTCCCCAGCACAGAGATGGAAATACTTTCCTCCGCAGTGTCAGTTCATTCCTTGAGAGAGTTAAGTGTAAAGGGGAGAGAGTTTTAGAGCATTTTTCTTAGCTTTTCAATCATAGTTCATTCATTCATCTGCACTTAAAGCACTATTATACAACATTAACAGCCATGCCTTTCCACAAATAATCCTGGGAACTGTAGTTTGTTAAGAGTGCTGAAAATTACTGAGGCTTGAGGCAGAGCTGTAGCTACGGGGGGAGGGGGCTAGCCAGGTTTTTTGCCCCGGGTGAAGCCTCCAGAGGGGCGTTACTGAGGCTCCCAGTCCGTCTCTGTGTGTACACAAATGGGCATGGTTTGTGTGTGTGTGCGCGCCAAACTGTGTCTTTGACCTGGGTAAAATAAAGCCTAGTTCTGTCCCTGCTTGAGGTCTCTCTATTTCCCTCACAGAGCTTCAATTCCCAGGGGGATTGTTAAACCCCTCTGGGAATTATAGCTCTGTTAGAGGAATAGGGATCTCCTAACAACTCTCAGCAGCAAACAAACCTCAGTTCCCAGGATGCTATCAACGTGGCATAATCAGGGGCAGCAACAGAATGAGACAAGCACCACCCCCCAAACGAGGAGATCACCCACTCCCAGCCCATTGCCGGACTCCTCACTAATAAGGGTAGAAAAAGCAAGGCTCCTCTAGTACAGTGATAGGCAACCTTTTGAGCTTGGTGTGTCAAAATTCGCCAAAAAACCGGGCATAACTCGGGTGGTGTGTCACTTCGAGAAAAAAACCACAATTTCACGATATTTATAGTTTAAATAACAAAAAATGTATAATTGTTTCCCCTTTAAAAAAGGGAAAGGGGAGGTAAAAAAATTATTAAAGTTTTTTTATAAAAAAATTATATATATATATATATATATATATATATATATATATATATATATATATATATTTTAAAAGGGAAAAAATAAGGCAAAACCCAGAGGTCTTTCCCAGTGGGACTCTGGGCTCAGGCCTTCCTCCAACGGGTCTTCCTCAAAAGAGTGTGTCACTTTGAGAAAAAAACCATAATTTCACGATATTTATAGTTTGAATAACAAAAATGTATAATTGTAATATAAAGGTAAAGGGACCCCTGACCATTAGGTCCAGTCGTGACCGACTCTGGGGTTGCGCGCTCATCTCGCATTATTGGCTGAGGGAGCCGGCGTACAGCTTCCAGGTCATGTGGCCAGCATGACAAACCCGCTTCTGGCAAACCAGAGCAGCACATGGAAACGCCATTTACCTTCCCGCTGTAGCAGTTCCTATTTATCTACTTGCATTTTGATGTGCTTTCGAACTGCTAGGTTGGCAGGAGCTGGGACCAAGCAACGGGAGCTCACCCCGTCACAGGGATTCAAACCGCCGACCTTCTGATCGGCAGGCCCTAGGTTCAGTGGTTTAACCACAGCGCCACCTGGGTCCCCCTATAATTGTAATATATAACTGTATTTAATAAACAAAAAACTAATTATTTAACCAAACCAAACCAAAAAAAACCTTATTTATCACAAAGTGCCCAGAGTGTTGTTGAGCTTTTGGGGGGGAGCTGCTGACCATAGTTTTGGAGGTTTTGTGTGTGTGTGCAAAAGTTGCTTTGCTTTTGGGGCGGATGCCCCAAAGCTGCTGCATTTTGGGGGGGGGGGGGAGAACAGGAAAAAATGACGAATAATACCTTTGCTGGAACTAACACGCAGCACCGACATAGTCTGCCAAAGTGCCAAAAAAAACCAGCACAGAATGGGTTAAAAAATGAACGCTGTCACACCCAATCACAGTCTGCCAAAGTGCCAGAAAAAAGCACATAAAGGGTTAAAAAACCAATCTCTGGCTACCAGCATCAACAGCAACAAAAAAGGATCCAGGTTTTAACAGCGGAGACAAGCTGTAGTGTGAGGAGGAGCGGGAGAACAGGGGGGGGGGCAACAACAGTGTGAATGGGCCGATGGGTGTCATAGGTTCGCCATCACTGCTCTAGTAGGTATTGCCAGCTGTCATTCTGGGAGGCCAGAATGGCACGCCTTCCCCTCCCAAATAACACAACTATATGTGCAACTGACATAAAAGAGAGACTATACTGTATGTGGTTGGCCAAATCCTTGGACATGACCTCGCATGCAGAATTTTTGCACATTGTCAGTCCTTTTATCTTTTAATGGGATTTTCTTCAGGGTTTCACTTCAGCGTTTGCATGCTTACAACGCTCGCAAATGCCAACATTCTGTACTGAAATTGTCCTGCTGTTGTCTCACTTCCCTCATAATATCAGTATAAAATTTAATTACATAGATTGAACTTTTTAGTCTTGTCTCAGGATATAAAATTAGTTTCCATAAATCACTTCCTCTGCAGAATTTGCTGGGTGAGCTCCCCTTTCTGGACTCTGGCATAAACAACTATGTTCAAGTGGAGGCCGACAAAGCTGGTTTTTGCAGCTACTTCTCAGAGTCCAGCAGATAAGCACAAAAACTACCACTTCTGTTCAGCGCCGGTGGGGGGGGGCAGTTTCATATGCCATTTGCTAATTGGACAGTACATTTAAGGTTCAGCAGCGATTTAATCAAATCATGGTTCAGAGAAGGATGCATTTTCATTGTGATTTTTCCCTTCCTCTGAATTCACATGAATTTTAACTCATGCATATCTAATTTTAGTATTTCATGTTTCACGGTGTCTTAACTCTGGATTTTACTGAACCTGACACTAACACACACACACACACACACCCCAAAATGTCAGATATTAATAGGGCAACTGCATGCTATAGTTGCATTCCCAGATGATGCTGGATGAGAAATTTTGCTTTGCACTAGAACTCTAAATCACTCCTAAGCGCATAAGGAGAGTCTCCTGGATCAGACCAAAGGAGCACCCTCCAGCACTTAGTCTATCATCCACAGAGGCCAACCAGAAGCTAAAGGGAAACCAACAAGCTGGACCTGAGCAGGACAGCACTGCCTTCACTCAGCAGTGGGTATTCAGAGCTTACTGACTCTAGCAATGGCGGCAGAACACTGCCAGCATGACCAGTAGTAGGCAGGATCTTGATGAAGGGTTGGTCATATAGCTGTTTTACAGTTCTGAACAGTATTTTTTGTCATCACTCCAGGGCAGAGAGACAAATGGAGTTCTGGTGAACCTGAAAACTTCTCCTTTGGAATCTACACACATATTTTAAAAGTTTCGAAAATGCTTTGTTTTTAAAAGCGTTTTTAAAAATACATTTTTTAATTTTCCATAAGGCTCACCATCGCCATCTAGTGTCACATTGTATATTGCACTTGAAACATTTTATTTGCAGTCACCAGAGATGTTACATTATAGCCCCCAAACAATCTTTCTCATCATTAGGGTCCCTAAGAAATTTGGAGCTGTATGGAGGGTTGGAGAATGTGAAAACTATTCCCTAGGGTTAGATAAAGGTAAAGAGTAAAGGGACCTCTGACCATTAGGTCCAGTCGCAGACGGCTCTGGGGTTGCGGCACTCATCTCACTTTATTGGCCGGGGAAGCCAGCATGTGCCAGGTCATGTGGCCAGCATAAGTAAGCCACTTCTGGCGTTTACCTTCCCACTGTAGCGGTACCTATTTATCTACTTGCACTTTGACATGCTTTCAAACTGCTGGGTTGGCAGGAGCTGGGACTGAGTAACGGGAGCTCAGCCTGTCGCGGGGATTTGAACCGCCATCCTTCTGATCAGCAAGCCCTAGGCTCAGTGGCTTAACCCACAGCGCCACTTTTGTATACAATTTTTGTATACAAAAATACAAATGCATAAAGACTCACAACACACCCAAAATACAATGTTTAAGGGCAGCACCTCAAAATAGCTTTTTCATGCAGAATCCTAAATGAATCTTAAAAGGAAGTGAGAACTCTAGTGAGAAGGGGAAAGGGGCACCTGTTACCTTTTTGGATGATAGCTGATAGTTCCTATATACTTCTTAAATCATATGGTATGTAAGAATAGCCCAGGCACCCATTTCCTTGCTGCAAAACAGTACTGGAAGTGAGTGGCTTGGAATGAAAGCACAGGGGGTGGGGGTGGGGCTGCCTTGTTCTTCCCCTGCCCACCTCTCAGCATTGTTATACTGTGTTTGAGGGGGCATTGGGAGATGCAAACAACAGCTTGTGGGGTGCGGGTTGGGGTTTCTCAGGACCATGGCAAAGCAGGAAGAAGGGTTGAACTCATTCCCCCCCCCAAACCTGATCAAACCCGCCACCCAGTAACTATTAATACTTCTAGATTCATAAAACTGAAATCAGGGGTGGAGAAGCTGTAGTTCTCCACATGCTGTTGTGGGCCTGACTATGCATTTGCCTCCAAGTGACGCAAGGGTCATCCAGCTGTATGCCTTTTAAATAGATATAATACAGGCAACAGTAGAATTTGGCAGGCTAGTTTTAAAGATTGGTCACCTTAATTTTGATAGTGTTCACATTTTTCCATCTAGTAAGTTCACCTAAAGTCTGACCTTTTGGGCAGGGAGATGGAGCAAAGTGATGGCAAGCTCTAATGTTTAGGAAAAGAAATGTTTCCTTCTTGGTATATGTGCTGCCAAAGCAAGCATGTTTCCTTCTTGGTGGCTGCTCCCAGACTTTTGAACTCCCTCCCTAGGGAAGCCAGACTGGGTCCCTCCTTGTTGTCCTTCCCCCAGCAGGTAAAGACCATCTTGTTCCTACAAGTTTTTGAGAACTGACTTTTAACGAAAGGGCTGATTCCATACTGTTTTTATTGTAATTATCTGTATGATTTTAATAGATGTTTTAGATAGATAGATGCTAGGGAGGGAGATAGATAGTGTTACAAAACCTGGGTGCCTCCCCCTCTCTCTGCCCATGGGGTTCCAGGCACGCACCCAGGTCTGTGGTCCTTTGATGAATTGAGACATGGCGGAGACTGTCGTAGCTTTAAGAAATAGGATTTATTCACCTATTTACACATTCAGTCTGCATGGAGGAAGTCCAGTCCTTGTCTCTGTTCACACCTCAGGGCAAAGGAAAAGGACAGTTCTCTTGCTTTGCCAATGGCCCCCAATGGCCCTGTATTGTTTCTTAATGGCTCTAGCCTGACCAGGTCATTTAGCATAGGCCAGCTCAAGAATTCCTCTGCAGCTTGTAAAGGTAAAGGGACCCCTGACCATTAGGTCCAGTTGTGACCGACTCTGGGGTTGCGCGCTCATCTCGCATTATTGGCCGAGGGAGCCGGCATACAGCTTCCAGGTCATGTGGCCAGCATGACAAAGCCACTTCTGGCGAACCAGAGCAGCACATAGAAATGCCGTTTACCTTCCTGCTGTAGCGGTTCCTATTTATCTACTTGCATTTTTGATGTGCTTTCGAACTGCTAGGTTGGCAGGAGCTGGGACCGAGCAACGGGAGCTCACCCCGTCACAGGGATTCGAACCGCCAACCTTCTGATCAGCAAGCCCTAGGCTCAGTGGTTTAACCCACAGCGCCACCTGGGTCCCTTCTGCAGCTTGTATTTCTCCCTTAACATTGCAGATAATCAAAATCCTATCACTCATTTATTTCTAGGGTTTAGGGGGGGGGCTCTCCCAAATCTATAACACTAGATAGACGGATAGATGATGATAGATAGATAGATAGATAGATAGATAGATATAATTCTATTAAGGTTCAGTTGTTTTAGTTGTTCACATTTTATCTGTAAACCTCCTTGAGTCAGGGGAAAGGGTGGGGTATAAATAAATGTAACAACAACAACAACAACAACAACAACAACAACAACAACAACAACACCTTGTCTTGTTTGTATTCAGTTAGCCAATTTTTCTTTGGTCATCAACTTTATCACCTGGAAAGCAAATAAAAATGATCCCATAGGAACAAGGCAGCATTTAGGCTAATCTTATTCAATCGGAAGAAAGAAACACAAGGATTTCCAAAACTTGAACCAAAAGTCAGATACGGAAATTCTGGGAGTTTCTCTGTTATTGGAAACATTGTGAGTGATTCTGCTAGGGACATTTTGTAACAAATAAAATGAAAATGAAAATGAAAAACTTGTAAACACAACCAACGTCAAAACTGGAAGGAGTGGCAATTTTTCTATTTTCACTAATCTCACAACACAGCAGTCTTACGAAATTCCATTCTCCATGACTGCCAGCTACACAATCGGGGAAATCAAGGGGAGACAGCAGGGGGTTATCACATGACATGAGAAAACTGTTCTTCAGAAGATGACCTGAAATGTTCTAATTATTGGTTATTCCCTCTAGTCGGCAAATGCAGCCAGCAATCACGTAAAGTTCAGTGAACCCACAAGTGTACAGCTGTTATCTTTGACTTGTGGCCAAAACAAAATTGGAACAAAATTTACTCAGACAAGAAGAAAGTCATCTCTTTAAAAGCAGTTATTTTTTGAGCCAGATATACAGGTTTGAAAATAAAAAGAAAATGATCTTTTTTCTTCCTATGAATTGAGCCACGGTCAACATCTTGGACAAAATGTTAACATGGATTAGCTCCTTGACTGAACAAAGTCTTACCAAGACTGCCTGCCCAGAGTCTCTAGAGCTTTGGATAGTTTTTCCCCCTTGATACCGACTTTTCCATATTTTATCTTTTAAGACATGTTGTCTCTCCTTCACATATTTATGAAAGACTTGGTTGATTTTATTCTGCTACAAACAAGAGGCTCAGTGGTGCTGGCAATGACAGTACTCTGGCACGCTTTAATAGATGCTAAGAATGTCAGTGTGGTTGAAGTGAAGACAAAAGAAATAGTTGACTGGTTTGCCGTACTCAGCATATCATTTTTTTATACTGTAAGGTAAAGGATCCCTGGACAGTTAAGCCCAGTTGAATTTTACTATGGAGTTGCAGCGCTCATCTCGCTTTTAGGCCAAGGGAGCTGCTGTTTGTCCACAGACAGCTTTCCGGGTCATGTGACCAGCAGGACTAAACTGCTTCTGGTGCAACAGAGCACCATGACAGAAGCCAGAGCGCACGGAAATGCCATTTCCCTTCCCGCCACAGCTGTACCTATTTATCTACTTGCACTGGTGTGCTTTTGAACTGCTAGGTTGGCAGGAGCTGGGGCAGAGCAATGGAAGCTCACCCTATAGCACAGATTTGAACTACCAACCTTCCTATCAGCAAGCCCAAGAGGCTCAGTGGTTTAGACCATAGCACCACCCACATCTCCAGTCTTTAAAGTGTAATTCAAGTTCCCATTGTGTGACGTGACATGTAAATGACAGCTTTGAGATGCAGCTAACATCTTTCTTGTCTCATTCCCCCTCCCAAAAGGAATTTCAATGGCCTTCAGGTTAATCATGCATTCCCTGGCACTGAAGGTTAAGAACAAATCATAAATTGGGAATAGAATTCCAGGGTTTTTGATGTGTAAAAAATAACCTAATATAGCAGATGTGGGGAACTTGTAACCCTCCAAATGTCGCTGGACTGCAGCTCTCATCACCCCTGATCCCTAGCCAAGCTGGCAGGGGTTGATGGAGTTCAACAGCATCTGGAGGGTTACAGCTTTCCCTCCCCTACAATAGAATCTTTATTTGCATCAGCCACTAGCCATAGCAAAATGTCTATATAAAAACACTGTGCTCCCCTGCAATATAAGGTTGGACTTGTAGAAAGAGAAATAAAGTGTTGGACTCAGAACAGGGTGGGATCAAACCTGAGTTCAACCTTGTATGCTTCTGCATCCCTGTGGAGGAATCCTGACCTCCAGCACTTTCCCCCCTGGGGGTAGTCAAGGGTATGTAGTACTGGAACCCTTTTCCCTTTTGTTTTTATTTCACACATCCACACTTCAAAATATTTAGTTCTCCTACGTGTGCAATTTCTCCACCTGTTTCCTCTACCCATCTTCCTAGCCTTCTCATTCCTTTTCCTCTACCACCTTGGAGCATAGATCCCACCCCTCTGTTACCAGTTGTGGCAGATACCACCTACGTATGCACTGTACATAACCATCACAGAATATTCTATGGGTTGTTTTTTTGTGAGGGTAAACTTAGGTCTTTGGAGGCTCAGGCAGAAGCTGAACAAATAAGAGAAAAAATTTACCACAAAGTTGATAGAACAAAGGATGTGTCAGGAGATAATGTTCTTTCAGGAAACAGTTAACATTAATATTATACTAATATAGTGGGTGTTACGGGCTTCTGTACAAGGCTTCTAGATGCAACTTCTTTTAAAGTTCTGTTGCTTAATTCAGCTATTACGCTTCAGTTACATGTTACAGGTTTCTAGCCTAGATGGTCAATGCTCAGCTTGTTTCCAGTTACTTCACTTCAGCTCCTTAGCTTAGTTTTTGCAAAGGTGTTACAGCTTAATACTTTGGTGGAACTTTCTGTCAGGTCCCCGACCTTCTGTCAATGACACTCCTGAAGTACTTCTGTCAGTGCAACAGACCCAGGGGATCACCTCACCCCTCCTAACTAACTTGGGAGTCTTCTCTACCTAGAAGATCTCTCCCCTCCTGACCGGAAGGAGACCCAAGGAGACTTTATCCTCACAGCTTCTAATTCTCCTGCTCAAACTCAGCTCTCCAGTTCACTCCTGTCTGAATAGTCTCCCAAGACAGCACACTCTGTCTTCCAGTCTAAGCTCAGGAGACTCCTTTCTCTAGCTCAGACATTTCCCTCAGAGTGGATGTCACACAGAGAGAAACCAGAACCAACCCTCTCTCTAAGTTTCCCCCACAAACTTTTATTTCCCCTCCCAAGCATAGCTGTCAACCCTCCCTTTTTTGTGGGAAACTCCCTTATTCCAAGCCACAGCTGTCAACTTTCCCTTTTTTGGCTGAAAATTCCCTTATTCCAGCGCCGTTTCCCGCTGCTATCCTGGATTGTTAGATATACCTTAGACTGTCCCCTGGACAGGTGAGGCTGCTGATCCCTTATTTTCAAATCCGAAAGTGGCCAGCTATGCTCCCAAGTGCTGGCTCTGCCCCCATCCTCTGTCTGGCAGTCTTGGTGGCCAATCTGAGAGAGGCTCCAGCCCTCTAGTGGAATTCTGAAGCACTCATCACCAGACTGGTCTAGTTCAGCTGTCCATCACATGCATATCTGAATTGCTCTGGTTCTAGTCTAGCGACTGATCATTCACTTCATTCTGCGTCTGGACAGGTATTCAAAAGGTTATTGTACACTTTGCCATTCAGAAGCATTCAGTTCTTGTATGACAATCAGAAGCGCAGGGGGGAGGGCTTTATTTGTCACCAGCGGACAGCTCTTCTACCTGGGACACCTTACGTGTTGGATGGCAAGTTGGGTCAACGTTCTGGCAGTCTGGTTAGCCAGCTCGTTGCCTTTCATGTCCACAGGCATCCAATAAACAACAACATTATGAGCCGCCAATGTCAGACAGTGATAGGAAGTAACAATCAGGAGATGAAGCAGAAAAAGAAGAATTAACTAAGAGAGTCAAGATAAAGTCCAGATTTGCCTTACCTCAGGAATTCAACACAAATCAGTGTCTTTCCCCAAAGGATGAAAGAAGTTCAGCATTAATAACAGATGATCCAATTGGCATCTTTCTTACTACTTTCCAGTCAGTGTTGTCAACTTTCCTTTTTTTTGCGGGAAATTCCCTTATTCAGCGCCCTAACTTTCATATCTGGGAGTTGACAGCCCCATAGGATTCCTTATCTTCAAATCCAGAGGGTTGACAGCTATGTTTCCAGTCCATTGTGGATGAATGTTGCTCCCTGTGATGTAAAAATCACAAGATAATTGATATGAATTGAAAAATGTTTCAGAGATACAGTTGCTGATACTGCTGAGATGTAACCCTAACTCACAGAAGCTGAGCAAGTAAGTAAATGAGCGCAAATTCGGTTCTGCAGCAACTATTTAAACCTAAATGCAAGAATGGAATCAGTAGAGTGAAGAGACTCTCCCTGGAGGGGCAGTCAGTACCAATAATAGTTTAGCAGCATGCAGCATGACACAGGCTCAGTAGTGGTTCAAATAATTCTGAATAAAGGCTGAGCACAGGAGATGTGAAATATATTCTAGTAAATCATTAGGTCCCCTGTGGACAAATAGGGCCCAGTTTCTTCAAAGCTGAAAGCCTTGCAGAACTGTACACTAGAGCCCCAATTCAGCTTAAAATAGATAGATATACTATAGATTCATAGCACACATGCCCCTCATTTTGGAAGTTTGGCTGTCCCTCTCATTGGTAATCTTCCAATGTCAACTTAAGGTGTTTTTATTTAATCAAGCTTTTCAGAGATAATAAAAATTGTGGGCCATATATAGATACCAGAGCTTTGAAGTTTGTTGTTTTAAGGATGGTTTTAGAATTTTCATTGCTGCATTTTAGTGGATATCTTTTGTGGGATTATGTGTTGTAAAACTATGATGTGGGCATTATAGATGAATAGTGGGATATAAAACAAACAAGTATACATTCCCTCCAGATGTCTACTATAAAAGGACTACCATAATTTACTAATTAATTAAAACGTTTTAACCTTGCCTTTGATCTATGATCTCTTAAGGCAGGTAATGCCATCCATAGTAAAAATAAATAAAGTAAGAATACATAGCCAACTAGAGGTTATACAAAGACAGAGCACAACCGTAGCACAACAATATGGAACAGTCCTATATACAAACCTTTTTCATAGGGCGAGGTGGGGGACATGATCTATGCTATTTATACATTAACAAACTACCTGTGTGCTCAGAGGACCTGCAAAAATATTGTAGGGCAGGATGCCACAAGAGTCCTGCTTTGGTGATATAGACAACTGAGTTAAAGAATAAGGGTATAAAAAAACCCACAAAGTTATGTCAGCAGTGAATGCTGGAAAAACCACATCTTTCAAAAGGCTAAAAGGAACAAAGACAAGGAGCCATTCCATCTCCAAGAAACCTCTGTCATGTTCCCACCACCATATTTAAGATGGATAATAAGGCTTTGTGTTAAGTCACAAAAGCTCTAAGCCGTTTGTAAGAAATAGTAAAATTATCAACAAAACAGTTAAAAGCAAGTGATTGAAAACATTTAAAAGCTACTCTAAAATTGTAACACCACATTATATATAACAATGATGAGCAATTCACTGTGTTTAAAATGGCTTCCTGAAACATGGCGAGAGGCAACCATAAAGCTTATTTGAAAACCAAATAAGGACCACGACATCGCAACTGTACCAAGATGCAGAGATTATTTTATAGCTATTCTTGCTAAAAGATTGAATAAAATTATGCTACACACACACACACTAAGTTCCAACAGGCTTTATTTAAAAAAAAAAATCATTCTAAGAAATGTAAAAAGACTGATCAATTGCATAGAAATGAGTAAAGAACCAAATCAACAACCCCATTTCTTTTCTTATTTGACATGGAAAAGCCTTTTGATCAAGTACAGTGGAGCTTTTTCCAGGGCCATGCAAGAACTGAACTTAGGTAGCCTTTTCAAGACATAGACAAATTTTCTGTATCAATGCTTAAAATAAAAAATCTACATAAATAATCATATGCCAAAAATGCCAAGGAACATGTTTGGGATATCCATTATCCACTATCCCCTTTACTCTTCCATATTTCTTGAACTCTTGGCGATTCACATACAAGCAAATAAGAAGATTAAATTATTAGATTCAGAATTTAAGAGGTAAAAAGATCTTTGTATGCTAATGACATAATATTATATCTATCCCAGCCAGAATGCTGGGGGGGGGAGGGGGGAGATGGAATGCCCTCCAGCTGTATATAGGAAAGCCTTGGGCTATAAAGTAAATATTCAAAAATCTGGTTTTTTGGAGTTAACATCTCAAGTGAACAACAAAATAAGCTTCTAGAAACTACTAAACTAAATTGGAAGTCCTCTCTTATATCTGGGGATTTGGATTCACTCAAATTTTGAACTAATGTAGGAATATAACAGCAATTTATTATATACACAAATACAGAAGGTCTAAAATAACTGGGGGAAATATCCAGTGTCATGGCTGGGAAGGATAGCTATCATAAAGCTGGTTACTTAGCCAAATTGGTATTTCTGTTCGTTTTTGCTGCAAATTGTTATTTTAAAAAAACTAGCACTTCAGCAACAGAAAGTACAGTACAGTAATGAAATTTATCTGCAGAAACAGACCTTCAAGAACAGCTAATGAAAATCTCTACCAAAAAAATAGCAAAGGCAGCCTTTGTTATTTGCTATCATCTTTGTTATTTGCTATCATTAAGCATCTAAACTAGCTCTAATTAACCGGATGTTATACAGTATGTCTCCTATATACGTAGAAGAATTATTTATAGGAAATCTCTGTGGAAAACACTTTGATATAAGCCACAACAAAAACACCTCAAACTAAAAATTTATACTTTCTAGCAAAGCAACAATTACAGTTTGGATTAAGCTCCCTTTTTTATTTAGCCTCTGTCTTCTCACCACTGGCATCAATTCTACAGGATGAATTGGTGGATAAAGAACTACTGTATATAGGATAATCAATACTTCAATATGGATAAATATATTGTGTGTATGTGCTTGGATTTAAGATGAAAATATGATCTCTCATCACCAAGCATTGACAATATATTCTCCCATTATTTCAGCTTTTTCAATTTAGACATGTGGCAGAGCAAATAGTAGATAAATATGGAAAGCAGCATAAACGACTGCATTTGAAGCTCTTCTAATAAAACTAAACCCAAAAAGATTGATTACTAACATCTACATAACCCTTTGGGAAGTTAAACTCGTTTGAACGTAATTCACATGAAAGATAAAATGGGATTATAGAAACAGTTAAAATGGGACTATAGAAAAAGTTATATTAAGCATAAACTTGGGTGTTCAATAATATCCTCAAACATTTAATAAGTTTCCAGCATTAAAGAGCATTTCTTTAAGAGAATATACCAGTGATATCTCATTCCTCATAAACTAACCAGAATATATAAAGTCAAATTCCCAGCTAGATGTGTGGATCTTTAAGAACAGATTATCTGAGCATTTTCTGGTACTATAAAAGGTTGTAATGATTCTGGAATGTATATTTGATATAATGCATGACAGCACTGACCTCAACTTGTGTTTCCTGCTTGGCAGGGGGTTGGACTGGATGGCCCTTGTGGTCTCTTCAACTCTATGATTCTATGATTCAACTTGCTGTAGTGCTTCAAAACTGCTATTCTCGGTCGCTTGAAAACAGAGGTAAGACCAATAGATCTAGAAGTGATTGCAACTTTCCTAGCAACTTCTAGCATGCACATCACCAAATACTGGGAGATTAAAACAGTCCCTCGACTAAAAGACTGTGTGTGAGTTTGCAATACCAGTTTGAAGCCAAGGGCAGAAACATTGCAATGTTCCAACAGTTTCCTTATAAGCACCTTGCTTGCACCTTTCTGCGCAGGGTAGCAAGCACAGAGTAACTGCAGGTTATTGCTACAGCAATACTAAGCAATTCTGCTGTTTAGGCAACCAAATGCATAATCTTAGCCAACTTCATAAATGGGTAAAGAGTTTTCAAAGCCTTGGAACGGGCAGTTTTGAATCAGAGGATTTCCGATATCTCAAACAAGAGCTGATAGCTCCAAATCACACGTAAGAGGATTGGTTTCTATGTGGAATGGTTTTATAGTTGAACTTCTTTGGTTTGAGAGATAGATTTAGTATAGAACAAGAAACCGTGCCAAAGCAAAGATTGTTCTTTACACAATACTGAAGGGTGACATTGCTAATGCAGTGTCCAAGAAATTCCTTGACTTCGGTAGGCCTGAAAAGCTGTACTTTGAAACAGATTAGTGATGCTGCATGATGGAGACAGTCTTAGAATAAGTAAACGTAAATGTGTTGGGGGCATAAATGCTCCCCCCACACACACGTTTTACCCCATTGTTGTGTCTACACCAACAGCTTTGGTTGCTTTTTAGATTCATAATGGGAGATGTGCCAAGGCTCAAACCTGCCTAACTTTCACCAAGGTGCCATTCCAGTGCATTGTGGGTGTGATTTTCAATTCTAAAGCCGAGAGAGAGGAGATTAAATTGCAGAGAAACAATAGCAGTTTTAAACCAAGTGATTTGTTTTATTATTCATAACAAACATTATGAACACCCTCCGTCCTGTTAAATTCAGGTTGATATACAACCAAATTTATATCACAATATGCAGGGGGAAATGTATTAGTAAAATCCCTAGGAAAATAAAAATGATATTGCTTGGTGTCAGAAAGATTGCAATGTTGGTGCTAGACAAGCCCCTTTAGGGAGGGTTTCATTGCAAAAATAAAAATTTGTGGTTGAAGAGCATACCTCTGATAGAGGAAGCTCAAAGGAAGAGTCAGGCAGTTTAATACAGTATTATTTAGGGAAGCTTTTAATATTTGATGGATTTCTGTATTTTAATGTTTTGTTGGAAGCTGGAGTGGCAGGGTATAAATGGGCAGGGTATAAATAATAAATTATTATTATTATTAGGAATGGTAGTTCCTTCGGGTATTTGCATCTCAAAGGTTGTTGTTGTTTAGTCGTTTAGTCGTGTCCGACTCTTCGTGACCCCATGGACCATAGCACGCCAGGCACTCCTGTCTTGCACTGCCTCCCGTAGTTTGGTCAAACTCATGTTCATAGCTTCGAGAACTATCTCAAAGGTAAGTACCAGCATTTCGAATCGAGCCCAGAAGCAAACAGGATTCATTGCACAGGCAACTCACTGTACTCGTGGGCTAAGACTCAGGCTGCCACACACATAAGTCAAATTGCGTAAAGTGGGGAGCACCCTCTAAACACCCTTTAAATGCATTCTCTGTCGCTCGCTCTCCAATCCATTTCAAAAATTCAGTATCCAAACATATCCACATCCAGAAATGAAGCTCTGGAGCTGCTGGAGGATGTGTGGGAAAGTGGTGGCGGCTGCTGCGCTACTGCATGCACCAGCTGTTAGGCGGGGAGGCTGAGCAGCGTTAACAAAGCCCACTGCGCCTTTTATCTCTTTGGGGTTTCCTCCACCCTCACGGACGTCCTCTTTGGGCTTTGGGGAGGGTCTCCTCATGAGCCACATGGGCTCTCCCGCCTTTTCTGGGTTTGAATTGAATTATTTAATTATTTCCAGGTGCCACGTATAGACACGGTCACACGCAATGGAACATGCATAAGTGGGGGGATGCCTGCACAGAGCAATAGTCTGTCTATAGAATCAAGAAGTTGAACAAGCACGTCAGATTCTCTTAAGGAATATCCATGTGTAGGGTGGGAGGTGGTGGTGGAGAGCCAGGTCCCTGAATCAATTCCCAAACTCCATGAATAAGGGGTAGCCAATGCGGTGTTTCCAGATGCTGTTGGACTAAATACCCCAGAGGACAGAATCACACTTCAGAATGACCTTAATAGATTAGACAACTGGGCCAAAGCAAACAAGATGAATTTTAACAAGGAGAAATGTAAAGTACTACACTTGGGCAAAAAAAAAATGAAAGGCACAAATACAGGATGGGAGACACCTCCGATGTGTCCAGAGGAGGGCAACCAAAATGGTCAAAGGCCTGGAAATGATGCCTTATGAGGAACGGCTTAGGGAGCTGGGTATGTTTAGCCTGGAGAAGAGAAGGTTAAGGGGTGATATGATAGCCATGTTCAAATATATAAAAGGATGTCATATAGAGGAGGGTGAAAGGTTGTTTTCTGCTGCTCCAGAGAAGCGGACACGGAGCAATGGATTCAAACTACAAGAAAGAAGCTTCCACCTAAACATTAGGAAGAACTTCCTGACAGTAAGAGCTGTTCGACAGTGGAATTTGCTGCCAAGGAGTGTGGTGGAGTCTCCTTCTTTGGAGGTCTTTAAGCAGAGGCTTGACAGCCATATGTCAAGAATGCTTTGATGGTGTTTCCTGCTTGGCAGGGGGTTGGACTGGATGGCCCTTGTGGTCTCTTCCAACTCTATGATTCTAAAACTGCCATCATGCCTGACCATTGGCCTTGGTACCAGGCTGGGGTTGGTGGGAGATGAGCAACCTCTGGAGGACAACACATGGGCCACGGGTCCCTACCCTAAACCATGCCACTGCTGTGGAAGCCCTTTCCTTAATCCCAAATGCCTTTACGTAGATTTGCAGTGCAGCACTAGACAGGAAAGCACTCTGCAAATGTTCAGAGGGTCTCTCATGTTATTAAATGCTTAGCGCGGAAGACCAGTGCAATGAACCCAAATGTTAATCACTAACTGTTACATTCCTTCTATTTCCTGCAGCCATGGATAATGTTTGTTTTGCAAGCACTACTATTTGAAGAAATTACTCCAACTGGTCCTGTTCCTGAGAAGCAGCAATTTTCTGAAATAATTACTAGGCCCTTCTGACCAGACCTGTGTTTGTAGTTGGAGCAATGATAAAGAGAACATTGGCAAAACCCGCTGCCAATAGAGACCAAAAGTATATTACTTTGAAAGTGGGTTTCTCTTCCACTTAATCCAAACCGTCCATCTTCATTAGCCCTGGAACCGTCCAGGGGGCTGTTCTTCCCTATATTGTGCTCTGTCTCCCCTATAGGAGCACCAGAAATGGGAACTGGGAAATTAGATGGCTTAATCTGCATGTGGTAAAGAAATCATTCTCAGCACAAGACAAGCAAAATCGCCCTGAAATCTTATAAACCAGGCAAAATTGAGACACAAAGAGATGTTCTTTCAAATCAAGCCTTTGAAACGAACCTTGCATACACTTGGGACTTGGTGAATTTAAACTTCCCTGCCCAGCTAATCCAAGGGCTGAGCAAGAAAAGCTGGACTCTGCCTGGTATAAATTATGCTAAGTAAGCACATTTTGGAGGGTGTCTGTTTGCATATGTTCATCACACCTGGGCTAACAGCACATTCTAGGAGCCTGTTAGATCAGGAAAGGGTCAAACTCTGGTGCACCAATCAAGCTGAGGTAAAATCTTTACTTTTTAAACATTGTAATGTTTAAAGAAAGACAACGGCAGGTCCAACTGGAGTATAACAGCTGCTCTCTTGTGTTAAGTATGGTTTGGCCCCTGGGAGGCAGAATTCTGCACCCACACTCCACCAGAACTGTCTCTCACACACAATGAACACGTGTGCAGGAGTAAGGTCACGATAGCAGGCTCCCTGCCCCTGCCCTAGGCATGTTCATTGCTAGTCTGCATAAGCTCTGTACACTAACCTTCCCCATGCTGGGTTCGCTCACAGCAAGGTGGAGCTTGCTCTCAGCACCACTTCCATACAGGCTGCTTTTGAAAGTCTTGCATACACTTGCCACAGAACAACGGTCTCTGTGTGCTGGCTGCCATTGCACAGCACTTCCCGCAATGTCACACAGTCACACCAGGAAGTGCTGCCCTGCTGGAAGAGAGAGCTGCATGCGTTCACTATGCAGCACTGAAACAGAAATAAAGACCCGCTAGAGACCAGGGAGCTGCTGGGGCACTTGGAGCCTCCACCAAAATGAGACCCCCTACCCTGCACTGGGCCCAGGACCTGTAACCGCTGGCAAGGGCGTAGCCAGGATCAAAACTAGGGGGGGGGGCAAGCCATGATCATTCAGGGGCGGGGCCACAAAGTGGGAACGTGGGCGGGGCTACAGGGCCAGCTGGCCTGACGACATTGTGGTGGCGGCAGCGGCGGCAGCGGCCACCTTGTGCTTCTGGGGCTGGCAACGGCGGCGGCTACCCTGCTTGGCTGGAGAGGACGGGAGGGTCGGGCAGGCAAGAGGGGGTGACAGGGTGGGCGAGGGCAAGGCAAGGCACGGCCGCAGTCATGACGGCTCCAAGGCGTTGCTGCATATCAGCATAATATTTCAACCATGTTGTGGGTTCAAGCCCCACCTTAGGAAAAAATTCCTGCATTGCAGGGGGTTGGACTAGATGACCCTTGTGGTCCCTTCCGACTACAATTCTATGATTCTATTGATATATTGCCATAGCATATGCATCATTCTGCTTTCTTGAATTGTCCTACTCCTAGGCATAGCAGCCAACTCCTAGAGGCCTAGGTGCCTCCCCCCCCCCAAATACTAGTACCGGTAAATACCGTATGTGAAAGAGTCATCCCCCCCAGGTTGATGGGCTTTCTATGTGGGGCTTATCTGCCCCCCCATATTTTATTAAGAATGGAAGAGGGAGGGAAGGAAGGAAGAAATAGAGAGAGGGATAACTCATATTTGTGGGTGCCTCTGGGTGATGCTGTGAAGCTGGAACTCTGCAGCAAGAGGATGGGAGGGTCGGGCAGGCGAGAGGGGGTGGTAGGGCGGGTGAGGGCGAGGGAAGGCACGGCCGCAGTCACGACAGCTCCGAGGCGTTGCTGCATATCAGCATAATATTTCAACCATGTTGTGGGTTCAAGCCCCACCTTGGGGGGAAAATCCTGCATTGCAGGGGGTTGGACTAGATGACCCTTGTGGTCCCTTCCGACTACAATTCTATGATTCCATTGATATATTACCATAGCATATGCATCATTCTGCTTTCTTGAATTGTCCTACTCCTAGGCATAGCAGCCAACTCCTAGAGGCCTAGGTGCCTCCCCCCCCAAAAAGAAATTACTGGTAAATACTGTATTTTAAAGAGTCCCCCCCCCCATGTTGATGGGCTTTCTATGTGGGGCTTATCTGCCCCCCCCAGTATTTTATTGAGGATGGAAGAGGGAGGAAAGGAAGGAAGAAATAGAGAGAGGGATAACTCACATTTGTGGGTGCCTCTGGGTGACGCTGTGATGCTAGAACTCTGCAGCAAGAGGAAGATACCGGTACACCTGTACAGGAGCCTTGTAAGCAGCTTTCTCTCTGCTTGATTTACAGCAGGCACGTCCAACAGGTAGATTGTGATCTACCAGTAGATCACTGGATGTCTGTGGTAGATCACTGCTAGATCACTGGCACCCCTAAAAAAAGCTTACCCAAATTTTTCCTCCTCCCTAAAAAAAGCTGAACTATGACCTGAAGCCCTAAACAAAAATGGGCCTCCCTCCCTCCTAAAAGAAGCTCAACAAGTTTGACCTAAACCCCCCAAAACAGGGCTTCCCTTCCTTAAAAAAACTCAACAGCTTTGACCTGAACCCCCCAAAAGGGGGTAGATCACTCCCAGTTTTTAACTCTGTGAGTAGATCAGAGTCTCTTGGGAGGTGGCCACCCCTGATTTACAGTATACAGATGCAGGAGGAGGGGCAGACTGGAACACCAATGCTTTTTATAAACATCACTGTGTCTATCAAAGCTACAGCCCCCCCCTTCTTATTCACTTCCTTTTAGCCTTGCAGGGCCACCTTAGTCAAATTGAATCCTCTGCACCCTCATTAAATCGCCAATAGAACTGTTAATGCGATCCCTGAATGCCCATTAACAACTCCCACTGAATAACAATAGGGTGAATAGGGTGGACCTTGCCTGAAGGGATATTCTGCTCCATTGTCTTAACTGCTTAAGTACTGGTAGCAACTTTGCTTTATTTATTTGATGTGTTTTTGTTACAGCTGTGTTCCCGCCCCCAGCAAGTGGAGAGCTGCTCTTGCTAAAGCAAAGCCCTTTCCACTTCAGTTTTTGGAGGGGCAAAGTATTGGTTATGGTCTGTAAAATACAATAATTTTTTGCTTCTAGGGGGGGCAGCTGCCCCCTCCTGCCCCCCCTGTCTACACCCATGACCGCTGGTCTGATCCTAGTAGCACCAGGGCTCCCATCATCCTGAACCATTTCCCATGCAAGATGGAGATGATGGGAGCTGCAGTCTAAAACATCTGCCGCTAGCAGGTTGTGGAAGCCCATACCCTCCAAGTATTGGAAAATAATATATATGATAAGAATACTATTGGAGAAAACTGGATATTGAAACCTGCTTAACCTAAATCATATATCCCAGTTTCCAGTGGCCCTTTAAAGTACGCTTCACACAGAGTATACACAGTCAGAAGTTGACCTGGCTAAGAAAACACCACCAAGAGCGTAGGGAATTATCTCCCTTATATGAAACCCCTTACTAGCTGCACACTTGTAAAAGTATGCAGATGAAAATACAAACGGTTGGGTTTCTTTAACTGAAAAACAAACTGAATCTAAAGAGACTTTAAACTAAAGATTAATGCTTTCTCCCACATTCCAAACCTCCCACAAACTCCCACAAAACTCCCATTAAACTACCCGAGAATTAACAGCAAACTAGCATTATAACTAAGCAATCATACTAAGATTCAACTAAGGAATCTCTTAAACTGAGAACAACTGAGAGAGTGATCTACTACGAGATGAATCAAACTGAAAGATCTAACTAAGAGATACAGAAGGCTTTCTGGCAGAGCCTTATATACAAGGAGCAGAACCCACGCCTGTGAGCAATTAACAGAAACACCGGCACCTGTTTCTCTTAAACAGACAGTATTTACATTAGACAGGCTCTAAAGTAACTTGACTATTCAAAAAATCCAACACCAAGTGCCACTACACTTCCTGGCTTGCTCCCAGGGCACCCTAATTTCTCCCTGCCAGTGGCCTGCGGAAGCAGCTCCCGGGATGGCAGCGGCATTGGGAAGGAGGCATGAAGACTCCTTCCCAAAGCCTACCTAGTGCTTACTAGGCTTTGGGAAGGTGTTTGGACTCTAGGTAGGACCCTGCCAGAGCCCTCCCATCTGCCCAAAGCCATGCAAGCTTCACTTGAAGAGCAGCTTTTGTTTCCAGTCAGTGGAGGAAATGGAAGCAGCCAAGGCAGGACCAAGTGAGCAGCGTGATTTGTGGGCCAGCCGGTGGAGGAGGCCGGTGGGATGTTCCACCTCAGTGATGTCTGCTGGGACCCGGGCAAGACGAACGTGCTTGCTGTTACCAGACTTTTAGAGAACTGCCCAAGTGGAATCTCCTCCTCCTAATAGCCAAGAAGGTGGCTGGGAGGAGTTGCACATCAATAGATCCACCCCGAGTGTTCTCTCAGCATCGAGGAGTGGACAGCATGGCAGATGGCAAGGCCCTCAGGGGTGACTCCAAAGAGGAGGGAAAAACAGCATGAGGAAAGGCAGTGGGGGGGGGAGAGAAAGAGAAGAAAATAAAGGCTTTTGAAGAAAACAGAAAGCAGTGGCTGGGATGGTGGGGAGACAAGACAACAAGACCCCTGTTGGCTGAAGCGACCATTCCGGGCAAGTTCCACACAGCCCCAATCTGCCTCACAGAGTTGATAGCTCATAGAACTGTAGAGTTGGAATAGGTCCCAAGGGTCATCTAGTCCAACCCCAAAAGAATCTCATCCTGAGTTCCATCAGCAGAATGTTGGAGGGTATGGAAGGCTGCTATGACAAATGATCAAGTCCATGTGACCAGTAACCCTACAAAAGCTGTGCTCCCAGTTAGGCAGAGGGAACCACAGACATGCAGTCTATGCAGATCTTCAGAGATAGGAGCTGCTACCAGAATCTCTACAACACACACACACACACACACACACACACACACACACACACACACACACACACAATCTTAGAATGGGGCTAAGAACCATACACATGCTAAGACATGCTGAATTTGAAATTTTACCAGTGGATGTCTCGTGAGTACAAAAAAAGTTGCATAACATGTTGCTTCCTGCATGCTCCAGCCTCTTGTCACTTTGAGCAAAATTTCAGGGTAACTGATTTTCGGCTAAGCTTTTCATTCCTCCCTCTCATGCATGTAATGACCACCTCTGGGAGTTGAATGAGCTCAGGGAAAGGACATATTTGCATGGTTAACCAGTGAGTAGGAGTAAGATCTGTGCTTTGCTGAAATGCACCATAAGCCTGAGAGTGTGTTGACCAAAAGCAGCAAGCAGAGAGAATCTTTGAAGGTCCCCAATAGTTACAATGGCTGTATGTTACCTCCAGAGGCATTCAGCCTCTGAATGCCAGTTCCTGGGAATTGCAGGTGGGCAGGATGCTGCTGTGCTCATGTCCTGCTTGCAGTCTTCCCACTTGGCATCTGGTTCACCACAGTGAGGGCAGGATGCTGCACAAGATGGGCCTGTTCTAATAACAAAACCCAGTCTTTGGGAGCAGAGGCCAGTGGTGGAACGAGGACAGTCACTATTGTGATGGTGATATTTAATTTTAAAATTATAGGAGTCTCAAATGAAGTGGGAAACCTCGTGATCAGACACACCAGGCCTGCACACCTGGCCTGTGGCATTATCTGCCACAAACCACACTCACCTGTCTACCACCTAATATCAGGTGTAGGATTTATGGGTAGAATCATAGAGTTGGAAGAGACCCCAAGGGCCATCCAGTCCAACCCCCTGCCAAGCAGGAAACACCATCAAAGCATTCTTGACATATGCCTGTCAAGCCTCTGCTTAAAGACCTCCAAAGAAGGAGACTCCACCACACTCCTTGGTAGCAAATTCCACTGCCGAACAGCTCTTACTGTCAGGAAGTTCTTCCTAATGTTTATGTGGAATCTTCTTTCTTGTAGTTTGAATCCATTGCTCCGTGTCCGCTTCTCTGGAGCAGCAGAAAACAATCTTTCTCCCTCCTCCATATGACATCCTTTCATATATTTGAACATGGCTATGTGAGTATGTGCAGAATTAGGGCCCTGTGGGGCTCCCAACCATTAGTATGCATCGTTAAGGAGAACTTTGAAACATTGTTTGACTACAAACACTGAAATACCCTTTGGTGAATTTTAGTATTTTAGTTTGTTCCATCGCTTCCACTCTTCATTTCTCTTGCTCCCCAGTTAAAGTCAGTGGAGGCTGGTCCATTAGGGCAGATAGCGCTTTGCCCTACGAAGGGAAATGTCAAGCAGGTAAAGCTGCAGTGTCATATTCAAAAGCAGGAACACATTCTAAACGCTTATAATAATCTAACATAGTCCGCTATGCATTGTCAAAACATCATAATGGTAAAAGAGAGCAATGGCCGTGTTTTTCCTCAGGTTTAGATCAATCTTTATGATCAGCATTACCACTTTGGAAACTGTACGCCCCTCGGCATTTCCCCCAAAAATTGGACTATACAAAACTCTGGTACTAGTAATAAATGCATTTTCTAAAATGAGAGGGAGAATTAAGTTTCTGATATGATACTTAGATGACATGACAGGAGCTGCATGGCCTACCTTACCCAACTGCTTGAAAGCCAGTGTCATTTAAGGTTATGGCAACTTGCATAGTGTTCCCAGCTTGAGAGTGGGAGTGAAACGCCTGTGTTCTGGATGCGCTCACCACGGCCAACAGTGTCGGAGAGAGACCTGCCCTTTTTGCCTTTTCATAAGGTGCTAAAACCGTGCTATTCCTTTGCAACATTTGAGACATTGATTATTGAATCCTAATTATTTAATTTTTTATTAAGTTAAGCTATTCAGAAGACAGCTTGTCAACATTTTTGAATTGTTACAAAAATCAGAATTATTAATCAATTGTGCGTATTAGAATTAATTAATCATGCTTAATTTGCTTATGTATTAAGTGCTTGCTTCTAAGTATATTTTTTCTATGGCGTGGGACAGTCAGAGAGGGAATGGAATGCAGGCTCTGTGAGAGAACATCAAGGACTGGCTAACAGAACAGGGGTTTGCAACAAATTTGGCAGGCAGAGATGAACTGGCAGAGCAGTGCAGGATAGATAATGTGGCAAATACTCCATTGTTTAACACTGTTTCCCTGGAATGCATTTTTGATATGTAAACTGTGATTTCTTTCTATGCTACACAGACCCTTTTTCTGACCTGAGAAGTCAGGGCTCTGCGTCTTCTTTATTCACCTGAATAAATCTGAGTTCTGCCTCTAAAAAGGTCTGACTCCCTTTCCTGGGTGGGAGGGGGGATCTGGAACACCTATTCAAGGGAAGAACAGCATAGATTTATGCAACAGAATATACTGTACTGTATTAACTGCCTAAAAAGAGCACTCAATGTGATGTACTCAGCAGGGCCGTCTCTAGGCCCGGGTCCGGTGGCGCGGGGCGCCAGGGCACCAGGCCACCAGTGGCGCCGCTGCGCCCGCTGAGAGGCGCGGCGGAGGCCGCCCCAGGCGCGCCTCTCAGCTGTTCAGCGCTTCAGGCCGCTCTCCGGAGGTGCGCGGGCCTGGGTCCGCCTCCGCCGTGTGCAGGGGCATCGCAACAGGGGGCAGGCAGCGCCCCCTGGCCCAGGGCCGGCCCTACAGCCAGGCTGGGTTGCGCAGGACTCCGGCCCTCCAGGCGGCAGCCACGCTGCGCCCGCCGCGCTGGGAAACGGGGCGGTGGCGCCGGAGGGATCCATCGCACCACGGCGCCAGGGCACCAGGTTTGCTTAAGACGGCCCTGGCTCAGTATTTTAAAAACACAGGCAGCATTAATGCTAGAGTATAGGAAAACAAACAGAATTTTTTGGGGGTGTTAAAGTCCAGTTTGCTAATGAAACTAGTTAGAAAGTTTATTGGGTTTCTTAAAAAATAAAATGCTAAGCATATAAGACGTACAAAATATACCCAAATTCATACCCTGTTTTCAATCAAGAGGCAATATAAAACAATATATGACATTAATACAGAATATGCCTTTCATAATAAATTGATATGGTGTCCTCCAGGTTTTCCATGGTAATTTATACACAGCAAAATAAAACACAATAATATATAATTAATGACTGGAGTTGTCAAGGTTTGCTTGTAGCAATAATGAAAATCCTCTCTATGTGTTATTATTTGTATTGTTTTCATAGAAGAAATAAAAGCTGCTCAAATATTTGTTTGTTTTGTCTTCCTTTTCTCAAATGAACAATGTAAGTTAAATTAGTCTAAAGGATTTATTTATTTATTTATTTCACTTCTAAAATACCTTTCATTCCAATGAACCCCTGGGTGGTTTGCAGACAAATAAATAAAATACAGATAAAAATATAAACCATCAATAAAGCAAGCATTTAAAACATTCTGAAAAAAGTAGCAGCACAGATAGATGAAAAATAGAGCAGTTGACATACATAATGCTCCCTGAAGCCTGAACTACCCAAAGCCTCTGCACGAGGTCTAGGTTTTTCAGGAGTGACAATGCCATAAACCAGCTCTTTGCCTAGGGTTGTGGATCACACAGAAAGCCACACGGCAAATAGATGTTAACACACTCCCAGAATCTCAGCAACTATTAGGAGAATGATTATTATACCGTAGAATTCTGCATTTGCTGACATATGCAAATGTTCTTCAGAGGACAGCCCCACTTAAGGGTGCACTGTAGTAAGCAGACTCACTCGCTGGATCATCATCTTGTCGTGGTGAGTGGGCTTGCATGTTCCTATGACCCTTGTGAGCGAAGCCGTCAGGAATCTCGTACTCCCAGCAGGGTCACCCAAGGTGGTAAGGTCAAAGGGAAGGAGCTAGACAAAGAATGATCCAAGAAGTCCTCAACAGCAGAACAGGCGGATGATAACAAGAGGTATGTTACAACGGCTGTGAAGGCGGGTGAAGGCTGCAGCAGATAGGAATCTACTGGTTTGTTGGAAGAGACCACAAGGGCCATCCAGTCCAACCCCCTGCCAAGCAGGAAACACCATCAAAGCATTCTTGTCATATGGCTGTCAAGCCTCTGCTTAAAGACCTCCAAAGAAGGAGACTCCACCATACTTCTTGGCAGTAAATTCCACTGTCGAACAGCTCTTACTGTTAGGAAGTTAAATAAAAAAAATCCTTCAGTAGCACCTTAAAGACCAACTAAGTTTTTATTTTGGTATGGGCTTACTTCATCAGATAGGAAGTTCTTCCTAATGTTTAGGTGGAATCATCTTTCTTGTAGTTTGAATCCATTGCTCCGTGTCCGCTTCTCTGGAGCAGCAGAAAACAACCTTTCTCCCTTCTCTATATGACATCCTTTTGTATATTTGAACATGGCTATCATATCACCCCTTAACCTTCTCTTCTCCAGGCTAAACACCCAGTTCCCTAAGCCGTTCCTCATAAGGCATAGTTTCCAAGCCTTTGACCATTTTGGTTGCCCTCCTCTGGACACGTTCCAGCTTGTCAGTATCCTTCTTGAACTGTGGTGCCCAGAACTGGACACAGTACTCCAGGTGAGGTCTAACCAGAGCAGAATACAGTGGTACTATTACTTCCCTTGATCTAGACGCTATACTCCTATTGATGCAGCCCAGAATTGCATTTTTAGCTGCTACATCACACTGTTGACTCATGTCAAGTTTGTGGTCTACCAAGACTCCTAGATCCTTTTCACATGTACTGCTCTCAAGCCAGGTGTCTCCCATCCTGTATTTGTGCCTTTCAATTTTTTTTTGTCCAGGTGTAGTACTTTACATTTCTCCTTGTTAAAATTCATCTTGTTTGCTTTGGCCCAGTTGTCTAATCTGTTAAGGTCATTCATGACTACTGTTAATCTGTTAAGGTTTGTCATGACTACTTCATGCCATCGGAACAGAGCTCTACTGCAAAGACTGTGTGTTGGTCAGCGTGCACTGATCTATACACATAAAACAAATTCACGCACAGGCGTCTTCCAAAAACCCATCCCACGGATTCATTGTTAAAACCATGTTTATGGAAGACAACCTTACTAGGCTACGAGTGTTTGCCAGAAAAGAAGAAGAAAGAAGTAGTAAGCAGAATAGGACACTCTGTAAAAAGCACCATGTGCCCTGATGGCGCTGTACAGCTAAAATGCTAAATCTGAGCAGTAAATTACCATGGAAGGAAACACTTGTTGGAGCACGTCGTGGGACTTGGTATGGACTGTGCAAGCTATTCCGGCTTCTTACTGAAATAAATCACGTGGGGGGAAACAAAGGAGGCAGACATACATGCTGAATAGTGCATTTTCGGTGGAGCAGGCTGCTCAAACTCTAAGTGGGACATTGTTTCCTCAAACAACATATTACTCATGATATATGCCAGGCAGTGGAGACCAATGCAGGCTAGATTGATGATAAATTATAGAATCATAATTAGGTGAAGGAGCTCACCTGCTGTAAACTCTGGTGAGATAAAGAGGGATAATCATTCTGGACGAGCGCTTTTGCTACAATATAAAGAACTGAACCAGAGAGAAAACAATGCATTATTTACTATATCAAAAAGAAATGAATCCTGGGTCTCAAGGGGAAAAGTGTTCATAAAAGCTACAGGGGTGGGGGGTGATTATTGAGAGCAATTTGTCATTTAAATGGGAGGGATAAAGTATACCATAAGCAAAGAATAAAAAGAGGAGAGAGAGAGAGAGAGAGAGAGAGAGAGAGAGAGAGAGAGAGAGAGAGAGAGAGAGAGAGAGAGAGAGAGAGAGAGAGAGAGAGATGGTAAGAAATGGTTGCAGTAGAAAAGCAAGCTCTTTTTAAAATTTCCTGTCCTGCAGAGCCCCCTATCTTTGGACTTCTGCTTTCGCTCTCTGATTAGCTTAAAAATATGTTCTGCAATCTGTGGTCGGTTTTCCTTCAGGTAACACATGACTCTCACCTCGAACGCTGTTGCTCTGCCCTCCCCAAGACACGAATACATACAAATGAATGGCAAATTGTATTTTCACAGACAACTTTGCTTTTCATTTTCTAGCTGAAGCAAAACGCTCAGCTTGAATTTTGTCAGTCTGTGTTATTGTCCAGACTTGAGCGTGTGGGAGCCCACTCAGCCTGAAAGGAATAGCCTTGAACCTAACAGGTCACACGCCATCATCACAGAGAGCTATTAATCTAATGGAGGCTCCAGTTGACCATAATAAAGCTATTTTCAGCTTTAGTATGTAATAAAGTGGCCAATATTAGAACTGGGGGAGGGAGAATATTTGCACAGGTGGCACTGAGGTTGCTTCAACTTTCTTTATAGTCCTTTGTTTCTACAGGTTTGTCACTATATAGAAGTTATGTGAATAGTATTAAAATGGACGACCGTATGCATTAGGTTAGGAAAATCTCAGTACCTTAGTCCAGGGATTACTCTACACATTCCAACTTTCCCCAGATGTGTGTGCCTGTTTGTTTAAAGTATATATATGCCCTCCCTGCTTTTCTGCTAAAAAAAACACCTGAGAACAGAGTAAATACAAGGGTGTGTAGGGGGTAAAATAAAGGTCTTCCTATTTTCCCATGGGAATCTAGCATACTGGCCACCTTTTTGGGACATCTGCATGCTCTTACTGCCACCCACTCCTGCCCCACCCGCTTGCTCTTTTTAACACCACCCTTCCTCCCAATCTGCTCTTTCTCCCTCCCACCCCACCAGGGGCGTAGGAAGAGGGGGGCGATGGGAGTGTGTTGCCCCTAGCAGCGCGATCCCAGTAGGGTGTCATCGCGGCTGCCCCCGCCCCAGAACACGTTCCACGCCTATGTGGATGGCGTGCTCACCCCCGGGACGCGCACCACCAGCCCCGCCCCGCCTGCTCTCCGCCCCCGGTGCCGGAGCATGAAACTCTTTTGCCAGCTCTTTCTCCTCCACCACCACAGCTAGGCCTCCGCCTTCTTGCAGCCTACTTGGCCTTGCTGCAGCCACTTGAAGTGGAGATGCGCTGCACTCACTTATGGGAATATGGCGACAGCGGAGGTCAGTCATGGCGGTGGTGGAGCCTCTGACTGTCGCCGCCCCACCAGAGGTAGAAAAGGGAAGGCAGTGGAAACAGGACATCACAGACTTCAAAGAGAAGCCGGAGTGGCTTCTGTAAATTCGTGATGTCCCGCTTAATTTGGGGGAGTTGAGGGGTGTAATCTAGTTGGCCACTGTGAGAACAGGAAGCTGGACTAGATGGGCCTTTGGCCTGATCCAGAAGGTTCTTTTGTCTTTGTGCCGCAGTGGCAGAAGGCCAGAGGCAGAGCAAGCAAGAGACAGAGTCCAAGTGTGGCTACTGTTGGCAACAAATGCAAATACACAGAACACCCACAAATGCAGCACCGTCACAAGATGTGTAATGCAAGAGTTACTGTGTCACACAAATGTAACCTCTTTTCAATACATTTAACTTGGAGAAAGGGTAGGCACAGGACCAGCCCACCCCTGAGGCCAGGTGAGCTGACCGCCTCAGGTGGCAGGATCCAAAGGGGCAGCACATCCAGCCTCCAAGTAATGGATCACCCACTGCTGCCACCATAGCAGCAGTGGCAGTGCGCTCAGTGGAGACAGGATCTGCCCCCTCCTCACCAGCCCCCCCCCCGGCTGCCACTTCAGGGGAGGGGAGGCACGGCTCATCTTCTCCCACCCTCGTTCTGGATGAGGATATTTATCGTCCCCTGCCTTGTTCTTGATGTAGAACTTCACTCACCCTCAAGTGCCAAAATGTCTTGGACATGCCTGGCTAGGCATGGCAGTGGCAAACATTTTCTTTTCATGTGTCAGCCTCATTGATATATAGAGCGGACATCTGTCTCTATAAGAGGAGAACACAGGATGGATGCACTGAACCCTGGATCTGTCTCCCATATTTACCTCCCTCTCGTTCTGCTGCTCCAGGTGCCTTTTTCCATGTCAACACTGGAGCTTGCAATCAGCTCAACGCATGCAATTGGGGTTCTATGTGTTGTGGCTGAGTGGCTGAGATGGGCGGGGTATTATTATTATTATTATTATTATTATTATTATTATTATTATTATTATTATTATTACTAGTACTACTACTACTACTACTACAGGGAGCCTCCATGGATACAAAGGCTCCCCCTTGCAGAAATTTGCCTTCCAATGGTTGGAGGGTGATACAAATGGCAACCGCAGAGTAGAGCTAGAGCCTTCAGCTCTTATTCCACTCCCTGCCTCCCTATGTTTATTTTAGCCTAATTGTAATGTCTGAAAAGGGCTTCTAAGAGAGTCATTTTCAGTTTTGGTCTGTATCTAGTAGCCAATATTAGAACAGTAGGGAAGAGTGGCGTGCAAGAATGCAGGAACCTATGTCAGGTTCAGCATCTCTCTCCAGCACAACATTCCCCTGTGAGAGAGACTTTCTCTACCCCCGCTTTATATGTGAATGGGCAGCAGAGACACAGGCATTACAGCCAACGTCACATCTAGTCTGGCCCTTGCAGAAGTGGAAACCTATAACATACAATTGTTATAATTAGTACATTATATCACAACTTGCATGCTGCTTGTCAAAATAACATAACGTTCTCATCTAAGATCACATTTAAATAAGAAATTGAAATTTTGAAAGCTAATAGAGCAGCATGAGAAGCAAACATACTTCCTTTTCTCCTTTTTTTGATGTCTTCCTTGGCAATTTGTAAGCATAAAAAAGACTCGATGGAGCTGAACTCTGCATCTGATTCCAGGCTGTGCTTAATGCTAACATGGTATTCCAAGGCACAAGTAATCACCATTGACTTAAATGGGGCAAACCAAGGGTGCATTTGTTTAGCTGTGTCTGAAGAGATGGAGGTTTTGCACACAGCCCTGCCTCCAGCAAAGAGCATTAATGTTCTCCCTTTTCTTTGTTTGAGTAAATGTGTACTGTTATGTACTGTATCCATCTTTGCTGTGGCTCTAGAAATCCATAGTTAGTACAGCCTTCTTGAAAAGCAAAAGGTCTCTTTCTCTTCATCAGTGTCAAGGGCAAGTAAAAAAAGGTAAAGGGACCCCTGACTGTTAGGTCCAGTTGCAGACAACTCTGGGGTAGCAGCACTCATCTTGCTTTACTGGCCAAGAGAGCCGGCGTACAGCTTCCGGGTCATGTGGCCAGCATGACTAAGCTGCTTCTGGCAAAGCAGAGCAGCGCAAGGAAACACCGTTTACCTTCCCGCTGGAGCGGTACCTATTTATGTACTTGCAGTTCGTCCTTTTGAACTGCTAGGTTGGCAGGAGCAGGGACCAAGCAATAGGAGCTCACCCCGTCGCGGGGATTCGAACCATTCGGCAAGCCCCAAGCTCTGTGGTTTAGACCACAGCGCTACCCGCATCCCCTGTCAAGGGCATGTAGTGACCCCCAAACCCAAAGATTAAGTCCTAATGCTTTTATTTGTTGCTTCCTTTGAGCTTGAGAAGCACCGCAGCCTGTTCTGACTGGCCTATGTCAGCTGCACAGCGCATGAGAGTCCAGAGGGACATATGTTCAATTTGTGACATATGCTGAAAGTCAACTATTAACATTTCAGACTGAATCTCCATAACTTATCTTTAGCTTCATTAGCATTAGCCTTTAACTCGTCGTATTTAATTCATGCTTAATTATGTTTCAAAGAACCAGCTAGTTAACCCTGTTTTCCTTCTGAAGCCCTAACAGTTGAATTTACAGCTGCTAATGCAGGAATGTTAAATGCATTTTATTGCCAAATCAATCCTGGTTAGGAATGGGGAAAGTTGACTACACACTCTGTGGCATGGGAGAAGAAATAGAATACATGAAACATATTTTCCTTGCAAAGTGTCAGTTCTTCATTATAGTATCATCCATGGTAACACAGGTCCTTCAAATTCTGGCTGAACAAGAAATGCTTGTTATAGTTGTGCTAACCGCTGGGTACAATGGGTTAAGGAATTATAATAGCTTTCTAATAATGAAACAAAAATGAAACACAAGCTTTTGCCTGCAACTCTAAGCACTCTTTCATGGGAAAGAGTCCCACAAAAATCAATGGGACTTACAAGTGAATAAACACCATTAGTATTGTTGGACCATTTCGTATGTTATCAGTTTAGCATTCCTAAACAAATCCCAATGAAGGGCGATAAAAGCAACACCTGCTGAGCTACAAAGCAAGTACATTAAAGTATTTAGGCTTGAATGATAAAATTATTTTCAAAAGAGAAATCTACAGATAGCAATTCATAGGGAAATATACTTTTTCTTTATAACAAGCAATTTCCTTATTTTGGACCAAATATTATGTCCCATCAGTGCTCTCTCCTATATAGAAATTCCCAAAGGCAAGTGTGAGAGCTAATTCAAGTGTTCCAATTTTTGTCTGAACCCACCCCCTTCCACACACCAAAGATCATATGAAGCATCCCTACAACAACACTGCACACATCCTACAGTGAAATGCCAAGGTGGAGATGTTTGTCAGATGCATAAACACCCTCCCTTTGCCCAGAGCGGGGCGGGGGAGCAGGGGGAAGATAAGACAGAGACACCTAAAAATAAGGTAGCTGTTTCTGCATACTTGAAACTCTATAGGTAAGGAAATCTCTAAATTAGAAAAAGGGGGAAAAATGAAACTCTTAAAATAGCCCAAATAAGTTCTTGAGATCTTCTGGGACTCACCAAATGTTAATGACAGTTGAACTAAAGCATCACAGAAAAGCATCCCTCTTGCCTGCAGGTAGAACTTCCTAGTTCACTTGATCAAGGTTGGATGAGGAAGCTGCGACCCTCCAGATGTTACTGATCTCCAGCTCCCATCAGCCCCAGCCAGCATGACCAATAGGGACAATGGAAGTGGTAGTCCAACAACATCTGGAAGGTCACAGGCTAGCCTCTCTTCCTTTACAACCTATCTGAGGACAGCAGCTGAGAGACAATTACTTATGTCAGCCCAACAGCAAATTCCCTGCTTAATATTTCAGTCAGATGTGGAGATGGCTTAGATTTCTAGCCAAAAAAAATCATCTGTGCAAAATTCCCCTCAGGTTACAGCAAAGGCTATTCTACTTAACTTTTCCTCCTAGCCCCAATCCAGTTCTCAATTGCATGAGTGCCTGATAGCTTACACTGCAACCTGGGAAAAAAAGCATTGGGGGTTGGGAGAGTGCATGCCATGAAGTTAAAAGCAAAAGGCTCTCCTCACTTATATAAAGCAATAAAGTGATCAGTTTCTGGGCTGGCAGCCAGCCCTGATCCTACGTGCTTTCAGTGGGGAAAGTCTTGAGGGCATAGGAAGAAAAAACTGTTCCAGAATGGCTAGTCTTGAACTGGAGTCTACCTTGTTAGGGGATCACATTAAATAGTACATTTGGCACCACTGATGCCCACATTGAACCCTTTAACAACAGCAACACACACAACCACACAACTGGTGGCCACCATCTTTGCTTCTGGTGTGTGTGTGACAGTTGCCACAGAAACATGATGATCTCCAGTGATGGGCTGGATGGGCTGTCTTAAGAGGCTGAATTCTCGTAGACAGGTGCTATGAGAGGGTGGTTCTCATGTTTGGGAATTTGATAGATGGCCTGCTCTGGGAGGGTTTGCACTCCCCCTGAAGCAACTGCGACTATGCCTGTATTTCAATCTGTCACTGGAGTTCCAAGGGGCCTCTGTAGCTAGAAGGACTTGTGCCAAGCTTCGAATGGTTCACCAGCTATGGCTGTTCCTGGACTACGATAGTTGGGTCTCAGGAGTCAGTACATACTCTAATGACCTCCCCTCTGAACACTACCACCACTGCTGTCTTTCAAAGTCTTTATTTATTTATTTTTTGCTTTTTGGCAGGTTCTTATATGTTGTCCTTTCTTTACTGATTGTCCCAAGAGCTGGAGCACCTATGAACTACTAGAATGTGCTGTGTGTGTGTGTGTGTGTGTGTGTGTGTGTGTGTGTGCGCGCACCTTGAAGACTGCCTAGAAACTGGCACTTGGTGAGTGGAACAGCCCAACTGAACTTTGCTGCCTGTGAGCTACTGGACCCAATTCAAGGGATTAGTACTGGCATATAAAGCCCCAATAAATTGTCTCGTCCAGGATCAACCATCTTGAGCCTTAGAATCAGCAACAGAGGAGGCCCTGCCTGTCGATGGTTCTGCTGCTGGGTGTTGCTTGACTCATGGCGAGGCCTATTCAGTAGCACTTCCCCACTTCTGAAATACCATCCAGTGCCCCCAGTGTATTTTTATGCTGTGAACCACCCTGAGATCTTTGGATGAAGGGTGGTATACTAAGTAAGTAAGTAAGTAAGTAAGTAAGTAAGTAAGTAAGTAAGTAAATAAATAAATAAAAGCACTTTCCTCATGTCCACATTATTTTGTTTGTTCCTCACAGTCACTACTGGTCTGCTTATCGGTACCGAGGTGATATTTATACAGAAAACAGTATTTGCTTGTTAGTATTTATCGGGGTGGCAAACTTTTGGTTTGGGTATTTTGCTGTAAATATCAGGACTGTGAAATTGCCCTTAAACAAGGCGGCTGCTTTTCTTTCTTCACATAAACTGAGAATGACATTAAATAAGGAGAGCCATTAAATGGATCAAGCCAATGGCAACCAGCTAGTCCAACCTCCTGTTCTCAAAGGGTCCAACCAGATTTGTTTTTTTGCATTTTATAAAATGCATGTTAGCTACTTATCCAAGGCTCAAGGCAGCTTACATAATTAAAAGATAATATCATACTGGGAAGGGGGAGGGGGACAGAAAAACACCACAGCAAAGGAAATGAACTTGCCACACCAAATGCCAGATGGAAGAAATGTACTTTTCGCTGGGGTGGGGTGGGGGTGGTATTTAAACAAAAATGCTTAACTTTAACTAATGCATGAACGGGTGAAACCATAGAGTAAGCTGTCCTGCCAGGCTTAGCTAGGTCACACACCCTCAACTGGGGAGGAAGGGTTACCAAACGCCTTGGTCTCCCACTTTCCACTATTATTGCACCATGTGAACCCTTCCAGTAAAGATGTCTGATCTAGATGTTCCAGGCTTAGACTGTGTGGCTTTAGCAAGCCATCTTTGTGTTTCTATACAAATAATTTAGAAACTCCTACAATTTTCGAAATTAATTTCTGCTGCATGTCTTTTCTTGCTACTGCATGGGACAGCACATGAATCTGACCTTTGAAGAGTTTGTAAGTAAACCTTTTTAACCTGTCAAATATGTGGTCTCATTCTATGCTAAGGGGAAGTGGGCAACTTTGGAAGAAACTTAGAAGAGGATATTTTAAGGGTCTAAAAGCCTTTATTTCCATGTTTTACTTTGCTGCATGTCTTGTGATTTTAAATCTCTGTTGAGTCTCTCTCAACAAGGAGTACTTGCCCCAAACCTGGATCTAGGCATCCAGGGAATTCTCCTTTTATTCTTTAACCAAATTATGAAAAACCAACACTTTGACCCTTGGGGGAGAGTTAATTCACTAAAAATACAAGTTAATTCAAATCAGAGAGATGGGCCTAATATTCTGGGATTTATTTATTTTTAAGGAGCTGTGATAGAGTAAAAATACTGTGTGAGTCTGACTAGTCCTCAGGCTGGCACTAGTTTGTGAGAGGGTTTGAAGCACATACCATAAATTTAGGTTTGCACAATTAAAGTGGATTAAAGTGCTGTGACGCCTGAGTGTAACACATCCACTTAAAAGAAAACAATCTGACTTCTTGCAGCTTGGAAAGTGACAGGGAAATACATGGAAGAATGTGGGTGAACGCCTGATCAATAGGACAACTTATTAACACTCAGCAAGCAGATTGGAACAAATGCCTGTTTTTGTCTTGTAGCCTCCCCACAATCAAATCAGAACGAATGCTCAGTAAAGCCATCTAACCGCCACAGTAAGCTTTGTGAAAGCAAATAAGGATGAATATTCAATAAATAGGATGTCTGGAAGAGCTCTAAATATTTCATGATTGAATAGTTCTAGGTTTTTGTTTGCATTTTGTTTTTGTTATTTATCTTCTCCGCATAAGCAAGAAGGGGAAGATGGATCACTATTTAGGCAGTTGCTCCAGTACAAGCTGGGCACCCTACTTCTTCTAATGCTTAACTTTTAAAATGAAAGGCTACAACATTAAGTACCGTACTTTCACACTAGAGGCAAACCCTGGTGAAATAAACAGGACTTACTTCCAAATAAGCATGATTAGGGTTGTGTAGTTGTTAATTGGCACATTCATTTGCATGCAACAGTGAATGAAAGCTGGAGCAAGCAGCAACAGCAGCATGCAAAAAGTATTATTTTTTATTTTCCTGCAGATGCTGCTTAGCAAAGCCTACTTTGTCTGCAACCCTCCAGCACACTCTGCCTGCTTATGCACACACCCACAGGGGAATCACAAACACCACCTGTAAAAAACCTGAAGGCACCTAGCGCTGGAACAAAAACAGGAGTGCATGCCAATTATTTCCCTGCCAGCTTGGGAACACTGGCCATGGAACACATTTATTTTGCCAGGTTAAAAGAGAACCTGCTGTAGGATTTTACATCAGCTCAGTGAAATAATTAGTAATTGCGGTCTTGTCAAGCCCCAGCCGGGCAGAAAACATTTTGATCCTGAACCTGCTTGATCTGAAGCATCAAACACTGCCCTGCTCTTCCTCCACTTAGCAATTCAGTGAGTGCACCACTCAGAGAAACCTGCTTTGCATCCACCTTCCCTGCTTATCATTAGAATTCCCACTTGTCTTTTTTAATGTATGTTTTAGGTTGGCTTAAAAGGCATCACCTTAAGGAGCCAACAGGGCTTGTAGTACCCAGTTGCAACACCTGCAGGTTCACTAGCCGCTGCTGCACTGAAGAGGCAACATGATGCTTTGCAAAAGAATCAAAATTCTAGGTCATAGCTTTGCATTTAGAAATGCTGGATTATGTAAATTTGCATAATTTTGCAACAAAAGAGGCAACCTAAACCATTTTTTGTAATTTATTCAGTGCATGGGGAGAGGCTGGGTGCCATGAGAAGCAAAGATATGCAGTACTTATGGAGAAATTTCTGGAACACCAATGGGATATCGGCTCCACCCAAGGCATGACAGATAACAGCAACAATTGGGGGGAAAGAAAGGCATAACCTCTTACAAGGACTGGAAAAAAACACCAAGGACAGAATAATTGCCACACACAGGAACAACAAGGATATAGATTCAGGTAGGTGGCCGTGTTGGTCTGCCGCAGTCGAAATAAATAAAAAATTGTCCAATAGCACCTTAGAGACCAACTAAGTTTGTTCTGGGTATAAGCTTTTGTGTGCATGCATACTTCTTCAGATACACTGAAACAGAAGTCACCAGACTGGGTGGGGTGGGAATCCAATGAGACAAGAATCCAATATCTCTATTCAGGCTATGGAGACACCTGGTCTGAATAGAGATACTGTATTGGATTCTTGTCTCATTACATCTGCATACTACCCATTGCTTTTTCCTGTAGGACTAATTGCAGTCGTTAACAGTCGTCAACAGGTTTACCACCCCTATCAGCCAATCATCACCCATTCCCACCACCCTTCTGAGTAATACCCCTCCTCACCCTCTCACTATATATAAGGGTCTGGTGACTTCTGTTTCAGTGTATCTGAAGAAGTATGCAAGCACACAAAAAGTTTATACCCAGAACAAACTTAGTTGGTCTCTAAGGTGCTACTGGACAATTTTTTATTTATTTCAACAAGGATATAGTTTGAGTTCCTCATTAATGTGTCAACACAAATAGAAATTATTCATATTGCAGTTGGTGTATAAGGGATTATTATGATGACTGGAATGTAATGGAAATTAATAAGATTTTGGAACGCAGAAATAAAGCAAATAATCAAACCATCAATTCTAATGTGTGTGGGGCCACTTTATCTAATAAATAATTGGTATTAATAACTATATTATAAATTGGTATTGTTATAATGAGGCTATTACTGGATTGTAATGAAAAACTTTTTTAAAAAAATATTATCCGAGAAGCAAAGATATACTCATTTCCCTGAACACGTGTTCAGTTCTGGGATCTCACCAGCCACTGTTCCTGCTTTTTCAAGCAAAGGGACTAGAAACTTGTTCCAAAGTCCAGCCAGGGCCAGCCCTAAGGCAAGGCTGGGTGGCGCAATGTGCAGAAGGGATCTTCGCACCAGGGTGTCAGATATGCTTAAGGCGGCCCTGAGTCCAGCCAAACTGCATGGGCTTGCGGGGGGAAAGGGTATCAGCTAGGTGGGAACTTTAGGCAAAGCATCTCACAGATCAAGTGCATGACCCTAAAAACAAGTAGCATAGGACCAATTTAAAATGGTATCGCTAATAGCCTCTTCCAAGTACAATTTAAAATTCATTACAACAGCTCCATTCTTTGGCAGCAACCAAGCATGGCAATAGTCCCACCCTCCTTTTTATTACTACTCTTGGGAAATAAAAGGCCACCTTGTTGCTAGTAACTTATTGATCACTTTCTGCTACTGGCAGAACTAAAAATAAAAAGGAAGGTGGGTTGCTTCCTTTAGAATCAAATTTCAGTGGAAAAATATAAAATTAAAGACACTTAGCATAGCAAACCCATAAAGTTCCACCTAAATAAGCAGTACAGAGGAGCAGATGTTTTGAGATTTCCCAGGCAAATGGCACGGTGTTATAGGCCAATCAATACTGTTAATGCTAATTGTAATGTACTGTTGTCAAAATGGCACTTTATCTTAAAGCTAATTCCTGATTTATACAGTTTCCCATAAAAGTAGCCCCCCAAAAGAGACAGCTTGTTCCCTGCTAATGAGAAACTGGCGTCACTAAAACATTGTGCTCTGAATATTTGAAAGCAAAATCTGAAGTTTCTTTGTGGAAGAGGCAGAAATGAGCTTAAAGAACTCACTTGCCAGTTGTTCTTGCTTATGATCATCTTGTTCTATTATACAGGTGGTAAATAATAATAATAATAATAATAATAATAATAATAATAATAATGTGATTTGGCACATTAGAGGTGTTAAGGTATTGTAGCATGTGCTTGCATGGGCCGTGATAGCTTATTTATTTATTAAAAATATTTATACCCACCTTTCACTGAATGAATAATCCCAGGGCAGGGAACGTTAAAACCAGCAAAACATTTTCACAAGTAAAGCAACTTCAAGAGGGCAGGTGAAGACAATGAGGTAAAGCAGCAGGTAAAACAAACCAAGTGGTAACTTAAACAACCTGGGTGATTAGAAGTGTCTTTCAGCTCGTTCCAAAAATATAAGCAGGTTGGTGGAAACTGTTCTGGAAGGGAAGACATGTTGAAGCAGATCAGGAAGTGCGGATGTAAGAAGGCATTGACTTCTGTTCCGCCCTGCATGCAGCGCTGCTTCCATTCTGCTACAGTTTGGCTTCCAAAAAACCCTGTGTTATCCATTTCTCTCTGTCGGCAATGGTGAAACTTTATGTAATTTCAGTTATGTTATCATTGCATCTTTGCACATTGTTGATTTCAATGCAACAGAAACACAATGCAAATGGTAGAGGGAATCGTCAGTTGCATACTGTTATGTATCACTTCTTCTTCGGCCGAGTAAGATTGTCTTCCATGAACATGTTTGGGATGGGTTTTGGGAAGACGCCTGTGCGTGAATTTGTTTTATGTGTGTAGATCAGTGCACGCTGACCAACGCACAGTCTTTGCAGTAGGGCTCTGTTCTGATGGCATGAAGTAGTCATGACAAACCAGTAAATTCCTATCTGCTGCAGCCTTCATCTGCCTTCACAGCCGTTGTAACATATTGCTTGTTATCATCCGCCTGTTCTGCCGTTGAGGACATTCTTGGATCATTCTTTGTCTAGCTCCTTCCCTTTGACCTTACCGCCTTGGGTGACCCTGCTGGGAGTCCGAGATTCCCGACGGCTTTGCTCATAAGGGTCATAGGAACATGCAAGCCCACTCATTACGACAAGGTGGTGATCCAGCGAGTGGGTATTTAAAATGCATACCCCTACATTTCCTCTTGGCTAACTATGCCAGTGGTGAGCAAAGCTAAAAAAAATTAAAAAGCCATTTCGCATATGCACTAATCACATACATATACACATCACATCACAAACTCCCCCCAATCCTCCGCAATTAGGCTTTTTAAAATCTTCACATTTTTCAAGTCCAATTGTGTGTGTGTGAGAGAGAGAGAGGGGGGGGGTCTCTCCCAGTGCACTCATGCTGTAATTTTACTTGAACAAGACAGCCTATTGTGGTTTCTTTAAAACCTAAATCATGTGCAAGGCAATGGGATGAAGGCGGAACACTGGGCCACATCCTGCCTATGGGCTGACAATTCTCCACCCCAAAGACACACCTGTCAGGAATGGCTAATACTACAGAGTGATCTGTACTCACAACAGTTGCAAAAGCAGCACAGATGACCAATTATTCATGAGGGAAATATCTGCCAACTTTCAAAGGATTATATGCATAATATTTCAGTCAGCCCACGAGAAGCCTTTTCAAGTCTTGGCTCTGCTGGTCTCTCTCCTCTCTTCATCCTTACTATTCAACATTGTGTCAAACCATATGGGGACAAAATTTAATATAATTTGGAACACTACCACTTCCTAGTCCAGCTTTGGCTTGGCAATTTTTACGTGCTTCTAATGAATTACTTAACTTAATAGAGTCTGGCATTGCCAGATCATGTACTTATGAGAAAGGACTTGCATTTTTTGTTTCTATCCCAAACACAATGTTAAAAAATTAAATCACAGTTGGGGGGTTTCAGATGCCCACATGATTTACTGACAGATTGGATCACTTTTCTTCAATCTCAAATTCATTCCAGAATGATTGATGCTACCATGCTCTTCAGCAGGTAATTGACATTAGTGAAAGAGGTGCAAAATGTGTCTATGTGGTTTTTAAAGTGACCACTACCATCCCAATTAACATCAGCACCATCCAAACTAGAGCCAAACATAATTTGTTCCAAATAATTGTCTCCCAAATTCTTCCCTGGAAAGTTTGACACCAAATGTACTTCATAAACTTCATCCTACAGTATTTTATTTTAATATGAGATACAGTGGTGCCTCGCTTAACGAACGCCCTGTAAGGCGAAATTTTCGCTTAAAGAAAGGATTTTTCTAGCAGAGGTTGCCTCGCTAGACGAATTCATTTCACGAAAAATTCTTCTAGCGAACCGTGGTTTCCCATAGGAATGCATTGAAATTCAATTAATGTGTTCCTATGGGCAATTTTTTTAAAAAAAAAAATTCAATGCATTCCTATGGGATTTGCTAGACGAATTTTTCGATATAAGAATAGACCCGTGGAACGAATTAAATTTGTCTAGCGAGGCACCACTGTAGTTTGTAATGCCAGGCAATGGCACCATGTAATAATGTTAGATGGCTGGTACACAGTGCTTTCGAAATAGTTAAACTGTGTTTGAATTGAATTTAGTATTGTATAATATTTGATAGGCGACAGTTTGTGAAATTTCATGCCTGATCAAGAGATGCGGACAAATCTAAAGCATTCTAGTTCGGATGTAAAATCTCACATTCAACGTACGTCTTTAGCTTTTCCTGTTCAGAAACTGAATGTCAAGATGGGCACTTTCACCAACTCCCAGTCATTTGTTCATCTATATCAACAAGTTATGCTAAGAGGGGCAAAGCAGATGATTAAACCTGAGTAGGCATGGTAAGATCATCTTGTGGGTGACCACCCTGAATCCTAGGATTATTATTTATTAATTCTTTACAAAAGAGAATTTCACAAGGCAGGGGAAAGAATCATGCTATCTTTCCTGTCCACGTCATGTTCCCCTTTTTAATTCTCACACTGTTTCATGGCCCTATTCTTAGTTACAATCTGGCTGCCCATTGGACAAAAGAACAACCTGCTATATAGAGGAGGCTTCTCTTCAAAGAAAAGAACTGGTCTTTTTGGCTGGTGCATTCTCTCTTTAATTAAAGTGGAACTCCGGGTAATTGTTCTGCAGGTGAGATGTCTGCTCATCTCATGCCAACACCTGGCTGCTTCCTCGGCCATCTTCCTCTCTTTTCAATACTTTTCCCAAAGAAAAATGGCTTTGAAAGCCAAAAGGCATGATCATAATAGGTACATTTTTTAAAAAAGCAAAATTGAAATATTACATTCTCTTTGTCCTGTGGAACTCAGAGACTGCACCAGCAGCCTGCCATTATCAAGGCAATGCACTGAGCAATGGGAAATAATTTTTTCATTGTTCATGTAGGCTCAAATACCGAATGTGAGATAGTTTCTAAAATATGCATGGGCTCCACACACAATCTCTATGTGTCCTAGAGGCAAGAAGAGATGCAGGCAAAATGACACCTATGGCTCTCCATCAAATGCCTTGTTGCCTTCAGACATCAGTTCTCAACTTCCATGCTTTCCCAGGATCAGAAGATGGAAACCAGAAATAGATCTGGGTGTCATCAGCACACTAGGGACATCCACCCTAGCCCAAATCTATGGATGACTTCCTGCAGTAGAGTCACCTGCTGCATCTCATGTCCTGTGGTTTGCCATGTCATGAGATTTGGATCCTTGCAGCACTTGGCCCAGCACAGGCCATGAGATGCAGCAGGTGTCTCACAACATCACTTTATGGGGGTCTGTCTACCACATAGCACTGAATCCCCCTTACAGTGATATGTACACATTCTATCCTGGCTAAACTGGGCTTGAAAAGGACAACTCTTTTTAAAGGGGGTGTAGCCCTTCTAATAGATGGTTACCCATACTTCCTTCCAAGTGCAATATAATATGACTACCTGGTCCCAGCCAGCAGCCGCATTTTGAACCAGCTGACGTTTCTGAGTCATCATCAAAGCCAGCCCCACAAGGCGTGCATTACAGTAGTCTACTCTAGATGTACATTGTGGATGCATGACTTTTACCAGCTGCACTTGGTAGAACTCTGGCCACGCCTGGACCAGGAGACCTTGACCACAACAGTTCAGGTTTAGGTGACTTTCAATATTGGGTTACTGCAATGTACCCTTCAATGGGGCTTCCCTTCTGCTTCCCTTGAAACTACAGCTAGCATAGAATGCTGCAGGACAGTTGCTGAGAGGGGCGAGACCCTGACAGCATAGAACACCTCTGCTCAGTGATCTGCACCTTAATAGCTCGGGAACAGCTTACTTGCAGGTTTGCCTTGCCCCAGATGTGCCTAGCTGATCATTTGAATTTTAATAATAAAACCCCCAGTTGTAAAAAAAATATATTTTAATGTGGCAGCCCTTATGCTTTAGAATTCCCTAAATATTGGCACTAGGAAGTCACCTTTATTGTTCTCTGTTTGGTGCCTGCTTAAAACATTTTTGTTTCGGCAAGCCTATCCAGACCTGTAGATGTTGGTGCGTTTTAATATTTTATTGTTGATTTTAATTATGTTTAATCTTTAAACTGTTTTTAATGATGACTTTAATATTTCTTGTAAACAGCTTGGAGGTTTTATTGCAATCAAGCAGCATATATGTTTTGTAAAATAATAATAATAATAATAATAATAATAATAATAATAATAAGAAGAAGAAGAAGAAGAAGAAGAAGAAGACTAGGTTCATTTTCTCTAGAATCATAGAATCATAGTTGGAAGAGACCACAAGGGCCATCCAGTCCAACCCCCTGCCAAGCAGGAAACACCATCAAAGCATTCTTGACATATGCCTGTCAAGCCTCTGCTTAAAGACCTCCAAAGAAGGAGACTCCACCACACTCCTTGGTAGCAAATTCCACTGCCGAACAGCTCTTACTGTCAGGAAGTTCTTCTTCCTAATGGAATCTTCTTTCTTGTAGTTTGAATCCATTGCTCCGTGTCCGCTTCTCTGGAGCAGCAGGTAGGGTCACAACTTGCATGCCATCCTAAGCTGGCAGGAGACACTCCTGGGCAGTGCCATCACCTGTGCACCCACAGCCAATGCCAAGTCCTGAAGAACCCCCAAACTGTGAACTTGGTTCTTCAGAGGGAGTGCAGTTGCACCCCTTTACTCAAATCAGCTGATTTCCCTACCCATAGCACCCACATTGCATCCTCCTTTAGGCACCCATTCAAGATTTCTGCAGCCCTCCTGACATTAGTAGATGGAAAACAGATGGAGCTGCATTTCGTCAGCATATTGCTGACACTTCAGCCCAAACCTCTGGATGACTTCCTTCAGCAAATTCATGCAGAATAGATATTTAAAAAGAATTTACGAGAAGATGGACTCTGTGGCACCACATCTGCCAAAGGCCATTTTCTTCTACTTGGCAAACACCACTGTTCAGAAAGACTTGGATCCTGTAACTGTTTAATCAACTTTGTAGCAAAAAGAGAAGAAGCTAAGGAATCATCTGCCACCAACACAATGAAAGTAAGAAGGAAATAAAGGTAAAGGGACCCCTGACCATTAGGTCCAGTCGCGGACGACTCTGGGGTTGCGGCGCTCATCTCGTTTTACTGGCCTTGGGAGCCGGCGTATAGTTTCCAGGTCATGTGGCCAGCATGACAAAGCCGCTTATGGCGAACCAGAGCAGCACACGGAAACGCCGTTTACCTTCCCGCTGTAGCGGTTCCTATTTATCTACTTGCATTTTGACGTGCTTTCGAACAGCTAGGTTGGCAGGAGCTGGGACCAAGCAACGGGAGCTCACCCCGCCACAGGGATTCGAACCACCGACCTTCTGATCAGCAAGCCCTAGGCTCAGTGGTTTAACCACAGCGCCACCTGGGTCCCTAAGAAGGAAATGGCAGGCAGTAAATTGAAAAGCCCTCCAAACATGGTATTCTCCAGCTGCAGTTAACTATAATCTATTAGTCTGATGAGTTAAGATAACTTGCTCTCTTTTCATGGCAGAGGCGGCCCAGATGTTGTCAACAGAGCTTGATGTATCAAGAGACAGGGAGCCTGTGGCCCTTCAGAAGTTGTTGGATAACAATTGCTATCAATCAAGAGTTGCAGCCTAGAGTTGAATCCTCGTCATATACGGTATATACCGTATGTGCTTAGGACTACGCTTGGCTCCCCCCCCCATTGTGATAACAACATCTTCGCCCACAGTAGTGGGAAACTGTTGAAAGGGTGGTATCTTCTAAACTCCAGATGCATACTGTGGCTGCCAGCCATCTTCCACTGACCATCTGTCCATGTTAAGAAAAGCCACAGTCAATAACCTCTCCTGCATCCATTTGGATCTAGAAACTTGATTATTAGTACCTGAGTGTCCTGCCAAAATTCTAGTCCATTAAAAACATTCAAAAAGGGTTGCCAAACCAATCAATTCTTCCTCGTATCCAGTGAGCCATCCTTTTATAGCAGAGCTTCTTACATGGGGGCGACTGGCCATCATGGAGTCTGTCCTCTTGACACACTTGTTGGGAGAGGAGCATAAGATTAACGTCTCCTCTGAGTAAACGGGCTTTGGCTGCAATAAAAAATGGGATTGCTGACTGTTCAGATGACCACGGTAGCTGCATATTTAGCAGCAGCTTGAACTGCAGGCATTAGCTCATATTGATCTCTGTCCTGAGAGATAAACTCACCTGCTGATGTTTGTATATTAAGCTGCTGTTAAAGGCACAAGAGCAGGCTAGGCTACTTTTTTTCTAGTAATTTGGCAAGCCTAATAAAGAAGTGGCTGGAATATGTCAGAGGCTGCAAAAGTGGGACCAATCATATACAAGGCTTATTTGCTCTGACCATTCTGCCCCCCCCCAAAAAAACCGTGGTGTGTTTGATTCAGTTCATATGTGACAATTGTTTCATGCATAGAGCGTACAAATGTCAATTTCCAAAGCAAAGTTTGTCAGCTAAGCCTGTAATTTCCATTTAGATTTGTTTCATTTTTCAGAGCATGGAAGCTACAGAGCGGAGAATCTCTTGGCTTGTAAAGTCCCTTTTCAAATAACAGTAACTGCATTCTGAGGGCTGCTTCACACATTACATTTTTCACTACACTGAGGTAAACAAGCGTAGAAAAACGAATCTCTTCCATCATTTGAAATGCAATGCAAAGCTTCTTTTTGTCAAAGCATCAGTCAATGGGAACCGGCCCAATCCCATTAACCAATTGCCCACATGTCACACAATTAATCTTCTACGGTGATTTTGAATCAATTATTTTGCCACCTCTACATTATTCTTTGCAAGCCTTCTGAAAAAAACCTTGTTCCATTTTGTCAGTTTTTGCCTATGCGGCTGCTACAGAATCAGGATGTGAGATACGTGTGAATGAATTTTATAGATCTTTCAGCTGAGTAGCAACTTTTCCTTAGGTCACACAAACTGTTTTCAAGTAATCCAAATATACAGCTATATTGTAACATTATAAACAGGAACAAAATTGGAAAATTGTGTGTGGCTTCCTGTTTCCGGTGGTGAGAAATGGCTGACTCCTGCACAATTGGACCTCAGCCGTGCCGGTAATTCAGGGTTGATATGGGGGTAATTAGCCCTGGCAGACTCCCCAGGGTGGGGGAAGACTGTCTCGTAGACCCGCACATTGTCCGAGATTGCCAGCTTGCATCAAGGTGCAAGCGGCAGGACACTGGGTCCCAGAGCACGACACGGCTGGCACTGTCTGAAGTCACTTTCATAGCCAGAAATATCTGTTTGATAAAATAATTAGATTTGGACAATAACAGAGATAGTCTGGACTGAAGAAGATTGAGAAAAAACCTGCAGAACTGCACAGTCCCTGGTGTTTAAGCTTGGACTTCAAAGAGATTCTCATCATGGTGTTTGGATTACAGAGGTGATTGGTATGTTCTTTTTTCTTCTTCTCAATACCTACAATTGTTTTTTTTATGCTAAGCCTCATTAAGAAACCTATATATATATAGATGGACTTTATAATTAAGTATTCAATTGTGCAGCTTTACTTAGACTTGAAAGACTTGATAAAAAGAAGAAACAAGATGGCACTTGTTAATATGACACAGCACGGAAAATGAGAATTCCTCCCTTTTTCGAGGGAAGTGGGAAATACTTGCTAGCTGACTTTATAATGATTTGAGACAACAATTTGGGATAACATACAGTGCATCTGTTTGCATAATTTCTTCATTATGAGCGAGAGAGAAGGCTAAATGGATGTCTAGCAACCCCCTTCTAGGGCCCAGATGGGGGGATTGTGTGGTCTTTGGGAAAGCTGATCTATCACCAAATGATTTATATCTGTGGAATACAGTTCATTTACATTGCAATATTGCAAACCGTATGCTCAACAATTTAACAATGGGAAATCAGTAACACCTTAACAATGTGGAAGTTACTGCATCATTAAATTTCAAACGACAGGCTTGGACAACAGCCCGGATTGGAATAATTTAACAACTTGGGAGTTGCTGCGTCATTAAACTTCAAACGATAGACTTGGAAAGATTGGAATGAAGTCAAGAAAAGCTGCGCTGGTAAATAGACAGTTGAACACACACACACACAAATAAAGCTATACTCGATGGATGAAAGGATATATGATTTCTGACATGATTGAGAATCGCATAGCTTTTCTTTCTTTCTTTCTTTTTGGTTAATATTTTGGGGTTGAGAGTTATGAAGTATTAGGAGCTAATCACATTTAATTATGGTTCAAGTATTTTGATTTATTGATTTACCTACTGATTTAAGTATTTAAATATTTTTATTTTTGTATATGAATTGAAATATTTGAATTTTGTTATTTTTCTGTTATCTTTTTTGTTATCCCTGATATATATGATTTATCCTAATTTTTTGTTATCCTTACTCTTTTTTCTTTCTTCTTATTGTAAGTTATATTTCTTTAATAAATAAAGTTTATTTAGAAAAAGAAAAAGAGAATTGCAGAGCCAGGGATGGAGAACTTTAAAGCGTTAAGATCGGAATGTGGAAAATATGAGAACAACAACAAGAAGGCAGGAACGAAGATATTGGAGATATACTTCAGAGGTCCAGACTATGGGGAGCCCGGAAAAATTAATAATTTGGATTATAATTTGGTTGTTTTTTATTTGAGTTTATTGTTTTTAATTGGATTATGATTATGATTTGATGGATATGTTAATTGGCTGTTTTTATTGGAAAATCAATAAAAATGTTTTTAAATAAATGTTTTAAATTGTGTGGATAGGCCAAGGTTTTGTCTGCAATGAAAAATAAGAGAGGAGAGAAAGCCTGGTTGCACTGCTACCTCCTAGCACAACTGTTTCATTGAATCTAGGCCTAAAGCTTTAATAACTTTTCCTCAAGAATTCTGGGCACTGAATAGGGTTACCATATTCTGAAGAGCAAAAACGAGGACACATTTGCTGACTTCTACCTTTAACTATTGATAAATATCCCTACTATATGTAGGGTAAAGAAGCTGTGCTATATTGCTGAGGTGGCCAGAGAAGAGAAGAGGAAAGCAAGTCTTTAACCACCAGTTATGTCTATGTCTCATCCAGAAAGTATAGCCAGAGTTTTCAAAAGCAGTTTTCAATCAATGTGCCAGTCAAAGCAAATAAATGCAAAACACACTAAAATAGGGGTCAACAAACTTTTTCAGCAGGGGGCCAGTCCACTGTCCCTCAGACCTTGTGGGGGGCCGGACTATTTTTGGGGGGGAGGGGGGTGAACGAATTCCTATGCCCCACAAATAACCCAGAGATGCATTTTAAATAAAAGGACACATTCTACTCATGTAAAAACACACTGATTCCTGGACTGTCCACAGGCCAGATTTAGAAGGCGATTGGGCCGGATCTGGACCCCAGGCCTTAGCTTGCCTACCCATGCACTAAAACAACAAGCCCAAAACCATTACACTAGGCAACACAACCAACACTGAGCTCTCCTGAAAACATCCCATTTTACCATCAAGGTACAACAATGACTCCAAGGACATGAACCTGTGTTGTATGTTAACTCATGTACAGTGCATTTTTGCAGCCAAACTAGACCTGCATTTGATGCTACATACCCATAAATACCCTCCCAAAATAAGACCGCATACTAACAGATGATAAGCAGAGAATGATGTCTTTTTAAAAGAAACAATTGATTCTTTTACCATTCAGAGAGCTACAAGACCCAATAAACAGTTCAGAGCACAATGCTGGAATTAAAATTAAATAGAGTTTATTAAAAAGCAAATAATTATAATTACTTTAACAATCCCTTCCTTTGTGTGAAAACTGGAGGAGAGCAACCATTTCCCTTTAAAAAAAAATGCAGTATAAAAGGAATTTTTTTTAAAAAATGGAGAAAACTAAAATAAAGCTATTAACACATCTACTGAAAATCTCCAAGCATTTTCCTTAGTTTTAAATGAGGCAATGAACCCCATCAAGGTGTGTGCATTAAATCCTGGAATTTCCAGCATTGAATTGACACCTTCAATGTATACAGGCAAGCAGCCGCAAAAGTCTGATACAGCTGATTTGCCATGAAATGGTTGTTCCTTATACATTATTTTTAAGGCTGCTGGAGCAAGAGGATGTGAATTAAATAACCAAAAAATCTCTGCAAAGTAGGAAGACACCCCCCCACCCGCCACCACTACTGGGGGGCGTCCTGTAAGTTACATATCACTAGGTATAAAATCCCAAAGAGTCCAGGACGAGGGACCTCTCCAGCACAGGGAATCCCACCCATACAACAGCCGGGTTCCTTCTCTGCGCCTCTTCCTGAGACCACAACCCTCCCTGAGCTCTCATGCGGTGGGGCGGGATGCCGGCTGGAGAGACCTCGTGTTCATCCAATTAATTTGAAGGGAGGGTTGATGGACACTGCTGCCACCCAACCGGGCTTGCCAAGCCACTTGAAAAGCAGGCCCTAAAGCGAATCAAGTCTGCAGGCGGGAGATCCAATGGTGGTGGTGGGGTGGACATAGGTGGGTAAGAGAGCACCTTGAGCCAAGGAGCACTGCAGAGCTGCTGAATGACGGGAGGCGCGCCCAATAGACGGATACCTAAGGTGGGAGCAAGGGGAGCAAGTAAAAACGAAAACAAAAACCCGGACATTTTGGCTTTTTTAAATACAACAACCACCACTCCAGGTTTGGCGTTTTACCCATGGAAAAGAGGACATGTCCAGGAAAAAGAGGACGTATGGCAACCCAAATTAAAGGTTGCTGGGAATTATAAATCGGTGAGGGGTAAACTACTGGCCCCAGAATTCTTTGAGAGAAAGAGTGTGTTTCTAATCTGCTTTAAAGGTATAATGTGTGCACAGCCTGGAAATCATCATTTATGACGATCTGGCAAGAAACGTCAATAAAATCAATTTATTTATAATTTAGCAGGAACTAGTAAGTAAGTTATTCTTAAAGCAGTAAGTTTAGAACAGAATATAGCCATGTAAAAACATCCGTGAAATCAGAGTTAAAACATCCAGCATATAACAAGAATCTCGATTTGATGGAGCACTAAGAAGCAGATACTGAAACTGCTGCTCTCGGTTTAGATCTCCTGGAGGCCAAATGCCCTCCAGAAAGAAGTTGTGCTGGCTATCAACCTAAAAGCAGCAAACGTTAAGAAAGTTAGGAGATCCTTCCTGAGCAGTTTCATAACTGGGACACCACTAATGCGAATGCCCTAGATCTTACTGACTCCTGTCACAGCAGGAGCTCTGCAGGTGATCTAAAAGCACATGGAGATCCCTACTGGAGCAGATAGCCCTTCAGATATCCAGGGGCCCAGACTCGTAGGGCTTTAAAAATTAGTATTCAAATTAAACTTGAAAAGCAGTGCAGCCCCTTCCTGGTCCTGAACACTGAAGCAAAAATGCAAATAGGGATTTTCCATGTCTGCATCTGCTTATATGTTACTGGGCCAATTAATCTGCAAGGCCTTTAATGACTTTGGTCCAGGATACTTGGGGTTCTCGAAGCTATGAACATGAGTCTAACCAAATTGCGGGTTTGCCTGGCGTGCTCTGGTCCATGGGGTCACGAAGAGTCAGACACAACTAAACGACTAAACAACAACAACAAACTTTACAGTCCTCCTGATTCCTTCTATCTCTGCCCAGTCACCAAGATCTTCAGTGAATTCCCCACTTGGCTCAGTTGCACGGCTCATTCCTACCAGGAGATAGATTGTGGGCCAGACTCTGCGGAACTCTCACCCAGCTGAGAGCAGACAGGTCCCTCTCTATTCCAGCAAGTAGGCTCAGATCTTTGACTTTGTCCCACTCCTGGCAGCAGACTGGGTGGAGAGAAAGACGGAAGGAAGGGAAGGAGTGTGGTGGCAGAGAGAGAAGTTAGGGTGAGCCAATGCTCTGCTGCCAGGATTTGATCCCCAGCAGAAATCCCCCCCCCCCCAGAAATGCAGCCTTTGACAGGGAGGAGGCAGTTGCCCAGCCCTGGTTTAAACAAAGGGATGAACTAGATGCGATGGCAATTATTTAATTTCTAACAATGTGTACATTTTTAACAGTCACAGGGTGGGGTTTGAGCAGGGGTGCAGAGGAACAGTCCAGTCCAGTCCTTCACACACACATGCTCAAAGCACATCATGGAGAAGCCTTCATTGGGAGGGAAGCCTCTGTTGGCAGGAGGAAAGGTCTTAACCTCTCTCTTTGCTCCCCCTTCCCAGTGGGTGCTATCTGCATTCACACACACACACACACACACACTAACTGCATTCACACCATTATGTCAAGGTTTTTGTCGCTACCCCCCTCCTCCCACTAACTTTGAACATATAGAACAGCCATGCACTGGCTTAGACCTTTGCTCCATCGAACCTGGTACTGGCAAAGGCTTCCAGCAAAGGCCTTTCCCTTTCCTGCCATGGACCCCCTTTGGAAAGCACACAAGGTCAGCGTATGGAAGTCCCCTAATTTAAGCCAGTGACAAAAGAATAAGCCTCAGAAAAATGGTTCATTAAAGTGAAGTGAAGAACTCAACTTTCCAAAGACTAAAAGCAAATATTTCTGTGCCCACACTATGTAGCCTAAAGGATATTTACAAGAAAACGAGACTCAGTTCTCCCTCGCCCCATTCAGGCCTCCATAAACACTATTTATGACCACTTTCACTACCAACCAATAACTCTTTCCCTTAAAGGACATCAAACAGAGAAAACGTAATATGTCGAGACGTACTTTTTATGTCAGAATTCTGGTAACAAAAGAAGCTCTTTGATGTGCTTCTTCAAGGTTTACAGTCCACCAATAAGTAAGTTGTGCAGATGTAGTTTATAATACTGCACATGGAGACATTTTCTCCCTGTATTTCTTAAATATATTTTCACTGGGGAACTACTCTGCCTCGTCCACTCCTGAAAATGGGGAAGGGCATATCCAGAATTGTAATACTACAGGTTTCTGTTTTAAGAACAGGCAAGGATACATATTCTAATAATCTTATATGTTAGAAAATATATCTGGAGCTATAAAAAAACAAATGAGGGAAAATAGTTTCCTCTGCTCCCCCCCCTTCTGTTTTTAGGCCAGTGCTACTACGATTGGCTTTAGCAATCTTTATCTCTGCCTCCCAGAGCCTGGGAAGGAAGGTGGAGAGCTGAAATATTTATGAATAAGAGCATGGTCCATTGTTTTAGGTTGATTATTTTTATATATATATTTAAAAAATCTTTACATACTCATTTTGAAATTGATACAATATGGCAGAATATGACGTATTGACCTAAAAACATTAGGAAGAACTTCCTGACAGTAAGAGCTGTTCGGCAGTGGAATTTGCTGCCAAGGAGTGTGGTGGAGTCTCCTTCTTTGGAGGTCTTTAAGCAGAGGCTTGACAGCCATCTGTCAGGAATGCTTTGATGGTGTTTCCTGCTTGGCAGGGGGTTGGACTGGATGGCCCTTGTGGTCTCTTCCAACTCTATGATTCTATGAAAATATTTTGATACTATGCAGTGGTTTTTTCCTGGGGGTATGCATACCCCTCAACATTTTGTGAATCTTTGTACTTTTGTCCATTTACTGTATTTATTTTTCCTGATTTTAACTATAAAATGGTGATTTTCTTGAGTCAAAATGAGAGTACCCCTAAACATTTTTAAGGAAAAAAAGCACTGATATTATGTAAAAACTAGTATTTATGTCTCTGTGTGTATATATAATTAAAAATTGCCTTTAGTGGTATAAACCTTCTCAAAGTGACTAAGAGGAAGATATATTTTAGCATATGTGCTGCCGAAGCGAGCACGAGTGAGGAAGATATATTTAAAATACAATTTACTAAACCAACAGCATTAAAATAACATTCAAATTTTAATCAAAAATCATAAATGTAAAATATAAAATCAGCATCAATTAAAAACAGGCTTAAATATTTAGGTCTTTTAAGGGAAGGATTTGGGCATACACAGGCAAAATTGCAAAATGTCATTAAAGGCACCCAGTGAGATTTGATCTAGTCCTTATCTGCAAAGCCCCACCTAGCACCTGCACTTAAGGTTGCAGCTCCCCAAGTGAAATAGAATAGCAGAAACCCTACCAGTTCAGCCTTCAGGTGGGGAATGGATTTTTGAGTGGTCTTAAACATAAAATACTCTTAGTTACAGGTAGGAAGCCGTGTTGGTCTGCCGTAGTCGAAACAAAGTAAAAAAAAAAATTCTTTAAAAATTCAAAGCAAAATAAAAAAATTCTAAAAAAATTCCTAAGAGGTGCTACTGGAAATAATTTTTTAAAAAATTTTGTTTATAAAATACTTTTGCATACAAAAGCAGAATGTTATGGGCTTGTCTTTTTGTAAGTCTAGGAAATATTTTGTGTGGAAGCATGAAGACTAGGCTTCCTCAACCTCAGCCTCCAGATGTTTTGAGACTACAATTCCCATCATCTCTGACCACTGGTCTTGTTAGCTAGGGATCATGGGAGTTGTAGTCCCAAATCTGGAGGGCCGCAGTTTGGGGGTGCCTGCTCCAAAAGGCACAATTTGTGAAAAGGCACAATTTGTCAGCCCATAAGGGACACATTTCACTCACCACCTTCTGTGTATTACATTTAAAATCTTTAGTTATTCATTTTAGATGCCTCCGTGCTCATGTTCCCCGAAGCAGCTGAAGTACTAAATGTAGCTGAGGCACTGAACCTTTAAGGATCAGCTTTATGTGTTTACCTACCAAATCTAAGCTCTGATTTCAGACTAGCCTAACACAAGCTAAATTGGGGATGCTGAAATACTGACATTTCCCTGTACCTAGCTGCTTAAGCAAGGGTGAGGTTTATCTGAACAAGATTCCGCCTTAGATAGTAGAAGGGTGAGCAATGACAACTGCATAATGTTTTCCAATGAGAGCTTCATTTTTGAACCTGTCTGATATTTGATGCTTTATCCAAGCAGTGTTATGCTGAAGCTGTTTACTAGTTTCTGCAGTTTGTCAGAGTCAAAAGATTTACTGCCAAGATTTACTTTCCCTTCCAAGGGAAAAGAACAAGAAAAAGAGTAGAATGCTCTGATCCTTCTTGGGGGACTTGACAATCACAAAGGAAAAAGGTTCCTGTATTTCAGAGGTGAAGTTAATGGGAGGTCATTCTGCTATATTATATAGAGCCGAATGCTCCTGTTGCGGTTTTGTTAGAGGCAAAGAAAACCTGCAATGTGGTTGATGTTGTTTCAACAGGATAATCCAGTATTGTAGACCTACCAATTAGAAACTGATATAGACCACTTACCTTTTGCTGGATGATGTGATGTGACACAGCTGTTGGGGAATGGGGCGGCGGCGGCAAAGTCCTCACTCGTGTGACCGCAGGCAGCATTAACAGCCTCTGCTGCTCAAGGCGTCTTCTGGGATGTCCTGCAAAGCACTGAAATTCTAATTTGCCAATCATGGCCAGACTAGTGGGTGAGGTTTTGGAGATAGACCTGGGGGAGCCAGTTTGCACTCAGGTCCGCCTCTGTGGCTGCACTGTGAGTGGGCAGCGAAGTTGGTGTCGGACATCCTACCTACCCATCCTGTGCAATTCAGCCCTACCAGAAGGTAAGTTGTTCTAGCATGACCTGGAAACGATGCCTTATGAGGAACGGCTTAGGGAGCTGGGTATGTTTAGCCTGGAGAAGAGAAGGTTAAGGGGTGATATGATAACCATGTTCAAATATATAAAAGGATGTCATATAGAGGAGGGAGAACGGTTGTTTTCTGCTGCTCCAGAGAAGCGGACACGGAGCAACGGATTCAAACTACAAGAAAGAAAATTCCACCTAAACATTAGGAAGAACTTCCTGACAGTAAGAGCTGTTCGGCAGTGGAATTTGCTGCCAAGGAGTGTGGTGGAGTCTCCTTCTTTGGAGGTCTTTAAGCAGAGGCTTGACAGCCATCTGTCAGGAATGCTTTGATTGTGTTTCCTGCTTGGCAGGGGGTTGGACTGGATGGCCCTTGTGGTCTTTTCCAACTCTATGATTCTATGACCTTGCTTGGGAATTAATCAATCGCCATATCTGGGGCCAGGGAGGAACTTGCCTGCAGACAAATTGGGCCTGTCTGGAGGTTTTGCCTACCTCATAGCAACAGTCTCCACTTTGTGGAGGAAAGACACTGGGTTGGATCCTTAGTGAAAACTGGAACAAAGTTTTTAGGGTGCCCCGGTAAAGGAGTCCATGGAAAAAGTTTTGTCTGGAGCTACTGCCTCCCCCCCCCCAGTAAGCACCATGCTCACTGCTCCTGGGATTGCAATAAGAGATGAGCTTCTGATGCTGTAACTTATCAGACTGGTCTGCCACATGACCTAGGAATCCAGGATTTACTACCATGGGGCATAACCTAGCCAACTATGGGTGCTGCACCCACATAGAATCATAGAATTGGAAGAGACCACAAGGGCCATCCAGTCCAACCCCCTGCCAAGCAGGAAACACCATCAAAGCATTCTTGACATATGCCTGTCAAGCCTCTGCTTAAAGACCTCCAAAGAAGGAGACTCCACCACACTCCTTGGTAGCAAATTCCATTGTCGAACAGCTCTTACTGTCAGGAAGTTCGTCCTAATGTTTAGGTGGAATCTTCTTTCTTGAAGTTTGAATCCATTGCTCCATGTCCGCTTCTCTGGAGCAGCAGAAAACAATCTTTCTCCCTCCTCCATATGACATCCTTTCATATATTTGAACATGGCTATCATATCACCCCTTAACCTTCTCTTCTCTAGGCTAAACATATCCAGCTCCCTAAGCCGTTCCTCATATGCATTGTTTCCAGGCCTTTGACCATTTTTGTTGCCTTCCTCTGGACACATTCCAGCTTGTCAGTATCCTTCTTGAACTGTGGTGCCCAGAACTGGACACAGTACTCCAGGTGAGGTCTGGCCAGAGCAGAATACAGTGGTACTATTACTTCCCTAGACATGCAGAGGATTCCCACGGACTCAACAAAACCATTTCCCACATTGGTTTTTAGACTGGGCCCAGAGGCAGTGAGTGGGGTGCATAAAGGTAAATAGGAGTTCCAAGGTTCCTTCACCTGCCCCAAGACAAGTTAATTGTGTTCCACAGCAGGCATGAACTTGCACCAAGCAGAGGGGAAAGCTAGAAGAGGATATGGTGAAACATGCAGGCCTGCCATTCACCTTAATAGCCTCCACAGCTGCCTGGAGGTGTGCAATTGAGTGGCAGTAGAAATTCTGCATGCTTGGACCCTGCACCCATGACTGACTAAATTGTGTCCATGCAATTTAGCAGCAGGCTGGCTGAGCGTAACAAATCACATTCTGCAATACTGTTTATCAAATGTTTATGTTCTTATTTTAGAATTGTCATATTCATCATGTTTAGTGTTGTGTTACTGAACAGATTAAATAAAGAAGTACCTACCTCTTGACTGAAGAGTGTGCTCATGCTATCAGTACCTTCTCTCAAACCACCAGTGTGTCAGAAAGTTCTTGAAATTGAAATTGACAAACATACCATTTTTTTTCTCAGGGGCAAATATCAGGTTGGGAGTGTAAATAAAACCAGGCATGGATCTGCTCATCAGCATGATGAAGATCAAGTGCTTGCAAATGCTGTCACTCCAATAAATGTCAGTTAACGCACAAGCAAATGGACCCACCCACCCATAAGTTTTTCCCAACCTCACAATTTGGAAATCAACTGCTTTAGTTGATATTTAAGATGACGCTTGCATTGATCATGTGGCTAGACCACTTTTCAATGTTGCAACTGGGACAAACTCCATGTCAAATGCATTTTGCATCATATTCAGGAAAATTGGCATGCTGAAACTTTTTTTTTTTTAAAAAAAGGGAAGAGCAGTTTCACTGAATATCCTTTAAATCTGTGTTTCCCAACCTTTTCCCGACCATCTCCCCTTCTGACTTTGTTTCCTTCCTGTGACGGTGCCCCCCCCCCAAAAAAATCAATACAAATATTGTTTTTCTTCACTTCTCACTCCCCCCTGTAGCTCTCTAGCCTTGTGCTGTACCCCCCCCCCATTTAAATGATTTTTACCTGTGGCCCCCTTGGAATATTGGGGGGGGCGCAGGGGGCCATATGGCCCCGAGTTGGGAACCACTGCTTTAAATGCATGGCTCAGGATCCCTTTTACCCTCACAATTCTCAGTAGAGCTATAGCTCTTGCCCCATGAAAAGGTACACAAAGCAAGGGGGCATGGAAGCAACTTAGGATCAAGTAGAAACACCCCTTGCAGCGCCCAGTTATCACCCCTCCCTTATACTCCTTTGGCAACGAAGTGTCAAAATTTAAAGTGGTAACCATGCTCAAGCCAAACCTATGAACCATATCTTGCCCTTGAGGCCGATTGCAACTGGCTCTTCTCTGCCTTCTGCTGATGAAGTTGTTCCTGGGTGGAATGAGGGAAGGGTGCCTGTGCAACCATCACTTACACCAATTTCGGGGGCAGTAGAGTGTCATCTCCTGCTTTTCCCCCTACAAAAGTAGTGGGTCTCTACGCATGGTTGGAAACCTTCCAGCTGGCCCAATAAAGAACATTCAGTGTCTCTATGTATGCATTGAAGGTTGCAAATAGATGCAGTCTCACTAGCTTTGGCAAAGGATGACTCACTAAGGCCATTTCCATGCTCAACATAGTACTCGAATATACTAGTGAGTGTTGCCAATTCTTTTCAAATAAAGAAAACTGGAGTTATTTTTGTCCACATATATTTTACTTTTGGCTGAACTTAAAGATGCAACAGAATGCCAAAAGGACACGCCCTAAACAACATAGCACCTATAAACTACAACTATTCAGTTAGTTTACATAAAACACAGATATTGTGGTATATTGGACCACATCTCTTCAGACAGGAGTCGAGGGATAGGATGGCTGAATATTCCCCAATAAGGAGATGGGGAGCTCTGTACCGTATTGGCCCGAATATAAGCTGCACCCGCAAATAAGCTGGGGAAAAAAGAAAAGACAGTACCTGAATATAAGCCACTCTACACCTATAAATGGCAAATGTAGAAGAAATTCTTATGGGTACCATTTCCCCCGCGCTGCTTCGGGGGGGAGCCACTCCGCTTTGCTGGTAGCCTTCCCCCCCTTCTTCCTCTCAGCCGGCGTAGGGGAGGCTGGGGAGCTGTTTCATATTGTAGAAGCCAATTTTTGTAAGGTTGTGAATTTAAGACGCCCTTGACTTTCACGGTCGGAATTTGGAAAAAAAAAGTGCAGCTTATATTCAGGCCAATACGGTATGTACAAAAACTAGCATTTTAGATAGGCTAGATTAGTACTCTTCTACCCAAGTTTTCCACATGCTGCAAAGTGTGCATGTGTAAGTATAGAAAGGTATACATTAAAACACTCAACCCCCTTTTGCATTCTGAAATGTTATGAGTAAGTTTTAACCACAACCACCAGGTTCTCTAAACCAGGCTTCAGTTATTGAACCATCTCAGACATTTTGGTGCTCCCTTTATTGGGCCTTAGAAAGCACTGCTAATAACAAAGCCAGTGGAAGTGATGATATTCCAGCTGAACTATTTAAAATTTTAAAAGATGATGCTGTTAAGGTGCTACACCCAATATGCCAGCAAGTTTGGAAAACTCAGCAATGGCCAGAGGATTGGAGAAGATCAGTCTACATCCCAATTCCAAAGAAGGGCAGTGCCAAAGAATGCTCCAACTACCGCACAATTGCGCTCATTTCACACGCTAGCAAGGTTATGCTTAAAATTCTACAAGGCAGGCTTAGGCAGTATGTGGACCGAGAACTCCCAGAAGTGCAAGCTGGATTTCGAAAGGGCAGAGGAACCAGAGACCAAATAGCAAACATGCGCTGGATTATGGAGAAAGCTAGAGAGTTCCAGAAAAACGTCTACTTCTGCTTCATTGACTATGCAAAAGCCTTTGACTGTGTCGACCACAGCAAACTATGGCAAGTTCTTAAAGAAATGGGAGTGCCTGATCACCTCATCTGTCTCCTGAGAAATCTCTATGTGGGACAAGAAGCTACAGTTAGAACTGGATATGGAACAACTGATTGGTTCAAAATTGGGAAAGGAGTACGACAAGGTTGTATATTGTCTCCCTGCTTATTTAACTTATATGCAGAATTCATCATGCGAAAGGCTGGACTAGATGAATCCCAAGCCGGAATTAAGATTGCCGGAAGAAATATCAACAACCTCAGATATGCAGATGACACAACCTTGATGGCAGAAAGTGAGGAGGAATTAAAGAACCTTTTAATGAGGGTGAAAGAGGAGAGCGCAAAATATGGTCTGAAGCTCAACATCAAAAAAACCAAGATCATGGCCACTGGTCCCATCACCTCCTGGCAAATAGAAGGGGAAGAAATGGAGGCAGTGAGAGATTTTACTTTCTTGGGCTCCTTGATCACTGCAGATGGTGACAGCAGTCACGAAATTAAAAGACGCCTGCTTCTTGGGAGAAAAGCAATGACAAACCTAGACAGCATCTTAAAAAGCAGAGACATCACCTTGCCGACAAAGGTCCGTATAGTTTAAGCTATGGTTTTCCCAGTAGTGATGTATGGAAGTGAGAGCTGGACCATAAAGAAGGCTGATCGCCGAAGAATTGATGCTTTTGAATTATGGTGCTGGAGGAGACTCTTGAGAGTCCCATGGACTGCTAGAAGATCAAACCTATCCATTCTTAAGGAAATCAGCCCTGAGTGTTCACTGGAAGGACAGATCGTGAAGCTGAGGCTCCAATACTTTGGCCACCTCATGAGAAGAGAAGAATCCTTGGAAAAGACCCTGATGTTGGGAAAGATTGAGGGCACTAGGAGAAGGGGACGACAGAGGACAAGATGGTTGGACAGTGTTCTCGAAGCTACGAACATGAGTTTGACCAAACTACGGGAGGCAGTGCAAGACAGGAGTGCCTGGCGTGCTATGGTCCATGGGGTCACGAAGAGTCGGACACGACTAAACGACTAAACAACAAATTATTGGGAAAAATGAGAGTATCGCTTCAGGGTCACAACCCCCTGGACTTAAAAAACTAAATTTGAAGAATAGTAGGGTTTCGCTTAGATTTCACGGGGCCCTTTATCTATCCTTTGTTCATTTTGAACAGTCTGAAAATAGTGCAATAAAATAGGTGTGTTCTAGTATATTTCTTTGAATAGACAAGACACCTGTGGCCAGAAAAAGTCTGGATCACCTACCATCATTTCCTTCATGACCTTTAAAGATGTCATTTGAAACTATTTCATTTCCAGTTGCTTCATTCTGCACAAGATGCAATTTCAGGTCCCCAAAGTGAAATCAAGTAGCACATTTATCAGATCTGTTTCCTAACCTCCCTGTTTCTGTGCTGTTATATGTCAGGTGCAGCATGCATTCAAGAAGCATGAAGATCCTGGCCTTTCAAAACACATTTCATTCTTACATCATCATCAGGATAAGCCTGTTTAGATGTAGGGAAGAAAACCAATTTTGATGATGAAATGCTTTTTCAGCCTTTTAGAAGATTTACGTTCAAGCACTACAGTTCTCATAGTATGTTGAAGCAGTTGAAACAATGTTGACCTAATTGAAGGTATTCTTGCTCTATAATCGTAAGACCACACATCACTTTAGAATCTGTCCAAATGTAAGACCACACAACTCATAAATTAGGGGTGGGGAGGATTGCAACAGTGGGGAAAGAAACTACCTTTACACACCTAAACACTACAACTACCAATAATATATCGCTAAAGTTAATGCAAAAGGTTTCAGACCATAGAACATGCTGTGATATTTCAAAGAACTGGATTTTTCCCCCTATCAGCATTGTTTGCAAATGTAAGTTTAAGAAGAAAGTGCAGGCAAATAGAGACTCCTACAACTGGCCTTCTCCCCTTTCCCCACAAGGGGAAGAGGTCACTGACTAGTTCAGTACAATTTGAACTGTGATTTGGCTTTGCTTTAAGCACCATTGTGGTAATCAAAGGAAGCCACTATGGCAAGTTTTCAACCTTTTTGGGTCCATTGACCAACTCCATTCTTTCTGGGACACACTATGGGGCTCAGGAGCCCAGTTATGTCACCCCTCCCCTGCAGAGCTGTCAGCCTCTCCCCCTTTTTCGAACACCCTCCCTTGTGGAGCGTTCCTTCAGCCTCCTCTCCCCTCTCCCTTCTCCTTGGGAGTCCTATGGTCAGCCACAGCTGCCACCCCTGGTCTTTGAGCTGCCCCCCTGCCCCATAGAGAGGTGCCTACTCAAACTGCCCCACAGGGGCCTGGGGAGCACGTCCTGGCTAGCCCTAGAGGCACCATTTGCCTGGAGAGCTTGTAGTCATGGCTGCTGCAACAAACAGCTGTGCAAGCCTTTGGGAGGCAGAGATGCAAGAGGACATCAGAGGAGGGAGGGAAGGAAAGAGGGAGAGAGGCCAGTGTTGCCTGTGGCACCCCTGGCCATCATTCAAGGCACCCCAGGGCGCCAAAGCACACTGGTTGAAAACCACTGCCTATGGCATTGGCTGGTACTCGTCAGCCTGCAGCAAGAGTTACATTCTGCCCTACTTGGCCACAGAATTCAGTGTCATATCTAATGGAAACACACCAATAATTTGGTTAATTTCTCTTTGCAAGTGAATGGTTCCCAGCCAGCAGCTATATCCTGCTTTGAGTAAATCTAGTACCTTTTTTGCATTTCTCAAGAGGTACAAGCCCACAAAAAGTGATCTGAGTTCTTTACATTAAAAAGAAATTCACATCTTCCAAAGGCCTATTTGTCTGATTTTTAAAGGAGCAAATAAATACAAGAAATGTGTAACAAAGAAATATATTAAATTCAATAATCCCTAAACCATTTTGGTGAGGAATTTGAAGTTTGATCTGTTTCAACATTCTGGTTTTATTTGTTCAAAAATAATAAAGGCAATGCATTTTTTTTAAAAAAAATAGCTCCTACACAACATTTTGAAGAAAATTATTAATTGGTGTCCAAATAATCTGCAGGTATGATCTTATAAGGCTCTCATAAATGGATCCAGAAGCAACATACTATTGCAAGAGTAATTAATTAGTCAACACTGCAGTGATGTGCAATTTACAAATGAATTTAAAATACACCAATATTGATTAATTATGTGAGAAATCGCTACCAAATCCAAGAGCATGCCTCGTTACAAAGCGAATTAAAAGCCAATTCTGGCAAATATTTCCTTAGGTGTCTTTCTGTGCACAACAGAAAAATTAAGATCAGTTACAGTCAAAGAGTAACTAAGTTCCTTTAGTAATCATAAATTTGTGCTAAGGCAAAATTGTGTTTTATTTCAAGTTTGAGGAACAGCTATAGGTTGGATATACATTTTATCATACATTTAATATTACTTTATGCATAGATACGCAGTGTTGTCTGTAGATTAACAATAAATGAATGCATTTTAGCACTTACCTGATGAAGAATATACTATTAAACTTATTTATAACTTATGTAATATTGTATTGCACTTTTTTCTACTAAAATTTCGAACTCTGCAATGCAAAATACCCAGGATGTACATAGCTTGATTTGCATTTTTTAAAATTTAAATCAATAGCTTACAATTGTTTTAAAGTGGAGCACATTGGGGAGGGGATGAGTGTTAATCAACAGTCAACAGATCTGTGAACCAAAATCCCCCCCCCCTTTCCCTCCTTGAATTGTCTTCCAACTATGCAAGACATCAATGCCATATTACAGGAATACAAAGAAGAGTTTTATATTCAGGCACAAAACATTATAAATCCATACATCAAATGTGCATCATGCAAAACATGTAGCAGCCATGAGAAGCTTCTTTTTGGTGCCAATCAGATAATAACATGTACTGTTTCAGAAAGCTAATGGAGATCAGTTGTTCAAAAGCTCATTTACATCCAATACTCACAGCATGTGAAAAGCTAATGAATTAGTCTTTCTGAAAGAGAGGAACATGCTAATTTTTTACTTGCAGGTATTTCTGATTTGGAGAATCGTTCCACCTGCATTTCTGAAGTTGTATATTCTGCTATAGACCTACATTTTTCTTGAGCATCTTAAGGGACTCAGTTTTTGCTTTGTTCGGTGAAGTCAAAGATTACAGTGCTCGTAATCTTGCTAGCAGAGCTTCTACTTCAGGAATTGCTTCTCCTTTAGAAACAAAGCCAGAAAGCTCCATTTCTTTCCCTCTACTACTTCCTCCATTACTAATACCCTTCTTCCCAGCAGCTGTTCTCTTTTCTACAGATGAATTAGTTTCCATCTTGAAATTAAGGTCCTTGTTCATTGGATTCCTTGTTGATGTTATGTTCATATTGTGGTGCAAATGTAACTTTTCTGTTGGTGCCTTTTGGTTTTCTGTAAGGTAGAAAACAGACAAATCACAATTATTTTTGACTCAAGCACCCCAACTGCTGAAAACTGGCAAAGCTGTGCAATTCTACATGCTAAAGAGAAGAGCGGATGTTTGATTAATGAATTGAAAGAGCAGAGAAGCAAAGTAAACTGTGATCTAAGGAAAACACATTGAAGATGAACTGTTAATAAAATAAAGAAGTCTACCCACAGACAAAGTGTATGGCTAGGATCCTAAGAGCCACATACTGTAAGCAAGCCCAGTGGGATGTTTAAACTTTCCAAGGCATGCTTGGGTACATGGAAGTGGAACCCTAGCCTGACATTTCATAAAGATAAAGCAGGAGCGCTTCTCAAATGCTGAACACTCATTCCTCACACTGAAACCAATAACATATTGGAACCTTCTAAACAAAGAATTAGCCCCAGAGGAAATAAGAGAATGGTGATCCTCGTCCCCCACCCCCAAGTAACAGTTCAGCTCAGATGAGGACACTTGTCAATAAAATCAGTATAGGGTATTTTTACATTTGCAAATTCATGAAAGTGAACACAGCAGCTTCCAGATACACAGGGTTGTATCCAATGCTGTGGGGATCTCGCCTTCCTCTCCTCTCCCTGTACACACAAAAAATCTCATTAAGAAGGCCCCTTGGCTGGATCAGGCCATCTACTCTAGTATTCTGACGTCAAAGCTCCCAAACCAGATGCAGTTGGGAATATCATAGTTCATTATTGTCCCCATAATTTGATCTATTAAAGAGGCAGAAGAAAGTGTAGATTCACTTGGGGCCTTAAACAATACATAAGGCAATTATAAAAAATCAATAGGTATATTCTTCAATTTACTTGTCTAAACAAACCTTCTGATGGACCCTATACTTTTTCTTTTAAAAAAGGCATATTCAATATTCATGTAACCTTGAACAAGGCTTGAAAATGGTTTCAACAAACTTGACATGACATTTAGAGTTTTTTGGTTATTCGCTGAAAGATGTTCCATCATCCCAATAGTAATGACTTTGGAGCACAGGCAGTCACTCATGACAGTGTGTTTTATGTGAGTGCTGAAAATCCCAACCGAAAACAGCTTGTACATTAAAAGGCTGCTGCTGAAGATATTTACTGCACTGTCATTCCCTGGCCAGGGGCTCACAATGATGGATGAGTTTTTTACACAGTTTCTTGGGCAATCTCGACGAATTTTAGAAGTATGATCACCTTTTGGCTGTTAGGAGAAAATAAAATAACCTCTTCTATCTCCTGCATCAGGGGGACAATTGTTACTTAAAATCCAATAAGAGAGAAGCAATTTTCACTTAGCTTCATTTACTGTATGAGAAAATTGCACAAACATATAACCAGAATTAGATACACACAAGACTCAAAGGAATGGCACTAAGCATGTAAGATGACTGTGCCTTTTTGAATTTACATAGTATGAATTTAAAGAGATAAATACTGGAATGATTATATTAGCCTGAAAAAGAAGAATAGCCATATTAGAGACAATTCAAACTTAATAAAGGCTCCTGAACAAGAAAACTATTTTCTTCCTATCATGCAATTTGTAGAAATTCCCATGTGCAGCTAGACTTTGATATGAGGGCATTTTAACCTTTTTACACATTTGGGGTCATAACTCACCTTAAAAGATGCAAAACTAGCCTACTCCACTTCAGACTACTTGCTATTTCCTCAAAGTACAGGAATTGGCTGCCCTGTGGTACTGAAACTCCCCTCCCCATTCTGTCTATATATTTTTGTGTGTTTTAATTTGAAAGTTTCTTAAAAGGGCATCAACATGGTGAGAAACCGTTTTTTGTTGATGCAAATGTTAACCATTCAATATCCGTGGGGCAGTATTTAATTAACTATTTACCCTAATACAAGGGGATTCGTAGATGCCCAGTGCATTTTGGGGAAAACCTCAGAACAGATGTAGGTGGTGTGGGGCGGAGGGGGGGGGATAGAGTGGTTCCAGCATGCAGGGGGAAATCCTTGCACTGATGGAACAGTTAACTTAGTAATAATAATAATAATTTATTATTTATACCCCGCCCATCTGGCCGGGTTCCCCCAAAAAACTTAGCTCTTTTTTGCATATACAAGTAGCTCCAAAACTGCATGTGGTTTTCGGCTTCAAACAAAAAGCATCAGGGGGGCTGAGAAAATAATAATTCCTATGGATGTATTACATTCATATCCCATGCTTGTGCCATCTTAAGCTGTAGCAATTGTCATGAGGGTGCATAACTACTGTTGGTTGTTTTGATTGTTGTTAATGTGAAGTGCATCTTGTGAAGCAGCTCTGGATATGAACAAAAGCCTGGATTGAAGTACATCTTAGTCCTTTTATGTGATAGTCCTTTCAAGGACCCTAGGGCAGTACACATTCCCCATCCTGTTTATATCCTCAATGACAAATAATTACAATTACAACAAATAAAGGCTTGACATATCTTGCTTTGCATGCCATGCTTCTATCTCATATATTGGTTTCACCTTTTAAGTTGCATTACTGAAATAAATGTACTTTTCGACGATATTCTAATTTTCCGAGTTTCACCTGTATACACATCAGGTCACTATGTTCTGTACGAGAGTTTCTCCTTCAAGTTCCTGTTGTTGCTGCTGCTATTATTGTTAAAAATTATGTACCACCCTTCACCCAAAGATGTTAGGGCAGTTCACAAGATAAAAACACAGGATAAAAGCACAAAAACCCCAACCCCCCCCAAAACAAAAAACCCCAAACCCTCCCACAAACACATGGGCACCATAAAGTAGGCCATAGAATATTAATCAGTCCAAGGCTTGGTTGAAGAGAACATTTTTGCCTGGTGCCTAAAGATGTACTGTACAGTGGAACCTCAGGTTATGGTGGGGATCTGTTCCAGAGGCCCTGCCGCAACCCGAAAATGACGCATATCGAAGTGCCATGTCTGCACACATGCAGTGCAATTTAGTGCTTCTGCGCATGCAGAGAACCCAGAAGTAACCTGTTCCGGTACTTCCGGGTTCGCCCCGGACATTCACCAAAGCGGACGCAGAACGAAGTTTGACTCTATAATGAAGGTGCCAAATGAACTTCCCTGGGGACAGCATTCCACAAACGGGGAGCCACTGCAGAAAAGGCCCATTCTTATGTTGCCGCCCTTTGGACCTCATGCGGAGGAGCCTCAGATGATAAACACAGAGTCTAGGACAGTTTATCTGGGGAGAGGCGGTCCTTCAGGGATTGCGGTCCTGAGCCCTTTAAGGCTTTATAGGTCAAAACCAGCACTTTGAATTGGGCCCAGAGGCTAATTGGTAACCAGTGCAGTTGGACCGGGATCGGTATAAAATGCTCAAACTGCCTTGCCATGCTCAAACTGTTTTTATATAAAACGCTCAAACTGTTTTTATTATATTTTGTACATTGCCTTGGTGCACAGGTGGAAGACAACTAATAAATACCGTATTTTTCGTTCCATAAGACGCACTTTTTCCTTCCTAAAAAGGAAGGGGAAATGTCTGTGCATCTTATGGAGGGAAGGCACTGGACGGCAGTGGGATCCCTCGGCTGCTGCTGCAGTCGCAAACGGAGGGACACCTCTGCCGCTGGAGCCATGGCTCCCAGCGGTGGTGGAGGAATGAGCAGCCCCAAAGCAAGCTGCTCATTCATCCTCCGCAGCCACCGACAGTGGCAAAGGGGCGGGGAGGAACGAGCAGCCCAAATGCGGGCTGCTCCTTTGGGCCGCTTGTCCCTCTGCCACCTCTGCTGCTCGCAGGAGCTGGCATAAGAGTTGCAGTTGGGAGAGGCACAGTGCAGCGCCTCTCCCAACCGCGCCTCCTGTGCATGCCCCGGCGAGAGGTGGCGACGGGACCGGTTTTAACCCTCTAAAAAACTAAGTGTGTCTTATGGCCAGGTGCATCTTATGGAGCGAAAAAAAAGGCAATAATATTAGAAACCATTTAATAGTTAGTAGTACTCCTTGACTTAACCATTAAAAACAACAGAAAAGCAATATAGATTTGCCCATCAGAATTGGGATTGGTTGTAGCTCTGTTCAATAAAGTCCCTGGGGCAAACCTAGATTAGCAACCCCATAATGTCTGAAAAGGGCTTGTGAAATTGCACAAAACCATAGTGAATGTTTATATGCCCAAACATGTTGTACACCTCATCCCCTACATCCTGCAAAAATACACTTTCTACTATGGGTTTTGAATAGTATTTGTTCGATTTCATAATCTAATTCTTAGTGGCGAGTAGCAAAGTCTGACATTTTCTACTTTGGTAAGTTGATAGCAGCATCTTAGAGCACCTCTAGCACTACGCATTCTATTCAAAGATCTTTTCTTGGGTTTCTTTTTATTTCCTGCCACTTCACTTTTGATTGCTGGAAATTGTGTTTGAAAGCCAGGTTCACTACATGGCTCAGAGCTGATTCACATTATTTTTTTCTGACTTGGATATAATTACTCATGTCAAGAAGAGAGCATTAAATGTAAGATGCAAGGAACTTTCAGCATTTCTCTCTGGGTATATGCATCAGGAAGCAGATAAATGTAATAGGTATCCAGCAAGCATACCTAGGGAGATACTTTGTGATTTGCACTTGCTGTTTTCTACATGAATTTAATCTTCATGCTGAAAAAAAGGAGAGGTGAAGCTGTATCTATTTAATTGCTTACAGTTGTGCTTATTTGAATCCTAAGATTTTGGAAAGGTATCAAACCCAATATTATGCTTACTGGAACTCATCTTTCTTGGATCAAAGATGTATGTGGTCTATGCACAGGAACTTGTTCAAAGCTTACAGTGGCTGTCCATCTGTCCATCTCAGCAACAGAAAGGAGAATTGAGTTAGCACTTACAGATCTGCTGTTTTGAACAGTTTTAAATCTGATAATTGCAGAATGTGTCTAAAGCTGGTTCAAATGACAATTAGGCATATGAAATGCCCATAATGTTAGATATACTGATTTAATTTGTTCAAATGGGATTTCTTAAATAGATATTGCTGTGTGTTTACAGAAAGCACTTTTGAGTTTTCATGTGGTTGGTTAACTTTGGTCACATGAGAAGTACCAAGTCACACACTCGATTTTGTGTGAGTTCACTGTGCTGTCACAGCATAAAGAGATGGCTGTATAAAGAAGCTTCTCTGAACACTGCTAGAAGGAAAGTGTTAATGTTTTTTCTCTGAATAAAGAATACAGAGAGGGCTCTCTATGAATAGTTAGACAGCAGTGCAGCAGCTATTGGGTCTCTGAATAGAACAGAGAGAAAGGTTGAAAGTGAATCTCTTCAAGGAACTGCAAGGGCTATAGGAAAGTCCAGACTGAGTGCAGAGCTGGAAGTGGGAGAAACAGTTTATGGTTTAAAACAAGAAGCTATATTTTAAGTGAAGCTGAGTCAATACTTGGATAAGCATATCTATTGCAAATGTGAATATATTCTTTTATCATCTGTTCTGCAAGTAAAGATTTTGAATGTTTAAGGAATGTCTGGGCACTGCTTTAATTCCTAAAAGGGAATTTAACTAATGCTCAATTTTGATGTAGGAATTGTGAGGGCATTGTATCAAAACAAGATGAACGCTGCACCCCATAGTCGCCTTTGACTGGACTTAACCATCTAGGGGTCCTTTAACTTTACATGAATACATCACTCCTTTCCAAGCTTTCCAATATGTTCTTCATGATAATATATACAAATATATCCTCTAACTCTATACTATACTACTTCAGCTAGTACTAGTCACTAGAGAGACACAGTGTACCAATGGGTTACATCCTGACCTAAGCTGGGTTATAGCAATGGCCCTGCCATTCCCCTTCCCCTTTTTCTTTAGTGGTGGCCAGAGGCCATGGAAGAAAGCAGGAAGCCTGTGCCTTTAAGAGTTAGGCAGAAAAGGGGATTAACATATTGGCTGTCTCTTAGTGCAGGTGCAGATAGGGCCTGAGCCTCCACAACCACCAATGGCCATGAACCACCACTGGCAGCAACAGCAGCAGATATTGAAAAAAATCTGGTAACCTTACCCTGGACGGCCTCAACCCAGTATACCTGAAGGAGTGTCTCCACCACCATAGTTCAGCCTGGACACTGAGGTCCAGCGCCGAGGGCTTTCTGGCGGTTCCCTCGCTACGAGAAGTGAGGTTACAGGGAACCAGACAGAGGGCCTTCTCAGTAGTGGCACCCACCAAGTGGAACGCCCTCCCAGCAGATGTCAAGGAAATAAGCAACTATCTGTCTTTTAAAAGACATCTGAAGGCAGCCCTTTATCTGAAGGGAAGACATCTGAAGGCAGATAAGCTGCCCAGAGTGGCTGGGAAACAACAACAACCATATTTTTTCTTAACTTTGTTACATTAAATGTGCATTCTGTAGCTGACCTTGGTAATGTTTTGTTTTGAAATCTGTAAGAAGTTAGGGAAGTTTTTAATGTTTGATGTTTTATCACATGATGATGATGATGTTGGGAGCCACCCAGAGTGTCTGGGGAAACCAAGCCACATAGGTGGGGGATAAATATTATTATTATTATTATTAAGCTAATATTTGACTTTCCTGTTAATTACATTGCTTTGAATTTATACTTTATATTTGACTTTCCTTAGTAATGTTTTATTCTGGATTGCTTTATTTGATGTTTTAATGTGTTGTAAACCATTCTGAGTTTTTTCTTTAAAATATAAAATGGTATACAAATAAATTAATAATAATAATTAACTTTTCTCACCCTATATGACAAGCCACACCTACAAAAATTCAATCTCTTATGCAATTGTTAAAGATACAGAAACTCAATCTTCTCTTACAACTCTTTGTCCTGGAGAGAAAAGCTGGAAAGTATGGTTACCAAAAAACAAAAACTCATAAGAATAGGTTCCCAGGTACAGTTAAAAATTCTGGGTCTGAAAATTGAAGATGACAAAGAATAAGGTTGTAACACCCAAGTAAAAGTCATGCAACCATTTCACGCTTGCAGCTGTAATATGATGCCAGGTCAGCTTATGCAATCCAAGGAACCTTGAAATGTTAGCCTGAACCCCTTCCTCTAACACTACATTCTCCTTCCATTATTCAGCATCACCCTTCATCTAAACTAAGAAGAAGCGACAGAGTAAGGTCAATTGTCAAACCACGTCAAGGAAGAAGCTTTGTGAGCTGTTGACAGAGAAAGCAGGAGATCTGAGGTGGTGGAGATAAAGAATGTGGAGAGATGAGATGTAGGTGTGTGGAAAGGGGAGGGGGTTGGGGTTGGAACTCACACAAATTGATTCCAGGGAAAGTAGTATATAACAGGAGTAGCAGGCATGCAAGAGAGGTAAAGTGGGCTAATACGGACATAACCAGAGAAATTTTGAGAATTAAAATCTATTACTGAGAATTTGTTGAGAGGAACATTTGATGCAGTTCAGCAACTGCTAGCAGTTGTTTACAGTGAAGCTGGCTTCCTGTGCTAAAATGTGGCAAATTCACTAGATATTGGAAGTCATGCTGCATGTACTGTATCAGCTAACGGTGCAAACTTAAGAGTGCTACATTTACACTGAATTGCAAGAAGCTGCTTGCTGTACAGTATTCCAAATTGAAGCTGTATTTACAAATGCCTTGCCCAAAGTGGTTGCTTCTGCCTTCCAGGTTTCTCCTTTGCCTATTAGTAGATGTACAAAGACACCCACCCATATGGTTTGGAAGGCTTATAAACCACACTTTCAGCAAGCAGCCCCTTGTGATGTCCATTGTTGGCATGGTATGTAAATACGTAAGGAAGCCAAATTAAATGTGTAAAGGCTTTATATGAGTGTGGGATCAACTACAGAAGGAGCAGCATCCATGTTAGTAAGAGGTGAATAACGTCTAGTAAGGAAGGAAGTACAGTAGTAGTTCTCCCCTACCCAAAATCTGGAGAGTAGAACCGATTCTAGGTCTAATCCAGCTCTAGTGGCATACAGCAAAGCATGTGTCCACAATCTCTCTTACTAGGGCAGTCTTTCTTTGTTCTTGGAAGTACCGTACTTGATGTCCCAAGATTAACTTTACAACAGCCTAGCTTAATTCAGAATGTTGATGTCTTTAAACACTTGTGCAGAGCTTAAAAAGTAGAACAAGCTAGCTCTAGGCTAGCTTTACTTTACTTGTCATTTGTATTTCAGGGGCACCCATGAAGAGTTGTGGTTATCAGTGAGGTACTAGCTATGTCACCTTCTCCTAAATGTGATGGAAAGCAAAACATCTGATTTGAGATGACAGTGAAGCTAGCTCTTGGAATGTGTTGAGAACAATGCGGCTGCCAAGTATGAAGAGAGAACCAAATAGGAAAAGCTGGGAATAGGCCTATTTAGGTATAAAAAGCAGATTATGGCACGAGAATGGACATATTAGCAACAGTGCCATCCTACTTAATCCTATAATAATAATTTTATTATTTATTAACACACACACACCCCACTCTGGGTGTCTTTCAACACCTATACAAACATCATAAAATGTCAAACATTAAAAACTTCCCAATACTCTGGTCTGTGGAATGCTCTCCCCAGGGAAATTCGCCTGGCACCTTCATTACAGGACTGTCTCTCCCGGTATGCCCCGCGGAGGACCTTAAGGTCCATAAACAGTAACACCTTAGAGGTCTCGGGCCCGAAGTAAATCAGATTAGCCTCAACTAGAACCAGGGTCTTCTCAACACTGGCCCCGACCTGGTGGAACGCTCTGTCTCCTGAGACCAGGGCCCTGCGGGACTTGATTTCTTTCTGCAGAGCCTGTAAGGCAGAGTTGTTCCGCCTGGCATTTGGCGTGGAGCCAACCTGATTCCCTCCCTCATTTTCCCTTTCATATGAGGTTGCCTTTTTAATTTAATTTTGATGTATTTAGTTTTGTTGTTGAATTGTATTTTAACCAGTTGTTTTATATTTGGTGTTAGCCGCTCTGAGCCCGGCTTTGGCTGGGGAGGACGGGGTATAAAAATTATTATTATTATTATTATTTATTATTCACCTTTAGGCACCAGGCAAAAATGTTCCTTTTTAACCAGGCCTTTGGTTGATTTGATTGACATCCTATGCCCTTATAAAATGTGGGTTTTTTTGGGGTGGGGTGTTATTGTGTTGTTTTTATTTTGATTATATATTTTGTGGTTTTGTGTTGTGGCTTTGTTTTGTGAGCCGCCCTGAGACCTCCAGGTACAGGGGGAATATAAATTCAATAAATAAATAACAGTCGTACCTCTGCTTATGTATCCCTCCGGTTACATAAACTTCGGGATATGTAAGCTGCAAACCCGGAAGTATATTTCTGGGTTTTTGCCATGCGCGCATGCGCAGAAGTGGATGAGGGTGGAGACACTCCTTCAGGTATACAGGGTCAAGGCTGTTTAGGGCTTTAAAGGTCAGCACCAATACTTTGAGTTGTGCTTGGAAATGTACTGGGAGCTAGTGTAGATCCTTTAGGAATGGTATTATATGGTCCTAGCAGCCGCTCCCAGCCATGAGTCTGGCTGCTGCATTCTGGATTAGTTGAAGTGTCTGTGTCACCTTCAAAGGTAGACCCATGTAGAGTGCATTGCAGTAGTCCAAGCGGGAGATAACCGGAGCATGCACCATTCTGGTGAGACAGGGTGCAGGCACTGTCCTAATCCTTATCAACAGTAAATTCTATTGAGCACACACCAACTTTACTGGATTGCATTCTAGCAGCAGCATACACCCCAGCTAAGCAGGAAAGCTTATGAGTCTTAAAAGACAATATAAATACTGGTAGATACAGATATTCTGTTGTCTTACTTGAGACACAGATAACCTGTTCCCTACCACAGAAACAACAGCTATTTTGCAAAAGTCCTGGGTGAGGTAGAAAGCTCAAAGGGCATGTTACAAATGCCATCTGTTGAAGCAAGATCAGAGAAATTACTGGCAAGATGGATTTAATATATATAGATATGCACCCTGTGGTCTATTGAGACCACATAGTTGCATGGATGATTGCAAAAATATATGGATGTTAAGGCCTCCGTATGAAACAGCTCAAGGGAGCACATCTTACATATTAAATGCTTAAAACTAAGCAAACATTTTATATGAAAATTAGCTTTGCTCCCTTCTCTATCTGGGGAACAAAGAATATGATTTGATGAGTTTGAGGCCTTATTGGCAAAATTATAATTGACAAATCGCTGGACCCACATGCCATCCACCCAAGAATTCAAATGCAAAATTGCTAAACTGCTAATACAAAATATGTAAAGCATTAAAGATCTCAAATGCAAAATTGTTAATCTAACAAAAAATATGTAAGCTGTCCCTAATATCAACCTCTATACCCGAGGACTGGAAAGTTCCCATTAAAAAATGTGGTTAATATATGCTTAAAAAAAATAACCAGTTAGCTCAACATCTGCCCCAGGAAAACTAGTGGAAAGCACGATCAAGGATAAAATTACCAAGTGTATAGAAGAACAAGTGTTGCTGAACTGGAACCAGCATGGCTACTGTAAGGGTAAGGTAGGGGTCGGCAAACTATGGTCCGTAGGCCGGATCCAGCCCAATTGCCCTCTGGATCCGGCCTGCGAACAGTTCTGCAATCACCACTTGGATTGGCGTGATTGCCATTTCCCGCAATTTTGTTTCAGGTGCCATTTTTTGCTATTTTCCCTCTCCCTCCCTCCCCGTAGCGGCGCCTCCTTCCTCTTCTCTCCCTCTTCCTGGCTTCTCCCCACCCTGCAGTGGGGGGAGGAAAAAGAAAGTTTATTAAATAAAAGATATGTTTTACAAAGCAGCTCACCAAATACTGCTGACTAGGTCTAGAAGTTAACAATAAAAGGAGAACTCTTGCACATCAGTAACTGGTAATGAAACAGCTGAGTAGGAATAAATGGTCAGTTTTCCTAATGAAAGGCTATAGAAAGTGGAGTCCCCCAAGGACTGGTACTGGGACCTATGCTTTTTAACATGTTCATAAATAATTTAGAGTGGTGGGTGAGAAAAAGCTCCAAAAGGATCTCTTCAAACTGAGCGAATGGGCACTAAAATACCAAATGCAGTTCAATGTAAACAAGTGTAAGGTGATGCACATCTAAATTTCACACATATGCTTATGAGGTTTGAACTGACAGTGACTGATTTAGAATGCCATTCATTACCTTTTGGTTGTAGTGAACACCTCGATATCTGAAATTTAAGATTATATATATATAGTTTTGGAAACAGAGAAGAAAATTAACCCAACAAAGAAATTAGTTTTGGTAGTCTTTAACACTGCAGTGCCCCTTCATGGATCAATGCCTTGTCATGGCGAAGGGGCTTGAATAACTCAGAGAAGCTATGAGCTATGCCATGCAGGGCCACCCAAGATGGACAGGTCATAGCCTGAGTGCTCACTGGAAGGACAGATCCTGAAGCTGAGGCCCCAATACTTTGGCTACCTCATGAGAAGAGAAGACTCCCTGGAAAAGACCCTGATGTTGGGAAAGATTGAGGGCACAAGGAGAAGGGGACGACAGAGGATGAGATGGTTGGACAGTGTTCTCGAAGCTACGGACATGAGTTTGACCAAGCTGTGGGAGGCAGTGGAAGACAGGAGTGCCTGGCGCGCTCTGGTCCATGGGGTCATGAAGAGTCGGACATGACTAAACAACAACAACACTGCAGTGAGGGTGGTGGCAGTGGGTGTATATAGAACAATGTTTTGTTTCTCTCTGCCTGCTTCAGTTTAACTAAGCAGCCTTGGAAAGCGGATGTCTAGACCAAGAGGCAATAGTACAAACAGAAGAATGGAGATCATCATGGGATATTGATTATGCAACAAGTTGAATTCAATCAGAAACAGCCAATGTAAGAATGCATGCATGTTTGTGTGTGTAAAGCAAATATTTATGATAATACCAGAGCATCTGCTGATTACAGGGGAAGCTGTAGGACATTTCAATAAATATTTGATATAAACCATATCATAGAATTAAATAGAAAGCATTATGGAGAAAAAAAAAGTCAACAAAACTTTTATAAAGGGATGTATGACTAAATCTTTTCAACAGAGTGATTCTACTCACAGCAGTTAACATTGGAATTTTATGTGTCTACTACTCAAGAAGTAAGGCCTATTGAATTGAATTTAAGTATGAATAGTGCGCTTAAAAGCAACATTTAATGTCTTTTTCATATTGCCTGATATTAACTTCTTCCTTCCATAACAGACTTATATAAAACTAATATCACATCTTGTACTGCACAAACATGGCTGTGATGCTTTTATTCCTGAAGAATCTCTAGTTATGAAAGCAGCATTTGACCTATACTATACAGTACAATGCATCAGAACAGTGTCTGTAAAATAATACACACAAATGTGATAGGCAACAGTGAAATTATGTGGTGAAACTTAGCACCCAAACTCTGAAAAACAAGGTAGTAAGGATTCTTCTACAACTCTGCTTCATCATCTTGGTTCTTTGGTGTATCATATAATATTCCGTCAGAGAATTGCTCTTAAGGGATTTAGCAGCCAGTTGCGGTGCTTCAAAATGTATCTCTTTCCCAATCTACTATTACTGTTACTTCCCTGGGGCTGTGGAAGTTCAGGGAACACAGTTTACTTCATCCTTCACTGTCCAATCCTCAACTCCAGTTTAATAGGATGTCAATGAACTTTTTTTTTCTTTTTCTTTTTATGATTAACTGAGAATGGAAGCATTGAGAAGGTGCTGCTTTATAAAGAAACATTGATGGATTATTATTATTTCTTTCATAAAATTTACGTACCACTTGACTGTAGAAAAAACTTCAAACCTCAAAAACCTCATCAATGCCTTTCATTTAAAAACTGGGCCACTTATTTTAAATTACAAAGGTAAACCCATAACATACAACTGCATGTAAAGGCACTTTCATAAGTGACCTTAAGATCTGCTGCAGACATATCAGGCGGGAGTACTTCATGACCTGGTGGCTCCTCCTCCTCCTCTCCTCCACCCAGTGGTGTACATTCTGCAGCACATTACCTCATTTGATTTAGTGTTGGATTTGCACCAGCATGACTTGAATCCTGGGCTTAAATTGTGCTATATTTAAATTCTGCCTTTAAATACTGTTTCCTTACTATGGGGTAAATAGATGCTTCACTTTGCCAAGACATCAGCCTCTCCATCCTGATGTAAGTCCTGGGTGGCTGATATTTTGTTTACTATTCATTATTCACTGAAATGCAACAGTGAAATAATAACAGTGAAAAGAAACAGAGAAAGATTTGGTAGCTATGCTCTTGATGAATTCTTTGCCTTGCTGCCATTCTTCCTGCCTGCTCTGCACCCTGCAGTCATGTAGGGCTGCTTGCCATCTACCTGTCCCATTTTTGATAGCTCCCACCTATTGGTACATTGCTTTTTTCGCTCCTTCTACTCCTCTGATGGTGTTACAAATCGTAAATTGAAAAAATATTAATGTTTTAAGGCTGATATGAATTAAGTGATATGATAATTAAGTGATATGATAATTCATAATTAGCTGATATGAATTAAGTTGAACATGCTTTGATGATATTTCCTGCTTGGCAGGGGGTTGGACTGGATGGCCCTTGTGGTCTCTTCCAACTCTATGATTCTAGCTAATATTTCTTTTATTTTTAAAATGAAGGGGTGGCTAAATTGTGGCTCTACACTGTGGCCAACGATCAGGGATGATGTGACGTCCCAACATTAACAGCAACTGGTTAACAACCCATGGCCTAGGAAAGCGCAAGGTGTTGAAGCTTCCCAGTGGACCTGATGAGTGCCTGAATGGGACAGCATTGGAAACCCCCTGCAAGGGATTTTTAGATGGGAAGAGAAGGGCAAAAAGAATAGAAACAAAATGGCTGGTACTGATAGCTCAAGCTGTTAAGTGCAGTAGAATTTCTAAAAATATTTTCAGATAGGAAACATGCCACATAAGGTATCAAGACAGGAATGCCAAACACCAGAAGAAGAAGAAGAAGAAGAAGAAGAAGACACATTTGTGACTTAATCCAGAAATATTTTTAGCTGTTGTCAGAATTTCATGCAAAATTTATTCAGTTTGAATAATTTACTTAGTGCATTTCCATAAGTATCATAAAAAGCAGTAGCTAATAAAAAGATAAATACCTTAATCATCCTCTCATTTTCCAGCAAATCACAGCCATTGCTTCATAATTATTAACATTATTACATTCTAGTAACAAAAGTTCTGCTCAACACGAGCCATTAACCACAGCCTCATTTGAACATATGCAGCCTCTTTATTCAAAATGGAATATAAGCGCGCCAAGAGCCCCCTTCAGTGCATGGAAGGTTTGAGTATATGTGCCTAGTTTGTCCCATTTTGCTCCTCAGTAGGACCTTACACGAGGTTCTGAAACTCCCTCTGCAGACATGAGGATTTGGGGTGTTTGTGTTAATCTTTAATTCTTGATTCCTTGTTACCTGCTTTAAGGTTTGGATCTTTGACAAAGGGACATTATATTAAAACTAGCAATGATCTGGCCTTTTTTGTGGGCAGCACTAGAGTAAGACAGACTTTCACACCACCATTTATTCTTCTGATTTTGTAAGCTGGTCTGTGACCGTAAGAATAAATTCAATTCACCACCATTTACTGTATATGGTCCCATTCACTGAATGAGTCTTGTAAGACTTGTTGCTAGTGTAACAAAGGAAGTAGCTAAAATTGCCTTTGTAGCCTTAAGAATGTGACACAGGTTCAAGGGCACAATGTAGTTAAATTGTCATGACACATCCAATGAATTATAACTGGCATAATTTTGGATTACTATTATGTGTCTAGGACAATTTACTTTCACTGGTTTACGGTTTATATTTTTGCAGGATTTTTTCTTTTCTTTTCTTTTTGCAACAGCATACAGCTAATGCAATAAGGCTGATGAACTGAAAAACAAAAGCCAAGAATTGTTTGGTCTTCTTTGAACAACCCTCACTAGATTTAGGTAGCTAATACTGAAAATTACCATGGTGTGTTTGGGGTTCAAGAAATACAGTCGTACCTTGGTTCGCGAACATCTTGTGAGTCGAATATTTTGGCTCCTGAACGCCGCAAACCCAGAAGTGAGTGTTCCAGTTTGCAAACGTTCTTTGGAACCAGAACATCAGGAGCTTTCTGCAGCCAATCAGAAGCCACGCCTTGGTTTCCGAACATTTTGGAAGTTGAATGGACTTCCGGAATGGATTCCATTCGACTTCCAAGGTACCACAGTATACCAATCTGTGATTATTCTTACTGTAGCAAGACAGACACTGTTTGTTAGGTAAAATTTTAGTGAAGGTCAAGGGAGCTTCTTTTTCTTTTTACAAAACAAAAAACAAGAAAGAAATCAGCAGCATAGAAATATTCCGTATCTGAAAGAAAATTACTGTTCCAACATAGGCAAGCAATTAAAAAGATATGCACTGGTACACTCCTCAGTAATTCATGTCCCCCCCCCACTCTAAAAATCTTATTCTAAATTCACCCACAGAACAAGAAGAGGGGCACATTATTTTTTCTTTTAAAAAGCAAGCCTGATTTTAAATTATATAAAGGACCTTGAACACTAGCTTATAGGTGGTTTCCCATCTATGATTAAAAGTACACTTTATTTTAATTGCTTTTAAGCTCAGATAAAATGTCATTTTAGTTACTCTAATTGCTTTTAAGAAAGCACCAGGAAATAATGTTGCAAATGGATCAGAACAATTTAAAATGAATGAATGAATAAATAAATAAATAAATAAATAAATAAATAAATAAAATATTTGATTCTATTCATGTAAGTATTTTGTTGATACATGCAAAACACTAGACAACTATAACTGCAATACAGTACTATTGGAATAGAAAATCGAGCACAGTTTAAAAAGCTGTCACTAGATAGAATTACTGTTTCAAAACATAAGCAATTGTTTCTTGGTGACAAGGGACATGTTCCCTTAATGTCAGAGCTTTGTTTTGTTTTTGCATTGCTGCACACCACCCTAATCTCAGAGCAGTGCAAGATTCCAGGAGTTCCAGACCCGTACCCAGGGTTCCTGTTTCCTTTGGGAATGAGGCACAGCAGAGGCAGTGATTTATGATATATGGTTTATTTACACATATATACAATAGCGGGGGGTTCACAGCAGTAACACCCCCAAAAGGTCCTGTTTCTCCCATACCTGCAGCCTTAGATTGAAACAGAAATCAGACATTGCTCTCAAATGTTGCTCTGTCTCAAGCTTGCTGCTTTGCTTCTAGGTCCCATCACAGCAACTCCACTCTAAACTCAGGTTTTCCCCCTTCTAATGTTCTAACACAGGCATCCCCAAACTGCGGCCCTCCAGATGTTTTGGCCTACAACTCCCATGATCCCTAGCTAACAGGACCAGTGGTCGGGGAAGATGGGAATTGTAGTCCAAAACATCTGGAGGGCTGAAGTTTGGGGATGCCTGTTCTAACCCCACCCACCTGCCATCTCACACAGAGCCCATTTCCTTTGTTTCCCTTAATAGTCCATCACCCAGGCTATCACCTGAACACAGGAAGCTAGCCTGGCTTATATTTTAACACTTGCGAGATCCAGGGATTAGAAGTGTCTCACATACAACCTAGCTCCCCCACCCCCCAAAAGCTCATAGTACAATATAGAAAAGCAAACATGAAAGCTGCTACATAGATAGGACAAATATCTACTGTATGACTCTGAATTCTCGTACAATGGCTTCATTCATTTTTATAATACATCTGTACTGTTGATGCAATCAGTTCAGACCTCACCATTATTTCAAACCAATCCATAACAGAGAAAAAAGGGAGGCTGTTGACAGGAGTTAATGTGGGTTTTATTTTGCTTACAATTGCTTTCTAATCTACTAAATGGCTGTGAAAATTGATGCACTGTTCAAAGTGCTTTTATACACTACTATAGATAAAAGGCTGATGTGCTGCAGTAATCCCTGTAATGCTAAATTGAATTTGACAGTGTTCTTTGTTTTCTCAATTTCAATGTAAACAGGTAAGCCTCCTGAATTTATATTAAATTTAACTGAAAGCATATCCTGTTAATTGAAATGAAGGCTGAAAATGGTTGAATGAGATAGCATAATTTTAAAGAAAAATTACTTAAAAACACAATCCTAGGACCAGAAGCAAACACTCACTGAAAGCTAGGTACCCCAAGGGTACCATACCAAAGTTAAGACTCCCCCATGTTTAAAAATCTGGATAACCCACATTCTCCTGCAGTTGCAGTAGATACAGCTCAAAAGACAACATCTTTAATAGTACCCCTCATATCACCACTGACTATGGATCACCTCCCCCTGGCTAATGGATAGGGTTAATCCAGAATTTCACTTAACAGAAAAGCTTTTTGTTATCACTGCAATCATCTACAACATGTATCAACCACATAGACAGGCTAGTATGCTTAGACAGGTATTCTATAGGTTATGCTTAAAATTATACGAGGCAGGCTTAAGCAGTATGTGAATTGAGAACTCCCAGAAGTGCAAGCTGGATTTCAAAGGGGCAGAGGAACCAGAGACCAAATTGCAAACATGTGCTGGATTATGGAGAACGTTCCAGAAAAACATCTACTTCTGCTTCACTGACTATGCAAAAGCCTTCGACTGTGCCCTTTTTTTTTTTTAGCAAAAAGCACCATCTTATACACAGAGAAATATGGTATTTAATAGCAGGAAAACAGCAGAGCACACAGCAGCTAGAATACATAGCCTGGATAGACATTGTACAGATGATTTTATTTGATTAGATGACAGCCAATTGGAGTGGATGACCACTATTTTGGGTTGCTTCATCCCTCAGTGAGTAGTTTTCCTGCTGTGAGAGAAGACTAGTCTGCTAGCTGTCTCTTGTAAAACACAAAAACACACACCATAATAACAAACAAAAACAATACCCCTTGTTTAAATGTCCATAATTTAAAATAATAATAATTTTATTAAAGGTTTTCTTGGATTACAGAAATACATACATCATCTCTACTTTTTTTACAGACCTCCTCCTCTCTTCTCCCTCAACCTTATACTGTATACAACATCGAGTCTCACAAGGCTGTAGATCAGGCAACCCCAAACTTCGGCCCTCCAGATGTTTTGGACTACAATCCCCATCATCCCTGGCCACTGGTCCTGTTAGCTAGGAATCATGGTAGTTGTAGGCCAAAACATCTGGAGGGCCACGGTTTGGGGGTTCCTGCTGTAGATTGTTTAAGCAGCCAAAGGCCTGGGAAAAGAGGGATGTTTTTGCATGGTGACTAAAGATATATAACAAAAGTGCTAGTTAAGCCTCGCTGTGGATATTGACAGTATAATAAAGGGGTGGTTCATCTTTTTTGGCCCAACCATACAGGAGCCCTAAGAGCAGCAGTGGTAGAGTAGCCAATTCTAAACACATACTTCCGAAAATTAGACTTGAAAGTAACATTTTAACTTCGCTAGGGAGATATTTTCCTGGCGATAGCAGGTAGGCTGGATAAAAACTTTCTATTACCCACTAGTGAAGTTCAATCCATCATGGTCCCTACAAGCACTATATGCATTTTCAAAACAGATATCAGTTTCAATATTCTAATAATGAAGTTACATGCTTTATCTAAGTTAATGAAGACACGAAATAATATTTTTACTGTTAATCAGTGAATCCTTTAATGGCATTTGACCATTTTTTTAACCTTTCTACTTTTTATGGCTGATCGTTTTTCTCCAACAAGTCTTTTATTAAAAGCTAAAATATTAACCACATAAGTTTTCAATTACCAATCCCAACCTGTTAGGAAAAAAGAGGATTTTTTGCCAGAAAATGAAAAGTGAAGATTTCCAAAGCAAAATGCAGTAAACTTAAAAGGGGAGGCATGTTGGAAATGTAAAGAGAAGGATGGCACATTTTATCACGTGGTGGAATTGAAACATAATTTTTAAAAATTGGGAAATGATTTATAATGAAATGAAAAGAATGTTAAAAGACCAGAAGCTTTTTTTGCTAGGCATTATAGGTCAAGACTTGCCAAAGGAGCAGAAGAAACTAATTATGTATGCCACAACAGTGGCTAGGATATTACTAGCCCAAAAATGGAAATAACAAGATACCAACAAAAGAAGAATGTCAAGAAAAACTGATGGACTATGCGGAAATGGTGAAACTGGAAACTTAGAGACAAAGCCAATCGAGACTTCAAAAAAGACTGGGAACCATTCATGTTGTACTTACAGAAATATTGTAAAGAGGTGAACTCACTAGCAGGGTTTGAGTAAACACAATTAACAAAATGGGCATAGAAGTTAAGATGTATACATTCGAAAATAAAAAAGTGTAAGAGGTAGTTTGAAAACAATTATGATATAAAAAGGATAAGAATATTTAATAATAATAATATTTAAATAGGGAAATAAGAATATTTTTTAAAAAAAATGTAACATAAAGGTATAATAAAACAAGCAGGAGAAGTTAATATGCAATGAATCAGAAGAGGAAGTTGAGGGAAGTAAGGGGGGGAGATATGGGAATTGTATTTTTTTCTTTTTCCATGAAATAATGTCATTGTAATCAATATAAAATTGTAAAACTTGATAAAAATTATATATTTTTTTTAAAAAAGGGGAGGTATGCACAGAGAGAAGGGTGGTTCATATCTTGGTTTAATGAAAAATACGAGTCTCTCTCATGAGAGACTCGGAGGGTGGCAATATGAGAAGCTGCCTTTTCTGCAGCGGTGCCCTGCGTGTAGAATGCTCTCCCCAGGGAGGCTTGCCTGGCATCTTCGTTACATATCTTTAGGCGAAAGGCAAAAACATTCGTCTCCCATGCCTTTGATGAACAATTCATAGCCTTATAAACTGTGGGGGTGAGGTGGGGGCGTAATTGCTTTTATTACTATGTTATGTATTTTTGTGTTTCTACATTGTAAACTGCCCTGTGATCCTCAGATAAAGGATGGTATATAAATTTTATTACTACTACTACTACTTTTCCTCCTACTAAATAGTGATAATGGTAAATAGGACAGATTTAGTGTTGGGAAAGATATTCCAGTGTTTTCTAGAACAAGAAAAAGCTCAGTGTGAAGAAGTCTTGTTGAGAGAGCCACTTCCGCGCCTGCGACGGAGGTGGGGTTGTGGGCTGCCCGACTGTACCATCGCGTAGGGGCTGCACACACGGGTTGGAGTCGGATATAGTCTGTTAGGTTCCAACGCCTAAGCCAATTCCGCTCAACATGCATAATTAATAAAGTTGTGGCCTTAACCACCCAATTAAATCTTAATCACTGTGTCATGAGTCTTTATTACATGGGAAGGAGGGCTATTGCCACACAATTCTGACACATTCCCTTAAAGGGTTACACCAAGAAGCAATATAGGTGAGAAGAGGCAGCAATAATGGGTGCAACTGCAGCTAGCTATAAGCAAGCTTTGTGAGCAAATTGAGCTTGAAACGCTTCAGGTCTTGCCAAACATATAACCCAGTGTCAAATGCCAGGTTGAGTCAAGTAGACATACATAACAGGGTATAATTTTCCTTTTGAGATTCCTAAGAAGTTGACCTTCTTTCTAGCTGTCTGGTTAAATCAAAACTATACTTCAGGCATCTTCGACCATTCACTCAAATGGCAAGTAATTTGCTGTAATTGTGGTGTTAAGCTTATGTTTCTGTTTTGTTGATAGTGTTTTATAGACTGCAATTGTTTTATTGATTATTTGTTCATCAATCACAGGAATGACGTTGTGGGAGAACGTGGCAAGATTTTTGAGTGACGCCATGAAATTACATCACCATAGGTCCTAAGAAATCCTAACATATCTCCAACTATGTTTTGTTAATTGTTAATTGTGTTATGTTCCAGTCCATGTATACAATGCACTTTTTCTATGCCAATAAAGGAGATTGACTGATGATCATTTGTGAATTATTTTATGGTATATGATTTATGTTGCATTTGTGATGTTCTATTATAATTATTATGTTGTTGTCATTAGTTTGTAAGCTGCTTTGAGATTCATCTGAATGAACGGCATAGAAATACAATCAGTTAAGGAATGAGCAGCAGTGAGCTCATTTCCCTTCAGCCACAGAAATGTGCATTAGAATTAACTTTTCCCGACACCAGGATAAGACACTTCACACTTACATTTCTAAGGTGCTAAGAGTGTTTTATTCTATGTCTTTCTTAAAATGCTACAACCAATATGCCAGCAAGTTTGGAAAACTCAGCAATGGCCAGAGGATTGGAGAAGATCAGTCTACATCCCAATTCCAAAGAAGGGCAGTGCCAAAGAATGCTCCAACTACCGCACAATTGCACTCATTTCACACGCTAGCAAGGTTATGCTTAAAATTCTACAAGGCAGGCTTAGGCAGTATGTGGACCGAGAACTCCCAGAAGTGCAAGCTGGATTTCAAAGGGGCAGAGGAACCAGAGACCAAATAGCAAACATGTGCTGGATTATGGAGAAAGCTAGAGAGTTCCAGAAAAACGTCTACTTCTGCTTCATTGACTATGCAAAAGCCTTTGACTGTGTCGACCACAGCAAACTATGGCAAGTTCTTAAAGAAATGGGAGTGCCTGATCACCTCATCTGTCTCCTGAGAAATCTCTATGTGGGACAAGAAGCTACAGTTAGAACTGGATATGGAACAACTGATTGGTTCAAAATTGGGAAAGGAGTACGACAAGGTTGTATATTGTCTCCCTGCTTATTTAACTTATATGCAGAATTCATCATGCGAAAGGCTGGACTAGATGAATCCCAAGCCGGAATTAAGATTGCCGGAAGAAATATCAACAACCTCAGATATGCAGATGACACAACCTTGATGGCAGAAAGTGAGGAGGAATTAAAGAACCTTTTAATGAGGGTGAAAGAGGAGAGCGCAAAATATGGTCTGAAGCTGATCGCCGAAGAATTGATGCTTTTGAATTATGGTGCTGGAGGAGACTCTTGAGAGTCCCATGGACTGCAAGAAGATCAAACCTATCCATTCTTAAGGAAATCAGCCCTGAGTGCTCACTGGAAGGACAGATCCTGAAGCTGAGGCTCCAATACTTTGGCCACCTCATGAGAAGAGAAGAATCCTTGGAAAAGACTTTGATGTTGGGAAAGATGGGGGGCACTAGGAGAAGGGGACGACAGAGGACGAGATGGTTGGACAGTGTTCTCGAAGCTACCAACATGAGTCTGACCAAACTGCGGGAGGCAGTGCGAGACAGGAGTGCCTGGCGAGCTCTGGTCCATGGGGTCACGAAGAGTCGGACACGACTAAACGACTAAACAACAACAACAACATTTCTTAAAAACAAAATTTGCAAACAGCCTCTGAACTGTTTACAAAAATATTAAAGAAAACATCAAAATTATCAATAAATGGTTAAAAACATTTAAAAATATTAAGAAAATACTGGGTGGGGGTGTCACATAACAAGTTAGTTTGACTTGTACACACTGAGAGGTGTATTTGTTAAGAATGTTCTATTACCGTACACAAATCTAATGTGCCATCAAATCAAATGTTCACTTCAATTTTCAAAATCTTGAACCCAAAAAAGTATTTGCTGGCACCCTCAAATCTAATACGCACCCTATTTTTTTGTGATGTAATTTGGCCAATAATGGTGTGCATTACATTCAAATAAATACAGTATATTAGGAGTGGCTGACCTGTGGCCTCCAGATGGTTGCTGAGCTGCATATCTCCCATCCCTGGCCTTGCTGGCTGGGGCTCGTGGAGTTGTAGTTAATCAGACCCAGTCAGCCATGAAACTTGCTGGGTTGCGTTCGACTGCTCACCATTCGACAAGGGGTTTACTGCTGAGTAATGCATGGTTGTTGTGGTATGAATACACACTAGAAATGGTGAGAGCAGGGACCCCTTCTGAACCAAGATAAGGCACTTTAAGTATTACCAAAACCGTGAGGTTTAAATGTCCGGTTTCTTTGCAGAGGAGGATACAGAAACAACCAGAACAGATGAAGGCCACACATCTTTTCTCCTGGCAGAGAAGCATCTGTGACAGCAGGGCCTCCTTCTGAACCAAAGTAAGACTTCTTCAGTTTAGTTAAGGTAAAGGGACCCCTGACCATTAGGTCCGACTGGGGTTGCGGCACTCATCTCGCTCTATTGGCCGAGGGCTTCCAGGTCATGTGGTCAGCATGACAAAGCTGCTTCTGGCGAAGCAGAGCAGCATACGGAAACGCCGTTTACCTTCCCGCTATAGCGGTACCTATTTATCTACTTGCACTTTGATGTGCTTTCGAACTGCTAGGTTGGCAGGAGCTGGGACTGAGCAAGGGGAGCTCACCCTGTCGTGGGGATTCGAAATGCCGACCTTCTGATCGGTATTAACCCACAGCGCCACCCACACCCCTCAGTTTAGTTACTTCCTAATAAAGAAACAATGCTTATTTCTAAAGTATCATTCCAAGGAAGTAAGATGGGGACAAAACCAGAACAATTTGGCCAAATCCTGTGACTGATCATTGGTCAGCCTCTGTGACCTCTCAGCAGGCCTAGTAGCTCTTGTGGGCAGTGGCCGCTATTGATCACACCCCCACCATTAGGGTTAAGGGTTAGGGTTAGGACAGGACCTTGCAGTTGTGATGTGCATACTCTGAAACAATAATTCTCATTTGGCCCCTTTGCTATTGGTCATTAGGTCATTTGACAAAGACTTTTGTTATTCGGCCAGTTCCTTAGAGTTAGCCCTTTTGTTTCTCATAGGTCATGGGGATCTTTCTTCCTGGCAGGCTACCAGTGTATGGAGAGGGGAGAAAATAAGAGATCGGATCCTCCCTCTTCCCATGGCCCTTGTGGAGTAAGTGTTGTGTAAATGGTGTCCAAGTGATTAAGGGAGCTGGATGGGTAAAATGTGAATTCTTCTATGACTCTGTTTTTAATCCAAGCTGGATAATGCAGATGCCTGAAATGAGCATTACGAGTCCTTGAGTTTCTGTCTGGAGCCAAGGCTTTTGATCTTCACCAGCATCTCCAGTTGGTAAAGTTATTGTCTGTTAAGGTATTTTGGTTAAGACACCATCACCTGAACTACTAGAAAAATAAGTCAGGATGCAAAGTGTGTGTGTGTGTATTTGGGGGGGGGGGTAATTTTCTTTGAATAGCAGCACTCATTCTGAAAACCCTGGACATGGCAAACTGCTGCTGGTATTCTTAAAAAATAATAATTCAAACTATCATACTCCAGTCTAAATTTATAAGTACGGTAGGTCATAATCCAATATCCATGCTCTGCTGTTTGTCCCCATCAGCCAGTGAGCATACACTACCTCTACTCATAAAGTCTCCATTTGGCTTATATTAGAACAATAACATAGAATTAGCCTCCAAGGGTTAGCTTAGCTCCTTTAAAACTTTCTAGACCAATGGTCATCACAACATGTTTTAATACTAAATTAGGAACATCAGATTAAAAATAGGTTTGCCATATGCCACAGAGGTCTAAAATAGACTTGTTCCTTGGGTCACAGAACCATGGAGTTGGAGGGGACTGAGGGTCATCTAGTCCAACCCCCCGCCCGCAGTGCAGGAATCTCAGCTAAATGGGTCCTCATTCTCTTTTAAGGAAAAGGCCCCTTATATCACCATTTGCAATATGAGAGTGCTTTGTTATAAAACTGTACTAACTAAAGACACAAAAACTAGTAAATATTAGTATCTTTTTCTAGAAACAAATACAATTATATTCATGCAGAAACAGAAGACTCAGAATTACAAATCCAAAATAGTGTTACAGGCATGCATTCATAAAAGAATATGTGCATATTATTATTTAATAAGGTCACAATAACATGTGACTTAAATCCACCACAAATCTAAGATATGCAAGCAATACACTAATATCTGATTAATTCCAGAAGTTAAAGGAACTGCTTATTGCTTGAAGTAATAAGATTGAAGTACATGTTTAATATATTGAACTTCAACCCAACAGAAGCAATCCACAATTACAATGTGTTTAATCAATGTAATATGGCAAGCATCTTTAGCTATCCATGGCAAAGCCAAGTATGACATATACCCTGTAGATATTTTGCAGCAGTTGGCAGGATTAACTGTGCAGCAATGTCTTATCACTACTTACTCTCCCCATAAAGGGAGTTATTTATTATCATTTACAACAACAAATACTGTATACAATTTGATGTAAAAACAGAAAGGCCTGAACTGGCATGCAGTTGCTGTTTGCCAGCCACATTTTTCCTAATGAATTGCCCCTGTTGCTCTGCATCTCTCTGATTACAGTCAACAGCTTTCATTAGTCATTGCAAATAAGGCTTGGTGCCACCTTATTTACATTCCTATTGCAAATAATTAGAATTTCATGTTATAATCATGCAAGAAGCTTCTGAACTTGAAGAGGCCATTTGACATCATTCAGCACTTAATTTTGCCCAAAAGAAACTTGGAAAATATAGTTCTGCATTTGTTAGAAATGTGGTTTCAACACACACACACCCTGCCCCATCTCAGCTTCTAAGACAGGGGTCGGCAAGGTTTTCCGGCCGTGGGCTGGATCGTTCCCATGGACGATTGTCCGTGGGCCGGACACGCGCAGCGTGATGCCGAAAATCGCTTCTGCACATGCCCGGAAGCCAAAAATCACTCCTGTGCAGGTGATTTCCGGCGTCTGGGCATGCACATATGCGATTTCCTGCGTCTGCATGTGCACAGATGCCATTTCCAGCATGTGCACGTGCACAGATGCCATTTCCGGCACTACTCGGCGAGTTCCTGCGCCGCACTGCGCCGGTTTAGTGCAGCATGCGGGGGACTTGCCAAGTGGGCGGCTCAGCGAGAGGGCAACTTGTGGGCTGGTTAAATGGCCTCTGTGGGCTGGATACGGCCCATGGGCCGAAGGTTGCCGATGCCTGTTCTAAGATGAGGGGAGCTATTTCTCAAAAATGATCTGTCACAAAGGGAGTCAGGCAAGGTGAAGTGGGGCAGATAATGACAACAGTAATAAGTTACAATTCCGTAATTACTCCTTGAAAATTAATGCTGTATATCAAACAACTAACAGTAAAATGGGGTGCTCATGTTATAAATTTGTATAATATAGCTTTACATATTATTTTTAAAAGTTTTATCCCACCCTTCATCCTAATGACAGGTTGTGTTACAAAAATAAATAAAAGCAACCAACATTTAAAAATATAAAATATTAGCTATACAATAAAAAATAGAAACAGCCTGACAGCTTCCTGAAATTCTGTCAATTTTCTTTTGCATTAAAAAACTTGGTAGCAAAAACAAGACTTCAAGCTGGTTCCTAAAACTAAACTTAGATGCCAGCCAAACCTTAAAGGGGAATAAATTTGACAAATGGGCTGCCATTACTGGGAAGACCCTTTGCAGTTGGGAAAAGCATTTGGGAAAAGTCACTCAGAGGTTTGGACTTTGAAGTCTCCAATATGCAAACAATGTACAGCTCTGCCACAACTTTTCCACCTACGGTATGTATGTCAGGAAAGCTCTGTGAACAGCAGTGTTAGAAACTCATAAGCTAATCACCTTATATCTAGGTTACGGGCGCCACAACTTAATGTTTGGGTGCCGTGTTTTATTTCAAAACGATTTACACCCAGGGTTAGAAATTCAGATATGTAAGCTATTCACTAAATGGCCCCTGAAACCTAGGTTATGGGCGCAACAATGGAATGTCTAGTCACCTTTTTATCTTTTTTTCTGGTTACAAAGCAAAAAATAAATGCCGGCTCCCTCGCCCTGTAAAGCGAGATGAGCGCCGCAGCCCCAGTCGTCTGTGACTGGACTTAACTGTCATGGGTCCTTTACCTTTTTTACTGGCAACATTAATATAATTAACAATTCATTCACACATTTTACAAATTACAATAATCTCTTCCCCACCCTCCGGAACACATGAACTTACACAATTCCCATCAGTGACACATTTGAAACATCACTTTTAAATAGCAATTAATTAATTAATTAATTACAAAAAATAAATTAATTAATTACAAAAAATAAATTAATTAATTACAAAAAATAAATGAGGCCCAAGTTCAGCAGTATTGTCATTTGAATAATTAATATTTAAAAATACTGGAGGGGGTGTACATACACACACTCTTAATCCAGTATGTTATGTCACAACCTCAGCAAGTACTGTGGTCAAATATGTCATTATATCAAAATATATCAAAATTATTGGAAGAGCAGGCCTAACAGCACAATGCTAACCAATTAATTCTACACAGAAATAGAGCCTTTTTTTCTTTTTTCTTTTTGTGTAGCCCAATAGTTTCATTTCATTTCTTATTTTTTTTATAATACTTTTTATTGGAATTTTTCAAAATACAAAGAAATAGACACAAAAAGAAAACACTACAACGATAACAAAACACAAAAAATAAAAACACAAAATCAAGTTACTTATTTCTTTTTCCCTTCACATTGTATATGGGGACCCCCTCGGATTCCCTTCCCCTGTGGTTCTTTGACAAACTTTTATTTTAGCAATTTCTAAACCATTTTAATCACCTTATATACTCTTCTTTTAATCCTTTCAATTAACATATTCATAAATTCCACAGTTTATTTTCAGCCTAATTCTGATCTTAATATATTACTTTTGCATATTTTTTTAAAATATGACTTAAAATCTTTCCATTCTTCTTCTGTCCTACTGAATTCAAAAGGGCTTACTCCCAGGCAAATGGGATTGGGACTGCAACATAATTCATTATTTTTTAGCAGTACCTCTCCAGCAGCATGCTTATGAACATGTTTTGCAGGATTGCCTATGCAGCTGAGCCTTCAAAACCCTGCTTCATGTTCTGGATACCTGGAATGCCACATTTACTGTGGCAAACAACCTATGTAAATGTTAATGCATTTTGCACCCCTTTCTTTTAATATCCAGAATTTGAGAGTATTTCAAAACATTAAAAGATTAATGTAAGCACCACCCTCCCTCTCTCACATGATGGCTGCCATGTCCACTCAAGAGTGTGGAGAAACAAGGAGATGTCAAACTTACATTACTGTGGCATAAAATAAAGGAACATTTGTAGGTGCATACCGCAGTCTGACAAAGTGGTCTTAAATGTGTTAAGACTTTAAAAGGCCATAATATTCTTTGGGGAGAAAGGGTGGTATACAAACGTAATAACGAATAGAATAGAATAATTTGTTGATCATGCCAAGTCAATTTAAAAGAAAGAAAAACTGTAATACAGAAATGGGTTTTTTTAAAAACCGCTATCACTAGGCAGGTAAATAGATCTCAGAATGCCCCTTTTTGAATTTTTGTTTCACAGCCAACTTATCAGTTATGGCAGAAAGGTATGTAACATATTCTAGGTAACTTTCTGGGTTTCAGATTGCCATCTTTTTCCTGGTGAGCACGTGCAGCTGCAGAATATGCACACCAGACAGAAATTCAACAGCTCATGCTTATTTTATCACTGTATGTTTGAAATGGGGAGGTTCCAGCAGTTTGAAATGTTTTACTATGATGCTGAACTTGAAAGAAATTTGAGAGAGAGGAAAAAGTGAAAGAAATATTTTCTCCTGCTCTGAAGGGTAGGACTCAAACCAATGGCTTCAGGTTACAAGAAAGGAGATTCTGACTGAATGTATGGGAAAACTTTCTAACAAATAAGAGCTGTTCAACAGTGGAACGGTCTCCCCTTGGGAGGTGATGGACTCTCCTTCCTTGGAGGTTTTTAAGGAGAGGTTGGAACAAGTAAACCAGTAAAAGGAACAAGCTGAAAATTAATCCAGATAAGACCACGGCTCTGAAGGTTAGGCTGCAGCTGATCAGAATGGAGGTGTGAGAAGTCCTGGATGAGGTTACACTACCCCTGAATGATGTTCAGTGCTTGGAAATGCTCCTGGTCTCGCCACTATCTGAGGTGCAAATAACACCAGTGATCAGGGGTGCCCCTTAGCAGTTAATGCATGCCACTTGAAATCCTAACTAAAACAGTAGAAACTGACTTGTTACTTCCCAGCTGGACTTCTGTAATGCATGAAAATTATTTGGAAACTTCCAATTGCTGCAAATTGCAGGATGTTGGTGGGAATTAGGAAGCCACAACATGAAATCAACTGTACAGAAGTTCTCCTAACACAATGCTGATGTTAACCTTCAAATGGTTTGGAACCAGATGATCACTATCTCAATATGTACAATCTTGCTTGTACCTTATGAGCAACTTCGGAGGTCTTGCTCATATATCCACTGAGAAGATCCGTTATCATGGTGAATGGCCTTAAGTTAGTGCTGGCTTGCAGGGTGGCAGAGGTGGGGGCTATGTTGCTCTCCTGAGTTCCCAACACCGGTTATCACAAGCAGTTACTGAGAGGAGAGGGGAAAGGCAGTGAAGAGCTTGGCATGATGCAGGGATAATATTAGAGCCTATCCTATTCTCCCCACATTACGACCACACTGCCCCAAGCTCCCCACTAATTTACCAACTCCTGATAACCATTAGAAATCAAAGACAGCCTCACTCATGCTGCCTTGCCAATTTAATAAATCAATAAACACAACTGATTTATTAAATTTGTTACCACCCTTCACCCGAAGATCACAGGGCAGTTCATGACAAAAGTGCAAAAGTACTGTTTCATAATAATGTATGCCGATTTTTTGTGTCCAATGTACCTATGTATCTTTTTCTATTATGCATGGCATTTGTGTGCCAAGACCCCATGATCCCGCAGTTCAAAACAACAGTATATGGTATTATGGGTTCAAATAGGCCACAACCTGTATTGGTTACAGATGAGGTTTGGCATAGGCATTGGGTGAAGCCAGATTATATCATTCTAGCCATTCTGCTGGGAGTGCATCTAAAGGTAAACCACCGTTGGGATGGGGCTATGACTGGCAAAGAGAGGCAGAAGGAGTGACCTAAGCCAGGCCACAATTTATCCTGCCCAAGAGCAGGCCCAGCCAGCACTGATTGGTCAGACGGGTTTTTAAAAATCAGGGGAGGCCTGCCCAGCCCCTTGCCGCAAAACCACCCACCAATTAAGGCAAGCAGACTTTTTGAGGCCTTTACTCTGAAAGAGTGCCTAAAACACTTACTTAGAACAGGCATCCCCAAACTTCGGCCCTCCAGATGTTTTGGACTACAATTCCCATCTTCCCCGACCACTGGTCCTCTTAGTTAGGGATCATGGCAGTTGTAGGCCGAAACATCTGGAGGGACAGTTTGGGGATGCCTGTTCTAGAATCCTGTGTAACAGAAGAATTCTATGCCAAACTCATTTCTTATCTCACTCCATCATTCTTATTCTTTTCCTCTCCCTCACACCCACCCACCCACTCATACACACCCACACCCACAAGAGGAGCAGTAGCAGCAGTTCCAGTGGCATAACCCACCTTATGCTGGGGTGTAACCTAATTGTGCATCAGGAGCCATCATGAAGACAGGCATATTAGGACAATTCAACAGAATCAAGGTTCCGTAGATGCTTATCCTAAGTGGAAGACATCAGTCGTGTCAAGCAAGCTCCCCTGAATAGCTGCCTGGCCACAATCTTTGGCTTTTCCTAAAATGGGCGTCTGCAGGAAAGACTCGGAATCCTATTCAGCACACTGGGGATTTGTGACACACATAAAACAAACACAATAAAGAAACTGCACATTCACATTATAACAATATTGTTTCATGAAATTTATAAAAACATAGAGGCAAACAACTTGAAGAAAGTCTATATTTTTACATATTGTTCACAAATGTATCACTATATAAAGAGCTTATGTTTTCTGCTATCTCCCTATGGAGAGTTTTCAGTCCCTCAAGAATAAGTCCTAGCGACAATTCTGCTTGCTCTTCCTAGGAGAACAGTCTTGTAATTCAAAGGAAATTCTTACTAGCTCTGAAGCCTCTATATTATTACTGTGTCATCGGCTTTAACCTATATTTCTATTGTTTCTCAGAGATATTTTCTTACAAAAATTTAAGTACAACATATGCCAATTGCAATAGAAATACTATTCCTCCTTCATCAAATATATTTTTGTTATTATGGTACCAGTCCTGTATGCACCAAACCTTTTTTCAGCCGTTTGTTATATAGAGCACCATACAGCTATATTAGGAAGGTGTGACAGGATTAGGGTTCTGTAGATACCCATCCTACTTTTTATATTGTTTTAGTTTTGAAAATAAAGACAAAATATAAACAAAATCAAACATAGTGATACAAAAGGTGGAGGATGAAAGCTAGGATAGAATGGGAGGGAAGACAGTACCCTACATTAACACATGTGATGCATCTTTTAATCACAATCCAAAGCATTTATCCTAATCTTATAAAATATATTCTCTCCACAAACTCAATTGAACCATTGGGGGTCTATGTTGCAGTGACATGTATCAAAAATTTAGTTCAAATAGCATCGAAATGATTTAGATTCTTCCCTGCTTACTTTTCTTTGATACTCAGAGAGAGCTACATTCCAGACTCCACCAAATCAATGATCAAGCAAGGGAGGTCAGCAAGTTTTCCATTGACTATCTGACATTCTTCCCGCTGCTAGTAATAGAAAGACCAGTATCTTATGAGATACTCTGGGATTTGTAGTGCTTTCTATTGAAAGCAAGTTCAATACTCAATCTGGTGTTAATGATTGATCTATGATTTGAGTGATAATGGTAAAAACCTTTATCCAAAAACTATTCAAAATTTCACATTCCCACCACACATGCACATAAGTTCCAATAGTGTTACAAGATATTTGTACTGTATTGGTTTTGGAAAGGCGTAACAGAGTATCACCTAAATACTGCTTTTAGAGTGGATTATTGAATCCTAGAAGATAACAGTTTTTAATGGAACATTTACCGAAATTTGACCCCATTTATGTTCACCAATCTGACATTAAGGGCACCATCCAAAGATATCATAAGACCCTGAAAGGAGCCCACTGCCTGACTTACTAGTAATTTGTAAATATTGGATACCAAGCCTTTAGAATTCAGAGTAGTTAGAGAACGTAAACCAGTGGTTCCCAATTATGGTCCGTTTTAGCGCTGTGCAATTTTTCTTTCTATTTTTCTTTTTAAAAATATTTATTAAGATTTTTTTTGTTAAACAATACAAATTGCCTATACATAATCTCTGCAGCTGCTTTTCCTCATCTCCATGCCTGATCTGCACGCACCCACCCGCCTGATCTCTGTGACCCAAGTCCCTTGGAAGGATCATGGATTTCCTCCTCAGAGGCAGAACTGTTCAAAAAGCTCTTCAGTTGAAGAAATCAGTACCGTAGTATCAAGCAAACTCCCCTGAATGGCTGCCTGCCCATGACTGTTGGCTTTTCCTGGAATGGGCACTTGCAGGAAAGGCTCATAATCCACTTCAGTGCAGTGGGAATTTGTGGTTGATATGTGAACAATCCAATATGGAATAGGTTCACTGAAGGTAGAAAAACTGAGAACAACTCTTAGGGACAGTTAACAGTTAACATGCAGGCATTATGGTTTGGCATTATGTTTGCACCTAATAAACCTCCCCTATCAAATATTCTACCCACAAAAAGTGAGTTCGGCAATTAGATTTGTCTCTAACATTCCCTCTCCAGAGAAAAGTTCAATTAGTGAGTGGCCTTCAACAGTCATCCTCAAAGTAGCTAGGAAAAAGACATTCTGACCCGGTAGTTTCAGAGTTTGATGATCAACAGCATTTTCCAGAATGTTCCTTCTTAAATTTTACTCTTGTACTGTACACATTTTCTACACAAAACTCAGGCCCAACTACATCTCAGCCTAATTTTTTTTGCATAGAGAAGCATTTTGATCAACATGTTTTCTAATCATCATATAACTTTGCCTTTGAGGAGTAATGCCATTTCCTTTCCATGTCAATTCTCTGCACCACTGGTCTGCCACAATCCATGGTGCCCACTAGAGCAAAACTCAGATGTAGCTATCAAATCAATTATAACAGCTTGCCGCTGTCTTATACCGACAAGAGATGATTGATAACAAAACCTGCCTACTTTCAGTTCTCAAGTGACAGCAGCAAAACAGCCCCTGACTGCTTTTACTTGTATTTGTCATAAATCAATAGCAATTTCATCACTCAAAAAGGTGCTGTCAACTGTGTTCAGTCCATCAGATTTCATTTTAGTCTCAATTTTAGCTAAAACTATTCAACAGCATTAATGCATAGACTTCAGTTCTTAAGGTATGATAAAGAATGCAAGTACAACAATTCAGAACTAAGACACATTTTTTTCTGCATGTATAGGGAAAAAAATAATTGAAGCTCAATTACAGTTGAAATGAAGTACAATGCTTAGTATTTATGCAGCACTTTTTTGAAATGCTTAAAGCAAAACACATATATTATCTTAGTTTACAGCAGCCCTGTAAGGTTTCGGCGGGAAGAGTTCATTGCTGACCTGAGATGTGTACTGTAGATTTTTTAAGAGTACTGTGCCTCTAAAATAACTACACTACATACCAGCATCTCCACTTTGCATGGGATTGTCTTATGGGTATGCAAACAGGATAACAAAAGTTTTCCATCTATGAAATGCCCTTTCCGACATAAAATGTTTAGATAAGACAAGTGGGAAATTTCTATCATTGTTGGTGGACATGCCCCAAGGTGGCGGAATTCTGGAATAAGATATATGAAAAATTGAAAAAGCTGTTAAAATGTACTTTCCGAAAAAGTCCTGAAACCTTCCTTTTAAGTATGACCCCTTCAAATGTCCCGAAGGACAGAATAAATATCTTGCTTTATGCTTGTGCAGCGGCAAGGGTTTTAATTGCATCGAAATGGAAAGGAGTTAGCCTACCAACAGTCCAAGAATGGCAAGAAAAATTGGTTCAATATCTGAGGATGGCAAAATTAACTGCAATAATTAGGAATGTTCCGAGGCAAAAGATAATGGGGGAATGGAAATATGTACAAGATTACTTGGAAAAAGAAAATTTAGAATCTAATTTGGCAAAATGCTTAGAATAGAGATATAAAAGGAGAGGTTAAATTATAAAGCAAAGAGAAATATGGTAATTAAATAGATCAAGAGGTATAGCAAGGAAAAGAGAATCTACAAAGGAAAGTGTACGGTAAATAACAGGAAGTGAATTTTTATTTTTAATTCTTTTTCCCCCCTCATTTTTTCTTTGTGCCCTTTTGCTTTTCTATTTTTGTCCTGTATCTTTTTATGTCTGAAAATTTATGATTTGTTCTTTATGATTTTGTAGTTCTGTTTTTTGTGTGTCCTATTTTTTCTTGGATTTGTACGTTTTATAAAATCGAATAAAGATTTATTTTAAAAAAAAAAGTTGCATCTTCCATTCAAGAATGACCAATAGGCAGGAGTGTTATTACACCCCTATAAAAAGTTCAATGAACTAATTTGACTTCTACTGAAAAAATAATTGCACATAATATTAAAATAAATAGCTTCATTTTATGCAGTATTAACTGGCTTGTAGAAGATTTACTTCAAGCAGGTGCATTCCAGCAATACCCATACAAGGGCTTTTCACAACATGGAACAAAACAGAAATGTTAAGCAACAGCTACAATAGACAAACTTGTAGCCTTGCTACAAATCTGGAATAAGTGTATTTCAAAGGAAACCACATTACATCTGAAGTTGAAGCACATACTTCCAAAGCAGAAATTATAATTATCCATTTAAAAAAACCATTAACATTGATTGATAATTTGCTTAAAACCACCTTTGATGTTTACAGAGCTCAGCACATCTCTCTCCAACAATACACCCTCATTTCTTTTCTTGGACAAGGGCAAACCTAAGTTTTAATCTGCATAATATGTAACAATAAAAGCACGAAGAAAAAGAAACATCTATAAAAGTCCACATAAACAATTAAATTTGGCTTGCCAAACCGTAAACAATTAAATACAGGTGCTGGAATGCATGGCCAACTCACAGATTTCCTGTTCCCCATCTCCCCCAGGAGAAGTGGGTGAGCCAGCCAGGTTTAGAGCCTCCACCTAAGTGCTCAGCTGGTGGCACATTAGGCTACTTGGGAGGAAGTGGAAGTGCATGAAAGCACCTGCCTGAATCAAGGCCTGACATAGTCAGAAAGGGGTGGGTCCTCCAGCTCCATTATAAGCTCCCAGCTGGAGCAATTCATTGCTGAAGTAACAGCTCCTTTCCATGCTCCAGTATTTCTGATCTGTGGGGAATGGACACTTTTAGAATAGTGTCTGGAGCCTGCCGTATATCACAGCTTACCTCCTAACAGGGATGAACCCACAGTGTGTTTTCTTTAATTGATACAATGCTTTCCCAAGTTAGGGCTCATCTGCACTTCCATTTGTCCTGCTGCTTTCCCCTGGGAAAACCCACAGTTTAGGACTGAATCAGAGCGAACAGAAATCATGATTTGCCATTTGTTCCAATTTATCACTAATGAGTGAGTTTTCCTGGGTAAAGTGGCAGGGCAAACACAAAATTGCTTGGACAAGTGGAAAATGACCCAGACCTGTGCTTTCTAAACCAGTGTTTCTCAACCTTTTTTGGGCCACGGCACACTTGTTCCGTGAAAAAAATCACGAGGCACACCACCATTAAAAAAGTTTAAAAATTTTACTCTGTGCCGCCCTATATTATAATTATGACTGTAAGAAACACTTGCCAAATATTGCTTTCCGGCGGGTCAGTGTTGTGTATTGGCGGCCGCCAGGCTCGTTTGCACTGAGCTTTGGGAAAGAGGAGGAGAAATATTGCTTTCCGAAGGGCAAATCGCCCTTCTCGTCGCCGCACGTTGCGGCACACCAGCCAGCGTCTTGCGGCACACTAGTGGTGCGGCACACAACAGCGGCACACAACAGCGGTTGAGAAACGCTGTTCTAAACAAAGGACAAGTGGAAGTGTGGACAAGCCCTTAATTACTCAAAGTGTAGCAAACAAAAGGAATAAAGGAAAGAAATGAACATTTCAGGAAACACATAACAGCACTTGTCAGGGGACCTCTGTACAGGGAGCCTCCACCTCTCCTGTTGACCAGCACTTTGCCCAGTGAGAGCAGCAGCATTGGGTCAGGTGAGGGGAATCAGGAAGTTAGCGGGACGGAGGTGTCAGGGCTCAGCGATGGCCAAGAGGTGGAGGGGAACAGGCAGCCCCTTCTGGCACCCGAATTACGGCGCGCCACTAAGCGGAAGGTCGGGAGGAGGCATTTTCGGGTGCCCAAACTCTTATGCTGGTTCCGTAGCTGGAAACGTCCACTCCCGGATTCTGCAAGTGACTGAAAGGTCATGTTTTCTGCTATCTCTGCACTGCAAATACTATGCACAATAAAACTCTTAAAGACAGAGTGGACTTGGGCGTCTTTACTCAAGAGTAGCCGCAACAACACCATAACAGCACTGAACCACTTAATTCAGATAGCAAGATAAGCTATCTATCCCCAAATAGTCCTACCAAATTCAATAGGTCTTAGGTATTGTAGTAAAACCAGAGTAAAAGTGAATTGTTCTTTCCTACATAAAATACATAATTACATAAATTATGTACCTGCGGGACCACCTCTCCCGGTATGCCCCGCAGAGGACGTTAAGGTCTACAAATAATAATATACTGGAGTCACAAGGTGGTTAGGCTGGCCTCGACCAGGACCAGGGCCTTCTCAGTACTAGCCCCGACCTGGTGGAACGCTCTCTCTCAGGAGAGACTAGGGCCCAGCGGGAGTTGTCAACTTTTCGTAGGGCCTGCAAGACAGAGCTGTTCCACTTGGCCTTTGGACTGGCTCAGTCTGACCCCGGTGTTACCCTCCCCTAAGGTTGTCTCCTCACAAATGTGGAAGAAAAATGTATAGCACTTGTATAAGTTCCTCAGGCCAAGGAGACAAGTAGGCATGTAGGTGGCAAGGTGAGCCTTCAAGGAAACTGGTAAATACACCCTGAAGCTAATATTTGAATATGAAAGATGATGAGAACTATTCTGTCATATCATTAACATGAGTCATGTTGACTTATATCAGAATTTTGCCCTAAAAGATGATTAATTGGTTTCTCATATATCCATAAATCATATAATACCTTGCAAGTATCTAGTTGCTGCAATCTATTTGTTTTTTAGATTGCCCTTAAAAATACATTGTACACACAGTATTTCAAAAGAATGACAATGATTGCTGAGGCACTTCCTTTATGAACAACCTGAATACTGTGTTGAAATGGGAAATGGAGATAAATAATCTACACCTCTTTATGAATGGAATGGCATAAGAGAACTGACATTTTCACACTGTGAACTTGGCATGCTCTCTAAATTAAGAGTAGTATGTTACCAAGGAAATTTGTTTTGGGTACTCTGCTTTTCCATTTTATTTCAGTAGACCTTAAAAAATAAAGTTGGTCATTTCTAGCTTGCCCAATATGGAAGCATGCAGAGTGTAAGTAATTTATAAAGTTTGTGAATAACTATGAAATGACCTATCAAGCTGATACATCTTTTTGTACTTTCTTCTCCTTTTAAATGCAAAGACTTGTCCATTTCTGTGACTGCTTCATCCATACACTCCGCTGTAGAGTAGAATCACACCAAGATAAAGCTTTAAGCATGCAAGGCACTTAAATTTATGACATTTTCATGTCTGCCTATATTATGAAAGATGAATGCCATGGCAGTTTACATTTCCTACACAGCAAACTTAGAAGATTTTGTTAAAAAGTTACCACCTGCACTTTAACATTTCTTATGAAAGAAAAGCAGTTAAGATGTTACAGATTTGTTAGGCATTCTCTTCTGAGTACTATTAAGAGCAACATTTCATCGATTTATCCAGTAGAAGCCTACATCATTGTACAGATGGAGAACCTTATCTCATTCTATTAAAACTGACTAACGTAACATGAACTTAGGATATATTTTTAAAAGAATGTTAATTTGGATGTCATATTATTTTTCTCATATAGCTCATGCTTAAATAAACTTATTAATGATACTCTGTAGGGACTGGATGAAGGAAAGAAGAGAGAAATATTCAGGAGCATATTGCATTTTGTTAGTATCTGTACAGATCAGTGCTGCTCCTTCGCCCTACCCCATTGTTTAATGCCAGTAGTATTTTAAGAACATGAGCTTGCTAGTTCAGGCCAGTGGCACAAGTCTTCAGAAGTATATTGACTCCAACTGTGGCAGTACAGTGGAACCTCAGTTTATGAATTTTCGGTTTACGAACGCTGCGGACCCATCTGGAACGGGTTAATTCACTTTCCATTACTTTCAATGGGAAAGTTCGCTTCAGTTTATGAACGCTTCAGTTTATGAACAGACTTCCGGAACCAATTACACCCATGCTTCGGGTTAAGTACGCTTCAGGTTGAGTACTCCGCGGACCCGTCTGGAATGGATTAATCTACTTTCCATTACTTTCAATGGGAAAGTTCGCTTCAGTTTATGAACGCTTCAATTTATGAACAGTCTTCCGGAACCAATTGTGTTCATAAACCGAGGTACCACTGTATAACATATCCAAATGGGTTACTTAGTAGCCATTTAAAGCCTTATCCAGGATCCCCCCCCCAAATGATCCCTTTCCATTAAAATCTGGTGATTTGCCAGTTTTTGTTTTGTTTATTAGTGTCACCAGTGTTTGTCTCAGTTCCTTAGATTCGCTTCCACCAAATGTCAGTTCAAGCATTTGGAATCATATTGGATCCACAGCTGTCCATGGAGGCACAGGTCAATTCTGTGTCCAGGACAGCTGTCTACCAGCTCCATCTGGTACGCGGGCTGTCCGCAGGCTGTCTCGCCAGAGTGGTGCATGTTCTGGCTATATCCTGCTTGGATTACTCACTGCAATGTGCTCTATGTGGAGCTACCTTTGAAGGTGACCCGGAAACTACAGAATGTGGCTGCCAGATTGGTGACTGGGAGTGGCCACCAGGACCATAAAACACCTGCATAACAATGCAGACCCTATAAGGTCTACATTGGCTCCCAGTACGTTTTTGAGCACAATTCAAAGTGTTGGTGTTGACTTTTAAAGTTGTTTATTTGACTATTTGTATCTGCTGAGCTAACCAGTTTTTGAACAAAGCAAAAACTTATGGAAAAGTACACAGCATTTTTAATTATTTTATGCTGACTTTTCTTACAGAAAAAAGCAAATAATAAATAACTAGGGTTTTTAAAAAAATCTCCTTTATAGACAACACATTGCTTTTCTTCAAATTTGTTTGAAGGTAAATATATTTTGCATTAAACTTGTACACCTTTAAACATTCTGCATTACAATGTAGCAATGTGGAATAAAAATGAATACATTTCAACTAAAGTGATCTTTTTTAAAAATCGTGATTTGCAGCATATTGATTATAATAGGCCAGCCGAAAAAGCAGCAGGAGTACAGGTGAATGTCCCTGTGCATGTAAAGTGTTCATCACTGAAAAGGCTCTCATAAATATTAGATAACTACAAGAATAAAACAGTTCTGAGAACTAGAAACTAATGAAAGCCTCAGTCTGGATGAGACACGTTTTTCCTTTGGGGAATCTTGTGGTACCTGGGGGCCTGGTACTCAGCAACCCGTCTCTGAATGGAAGTGTGTTCATATTCCCATGTGACCATTGTGGGTGTGGTGAGTCAACAGCAACAAGAGGACTGGGAAGAAGAAATTTTAATGCAACAGCTCTCCCAGAAACTCCCAGTCTCCCCCAACAGCCACTGGTGTAATCTTTCTAAGGAGGCTTACCAGACTCAAGCAACATCCTGCTGCAAAACTTTAAAATCCTCTTTTAAGGAATTAATCAAACTATAATGAAAACTTTAGAATCAAGATGCTACTTTCCAGATGCTTACAGTGGCACCTTGGTTTACGAACTTAATCCGTTCTTAAAACAAAGTGTTTTTAAACCAAGGCGTGCTTTCCCATAGCAGCAGGAGACTCAATTTACAAAAGGAACACACTCAGCAGGAAGCAAAACATGTTCTGCTTCCAAGGCAAAGTTCAAAAACCAAAACACCTACTTCCGGTTACAGGTAGGTAGCCGCGTTGGTCTGAGTCGAAGCAAAATAAAAAAATTCCTTCAGTAGCACCTTAAAGACCAACTAAGTTTATATTTTGGTATGAGCTTTCGTGTGTATCTGAAGAAGTGTGCATGCACACGAAAGCTCATACCAAAATATAAACTTAGTTGGTCTTTAAGGTGCTACTGAAGGAATTTTTTTATTTTACCTACTTCCGGGTTTGCAGTGTTCTTAATCCAAGTGGTTCATAAACTAAACTGTTCTTAAACCAAGGTAGCACTGTACATTGTTGCTCAATTTTACTATGTAAACTGCTCCGAGTGTCCGACTCTTTGTGACCCCATGGACCAGAGCACGCCAGGCACTCCTGTCTTCCACTGCCTCCCGCAGTTTGGTCAGACTCATGTTGGTAGCTTCGAGAACACTGTCCAACCATCTCATCCTCTGTCGTCCCCTTCTCCTTGTGCCCTCAATCTTTCCCAACATCAGGGTCTTTTCCAGGGAATCTTCTCTTCTCATGAGGTGGCCAAAGTATTGGAGCCTCAGTTTCAGGATCTGTCCTTCCAGTGAGCACTCAGGGCTGATTTCCTTAAGAATGGATAGGTTTGATCTTCTTGCAGTCCATGGGACTCTCAAGAGTCTCCTCCAGCACCATAATTCAAAAGCATCAATTATTCAGCGATCAGCCTTCTTTATGGTCCAGCTCTCACTTCCATACATCACTACTGGGAAAACCATAGCTTTAACTATACGGACCTTTGTCGGCAAGGTGATGTCTCTGCTTTTTAAGATGCTGTCTAGGTTTGTCATTGCTTTTCTCCCAAGAAGCAGGTGTCCTTTAATTCCGTGACTGCTGTCACCATCTGCAGTGATCATGGAACCCAAGAAAGTAAAATCTCTCACTGCCTCCATTTCTTCCCCTTCTATTTGCCAGGTGATGGGACCAGTGGCCATGATCTTAGTTTTTTGATGTTGAGCTTCAGACCATATTTTGCGCTCTCCTCTTTCACCCTCATTAAAAGGTTCTTTAATTCCTCCTCACTTTCTGCCATCAAGGTTGTGTCATCAGCATATCTGAGGTTGTTTATATTTCTTCCGGCAATCTTAATTCCGGCTTGGGATTCATCCATTCCAGGCTTTCGCATGATGAATTCTGCATATAAGTTAAATAAACAAGAGACAATATACACTACAGCCTTGTCGTACTCCTTTCCCAATTTTGAACAACCAATCAGTTGTTCCATATCCAGTTCTAACTGTAGCTTCTTGTCCCACATAGAGATTTCTCAGGAGACAGATGAGGTGATCAGGCACTTCAATTTCTTTAAAAACTTGCCATAGTTTGCTGTTGTCGACACAGTCAAATGCTTTTGCGTGGTCAATGAAGCAGAAGTAGATGTTTTTCTGGAACTCTCTATCTTTATCCATAATCCAGCGCATGTTTGCAATTTGGTTTCTGGTTCCCCTGCCCCTTTGAAATCCAGCTTGCACTTCTGGGAGTTCTCGGTCCACATACTGCTTAACCCTGTAATGTAGAATTTTAAACATAACCTTGCTAGCATGTGAAATGAGCGCAATTGTGCGGTAGTTGGAGCATTCTTTGGCACTCCCCTTCTTTGGGATTGGGCTGTAGACTGATATTCTCCAATCCTCTGGCCACTGCTGAGTTTTAAATAGTTCAGCTGCAATATCATCACTTCCACTGGCCTTGTAATTAGTAGTGCTTTCTAAGGCCCATTTGACTTCACTCTCCAGGATGTCTGGCTCAAGGTCAGCAACCACACTACCTGGGGTGTACGAGACCTCCATATCTTTCTGGTACAATTCCTCTGTGTATTCTTGCCACCTCTTCTTGATGTCTTCTGCTTCTGTTCCACTTTTGTCCTTTATTATGGTAATCTTTGTACGAAATCTTCCTTTCATATCTCCAATGTTCTTGAACAGATCTCTGGTTTTTCCCATTCTGTTGTTTTCCTCTATTTTTTTGCATTGCTCGTTTATAAATATATAAATATAAATAAGTACTTTAAATAAGTACATTTTGAGAAAAAGCATTTTCCATGCCGAAAATATGTGAAGATATATTTTGAGGCAAGGCTGGCACCAACCAGAGTTGGGGGGCTTAGGCAAAGTGCTTCTAATGCTGCCCCCAACATAGATACACACTCAATGGGGCTGCATTCCACCCTCTGATCGGCGGCTGCTTCTACAATGACAACAGTAGCAGCACAACTTACCACCCTCCTCATCAGACCTCCAGGCAGTGTTTTAGTGTTGGGTGGTGGCAATGCCATTTTTGAAAGGAAGCCAAGCCTACCTCGTATTACTCATCCATGGTAGCCACCTGCCACTTTAATTTACCACAAAAGCAATGTCCTAGCCTGGATTTCATATATTTATGGACTGTGGCATTCATTATATTTTGGATAGAGTAAAAAAGGGGGGAGCCATTGCAGATGGGAACCAAGAGATAATGATAATAGTCTCAAAACTTGCTATATGATGCCTTTCATAATGCAGCCTATGTAATCCATTGTGTTTTTCATTTATATTTTTAGTGGAAGAAATATAACACCATGTAAAACAACCTGAAGCATTCTACCTATTTATGCAACCATAGGCAGGTGCTCTTCCCATCTACTACAAATGCTGTATGAGGTTAAATCAGCCAGAATAGCTGATGCTTTTTACAGTTATATCAGACTTGTTACTAAAATCCCCAAGGATCCTTGCAAAGGTATAGCAGCTGACATTCCCCATCAAACCTGCAGAAAAGCTGTGCTCTCATGGCTTGCCCTTGATAAGTCAAATTTACTATAGATGAGAAGAGGCCATGAAGTCACAGAACTGTGTATTTCCTTACCTGTAAGATTAGCCAAATGGTACATAATGAATGCAGGTTTGACAGAAGGAAGAACTATTAAATAAGCCAATACTTGCCTTCAATGGGGTGGGGGGTGGAATCACTCCAACCTTTACCTCCTAAGAAAGATCTATAATCTTCTGCCACAAGTCATTTGGATAGTAAATGCCAGAGGCAGGGACCTTGCTGAAATATCTGTGACATAACTTCAATGGGATAACTAGCTGCAGTTTACCTTGATAAATTCTCTTTACATTCCCACTTCATAATATGCTGATCATTTTATAATGAAGTAAGGAATCGTTTAGGACATAAATCAAGAAAAGGACAAATGTTATTCAAAAGCTATTCATGATGACTAAATTGCGACATACTCAAGTTGAGGACTGTCAGGTGCAGTACAGACAAAAAGGAAATTAATACCACTATTTAAAGTGGCTAGAGTGTGCTAGGGGCTGCACAAAACTCAGAAGCTACATGGTCTCGGTCTAGAGACCTTTAAAATGCAAACATATAAAGAGTAGGGGCAGTGAATGAAAAGTACAAGATGGCACTGGAAATTGAGTTAAAGGATGGGATACCTCAAGAACGGTACTGTTAAAGCAGTGGCTTTTGAAGTGAGGCGTGGAAGAGATGGAGGAAGATGACAAAAATAGAGTGGGGGTTATTTTGGATACCAATGACACCTGAAAGATTCAGATGTGCTTCCACGCCCCATCTGTTCTTGAGTGTGGGGTCCTTTTGGAGTAGAACAGAATAAAGTGAGAAGAATGTTGCTTAAAGGGAGAAAAATTAAGAGAACATCTGTTAACATGTATAAGTGCTTTAGGTGCTTTTACAGGGCTCTTTGAATCCATAGGAAGCTTGACTTATGAAATGGAAGTGCAAGGAGAAGATTTGGGCAGAGGAAGAAAGCATTATGAAGAGCTCATCAAAATGTCTTTTGCCTGAGATCATCTTTTGAAATAGTAATGCAATTTCATTTTAAACAGCTGTGTACATAATAAATCCCAAGTATAAAGGGATAGAAGCCATTTGCTGTATTTGAAATAAATTCAACATATATACACAGAATAAAGGTCATATTGCTATCAGAATCAGAGAGCCATCTAATTTTTATTCAAACCCTGTAAATCCACAGTAAACTATAAGTTTCATATAGTATATGAACATTTTCATCAGTTATCACATTATCATTATAGTGCTACTAACTTTAATCAAAGCAAGTCCATATGAGTTAATATTCCAACTATTTGAAATGTTACATCTGCTAACTATTAGAAACACACTCAAGAGTTCTGTGTGTTTCCTTGCTATAAAAGAACTTGGGAACCTGAGGAATCATTTTTCAATGCTGAAGACAGAATATCTTCATATATTCAGAAACATTACATGGCATTTTTCCTGGGACTATACCACTGCAGAACAAAAGGTAGGGAATTAGACACTTGCCCACAAACACCCTATGTCTACAGAAAGCTAAAATGTTATGATGCGACTTTTCTCTGTGATGTAGTGGTACCTCGGGTTGCGGACCCAATCCGTTCCGGGGTGCCGTTCGCATCCCGAAAAGTCCACAACCCAAGCGGCGATAGAGCGCATGCGTGAAAGCGCAATAGAGCGTTTCTGCGCATGTGAAGCGCAAACACTTCTGCGCATGCAGCAGAACCCAGCAGTAAACACTTCCGGGTCTGCCGCGTTTGCAACCCAGAAAAACGCAACCCGCAGTGGACGCAACCCGAGGTATGACTGTACAAGCATTCCACCAGCAATGAGTTTTTTACTTGTTGGGCCATCTCTTAGGATGTTTCCGTATGTATAGCTCAAATACAGGCCTACTGTAGGTGATGTGCTCTGATCATTTATTCTTTTAGATACATACTGTATTTTTCATCCCCTATTTGGGGGGACTCCAGATTAAGAAAACACCCCTCAGCACTACCCATGTATAAGACGAGCTCCCATTTTAAACCTAATTTTTTTGTTAAAAAAACCCAAAAATCTTATACATGAAAAAATACAGTATGTCTTTGTAATAGAAGCTTCTCTTGCTCCAGTAATATACAACCAGTTGTACAATAAAATAGGCCTGGTAAGAAAAAGAAAAAGGGTGGACAACCAGAGCACATATCGTAGTTTTCTGTACACATATAATTGATTCCTTTATGTAGATTGCACAGTCTGTAATTCTCTACCTATGCTATGTGCCATGTTTCTACGAAAATAAGACACCGTCTTATATTTATTTTTCCTCAAAAAACAAAACAAAACACGATGGCTTATTTTCAGGGGATGTCTTATTTTTAATTACATGTCCAGCCTAGCCTCTTCCTTGGCACCCTCCAGAAGTCCAGTAGTCCAAGAGGAAGATAACCAGGGCATGCACCACTTTGGTGAGAAAAGTCTGCGGGCAGGTAGGGTTTCAGCCTGTGTACCAGATGGAGCTGGTAGACAGCTGCCCTGGACACAGAATAGACCTGTGCCTCCATGGACAGCTGTGAGTCTGAAATTACTCCCAAGCTGTGCACCTGGTCCTTTAGGGGCAGTTAAACCCCCCACCCAGGACCCAGGTGGCGCTGTGAGTTAAAGCACAGAGTCTAGGGCTTGCTGATCAGAAGGTCGGCGGTTCGAATCCCTGCAATGGGGTGAGCTCCCGTTGCTCGGTCCCAGCTCCTGTCCACCTAGCAGTTCGAAAGCACATCAAAGTGCAAGTAGATAAATAGGGATCGCTCCGGCGGGAAGGCAAACGGCGTTTCCGTGCGCTGCTCTGATTTGCCAGAAGCAGCTTTGTCATGCTGGCCACATGACCCGGAAGCCGTCTGCGGACAAACGCCGGCTCCCTCGACTGGACCTGATGGTCAGGGGGCCCTTTACCTTTACACCCCCACCCACCCCCTAGCCCCCCAAAACAGTGCTTCTGTCTTGTCAGGATTCAACCTCAATCTGTTAGCTGCCATCCATCCTCCAACCACCTTCAGGCACTCACACAAGACATTCACTACCTTCACCGGTTCTGATTTAAAAGAGGTAGAGCTGTACATTATCCACATACTGATGAAAACCCAGCCCAAACCCCCTGATGATCTCTCCCAACGGCTTCATATAGATGTTGAAAAGCATAGGGGAGAGGACGGGACCCTGAGGCACCCCACAAGTGAGAGCCCAGGGTCTGAACACTCATTCTCCAACACCACTTTCTGGACACGACCCAGGAGGAAGGAGCAGAACCACTATATTATAGTGCCCCCAGCTCCCATCCCCTCTAGCCACTCCAGAAGGATACCATGGTCGATGGTATCAAAGGCCGCTGAGAGATCCAGCAGAACTGTGAAGCAGCTTTCACCTTTGTCCTTAGCCTGCTGGAGATCATCAACCAACATGACCAAGTTTCAGTCCCATGATGATGCCTGAATCCCGATTGGAAGGAATCCAAATGGTCTGCATCCTCCAGACATGCCTGGAGTTGTTCAGAGACCACCCACTCAATCACCTTACTCAAGAATGGAGAATGGAGACTGGACGATAGTTGGCCATTGTGGCCAGGTACAAATATGTTTTTTTAAGAAGCAGTTTAATTACCACTTCTTTCAATGCGTCTGGGAAGACTCCCAACACAGAGGGAAGCATTCACCACCCCGTGGAGCCCATCATCCAGTCCTTCCAGGCTTGCTTTTATTAGCCAACATGGGCAAGGATCAAAGAGACAGGCAGGCAGTTGGTTTCACTTGTCTATGTCTGAAACCATGGGTGTAGACCAGGGGTCAGCAACCTTTTTCAGCAGGGGGCCGCTCAACCATTCCTCAGACCATGTGGTGGGCCGGACTATATTTTAGAAGGGGGGAAAAAGAACGAATTCCTATGCCCCACAAATAACCCAGAGATGCATTTTAAATAAAAGGACACATTCTACTCATGTAAAAACACACTGATTCCCAGACCGTCCACGGCCCGGATTGATAAGGTGATTGGGCTGCATTCGGCCCCTGGGCCTTAGGTTGCCTATCCCTGGTGTAGACAGTACTGAGCCAGGTTGACCAATAAGGAAGCTTCCAGTGTACCTATGCAGAGTCATTTATCCAAAGGAACATTTTTTCTTTGCAGGCTCAAGCCAAATCTACAAAGAAAAATGCTTCATTTGGTGCCATGGTAAACTCTCATTTAGGCTGTAATGCACTATACATGACATTAAAAGTGGTCTGGACATTGCAGTTGTCTAGAATGGGTTGCAAGATTATTAACTGGATTGTGTCATTTGAACATATTCATTCTGTGTTCTGTCTGTTGCACTGACTCTCAATCTGTCTCTGGGCCAAATTTAAATAGCTGCTTTTAACTGGTAAATCCCTAAGGATCTTGAATCATATAATTGTAGAGTTGGAAGGGACCTCAAGGGTCATCTAGTCCAACTCTCTGCAATGCAGGAAAATTGTCTTCAGACACCCTGCTCCATGTACACACCCACCATATATTATTATTATTAGTAGTAGTAGTAATAGTAGTATTTACATTTATATATCACCTTTATCTTCCAAGGATCTCAAGATGGTGTACATCAGGCATCCCCAAACTTTGGCCCTCCAGATGTTTTGGACTACAATTCCCATCATCCCAGACCACTGGTCCTCTTAGCTAGGGATCATGGGAGTTGTAGGCCAAAACATCTGGAGGGCCGCAGTTTGGGGATGCCTGATGTACATGGTTCTCCTCTTCCCCATTTCATCCTCACAACAATCCTGTGAGGTAGGTTAGGCTAAGAGACTGTGACTGGCTCAAGGTTACCAGTGACCTTCATGGCTGAGCGGGGATTCGAATCCTGCTCTCCCAAGTCCTACTCCAACACTCTAACCATTGTGCCACATTGGTTCTAATGTGAGGTGGATAACTACCAGATAAAAGCCCTTTTAATTAGTGACACCTAGTAATGGAGCAGACTGGAAGCTCATCTGGCACCATCTTTGCAGCCTTTGGGACACCCAGGTCTTTTAAACTGTTCGACAGTGGAATTTGCTGCCAAGAAGTGTGGTGGAGTCTCCTTCTTAGGAGGTCTTTAAGCAGAGGCTTGACAGCCATGTGTCAAGAATGCTTTGGTGGTGTTTCCTGCTTGCCAGGGGGTTGGACTGGATGGCCCTTGTGATCTCTTCCAACTCTATGATTCTAAACGGGCATTTCATTTTTTAAAAAACAGGTTTTGTCTTTTATTATTATATTTGCATTATCCTTACTTACTAACTGTAAACTGTGTGGAATGGCATACAAATGTTGGAAATAGATAAATAATAACAAACCAGCTTTTAAACAGCTCTCTATCCCTGAATTTCTCCCTTTCCAATCAACAAAATCAGATTGTATCCCTGCTCACAAAATGGCACTGTCAGCACTGTTGACTGCTGAAATAATTACTTCCAAGTCAAGCATTCAGTTTCCTTGAGTAACAGTACTTTTTGGGTTCTCAATATTGCGCACCCAGCACCTCAGACTGCTTTGCAACCATGCTAAGTTAAAGACTCAGAAGGGAACAACAAATGGCTACAATTAGCATTCACCCTGCTCCTGCAACAGAGTTCCATTGCTATGGCAACTGGAGTTGCCCAGACGACACAGGGCTCTGGCTTCAGCTTGTGTACAACATAATCGCTATTAAGCAGAATAGCCATGGTTCTGTCCCATGCATTTGCCCACTGGCATTTCAGAATGTTTGCTTTATTTTTTCAAGATTAATTAAGAAATTGTGTCTTTATTTTCCTAACATACAGTGCCTCTAAGAGTAATTAACCAGAAAGATTTGAAATGGCTCAATTTCTGCTTTCCTTTCTAAACCATTTAAAAACACACATACAAACCTTGGAATACAGCCAAAAAAAAATCAAACAGAAGGTTCTTCCAAATATGCAAATTCTCACAGGTGGCTAATATTTTATAGCAACTGATGTAAAAAGAAAAGAAAATGATTTATTCTTAAGCAACAGAGCTGACCAAACAGTAGTGTACAGACTTCTATATGGGTGGGATAAGTCTGTTTGGAAAAACAAGATAAGTATGCCACTGCAATTTAATTATTCCAAAGTGCATTGCAAGTTATTAATTCAAAATGAATTTAGGTTAACTAAAATGATTTTTTCAGAAATGAAGAAATGATAAAAATGGTCATTTGTTTTCTATGTAATTCTGTTGAACCATGGAAATTGAAGAAGCCAAAGCTCTTTCTCTCACACATACACAGGCTGTTAGGATACACACATTTAACAGAAATCTTTAATGGTTTTTTCTAAAATCTCAAGCATATTACAACTGCTTTCTTGTAAAAGATAAAGGAAATGAAGTAAGCAGTTTAGAGGATGGTCCCACATTCAAAACAGTATCAACTAACCACAGCACTGAGATTGGTTTTTAAGCAGAGGTTGTATGGTCAAGTGTCATGGATGCATAGCTGCCAAGTTTTCCCTTTTCTCGCGAGGAAGCCTATTCAGCATAAGGGAAAATCCCTTAAAAAAAGGGATAACTTGGCAGCTATGCATGGATGCTTTAGTTGAGATACCTACAAGTGCAGGTAGTTGGACTAGATAACTCCTGAGTTCCTTCCAAGTCTATGAAAACTGAAGATGGCTCAACACTATAATGCTTCATCAATAAAGACAATGCTACAGATTTACATTAACAACATTGTTCCAGTAAAGGATGTTCTACTAAGAACCTTAAGGCCTGTTTCTCATTTCACAATATAAACTAGAAAGCATTTAGACAAAAACTATGAGAATGCTGAGGATCAGTGAGCCTAGTCATTTTTATTTACCGCATTTTTCCGTGTATAAGACTAGGGTTTTTTCCATTTAAAAATGTCAAAAATTAGGGGGCGTCTTATACACAGATAGTGCCGAGGGTGGACTGGCGATTGGTTGTTGCTGCAAAAATATGGGGTGTTCTTATACATGGGGGTGTCTTATAGAAGAAAAAATACGGTATTTGAGCTTATTTCCTACTGACCTCTGAGGCTCAATGAAGACAAATAACACATTTTAAAAAGCGAAAATTGAAATACCAGAGTGTCCTATCTGGGCAGTTAATGCATTTACACTGAACCACTCATAAAGTTTCCTAAAACTGGAGTAGTAGCAAGAGTTATAACATATAGGGAGCCATAGCTAATCTGACCTCTTGAGTGTGCTTACATAATACAGTGGTATCTCGGATTAAGAAGTTAATTTGTTCCGGAGGTCCGTTCTTAACCTGAAACTGTTCTTAACCTGAGACACCACTTTAGCTAATGGGGGCTCCTGCAGCTGCAACGTCACTGGTGCAGGATTTCTGTTCTCATCCTGAAGCAAAGTTCTCAACCCCAGGTACTATTTCTGGGTTAGTGGAGTCTGTAACCTGAAGCATCTGTTACCTGAGGTACCACTGTATACTGGTCTTCAAAACACAGCCGCTTTATATTTTTAAGATGCACATCCAAAACAATGTCTGCTATAAAGGCCTTAGCCTAGATCAGTAATGAGGAACTTGTGGCCCTCCAGGTGTTGCAACTTCAATTCCCATCAGCCCCACCCAGCATGGCCACTGGTCAGGGATGATGGGAGCTGTAATCTAGCAATACCTGGAGTGCCACAGATTTTAATTTATTTCAGGTATTTATGTACCATGTTTTATAAGCGAGAGCTCACGAAGCAGCTCCCGATTAGTGGCCCAGATAAAGTAGAGCAGGGACACAGCATACTTGGATACATTCATGGGGTAGAATATATTCATGGGAGTCGCCGCCGAGACCATATAGCACCAGTTTTGAAAGGCATTGGCTCCCAGTACGTTTCCGAACACAATTCAAAGTGTTGGTGCTGAACTTTAAAGCCCTAAACGGCCTTGGCCCAGTATACCTGAAGGAGTGTCTCCACCACCATCGTTCAACCTGGATGCTGGGGTCCAGCACCGAGGGTCTTCTGGCAGTTCCCTCCCTGTGAGAAGTAAGGTTACAGGGAACCAGGCAGAGGGCCTTCTCGGTAGTGGCGCCTGCCCTGTGGAACCCCCTCCCATCAGACGTCAAGGACTATCCGACTTTTATAAGACATCTGAAGGCAGCCCTGTTTAGGGAAGTTTTTAAATGTTTGAAGTTTTGTTTTGTTTTTAATGTTCTGTTGAAAGCCGTCCAGAGTGGGTGGGGTAGAATTATAATTATAATTATTAAGCTATGTGGTCCTGCTAGTGAAGTCTGTGCAAGGGCTGGTTCAAATGGTCTTTCCCCTCTCTCCTCCACCATGTGCCCCCCAAATTGGCATGGGGTGGTGGTTGAAGAACTCCTGGAATAGCATACGGGGTGGTAAAGAGAGGATGTTCCACCAGGCAGGCAGAAATGTATTCAGTGACAGAATGTTTTAAAAAGCACAGAGTTGAACTCCTCCCATAGTATTTAAAGGAATGGTCACAATCTTAAGACACCAGGGGAAGGTAAAGAGGTAAAGGAACCCTGGACGGTTAAGTCCAGCCAAAGGCGACTATGAGATGCAGCACTTATCTCGCCTCAGGCTGAAGGAGCTGGCATTTGTCCACAGACAGCTTTCTGGGTCATGTGGCCAGCATGACTAAACCGCTTCAAAACAGAGGAATACACATTTCTAGACATAGTAAATAAGCACACAAACATTACTAGCCTGCTGTGGGCTGGCAGTCGAGAGATGGAGAACTTTATCTCTCCTGTAAAAACCTACTGCATTTAAGAGCCAAGCACTACTATATCAAGAGCAAAGGCCTACCTAGACCAGCAACCTGTTTTCTCCAAGGCCAGCTAGATGCCTGTGATAAGTCTCCAAGCAGGACATGAGCGCAACAGCCTGGCCCTGCTGTTGCTCCCTAGCATGCTCTGGTTATAGAGGTAGATATAGACTTACCCTTCATTAAAAAAAATTCTAATACCCCTCTAAACCCTTCCAAATTGGTGATAAGTGAATTCCATAATTCAGTTATGTGCAAATCTTAACTATTCCCATTCTGGATGTAGAGGAGGGAGCCGCTCATTTCTGGAAGCCCACTTGGTTCCTATGCTGAGCGCAGAGGATTACTACATCCCTCCGCTGACAACTTGCTCACTAATCTGTGTGGAATTGCATGCACTTGGTTGCATGCAATTCCTTGTTGCCAATGACTACCAGGCAAGAATTAAAATACGAGAGAGGCAAATTGATTCTATAATAGCTGAGCATAGCTACAGCATAAAAACAGTGGTTTTAAACTACAGGATATCAAATTTAGATTGAAAGTGTTTGAACAACAACAGGCCACATAACGGAGACACAACACAAAAGCAGACGATGCAACAGCCCCAGTTGCCTAATGCCATTATCTGTAGCAGCAAAAACGCCATAAGATTATGCTTTTGTGAACTACAGTCTACTCCTCAGAACCTTATAATAGCTTTCTCTGTTATCTATGGTTCTACACAACTTTTTGTTCAGAAATCCATTGGGAGAACATTTCAGCCTCCAAGGATACTCCACTGCCCACATGAACATTGTTATTCTCTAAAGAAATAATTTAAAGGGACGACTGGTGTGAAATTGTTGAATTAGACCTATTCAAGAAGTTTGATTTATTTGTTTAGGCTTGAATTGAGACAATAGTGTCCAGTCCCAACACAAGTGTTAATTAACATTTCGAACCTGGGATGACTGCACTACCCCCATTTCTGCTACTGGAATTAATTTTTGTATGTGCTTATCTTAAATTTTACACAGAATTTTCAAAGACTGTACTTTTGGCATTTTATTGCCAGTTGTCCGTTTTCCTTTAATATACTAGGCTTTTTGCAGTTTTTATTTTATTTCACATATTACGGTATTTAATTGAGAATTTTGTCCTAGGTTATTTAATTTTATATTTAATTCTGCTGGCCTAAGGAAATGTCATATTACAAAGGAAACTACCCCCCCACCCCGTATCATCTTTCTTGCTCTTCACTGAATGTTTCCAATCCCAGAACGGGGAAACACAGAATAAAAATAAACAGAGAAAAACAATACACACTAACTACAAAATAATTTAAATACCAATAAACAGCCAAACAATTCTATTGTAAACATGCAAAACTACAGCAACAACAATTAGTATTTCCAACTTAACCAAATACCTAGGTAGCAACAAAGACTTAGGCTTTTTTGTGTGAATTTTGTAATTTCATACGGGCACACCTGTGAACTGAGAATAACACATCTGATGAAGTCCCCTCAAGTCTATGAAAACTTGCACTTTAACGTAGGCCAAGCTACTGTGTTGTTGTTTTTTGCTGCCACCAGCAAACACTACCACACCTCCTGAAATGGAATCTAATCAGCCTTCTAATAAGGCACCTCACTGCTATCACATTTGCTGCATACAGCAGGGGAAAACCCACACTATTTGAGTGTAAAAAGGAAATATGTATTAACAGATTGAGGCCAGATGGCTCTCCAGCTATTTATGACACACTACTGTGGCAGCTAGCCCTACACATCCAGCCCTGATGACTGAATCTCCTACAGAAGACCTAATATAGCTCTCAATGTTTGCTCACAAGATAAATCTTGTCTAGCTAAGGACTTTTGATAAGACCAAGATATATCCGTTAACAAGGAAAAGGTTGAATTCTACAATACTTGTCCACAAAAAGCACATTCCTTATTCACATTTTTGATACCATACATAGGAACAAGCAACTATATACCAATTCGCTGGTAGAACGTTTTGCAAACCTAACCGATACTGCTCCGCTATTGTTAATTTTCAGGTTGTTATATTTTAGAAGTATATAATCCAAATTAAGGGCAGTATCCAACTAAATAGTTCTGCTACAGCAAATACTTTTGGCTGTGCAAAAGTACCCCCCACCCCCCACCTGCTGTGGGTTCCCCCCAACCCTCTGAAGCAGATTTAGGGAGGGTGCAGGGGGCTCGTGGGGAGAAGAGAGGGAATTCAGTTGCACAGTCAAAAGCTGCACTAACAGTTTAGTTGGATACCACCCACAACATGTGACTGTGACAAAGACGCTTCAGGTATCAGCTACTAGAGTAACCCCTGGTGACAGAAGTTAGTGTCCCACACTTATTAGATTCCTCTGATTAGTACAAAAAGTAAATGTAAGGTCAGTTAAAACCCTCACATTTGGCTGCATTTGGATGTCACAATAGACCTTTGTTTAGGTCTATTATCTATATTTAGCTGCAGAAGAAACTCCCAGCACATCCATGAAATATGAAGCCTTTATGGTCACTACAGCTCAGCATTACAACCAAACCCTAAACTGTAGTTCATCTTAACTAGTCAGGGGGGGGCACTAGCTTGACAGGTGGACATATACCAGTGATGGGCAAGACCACAGTCAAAGTGGGTGGTGCAACAGATGTGACATTTAGTACCTTTGTACAGTAGGCTATATTCCAACCATGCAAAACACAGAGATTTCTACTGCCCCTCCTCTAACCTCTCTCTCAAGGCAATCAAATGTCACATTTCACATATGCCAGCCATGTGAAAGCACTCAAGGAAGAGATGGAGCAGGGCTGGTGAGATGTGGCCTAGGGAAGGTCCTGAGTGAAGGATAAAGAGGTTTGAAAGGCTACATTTTGTCCCTGAGACTGAGGTTGCTCATTGCCAATTTAGTCAAGCACAGCAATTGTTTCTCTCTTTTTTATTTCAAAACTTTACTGCAGAACAGTCTTAAAAGTGATTTACAAATAAACATTATATGAACAAAATAACAAAGTAGTACATTGAAAACAAGCAATGTGGTCCAGCCATTTAAGTCCTTTATGCCAGTGGTTCCCAATTAGCTAAGTATTGCAGACCCCCTGTTGTCTCTCTCTCTCTCTCTCTCTCTCTCTCTCTCTCTCTCTCTCTCTCTCTCTCTCTCTCTCTCTCCTTTTGACCAAGTTGCGCCCCAGGACCTGATTCAAGATGCAAGTGACTAGAAACCACAGGAGGGAAGAGCAGAGTTATACTTGGTTCCTGCTTCTAGGCTACCCACAGGCATCTGGTTGGCCACTGGGAGAGCAGAATGCTGAACATGATAGGCCACCAGCCTGATCCAACAGGCTTCTCTTATGTTAAGTGCTGTCAAACTGATTGAGAACAAATGGATACTATAGAGCTGAAAGGGGTTCAGAAAAGGCGAACCAGGACAATCAAGGGGATGGAGCAACTTCCCTTTGAGGAAAGGTTGATTTGGAACTTTTTAGTTTACAGAAAAGGAGAGTAAAGAGGGGAGATGACAGAGGTTTGCAAAATTGTGCATGATGTGGTTACAAAGACATTTTTCTCAATCTTTCATAATACTAGAAGTCAGGAAGATTCAGGTCAGACAAAAAAACAGTGCATAGTTAAACAATGGCATTTGTTCCAACAAGAAGTAATGATGGCCATCAACTCGGTTAGTTTAAAGAAGGACAAGGCTTTTGATAGCTAATAGCCACAGTGCCTACTTTCTACCTCCCCTGCGGCAGGCAGTCTGCCTCTGAATGCCAATTGCTTGCAACACAAGTGGGGAGACTGCTATTGCACACTCATCTCCTATACAGTGGTACCTCTACTTACAAATAACTCTACTTACGAATTTTTCTACTTACAAATGGAGCTCTGTCCGCCATCTTGGATGCGGTTTAGATAGGATTTTTTCTACTTACGAATTTTTAGATAGGGTTGCTTCGACTTACAAATCCCCCCCCCAATGCATTCCTATGGGATTCGACTTACAATTTTTTTTTTGACTTACAAATGTGTGTTCGGAACACATTAAATTCATAAGTAGAGGTACCACTGTATGTGGGCTTCCCCATAGGCATTTGGGTGGTCACTGTGAGAACAGGATGCTAGACCTCTGGTGTGAGCCAGCAGGTTGCTCTTATGTTTAAATTCTTCTAAATAAAGGATATTGTCAATTGGGAACATACACTTATCATTTACCAGCACTTCTGGGGGAAATGTACTTACATTCTGCTTTAAATACTAGCCACAGAGTATCCTTTGAATAAAGTAGAGACCAAAAATGTGGAGTGAAATCATTAAATTAAAAACCACAAAACATAACGGATCATAGCCAACCAGCCAGGATGGCTATGCTCTGCCTTCACAGTCAAAGGCAGTACTGCTTCTGAATACCAGTTTCTGAAAACCACAAGAGAAATGAGCTCTTGTGCTCGGATCCTGCTTGTGGGTTATCCACAAGCATCTGGTTGGCAACTGTGAGAACAGGATGTTGGCCTATATGTCCCTTTGGCCTGATCCTGCAGGCCCTTCTTATGTTCTTATTTGGGCAATTACCTTCTGCATAAGTGTTGGCTATTTGTGGTGTCATTTCACATTATTTGCATAACTCAGATGTGCAGGATTGGTTTTTTCAATGTGCTAACTGGCTCAACAGAAAAACCTCTGAGTACCTAACAGAAATATGTGAATGTTTTAATTAAAATTTATTTGAAATAATTTGTTATTTACCCTAATTTAGAAGATGTGTAACTAAAAATGAAAACACATGAAGAATATGCTGCCATAAGGAGGCAATCATGCTTTCCACTGGATAAAGGGAAATGGGTTAACTCAGCAGAGAATAATTGGCTGTGTCCTGTTTTCCGTCAGTGCCTAGCAAACAGAAAGCAGCTCAAGTTAAAGCAGGGTGTAAGCCTGGAGACTGATTAGTTAGGAAGCTATTGCTAAAGGCAGTAAGAGCACAATCTGTCCCATGAGCTCCCTCTCGCAGCAGTTTCCTCTGCCCTGAGAGACTCCACTGGAAATCCCTTAATGCACTATGCCCTTCATTTATTTTTGCTACTGGACATTTGAGAGCATTTAAGAATGCTACTTTTTGAACAGTTGCCTGATGATGGATCACACTGAATTGAATATATATTTATTCTGCCCCTACCCTCAGAAGAAGCAGTAAAAGAGTACCACCTACAGTACAACTGTGAAAGTATACATTTCCCTTGCTATCTTAACACTTTATCCAACAATGATAAAAAAATTGTTCATTATTATAATACCACTTAAGCGCTGTTTATGCTAGCTGTAAATACTTAATGTGCCTAAGGCTAAGAACAAACCTGATTAAGCTAAAACTATATAATTAGTTTCAACTGAATGAAGTGCATGCAGTATACAGCATCATGAAAGTAAATATTACCATTATATTGTTCTGCAAACTTTAAAATTAATGCTTGTACCCTCTTCATTTATGTATATTTATGAAATGTCAGGACAGTAATAATTATTTTACCAGGCAGTATGGCAATAACAGCTAGGTAGCAGAGGTCTTTAGTTTATAAGATATATATCTAGCTCGTTATACATGAATTTCATAATAGCTTTTTTATGCATTCTTATTTCATTCTAGAATTCATTTCATTCTGACGTGAGAGAATTTTGCTGCCCACATTTTCAAAGCAATCTAGAGTTAAACAATGGATGAATGGCACCCCCTAGTGTTGGTATTAACAAAAGAGCTTTCTGGATATATTGGCAAGTTTCTCAAGACTAGGAGTCTGGAAATGACTGCTTATGAGACAGGTGGTTTTTAAACAAACCTTTGCAAAGACCTGGTCTTAAATACACACACACACACACACACACACACACACACACACACACATATATATCACCAATGTAAATATGCTGGGAAGAAATTTTGCTAATGGAAAGGCTTTCAAATATGGGCCCTCAAAATTAATATAGAGGAATTTATGCCACCACTCAAAGAGATTATTACTTTGCTACGAAGTTCTATATACAGTAAATGACAAAAGGTTTTGAAAACATAGCTCCACTACTCAGAAAAAAATACTATTGTGAGGGATTAGGGCAGGCATCCCCAAACAGTGGCCCTCCAGATGTTTTGGCCTACAACTCCCATGATCCCTAGCTAACAGGACCAGTAGTCGGGGAATATGGGAATTGTAGTCCAAAACATCTGGAGGGCCGAAGTTTGGGGATGCCTGGCTTAGGCTAATGTTCATTATCAGCCTAGCAATATGCCTCTTCCTGTAGTAATGGCTTTGTAGTAATAGTATCTGGCATCCCTACTATTGAGCCACTCAACTTTGCAGGTGTGTTTGGTGATTGCAGCCCACTAGCTAAAAACAAGTGTTGCTGCCATGGTTACTGAAACACCAGATTCCATCAATCCACTTTTCTGTCCTACAAGGCAATCCAAATCAGACAGCTGATTCAACTACTCAGTATTCTCAGAATCAAACAGCATCATTCCAGGGCTTCAGACCTGTCTTTCCCAGCCTTACCTGGAGATGCCAGGGATTGAACATGGGACCTTCTGCATGCAAAACATGGTCTCCACCAGTTATTTATGGTCCTTCCCCTTAGCTGGACTGAAGTAGCCTCTACAGACTTCTATGTACAGTGGTACCTCGGTTTATGAACACAATTGGTTCCGGAAGTCTGTTCATAAACTGAAGCGTTCATAAACTGAAGCGAACTTTTCCATTGAAAGTAATGGAAAGTGGATTAATCCGTTCCAGACGGGTCCGCGAAGTACTTAAAACTGAAGCGTTCATAAACTGAAACATGGGTGTAATTGGTTCCGGAAGTCTGTTCATAAACTGAAGCGTTCATAAACTGAAGCGAACTTTCCCATTAAAAGTAATGGAAAGTGAATTAATCCGTTCCAGATGGGTCCGCGGTGTTCATAAACCGAAAATTCATAAACCGAGGTGTTCATAAACTGAGGTTCCACTGTACCGTATTTTTCGCTCCATTAGACACACTTTTTTCCTCCTTAAAAGTAAGAGGAAATATCTGTGCATCTTATGGAGCGAATGCATGGTCCCTGGAGCCGAATTGCCCAGGGACCAAAGGCAGATTGTGCACTTGTGTCCCTTTCCTTTCCTAGAAAAGCTGCAGAACTGTGTGTTGAACCCCATAAAAAAAGATTTTTTTCCCTTTGCAAGGTAAGCTCAACAGCTTTGAGCTGATCCTCAAAAATGGAGCTTTCCCCCTTTGCAAAAGAAGCTTCCTCAAATATTTAACATGGGGGGGGGCGGGGCGGCAAAGGTACCTAGGCCTCGAGTTGGCTGCTATGCCTAGGACAATTCAAGAAAGCAAAATATTTTTTTCTTGTTTTCCTTCTCTAAAACTAGGTGCGTCCTATGGTCAGGTGCACCAGGAATAGGGGCCATATTCTCCATATAAGAGAATGGAAGCAAGTCACCCATACAGGGAAAAGTGACACATTGAGAAGTGCCAACACATCCATCTCTGACAATTGGTGGCTTACTTGCATAGGAGGAATATCATGTTATCTTTGCAAATTACATTCCCACAATGCCATGCTTCTTCTCTGCTATGTTCTTTCCCCCCACCAACCTATTCTGCAGAATATTGCTACTTAAAATCAGTGTTTGGAAACTCCTGACCAACATGTCTACATAGCTTAGGTAAGCAATTTAGTGGAGAATGCCTGACAACAATCTTCTATAACTGGTTTAATGACGCTCTGAAAATCATTAGCCAGTCTACACAGAAATGGTCACTGTTGGTAGGGAATGAGATCACAGTGCCAGATGCAATGTCTAGAATGGCTTTTTAAACAATTTTCATAAACTTCTCTTTACTGACTATCTGAAAAATTCAGTTCTTCGGGTGCCATTAAAAATACTTTTTTTACAAAGACAGTTTAAACAATACTGAGTTGTGATATAGGTGCATTAGACATTTTCTCCCTTTTCACAAAGTTGATTTACCTGATCCCATTTTACAGTCTGATCAGCTTCTGCTGTCCTTCAAAACTGTTTCTAAAACTAGATTGACATCTAAAGGTTGCATATTTAAAGGCATGCCAGAACTTATTCATCCCTGTTTCAGGGATCAACCAACTGCAACAGTAAATTAAGAATCTTCCAACAAGAGAAAGTTGATCAGCAGTAGGATTGGGACCAAAAAAAAACAAGTGTTGAATCACACAACACACTATTATGGAATTCACTGCTACAAGGTGCAGCAATGGCCATAAACTATCAAGCAGTGCCCATAGTAGCTAAACGGAACCTCTATATGTATAGAAGCAGTATACCTCTAAAGACTAGATGCTGAGACAGACAGAAGAAGGCCATCACACCTTGCTTATGAGCAATCTGGCTGACTGCTGCTGAAAGCAGGTGCTGCGTTAGATGCGTTTTAGACTGAGCCAGCAAGGTAACTCATGTGTTCTAGGAGGGTTTTGTATTTCCAGATCGTAAAAAACGAGGACGTATGAATCAGCCTGCCTTTGAAATGGTTTTTAGCAGCAGTAGCAATAATCAGCTTTAACCTCACAACAGGGATATTTTTATAACAAAAAACAAACCATGTATTGCTTCTACAAAGATCACTCCAAATAGAATAGCTTGCACATACTTTTCTCATAAAAGTATAATGAAATGTATTTCACTGCATTCTAAACCTGCTTCACTTCAGCAAAGTTGCTGTATCACATGCCTTCAGACCACAGGGAACAGGGAATGCATCATATTCTAAAACTATAAAATGGCTAGCTATATCCCCCCCCCCCATGATTTTTGTGCACATATAAGTAAACATTATGTATTTTTCGCTCCATAATACACACCTGACCATAAGACACACTTAGTTTTTAGAGGAAAACAAGAAAAAAAAATCTGAATCAATGCCACTGGCAGAAGGAAGAGAAGCCCGCTTTCGGGCTGCTCACCCCTCTGCCGCCTCTGGGAGCCATGGATCCGGCGGCAGAAGCATCCCTCCGCTTGAGGATCCCACTGCCGCCCAGTGCCTTCGCTCCATAAGACGCACAGACATTTTCCCTTCCTTTTTAAGAGGGAAAAGTGCGTCTTATGAAGCGAAAAATAAGGTACTTAATAAAAGAAATTAGTTAATAAAATAAGGTAAAGAAAATATTCTTTTCCTTTCTAGGTGAAATAAATAGATAAAATCCTCTGCTGAAATTCACAAACTTGCGTATTTAAAATTATTATTTTTTGCCCAAGATGTGAAATGGTACTATTTTATAAATAAGACAGTATATTATAATTCAAGAGCTAAAGACATACTTTGCTAGTATTTTGATTTATGTTATTTGGCATCTACAGCTCTTCAGATTTTAGACAAATTAAAAATGCAGGCCAGATATGTAAAGATAAGAAGAAAACTTCTAAGAATGTAGACACTAAGCAACTTCCATTTGGCAAGCCAATCCCAGTGGCTTATTCCAGATATGACAGCAAACAAGGAATATAACAGACCCTTATGGAAATCAATAGGAATCAACAGTAAAAACATATGATTTATGAATTACCATGGTTACAAGCTTTCAGAACAGGTCTTTCAGAGGTTGGGCTGAAATTGTGTGGCACATCTGTATCTAAAAAGAAGAAGAAAACAAATATGTTTAATATTTACACAAAAGTGTATTTCCAAAAGGTAGTTTCCTGGAAGGAAAGATGTACTCTGAAAACGTTACAAATTATCATTTAATGTTGTTACTGCAAGTAGTTCTCCACCAATTGATGCATTCTGCAGTAAATAGTCCTGTGCCCTAAATCTATAAAAAGAAGTGGGGGAAGTATTCACCTTTAGCCCTTGTGCGTTTTCTTCTGTCTCGAAAAGCAGCACCTGACTGCAAGGCCTCCAGTAGGCTATCCATCACACCTGTCTCATCACCCTCTGTAAAAAGATGGAGGGAATTCCTTCAGCTTTCATGGTTACCATAGCAATGCCAAAGGATTTACAGAGCTGGAGAAGAAACCGTAGCAATAAAAAGCTGGCAATTCCAAATTCAGACAAGCCTTTAATTTACTCATAAATCAGATACCCAAGAAGTCAGCCCTGTTAGTGTTCATATTGTGTCCAATAATGCAGACCAAAGTTCATTTGATTCACCTCACACCACTGCCTCCTAAAATGAAATAGAGCAGTAACTTTTAATATAATGCAACATCATTCATATGCTTCTAATATCTCTGAACCCTGAATGAAGCCACATCATAAAGCCATGTGAGTTTGCAGAAGCAGGTTACTTTGTAGGACAAGATGAAAATGATTATTTGCATACAATTAGTTGTTCAGATTCTGCTTCCCTAAATGGATCATTTATGGATTTCTGAATGTCCACTCATGAAAACACTCTCATTCACTAAATACTTTGATCCTCTGTATTTTTTAAACAATTTAACGCTGCATTTAAAAAAGCAGAATTCATTCAAAGTATAGCTAGATCTGAAAGTGTGTGTGTGTGTTCACACACATATGCAGAGACACAAACCAGAGATAGCTGGTACAAAGTAGTCATACCAACTTTAGCAATGCTTTCACTGGCATTGATTTCACTGGCTGCACCTTCCATGGACTTGCAGCCTTTGGGAGGATTGTCCAGAAGCCAGTACTACCTCTGAGCCAACAGTTTAGTTTCTCTGCTATAGGGTCTTATAAAGCTACATAGTTTCAAAAAAGCTACATAAAGCAGATATGCACACATACTTCCCATTCAACAACAATTTTGCAGTTGTTTCGTTTCAAAAAATTTAGCCTAGATAAGAGGCTGAGAGTAAATATAATAGCCATCTTCAAATATCTGAAGGGCTGTCACATGGAAGATGTAACAAGCTTGTTTTCTTCTGCTCTGGAGGGTAGACTTGAACCAATGGCTTCCAGTTACAAGAAAGGAGATTCTGACTAAACATCAGGAAGAACTTTCTGACAGTAAGAGCTGTTCCAACAGAGGAACAGACTCCCACAAGAGGTGGTGGACTCTCTTTCCTTGGGGGTTTTTAAGCAGAAGTTGGATGGCCATCTGTCATGGATGCTTTAGCTGAGGTTCCTGCATTGCAGGGGGTGGACTAGATGTCCTTGGGGTCCCTTTGAAGGTCCCTTCCCTTCCTTGGGGTCTCTTCTATGATTTTACGAGCCCCAGCTGAGCTGGGATGACAGAATTGCAAACTGCCTTAAATTTTTTGATCAAAGCACAATCTATAGGCAGCAATAAGTTACCATTTTTACTGCTAACTTTAAATTAATATTCTCCTCCTACTGAAACTGATATGCTTTCTGAGCCAACTGACAAACTGAGCTAATGCCAACCCCCTTTTTAACAATTTAGGCATATGCTGATTGTATTGCAGCATAGCTCTGAACCTACATCATAAGTAGTTCCCCCCCCCCTATGGTAAGGAAATTGTATCAGCAGAACAAAAGATGAAGAAATCAAGTTTAAAAATGATAGTTTTTATGACAATCTACATTATGAACTGAGCACCATGTCCCCAGTAAACTCTCCTCCAGCTCAGAAAGTAAATGGGATTTTCAGCATGGATAGATTAGTTTAGAGCAGCCTTTTTCATCCTTGAGTCCCCAGATGTTCTCAATCCATTCCTAACCAGCCAGGTCAGGGATGATGGGAGTTGTAGTTAACACCATATGCGGATCCAAGGTCAAGGAAGGCTGGCCTAGGATACAGTTGCAGCATTTTTCAATTTCAGGTCCACTTAAAATTTGGGAGGTACCTACCCACTACTTCTACATGTTGTGGGAGGTGTGCAGTGCAAAGCTGAAAAGTAGGAGCATGCAGCATCTTGAATCAAGGAAAGAGATTTCTTTTCTTTTTTTAAGTTAAGTGCTGGCATGGGTGAGCAAGGAACTTACCTTACTTAGCACCCTAATGCCAAAGCAAGAGCCAAGAGACAGGCATTAGCACAACAAGAGGTAAGGTAAGAGTAGCCAGCGCATGGGCAAAGTGCACCACATTTCCCGAGCATCTTAATGTTAGCTTGAGGGCAAGAAAAATGTGGAAAGCAAAGAAAGTGTGGCATTAACTGGAATTAAATAGGAATTTAATTCTCCAGAAAGCAAAATATTGCCCTGAAATGATTTAAGCACATTTGTGAAGTGAAACAACCAGTTCTGCTTTTAGAAGCCATCAAGATAGTAACACAAAAACAGTATTACTACCTAAAATAACAAGGTTCCTGTCCACATTACCTGTTTTCATTTCCAGCAAACACTTTTTCTTTCTTTGTCTTTCTATTTTTTCCCTTTCTGCTTTTTCTTTAGCAATTCTAGCAAGTTTCTGCTTTTCTTCTGCTTCTTTTCTTCTCATATTCTCCTTTGCAGCTTGCTAGCAAAATATATTAAAATTTCACCAGCATAAACAATTATGACTTAGAAAAATATCTACATGCCTGTTTACAATAATTTCTATGCTGCTTTTCATTTGAAAATAAATCCTAAAAGAGTTTACAACAATAAAACACCATCACAGCAGGATAATCTGTTATAGTACTAGGGTTGTTTTTAAAAGCTGGCATCACTTGCCTTTCCTACCCCCTTTTCACTCCTTCAAACTATTCACGTCTTCCTCTTGCACACACCCAAGTCAGTCCAGCTGTTGAGCCGTAATGCCATAATCTTAAAAAAAGGATGTTCATGCAGTGAGTGGGCAATTTTTGTAGACCACTCTTCTCACCTGCGCATCCACTTGCTATTCCTCCCTGCTTTTACTGTTATGTTTTGTTTAGGGGGGAGGGGTGGCAGGGAAGGGTTGCCCCATTCTATTTATTTATGATAAATATTTTTTGTATTTGTGCATACCTTGGGAAACCCCAAGCATGCAGAGACCTGCCTTTTGTACTAATATGAGAGATCAAACTATTATGGGTATGTAAGAATCAGGATCAACACTCACCCCTGAACACTTGAAGTAAGAGGCAGTGGCACAGTTATATACCTAGACTAGTAGCTGCTCTTTCAAATGCATCATGTAACTTGGGGTGAAATGGTCCACCATGCTTGTATTAGGTTGCTGCGACCAACAAAATACCTACTGTATTTTTCGCTTCATAGGATGAACTTTTTCCCTCCCAAAAAGGAAGGGGAAAAGTCAGTGCATCCTATGGAGCGAATGCGAGAGCCAGAGCCCACGCAAAAGCCTGAGACAGAGCCAAAGCCACGCCTAGGACAATTCAAGAAAGCAAAAAGATTTTTTCTTGTTTTCCTCCTCTAAAACCTAGGTGCGTCCTATGGAACGAAAAAATACGGTGCTCATCTTTCTAGTCAGCCTTCCCCAACCTTCAGTCCACCAGATGTTGTTGGACTGTAACTTCCAACATGTCTGACCACTGGCCATGCTGAGATTGTAGTCCAACAATATATGGAGACACAAAGTTGTGGCTGGCTGCTCTTAGTGATGTAAAGAACAGCTGAACCTGTGAAGCAAAATCATATTCATCTATACTACTTCTGCAGAGTCTAGAATTTGATAGTCATATGGTTTACCATAAACATTGTCCTAAAATTGTTCAAGTCAGTTAGAAATTCTTCTACTGAAACTTTCTTCCAATCGATGGCATAAAATTCCATTACATTCCGATAGAGTGTTTCCATACTGTTATGCATCCTCAAGAGTTTCTGGAACTGTTCCCGTGCTTGAATTACAAAGGTGTATTAAGTTTGTTAAGGTTACAAAATTGGTTGTGACTTTGAAGTGCACCTGTCTCCATTCTCACTAACTTTCAGGAAGAATTTAAAACATTCCCATTTACTCAGGTGTTTGGTGGCTGAAGAATATTGTTCCTGGCAACTCCAAGATCACTGGATGGAAGAAAGTTTTTAACAGTAAGCTTTTAGAAACTTTTGGTGTTTTACAATTCTTTTGCTTTGTTTGCCAGCCTGGGTTTCTTCAGGAAGAGGAGCGGGATTCATTCATTCATTCATTCAATCAATCAATCAAAATAAATGGAGAATACTAAGTTTCCAGGAAAGAGGAAATAGCAAGTTATCAGCAGTAACAACATCTCTCCAAAAGCATGTAGTTCTTCTCATAGTCAGCATTTTTCAATTCCTTCCTATTCTTCCTACATTTTTCATACCTCAAAGATTAATTACCTCTGCACAACCCAAGTCCCACTTAGATAACAAATTTGAGGGAGTATCTTGCTTTAACTACCGGTAACTGCATGTAAGCTGCTCTGGGAGGCTGCTCCCCCCCACCCCAACAGGGAACAAATACTCTAAATAAGAGATCAGGGATTTCTACTTGGGCACCAATACAACACAAATTAAACACTGCGAAAATACATACATAGGTTAGTTACTCAAAGCGCTAGTCCTCTGAAACAAGTGAACTTCTTTGGTAGCAAACTTGCTGATCCTTCTCAAAATCAATGCACTGAGAATTACTGTTCTCTAACTAATATTTTACTAATGCTCAAAAATTAATGTTTGGCAGTAATTTTAATAAAGAAAAGTATTGGGAAATAGTTCAGCACTTTAATATTCTAATTAAACTTTCACTTCTGTTCACTCACATAATTGTTCACTTCCATGCCTCTGCACCTTTTTTTGGTTTAAAATACACAACATTGCCAACATTTTCTTAAACATATCTATATTTTTCACAATTAGTAATCATCACTTTTTCTTTTATCTAGTATACCACAATGTTACAGATCACGTTGCAACACCCTCAGCCGATACTTTACTTTTTCTTCATATTATTCCTCTACATGTCATTTTGTGATTTTTGGCTGAATTTCTGATAATCTTTAAAAACCTCCTAATACTTAAACAAACCATTCTAGTAAAAGCACAATGAAAATCTAACATGTGCTTGTTACAACTGAACCAATATTCCTAAACTTCTTGCCCCGTGTTTCTAGAGTCTCAGTTCTTATGATTTTGCTAAGCATAATAGGAAGTCATTATTCAGATGGCATTTTCATTATGTGCCTATATCAAGTTGGTTCCAGTGGCAATTTGATTTTCCATCAACAGATCTTCATACATAGCCAATACTATCATCTCACAGAGAACAATTTATACAAATCCCTTTAAGGATCAGCACACTATTAAAACATATTACTATTATTAATCAAGCAAAATTTAACTGGGTACTAAAATGCTTTATTTCCAAAACTGTCATTTTCTTGATAAACTGAGACACTATTTTCCTGTCATTCTGAAAAAGTATGAAGTACAAAATACCATTTAGTAACTGTTCACAAAATTACTTTTATAGATTTGTAGTCTCTTGCAATATATATTTAAATGGCTTTCTAAAGTGACAAAGTGGTAGAAGAAAAAACTGACAAAAGTATTTTATCAATTTGTTTTTGCAGATAAGAGCTCTAGAGCTTATCGTGTATTTTGATAATGGTGTGCCTGTATTATAATCAAAGAGAAATGTGAGCTTCTCAAAACTGTTCAAGGACCCAATTTTCATTTAACTTGTTTGCACATCTATACCTATCAAGTAATTTTAATTACATTTCATCATAATGTTTGCATAAATGGTTTTAATTTTCCATGCTTTATTTCTCTGGAATTCCTATCTACAGCAAACAAAAAAAAGGGAATTTAATTGCATGTAAAGTAGTGTACACAACTGCAATGGACAGCTAACAAAATAATCCAGTAAGGAAGTCTTTTATATAATTATAGATTCTATCAATAATAGAACCCACTGACTGTGCACATATCTGACTTCTAAAAGAAATATGAATGCTAATCAATTCATTAGCCGGCTCCAGGTTGAGATATTTAGTGACAGGATGTAATAGCCGAGTTGCCTACAGAGCGTAATTGTATGGCAAGTGAAAAATTAGTTTTCACAAAGCCCCATCCTTCCTGTCTCCGCTTTCCCACCGACTGCTTTTTACGAGCCGTGTGCCTTTCAAAAGACATCAGCATCATTCAACTTCCCCTGCCATAACAATAAGAGCTCGGACAGGCCCCAACTTCTTCATGCTGTGCAGGTTCATCTAACCTTTACATCAAGTCTCCTTTGGTTTGTAATTTATTGTAACTCCACTTTTCCTGGAAGTGAGTTTCTTTAATTAGCAAGCTCACAGCCATTACCAGAAACCACATGTAACTCCACTGTTCCTCAATTATTCCCTGCCTATAGGGAGTGTTAGCAGAAGAGAGCTAACTATTGCATCTTAACAGTGTTTAAAGATCAAACCATCTGTTTAAGTGTCACATGGGAATTTGATTGAAATGGTGAGGTATTTTTGTGAAGTTTCAGATAATACACTCTTATAAATAAGAGTAACCTGTGTGTAAACCTGTACGTAGGTTACAGGTAGGTAGCCGTGTTGGTCTGAGTCAAAACAAAATAAAAAAATTCCTTCAGTAGCACCTTAAAGACCAACTAAGTTTTTATTTTAGTATGAGGTTTCGTGTGCATGCACACTTCATCAGATACACTTGAAACAGAATCCACCAGACCCTTATGTATATTCAAGACCAATTGCAGTCATTAACAGTCATTAACAGGTTTACCACTCCTATCAGCCCATCACCCATTCCCATCACCCCCACCCTCTGAATATACATAAGGGTCTGACTACTTCTGTTTCAGTGTATCTGAAGAAGTGTGGATGCACACGAAAGCTCATACCAAAATAAAAACTTAGTTGGTCTTTAAGGTGCTACTGAAGGAAATTTTTTATCCTGTAGGTAGGGTTTATGAATAAGTTTTCCTGTTCAGTGCTGTCCTTCAGGCAAGCAATGTATATGCTAGAATGCTTTCAAGGTGCCGGTCAAGATAGCAAAGACAAAAATAAAATTACCATGTGCATGCATTAGCCATGCTTACATGTGAAAGCACAGAAAATCTCTAACCATTTTGAGAGCTTCAAATCCTTATCATTCAGATGATCAACTGCTAATTTTGGACAGTCATAGTCTCCACTAGAAACACTTGTAAGCTAGAAGCCATGAATACCTATAGAAGTGTCATTGCACCTTGGTGACTTAGAAACAGCATCGCTCAGTATGGTGCAAGAGACTTTCAGGCAGGACTGTTTTAAAATGGTATGCATTTATATCCATTCAGTGGGTGTGAAGGGGTGATCCCTGCTGCCTTGAAAGAGGCAGTAGTGCGGCCGCTCCTAAAAACACCCCAGCTCTGGACCCTCTGGACAACTATTCACCAGTTGCATATACCCACTTTGGGGGGAGGTGGTGGACGGCTGTGGTGTGGCAGCTGAATGTATGCTTGGATGACACAAATTATTTAGATTCATTCCAATCTGGGTTCAGGCCTGGACATGCAACTGCTTGGATGCAGTAGTGAGAAAGATGATGGAAAACAATCTGGGCTTGAATCCGGGCATGATAGAGACACTATGGACAAGTGGTTCCCATGTCCGAGAAATTGGTCAATTGCCTATCCTGGATGGGGTTCCACTCCCAGGTTTGGGGTTCCACTCAGCAGGTTTGCATTATGGGGGTGCTTCTGGATCTGTGTCAATGGAGGCTCAGGTGCTCAGAGGCTAGAAGTGTCTTTTATCAACTACAATCGATTTGACAGCTATGAGCATTTCTAGACAGGAAAAGCCTGGTCAGAGTAGTTCACACTCTGGTTACTTCAAGACTAGATTACTGCAATGCTCTTTGTGTCGAGCTTCCCTTGTGTTGACCTGAAAGCTGCAGTCAGTACAGATTGCTGCAGCACAATTGCTGACAGGAATAAGGCATTGTCAGCATATAATATTTGCTCTTAAGAGATCAACACTAGTTGCAGATTTGCTACCGGGCCAAGGTGTTACAATTAGTATATAAAGCCCTTGGGACCAGTTCACCTGAGAGACACTTTACCCCACATGGGCCCATTTGATTGCTTCAATTTGCAGAAGTGGCGCTGTTGCAGGTGCCACATTTGTAAGAAATCAGTATTTTATTGTGGCAGCACCTATACTTTGGAACTTGTTGCCTACCGATAATGGGGCAGGTGCCCTCACTGTACATTTTTCAGCATGTGCTAAAATATTTTTGTTTAGCTAGGCCTACCCAGATACCTAGCATGTTGGTGTGTGCTTTAATCTGTTTTTACTTTATAGCTGATTCAAACTGTTGTTAATTATTTTAATTGATAATTTTATTGTTTTATTCTTTTTGTAATCTTCTTTGAGGTTTTTTTACAACCAGGCAGTATATACATTTTAAGAAATAAATAGATATATATGTACAATACTTACAACACTTACAAAGTATTAAGTATGAAAATATGTTCTGTAGCCTCAAATGGCCAACAGGTAACATTACGTCTTGGAGGAAGCTAAATTACTCTGGTTGGTAACCTGAAGTGTCATGGGAACTGAATGTGAAGCATAATAGTTTAGAGCAGCGTTTCTCAACCGCTGTGCCGCGGCACACTAGTGTGCCACGAGACACTGGCTGGTGTGCCGCGACGTGAAGGGCGATTTGCATTGTCACGTGCCTGGCTAACCCGCCGGAAAGCAATATTTCCCCTCCTCTTTCCCAAAGCTCAGTGCAAACAAGCCTGGCGGCCGCCAATACACTACACTGACCTGCCGGAAAGCAATATTTGGCAAGTGTTTCTTACAGTCACAATTATAATATAGGGTGGCACAGAGTTAAATTTTTTAACTTTTTTAATGGTGGTGTGCCTCGTGATTTTTTTCACGTAACAAGTGTGCCGTGGCCCAAAAAAGGTTGAGAAACACTGGTTTAGAGCTGCAGCCAATTAGTTCTTTCATACCTTCATTAAACCTTCCTATTAGGCCAACAAAAACAAGAAACCTACAATAGCACATCTATCTGCTTTTTGTGTGTGGGGGGGGGAACCCTCTGTGCTGTCTTTGTGCTAATCATGCTACTTGCTTCTTAGTGAATTACAAGCCAGACACAGGAAAAAACACACATCAAAAAGCATCTGAAAGGGAAAAAACCAAAATTAGCAGATAAGAAGCACAGGATTCATTGAAAAGAATGATGGCAGCTCCTATAAATTCAAAGGAATAATTACACATAGAATTCCAAACAGTGAGAGAAAAGCTTTAAAAAATTGAAATTAGTTTGTAGTTCAGACTAAAAAAAATAATCAAAATGGGCAATCTGAACTGATACCCCAAACTGGCAACTCTTCCCTCGTTTCTCAATTAAGCTGTTTTCCATCCAATTTAAGTTGTAGTGCTTAACTAGTCAACTTCTCAACTGTTTCCTCCAGTAATATTTTCCATTCAATGAGCACTTTCATGCTTGTATGACGAAAACGCCAAACCACTGGAGATGACACAGTACTACCTTCAGATTATGAATTATAGGTGAATCTTCATTAAAGCCGTTTTAGGTTCTTAGTAATTCAAGGTAGAAATGAGGTCAGGGTTGTCAGAAGTGATGGCTATAACTTGAATAAAGATTATGCAAATAAATTTTAAAAGTGTTAAAGAACCTTAGACAAAGCCAGATAAGTTATTTAACAGCAAAAGGATATGGACATCTTTGTCACAAATTTGTCATGAATATCTTCAGAAAGGGGAAAGGTCTCTAAATCCTTCTCAAGTTGTATAAGCTGCCTTTCCATCTGTTTTAGGCTCTTCTCCAAGCTTTCTGCTGAAACTAAGCATATATTTATAATTAAAACTTCACACATATCAAAAGGTGAATACTGTTAGTAGATGCTTTCTTGCAAAGATTCCTCTAAGTCCACATTATGAAATACTTTTGTCATGTGTAGAGTTCTACTATCTACTCAATATCTTCATGAATGATCAGTTTAATAAACTTACTCAATCACATCACCAGAAGCAGCAAATGTACTCAGGCTCTGACTAGTTAATGCACAAATAGAGTAATTTGGAGGCAGCATAATGATCACAGTAGAGACAGTACATACGTATACAATTGGTACCAAACATACTATAGTACCCTTCATGGGGACATATGCTTCTGCCAGACTCTCTCATCTTAAAGAGAGAAAGTTGTTCAGTGGTAGGTGCAAAACTTGTCTATAGCATCCTGGTGAAGCATATAATTACCAAGAATAGACTAATAACCATGAGGTGCACATGACCAACTTCATGTACCAGCCAGTCTGCTTTCCAGATAGAAACATGTTAAAATTTTAAACTTCTAGTTTTGCTCTCCTGTGTTTCAGGATTTGCTCCAGTTACAGGTAGGTAGCCGTGTTGGTCTGCCGTAGTTGAAACAAAATAAAAAAAATCCTTCCAGGAGCACCTTAAAGACCAACTAACTTTTTTATTTTGGTATGAGCTTTCGTGTGCATGCACACTTCTTCACATACCACACTTCTTCAGATTTGCTCCAGAAAACTTTTCTCTCAGTTCACCATGAAACTGTTGTCTCTAGTATTGGGTGAGATAGATTTGAATGGGCTGAAACACTTGATTTAAGGAGCAAGAGCAAATAATTATGCATTCCAGAATTTATAAACCTCTCTACAGAGAATACCTGAGTTATGTTCATAATAAAATGTCAACTACAGTGCTACCTTGGTTTATGAACACAATTGGTTCCGGAAGTCTGTTCATAAACTGAAGCGTTCATAAACTGAAGCGAACTTTCCCACTGAAAGTAATGGAAAGTGGATTCATCTGTTCCAGGCGGTCCACGGAGTACTTAAACTGAAGCATTCATAAACTGAAGCGAACTTTCCCATTGAAAGTAATGGAAAGTGAATTAATCCGTTCCAGATGGGTCCGCAGCATTCATAAACCGAAAATTCGTAAACCGAGGTGTTCATAAACCAAGGTTCCACTGTAGATCAGAGTAGAGCAGGGTGTCTAACCTTTAAACTTCCATCTCTAGCTGGACTACAACTCCCACTATCTCTGACCATTTATCTTGCTGCCTGGGCTGTTGGGAAGTGGAATCCAAAAATATCTGAAAGACCACAGATTAGCTGCCCATGGGATAAAGAAACACCACTTGTATCCTGAGATGTGCCCCAAGCACCACTAGTACCTCAGTGAAACTTTGGATGTGACTATGAGCCCAAACAGCAACTACCTGTACTGGAAGTGGCTGAGATACTGGGGGAAGTGTTGAACTTCCATGAGCACCATATCAGAGTGTGTGTGTCTACTTCTGTGTGCCTGGGTACTCTGTAGTTCAAGCACTATCCAAATGGACCTCAATATTTTCATCTTGACTCCTTTATTCAGAATATGTAGAACCACTTTGGAGCATCCACATTCTGTCGCACCATTAAAAAAAAACTCCAGGGTGCCTCTGGGCCTGTGAAACTAAATGCTCAGTAGGTACTACGCCCAGAATATGGTTGATGACTAAGCGTGTGAGCCAGTAATGGCGCTCATTTCTGGATCTCAGCGGGGTCTTAAATCTGTTCCTTACACTCCTGGCAAATTTCAGTGGCTACCTTTTCAGCCCATATATTCATGCTGGCCTGCGACGTTTCCCTCGAGCTCCGAGGGAACGGGCTTCAAGAGGGGGAGGGGAGAGCCACGAGAGCGACGCGCCCCCCGAAAGAGCTCCAGATAGAGCGTTCTGGAGACGAAGACTCGGCAGAGCCTGAAAGAGCGACCCCTTTACTCCCCGGTAAGCCCTAGTAGGAGCTCCGGTGCGAGTGGGGTGTCGCGGGCCATCGAGCGCCATTGTTACCCTCTGGAAGTGAAGCTCCGCGCCGGCAGCGGAGAGCGGTGGATTGTTCCCAAAGAAAAAAAATTGACATTGGGCACCGTGAGTAAAATCTTCGATTGGCTATATAATTCTAAAGAATTGGTCACGGTGGGAGATTCTAAAAACGGAAGTCGGTCTCCCACATTGATTATGTTGTGATGCAGTCTATAATGTTATGAAGTCTATAATGTTATGAAGATTTTATAAGATTATTATATTTTTTTCTCTTTTTTTTCTGTGTGTTTTGTTTTCTTTTTCACTTTTTTTGTATTTTGTATTTTTTGTCGCTTCAATGTATTGTTTTTTCATGTGTGTAAAATGAATAAAGATGAATTAATATATTTATATATATATATTCATGCTGGCCTGCTACCCCTGGGGTGCAAAGCAAAAGGATGCAGGATGTGCAGGATAACCTGGCATTAAGTGCAGCACGGCTTCTGCTTTCTGAGGGAGGGAGGATCCCTATGACTGAAAGTGTGAAGAACTCTTCAGGCCTTGCTGCTTATCTGTTTGGATATACATCTGTTTGAGCCTCTGGTACTGTAGGACTACTTATCTTTTTTCAGATTTGAATTCTTGTGCCAGTGTAGTAGCTTCTTACCTTTCAAAGACACATACAATATTTCCAACTCTGTGTTGCTGCTTTCTTATTGCACACCACTATTCTGCTCTGGACATTTTCTTACTTCAATATGAACTTTCCTGAAATGACCTTCCACTTACAGGGAAGCTTGAAAAGTAGTAAATTCTGGAATGTAAATTCTTGGGTGTGGGTACGAACTTTAATATTCAAATCAAAAATAATTCTGGACAACAGCTGAATAAAATATATTAGCCCATTCTTGAATACAAACCTCTGCTTCCTTTATCTAAGCTCTGCAAGTCTTCAACAAATCTTAGGACTTCAGGATACTTCTCTTCACACAATTCCACCAGAAAATGAAGCAGTGTTATCTTTTGATCAACTGATTTGGTGTCCTTTAACTAGAAATTAGTAAGTGAATATTCAGAAGCAGTAGTACATTTTGATTATATATTTTATGATTTACACACTATAGAAATTGAAATCAATTTTCCTGCACAATATCTGAAAACTGAGTTTTGAACCACTTTAAAAAAATTGCATTTAATTTGCCATTTTAATTGAAAATTTGATTTTCACATCCAAATTTTGTTTTCTAATACAGAGTTACAATTAGCACGGACATGGTCTAAAGCAATCCCTGCCAATTTGGTGCTATCCAAATGTTTTGGACTACAACTCCCATGATGCAGTCTAAAGTATCTAGAAGATACCAACTTTGTAAAGGAACACAATGTAGCAACCTTATTGAAATTAAGCAGGATCAGGTTTAGTCTGAGTAGGTGGGAGACCATCTGCTCCGAGTTCCTTGATGGAAAAGGGGGGGGGGGTCCTTAAAAATGTCTAAAATAAAATGTCTAAAATAAAAATAAAATAATAAGCTTTTCAGATTTTGACATCAAAGTTTGAATTTTTTTTATTCAGGGAATGTTTCCCAAAGTGTTTAATGGATGAAGCTATTGCAAAATTTCTAAATAAGACTGCACACCAGGAGTCATTTAATGGAAGATACTGCAAGATTCAATTCTAATATTGATGCTTTAGTATCAGATAGTAGCCAAATATGTACATATCTAGTGCATATTTGGAGAATATCAGCCTTCAAAATCAGAAGAAAAAGCTGAAATATATACTCTGTGTTGTACAAGTATACTCTGTGTTGTACAAATCTGAAGTTCTTGCAGAACTGGGACCAATTACTTGCTCCGTTGAACCCTTAACAGAATTCACTAAGTGCAAGCTTTCAGTTTCATTTTTGATGTACTGCTAAAAATATTCATAATTGAGACAATGAGCAGCAACAATAACTCACCATGTCACACCTCTTTCTGTCAGCTTGAAACACCAAAGCTTTTAAAACCGTACAGCAATCTCTAAACCGAGCATACACATTTACAATATCTACTATTGTCTAGATCAAAACAAATTAACTGCTTTTATAAGTGGGTGGGGGTAAATGAATAGACATTTAAGCTGCAATTATTGAAGATGTTAGGTGTCAAAAAACAGAAAGCAATTTAAACTGCATTGTAAATATGAAAAGCAAGTGATTGCAGCACTCAACTCAGCATTCACAGCTCGTTAAAGACTCACTTTACATAAGGAGCAGAGGTTAAATCCAAATGTCTGTGCATTTCGAGATCCTGCATTCATGTAGTTTCCCATTAGCAATACTAGTTCCAGAAGCTTACTGAAGCTCCTGCTCTTCTTTATCTCTTCACAGGCAGCACTGACAGCCATGATGTCAGGTTTGATGTTATTCACCTGTTCCTCAAACTGAAGCTTAAAAAGAATAGCACTCAGCCGTGGCTTCAGCCTCTTTACACCACTCATCTGATTGAAAAGGGGGGAAAGTTATGCTTTAGCATGGAGCAGGTTGGTTTAATCTTGGATGATTTACAGGTATGACATAACCTCATGCCTATATACTATCCCAAAATAGATGAATGAACGAAGAACACTTGTTTGAGCAATATTTAACTTGTGAATAATTATCCTTCTCAGCTATATTTAACTTGTGAATATACTAAGCCAAAAAGCCCACCAGCATTTCTTCTGGCCTTCCAGGTGCTTCTTATCAAGCTGTTTGTACAGCACCACACATTACTACTGGTGCATAAGCAGTTGCTTAGGCCATAATAAAGTTTGAGTGACACATATAGTTCTAAGCGTAATTATTCAGAAAATGTTATAGGAGAATTATTTGTGTACATGTGTTCTTGGGACTGCAAGTTTCTTCCTTTTTTTCTGCTTCACTATTCTAAATTCAGGGGATAAGGTGGCAGAAGTGCATAAGCTAAATCCCAGCAGTATATCACAATCCCAGTATTATCTTGGACATTTTTTGCATCTAATAAGGCTGGCGTCGGCAATGTTTTCCGGCCGTGGGCTGGAGCATTCGCAGAAGCAATTTCCGGTGCCACGTTGCACATGTCCGGGGCGCCAGAAATCGCTTCTGCGCATGTCTGCAGCGCTGAAAATCACTTCTGTGGCTGCGCAGACACCAGAAACCGCGCCTGCGCAGAAGTGATTTCCAGCGTCTGCGCAGGCTCCATTTCCAGCGCTGCTCGGCGAGTCCCCGCGTGGCGCTGGTGCAGTGCACGGGGGACTTGCCACGCGGGCAGCTCGATGACCAGGCGGCTCGTGGGGCGGATAAACGGCCTCTGTGAGCCGGATCCGGCCCATGGGCAGGAAGTTGCCGATGCCTGTAATAAGGACACTGTTCAAACACTCATAGCCCTTACTGCCATCGAACAACCAACAGAAACTAGTAGGCAAGTGTCCAGTTTTCTACAATTGTTATGTAGAAGAGCCAAAAATACAACTTGAGGTAAAATACTAAAATACTTTTCAATGATTCAAAAATTATAGAGATATTGTTAGTATCACATATGAAGCAGAAGGAACAGTGCTACTCACCACAATACCAAACTGTTCTGGTTCAGACAAGTTTTCATATTCACTCTTCATTTTGGACAATTCATTCAGTTGTTTTTGTTCGGGAAGGTGTTTTATTAGATTCTATGTATCATGAAAATATATGAAATATATTAATTTTCACGGTCTTTTCTCAATAAATGTTCCCATGAGGTTTTATTTTACACAATCAGTTCAATAAATTTCAATCAGTCTCACAAAGAATCAAAGGAATTTGCTCAGACAGCAACACATGTAAAGGAAAAAGGATTTTATCACCAAAAAAATGAAAACTAAAACTGACTCCAGTGAAAAAAATAGCATAATTCAATTTTTGGGTGCAAAAGCAGAGATTCCTGATTTTTAAAAGTGCAAGTTTCCATTTTCTGCACTGCTTGAAAACTGTTGTAATCATAGCCCCAGGAAAAAAGCAAAGTACCAATCAAAAGAAATGCCATATAAGAATATGGGGGTGGGGGTGGGGAAGAGTTTTTTTAATGAATTCTGACAACTTGAAATTATTTTCTCATGGAGAAGTGAACTCTTAAGTGGGTTACTGGACTGGCCTCCTAGTCAGAACCTGGCAATTCTAAATCCCAGAAAACACCAACGTTGAATTTCTATGCCACAATAAATATTCCTTAAATTTTATGTGAGTTTATAGATTGAATATATTATTACTCTGTTGCATAAGTTGTTTAATAACATTTTTGTCAAAAATGTTATTATCTACATCAGTTACTATGCTTGTTTATTTGGGCAAACTGCTTTTTGTTTGTATAGTGATAGCACGTAGAAAATTTGTGTCAATAAACATATAACCTTTAAATAAAATAAAAGTACTATTAAAAGTACATTACAGTCTAACTTAAGAATTGATCTAGACCAGTGGTTCCCAACAGGTGGTCCGCGGACCCCCAGCTATGCCAGAGGGGTCCGCAAGATGCTATTAGAATAAAAAATATATTAAATCTATTTCGTATGATAACAGATTTTTTGTTTTGGCCGCTTCCTGCATGAGCAGAGTCTAGCGCAAAACTAGAAATAGATAGAGGCAGTAGTTCTGCTGTATGCCGTTAGGTGGCGCTTTACAAACACTACTGTTTTGCAAAGAGGCAGCGCGCGCATTCGACTAACGCTCACCTCCCCAAGATGCTTTGCGCGCTTCGGCTTAATTTGTGCGCTACTGCGCAGGTACCCTTTCTTCTCCATTCCCCTCCCTCCTCCCTGGCGCGCGCTGCCTCTTTGCAAAACAGTAGTGTTTGTAAACAAAGCGTTGTTTTTCGCGGAAGCTACAGTTCGCGTAGTTAAAAATGGACCGTTGGTTTAAAAGTGGTTCGTTAAAACGACAAAGGCCTACAGATGAAGAGGAAGATAATGCATTTGATGTTCAAGCAAGTAAGTCAGTGACTCTCAAACCGATCTTGCCAGTGTCCATTGAACCTAAATCGCCGGCGTCCCTTGAACCTAACTCTTCCAAGATCAGTGTTAAGCTTACTGGAAAAATTAGATTAGGAATTAGGAATTAGATTTAGGATTAGGAAATAATGGGGGTCCTTGTCACAATAGCGGCTCGATGAGGGGTCCTCGAGAAAATTTTGTTGGGAACCCCTGATCTAGACAAGATATTTAGCATTGGGATTTCAATCTACATCAATGGCATTAATCAGCACAGTTAACAAATTTACAGCATGATGGCACTCAACTCGAGCTACAAATTGTACTAGGTGATTTAAACAAAGGGGCTGGAAATTATGTAGCTCTGTAGAGCTTTGCACAAAGGTTTTAACCAACAAACTAATGCTGTGTGAGCCCACTGGACAGAATAAAGCCTGAGGTTTTACAACAAAAGCCTGTACCTTGAAGGTGGGAGGGTTTGATATTCATACCACACATGGCCTAATAGAAAGTGAATGATGTAGAACAGGCATCCCCAAACTGTGGCCCTCCAGATGTTTTGGCCTACAACTCCCATGATCCCTAGCTAACAGGACCAGTGGTCAGGGAAGATGGGAATTGTAGTCCAAAACATCTGGAGGGCCGAAGTTTGGGGATGCCTGATGTAGAACCTTCATTAGAACCTTCTCCTTCTCCCACTAGTGGCCTGTGCTACCGTACTAGATGGCTGGCAAGAGAGACCATACATTAATTAAGGCCTAATTACACCAATCATCACATTCACTAGCACAGCTGGGGGGGATCAATATATACCACAATTTATACAACGCTTCTTGCTCTAACTCTTGGCTGCTGTATTGCTTCAGAGATTTCATGCCATTTTATTCATCTCCTATCACTTGGGATATTTAAACTGAATGTTTTAAGAAAGCTAAAGCAATTGGGGCTGTTTGTCACTGAACTGCAACAATAGAGTACACTTGTCACTTCGAAAACTTGATCACTGAAATATGGATAGTCAGTGATATTTAGTGAAGCCCATCCACAGGCAAAAGTGGCTTACACTCTCACAACAGAACAACTTCTTCCCCTTCCACTTGAGCAGTTCCCAAATCGACTCCAGAGAGTTGATGGGACCTTCCAAAGCAGAAGTGGGGAGCATGGAGCAGCAGGTGAAGAGGAAAATGAATTCTGCTTATACAATGTCGAATATCATCCCATCACTCTCCACACTTCAAGAAAACCAGTTCTTCCCTCCACCCCAAAGCCTTTAAGCCCCGGAACCATCGAAACTCCGGACAATCCCTAATATCTCCAACTATCCCTATTTGCTATATCATGTAGTCTACTAAGTGATTACATCTGCAGTGAATTGTGCTTTGAGGCATTAGCTTGAACTTCATGACCTTTTGCTCCTTCCATGTTTTACTGTTGCTTTTTAAATGGTTGTAACCAGCCCAGGGACCTTAAGATGAAGGAATGATGATGATGGAATATTCAGACCTTTAGGAGAGTATTCTTTTCATCACTGGAATTACATCAGGCTAGTTTTATTTTAAAACTTACATCCTGCCCTTCTGCTTTAGCAGCCAAGTCAGCTAAACATTAAATCAACAGTTTTGTATTCATAAAAACCTGATTATAAAGCTGCTTATCAGTTCACCATACCTGAAGCATAGACTCCGACAACTGGGCTTCATCTATTTCCAGTATCATCATTTTTATTTCTTCATAAGGTACCCGAAAATAACCTAAGAAGATAGCTAAGGAAAAGCACACAAACACAAACTATGCTTATCAAATGGGAGCACATTTTGGCTAAGCAAAAGTAATATTGTCCAGCTACAGTGCTTGATGAGATGTCTACAAAAAGTTTTAAAGTGAACACTTGCTCACTTTATAAATTTGTGGCACATCAATAACTTTAGCAAGATACATGAGCTTAAATAAGGAAAGAGAAATGGAAGATAAATTAGTAAATAAAATTCTCTATTAAACCTATTAGTTGCCTTTCCCCATAACAGTTATATCAAAGCTACTTACAAAAACAGACATTAAAAACAATCTAAAACATTAATCAATAATATGTATCAGAGAGCAGATCCAACTGAAACCCATCCTATTACAAGCTAAGCATAAAATTAAGATACAAATGGCTGAGTGAATAAAAATGCTTTTGCCTGACATCTAAAAACAGAAAGCAGTGGTGCCAGGCATGCCTCCCAAGGAAAAAGCATTTCACAAATGGGGAGTCACTACTGAGAAGGCCTGTTGTCATGTTGCCACCTCCTTTCAAAATCACATGCAGAGAAGGGCCCACAATGATGAATGTAGGGTTCAGGTTGGTTAAAGTGGGGAGTGGTGGTCCTTGAGGTACAAAACTCCAAACTGCATATGGCTTTACAACTCAATTTGTGCCTGGCAGCCACTGCAGTCATGCTAAGATTGGGGTGATGTTTTCAGACTATCATTTCTTAAAAGGAGAATAGCTGGGCTACCAGACAAAGCTGGTGGAAGGCACTCTGCACCACAGAAGCTACGTGAGCCTAAAGTGCACCCAGAAGTACCCAAAAGCTACACACCTGCTCCTTCAGTGGGAGTGTAACCCCATCCAGGCTAGAGAAACACCCACTAACTTTATCATCTTATGTGGTTTAAACTTCAGTTTAGTGGCTCTTATCCAGTTCATTACTGAGGCCAGACACAGATCTAGCACACTCACTGCCACACTTGCAGATGTAAAGAAGGAATAGAGCTGTGTACCAGGAGCTGGACGTCATCTGTCTATTTCAGGAAACAAAAGGAGGAGTGCAATGCACTCCAAAACTCTGGATAACCCCACTCAGCATTTTCACGTAGATGTTAAGCTGCATGAACTCTGAAACCTGCAGCACCTCACAATGAAGGCTCCATGAGCCCCAATCACCACTTTCTGAAGATGGTCAGCCAAATAGGAACAAAACCTCTGCAAAGCAATACTGCCCACAGAGGCGGAGCAAGGTGGGTGTGGCGCGCTCCGGGTGCCATTGGGGCCACCGCCTGCCAGCTAAGCGGTGAAGGAGGATGGCAACAGAGGCGGCCCCTGCGCAGGGCTCATAGCGGTGGCCTCGTGGGCGGGTCACCCCAGGTACCAGAGAAGATAGCTATGCCCCTGACTGCCAACTCAAAACAGCTGCTCCAGAAGAATACCATAGTGGACGCGAGATTGTGCCATGGCTGGAATTTCCTCACCACAACAGCATGGATGGTGAAGTCACCATTGTCTAGTCAATAACTATCTCTTCTCCCAAGGCACTGGGGAAACTTATTAATTCTGATGTGGGAGCAAGTTGAGAGCTCATCCACACTTCTGCTTGTCCCATGCTTTCTAGGTAAGAGTGCAAGAGGTTTTTTGTTTGCCCCACTGCTTTCCCTGGGAAAATGTGCTGTTTACCACTGAATTGTTTCAAATGTCAATCTACAGAAAACTGACGTTTGTTATGATTCACTGTAAACAGAGGGTTTTCCCTGGGGAAGCGGCAGAGCAAATTAAAAACCTCTCAGAAAGTATGAGACAAGCCAAAGTGTGGACAAGCCAAGAGAAACAAGCTCATTAGAAAAATCCCCACTGAAGATGGCCAATACTGAATAAAGAAAATTTCTGAGTTTAAATATAAAGAACAAGCATCTACTGATAGTTATATTTGTTTCTGATGGATAATATTCCAGAAATTTATGTACTTTTGCAATTTAGTTTCAAATGTATGAAAGCTCTGGTATGTACAGTAATGAATCCTACGCCCACCATTACATAAATTAAACCTACTGTTGATATTGTTGCTATACAGGGGTAAGCTAACATAACTCCTCCATGTGTTGGAATCATGCTGCTTGAGACTGATGGGAGGTGGAGTTCAACAACATATGGAGGGCACCATGTTGACAATCCATGCTTTAATACAAAGTGAAAATTGAGTTTAAAAATTCTGTTTTAAGCTGTTTCTATTTAGCTGTAAGCCACCTTGAGTCCTTGTCAGGGAAAAGGGCAGGATATAAATAAATATAGTAATAATAATAAAAAACAATTCAGTAAGTAGAACACAATGTTATTTTCAAAAAAATCTGATACTCTAAAATGTTTTAAACAAAGTAAAGCATTTACATACAAAGGTTTTGAGCAATCCTTGGATCCAAAATTTTGAGTTCTTTGATTCGTTTTTTAATACTTCTCTCTTCAATATTTTCATCATTTTTAACTGTCAAAGAGCATAACGTTATTAGCACACAATAATGTTAAGTATCAAACATTTCCCTAAAACTACATTTTTGAGGTTTTTAAATTTAAATTTTTATCATCTACAATGCTGTCTTATTTATATTATAGTACAGAACATTGATTATTGCTTTCATTTTATGGATCAATGGTCTCGTTAGATAGTAAAAATTCATGTTAAATTGCTGTTTTAGGGGTTGTTTTTAAATGTCTGGAATGGATTCATCCATTTTGCATTACTTTCTATGGGAAAGTGCTTTGGTTTTGGAATGGACTTCTGGAACGGATTAAGTTTGAGAACCAAGGGACCACTGTAAAGCCAATTTACTCAAGTTTAATTTCCTTTTAAAAAAGAGAGAGAAAGGCAGCCATGTTAGCTCAAATGAAAAAACTCCCAAATCCACAATTGTAGATTGCCTTGATTTGACTGGTTGTAAGAAAAATATTGCTAAACTAGATAAAAAATGTTAATTAAGCTACGCCCACACATCAAACTGCTATGGGCTGAGCTATTTTTCGAATCACTGACAGTCTGTAACCAAATACAGTGCATTTAATACAGTACACAATCAAGAGCTGTTTATCAAGCAAGTGTCTGCAACTTGAACAAGTTTCATACTCAAAATCAAAAGTATGAATAGCAGCTTGAACCACCACCGGAACACCACTCATCTATTTAAAGCCAATGAAGATTAATGTGGAGATGGAGATAGTGATATTCTGATTTCAGCTGCACTTCTCTTATAACATTATAACACATAGAGCTCTAGGGAGTCACTTCCTTTGCTCCCTACTTTCTCCATTTTCCAATAAAGGCCATCAAGTCACGGTCAGTTTAATACACGCACACACACCCCTCAAAAATCACAGATCTGTCTCTTGCATTCCTAACTCTGAACTATTGTATATCCCATTATAAAACATTGACCAAAATTTTTCATGTTATATGTTCCTTTTCCTACTTGTTCTTAATTACCATTCACATGGTATCACTTATAAAAGGCTTTAGGTAAGCCAGAGTACTATTCAACTTGGTTCTCAGACAGCACCTGTAGATATTCAACTGTAGTTGTAAGAAATTTTGATGTTTCAATCAAAATCAACTAGGCTCATTTTCTAACCTAATAAGAATTTAAAACAAAACAATTAGTTACTTACTGGTTTTTTTACAACAAAAGGTAAGCTCCAGCTTGCCTAAAAGATCAGCACTCTCATATTTGCCATCATTTGCCTTAATCCAGAAACAGTTCTCATTCATTTCTTGTGGTCTAATCTGCAAATATATTAACATAACTGCTGAGTGATATCACATTAGCTACAGATATATAATAATAGAAATCACGCACAAAATATGGAAGTTGATCATTAATATAGCTGATGACGATGAAGAGAAAGTAATATTAGTTCTTCCAGTGGCTTAGAAGTCATTCCGGATAGAGGCAGGGTTCAAAATTAGCAGGGCGCCAGGTGCATTTCACCTAAAGATTCTCCATTTGCAAGCACCTCAGAAATCCTAGGTGCCATTTTTTGCACCTGGCTGACACTCAAGGATTACTGAAATGTATGTGCTTTGAAGCCTCAAAGTACAGTACAGTATACGTTAAGGATAGACAATATGTTTAAGGAGGTTAACAATAAAGAGCAGAGTGTTTTGAATACTGAAGTATGGTGCCAATACAGTGGTACCTCGTGTTATGTACTTAATCCGACCCGAAGGTCCGTTCGTACTGTAATAGGAAACCACTCGTAACATGAGGCGCACTTTCGCTAATGGCACCTCCCGCTGCTGCCGCCGCGCCGCTAAAACCTGACTTCCACTCGCATCCCGGGGCAAAGGTCACAACAAGGGGCATCTACTTCCGGGTGAGCGGAGCATGTAACCCACAGCATTCGTAAGGGCCACGGTACGTAACATGAAGTACCACTGTATTTTTATTGTAAACGCCAAATTAAACATGTATTAACAATTTCTGTTAAAATTGTAATATTAGCAATGTGTCACTTATGTGAATTGCATATTTCATTCCTGTTACATGCAACAAAAATGCAGCCCCTTTGATGCTTAGTATTTTATATTGCATCAGAATCAAATGCTTCGTAGCCTAAACAACCTATAGGGTATTGTAGTGTTTACTCATGAGTAAGAGAAGAATGGGGTGAATAAAGAAAGACAAAGACAAGAGACTTTTACCAACAAAGCTCTCAGGAAGGGAAAGAGGAAAGTGTAATAACCCTTCTCCTTTCCTGCAGGCTCTTTTTATTAACATCCAAAGGTGGCATTCCCACAATTCATATCCTCCAATCACATCTGAGCTGGCACCTCCCCACACAGTCCTCATGCAGTTCTCATGTGTTTTTCACATGACCTAGGATCAGGTTTCTACACCTCAGAGCAGGAAATACATCAAAGGAGGCAATAAACTCAGGAAAGGAAAGACCTTCTGATCGGCAAGCCCACAGCGCCACCCGCATCCCAAAATGTGGGGTACAGGTCTCTTAATAAAGGAATTAAAATAAATAAACTAATGCCAGTGTATAATAATTCATTTCTACTTAGAATTTTGCAAAATATGCTTTCCGTTTTTTATTTACCTTTAACCAGTTCAGTCTTTTCATAGTGACCTCAGGTTTAAATTCTTTTTTAGGCTTCAATCCATAAGGCAGCACTTGAGGAGGAGGAGAACACGGTGCTCCTGGCAATGTCTGTAGTGGTGGTGGTGGTGGTGGTGGTGGTGGTGGTGGCACACCAAAAGGAGGAGCCTTTCCTGAACTACTTGTCAATGAAGGTGGCAATGGGGGTGGTGGCGGTGGTGGCAGAGCTCCAGCTAATGAGACTGGAGTCACATGTCCTTCCAAAGATTTCACTGGAGAGGCACCTATGTCATTCGTTATTGAGCCATCCTAAAAAGCAAGTTTCAAATTTATGAATACAATCCCTAAATATCATTTAATAATATCAAGTTAAACTTATGAAACCCAGCATAACTACTCTGTTGTAAATTTGCCATAGAACTGTAAAATGCAATGCCTACACATGTGATGAGACAATTTAGGGGGCAATTCTATTCTCTAACCAGTAATTACATGATGGCATAGCTCATCAATAACATGCAGGTCTACTGTGTTGCTTAGCCATTTGCTACCAACCACAATGCAAAGAACTAGCATTGTATACAAAAGCCTTATGTAGCTTAGACCCAACATTTGTGGAAATTAGTAATGCTATAATATCACATAACTTGCTCAGGTGTTACCAGTTAGGAAACTTGGAAGCCTTGTGGGATCAGTCTAAATGTCCATCTAGTCTAGTATCCCACTTCCAATAGCAGCCAATCAAATGTTCCTAAGAAGCTTACAAGCAGGGCACATTAGCAAAAGTCCCCATCCAACCTTGTTTGTCTACCAACAATTGCTACTCAGAGGTATATTGTCTCCACGTGTGGAGGCTACATTTAGCTATCCTTGCTAAAAGGCTTCATCCATGAAATATGTCTATCTTAAAAAAATACTGTACTTTTATGAAGATAATAAAAGTATAACGTAAAAATATGAATAAAGCACAAGACACTACCAATATTAGAATTCTATCTGAAATGCATAAATGTTCTTCCTGTTCTATCTAGCATGGAGTAACAGCAGCTTCTTGCTCAAGATTCTCTTATCTCCACATTGGAACCATTCTGCCCAATGGTTTAATTTTTTTTTTAGTTTTAACATTATAAATATTATGTACATATTATATAAAAAGACACTAAATTTATAAAAAATGAAAGAACTTTTATTTAATTGTATTATAGTAACTAGTTGTAACATTACCTGAAAAAATTGTTTTCAAATATTTTGATTAAAAACCAAATTTCAGGAATAAAAAATCATTTACCTTATGTTTATAAACTTTTCCATTTGCTTCAGTGTGAAGAATATTTTCTTCAATTTTTTGAAGTTGTGCTTTTGTCTCTTGATGTGCTACAAATTCATTTTCAAACTGAAATACAAGCATTAAAGTGCTATATATCATTGTATTCATTCTTTCAATGCCTAATATAACTTCTCAGTCCTTAAGTGTTACTTATATCCAATTAAAGTAAAGTTCAGCACATTTTTACCTGGGAGTAAGTCATAGTGTAGAGTGCACAGGGTTGCACCATTTAACAGTTAAAAATTAAGCTACAATGATAGAATTTAGGCAATAATAGTGTGACACTAGTGGAAAAAATGACTCAGATGAATAGATTTTAATACTAAGAACATACAATTTCCACAGAAATAACCTTTCTTTTCAGTAAAATGAGACCATTACTTCTGTAACTGTGAAATAGCCAGTTAAATGTAAAGCAGCTGTAAAAATGGTGGACATCAGACTACACAGATGCCCATTTTCTAGTGTGTTATGTTCTTGGATTATCTTCAACCACTTCCAAAAAATTATGGTAATTCAGAAGATCGGAAACTGGTAGTTTCCCAAGGTACTATTGTGCAGACACAGACCGCAAGGTACATTCAAGCATGCTGGTTTTTGTTTTGTTTTTGAGTGTCACCAAAACTGTCTTTCCATTCATGATAATTTCCAGCTTCCATTATCCACACTGGGGAAATAAGGACAAATGCAGTACAAATATCTGTCTAGTTCCTAGCAGGGTGAAGCAGGTCGTTTACTTATTTCACAGGTTGATGTACTAGTTAATCATAAAAATCTCTTAGCAGTTTACAATAAAAACAGATGTCAAAAACAAGTTAGCCTAAAACATTTCAAAATAAAATCAGCAGTTTTATAAATGTACACTATAAAACAATTATTACATGTCAGGATAAGGTTGCTTAGACAACAGAGTTTTAGTAGGCACTGAAAACAGTAACGCAAATACACCTGCATAATATCAATGGGCAGGGAGTTCCAAAGTGCAGGTGCTGTCCCACTGACAGACCAAATCCTTACACGTGCAGAATAAATATCATGTGTAATTTGTAATGGCAGTTGGGAGGGGATATTCATCAGGAGAATGACATGGAAAAGAAGGTTTAGACAGCACTTTCCCAAACGACTGCACCAATCCAGGAAACAGGAATCACTTGATTGCTTTTAATGTGAAAACTAAAATGTTGGATTTGAGTTACAGATCTTGGGCATCAGGCCTATTTTAGCTCTTTAAAATCATGCATTATTAAAGTCTCAGAAGACATTGTAATGTATACATGAAAAGTTAAGCAGATCTAAATAAAACAACCTGAAATTACTAACCTTTTTTGAAAATTCTGAAGCTCTCTTTTCAAGTTCTTCTATTTTCTTTTGCTCAATACAAATATCTAATAGGAAGTCAAGGTTTGGTGTTTTAAAAAGTAATTCGAAAAGCAAGCGCTCAGCTCCTAGTCAGACTGCCCGAGGCTGATCTCTATTTGGCTCACATTCCACACACAGCAGTGTCAGAGCAATCAACAGAAGATGAGTATTGAAAAATGTTTAATGGTGACTCAGTTGCCCAGTATTACTTCTCTCCCTTGTCAACACATAGCCAGCTGTGATATCAAGACAGATAGAAAGCCCAGTAGCTATCAGAGACCACAGAAAACAGAGTGTTAAATGGGAAGGTAATTGTGACCCATTATTGTGGCCCACAGCTAAGCTTTCTAACCAGTTTTTTAAAAGAGGAATAGGTTTGCTTTTAACCACTGTTAGTCAAATAATACCAGCTAATCTTTTTAAACATGCTTTTTATAGGAAGAATAATAATATAAAAAGACTTACCCATTAAATGACTGAAGTCTACATCCAGTCTTTTACGATAACTAAAATCTGGGTCTACTCCACTTCGATGTAAGACTATCTGTGAAATGCACTCTTCAATTAACTTAAAATATAGTGGCCTATACAGGTGAAAGAGGAAAATACATATTGCAGAACAAGCTGAAAATTCTTCATTCTACAAGTAATGTTGCTTCTGAGAAGCAAAGGTTTCATATTACAGGGTTTATTATTAATACTGATTCAATTTATATCCTGCTTTCCCCCCAAAGGAGCCCACGGTGGTATGTTAAGGTTTTTTATTTTATTTTTAAGAAACTTCCTCATTTTCAGAAAAACAGCACTCTTGAAGCCTGGAGGCCTGACCAAACATTACTTCCTATGACCCAAGCATTATTCTGCCTCATGTAGTGATACATGCCAGTCCTATGTGGTTTGATTTTAACAATCAAAATCTGATTTAAAATTGAACAGTTTAGTGTTACTTGCAATACTGATGTAACACTTGACTATTTGTAAAGCAGAGATGAAAAGAATACTGCTAAGGGCCTTTTACTTAGTGCTATATTGGTTACAACCAAAATGTCATAATATGTCTTGTCCCACTACATAAATCAGGCCAAGAAAACAATAATATGTTCATATGAAACAAGGCTCTAATGTGTGTTTTAATAACATAGCCATCCATTACGATGCAGCATGTTTGACATGGATAAAGGAATGGATATTTTAAAAATACTAGATTGCTGGATCTATAAGGATATGATATGGCATGCATATCTGTGGCATGAAAAAGCAAAGGTCTATAAAGACTTTTTAAATTAATCTGTAAGGAGAAGGTTTTTTGTTGTATGGACCAAGTATAAGAATCTGCAGCCATACCTCGGTTTAAGTACGCCTCGGTTTGAGTACTTTCAGTTTAAGTACTCCTCGGACCTGTCTGGAATGGATTAATCCACTTTCCATTACTTTCAATAGGAAAGTTCGTTTCAGGTTAAGTACGCTTCAGGTTAAGTATGGACTTCCAGAACCAATTACACTCATACTTTGGGTTAAGTACGCTTCAGTTTAAGTACTCCGTGGACCCGTCTGGAATGGATTAATCCACTTTCCATTACTTTCAATGGGAAAGTTCGCTTCAAGTTAAGTACGCTTCAGGTTAAGTACAGTGGTGCCTCGCTAGACGAATTTAATTCGTTCCACGGGTCTTTTCTAATACCGAAAAATTCATCTAGCGAATCCTATAGGAATGCATTGATTTTTATTTTTTATTTTTTGCCCATAGGAACGCATTAATTGAATTTCAATGCATTCCTATGGGAAACTACGATTCGCTAGACGAATTTTTCATAAAACGAATTCGTCTAGCGAGGCAACCTCCACTCGAAAAATCCTTTCGTTAAGTGGAAATTTCGTTAGGCAGGGCATTCATTAAGCAAGGCACCACTGTAGAGACTTCCAGAACCAATTGTGTACTTAAACCAAGGTACCAATGTACTTAAAAGGAAACCGCCATAGTTGCTATCCCTCAGAGGCTTGTCCTTCAGCACCAGGCACTCAGCTCTCAGGCAGGCCTTGCACACAGCAAGCACAAGAAAGGCCAGCACTGTGCCTGCCTGCCCTCCTACTAGTCTGTCCATTCCCAACAGTGAGGGCTGGAGGACTGACTGGCTGGCTCGCTGGCTGGGCTTCCTCATCTGCTTGCTTGCTTACTCCGAGGCCGCCTCAACTCCTGGCAACCAGCACACCCCAGAGGCACCATTCGCCTCGGGAACTTGTTGCCAGGGCAGCTGCAACAAACAGCTGTGCAAGCTTTTGGGAGGCAGAGAAGTGAGAGGGCACCAGGGGGAGGGAAGGAAAGAGGAACACCCCTTTTCTGGGGTGGCCTACCATCTCTGGAATATTATCCCAGGAGAGGCTTGCCTGGTATCAGCACTACATGTCTTTAGATGCCAGGCAAAAACATTTCTCTTTACCCAAGCCTTCAGCCATTAAATATTATGATTTTTTTTTATTATGCTGCCTATTATTATGCTTTGTATTATGTTTTTATTATTATGGTCCACAGAATATATTTTAAATGTTGTACACCACCCAATGATCTTTTGATAAAGGGCAGTATGTATATTGAATCAATCATTATCATCATAATCTAAGTGACAGTTCATGTGTCATTGGAAACAGCTCAATCTTGCAAATAACTACTCGATCTACTCATGTAAGCAGAGAAGGGAACATCTGCAAAATAAGACTTCTCTTTCATGATGGAAAAAGCACTACCTTAAAAAAATGGAAGGGAGCAGAGTTTTCTCATATGTCACTTTCAGAATTATATTGCTCCCATGGGTAATCATGTGAACAGTTGTTTACAAGTAAGCTTGTTCCAATATAAGAACTGGTTCTTAGATATGCTGGCAGCAAAGACTACCTTTCCTTGGCAAGCATATGGCCATTTTAACCTTGATACTCTAGTCTAGAAAAGCCCAGTTTCCCTTGGAATTCTTCCTCTTATCAAACAAAGTAACATGTGTCAGTTCACAAATTATTCCCTCTTTACAGGGGGGGGGGGAAACAGCCAGAAAAAAATTCCAGGTGGTAAACATTACACAATCTGTTATAATAAATACCTAGGTAAGAACTACTGCAAGTTTTCCTTACCTTATAAAAGAGTCATTTCTGATCAACAAGAGATGCTGAAGTATAGAAAGAAAATAGCCTTCTGCACTAGTGTCCTTGACAGTGTTCCACACCACATTGTAAACATCATTTGCTTCAGTATCCGGGTCAAGGATGATACAGCTAATTTGCATTTTAGGTCATACAAGTACTTTACTCTTTCAAAGCAAAATTTATTTTTATTATAATTTTAACATTCAAATAACTAAGCTGAGATGTGTAAGTTAAAATGAGCACAGCTACTTCATGTGTTTGGCCCAAACTGCCTTCCCCACTCCCCTGGACCCATAGTCCTGGAATAACATGTACACTCTCATTTTCTACATCAGCACCTCTTACTTCCATTTAAAATGGAAAAAAGAAAGGCATCACCATTGGGATGCTTGCTACCAATCCCTTGTCTAATATTTTTGGGTTTTCTGTCCTCTTTCAAAGGATATTCAAAGTCCAATCTGATATCTTCTAAACGATGGGAAAATTCAATCATGTCTTCTTCTGTATGTTCACAGAACACTTTTAGTTGAATATCCAAAGCATCATTCTTCAAGCATTTCAGTTGCTGAAGCAGGAAGAGGGGGATACAATAGTGATTAATGACTGTGTATAAATATAAGTTATTCTGTACAAAATCCAATTTTTAACATAGCAAGGGATTTATTTGGGAGAATTTACGTTAATTATTCAAATAAACAAATGATATATTTTAAAATTTGGAATGCATTACATAAAACAAAGCTGGTACTAAAGATTATTGTTACTTCATTTTCATCTAGACATCTGTGGATCAATTTTTATATGTACCGGTAATCTTTCATTCTCTGTCTTAATAAATTACACCAAAGGGGGCTTAACACAACTTTTCCTCAGCCAAGAACAATAAACTAATTTAAATATTAATTCTCTCTCTCTCACACACACACACACACACACACACACACTATAGGGGACTTACTGGCACTTGCTCTTTCAATCCACAACGCATAAATTCATTTCTAATGTGGAGTCTGAAGTCCAAATCATCAGGAAACGTAACTAGTGCATTGATCAGCTGCATACAGGCTACCTGCAAGAAAAATTATATTTCAGGAGAAAACAGACCAAACAATGGTAAATTGCATGTGCTCAGCTTACAACCATTTATGACTTGATATTTTATTACTTGATATTTTATAACTAAGAGTGCAGGAGTTATCAAATTGCCATGACATGCATCCCAGTGTCCCACCTATTAAATATTGCTAGAGAGTATCTAAATCAGGGTGATCCAACAGGCAGCCCTTTTTTGGCAGCCCTCAACAACATGACACACTCACGCCCTCAGCCCTCATGCTGCCTTCCCAAAGCCAGGTAAGGAGATTCTGGGCTTTAGGAAGAAGGCATGAGGACTCTGGCATGGTCTAAGATTCCTACCACCTTCTTCCCAAAGCCTGGTTAGTGCTTTCCCAGCTTTGGGAAGGGGGTGGGAGGGCTCTAGGACCCTGCCAGAGTCTTGTGGTTCCTTCCCAAAGCTCAGCACCTGGCTTAGGGAAGGCAGTGTGAAGGCTTGGGGTGTGTATGTCAAATTTTGGCCTTGCTCCTGGTCCCTGTGTGACAAGGCAGTGTGTGTCTACAGGTTCCGTGTCAAAGTACTCTTGCAGCCCACTTGGCATGAAAAGTCAGGCCACTTTGATCTAAATCATTTTAGATGACTACTGTATATATGTTAGACTCAATAGTACACAACCAACACATCTGGAAATGTATGCCAACGTAAACCAATAACCTACCAGTTCAAAAGATGAATAAACAATTTAATTTTTTCACCCACGTCCTCTCTCTCTATATATATACACATATATTACAAAAAATATACCCATTATTTTTCTGTGTATAAGACGCCCCCATGTATATTTCTTTGAACCCAAAATTAAGAAATCAATATTTTAAACATCAAGCAGAACAACTTTTTAAAATTTAGAATGCCAGGGAGAGCTCCTGCTCTGCCTAACCTGGCTTGCCGCAGTAGTCTGCACTGTTGGCGAAAGTGGCAAGTGAAATGACTGGTGGTTCTTCATGGCACCTGCAGCGGATTTCTTTAATTTGGCAAAATGTCCAGGTTTTTTGGGGGCCAAGTAGGTTGTATGCCCTTTGAATGGAAACTGGGAGTGGAGCCTGTTGGGCGGTAGGACCCTGTGGGTGAGAGTTGAAGTATCTTGTTTGTGAGTGTGTGTGAGAGATTCAAAGAGGATAAAGTAAGTGAGGCTGGAGGAACTGGAACCAGCAGCAGCGACAATGGCAACAGCCACACATCAAGTCTGCGATGCCTGGGCAGCCGTGCTGCTCCACTGAGGCTGCGAAGGAAACACTGCACAAGAGACAAGGAGCTGCTGGCTGCCTCTCTGGCCCATGTCGCATCTCCATTCACAGCCAATGCCGGCAGGAGCTTAATGGACTGATTCCCTCCGAGAACAGCAAGGACCCACCTAGGTCTCAGCTCCAGCCAGGCATGTAAGTGGCCGCTGCTGTTCCCAGACCTTGGATGGGGAGCGAGAAGCTGCAGGGCCTGCTCAGCCCCCTTTCAGTTGTGTGTGCATGTGTATAGGGGGCACCCCCCTTTTTGGTGCATTGTCTTGAGTGCCTTTTCCAAGCCACGTTGCGCTCTTGCCCTTTCAGTGATTGTTTGTTTGCAAACTTCCTGCTGCAAAAGTGACCCTCCTCATCCTCCCTTGCAGGCTTTAGCTGAGCTTCGGGTCCCCCCCCAAAAAAATACCTTGAAATACCCCCAGGCTTCCTATGCTACTCGTAAGTAGTGGTGACTAAAAAAATTTAGCCAAAAAAAAAAAGTCTTCTACATGGAAAAATATGGTATATATATTTTTACCTTGTATGCTATACATAGAATGTATGTAAATTTTTAATAAATTTCACACATTACACTAAACCTACACATTAGTACAAAGTTTCCTTTAAATCGGGAGTGGGGAACCTTTTCCAACCTAAGGACATTTTCTTACAGCCAACCTTCCAGGATCCACATGACTGCAATGGGCGAGGCCAAAACAGGTGAGGTCAGAGCTGGTGCACACCCACCCATAGGCAAATACCCATTACAAAATGCATGTAAGAGCAATTGCCCAAGTTTGCTTTTCCCCCCTCCCCAAGTACCATTTCCTTTTCTGTTACAAAAGTTTGAGGGTGCTATTATTGGTCTCTGGGAGCTTTTTCCAGCTGAAGGGCAGGATAAAATTCTTCAAAATAAATGCAGCACAAGCCATATGCAGTTTCTCATACTCTCTCATGAAGCACTCAGGCTTCAAAAACCAGTTTGGCTTTTTTACTTTTTTATATGAAGCATCTATTTTTATTAAATTTATTAAATTTCAAACCTAATTGCTGGAGGAGGGGGATATTCATATATTGCAGCTGTGGAGGAGAGGGTTGGCTCAGCCAATAAGTATCAACAACAGCCTTCCATTGGCACCAACACAGGCTGTTAATTAATTGCCAATGGAACGGAAGGTGGGTGTTCAGTAGGCTACACACCAGAACATTCTTACAACAGGAGCTTTTGCAGTTCTAAATCCAACACCCCACAGACAATTAGTGATTAAGATAAAAAGCCCAACCACTATTCAGCTATGTATTTCTTCAGACCAAGTATGTTATCTGGGCATATAAGACTTTTAGTGCACATGTTCCACAGTCCTTCAAACCCCCCAAACTCCACAACACTTAGAAAAATATGAACAACTTCTGGTTTTGCTTTTTTTAAAAAATCCATCACTGTTGGTCTCAGGAAAAAGTAGCTTTTCAAAGTAGATTGCAACATGTTACTAATGTTGCACACTTAAGCTCTGACATCCTAAGAGTCATCATCATAATAGAGCCACAAAACAATACAATTGATTGCACAGAAATGTCACTGCCTGCCCATCTGCAAATAGAACTGGTACATATATCCCATCCTAGCTTTATTTTTAGTCTTCCTTAGACACTGCCTCTGCTATAAAAATAAAAAGCACACAAACATATCATTTACTTGCAGATGGATGGAATTCCCCTGAAGACCTTCCACAATGGGACAAAATCTGTCAATGTTTTTCTCTTCTGCTGCTGTAGTCAAAGCGTCTAAAATTTTTTCAAGGCTATAACATGAAAAACCAAATAAATAATTTATATTTACCAATAAAAGGAAATGGATTATAATAGCATAAAACTACTTTTAATGTCCTTAGAGCACGTTTGAGGAGGACTATGCATACAGAATTCTATATAAAGATTACCAACTGGAATGGAATCTTTTCTAAAATCTATATTATTATCATCATCATCATTTATTATTATTATTACTATTACTGTACTAAGATTTGTATGCTACCCTTTATCTGAAGATCATAGGGCAGTTTACACAAAACCACAAAAATACCCAACTTAGTAACAAACAAAAACAATACCCACCCACCCACCCACAGTTCAGAAGGCCATATCGTTTAGGAGAATTGGGGAAATTCCGCACCATCTGAAGTTTCCAAACAGTCTTCAGAGGCAGCCACATGTATAACATGTTCCAATAATCAAACCTAGATTACCAGAGCACAGACAACATACACATCTTACCTCCCTTAATATAAACAAACACAAATAAAAAACACACAAATTTAAAAGTACTTAAAACAATTTAAAAAACACCATTTTAAACAAATAAGGCAAGGTAGAGAAGATGATATTACCGGGGGGTGGGGCATGATTGCCCCTGCCTCCTCTTAAAGCCATTTCCCACAAAGGGACAACCCCCCCCCCATTGGAACATGTCTTGATAAAGCCCCCAATTCCTTGGTAGATTGAGCTCAAATGGGCTCTCAGCCGTTCAGTTAGCAGGGAGTGAGACGGGGAATGCTTCCCTCTGCCAGCCAAAGGTGCAAAAAGGCTGACTTTCTTAAGAGAAGGAGGAATTAAGGGCCTGCTAAACAGCTCACCTCCTCCACTGATAGTCTCTGGCTGCTGCCACCTTTGAGAGCGAAGCATCAGTTCCCTAGCTTTAACCCTTTTGATTGTACAGTTGTTTGTAAAACCTTGTTTGCAAACACCACCAAAACAATGTGTGCTAATAGATCAAGCTTTCCATGCATTGTTTTAAAATGCTTACTGCTAAGTTATTGGTATTTTCAAGATTAAACTTTAGGTCTCAATACAACCATTTCCAATTAACAACTTTCACCTATTTACTTCTAAGTCACCAACCAACTTAGATATTCAGTGCTGTACTTACATGTTTTCCTCTCCAACAATACATATTGCAGAAAGAAGTTTAACTATATCCGTCATCATGCTGATTTGTTTAGGATCAATTGCTTTGGCCAGTAATGAAAAGCTTCTCTCTTCACCCATTATTCTTTCCAAACCATACTGAACAAAACAAAAAGTGATAGTTAACAGAAAGAAGGCAAGTGCCATTCATTTATAAAAAGAGTAATTTCTATTAGTTTATCAATTCTCCTAGCCACTTTCAAAATACAAATATTCCAGGTAGGCAGGACTGCACACTCCTCAAATGACTTAAAAATTAACATGTAGCATTTTGTTGAAGCACTCATACAAAAACCCTATAGCAATAAGAATAAAGTAACAAGGAAGAACACACAAGTGGAAATTTGCTTAGGCTCTTACAATTCTCAGAATATTTACCGTACTGGCTTCAATATAAGCTGCTCTTCTTTTCCAAATTCTGACTATAAACAGTTAAAAGAGCAGCTAAAATTTGCGACCTTGCAAAAATTGGCTTTTACAATATCGTTGCTGAAACAGACATATGGTAAAATGGAACGGGTGTGAGAGCCTACAGAATTTAAAGGGAGTGGCTTATATTTGGGTAGTTTTTTCCCCTCCCTCCCCCCTTGAATTTTAAAGCTGTAGCTTATTTGCAGGTGCGGCTTATATTCGGGCCAATACGGTAATACTCAGCCACACTATACAGACCCTTGACATTACTCACATACTGTACAGTAATCTTATACTACAGGCATACACACAGTTGTCTAATACCTAATAGTTGGCTAATACCTCCACACTGTGTCCCTCCACATCTGCCGCTAAGCCTTTCGTGCTCAGTTTTTTAAAGAATTTGGCTATTGTATGTGTGCTATCATACATGTGGAGTGGAAAGGGCGACACCCCCACTTACACACATCCAAGTGATGCAAAGCAGGGGGCTGGAATGCAACACGCATATATTTGGGAATTCCTGTATCCCACAGCGGAGCCACAGAAAGAATGTGGTTGGTCAACGGAGCCATGGACTCGAAAAGGTTGAAAACCACTGTCAGAGGCAATAGATTAATTTGCAACATTCAATATTTTTATACAATCCCATTGTTTCACATCCAATCTTTGGCTTTAAATGTCTCATTTTCATATGCATCATCTGCTATCTGTGTAAGCACATACCGTAAAGTTTCTTTTTCATAAATATACTCTGTATGTGTCAACTGATTTACTCCTAAGTGCCATATTTAAATTTTGTTAAGTGAATATTTAGCAGGGAGTGCAACAGATATAGTATCTTCTGCTGCTTTTGGAACATGCATGGGGTCTTATATGGAAACAATGCTGTCCTGCAGAAAGGAAATTGGACTTGAATTTAAAATAAATGTGTTAGTTTCAGTGTGTAAATTTTGAAGTTTGATTCTACTAGTGGACTAAGCTACCTTCTTTTTCCAATTGGCACCTCATAAATATGCATGAAGGCCCCCTAATGAGGAAACTAAATTAGTACCATGAGGTTGAAATCCTAAACACGAGGGGGAGGGGGAGGAGCCCCATTGGACACTACAAGATTAACGTGTAGATTAACTATGATCTTTTGGCACCTCACTGGCTTGATTCGCAGATAATGCAATGCAAAAAAATTAAACTATTATTCAATGGAAATGTGCGGCATGCTAGTACTAACAGCTAAGAGAGTGCTCAATTTTCTCCACCCTCACTCTTTCTATTGCTATGCTGTAGGGAAACATGACCGAGAATGGGTTGTTGTGGTGTCAAGCTTGGGCTCATGGTTTCTTTCTAAATAAAGCACAATTGCGAGCCAACTTTGGTCTTGGATTATCACATGTTGTTTGTTTGGAGAAAGACAAACCATGAGTCTGGTTCAGATATCACAACAAGTCCAAATCTGGCTTGCTTCCTGGTGACACAACAACAGTTGTAGTGGGAGAGGAGCAAAACAAGCATTGCATTAGCTGCACATGCCGGAATCAGTATCGGTTCTATAAAATGAGTCTTGAAGGCCACTCCCTGCAAGGCCCTTTCCATCTGGCCTAGAGGGCAGGGCCCAGACTCGCCCAGATCTACTAAAGAGGCTCCTGGTAAGTCTAGAGGGACATCACTATGCCTGACAACAAATCCTAATTATTGGATTATTTTGCCCAATTTTTTTGTGCCTGCCAAAGAGCCGTGTCATGCTTATGATAATATTTTGTTCGCTTGTTAATTATGCTGTTTTAAATGTGCCTTTTATATTTGACTTCACTTAGCAATTTTTTAAAAAAATGTTTAAGGTATTTTTGTTAACTTACTTTGTGATAAATATGTATTCTGTAGTTGACTTCCTTTGTAATGTTCTATTTTGAAATCTTTAAGGCAATATTTTAGTTTTCTGTCAGTTATGTTGCTTTGACTGTATACTCTATATTTGACTTTCTTCAGAAATGTTTGATTGTGGATTGTTTTATTGATGTTTTCATATGCTGTAAACCGCTTTGAGATTTTTCTTAAAATATGCCATGGGAGCATATTCACCCAGTGCTTTAGCAGCTACACTGGCTCCCGGTGGAGTATAGGGTCAGGTTCAAGATGCTGGTTATGACCTTTAAAGCCCTTTGTGGCTTAGGGCCCTCGTATTTACGGGACCACCTCTCCTGGTATGCCCCGCAGAGGACCTTAAGATCCATGAATAACCACAGTATAGAGGTCCCGGGCCCTAAGGAAGTCAGACTATCCTCGATCACTTAACGACTGTTAACAGTATCAGTTATGTGTGTTTATTCTTCATTTCTTCTTGAAATGAAAGCCTCAATGAGTTTAATAGGGCTTATTTCCAAGTAACCAAGTACTGTATACAACAGCAGCCTTAAATAATTAAGCAAATGATGTTACTAACCTTATTATTCATAAAGGCCTTCAAGCACTGTATGATCTTGTGCTGTAACTTCTTCAGAATTTGTTCCTGTCTGAAAGAAATTCGGGACAAGAAATTTATATCATAATGCAAGCTATTCTACTCTCATTGAGGAGTGCATTAGGGCTGGGCGATATCTGCTTTTCAGCATCGTGATATATCACCAGCAAAGCATCACAATATAGTGATATATCACAATGTCTCAAAATGAGGAGGAATGAGAGCTTCAAAGTGGTTTGAACTACTTCAGTACAGTAGTCAGTCAACCCTCCATAGCCATTCCTCATTTACACCATAATGCAGCTCCCACCTGCACCAATGGGACAGCATACACTGACAGCACAGCATCGCCTTGCCTAAGCACCTCACCGCCCCCAAGCAGACACACCAACTCCCTCTTAGCCTACCCCGTGGCCATCGCCACCTCACAGCATTCTCAACAGCTCCAGCACAACAGCCAGCCCTGCTACCTCCATCTTGCAAGCAGTGGCTTGAAGGGAACCACCCATCAAACATGAAGGTGCAGGCCCGGAGGTGTGGAAAAGGAGCCAGTGCTGCTCCTTCTGCTGTTCTCCACATGCCCCCATCACAAGGGCTTGCAGGAGGAATCAGGTGTGAGGCAGAAGGGAGGAAGGAACAGCCCACTTGCTCAGCCGAAGAAATGATGGGTGGGCAAGCAGCGAGCACAGCACAGCGCACAAGAGGTAGGTGCAGGCACGCTGCCACCCCCAACCCCACTCCAGTATCTTTGGGGATGGCTGGTTGGGCTGTGAAGGGAGGGAGCGTGTAGTATTATATGGACAAATGTATTCCTGTGATTTAGTCTGATCAGTTTTGTTGATGATCGGTGAAGCTCGGCCAAGGTGCACTTGGTTAGCAGTTGTAGCTTAGAGAGTTGGCTGAGTCAGACTGAATGATCTTGGGATACCTTTGTCTGTAGAGATGTTTCTCCATTTTGTGACAGGGAAGGGTCACGTAAAGTGATGCAGAAACAATTTGGCTTCCCCTTTTGCCAACTCCACTGGCAGACTCCTGGCAGTGGCTTTGAGGTAGATCCCAGGAATTACATATCTGCATACCCCTACAATTTCCCCCTCTTCCTGTTTTCCTGTTTAGAAGATGCTTTGAAATGTAGAGGATGCCAGGACTGGGAAATCTGGTTTTCCTACCTGTAGTGAAGTAGATAAATGAGTTGTTTATTGCTACAAAGTGTTTGTCATATTTGTGATTGGCTGGTTTGAATTAAGGCGGGAAATCTCTGTAAAAGTGAATAAAATACCCTGGGGGAGAGTGAGAGATTCTATTCTCTTCTCTTCTCTTCTACTCTCTCTCTCTCTCTCTCTTGGGGCTTTGCTGGCAAGGCTCCTGTGTATGTGTGTTTCTTTCTTTGCACTCTGTACATGTGGTGACACTACAGGAGTGGGTCTTGAGTGGCCTTGCTGGGCTCCTGGAGGATTGAGGAGGCTATGCCTGAAATGCTGGCAACGCCTACGGGCATTCATGGTATATTCCCTGACCTAAAATTGTGAATCATTGCCACAATGCAGGTTTCAAAAATGGTTTTGGGCGATGAATCGATACATCGCCCAGACCTAGACTGTATATTTGTAGAAAAAATCTTACTGCTTTGCTTCAACCAGTCTTTCCAAGATGTCCAGTAGTAATCCAAGTCCTTCATATCCAAAGTTCTCGACCCAACTGCAAGTATTAAGAGGTGGTGAAAAACACATTTTGAATATTGTATCCATTAGGTGACCTTTTATTTCAAGCAATTACTATTACAGTACTATATTTATATAAAAAGAGATAGCACCAAGAGCTCAGAATCCTTTCCGTGTGGTGGGCAGCAAGACACCCAAAAACCAGGAGACTGCAGGCCAGTTTGATTTATAGATTGGGATGTTAGTCTTGGTTTTGAGAAAAAGATGTCAGGTTTACACCCCCCAGCTCAACTATTTATTTATTTATTTATTTTCTTTCTTTATAGGGGCTGTGGAGCTTGTAATCTAGTCCAGGACTGTGGTGGGGGAAAGTGGGGGTTAACCCACAACACTTCTCCACTGAAATGTATCCCTTCCTCCCACAGATACTATTTCCTCTGTGTGAGCACACATTTTTTTTCCTAATCATGGCAAGTCACAGCTAAGGAGAGATATTTCGCTGCAGGAAAGCAGACCACAAAGTTATCTCTCTATCCTATGCTGCAGTCACAATCTGGACTGGGGCTTCCACAGCCTGATTTTGTGCAAGGCAATTATCAGGAGTTGCTAATTATTTCCAATATAACCCACAATAATTAGTGGGTCTTGGGCAAGTAATAGTTTCCAACGGCAGCAAACTATGCAAGTGAATACATCTGTTAAATGTAGATGTATATAACTGAAATTCAAAAACCAAAACAGCAGCAAAAAAGTTGAGAAAAGAAGTAACCCCTCAAATAACATACAATTAAATAGATCAAATTTTATAACCTAACCACAGAAAATTGAAAAATACTTTGAAAAACAGACAAAAGTATGCTTATGTATGATTACCGCCAATGTATCATTTTGACCAAATGTTTTTCAACCAAACACCAAACTTTTTTTAGTGACTGTACAATGGTTTGTATATACACAAACATGGGAAGCTAAATTTCTTAGCCTAATGTGCCAATTATTTTAACCATGTAACAGTAAGATAAAAGTACCCCTGACCATTAGGTCCAGTCACGGACGACTCTGGGGTTGAGGCGCTCATCTTGCTTTACTGGCCGAGGGAGCCGGAGTTTGTCTGCAGACAGCTTCCGGGTCATGTGGCTAGCATGACTAAGCCGCTTCTGGAGAACCAGAGCAGTGCACGGAAACGCCATTTACCTTCCCGCCAGAGCGGTACCTATTTCTCTACTTGCACTTGACGTGCTTTCGATCTGCTAGGTTGGCAGGAGCTGGGACTGAACAATGGGAGCTCACCCTGTTGCGGCGATTCGAACTGCCGACCTTCCGATCGGCAAGCCCTAGGCTCTGTGGTTTAAACCACAGTGCCACCCACTTAAAAACAGCTGTCACATAGGAAATACAAGTTTTAACAGCACTGAAAATCTTTACACACTCCAAAATCTAAACTCCCCGTGTGACACCACTCAAAAATAGGCAAAGACTTTCAGGCAACTTGTATGGTATTTGAGAGAGGGGTGTGCGTTTCATATATCATTTCCCAACTTGTTTACTGCTGTTACGGTAGGTATCAACTTATCTGCACATAGATAAGGAGGAGTCATTCTTTATAGTAAGAATGCAGATCATGCAGATTAATATTGCAGCTCTGCTCAAGATCTCTTCTCAGTAGCCTTACTGTGGGAGACAAATAGTCGACACAGAAAGGGCCTTGAAAAGGTGTGTAGACAATGCTAAAGAATAAGTTCTGAAATGTGTGAACATTTAGGGTTCATAAATGACTTTAAACAATTTATATGTAGACATTGCCATAAAACACTACAGCTAGTATTAAAACTGTTGATTTAATCAAATTCTAATTTTAGTTCAAGAGACCTTTTGGCAACATCATAATGATATGGAGATTAATTTAGTATCCAGTGAATGAGCAACACAGATGAAGTACATGAGCAGCATAGCAATGCACACACAGGAGAATCATTGAGCTGCTATCAAACAAAATCACTATCTTTTCTCTGGATCACAACACAAACTGTAGTCACTTTTTCCTACTTTAAAGTCCAGTTCTGCTATCCCTAGAAAATATTAGACATGCAACTTCATACGGTATTTCTAATACCACTTGTATATATTTACAGGGGGAAAACAACAAGACACCTAGGACAGGCATTTGGAGGAAAGTGACTGCCACTGACACGCTCAGAGATCAAGAATCTGAAGACACTCTACCTTAAACAAAGTCGTAAAACACCTTATAAAATTTCACTAATGTGCTTTGTTTACTGAAGGAAAATGGTCATATAGAAATACAGCGACACACTCATACCTTTTCTTTTCAAGAAAAAAGATTAACTTTTGAACTACTTGAATTACCTGACAGGATTACTAGTCAATGACACGCGGAGGGATTCTAAGCAACCAACAAGTTTTTCATCTACTGTTCCTGATTTAAGTTCATATATGAACTCCTGAGATGAAATCTGCTTGCTCCTCTTGAGGCCCCCCTGCAAGGAAAGTAATACTTGCTCAATATCTCAGTTCACTACATTTTACCAGTTACAATTCACAAGCATCTCATTAAACTACTAACTTTTAGAGAAACTCAGTGTTTAACTAAAGCATTTTCTAGCTAGACTTTAAAATAATAAAATATGAAGAATGTATAACTTAGAAAGCTGGAATATAAATGCAATAAAATAAATGATAATTTAAAATTATAATCATAAAACCTAAGCAATTACACATGGTACATAGGATTGCTTGGAGAGAAATACATGTTTAAAGTTAACTACCTCCTTACATTTCTACAAGTACTGTAGTATTTTTTTAAATATGCCCTACATTACAATAGTTTCCAGGTTGGGGTACAGAAGGTACATAAAATCAACAAAAAACAACTAAACATAAATCCACACACAATGGTCACTAACACATTTAAAAATACTAGTTTGAGTGCTCTAAGAACAAATATGGTACACTAATCTTCTGCACGTGCCTCCCTAATGTATCATCCCAAACATGCTAGCTTGGCATGTGCTGGGGGACCTGCAGTACAGAAGAAAACTGAAATGTGCCATTACCCACCTGCATACTGAGCATTAGACAATTTAAAATTAAATCTCAATACAAGCATATTAAATTCTACATTTAAAAAAATGAATACTTATCTAATACACTGTGGCCACAACTGCATCAAGCCAGTGGAATGATGCCCAGCCCTTTGCAGCAGCTTTTAAAAAATGCAACAAAAGCCATATGGATTTCATGAGAAAGGTTGCTGTATCTATACTTTCCCCCAGATGTTATATCTATAGTAGCCTCTAGATCAGGCATCCCCAAACTTCGGCCCTCCAGATGTTTTGGACTACAATTCCCATCATCCCTGACCACTGGTCCTGTTAGCTAGGGATCATGGGAGTTGTAGGCCAAAACATCTGGAGGGCCGCAGTTTGGGGATGCCTGCTCTAGATGCTGGATCTGCAGCAAGGGGAAAAGGTGGCTCTTTTGCCAGTTTACAAAGAATCCATATTGTTGAAGACAGGTTAAGGTATTCTCCAGGTCCTAGTGGGACCTTGCACGGAAGGGGAACCTGAGATGCAGTTCTGAATATGGGTAAATGTAAATGCCTTTAAGGCATAGGTTGTTCATTTTTAAAAGACTCTGGAAGCTAACTGGTCTATTTCTCAGAAATAGATTGTATCCCTCTATTACTACATTCCAATCATGAGACTCATCCCACCAGGTTTCAGTGATGCCTATTATGTCATGTTTAGTTTGCCATACCAAGACCTCAAGTTCATCTTGTTAATTTCCCATGCTCTGTACATTAGTATAGACATTGAAGACAATTGATCACCCCCCCATGCCTCTTATTTAAGGATTTTTTTCCTTCCACCACTAGGTTTGCGTGTTGTTTGCTCCATTTGGTCCCTGACATTTGATCATCTTCAGCACTTGACAGATTCCTACCTTCAGGACCACGGTCTACCTCCCCCACATAAGTCAGTTTAAAGCCTGATGAGGTTTTTGAGATTCTTGGCAAAAACATTCCTCCCATTCCTGCTTGCACCATTTGCAAAGCCAGTTGTTTACTTCCCCAACTTTCCCTCTCTCCCTGGGCCATGTCGTTCAACTGGGAGGACAGATGAGATGACAATTTGTGCATTTAATTGCTTCAACTTCCTGCCCAGAGCCTCATAATCACTTTTGATCTTCTGGAGGCTATGGCTAGCAGTGTCATTGGTTCCCACATGGACCAAAAGGAAAGGGTATTTGTCAGTGGGTTTTATGATTCCTTGCAGCCGTTCTATTACATCTTGGATCTTGGCCCCAGGGAGACAGCACACCTCTCAAGACATCTTGTCAGGCCCACAGATCACTGCTTCTGTACCCCTCAGTAGGGAATCCCCTATCACCACTACACGCCTCCTAATAGGCTTAGTCATTATTCTTCCATGTGCTGGCCCTTCCAAAGTCACCTGCATATTCCTGGAGGACTGACTTTGCTGCTCGTCTTCATATTCCTGATCAACTGTGATGAGGGAGAGATCTTCAGACGGAGTCTGTTCTTCATCTTCCATGTTAAGGGAGAGTACTTCAAATTGATTGTGTAGTTCTAAACCCTCAGAGCGATCCCTGGGCCTTCTACTTCTATGAGTCACATTCTTCCATACATCTGGCTCCTGTCCTGGGGAACTGACCTCCTCCTCAGGGATGTCCCGTCTCCTCTTTGGTGCAGAAAGTGTGCTCTGCTGCATCCAAGAAGAGCTCCAGCTCATTAATTCTCTGGAGCATAGATACACGGGCCTGAAGTGGCTGGACCTTGTCTTCTAGTAGGTCAACCAACTTCCACTTGCCACAGGTGTAGCTGCCTACATCCTTTGGCAAGAATACAAACATTGCTCAGACACTTGACTCAGACTTCCAACAAGTATTTCGAAGTGATGTTTGGGTTTCATGATGAATTCTAATCATTTTATTGTCCCATTTTCTGTGGATTGTTATTATTTATACCACTTAGAAATGTGAATAATTAAGTGGTATATAAATATCTTAACTAAATAACATGCAGTCTGGCATAAACTGGGCTGTACTTGTTGGAAGCTGTGATTGCAGTTGCTGATAAAAGTCAGTGTTTTCCTTGATTTGCATCAATCTCTTAATATCTGTTAGTTTTTCTCCCACCCAAGCACCCACTCCACCCAAGAGTGCTTACCACTTTAGAAGCAGTACTAATATATTGCACCACCATTTCTTTTTTGGTACTGAAATCTTTCTCTCTCAATGGTGCCTTCCGATCTTCATTTAAATTCATATCTTCCTAAGGGGAAAAGGCAAAACAGACATTACATACTATGATTTACCCCCTTCTTCAAACAAAATCTCCTGCCTACCTAGCAGTTCGAAAGCATATCAAAGTGCAAGTAGATAAATAGGAACCACTATAGCGGGAAGGTAAACGGCGTTTCCATGTGCTGCTCTGGTTCGCCAGAAGCGGCTTTGTCATGCTGGCCACATGACCTGGAATCTGTACACCGGCTCCCTCAGCCAATAATGCGAGATGAGAGCTGCTACCCCAGAGTTGGTCACGACTGGACCTAATGGTCAGGGTACCCTTTACCTACAAAATCACCTTACCATAAATCAGGAATGAATAAAAGGTTCATTAGAATATGCTGGTAAATCTTGAGTTATTTGCTGTAGATCGCAAGGATTTTTTTATTTAACAAAAGCAACAAAATGATCCCCCCATTAACTACTGAATTGTAGAAATATTAAACCTGGAGTGGATTTTTGTGTTGAACAACTGTGAGCTCAGCTCAGTTACAGTGAAAACAAATTCTTTGCTTGAAAGTGCACCTCATTTTCACCAGGCTGTAGTTAGCAGATATAAGTAGATATTCTGAGTAAAGAAGAAAGATCATTCAAGCCTAATGCGTAACCACCACTTCAGAGAAGTCAAAAACAGGATAGGGTCTATTTTTAAACCAATGCTGATATACTTACAACTATATGCTGCCAAAAAGAAGTATATTCCTTAAAGGAGCTTGCAATATAAATCTCCACAAAGGGGAAGAGAGAGAGGACCAAAAAAGGCATAGAAAAGTTAAAAGATAAACTGCAAAGACGAATTAGAGTGTCGTGACTGGGCATTGCTCATGAATTTGTCCTTTCCTCAATCCTTACTAATCTTTAATACAATACATCAAGCATCAAACTTCTCAGTATTACTTGCAGCAAATATGCTACAATTCAGCTTCTGCCACTCTGCTGCAATGATGTTACTGTAGACCCAAACATTCTTAGGGGACGAGGTTGGTGAAGGGCTACTGTAATTGATGTAAGATGCTGGTGGCGCTGTGGGTTAAACCACAGAGCCTAGGGCTTGCCAATCGGAAGGTCGGCGGTTTTAATCCCTGCGACAGGGTGAGCTCCCATTCTTCGGTTCCAGCTCCTGCCAACCTAGCAGTTTGAAAGCATGCAGTGCAAGTAGATAAATAGGTACCGCTTCATAGCCAATTGAACAATTTCTCTTACCATCATTTTTTCAAATAGTGATAGGATCTCCCCATCTGATAAAGGATTAGGAATGAAGTCATCCACATCTGTAAATGTAGGCCAGCTGCTGGTTGTGGAATGCGATTGTTTCATATTCATTATAGTTGGTCTATCTTTTTTGCTCCCAGGAATTCGTATACTTGAAAATCTATCAAACTGAACAAGAACTAAGAATGAACGTGTCTCAACAAGTTCATATTATACACAGTGCATCCCAAAAATACTTCTTATATGTGGGATCAGTTGTATCTCTTTACAGTAGCATTGAAATACAAAAAAGCAAAAACATTTCTTTAAAAAAACGTGATATACCTAGTACTATTTCATTCCTACCAGTGACTCCCACTCATTGTGGCTTTGCTTAGACAAACACTAAACTATGGTTTGATATTACAGTGGTACCTCGGTTTACAAACACAATTGGTTCCAGAGGTCTGTACTTAACCTGAAGCATACTTCAGCGAACTTTCTCATTGAAAGTAATACAGTAGAAAGTGGATTAATCCGTTCCAGACAGGTCCGCGGAGTACTTAAACTGAAAATACTCAAACCGAGGCATACTTAAACCAAGGTATGACTGTACAGGACTGAGCCTAGGCAAGCCAGGTTGTACTTTGTCTGATATACGGTACCAGGTACCTAGTTTACAGGTACTCCCACCATTGTCACTTGAGGTTCAGGTTACCTCAGTGGCTACAACCACATTTTACCAGCTTCGTTTGGTACATCAGCTGCAACCTTATTGGGAATAGTTTGGCTGCATGGGTTCAAGCATCACTAGCCCTGAATATAAAGCAGGCACCCCCAAACTGCGGCCCTCCAGATGTTTTGGCCTACAACTCTCAAGATCCCTAGCTAACAGTACCAGTGGTCGGGGAAGATGGGAATTGTAGTCCAAAACATCTGGAGAGCCGAAGTTTTGGGATGCCTGATATAGAGTATTGTAACCCACCCCTTGGAGAGCCACCCTTGAAGCTGGTTTGTAAGCTGCAGCCAGTGAAGAATTCTGTAGTCTAGATGTTATTGGGCATTAGCTACTGACATCTGTGTTGTATGCCAGCATGCTACCAAGCATGCTGTCAAGGTCAAACTGCCATATTCCTTATACCTCTGCCCATACTTTGCAGTTTGCTGCTGTGGCATATCCAACCATGCGTGGCAGTCTTCAACAAAAAAATTGTGCATTAGTATGGTGATACTGGGGTTATGCAACTCTCTACCTAATCAGCAATAGCTTTACTCAACAAACCATAGTAAATATAAACTACAGTTTAGGGTTCTAAAAATGATTAAATAAACAGTTGACTGAACACGCAAGTGCTTCCAATCTCCTCACAGCAGCACTAGAAAGGTGACCTGGCATGCAAGCCTGGAGTACACTTAGGCTCATACACATAATTCTATAATTTAGTATCATGCCCAAAGAAGTTAATAGGACCCCTAAATACATTCCTGCAGCAAAATCTTGCAATGCAAAATACCTAACAATAAGGTAGGACCCAGGACTGTCACATATAACTGACCTCCCAGCCATAGAAAGTTGTGTTAGCTGAATGGGTAATGGAGAATTCCAGGCAAAACGCAATAAACAGGACATCTCTTTCATAAGTGTGGAAGCACAGTTAAAGCATAGTTGACCAATGGCACACTCAACTTATTGGCTTTGTTTGTATGAACAATAGGATTCCCACTTATTCCTCCTATACTTGTTTTGTCGCAAACTATAGTTTATCACTACATCCAATCTGGGCAAACTATAATTTACTTTTTTTTTTTAAATATTTTTATTAATTTTCCAATTAAAACCAATTATATCACATTCAATATTTCAAATTATACACATATATATATCAATCAAACCGAATGTTATGCCAAATCATCTAAAGAATTTTTTATTTGGCTTCCCATGCTTCAAGAAATTGGGAATTCCTCGCAACTGTCCACTGCCGTCTTTTTTCTAAAGTTCAAATCGTCCTCCAAGTTCATAATAATCCAGATCTTCCCCTTACAGTCACATAGATGTTTTCCACTTTCATCCGATTGTTTCCCAGCCGCTGAGATAGATATCAAACAAAGTTTCACAGATGTTCTTTCTCCTGTGTGAGTTAATCAGTCCAGCCTCCCCATAAATCTTCTTAATGGAGCTCCTTGTTGCGTCGAAGCAGCCCGAAGCAGCGCCATCTCAAAAAGCTCAAATCACTTTCGCTTTCTCTCATAGCCATGAAGATTCACGATCATTATAGAATTTACAGCTTTTTCAGGCAGGAGACCCAAACATCAAACCATAAACTCTTGGTAAATTAATGGATCTCCTTGCCCTATAGCTGAACTTAGCTTCAGGTCGCTGCTCCAATTTAAAGTGCGTCACAACTCATAAATCCTCCGAGCGCGTCCAGAACCCCTTCCGCCCGACTAGGGGGAGGCTTTTCTCATCGGCAACTCCACATCTTTAAAAAAATATGCTCAGTAACAACAGTTATAAAGTTCAACTCACACAGTCTTTTGCTTCTCTTTCACTCCAAACAAGCCAGGACATCGCGTCCGGGAAGGTACGATGCAGCAATATGAAGAAAAAATAAATAAAAACTCACTTCCCTTATCGCTCCGTCCCCATCAATCCTTCTTCCAGATGCAGTACAATCTTTGACTCCTCTCCTTTCAGCAGCATAAATTTCTCAGCAGTAAACAGCGCTTCTTCCCCTCCTTCTGAAGTATGTCCATAGATTTAAGCCTAATTATCTTCTTTAACCATGGAAATCCCCGCCATGCAGATTAGCGTCCGGGAGTCCTGGCCCTCGTAAGTGCTCAGCCCAAGCTCCCCCCACTCCAAAAACAGTCGGAGTGGGTCAGGGGGCATCGCGGGCCAGCGGCCCCTCTCCGTAACCCCCGGAGAGGGTAGGGGGTTGCCATTTACTCCCCTAGCAACCGCCAAATTCCTTACGAAGGTCAGAGAGATGGAAAACAGGTCCGCCATTCCTGCAGGCGGAAACCGGAACCCACAATCTGGGCAAACTATAATTTACAACCAAACCATTAATTCTCAATTCTAGTTTACAAGCAAACTTGCCAATCTAGGATGCCACAGCAAACTGTTATAGTTTTTATTGTTACTATTTCTTACTCACATTTATCCATTTATTGGTTCACTTACCCATTAAATAAAGAAAAAAATATGAGATGGCATTATGGGCAGGGGGAGAGCACATTAGCCCTAGGCAAGTTCATTATTTGGCATTACATCTGAAGTGAATTACTGCATTTCAGTTAAGTGCCAAATTTGAATGACAAAAAGTGTACCAGAATTATTTTACAAAGCAAGTGCCCGTTATCTGTGAGGTAAAACATAGTCACAGCAGAATAAAAGCAAAATAATCTTACCACATCATCTGTCAGTGTCTTGATGTGCAAGTGCTGTAAATAAAGAAACAAGCTCTTAATGCAGTTCAGATAGTCTACCAACAATTAGCAAAGTAATTCTAGGTATAATTTCACTATGCAAGCAATATTCCTTCACTTTCCATCATCACATTGGTCTCTGCAAATGTGGAGGTATTCCTGATGATACCACACTGGACCTCAAAAACCCATCCCATGGAACAGCCACAAGTCCCTGGCCTCCTTGGCTTGGCTTGACTAGCAGTAAGTGAAGAAGTAATGCCCCTGCTGGCCCCCCTTTTTTAGCCTGCTTAAAACCACAGAGCCTAGGGCTTGCTGATCAGAAGGCTGGCGGTTCAAATCCCCACGACGGGATGAGCTCCCGTTGCTTGGTCCCAGCTCCTGCCAACCTAGCAGTTCAAAAGCACATCAAAGTGCAAGTACAGTAGATAAATAGGTACCGCTACAGCGTTTCCATGTGCTGCTCTGGTTCGCCAGAAGCGGCTTTGTCATGCTGGCCACATGACCTGGAAGCTGTACGCCGGCTCCCTCAGCCAATAACGCGAGATGAGCGCCGCAACCTCATGACTGGACCTAACGGTCAGGGGTCCCTTTACCTATGCACAGAAAAGCTAGCAGATAAGGAGACATGCCTTCCCTGCGAACTCTATATGAACTTGTGGCTAAGAGTCCCCTTTATCAATATCAAGAATACAACACCCTAGGGCAGTTATCAACCAGTGTGCCATGGCACCCTGGGGTGCCTTGAATGATGGTCAGGTGTGCCATGGGCAACATTGGCCTCCATCTCTCTTTCCTTCCCTCCCTTCCTCTGATGCCCTCTTGCATCTCTGCCTCCCAAAGGCTTGCACGGCTGTTGGTTGCAGCAGCCTTGGCTACAAGCTCCAGAGGCAAATGCTGGTGGTCAACAAAAGAGTTTTAAAGACTCTCTCAAGGCAAATCTAAAAATAGTATAAACACTGACAACTGGGAAACACTGGCCTGCGAGCGCTCCAGTTGGAGAACAGCCTTTATCAAAGGTGTCATGGGCTTTGAAGACACTCGAACTCAGGACGCAAAGGAGAAACGTGCTAAGAGGAAGGCACGCTTGGCAAATCCACACCGTGATCAACTCCCGCCCGGAAACCAATGTCCCCACTGTGGAAGGACGTGTGGATCCAGAATTGGCCTCCACAGTCACTTACGGACCCATTGTTAAAACCATGTTTTTGGAAGACAACCTTACTTGGATACGAGTGATCGCCAAAGAGAAGCAATGCAGAATTCTGCAATTCAGTTTTTTTTTTTACAGTATTCAAATTATCTTGGCAAGTGACCATCCAGAGGAAATAGGATATCCTTTTACTAGTACAGTATGAGTACCAGTAATTCAATGGCAGATGGACCATTTGTAAAGAATCCTGCACATCTTCAGGGTGCTGCCACCAGTGGAAAAATAGCTTTGCCAATACTTTATTTATACCGGTATTAAATTTGTTGTCACTTTATCTTGCCGAGGGCAACCCAAAGCAACTTACAAATAAGCCGACAGATAGACAGACAGACCCCACAGAGACACTGAAGTCAAGCTGGAGAAATACATTAAAAACACCCACCGCCTTCTAAAAGGCCATAGGACTGCTTAACCAGCCCAAAGCCTGGATGAAGAGGAACCTTTTCACCTGGCACCTACAGATACTTAACAATGGCGGCAGCGAGCCTCCCCAGGGAGAGCATTCCCACCAATGGGGGGCCACTGAAAAGAAGTCCCTGTCCTAGAGGAAGAATGACCCACTGAGAAGGGCCTCCTGGGACAATCTGCAGAGACCCAGTTGGTTCATACAGGGAGAGGTGCTCCTTGAGACATCCATTATTTATTTCATAAAATGTATAACACGTTTAATTGTGTTTTTATATTAAAAAACCACACCCTTAAAGTGGTTTACAAAAAGAGAAAATCAAGAAAAATGCAGAGTGATCAGAAGTGATCAGAATTGGTATAACTTTCCAAGCCTATGGGCGGGCTTGTCTAACCAGGAATGTTTTTCAGCAGCTGCAGTAAAGAGTCAAGGCGCCTCACTGGACCTCAAGAGGCAGCGAGTTCCAAAGGAAAGTCCCTACGCCAAAACCAGCGTAATGGGGGGAAATCAGTTGCATGATTTGTTGTTGTATTTTTTAAAAAGAGGTATTTTACAAAGACGGGACTTCTGGAGGGATTAGGGAAGGAGAGAGAGAGGAATTATGAAGGGGGATTGTTTTTATTATCATGACTCCCTGGAGCCCGGAGGTGCCTCAGGCTACTCACAAACTTGGGCTTTTTAGTGCTGCCGCCGCCGCCGCCCGCCGCCGCCTCCCAGCCGAGCTCGTCTCCGTCACCGCGGAGCATCTTGCTTCCTCCTCGGCCGTTCTTCCCTCGAAGCCCCCCCGGCTCCATGGCTGGCGCGGGCCGCTCCCGAGACGCTCGCCGCCGAGCGGGAAGGAGCCCCACGCTAAGGGCGCGCTCAGCTGAGGCGGTGGCGGCAGTTGGAGAGGCCCCGCCCACGCCACGCCCCCTCACCCACCCCTCTCGCCCGCCCGGGGCCGTTGGAAGCGGCGCCCAGAAACACCCGCCACGCCCTCCCTCGAATCCCAGGCATCCGAATCTTCCCGCCACGAACTCCCCGCCCTTTCCCGCCTCTGCGCAGCCAATCCCAGGCCACCGAGCATGGCCATGGAGCCTCTCTACTCTCTGATAGGTGGAAACGGAGCTCTCCGGAGGGAGGGAGAAAGTCCCGGATGGAGCGCCGTCCGCTAAACGGGAGTCGGCGGCGCCGGGGAATCGCTGAGCCGATTGGCTGCCCTTTGGCTTCGGCGCGTGCGCGGGACTGAAGACTGAATGGGTTCTTGCATATGCGTGTCTATGTTTGATAGAGCTCATCTCTCTCTCTCTATACACAAACAATAATTCTGTTGTTTCCCATAGTTCTTAAACACATATTGTTTTAATTCTATAATTTTTAATATTTTTTTCAATGATTGATTCCCCCATATCTATCTATCTATCTATCTATCTATCTATCTATCTATCTATCTATCTAATGTTTATCAATATAGTTTTAATTCTATCGATGTTAAATGTTAAAAATCGATGTTTAAATTTTAAAATTGCTGTTTTTAGCTGTAAGCTGCCATAAGTCCCCGCTTGGGGGGGGGCAAGGTGCACATAAATGTTTGTTGTTTTTATTTATTTATTTTATTTCATCAAGTTTGTATACCACCATTCCCATTGACCTCCAGCCTGCATGGTGGGGGATAGAGGCTTGGGGGAGGCTGCTTTGGTCTTCCGTCATGGGGAATATGTTCCAGCCCCATGCCCCGCTTGAGTCTTTAAGAGGTGTCACCTCTGAACCAAGGGGTGGGATGGAATCAGGACCACCCATAAGCCAATTAGGAAGTAACTTAGGAGTTCATATATATGACAACACCCTCTCCCATACTTTTAACTGGAAAAAAATTGGGAAAAGCAACACTGTTTTTTTTATTCCGCTCTCTGACATGAGATATTCAAGGGTAAAAACTGAAAACTGGACTTGAACCAACATTATGACTCCTGCCTCTCTGAAGAGCCTGCTCTAATGAGCAGAACAAGTTAACCACTCTGGCAGATGCTCTGCTGAAAACAGCATCTGCCTTTTCTAATCATTACTTGACAGTCTAGGCTTATACAATAATTGTTTTGTTCCATGAGGCTCTCAAACGTGTCACATACCAACATCAATCTTTTTTTGGTGGTTGGGGGAAAGAAATTCCACTTGTTCAGATTACTTTGGCCAATATGTTGTTTTCCTGCTTTTTTAATTTTAATCTGAACACATACTGAGAAAAAAACCCCTGCAGATTTACATTCCATCGCAACAGAATTTCAGAGCAACAGGTGTATCATACTTGTGAGGCAGATGGCCTATGAAATGAAAAATCTTAATCTACTGCTGAGGAAGAGAAAAAGACAGAACAGTGTAATCATGGCCATGTTACCTATTTGTGTAATATTCTCCAAACCAAAGCCTGCATTGCCCCATGCCCTTAACAACTATTTGTGATGAGACATACAGAAACGAGGTGCTAATTATAATGGCTTCCCTGCTTGCATTTCATAACTCCATTAGTGTCTACAAACATTAGACCACCTGTTCACTGTTTCTTGGGACGCAGGTGGCGCTGTGGGTTAAACCACAGAGTCTAGGGCTTGCCGATCAGAAGGTCGGCGGTTCAAATCCCTGCGACGGGGTGAGCTCCCATTGCTCTGTCCCAGCTCCTGCCAACCTAGCAGTTCGAAAGCACGTCAAAATGCAAGTAGATAAATAGGAACCGCTACAGCGGGAAGGTAAACGGCGTTTCCGTGTGCTGCTCTGGTTCGTCAGAAGCGGCTTAGTCATGCTGGCCACATGACCTGGAAGCTGTATGCCCTCGGCCAATAATGCGAGATGAGCGCACAACCCCAGAGTCGGTCACGACTGGACCTAATGGTCAGGGGTCCCTTTACCTTTACCTTTTGCACTGTTTCCCTTCCGCATGTGTGAAGAACCCCCACCCACCCCATATTTCGGAGAGAAGACAAGTAAGGAAAGATGCAACACTCTTCCTCCTGCCAGTTTCCGTGTCAGCAACCACCCTCCTTCCCCCCTCCTAATACTAAAGCATAACCATTTAACCACTTGGGTTTGTCATTGTCTCCCTTATTATCCTCCCTTAACTTTGTACATGAGAGCCTTCAACAACTGTTAAAATGAACAAAATGTTGTTTTACTTTGTCAGTAAAAGTTCTTTTTCTGGGAGCACTCTTGTGTTTGTTGTTCCCCTGGGTGCCTTGCAAGGCATTCCACCTCCCATATATCCCTAAGTTACACACAACCTGTGTATTTTCATAATTGTGCTAGTTTCTGGGCCAGTTCCACTAGACAGATGGCTGCCTGTCCTCCAGCAATATAAAGTCAAGCTTGCAGTGGAGAAAGGTTCCCTTAGCACTGGGTCAGATCCCACCCCTGTGCTATTTGTGTTGCAGAAGGACTTATTTGCTGAAGGTGGAGAAGAGTTTGGAGATGTGCATACCGTAGAGACACATTTCTGGAGCCAGCACTGTAACACCTTTGAGATTTACCTCTGAGGCATTCACTGTAACATCGTCTACTTTGCTTTTATCATGAGGTTTTTGTGATATCTAGATCCCAAGGAGTAATGATGTTCCATTACTGTTCTGTCTTACTCAGAGTTAAATATGAAGTAGCAAAATTAGGCCTAATTACTGCCAGCTTTCTGATTTATGCATTTTCATACAGTACTGTCAAAATGGCCCAAACTCCACTAAACCACTTCTAATTTTTACAAAATAATTCGTAAGTGTTATAAAAGATTATCTCATTATTTAAAAGTTTACACCAAAACTCTGAGTTAAATTGGTTTCATTTAAACTTCACACAGACTTTTAAAATTATTAGGAAGAGAGTCCCACCCCCCTGAAATGATTTATCTTGTACATGTACCAAATCTATACATATCTCAAATATACAGAAAAAGGATGCAGCAACAGAGCCAGGCATTTTAATGAAACTTTGGTACAGTATCTCAATTTGTAAAACATTGCTACGGATTTCTCCTTTTGCAGAATGCATGCCAAGAATTGGTCAACCTTGTGACAACTAAGAATTTATATACAAAAGCATCTCAGAAGCTTTAAAAAGATATAGCCTGAGGCATGTTCTGCTTCATGTAGTGTCAGAAAAAAAATTATACAAAGCTGCTTTTAAATAAGCAGAAACTAAATTGATGTTTGGCACTGACACTCTAACAGGAGGGAACAGTGATTGCTAATTCTTTTATCTTTTAGTTTTGCTTACTTTATGCTGAAGTTATTCATACTTGCACTCTTGAGGCCTACATAGTTTCAAGCCTGCTTGGTTTGGTTTCATCAGTGGTGTGCATGTACACAAACATACCCATCTAGATTCTGGCATGGGAAAGGGCAACGTAATCAGAATGCCCCAACCAATTCAGTGCTACATGCAGGTCTACAATGATGTAGGACAGTACCACAGGTAAAAATTAAGGTATCTAAATATTTTGGTCCTGACTTTTCACTGCCATAGATCCCCAAGGTGATTTCCAAATTAATAATGCAATCCGATGTCTGTCTTCAGAAGTAATTCCAAGTGACTTTAATAGGCATTCTCTCATATAAGAGTGTATAGAATTGCACCATTAAACATAGAAATACAATAAAAATAACAGCAGTACAACACAAACGAGTATAAGATCAATTAAAAAATCATAAAATAAAAATGAGCCAATAAATATAATAGAGAGAGAAAGAGCATAAAAACACAAATGGCTGTGTGGCTGTTGCAATATAGCTAATATGGAAATCAGGTCACAAAAGCTTTTAATACACAAGCTTCCAATATAATAAAATTAGGGGAAGATCAAAATAATGAGTGCCACAAAGTACTGACCAAAACAAGTGTGCCATAGGTGTGTAAAGATGGCAGTTATAAAGTCTGCCAGTCATATGCCTATGGCTTGAAATGACTTGGTCGACATCTGTGCGATCGAACTCGCTTGTGTGTGCTTATTCTTTGAGCACCTTGGTCTGCAATTGATCCAAATGTGTTTCTAATTCTTGGAGCATTCTCACAGGAGGTTTACATCTCTTCCAAGCCTGCCTGTGCTTTTTATGTGATTCTCATCATTGCTAAATCTATAGAGAAGCAGCTGTAATTGGAATAGATGGTCCAGGCAAGACATGTTCAAAGTCCATTTGGGAGGGTCTAATCTGGCCTGCCGGTCGGTTTAATCCGGCCCCTGTGGCAGTTTATTTCCTGGGGTAAAATCCTTTTAAAAAAACACCACAACAAACTCAAGCCTAAAAAAAGGGGTTAACAACTTTGGTTGGCCCTCACGGCCCTTCGCTTCATCAAATCTGGCCCTCTTTGAAAAAAATGGGACATCACTGGTCTAGGCAGTGAAGGTTGTACAGTATTACAAAGCAATTCTCTTTGTGGGGTGGGAGGAATAAAGGGATAAAATGAACACTTTGACTCTTGTGAGCTGTCATCTGACGGCTGGGAGGGACTCAGAGAGAAGAAATGCCATTGTGCCCCTGGAGCAGCAAAACTGGATGCCTTCATCTGTCCCACTTGCAATAAAACATGTCTCTCCCATATAGGTCTCTACAGCCTCAGCAGACACTGTAAGTCTCCAGTGGTTTGACTTTACCCTCGAAGGCACACTCTTCCATAGTCTCCCAAGACAGGCAGATGACAACAACATCTGATTAAAGAAATATTAACTAATTAAATGGGATGCAGGTGGCGCTGTGCATTAAACCACAGAGCCTAGGGCTTGCCGATCAGAAGGTCAGCGGTTTGAATCCCCGTGACGGGGTGAGCTCCCGTTGCTTGGTCCCAGCTCCTGCCGACCTAGCAGTTTGAAACCATGTCAAAGTTGCCAACCTAGCAGTTTGAAAGCATGTCAAAGTGCAAGTAAATAAATAGGTACCACTCCAGCGGGAAGGTAAACGGCGTTTCCGTGTGCTGCTCTGGTTCACCAGAAGCGGCTTTGTCATGCTGGCCACATGACCTGCAAACTGTACGCCAGCTCTCTCAGCCAATAATGTGAGATGAGCGCCGCAACCCCAGAGTCGGTCACGACTGGACCTAATGGTCAGGGGTCCCTTTACCTTTAACTAATTAAATGTATAAATTGATTGATTGACCAATCATCATAGCTGCCAAGTTATCCCTTTTTTAAAGGGATTTTCCCTTATGCTGAATAGGCTTCCTCGCGAGAAAAGGGGAAACTTGGCAGCTATGCCAATCATGTATGTATATGGGGGGAAATGTTCACGATGCGAGTGCAGGGGCCAATGTATGGAGATACAGGGGGGAGGGGACAACACTCCCCGGGGACAACAGAGGGCTCAGACAAAAGTGCATGCTGGGAAATAGAACCCAGAAGCTGACAGTTCCTTCTCCAAGGGTGAGGGTCAAGGTATGGAGAAACAGGGGAGAGGGGCCAACACTCCCCAGAGACAACAGAGGGCTCAGACAGAGGGTGGGGGAGGAGGGGGCTCGATAGCTCATGAATCAGGACAGGGTGGGGCCAGTCACAGGGATGTGCCGGAGGGGTGGGGGGGGGGAGAAGGGACTTGGTAGCTCATTGGTCGGGACAGAGTGGGCCAGTCACATGGATGTGCCGTGGGGGTGGGGAGAAAGGGGGCTCAATAGCTCATGGGTCGGGACAGTTAGGGACAGTCACAGGGATGAACCAGGGGTGGGGGAGGAGGGGGCAGGATAAATCATGTGTCCGGACAGAGTGGGGGGAATCACAGGAATTACATTACGGTTCAGTAGTTACAGAGAAAGGCTGTGACCTCTGCACACACAATGCCTACATTTTTATATATAGTTTAGCAGCTAGCTGATATGATAAGAAACATAACCAATTCTTATGTTTTGATATCTAAACCTGGCCTTTCAACTAAGAGAATAACTTTCACTGAAATGCAAACTTAGTGGGTTCTTTCAAAATCAAAGTAAATTCCTGTTGTACTTTGCCCCCAAAAGTTACACTCATCAGATAGGTCCACCATAGAAGGTAGCAGATGCCCCATTCAATTGTGCAAACAAGTTATGGAAACCCCATCTACAATTGTATGGGAGTCATATACCATACAGGTATCCCATGATTGCATGGTTAACCAAATAGCTTTCCAATCATAATAGTCTATAGACTGCTCCACATTGGTTTCCCATGCTATCTTTAAACTAGTCATAGTGCTTGTTAAAGAAAATATTCATTGTGTATTTAGTTTTTATATTAGCCCCCATTCAGAAACATTGATTGCTTCTACCATTCTTTCAAAGCCAGTAAATAGCAATGCCATCATCCTTAAGAGTACATAATTCTAACTGGTGTATCTGCAACCAGTTTAATTCAAATTGTCCAGTATCAGCTCTGTGGTAAAGAATATACATTTAGGTCTAAAATATCAATTTTCTTCCCGTTTTACTAATTTACCTTTGGGTATATCACATTTAAATCTAGCGTGATAATCAGGTGGCATTATTGGAGAAATTCCTGGAGAGGTGATGCTTTGCCAGTTTTTCCAGACCTGAAAAGTGCATCTGATAATTGGGCTGTTTTATTTTATTTTATTCCAAACTGCTGAGGTACAATGGGTGGAATGACAATACACATAAAGATTATTTGCCATAGTTTTTGTTTATTCTATTTTTATCCATGGCTACTCTCCTTTGAAAATCAAGTAGCACAGTTGCTGAAGATGGAATGCATCATTCAGATTAGATTAGACTCCCCATTCATTCACTTAAAAAAATAAACAAAATGCATGGTAATTCTAGATCTTTTACTCTGAAAAAAATTGAATATTTTTAGCATTAATATTGGGATTGGGGATAGGGAAACAAATAAAGGAATATTGGAATAAGTTTCATTTCTGCCATTCTATTTCTGCCCAGCATAGATACATTATTCTTTTCCTGCCTCTTCATATTTTTTGAGTGGCTTTCACTAAAGGCTTATAATATAAATTATATCGTTTACCAGGCATCCCCAAACTGCGGCCCTCCAGATGTTTTGGCCTACAACTCCCATGATCCCTAGCTAACAGGACCAGTGGTCAGGGAAGATGGGAATTGTAGTCCAAAACATCTGGAGGGCCGAAGTTTGGGGGTGCCTGTCGTTTACCCAGTGTTATAGGAATATGTTCTCTATATACTCCTAAACTTTTAAAAGCCTTTGGGCCAAAAAGTACCCTAGCCATTCAGTTAAGCTCTGTTGGTTATTTAGGACCTAAAGTTCTGTGCTTTGGTTTATTAATGTGGTTAAATTAAAGTTTCACCAAAATATCAGTTCAGATTTCACTTCGGGAAGTAAGAGAAAACACTTGTTCCTGGAAGGTAAGCAATAAGGAAGACTTGCTGCCCTTGTGTGCACCACAGAAACATCGGAGCAGTTGGGATATTGGGCAAGATGGAGCCCTGATCTGACCCCACATGGCAACAATATTTTTGAGAAAGAACAATTTTCCTCCCAAATTCTGTGGAGAGATGAGACAAAACTTTCCTTCTCAGATTTTTTCCCACACATAAGAGCAACTTAAGGAACAATGATAAACAGTTTCCGCAGCAGTTTGTCTCCGATTCTCTCCTGCAATTTTTCTTTCAGGATTGTGCCTTGATCCTCTGACCTTGAACTACCATTCTACACTCATTGTACAGCTTCACCTGTTCAAGAATTTATTTCAAATGTCTCACAGCTTATGGTTAATCACTCAGTATACACATTTGTGGTGTGGCACTCATTTATAATGCATTTGGGAATTTAAAACAACAACCCAGAAACACTCAATTGAATAAGATGTGGGGGTTAATTTCTATCATTGAGAGAAGAGAAAATAAAGTGCAAGAGTGGATGATAGGGACTCCAGGAATTCTGCAATATCTCTAATGTCTGAAACATTATTCAGGCTGTTAACTGTTAATGCCACTACAGCAACACAAAGAGCATATGCATAGCACATATAATTATAAGTTACCGGGTACTTTATTGATATCAAACTGTGTGGGTGTGGGTGGAGGGGGAAGGAATGTTTTAATAGCCACTTGACATGTTTTGAAAAGCTTTCTATATGCTATATTACAAATAACAATGGTTATATTACAAATGTTATGTAACATTTTTTTATATTACAGTACAAATAACCTTTCGATGGATTCAACTTTTACTACCTACAATGTCTAACTCATGGTACATCGCTCTGTCCCAGCTCCTGCCAACCTAGCAGTTCAAAAGCATACCAGCATGAGTAGATAAATACATACCGCTGTGGTGGGAAGGTAAACGGCATTTCCATGCGCTCTGGCACTCGCCACGGTGTCCCATTGCGCCAGAAACAGTTTAGTCCTGCTGGCCACATGACCCGAAAAGCTGTCTGTGGACACATACCAGCTCCCTTGGCCTGAAGTGAGATGAGTGCCGCACCCCATAGTTGCCTTTGACTAGACTTAACCATCCATGGGTCCTTTAGCTTTTTTTTTACCCTCGTGGTACAAGAACTTTAAATGGAAGTTACTAATATGCAACTATGTGACGTCTTCCTCTTTGCTGAATCACACAAAGAAGACACAGCCCAAGTGCCCAGAGACAGTAGTGGCATAGAGAGTACCAAAGTCCCATCACCAGGTAACTGGCAGCGGGTGTTACTGGTGAGCACCTGTTCTGCTTAAAGCAACCGACTCTGCAATGCAGATGCGAAGTGAGGCTTCAGCAGCACCCTGGACAGTTCCATACAGATCTCCACAAAAGCAGAGTTCAGATGCTGGCTCAATGGTAGCCATCCTCAGTCTGAGCCTTGAACAGGAGCTGAGCTCTATCTCAGAAGCTGGCTCCACCTTCCGTGAGAGGAGTCTCTTCATTTAAAAGGGCCCAACTCAAAGCAAGCCATGTTTATCAGTCATGTCTGTTGTCAGCTGTATCCTGCTGAAATCCCTCATCCAACAGAAATGCGCATACTGTACTTATACAGATAGGTGCACCCTGGAAATAAGAGAAGATGGCCCTCCCCTGATAACATGGCATTATTTACTATCAGTTACTGAGAAGGCCTTCTTGAAGAAGAGTGAGCACTTATGTTCTTTTAAAAAAAATAATTATGCTTTTCAGGTTTATATATTTCACTGATTTGACAATCAATTTAACATTTCAAAACTTTACTTCCTTCCCCCGCTTTCTGCAATTCCTTAAATTTATTTTTAATATCTTTAGCATATCCAAATTAACTTAATTTGCTCATTGATTCATCTACTTTAAATATATACTCTTATAAAACTGCAGGTTATTACAATAATCCTGCCAATGTTCTTACCTGTTTACAATTTATTTGTAAATATTCAATAAATCATTTCCATTCTTTTATAAAAAGTTTGTTATCTTGATTTCTTATTCTTCCAGTAAGTTTCGCCATTTCTGCATATTCCATAAGTTTTTGTATCCATTCTTCCTTTGCTGGGACTTCTGCTTCTTTCCATTTTGGGGCGAGTAACAATCTTGCCACTGTAGTACCATACATGAATAAGATTCTACACAGTTTAGGTAGGTCTGTCCCTATAATTCCCAAACCAAAAGCTTCTGGTTTTTCTTTACAAGCGTTATTGTAAACATCCTTTTCAATTCATTATATATCATTTACCAGTAAGCTTTAACCTTACTACAAGAACACCACATATGATAAAAAAGAACCTTCTTTCTCTTTACATTTCAACACTTATTTGATTTCGATTTATACATTTTTGTCAATTTACTCAGTGTTAGATACCATCGATATAACATTTTCACATCATTTTCTCTTAGACCATAACATGCTGTAAATTATATATTTCGTTTCCATTCTTCCATGTTCCCATGCTTCCATGTCTATATTATGACCAATATCTATTGTCCAATGTATCATTGAGGATTTTACTTGCTCATCCTTTGCCTCCCATTCCAATAATATTTTATACATTTTAGACAGCACTTTTACATTACATTCCAACAGGTCTCTCTCCAGTTGCGATATTGGTTCCCCAAACCCTTGTATCCTATCTTTCTTAAATACTTCATTCAAATGATGATATTGTATCTATGTTGTTAATTTCCCTGATAATTCCTTACATTCTTTAAACTTATACTCTCCTCCCTCTTGTTTTAATAAATTTCTATAAGTTGTCCACCCTTCTATTATATTATTTTTCTTTACCGCTATAGCTTCCAACGATGAGAGCTAAAGTGGTGTTTTTACCTCTAATAAATTCTTGTATTTATCCCATACATTGTACATTTCCCCCCAATTATACGATTTGTAAATCCTTTATGAAGTTTCACCTTTTCATACCATAAATAAGCCTGCCAACCAAAAATAGTCATGACTTTCTATGTCTAGAATATGTGAATTCTCTTCTGTCACCCATTTCTTCAACCAACAAAGACAGGATGCCTCATAGTATATCCAGCAGGGGAAAGCCTCCTTTATGTTCCTGTCTTGCTTAACTCCTCCTTCATATTGGCTAATTTTGAGGAAACAATAAAATGATAATAATAATCCACTCTGGGGATTTCTTGTGATGACAAACAATATTGTTCTTTCGATAATAATTTACCTCAATATTTATAGAACATGTTATATCAATTATTGTTGAGGTTTATTCTTAAAATTTTGAAATACAAGTTGACGGGGAAACCCCTAATGAAATAAGCTTCATCTAAGATAAGTACAGAGTTCTGTAAAATGGAACACAGAAGGGTAGAAATTGCATTCTTGGAAACTGAAGGGCTAAGAGGTAAGAGCTAAAGTTAGTGTGTAAAATATGAACTTGTCTTTTACTAGTTTAATATGTGTGCATGTATCTAATTGATATGTATTTACAGTCTCTTCATGCCATTAATAATACTTGCCTTGAGATAATTTGCAGTTGCACCATGTCAAGCAGACAACGGAGACTCCCTTGCATGTGAACAAAAGCTCTATTGTTCTTCCAGTTCTGAAGTAAATGATAAAAATTATAAACTAATTTGCATAACAGGAGATTAGAAAATTATCCTTTTATCCTTCTTAATATATTTGCCCTTCCTAATTATAAAGATACAAATCTTTTCAGAATAGCTTCACAAAAAAATATTCTTGGATAAAAATTGCATGTTAAGCTCGATTTTGGAAGGGTATTTGCATAATAAGACAAAAGAGATAAATTGCTTCCGTTTAATAATAGCCAATTTTACACTGCCATTCCATACATGGCTGCTCAGAATAAAGTTCCACTGAGTTTAATGGGCTTACTCTCAAGTTAAGTAGTTATGGGATGGCTGCCCAAACTGGACTCTTTGGGAGCAGAACTTTCTCCCTGAACTTTTCAATTATAAGTTTCTTTGCAAAACTACTACAGTAGTCAACATGGAGAAACACTTGTGACAGGCCTGTGTCTGCCATGAATTAGCAACCAGTTGTTTCTGTTACGTGGAGACCCCCTCCCCCGGCTCCCCCACTCTCTCCATAGGTTAGTGCCGATGACTTTCCTAACTGGAACAGAAGGACTAGGCTACTAGGCTCAGGCAGTTGGCTTAAAGTTCTAAAAAGAGACGCTGCCTTTCAAGACCCACAGGCGATTGCACAGAGCACCATCTCTTGGGGTGTGTTTTTATGTGGGTGAGTGAGTGGGCTTGAGGCATGAGGCAGAGAGTACACAGTCGGCTACTTCATGAGATGCTGAAAGCAAGGCAGCCATGTTGGTAAATGTCTTTATTATTATAGGGAGCAAGCATTTGAATTCTCCCAAACTTGAAAGTTTTCCCACTGTTGTGAGATATTTTGATTAGGCTAATAAAGGTATCATAAAGAAGGCTGATCGCCGGAGAATTGATGCTTTTGAATTATGGTGCTGGAGGAGACTCTTGAGAGTCCCATGGACTGCAAGAAGATCAAACCTATCCATTCTGAAGGAAATGAGCCCTGAGTGCTCACTGGAAGGACAGATCGTGAAGCTGAGGCTCCAATACTTTGGCCACCTCATGAGAAGAGAAGAATCCTTGGAAAAGACCCTGATGTTGGGAAAGATGGAGGGCACTAGGAGAAGGGGACGACAGAGGACGAGATGGTTGGACAGTGTTCTCGAAGCTACGAACATGAGTTTGACCAAACTGCGGGAGGCTGTGGAAGACAGCAGTGCCTGGCGTGCTATGGTCCATGGGGTCACGAAGAGTCAGACACGACTAAACAACAATAAAGGTATGCCTGCCCAACTCTGGATTCGCATACTTTGTGACAGAGCATTGGCTGCCATTCAGAATGGTCCATGAACCAAACTTGGGACAGCATCAAAGTTTTGTTTTTTGGCTGATCTCCTGGACTGGGACACAAGAAGCTGCATCATTTTAAATTGTTATTAATGTTGTATTTTAAATTATTGTAAGCCACCCCAGGGTGTTAGGGTGAAAGGTGGATTGTTGTTGTTGTTGTTAATGCTCCTTCTAGCTCATTTCTGTTTACACACTGACTGGAGGTGGTTCTCCATGATTTCAGACGGGTTATGCAGAGGTGCCAAGGATTGCACCTGGAATCTTTTGCACACAAAGTTTCTGCTCTTCCATTAAGCTAGTACCCCACCCTCAATGGACTTTCGTGGTTCAGTTTGTACTTTGAATTGGGCTGGGAAAGAAATTGGCAGCCAGTGTAGTTGGGTCAGAGCCTGTGTTCTATGGTCACACCTTCTAATTTCACTTAACAATCTACGCAGCCACATTCTATACTAGCTGTAGTTTGTGAACCATCTTCAAAGGCAGCCACAGGTTAAATACATTGCAATAGTATAACTGGGTGGTTACCAGAAAAGATCAGCTGAAGTTTACAGTTTATGAGCTGAAAGGGAAGAAGAGGCATTGCTTGTCCCTTGCTGTTGTCGCCCAGGCGGAATATTCTGTACTGGAATATAAAACTTTTGAAACCTGTGCAAAATGGGCTACGATGTATTAGAGAAAATTATATGAGATGGAGATGGTTTGGAAATGGGGTAGAAATAAGGTTGATTTAAAAGCATATTTAATATTTGTCACTACTGAGTATATATATTTTTTCATACCAGAGTTGTGGATGCCTTGAGATAAAAGACATCCTATATAATAAAGTCCCTATGTCTCTGCATCCAGATTCCCTGTGTCCTGTTTTCCGCGCTACTGAGCATGTGCCCCAGGGACACAGGGATTGGACGCAGAGACTGCATGCACGCACACACACACGCTCTCCCCCCCACCCTCTGCCCTGCACTGGCTCAATAAGCAGTTAAAACAGAGGCCACCAGATGGAAGGCAGGAGCAGGCAGCAAGGCCCCTAAGCAGGGCAGGCCCTCTCTCAACGTGCCCAAGGGCCTGAGGAGGAAGCCGGGATGACCAAAAATCGAGGCCCCGGCCTCTCCTCACCAACAGGCCCAAAATGGAGGCCCAAGCAACGCAAGATAAAGCAGGCCACCAGTGGAAGGCAGGAGCAGGCAGCAAGGCCCCTAAGCAGGGCAGGCCCTCTCTCAACGTGCCCAAGGGCCTGAGGAGGAAGCCGGGACGACCAAAAATCGAGGCCCCGGCCTCTCCTCACCAACAGGCCCAAAATGGAGGCCCAAGCAGCGCAAGATAAAGCAGGCCACCAGTGGAAGGCAGGAGCAGGCAGCAAGCCCCCTAAGCAGGGCAGGCCCTCTCTCAACGTGCCCAAGGGCCTGAGGAGGAAGCCGGGATGACCAAAAAACCGAGGCCCCGGCTTCTCCTCAATAACAGGCCCGAAATTGAGGCCCAAACAGCGCAAGCAACCGGGAGACCCCCGCTGGGCCGGAATGGCCAGGAAAGGCGCGGGGAGGCCACCGAATGCTCAGCGCCATCCGTGGGACCCTCAGAAAGCGCAGGGGTGGGCGCAAGCCCCCCGGACGGCAAAGCTCCCTCCCGGACGCAGCAGGCGACTGAAAAACAGCCGTGGAGGCCAACAAAAGTAGCGGGAGCCACCCCCACCCCCTGAAAAACTGGGCGTACACCCCGGAGCAGCCGCCCGGGCCGTCCAGGAGCCAGAATTCGGCCACTGGGCCCTGGCAGCAGCAGCGCTATTGATGGGGAAAAATTAGGAACCAAACGGCAGGCGCAAAAAGCGCGCGAAAACAGGGTGGGGAGGGATCCGCACTCCAAACACAAGCTTCGGAGGGGGTAAAGGAAGAAATACCCCCCGCACCCCCCAGCCGAGCCTGGGCTGTAAAGGTAAAAAAAGGGGGGGACTTTGGCTTGGGGTTTGGGAACGGGGGGGGGGAATTAGGGATAAATTAAGGATCAGAGGGGGGGGAGGAACAATCAATTGGACAAGGAATAAAAGCCCCCCACGCGCCGCTACCACCGAAAAAGGCCGAATGTTCTAGCGCCGTTTATTAAACGGGCTGAATGGCACTAGTAGGAGAATAATGGTCAAAGAAAGAGCTAAATAAATAAATAAATAAGGTCAATGAGAATGCCTAACCTTATGCTGCTTTCAACCTGCTATAGCAATATTTCTTTATGCTCTTTTAATCTCGGAGTTATTTTATTAATAAATTTTATTTATTTTTTTAAAGAAAAGAATGGGTCTCATGTTTCAGTTTGGAACAGACATCAGGCATGGTTTGAAAAGCAAGTTCTGGTACAGAAGCGTCAGTAATGCCCCCTGTCAATATGTTGAAATGCAGGAGCAGTTGGTCTAAAAATAAGATGCCTTTAAATGTGCAAACTATCTGCCAGATTGTAAAGATGCTAATGTAAGACCAACCTCTTGCAATGTTGTGTTTACGTTGCAGTGCCATTTGCTGTTTAGTAGAAACATTGATAATGCCCATGTTCCATCTGTTAGAAAATGTAAAGGCAAACATTTAACAAACGCAGGGTGCAGCTTCCTGGCAAATTAAGCTGAATACAACCCAAACATAAAGCAAGATTTACAACTTCTCTCGCGCTTTCACCTGCCCCTTTTTAACTTTATTTTACTTTTTAACTTTAATTTTTCCAGAGTTTTGAGTAAATACATAAAACACAGTTTCATGTTTAAATTACTGCCTTGTAAGAATGAAATATACCGTACATATGTACACACAAACAATATAAGCAATAAAACTGAAAATAAAACAATATTGCAGCTGTGAATCACAGCAACGTTCTACTGAATTTTCCTGTAACTGGTTATAATGCATGCTTTTGTAATGGGCGCAAATATGAAAAGTAAACAAGAACTGTATAGTAATGAGCATCACAACAAAGCAAATCAATTTTAAGACCACTATTTGTTCTGGATGGTATCAGAGGAATTCAAACATCAAGTGGAGTCAATTCCAACCTACCAAGCCTGCTGGCTCCCTTTCAGGGACTTGGTTATTATTAAAGAAAGGTATTATTATTAACTCGGCAAAAGACAGCTTCATATGGCAAGTCTTGGCCTCTGCCACCCAGGCCTTCCAGGAACGTGAGATTCAAGAGTAAGGATGACAGAGTTAGGTTTTTATGCTCCTTTCTAGATATTTGCCAGCAGTACAATATCCTTGAAGAATTGTGGCAACCAGAACTGTATGCAGTATTTCAAGTGTTGGTGAAACATAGTGTCACGGTGGCCGGAGAAGGCTACTTCAGAGTAACGACTCTACACAGCTCTGCATTTTGTCTTTTATTGGTGCTGAGTATTTACAGTGCTAATGGCAGTGCTATTTACAAAGACACATCTGTTCAGCTTGAATCAGAACCTCCATGGGTGGCTGGGACCCATTCATTTTGGGATGGCGGGGCGTCCTCCCATGCCATGAGGTACTCCAGGCCCCCCACCCCCCTTCGTGAATCAAGGATGGCCGTTGCTTCATTGAGTGGCTCCCTGCCTCCACTCTCCCCCCCTCCCTCGGGGGGCTGTTCGCTGCCTCGGAACCTGCTACTATCCCTGTACGGAGACAGCAGCGATCTATGAAACACTGGGTGCACCCTCATGTCCTCTGGCAGTGCCAGCCTGTATGCCACCGGGTTTACCTGCTGCGTGACCGTGAAGGGGCCCAACCTTCTGGGTGCCAGCTTCTTGCACCTCCCTCTGGTGGGAAGGCCCTCCGAGGACAACCAAACCTTGTCCCCCACCCTTATGGCCTCCCCTGGTCGCCTGTGGCGATCTGCCCCCTTCTTGTACGCTTCTTTGGCCCTCTCCAAGTGTTCTCTGAGCTGCTGGTGCACCGTCTCCAGTTCCTCTGCCCAATCCTCTGCCTGTGGGCCCTCCTCCTCCCCCTCCCTCTCCGGGAAGGATCTGAGGTCGTTGGCCTTAAAGGGCGACACCCCTGTGGAGACATGCACCGCATTGTTGTAGGCAAATTCTGCCAGTGGCAGGCGATCCACCCAGTCCGTTTGCCTCTGGCTGACGTAGCATCTCAGGTACTGCTGCAGAATTGCGTTGACCCTCTCCGCCTGTCCATTGGTCTGCGGGTGCCGAGCCGTCGACAAGCTGACCTCCACCTGCAGGAGGTTCATGAGCCGCCTCCAGAACCTGGAAACAAATTGGCGGCCTCGATCCGAGATAACTCTTAAAGGTAATCCATGCAGTCTGAATACGTGGTCAACAAACAGTTTGGCTGTCTCTTCTGCAGAGACCGCCCTGGCACACGGTATAAAATGGCACATTTTGGACATGAGGTCCACCACCACCAACACTGCGGTCTTGCCCCTGGACGACGGCAGGTCTGTGATGAAGTCCATGGACACCACTTCCCACGGCCTGTGCGGTGTGGCTAATGGCTCCAGCAACCCTGCTGGTGGTGCTCTGACCACCTTTGCTCGCTGGCATATGTCACAGCCCCTTACATAGTCCCGAACATCTTCCCGCACCCCTGGCCACCAGAAGTGTCTCATGACTAGGTGAGTGGTTTTGTCCCTTCCGAAATGACCCGCCGTCGGGTTGTCGTGCATCTGCTTGAGGACCTTACCTCTGAGCTGGTTGGTGGGCAGGTACAGGGCTCCCCTGTAAAAAAGCAACCCCCTCCTTTCCTCAAAGTCTTTTGCCTGCTCCCTCCCCCCTCGCAGCTCTCTGAAGATGCGGGTGGCAAACTCATCTGCTGCCGTCAGTGCTGTGAGTTCTGCCTCGCTCACCACTGCTGCTCCGCAGGACCATGCGGACGGGGGGAAAATGTGCCTGGGTGCTGGGGGCAACTCCTCCTCCATGTACTCTGGCTTGCGGGAGAGGGCATCCGCCCTGACATTCTGCTCCCCCGGTATGTAGTGGATGGAGAAGTTGAAGTGCGAGAAGAACTCTGCCCATCGTATCTGCCGCTGGTTGAGCACCCTGGCCGTTCTCCAGAACTCCAGGTTCTTGTGGTCCGTGCACACCTGAATGGGGTGCTTGGCGCCCACCAGGAAGTGTCTCCAGTGCTGGAACGCAGAGTGGATCGCGAGAAGCTCCTTATCAAACACCGTGTAGTTGCGCTCCGGCTGGGTCAGCTTTCTGGAGAAGAAGGCACAGGGTCTCCACTCTCTGTTGGCGTCCAGTTGCAGCAAAATGGCGCCCACAGCTCTGTCTGAAGCATCTGTCTCCACGCGTAGGGGCGCATCCTGCACCACGTGGAACAAGTTCTGGTCTGAGGCGAACACCCTCTTGAGGCTTTCGAACGCTGCTTGCGCCTCTGGTGTCCATCTGAACTTCTGCTTGCCTCTCAGGTAGTCCGTGATGGGAGCCGTAACGCGAGAGAAGTTCTTGATGAACTTCCTGTAGAAGTTGGCAAAGCCTAGTAGGCGTTGTGCATCTTTGCGCGTCCTGGGGCTGTGCCAGTCCAGGATGGCCTGCACCTTGTCCTTGTCCATTGCTAGCCCCTTGTCTGACAGCTTGTAGCCCAGGAAGTCCACTTCCCTGGTGTGAAACTTGCACTTCTCTAGCTTCACATACAGGTGGTTCTCCTTTAGGCGCTGCAACACCTCCCTGACATCCTTCACATGCTGCTCGGGGTCATTGGAGTATATAAGGATGTCATCTAGGAAGACCAAGCAGTTCTTGAAGAGGAGGGACCCCAGGACGTGGTGCATGAAGGCCTGGAAGCATGCTGAGCCTCCTTGCAAACCGAAGGGCATCACCAGATATTCAAAAGAGCCCAGAGGCGTGAACATCGTAGTCTTCCACTCATCGCCTTCCCGGATCCTGATCAAGTTGTACGCCCCCCTCAGATCGAGCTTGGTGAAGATCTTGCCCCTGCGTGCCGCTGTCAGCAGATCATCCACTCTGGGCATTGGGAAAGCCACCGGTTCCGTCATGCTATTGAGCCGTCTAAAATCCACCACCAGGCGGCGCTGTTGCGTGTCTTTCTTGTCCACCCAGAAGACCGGGCTGCCCCCTGCTGCCTTGCTTTCTCTGATGAACCCCCTCTTGAGGTTCTTGTCGATGAACTCCCGCAGATCCTCCAGTTCCTGATCTGACCTGGAGTACAGCTTGGCGGGGGGTAGCGAGGCCCCTGGCACCAGGTTGATCTGACAGTCAAAGGACCTGTGGGGGGGTAGATGGTCGGACTCCGCTTCGCTGAAGACCTCCTGCAGGTCCCAGTACGGTTTGGGTATTGCCTCCCCCCCCTTGATGTGCATGGTGGCCACCGTGGCTATGGGAGGCCCCTCCCCTGGTTGGCGCTGCATGCAATGTTCTAGACAAAAGTCCGATCCAAACGTGATGCATCTCTGGTGCCAACTGATGGAGGGGTCATGGCGCGCCAGCCAGCTAATGCCCAAGACGATGGGGGGGTCTGAGATGGTGGTGACGTTGAATGCCAGTGTCTCTGAGTGTCGCCCCACCTCTCGCAGCTTTTTCCTCATCCAGCTTTTTCTGTAACTCCACCACCATCACCCTTAGTTGCTTCTCAGTTTCATCTTTCGCTCTCACCTGCTCTGCCAGCTTGTTCAGCTCCTCCCGCGTTCCTCGTGCTTCCTCCTGAGCGGCAAGTAATTGCTGGTGTGCCTGCGCTGTCAGGTTCTGTAATTTCTGTAATTCCTGTGCTGCGGCTTCGGCCTCCAGCCTCCACTGCTCAGCGTCTTGCGCGCTCATCGCGGCCGCTCCAAAGTAGCCAGAAAGACTTGGAGGTTGCTGTCACGGTGGCCGGAGTGGGCTACTTCAGAGTAACGACTCTACACAGCTCTGCATTTTATCTTTTATTGGTGCTGAGTATTTACAGTGCTAATGGCAGTGCTATTTACAAAGACACATCTGTTCAGCTTGAATCAGAACCTCCAAGTGGCTTTTGGCGCGTCTTGCCCCAGCATAACAACTTGGGGAGACCCATCCTCTTCCCCCGACGCTTTCTGCGAAGTTCCGGAGTTGGGGGGACTGGCCTGCCCCCCTTCCTTCCCCCTTCCTGTCCCACCTGGGACGATGGCTCTTCTACCCTGCCAGAGCCTTGGACACCACTTCCTGTTTCCCCACTTGAGCTGGAGCTTTCCCTCTTTTCAGCCTCGCTCGGGGCTGGGCTGGAACTCAGGAGGGGAGGGGCTTCGCGATATCCCTTGCCCCTCACACATAGCCTTGTGTAAGCCTTATTTTCAACCCCTTTTCTCATTATTGCTAACATAGAATTATCCCTTTTCACAGCTGCCATCTTAATTGTGCTATCCACTACAACCCCAAATTTTTGTTCCTGGTCACTCATCACCAGTTCAGATCCCATTAGTGTATATGTGCGTATTTTGTCCCAATGTGATTACTTTACACTAGAATACATTGAACCAGATTTCCCATTTCAATGCTCATTCACCAAGTTTGGAGAGATCCCTGAGAGTTCCTCACATTCTCCTTTAGTTTTAACTGCCCTGAGCAATCTGGTGTCATAATCAGCAAGCTTGGCCACTTCACTGCTCACCCCTAACTCCAGATAATTGGTGAACAAGTTTAAAAGCGGAACTGAGGAGCGGCCGTAATTCAGAGACTAGACAGTGTGGGGCTAGGTGGCTTGACTGAGCAAAATGCAGTTTCATAGGGTATATATATTGGCATCTGCCAAATCCTCACTGCCAAAATTGATGAATAGGGGAAATGGACTTTGAAATGGACTTGTGAAATTTCTAGTAAGGCTGTTTTTTTTTGTTTTTTTCTTTTGATGGTGGAGCTGGGAAGAGAAAGCACGGTGTAGTACAGGCTGGGGTTCAAGAAAGGCAAACAGCACATAACCAGTAATTATATCTCACGTAAGTTTGATCCAGTAGCATCAATAAATGGTGGATTTTTTTAAAGGAACAAAAAGACTCTACATTACAGAAGACCCAGTTATTAACCCTTAGACTGTATCTTGTCGGGGTAGTAGGGTAGGACAGCCTACCAAGAGAGCCTGTTTCAAATAGAGCAGGCAAACCTTTATTCCTCCAACCTTCAGGCCTGCAAAAAGATTATGAGGGGAAATGAAGAGCAAGGCAAGAAACCAAAACCAAAAGAATCTCTGCTTTGAGGGTAAAGCTGCTCACTTTAGAGAAGCAAAGTCATCCACAGAAGCTGGCACAAATTCAGCAACAGAATACCTTCAGCTACCTACGAAGCCAGTGGTTTAAGAGGCCAAAAATAATGTTTATGTGTCTCCCTGCTCCCTCTAAGCAGCAGTAATGCAAATTAACCTCTTCCATAAGAGCTAAGCTTGGTGCACTGCCTGTTCACTTGCTTAATGTTTTCTACTGACAAAGTGTAAAGCTTCTGGACTGCAGATCAAAAGGCTTCCTTCCAAGCAGGCCTAAAAAGAAGAGGCCTTCGGGAGTCAGCCACCTTGCCGTGAGCCACCGCTTAAGCTGCAAGCAGAAAGAATGACTAGAAGGGCATGCCTGCTGCCACTTTGAGGAGCAATTCAGCCAAGCACAGAGGGGGAACAGCAGCTTCCCTGTGCAGGGAGACGTGAAACACTGCAATGAGTCAGCTCTTGTAGGGAGAGTAATGAGGACGGGAGAGAACAGGGGCCTGGAGGAAGAAAAGCGGCTGGGCAGGTGGATGGCTGTGCATTCATGAGACTCAAATTCCTCTATTCAAGGGCACTGGGCTGGCCCTGCATGCCTTCCCCTTGCCCAGGGCCAACTTTCCTCTTGGTGCCAGTGAGAAGCAGCGGCAGTGCTGAGCTTGGGATGGTAGCCAGTGCCAACCGAGAATATAAATGTAAGAAAGTTTTTTAAAAAATAAATAAAACTGATAAAAAAAGAGATGGAGTGCTAACAATGCTTTGTGGTTTCGGTAGACTGTTCTTATGTGTCTTTGCAGCTCTGGCACCCATTTTATGGAACACTCTCCCCAGAGAAGCTCGCCCAGGACCTACATTATGAACTTTTTGAAACCTGGTTAAGGCAATTATGGTTCTATTGATGTTTAGGCTTTGAACTGTTTTTCACCCTTGGCTGGATTTTGTGCTGCTGTGATTGATTTTATGCTGCTGTGATTGATCTGCCAAAAAACCCTAGTGAGCTTCATGTCTGGGTGACCAGTTGAATCCAAGTTTCCTAAGTCCAGCCCATCACACTTCTCCAGTGTCATTCAAAACAAGGGAAATAGTTGCAGTGATACAACTGGAGTGCAGAAGGTCATGGTCAAGCCTGCCCAATCGAAACACCTATGATGGCTAATAAAAGGACTGTGTGACTTTTCTCCATACTTTCAGCGGTAAAGGTACTGTTAATGAAAACGGTATAAGCTCTGCAATACAATGCAGATTCAGGATGGAAGCTAAGGGACTTCACTGTACTGGTTCCAGTTGCACCTTGCCACCTTAACCTCAAAAGTGTTTTGCTGAATCAGACCAAGGACTACATTATCCAGGATTCTTTCCAAACATCCAAGTAACCAGCAGGCAGCAAATGCTTCACTGGAAGACTGCTTTTGGCCCACAAGCTGTCTCCACATTTGCTTGCTATGATTTGTTTGTTATGGGTTTTGATTACACATAAAGTCTCAAATTCTAAGCAGTGCCAGTTGAAACATCATTATTTTTATTTGATGGTTTAGTACTTGTTTGACATGTTATCTATGAACATTTATTATAATCTTTAGTTTTATATTTTAACCTGTCTAAAAATTATGGATGCAGATTTGAAAAGCTGTAATATCCAAGCAAACAAATCTAGGAGTTATGATGGAGCTCAATGGAATATCGACCCAGTGAACAGCAGCTGTGAAAAAAGCATACTCTGTGTGAAGGGTCATTAGGAAAGTTGTCAACGTTATTATGTCTTAATACAATTATATGGTGCAGCCGCACTTTGAATGCCACGCACAATTCTTATCATTTCATTCTTGCATTTCAAAGGAAATTCTGTAGACCTGGAAAATGCAAAAATGGACAACTCCTGTTGAAATAATTGCTTCATTATTTGGATTCAGCTGTATTATGCAAGTTGAGTATACATCTCCAAAATAGTTCTAGGAGTAATATTTTATTACACATTCAATAAAGTAGTTCAGACCTCTGTAGTTCATACTGATTGCATGAAATTTAGATGACATCTTGCAATTGACATGAAGGTAAAAGACTTAATTGGTTATTTGGCCAAAAATGAATTATTTGAGAATTTCTTGCATTATTTTTTTTATAGAATCACACAAAAACATGGAATGGTGGGTTCCTTTGATTCTTAAACATTTTGATGCTATCAGTTTTTTCCTTTTGTGTGGTGGAGTTACTGCTTTGATTATGTATATATTTTTACAAGAAGGGCCATAGAGCACGACCTAGCAATTACAGACTCATTATTTTACAAATGTCATTGCTTGACTGTAGGCTAAATATTTGCTTCTTAAAATAGAAGTTTGGGTGCGCAAAAGTAATGTTAGCCCAGATGAGCAAGCGAGTTTTAGAGCCAAGGTTTTAGGTAGCATGTTCATCTTGGCACATCTGACTAATAAGAAATATTGCAAGAAAAGCACAAATATTATGTACATATACTGCCATTGTAGATCTGAAATGTTTTCTCTACTCAGGTAGAATGTTTTATTTAGGGGGGCGGGATTTGGAACCAGTGATCATAGGATCACTGAAGACTATACTCCACAAAGTTGTGTTCCTTTTTGTTGCTCTTTTGTATCATCTCCTCCTGCTCCCGTGTAATTGATGCAAAGGACTATTTTGTACACCACAGACAATACCTTCCCCTGCCAAAAACACAGAAACTGTCACTGTGGCAATTAAGGGCTATTATTAATCACTGTGGTAAACAAGAAGAAATAAAATGGGCAAGACTTTTCTATGATGGAAATGTAAGGAAATGAAGGGAACATTTTTTCATATGTGGTGGACATGTAAAAAGGGGAAATAATATTGGGAAATGATTTATAATGAGTTGGAAAAAAATGTTTAAAATAACTTTCCCAAAAAACCAGAGTCATTTTTGTTTGGAATAATTCAGACACAAGTCCCTAAGTGTCAACAAAATTTATTTATGTATGCAACAATGGTGGCCTAAGTTTTGTTAGACCTAAAATGGAAAGTGAGGGAGGTCCCAAGTAAAGAGGATTCCAACTTAAGATGGTAGAATAAGCAGTGTTTGCAGGTTTAACATTTAGAATAAGAGAGCAAGGAGAACATATATTCAAAGAAGAGTGGAAAATATCTATTGAGTATATGGAAAATAACTGTACACAGCTGAAAATGCTGGCAGCATTAAGATAAAATAAACTGTGTAATTTATGTTTGAGTGATGTAAAAGTGAACTGACTGAAATGGTTACAGCAAAAAAATGTGCAGGAATGAAAGATAAATAAAATGAACCAAGGAAAGAGAAGGAAGGAAGTCATGGGATATCTAACAGTATGTAAAACGTTGACTTTAAGATGCAAAACTGCAAATTTAATAAAAATTATTACTTAAAAAAAGACATTGGAGCGGACCTTTGTTGAACTGGACTTTGTTGTGACATTATAGAAAGATCTTGGCCATGGGAAAAGGGCTATGTCGGGTTATGTAGCATTATATTAAGTGCTCTGTTTTAATTCCAGTTCAGCTCATTATGAAAAGCAAGGCCTCAGCACTAAAGGCCTGTAATGTTGAAGCAACCTGTACCTGCTTATCTCCAGCAATGTTGCAGCATCTGTTGTTTTTAACACCATTCAAGGGGCCCATAACTACATTGGTTTCTGAAGCTATGTTGCTTCTAGTTTGTTACTGCAATGAGTGGTAGCTTTTGGAAATTACATTGCTTTACGCTTCTTTCAATGTCTCAAAAAGACACATATTTAAGTTTGGTATATGATTAAATTTTTAAAAATTAATCAGTTAAAAAGGCAATCTGTCAGTTATGTGATACAATTTAATTTATTATTATTAAATACATTAATCAATTATCTCATGCAGGTGATAGTTTCAGGCTACTAACAGTTTATCCTGATTTAACAGACTGGCTCTTTGGCAAGCCAACCCAAACAAATTGGCAGATATAGATGGTGTGCATAAATGATCTACAGCAATGCTGTCAGTGGTACTTAATGTTCCATTTATGAATGAACTGCTATTTATGAATGAACTGTTAAATGATACCTGACAATGAACGCTCTTATGCTGGAGTTCTAACTCAAAATGCATTTTCATGGAAAAAAACCCAGATTTCAAAATCCCTCTTCATATACTCTAAACTTGCATAGGCGGCGCTTGTTGGGTACTGAGATACCAGAACCATGATTGGGCGGGAAAGACACACACAATAGTAGAGAATTTGGCAAATGAGTGTGAAATTCACATATAATTGACTCCAATAAGTTGCAGTGGGTGTGGTTTCACTGTAATGGCCTCATGGGTCAAATGGGGAAGCCTGATTAGGCCCACAGGCTGGAGGTTGCCCACTACTGCTATATCCCTTCAATCCACGGCTATGGCCTTATTGATGGTGCAAATTTTCTCCTGTTCCAAACCTGGTACATGGATTTTTTTTTCTCCCACTGACTTTAATGGAATATTTTTTTAAAAATTAAAAAAGGATATAATAAAATAATTAAACATAAATAAATGATTTGCAGCAGTGCATTTGTTGCTAGCTGTGCAACTGAGACTGATAAGATTGGCAGCACAGAGGTCTTGTCTTGCATGTTGTGTGCAAAGGTATGTGCTGGTGACATATCCCTGTCACTATGAATTCATTGTCTCCCTTCATGTATGAGTGGTAATATGGGCATCATCACTGGCAGTCACTGATTGTTGGGCACTACTGAGAACGTCTCTACCAATTGTATATGTTTTCCCCTCCTGGGCTGTGCGCACAATGGACATGGCAGCTTGTATTCCAGTGTGGTGTAATGGTTAATATTGTTGGACTAGGACCTGGGAAACCAAGGTTCTGATCCCCACTTAGGCATGAAGCTCCCTGGGTGACCTTGGGCCAGTCCCTGCCCCTCGGCCTAACCTACCTTGCAGGGTGGTTGTTGTGAGGATAAAATGGGGAGCAATAAAACATGTATATCACTATGAGCTCCCTGGGGGAAAGGTGGGATAAAATTACCAGTAATTAAATAAAATATTCACTGTGCCAGGGTTAGGCAGAGCAGCAGCAACAGCCCTGCTACTCAACAGTTTGCATCTGCTGGTTTAATTTACGCGGGCCAGCTTCTTCTGCATAGGACTATGCTCCCTTATGCTCCACTGAATTCAACAGGACTTAGTTTTGAGTAGATATGGTTGGAATTGCACTAAATAATCTAGGTTTTGGGTTGCAATTTACTGTGGTCCCTCAAAACTGCTTTGCTAGAGTAGATTCTCCAGAGTTAGCACTCTAGGATTCAGCTCCTTTAGACACTATTTACTTAATAATAACTTAGCTCCTGAAACACAAGGCCTTTGCTGTGTGGATGATGGATGGTATAAATTCATGCTTTGATTATAACTTTTTCTAAATTGTTTCTTTAGACATCCCTCAAACATCACTTTTCGAAATGATTAAAATCAGAAACAAAAAAGAGACCAAGATCCCCTCCATCCCCACTGCAGCAGTCACTGATTGTGGTCTTACTGCCTCGCAAACCTGTGGTCTTTATGGCTGAGTCCATCCACTTTCTTGGTGCAGCAATCAGTGGTGGAAAAAGCGGAACTGACACACAGACCGGCGCTAAGGAGTCTGAAAGGGTTCAAGCAGACTTGGAGGAAGGGTGTTCGGCACCCAATTTCAGCCCCATCTTTTAACCTTGTTAGATTAACAGCACATTAACACTGCAGGACCATAAGCCACTTTTTCCTCTCTTTTTAAGAACGGTGGGGAACACAGTGCAGGACTAAATTTATTTATGTAGTTATATTATTATTATTATTGTTCTATACTGCCCTTCACCCGAGGATCACAGGGCAGTTTACAGTATAAAACCACAAAAATACATTACTGTACCTGGAAACAAATAAAACAATAGCACCCTCCCCGCTTCAGCCCAAGGCTAATTCCGTATCCAGTGGGGGCCCCTTCCTGAGGCTGAGCACTTTCCCTTCCGCATAAGCGGAGGAATCACAGCGTTGCGCTGCCTGGTTCTGCCCCCCGCCCGACACGAGAGCCTTTGCCCCGAAGGGAAGACCCGGCCCGCTCGCCGGAAAGGCCCGCCTCCCGGCCCGGAAGCGGAAGCAGCTGCGGAAGCGGAAGCGCGGAGCTGGCGGCGCCGGGGACTCCCCGACTTCCGGCAGCGTGAGAGTGGGCGAAGCGGCGCTGCGGGAGGGGCGGGCTGAGGGGGGGCAGGAAGGGGTTTCTGCCTCTTTCCCGTATTTATTCCTTGCCCCTCCCTTGGTTTGGTGTGTTCCCCCTCGGGCGTCTCTGCGCGTGTGCGGCGGGGCCTGAGGCGGGGCCGAGGCCTCCCCGCTTCGCCTGCCCACCCTTTCGCCCGTGGGGGGCGGAGGGCGCCAGGCCCCGCTCCTTCCCCTCCGCGCGACGAGGGACTTGGTGTGGGAGGAAGAGGAGCCATGGCTGACCGAGGCGCCTCGGCGCTCCCGGAGTCCGGCTGGTGAGTGAAGCGGCGGGGAAGGAGGAGGAGGAGGAGAACGGCAGCCACTTCTGGGGTTTCTCGCCCCCTTTTCGCGGCTCACCTGCGTGACCCGGCCTCCTTGGCTGCAGCCTTTCCCTGCAGGCCTCCCGAGCGGGTCCTTCTTTTTATCACCGCTAGCTATTTATTTATTAAGTTATCCTCATGAGCCGCTCACGGGATTTGAACCTGCCTGTGTGTCGGGGGAAAGGCTGAGAGAGAGGCTGGTCGCGAAGGAAACTTTCCCAAGTTGGGTGGGACTAGGACGCCCTTCCGGCTTCGCACGCTTTGCAGGGCAGCCTCGGGACGTCCGTGGCGCCGCGTCTTTCATGCCAAGCGGGGTTGGGGGGAGGGCGAGAAAATTAGGGATTTCTGCCACTCAGGTTTTGACAGCAGGGGTGGTGTATTTGCAAAGGTAGCACCGGTTTGCACCTGGGCTGCTTTTCGGAAGTTTGCAGAACTTGGGGTGCATTCCTAACCCCACTTATCTGGGGTGTGTGGGGAGGGGTGGATCTCATTGAATTAAAATAGGAGTGACTTTCGAGTACACACTGTTAGGGTTGCCTTGTCGTTAGCTCACATACTGTTCTAGCATACAGTCCGAAAATATTCTTATTAGCCATTTGGTGCCTACTATATTGAATTTCCTATACTTTATTTTAGTATACCTTACAACTGTGTATGGCAAATCAGTTATGCAATCTCCTATACTGTAGATATAGTGACTAAGAAAAGAGATTTGCTTAAGTTCACCTAATGAGTCAAAGTTTGAAGTTGAAGTTTGAGGCATTTCCATCATGTCAGTCTTTTAACTGCTGTCCCAGCTTTTGAACCTAGGCTTCTGTTATTCCCCACTCAGTACACTCTTTCACCTAAAGATATGCTGTCAGCTTGTTAAGATTAGGCCAGAAATGATTAAACTAGCTGCTGTGCAATTGAAAATCAAGGTGGCACTATTTAAAGGTTTTTGCATTTGTGCTTGCATTTTTTTTTAGTCCTTGCTGTGAAAATCTGTCCTCCCCCTTTACTTTTAATCAGGTATGTGCTGAAGTTAGCTTGACAGTTAAGAGATTAATGAAAGTACACTTGAAGAGCTTTGCAAGGTATATTTCATTTGTTGTTGTTCAATGCTATGTTGATAACTAATAATTACATTGCTTGCAGTATATGTACTGTTGTAACAAACCATTTTCTAGTTTCATATTTAACAGTTTTGGTAGAGAAAGCTGAAGAATGTAAAAAGCTGAATGCTGAAGTATTCTAGCAAAGCTAATATTTTAAAGGAGTACTTGGGCCTAACCACGAGGTTGATGGCTTTGGTTAACAAGTTCACAACAGTATGAAAACATATTTGGTCACTGATGTGAAGCAATGTTGCTAATTATTTGGAGTGAGGGAGATGATAGGCAAACTATTCACCCACTCACTTCCAGCCCTCCAGTAGTTCAGGGACCAGTAGAATAGACAAAGAAAAAGTGATCGTACTGGAGTGAAAATTTAGAAATTCTTTGTATTGCTGTTAAGTTTACCTTCAGTACTTCTTCATTAGATATATACTCTAAAATAATTTTGCAAGTTGCAGTGAAAGCATGATGTACCTGGCAGGCATGTAGCCAGCAACGTGTTTGTTTAACTTGTATTAATGCACAAAACATATTCCCTGCTAATTTTATGTACAGTACAGTACTGTATAAGTATACCAATTTTCCCCAGTAGCCAAATGTGTAAAATAATATGACTAAAGCATTTAAAGTTTTGTTTGGAAATTTATTTTTTATTGGAGAAGACATGTACATTGGTTGAAGAGGATTGAGAGGCAGATTTCACCAGGTCTTCCCACTTCAACCCACTGTGCTTCCCCAAAATCTGATTTGGAGGTTTGAGAGAACCTCTGACACAAGATGGAAGAGTCTTTTTAAGAAGCTTCCCTTTCCCTCTTACACCAGTGGGAAGCCTTTGCTGGATCTCAGTGCCTTCCAGGAGTGGAAGGAGCCCTTCCATTCACAACAATCTGGCTCCCACCTACTATAGCATTGAGCTGTGCATTAGAATCATAGATGGAAGGCATCCCAAGGAAATTCTGGTCCAGCCCCCTGGAGTGCATGAATCTCAGGTGGCCCATATGGGGATCGAACCCATAACTTTGGCATTATCAGCACCACGCTCTAACCAACTGAGCTAACTGGCATTAGGAAATCTGTATACCAGGCATCCCCAAACTTCGGCCCTCCAGATGTTTTGGACTACAATTCCCATCATCCCTGACCACTGGTCCTCTTAGCTAGGGATCATGGGAGTTGTAGGCCAAAACATCTGGAGGGCCACAGTTTGGGGATGCCTGCTATATACTGTATATCTATGAATAAATACTGTTTACTTTCCCCATCACTTTTGGTCAGCAGGTGCAAAGAGAGTACTGTCCTCATGTTCTATGTGTTAGGCAGTAGCTGAAGATAGGTTTTGTGTATATAGCTATACTCAGGTAATTTGGAGTCCCTGTGCAGACCAGGGTTCTTGATCATGATCACACACTCAAAAGGAGGACAGCCTATTTTGACTTTTTGTTAAACAAACAGAGATGAGGGGCCAACAAGTCTAGGTGCCCACCATGTATGGATAGAACATATGGATAGAAAATGAAAACTTTAAAAGAGGGCTATAGTTATCTGGGAACAGTTACATTACAATTGATATTTACTTGCATTATATACATTCATGCATTATGTTACTAATTCAGTACTTCTCTTAATGCTGTGTGTGTGTGTGTGTTGGTTGGTGCCCATCTTCAGAGAGAATAGAGTGTTCCTCCAGGGGTGAACTCGGACTGCTGTGTTAGCACCAAAGTGACCTCCCTGTCACGCAAGCCTGGGCAGTGTGTGTGGAGGTCCTGGACTGTCCAGATGACAAGATCCCCCTCTTAGCTTCACTGATGCAGTCCAAAGGAAAGCACAGCAATACGTTTGGCACCAGCTGCAGGAGTTGCCGGAAACAAGCATACAAAGTGCCATCCAACTGCCTTGGGGATTCCACTCTGGATTTGTGTAGTTTTTAATCCTTAGCCTTTTCTTCTCCCAAAGATATCCCACAAGACAGTAGAACTTTTAAGATAAGAGTTCTTTTTCTCCTAGATGGGCTACCTTCTGAGGTAGATGAGCCAATCTGCCTCTCATTTCTCTCTACAACAGTAACTAACCGCCTTCTTGACCGTTGGACCCACTATTGGTCACATTGGCTCAATCTGCCGGAGCCTGTCTTCACAGGCAGGGGAAGTCCCTAAATCACTGAGGGTTTGAGACCCTTTGGCTACCCTCACCTGGTTTAGCCAGCTAGTTGAAGCCATTTCCTGGGGCGTGGGTTGTTGCATACTGACGGCTTCTAAATCTCTAGTTCATGTTAATGTATGGGTGCTTGAAAAGCTTTCACAGTGCTAGAGCAGTGTATGGTCATATATGGCAACTTGTTTTCAGATACATAGAATTACGCTGGTGTATGGGAACACTGGAATTCAGTACAATTTGCCTGGATTCTCCATTAAAAGCAAGTGAGCAAACAATGGCAGTATAAGTCTAGTTTTGAACTTGAGGGCACCTTAGGGACAGAACCCTAGTTTTGAACTTGAGTGTACCTTAGGCCAGAACCCTTTCACCCAAGCTCGACATCTCTGTAGAAATGTCACTGGTTGTCCACAAAGTTGGTGAGGCCCATGTGATACTGACATGGAATCAAGCTTTTTGAGTCATAGGCGTTTTTTATATTAATCTTTAAGTGTTTGCTGAAAACTTTTCTTTGCTGCCAGGTTTATGTAGATAACTAAGAAAAACTTTCTATAGTATAGTGATATTTCAAATTCTTATATCTTCTTCTTCTTCTTTGGCGATCACTCGTAGCCGAGTAAGATTGTCTTCCATTAACATGTGTGAGGGACGAGGGATACAGGGAAGTCCCTCCCATCTTAAGTTCCAGCCCATCCCCAAGCGCGGGAGAGAGTAAGGAGAGCTCTGCCTCCAGCGGAGAGTCAGGAAGTGGTGTCCGAGGCTCAGGCAAGGTTGTGGAGCCCAGGCCGCAGGTGGGACAGGAAGTAGGACGCACAGGGGGGAGGCCAATTCCCCCAACTCCCGAATTGCGACGCAAACGTAGGGGGAAGAGGTTGGGTCTGCCAAAGCTGTGGTGCTGGAAGAAAACGCGCCAATCGCCATTCGGGAGTTCAGACACCTCACCTTAAGGATGCATTCTTACTGCTCTGAACACTGTAAATAATCAGCACTTAATAAAAACCTTAAAAGACCATGCTGGAGTCGTTACTCTAGAGTAGCCATACCAGGCCCTCTGACAGCAACTCCCGAATCTTTTTTTTGGCTACTTTGGAGTGCAGCGATGAGCGCTCAAGAGGCTGAGCATTGGAGGCTGGAGGCCGAAGCAGCGAAGCAGGAGCTGCAGAACCTCACAGCGCACGCACAGCAGCAATTGCATGCCGCTCAGGAGGAAGCGCGAGGGGCGCAGGAGGAGCTGAACAAGCTGGTGGACCAGGTGAGGACAAAAGAGGAGACTGAGAAACAGCTAAGGGTGATGGTTTTGGACCTACAGAAGAAGTTGGAAGAGGAGAAAGCCGCTAGAGGTGGGGGGGTGCCCCAGCCGCAGCTAGTCCAAGTGAGAAGGGGACAGAGCCTAGTCACCAAGTTTAGCGGCGACCCTAGGGAGTACCTAGGATTCGAGACAGAAATAAATTATGCGCTGGAATTGCATGCAGCAGAATTCCCAGATGACGCGCACAGAGTCTCCTTTATCATAGAGCATTTGACGGGGGCCGCCCGAGAATGGGTAAGACCGCTCATCGCGCAAAAAAATCCTTGCATGAAGAACGCAAAATTATTTCTAGAAGCTTTAAAAATAATGTACGCTAGTGACAGTGAAATGGAGGCCACTAAAGAGGAGCTTCATAACTTAACACAAGGAAAATCGACAGTTAGGGACTACTGGGCGAGATTCACCATGCTGGTGCACAAACTGGGGTGGGATCTGCAAAGTGAGCCAGTGAAATCAGCCTTCTACATGGGTTTGCACGCAGACGTTAAGGATGAGCTGGCAAGAGGTCCCAAACCGCGAACTATGGATGAGTTAAGCAAAGCGGCGCTAGCGGTGGGGGTGAGACAGGAATCCAGATGGAATGACAAACAAGCGACGCGCGCAGCAAAACCTTGGTTCCCACGCTCCCAGGACAGACCACATCACCAAACCCCACCCCAGGGCCCGCCCCCACACCCGCCCAGGCCAAGCCCAGAGCCGGAACCGATGGAGATCCGAGGAGCGCGCGCGCGGGCTTTTCAAACCCCGGCGGCGCCAAGACGCAAGGAGGGAAGAGGCGGGAATTGCTTTCTCTGCAACTCCCCCAGGCATCGCGTCAGAGACTGCCCTCATCGCAGAGAGTGGCAAGGAAAGGCGGGAACGGTTGTACCTTCCCCAGCTGACGCAGCACCACAGCAGGGAAACGAGACAGCCTGGCTGCAGGAGACAAGGGGGAGCGGCCAGGCACAGTCAGCAGACAACAGCCCCCGCCCGCCCACCCGCACAGAGAGGAGCACAGCCAGCCCACCCCTCCCAGAGCAGGAGTGGTTCTAGAAGTCACGCTCACGCTCCCAAATGGCTATCACCTGACAGTCCTCGCCTTAATTGACAGTGGTGCCTCAGCCAACTTCTTCTCGAGAAACTTTGCGGAAGAGCACCAGATCCAACTTCTGCAGCTGGATTTTCCCCTGCACGTGGCCACCATTGACGGCAGAGAGCTGCTGGGAGGGGCCATCACGCATCAAACCCCCCCCATGAGAATGACGGTGGGAAGGCACTCAGAGACACTGGCTTTCAACGTCACAACCATCTCAGACCCCCCCATCGTCTTGGGCATGAGCTGGCTGACGCGCCACGACCCCTCCATAAGTTGGCACCAGAGATGCATCACTTTTGGATCGGACTTTTGTCTGGAACATTGCATGCAGCACCAACCAGGGGAGGGGCCTCCGATAGCCACGGTGGCCACCATGCACGTCAAGGGGGGTGAGGCAATACCCAAGCCATACTGGGACCTGCAGGAGGTCTTCAGCGAAGCGGAGTCCGACCACCTACCCCCACACAGGCCTTTTGACTGCCAGATCAACCTGGTGCCAGGGGCAACTATACCCCCAGCCAAGCTGTACGCCATGTCAGATCAGGAACTGGAGGATCTGCGCGCTTTCATCGACAAGAACCTCAAGCGGGGGTTCATCAGAGAAAGCAAGGCAGCAGGGGGCAGCCCGGTCTTCTGGGTGGACAAGAAAGACACGCAACAGCGCCGTCTGGTGGTGGATTTTAGACGGCTGAATTCGGTGACAGAGCCAATGGCTTTCCCCATGCCCAGAGTGGATGATCTCCTGACAGCGGCACGCAGGGGCAAGATCTTCACCAAGCTCGACCTAAGAGGGGCGTACAACTTGATTAGGATCCGGGAGGGTGATGAATGGAAAACCACGATGTTCACGCCTCTGGGCTCTTTTGAATATCTGGTGATGCCCTTCGGGTTGCAAGGGGGCTCAGCATGCTTCCAGGCCTTCATGCACCACGTCCTGGGGTCCCTCCTCTTCAAGAACTGCTTGGTCTTTCTGGATGACATCCTTATCTACTCCAATGACCCAGTGCAGCATGTGAAGGATGTCAGGGAGGTGTTGCAGCGCCTGAAGGACAACCACCTGTATGTGAAGCTGGAGAAGTGCAAGTTTCACACCAAAGAAGTGGACTTCCTAGGCTACAAGCTGTCAGACAAGGGGCTGGCGATGGACAAGGACAAGGTGCAGGCCATCCTGGACTGGCACAGCCCCAGGACGCGCAAAGATGCCCAACGCCTACTAGGCTTCGCGAACTTCTACAGGAAGTTCATCAAGAACTTCTCTCGCGTCACGGCTCCTATCACCGACTGCCTGAGAGGCAAGCAGAAGTTCCGGTGGACACCAGAGGCGCAAGCAGCGTTCGAAAGCCTCAAGAGGGTATTCGCTTCAGACCAGCACCTGTTCCACGTGGTGCAGGATGCGCCCCTACGCCTGGAGACAGATGCTTCGGACAAGGCTCTGGGAGCGATTCTGTTGCAACTGGACGCCAACAGAGAGTGGAGACCCTGTGCCTTCTTCTCCAGGAAGCTGACCCAGCCGGAACGCAACTACACAGTGTTTGACAGGGAACTTCTCGCGATCCACGCTGCGTTCCAGCACTGGCGACACTTCCTGGTGGGCGCCAAGCACCCCATCCAGGTGTGCACAGACCACAAGAACCTGGAGTTCTGGAGAACTGCCAGGGTGCTCAACCAGCGGCAGATACGGTGGGCAGAGTTCTTCTCGAACTTCAACTTCTCCATCCACTACATCCCGGGAGAGCAGAATGTCAGGGCGGATGCCCTCTCCCGCAAGCCAGAGTACATGGAGGAGGAGTTGCCACCGGCACCCAGGCATATTTTCCCCCCATCAGCATGGTCCTGCGGAGCAACAGTGGTGAGCGAGGCAGAACTCACAGCACTGACAGCAGCTGATGAATTTGCCACCCGCATCTTCAGAGAACTGAGGGGGGGGGAGCAGGCCAAAGACTTTGAGGAAAGGAGGGGTTTGCTTTTTTACAAGGGAGCCCTGTACCTGCCAACCGAACAGCTGAGAGGTAAGGCCCTCAAGCAGATGCACGACAACCCAACGGCGGGTCATTTTGGAAGGGACAAAACCACTCACCTAGTCATGAGACACTTCTGGTGGCCAGGGGTGCGGGAGGATGTTCGGGATTATGTAAGGGGATGTGACACCTGCCAGCGAGCAAAGGTGGTCAGAGCGCCACCAGCTGGTTTGCTGGAGCCCTTAGCCACACCGCACAGGCCGTGGGAAGTAGTGTCCATGGACTTCATCACAGACCTGCCGTCGTCCAGGGGCAAGACCGCAGTGTTGGTGGTGGTGGACCTCATGTCCAAAATGTGCCATTTTATACCGTGTGCCAGGGCGGTCTCGGCAGAAGAGACGGCCAAACTGTTTGTTGACCACGTATTCAGACTGCATGGATTGCCTTTAAGGGTTATTTCGGATCGTGGCCGCCAATTTGTTTCCAGGTTCTGGCGGCGGCTCATGAACCTCCTGCAGGTGGAGGTCAGCTTGTCGACGGCTAGGCACCCGCAAACCAATGGACAGGCGGAGCGGGTCAACGCCATTCTGCAGCAGTACCTGAGATGTTACGTCAGCCAGAGGCAAACGGACTGGGTGGATCGCCTGCCACTGGCAGAATTTGCCTACAACAATGCGGTGCACGTCTCCACAGGGGTGTCGCCCTTTAAGGCCAACTACGGGCGCGACCTCAGATCTTTCCCGGAGAGGGAGGGGGAGGAGGAGGAAGAGGGCCCACAGGCAGAGGATTGGGCAGAGGACCTGGAGACGGTGCACCAGCAGCTCAGAGAACACTTGGAGAGGGCCAAGGAAGCGTACAAGAAGGGGGCAGATCGCCACAGGCGACCGGGAGAGGTCATCAGGGTGGGGGACAAGGTTTGGTTATCCTCGGAAGGTCTTCCCACCAGGGGGCGATGCAAGAAGTTAGCACCCAGGAGGCTGGGCCCCTTCACGGTCACGCAACAGGTCAACCCGGTAGCCTTCAGGCTAGCACTGCCGGAGGACATGAGAGTGCACCCAGTGTTTCATAGATCGCTGCTGTCGCCGTACAGGGAAAGTACCAGGTTCAGGGACAGCGATCAGCCTCCAGAGGGAGGGGGGGAGACGGGAGACGCCCGACAGCTCAATGAGGCAACTGAGATTTTAGACTCAAGGAGAGGGGTGAGAGGACTGGAGTACCTGATAGCATGGGAGGACACTCCGCCGTCCCACAATGAGTGGATACCGGCCACAGAAGTACCTGAGGAATTTTTAGTGGAAGAGTTCCACGCCCTGTTCCCCCACAGGCCCAAGCCCTGGCACATGGAAAGGGAGGGAGAGGGGGAGGGGCAGGAGGAAGGGATAGCAGGCAGCAGCTCTCCATGGAGATGGGAAGCGGAATTTGAGGACACGGAAGAAGAGGTGTGGGTTTCACCGAGGTCAACGACGTCAGAGGCAGGAGAGGACTGGCAGAACATTTTTACTCCCACCAGCTCTGACGCCACTGACTTCTTGGGATTCCCGTCTTCTCAGGGGGAAGGAGAAAGATCGCAGGATTGGGGGGAAATTTTTACACCCACAGGCTCGGATGCCACAGACTTCTTGGGGTTTCACTCGTCCCCAGCAAGTGGAGAGCCACTAGGAAGGGGGGGAGAGGAGCCTGGGAGGGGGATGGATGTGAGGGACGAGGGATACAGGGAAGTCCCTCCCATCTTAAGTTCCAGCCCATCCCCAAGCGCGGGAGAGAGTAAGGAGAGCTCTGCCTCCAGCGGAGAGTCAGGAAGTGGTGTCCGAGGCTCAGGCAAGGTTGTGGAGCGCAGGCCGCAGGTGGGACAGGAAGTAGGACGCACAGGGGGGAGGCCAATTCCCCCAACTCCCGAATTGCGACGCAAACGTAGGGGGAAGAGGTTGGGTCTGCCAAAGCTGTGGTGCTGGAAGAAAACGCGCCAATCGCCATTCGGGAGTTCAGACACCTCACCTTAAGGATGCATTCTTACTGCTCTGAACACTGTAAATAATCAGCACTTAATAAAAACCTTAAAAGACCATGCTGGAGTCGTTACTCTAGAGTAGCCATACCAGGCCCTCTGACAACATGGTTTTAACAGTGAGTCCGTAAGTGACTGTGGAGGCCAATTCTGGATTTGCACATCCTTCCACAGTGGGGACATTGGTTTCCACGCAGGAGTTGATCACGGTGTGGATTTGCCAAGCGTATGTGTGTGTTTGCTGTAAATGCTTTGATTTTTAAAATAAAATTTGGTATACAGTGGTACCTCTGGATGCGAATGGGATCCCTTCCGGAGCCCCGTTCGCAACCTGACCAGTGCGCAACCTGAAGCGCCGAATCGGCACATGCTTGCCGCGCGATTCTGCGCATGCGTGTGATGTCATTTGGCACTTCAGCTCATGCGTGAATTGCTGAACCCGGAAGTACTGTAACTCGTTCCGGTACTTTCGGGTTTGCCGCGTTCGTATCCCGTGATGTATGTAACTCGCAGCAAACGTAACCAGAGGTATGACTATACAGTCTTCTTCTTTGATAAGATATATATTGCATAAGAAGAAGAAGAAAAGTTGGGATTTGATAGCCCGTTTTATCACTATCTGAAGGATTCTCAAAGCGGCTAACAATCTCCTTTCCCTTCCTCCCCCACAACAGACACTCTGTGAGGTGGGTGGGGCTAAGAGACTTCAGAGAAGTGTGACTAGCAGCTGCATGTGGAGGAGCGGAGACGCGAACCTGGTTCCCCAGATTAAGAGTCTACCTCTCTTAACCACTACACCACACTGGCTCAGTCCCCTGAAAAATGACAAAGATGTTGAGTTGGTTGGTTCTTTTGCAACCCTCCCTGCCCCCTGAAGCTTTTATCATGTTTTTTTGAAAATTGCCAAAAATCAACAGTTCTGATATGGCTGCCATACACCTGAGTTTCCCCCAACATGTGTTTTTAATCTTTGGAAGCCGACCAGAGTGTCTGGGGAAATCCAGCCAGGTGGGCGGAATATAAATAAATAATTGTTAATATTAATTTGCTTATTGCTTGCTGGGATTGTTTACAGTCATGGGGAAAAGAAAGTGCAGCCTCTTTGAATTCTGTGGTTTTACATATGAAGACATAATAACAATAATCTGTTTTTAGCATGTCTTAAAATTAAGTAAATACCAGTGTGTATACTCAGTGTGTAGTAGCTGTGAAAAACACAAATCTCATGCTGGGGATTTTTAGGAAAGGAATTGACAATAAAACCACCAGTTTCCTAACCCCATTGTACACACCTATGGTTCGGCATCATTTGGAATACTGTGTACAGTTGGGGTCACCTCCCCTCAAAATGAATATTGTATAATTGGTTCAGAAAAGGGTAACCAAAATAATCATGGGGGTGGAGTGAATCCTCTATGAGGAAAGGTTGCAGTGTTCAGAACTTTGTTTAGAGAAAAGGGGAATAAGAGGTGTCATTATAAAAGTTTATAAAAATTATGTCTGGCATGGAGAAAGTGGCTGGAGAAAAATTTTTTCTCATAATGTTAGAACTCCTGGACATTATGAACATTGAAAGATTCAGGACAGATAAAAGAAAGTCATTTTTCATGCAACACATAATCCACTGGTTTTTAACCTTTTTGAGCCCATGGCTCCCTTGACCGACTGCAATCTTTGTGCGGCACCCCTGTGGGGCTCAGGAGCCCAGTTATGACACCCCTTGCCCGTAGCCTCTCAGCCTTTTTCAAACACCTTCCCTCGTGGAGTGTTCCTTCAGTCTCCTCTCCCCTCTTTTGGGTGTCCTCCAGGCAGCCGCCACCACCACCCCTGGTCTCTGAGCCACCTTCCCAAAAGAGGTGCCTCATACTACCCTACAGGGGCCTCAGAAAAGGATGTCCCCAGCCTTAGCTGAAAGTGATTGTGAGGCCATCATCTTACTCACCTTGAGTGACAGCAGTGGGCATCACTGGGCCTGCATGGCAGAAAAGCAGCCCTTCAGTGCTGGGTACTCAGCTCCCAGACAGGCACTGCATGCAACAAGCACAAAAAAGGCCAGTGTGGCACCTGCTTGCCCAGCCTCCCACTTGTCTGTACATTTCCAACAGCAAGGGCTGGTGGGCTGGACTCCCTCACCCACTCGCTTGCTTCCCCCGAGGCTGCCTCAGCTCCTGGCAACCAGCTTCTTCTTCGGCGATCACTCATAGCCGAGTAAGATTGTCTTCCATAAACACAATTTTAACAATGGGTCTGTAAATGACTGTGGAGGCCAATTCTGGATCCACACGTCCTTCCACAGTGGGGACATTGGTTTCCAGGCGGGAGTTGATCACGGTGTGGATTTGCCAAGTGTGCCTTCCTCTTAGCACGTTTCACCCTTGTGTCCTGAGATCGAGTTTCTTCAAAGCCCACGGCACCTTTGGTAAAGGCTGTTCTCCAACTGGAGCGCTCGCAGGCCAGTGTTTCCCAGTTGTCAGTGTTTACACTACATTTTTTAAGATTTGCCTTGAGACAGTCTTTAAACCTCTTTTGTTGACCACCAGCATTACACTTTCCATTTTTAAGTTCGGAAGAGAGTAGTTGCTTTGGATGATGATCATCAGGCATCCGCACAACATGACCAGTCCAACGAAGTTGATGTTGAAGAATCATTGCTTCAACACTGGCCAGCCCCAGAGGCACCATTCGCCTGCACAGCTTGTAGCCAGGGCTGCTGCAACCAACAGCCATGCAAGCCTTTGGGAGGCAGAGATGCGAGAGGGCACCAGAGGAGGGAGGGAAGGAAAGAGAGATGGAGGCCAGTGTTGTCCACGGTACACCTAGCCATCATTCAAGGCACCCCAGGGTACCACAGCACACTGGTTGAAAACCACTGCCCTATTCTATTTAACATCCACACGGAACTCTTTAATAAAATAATTATTAGGAAAGAAAACATGGCTTAAGTGATAAATGCACAGACTTTGGGCATAAATGCAAATGAACACATCCCTTTTGAGCCTGTTGCATAAGCTACATAGATTATACACTGTATTATCTCATTCTTTTTCCACAGGTTTATATTCTGTTGTGTATTTTCTTTTTTCCCCATACATATTCTAGCTGCGCTCTTTTGCTTTAAGAAAACCAAGCTAAACAGCTCTATAAAGTTGCTGCTTACGTGGAAGTCTCAAACATGTAACTCTATAAAACTAGTGTTAAATCTAAAACTGGTAATTATTTATACTTGGAAATTCTTCCCCAATTTTAAAACACTAGTTTATTTTTTAGGAACAAGGACTTGAAATGCAGCAATAGTTCCACCAAGTGGTGATTCCATAGTTGTACATTTCTAGACAAGAAAATTCTGTTTGCTTTGTTTAAGTATAATTTGCTTCCAGGTTGAAAGTAAGATGTAAGCACAGGATATTGTATGTTATTATTATTTACTAAACAGTATATTACAATATTTCAGTGACATCCTCAATTACATTATTCCATATTTTAGTGTTGGTTCAGTTCCTACTTCAAAACATTAACAAAAATACTTTTGAGTAGCATTATAAATTATTGTTGCAAGTATTATTATTATTTTACTTTATTTTCTTTCATTGGTGCACACTGCTTTGAGGTGTTTTTTTTAAAACAACAACAAAGATTACATTGGTTTGGATTTTGCTTTAGAAAGCAGGATGGAGAGCTTTGCTTCAGAAAAGCCAAGACTTTGTGATACTTTTTTTCACCGTGTGTGTGCGTGTATGTATATGTATCTCCTTAAAATCTTTATTGAAGGTCCTGCTCTAAGTGCCCCACCAGATGAAGTGAGGTAGGCGACATCTAAGGAGGCCTATCTTGGTGACAGCAATTTATGGAGTAGATTCTGGCAAGAGGCTTACTTGGCACCATCTTTATAGTTTTTTCAGCATCAGATAAATATTTTTTTTCCACATTAAAAGAGTTAGGACCTCAGATTAAACAAGTTGACCTCAGAAAAAAACAACTTGTCTGTTTAAAAAACAACTTGTCTGTTTAATCTGAGGTTCTCAAAATTATGATTCATCCTTATTATCTGCCAGAAATAAATCTTCATACTCCTTTTATTGTTTTGTATAATATTTTTAATATTTATTTTGATTCTTTGTTTTAGTGCACTTTCTTGCACTAAAGTTGTTTAACTTTATAAATATAGTAAATAAATATTTTTTGTAGGTAGAGGATGTACTTAACGCTGATCTAAAGCTGATAAGCCTGCTCAAGTTGTGGCCAACTAAACCAAACACTGCTCATCTCCCATGTGCTAAAGCCTGCTTAGCAACCCCTTGCTCTGCAGTGGCAGGCAGCAAAATCAAGTTTTTGACTCCTTTGTGTAGCTGTTAAATCTCTAGTGCAGGCATCCCCAAACTTCGGCCCTCCAGATGTTTTGGCCTACAACTCCCATGATCCCTAGCTAGCAGGACCAGTGGTCGGGGAAGATGGGAATTGTAGTCCAAAACATCTGGAGGGCCAAAGTTTGGGGATACCTGGTCTAGTGGCTATATAACTGATAGCTTGAAGTATAGAAGGAGGTTCTTGCAAACTTCAAAATAACAAGCCATGTTCTGATTGTCTTCTGAACCTACTTAATTGATATAAGGGTGTGTGTGTGTGTGGTGGAGAATTCAGTAGAGTGGTGAAGATAGCTTTGGGGGGGAATGAGATTCTTTTTGCAGCTACTGGTTTGGATGTAGTGTTACTCTTAGAGTGCGCTCTTGATTGATCTCATGCAAGCAGAGCTTGAATTCAGCACCTTTTAAATTTAGCACTAGTTGTACACCCTGCTGGGATTGGCTTCGCTCCAGAGTTTCTGAGTTAAACTGATCCCCACCCAAAGCAGAGCATGCTTTTGGGATTGAATCCTTTCCCTGTTTTCAGCAGGAATATTTGCAACTGTGACATGATGCAAGCCGAGACTGTAAAAATTAAAAATAATCCAGAGTGCACTTCCTATTCTTCCCTTGAGCCAAGTCACCTGACATGCGGCTCATAGAGGGTTGGCTGGATCCATTTCCTCACCTGTCGTTTAGTGTAATGTGTGAATGTAGAAAACAAGTTTCCTATCAGGTTTCAGCTTTATTTTTTATTATTATTATTTCTGACAAGTTGGATGAAAATGCTTTCCTTTTCAATAAAGGCATGGTTTAAAAACAAGCAATGGTGTTTGTGAACCCAATAGGTTCATGTTTGCATGGAGAAGTAATGGGTGGTATCCAAAAGTTAGGTCCGTTAATTTCAGTACATCTACATTGAGTAAAACTTAATTGTGTACCACCCAATGTTTGCTGTCCAGCTGTAGCCCTTCCTGACATGGAGGGTCTCCTGATTTTTAAGGAGTATCTTTTCAGGAATTTCAAGAGCTTGAACTGAAAACCCCTGCGACATCAGTAGAATTTTTGACATGGCTGTTTGGTCTTTACCATTATCGTAAAGCCATTTGATCCACCCTATTGTTTCCTCTTCAAAACAGGAAAATAGGAGGAGGGGTTGAAAATAAGTATTTGGGAATATTGTATATGGAACGGTAAGGGTATTGTTGAGGCATCAGAATTTGCTGAGGAACACCTTCAATATTTTGATAACCTGGCAAAAAAGGTAAAAGCATCAAGCTTGCCTTACAAAACATAATCAAGTTCATATTAATTGAGGGTGTTGCTCTTGAATATCTTGAAACAATAGATCAAAGTTACTTACAACCAAGCTGTTTTGAAAGCAAAGGAATTAACTTCAGCTGCTACAATGTTTGGTTGAATTCCTTAGAAAATAAGAATGGTTTTGTTATTTCAGGACAATGTCTAGCATAATGAGCAACATTTAGTGATGTCTATGTGCTTCTGCAACAGGACTTGGTTCCTTTTCTCCCTCATTCAGAACCTCCCCAGGCCACTAAAATCTGTTTCATAGAGTCCCATAAGCCTCCAAAGCAGATCTTTGGAGACCACTTGGGGGGCTCATGGGAGGGAGAGAGGCCACATTGCTACATTGGCTTTCACCCAAGACTTCTATTTGTGACCCAACTAGTCATTCCATAGAAGCTCACAAGCAAACTATGAGGACAAAAGTTCTTCTCCTTTGTTCTCCCCATCATCTAGTATTTTGGAGGCTTACTGTACAACAGTTTAACACCCCAGAATTGCTTCAGTGAAATCGTAACTTGCTATACAACTTAAAATGCATTAAAAATGTTTTCATGGATAGATTAAGGATTTGGGATGTTTTAATTTGAGATATCCGTATACTAAATCAACATTTTTCATTTCTTTTAATAGGTACCTGTCAGATGAAGGAATTGAAGCCTGCACAAATTCATCTGACAAAGTCAACATAAACGACATTATTCTGATTGCACTTAATGTAGGTAGCATATGTGAACTTTCATAATTGTCTTGTAAATTGTCACTTGTTGTGATTATTAGCTTATGTGTTGGTTGATATAATACAAAATAAAATACTATAGCTCTTCAAGGTGCTATTATTGTAAAATAATTACTAGAAAACCCCAAAATAGGTTAGAATAATATTATACAAATTAAAGTTTTGCCTAGTAATTATTTAGGGTGGGTGACTTGAGTTTTTGTCTTAAAAGGAATAACAGTTGCTAGATTTAACTTCCATTCTGAGTTCTTGAAATATAGTTTTGCAATTTGTTTTTAATTGCTGGGTTTAAAGAACAGGTTTCTATCTGTAATAGAAGTTGATTGAAGCCGTTTTATGTATATATTCTACCTTGTTTTTTTTATGTTTTGGTCTTAAGTATGTTGGATAAATTAAGTAAGAAATACTATTTTTGTTATAGAAGTATAGGCATTCTTTTGTCTATTACCTGGGGATTTAACTGGAGGCAATTTCTTCTGCCATAATATTGTTAAATAGAAAACAATAGTGATATGGTTCATTCTTTGAAATCACTATTTCTCCTGCTTATCCCCAAAGGGAACAAGGTAGAACTATCAGTGTTGACTGCATCCGTGTTATATAAGCATTTTTTCTAAGTTTTGTTAGTGCTTCATACAATTCTCTTAGTATTTCTTAAGAATAATTCTGTACTGTATCAGTATAGTATAACTTTATGTCTTCTCTGAAAATTTAACTGTGGGCTTCTGTTTATGCTTCTACACTATGCAAGCCTGTTCAGTAGTTTTTCTGGTTCTTGCCTTTATTTAAAATTACCTCTTCAGCACAGCAGATTTTTTTTATACCAACAAAAATTGTGCAAGTGTACTGTATTGTCTATGTTGGATATTCAGGTAAAAGACTAAGCATATGTTATCATTAACCAACAGATAGTCAGAACCTATGAGCAGACATTTAAGGAAACAGAATGGAAGACTAAAGACCCTGTCATGCCTTCTTTCTTTCTGTCCTTGTACACAAGCTGTAAACGTGACAATAAAGTAATTCAATTCAATTCTTAGAATTAGTCTCTTATAGTATCTGACAAAGGTATCTGAAAAAGTGTGCATGCACATGAAATTTATACCAAGAACAAACTTAGTTGGTCTCTAAGGTGCTACTTTTTTAAAATTAAATATATTGTTAGTCTTTTATAGTGTTCGTTTTATTCCCTTTGGGTTTCTTCACCCATATTCTGCTGGTGCATCTCATACATCTTGCAAAACTGTTCTAGAAGGATAGCACAAGGGGCTGCAGCCAGCAGGAAAATTGTCTAGCACCCATGTGCACAACTTCTTTGTCATTTCTACTTGCTTTCAGGATGCTTTAGATTTCATTCAATAATAGCGGTACCACCTGCATGATGATCCCACATGAGTTTTTGCAGCCATGCATAGTAGAAACTTGCTTAATACAGTGGATGAACAAAATACAGTTATGTAAATAACTAATGAAGTTCATGTAAATCCTAATTGTAAAGGATGTGCACGTAAAGAACCAACATTTAAACTACAAAGATTTAATGATTTCCATTTTAAAAATGAGCGGTGTCTCTCGCATAGGGTCAGCTATTGGAACAATACTATAAATGTTTAGTTCAGACCTAAAACAAAAATTTGAAGCATAAATCATTTAATTTTATTGTGCATCTGCTTGTTTATAGGAAGAAAATGTAATCTGAGTGTTGCAGTGTTTTGGGTACTAATATTCATTTTTTAAAATCCTGTATACGTTTAAAAGTGAAAATCTCAATGTGCTTTACACAATAAAAACATATACTGTGAAATAGTGTGTATGTCTGTGTAGAAAACAATTAACTAAAAAAAAACCCCATTCCAAATGAAAATCAAAATATCAGTAACCGATAGCTAAAGGAAACCTGCTTCAAATAAATGTAGACTGAAACAGCTGGATCTTAGAAACCATTAGGAAATATGGAGGGAACCAAGCATACAAAGCTGTTAGAGGTCTGAACTGTAATTTCTATAAAAAGGCAACAAGTTTTTTATAACATTATTTGACTCTTCTTAAGTAGGGATTATTCATTTTTTTAAGACTTGGATTAAGTTACATAAAATATGACTTTGTTTAAGAGCTGTGTATGAGAATCATGAGTTTGATAATATTTACTTTGTTCATGGGTATGCATATTTACCAGTATGCATGACTGTGAAATACTGTTATTACTTCTTACTATAAATTATTTCTTATAAATGGTTACTTTTTCTTTCTTTCTGGTATCTATTTTGGAAAACAGTACTCACACTTAATTTCTGTTTTGACTTCAGACAGATTTAAGAGCTATTGGGAAGAAGTTCCTCCCAAGTGACATCAATGGCGGAAAGGTGGAAAAGGTAAAACTGCTGGCTTTTGCAGTACCTCTGTTCATACAGTACTTGTATTCCTGCAGCTTTTCCAGCTGTACTTGTCTCTCTTCTTCTCCCTTCTCCATTTACTGGGCATCATCCCTGCGGGGGCTACTGGTGTCAGGTGATTAAGGTGTGGGTTGTCAAAGTCTCTTGCAAGGTTTTCTCAGGTGCCTGGGAGCAAGCTGATTGTCAAGTGCTTGGGGACAGAGCTAGCTTTTAGGCACTTGGAGAGCACGGTGCAAGCCCTGGGCACCAGGATGACAGCGCTGCATGCTGCATGGATCAGCTGTGTGATCTAGTTCCCCACAGGGAACTTGGTGGCACAGCCAATCCAGCAAGGTGAACTCACTCCCTATCAGCCGGGTAGTAACTTTATTTCTGCTGTGATTGAGTGTCCAATCCAGCCACTTCTCTACCCACACCACACCTGACATCACATATGATGTCACATGCGGGCAAGTGGGGGAAACAGCCCAAAACACACCCCCACCCCTGCTGGAACAACGATAACTAGGGTGTAACAGTACAGTTTCATGGAACTTAGAATCATGATATGCAAGCTTCAGCCACAAGATGGCTGTGTTAGATTAAATTTGGAGAAAAAATGTTGAACTTCAGCATATGTGTCAGATAATGTAACAGCGTGCCTTATCGTGAGTAGAGTTAAAAGGTGTTTAATATCATGACTATTGTATTTAAACAGGAAATCTGATACTTCTCAGTATATGAAGGGTTTGAACAAATTTAGAGCTAATCCAAACTATGCGCAGTTAGCATTTTTTCCAAATTATTGTTGGAATATTATATTTAAGTGCTGAAATCAATTTAGGTTAGCAGTCTTGGTCTTCTCAGCAAATATTTTTAATATCTGTTTGGTTATATAAATCAAAAGTAGGGATCTTTTTAATATATTGTTATGCTGATGGTGAGACTAGATCTTCTCTTGTCTTTTAAGTGCTGGGTGTTTAAGTGAATTCTTTCAGAAGCCTTAGCTCTGTAATTAAATTTATTTGTTTAATGGGTATAAACATTATTGGTACAGTACCACTATAACATAGCAGTTGTAACAAAATGTTCAAGTAATTAGACTCATAAGTAGTAGCAGTTGTCAGGAAATTACCATGTTCACCTCTACATAGCTCCAGCCTTATTTCAGATATCGTGATATATTGAAATATTGCAATGTTTAGCTGGTGATATATCACGATGTTGAAAACCAGATATTGCCCAACCGTAGTGTCCGTAGAAATGATGGCAGTGCTCTGGCAACAATAATAATGAAGTATAATTAAAAATGTTTTTTTAGGTAACCTAATACCTACCAGAACCATTTCCTATAGTACAGTAGTTACACAAAATAGAACAAAGCTAATTAAAATAATTTTGTCATTGGTCTTCACAGCTAGAAGGTCCATGTGTTCTACAAGTCCAGAAAGTACGCAATATAGCTGCACCAAAGGATAATGAAGAATCTCAGGCTGCTCCAAGAATGCTGCGTTTGCAGATGACTGATGGACACACAAGCTGCACTGCAATAGAATATAATTATATGTCCAAAATAAGGTAAACAATACTTATTTTGCTCCATACTGACTGAAAGCACATTACATTTTAGAACTCTCAAAGGCATTTCAGTATATAGAATGTCTGAGTTTACAATATCTTTTGAAGGAGAAAAAGTTTGTTCCAGAAGTGAAATAATAATCCTACATGAAGAAATCCTTCATATCTTTTTCTGTTTGTGGTTTATTCCTCCAAGAATAAATTCACTGCTAATCTCTCACAGTGGTCCTTGGTTTACAATAGCTGAAAACAGAGAAGTACACTGTAAAAGTAAAACATGTATAAGAAATGAATTGACCAGAAAACTTTTAGGGTGTTGCGTATTATGCACAGCTATAGTTAAAGCTGTCCTTTGGATTCTTTGGGCAATTGTGTGCCTATATGATACCCATTCAAGTAATAGGCTGGAGTTTGACATAGGGTGATAACAGCTGAAAGGCCATCTGGCAAGCTGATCAGTTGTGTACATAAAATGAGTTGAATTTCATTACTAAAAATGCTAATGAATTGCTTAATAGGTATACCGGATTAGACTACATATGAATTAGTGACTTGATGAGAAGCCATATGCAAAGCTCATTGGCTTTACAGGTATGGTAAGCCATAAAGAGATCGCAGAGCACTTTGTGCACTAAGAAATTACTTGGTGAGCAAAATCAAGAATATAGTCATACCTCATGTTATGTCTGCTGTGGGTTACATCTTTACAGGTTACGGACGCACCGAACCCGGAAGTCCCAGAATGGGTTACTTCCAGGTTCGGCGCATGCGCAGAAGTGCCAAATTTCAACCAGACGTACCACTGTATCTTAACTTTATAAAAAAAGCCTTTCTCTGGGTAGGAGCCAACTTCTAGGGGCTGAGGGGGCTTCTTCCCCAAATAAAATATTTGAGGGTGCAGGGGCCCTCAAAGTTGATGGACGTTGCCATTCAAATGGTGTGCAGGCACTGCATCGGGGGGGGGGACTTACCTGCTCCCCCCTATTTTATTCAAGTTGGCACCCCTGCCAGCACCAATTTAAAACTGCCCTGCAACATTCCTGAAGCTTCTCTAACAGAAAGCTGCCGCCCCATGCACATTCATTGCTACACCACATAGGGATATGCAAGATGGTACAAGGTTTCACCTAGATGCATTTACCCCAGTGCTAGTTTGTGATTAATCATAAGACTTGTTGTCTTTACACAACTTCTCCCCACAGCTTTAGAGGCCACAGTACAAACGGAACACTGCTTCCATATTAGATATTCTGTCCTTTTATCCTATGTTATCTACACCAGTGGTCCTCAACCAGATGTTTTTGGCCTACAACTCCCATGATCCCTAGCTAGCAGGACCAGTGGTCAGGGATGATGGGAACTGTAGTCTCAAAACATCTGGAGGCCCAAGGTTGAGGACCACTGATCTACACAGTTGCTTTAAATCTTGCAACAAGACAGCACTGGAGGTAGTGTGGGGCCAGGATTAGGAATTTAGTTTCATAGTTGTTTGTATCCTTTAGATCTACTTTAGTATAAAAGTATTCAAGAACTACTGTGGCTTCACTTTAACTGCCCATATTTCTTCCCAGAGCTCATGTGCCCATTTTTTCATTATCTGTAGATGAAAGCCTGTTAGGCATCCAAAAATAAGTGTGAAGCTGACTGTACTCCAGTACCAAAAGATCGGTCCAGCTTTGCAAGATCCTACAGGACAAACCTTCAATTTTATATTTGAAGATAATTGTATACTATTTAATTAAATAGTTTCAAAGACACATTTTTGTTTCTGAAAATGTGAAATGCTGGTTTTCTCATCTTAGTTCTTTAAAAGAAACATGCTCCTTTCTGGAAAAGTTGTCCTTTAAATAAAGCCTAAGTGAAGAATAAAGTTTGTTTATTTGCATCCCTGCTTGTCAAAATATTTTTTTCAAAGCAGCTTCCAGAAAGAAAACAAAATAGAGTGACAATAAAAGCTCAGCATTTTTATTTTTTAAAAAAGATATTACATAAGCAAAAATCATCTACAAAATTTAAAGTTTAAAACATTTTCAGCATCTGTCCAAAAAGAGGGTGGGGGGTTTCTCTAGTTTCTTCAAGTGGAGAATTCTGTGATTGCAGTGCCAGTGATCAAAATATTGCTAATGACTGGCAGGAGTTTAGATTATCAGATGCTGATCTTGGGCAGTCCTGGAGGTAACCTGGTTCTGGACTGCTTACCCATTTTGAGGATTAATAGAACACTTTAAACTGATCATGGATACAAACAACGTATTACTGCAACATGCTCTGACCACCCTTGTACCATTTGCAGTTTTTGAACTAGAACAAAATGGCAGTTCTGCAGAAGGAGCCTGCTGACTTTATTTCAGCACTCTTTATCTTAAGGATGGAAGTTATCACATATTATGTTTGTTAACAAACTACGATTGTAGTATTCATGGAGATCTGGAAGCAATTCACATCACCTCAACTGTCTTAATAGAGCTGTTGGCAAAGGGCAGGACTAAGCAATGTCTGATGGGATGCTAGACTAGGAATATGGAAGACCAAACACCACAGTTTGGCTCCTTCCTTCTGTGGCCAGCACAGAATGCAAAAGGGTCTGTATGTAGCCAGCAGTATAATGAAGATGGCGAAAGTAGAATGAACATCTTTTTTCATTCAGTAAAGCTTGACAGGGATTTGGAATTTCTCATGACACTTCGTACTAGAGGTGTCTTGATGCTGTTGGTGGATTACAGATATGTGATGGGTCTCTATCTCCTTTCTGTGCTGCTTGGCCAATGTCTGAAGCCCTTTGCTTCATTGGGAGGGCTGAATGCTGTGGATCCTCAAGGTCCCAGTAGCAAGGCTGTGAATTCTCACATGCTACTGTAAAGGTGTCTCAGTCATGAGGTGCCCCATATTCAGATACCTGAATCTCCTATCTCCTTTGTGCGCTGTTCTATTTCCAGGAACAGGGTTCGTTCTCACCTAGGTATCCCTAGTCAGAGCTCGGTTTCTGAAGTGATTGACAGCTGATTTTCCTAATTTATTCTGTCAATTTGACAGATGAATGAACAGTTGAAAACTCCCATTGTAATGATTGATGTTCTATAGATGCTGCAGCATTGAAAATGTGTTTTTTGTTTACCTATTTTGACACTGAACATTGGAGGCACTTGAAAAAAATGTACAGTAAAACACGTTTTCCATGAGTGATGCCAGAAGCAATATGGAGAGGGATTCTTACTATGCTTCCTGCATAAGGTGATAGTGCTGGGTCATGTGTTTTCTCATGACTACATCTTCAAATGCAGATATCTTCAAGTGCAGCGAGTCCTTTCTAGTGATACTTTAATAAGTCACATAGCTATTTAGCATTAAAACAGAATGCACTGTAGTTCACACTACCAAATTATTTAACATGTATCACATAATAAATAACTTAGAACTGATTCAGTGTAATGGTGATTCACAACAAAATACTGAAATAATACTTTCGTCAATACTTGTGGAGTTCCTCTTGTTCTTGTGTTTAGTCTGAACACTCCTCCTGGAACGAAAATTAAACTGCTGGGAATTGTGGAAGTGAAAAATGGCATCCTCCTTCTGGATGACAGCAACACAGTGATTCTTGGCGGTGAAGTGGACCATCTAATAGAAAAGTGGGAGTTTCAAAGGGTGAGGTAACATGCTTTTCCCTACCTTAAGCTGAACAACAACAACAACAACAATTTTATTTATACCCCCATCCATCTAGCTGGGTTTCCCCAGCCACTCTGGGCAGTTTACAGCAGGCACCCCCAAACTGCGGCCCTCCAGATGTTTTGGCCTACAACTCCCATGTTCCCTAGCTAACAGGACCAGTGGCCCGGGGGAGATGGGAATTGTAGTCCAAAACATCTGGAGGGCCGAAGTCTGGGGATGCCTGGTTTACAGCATATCTAAAAACAAAATAAAAATATCAAGCATTAAAAACCACCTGATACAGGGCTGCCTTCAGGTGTCTTCTAAAAGTTGTGTAATTCTTTATCTCCTTGACATCTGAAGGGAGGGTGTTCCCCAGGGAGGATGCCACTACTGAAGGCTCTCTGCCTGGTTCCCTGTAACTTTGCTTTCTCCAGTGAGGGAACCAGCAGAAGAGCCTCAGAGAAGGACCTCAGTGTTGGGGCTGAACGATGGGGGTGACGCTCCATCAGGTATATTAGTTAAACTTCAAATTATTTTTTAGGTATATGAAAATGAAGGCATTGTGATTGTGTTACAAAGCACATTTAGTTAACTTACATTGTAATGTGCATTAAAAATGTTTTCATGGAAAGGTCAGCATTTAAGATAGGGATGGGGAATCTTAGGCTGGGGGCCATACCTGGCCCCTGGGGCTCCCCAAGACCATGCCCCCAGACCACAGCCTTCACCAGTCCTGCTCCACACTCTCCTCAAGTTATTTTCCTGCCTGGAATGTGTCCTCGTGCTGATGCTTCTTGGTTGCCTGGATGGAGAGATGCATGGTGGGTGGGTGTAGAAACATCTGGTGTCTATGGGGCAGAATGTAGGAGAGTACAGAGGAAAGTAGAGCATCCATTGCTCTGCTCATGTTTGCCTCTGGCCCTAAACACTGCTGTCAAGTTGCCCAAGAAGGGATTCTCCATCCCTGATTTAAACCCAGAAAATTTAGCATTTTGTTAGCATTCTGAGATGTCAGAGAAAAATGGGCTGGCAAAAGTTTCACATTGGAGATGGGCAGTTTCTATACCAGCCTTCTCTCCAGTGTCAGTGTGGTACTGTAAATGTCCTAAAGCTCTCTGATTTCTCTGCTGAGGCTTTCTACTTTATGGGAAAACCTGTCTCCTTCCTGAGGCACTTCAGAAAGAACTTAGCAAAAACTCCTTGTATATCTCTTGAATGGTGGTTTATGTCTGATTGTATGTATTTATTGCAATAATGTATAACCTGCTTTTCATGATGGCAATCTTTCCAAGGCAGCTTACAGAGTAACAAAACTGTTAATAAAACTGCAACCACGCTATTAAAACATTAAGCAGGATCCTTCCCAGAAGGCAGTTGTAGTAAAAGATCTTGGGGTGTGGGAGGGCATAGTCCCTCTGGAGCAGTCTCTAAGGTGATCTTTTCCCTGCCTAATTATATAAATTGATATCTAGCGTTGGTTGAAGACACAGTGTGTAAAACACGAAGTTCTGTGGTTTTCTGTAGCATGTTTCTGCCCTACATTTCCTGTTCCTCAGTAAAAAAGACCTGCATATGTATTTCTTAATGCCCAGTTCAAATTGAGTGGTTGATTTGCTTGCTTAGAAAGTTTGCATTCCCTCTTTGTCTGCTTCAAGCTTTCCTGTGCCTTGACACTCTTCTCATGACACCTGTGCTTCTAGTAAGCTTGATCAGTAAGTTGGTAGATACAGGGCATGACGGGTAGAATGCCATACTTCTTGCTGTGGCAATACCAGTTAATGCTAATGTTGCTTAATTTCACAGAGCTTATCGAAACACAACAGAAGTAACATAGGAACGGAAGGTGGACCTCCTCCCTTTGTGCCTTTTGGGCAGGTATGACGTGCTTTTAAAATAGATTTAAACTTTGAAACAGAAGCGACTGTTGAATCTTAGAATATTTCTTCTTATTATTTATTTCTTTTTATTGAATTTATATACCACCCTATAAGCGGACGCTTTATTTTTAAAAAGCTACATATAGGACTTTCCCCCCAGTACTTTGGCATTGTGTTCTTTAGATTCTAGTGTTTAACAGGATATGGTGCAGGAAAAAGATATTTAAGCATTAATTTACAAATTAATATAACTGTAGGAAACTATTGTAGTTTGAACATAACACTTTTCTACATAAAATAAAAAAATTCCTTCAGTAGCACCTTAAAGACCAACTAAGTTTTTATTTTGGTATGAGCTTTCGTGTGCATGCACACTTCATCAGATACCTGCATGCACACGAAAGCTCATACCAAAATAAAAATTTAGTTGGTCTTTAAGGTGCTACTGAAGGAATTTTTTTTATTTTGTTTCGACTCTGACCAACACGGCTACCTACCTGTAACTTTTTTTTGAATGATATTTATTCATTTTTTCCCATCGCCAAACCTGAACATTGTTCTTCATGCTTCTATACATATACATATACATACATACACACACATATACATTTATGTTTGTTTGTTACAATTTTTCGTATCGTATTTCTAATCCTCCTTTCCCAGAGAAAAAAAGGGAAAGGAGAAAAAAAGGGGGAAAAAGAAAAGAAAAGAGAGTAAATTTTATCTTTGGACTTCCTGTTATCTCCATCAGCATACTCTCCTCTTTTTGTCGCAGAGTGTATATTCAATCCATGCTATCTCTGTTTTTACATATCGTTTGACACTCTTATTTCTTAAGGAAACTGATTTCTGCAAATCCAAACAGATTTTTTCCCTTTTTTACTCAAACGCTATCATAGAAATTTTGTTCTCAGTATATTTTCTAACATATTTCCTACCTGTAACTTTTCTACATGTTTGAGAACTTTCAAGCGGCAGCCAAGTGCTTTCCCAGTCCGTTCTTTCAAGCGCCACAAGGAACATCAGCTACATGATACTTTCTATTTGGCAGTTAAATGTTTGGTTGAATATCTTTTTCATTTTAAGTTTTGCCCCTGCTTTGTACTTGCTGTGTGTGCATGGGCCATCAGTACTGGTTTGTTTTTAGAGTGCAGTTTCTTGTGCATGTATCTATGTCAATGAGACTATATTCTAAAAGCAGCTTGATCTGTGGGGTAGAAAGTTTCAATTTTCGCTATTTGGTACCAACCAGTTGTCTAGAAATGAAGCATTCTTCATCCAGTGGAGAGGATTCTTTAATCAAAGCAAGACCTGCGTGGGGCTGCACTGGGAGGCTTCCCCTGGTGCATCTTGTCCACTTCTTGGAACCTGCTGTAATGGTGCTGGTTGCTTCCTCATGAGTAAGCGGCTCCAAACTCTGTGGCTGGTTTTTACAGAGTTTTATTATATACATATGTACAAGACAGAGCATCAAAATCCATGACTGTTCTATCCCGAATCAGAATCCGGAAGCACCGACTGTCAGGACTTCCGCCAACAGAATGCCCATGGCACCTTGAATCTCCTCCTCTGCTCCCCCTCTCCCCCCCCCCACTGTTGAGGTGATGGGGCTGGTGGAGAGCCCTCCCCACTCGAGCTGCTCAGCTGAGGAGCCGGTGCTGTCTTCTCTGGAGCCTCTCCTATCTGAGCGCTCTGGTCCGACCCTTCAAACCTTCCCTCTGGGAACCTTGCACTCTCTGCATCCCCAAGGCACCGCTTCCTGAGCCTCAGTAGCCCTGGTCCCAACTTCCTGGACTCTCCGCTGACCCCTGGTGGTCCCCTGACATCTGCACAGTCCCAAAAGACCTTTAAGAGAGAGGAAGAGACGGGATCATGCTGGGCTGTTTGAGTAACACAATTGCTCTCTTATAATTTATCTGTCTTTGTTTCCTGTGTAGTAGAGACCGGGAAGTTCAGATCACAACTAGAATCTGGCATGTGGCTATATTGTGATTTGATTGTATTCTATTATATTAAAAATCAAATATATGGTAGATGGAGCTGCTTTTTAAATATCCTTTTACATTGCCAGAAGTGTGTATCTCAGCTGCAAGTGGACAGCAGGGAGCTTGACCGGAGAAAAACTCTGCAAGTGACAAGCACAGCGAAACCTGTCGGGGACAATGATGAGTTTGAAAAACAGCGAACAGCTGCTATTGCAGAAGTAGCGAAAAGCAAAGAGGTTAGAAAGAATGTCTGCAGTATATTATTATTATTATTATTATTTATTACAATAAATTTGTAACTTGTGGAGGTACTATAATGTCTGTGCGTTCTCTTATTGGTATTGTATGGAGAAATGAATATGAAGGTATCTGCTGTGTTCCCACAAGAGAAATTATCCAATGGGGAGTAAGGGGGTTCTAAAGGAATTTGGCATGGAGTACTGCTGAAGAGAAAATCACCCAATCAGTTGGGAAGCATGCACTGTTCTACATTCACTTATTATAGTCATTTAGGCTAATTAGAAAACTTGAGTATGAAAGATAGATAGATAGATAGATAGATAGATAGATAGATAGATAGATAGATAGATATTGAAAAATGTGTTTCAGTGTAACTTATCTCAGTACCCAGGTGTTTGTTTGTTTGTTTGTTTGCTTGCTTGCTTGCTTGCTTGCTTGTTTTGGAAAGGCCAGAAATACAGGGGGGGGGGGAGTGTAGATGGTTCAGATATCACACTAGCCAAGGATTAAAATGAATATGTATATTGAATCACATAAATATGTCAGACTTCAGGTAGATGTTTTGACTGGTTTATTTTGTACATAGAATGTTTTGGAACCAAAACATTTTGTTATGTATAGGTTGGGTAATAAATTTGATAGTAATAATAACCCCCAATTATGCTTCTTAAAACCTTTTAACATTGTATTTTGTGATTTCTAGAGAGAGCAGAAGTGGCGCTAGAAATCAAAATTTTGTTTGCAGGAATGCTAAAAATGAGTGTCTTCAGACTGGCTTTCTGTAGTAGTTATATAAAGAAAGTTAGTACTGGTGTTACTAAAACATTATTTTCCTTATCTCTTCTCTAAAGACTAAAACATTTGGAGGAGGTGGCAGTACTAGAAGCAATCTCAGTGTGAGTGCAGGAGGGAATCGAATCAGGGAAGTGTTCCAAAAAGAGAAGATGAAGCCTGAGGGGAAAAATGAAGGTGTCTATCGAGAACTGGTAAGGCTGGAATCTCAGCAAGCCTTCAAACATCAGTATTTTATATGAAGTTTAAAGGATGTTCGGGGAGAGGGGGAGGGATGTCTTTGTGCAAGGTATGCAGACATCTTGACTACCAGTACAATTCCTATGTGTTATATTCAGTGGAGCTTACTGAAGGGTACTTCAGTTAGGATTGCAGCCTAACTCAATATTTGATTAAAGTAAAATGTTAAAAGTGCAAGAAAATTGAAAACCAATTGTCGTGGCTAAAAGGTAACATCTTTGCGGATATGTTGTTTATAATCCAGATTTACCCCCTCCCCAAAAAATATACAGTTTGATGTTGAACTTTTCAACTATCAAAATATTGCTGGATTTTAGTGGCTATTAATTAATTAATTCATTCATTCATTCCCTGCTCATCTGGCTGGGTTTCCCCAGCCACTCTGGGCGGCTTCTAACAAAAGATTAAAAATACATTAAAACATCAATCATTAAAATTTCCCTAAACAGGGCTGTCTTCAGATATCTTCCAAATGTCATTTAGTTCTTTATTTCCTTGACATCTGATGGGAGGGGGTTCCACAGGGGAGGAGCCACTACCGAGAAGGCCCTCTGCCTGGTTCCCTGTAACCTCGCTTCTCACAGGGAGGGAACCGCCAGAAGACCCTCGGTGCTGGACCCCAGCATCCAGGTTGAACGATGGGGGTGGAGACACTCCTTCAAGTATACTGGGCCGAGGCCATTTAGGGCTTTAAAGGTCAGCACCAACACTTTGGATTGTGCTCGAAAACGTACTGGGAGCCAATGTAGGTCTTTCAAGACCGGTGTTATGTGGTCCCGGCGGCCACTCCCAGTCACTAGTCTAGCTGCCACATTCTGGGTTAGTTGTAGTTTCCGGGTCACCTTCAAAGGTAGCCCCACGTAGAACGCATTGCAGTAGTCCAAGCGGGAGATAACCAGAGCATGCACCACTCTGGCGAGACAGTCCATGGGCAGATAGGGTCTCAACCTGTGTACCAGATGGAGCTGGTAAACAGCTGCCCTGGATACAGAATTGACCTGCGCCTCCATGGACAGCTGTGAGTCCAAAATGACTCCCAGGCTGCGCACCTGGTCTTTCAGGGGCACAGTTGCCTCATTCAGGACCAGGGAGTCCTCCACACCTGCCCACCCCCTGTCCCCCACTAAAACTGGTTTAAAATGTTGTTCTTTTGCCAAATCTGTAGTTTGACATCAACCTTGCTAGTGATTATTTAAAAGGTCATTGTGGCAGCAGTGTGCAAGTTGAACTGTTGTTGCAAGCTGTGGCCAGGATCCAGAGAAATGCAAACCTAGTATCATGTGCAAACCTTGTGTCTTTATTGAACAGCAGTTCCCTGTGCTATAATGTGAGCTGCTTCTGAAACTGAAGGAGCTTTCAAAAGCAGTTTGGCGTGGAGGTTAGCTATTCAAGAGGAATTTAAATGTTTGAGGTTACTTGTGCACGACTATCCCTCTTGAAATTGGTTGGAAAGCACTTTCAAATGCAAGAACCCAGATGGATACTGGGTCACTCAGCCAGGCTGAAAAGTGCCTTCTTTTGAATTCGTTCAAGGCAGGTAGTAGCTGCTGGATCTGTGCGCAGCCCTGACAGTAAGAGGGCTGTGAAACTTGCAGTGCGATTGCTGCATATAAGATGGGTCTTTTTCCATCGTAGTGCAACAGTTCACGATTCCCAGAACACACCAGGTTGCGGCGGCCATTTTGGAACAGGGCAGAGCAGCATCAAAAGTCACTTCTGAGCATGCTCCGCCCAGTTCCAAAATGGCGGCAGCGCTACTTCCGGCCTGCTACTTCTGGTCCAGTCCCTTATTTCTCAGGCCGGAACTTGGCAGGTATGCACAATTAGGTGGAGGCATCCTCTACCTGCTCCTGCCCTCCTTGGAGATAATTCAGGAAAGATAGAAATGGAGACGTTTAATCAAAGGCAATAAATATAGGGAATATTTTGATATTCCTTTTGTCTATGGTTTGTATGAAATTATGACTTTGTAAGAAATTACTCTAAATTTAGCAAAACAGACTTGTCTTGTGATCTTGTGTGTCTTGTCTTGTGTGTACGTGAAATACTAATTTGTGTTTTAATTTAATATAAATGTTCACTTTAAAAGTAAACAGTTTTATGGGGTACATTGTATCCATTTATTCATGTCTTCTATTGCAGGTTGATGAAAAGGCTCTCAAACACATAACAGAAATGGGTTTCAGTAAGGAAGCAGCAAGGCAAGCGCTTATGGATAACAGCAACAACCTTGAAGCTGCATTGAACATCCTTCTAAACAGCAATAAACAAATGACTGTACAAGGGCCACCTCCTAGAGGTACAACTTTAAAGGCTGCATCTTACAGAAAAGCATTTGAATAGGAACAATTTACTTCTGAACTACAACCAAAGGTTTTGGGTGGTTTCTGTGAAGCCACCACCTCTAATTACTTCCCAGTTAACATTGCTGGTGATGTGTAGAGTGTGAGGCTATTGTAATACAGTACATAATGGATTTATAATACAACACCCCAAGGGATTCTGTAGTTGTGGTGCTGTAAAGCTTCTTTCAACGAATGTCTAACCTGCCTTAATGTCACCAAGGTAGACAGCAAGGCCAAAGGGGGCACATGAGCCCAGGAAATGACTTAGCACAAGGAACTGGGGAAAAGTTGTTTGGAAGAAGGAAGTGATACTGTTGAATGGTGAAAAGGAGCAGGAAAACTAGGAAAGGGTGTGCACTGAGGTGCACGGGTCTAGGAACCTTAAGGGTGAAGTTTCTTCTCCTTTTTTCCATTAAATTTATATACTTCATCCTAAGATCTCAGGGTAAAAATACAGGATAAAAGCACAAAATAAATAGTTAGAACAAAAACAGAGCAGTACCCCCACTCTGCCACAAACACTTTTAAAGGGCCATAGAAAATTAATCAGCCCAAGGCCTGGTTGAAGAGGAACACTTTCACTCAGCACCTAAAGGCATATAATGAGGTCTCCAAACAGACCTCCCTGGAGAGAGCATTCCACAAACAGGGAGGCCCTGCAGAAAAGGCCTGTTCTTTGTGTTGCCACCCTTTGGAGCTCTCGTGGAAGAGGCACACGAAGAAGGGCCTCATGATGATCAAAGAGTCCAGATTGGTTTATATTAGAATTATGCCAAAAAGCAGTTTAAACAGAACCTCTTGGAATTTCTTCCACTTGGTTTATTTTTCACATATGCTTATTTACAAGGGACGCGGGTGGCACTGTGGGTTAAACCACACAGCCTAGGGCTTGCCGATCAGAAGGTCGGCGGTTCAAATCCTTGCGATGCAGTGAGCTCCCGTTGCTCGGTCCCTGCTCCTGCCAACCTAGCAGTTCGAAAGCACGTCAAAGTGCAAGCAGATAAATAGGTACCGCTCCGGCGGGAAGATAAACAGCGTTTCTGTGCACTGCTCTGATTCGCCAGAAGCGGCTTAGTCATGCTGGCCACATGACCCAGAAGCTGTACGCTGGCTCCCTTGGCCAGTAAAGCGAGATGTGCACTGCAACCCCAGAGTCGTCCACTACTGGACCTAATAGTCAGGGGTCCCTTTACCTTTATATTTATTTACAGTAGCACTGACTGGGAATGAGGGGTCAGAAAGGGATGAGTTAATTCTTATCCACAGTGGAGATGAACACTCCATCGCTGTGATCAGCACACTTTTTAATTTTGGCAGGATCTTGTAAACAACTTATCTAATTTTACCAATTCTTTTCTTACTTTCCTTACTATCAATGCTATGTGGTAAAGTAGCATATGCTCAATTACCAGCTTGTGTCTTATTCTACCCCAAAATGTGGATCCTACAGAAGGTTTTTGGCTATTACTTCCACTTTCTTTTATATTCTGGCTCCCCATCCCACCTCATTTAGCTCATGGATTCTTCCTGTAATAATTGCAGTTAATTCCCACTGGACCTTCTATAGTGACTTAAAAGTTTTGTCATGCATTGAAGAGGCAAGGCAAGCTTGCTGTTTTGGTCAAATAAGAATAGTGTTGTTACAGACTGCTGTATACATAATTTTTTTAAAAAGTCTCAGATAAATCAGTTTGAGTGGACATTAGGTAAAGGGTTCATTTTAATGGCGATGCATGCCCCGGTCAGGTGATCATCTCACATGATGAGAGGGAGAAAAGGAGCTTGATAACTAGCTTGGTTCCCAACCTAGCTCCCCTCTCTGCTTTGGAGGGTGAATGTTTATAATGGAACCATGCTGAATTGTGGGAGCTCCCTGTAGAATTAGAACCCTAATTGCTTACAGTATTTGGAATTTGCCAGAGCATGAAAAACTTGCCTTGCATCCAGGTGCAAAGATTTTCTCTGAACTATATATCCTACTTTAATACACCTTAACATGGTAGGTGTAAAATATTGTCAACAAAAATATGGAAAAGATATATAGCCATCTAGTTCAGCCTTCCCCAACCTTGTGTCCCAGATGTTGTTGGAGAGCATTTGCCATGCTGGCTAGGGGTGATGCAGTTGTTCTCCCAACAATTTTGGGGAACACAAGATTGGTGGAAGCTAATCCAGTTGATAAGTTACTACATTCCTTTAAGGTTTCTCTGTATACCTAACTTTAAAATACTTTGAATTGCTTTATCTTTCAAGCTAAGTTCATTTGACCATAACTGAATAGGTTATATGGTTTATCTCTAGGGAAGGGGAAAGGCAGAGGCCGAATACGACCTGAAGATGAGGAAGAACTAGGAAATGCCAGGCCATCGGCTCCAAGCACACTGTTTGACTTCCTGGAGTCTAAAATGGGTACTCTTGCAGTAGAAGGTATGTAGACAGGGTGTGAGTTGTTTGCAGCTTTTTGCACGACACCATGAGTAGATCCACCATCCATATGAGTAGATCCAGCTCCTTGGCTAGTTCACAAGTTCCCAACTGCTGTGCCTAGGGTGGGGCTTAGAAAACCTCCTGCATGTAAGTCTTCAGTCCTTATAGAAAGATGCTGGAACTCTTATCTCATTGACTTATTTGCTCTCTTTGCTGTGAGCCTGTGTGTATATGATCTTAGACTGTTAACTGGAATTCCTGTTGACCAAACTTTGTACCATGCCTTGGTCTCACTCTGAATCACCCTGTAAGTGAAATCTGACTCTTGGCATCCTTCTCCCTGATAGCAGGATACGGACCATTACCACACTGGCTGGGGTTCATGGACGTTGTAGTTCAAAACAGGGCACCCCATTGGCTAAGCTTGATCTAGGGTAATAATTGACTGGGTAGGACAAAGTGCTGGAGCAAATGGAATCTCTATACCATGTTGATTCAGGTGATTAGGGCCCCTGCAGAGTGGTTCCTCCTCCCACCCTGACCTCTGGGCATTCCTTTGTACTGTATAGACCTAGTATTGTGGAGCAGGCATCACCTTGAACATTTATAGCTGTCCTCTTAAGTTAGGGTTGCCATATGTCTGAGTTTTCCTGGACATGTCCTCTTTTTGGAGGGGGGCAATATATCCATCCAGGAGGATTTTTGCGTTTTATACAAAATGTCCAGGTTTGGGTCTGGCGTGAGGTCTGCAGCCTGCGTTGGCACCACCAGCAACACTGAGGACAGATGTTGAGGATGACGACGCCAGACTCGCATGCCTCCTCTGTCGCCGGTTCCAGTGGCGAGGCGGATGAGGGGTGGTGGTGAGAGTTGGGGGGGGGAGTTCATTTATTATTGTTTTTGTTCATGGGATTTTTAGTTGAATATAAAAGGTTAGTTGTATGGTGTAGGTGGCATGCTGATGGTGCACGCGTGCTCCCACAACCCTCCCCCCCCCGACAGCGTTTTGGAATATGGCAACCCCATCTTAAGTTTCTCCAACACCACTTCACAAAGGGGTAGGGGGATTGCTCTGTCCCAGTCTCCCTGAAACTCAGAGCATTGTTTTATGGTTGCCATAGTCCTATACTTCAAGCCACAGAGTTCCACTGCTGGAATCAGCTACTCCAGGATGAGGAACCTGGCACAAAAGTGCAATGACTCGGCTTTTTGATTCCAGATTCCAAAGTCCAGATTTATCTTCTCAAGCTAAGAGCCATCTGCCTGGCATGCATTCACGTCCAGTTATTTTTCCAGGGGAAGTAGCATGATTCATACCAACGATGGCTCAACCCTTTTCATACATCAGCAAGCAGTGTGGGACCCGGTCACTTGCACTTCACTGTTCTTCAGAGTGGCAGAACAGTAGAACCAATCTAGTGTTTCCCAAAATGGGAAGGCGCTGCAAAGATCCCGGTGCAATTGGTGGGTGTTGAATAAAGCTGAGGAGCCCGTGGAAGCGACAACACCTCCCCAAGCTCCAGCATGCTGTGGGTCAGGGGTTTCTCCAGACTTGAGTGAGCCATTTTCAGCTTCACCCAATGGCAGGTGGGCTATGGCGCCAGCCCCACCACTGGGGCGGATTGGACTGGGCCGGCCGGCCGGCTTCACTCTGGTGTGGCCCATGGGTTTTTAATCCTGGGGCCTAGTTCATCTCATAGAGCTGAACATAAATAAATTGAAGGCAGCGCACTAGGTTCATCCTTCTCATTAGGATTATTTTTAATGTTATTTTTCAGTTTTATTTTAATACTATCCTTCGTTATCTTCATTTTCTGTGTGTAATGCAAATGTTACTATGGTTGATTTTAATAAATAATTTTATCATTTCAAGTTTCAAGGTGTCTTATTTACAACATTTTTCTTTAGGACGTAGGTAGAAATATAGATACATAAAAGAATGCAAACTTGTCACTGCATCTTTCTCTTTGTTCACTTAAAGGAAGGTAGATTTCCAGGGGGGCGCTGAGTATTTTTTTTCTGAAAAGGGGGCAGTAGGCCAAATAAGTTTGGGAGCCTCTGGTGTAATCCATCAAGGCAGCAAAGAGGGAAACTTTAAAAGTGACTGGTTGAACAGATAACATTTTAATCCCAGCAAATGGGTTATCCATGAGTTGGCTTATACTTGGCTCATCCAGTGAAAAGACCAGAATGTTTTTTTCTCCAAGACCAGTCCAATTGGGACCATTGGTATGCTGCCTTGTCTTTCCCACTCATGGGCCCAGAATATTAACCAAGATCAAAGCAGAAAACGCATATTGGTCATCTTGGAGACTTCTTTCTGGCCAGGTTGTGTATAGTTTGCCCGTGTTCGTTATAGCATTGTACGGTCTGCCCAAACATGCTTAGCCAATAGCCCTTCCTTTATTTTAGACTGGACTTGCTCCAGCTTTACTGTAGAGGCTCAAAGTTCAGGGCTAGGAGGCTCTGGGATATTCTTCTGGAGTACTTTACACTCTACTGGCAGCCCAAAGGAGGGACTCAGCTCATAGGATATACCAGAACACTTGGACTCATTTAATTCTGTGTTGCCAGAAAGTCTGTTTCTCTATGATGGTTTTGGTTGAGGTTTAAAGCTTAATACCCTCTCCAGCCAGCCTCCCACAGAAGTAGTAATGGCCTCTGTCAGGGGATTGTTGCGGCTACTCCCGAGTAAACACACCCGAGTCCGTCCTGTCTTTAACGGTTTTATTGTGCATTGTATTTACAGTGCAGAGATAGCGGAAACATGACCTCCTAGTCACTCGTAGAATCCGGCAATGGCGGCCTTCTGCTCTGGGGCCAGCATAATAGCTTGGGCACCCCGAAACGCCGCCCCCTAACCTTGCATTTAGGCGCGTGCCTCAATTCGGGCGCCGGAAGCGGCTGTGCTCCCTCTCCTCCTTGTTGGCTGGAGTGGTGCAGGGGCTCTGACACATCGCTGAGCCGTGCCTCCTCCACTCCGCTCCCATCCTCATTTCCTCCCCCTGACCCACTGCTGCTGCTCTCGCTGGGTGAAGTCCTGGTCAGGATGATGGGGGGAGGCTCTCTGTAGGGAGGCCCCCTAACAGCCTCTAACTAGGATGGTTTTGTTTTTTTAAAAAGGATAAGACAAATTGATGGAGTATATCTTTCCCTTGTTAAAAATGGCTACAAACCACATTGGCTATGTTCTGTCTGCACTGTCGGAGGCAGTGTGCATTTGAATTCCGTTTGCTGGGAATTCCAAGTAGGGAGAGTGCTGAGGGGAAAAAAGGGTGCTGGACTAGAAGGGCCACTATCCTGATCCAGCAGGCTCTTCTTAAATTCTTACATACCTTGCTCTTATAACAGGTATATGTTAGCCCGGTGAAGACAATGGTAATGCACTTTTGAAAGTATATCTGAGGTGTGTCCTTCAATAGGATGTTGTAATTTTGAAACTGAGGGAATAAAATAGATCTTATATTAGTAAATATTTACCAAAATGTAAATTATAATGTAAATAGATATAGATACAGATATATACACGCATTGCAGGAATAATACTACTGTGGACAATTTATCATAACTGAAAAACCACTGGTACCTATTGTGTTACACAAGTGAACATATTAATTTTGTGTTCCTTTCCTTTGTGTTTTCAATTTTTATTTAATGCTGTCAGATAATATTGAGATTTTCCAGTGTAAGAATATGTAGCTTGAAGTTGTTCTGAAATGTCTGTATATTATTATTTCTTAAATTTCTATACCACCCTTCATCCGAGAGTCATGGGGCGGTTTACAACATAAAAACACAAAAATACATCCCATAGTAAGAAACAAGTATCCCACCCTTGGTTTAAAAGACCAAATACTGTTAATCAGCCAAAAGTCTAGTTATAGAGAAACAGTTTTGCCTGGTGCCTAAAGATATGTAATGAAGGTGAGCCTCCTTGTGGAGAGCATTCCACAAGTGGGAGCCACTGCAGAAAAGGCCCGTTTTCGTGTTGACACTCTGGACCTCTTGTGGAGGAGGCAAAGGATGAAGGGCCTCATGATGATGATTGCAGGGTCCAGGTCAGTTCACATGGTTCCTATGTTGACTCCCCAACTATTTTATATGAAGTGAAACAGTAAGCATGTGACATTAACCCTGAAGCTACTGTGAGGGTTGTTACTGGTATAACAGGGGTGTGATGTTTTGCATTAGAAATTATACTCTAATATCTGATAGTCGCATAGTTCCAGATAGTGGGATAAACAGAGAAAGTTTGGTATATAGTGTGCAGTTGGAAGACCAAGGGGCTAAGAGCTATCTCTTCCTTTAAGATAAAAAACAAAGCACAAGTTTTATTCCGAGCATGTTATGCACTATACCAGGCATCCCCAAACTTCTATAAATCTATAAATGAAGATCTATAAATCTATAAATGAAGATCTATAAATCTATAAATGAAGGACAGTATAAAAATTTAATAAGCAACAACAACACTGACCTGGTGCAAAAACAGACTTTTCTTCTGCAGGCAGTTTTGCAGAGAACTTTAATCCAGGGATGGTGGGACCTCCAGATGATGTTGGACTCCAACTCCCATTCGTCCCAGCCAGCATGACCAGCATAGCTGCCAAGTACCCCGTTTTCCCCGGGAAACCCCAGTTTTTACTTACCTTTTCCCGGTGGTCCCCCGTATCACTTCGTTTCCCGTTTTTCTCTGTTATTTTCTCCTGCCGGTGGCCATTTTTTTCTTTCCGATTTGCCCTTCTATGGGCACAAAAAATGGCCGCCGGCGGCTTCAAAAGTCGCATCAACGCATGTCCAGAAGTGCATAAGACGCGAATGCCGGTGTCGGCGGCGGCCATTTTTGGTGCCCATAGATGGGCGGAGCGACACCGGAAGTTGCGTCGACGCACTTCCTGACATGCGTACAAGCGACTTTCGAAGATGGCGGCGGCCATTTTTGGTGCCCATAGAAGGGCAAAGCGACACCGGAAGTTGCATCGACGCAACTTCCGGTGTCACACGGCTGCCGGTTCCGGATTCTGCAGTCCGGGACTTGGAAGGTAAGATGACCAGTGACCTAGGAAGATGGGTATGAGATCCCCATCTCTGCTTTAAGCTAAAAACTTGAGGATTGTTGCACAATTATGGGGCTCGCCTCAGGTCCAACACTCCTAGAAGCTTATCAGCAGTTCATTTTCGTAGCACAAAGGAAACTGACAGGAACTCCACCCCCCCCGCCATTTCCTCTGGTATTCCTTCTCCAGTGAGCCATTAGCCCAAACTCTCAAATTGCGTATATGCTTTCGCTGGACAGTAGTAACAAACCTAATTTGACACTTAAGAGCAGGACATGCTGTTTTGTCACACAGCTAGACAGCTCTTCAGCTATTATGGTAAAATGAAATTGGGGAAAATAGCTTGGAAAATGGTTCAGTCTTTGCCTTAATTGCAAGACAGGAAAGCTTTTGTCTTATACTAGGTAGTTTTAAGATGACAAGCATTTCCCTTTTAAGTTGTCAGTCAATCATTTTATTCACTTAGGTTCCCATAAATCTGTGACCTTGAAAAAATCATGCCAGACTAACCTCTTTCCCTTTGCAGGAAGCTACAGAAATTCATTGGGTTGGAAACATCTGCTGTGATGGTTAATAAAATCAGTGCTTTTTTTAATGGAGAGTGGCTTTCAAAGTCCAAAATTACTGTCAAATACAAATAGTCTGAAGGGACAGGGTAGCAAAATTACACCAGTCCACTGACTTACCTGACTCAAGGTGGACTCTGACTGAAGCAGTTCTAATGAATGTTTTTCGTCTATGTTCAGCCTGAATTAGTAAAATTTGCTAGGGAGATCAACCAAATTAGATACCTTGTACACTCAAGAAATCCAGCACACATTTCGGACAGAATTAATTAAGCAATATAAACAATTGATTTGAGGGAAAACTAATATCCAAAGCAAAGCATGCACCTTCAGATTTATATTAGGATTTAACATAGTGTTTGTGTGTCTAAACCACAGAGCCTAGAGCTTGCCAATCTGAAGGTCGGCAGTTCGAATCCCCGCGACTGGGTGAGCTCCCGTTGCCAACCTAGCAGTTCGAAAGCACATTAAAGTGCAAGTAGATAAATAGGTACCCCTCTGGCAGGAACGTAAGCTGTGTTTCCGTTCGCTTCTCTGGTTCACCAGAAGCGGCTTAGTCATGCTGGCCACATGACCCCAAAACTGTACACTGGCTCCCTCGGCTAGTAAAGCGAGATGAGCGCTGCAACCCCAGAGTTGTCCACGAATGGACCTAACGGTCAGGGGTCCCTTTACCTTTTTATCTTACTGGGAGCACTAATATATGAATTTCTTTCATTTAAAGCAAGTGTTTATGACACAACAAAGAAGCAAAAGTTTATGACTTCTGCTTTTATACTCTCTGCTCAACAATTAAGATTGGGTTTGCTTCCCTTACTATTTAAGCTAGACCTTCACAAGATGAAGCCTGTGGATTGTTTATAGTCTCTTTCCTGGCCATTTCACCCCTCGGCCCCCTGGATTTAAACTACCTTTAGGTTTGTGGCCCTTTCCTTTCTCCTTGATGGAGTTAAGAAGTTACAGCCATTCCATAGTTTAGAGGTTGTGGTCATTCCATGAAATACTTTCTTCTGAGGCATTGTTTTCATTCTTCCTTACTCGATTTGCCAGACATCGTGAGTTGAGCGGACTATGGTTACCTGCAAAATAAGAAACATCCCAAACCACAAACCTTTCAAAGCATGGTTTGGTAGCAGTTGTTGATTAGCGGTAGCCATAGTTTGCCCTATTAATAGCTTCGAAATCAAGAGCTTCAGAGTGCTTATCTTTAGGTGGCTCATTCCTCCATTGTTTAACTCCTGTAGCTTGTGAAAACGTCATTCAGGTTAATACCAGCTACAACAGATGAACACTTTCCCACGTGTCTTGCTAACATATATTATTGACATGCTTCTTGATTGCACCTTATAGAATAGTTTTATGAGAATGTTCTATGAAGTTTTATTAGGTTGTGATTTTATGTATTATTTTTAACTCCCTTTTTAATTTTATGTGAATTCTTGACTTTGATGTGTAATTTTGGCACCCTAGAATCTTTGCTGAGAGGCAGCATATAACTCAAATAAATATAGGTTGAGAGTGACAATGTGACCTTAGACTCCATGTATTATTTATACACCATATGATCAACTACATATCGGTTGCCAAATATCTAAACTGTCTTTAGGAATTAAAATTGTTTGATACTGATTAGCTGCGTCACTAACAACTGTTGTTTTTCTTTTGTAGAACCAAAGTTACAGACGCATCAGGGGCAGCACAGAGTGATGAATACTGAGCAAAATGGCGTAAAAGTCTATAGTCAGCAAAGGCATGTTCCTCGAAATGACACTAGGCAGCCAAGGAATGAGAAGCCACCTCGTTTTCAGCGAGACAGTCAAAATTTGAGGCACGTCATGGACGGGAGTGTATTAATGAGAACCAGAGCTTCCGAAAGGCAAAATCCTTCGGGCCCTGAACAATGGATTGAAGAGAGAAATAGGTGTGATAGACTTTATGCTCGAAAGGATACTGCCTATCCCACAGCTGTTCACCCTGGTGACTTTCATTTCAAGCGGGACATCCCAGCGCAAAGCAGACAAGGGAAAGTTGCATCACCCATGGAAATGAAAGAGAATTCTGCTGCTCAAGATGCGCCTGACAACAATAATCAGAAACAGGGAAGTAGGGAAAACCAGATACACCATCCTGACAATTTCTATGATAGGAAAACACTAATGTTAACAAATGAAACTTTAAGTGGCTTAAAAAATGAGCAGCACTTTGGTATGAACGTAGATTATCAAAACCCTGTTAGAACTGATCGTTTTAGTTCTGTACCAAATGGCGATGTGGAACATTTTCAGAAAGGAAGGAGAGTTGGACCTATTAAACTGCCTGCGCCCAACATGGCCACAACATTTGATGTAAAAATGTACTATGATACTGGGCCCAAAAAGAGATCTGGGCCCATCAAACCAGAAAAAATGGTGGAACCATCTACTTCAAGAGAGTATGGGAAAAGCTGGCAACCAGGGGATGAATGTTTTGCCCTTTACTGGGAAGATAACAAGGTATGCCCTACTCAAATCAAGTCAAATTGTATTGCTTCTGTTTTAAGTGCAAGAGGCGTCTTTGTACTATCAAACTCTGGCTATTGTTTTGGGGAAAGGGACATTGATAAAATATCCCTGTTTATTATGTATTTTGTGTTTTTTATATTGTGGTTTTGTGTTGTGAACCACCCTGAGATCTATGGGTATAGGGCTATATACAAATTTAATAAACAATAATAAATAAGAATAGTAAATAGCTTCCTGTCCTTGGTGGCACTCTGTTGGGTTGTGTGGAACTAAGAATTTTTTTGTCATATCTGTAGTAATGGGTGTTCAGAGGATATTTCCTTAAAAGCAGTGGGCTTTAAGTAATCCTGGGTAATAGGTGTGAAACAGAAAGTGGGACTCTTAAGAGTGAGTTTTCTCTGAATAAGTGATCAGATGTGTAGCCTTGTTTGTTTCCTCTGTACAAAGTGTATAAAATGTAAGGCACTTAAGCAATTTTAGGATATTTTAATTTTTAAACAATAGATTATATTTGCATATTTAGTAAACTCTTTAAACTTGAACTGCAGGTGCCTTTTTAAGAATCAAGGATATGGAAAAATATTTACAACTGATAAACAAAATCAACCATTCATTTTTAGGGTGATTGGTCATATTTTAATTTTTAATTATTATTCTCTAGTATGTAATGCAGTTTGCCAACTCACACCTCACCAATTAAATTGTCCCCGTATCATTTAATCAGCTAAACTATTGGTTGATTAAATTGCAGATTTAAATCTTGCACTAGGAATGTTTGAAAAGAAAAATGGATAAAGTTACTATCTGCTGTTTCTTATACTTTTTTCCTAATCCTATTACAGATTGGTTTTTATCACATGGTTTGTGCATATATTGTTGCTTTTGCAGCTAAAATATGTGAACCTCTGTTTTAAATGTCTTTTCCAGTTTTATCGAGCAGAAATTGAAGCTCTTCATTCCTCTGGGACAACGGCAGTTGTTAAGTTCTGTGATTATGGAAACTATGAAGAGGTGTTACTAAGCAACATCAGACCCATTCAAGCTGACACCTGGGTACGTGATAATAAATTGTATACAAAGAGATAAAGTACATAGTTCATACGAACCATGAAGCCATAAACAGATGACTGGTAATCGTGCAGAGAGTTTGAAGTAAAAGCCTGAAGAAGAGAATTCTAGAACTGGTTTAAGACCTCCTTTATTACATATCCATCCATAACAATGCCTTAAAGAATCTGCATGTGGTCTTACACTCATGTAATAAAATGTAAATTGTTTGGGCAATATACTCTTGAGTCACTAGCAAAATAATATTTATATGAAAAATTAACAGAATGCTTTTTAAATTTGCTCTGTCAAATTAAGGTTTCTGACTGACAGCTTCCATATGGTTCTGTTTTAGTTTAGGAGATGATAAATTCATAAGTCTTAAATTCCAAAGGGTTTTTTTAATCTATCTGTATGTACAGGTAAAATTAGAGCTGCTTCCACCATTGTTTTAATTGTGCTCATTATTTTGAAAAATGCTACTTAAGTATATTAGATAGGTACAATAACCATAAAAACCTAAAGTGCTTCATAAAATATGCCATTCTAAAAGGTCTTATACATCATGTTCATGGAAAGCTCTATTTAGGTAAAACTCTAGTTTTAAAAACCCTTTTGTTTATTGCATGTTTATTCAAGTACAATTGGGTCGTATCCCAGCCAATTTAGTTCTCCGTTTCCCACTCACACTGCTCCCCACCCCTGATCCTATAGAAGCATCCCTGCCATGAGTGCAGCATTGGTTAACACCCACTGCTTTGAACTCTGTTTTACTAGGGCTGTCTGCATATTTGGCTATGATGACACTTTATAACAATCCTGTTAATGGTACACAGAAGAGTGAGTGCTTGAATTGGCTTTTACATCTTCAATCCTTTCTGTGTTCTCTTTCTGAGTTTTTTCATGGATTTTTGACAACCCAGTAGAAAAATTAAAAATCCATTATGGTTTTTTATAAATTTTATGACTTAACACAGCAGTTCAAGTAGTAATTACCAGAACTTGTGCTACGTTTTTTCATGCTGCTGATAATTCCTCACATTTTATTCTCTTTCATATAGCTGCGAACTTTATGTAAAGTGGAGGACCTTGTTTTTCTTTCTATACAAGCTTCTGCATTCTCTTAGTACTAGTTTCTTCTAGCAAAGAGGTCTGTTCTGTAATTCAGGATGGGGACAGTTGACGGATGTCTAGAGTCTCCTGCTCTTTTCCGTCCCATTGGATTAATTAGCTCTCAGATTCTCTGGCATCCAGCCCAATCTGAAATGTATCATGTACTGTCACAGTCCCTGTTGTGGGTCACCATGCAGTTCTTCTTGCACGACTCCCAGATTTCCAGACGACATTGAAGTAGGTTTAGAAGCCATCAGTGCTGCCACACATCTCTGCAGGATCTCGAGATAGGACCCAGGAGCATTATGCATCTTGGTCCTTGTGCAACATCCAGAGCCTCGGTTGGCAGAGAAAGCTCCAGGCCATATTGTGGCAGCCACTGGAAAACCCAACTTTTGTCATACCTGTTTTCGTGGCCTAGAGACCCAATACACTCATCATTCAGAATCTGTTTAGTTTTCAGATGTCCTGTGGATATCCAGCAAAGAATTCAGGTGATTTCAGGATGAAATAAGAGAATCCACCCAAAGCTCTCATTTGTATTGATGCCTTGCTAAAGATGAGTTATGCTAGTTCAGTGTTCGTCTAATTATGGGCTTGGTCAGCCTCTTGCATGATCTGAGGGACATCACCTGCTCTGTGCTCTTGTCGCTTGTGGTGGCTGCAGACATACCAGTTCCAGCCAGCGTGCTTCATTATGATACTATGGTCATGCACAGTCTATAGCAGGCATCCCCAAACTTCGGCCCTCCAGATGTTTTGGACTGCAATTCCCATCTTCCCCAACCACTGGTCCTGTTAGCTAGGGATCATGGGAGTTGTAGGCCAAAACATCTGGAGGGCCGCAGTTTGGGGGTGCCTGGTCTATAGCATCAGGAGGAAAACTGGTAGGCGGGGCTTAAATAGCAGCAGCTGCTGCTGCAAGTAGCAGGTGAAAATACAAGGACAGAGAAAAGAGAGAAGAGGCTCAGTGAGTTGGAGGCAGTCTGTTGAAGGACAGGTGTGTGTGCCACACCCACCCACACCTCGTGGTAGCCTTTTCTAATTGTCTTGCCTCAAATTTTATATAATGAAGATACTCATAATACACACACTTAAAACTGACAACAAAGCAACATAAACAATGCACCCTTAGGAGTTGGTCGATTTGGAGAGTGCTTGTGAATGATGCTCTGGTTGCAGAAGGCATCCAGCCTAATCTCCAAACAGTAGCCAGTAGGAGAGCTGTCCCTTGTTTTGTTTGGATCCTGCATCTGGAGGTGTACCTAGAAATGGCATTTTTTTAAATTTTTGCTTCCTTACCATGGAATTGAGTAATTTCCATTTTGTTGAAAATAAGCAAAAATGGATAGTCTTTTACAGGTTCAATCCTGTTATGGTTCTACCTCTTAAGCTCTTCACAATATTGTTTGAGTCCTGGCGAAGAAAAATAGCATAGATTGACTAATACTAAAGTATCTGATAAGGAATACGGGGAAGGAATGTTACTGTAATAAATGCATTTCAGTTATATTAAAAGTAAAAGAAAGGGCTATATGAATTCTGTATATTTCCTAAAGCAATAAATGTGAGATTTTGAATGAGTTCTTTTCAAGCAGACATACAGGTCTTTCAATAGAAAATGTAGATGAAGAAACTTGCACTTTCCATCGCTCAAGTATTGTTTGAACGTTGAACTTGGCTATAGATATGTACCCTTATATATGCAATCCACTGTTGTGCTAAATGTAGCAGTGATCACAAAATAAAGGTATATGTTTGCAAAAAAGAGCCCAAAATTAAATGCCATCATAACAATAAACTTTTTCTTTTGCAACATTTAAAATAAATTTGAAAAGCATGCATTGTTCAGAGACTTCAGGCTAAATTAAGTCTGTTCTGTAGAAATGTAAAATAAACACAAGATAACTTAAACCTAAAGTGTTATGTTTTTCTCAGATTTCAGGAATATATTGGTTACAAATGATTATGCACTTGTCAGCATCTAATTTCATTATCAGTACTAGTGTTTCTTCTTACTCTCATACATTTGTGTACCTTCTCAGTAATCCGTAGCATTTGGCTTTATTTCTGGAAGTAGAACTTAAGCATCTGGTTATAATGTAGGTGTTCATGGTTGCTGTCTAAGAGTACTCTTAACCCTACAGTAGCCCGACAGAAATAATGAGGTACTTTCGAGTGACAGTGCTTCAATAATGGAGCACATCTTTTCAAACAAGTACCTCTTGAATCAGTCAGCAATTTTGAAACTTTTCATCTTCACAGAACACTTCACTTCAACATGTCTGCCAAGGCGCTCTTGTGCATTGCAGAGGATTCTCAAGCAAATTTTTGGTTGCACACGAACTTCACAAGAGGCACTGGTTAGGCCTGATGAGCTGAGTGTGCCTTAGAACAAATACAGTGGTACCTCGGTTCCAGAAGTCTGTACTTAACCTGAAGCGTACTTAACCTGAAGCAAACTTTCCCATTGAAAGTAATGGAAAGTGGATTAATCTGTTCCAGACAGGTCCGCGGAGTACTCAACCTGAAGCGTACTTAACCCGAGTGTAATTGGTTCTGGAAGTCCGTACTTAACCTGAAGTGAACTTTCCCATTGAAAGTAATGGAAAGGTGGATTAATCCGTTCCAGACAGGTCCGCGGAGTACTTAAACTGAAAATACTCAAACCGAGGTGTACTTAAACCGAGGTATGACTGTACACCAAACATTTGAAAGTTAGTTATGTTTCATCCAGACATTTGTTCTGTTGTCAGCCTTTTAGTCATCATAGAAATCTGAATATTAAGTAATACTACTGCATATCTGAAGTCTCTTTCCAAATTCACACACTTTAGTTTTAGCTTATTGGTAGTATGCTGGCAACCACCAGTAAAATAAGACAGTGAATTGGCATGAATGCTCTAGGTAAGGGCACATAGCCTTGTCCACATGAGCAAAGCTGTACTCTATGTATATAAGGATAAGTGCTTCTGTATCCATCCCACAAAGGTGACCAATCTGAGAGTGACTTCTCTTATCAGGGTATCTGGACCATCTGTGTTACACTAGAGAGGGAGGGGTAAGGAGAATTTTGCTACCCACAAGGTGAAGATTATGTGTTGTAAGATGATCATCTGTAAGGCTCCTATTTGTAATAGGAAGAAAGTGAAACATTGGAAAACAGTGCATATGCAATTGCTGTGTGCTGGTTAGCAGGAACACAGTGCCCAACCTTTGTGTTGTGTTTTGAATCTCTCTCTCACACACACAGGAAAATCACTCTCCATGCCATGAACTCAAATTGGGTTAGAAACCTTGTTATCAAATAAGTAGTGAGCTGTTATAGGGGCCTATACTGCTGTTTACATGCTGCTCTTGAAGTTTCTTAACAAGTGCTACATGTCAGTTTAGAGGTGGATGGGGAAAAGGCTTTTAGCATAAACTAATAAAACTTTCTTTGATTTAAATGTACTTCCTGTATTAGCAGTGAAATGTGATTCTTGCCTTCATTTACAAGTAGTTTCCATAGTAGCTCTGAAAAGTGACTTTGAAACAGTTCTAAAAACCCGTTTTCTGTTGATTTTACTGCAATGAAACTAGTGCCATGGGTGAAAACCATACAAAGTGACAGAAGGGTATATATGATTTTTGAATAATAAAAACTTACTTCTACTCACTAGGAACGGTTGACATAAAAATGTGTGTTCATTTGGGATGCTGATCTGCTGGCTGGTCAACACACCACCTATATTTGATTGAAGTCAAATATTCCACGAAGTCAAAAATATTATTGGGTAAACAGTAGCCAGTCTCTTTTTGATCATGATATCATCCAGTAGCCTTGGTAGGAGAGGGAGGCCCATTTCTCCTCAATGCTGCTGGAGACAGGATTAATTTTTCTCACATGCATGCATGCATACACTATATATTAGGAGCAGACTTCTTTACCTTACAACTCCACAAAACAGCATATTTCTTTCCAGTTAAGCCATTTGGTCTGGCTTTTTCTATCCATGTGCTGTAACTTTGTGGAATTTGTGGAAAGGCTTCAGATAATTAAAATAGGATTGTCTGTCTTTTCAGAAGTCTTAATAGCAATAATCATAAATGATAAGCAGCAGTTATTGGTGAAATCATCTGGTTTGATGAAGTCAGATGCACTCCTGTGCCATTCAGGGATGACTTTATGGATTATGTGACATCAGTTCATTAGTTTTATATGGGCCAGTTCCTGTGTTATGTCTTGTGAAGTGCTGCTTGTACATCTTAGCATTTATAACTTTGAAGTGAATAGCTGAATGGAAGCAGCACTCACACAGCATTCTGAAAGAGATTAGCATGGCTGCAGCTCATCTGTTGGTCTGTCACAGAGGTGGGGAACTAGATCTGGCCAGTGGGCTGAATCCATATAGACCCCATGGACCAAGTTTATCACAATGACATACAGTGACCTATTTTTGCTTGTGCAGATAATCATCAGATTATCATGGATGGCAGAGCTCTACACCCAGTGCTTTGTAACCCCTGATGATCAACTGATTGGCAGTGTAGCCATGCCTTTATCTGCCCCACACCTGATGTTATATGTGATGCCAGGTGCAGAGTTTATGGGCATGGTTTGGTCATGGCTTGGAGCCAGTTAAGCCTCAGGCTGGAGATTCTCCACCCCAGTCTATCATGTGCTTCTTTCATAGTGGAAGGAGTCCTTGGGACTCAGATACACCATTTTTTATGTGTATGCTTGAAAGTGTATAGTGTGGAACCAAAACAACAACAACAACAACATTTGTGAGTGAAGATATATAGCTACACTTGTCAGAAATATGTGATTTGCTGTGGCTTTTTGTTTAATTTGCACTTGATGAAAATCCCTATGTGTGCTCTTATGTGATGTGTTAAATGACCTTCTGAATGTAACTGGGGCAGAGATGCATTGAAACCACATCAGTGGTGGTAAAACAACCACCACTTACATTCAGCTAAGACATCCCATTAGTGCAAGGGTGTTAGCCTGCGCGCAGTGGGACTTCACTTCTTGTGTCTCTCCTATCTGCTGTAGAATGTTGGCAGAACCCTCAGAACAAACTGTGGAGGGGAGGGAAGACATTTTGGGACAGGAGAGGAAGTCCCATTCTGCAGGCAGAAGTTATTGCATTAGTGGGACAACATTGTCAGATACAACCCTTGTTTTTTTATTGCTGCATCTGAAATGGAGGCTTAGGGGAAGGCTGGAAGAGAACACGACAAGGACATAACATGACAATTATCAAAAATTAAGGGCAAACTATGGAACCAACAATCTGGATTTTTGCACTGAATAGTCTTTGAATTCTGCCAAGCCAGTATTTTGTAAGCAGGCAGGCTTGGGTAAATTATGGGAATATGCAGGATTTTGGACACTTAGAAAAGTAAAATTTCCATCAACTTCAGTGTCACAGAGGAATGAAATGTTCCCTCTCCCATTTGGGTGGGCGGGTGGATAGAATGAAAGATAAATTTTGGGAGAAAGTAGAATATTTACTATGCTTTTTATCATTTCCTTGTGAGTTTCTACTTCTACGATTTGAGAGAGTTTCCAGGACCTACAGTTGGCAATGAGGAACCGCTGCCAAATGCCCCAATTAGACCCACCAGGCCATGTTGACATAGCCACAGTTGCCTGCTATTCATCTGCTTACAATACATCAGGAATGGAACAGTTAAAGTCATGGTTGCAAAGGAACAATCAGAAGCCTTAGAGTGGTTCTCGGTTGTTTTGTTGCAGCCCTGGCTGCAGTTTACATTTGGCATTGAATGCAACCCTGCTTCTTTAGGGTACAACCACAGCTGCCTTATAAAAGTTGATTGATAGTTGGACAGCCCCACCCACCTGTCAAACGTGGAGGGCTGCATTTTGATCTGGCCCATCCAATGGAAGTGGTTCCCCTACCCTATGGAATTGTAAGGGTCTTTGTTGTTGGCATCTGTCTGTCTCAAGAGGCAATGAAGTGCAGCACGGAAGTGACATCCCTGGGGCACAAGCCTGGGCAGTGTGTAAGGAGGTCCTGGGCTGCCCAGACAGGATCCCGCCCCCTTCAGCCTCACTGATGTGGCCTAGAGGAAAGTGGAGCAATACTGTATGTTTGGCACCAGCTTGGTAGACTGTAAGTCTAGAAATTACGCTGCAGTTGACTGCAGCTGAGCCACATCTATTTTTAAAATCAAAACAGATGGGGCGAGAACTGGTCTGAAGGTGAGCTTAAGGTGTTCTGCAAGCAGCTCCACAGACCTAATCCCATGCTGTCTAGAGGCTTAGCACAGGAATTTTACCATTGGGGGGGTGGGACAACACTGTAAGGTTTTGTTGGTGCTCACTTGCCATCTCTAAACTTAGAGTGATAAAGAGAGAAACAGTTTTCCTTAGCTTTGCACATAAAGTGATACTGTTAGGAAAATACTTGAGAATTAAAAATTAGTAATTTAAAGGATTTCCAGTATTGGAGATGGAGCAAGCAGCAGCTGCACTGAAGGTAGTCAGGCCTATTTCAGTTTTGCCAGTTGAGAATATAGTAAAAAAATAGAGTTGAAATAAAAGGCCTTAATACCATCTTGGCTTGGGAACAGGCTCCCTTCATGCCCCAGAAACAGAAGAAATGAAACCTGTTAACTGGAGGCAACAGTGATCTAGCCACATACACCATAAGCACTTTTTCCCCCCACAGAGGGTTGAAATTACTTTGGAAAAGTCTGTTCCCTGGCCTCAACTGATCACATTATTAAGGACCATTAGTACATCCAGACACTTGAGTTAGCTTGATGATACTGAAGTACTCAGCAGTGTATCATCATTATAAAATTCCACAGTAACTAAACAGAGTTAGCCACAAGAAACTCAGGTCATTTTAAAAACTAAAAGTACAACCCTCAAGTTTCTCTCTCAGAGTATTTCTGAAAGATCAATAGCTTCTGATTCTGGACTTGCATTTTTATCTTCATGAACCTAAGGAAAGTGAATATTTACTGAGGCTGAAAAAAGCTTTTTGTTATGCATGTTAGCTTGTTTTTTCTTTTAAAATGGTATGCATATTTTGAAACAGCTATTTGTTTCGTGTGACAATAGGAATATGAAGGTTGACAAGATTTGAATTTAACACCACTAGAGTAAATGGAATAGATTGCCTTATACCGTGTTTCCCCTTTTTTAAGACGTAGTCATTATATAAGCCATAGCAGGATTTCTAAGCAATTGCGCGATACAAGCCATACCCCGAAAATAAGACATACTGATAGACCCTTCACCCACTAGCAATAACCCCCCTCCTGCCAGCCAACTCCCCCCTTAAAAATCTCTCCCCATTTTGCTGTCGCTCCACAGACACGTATTTCCTTTAAAAGCTTGTAAAAATGCACCGAACAGCCGTAGCTGCTGGCTGCCGAAGCCTTGTGATTTCCCTTCCCCGTTTCTGAGAGCATTTTTTTAAATAAAAAGATCCAAAAATAATTTTTTTAGCCAAGCTGTGTAAGCTCTACTTGGTGAAGGGGAGAAAAGTGGGGTGGGGAGGAGATGAAGGCACGAGGAAGAAAAGAGGGGCGATTGAAGAATGCAAAGGCTGTTTTCCCTTTTAGGGAGAGACCTCCGTGCGCGCGTCTGTCTCTCTCCCCCCCCCTGCGTGTCTCTCTCTCTCTCTCTCTCTCTCTCTCTCTCTCTCTCTCTCTCTCTCTCTCTCTCTCTCACACACACACACACACACACACACACAGCCCACCTCTCGCTTCCCCCCACCTTTCCCTAAATTCCCTTCCATTCAATGCACGTTGATTTCCTCTTAACGGGAATCTCCCGTGTCTGATTGTTGTCTCATTGCTTTTACCGGGCATAAAGCAGCCTTTTAAAAATCCTGCTGCAGTTTTCTTTCTACCTTATGCTGCTTGGTTGTCTGTGGAGCTGCCCCTTTAAGGATTTGTAAGTAGTCTGGATCGCAGTCCTTGCCTTGGGGACTTTTATTTATTTATTAAGGACTTTTTCCTTCGCTGTTTGCGAGCTGCTAAAAGGAGCTGCTAAACGCTGCTTTACACAAAAGTTAAACTGCCGGTCCTAACAACACGTGCTTCCTCACCTCGCTGGCTCAATTGCTTCTCAATTGCTACCATTTACCAAGTCAGCAATCTTAATTGCTGCTTAGCTGGCTTCTTTGTTCTCAGCAGGTAGCTTCTTTGCTATCAGTGATAGCACTGCAAAGTGCTATGTTGTTGGAACTTCAGACAGTCTTGCAGTCTTGGGCAGCTGGCTGGTAGAGATCCTTACTTGCTTTAGGTATAGGCTACTGCTAGGACTGTATCACACAGATAGATTCCATTATACTGGTTTAGATTTAAGAAGCTCCAGTGTAGCAGATTGCTATTAAGTGAGTCCCCACCTTGGAGGAGAGAGAGAGCAGCCCTTCGCGAACATCCCAGGGCCGGGGAGAGAGGGCTGCACCAGGGACGCACACACCTCCCTTCCCTCAGACTCGTAATAAAAATACCGGTACCAGTAAGACATCCCACCAAAAATAAGCCACCCTGTGGTTTTTTGAGAAAAAAAAGTAATAAGACGGTGTCTTAAAAAGGGGGAAACACGGTAGATTGTCTTAAATGGTGACTAGAAAACATTTTGGGGGCATAATCAGCAATTAATAGTATTTTTTTAAAAAAAACACACCTTTGCTTCCTTTAAAAATTAGAAAGCATTTCATCACATATTTTTTTCAATGTTTACCCAGATTTACCAACCACATACTCCTAATGCACAAAACACACGTGCAGTACATGTTGTGCATGAACACATATTCTATATATTTTTCTGGGCTTTCTCTACTAGGCAGCAGTTGGGGGTGAGAGATGTAGCAGTGCAGCATATAAATAAAGGAATTTGAACAAAATATCTCATTATTTTCCGTATTTGTGCTTCACTTCATCCCACAACACTCCCCAGTACAAAGACATATTATCCAATGTTATATAGGCTGGCTGTTGGGACCTGACACATTGATTCAAAAAGGGTTCATTTTTTTCAGGTGGAAGGTATTCCATTCTGAAAGCTGTTTAATTTTGGAGTCTGTTATGAGCATAGACTCCCAATCTTGTCAAATAACACTTGGTATAGGCATATGCTGTGAACACCCTGAAGTCAGAATTAGTCTAGCAAGCAAAACAAGATGGTTTATTTGATTGAATTCCTTTAAGTATAAATTATACATCCTTTCTAGCTTTCAGTTCTGTTTTCTTTTCAGAGAGATCTAAAAAAATTCAGTAACTTTATGCTTTTGAAAGCATACTTGTTTTAATCTAAGACAATGGGAGAAGAGTTTATTGAATTTTGAATTGGAGCCTTTTCTAACTTGTTGACTACATAATAACTGAACCACATTTGGATGTCAGGCTGAACTGTGTTTTAGCATGTGGTGAATAGTCCTAGATTTATCCAGCGTTTGCACTCTTCTCTCCTATCATCCCATACATTCAAGAGGAGAAATTCTGAAACTTCCGAAACAAAAACCGAAAGCAGGAGCTTTCAAACAAATCTCAGCCTTGTAGGAAGGAGAAGGGAAGGCAAGAGGAGCAGGTTGACTTAGGAGGAGGCTAAGCCCTTTCACAGTGTGTTAAACTCTGGTTTAGCATGACATTCAAATGCAGCCCAGTATCTTGGCGACTTGATATTATTCAGGTCAAAAGAACTGTTGTGGAGAAAAATATTGTTCCCTGCGTGGGGCATAGGAATGGCCAGTGAAAACCATGTTGCATGTTGCAAGTGTGTGAGAGGAGTATGAGGCAGCATTCATATTTGTGCTGAAATGTGACAATTTATTGGTATTATGGGTATGTGGGCAGCAGTACATTACTTTTGCAAAAACAATACTTAAACCCCTAAATGTTTTGTCAAAGTGAACAAATTGTTTTGGAAAAACAAATTGTTTTGGCACTTACGAACTGTGCCAGATGAACAATAGTTGGATTTCTAACCAATCACTTGCAAACAATTGTTATCCTTTCTTCATGAGAGCCTTGATATTTCATATTCTCATTCTGACTGCTAGAATGATTTAAATATGAAAACGTCATGTTTCAGAGCCAATAGAATAATTGAAATGTTAATGGACATGACCTCCAACCCCTGCCAGAAGAATTCATTAGGCTCCAAACCTATCTTTGAAAAAACGGTTCTCAAATCAGTCTTCATTAGTTTGCTCTAGTGAGCATATGGATAGTGAGCAAAGACCAGAACCACACCAAAAAGAAAAACAACTGACAAGTGGCAAAAATTTGGAAATATTCATTGCAAACATGATGCAAAGTAAACACTAAATTAAATAGATAATGAATGCAATATAATAGATGAAACAATTTCAGTGGGGCTACTACAAACATTAAATAGGGGAAAATATATAGCTAGTTGCATGAACTGCTTAAGTTAAGATTAAAATGACATGTAGGAGATAGATGTAAAGACTCTGTGGAACAATGAGTAAATAAATTATTGGAAATTGAGAAAATATTAATCAAAACATCCTTATCTAATAGACTTTCTTGGGTGAGGTCTACTGTTTTACATTAGAAGATTCCTGAGCAAATGTAGTCCCCGAGGATCAGTAAGAATTAAAAAGGAAACAGAAAAAAAGGGAAAAAACTGAAGAAAACTAGCCTCTTTGAGACCTGACCTGGAAGGAGTCCAGGTCTCCTCATAGCAAACAAACAAGTGTGCCCAATAAAAGCATAGATTGATTCTTCATTTCTCCAAAAAAACCAAACCACTGTTCCTGCCTTCATAGAAGGTGGGTTTGGAGAGGAAAATGTCACTGGAGGAAAATCCCATGTGAACTAGAATTTGTAAGATAAAGGCCAAGAGAGAGAAGAAGGCCCTTCCCCTAAAATAAAAAAAATCGTTTTAAATCTGGTTCTCATTGGTTACATCCTCAAATAATTTTATTCATTAAAAATTAATCCTCCATCAATCTGTGACTTACACCAAGATTTTGAGTCTTTTTTGTTCCTCCTCTTTTAATTACCCAAAGAAAGGCTTCAATTTTTAAACAGGAAAATGATGTTGTTTTTAAAAAGGAAAAACAATCTACTAATGTAACATACATACTTTGACATCAATGTCTTGGAAACTTGGAAAACCCAATCTTACAGCACTAAAACAACAAAGGAAGAGCAAGAAGAGCAGATTTTTTAAAATTTAAAATGCCTCATTGCAGCAGGAAACGGCATCTCTTCCTTCATTTACTTCCTCTTCTAATTTTCTCTGTAAATTTGTGTTATTTTATTTTGGTCCATTCTGCACTGATTGACACCTTCGCTGCCCTCCAGCAGAGCCTATGATCTGGTTATGTTTGCTTTTGGTAGCATTCCACCCCCCACCCCCCCACTGATGGGCATGAATGTCTTGTTGAGGGACATAGAATGGACATACATGTATCCAACCATTGCCAGCATTTCCACCAGGCACACCAAAACCACTCATGCCACCTACCAAGTGACATTGTGAGAGCAAGCCTCCTTGGTGCTTGATACTGACGCCAAGATTTCCAACCATCACAAACTTTGGCTTTTCTCTACTTTGGTTCCATTCATTTTGTTGTTGACAGCAGACTGTCTTTTCAGACTAAGAGGTCACTGGAACAACTAGTTTCCTCTGATATGGCTACAACACCACACCTTAGGGACTTGACCCACTCTCAAATTTGAGCATGGCAGTTACTACTTCAGTACTGATGGTGGGTGTGGAAAATACCACACATTTGGTTCCTCAACATCAAATGGGGTCTTGACCTGGTTCATCAGCAGTAGAAATCCAAAGCTACTGTTCTGGTGCTTCAGAACCTAAGAAAGAAGATAAAGGGATAAGTTTGCATCTCAGGAATATTTCTATCTAAGTCTATGCATGAACCCCAAATTTCATTTTCCTCTCAGCCAGTCCTAGATAGGCTAAGTCTGATCTGGCCTTGTTTGGTCCCCAGTCATATACATGTTGCATTATAAGGACTCAGTTGAAGTCTAGGTCATCAGGTTGATGTACGAAAGGGGGATCAGGGATTATATAACCCCCAGACAGAACGATACTCTCTTGTCATTCTGACTCTCTTGTATTTGAGATTGGTGTTTGCTCTCTCTTTGGCATAGTTGTATACCACATTTTGCTTGTAGCTTTCTGGGATCAAACATCCAGAGACTATTTACAGTCACTATAATACTTGAGAAAGTATCTGTGGGATCCCATAATCAAGAAGTCCCATTGGTATCAGTACTTTTGCTCCCTGCCATACCATTAACACTGCAGCTCATCAGTGGATTTTTGTAGATACATCCAAGGCATGAACCATTTTTTTGTCAGGGATGGGGACACTTAGCACCATAATATCATTACAGGAGCAGATATCCTTTGGGCCACAGGGAGTTAATATAAATCTTTCAATACGAGATCTGTTGTCTGACAAATCTATGCCTCCCAACATAGGGTGGATTGTAGGCCATGGCAGGTGCTGTTGCCCTCTGCTTGTATACTTTGCTAAACTAAGTGCGGCATAACCAGGATGCCTGATCCCACACTGAAGGCCTGCCTTTCAGTGGGAAGGGACTCATCAGTTCTAAAACTAATGACATTCTGTACCGAATTGCCATACCTAGGCCCACAGTGTTCCATTTGCCCTTGTCATGGAGGTTTCTCCAGATGTCCTGCATCTCAATCAACAGAGGCACATTTCTCCTGTTAGTAATCTTCACTTTGATCCAAGAGGTTGTTCCCATCTGTGAAGTTCAGTTATCTAACCATCCCAGGGCAGCAGATATCCCAGTCATCTGTTTTGACTTGTGACATGTCATAGTTGGAAGCTATAACCACCAGTGTTTAGGACCAGACTCTGGCACGTCTGCTTGGTGTGGCATACTGTCACCATCGTTCACATTCAATATTTAGTTGCGTTTTTCTTGCCTCCTGGAGATGACATTTCCTGTTCAAAACCTTTGTCTCCTCTTAAGAGAGATGGATCAGAACCCTCCTCTGAAAGGAGACAGACACTTCAAGGCTTCTGTTCAAAGTGTTTCACTATCCTGAGAAAGGTAGATGCCTCTAGACAGTTGTAGACCTTCTTGACATAATTCCTTCATGAGACCAAGGAAATTCAGGATTGCCAGCATCCTTCCATTCGTTTATGTTGGGAATTTGTTTGTACCCATAGACTTGAATATATGTACAGCCACATAGTGATCTGACACAAACATCACACCCTACACTTTGCTCAGGAAGACCATTGCTTCCAACTCCTCCCATTTCTACTGGCCATGGCCCCCAGAGTACTCATAGAATGTGTGACTTCTTCCCGCATGCTATTTAGATGGTTCTGCACATCTGGCTTCTAGCATACCTCAAAACCTTATTGTATTGGCTACCAGTGTAGTTGCTGGACCTGCTCCCACAGGCAGCTGCCAAAGTGCCTAGGATCAGTGACTTCAACCGTGTCACCTCTTCATCTGTTTGAAGAGGCACCTTCTTTAGCACTGGCTCCTGGATGTGTTCCAGCAGGGGGTGGACTCCCATGCCAAGTGTCTTCTTCCACCTTTGGGAGTTCAGTGCTCATTGTGCTGAATGCAGATGATCGCCTTGTACTGCTCTTTCACCCCTCAGTCCTTGATTGCTGTCGTTGCTGCAAACACTCACTTTTGTGTGGGTTGGGGGCACATTGTGGGACTTATGGTCAAGGCTATGTGTTCCTGAGTAGAATCAAGGCTTCTCATACATTCCCCTGAACTGCTGGCCATCACCAGAGTCAGCAGGTTCTCCTCTTGGAGTCATACCATCCAAGTGGCCTCTGACAGTGTTCTACACAAACAAGCAAACTGGCACTGGTTTAAGGATTCCCCTGCCCTTACACTGGAGTTGAGGAACTGGTGTGTACCTAATGTCATTCCTGTGGTGATTCATATTGATGTGAAAGAAACTGACCCAGCAGACCACCTGAACCACACTTCATTACTCTGGCAGGTGGACCCTTGTGCTTTCCACTACCTATTCCATTACTAGGAGATGCTGTAAGTAGAGGTTTTTGCCACCTTCACCAACAGGTAGTGCTGATAGTTCTGCAGCCAGAAGGACATGTACAGGAGACGTCTGGTGGTGTTCCTCTTGAATAACTAGTGATGGGTCAACAAATTATCGCTTGCCTTAAGAACCACCTTTCTACTAATCAGCTGTAACATATAGCCACATCATGATAGTGCGACAATATTTATACAATTACCAGCACAGATATTACCTGATGGCAGTTACTTAACTCAGTTTGTGATTTAGGGGTGGGTAACCTTTCTTCTGTCTTGGTGCTAGGGACCGTACTCAAGTGGTAGTCTTGACCAAGACAAAGGTAGGTGTGGCTGTTCAGCTGTTCCCAATCACAAGGGCAGCAATGGGACAGAATGAGATCTCCAGGGCCTCCTAGTTTTCCTTTGAGATCCACAGCTTCATGGTGTTCCAGGAACCTTGAGGTAGTAGATCCCAGCATATCCGGCTCCCCTCACCTTTTGTGACAGAAACGGCAAGGGATGCAGAACCCCCACTGGGAACAATCACTTGAAGGTGCTCTGGATACCTTCCCTTGTCCTTGTCCTTTGCCTTTCCCAAGTAGTTTCAAGCCCCTAGGAGAGCAGTGGTCCAAAACATCCCGTTTGGACCTATTGAGGAGGCTGGTTCTGGCCCATTGGCTGCTGGCTCCCTGGGGCTTAATTCTGACTAAACAGCAAGAATCTTAATGTGATTGTGTTGCCAGTTACATAGATTGATGAGCATATGAATCATTCATGTGATTTATTTGACAGCTGGTATTAATTCCACAGTTTTTGACATCCCCCCACCCTTTCAACTATTTAGGATTTTTATTCCATTAAACTAAAAAGAATTATGGCACAACTGCAGTTGTTTCTATACTTAACTTGGGGGTAAGCTCCTTTGAGCTCTGTGCTGCTTCTGAACATGTAGGTTAACTAGCAAAACATATTGAGCTTTAAAAAGCCTACTGAAATGCAACCTTTCGTTTTTAATTAGAAATGGAAACAATCTGACAAAGAATTGTTAGCATTTACACTGTTAGCCTGAACTTCCCCAGTTAGGAGAAACCCTTCTCAGTTCTCTGGTAGGCTGCAAAGGTTGCAGACTGAAAAAGGATGAAGCTCCACCTATTCACTCTCCAAGTTTGTTGTTAATCAGAGTTCTCTGCATTCTCCATTCAATCTGTGCTGGTAAAACAACTGAACAAGTGATCTCCTACAGAAAGACTGACTGTGCTTCCTCAAACTCAACACTTTTTGAATCTGAGCTAATCCGCCACGAACAAGCCAGTTGTGGGAGGCCATGGCCATAATTACCCAGGCAATTATGGCCCTCTTCTTAGAACAGCCTAGTCCAGTATGAGCTTCCTCTTTTCATCTGCAATGAGAGCCCCAAGAATGTAGCTGTGAACTGGCATAGAACTTTGGTGGTCAGTGTGGTAAGAAACTTTTCACTCACTAGATGGACATGGTATGTGCCACAAAATGGTCTAGCTGCCACTGTGCCAGAAACTTACCTGCTTCACTGGACAACGTAGATTTGGGAAAAGGTTTGGGGCACATCAACAGAGTTTCAAGGGCTCGTCATACAGCTCTTCAGAGTCTTAGGCAGCTTTCGCACTTCCTGCTTTCCGGCCCTTAAAAAAGCCACAGCAAATGGCATTTTATCACTTGCCTATCGTGGCTTCCCAGTACGGATTTAGATAATTATCGTGGGCTTGATATTAAAACCAAAATGGTAACCTTTGTGGTTTGTGTTACTGTGTTTTGCCAAATAGCCAACACCTTGAACTATTGTGCAGCTTAGTTTACTTTGGTGTATCAATCAACAAACATCTGCCAAGAAAGCTGTACTTACCCCACATACCTAATGCTTGTCTGCTTGGACAAGCAGTTAAGGTGACCAATAGAAATTGTGATGCCACTTTGCAAACCAGGCAGATTCCAAGACCATCACAAAAACAGTAGGCAACATCTGAGATGACAAAAATCCACACTGGTTAAATAGTTTTGTGGTGAATTAAACCAGGCATCCCCAAACTGCGGCCCTCCAGATGTTTTGGCCTACAACTCTCATGATCCGTAGCTAACAGGACCAGTGGTCAGGGAAGATGGGAATCGTAGTCCCAAACATCTGGAGGGCCGAAGCGGGGATGCCTGAATTAAACACTTGAGATTGTAGTGCTGCTCCTCATGGGCCTAGAGCACCATGCAAGATACAAGAGACCTGCCCCAGTCATTCCGATGTGAGGAAACCAAGTTTTTCTGCTCAAGCTAATGTCTCATCTGATTTACAAAGGCAGGCTGAAATCTGTGTCCTAAGCTCATTCTTAACCATTGTCTTGGCAAAGCATTCACATGGTTTAATAGCAACTGTGGGGAATACACTTTTGCTGCTGATGGTCTTTGGTGGATGCTGAGAGGGCATTTGACAAGTTCACTCAGGGCTACTTTATTTGAAGCACATCCGGTCATAAACAACTTGAATAACAGTACTATCTGAAGAAGTGTGCATGCACATGAGAGCTCATACCAATGACAAACTTAGTTGGTCTCTAAGGTGCTACTGGAAGGATTTTTTAAAATTTTGTTTCGACTACAGCAGACCAACACAGCTACCTACCTGTAACTAGTACTATGTTTGGTCAGAAATGAGGTATGACAGCAGACCAGCTCCACTGCCAACCCCCACTTGATTTAGCATGGTCCCCAAATCTCTTGTTAACCTTATCTGAGAGTGCAGCACATCAAATTCCCTTTCAAATATCTGAAGTGAGGTGCGGGGCAACACCTATGCCAGGGCTGGGGAACGTCTGGGTTGTGGGCCTAATCGGGTCTGCTAACCAGTTCCGTGAAACCGCACATACCTGCCCAACACCTCCCATCATATGTGATGTCAGATATGGGACAGATAGGGACATATCGTGTGCACCTGGGGGTTTATGGGCAGTGCAGGCTTGCTGTCACCCTTGTAGTGAGAGCAAAGGCACCAGCACCAGCTGCATTAGAGAGTCCCCCATAGGGAATTCATAGCACAGCTATGCCTTGCCAAACCAGGACTTGAGCTTCAAGCCTTGCTTGGCTTTCCCTTTGTAGCTCAGTTTGCTCTGCTGCAGAGGAATGTCAGGGTGCTCTCCCACAGGCCAAATGCAGTTCCACACCCAATCATAGCCAAAAGGTTCGAACCACTTGGGAAACCATGTAGACTAAAACATACACATGTGCTTTAAGCACAGCAAGAAAAGGATAGAGCTGCATTTTAATCTGCATTTAGAATAATGGGAAGCCTTATTCTAGCAACGATGTGCTAGCTCTTTAGGTCACTTACTAATTTCCTCCTCTTTTTGTTTTTGTTTTTAATCTTTCTGACAGGAGGTTGTACTATAATTCAAAATAAGAGGTGGGGAAGCAGATGGGAGGCCAAAAATTCAAGTTTAAATTTAAATTCATGCTCAGTGGTGATAGCTAATGCAGTTGTTATATGTAACATCTGTTGAAAGAGCTGCTGACACTTTAAAAAGGTATCAGAAGTTTAAAGGTGAGAAATCTTCTACTTAATATGTTCCCCCCCTTTATACTAGGAGAACTGAACTGGCTTTGAAATAAAAATAGGACCAGGTGTTCCTATTTTCCCCCATGCTGTTCAATCCTTGTTCCATTTATCCCTGCTAGTTCTTTCTATAAATGATGTGAACAAGACGTCTCTCTAATATTATAGGAAAACATGTGAGCTTGTACAAAAAAACACTGATAGAAATGCCTACTGCACCTTTTCCCCCTTACAATCTTAACCTTCACCTAGTGCTGCTGGAGTGAGAAATTTGCACAGATTGTGAAAAGGAAACACAAACAGTATTCTGGACCAGACTTCAGTTGACTTGTGATACCTCAATCTAATACACTGTCTATGTCAGTGGTTCCCAACAGGTGGTCCAGGGACCCCCAGGGGTCCGCGAGCTATGCCAGAGGGGTCCGCAAGATGCTATTAGAATAAAATATATATTAAATATATTTCGTATAACAGATTTTTTGTTTTGGTCGCTTCCTGCATGAGCAGAGTCTAGCGCAAAACTAGAATTAGATAGAGGCAGTAGTTCGGCTGTATGCCATTAGGTGGCGCTTTACAAACACTACTGTTTTGCAAAGAGGCAGCGCGCGCATTCTACTAACGCTCACCTCCCCAAGATGCTTTGCGCGCGTCGGCTTCATTTGTGTGCTACTGCGCAAGTACCCTGTCTTCTCCATTCCCCTCCCTCCTCCCTGGCGCGCGCTGCCTCTTTGCAAAACAGTAGTGTTTGTAAACAAAGCAAGCATTTTCTTCCATGTGTTTCATGAAAAACAAATATAGGAATCGGCTCGACATGCGGTTGGATTTCAGAGTGAAAGTTTCAAGTTTGGAACCTAATATTTCAGAAATAATGGACTCAAAGGACAGATTTAACTTATCTCATTAAGAACTGAAAATTAAAACTAACTGTATACTGATGGAGTACTCTGTTGTAACTGTAAAAAACGTATAAATATAAAATATAAAAAGACTCTTAATTTGGCTCTCACTTTTTAATTTTAGGATTAGGAATTAATGGGGGTCCTTGTCACAATAGCAGCTCGATGAGGGGTCCTCAAGAAAATTTTGTTGGGAACCCCTGGTCTATGTCACAGGTGGGGAAACAAGATCCAACCAGGAGACCACATCCTGAGCTCCACCAATTCCCACCCCCATTTTGTGTCAATCTCTTGAGGCACTGTGACCTTTGGCTGATTGGCACTTACAGCAAGCCCTGCTTTGGGCAAGGATCAGATGCTCTACAGAGTTCCCAGCAGGGCTTGACAAGAGGCTGTGCTGTCAGCACCATATCCTTGTCTACCTGCTGGGAGCAAGGCTGCAGCAGGGAGTTGACAACTCGGAAGTCTGTAGTGCAGCTAATCCCTGCAGAATTTATCTTCTTTGGGAACCCACATGCTTGCATGGCCTTGCTAAGGCAAGGCTTAGTGTGTCATGCAAGCCAATGTTCTACACTTGCAGTGAGCAGTAAGCACCCAAGTGTTCAATGGAATTTCCTCCAGAAACTACATAGGATTGCAGTCATTCTGAGCCTCAAAAATAGGTATTATGCTATGTACTCTTGTGTGTTCTTATCTCTATATGTCTATCTGTCTATCTGTCTATCTGTCTATCTGTCTATCTGTCTATCTGTCTATCTATCTATCTATCTATCTATCTATCTATCTATCTATCTATCTATCTATCTATCATCTATCTATCTATCTATCTATCTGGAGGAGGGCAAATGTTGTCCCTATTTTCAAAAAGGGGAAAAGAGAGGACCCAAACAATTACCGCCCAGTCAGCCTGACATCAATACCAGGAAAGATTCTAGAGCAGATCATTAAGCAAACAGTCTGTGAGCACCTAGAAAGGAACGCTGTGATCACTAAAAGTCAGCATGGGTTCCTGAAAAATAAGTCATGTCAGACTAATCTGATCTCATTTTTTGACAGAATTACAAGCCTGGTAGATGAAGGGAACGCTGTGGATGTAGCCTATCTTGATTTCAGCAAGGCCTTTGACAAGGTGCCCCATGATATTCTTGTAAAGAAGCTGGTAAAATGTGGGCTAGACAATGCTACCATTCAGTGGATTTGTAACTGGCTTACTGACCGAACCCAAAGGGTGCTCATCAATGGCTCCTCCTCATCCTGGAGAGTAGTGACTAGTGGGGTGCCACAGGGTTCTGTCTTGGGCCCAGTCTTGTTCAACATCTTTATCAATGACTTGGATGATGGGCTTGAGGGCATCCTGAGCAAGTTTGCAGATGACACCAAATTGGGAGGGGTGGCTAACACCCCAGAGGACAGGATCACACTTCAGAATGACCTTAACAGATTAGACAACTGGGCCAAAGCAAACAAGATGAATTTTAACAAGGAGAAATGTAAAGTACTACACTTGGGCCAAAAAAATGAAAGGCACAAATATAGGATGGGAGACACCTGGCTTGAGAGCAGTACATGTGAAAAGGATCTAGGAGTCTTGGTTGACCACAAACTTGACATGAGTCAGCAGTGTGATGCAGCAGCTAAAAAAGCCAATCCAATTCTGGGCTGCATCAATAGGAGTATAGCATCTAGATCAAGGGAAGTAATAGTACCACTGTATTCTGCTCTGGTCAGACCTCACCTGGAGTACTGTGTCCAGTTCTGGGCACCACAGTTCAAGAAGGATATTGACAAGCTGGAATGTGTCCAGAGGAAGGCAACAAAAATGGTCAAAGGCCTGGAAATGATGCCTTATGAGGAACGGCTTAGGGAGCTGGGTATGTTTAGCCTGGAGAAGAGAAGGTTAAGGGGTGATATGATAGTCATGTTCAAATATATAAAAGGATGTCATATAGAGGAGGGAGAAAGATTGTTTTCTGCTGCTCCAGAGAAGCGGACACGGAGCAACGGATTCAAACTACAAGAAAGAAAATTCCACCTAAACATTAGTAAGAACTTCCTGACAGTAAGAGCTGTTCGGCAGTGGAATTTGCTGCCAAGGAGTGTGGTGGAGTCTCCTTCTTTGGAGGTCTTTAAGCAGAGGCTTGACAGCCATCTGTCAGGAATGCTTTGATGGTGTTTCCTGCTTGGCAGGGGGTTGGACTGGATGGCCCTTGGGGTCTCTTCCAACTCTATGATTCTATGATTCTATGATTCTATCATTTATCTATATCTATCCAGTGCTTTTTTCCTTAAAAAATGTTTAGGGGTACTCTCATTTTCCTACTCATATTGAAATACTGCCCCTCAATGAGGCCAAACTTAGATTCACAAAATGTTTAGGGGTATGTGACCCCTGCGTCCCCCCAGAAAAAAGCACCTTATCTATCTATCTATATCTACATTCTACATATCTCTGTATGTATCATCTGTCTATTAATGCATCAACAGAACAGCTTGGATTTTGGGATTCTTTGGGGGCATGACTATGGGAATTGTCATGATGAACTTCCAATTCAGTAAGGAGCAACAATTTACAGCCGAAAAGCTATAGTATCAGATTTTTAAGTGCTTGCTGTTGAATGGCCTTCTGTCACGTATGATTTAGTGGAGATTCCTGCTTTGCAGGGTGTTGGACTAGATGACCCTCAGGTCCCTTCCAACTTTACAATTCTATGATTCAATGATTATGTGTATTCCACCTTTCCTCCGAAGAGCTCAAAGCAACATATATGGTTGCCCCCTGTCCCCACTCCATTTATTTTCACAACTCTGTGAGGTGGGCTAGGGTAAGAATGTGTGGCTGATCTGAGCTCACAGAAGGGAGTCTCCCCAGTTCCAATGTGTCATTAACTTGTGCACCATGCTAGCTAATCACTCTGAACCAGCCTCAAACTAGTGTGGGACATACATATAACCATAGTTTTCAGAGCCTGTTTATATGATACTGAATTCATTACAGACATTATCTCACAGATAGGATTCCTACTGAAAGAGTAGTAACATTTGTCTGCTTCACATTTTAATTTCATGTTTGATGGTGTTCCTGTGTTGGATTTTGCACATTAAATAGTTGTCACTCCAGTGCCATGTTTTTAATCATTAAAAGTTCCGCTAGTGACTTTTCTGGCCCTTTTTTGCAGGTTAGTTTGTGTAGACTTTTGGGGGGAAAGATGTTCTATCTATACGATTCCTTGCTACACATACAGCCTCTCCCTGCTGTTTCCAGTATCCAGATTTCACTTCTCAGGCTTCTGTCCTTAAGAAAACATTGGTGTGATCTGGTCCAGCCATTCTTGTAAGGGCCATTTTAACTAAATATCTTTTTGCCTAGAAAGGGAACTTCTTTCTATATAATTCTGTCAGTGTACACTTTTAAATCATGTTGTTTACCTGCAGGAAGAGGAAGAGTTGGCTTATGAACAAACTTTAGAATTCCGAAGAGGAGGTGATGGACAGCCCCGGCGGTCAACACGGCCTACTCAACAGTTTTATCAACCTCCAAGAGCTAGGAACTGATAATGGGTAAATACTGATGATGGTCATGCAGGGCGAGGGGGCGGCGGCAGGAGTAGTGCACAAAACCTTCTAATGTTTGGTTGTGCAAACATTTATCACTTCCTGGAATAAGAGAATTAACTCACTGACGTTCTGTTGGAACTTAGCTGATGCTGTGGGTGGGGCTGTCTAGAAATTTGCACTGATGGGGCTACTGTTTTGAGTCAGCTAAAAATTACTAGTCATGGAGATAATCTCTGAAAAGGAATGGGTATCCGAGGCAAATGTGGTGGACCTGGCTAAAGCTACAGTGGTGCCTCGCTTAACGAATGCCCTGCTTAACGAAATTTCCGCTTAACGAAAGGATTTTTCGAGCGGAGCTTGCCTCGCTAGATGAATTCGTTTTATGAAAAATTTGTCTAGCGAATCGCGGTTTCCCATAGGAATGCATTGAAATTCAATTAATGCGTTCCTATGGGCAAAAAAAAAATTCAAAAAAATTCAATGCATTCCTATGGGATTCGCTAGACGAATTTTTCGTTATAAGAAAAGACCCGTGGAACGAATTAAATTCGTCTAGCGAGGCACCACTGTATTTATTTATTTATTTATTTATTTATTTTCCCATACCACCCTGTACCCAAAGGTCGCAGGGTGGTTCACATAAAATATAAAATACATAAAATCAAAACAAAACCAACAACCCAATAAAAAACCCCGAAAGAGCCATCATTTTAAAAAAGGGTATAGGATGTAGATCAAGTCAGGCAAAGGCCTGGTTGAAAAGGAAGGTTTTTGCCTGATGCCTAAAGGTGTATAGTGAAGGCGCCAGGCGAAGCATGATCATGCCTGGATTCCTCTCTGTTCAGTAGATGCTAAAAACCATACCAAATCACAAAGCAGCTCAGTATCAAGGGTGAGATACTAGATTCGAGAAATACTTGCCAAAAACATTACCCACCACTGGGTCAGTGGATTAAAAAATGTGACTAAAGCCAGTATGTGGCAACCATGGAATTGATATTAATTAACAGTATAAATCTATGCTAGTGTCAATTGGTTGCAGTTTATTTATTTATTATTTATTTAAAATATTTATATATCTCTGTTTCTTGAAAATAAATCACAGCAGAAATTATACGGAAACTAAAAGGAGGGAAGCCCCAAGAATATGGGAATGGAATATTATAAGGTATTTTTTAAAAAACAAATACTGTTTCCTAAATTAAAAGTATTATATAACACAATAATAGAGGGCAAGAGGATCTCACCATTGTGAGAACAATCAATAATTATCTTAATTCCGAAACCAGGAAAAGATTTGAAAGACCCAGAATCATATAGCCCAATTTCCCTAATAAGATGCTAAAATATTGTCAACAATAATGGCAAAAGGGATGAATATTTTCATGTATAAATAAAAATCAATGTGGCTTTGTAGCAGGAAGACAGATGTCTAGTTTAGTAGGACTGTGTAGAATGGCCAGTGTTAAAAATGATTATAGAAAGTTTAGGATTTGGAGAACGACTTAAAGGATAAGACTCAGACTTGAGGAACAAAGCATATGTCGTAGTGAACGATGGTATAACAGAACAAATAACTCTAGCCTGAGGTACAAGACAAATTTTCCCCAATATTATTTGTATTGGTCATTGAAACTCTGGCCAATGTAATTAGAGAAGATGGAAATATGAAAGGAATAAGCAGTAAAGGAAAGGAGAAGATAAGCTTATTTGCAGATGACACCTTGCGAACAATCGAAAATCCATTGGAAAATATGCAGGTAATAGAAGCACATTTGAAAAAAATTGGAGAAATAACAGAGTTGCGAATTAATTGGTCCAAATCAGAGATGATGATATTTAATTATGGTGAAGATGAAAAACTTTTTTTGGAAGGAAAATAAAATAGATATAAATTAAGAAATGTAATAAAGTATTTGGGAATAAATATAACAAGAAACTTAGAAAATTTAGAACAAGAGAATTTTAACAAATTAAAGACTAAAATTAAGGAAAAGCTGAAGAAAATTAGAAAATTAAGCTTTCATGGTTTGGAAGAATAGTGATAATTAAAATTAAAATTTTGTCTAGAATAATTTTATTTATTTATTATGTTACCAATTAATATATTGGAGACGGAGATAAAGGGTTAGCAAAGTATGATTAATAAATCTGTAATGGGGATAAGAAACCCAGAATTAATAAAAGAAGATGGGGTATAAACCGCAGAAAATAGGTGGACTGGGTCTTCCCAACATAAAGTTATATTATATAGCAAATGAGTTAAGATAGATAATAGATGAGATAACAGAACAAGGAGAGTCAGAATGGTTCGAGAGTGATACACAGGAAATGAGGGAGAAGATAGTGAATACATTTTTCATCAAACCAAATAGGCAACGGTGGCAGAATATTGAAAATCCCTTATTAAGAAACATCATTGAGATATGGGCAAAATATAAAGGAAAATTAATACCAGTAAATTTCCCACTAACTCCAGTGGTGATAGAAGATTTCCCAGTACATTTTTAAAAGGCAGGCTGTTTCACAGGATTGGGCCGATGACTGAAGGCTTGATTTCTTCTTGTTGTCAAACGAGTCTCACCAACTCAGGGAACGACCAAAGACCAAAGACGCAAAATGGTCTCAGTGATGGAGCTGGAGTATCAGGCGACCCCTGAGCCTGTCTTGGTGGCAGACGGGCAGCCAGTGGAGCTGTTTGGACAATGGCGTCACATGTCCTCAACCAGAAGCTCCCACCACTGGAGAAACACGCGGCCACAGCCCTCACCCAAACAGCACAGAATGCCAAGTGGCTTTTGAGGATGGGGGAGGAAGAGAGGGGTGCATGGGCGTAGACGGGGGGCAGGAGGGGGCAGCTGCCCCCCCCCAGAAGCAAAAAAACATTGTATTTTACAGACCATAACCAGCACTTCCCCCCTCCAAAAACTGAAGTGGAAAGGGCTTTCCTTTAGCAAGAGCAGCTCTCCACTTGCTGGGGGCGGGGGGGGGGGGCGGGAACACAGCTGTAACAAAAACACATCAAATAAATAAAGCAAAGTGGCTACCGGTACTTAAGCAGTTAAGACAATGGAGCAGAATATCCCTTCAGGCAAGGTTCACCCTATTCACCCTATTGTTCTTCAATGGGATAAAATGGGTCAGGGTGAGAGGGAGCGGAATTGTGGAATATCCACAAAAAGAACATGGCTGACTTGGAACTTGGACTTAACAGGAGCAATCCATATGGTAACATTTTCTTGTGGGTCCCCTTTGTATCTATTTATCTTCCAAAGTTATAAACTGCCCTTCTCTTTTTTCATATTGGATACTTAGTGTACTGAAAATACACTGTTTGATGTGTTTTCTTTCCTGACATGTTTCCTCTTCAGAGCTGTAGCCTGTTTGGCTGCTTAGAGACAGCAGTTGCCACCTTTACATGCCCAGCCTTACTGGGATGCAAAGTATGGGAGCTGGGCAACGTTTGCTCCTGTCAATATCAGAAGTACCTGAGATGGGGCCAAGCTGGAAAAACACAAATCACAAAATTGTGGATCCACTTTTCCATTTTGGAGTTTATTGCTAACATGAATGTGGGTGGTGATTTTTGCATTATTTGTTTGTTTGTTTATTTATTTGCTTACTATCCTGCCCTATACCCCCCGGGTCTCAGGGCAGTTCACAGGATAAAATCACGATATAAAAACACAGAATACATAATCAAAACAACAAAGAACAACCCCCCTCCCCCACAAAAGCACATTTTAAAAGGGCATTGAACGTTAGTGAACCAAAGGCCTGGTTTAAAAGGAACATTTTTGCCTGGCGCCTAAAGGTGTATAATGAAGGCGCCAGGCAAACTTCCCTGGGAAGAGCATTCCACAGATGGGGAGCCACTGTTCTCTTGTTTCCACTCTCCAGACCTCGAGGAGGAGGCACACAAAGGAGGGCCTCAGAAGATGATCTCAGGGTCTGGGTAGCTTCATATGGGAAGAGGCAGTCCTTGAGGTATTGTGGTCCTGAGCCGTTTAAGGCTTTATAGGTAAAAGCCAGCACTTTGATTTGGGCCTGGAAACTAATTGGTAGTCAGTGCAATTGGACCAGGATCAGTGTAATATGCTCAGACTGTCTTGCCCTGGTGAGCAACCTGGCCATTGAACTTAATGAGGAACACTCATTAAGTTAATACCTAACCTACTATTGTGTTCTTTCTTTTATCCTAAAAAGTGCTTTAAATTCCATCAACAGTGCATCTTACCTCATAATGTCAAAACAGCTTTACCTCAAAAAATAAAACAGTTATTTGAGTTGAAGCCTGTTTTTATACAACATCTGCTAATTTTGTTGATTAACAATGGGAGATGGGATGCAAATGGCAATGAGATCTCCATGTTACCTTTTTCCTCTCCTCTGCATTTCAGGTATTTGTTGTGGCAAACGTTCTCAGTGTTCTCCTTGGTGCTCAAGATGTCTCACTTTGCCTCATGGCTGGCATTTGATCAAGAAGGCTGATACAAGCAGGGAGTATGTATAGGATGTATTCATCAGAGACATTTTTTAAAGTTCCATGAAGCTAAACTTTTTACATTTGAAATAAAACCATTGTTAATATTGCCATCAATAAAAGCCACCATGATCTACCCTGTCCTTGCTTTGTGGTTTTGTTTTGTTTTTTTACTTGGCTGGAATCAACCATTTTTAATGCACAGATTATCACTGAGTGCAATCCTAATTCCTCGTATTTTAGCATCTGAAGAGGACATTATTTTCTGTGGTGGGTACATTTATTAGGCAATCCTATGGCAAGATGAGCCGTTTAGGATGGCTGAGCTTAGGCAGACCCAGCTGGTGTTAAATTCCCAACGCTGTTCAGCTGAATGTGCCCCAGAGTCATTTACTCTCCCTAGCTCAGCTGGCTGGGCTGAAGCTGGCTGAGCCCCGGATGGTGTAAAATGACCAGAGAAGAAAGACTTAGGCTGGTTCTTACACCTGTTCAGCTTGGTCACATGACCTGGCTGTCACGAAAGTACCACAAAGAGATGGCATATGAAGTGCTTAGCAGACAGATAGCAAGTCTAGGAGGTAGCATTTGAAGTGCATCAGAAAGCAGGTCCTGGAAGTAGCAGTCTAAAAAGTGTGTCATCTAACAGGATATTTATAATAACTGGGGGAGGGGGGGGAGGTCTGGCAACTTGCCAGCCCAGTCATACCCTCCTACTCAGAAATCCAATTAACAACACCGCCTCTACTGGACAATCAAATACTTTAAAAAACACCCACCCAATTGGAGACACCTTCCTCTGCTAAAAATCAATTTCATTGCACTTGGAACCCAGCATAGAACACTATTTTAAAGGACAAAAGGAGCTTACAGTCTAAAATTTGACACAGGGGAGGGAGATGAGGCAGGGGTAAACAGGAAATAAAATTGTAAATGTTTCAATTGCTTGTGGTTAGGTTTAGTTACAGGCTTACTTTCAGTAGTGCATAGGAGCTAGGGGACTGAACCAAAGGTTTACTACCACAGATGAGATTAGAGACTCAATAGGCCTTTCATTCTGACTCATAATGCTGCATTTCCACAACACAGCCGCCTGGATTGTCTCACTGTGATTTCTGCAGTCAAGGCATGGAGAGAACTAAAATTAGATTTGTGAAACTCTAATACATAAAGTAGCACAGAAGTTCCAAACCACTTGAAGCACATATGAAATATGTATTATGCTTTGTAATTGTATTTCTAAAAACACTAGAGATCCCATTCTAAGTCTTCCATATCAATGTTACAGCCGATGCTTTATATGCAGATGGCACCAGGCTCAATCTCCAGGGATGACTCAGAAAGACTTCTTTAAACCCCCGGAGAGGTGCTGCCAGGCAATGCTGATGTGGATGGAACAATAGCTTGACAGCGCTGCTTCCTGAATTGTGCCACAAGCACTTCTTTAACACACATTGGGACCCAAAGAAGCACTTCTTTAACACACATTGGGACCCAAAGATGACATGATAACCACTGAAACACTCTTTCCCCATGCTCTCATTCAGTTTCTCTTAATGGTCTAAGCATGTGAATCACTCTGATCACAGACTCATGGGCTACTAGGTTGCTGCTTGGGGGACACAATGAGTTGGCGGCTCAATCTTTGTGCCAGATGCGCATGGCAAAGGTGTATTGTTCCACCAACATGCAATCCTGTTCTCTGGAAGTTTGCCCAAATCAGGATATTGGATTGATTACAGATGTAAACGGGTTTTGGTGTAGGCATGGTTGGTGGATAGAAGGGGTTGACCAGGGTCAGGTTCACCGCATGACATGCACTGCATTGCGTCTGGACAAGAAGCAGCTCCAGTCCCCGGCTCCCTTAAGGGGATTAAAAAGGAATTATTGCTCTTATGTGCCAAAGTCAATGGATTTTAGTGTTCTCCTGCTTTTGGGTATTCCCTTGGGCCACTTTTTTTTCTTAAAAAACGCTATTTTGGTGCATTTAGATTGTAATGAAGCACATTATCCATTCTTTTCAAAATACAACAAAGGCTGAGATACTGTACACATATGCCAGGTAATTGCATTATATACATATCTTAGTAAGGGAAACTGTCATACAAGAGTTTATATTTCATATATTTCCAGGAAAAGCTATTTGTCACCAAATTTGTTCATAAACTCAAGTCATTCTTAGGCTTCGAATCTTATGCAAATTTGTATGTATTCCATACAGTGGCATTGGGGGGGGCTGAGGGGGCGGTGGCCTCAGGCACATTTTCGGAAGGGGGTGAGACCAGGTGCCCCCCATGACAGGCTCCCTCATTGGAGTCTGGCTCCAGCATGTGAGGAAGCCGCTGGGGAGCAGGAAGCGAGTGCAGGAAAGTGACCAACATGGTCCCCTCTCTCCTCAGCTGGGCTGTGTGTGCCCCTGGCTGCAGCTCCGCTCCCGGGTCCAGCTTGACCCAGGGACGGAACATTAGAGAAGCTCCTGGGTCCAGCTTTGTGCGTGTGCAGAAGCGCTCTATCAGCGCGTCGCACACACGTGCTATGGTCGCTCGGGTTGAGTACTTTTCGGGGTGCGAACGGCACCCTGGAATTGATTGAGTACTCAACCACTGTATCTGCCTGTTGTCGCAGAAGGAACAAGACATCAAGAAATTAGTTGAAAGAGACTATTTAGCTCAGGAATGGGGGACCTCTACAAGTTGTTGCACATTGGGCTGATGAAAGCTGGATTTGAGCAATCCTTGGTGACCTGTCCTTGTCTTAAATGAAGCATAGTGAGAAGCAACAAACTAACAACTATGGGATTATCCACAGCTTCTCCTATCCTTAGAAAGCATGGGTCCAAGCAGCTTTGCCTTAGCTCTGACACTTTCCCCTGGAAAACCTGCTCTTTAGTGCTAAACCTGAACAAATGGCACTCCGTGGACAACCCGATTGCCATTCGTTCTGATTCAGTGCTTTCCCAGGGGAAAGCAATAGAGAAACTGCAAGTGGATGAGCCCCATGTCTCCATCACGACAGTCTAAGCATGGGGCTATCAGAAAGGCACCATTGTTATCATTAATGTCAAGGGTCGCCATTTCCAATCCACAACCTCAAGCTGCATAACTCTTTATTACTTGCATTATGAGAACTGTTTCTTTTTGTTTTGAAAAATTCTGTTTAGTCTGGAATAATGTCAGATAACAAACAGCAAACAAGAAAGAAAAAAGTTACAGTCACTTAATGCAAGATAAGTACATTTAGGGAACGAGATAAAAGTGCTATTGTGCTAATCCGAAAGAGGATTTATTATTTCATGATGGCTGTATTTTCTTGGGAAACTTTGATAAGAGAATGAAAAAAATCTTTTTAGTGTATGCTTCAAATAGAACACTATAAAGTTGTCCCTATGGGCATGAATGCTCCAAGGGGGTAGCAGATATTTCCCCTTTGATTCATGAAATTGGTGCTCACTTTAGGGCTGAACCCCTTACCTGAGGTACTTCGCAAAAATCCAAAAGCACAGCGGGCTGCCTTTGGTTTTTTATTTGTCATGACAAAGATTAAACCTCTCTAAAAGCAAAGAAAGGAGAACCCTGAGACAAAGGGGTTTTGGCCTTTTAAACATTTGGCGCAAAACAGTATATATTAAAAAAAATCCCACCCCACAAGTGTCAGTGAAACGTAGGCAAATGCCAAAGAGACATCACAAAATTGGGAGGGGTTACAGCAGGTGAGGCAGGTCAAAATTGCCCATGTCAATCAAAGCATTTGGAATTTACAAGCCTTATACCTTTCCAGGCAGAATTTACATATGGCATTGACATTCCAATGAGTTTCTGCAAGTTACAAACAGGTGACATTGTGTGCAATCTGCACAACCTATTCAGTGGACAGTCTGGGTAAATAGAGTCATACACAGTGCTATTTTTCTAGAAAAATAGGTGCCAGAAATGGCCTGGGTTTTCGGGGCTTTCAGGGGTTGTGTGTGTGATGTAGTGCTCTGTGAAGACATAACTGACATGTTTATGTACATGCACCGATGAGAACTGAGGAGGGGAAGGTCCTGCTCCCATATCACCACAAATAGTTCTTCCTTTCCCCTTTGCTCTTCCAGCTTTCAATCAATGTATCAAGGTCTATGGTATAAGATGGATACAACGGATTAAACTTTGCTTGCCTTACAATGGACTTTGCCACTTGTTCACTTCCAAATACTCAATTCCTATAACCTTCCCGTGTACCAAGTTCGTTTTCAAGTCTCTCATTCATCGATCTGTTAGGTTAGTCAGGCTGCCAGCAGCATTTGAGATCCATGTATTAATGTATTCTTAGTCTGACACTATTGCAGATTTTGGGACAATGTGCTTTAATTATTTCAAGATGATGCATTTTGTGTGGTTTTGAGGTATGACTTTGTGGGAGGTAAGCACAGAGTAATTAGACAAAATTTAACTGATGAAATTCAGAAGAAGGAAATTAAGTCTTAATAACACAACAGCTCTGTGTGATGCATCTTGAAGAGCTGGCTAAATGCAAACTCCCGTGAAACCAACAAGAACTAAATGCTGTTACACAAAGACTCAAGTATAAGTAAAGTACGTAAATTAAAGAACCAGGCAGCCCCTAATGTGTTTGCTGGTTTTGTCTGCTTTCCTGCTGCTGCCACCGGTAACTCTGCATTTATTTTTCTGAGCTGTGAATCATTTACATAATGTGAAGTGCAGAGATTTAATCAAAACCAATGGTCTTTGACATCCAAATTAGTAAGATGAATGCCACCTGCTTTCTGTGTAGGTTGCTAAGTTCATGTTTTCCAAAGATCCAGAAGTGTGCGTTTACAAAATGTTATGTACTTAAAGTAAATTATGTGTGAAGAACAAAATAAAGGTCATGATCCAGCAAGACTCTCCTATGTGCATGGTGTGAAGTGCTGCTGCTTTCACTGGGCTGATTTAAAGGGGATCCTACCATAAATGTTAAACCACAGAGCCTAGGGCTTGCCGATCAGAAGGTCAGAGCAGTTCAAATCCCTGCGGTTCGAATCCCTGCGACGGAGTGAGCTCCCGTTGCTCGGTCCCAGCTACTGCCAACCTAGCAGTTCAAAAGCACGTCAAAGTGCAAGTAGATAAATAGGTACCGCTGCGACGGGAAGGTAAACGGCGTTTCCGTGTGCTGCTCTGGTTCGCCAGAAGCGGCTTAGTCATGCTGGCCACATGACCTGGAAGCTGTACGGCGGCTCCCTCGGCCAATAATGCGAGATGAGCGCCGCAACCTCAGAGTCGGTCACGACAGGAACCAATTTCTGCAGATTCACTCTCCAGATGAAGCCATCATAGAATAATAGAACAATAGAGTTGGAAAGAACCCCAAGGGTCATCCAGGCCAACTCCCTGCAAAGCAGGAACCACAAGAATCTCAGACAGAGTCTCTACTCTCTGCAGGTGCAAGTGAAGTTGATGTGCTGCTCTGGCCATTGGCTGCCTGTCTGAGGCCTCTAGTGGCCTCTGCTCTGGCGGGGGGCCAGCTCCTCCCCCACTGCCCCCCCACCTTTCTGCTTGGGCCTGGTGGAACTTTGACCAGAGGGCTACCTCTCCTGGTGCCATTCTCCAGGTGTAGTTCCTGGCTCTGCTGTTTATTGCATAAAAGATGGGTGAGCCCTCTTCCCAGGGTGCCCCTCCTCAATAGCAGAAGTTGTGATGGGGTTATGGCTTTTGAAGAGCAGTGCCAAAGTGTGCACACTCCCCTCATTCCTTATTTCACATTGGGGGGATTTTTCAGGATGTGCAGGGCCTTCACTATGGAGGAAGGGGTAGGTTAGTCATTTTGCTGCTTCCACAAATTGTCTTCTGTGCCTAAGAAGGTTCATAGCACATCATCTACACTGTAAGCAAGTGCTTGAGCTAATCTTCAGAGCTAATGAAAATATATACCTTAGTTGTAAAGGGGTTTTGCTTGTTCAGACCCAGAGGTAAAGGTAAAGGGACCCCTGACCATTAGGTCCAGTTGTGACCGACTCTGGGGTTGCGTGCTCATCTCACATTATTGGCCGAGGGAGCCGGCATACAGCTTCCAGGTCATGCGGCCAGCATGACTAAGCCGCTTCTGGCGAACCTGAGCAGCGCACGGAAACGCCATTTACCTTCCCGCTGTAGCGGTTCCTATTTATCTACTTGCATTTTGACGTGCTTTCGAACTGCTAGGTTGGCAGGATCAGACCCAGAGACCTCCCCCCTAAATAAATTCAGACTTGACTCAAATTTTGGTTTGGTTTTTGGCAGAATTTAGGCCACAACTTTATTGATTACAGAAAAGTGAGTGGTTGCACCATTGCAGATAGTGCTGCCCCAGGGCACCAGCATAGGTCAGCCTAGGGTGAACACCCGGATAGGTGGAAAGCCAGGAACAGGCTATGTCCACCACCCAGATGTCCCCCAGGTGTGCTCTAGGGGCCGAAGCACCGTGGGGCGAAAGCCCCTCTAGGGGGAAGGGAAAGGCAAGGAAAGAAAGGGAAATAACCAAGGAGGGAAGAATAACTACTGGGAGAATCAAGGGGGGAAAGGGGAATAAAGGAAAAAGATCACCAGGACAATCAATCGAAGGTAAATCTCTCTCTCTCTCTCTCTCTCTCTCTCTCTCTCTCTCTCTCTCTCTCTCTCTCTCTCGCACAAAGGACACACTGTTGCTGTTCCGAATGCACAAACCAAAAGAGGAAGCTCTGGGTCACGCGCATGGGTATATATAGGTCCCTTGATTCGTTTGGACTGCGCCCCATTGACCAGATTGAACCCAACATCGAGGGACCTATCAATCGGGTGTTGTGGCTGACCGATCATACCCACCCACAACACAGGGGGTCGGTCTCCAGGTCTCACTGCAACACTTGCCCTATTTGAGGGAGGACCCGATTACTCTTCAACAACAGTGCCATTTATTTTGTTTCTTCCTCTTTACAAATTAGCAGCATGTGAGCGTAGCAAATATATGGAACTGAACACTGAAACAAAGCATGTAATTTTGCAAATTGCTAGCATTTACAACAGCATTGGGGAAGCTGTGATCATCCAAATTTTGTAGGACTACACCTCCCATCATTCCTGTCTGTTGGCCATGGTTGGGGTTGCAGGGGCTTGATCATCTGGAGGGCAACAGAATCCCTCTCCCTGCTTTACAGGAAGACTTGGGACTCAACTATACAGCTGCAAATAAAATGTTTTAAGTGTCTTGTAAAGTACAATATACAAAAGTGACACTAGATAGCGATGGTGAACTATGGCAATTTCAATATATTTTTCAAAATGTTTTTTTTAAAAAAACATTTTCTCAGTGTTTTTTATATGTGTGTAGATTCCACCATGGAATTGCTACTGTTGATGTTGGTATGGAGACAATGGCTAACGGGATGGTGAGTATATGTGATCGCAGAAGCTATTTAGGGGTGGGTGGGAGCATTTTTGCAGGCAAGCAGAGATGCATGGGAAGGGAACTCAGGTGGTGAGGAGTTGGGAACTGTAGGGGTTATTCAGACACACTAAGGAGTTAATGAAAAGAATCATTGTGAGAGAGTAAAATTGGTAGAGGGGCTGGACAGGTGAGGAGGCTGTGATGGGAAGGGGGCAATGGCAGGCACCAAAAAGATGTACCTACCAGAACTACAGCATATATATCCTCAGACTTTTTCACTTGCTCAGCAAGAATGGGTGGGTGTGCTCTGCAGATGTGAAGGCATGAATGTCAATGTGATCCCACTAAGTAAGCATTGCCTAGTATTGTAACATTCGATTTTCCTGACAAACTTGAGTCTGATCAAGAGTCCTGCTGGAACCAGATGTTTGCTTGTGGGGTTTTCAAACTCTAGAGAAGACGGATGGGAGGAGAAAATGAGTGACAACAACCCAACGCAGCAGGGGCGTAGCCAGGATCAAAACTAGAGGGGGGGGAAGCCATGGTCGTTCAGGGGTGGGGCCAAGGCATGGGAGGGGAGGGGCCACAAAGTGGGAATGTGGGCGGGGCTACAGGGCCAGCGGGCCCGAGGACATCGTGGTGGCGGCAGCCACCTTGTGCCCATAGCTGCCAAGTTTTCCCTTTTCTCACGAGGAAGCCTATTCAGCATAAGGGATTTTCCCTTAAAAAAGGGATAACTTGGCAGCTATGCCTTGTGTCTCTGGGGCTGTCAGCGTCGGTGGCTACCCAGCTTGGCTAGAGAGGACGGGAGGGTCGGGCAGGCGAGAGGGGGTGGCAGGGCGGGCGAGGGCGAGGCAAGGCACGGCCGCAGCCACGACGGCTCCGAGGCGTTGCTGCATATCAGCATAATATTTCAACCATGTCGTGGGTTCAAGCCCCACCTTAGGAAAAAATTCCTGCATTGCAGGGGGTTGGACTAGATGACCCTTGTGGTCCCTTCCGACTACAATTCTATTGAAATATTACCATAGCATATGCATCATTCTGCTTTCTTGAATTGTCCTACTCCTAGGCATAGCAGCCAACTCCTAGAGGCCTAGAGGCCTCCCCCCCCCCAATTACTGGTAAATACCGTATTTGAAAGAGTCGTTCCCCCCATGTTGATGGGCTTTCTATGTGGGGCTTATCTGCCCCTCCCCCAGTATTTTATTGAGGATGGAAGAGGGAGGGAAGGAAGGAAGAAATAGAGAGAGGGATAACTCATATTTGTGGGTGCCTCTGGGTGACGCTGTGATGCTGGAACTCTGCAGCAAGAGGAAGATACCGGTACGCCTGTACAGGAGCCTTGTAAGCAGCTTTCTCTCTGCTTGATTTACAGCAGGCACATCCAACAGGTAGATTGTGATCTACCAGTAGATCACTGGATGTCTGTGGTAGATCACTGGTAGGTCACTGGCACCCCTAAAAAAAGCTCACCCAAAATTTTCCTCCTCCCTAAAAAAAGTTGAACTATGACCTGAAGCCCTAAACAAAAATGGGCCTCCCTCCCTCCTAAAAGAAGCTCAACAAGTTTGACCTAACCCCCCCCAAAAAAACAGAGCTTCCCTTCCTTAAAAAAACTCAACAGCTTTGACCTGAAACCCCCCCCCCCACAAGGGGGTAGATCACTCCCAGTTTTAAACTCTGTGAGTAGATCAGAGTCTCTTGGGAGGTGGCCACCCCTGATTTACAGTATACAGATGCAGAAGGGGGGGCAGACTGGAACACCACTGCTTTTTATAAACATCACTGTGTCTGTCAAAGGTACAGCCCCCCCTTTCTTATCCACTTCCTTTTAGCCTTGCAGAGCCACCTTAGTCAAATTGAATCCTCTGCACCCTCATTAAATCGCCAATAGAACTCTTAATGCGATTCCTGAATGCTCATTAACAACTCCCACTGAAGAACAATAGGGTGAAGTGGTCAGCTATCGAATCTTGCCTGGGGATATCTGCTCCATTGTCTTAACTGCTTAACTACTGGTAGCCACTTTGCTTTATTTATTTGATGTGTTTTTGTTACAGCTGTGTCGTCCCCCCCAGCAAGTGGAGACTTAGCTGCTCTTGCTAAAGCAAAGCCCTTTCCACTTCAGTTTTTGGAGGGGAAAAGTGCTGGTTATGGTCTGTAAAATACATTAATTTTTTGCTTCTGGGGGGGGGGAGCTGCCCCCTCCTGCCCCTCCTGCCTACGCCCATGACTAGTAGTGGTCTTAATTCTTGTAGTGAGATGGCCAGCAAGATCCACCTTTACTTGTATCAATGTATCAGTATACAATGTTCTGATAAGAAATAATAGACGGCGATCTATATTTGTCTTCCCCAATTTCTGCCACAATGCGTGTCTCGGAATCGTATCAAAAGCTGATTTTAGATCAATAAAAGCAACATACAGTTTTTGCTTCAAATTATGGATGTATTTACATAGCAGAAAGTTCATCACAAAGCACTGGTCCAATGTGGATTTCCCTCTTTGGAAACCTGCCTGGGCTTCAGATATCACCTTATTTGTATCTGCCCATTCTTCCAGTCTCCCAAGGAGGAGTCGGCATATAATTTAGAGGCTACATCTAGCAAACTAATAGGTCTATAATTAGCGGGAATTTTCTTATCACCCTTTTTATATATTGGGGCAATTATGCTCAGCTTCCACCCTTCTGGTATGCGACCTGAGAACAGTTTTGCAAAAATGGGTGGCCAGAAATCCAGTCTTATCTTATAAATCTCCGCTGGGATCATGTCTTCTCCTGGGGCTTTATTGGCTAGTTGGCTTATGATTAGCCTCTTAATCTGGTTGGGCGTGACGTCTGGCCATTCTGGCAGTTCTGATAACTGAATGTGGTCAAGTTGTGAGGGTGAGTCGGTTCGGGGGCCATATATTCCTGTAAAATATGTAACCCAATCCTTTCCTTGGACTGATGCTTCTAGCGAGTAGCCCAGCCCATTTGTACCTTGGGCGACCAGATGCCCAAATTTTCGTGAATACTTTTGAAGTGCTGCATCTCCCAATACTTTCCGCTGTTGCTCATAATATATTTGTTTCTTGCTTGTAAGTAGTCATTTATAATCATAACGTAATTGGGCTACCTCAGCTTGTATAACAAGATTGTGCTTATCATGTTTTAACTTTTTTTTAGTATTCTGACACTCCTTATCAAACCAGGTATGTCTTTTAAACTTTTTATTTTTTTGTCATACTAGTTGTGGTCATCAATGGGCGCATTCTGTTAATTATGTTCTCATACAGACCAATTACGTTTCCTGTTTCTAAGAACAATTCCCCCTTTAATGAAACAAATTCATGGGAATCCAGGATCTGAATTGTTTTTTCTTGGACCTGTGCATTCCATTTTTACCTCTTATTTCCAAGTATCAGATATTCCGTTTCATCCAATAATTTAGGAAAAGCAGGAGAAACGAATGATATCAGAGATATCTCAAGTGGGAAGTGGCCACTTTCAGCTCTGGGATTTATCCTAAAGGTGTCTCGGTTGCTGTAGGAGAAATGGTTGGCCGTGCCTGACCCTACAATGCTGCTGCTGTGCGGGTAATTCCGTTAAAGGAATTCTGGGGCTGGCCATGCTTATTTCAGGTGAAAGAGATGGATTTAGGCCCATTGCTTGGCCAAATGTTAACCACACACACACACACTTCAGAGGCTGAGCAGCTCACATTCAGAGCATCAACACAGAAAGGAACAGAAAGAAAGCAACACAAATATTTTGACTAAAGTGTCTTAGAAAGCGTGTTCTCCTTCATGCGGTGGGCGCTAGCAAAACCCCCTCCTCTTGCTGTTGGGCGGGATCGTTTGGATGGCCACAAGTGTAATTGGAGATTTTGGGTTGTTGGGGAGATTTCTATCTTGCTATTTTTGATTGACAGCCTACTGGCTTTATATTCAAGGCTCGCAGAGTGGGCTTTCTCTTTCCCTGCGAGCGTCGGATCACCCGCCCACCCTCCCTTTATTTAAGCTGTTGCACTTGACCTTGCTATGCTTGCCATGGGGTCGTCTGCTTTTGGGGAGGGGCCTGGTAGGAATTTTCCCATTTGGCTGATTGGCTGGAGCCATTTGCTTTTCGCCTGCCAAGTAGCAATTCGTCACAACTTGTAAGGTTGCGGTTAGGCATTGGTTAATAAATTGGTTGGTGGAGGGATCAGGATTGGCTGTGCCTGCCCCTCCAATGGTTGCTGTAGGGGAAATGGTTGGCCGTGCCTGACCCTACAATGCTGCTGCTGCGCGGGGAATTCCGTTAAAGGAATTCAGGGGCTCGCCATGCTTTCGTCTGTACCCCCTACAAGGGGCTAGGGCCACGGAAGAGCCCCTGGGAGCAGTTGAGGAGCGGAGAGTCTCTGACCCCCGTCTCCATTCTCTCCTCAATTTCTATTCCTCGCCCTGACTTCCGCAGGCGGGCAGATGTCAGATAGTCATAACCAATGCCTAAGCAAACACTCACATTTTGTATTTGAAATAAAGTTGTGTCCAAAATTATGCCAAAAACCTCAAATTTAATTTTTTGTGTGAAGTGTGATTTATCGGGGGGTGTTTTGGAGACCTCTACATGCAAAATTGATTTTAAATCACGGACACCTTGGTTCTGAAAATGGTGTTGCCTGTGAGTGATGGGGTCCCATGGCACAAATTTCATGTGGTCCCAGTGCAAAGGAAAAGAGCTAAGATCTTGTCCCTTACTATAATGTCCAAACAAGTTGTGACAGCCAAGAAGAATGATAGGTTTGTAAGGAGTCTTCAATAATTTTGCCAAGGAAATTCTGATTGTTCAGGGCCTAATGCTATTAGCCTCTCTTGTAAATGGAGATCCTTTATGAAATGCATGCAGGACCATCAAGCAAATCTGTACTGAGATACACCAATCACAATTTTTACTCCTGGAACTGCTCTGAATCTGACTTCAGGAAGAACGTGTTTGAACTGCACAGTGTCCTGGAATAGACACTCTGCATTCGGAAAGAAGGGAACTGAGTTCCCTCCCATTTCCCACTTTCCTGCTGTTCCAAATGACCAGTACCCTGGAGTTATGATTTGTCTTGCTGTCAGGATTCTAACTGGACTGTAACTGACCTAAGAATTCTGCAGAGCAGTTGCTGCTGTGGCCGGCTGCTCAGGTGAACGTCAGCCCAGTGGCCAGCAGCTGAGTCTCTTTGAGGCTCAGGAGCACCTAACAAATACCTGCTCTCTTCCTGGCCCGCTAGACTCTAGCTGAGGAACGCATTTCACGTAAGTGTAGGGATTAAACATTCCTCACTATGCCATCAGGTGTGTTTCTGCTCTGTGGGGAAGGATAGCTGCAGTAGCAGATAGCAAAACAGCGAAATCATGAGCAGATTCCCATCCACCACAGGTTGCTGTGGTTAGGGCCATTTTCACAGGAACAATGCAACAGTATATTCAATCAGGAGCAGTGTGCTGGAAGAAAGTATGTGTGTTGGCTTCTCTGGATCAGATGTCTATACCTAACCAGGGGGTGGGAGAGAGCAGGGGAACTCTTTCTTTTGCTGCTTCTTTCTGGCCAGGAGGGAGGATGTCCTTCAATGACTAGACGTGCTTGTTATTCCCTCCCTCACTGTATGTTGTCTTCTCTTTTGTTTCCAGGATGTCTGCCAAAGTCTGCCTGGGTCCTCTATTCTCCAACCCCCCCCTGCGGGTGAGAGAAGGCTCCCTGGTGGGGAGATTGCTGAGCGTAGTTTCTTGCCTCCAGTTCTGTGGGTTCTTGATGAGTATTTTGGCCTGCATTCTGTGCATTGCAACCACAGCCAGTGTCAACTGGAGAGTGTGGCGTGGAGAGAACGGCTCTGGAAATGTCTGGATTGGAATCTGGAATGTCTGTTTTTGGAGAAACCCTTCTGATGACGGCAACTCTTTTTGGCATTGTGAAGGTCTCACTGAGCGATATCCAACCCTCCCAAGGGAAATTTTTATTGCTCAGGACTTAATGGCCTTAGCTTCCACTATGAGTTCAGCCGCCCTAGTATTAATATCATTTGCCTTGTGCAATGTGTTCGAGCCCGGAAAACACGAGGATTTCCTCTTAACCTTTTTTAGGCTTGGAGCATTCCTGAACATACCTGCAGGGATCCTTGTCCTGATTTCTGTGATATGGAACATGTCTTCTGTGTTGCAGAATGGGAAAATTGACTTCCCAGAAACTTTTGAATTGCCTCCAATTCCCAGCGAGCAGCATATTGGACCTGCAATTTATGTTGGCTATATCGCTGCGGCTTTCCAGCTGCTGAGTGGAGCATTGGTTGGGATGGACACTCGAAACCAATCCTGCATCGTGGATATCCAGGAAAGACAGGCAGAAGATCTTGACACTCAAAACAAATCCTGCATCGTGGATATACCGGAAAGCCAGGCAGAAGATCTTGACATTCAAAATGAATCCTGCATCGTGGATATACCGGAAAGCCATCTACATTTCCTAAGCAACCACTCACATTTTGTTTTTTAAATAAAGTATTTTAAATAAAGTTGTGGCCAAAATTATGCCAAAAACCTCAAACTTACATTTCTGTGTGAAGTGTGATTTATTGGGGGGTGTTTTGGAGACCTCTAGACTCAAAAGCGATTTTAAATCACGGACACCTTGGTTCTGAAAATGGTGTTTCACTCCTTGCATTTATTCAATATATGGTTGATTCATCACCAGGGGGCTTGCAATTCCTGGGAACTCACTCCTTGCCTTTATTTAATATTTGAAGATGCCTTCTTGCTCCAGCTCTGGGTTTTTATTTAAGCTGTTGTGTTTGACCTTGCTATGCCTGCCATGGGGTCGTCTGCTTTTGGGGCAGGGGCCTGGTAGGAATTTTTCCATTTGGCTGATTGGCTGGTGCCACTTGGTTTTCGCCTACTGCGCCTACAATTCGTCACAACTTGTAAGGTTGCAGTTAGGCATTGGTTAATAAATTGGTTGGTGGAGAGGCCAGGATTGGCTGTGCCGGCCCCTCCAATGGTTGCTGTAGGTATCAAGTTTATTGCTTATAGCCAAAGGCTGCTGCAATGTATACAATGTAATTCAGTAAAATATATACAAATTTGGTAAAAAACATAGGACATTTACATTATCAAAACATGACCTAATCAGCACAAAGCTATGTGTGAGGGACAGGGGATATCGCGAAGTCCCTCCCCTCCTGAGTTCAAGCCCGTCCCCGAGCAAAGGGGAAAGCAGGGAGAGTTCCGATTCCAGTGGGGAAGCAGGAAGTCGTGTCCGAGGCTCAGGCAAGGTAGAGGAGCCAGGGTCCCAGGTGGGACAGGAAGGGGCAAGTAAGGGGGGAAGACCCATCCCCCCAACTCCAGAATTACGCAGGAAGAGGAGGGGCAAGAGGATGGGTCTGCCAAAGCTTTTGTGCTGGAGAAAGACGCGCCAAAAGCCATTAGGAGGTTCTGAAACCGACTGACAACATCGCTCCGTGTAAATAGCAATGACTTGAGCACTGTAAATACGCAGCACCAATAAAAGAATAAAATGCAGAGCTGCGTAGCGTCGTTACTCTGAAGTAGTCCACTCCGGCCACTGTGACAGCAACCTCCTAATCATTTTTGGGCTACTTTGGAGTTGCCGGGATGAGCGTGTCAGAGGCGGAGAAGTGGCGGCAGATCGCTGAGCAAGCCCAGCTAGAACTGCAACAGCTGTCGCTGCAGGCGCAGGGGGAATTGAAGGCAGCTAAAGAGGAGACTAAGAAGGTCCAGGACGACCGGCTACAACTTGCGGAACAGGTGAGAGAGCTCCAGGAAAAAGAGCAGCATTTAAGGGCGGTGGCGGTAGACCTCCAAAACAAGCTGGATGCAGAGAAAAACAAGGCGGGAGGGGCACCCCAAGTCCAAGTGCTGCCAGGAAGGAGAGCCGGGACCCTAGTAAGCAAGTTCAATGGAGACCCGAAGGAGTTTCAGGGCTTTGAGACTGAGATTGTGTATGCTCTTGAGCTGCACCACGATGAGTTCCCTGATGATGAGCACAGAGTAGCGTTTATTGTGGAGCACCTTACAGGGGCGGCCAGGGAGTGGCTAAGACCGTTAATTGCAACAAGGAATCCTTGCATGAAGAATGTCAAACTATTTCTAGAAGGTTTGAAAACGATGTATTCGTCCGATAGTCATATGGACCAGACTAAGGAGGAACTTCATAATTTACGCCAAGGAAATATGACAGTTCGCGCGTATTGGGCGAAATTCACCATGCTGGTGCACAGATTGGGGTGGGATCTGGAGTCTGCCCCAATGCAAGCGGCGTTTTACTTGGGGTTGCATGAGGAGGTGAAGGATGAGCTCTCGAGAGGTCCAAAGCCCAGTAATATGGATCAACTGAGCAAAGCGGCTCTGGCGGTGGGGGTGAGGCAGGAATCCAGATGGAGCGACAAGCAAGCAACGCGCGCAAAGCGGGCTTGGTTCCCACGGTCGCAGGAGAAGCCACTCCCTCAACAACCCTTTCAAGCCACGCCTGGGGCCAGTCAGGACCAGGAACCCATGCAGATTGATAGCGCGCGCGCGCGGGCTTTTCAAACCCCAGCGGCGCCAAGACGCAAGGAGGGAAGGGGTGGGAATTGCTTTCTCTGCAACTCCCCCCAGCATCTCGTCAGAGACTGCCCACATCGCAGGGAGTGGCAAGGAAAGGCGGGAACGGTTGTGCCCTCCCCCACTGACGCAGCACCACAGCAGGGAAACGGGAAAGCCTGGCTGCAGGAGACAAGGGGCGGCAGCCAGGCACAGTCAGCAGACAACAGCCCCAGCCCACCCACCCGCACAGAGAGGAGCAGAGCCAGCCCACCCCTCCCAGAGCAGGAGTGGTTCTAGAAGTGACGCTCACGCTCCCAAATGGCTATCCATTGACGGTCCTCGCCCTAATTGACAGTGGTGCCTCAGCCAACTTCTTCTCGAGAAACTTTGCAGAAGAGCACCAGATCCAGCTTCTGCAGCTGGATTTTCCTCTGCACGTGGCAACCATTGACGGCAGAGAGCTGCTGGGAGGGGCCATCACTCATCAAACCCCCCCCATGAGAATGACGGTTGGAAGGCACTCAGAGACACTGGCATTCAACGTCACCACCATCTCAGACCCCCCAATCGTTTTGGGCATGAGCTGGCTGGCGCGCCACGACCCCTCCATAAGTTGGCATCAGAGATGCATCACTTTTGGATCGGACTTTTGCCTGGAACATTGCATGCAGCACCAACCAGGGGAGGGGCCTCCGATAGCCACGGTGGCCACCATGCACGTCAAAGGGGGTGAGGCGATACCCAAACCATACTGGGACCTGCAGGAGGTCTTCAGTGAAGCGGAGTCCGACCACCTGCCCCCACACAGGCCTTTTGACTGCCAGATCAACCTGGTGCCTGGGGCAACTATACCCCCAGCCAAGCTGTACGCCATGTCAGACCAGGAACTGGAGGATCTGCGCGCTTTTATCGACAAGAACCTCAAGCGGGGGTTCATCAGAGAAAGCAAGGCAGCAGGGGGCAGCCCGGTCTTCTGGGTGGACAAGAAAGACACGCAACAGCGCCGTCTTGTGGTGGATTTTAGACGGCTGAATTCGGTGACAGAGCCAGTGGCTTTCCCCATGCCCAGAGTGGATGATCTCCTGACAGCGGCACGCAGAGGCAAGATTTTCACCAAGCTAGACCTGAGGGGGGCGTACAACTTGATCAGGATCCGGGAAGGCGATGAGTGGAAAACCACGATGTTCACGCCTCTGGGCTCTTTTGAATATCTGGTGATGCCCTTCGGGTTGCAAGGGGGCTCAGCATGCTTCCAGGCCTTCATGCACCACGTCCTGGGGTCCCTACTCTTCAGGAAATGCTTGGTCTTTCTGGATGACATCCTTATTTACTCCAACGACCCAGTGCAGCACGTGAAGGACGTCAGGGAGGTGTTACAGCGCCTGAAGGAGAACCACCTGTATGTGAAGCTGGAGAAGTGCAAGTTTCACACCAAGGAGGTGGACTTCCTGGGCTACAAGCTGTCAGACAAGGGGCTGGCAATGGACAAGGACAAGGTGCAGACCATCCTGGACTGGCACAGCCCCAGGACGCGCAAAGATGCCCAACGCCTACTAGGCTTTGCCAACTTCTACAGGAAGTTCATCAAGAACTTCTCTCGAGTTACGGCTCCCATCACTGACTGCCTGAGAGGCAAGCAGAAGTTCAGGTGGACACCAGAGGCGCAAGCAGCGTTCGAAAGCCTCAAGAGGGTGTTCGCCTCAGACCAGAACCTGTTCCACGTGGTTCAGGACGCGCCCCTACGCATTGAAACAGATGCTTCTGATAAGGCTGTGGGCGCCATTTTGTTGCAACTGGACGCCAACAGAGAGTGGAGACCCTGTGCCTTCTTCTCCAGGAAGTTGACCCAGCCCGAGCGAAACTACACAGTTTTTGATCGGGAACTTCTTGCGATCCACGCGGCGTTCCAGCACTGGAGACACTTCCTGGTGGGCGCCAAGCACCCCATCCAGGTGTGCACAGACCACAAGAACCTGGAGTTCTGGAGAACTGCCAGGGTGCTCAACCAGCGGCAGATACGGTGGGCGGAGTTCTTCTCGAACTTCAACTTCTCCATACACTACATCCCAGGAGAGCAGAATGTCAGGGCGGATGCCCTCTCCCGCAAGCCAGAGTACATGGAGGAGGAGGCGCCACCAGCCCCAAGGCACATTTTCCCCCCGTCGGCATGGTCCTGCGGAGCAGCAGTGGTGAGCGAGGCAGAACTCACAGCACTGACGGCAGCGGATGAATTTGCCAACCGCATCTTCAGAGAACTGAGAGGGGGGAGGGAGCAGGCAAAAGACTTTGCAGAACGCAGAGGGCTGCTTTTCTACAAGGGTGCGCTGTACCTACCCACCACCCAGCTTCGACGTACGGTCCTCAAGCAGATGCACGACAACCCTACAGCGGGGCATTTTGGAAGGGACAAGACCACTCACCTAGTCATGAGACACTTCTGGTGGCCAGGGGTGAGGGAAGATGTTCGAGACTATGTAAGGGGCTGTACCACCTGCCAGCGGGCGAAGGTGGTCAGAGCAGCGCCACCAGGGTTGCTGGAGCCCTTAGCCACACCACACAGGCCGTGGGAAGTGGTGTCCATGGACTTCATCACAGATCTGCCTTCGTCCAGGGGTAAGACTGCAGTGTTGGTGGTGGTGGACCTCATGTCCAAAATGTGTCACTTTATACCGTGTGCCAGGGCAGTCTCGGCAGAAGAGACAGCCAAACTGTTTGTTGATCACATTTTCAGACTGCATGGATTACCTTTAAGGGTTATTTCGGATCGTGGCCGCCAATTTGTTTCCAGGTTCTGGCGGCGGCTCATGAACCTCCTGCAGGTGGAGGTCAGCTTGTCGACGGCTAGACACCCGCAGACCAACGGACAAGCGGAGAGGGTCAACGCCATTCTGCAGCAGTACCTGAGATGCTACGTCAGCCAGCGGCAAACGGACTGGGTGGATCGCTTGCCACTAGCAGAATTTGCCTACAACAATGCAGTGCACGTCTCCACAGGGGTGTCGCCCTTTAAGGCCAATTACGGGCGCGACCTCAGATCTTTCCCAGAGAGGGAGAGGGAGGAGGAGGAGGAGGGCCCACAGGCTGAGGATTGGGCAGAGGAACTGGAGACGGTGCACCAGCAGCTCAGAGAACACTTGGAGAGGGCCAAGGAAGCGTACAAAAAGGGGGCAGATCGCCACAGGCGACAAGGGGAGGTCATCAGGGTGGGGGACAAGGTGTGGTTGTCCTCGGAGGGCCTTCCCACCAGAGGGAGGTGCAAAAAGCTGGCACCCAAATGGCTGGGCCCCTTCACGGTCACGCAACAGGTCAACCCGGTGGCATACAGGCTGGCACTGCCAGAGGACATGAGGGTGCATCCAGTGTTTCATAGATCGCTGCTGTCGCCGTACAGGGAAAGCAGCAGGCTCAGAGACAGCGAACAAACCCCCGAGGGAGGGGGGGAGAGGGAAAGCAGGGAGCAACTCAATGAGGCCACGGCCATCCTGGATTCAAGGTGGGGGGTGGGGGGCCTGGAGTACCTCATGGCATGGGAGGATGCTCCACCGTCCCAGAATGAATGGGTTCCCGCCACTCAGATACAGGAGGAATTCTTGGTGGAAGAATTTCACGCCCTCTTTCCCCACAGACCCAAGCCCTGGCACATGGAAAGGGAGGGGGAGGAGGAGGAGGCACGGGAGAACAGCTCACCATGGCGCTGGGAAGCGGAGTTTGAGGAACCAGAGGATGAGGTATGGGTGTCGCCAAGATCCACCCAGTCAGAGGAAGGAGCAGATTGGCAAAACATTTTTACCCCCACCAGCTCTGACGCCACGGACTTTTTGGGATTCCCGTCCTCCCAGGCGGAAGGGGGGGGCTCGCAGGACTGGGGGGAGGTGTTCACACCAACGGGCTCGGAGAGCACCGAGTTTTTAGGCTTCCAGTCGTCACCGACACATGGGGGGGGCCTGGGGAGGGGTGAAGGAGAGCTTGGGAGGGGGGTGGATGTGAGGGACAGGGGATATCGCGAAGTCCCTCCCCTCCTGAGTTCAAGCCCGTCCCCGAGCAAAGGGGAAAGCAGGGAGAGTTCCGATTCCAGTGGGGAAGCAGGAAGTCGTGTCCGAGGCTCAGGCAAGGTAGAGGAGCCAGGGTCCCAGGTGGGACAGGAAGGGGCAAGTAAGGGGGGAAGACCCATCCCCCCAACTCCAGAATTACGCAGGAAGAGGAGGGGCAAGAGGATGGGTCTGCCAAAGCTTTTGTGCTGGAGAAAGACGCGCCAAAAGCCATTAGGAGGTTCTGAAACCGACTGACAACATCGCTCCGTGTAAATAGCAATGACTTGAGCACTGTAAATACGCAGCACCAATAAAAGAATAAAATGCAGAGCTGCGTAGCGTCGTTACTCTGAAGTAGTCCACTCCGGCCACTGTGACACTATGGAAACACTTTAATATACCAGTTGAAACATTAAATAATAAAAAATAGTTCTGTGGGGATTCCAGACCAGAAACATTTGAAGTGCCCCAAACCTCTGCACCATATAAAATCTGGGCCATTGATTTTGCTTTGTACACTGATAGAGCTGGATTTACTAGGTTTCCCCCATTGCAAGCAGCAAATTTCAAAATAGCTTTTACCGATTTAAAGGCTTGCAATTTAATATTGGGCAGCTGTGCATTCCAAGATGCCATTTCTGAATAAACCAGTCCCAGGTATTTGAACGTCTTTACTTGGTTTATGATGTGTTTGTCCAGGTGCCAAACATGCTTTTTAGGGTGCTTCCCAAATACAATGAACGGCGTTTTATCATAATTTATGGATAAGGCATTCCTCGTGAAATATGAGCTTATTTTGCAAGCAATCGCCTCAGGCCCAACTGGGTTCTAGATACAAGTACTAGGTCGTTGGCGTACATTAAAACAGAGAGTTTCTGATCAAGAATTGTGGCAGGGGCAAACTGCAGGCCCTCCAGTTCTTTAACTATGTCATTAATATAAAAATTAAACAAGAAAGAGGCCAAAATGCATCCCTGTTTAACACCAGTAGCAGGGGCGTAGCCAGGATCAAAATGGGGGGGGGGCAAGCCATGGTCATCCAGGGGCGGGGCCAAGGCATGGGAGGGGAGGGGCCACAAAGTGGGAATGTGGGCGGGGCTACAGGGCCAGTGGGCCCGACAACATCGTGGCGGTGGTGGCGGCGTCCACCTTGTGCTTCTGGGGCTGACAGCGTTGGCGGCTACCCTGATTGGCTGGAGAGGACGGGAGGGTCGGGCAGGCGAGGGGGAGCAGGGCGGGCGAGGGCGAGGCAAGGCACGGCCACAGCCATGACGGTTCCGAGGTGTTGCTGCATATCAGCATAATATTTCAACCATGTCGTGGATTCAAACCTTAGGAAACAATTCCTGCATTGCAGGGGGTTGGACTAGATGACCCTTGTGGTCCCTTCCGACTACAATTCTATGATTCTATTGATATATTACCATAGCATATGCATCATTCTGCTTTCTTGAATTGGGAGGGAAGGAAGGAAGAAATAGAGAGAGGGATAACTCATATTTGTGGGTGCCTCTGTGTGACGCTGTGATGCTGGAACTCTGCAGCAAGAGGAAGATACCGGTACGCCTGTACAGGAGCCTTGTAAGCAGCTTTCTCTCTGCTTGATTTACAGCAGGCACGTCCAACAGGTAGATCACTGGTAGGTCACTGGCACCCCTAAAAAAAAGGTCACCCAAATTTTTTCTCCTCCCTAAAAAAAGTTGAACTATGACCTGAAGCCCTAAACAAAATTGGGCCTCCCTCCCTCCTAAAAGAAGCTCAACAAGTTTGACCTAACCCCCCCAAAACAGTGCTTCCCATCCTTAAAAAAACTCAACAGCTTTGACCTGAACCCCCCACAAGGGGGTAGATCACTCCCAGTTTTTAACTCTGTGAGTAGATCAGAGTCTCTTGGGAGGTGGCCACCCCTGATTTACAGTATACAGATGCAGGAGGAGGGGCAGACTGGAACACCACTGCTTTTTATAAACATCACTGTGTCTGTCACAGCTACAGCCCCCCCTTTTCAATTCACTTCCTTTTAGCCTTGCAGAGCCACCTTAGTCAAATTGAATCCTCTGCACCCTCATTAAATCGCTAATAGAACTCTTAATGCGATTCCTGAATGCTCATTAACAACTCCCACTGAAGAACAATAGGGTGAAGTGGTCAGCTATCAAATCTTGCCTGGGGATATCTGCTCCATTGTCTTAACTGCTTAACTACTGCTAGCTACTTTGCTTTATTTATTTGATGTGTTTTTGTTACAGCTGTGTCGTCGTCGTCCCCCCAGCAAGCGGAGACTTAGCTGCTCTTGCTAAAGCAAAGCCCTTTCCACTTCAGTTTTTGGAGGGGAAAAGTGCTGGTTATGGTCTGTAAAATACATTAATTTTTTGCTTCGGAGGGGGGGCAGCTGCCCCCTCCTGCCCCCCTGCCTACGCCCATGCAACACAAATGGAGTGGTAGAAAGCCTCTGCAAGTGACCTCTGGCCAGAGTGATCTGACCTTCCTATGACAGCACACTGGATGCAGAGGGAGAGGTTTAAGAAACAGAAAGGGAAAGAAGAGGATGAGTCAGAAAGACAGTGAAGAAAAAGCAGGCTCCCTGCTCTTGCCCAGTGACATTGGAAGTTCTGGATGTTGTGCATTTTTTAATGGCTTAAGTAAGTGACAGATACATTATAAATCCAACTTATGTTTTCACAGTTCTTTGCGAATGGCTATGACTTATTGAGTATGCCATTTTGGCTGCGTCATTCAGGATTGCCTAGCAAGGGAGCTTGTGCCTTTAAAAACTATAAGCTCTACTTTCCTAACTTATTAAACTCCTTCATGGTGCAATGAAAAAATCATTATGACATCTGCAAAATGCCTAGCATCCTCCTCATCAAACAAAGAGAATTATAGCACAGTTCTGTTAAAGAAAGAAGTATCCATCCCTTGAAACAGTCCCATGCACAGGATTTGAGGCAATGCTCCCTGGTGTTTTCCTTTTCCCAATATTGCACATCTTGATTGGTTCTTAGCAGTGGAAAGGAAGTACCTATTAACTATAACTTCCCCATGTGGTTATTTTTCAAACACTTGCTGCAACATGCAAGCACAGAGGAGGACTTCAATACTGACAAAGGTAGAGAAGGATACACTGTACAGATGGCCATGCAAAACCAAGTGTACAGAAAAGCGGGCAAGAACTACCCTGACATATCAGACACGACAGAACAGGAAGCCCAAGCACATCTTCACCATACATTTAAAGCACATCAACTCCCTCAAAAAATCTTGTAGTTTGTAAAAGGTGCTGGGAACTGTACTCTATGAGGATCAACTATGGTTTTCAAGATTCTTTGGGGAAAGCCATGTGCTTTAAATATATGGTCATATTGTGAATGTTCAGATAGTGAAAATGTTATCTCTTTATCTTGTAAATAATAAACTCGAAGTCACTGAATGAAAGTTATTTACAGTAGCTACTCAGAACAGCAGAATTTCCTATAACAGCAATCAAAATTTAATGGATCTAGGTAAGGTTGTACTTCTCAAATTTTTACAGATACATTATGCTCATTTTAATTTTCTTTCTCTCTGTAACTATGAACTATGAAGACTAGACAACTTTGATCACTAAAACTGTCTGATGCCTGGTAGGTAAAATACAATTAAATATGCTTTGTGGTTTTTTTGTCTGGGGTGTGGAGATTACGGTATATATGTATACCATACACAATAGATGAGATTATTTGTCACAAAGTTAAAAGGTAAAGGTAAAGGGACCCCTGACCATTAGGTCCAGTCGTGACCGACTCTGGGGTTGCACACTCATCTCGCATTATTGGCCGAGGGAGCCGGCGTATAGCTTCCAGGTCATGTGGCCAGCATGACAAAGCCACTTCTGGCGAACCAGAGCAGCACACGGAAACGCCGTTTACCTTCCCGCTGTAGCGGTTCCTATTTATCTACTTGCATTTTTGACGTGCTTTCGAACTGCTAGGTTGGCAGGAGCTGGGACCGAGCAACGGGAGCTCACCCCGTCACAGGGATTCGAACCGCCGACCTTCTGATCAGCAAGCCCTAGGCTCAGTGGTTTAACCACAGCGCCACCTGGCTTTAAAATCTTTAAAATCAATAAAATATTAAAATCAATGAAAGATATTCATGGTAGATGGCTCTCTTAACAGCAGTCACCCATGATACTTAAATGCTATCTCCATGTTCAGGTGCCCCCTCCCCCATTGCATCAGCTGAACAACTCAGTTTAGCTCAGGCTTCCTCAAACTCAGCCCTCCAGATGTTTTGAGACTACAATTCCCATCATCCCTGACCACCACTGGTCCTGCTAGCTAGGGATCATGGGAGTTGTAAGCCAAAAACATCTAGAGGGCCAAGTTTGAGGAAGCCTGGTCTAGCTGCAATTGGAAGTAGCGCGTTGATGGGACTTGATGGGCCCTTGTTCAATTCTTATGGCCCTGTGCTGGATTCCCTGAGAGAAATCACCGCCTGACCTATGTGAGCATATCACCCCCTGTAAATTGCAATTCTGATCCATCCTCACAACCCCAAGCAGGTACTACAGGTTGTCCTCAAAGGTGCTCCTTCCCCTCCCCTGCAGAAAAGTCTCAGGGTTGCTATATTTCAAGAAGGAAAGTCTCAGAATGACACCTCTCACCTTGAGGGTACTCACAAAATCTTAATGACATCCCATGCCTACCTGCCAAATGTGACCAAATGAACCTATCAAACAGCTGCCACCCACCATGTGACCCACACCCACATTTCAGCCTAGGGCTGGGGAGAAGGCCAAGTCAGGTTGGCCAATATGCTGATGGACATAAAAATCCTACTTGGCCCCAGAAGACAATGAGAAACACACGCTTAATGATATTTTGTCCAAGTGTTTGATTTACAGTGGTGACCAGATGAACTAAGTGATATGTTGTTCTTACCTTGTAATAATATTTATAGGGATAGGATTTACATGAATGGAATTAATTCAATTCATTTTATTTTAATTTTGTTCTATTTTATTCTGCTGCATGATGTACATTATTTTGTGTTGACCTCTAAATATGGGCCTATGGCCGCAATAAAGGATTTGATTTGATTTGAAACACACGCTGCATTTAGGGCAGGAGGATGGGCACTGGAAAAGGAAGAGGAGCTCAGAGAATTTTAGCATAGTTGGTGCCTGCACACTTTGCTCCCCCAGACATGCCTCCCTTTACTGCATTGGAATGAAACAACAACAACTCAGGGGGCTTCTTTGCAATAGAGCAGCTAAAAATAAATAATATTACTATGCCTTTGAAGTTTGAATGTACTCTAGAAAATGCTTTTTATATATACTTTAAGAAATACAGCACATCAGATTCCAAAAAATGGGAGCAGCAAGCTAGCACTGGAAGGGTAAGTTTCACTCTTCGAGCCAGGGAATGGAAAGCAAGCATGCACAGACCTAGATATTTCAGTTTAAATTACAACACTAAATTGGAAATGCAAGATCCCTTCCAAAGGCAGCCAAAGTCCCCAAAGCATCTGGCTGTTGTGAATAATGCATAAAGAAAAAGAGTATTTAAACTTTCAAACAACACTGGGAAATATCCTAAAGTGTTCTTCGATTTAATAGGAATTAAAAAAAGTTTGAGGATATGGAGCCAGTTGGTAATTAAGGACCACATATCATGAAAAGTAAGAGTCCCATGATTTCCAGTACTCTGTCAAAAAAATGAAGGTTTGCCCCAAGAAGGAAGGGTGGGATTGTTGATAAGGATTTAAAGACATAGTGCTCTTTAAAGGCAGAATACTCAGTTGCTGCTTGGTAATTTTAATTACAGTAGGGATAGCCAGCCGTTTAAATGCCACATTTCCTTATAAGCAAGGTTCTGTTGCTGCATGAGTGGGGTCTGTGACCAATGTCAAAAGTCAGTGGGGCCACCAGCCTCTCTCATGCAGACACACAGACACACATGCACACTCGTGCACATCCACACAAGTGCACAACATCCACACTCATCCACTTACACACCCATTCAGACAGTTTTCTGAACAGATCAAAAGCCAAGATGTTAACACGACTGTGACTGAGCACCTGTGTGTCTATACCCACCAAGCAAAAGATGTGGGCAGCAGAGAAGGAGTTAATCTTCTTCCTAAATTGGTTTTTAGGCTATATGGAAATATTATTGCATTTCTTTGTAATGCTACTTTTGCACTTTAAAAAACAAACAAACATTCTCTTTAGAAAAGCAGGATGAAATTGAGCAGCTTCTATTTGTGGTATCAAGGTCATAGGATGCTTACAAAGATATTGTTTCTAAGGATGCAGCTACCCCCAATCTCTGCCAAGCAGTAGCAAGATTCCAGGGCTTTGCAGGCACTCAAGCAGGTAACCCTCCCTTCCTGGCAGAGAATCTCTTGCCCTGATGACAGTTTCCATGACTTGTTAATGACTTGTTTCGAGCACCTTTTGTCATTCTTAGAAACTTCTCTCCCTGCCGAGACCTTGGCCTGGCGTCTTCCCTTCAATACTCCAAATATCAACTAAATCCCACCCCTTTATTAATTTCTACCACCCACTACCGCTAGCAGCTATGGGTACCCTGGCACTCCCAAACTCTGTAACCTCAGATCTTTAACAATATCCCACCTCTGAGAACCATTGCACAGCTTCAATTATAGTTTAATTTCATCAGCAATTAATAAAGCAATTAATGATGCCTCCATCCATATGGATCTTGTAATCCTCCTAAAGACATTATTAGATGGAATCAAGGTTTTAACTCAATTAGGGTTGCCATATTTAAATTAGGGTTGCCTGACACCTGCAAAGCTGTTGAGCTTTTTGGGGGAAACCACCTTCAAAAACCACCTCAAAGCTTTTTGAGCTGTTTCCTCTGCTTTTTCCATTGCATTGCTATACATCTGGGTTTTCACAGATGCTTTGCTGAGAAAATGCCATTTTTACATCCAAAAACCAGGACATGCCAGGATTTTTTCAATGTTTCTTTACTCAAAGCCACAGGCAGGGATTGTACTAATGACACACAGGACAGGCGGTTCTCAGCAATGCAAAAACAAAACAAAATAAACCTTGGAGACTGGGGCTGTCATCTTGTGTTTTATGCTAATTGTTCCTCTTGGGGCGAGTGTATATTTAATTCAATATTTTCCTCTAATTGAACTATTTTTTCTTTAAATGCTAGCAATAGTACATAAATTTGTGCTACATAATATTAAAGCTGATGTTAAGTTATGCTTAAAAGGTAAAGGGACCCCTGACAATTAAGTCCAGTTGTGAACGACTCTGGGGTTGCGGCACTCATCTCGCTTTATTGGCAGAGGGAGCCGGCGTTTGTCCGCAGACAGTTTTTCTGGGTCATGTGGCACTCAGTATAGCAGTGGGATCATATCAGGCCAGGTACAGGTGGAAATGAGAGAGAAGTTTGGAAAAAGAAAAAGAAAAAGTTCTTGCTTTCATTGTCATTTATCCTGAGGCAACACTTCCTGCACTTGTTTGTTTCTCAAATGTTTACACATCTTTAACTTTATTCATAAGCTGAATGAATTTAGAAGATTCTGCAATATATTTAACAGATCTTAATTTGCTTCATTTCCCCTCACATTGTTTATTACCATTCTTCCCAGGAGCTCAAAGCAGAACACATGGTTCTTTCCCCACACCCTCATTCTCCTCTCCAAAGAACCCTGTGAGGTTAGTATGGTACTGCCTATCCAAAAGTTGCCCACCAAATAGAGATTTCAGCCTGGGTCTTCCCAACCTAGTGGCTCTTATACAGTAATTAACCTCATAATCCTGTACCTTCTTCAACTTGAATATGAATTACCCAGTTGTTGTTGTTGTTTAGTCGTTTAGTCGTGTCCGACTCTTCGTGACCCCATGGACCATAGCACGCCAGGCACTCCTGTCTTGCACTGCCTCCCGTAGTTTGGTCAAACTCATGTTCGTAGCTTCGAGAACACTGTCCAACCATCTTGTCCTCTGTCGTCCCCTTCTCCTAGTGCCCTCAATCTTTCCCAACATCAGGGTCTTTTCCAAGGATTCTTCTCTTCTCATGAGGTGGCCAAAGTATTGGAGCCTCAGCTTCACGATCTGTCCTTCCAGGGAGCACTCAGGGCTGATTTCCTTAAGAATGGATAGGTTTGATCTTCTAGCAGTCCATGGGACTCTCAAGAGTCTCCTCCAGCACCATAATTCAAAAGCATCAATTCTTCGGCGATCAGCCTTCTTTATGGTCCAGCTCTCACTTCCATACATCACTACTGGGAAAACCATAGCTTTAACTATACGGACCTTTGTCGGCAAGGTGATGTCTCTGCTTTTTAAGATGCTGTCTAGGTTTGTCATTGCTTTTCTCCCAAGAAGCAGGCGTCTTTTAATTTCGTGACTGCTGTCACCATCTGCAGTGATCAAGGAGCCCAAGAAAGTAAAATCTCTCACTGCCTCCATTTCTTCCCCTTCTATTTGCCAGGAGGTGATGGGACCAGTGGCCATGATCTTGGTTTTTTTGATGTTGAGCTTCAGACCATATTTTGCGCTCTCCTCTTTCACCCTCATTAAAAGGTTCTTTAATTCCTCCTCACTTTCTGCCATCAAGGTTGTGTCATCTGCATATCTGAGGTTGTTGATATTTCTTCCGGAAATCTTAATTCCTGCTTGGGATTCATCTAGTCCAGCCTTTCGCATGATGAATTCTGCATATAAGTTAAATAAGCAGGGAGACAATATACAACCTTGTCGTACTCCTTTCCCAATTTTGAACCAATCAGTTGTTCCATATCCAGTTCTAACTGTAGCTTCTTGTCCCACATAGAGATTTCTCAGGAGACAGATGAGGTGATCAGGCACTCCCATTTCTTTAAGAACTTGCCATAGTTTGCTGTGGTCGACACAGTCGAAGGCTTTTGCATAGTCAATGAAGCAGAAGTAGATGTTTTTCTGGAACTCTCTAGCTTTCTCCATAATCCAGCGCATGTTTGCAATTTGGTCTCTGGTTCCTCTGCCCCTTCGAAATCCAGCTTGCACTTCTGGGAGTTCTCGGTCCACAACTGCCTAAGCCTGCCTTGTAGAATTTTAAGCATAACCTTGCTAGCGTGTGAAATGAGCGCAATTGTGCGGTAGTTGGAGCATTCTTTGGCACTGCCCTTCTTTGGAATTGGGATGTAGACTGATCTTCTCCAATCCTCTGGCCATTGCTGAGTTTTCCAAACTTGCTGGCATATTGGGTGTAGCACCTTCACAGCATCATCTTTTAAAATTTTAAATAGTTCAGCTGGAATATCATCACTTCCACTGGCTTTGTTATTAGCAGTGCTTTCTAAGGCCCATTTGACTTCACTCTCCAAGATGTCTGGCTCAAGGTCAGCAACCACACTACCTGGGGTGTACGAGACCTCCATATCTTTCTGGTATAATTCCTCTGTGTATTCTTGCCACCTCTTCTTGATGTCTTCTGCTTCTGTTAGGTCCTTACCACTTTTGTCCTTGATTATGGTAATCTTTGTACGAAATGTTCCTTTCATATCTCCAATTTTCTTGAATAGATCTCTGGTTTTCCCCATTCTATTGTTTTCCTCTATTTCTTTGCATTGCTCATTTAAGAAGACCCTCTTATCTCTCCTTGCTGTTTTTTGGAAATCTGCATTCAGTTTCCTGTATCTTTCCCTATCTCCCTTGCATTTTGCTTGCCTCCTCTCCTCCGCTATTCGTAAGGCCTCGTTGGACAGCCATTTTGCCTTCTTGCATTTCCTTTTCCTTGGGATGGTTTTCGTTGCTGCCTCCTGTATAATGTTACGAGCCTCCATCCATAGTTCTTCAGGCACTCTGTCCACCAAATCTAAATCCTTAAACCTGTTCCTCACTTCCACTGTGTATTCATAAGGGATTTGATTCAGATTGTATCTTACAGGCCCAGTGGTTTTTCCTACTTTCTTCAGTTTAAGCTGGAATTTTGCTATAAGAAGCTGATGATCTGAGTTACAGTCAGCTCCAGGTCTTGTTTTTGCTGACTGTATAGAGCTTCTCCATCTTTGGCTGCAGAGAATATAATCAATCTGATTTCGATGCTGCCCATTTGGTGATATCCATGTGTAGAGTCGTCTCTTGTGTTGTTGGAAGAGAGTGTTTGTGATGACCAGCTTGTTCTCTTGACAGAACTCTATTAGCCTTTGCCCTGCTTCATTTTGAACTCCAAGGCCAAACTTGCCAGTTGTTCCTTTTATCTCTTGATTCCCTACTTTAGCATTCCAATCCCCTGTAATGAGAAGAACATCCTTCTTTGGTGTCATTTCTAGAAGGTGTTGTAGGTCTTCATAGAATTGGTCAATTTCACTTTCTTCAGCACCGGTAGTTGGTGCATAAACTTGGATTACTGTGATGTTAAAAGGTCTGCCTTGGATTCGTATCGAGATCATTCTGTCATTTTTGAGATTGCATCCCATTACAGCTTTTGCCACTCTTTTGTTGACTATGAGGGCCACTCCATTTCTTCTACAGGATTCTTGCCCACAGTAGTAGATATGATAGTCACCCGAACTGAATTCACCCATTCCCTTCCATTTTAGTTCACTGATGCCCAGGATGTCGATATTTATTCTTGTCATCTCATTTTTGACCACATCCAGCTTACCTCTATTCATGGTTCTTATATTCCAGGTTCCTATGCAATATTTTTCTTTACAGCATCGGACTTTCCTTTCGCTTCCAGGCATATCCGCAACTGAGCGTCCTTTCGGCTTTGGCCCAGCCGCTTCATCAGCTCTGAATCTACTTGTACTTGTCCTCCGCTCTTCCTCAGTAGCATGTTGGACGCCTTCCGACCTGAGGGGCTCATCTTCCAGCGTCATAACTTTTATATGCCTGTTGTCTTTGTCCATGGAGTTTTCTTGGCAGGGATACTGGAGTGGCTTGCCAGTTCCTTCTCCAGGTGGATCACGTTTAGTCAAAACTCTCCACTATGACCTGTCCATCTTGGGTGGCCCTGCATGGCATAGCTCATAGCTTCTCTGAGTTATTCAAGCCCCTTCGCCACGACAAGGCATTGATCCATGAAGGGGAATTACCCAGTACCCCAGTCATTTTCAGTAGACCCTCCAAGTGTCCCTATTTTCCAGGGACAGCCCCAGATTTACAGAAGCCATCCTTGCAGGTCCATTTAGTTTAAGTATTGTTGTTGTTTAGTCGTTTAGTCGTGTCCGACTCTTTGTGACCCCATGGACCAGAGCATGCCAGGCGCTCCTGTCTTCCACTGCCTCCCACAGTTTGGTCAGACTCATGTTGGTGGCTTCGAGAACACTGGTGGCCAACACTGAGTTTAAGTATAGGAAAGGCCAAATTCTACCTCATACTGGTGGATGATTACACTAGATGAACCTGGCAACCAGCACCCCCTGGACAGCCCCAGAGGCTCCATTTGCCTGGGAAGCTTGTAGCCAGGGCCGCTGCAACAAACAGCTGTGCAAGCTTTTGGGAGGCAGAGACGCAAGAGGGCATCAGAGGAGGGAGGGAAGGAAAGAGAGATGGAGGCCAATGTTGCCCATGGCACAGCTGACCATCATTCAAGGCATCCCAGGGTGCCACAGCACACTGGTTGAAAACCACTGCTTTAAGGACTGCCTAACCCCATATAAACTAACCCGGACTCTCCATTAATCCTCTGAGGCCCTTCTTTGTGTGCCTCCTCCACATGAGGTCCAGAGGTGGAAACATGAGAATGGGCCTTTTCTGTGGTGGCTCCCCATTTTTGGAATGCTCTCCCCAGAGATTCTTCCCTGGTGCCAGAGGCGTAGGAAGGGGGTGAGGTGGAGGCGGTCCCCCCAGGTGTCATTATGGAGAGGGGTGACATTCGGCACACCACCTGCCCATGACTCCCAAGCCTACCCAGAACCATCATGGCGCTTTGCCGGCGACATTCCCCCATTCCCCCTTCGTTTTGACAGATTAGTGGAGGCTTGGGAGTCGCGGGCGGGTGGCACACCAAATGTCTGCCATAGGTGGCTCGCTCTGCAGGGTGCGTGCGCCACTCTGAGCACCTGAGTGGCTAGCTCCACAGCTGCCTAGTGCCATCATCACATGTCTTTAGGCACCAGGCAAAAACATTCTTCTTTACCCAGGCCTTTGGCCATTAAATAATGGATGGCCTGTTAAAGCTGGGGTGAAGACTGTTGTTATGTTTATTTTATTATTATGCTACTATGTTTTTTATTAAGTTTTATTATTCATGCTCCGTAAAATCTGTTCTTAATATTGTATACATACCTGGGATCTTTTAATAAAGGGCAGTATATAAATTGAAATTCTCATTCTCATTCTTATTCTTAATGTACGGCCTAGAAAACTATCAGGGAAGAACTTGTGTGCCAGCTTCTGTACTGTCACTTTATGAGGATCCTACAAGAGATACCGTGTTTCTCATATTATAAGACATGTCTTATATTTATTTTTTTCCTCAAAAAAACACACTATGTCTTATTTTCAAGGGATGTCTTAGTTTTTTCATCCTCCTCCTGCCGCGGCCGGCATTGCTTCTGCGCCTATCACTATGTCTTATTTTCGGGGTATGGCTTATATTCCTTGAATGCTTAAAAATCCTGCTATGGCTTATTTTATGGGTATGTCTTAAAATATGAGAAACAGGGTACTTCCAGGAATTGGTTAGACATTTTTCTGACAGGAAGACATATTTTGACAGGAATATTTATTTCCTGGCTGATGTTGATAAATGTGTTACTTATAAGACAGTTTTGTATGTGGTGGCAGTTGAGAAACATTCAAGTATGCTACATCTACTGCTCTATCCTGTCAAGCTGATCACTGGGTATAGAATCATTATGTCAAGAATGATGCCAATGTGTTTGACTTACATTCTGATGTGTATTAGAACATCTTGGATTGGTGTTAGACATTCTCGCTTGGGTTTTATTTTCCCATTTTAAATATTTGTTTTTTGAGGCCCCTCCCCCCAACAAATAAAGTCTTAACTGACCAGCCATGAAAACATTTTTTTTTTATTCTTCTGTGTTACAATATCCTTTGTGCTTTGGGTTGCTTGAGAAACTCTTAACTTGGGCTTTCAACAGGTCATGGCTGCATGGCCACTGCTGATGGAAAGAATAGGTCAACCATGCTGATAAGCGCATGGAACATATCTTGACTGGTGAAGAGGGTTTCTTTAGATCATTTCCTCAGGGCCACTGGGCCGGAAAAGAACTGGGGACTGGAAAACACACCCAGCCACCCGCCAACTGACCTTGGGGGTTCCCTGCTTCACCAGCCCATGTCAGGCGTCCCTCAGTAGCTGTTTGGGATATGTGTACCATTACAGTAGGAGACAAAATAGGGACTTGCAATTGCTTTGTGGCTCTGAGTCAGGACAGATTCTGATGGTGGGATAAGGTGGATGAAGGCTGAATCATCCCAAAAGGGACAGGGACCCACACAGGGATCTTGAATTAGATAATTAATTAGAATAGGGAGAATCTCATTGCAGAGCATTGAAATGCTTGATGAAAGAGTAGCTGTAAGAGAGAGGGCTTGCAGAGAGCAGCCCACTCTGCTTACTTCCATCAGATGGGAGAGCAGCAGCAAGTCTGGGAGTTCAAATCAGGAACAGGAAGGGTTAAGACGGGTCCAGGGCTCTGCAGAGTCCTGGTGGCTCAGCTCCAGGTTGGTAGCAGGGAAGCAGGGGAGGAGCTAGCTTCAGCAGGGGCTGGAAAGGAGGGAGGAGAGGGAACGGCACCTCAGGAGCCTGGTTTGGGACCACGGAGGACCCATAGAGCAAGGAGGAGGGGCGTTTGGAGTCTTAAAAGGGGGGTCAGAGCCCACGAGACGCCATTGTGGGCTTCTGCCCCATGCAGAGCAGACATGATTTGAGACATCTCACCACTGTATATAGCATGCACAATAAAACTATGAAAATCCAGAGGATGTGTGGAGTGCTTACTCGGGAGTAGCCAACACCCCATCTGTGACAGCAAGCCCACAATCTTTTGATGGCTACCCCGAGGGAAGAGGGCTGCAAATGTAGCAGCCGGCATGAAGTTGGCAGCATCTAAAGCAGAAGAGAGAGATGCCAAGGGAGGATTGGCATGCGTGAGGGGTGTAGCAGAGAGCAAGCTGCAGCCAGCACCCTGCAACTATGGAACGGCTCAAGCACCAGGTAGGCACCCGGGCACAGGGGAAGCCAGGCTTAGTGAACCGAGCAGCTCTGAACACAGCCAAGCTGGAGGAGTGGAGGCTGGACAAGCAGAGAGGACACTCGGGACGGGCCAGCACTTTGTAGGGCGACCCTCAGCACAAGCTGGCTCTAAGGCTGAGAGGCATGGTGGCGTGGAAGTGCAGGAGGCTGAGAGGCGAGTCCGGGCAGAGGGGACAGACGGAGGGGAAAGGCAGCGGCCACAAGTTCCCATACAGTCCCTGGAAGGCAGCTACAGCCCAGCACAGACCCCTCCAGCCAGATGTGATGCAGAGGGACAAAGCCCGCGCGCGGGTACTTTCAAACGCTGACGCGGGAAAACAGAGGGAAGAGAAAGGCGGGAGATGCCTTTACAATGCACCCAGCCACTGGGTGGAACACTGCCCCCAGAGGAAGGAATGGCGAGAGCAGGCAGGCACAGACACAAGCCTGGATGCCAGATCAGGAGGGGAGGGGCCAGGCAGAGCACCAACAACTGAGCCCTCCTGTAACACCCCACAGCACGACAAAGAGATGGAAGTAAGTCTGCAGCTGCCAAGAGGCCAGACCCAGGAGACAGTCGGGCTTCTCTGCAGGGGCAGCAGCAATGATTTCCTATCGGTGGACTTTGCTAGGCAGAATCAGATTCCCCTTTTCCCAAGGAAGCTTCCCATGAGCGTCTCGGCCATAGACGGCAGGGAATTGCAGGAGGGTGAGGTCACGCAACAGACCCCCTCTCGGAAGATGACAGTGAACAAGCACGCAGAAGTGCTAGCTTTGGACTTAATGGACAATGACCCTGTGGGCAGCCAGCGCCGGGGAGATCTCACCTTTGGAGATGCAGACGGCAAGGAGCACTGCAGGAAAGAAGGAGAATCCTCAGGATCGCACCACATCAGCTCCCCAGGCGGATGGAACGACGCCGAGGCGGGGATGCAGGAAGAGAAACTGAGCCAACTCACCAAAGAGGACACTTTTACCCAGAACATACGGAGGGACTTGAGGGAGGGAGAAGGGGCAGGTGTTATGTACTGAGCTGAATCCTAGAACAATAGGATTCAGAATCAGCGGGAGCTACCCAATCCAACTCCAGGTGGAAGTGAATCCGCAACCTGATTGGCCTGCTGGAGCAGCCAATCAGGCGGCTGGCAGAAGTGAATCTGCTACCTGATTGGCCTGTAGGAGCAGCCAATCAGGCTGCAGGCAGAAGTCAATCCATAATATAATTGGCCCACAGGTGTAGCCCTGAAGTAGCCAATCACGCAAGGCCCATTGTGTAAATAATGTATATAAGCAGATGGTTTGGGGAAAAGAGCCATTCGTCTTCTCTTCTCCTCCTTGATGACTATGAGCTGAATAAAGAGCATGAAATTCACTCTTGACTCCGAGTATATTTCACTGGCGACGAAGGTGGGATCCTGCTGAGCTGACCGCCACCACGCACTGCACCGCAGCACCGCCACCTGCTGCACCGCTGCATCGCACCGTGCATCCAGGCTTCAGCTCCAGGACCCAAGGAACCCAGAATGGCAACCGACAGCAGCTTCTCGCCATTCAAACCAGCATCAGGAGACTGGGAAGGGTACGCCGCCCGTTTCAACTTCCTCCTGCAAGCGAAAGAAGTCACCAACGATGCCATGAAGAGGGCGACATTCTTCAGCGTCTGTGGAGAGGAGACGTTTGAAATCGCCCGGGCTCTCCTTGCACCTAGAGATGTCGCTACCGTCTCTTACAAAACAATAATGGAACGGCTGAAGGAGCACTTCTCACCACAGCCCTCGGTGGTAGCTTGCCGAAATGCCTTCTACGCAAAGCGGCAAGCCCCGGGGGAAACCATAACTGGGTTTGTGACCTCCCTCCGCCAAGCCGCCCGGTTATGCAACTTCTCAGAATTGGAGAACATGCTTCGTGACCGCCTCGTCGGTGGCCTGAGGGACGAGATGTTGCAACGACGCCTCTACGCCAAAAAAGACCTCACGTTCCAGATTGCTCTGGAGGAAGCCCTGGCAACCGAAGCCGCCGAGAGGTCAACGCAAGAGGCACGACCGGCCCCGCCATCCCAACCGAGGGTCTACCACGAAGACCTCACCGACGAATCCGAATCTGACAGGGAGGAAGTACACCGAGTACAGCGGCGCACTCAAGCAGCACACACACCACAGCAGCCTCGACGAGAAGGAGGGAACTGTGCAAGCTGCGGGGAGAACCACGAGAGGAGGACCTGTCGTTTCCGCAACGCAGAGTGCAGGCAGTGCAGAAAATTGGGACACATCGCCCGGGTGTGTCGGGCTCGACTCACGCGTCGACAAGCATCAGATGACCGACCCAGGAGCCCCAGGTCACACGGCACCATGCACCAAGGCAACTCGACGGAGATCACGGACTACCAGGTATTCCAGTTGCCCCATCCCAGCACAGAGAAAATTTATATAGAGGTACAGATAGAGGGAGCCCCATGCCGCATGGAGCTGGACACGGGTTCAACTCTATCCATAATCTCGGCCCGAACATTAAGGGAACTGTGCCCTAATGGGGGTCCCAAACTAAGGCCGGCCCCATTCACCCTCCGGGACTTCCAGAAACGTAAGGTCCCTACTATGGGGGTGGGGACCTTCAGGGTGCAATATCGAGGGCGAAAGCAACAATTGGACTTGCTGGTAGTTAAGGGCCCCTACGTTAGCTTACTGGGACTGGCATGGTTTGGACCTCTGGGGCTAGCCGTTACCGGGGTGAACCGCACTAGCTTACAAGTGGACGTGGACGCCATATGCAAAGAGTTTCCAGGGGTTTTCGATGGGGCATTGGGACGATATACAGGACCCCCCATTGCCCTACAGCTGGACCCCGCTGTACGACCCATCAGGCACAAGGCCCGCCGGGTCCCGTTCGCCCTGAAACCCCGCATAGACGAGGAATTGGACCGGCTCGTGGAGCAAGGAGTGCTGGAGCCGGTGCCCAACGCCCCCTGGGAAACTCCAATTGTCACACCCGTCAAGCCTAACGGTTCGGTCCGCATCTGTGCAGACTACAAATGCACCATAAACAAGGCTCTCACGGCCCATGCATACCCAGTGCCAGTGGTCAGCCATGTCCTCGCCACCCTGGCTGGGTCAAAAATCTTTGGCAAACTGGACTTGGCCCAAGCGTATCAACAGTTGCCTGTGGACGAAGCCACAGCAGAGGCTCAGACGATTGTGACGCACAGAGGGGCATTCAGAGTTAAGCGGCTGCAATTTGGCGTTAGCGTGGCACCAGGCATATTCCAGAATCTAATGGACTCTCTCCTTAAAGGGATTCCTGGCGTCACCCCCTTCTTCGATGATGTACTGATCGCCGGGCTCACACCAGAGGAATTTGAGGACCGCCTCCGCTCCGTCCTGCACCGTTTCCAGACGGCGGGCCTCAAGGTGAAGCGGGAAAAGTGTTTACTGGGAGTGCCGCAGGTGGACTTTCTGGGATTTAAGGTGGACGCAGAAGGGGTCCATCCAACCGGTGACAAGGTACGGGCCATTTGTGAGGCCCCAGCGCCCAAGAGCAAGCCCGAACTTCAGTCATTCTTGGGACTATTGAACTTTTACCATGCCTTCCTTCCCCATAAGGCAGCGGTAGCGGAGCCCCTACACAGACTCCTAGATAAAAGGGCCCCTTGGGTGTGGGGCCAGCGACAAAGGGCCGCATTCCAGGCAGTCAAGGACTTGCTCGTCTCGAACTTGGTCTTAGCACACTTCGACGAGAGGCTGCCAGTGGTGCTGGCATGCGACGCCTCTCCCTATGGCATCGGCGCTGTCCTGGGACACCAACTCCCGGATGGAAGAGAGGTGCCGGTGGCATACTTCTCCCAGACGCTTGCTGCAGCCGAACGAAACTACTCACAGATTGACAAGGAGGGTCTGGCAATCGTGAAGGGCGTAAAAAAATTCCATGATTTCTTGTACGGGCGGCCCTTTACCATAGTGACTGACCACAAGCCGTTGCTTGGCCTGTTTGCCCCCGAGAAGCAGACCCCCCAAGTGTTGTCTCCACGTGTCCTCAGGTGGTCAATTTTCCTTGCCGGCTACCAGTATGCACTAATCCACCGCCCTGGGAAGGCGATGGGCCACGCAGACGCCCTCAGCAGGCTACCACTACCAGAAACAGGCCCCGACCCAGCGCCTGCGCAAGAGGTTATGACCCTGGAGCTGCTTCCCGACCGACCCATTCAGGCACAATAAGTTGCGCACCATTCCACAAAAGATAGGGTCATCTCCCGGGTCCTGGACTGGGTGTGGCGAGGATGGCCCAGCAGCAGCCCCGGGCCAGAATTCGCTGGCTACACAAACCGCAAACATGAACTGTCGGCCCACAAGGGGTGCCTGTTATGGGGAAGCAGGGTCGTTGTTCCCCAGCCCCTCCGCAAAAGGGTCCTCACAGCCCTACACGAGACACACCCAGGGGTAGTGAGGATGAAGGCCCTTGCCAGGAGTTATGTGTGGTGGCCGGGGATTGACAGAGAGATAGAGGCCTGGGTCCAACACTGCCAGACCTGCCAAGAATCCCGCCCGGATCCCCCAAGGGCCCCAGTCCAGCCCTGGGAGTCCGCCCGACATCCATGGTCACGCTTGCACGTGGACTTCGCTGGCCCCTTCCAGGGAAAAACATTCTTCATAGTGGTGGATTCCTACACCAAATGGCTGGAGGTCGCACTGGTACCATCCACTTCTACGGCGGCAGCCATCCGGGTACTACGTAAGCTGTTTGCGACCCACGGGCTCCCTGACACCCTCGTCTCGGACAATGGAACCGCATTCACGTCAGAGGAGTTCCAGACCTTCACAGCGCAGAACGCCATCCGCCACATCCGCTCAGCACCATTCCACCCTGCCACCAATGGCCAAGCGGAGCGCATGGTGCGGACCACCAAGGACAGCCTCCGCCGCATGACACAAGGGGACTGGGAATACCGCCTTGCCGCATTTCTTCTAGCACAGCACAGCACCCCAAGCACAACGACGGGCCGGAGCCCAGCTGAATTACTAATGGGCCGGCGCCTTGCAACTAGACTGGACCGACTTCACCCCGACAGAGCTCAGGATGAGGTAGTGGTGGGGAAAGGCAGGAACCCCCGGACATTTGTGGCCCAGGACCCAGTGTATGCAAAGAATTTTGGGGCAGGCCCAGCATGGGTACCCGCCACAGTCACCAAGGTGACCGGTCCCGTGTCGTACGAGGTACTAACGGAAGGGGGGCAATGTTGGCGCCGCCACTGCGACCAGCTACGGCGACGATTCCCAGGAGGAACCCGGGAGGAGAGCGGGACAGAGGGGACCCAAGGGGACAGCAGGGCAGTGAGGCCTGTAGAGCGAGAGGGGTGGGCAGAGGAAGCAGAAGCAGTAGGCACAGAGGGGCGCCCCGAGGCTGGAAGGACACCGGAACCAGAGCTACAACCTAGTGGTTCAGTGGCGCCAGACCAGACAGCCCTGGCACAGCCAGCAGCCTCGGAACACGAGCCAGAACCAGAACCCCTGACCAAGGAACACCCCAGGCCACAACGCACACGGAGGCGGCCAGCAGACCTTGGGGACTACGAATGCAACTTCCCGGGCAGGACTGGAACTTAGAGGGGAGGGGTGTTATGTACTGAGCTGAATCCTAGAACAATAGGATTCAGAATCAGCGGGAGCTACCCAATCCAACTCCAGGTGGAAGTGAATCCGCAACCTGATTGGCCTGCTGGAGCAGCCAATCAGGCGGCTGGCAGAAGTGAATCTGCTACCTGATTGGCCTGTAGGAGCAGCCAATCAGGCTGCAGGCAGAAGTCAATCCATAATATAATTGGCCCACAGGTGTAGCCCTGAAGTAGCCAATCACGCAAGGCCCATTGTGTAAATAATGTATATAAGCAGATGGTTTGGGGAAAAGAGCCATTCGTCTTCTCTTCTCCTCCTTGATGACTATGAGCTGAATAAAGAGCATGAAATTCACTCTTGACTCCGAGTATATTTCAGCAGGGGAAGAGCTTGCAGAGAAAGAGGGGTTACTCTTTAGCAATGATGCCCGGTACATGCCCCAGGACTCCCTCAGAGGGAAGATTCTCAGGCAATATCATGACAACCCCACGGAGGGGCATGCAGCACATGTCTTCACGAGGCTCACACCCAGTAAGGCCAGTCTTGGGCGAAACCCCAGAGCCTTCCCAGAGCAGGGGGAGGGGGAGATTGGGGGACCACCTATTGAGGCATGGGGTGAGAGGAGGGAGACAGTACACCAACAACTGGATGGAGACGTGGCAAGGAGCAATGAGGCTTACAAGGAGGGGGCAGACCATCACGGGGGACTGGAGAAGGTCTTCCACGGAGGGGACAGGGTCTGGCTGTGGTCAGAAGGCCTTCCCATGGGGGGAAGGGGGAAGAAGCTGGCACCCAGAAGGCTGGGGCCCTTCAAGGTTCTGACACAGATCAACTCTGTCACCTTCAGGGGGGAAGTACCTACAGTGAGAAAGGTCCATCCCGTGGGTCACAGGTCTTTGCTCTCACACTTTAGGGAAAGCCCAAGGTTCAGAGGACGTGACACACATCCAACACAAGACGCTGACAGGAGGGAGGGGGAGGAAATCACACAAAAGACACTAGACAGAAGGGTGGAGGGAGAAGGCAGCCAAGAGGTTCCAGAAAGAAAGGAAGAGGAGGAGGTCTACAGTGCCACAGCGAGCCCGGGCTCCCGGTGGGGGGAGGGGGGGTTAAAATGTCTGATGGCCAGGCAGGGCACTCCTGCTTCCCAAAACGCGGAGGCAACCACGCACACCATGCAAGGGGAGGACCGCACACTGGAACTGCACGCTCCTTTCTCCCACAGACCCAAACCACCACACGTCAGTAGCACAGGGAACACAGAGGGGGAGGGCGATCCCAGGTGGGGAGCAGGGGAGACGCAGACCCAAGGAGCCCTCCGGGAATCGGAAGCAATTTTCCAGAGGGAGGAGGAGGATGACAACGGAAGGAACTACACGGACCAGCCACCCAGCACCGACTGGGAACAGGATTTTACACACACTACAGAGGAGGAAGACCTGTCAGGCTTCCAGCCCTCTTTACAGACATCAGACCAGGCAAACCAGGCCTCAGAAAGGGGGGGGGAGCCTGGAGGGGGGGTGGATGTAAGAGAGAGGGCTTGCAGAGAGCAGCCCACTCTGCTTACTTCCATCAGATGGGAGAGCAGCAGCAAGTCTGGGAGTTCAAATCAGGAACAGGAAGGGTTAAGACGGGTCCAGGGCTCTGCAGAGTCCTGGTGGCTCAGCTCCAGGTTGGTAGCAGGGAAGCAGGGGAGGAGCTAGCTTCAGCAGGGGCTGGAAAGGAGGGAGGAGAGGGAACGGCACCTCAGGAGCCTGGTTTGGGACCACGGAGGACCCATAGAGCAAGGAGGAGGGGCGTTTGGAGTCTTAAAAGGGGGGTCAGAGCCCACGAGACGCCATTGTGGGCTTCTGCCCCATGCAGAGCAGACATGATTTGAGACATCTCACCACTGTATATAGCATGCACAATAAAACTATGAAAATCCAGAGGATGTGTGGAGTGCTTACTCGGGAGTAGCCAACACCCCATCTGTGACAGTAGCCATTAGACTATTGAACAATTTGCGGCTCATCCCTTCATTTCTGGATCCATGCCCAATATAGAGAAAATGATCCAGCTTTTTCTTGTCACAGAATCTAGGTTGTCAAAATGCAGAATTTAAGCTTGTTAAAATTAAAACCCATAGATTAAACATATACACACATGGCTTTTTGAACTTTGTATGTGAGTGGAGGACAGGAATATTGATTGACCTAAAACATTTTATGTGATTAGCCAACTCTTTATGATGTTTTCTGCTGTTATATTTTATTGTGTATTGTGTATGCTTATTGTGATTTTATACTTGCTGCGCTGGCCATTGGACAGTGTTCTCTGCTGCCACTGAGGGCAGCTTAGAAGGTGCAGAGCAGCTTAGCTGACTAAGCTGACAGAGAGGATACATGAGCATAGCTGCCAAGTACCCCGTTTTCCCCGGGAAACCCCCGTATTTTCTTACCGTTTCCCGCTGGTCTCCCGAATGGATTTATATCCTGTAATTCCCCTGGAAAGCAGCTCCTGCTGGCGGCCATGTTTCTGGTGCCGCTCTGCCCATGTATGGGCACCAGAAATCGGGTGGCACCGGCATTGGAAGTCGCTTCCACGCATGTCTGGAAGTGCGTAGAAGCGACTTCTGGCGCTGCGGACATTTTGGAAATGGGCACAGCGGTGCCAGAAGTCGCTTCTACGCATGTCCGGAAGTTGCGTAGGAGCGACTTCCGGTGCCGCGCCGCTGCTGGTCCTGGATTTTTCAATCCGGAACTTGGCAGCTATGTACATGAGAGAGACAACATCGATTTCTAAATACTATATAAAAAGACAGTATAAAGATTTGGACTCATTGGCAGGTTTTGACTAAATTGCAAAATCAGCAGGGTATAGAATTTGTTTAATAAACCAATACGGAAATACGGGGGAAGCCAAAGAGGGAGAAGGGAAGAAATATGATTATATAAATTATTCAATTAAGATTTGTGGAAAATTTGTTGTTCTAATTTGAAAATTCACTAAAAAATATTTTAAAAGAAGAAGAAGAAGAAGGTGCAGAGCAGGCCTTGTGGCACACATAACTGTAGGGTCGGCACCTGAGGAAAACCACAAAATGGTGTTTCCCTCTCCACCAGGGAAGAAAGGGTGAGTGAAGATCTACATCAGGAACAAGAGGGGAATAAAGATCTACCTCAGGATCAGCTGCCCCTGTGGATCCTGCCACCTGATGTGGCAGCCTCATCTTGCCTCATGGATGGGCCAGCCCTGCACAGCTCTGCTCTCTGACACCTCCCTGCCACTAACTCACCAGCCTGCCTGGTACTGACTAGGCAAACAAAAGGGGCAGTGCAGGATGGTGGCCTCTGTGTGCATCATGTAAGCAGAGGGACACATGTCCTTCTGGAGCACATGGCCTGGATGAACTGCCTCTCTCCCTGCTTGCTCAGTCATGGGCCTTTTTCAGTGGTGTTGTGATGCGCTGGAAACAGACAACTAGGGGAGACAGGCTGCCAAAGGGCCCAGGTCAGCAACAAGGCATCCCTCAGGAGGAAAGGAGCAGCTAGGGGGCCTAGGGAGAGGGAGACAGGAGGAATGGCCAGTAAGCAGCTGCCCAAAATCCCAGTATCCACTGTGACATCATTAGCCTGGTTAGCTTAGCAAGGTCTTTATAACATGATAACCATGACAGTTGTCTTTTAGTCTGATAAGGCATCAGATCCCACATAGTCTGTTGCTCTGTAAAATAGGGCCAATTATCTTCCCTTCTGGAGTTCTTCTTGGTTGTAGTTCGTGGTCTACCAGCTGTGCCTCATGTGGTCGATGCTGGTGGCATGGAAGCTGCATTTATATAATAAATGGAGACTAATACAGTACAAAGTAAGATACAAATGAAGGCAAGCTGCCATTCTAAGAAACTTTCTTCTAGCAGAAAAGAAATGGTAGTGTTGAATCTCTCGCCGTTTCAAGATGCTTCCTACTGATTTGTTTGCAGCTGAAAACTCGATGTGCTTGGGGTTTTTGTTTCGTTTTGGTGAAGATGTTTGGAAACAGGTTCCCCCACCCCCTTCTCTTGGGGGTACTTGATACATCACAAACAAAATGCCACCTTTCATTTATTTCAAAACGTCAGTGAAGAAAGTGCACCCGGAGCTCTGTAAGAAATGCAGCTATCGGGTAGTATAAACGAATCATTTCATTGTCAGCTCCTAAATCCATCCTCAGATCGTTTTGGAGGAAGCACTGTGTGTTTGTCCTGGTATCTACCTTGTTTCGCTGCTTCAGTGGGTATGTTGTGCTTCAAAGCGGTCTCTTCTTTTATTGTTATCATTGTTATTCTAACGCTTACCCTGTGGCAGCAGCTTAGAGTACGCCCAGCTGCATTTGCAGAGGAGGAAGCTCAAAGAAAAATATAACTAAGGTACATAAATCAGAGGAAAGTATAAACAACTTGGGAGTCTTTGGCTTTCTGTCAATGCAAACTGATTAAAGTTGCATCAGATTAGAGCCTGAGCTTGCTCTTGTTTGTGCTGCTGACCACGAAAATACAAGGAGCAACAATTCTACACATTTTCAAATAACCTATACAATTAAAGGAACGACACATCCTTTGACCATCCTGCCTCGTCCTTCCTCCTGTCATCCCCCACCCTCCACACTGGTGTCGCATATCAAATCACACAGCCTCATTAGTATGCATTGTTGTTGTGATCTGATTTCCCCAATGTAGCTGCAGACTGGCTCTGATAACCACAGGAGGCCCAGTAGATTATGCTAGCCATGAATCCATTAATTAAACTTGGCAAATAACAAAGAGATCTATAATTTCTTTTGAATTATTGAAGTCTGTGTTAATCAAGATTCCATGATAAACTAACAGCTCTTATCAGGAGAACAAAAACTGGTTTATAAGTAATTCCAAATTCGGCTTGAATCCTTAGTGAAGGTTTCTTCTCAGATTGCGATGTAAAGATTTGTATTTAGTTTATTCAGTTTATGGCTTACACCATATGGTTTCAGGCATATGCAAATGTAATTGCTTGATTTATCAACAAATATGGATAATCAATATCAATCTGCTAAACTAAGATTTCTTTAGCTGAGTGACTGTCTTGTATTTATTTTTAAGTTTTATATTTTGATTTTCAGTTTCCATAGCAAGAAAACAAATCTTCCTAGAAGAGTACAAGGGCTGAAGCAGTTGCTTTCACCAGTTAACCAATGCAGAAGCCAAGCTTCACAAATCCAGGTTGAGAAACACTATTTTATTTACTTGAAACAAGGTTTCAAGATCTTAGCAAACAATGTTACTGACAAGTTCTCTCCATAGCTTCAACTCAGATTGAGATCACTCATGTCAGTAAAGTTTAATATCACTGATATGAAAATGGCAGATAATAGGAAACTGGGATCCACACAGCACAATAGATACTTGCAAAACAAATATAAGATTGTTAATGTGATCTACCTGTCACATCATTTAGGTACTTTCATTTCTTGTTTGTGAGACTTGTTGCTACCTTATCAGCATTCTTAGACATCATGAGACATTTGTTGTTGCTGTTTAGTCGTTTAGTTGTGTCCAACTCTTCATGACCCCATGGACCATAGCACGCCAGGCACTCCTGTCTTGCACTGCCTCCCACAGTTTTGTCAAACTCATTTTGGTAGCTACGAGAACACTGTCCAACCATCTCATCCTCTGTCGTCCCTTTTTCCTTGTGCCCTCAATCTTTCCCAACATCAGGGTCTTTTCCAGGGAGTCTTCTCTTCTCATGTTCTTATGAGGTGGCCAAAGTATTGGAGCCTCAGCTTCAGGATCTGTCCTTCCAGTGAGCACTCGGGGCTGATTTCCTTCAGAATGGATAGGTTTGATCTTCTTGCAGTCCATGGGACTCTCAAGAGTTTCCTCCAGCACCAAAATTCAAAAGCATCAATTCTTCAGCAATCAGCCTTCTTTATGGTCCAGCTCTCACTTCCATACATCACTACTGGGAAAACCATAGCTTTAACTATATGGACCTTTGTTGGCAAGGTCATGTCTCTGCTTTTTAAGATGCTGTCTAGGTTTGTCATTGCTTTTCTCCCAAGAAGCAGGAGTCTTTTAATTTCGTGACTGCTGTCACCATCTGCAGTGATCATGGAACCCAAGAAAGTAAAATCTCTCACTGCCTCCATTTCTTCCCCTTCTCTTTGCCAGAAGGTGATGGGACCGGTGGCCATTATCTTAGTTTTGTTTTTTTATATGTTGAGCTTCAGACCATATTTTGCTCTCTCCTCATTAAAAGGTTCTTTAACTCCTTCTCACTTTCTGCCATCAAGGTTGTGTCATCTGCATATCTGAGGTTGTTGATATTTCTTCCGGAAATCTTAATTCCAGTTTGGGATTCATCTAGTCCAGCCTTTCACATGATGAATTCTGCTTATAAGTTAAATAAGCAGGGAGACAATATACAGCCTTGTCGCACTCCTTTCCCAATTTTGAACCAATCAGTTATTCCATGCCCAGTTCTAACTGTAGCTTCTTGTCCCACATAGAGATTTCTCAGGAGACAGATGAGGTGATCAGGCACTCCCATTTCTTTAAGAACCCCCCATAGTTTTCTGTGGATCACAGAAAACTATGGGGGGTTCTTAAAGAAATGGGAGTCAAAGGCTTTTGTGTAGTCAATGAAGTCAAAGGCTTTTGTGTAGTCAAAGGCTTTTGTGTAGTCAATGAAGCAGAAGTAGTTTTTTTTTTAACTATCTGGCTTTCTCTATAATCCAGTGCATGTTTGCAATTTGGTCTCTGGTTCCTCTGCCCCTTCAAAATCTAGCTTGCACTCCTGGGAGTTCTCGGTCCACATACTGCTTAAGCCTGCCTTGTAGAATTTAAGCATAACCTTGCTAGTGTGTGAAATGAGCACAATTGTGCAGTTGTTGTTGTTGGAGTCGTTTAGTCATGTCCGACTCTTTGTGACCCCATGGACCAGAGCACGCCAGGCACTCCTGTCTTGCACTGTCTCCCGCAGTTTGGTCAAACTCATGTTCGTAGCTTCAAGAACACTGTCCAACCATCTCATCCAACAACAACAACAACAAAGTTACTTCCTTTTTTGCATGTGAGGGAACCACTCAGATGAAAGCACAGAGAGGTCCAATGTGGAACATTGGTAGTAGTGTCAATGCATTTGCTGGAACTATTTTTATCCAAACTGACTTGCAATAACGGTTAAGGGTCCTATGTGAAATCTATCCTTCTTATTTGATCTTGGTTATCAGGTTGCACTTCTTAATGGACTGACTCAAATTGAATTATAGGACTAATAGCCCCTATTTACCGTAATGTTAAAGAAATTCATAAAAGACATGTGAAAGCATGCTGGTTAAAATGCTTTTAGGTGTTTAGATGAGCGCCACAACCCCAGAGTCACAACTGGACCTAATGGTCAGGGGTCCCTTTACCATTACCTATTTAGAGTTCAGGATGACTGAAGAGGTTTTTGGTTCATGCAAGTGGTGGCTCAGTGATGGTTCTGGTCCATGAACCATTTATGGCTCTTAGTCTGATTTTTCTCTGGCTTTCCACTGCTCCCCTTACCAAGTTAGGAGAGCAAGGTAGATCAGAGGCTCTTCTGATTTCCTTCTGGGAGGAATGCCTGCGTCTGAGCAGAAAGACCAAACAGGTGTGCCTGTTGGGGTGAGGGGTTTTAGAGGTATTTCCTTTTAGCAGTAATGTTGGGAGGAGTCTAGATGACCAGACTCAAGAATTTGGCCATCTCTGATGTATGGGGAAAGAATATTTCACATTGCTATTCTAACATTCCTACATTTTACATACTAGTGAGCATTGAGCATGAATCTCTGCCACTGCAGAAGAGAGATTTGATATGCAGATTCTAGGTTGTGAATATGCATTGACACTATATCACACATGATTATTTCAGCTTAGTCATTTGTCAGTATTTATCTGTCAATTAAGACTGAATAATGCCTTGCGTTGTGAATCCAAGATGTGTGTTAATAATTTGCTTTCTACTGCCGACACAGCATCTTCTTTCATTGCTCTATGTGCTGTGAATATAAATCCCAAATAAAAAATGCACTAGAACAATGCAGTGTGTTCAGCTACATTTTAATACACTGACATTTCTTGCCCTCTTCTGAAAGAAGTGCCGTTATTTATCCTTCAGTTTAAATAATGTAAAACTACTATGACTAATATTCAGAAAACACCATGAGTTTCATTTAAATGCTTCCATGCCTTTGTGTACAGTAGCAGCTAGCAACATAAATTTCCACAAAAAGCATTTGATCATGTGGAGTCCAAGGCAGTTGCACTATTAGTTTTGTTATCTAATACTAACAATGTAACTCTACAGCAATCAGGAGAGAGGCATTTACTTTCAGTGTCTGAACTTTGGCAATGTGTAGGTTGGCAGGTACTTTTTTCCTCCTCTAGCTACATTGGTAGTATACAAGAAGCAGCCTGCTTGATCCAACTCTATAGAACTGGTTAAACACAGAAGGATAATAAATTAAGGCTGCAAGACTAAAACCCTCTTAGCTGGGAGTAAACCCTGTTGAACTCAATGTGAGGTTCACCATTTATTTGTTTACAATAAATATATTGTTAATTCATCAATTTATTTGCAATGAACCGGTGCATTGTCTAAGGTCAGAACTACATGCTACTAAGAACACGGGGCTACCACTAAAAATGACAGCCCCCTTACAAGTTCCACCTTCACTTCTGTAATGCTTAGTTCAACCTAGCCTGGGTCCTTACACAAATCTGGGTAATGTCAACATTACAACCCTCACCAGTCCATGTTGTGGAGCAGGCTTCCTGAAACTCGACCCTCCAGATGTTTTGGGACTACAATTCCCATCATCCCTGACCACTGGTTCTGCTAGCTAGGGATTGTGGGAGTTGTAGGCCAAAAACATCTGGAGGGCCAAGTTTGAGGAAGCCTGTTGTGGAGTGTGGGATGGAAAATTCACATTGTAATAATGTCAGGATTTGGGCTAAGTTAAACTAGACCTTTCAGAATTGGAAGGGGAATCGAGCATGGAGTTGCCATTTTTGTTGGTAGTGATAGCCACTTGAAGCTGGGGCCAGAGATGGATTCTACATTCTATGCAAAGACAGTGGGTCACATAGACATATTCACTGCTGAGTTGTAACTGCTAAGATAAAAAGCTTAATTTGTAACCTGATCAGTACTTTCCTGTTTGTGGAATACATTGGTCCAAAGGATGAGTCGAGACAATGAGCATCCTCAATGCTTGCCTAAACTAGTTTTAGAGGAACTAGACGCTCCAAAGTCCAGATGGGACTAACCACAGCAGTTTGTTTGCTTGCACCAACTCACATCAAAATACAGCGTAACCTTATAAAATGCAAGGAAATAAACTTCTGACAAACAAGCCCATATATGACTTGTGCTAATCATATGCATTTTCCACCAATCAGGAGGGTCCAGAAATTGCACAGGGGGTGGTGGACAGGGGTACACATATGTATAAAATAGTATACAATGTGCTTTGAAACTTGTGATTGCTGCTCAGTTTAATGGAAATTATTCCACTGGGCCACTTTGCTGCAGCCCTGAAAATAAAGCTTTTTCTTTTCCACTCACTGCCTCTTCATCATTGACTTGGGAAGACAGTACAGTGGGGAGTTCCCCATTAATTTAGCCCCATGTTCTCTGTAGTACTTTGCTTAGACTCAGGGTGGTCATTCTCATTGTCTGTACCACTGAATTAACTTAGAATCAGCAGGACCCTCATTAAAATCTTATTTTAACCACCAAGTGGCTGGATCAAATCACACACACACACCCATTGTAATTTCACCCTATCCAACTATGTGGAATTGGATAATGCTGGGCTATTACGGGGCTATTGTAAAGATTAACAAAATAACCCATGTGAAGTGCTTGGATCACTGTAAAATGTTGTTTAGGTGGTAGTAGCACATTTTTAGTGTCAGGCTATTTCACAGACTGGTTATCATTTGCTTTCATGTTATAAATATGATAAAATGCTGAGAGACTCAAAATATTGGGAAGCTGTGCTAGTTGGAAAGCAATACCATGAGGGGTGTGAAATTGCAAGCTTCGAATCTAGCACTGGGATTTGTGCCTACAGGCCAATCATCCATGACCTTTTTACACATATACCAAAAAAGGTCAGCCATGAATGTGAAATATCATACAGGTCAGGCTCAGGCATACTCTCCAGGGAGTTAGGATTGGTTGATGGGTAGATCTGGATTTCTCCTGCTTAATGTGTAAAACAAGCTTAATGGTTGCACCCCTGTGAGTGCAAATGGAGACATACATGTAGCCTATAAATCAGAGAAACATAAATGCTTTTTAGCTCAGTACATAACACTTTTGAATATACAATAGTTATACTATTGTTTTGTCTTTCTGGAGTTCCCCTATGCCATTTGCAATTATTAGTGTGCAAAGAAGGACGTTAGTTGCCCTCTAAGATCTGAGGATCTTGTCCTGGGATGGCACAATAAGCTATTGCATAAGATGTAAAAACTGAAGCTTGTCCAGACTTTCTCTCTCTCTTGTGTTATGAAAACATGAATCAACAATCTGTTTGCTCATCTGGCCATGTGGTGTTCAACTTTGAATTTTTCTCTCTCATAAAGTATAGGTCATACCTGCCATTCTGCATGCCTGTTGAACTCAGTTAATTCTGAGATAACAGATTTATGGAGATAAGAGCAATTGTGGCTCCCACAATGCCTTAATAGAGTTTACTAAGCACAGCCTCCTCCTGGAACCATGTTACGTGCACTGATAATGAAACAATGCTATAGCATGTTGCTTATTTTATGCCTACAGTAGCTTCAAAGATCCTTATTCAAGATGTAAGCAGAATGGGGGAAAAGCATGACAGGTATATAGGCTATTAATATAGTTTAAAGCTTCAGGTTTGTGGGAAATTGCTCCTATGCTGCATCGGCTATCCTTTTTGGGAGATGACAATATGCAGCAATTAGGATATGCAATACTTTGACAAGCACTCCAGAATATACAAAATTCCAAATTGGAATTCATGTTCGGGAGCTTAGCTTAATTTCCAGGTTCCATTATCTTCTAAATTCAACTCTAAGCATTAAAAAAGTAACTCTAAGCAGGCAAATTCATGGAAATTATGCCTGGCCTGGGAATTCTCTTGACTGAGTGCAAACTGCTACTTCAGATTTTGACCCAAGCCTACCTTCAACTTTGCACAGGCTTCTGGCCTCTTCAACTTATATTTCTACACTAGAACTTGACCTTCTTCCTTCACAGTGGCCAGGCAGATGTCCTTCAGCCCATCCATGACCATGGTTATATTACCTGGCCCTTTGCTCCTTGTCTGCTCAACCTGGTTCCTGAGGTCCAGTGGCCTTGTCTGTTGCCCTTTGATCCTGTCTGCCAGCTCCCAAATTGGAGCCCAGATGCAGCATTGGAGCAAGGTCAAGGCCTGACACTTAGTCAGACTTATAAGATGTCTCCTTTCAAAATATATGTTAGAAAAGGAATGCTGCTTTTAGCTTTCACATTTCCCAGTTTGGTATCTAGGTCTCTGTAGACTCTGAGAATCTGCTGTTTTAAAACTACTTGTCACATAGTTGTCCATCCCTCAAGGTTTTCAGGAGTTCATGCAAAGGTTTATTGGTGAAGAGGTGGAGTCCTGCTGATTTATTAGCTTCTGACTAGGAACTTGAATCCTTCCTTCATGGATTCCTATTTTTCACCTGTGTTCTGAAAATGACCTTATCAAATGTTCAGCTATCCTCTGAGAGCAGCAAATTCTTGGAGAAGGGGGAGGACAACAAGAGATTTTTAATTCCTTCGATAAACAGTAACAAGGCTGCACAAGCATTGCTGCACAGCCTTGAGAATCACAATACTGTATGTTAAAGGAAGTTAGCCATAATATGTTTTCTGTAGACAGCTTTATGCGGGTGCTGAGGCTATTTAAATTGTAGGAAGGCACAGATGAGGAAATCATGCACAAGCTTGCAAGGCCTTTTGTTGAGTTAATCCAAATCTTGACAGAATGCCTTTATGGTTGCAGTCAGTTTCATAATCCTTCTGTATTTCTTTCCACTACCTTCCTTCATACTTCACCTGTCTTGTTTGCATTTCCTCTAAGGAGTGACAGTCAAATTCTTCTTTTTCTTCTGCTCTCCATCTTCACACAACTATGCTACATGCAGGAAATTGCTATTGCCATGCAGTGGTTGGCAATTTGAAATTCTCATCCCTTGTTTGCTCTCAGTGTTAGCTAAGAATGTAATGCCTGCCTATGAGGGAGGCCAGGCAAACAAGTGTTAATCTCATGTCTGTCATCATTATGCTGTTTAATTGTAATTCTGGTCAGGAGGGAAAGACAGAGCTATGAGCTGATTATCTACCTGGGGCAGCACCCACCCAGCTATAAATTTGAATCTGTGCCCTCCTTGTACACCCTCTAAAGAGCATGTATGTAGCATGAATTCAGTTGGCCTTTGTCCAATGAGAGGAACACAGTACCTTGAACTTGTCACAAACACACTATTTTTTTTATTAACATATAAAATGCATACATTTACATTTACACAATACATATATACAAATATACAACACACTACCTTATTTTCATAGCATAAACATACCTACATTACTCTATCTAATACCTACCTATACTATCAACATACCTACACACCTACCCCACACGGACACCCACCAAGTGATTTGACTTACAGCCATTCTTGTTACACTACTTTACTTTTCCAATTAGCTTAAATGCATTTCATTATTTCTTTAATCTCTTCTTCTATCTTAACTGTACTCTCCTTTCACTCTAATCATTTTCTGGATTCACTCAATATCTGTCAAAGGTTCTACTTTTTCCACATAGATTTTGATGTATTCCTTAAAGATAGCCCACTCCTTATTCACTTTTTGTACCATATCTCCTCTTATCCTCCCTGTTAATTAGGCAATATGTAAGTATTCCATCATTTTAGATAGCCAGTCTGTTTTAGTTGGGATGCTGCTCCTTTTCCAATTTTTGGCAATTAATAACCATAGTCGCAAACATAAATATTGGTCTGACTGTTCTTTTTATTTCCTCTGACATGATACCTAGGAGAAAGGATTCTGTTTTTTTTTCCAAATGAAAATCTAAGCATCTTTTTCAATTCATTGTAAATATTTTCCCAGAATCCCACTATCTCTTTGCACTCCCAACACATGTGTAGAAAGGTTTCTGCCCCATTGCTGCATCTCTAACAAACATCACTACAGTTTTTATACATTTTTGCCAGTCTAACCGGGGGTCAGGTACCATCTATATTGCATTTTCATTACATTCTCTCTTAAATTATAGCATGCCATAAATTTAATATCCCTTTTCCACAGCCGTTCCCATTGGCTCATCATAATATTTACCCCTAAATCCTGGGCCCACTTTACCATCACTGTCTTCACTTGCTCCTCCTTTACCTCCCATTCTAGGAGCAAATCATATAATTTGGAAATATATTTACTTTTAGATTGGATTAAGTACTCATCCAATCTTGAAATTTCTTTCTCAGATCCTTTTTGTTTATCTTTTGCCAATCTCTGATTAATTTGAAATATTGTAGCCAATCGTTCAAATATTTTTTAACTTCCTTATAGTCTTTCAATTTAAATTTATTGTTTTCCTCTTCCAATAATACCTTATATGTTGTACAAACACACTCTCAATCCTGAAACAATCGCAAAAGAAGAACTTATTAAGAATAAGAGACTTCTGGCACTCACCGCCATGGTGAAAAGTGGCTCCCATGCTAGAGGAGATCATCCATTGAGCAAATTAAGGATAATTATCCTTGCAAGGGCCCCCCCTTCATAATTTTCATGGAATGGAATAACTACAAGAATTGAACTGTGTGAAAACATTGTAATGATTTGTGGCATTGATCTTCTATGATGGTAAAGTGGACTCTAGTTCTGTTTTCTTATGGCTTCCGTGAGATACCAGCTTGTTAATGGATGGGAAAGGGATCAAAGAAGATAATTCTGGATGTCTGCCCGGGGCTATGATGAGACACCAGATTTCTTTTGGCTTTGCATAAGTAAAAATGGCATGGGATGTGTGGCACAGCAAGAACTACAATCCTTGAAGCGGAAGTGAAGGGAAATACTGAAGTTGATGGATTACAACACGCAGGCAGATGAATGTAAAACAAACATTTCACACAGGAATCTACAGGATAAAAACTCCTCTTGCAATTAATGGATATGGAATAGTTAAATACGAACACAAGTCATCAGATCAGTGGCTGTTAAAATAAAGGATTAAGATTGGAACTGTTGTATTTGGACTAACTAAGAAATGGGAGCAGGATGGAAGAAGAACATCATTTCCTGAAATCCAGAACATGGGAAGTCATCTAAAAATGTTCAATTTGGAATTGGATAATTGGCTTTTTAAACTGAATTGTAATTTGGCATTGTATTAACGTGGATTTTATTGGATTGTTATAAATGTAAACTATATATACCTATATATGAGAATAAGAATAAGAAACACAAAAGGAAACAAAATATACTGGAAGAAAACAGGAAACATAAAAGAAACTAGATAACTTGTTTGTCAGGAGTATGGGCAGGAGTCAGGCTCTGGGGCCTGTAGTGCTTTGCAGGACTGGGGCCTGCCTCAGCTTGTGCTGGAGAAGCAAGGCGTGGCCACACAGGTGAAGACATCAGCTTGTGCTGGAGAGGCAAGGAGTAGTCACCCAGGTGAGGCCACTTGAGATCTCACTGCACCTGGTGGCAGGAGCTGGGAGGGATAAAAGCTCAGCATTTCCCTTCAGCTCTTTGCCACAGCAACGCTATCCCTGCCTGGTTGCATCTGGCCTCCTGTTCCTTGGACCCTTGCCTTGTTGCCGCCGTGCTTCTTGGACCCTTGCTTCGCCTTCGCCTTGCTCCTGCCCCGTGGACCTTCACCTTGCTTCTTGTTCCTGGATCCTTCGCCTTGCTCTTGACCCTTGGACCTTCGCCTTGCTTCTTGTTCCTGGATCCTTCGCCTTGCTCTTGACCCTTGGACCTTCGCCGTGCTTCCTGTTATTTGACCCTTCGCCGTGCTTCTTGTTCCTTGAGCCTTCGCCTTGCTCCTCGACCCTTTGACCTTCGCCTTGTCAACGCCTTGCTCCTTGACTCCCAGACCTTCGTCTTCGTCTCTGCCTTGCTCCTTGACCCTGCTGCTGGACCCTCAGCCTTGCACCTGTTCCTGCTTCTACACCACCATCTTGCCTCTGGTCCTGACGCCCGCCGACTGGACCGTGACATTGTTGAAGACTATAGATGTCCCAAATTTTCACATACCGTTGTCTTTGAATTGGACTGTGTTATCACATGACTGACCTCTGTATACAGAGAAGGAAAAAGGATAAAAAGATGTGGGCATTAAAGATTAGCTGCAGGTTTTAGCACCCCACAGCCCACTTGAAAAACCAAGATAGGTGCTGTGTCATTATAGTCAATATTCCTGGAGTTTGTTTGCAGTCAAGAATCTGATATTAGTCCCTGTCAATGTGGAAAAAGAATTCCAAAGTGTCCCAACCACATCACGTGGGTGTGAGGGTGAGGGCACTTTTGTTTCTTTGCGAATGTGAAACAAACAATTACCGCCCAGTCAGCCTGACATCAATACCAGGAAAGATTCTAGAGCAGATCATTAAGCAAACGGTCTGTGAGCACCTAGAAAGGAACGCTGTGATCACTAGAAGTCAGCATGGGTTTCTGAAAAATAGGCCATGTCAGACTAATCTGATCTCATTTTTTGACAGAATTACAAGCCTGGTACATGAAGGGAATGCTGTGGATATAGCCTATCTTGATTTCAGCAAGGCCTTTGACAAGGTGCCCCATGATATTCTTGTAAAGAAGCTGGTAAAATGTGGGCTAGACAATGCTACCATTCAGTGGATTTGTAACTGGCTGACTGACCGAACCCAAAGGGTGCTCATCAATGGCTCCTCTTCATCATGGAGAGAAGTGACTAGTGGGGTGCCACAGGGTTCTATCTTGGGCCCAGTCTTATTCAACATCTTCATCAATGACTTGGATGATGGGCTTGAGGGCATCCTGAGCAAGTTTGCAGATGACACCAAATTGGGAGGGGTGGCTAATACCCCAGAGGACAGGATCACACCTCAAAATGACCTTAACAGATTAGACAACTGGGCCAAAGCAACAAGATGAATTTTAACAGGGAGAAATGTAAAGTACTACACTTGGGCAATAAAAATGAAAGGCACAAATACAGGATGGGTGACACCTGGCTTGAGAGCAGTACATGTGAAAAGGATCTAGGAGTCTTGGTAGACCACAAACTTGACATGAGTCAACAGTGTGATGTAGCAGCTAAAAAGCCAATGCAATTCTGGGCTTCATCAATAGGAGTATAGCATCTAGATCAAGGGAAGTAATAGTACCACTGTATTCCGCTCTGGTCAGACCTCACTTTGAATACTGTGTCCAGTTCTGGGCACCACAGTTCAAGAAGGATAGTGACAAGCTGGAACGTGTCCAGAAGAGGGCAACCAAAATGGTCAAAGGCCTGGAAACAATGCCTTATGAGGAACGGCTTAGGGAGCTGGGTATGTTTAGCCTGGAGAAGAGAAGGTTAAGGGGCGATATGATAGCCATGTTCAAATATATAAAAGAATGTCATATAGAAGAGGGTGAAAGGTTGTTTTCTGCTGCTCCAGAGAAGCGGACACAGAGCAATGGATTCAAGCTACAAGAAAGAAGATTCCACCTAAACATTAGGAAGAACTTCCTGACAGTAAGAGCTGTTCGGCAGTGGAATTTGCTGCCAAGGAGTGTGGTGGAGTCTCCTTCTTTGGAGGTCTTTAAGCGGATGCTTGACAGGCATATGTCAAGAATGCTTTGATGGTGTTTCCTGCTTGGCAGGGGGTGGGACTGGTTGGCCCTTGTGGTCTCTTCCAACTCTGATTCTATGATTCTACTAAATATAACCTTGCTATTGTTTACCTGATCACTTTATTCAGGCATGAAAGAGAGGCTAATCAAGAATCCCTAATTCAGGACTTAATACAAACATCAGAAAAGTCAACTTGGATCAGACCAAGCACCCATCATATTTCCATATTCCCCTGTGTCCCAGTGCCTGGCATTGGGAAGGTATTCTGGAACACCACCCCAATCTCCAAGCTGGGTGAGATTCCAGAGCCTATTATGGAGGGGTTCACAGCATGAACACCCCAAGAGGGTCTTGCTTCTCTCAATGCCACACACTTCAAGCAGAAATCAGGCATGGCTCTGACTCACTGGCATCCTAGCCTGCAGCTTCAAGGTCACATAAATCAATTTTCAACTCTAGCCTTTGTCTTTTTAACTACTAGTAAGTTGAGGGAGGGGGGGGTGCCCCCCTCAGCTATCTGGCACAGAGCCACTTCTTTTGTTACCTTAACAACTAGGGCTGGGCGATATCAGCTTTTCAACATTGTGATGTGTATCACCAGCCAAACATTGTGATATAGTGATACATTGTGATGTTGAAAAGTGGAGGGAGGAACAATAAGCATCAGCCCTGGCCCTGTGAGGCACCAGAGTGAAACTGCCTCAGTCCCCTCCAGCCAGCACCCGGAGGAACAACCGGCATTGGCCCTGGCCCCAGAGTGAGGCCCCAGCTCGAAGCCTCCCCAGCTCTCTTCTCTTTCCTCAGTTTTCTGCTTTCCTTAAATCCAACTGGACACCTAGATTTCTATGGCAGCTAACCATGCTTATTCCTTGTTAGATTCTTTGGGGGTTTTGCTCTCTGCTATAGGCCTTTTCCCACCCATCACAAAGTATTTTTGTGTGTGTTTCTACAAACTGGTTTGGCCCCAGGCCTGTTCATATATCCCTCTTGTGAATGGATTGTGCAATTTTGGCTACTTAAGACTCAGCATCTGGAGAATAGTAGTATATAGGATAGCAGCCTCAGATTCACCAGCTGAACATGTAAACAGAACAAATGGATACAAGTAAATTCAGCATTTTTGCCCTATATAGCTGATTATGTAAAAAGGCACTCGTAGAAGCACTAAGGGAAAAACATGCAATCAACCATGAACATAAAGTGCACACAGCATAACTATTTTTGTTCAGGATTGTTTCCTTTTTTAACTTTCAGAAAATCAGCTGTTAGATGAGATGATGTTCCTTTCGTGCCAGGGCTCCGGATTCTACAGCGTCAGACTTAAAGAGAGCATGAATGTTGGGTTGTTTTTTGAGAAACTTGTACAGGTAAATGAACTGTGAATGAAATCCCATGGCCATAATCCAGTTCCATGGCTACAGAGCTAAGCACGCACAAGCTCATTGGTTTCAAGGCCTTCACTGTGCTTTGCTCTGCATTAGATTATGGCAAATTAAGTATAAACTGAGTTCTCTGCTGTACAGACACAAGAGGAAGGTTTCAATTATCTACAGTTGCATTCCTTAGCAGAAACAAAATACTGTATAAAAGTCCATATCTGAGAGTTTCTCCCCTGCCCCTTCCAGCACTTTCCCCATGAAAACCCTCTTTTCACTGCGGGATTGCTGTTTGTTCCGATTCAGTGTTAAAGAGTAGTTTTTTCCTGGGGAAAGCATTTCAGGTGGGGGAGGTGCTTGGACATGGACTGGGAAAGTGTTGGACTTTGTGTCTAGAAAGTGTAGGACAAAAGGTAAGTGTGGACGAGCCTGTAGTCACCAAATGATACAAAATACATGTGTGAAGCAGCCTAAAGCATCATCTTTGTTTAGGAAAACTGAGGTGGTTCTGGTTGCCCTACTTATGATGTGTGTGCAGATCAGCATTCTCTACAACACTGAATCTAGAATTATATTCTATATTGTGAGCATATTTCTTTAATTCTTTCCTATTGGTTATTGATTTAGTTTAACAATCCTGAATCAAGATCAGGTGTCTCTTGGCTGTGTAAGCAACCCTCAGCTCCCCTTTTGGTCTCTGCTGCCTTTATGTCTCTGCTTCAATAAACATTTTGAAATGTTCCTTACATGATTCCATAAAAGTGTGTAGGTTACTGGCTGTACCAAGTCACTGCCTTGTGGGGCTCAAATAATAAGGAAATGTGCATTTCATAAGGGGTAGAAGAAAGCTAGGAAACATCATGGTGCCCCTGTAGCAGCAAAACTAGATGCCTTCATCTGCTCCACCTGCAATAAAACATGTCTCTCCTACATCAATCTCTACACCCACAGCAGGCATTGTAACTCTCTAATGGTTTACTTTACCCTCAAAGGCCACTCTTTCATTGTCATCTGAGACTTGGAATAAGTAATCCAGAGAGCTAGATAATCTCAGAGGGGCAGATGCAAAATAAAGGTTTGCAATGGATATTAACAGGCAGAGGGCTTTTTTTTTTTTGGTCAACAACTGATCCAATTATCTGCTCACGGGGAATGCTCTCTGTTAGCACATTATTTCTCCTCCCAAGTGTCCATTGCCTGCAGGCGAATTTTTTCTTCTGCTTCTTGTTCCCCCTTGCTAATTCCAACTGACCTCAGAATGACATCTGATATCTGTTCTGTTTTGACAGCTTCATGACCCACTGTCTTGTGCTCTGTTAATATCACATATTTAGAGCCTTTTCTCAAAAGCGTTTACCAACGTAAGTTGATCTTAATCATCACCAAGACTATGTAAAATGACATTCAGGTGTTTAACATTTTCTCCATGAAGCCTCCCTTCTTCAAGAAAGGAAACACCTGGGAAACTATCTGAGTTTGATGTGTTTGAGGAGGTGATGTTTAACAGCTATTTCATTTCCTGTCAGTTTGCTTTCTTCAACGGCTGTTCTTTCCAACACTCTATGGACACAAGATTCCCACACCAAATTTTAGGCAACTCCTCTCTCCCAGTGTATCCCCACATGGCACAGGTATGACAGGTCTCCTGGCCCTCTTCAGAGGCTATAAGGGGAGTCCATGGGGCTTCAGGAGGAGGAGGAAGAGAGAGGAAAGTGTTAGTATTTGTAATGTAATTTCATTGGGAATGTATTTCACAAAGAACAGATGGGATTGGGGAAAGGAGGTGGGAATTGGAAATTGACAGCTGGCAATCGGCAGTTGACAGTTGACTGTTGAGAGTTGGTTGGTACTTGTGTGAGTTCTATCTTGACTGTGAATGTGAGAGGTGTGGGGACCAGACACTGTCTGGAGGAGACCATAAATAATACTAGTTGTTCAACTGATGCCAGCCTGACAAGTAAAAAAGATTTATGTTAAAATATTTGTGTATGGCATATATTTTTTAAATCACATTTAAAAATTCCTTCCAGTAGCACCTTAGAGACCAACTAAGTTTGTCATTGAGCTTTCGTGTGCATGCACACTTCTTCAGATACACTGAAAAAGAAGTCACCAGACCCTTATATATAGCGAGAGGGTGGGGAGGGGTATTACTCAGAAGGGTGGTGGGAATGGATGATTGGCTGATAGGTGTGGAAATCCGACTATTTACGACTGCAATTGGTCTACAGGAAAAAGCAAGGGGTGAGATGGCTAAAGATAGCTTTATCATGTATAATGAGATAAGAATCCAATGTCTTTATTCAGACCAGGTCTCTCCATGGTTCTAAGTTTGGTGATCAGTTGCAGTTCAGCAACTTCTCTTTCCAGTCTATTTCTGAAATGCTTTTGTAATAAGACAGCTACTTTGAGATCTTGTATAGAATGTCCTGGGAGATTGAAGTGTTCTGCTACTGGTTTCTCTGTCTTGTGATTCCTGTTGTCAGATTTATGTCCATTTATCCTTTGACGTAGGGTTTGGCCTGTTTGTCCAATATAGAGAGCTGAAGGGCACTGTTGGCATTTGATGACATACACAATGTTAGAAGATGAGCAATTAAATAGTCCTGAGACGGTATGTTGGATGTTGTTGGGGCCAGTAATTGTGTTGTCCGAGTGTATGTGGCAGCAAAGTTGGCATCTGGGTTTATTGCAGGCCCTGGTACCAGTGTCCATGTTTTAAATCACAGTTAGCTAACAGAAAGCTTAGTGTCACAGCTGAAGAATTATTTTCCTCAAGAGGGCATGTTTGGTCAAGTCTTTGGACTCCTATTGAAGAGTGGTGTGATATTGATCTTTAAGCAGTTGTGTCTTGCATTGTTTTCATGAAAGTTTTGCTATTCTTTTGCGAGCCCACACACTAAACCCTGTCCCCTGTGCCCACCACACTCCAGGAGATGAGACATGACAACAATGTATGGGTTTAGATTAGGCCACAACTTTATTTATTTCCAGGTGTAGGAACCTTGGCTTAGGCCTTGGAAGGTATGCCTCTCATGCCCGACAGGGGCTGAGGATGTGCAGGGCAATCGGGTGTTGTGGGAGGGGACTGGAAAGCGTGAACTTACACAGCATGTCCTCCCAATTCACCTAGCCGGGAGTTTGATCTACTGCATTTTTCGCTCCATAAGATGCACCTTTCCCCTCCTATAAACGAATGGGAAATGTCTGTGCATCTTATGGAGCGAAGGCACTGGATGGCAGCGGGATCCCTCGAGCAGCGGGGTGCCTCTGCTGCCAGAGCCATGGCTCCCAGCAGTGGCAGAGAGACAAGCTGCTCGCCCTGCCACCGCCAGCAGAAGAGGGGCGGGGGAGGGACGAGAGCAGCCCCCTCCACCACCGTCGCCGACAGTGGCATTGTTTCAGAATATTTTTTTCCCTTGTTTTCCTCTTCTAAAAACAAAGTGTGTCTTATGGAGCGAAAAATACAGTATATGCTACTGCTGTAGGGCCAGTGACTCCTGCAATCAACCCTTTAATGGGCCCTGCAAACGCCGTCACATGGGGGTGCATCAATATGTTGCCCCCGACTATAGAATACCGACCAAGGCCTAACTAGATACTTACAGCTGAACATCGTCTCCTACCAAGAAGGACTAGACCCTACCACCTGAGGCCCTGGTGAGTTTTGTGGCCCATCCGAGCACTGCTGGGGGAGGAGTTCGAACCATAGGATGGTTGTTGTTGTCTGTGAAATTCTTGTAAGGAAAGTTTTCTCTGCAGAGGAATGCATGGTCCTTTAATCCCAGTGCAGACGGCCATGAGCCAAAGCATGAGCATAGTCAGGATTTTTGTGCCGGGCAGGGGGTGGGGTGGGTGGGCAGAACCTCAGTTAGCAATTTATTTTTATTGATTTTTATTGATGGGGGCAGCTGCCCCTCCCTGCCCCCCTTGGCTACGCCCATGAGCCAAAGGTTGACTCAGTATAAGGTATCTTACTATATACGTATGGGTAAGACAAAGTCACAGATTCCTTTACTTCTAAATGAGAATAAAATTTAAAAAGTGTGAGGATGATTGACCTGTAGCAATAGCATTGCTGCTGGCAAATGAGAAGTGAATGAGATGAATAACTATTAAAAATGCTACTAAATTACGTGGCTTTTGAACAAGTTAAGTTTTCCCACTAGCACCACTGGAATCTGAAATTGAAGTTCTGCTGAAGCAATTTATCTTTTCCTATTTGAACATTTGCTTGGGAGTTGAGCTGTTGTAATTAGTATTGGTACAACTGCAATCTTTTGGTAAATTGGCCATCACTGTCTTCCCGATACAAACTGAATGCTCTGAAAATATTGCAGTTTGGCTTCTGACTAATTGTTATGTGCTTTTATTGCTTTTGAAAGTCAAGAGAAATGCTGAACTACCAAGGAAGGCTATGTATTCATTGATCATCTAAGGGATAATAATGTGTTAATCAAACTTTGCTTTCTGTATCATTTGGTACAATACAGAAAGCAAACCTTGATTTCCCATATATGTATGTTCTTTATACAGGAGATCAGCCACAGAAAATTACTCTTCTGAATTTATTATTTCCCTTCATTCTTATTATCCAAGTGGTAAGAAGTTTACTGCAAACTAGCTGAGGTTTCTTTCCTTTGATTTATTTTATTTTATTTTATTGAGGTGGGAATCCATCTTATATCTCTAGCAAAGAATCAATGCTATTTAACAGACCACAATTAATTGGCCTGACTTTCTCATGGCTCAGAAGATGATCATTCTAACAATAATCCATTATTTTATTTGTTGCTATAATGGGGAAAGCTAGATGCATGTGAATTTATAATAGTATAAGGATTTTTAATTTACTCATTCAGAACTCTCATATGTCAACATGGCTCTCCTGCATTAATTTGATATACAGGTAATTGTATCTGTTGCTCTTCAGCTGGAGATCTAAGAATGATTTTATTCCAATTTAACAACCCCTGAGAGAATTGCCGTTTCCTGAGATTTGTACTAAGAGACGGGAACCTCGAAGTTCAAGGATAGTGCATAGTGGGTCCCAAGGGGAGAAGCAGAGACCAGGATGACACACCTAGTAAGTTGGGGTGTGTGCTATGGGGATCTTGATGGGCAAGGAAGTAGAGCAAAAGAGCAAAACCTTAAAGGAAGCAACCGCATGCTTTGAATGGGCTTTGTGAGGGGCTCAGATGAAAACAGCCTTTCTGACCCCTCCTCATCCTGAGATGGTATTTGTTTGCCTGGAGACCTTCAGAAAAATTCCAGCTTCAGGTCCAGTTAAACAAAAGATTCAACATTTTGTGATGTGTTCACAACAGAAGACCGGGGGGGGGGGGGAACATATGACTGGGACGCATGTAAATGAGCACTGTAGCCAACAATATGTGCTCTTTGTAAGTTGTGTGTGTCTGTGTTGGGTCCCTGTACTTGCTGTATGTATTCATTATGTACTCAGGGTCTGCGCTAACTGGTCCTTAGATTCTCAAACCTAAAGGACAATGCAAAAAAGCTCAAGCATTGCTGGTATTTTACAAAATGTGTAGTAACTTTGGCTGGGATCCAAAGTGCCATAAAACAAGTGTGAGCCCAAGGGAAATTTACATTCCTTGTTCTGAAACAGCAGTAGCTTATGCTACAAAGCAATTTGCTTCTCAAATTCAAGGGAGGTTCAAAAGTAACTTGTGATATGGCATGAGAGTCAGCTGCTGAAAACAATTTTGCTGGACTCGTGTAAGGCGCTTGCAAAAGCCTAAATAATTATTTACATTACATTCCAGAATTTGAATATGCATGTTCTCATAGATTCATCTTAAGCTTCAGATGAATAGTTTAGTATTGTTGAAATACTGGGTCTCCCTCTCTGAGGTCAGAGCATTCTTTCCAACCTTACTCTCCCAGAAGACATATGATTTCACTTTTAAATAACTAAGTAACAATAAATACTAATTTTGCAACTGAAAATTCATCCTGCTTTGCCAGGATGAAATTAATGAACTGGCATGCTGCAATTCAAGCATATTTACTCAGAAATAAGTTCCACTGAGTGCAATGAGACCTTCTCGCAGGTACCTGTGCACAGGTTTGCAGCCATGATGAACCAACTATTAAACATTTACTTGCTCATCCTGCCCTTCAGTTGTGGGTCCTGTTGCACCCCACCCCTAAAATAATTAATTATAGGTTAACTTTAATATTTTCTAATGTGGCTGTGGACCTCATTTCTGACCTTTGGGGACCAGTATGAAACCCATTGAGGGGGCAAGGCCTTGGGGGCAATAATGAGCTGGGTACACTGAGGAGCAGTGTACTGGATACTGCTCTATTTTTGTATAGGAGTTATCTTTGTGAGTAATGTTTTCTAAGCCTCTCTAGCATATGACCCTGTTGTCTTTGTCCATGGGGTTTTCTTGGCAGGGATACTGGAGTGGCTTGCCAGTTCCTTCTCCAGGTGGATCACGTTTAGTCAAAACTCTCCACTATGACCTGTCCATCTTGGGTGGCCCTGCATGGCATAGCTCATAGCTTCTCTGAGTTAGTCAAGCCCCTTCGCCTTGACAAGGCATTGATCCATGAAGGGGCATTGATCCATGAAGGGGCATCAGTGAACTAAAATGGAAGGGAATGGGCGAATTCAGTTCGGGTGACTATCATATCTACTATTGTGGGCAAGAATCCTGTAGCAGAAATGGAGTGGCCCTCATAGTCAACAAAAGAGTGGCAAAAGCTGTAATGGGATGCAATCTCAAAAATGACAGAATGATCTCGATACGAATCCAAGGCAGACCTTTTAACACCACAGTAATCCAAGTTTATGCACCAACTACCGGTGCTGAAGAAAGTGAAATTGACCAATTCTATGAAGACCTACAACACCTTCTAGAAATGACACCAAAGAAGGATGTTCTTCTCATTACAGGGGATTGGAATGCTAAAGTAGGGAATCAAGAGATAAAAGGAACAACTGGCAAGTTTGGCCTTGGAGTTCAAAATGAAGCAGGGCAAAGGCTAATAGAGTTCTGTCAAGAGAACAAGCTGGTCATCACAAACACTCTCTTCCAACAACACAAGAGACGACTCTACACATGGATATCACCAAATGGGCAGCATCGAAATCAGATTGATTATATTCTCTGCAGCCAAAGATGGAGAAGCTCTATACAGTCAGCAAAAACAAGACCTGGAGCTGACTGTAACTCAGATCATCAGCTTCTTATAGCAAAATTCCAGCTTAAACTGAAGAAAGTAGGGAAAACCACTGGGCCAGTAAGATACAATCTAAATCAAATCCCTTATGAATACACAGTGGAAGTGAGGAACAGGTTTAAGGATTTAGATTTGGTGGACAGAGTGCCTGAAGAACTATGGATGGAGGCTCGTAACATTATACAGGAGGCAGCAACGAAAACCATCCCAAGGAAAAGGAAATGCAAGAAAACAAAATGGCTATCCAACGAGGCCTTACAAATAGCGGAGGAGAGGAGGCAAGCAAAATGCAAGGGAGATAGGGAAAGATACAGGAAGCTGAATGCAGATTTCCAAAAAACAGCAAGGAGAGACAAGAGGGTCTTCTTAAATGAGCAATGCAGAGAAATAGAGGAAAACAATAGAATGGGGAAAACCAGAGATCTGTTCAAGAAAATTGGAGACATGAAAGGAACATTTCGTACAAAGATTACCATAATCAAGGACAAAAGTGGTAAGGACCTAACAGAAGCAGAAGACATCAGGAAGAGGTGGCAAGAATACACAGAGGAATTATACCAGAAAAATATGGAGGTCTCGTACACCCCAGGTAGTGTGGTTGCTGACCTTGAGCCAGACATCTTGGAGAGTGAAGTCAAATGGGCCTTAGAAAGCACTGCTAATAACAAGGCCAGTGGAAGTGATGATATTCCAGCTGAACTATTTAAAATTTTAAAAGATGATGCTGTTAAGGTGCTACACCCAATATGCCAGCAAGTTTGGAAAACTCAGCAATGGCCAGAGGATTGGAGAAGATCAGTCTACATCCCAATTCCAAAGAAGGGCAGTGCCAAAGAATGCTCCAACTACCGCACAATTGCGCTCATTTCACACGCTAGCAAGGTTATGCTTAAAATTCTACAAGGCAGGCTTAGGCAGTATGTGGACCGAGAACTCCCAGAAGTGCAAGCTGGATTTCGAAAGGGCAGAGGAACCAGAGACCAAATAGCAAACATGCGCTGGATTATGGAGAAAGCTAGAGAGTTCCAGAAAAACGTCTACTTCTGCTTCATTGACTATGCAAAAGCCTTTGACTGTGTCGACCACAGCAAACTATGGCAAGTTCTTAAAGAAATGGGAGTGCCTGATCACCTCATCTGTCTCCTGAGAAATCTCTATGTGGGACAAGAAGCTACAGTCAGAACTGGATATGGAACAACTGATTGGTTCAAAATTGGGAAAGGAGTACGACAAGGTTGTATATTGTCTCCTTGCTTATTTAACTTATATGCAGAATTCATCATGCGAAAGGCTGGACTAGATGAATCCCAAGCCGGAATTAAGATTGCCGGAAGAAATATCAACAACCTCAGATATGCAGATGACACAACCTTGATGGCAGAAAGCGAGGAGGAATTAAAGAACCTTTTAATGAGGGTGAAAGAGGAGAGCGCAAAATATGGTCTGAGGCTCAACATCAAAAAAACCAAGATCATGGCCACTGGTCCCATCACCTCCTGGCAAATAGAAGGGGAAGAAATGGAGGCAGTGAGAGATTTTACTTTCTTGGGCTCCTTGATCACTGCAGATGGTGACAGCAGTCACGAAATTAAAAGACGCCTGCTTCTTGGGAGAAAAGCAATGACAAACCTAGACAGCATCTTAAAAAGCAGAGACATCACCTTGCCGACAAAGGTCCGTATAGTTAAAGCTATGGTTTTCCCAGTAGTGATGTATGGAAGTGAGAGCTGGACCATAAAGAAGGCTGATCGCCGAAGAATGGATGCTTTTGAATTATGGTGCTGGAGGAGACTCTTGAGAGTCCCATGGACTGCAAGAAGATCAAACCTATCCATTCTTAAGGAAATCAGCCCTGAGTGCTCACTAGAAGGACAGATCCTGAAGCTGAGGCTCCAATACTTTGGCCACCTCATGAGAAGAGAAGACTCCCTGGAAAAGACCCTGATGTTGGGAAAGATGGAGGGCACTAGGAGAAGGGGACGACAGAGGACAAGATGGTTGGACAGTGTTCTCGAAGCTACGAACATGAGTTTGACCAAACTGCGGGAGGCAGTGCAAGACAGGAGTGCCTGGCGTGCTCTGGTCCATGGGGTCACGAAGAGTCGGACACGACTAAACGACTAAACAACAACAACAACAGCATATGACCCTAGCATATGGGAAGGCGGAAAAAGAATGTTTTGAAACAAAAAATGCAGATTAATAAATTGTAGCACATTTTCAATATCTTACCTGCAAGTTAACTCCTCCTCCTCCTTTTTTTTTCATGATGCAGGTTTTAATGGTGGTAATAGCAATACTACCTGAGTGTTTTGTAATAGCAGGGATCCCTCCTGGCATATCAAACACTTGTTAAACCTGCTTTTTAGCTGTTATCTTGGCTACAGGTTCTGACAGTGTTTCCACAGGTCTCTGATTCTCTCCTTCTAGGCCCAGAGGAAGTATGTAATACTACTTTTCATCTTGTTATGCACAATTGCAAAGGAAGGTGGAATATTAGATGTGCCCTAGAAGCTCCCTTTTTACTCTTCAGTATACAATGTTGGCTGGCTGGATATGCTTCCCTTGCAGACTTCTTAAATACTGCAATTGATTAAAGGTTCCTTCTGTATTGAGGAAGGTTTCTCATGTGGAGCATTTTAAGCAGTTGCAACTTGATCAGGTTTAGTAACAGAAGAAGAAGAGGAAATGTTTTTGTACAGCCCCAAATCCCTCCTGCGCAAAAGCAGCTCCCGTCTGCTCCGCTGAAAGGCAGTTGGCACAGTGACACCTCAGTCATGTAGCCCAGCCTCCAGCTTGCCTTTTTGTCCTTGTCTCCAGAGATGAGATTCAAGAACAAGATGTTTTGTTGTTCAGGAACAAGGGAGCGTTGTGGACTGGTACTAAAATATCAAAAACAAAAAGCCCTCCCCTTTAAACTAAGCCTTAAATGCAGTGTGTGTGTGTGTGTGTGTGTGTGTGTGAGAGAGAGAGAGAGAGAGAGAGAGAGAGAGAGATTAACATTAATTCTATTATATTTTTCAAGTACTGTAAATACTTTTAAGAGATCAATATATTTAACAAGGCAATGCTACATAGAAACAATCATAAGCATTGTTAACGGAAACATTGCATGCTCTGGTCCATGGGGTCACGAAGAGTCGGACACGACTAAACGACTAAACAACAACATTAAGAGCTTTCGTGTGCATGCACACTTCAGATACACTGGAAACGGAAGTGTCAGGCCCTTATATATATATATACAGAGGGTGGTGGGGGTGGGTGGGGATGGGTGATGGGCTGATGGGAGTGGTAAACCTGTGGATGGCTGTTAACGGTTGCTGATGGCTGCAATTAGTCCAGGGGGGGGGGGAAACAAGGGCTGAGGTGCTAAAGAAAGCTTGATCATGCATAATGAGATAAGAATCCGATGTCTCTATTCATCCCAGGTGGCTCCATGGACTAATTGCAGCCATCAGCAGCCATTAACAGCCATCCACAGGTTTACCACTCCCATCAGCCCATCACCCATCCCCACCCACCCCACCACCCTCTGTATATATATATATATATATATATATATATATATATATATATATAGGCCTGACACTTCCGTTTCCAGTGTATCTGAAGAAGTGTGCATGCAAATGAAAGCTCATACCAAAATATAAACTTAGTTGGTCTTTAAGATGCTACTGAAGGAATTTTTTTATTTTGCTTCGACTAAGACCAACACGGCTACCTACCTGTAACTAGAACAACATTAAGAGTTTCTCTTATTTAACCATAAAATTCACTTTTAACTAGTTCATGGAAGGTGCCTAAAGAAGCCAGGATGGCTATCTAAAGAACTTTTAACTGAGTTAAGATTTAAAAGGGATATATACAAAAAAATGGAAAAGGGGGGAAACCACCAGGGAGGAATTCAAGCAAATAGCCAGCACGTGTAGAGACAAAGTCAGAAAAGCTAAAGCGCAGAATGAACTCAGGCTTGCTAGAGAGGTTAAAACAGGGGTCAGCAAACTTTTTCAGCAGGGGGCCAGTCCACTGTCCCTCAGACCTTGTGGGGGGGGGACTGGACTATATTTTGAAAAAAAAGTATGAACAAATTCCTATGCCCCACAAATAACCCAGAGGTGCATTTTAAATAAAAGGACACATTCTACTCATGTAAAAACATGCTGATTCCCGGACTGTCTGCGGGCCGGATTTAGAAGGCGATTGGGCCGCATCCAGCCCCCGGGCCTTAGTTTGGGGACCCCTGGGTTAAAAGCAACAAAAAGGGCTTTTATGGGTATGTCCGTAGCAAAAGGAAGAACAAGGAAACAGTGGGGTCACTTAGAGGAGAAGATGGTGAAATGCAAACAGGGGACAGAGAAAGGGCAGAACTCCTCAATACCTTCTTTGCCTCAGTCTTCTCCAAAAAAGAAAACAATGCCCGACCTGAAGAATATGGAGCAGATGATTCAGCAGGGGAAACACAGCCCAGAACAAGTAAAGAGGTAGTACAAGAATACTTGGCTAGTTTAGATGTATGAAAGTCTCCAGGGCCAGATGAACTACATCCAAGAGTATTAAAAGAACTGGCAGAGGTGATTTCAGAACCACTGGCAGTAATCTTTGAGAATTCCTGGAGAAGAGGCAAAGTTCCAGCAGACTGGAGGAGGGCAAATGTTGTCCCTATTTTCAAAAAGGGGGAAAGAGAGGACCAAACAATTACCACCCAGTCAGCCTGACATCAATACCAGGAAAGATTCTAGAGGAGATCATTAAGCAAACGGTCTGTGAGCACCTAGAAAGGAACACTGTGATCACTAAAAGTCAGCATGGGTTTCTGAAAAATAGGCCATGTCAGACTAATCTGATCTCATATTTTGACAGAATTACAAGCCTGGAAGATGAAGGGAATGCTGTGGATATAGCCTATCTTGATTTCAGCAAGGCCTTTGGACAAGGTGCCCCATGATAATAAAATGCGGTCTAGACAATGCTACCATTCAGTGGATTTGTAACTGGCTGACTGACCGAACCCAAAGGGCTCCTTTTCATCATGGAGAGAAGTGACTAGTGGGGTGCCACAGGGTTCTGTCTTGGGCCCAGTCTTATTCAACATCTTTATCAATGACTTGGATGATGGGCCTGAGGGCATCCTGAGCAAGTTTGCAGATGACACCAAATTGGGAGGGGTGGCTAATACCCCAGAGGACAGGATCACACTTAACAGATTAAACAACTGGGCCAAAGCAAACAAGATGAATTTTAACAGGGAGAAATGTAAAATACTACACTTGGGCAAAAAAAAATGAAAAGCACAAATGCAGGATGGGTGACACCTGGCTTGAGAGCAGTACATGTGAAAAGGATTTGGAGTCTTGGTAGACCACAAACTTGACATGAGTCAACAGTGTGATGCAGCAGCTAAAAATGCCAATGCAATTCTGGGCTGCATCAGCAGGAGTATAGCATCTAGATCAAGGGAAGTAATAGTACCACTGTATTTCGCTCTGGTCAGACCTCACCTGGAATGCTGTGTCCAGTTCTGTCCAGTTCTGGGCACCACAGTTCAAGAAGGATACTGACAAGCTGGAACGTGTCCAGAGTAGGGCAACGAAAATGGTTAAAGGCTTGAAAACAATGCCTTATGAGGAACGGCTTAGGGAGCTGGGTATGTTTAGCCTGGAGAAGAGAAGGTTAAGGGTGATATGATAGCCATGTTCAAATATATAAAAGGATGTCATATAGAAGAGGGTGAAAGGTTGTTTTCTGCTGCTCCAGAGAAGCGGACACGGAGCAATGGATTCAAGCTACAAGAAAGAAGATTCCACCTCAACATTAGGAAGAACTTCCTGACAGTAAGAGCTGTTCGACAGTGGAATTTGCTGCCAAGGAGTGTGGTGGAGTCTCCTTCTTTGGAGGTCTTTAAGCGGATGCTTGACAGCCATCTGTCAGGAATGCTTTGATGGTGTTTACTGCTTGGCAGGGGGTTGGACTGGATGGCCCTTGTGGTCTCTTCCAACTCTATGATTCTATGATTCTAGGTTAAATACTTCATGCTTTAGCAGATGTTGGACCAATATGAGAAAATTCTTTATACTGTAATTTGTTACATGTTTATTGTGCCCAAGTCCTAATGAAGGAGGCATCTCATATTCCCAATATTGGCAACTGTACTTTGCGGTTTTTGTATTATGAGTTTAAAGTATATTGCACTTGTTTTAATTGTGGCATTGATGTAACCTACCCTGATCCCAAAGTTGCTCTTCCAATGCACAGGTTGAGAGGAGGTGGTGGCTACAGGTTAATAATGAAATAATAACCCAGGACTCAAAAAACAAACCACTTCTTGGCATGACAAAATCTCAGTGGTTTGCAATTTGTAGTCTAGCCAATAGTTTCCTCCATCGCCTGCTGCTAATCCCTTGGCAGGATTGTAAAATGTTCAGGTGCCTTTCAAGTAGTCAGGCACAAAGCACTTATTGCTATTTGCCCATAATCTCCCACTGATACAAACATCTAGCACTGTAGGCAATGTTTCAAATATTTATTTTTTAAAAAGATTGAAACCCACATTCCTATCAGCATCATTTGCACAGGACATTTAATTGCTTTTCCAGCAGCATGATTAAGGAAGGACATGAGAGTTGTAGCAGCTAAGCATAGAACTTTGTGGTTGGCTTAAAATGTATGGTACATGGACATAAATATGTAGCCCTATCACTTTGCCTTAGAATTTGAGGGAAAAACAGACTAAATCACTATTTGATGATACTACTAAATCTTTGAGCTTTTATAATCATCTCCAAATAGGGAGAATTAATTTCAGAAATGGAAGGAGAAGTGAGAATCAGAAACTGGTTCGATCACAACTACAATTCTTTAATCTCCCCACCCATTTTCTTGCTGTGGGCTTGTCCACACCAGAGCAAAATATGGATTTGCACATGGCTATTGCCCCATTAATGTAGGGGTGTCCACATGATGTCATCTCCATTCCAGTGTTGTTGCAGACCTCCCCTCTTCAAATGTGACTTTTCATTTGTTGTTTCATCCTGGCTCTTTTGAACTTTCAAAGGATTGGGGGGAAAACAACTGCATTTAAAGGGGACAAGTTCTAAGAAAACACTACATTAATGCGGAGACAGTCAGGTACAATTCCCTAGAAGAAAAGATTACAACATCTGGGACTTCTTAGTTGAGAGAAAATGTGAATACGAGGGGATATGACAGACTTGTGTAGTGGGCCAGGTTCAAGGTATTTGTGTTTAATACACAAAACTCTAAACATCTTGGGTACCTTAGGGACCATGTGGTTCCTTATGGTCCCTCTTGATTGCTGTGATCCTCTGATGGGGCGCTTCTGGTGCTTCTCCAATACCCATGCCCCTGAGGTTCAGTTGGCCTTTAGAGTGGCATGCCCTGCCCTGTCAAACTCCCTGTCAGTAGAGGTTCAGCAGGAACCAACTCTCCTTTCCATCAGATGCCTTCTGAAAAGAGTCATCTTCAAATATCTAAAAGACTGTCACATGAGGGATGGACAGCTTGTATTCTCCTGCTCCGGAAGATAGGACCCAAACGAATGGATTCAAGTTCCAAGAAATAAGAGTCTGATCAGGAAAAGCTTTCTGACAGTAAGAGCTGTTTGACCATGGAGCAGACTTCCATGAGAGATGGTGGAACTATCATGATAGTTGTGGAGGTAGAAATCATGACATGATGGATGAAAAACCATCTTCTAACATGTCTTTGGGATACCTTCAAAGCAAGTCAAATCTGTACCTGGACTGGAAGAAAGTTGGGTAGATGTCTTCTTTAGATTGTTCAGGCTCTGTGATTCAGTAGGTGGCAGCCTTCTCTCTCTTTTGGCGCAAACATCTTTAGCACTACACTTAACTGAAAGAAAGAAGCACCAGAGGGTTATGTTTTGGATGGTACTTTTATTTATTTATTAAATTATTTGTAGCCCTCAAACTCTGTGATCACATTGTCTGGTTTCCTGATTGCAAAATTAGGCAATTTTCCAAGCACTCATGTTCACTGCAAAGTAGCTCACTTGCATTTGGGGTTTAACCCCACTTTTTGTGAAACAGTGGGCACTATTTGTAACCACATGGCTGCTGCCAACATAGAGTACAACATTTTATTGAAAAGTTGAATCTGTCAAGGCTGTCTTCATTCAACAGCTTCATTCCCCTTGACAACAGAACATTTTGCCCTTGAATTCATATCTCATGATCAAACAGAAGGCTGGCAAATATAAACAAGATGCCACAAAAGAGGCTTCATACTGATAACATTATTTCCCATCTATCCTACCCTGAAAGGTCAGTACAACTTCTACTCAACAAAGTTCATATTTATACTGCAGTATCAGAACTGCAAACTAATTACAATAAATCAGCGAAGTGGGGTGGTGGGCCCATCCATTTATCAGTGTGCAACCCTCAAGAACTATAGCAAGTGAATGACTTCATTGACTTCTGAATCCTCCCCTTTGGAGTGCTTCAGGTACTATCAGAAATTCAATCCAAATGGTCAAACAGGTCAATCTGGAAAGTGGAAAGGGCTAAAACACCAAGATAACAATTCTTTACAGCCCAATCCTACGCATGCATCATTGGGGGTACATTTAGATAGAACTACCCATTAACTTACAGACCTCTTCAGAGCAGAGGGATATCATTTCTTACCAGCAACTCAAGGAGAGATGTTAGGTTCATCAACTTCCTCAGTCAATCCAAGTGGATAGCTCAGTTGGTTAGAGTGTGGTGCTGATAACTCCAAGGTTGCAGGTTTGATCCCCGTAAGGGACACCTGCATATTCCAGCATTGCAGCGAGTTGGCTAGATGATCCTCAAGATCCCGTCCAACTCTATGATTCTATGATAATGAGTGCATGGTGGGGTTTTATTGGAAAATAACTTTTTGCCCAGGCAGGCACATTATGGGACCCATGAGAGCACCAAAATATAAGGACGGTACAACAGCTATGGGATAAAATCAGGCCATATCTGTCTGTCTATCTATCTATCTATCTATCTATCTATCTATCTATCTATCTATCTATCCCAGAGCAGTAGAGTGGCCAAACTTACATTTTCATGTGTAAGTAATATGTAGTGGAAGAGAAACATAGAGGCATGCAACTGCAAGATTTGTGTTTTCTTCAGAGCAGCAGCAATGACATAATCTGCTGGAGTGTCAGGATAATTGGTATGCCTTCCTTGCTCTTGCAAGCGAATGTGGTGGTAATATGGCTTTCACATTTTGCTACTGCTTGTGACAGATCCACACACAGGAAGTTTGAGAATAAGGAATATAATTTTAAGGCTGGAGACTTCCTATGTGAATCTGCAGCATCTCCCTTTCTTTATCCAGTGATAGACAGATGCCAGAACAGAGTGTCCGTGCTCACATGAAAATTTGTGTTACTTTGATACTGTTTTGCAAATCCTATAAGCATTTTCACTTGACCAGACTTTTGTAATGATACATCATACACATTGATATTGTCCATCTTATTATGTATCTTAAAGGTAAAGCTAAAGGGACCCCTGACCATTAGGTCCAGTCGTGACCGACTCTGGGGTTGCGCGCTCATCTCGCATTATTGGCCGAGGGAGCCGGCGTACAGCTTCCAGGTCATGTGGCCAGCATGACAAAGCCGCTTCTGGCAAACCAGAGCAGCACATGGAAACGCCGTTTACCTTCCCGCTGTAGCGGTTCCTATTTATCTACTTGCATTTTGACATGCTTTCGAACTGCTAGGTTGGCAGGAGCTGGGACCAAGCAACGGGAGCTCACCCCGTCGCAGGGATTCGAACCGCTGACCTTCTGATCAGCAAGCCCTAGGCTCAGTGTTTAACCACAGCGCCAACTGGGTCCCTATTATGTATCTTAGCTGCATATGAATTTGGAATGGAGAGGATTGGGGATATATTTCTTCACTCTTCATTTTCTTCTGGATGTTGTTGTTGTTTAGTCGTTTAGTTGTGTCCGACTCTTCGTGACCCCATGGACCAGAGCACGCCAGGCACTCCTGTCTTGCACTGCCTCCCGCAGTTTGGTCAAACTCATGTTCGTAGCTTCGAGAACACTGTCCAACCATCTCGTCCTCTGTCGTCCCCTTCTCCTAGTGCCCTCAATCTTTCCCAACATCAGGGTCTTTTCCAAGGATTCTTCTCTTCTCATGAGGTGGCCAAAGTATTGGAGCCTCAGCTTCACGATCTGTCCTTCCAGGGAGCACTCAGGACTGATTTCCTTCAGAATGGATAGGTTCTTCTGGATATAAACATTTTTTTTTTTAACTTTGGCTATTGCACTACAAATCAGTCCATACGGAGCTGATCTACCCTTCTGTGTCTGAGCCAGTAAGGTGAGGATTACGTCTCCATGTCCCTTCCTCACTCCTTTTTTATATTCGAAACAACAAGCAACTCCTAGACACATTCACCTTGGTGTTTTACACCCCTGACTGAATTAGTGGTATATTCCTGTCTAAATACCATCATCTGTCTAAGGATTGGAGGCATTGTACCAGAACCTGTTCACTTAATTGAATAATGTTGCCTTGATTTTCCTATGTCTTGGTGTAATCACCCAACCACACCTTTTAATTTAACTACAATCATTTTAATCAGGTTAGAAGGATAGCATTGTAGTTGTGGCTAAATAGCCAACATTGAGGGGATCCATTATTCTATGATATGTTGAGCCTCATTTCATTGATAACCAAAGAGAGAGTGTAACCTATCTCATTTTTTGCTGTTCTTTTTTTTAACTTTTGGACAAAAAGAGTGTTTGTTTTGTAAGTGTAATGGCACCACATGCACCGAAAGAGCCAACTCTGTTACATAAAGAAAAAGAAAATGCTAACTCTCTGCACCATGACTGATAGTTACTGAAACTGGTCCCCCAACCTAAGGTAAGTAGATGATACCATTTCAACAATATTTTTATCTTGCATTTCTTATGGTTGCCATATCTTGAAGAGCAAAAAAGAGGGCAGCCAGAGCCGCTGCCAGCCAGAGCCAGGGAAAGAGATGTGCAGGGGTGGACGCACAGGGCTGCTGCCGCTGCAGCACCTGCACACCTATTTCCATGGCTCAGGCTGGCAGCAGCCACGGTGTGCAGAGCATCCCAAACCTAAGTCTGAGCCCAAGCTCAAGCCCGAGCCGCTAAATAAAACCCCAGCCCCGCCCCCAAACCTGGATATTTCCTTTAAAATGTAAAAAAAGGCCTTTATGGACTCCAATTTCAGTGGTGCCCTGTGCGACAGCCCCCCACCTCTCACCTTCCATTTTACATCGTAGTTGCAGCACCCCCTGCAGCACTCCCGAGGCTCTGCGCCCAGTGCAGCCAAACCAGTTGCACTTCCCTGCTTGCGTGTGTGGCTCCTGCTTGGTTTCCCTCAAAGGTGGTGGAGGAAGCAAAGGGCTTTATAGGGCTCAGATGTTTTTCCTCTCCTCAGTCAACCAATGTTTCTGTAGGCTTTAACTCCCAAGCCACTCTTAGTAGCAGTGGTCCCCATGAGCCCAGGTGGTACTAAAGGTGAATTTCTCTTCTGGATTTTTGAGGAATATTTGTTTCGTTTCATGAACTTGTCTGCCAAAGGACCTCTGTTCATTGCAGATGAGTCAAGGTATGCTTTGTAGTCAGTTTTAGCCCTGTTGAACTCCACCGTGTCCTTGCATGAATGAGGACACACCCCTGCAATTGTACAATGCAGGGGGAGATTACTGGTAGCAGCAGAAGGCAGGCTGTCTCTCAGGGAAATTTCTTTGCTTGTACTGCGCTTTTCCGTGAAGAACCCCAGATAAATTTCTACGGAAACGTCACGTTCCTGCTGACCAAACATCATTCTGCTCACACAATGGGATTTCACCTTCCTTATATCATGCTGCTTATTCCACTGTCCCCCCTCATGTAATGAACTCTGTAACCTATCCAAGGCATTGTTGCATTTATTTCTCTCCCAAGGTAACCATATTCACATCAGATATGTTCTGGATCCCACCCCCAGTATCATTGACTGAAAAGGACACTATTAAAAGCACATTCAAGCAATGACTATGTGAGCTAAAGGCATGTCTGAAAGCAGCTTAATTGCGCACCTAACAACTTTAATGGGATTTCTTTTCTTTTCTTTTGCATTGGCATGAAATCCAGGCTATGGTCCATTCTAGATGTGTGAGAAGGATGTAAAGGTCAAGATAATAATTCTGATATGTCTCCTAGCCAGTAGTGAACTTATTTTTTCCCTGACTGCTGTGCTGGCAAATGCGATGTGACAGAGTTAACTATTTCCTCAGGGCCACACTTATGGTGCTCTGTAAATTAATGCAGAACATTAGTAGACATGGCAACCTTTTATGGAAGAAGTAGTTGCATTAGCCTAATGGTGTAATGAAGAACAGAGCAAAGAATCTCCTTCTGTTATTAGGCTAACTTGGAGATAACACACCAGGAAAGAAAAAAAAAAGTAGCAGAAAACATTGCAGGTAGAATCTGGTGGATGTTAGGTGAAATCCACTGAACTAAAATAATGGCTTTCGAAACATGTTGAGGAGATTTTGGGAAATTTCCCTGAAATGCAGCTTGGCCATTTTCTGCTGCTGCCGACACCACCCCTGCTGTTTCCAACCAAAGGCCTATCTATTCCAGTACAGTGGTACCTCAGTTTATGAACACAATTGGTTCCAGAAGTCTGTTGATAAACTGAAGCGTTCATAAACTGAAGCAAACTTTCCCATTGAAAGTAATGGAAAGTGGATTAATCTGTTCCAGACGGGTCCGCGGAGTACTCAACCTGAAGCGTACTTAAGCCGAAGCATGGGTGTAATTGGTTCCGGAGGTCTGTTCATAAACTGAAGCGTTCATAAACTGAAGCGAACTTTCCCATTGAAAGTAATGGAAAGTGAATTAATCCGTTCCAGATGGGCCTGCGGCCTTCGTAAACCGAAAATTCGTAAACCGAGGTGTTCATAAACCGAGGTTCCACTGTATTTTGTTTTCACTGTGGCCAACTAGAAACCCCAAGCAGGACATGGCCCCAATCACATTCTCCTGCTCATATTCAGAGGTGATTCTGATATATAGCCATCATGACTAGTGGCTATTGATGCTCCAATCTCTCCTTTCAATGTGTACTAGAAAGGATACTGGATATACGGTCAAGGAGTGCACTGAACTGCACTCTTAGTTCATGCCTAGTGACAAGCTTTACACAAGTACCTTACTTGAATGGATTGTGTGTCCTACGATTTCCTCTAGAAATCTTGACATGCAGTGGGTTTGTGGCAATGTGTGTGTGTGTGTGTGTTTGTGAACAGCTGTTTTCCCACATATAAATGAATGGGGAAGTGATTCCTTATTTGAAAACTACTGAATCAGGGTACACAGGCAAATGCTTTCTTTGGATGAATCCACATGGAATCCTGGCATGGACATTATACATAACTAGTGTATTTCAGCCCGTTTAATAACGGGCGCTAGAACATCCTGGGGTTCGGAGAAGCGCTTGTGCAGCGCTTCTCCGAACCCTGGGACCTGTCCTTGCTGTCGGCGGCAGGGGGACAGGAACGGAGGAGAAAGCGCTGCGTTCTCCTCCTCCGTTCCTCTCCCCCAGCCGCCGACAGGAAGGACGCGCGCACTCTCCCCCCCCCCCCGCCTCCTCCAACCGCCGCTCCTCACGGCCAGGGAGGGTTGTGAGGAGGCCTTCGCCGGCCTCCACCCTCGCTTCCCTGACGTGCCCTGCAGTGAGGCGGTGTCCGGCGGGAGCGGCGGTTGGAGGAGGCAGGGGGGGGGAAGAGTGCGCACGCGCAGTCTCTGCTGTCCAATCCCTGTATCCCTGGGGCACATGCGCAGTGACCCAGGGACACACGGGACAGCTTGGACGCAGGGACAACTTGGACATTATTATATAGGAAGGATGTGGGATGCAGGACTGAGCTTCACTCACAGACATGTCGGCATGAACCAGGAACTTTATAGCTAAATGCCTGCACAGCAAAGTCCACTCACACAACTGGACCACTGGATCACATGGGCAGGGTCTACTCCTATAGGACTTGATGTGTGGAAGCTTCATTTGATATTCAGAGTTCTACCTGCAGCAAAAGATAGGGCTGAAACCTACCTTTCAGGCCTACTGGCATCTTCTAGGCCAGGGGTCAGCAAACTTTTTCAGCAGGGGGCTGGTCCACTGTCCCTCAGACCTTGTGGGGGGCCGGACTATATTTTGAAAAAAAATATGTACGAATTCCTACGCCCCACAAATAACCCATAGATACATTTTAAATAAAAGGACACATTCTACTCATGTAAAAACATGCTGATTCCCAGACCGACTGGGGGCCGGACTGAGAAGGCAATTGGGCCGCATCCGGCCCCCGGGCCTTAGTTTGGGGACTCCTGTTCTAGGCTATTGCAATATTTATATGAAATGTGCTGCATCTGGACAGGTCTCAGGAAGTTGAGTTGATGAGAACAAAATGAAAACTGCATTTAAGCTCTCAATGGTGGAAACCTGTATCCCTTGCTTATGTTTCTCTGTAAAGGTTACATGCAACCCCAATCTCCACGAGTGGTGAGAGATCCCAGAGGTTCTAGGTGCACTTTCCAGGGTCCCAGGTGCACATACTGGGACAATAAGGCACAGCAGAGACTGGTGTCTTTATGAAATATGGTTTTATTGACATATATATGCAACCAGCACCTCGATGGAGGGATTGCTGAGCATTCACATCCTATGAGGCCTGGCTTCCCCCTTAAGGGCATCAATGGATTCAAAGGACAGCAAAATGCCACACTCTGTGACATCTTTTGGTTCCAGCCTGTCCCTCCTCCTCCTTGCTGCTAGCCAGCTCCAAGGACCTTCCCATAGCTTACATCATTCAAAGTTGAAACCCTAAACCTGGCCTCTGCCTCTTCACACTAGCACCCAGCAAAGAAGGGGCCCCACTCCTCCTTGCCTGCCAGTCTTGCCCACTGATGGTTTCCTGCAGGGCCCATCACCAGCCTTGGTCCCCTGCTAATGGCCCATTGGAGCCAACTCTGAGAAGCCAAGGTTCCTTTGCTCCCCCCCCAGGAAGCCCCCCCTCCCAAGTCAATAGGTATTGTGTGTGTGTTACATCTTATGCAGGGTGGGGCTTACTTGCCCCCCACTTTTATTCAGGTTGGCACCCCCGCTTGCAACAGCCCATCCAGCAACTCTGCCGAGGTGGCTTGGTTCATTAGCAGAACTAAATCCAAGGAGTTGTGGAACCCAGGAATTTGGGTGTATCTGCCCCCCCCCAACACCCATAACAGCACTTTATCAATAATAATATGAACTAATGTACAAGTACATTCAATGAATGTACAAGTACATTCAATATGAACTAATATAAACGTATTGAATGTACAAGTACATTCAATATGAACTAATGTACCCCTATGGTCCATGGGGTCACAAAGAGTCGGACCCGACTAAACAACAATGTACAAGGTTTATTTGTTTTTTAATTACCCTCCTAGTGTACCATCACATAGTGAAAATATGATGCAACAAGAAGATAAGGACTTGATTAACATTTGCAGACTTCAGTGTGCCACAATAAAAAGTACAGCCAAGTTTCACTGTTGATGCCAGTCCTATACACACTTTTATGGAGTAAGTCCCATTGAGATCAACGGAGTTTTCTGCTGAATACATAGGATTATACTGTTAACTTCTGAAAACTGAAATAAAAAAGCTATTCAAGGAAATTGAACTTCTCACTGTAGTGCACTTTGCTTCCATTTAAAGCACTCGATTTGATTTATCTATTTGAAATGGAAATAATATTTGTCAAACAGTCCTGAGCTGGCCAATAAATTGTTATGTTTTCTGCACGGTAATGATGCACAAAGAGAGCATCTGGATAGTAATATCCAATAGAGAATGAATAAAAATTGAAACCTGTCCAAGGAAGAGAAAAAGAGTTTTGATAGCTTCTCATGATAACAATTTTATGGATGGAATTATGGCCATTGAATGCAGATATATATATATATATATGATGTCCCATACAGAACATGTTTCAGAACAGATATTTAAACTTGCCTCTGAGTCAAGAAAATAGGCTTTTCTTAAATGCAAGACATACATAAATTTTAAAGTGTCAAAATTAAACAAAACATTAACTTCAACATGAAAGAGCACAATTTCGTAATTATTGGAGCTATGTGGGGACTTTCTGCCCCCAATGGATATCTCTGAGGCTATCTGCTGACAATGATTTTCTTTGGAGGAGGACGTGGAAAGTATATGAAAAATGTTACATCTATGAGCAGAATGCTAAGCCCATGCTTGCTCCCGTTCAGAAAAAAAAATCCTACAATCTTACACCCACTTGACTGGAAATAAGCAATCTTGAACACAATGGGGCTTCTGAGGACATGTGTATAGTGTTGTACTGTTAGGTTGCTGTTTCTTTCTCATTCTGAAACTACATTTTCCAGATAATATTGCTCTCTATGCCATCTTTTTTTCTGGAAAAGATAGGGCTGCTTCTGGCTCAGGATTGTTGTTCTGAGGTGGAAGAGCACCGCATGGATGTTCATTGTATGTATAAAATGTCATACAGGCTGCCCATGTGTGTGCAATTCGTCTCTATTTTTAATATGGGTAAAATGTGCAGATTGGGTCTCTGTGTATACAGTCTGGTCAATGTAATGGGCTGGATGAGGATGAAAAAATTGAAACTGAATCCTGATAGATTGGAGATGTTGTGGTTTGGTATTTAAGTGGGATTGCATTCTCCTTGAAGGAGTAGGTAAATAGTCTGAGAGTGCTTCTCCCCCACCCCATCTCCCAATTTTTTAAATTGATATCTTTGCAAAAGAATGTTTTTAATTAAAGAATACAGAGAGAAAATATTTCATACAGGATCAGATCACAATCATGTCAAGATATGTCACAATCAGGCACAACAAGATGGCATGTGATTTCCAGCAATGGGTATTCAGAGGCATACTGCCTCCAGCGATAGAGATAAAATATAGCCATCATGGCTAGCAGCCATGGATAGCCATATCTTCCATGAATTTGTGTAGAGGGCCTTCTCGGTAGTGGCACCCACCCTGTGGAATGCCCTCCCACCAGAGGTCAAAGAGAACAACAATTACCAGACGTTTAGAAGGCATCTTAAGGCAGCCCTGTTTAGGGAAGCTTTTAATGTGTGATGGATTTCTGTATTTAAATGTTCTGTTGGAAGCTGCCCAGAGTGGCTGGGGGAACCCGGCCAGATGGGCGGGGTATAAATAATAAATTAATTAAATTATAATTTTTAAATACATTATTATTATTATTATTATTATTATTATTATTATTATTTATCCTCTTTGAAGGACTTACAGGTTGGTGGCCATCCCTGCTTCTTGTGGGAGTGAGTTCTATAGTTCAACTATAGAAATCACTCCTTCCTTGCAGGCTTTTAAGCAGAGGTTGGATGGCCATCTGTCATGGTTGTTTTCATTGAGATTCCTGTGTTGTAGGGGGTTGGACTAGATGACCCTTGGGGCCCCTTCCAACTCTACAATTCTATGATTCTATGCACTGTGGGAAGTGTATTTTCTTCTAACTGTTGTGCCTTCTGTGCTTCTTTTGTCTGTGCAGAATCTTCAGCTTCGTTGGCTGTCTCTAAGTTCTAGTCAGGGTCATCGCTAGCCTTCTGGCTGCCCGGGGCGGCAAACCAGAAGGTACCCCGCCAGGGGGCAGGGCGCCCGTCGTGTGCATGCGATCCTAGAGCGGTGGTGGTGGTGCGGCAGCAAACCGCTCCGTAGTGCTTTTGCTCCTCACCGCTCTGCCTTAGAAGGAGGAAGCAAAAGTGCTACAGAGCAGTTTGCCGTAGCCGCTGCTGCTCCAGGGCCCAGATCCTGATGCTAGAGCGGCGGCGGCGGCAACGCAACCCTTCCGGGGGGCACTCCCAAAAGCCAGGCCCAGCCCCCAGCAGGCTCCGTGATGCTTAGCCCCGCCCACCACTGTTGAGTGGCATGTGAAGCAGCCAACGGAGCCTACGCCTCGCCCCTGGGAGTTGGAATGCCTTCCTAGGATAAGCAGAGCATCGCATTCATTTTTCAGAGAAAATATTTTTCTGTTATGTGGATTATCTTTGTGATGATGGAATAATGGCCTTCAAAGTTGAGCCTGATCAGGAAGGAAATCGCCTCATTTTCTAGGTTCAGGGGAAGGATATACTGTATATTCTGGCATATAAGATGACTGGGCGTATAAGACGACCCCCAACCTTTCCAGTTAAAATAAAGAGTTTAGGATATACTCACCGTATAAGAAATACGACCCGGCGTATAAGACGACCCCCGACTTCTGAGAAGATTTTCCTGGGTTGAAAAGTAGTCTTATACGCAGGAATATACAGTATCTCATCCCTGATGCAGTGTTGGGCTCTGGCACCACTCAGAAGCAAAAAGCCTTCACTATACTTTGTAAGTGCCTCTGAAGTTTGGTGGGATGCTAGGAACATAATGTGATGCATTAATATTACAGAACAAGATCTAAGACCAGGCAAATGCAAATAAAAAGGGTGCCGCCCTACTATTTAGGCTTGCAGTACAGTATTCTTTAGGGTGACCACTGAGTTCAATAGACAGAAGTACATTGGTTTAATATGGACAAGTTGAGACAGACAGAAAAATCTGTGCCTGTACCCAGGCACCATGATCGCCAAGAACAGGGGCAAGCCCCCATCCCAGTGCATGCCTTTATCTTCTCCCATATAACTGAATGGCTACTCTGCTCACCTACTGTGGATGGGAAATCAAGTGCTGTACTTACAGGCAACAAAATCAATTGCTGGTTGGAGTCCTTAGGAGTGCAATTTTATCTTGTATTTTTATGCTGTGAACCACCCTGAGATCTACGGATGAAGGGCAGTATATAAATTTAATAAATATTAATATAATAATAAATTATCTCACACAAAGACACTTTGCATCTATCAGTGAGCCTGTGCATTACAGAGGTCCTGCTTCCACTCATTCTTCACCCATCACACTTTGCTAGCTATTTGTCATATGTTCATCTCTTGTGGTTCTGCTCCTGACTTAAGATTCTGCAGCAGGTGCTGGTTCAACATGAATGCATATCACTTCTATTCAAAATAAAGATGTGGCTGCTGAACCTTGCGTTTTCCAGCTCTTCTGTGCAGAAAGAATGAATCAGACAGCCGTTTCAACCTCTGCCTTGTTATTGGCAACACTACGGTAGGTTGCCTCATTCTATAGCTGGTGAACTGGCACCAATAAACTGAGAGGTTAAAAGAACATCCTTGAGGGGAAATTGTCGATGATCTCCATGATATGTAACATAACAGAACATGGTGGGGCTATTAGGCTTTGTTCCAGGGACATTCCCTGTAGCCTGACTGCTCAGAAGATCTTCCAGATCTGATAATTCACAAATGAGAATATTTCCCCGTCAAATTAAGATTAGTAGAAATCCCAGCTTTGTGGGTGGAACACTGCAGAATGTTTGCAAAAAACCCAAACTATCTGAAATAGAAAAATTGCTTGTTGTGGGCATTGTATGAATACCTTTTCAGCTGAAAATATGCTGGAGATAAACAGGGCTTCCTCAGGTTCAACTTTCCAGCTGCCCAAGGCAGAGGGTCTCTTTCTGGCCCTTGGGCCTGACCCAAGTCATGGCCTCTCTCCCGGGCTCACTCCTCCCTGGCTCTGCTCCACTCCTTTACAAGACTGAAATGTGACTTGAAGTGTAATCATGCCTTCTGCTTGCCCTTGGCAGAGTTTGCGTACAGTAACGCACTTCATGCTTCAACGCGTCAGACTCCCTTCTTCGCCAGTTATGGATACCATCCTCACAGCTTCCCATTCCTGCCTGTCGGTGCCGGCAGCAGAAGACTTTGTAGAAGAACTGGCAGCAATCCAGAGTTTACTAAAGGAGCATTTGGGCTGTGCTAAGGAGTCCTATAAGAGACCAGCCGATGCTCACCAACAACCTGGCAGTGAGATTAAGATGGGAGATCAGGTGTGGCTGTCAAGACGAGATTTGCCACAAAAGGGCAGATGCAGGAAACTAGAACCTCAGAGAGTGGGCCTGTTTGAAGTGATAGACCAGATCAATCCTGTAACTTTCAGGCTCCGATTGCCTGTATCCATGAAGATTCATCCAGTATGCCACAGATGAGTTTTGTCGCCAGTTGTGCCTGCACACCCTTAGCAGGCACCTAGACAAGCACCTCCACCTCCCATCATGGTACAAGGAGAGGAAGAGTAGAGCAAATTCTAGATTCTCAACTGCAAAGAAAGAAGTTGCAAGACTTGATTGTGTGAAAGGGCCAGAAGAAAGATCATGGGAGTACGCAGAACATGTTCGTGTGCCAGACTTGCAAAGGGCGTTTCATACTTGCCACCTCAACTGGCCCAAACCAACAGGGTGGAAGGAGGAGGGGGGTGATGTCAGGGACTGGACTGAGGAGGAATGGTGAAGACCGCCCCACCCCTCCTGAAACTTCCAGAGAAGAGGATGATAGTATAGATTTACAACAGTGGTTTGCAGAAGGTCACGGGGCCAGACGGAGAAGAGGGACAAAGCTGGGAGATAATGGGAGAAGAGGAGGGGGGAGCAGCAGAGCCAGAGCATCTGGCTGACACGTTATCATTAGAAAGCGTTCCAGACCCCCCTTCTCCCAGAACCCAGCGAGCAGTGAAAGTGGTAGAGCAGAGAGCTAAGAGGCAATTGGCCTTAAGTGGCCACCGTAAGGGGAGTAGTGCTGTTGGTGACTGAGAGGGAATGGGGGGAGGAGATTACTCAGAGCAAGGCCATTACTGAGAGGTGACATTTCTCAGCCTCTCTCTGTGAACATTGAATAAAAGATTTGGGTAATTGGATTCCCTGAAGTCTGACACCTAGCTAGGAGAGGTATGTGTCTGTGCTCAGAAACCGCTGGCTTCTGCATGGCTGGGGTGTAACCTACATATACGAAGGTCACATCCCTCACAATGGCATTCGGCTTTTAACCTGCTTTTAGCTTTCTATGATGTTACTGTTCAGTTTTATTTTGTTATATTGTTGTAATCCATAGTGTTATATCATTGTGATACAGTTGTATATGTATACACTTTTATAAATAAATGAATAAAACAAATCTGTTGCTCCACCCGCATTTGCCTCTTGCGCCACCCACTATTGGGTATGTGGTTCCTAGTACGAAAAAGATCTTCACCTGTCTTCTAAAGTGGCAAAAAGCACATTTCTGGGGTACAGAAGTATCATTTGAAGCAGCCCATAGTATATTATTTCATAAATTTGTGACCTGCTCTGCTTACTAGCCAAGCAGATTCGTTTTCTAGAAAGGGGTGTGGCCAAAATTAATTTTTTTCCCCTACCTTCTGTTTTCCTTCAGATCTATCTTAACTTCAGGTCCTTCCTTTGCTTTAATTTCTTTGGGAAAACATGTTTGCATTCTGCCCTTTGCAGAGTATGAAATCCACATCTGGCTTGGTTTCCCAGGATGTTCTGCCTGCTGCCAAGGTGCATTTTGGGTTGCCCTTCTGCCTGAGATGCTCCAGCTTCCCCCTTTAGCACATTAGCATTCTTGTAACTCCACTGAGGATGAAACTGAGCCCATTTTGTCAAGCAAGTGTGATAATCAAGCTCTATAAAAGTGATTAATAATAATGATAATGCACAACATCTTTGTTAATAATAAATGTGACCCATAGCAGTACCTGCTACTGATGTGTAATTGCAGAGAGATTTTTTTTGCTGTTAATAAAGGGTTGTCAACACATTGTAATCCATTTTGTACAGAGAGGGGACAAGCCAACAGTAATTTACTTTTCTAGTGATTTGCATACTGTAGACAAAATTTGAGATGGGCCAGTAATTAGTAATGTGCTTAGAATTAACTTCTTTATGAAGATAGGTAATTACTGTGTGGCTTCCACACTTCAAGCATTTTGTAGTGCTTAATGGAAACATGAAAGATGCTCCCAAGGAATATAAACTATGAGGCTGCTACACATTCTAAATGTGCATTCAGTATATTCAAGCTGAACTTCTGGCATGATTACATTTTTAACCAGGATCCCATCATCAAGACTCTTAGCCATTCTCCTCTGAACCTTCTTAGTGACAATCTTCCACAACAATACCTTCTGTGCGATTATGTTTCCAACAAAAAACAAAACAAAAACCCTGCAGGTTTAAGATGAAAGTTAAGGCTTTCTCATGTTGGTTCAAATCCAGGACACTGGAAGTTAAAGTGGGAGCCCTGTCATCAGCTGTGATGTTGTGCAATGTCACAAATTGTGCTTGATTGCAACCTACCCTCCATGTACCCATACTTTTCTGTGGTCTTTTAGCCCCAAATCCAGTTGGGACCTGTAAAGAAGCCTCATGCAGCCCTGGCATTGTATTTCATTATTAAGTATCTGAGCTATCCTATAATGATAAAGGAATGCGTGTTTGTTGCTTGCAAGATGACTTAAAGGGTGGAAGGGGCCCTCTTCTAGCATCCTAGCATATGGAGATGTGCTCTGATGTTGTAAGGACAATAATGGTACTGTTGGAATATGATGTGTTGAGCCTTGTTTCCTAGCATCACAGTGATTAATTATGGTGCAAGTAATAAAGTAATGGTGCAAGTCCGAGAAAGATGGGAGTTTCTTAAAGGTGAAATGCTGAAGACACAAAGGCAGGCAATTCTAACAAGAAAGTGGGATGCCTCTAAAGAAATCAGTGTGGCTGCATAAGGAACTTACAGTTGAGCTGAAATTTAACAAAGGAAAGAAAGGGGAAATCATGGAGGAAGAGTACAGTATATACAAGTAGCTAACAGTTGCAAGGAAAAGGTCAGGTGGGCCAAAGTTCAGAATGATCTCAGGCTTGCAAGAGAGGTTAAAAATAATAAGGTTTCTTCAGCTATGTTTGAAGCAAGAGGAAGAACAAGAAAGTGGTAGGTCCTCTGTGTGGAGCAGATGAAGAAATGCTATTGGGTGACAGAGAGAAGGCAGAATTGCTGAACACTTACTTTGCCCCTCTCTTCACCCAAAAGGAAAGCAGTGCCCAACCTGGTGATAACAGAATAGATGTTGCAAGGAGGGAACTGCATGCCAGGATAGGAAGGTGGCAAGGGAACACAGAGCTGCTTTAAACGAATTCAGATCTCCAGCGTCTGATGAGCTGCACCCAAGGGTACTAAAGGAGCTTGCGGGTGTAATCTCAGAGCATCTGTCTATAATATGTGAGAATTCTTGGTGTACAGGTGAGGTCTCTGTGGACTGTGGATCAGAGATAGGCAAATGTGGACAACAGACTTGGACAACATTAGGACCACTAGCATAGCTGCCAAGTTATCCCTTATTTTAAGGGATTTTCCCTTATGCTGAATAGGCTTCCTCGTGAGAAAAGGGAAAACTTGGCAGCTATGACCACTAGTGGAGGTTAGTGTGGGTTCTTGCTGTCATAAAATGCAGGATAGCTAAAACCAGAAGCCTGGTTTTCTGGATCTCAGCCAATTGCAGACACTGAATCTGTGAGTGAGGAAATAATAGGCAAGCCTTCAACTGGTGCACCCCCCTCCAGGAGGAGTCTATGCAGTGGAAACCTAAAACAGTAATGAAATCTATTAACAGCAGGTGAGAGCTGCTCATGTGAAAATGCACTGATCTGCGCAACAAGAGGAATCTGCCACTGTGGTCCTTGTGGTCCTCGGTGGCAAAGTCTGGGTCAGACAGGCTGTATTGACACCAATGAATGAAGTGGTTTTATGGTCATTTGGAGCAAGTAATTTGGAGCACCTACATCAAACTACAATTCTTAGATTCCCTGAGGTGAGCTATGAGAGTTAAACTGGTATAAAACTGATATAAGACTGCAGTGTAGATATTCCCTCAGTGCTTGTTTGTGTGGCTCGAAATATCTTGATTTCCTGCTTAGTCACCTGGCTGTAAGGTAATGCTGCCTGCGCTGACCTCTGTGGAACTACACACAGCATAATTTATTACTTGGTGCAGTCCCCATTCTTTAAAAGTGCCGAAGTATCGGATAGTGAAGATGTGTATATCCTTTTCAGCTTTCCATAAAGGCACATTCACAGCTGTGAGATGTTTTCCTTATTTGCCAGGTAAAGATGGGAGCCTTGAAAAGTCAAGTCAATGTGATTTGCTTAAACCTGGCAATGTCAACAGCAAACCTCCTAGGCATCTTTATTTGGTGTCTTTCTGAATCATATAGCGGAGAAAGGTTTCCACGGCTACATAAAATTTCATCCTTCTAGTTGCAGTGCTCGAAGCAGCTGGATGATTGAAAACAAGGCCTTTGTCAAACAGAGCTTTTTGGTTTTGTAAGTGACATGGCTAAAGACGTTTTAGAGAGCAACGTTCTTCAGAGATCAAGAGGGGCTTCCGCTTGGTGCTTTAATTCAACATGATGAGGCACCCAGCACCCCCAGAGTGAATCCATTTCTCATGTTTGTGAGACACATGTCTAACCATGACCTCGCCTAAGAGCCATTTCTTTTTTTGCAAAACTGAAAAAGCATGCATTCATAAGAACAAAGTAATCTAAACCATTTTAGGAAAAGTAGTGAATTCAGAGGGATAGAGAAATTCAGGACCAGACAATCTGGTCTTTGACTCTGCCACACATACAAACCTGGGATTGATTTTGCTTTCCAACAAACTTTGGGGCAATGGATAGCTCATTTGGTTAGAGTGTGGGGCTGATAGCGCTAAGGTTGCAGGATCAAAGCCCCTTCTGGGACAGCGGCATATTCCTGCATTGCAGGGAGCTGGACCAGATGAGCCTCAGGGTCCCTTCCAACTTTAAAATTCTCAGATTCCAAGATGCTTACTTTTAAAATAGCTGTATGATTTTTTAAAAATCAATGTAAAGTTGCATCATCTGAAAGAGTGGTGCCACGCCTCAAGTTAGTCTCACAGGATTGTTAATGGAGCCTCTACACTCAGGTTTACAAGCGAACACACAGACAGTGCTATCACTCAGCCCAGAACCGTATCCATCACATTTCTGTGCAGTTGCTGTAAAAACCAGGGAAAGTAAGTAAGTAAGTAAGTAGGTACGGTAGAGAGGCATTTTCCCTAGGGCAGAGCCAATTCGCCTGAGGGAGTGAATGCAAAGTGTCAGAATTAGATACATTGGCAGTTTTTTTAAAAGGTTGCTTGCTTGTTGCTTTTTATTTATGTATTTTTTCTTGGAAAGGTGTTGCTTGAAAAGGGAAGCACTAGTGATGGATACAAGTTGGTGGTGGTAGTACAGGCAGTTTTTCCTGAGTCATCAGCAGTTTCCCACACTCACACCTTCAATCATTCATTTTGTGTAACAGGATTTAAAGTCTTTCTTCCTGACATCCTTGAGCACCTAATTGAGCTGGGATTTTTCTCTAGAGATGTCTTAATGTTCTGTTCACACACAAATGCTCAGAAGCATTTACCCGAGAGAGCCTGTAAATTGCCCTCTTGCAGACCCAAGGAGAAAATGCTTAACACACACCCCGATTTTCTTGTGGAAGAGAAAGTAGCTGATCATGTTATTTCCTTTCCTAGTTATTTTCTAAAAGCATTTGAACTTCAGTTGCGGAGGAAATGTTGCTCCCTGTAACTCAGTCCTAAGAACAACTATATTGATATGGTTGGCTTAGAATGTGGGAGTGTGAAGTAATCTCATTGCTTTTGTTATATCTGATGGGCTGAAACCACCTTAGGAAGACATCCATGCTTAAATGGGGGAAAGATCAGGAAAAGGTGAAGCTGTGAGCATGTTAGGGACTGCTGGATCATAGAATTGAAGAGTTGGAAGGGACTCTAGGGTCATCTAGTCCAACCCCTGCAATGCAGGAATCTCAACTAGATTATCCATGACAGATGGCCATCCAGCCTCTGAATCAAAACCTCCCTCTTCTCTCTCTCCCTCTTCTCTCCCTGCCATTTTCCTTACATAGTAAGCTTAGAGGCTTAACTTTCAGTTTCAAGTTTCGGTTTTGCAATGCAGCTCCATCTTCCACCCTGACATTTTCCTTATATGGTAAGCTTAGAGACATAGTTTGCTGTCAATAGACACTTGCCTCATCCCCAGCATCTTTTTATGCCTGGATCACCAAGGTGTCCTAATGTGCTTCTGGAGTTGCTGTTTTGAAACCTGCTGTGTTGCTCAGGTCTTGTTTCATTTTGGACAAGACCATAATTTCTCCAAGACACTTCACCTTGACTCAGGAGTCAGTATGCACCAGAATCTGATGACTCTCCCTACTGATTAGGCTCTATCTTGCCATTAAATAACAAGAATCCTGCCCCACTCAAGGTTTATTGCCTTCAAGGAAAGGAAACCTCCTTCCATTATGAAACAACAGAAAATCATGCAAATAGAAAAACAACAACAAAGTCTGTATTAGCAATACAGTACAGTTAACAAAGGGATGCTTTGTTCTTGTCATCTCAACTGTTGAAGAATAGCTCTGTATTCCCCCCATCCCCCCCTCTCCCAGTTCTGCTTTTTTACTAGACTGTCAGGACCAATGGAGGGAAAATAATCAGATTCTTCTTGTAACCAGGAGCTGTAGTTGCACTTTTGCAGTCCAACACTCACTATGTGAACTTTATCTACCATCTCTGCTTAGGAGGAAACAGTGATTCTTCATGGTGCCCTTATAAGCCCCAATTGGCCTCTCTGGCTTGGCCCAGAGTAAGCAATTCTGGGACCTTTCCAGCCAATTATGTGCTATAGCAAGCCTCTTCAGATTCTCAGGTGTTGCTCTTTTCAAAGACACAAAGCTATTGTTATCTGTTGTTTTCCTCTTAAACTAGGTGGAGAGGAAACGTCATCGGGAATATTGTAGCAACAGTAACTGGCAAAAGAAGTCATTTCCACACTGCTGGTGTGGAAGCCTAAAAAAATAAACATAAAAAGCCTAAAAAAAAAACATAAAAACTGTATCAGTTTGTACTTTTGCTGGAGATTGCTGCTCAAACTCCACTTGCCCCAGCTGATGCTGCTTCTTCCATGTTATGATTGGCTATGACTCCAGGAAAATGCAAATGTACACTGACTATTACAATAATTGCCTGTCATGGTAAGAGTAATGTTACCTGAACATTTGCAGTGAGAGATGCATCTACTGCATCTGATGGGTCTGCAAATGCATTTTCCAGCGTGGAGCTATAAGTTGGTGTCTCAGTGGTATTTAAAAGGAGAGGCTTGAAATGAAGGCAATCAATGTTTACAAGTTTACAAGGAAAAGCGTGGGTAAGTTCACAGCACTTATTGTGCCACAAACATTTCCACCACCAACAGTAACTTGTGCCAGTCATTTGTGGCTTGAAAGTCCAGTAGCGGAAACCCACTTTTTGTAAAGCTTTTCTGCTTGGTTACTTGGAGGAAATTCATACAGGGGCCGGTCCACCCATGAGACAAGGTGAGGCAACTGCCTTGGGTGGCAGAATCTACAGGGGCAGCAGATCCTGATGTAGATCCCCCCTCCCACTTGTTCCTGAGGTGCATCTTCACTCCTTAGTCTCTGGCAAGGAGGGAGGCACAATTTTGTGGTTCACCTCAGGTGCCAAAATGTCTTGAGCCGACCCCGAGTCTTATTCAGCATAGTTGATTAAGTGAATAGCTGTTTATGTTGTTGCCTCTGTGGGTCATTGTGTAGCACTATCCTCAGAGTATACATTCAGAAGAGGCTCCCATTCTGTTGCAATTCATAATTTTAAACAGCAAGAATTCATCTGCCTGGTTATCAGCCAATGCCATTCTCTTCTTCCCTTCCATTCATGAAAGTAAAAGGCACCAAGCAGAGCAAAATTGTTTTAGCAAGTAATGATATCATTTAATAATGATGATGGTGAAACTCGGAAAATTAGAATATCACCGAAAAGTGCATTTATTTCAGTAATGCAACTTAAAAGGTGAAACCAATATATGAGATAGATGCATGACATGCAAAGCAACATATGTCAAGCCTTTATTTGTTGTAATTGTAATTATTCACCGTTAGGCGGGTCAATTATAAATGGAATGTAATTAATGAAATGTAATAGCGATGTTTATTTTTGTTTATTTTTGTATTATTGTAACTATTTGTTTTATTACTGTGGAATTTCCAAAAGAAAGCATTTGTAAAAATTAAAAGAAAAAGAAAAAACAATAAGTTGTATTACTGAAATAAATGCACTTTTCGATGATATTCTAATTTCCCGAGTTTCACCTGTATTTTTACCCTATTTTGTTTGGCCTTCAGAAGCCTCAACTGACTGCACTGTATCTCCATTCACTAGCTTAGAAAAAGCTAAGAAATCTGAACAACAGAATCCTAAGAGAGCCTCTTAACTATTACCACAAATACCCACTGCTTGTCATATAATAAATTATCTTGGGAAAATGAAATTTTTTCACAATGCCTAGGGTGAGAATTAACCCCCACTTTAAACACACACACAAAAGCTCATATGTACTTCTAGGAAGCTTTTACAGAGAATCCTTAAATCCACAGCCTTAACAAGCTTCCATGGAGTGCTTGCCTTTTGGTCTTGCCCTCTTAAATTTTTATGAGCAAGTTATATGATATTATGTCTGCCACCATCTCCTTTACTTTTTCTCAAGTGGCTCTGAATCAATGACAAGAGAACTTTGCTGTTATGATGCTTGTATCATGTCATCAGGGTGTGTTTGTATTAGAAGTGGATGGGGAATGACTGCCATAGCTTGTTTTACACGATCAAGGCAATTTCTGGTGTGGCTGTTTTGGAGCCAGTTTTGGTCTGAATCTCCTAATGTGATTTAGATATGAATTGTTCTTGTCACAGTCAGTAACTCAATGTCTCTTGTGTCAGGACAAGGAAATGCTCTGAACACCCCTATTTTACCAAGGCAATCTCTGCTTTGTGATATTATCCCCTGGTAAAGCTCTATTTTAATTGCATCTTTGTTTAGCCTTTTAAGGAAATGCCTATATACTTTAGGAAAAAAATGCAAAAAATGCACATTCTAAAACATTGCACAGACAATAAGAATTACATGCACAATGAACAGTAAAAGTCTAAGCAAGTTGTATAGGAAAATTGGGAGAAGAAAGGAAAAAAGGGAGGAAGAATTTAAGGTCAAGGAAAGGAAAAGGGAAAAAAGAATCTTTGCACTCTGCTTCCTAATTAGTTAGGATAGAAAGAGGAATAATTTAACTTTATTAATGATTAATAAGTGAGAATTAGAAATATGGTTGCACATATTCTTGAAATGTTGAAATCCCATAGTAGTTAATAAATAAACTCAATGGTCTAATAGGTTTTATGCCCTTCCTTTTAAAACAAGACACGAGAGCTATCTTCCAAATCTTCTCATTGCACTTTACCTAAATTTTGGAGGATTTCCAGTTGGCAACTATTATTTACCCAATCATTGTTGGCAAAGAGAGAAGTGGTAAGTTGTGAGTCCTTGAATCCGCACTTTTCACTTTCAGTCACCTCTTGAATACTTTTTTTTTATGCTGACAGGACTTTGCACTAGTTTATTTTTTTCTTGTGTATCCAGTCATTTTAATGATTGATCTGCATTGCTTTTAAAAGTTTTTTTTAATGTTGCTCTAAATTGCCCTGGTGTTGTGAGGGGGCAGTCAATGCATACTTTTTATAAACAATTATGTTCTAAATTTTCACTCACAATTCCTTTCAAGAACCAAGAAGAACTCTTAGGAATCAAAGGAATTTGAAAGTAGCGCATTTGGTTATATCATATACTGTAAGGATTTGATTATATCAAATAAAGGATTTGAAGACAAGTCAATAATATATGCATTTGTTTTAATGTTTTATTGTGTTTTTCTGTTTTAAAATGTTTTTAGATGCCTTTAATTATTTTAATAGATGGGATATAAGCATAATTAAAATAAAGCAAAATAAAATTTGCACCCAAAACTTGACACCTTCAGCACTTCTCCTCTTGAAGGTTATCAATTTTCCAAAGCTGAATTGCAGCTAAGAACCACCTGAGCTGATTTATTTAAAAGACAGATTCTTTCAGGTTTGAATTTTTTTTGAGAGAGAGAGATTGTCATATGACCAGGTCTGGTCTTCTTTGTTCATTCGTTCTGCTACATCCTGCTCCCATTTGTGCTGAAATCTGAAAGCTGGTTCTTCAAGATTCTGAGATTGTGAACATTTTTTTTGCTCAAGTGTGTGTTCATGTAGGTTGGACTGACCTAAATTTGTTCTTTTCTGCCCCCCCCCAAATACATCCCTATCCTGGTAGTGAATGTTGCTGCATGTTTTTAAAGTTGCAGCTATTCCAGAAATACATTTCCATTGTGAGATACAAGGTTGTTGTTTTTTAAGAAAAGGAAAGTGTGGTGGTCAGTTGGCTAATGCACTTCCTTTGTATCTCGGTGGGCAATTGCAGAGTAAATGAATGGCAGTGTTCTACTGGCATAGAAAAGCTACAGCAATGTGGAATAGCAAGGTGAGGAAGAAGTCAGACAGCTGTCCTTTAAAGGAGGTATTCACAAAGTCTCTCTGTATTGATCAGTGAAATATTGAATAGTGTTGTTCATGTCCCTGATTTCAGATATCTGCTCCTGATTGCTGTAGTGCCTCACCTCAGTTTGTGGTTTGGGTGATTCTGGGGAATCCTTGATGTTATTTCTCTCTTAATTATAGAATTAAGATCTACTCTGATTTGCTGAGTGTGATACAACTGCTGGTTCTCATTTACAGAACAGTCCAAATCCTTGATCCAGAATGCTGGAGGTTGGGTTGGATGAGGTTGGGATGTCCCTATGTCCCTGAATCCTGCTTCCTCTTTTCAGTTCTCTTTCTTGACCCATCTAGAGCAGGGAGAGGGAACCTGTGACTCTCCAGATGTTGCTGGACTACAACTCCCAACATCCCTAATCATTGGCCATGCTGACTGGGGCTGATGGGAGTTGAAGTTCAGCAACATCTGGCACTCCAAGGGTTCCTCACCCCTGACCAGAGACTGTAGGTTGTTCGTTTTCCATTAGTTTGTTTAGCATTTATGATTCCATAGGGTTAGATATGGATTATAGCCCCAAGGTTGAACCTTGGTGGTTTGCTCCTGACATTGGGCAATCGTCAGATCACTGTGGGCTGTGACATATAGATAAACATTCTTTGATTTAGTGGACTGTATGAACTCTTTCCTTCAATAATAATTGAGACAATGGGACCTTATCTGTGATCATAGCTGCCAACTTATCCCTTTTTTAAAGGGATTTCCCCTTATGCTGAATAGGCTTCCTCGCGAGAAAAGGGAAAACTTGGCAGCTATGTCTGTGATTGTTTATTCAATTCAACTCATTGCTTGATGCTACAACCAATAAATTATGAATATGTGCAAAAAAAAACCAACCCTCTGTGAGTTTGCAAGAAATCCTTAATTCATCCACCTCTTCTCTATGGATTTTTCCAGTCATTATTTAACAGATATACATTTGTAGACTTGGGGAGAACATTATTAAAAGGTCCAGTTCATCCCAGTTTATTCCCTATGCTCTGTCAAGAACTAACCTTTGTGTAAATTCTAGGCAAATGCCTGGAGGTGCTTCAAGTACACAATATTATCAATGCCTTGGTATGTCCACTTAGCCAGACTGTATGCATGCAGTGGCAAAACACTGAGCTCCCTAAGTCTGCCCACCTTTTCCCGGTGGGTGGCGTTGCGGCCAGGCAGTTGGGTCACAACAGTATACCGGCTTTGGGTGCAGAGGATTTCTGCCTCTCCCCTGTGTCATGCCAGCCGCATCATTGTTGTGGTGAGCTGTTTGGGCTTGAGTGATGGTTAGGCATTGGGTAAGCCTTTGGTGGCGCTGTGGGTTAAACCACAGAGCCTTGGGCTTGCCAATCAGAAGGTCGGCGGTTCGAATCCCCGTGATGGGGTGAGTTCCAGTTGCTCGGTCCCAGCTCCTGCCAACCTAGCAGTTCGAAAGCACGTCAAAATGCAAGTAAATAGGAACCGCTCCGGTGGGAAGGTAAACAGCGTTTCCATGTGCTGCTCTGGTTTGCCAGAAGCGGCTTAGTCTTGCTGGGCAAATGACCTGGAAGCTGTACGCCGACTCCCTTGGCCAATAACGCGAGATGAGCGCTGCAACCCCAGAGTCGGTCACGACTGGACCTAATGGCCAGGGGTCCCTTTACCTTTACCTTTACCTTAAGCCTTTGTTTGGATGGGAGGGAGGTTGTAACCTTCGCCTGCCCCTCCTTAGTAATGGTATTCTGTTAAAGGGATCTGGGGTGTGAATCCTGTCTGAAGCCTGGGCATGGTCTAGGGCCATGTCACAGCCCCTACAGGGACCCCTCGGGGTGCCCCTATTTGATACAAGTCATAGGGTGCCCCCTATCGGTGCTTTACCCTTAAGTGGACTCCCTGCAGACGGGCAGGAGATATAGCCTGGCCCCAATGCCTGAGCCAAACCACTCACATCTGTAACCAATAAAGTTGTGGCCTGTTTGAACCCATAAACCAAAATACTCTGTGTCTCTGTGTTTTATTGTTCTCCTGGGAACTTCGTGGCTCAGGTGCCTTGGCACGCAATACAAACCCTGAGAGATAGCTTAGTTGGTAGAGCATGAAACTCTTTATCTCAGGGTTGTGGGTTAGAGTCCCACATTAGGTGAAAGATTCCTGCATTTCTGCAGGGAGTTGGACTAGATCCTCGTGGTCCTTTCCAACTCTACAGTTCTATGATTCTATGATCACCATTCCAACTTATGAGCTGTGGCTGATCTGGATTTTCTGAATTAGTTGCATGTGTGCATTCCAAGTGCAGTACTATCATCATGTACACATTGCCCTCAAATGTGAATATTTATCTAGCTAAGTACAGTGGTGCCTTGCAAGATGAATTTAATTCGTCCCGTGAGTCCTGGGGTGAAAAAAAAAGTCTTGCGCCATAGGCAACTTTGTCTTGCGAGTCTCCATTGAAATCGCAAAATGCATTCGTCTTGCGAAAAATTCGTCTTGTGAGGCATTTGTCTAGCGAGGTACCACCGTATTGGCTATTGTGACGGACAGTGAATCTTGAAGGTCTCTAGCATACTTTCCCCAGCTACACTACCCAAGATGATTTTTTCAACTGGAGGTGTCAGGGATTGAACCTGCAACCTTCCACGTACAAAGCATTTGCCTCACTACTATGCTACTATGCTAAAAATGGGCCTGGAAGCCACTTCAAGTGTGGCTGTCTCCCAAACTGACCTCTATCTGTATACGCTCCTTTGACCCTCACCAGGCTTTTGACTGAGTAATTTTCATGCAGTTTTCTCTAAGCTCTTCATTCTGGCTTTTTGTTGTCTTTAATTTTTAAACATGCTCTACTCGGTAGTTGTTTGTTATGTTTTATTTACCTGTTTGTTTGCATTCAAGGGCAGCGTACACACAGCATTGCTAAACTAGAGCCCTCAGTGTTTGTACAGCACTAACTGAGCCCACAGCATGTGCCCCCACATGCATTGCAAACAGTGTTGGGATGAAATGAAAAGGGGCTGTGGTTTTCCTTCCAGTTCCTATATGTGTTTAGCAGCCATTTCCATGCTTCTTCTTATGGAAGAACATTGCAAAACAATTATTCAGAGTGATGTCAGTTTGGCATCTCCAGTTCTGCCAGTGGGCAGCTGTTCTTTGGGATGTGGTGACCATCAGCACCCTTTGGGGTGAAGACTACACACTTCATTCATGCTCAGCATATAGTGCAGTGCACATAGCTAGTCTGCATCTGAGCATAACACAGAGAACTAGCCTGCAAACAGCATATTAAAGCATAATAAAGCACAGTAAGTCTGCATAAAGCCTAATCAGCTTACCGTGTTTCTCATATTATAAGACACGTCTTATATTTATTTTTTCCTCAAAAAAACACACTATGGCTTCTTTTCAAGGGATGTCTTTTTTTTTTTCCTCCTCCTCCTGCCGCGGCCGGCATTGCTGCTACGCCTATCACTATGTCTTATTTTCGGGGTATGGCTTATATTCCTTGAATGCTTAAAAATCCTGCTATGGCTTATTTTATGGGTATGTCTTAAAATATGAGAAACAGGGTAGTCTGGTTACCATTTGCAGCTATTCATGCGTATTAGTACAGCAAGAAGTGTAAAGACTAATAGGGTAAAGCTAAGCACTTCAGCTGGAGTGTCCTCATTCCACCTCAAAGCTGGTCTGCAGGAAGCCCACTGCCTAGACCTGGCCTCTAGAAAGCGCAAGGCATGAAACAGCACATTTACCCTTATCCTTGGCTATTCAGCTAAATTAGGCCATCAGGCAAGACCCCTCTGCTTACATCCCTTCAGTTGTTCAGACTCTTGCAAACCAGAGGGTCCCTCTCAGCCAGGGCGCAGCATTTCTGTCAGCGCTAGGTCTTGCATCTCTCTCTCTCTCTCTTTTAAGACCTTTATTGAGATTTCAAATAAACCATACAATTAAAAACATACAAACAAAGTAAAATAAAATACTAAATATCACAAAACAATATTAACAGAAATCAAAATCTTCTATCAAATACCAAGCTCTGAGCAGATGGTGTCTCCACTCTCTCTGTACCCTATTTGTGACAACTTGGTTTATGATGGCATGGCTGCAAATATGCCAATGTTGTTGTGCTGCTTTCCAGTTTCTCCAAGTGTCGGAATTTTTGTGTGTGTTGCTTTCTGCAGGGTCAGTTTCCTTGTCATGTGATACAGTACGTGAGATTTATGGCTTTTTGTGTGTGTGTGATATCAGTATATTTACATAACTTCACAGAGAGTAGAAAGGTGCTTAGACTGGCTGTTGTAAATTCTGTCAGTAAACTCTTCAAGTGCAACAACATAACCTTGAAGTTCCTAAGGCCAGATCTTGCCAGCCAGCTGCAGAACGTGGATGCTTGTGTCCTCTCAGGCTGCATTGAGCTGCAAACAGCTTCCTTCAGCCTCTACCAAAACAGGTGGGATGCGTTTAGTACGGTAGCGTCTAGCAACCAGTCATCAAGACCTCATAAACACAGCTCTTTACACTGGCTGTGAGAAGAAATGCTATTGTGAACAGCTACTTTCCAAAGAGAGAAAACTGTTTCCAACCTTCTCTGAGTCCAATTGTAATAGCATGAAATTTGCAAATGAATTTGAAATTGACAACTTCATGTTTGACCCTCCTTTTTAATTCTGGGTTTATGTGTGCTCTATCCAGTATGTGACACATCTACTGCTGTCTCTTGTGTTACTTGACATTTTGGGCTCACTTTATAAAAAACACTCTCCTTCCTTCCTCCTGTTCTCTGTGTAGCTTGGATCTTGAGATATGTTAACTTAAGGAGGTTCACGGAAGGAGAGGTTCCCAGCTCTCCCCACCACTGTGTTCCCCCCCCCCCCAAGCCTCTTGGCGAATAGGAGGGGTCCCTACTTACTGGATGTGGCACAGGAGGCTTCTGAGAGAGGGCAAAAACAACCCAAAGGTGGAAGTCAATCCAATTTGGAGCAATTCTGCCCCCTCACCCACCTAATCACAGTACTGTAGTGTTCTGCAGAATTCTCTTCTGCTTTGAGGCATCCTCTAATTCAAGGCTCACGATGCTAAACTTTTCTTCCACTGTCAAAGTACTCTGGCTGTGTTAATTTAAAAGGTAATTTTAAAATCCTAGCCTTTAAAAGGTAATTTTAAAATCCTAGCCTTTATTCAATCTTTAAGCATTTGAAAAAAGAGAACATTTTGCTCTAAACATACATGTCCTTGGTAGATAGCACAGGCAGGAAAATAAATGGATTTGAAGAAATAAAGCTGAAAGAGGATCATTAGGAAGCCAGCAAGCTGTTGAAAGAACAGCCAGACACTGTCATAAAGATTTGAAATGCTGCCGCGTGTGCTCTTTATGTCGAGGCTCATTCAGAAAGGTCATTGCACGTAGGGTGGAGGGTTATTCTTTATGATCTAAAGTAATTTAAAATAGTGTAAACAAATAAATCTAGAGGAAGGAAGAAGTGTTTATTAGCTTTCAGTGACTCCATGAGGCGTCCCTTGAATTATTGGAGTGTGCTGGATGGCATAAGGTGATGGAGAAGATTTGTACCCGATAACCATCTGTACAGTATCTGAGGCTCCTCTTTGCAGTTCACAGCTATGCCACTTAAAGATAAAAACATGGCTCTAAAACCAACAACTTAACCAGCAGCTTCTAATTATATTGGGCACATCATGCTGTGGTGCTCAGACTGCTCTGTTGGCACAAGTGCCAGGCATTGGAAAGTGATTTGTGCCACTGCGGTACTTCAGGGAGCAGACTGACAGCGGTAAAAGATGCCAGAACCACAAACGGGAAGCAATCATAAAAAGAGAGGATCACACACACACGTTGAGTGACACATGCGGAAGTGCTCTGGCCAAGCTTCTGCTCGGCTTTAATAATGCAGCATCCATCTTATTCCTGCAACTCCCGGGGTTTTTCATTGCGAAACACAGATCATAAATAGCAGTGGTAGCGATGTGTCGTAAAAGGACAATTAATCTTTCAAATAAAAGCATTAGGGTACATTCCAAACGCCCTGCAGCTAGTCTCTGTTTGCTCGTGAGCAACTTTTATGTACTGACACTTGTTAAATGTTTTAAAAGCAGGTTAAGCTCCTTGGTCCTTAGGCACTAAGATTTATGCTTCCTAATAGTTTTATTTGAAGAGCCTGTAATACAGTATGTGGGTCCCTGGTGTATAGCATCTTCATATTCCCAATGGTCTCTTCTTCCTGACTTGGACATCGGTTAAACTACTCAAATTAGGCATTTATTTTAGAGCCTTAAGAAGCCTGGATGATTGACTAGATTCTCTGGTATGAGCACAAAAACAAAGCAGATCTGAAAGATATTTAGGGAAACTTGCATGCGGCTCTTTCATACTTGTATGTATGGTGGTGGCTGCAGAGGTGCCAGTTATTTTTATTCGTTTTTCAAATACAAAATCACAAAAAACCAAACAAAAACTCAGAGCAAAGTATAAAAAAAGAAAACCAAAAAATAAACAAAATAAACAAAATACAACATAACAAAAAGAAAAACTTCTCAAATCTTATATTATTTACTTAACATTGTTGACTTCCTCGATTCCCCCTCACTGGGTCCATCATATAATCCAATTAAGCAGTTTTCATCTTATCTCTTAAAATTAATCTAACACATTTTATCATTAACACTCATATATCCTATTCTAAAAATATCATCTATTCTCCACCAATAATTAATCAATTTATCCAAATCAAAAATTATTTTCCCTTCCTTTATCTTCTGTTTCTCTCCTTAGCCTGGAAATTTTTACCAAGAACTTTCCATAAATTTAAATATTAATTCTTATATCATATAGACATTTAAACCGATTATATCAAATTTAACCCCCCTTCCCCTGAACTCTGGGTCTCCCAGATTCATCAGCGAATTCCATAAGTCATTCCAGTTTCGGACCATCAAAATCAGTCAAAGAAATTACACCCATTACTACCCCTCACCCCACTCCTACCCTGTCCCAGCCTACCCACCATTCTTCTTCAATCATCCCCTGGGATCTCCCCAATTCTTCAAATACTGTAGTACAAAACCATCCAACAAAAATTCCCTTCTCCAGCCCTTTCTCAGTTTTTATTCCCTTTGTATTCTGGCCCCAGTATGGATCCTGCCCTCCCTCTCTCACTGGGAGGACATTACTCCATGCTGGTTCTTCTTTGGGGACTCCTTGGATCAGGCAAATGTTCTGTTCCCCCCCTAAGAGACATAGCTGAAATGGTTGAAATGGATCTTGCACAGGTTGTTCAGTAGTACTATTGCTCTCTGTCCTTTTTGCATTGTATTCGTCTTGCCTTTTATATATGTTTGTTTGTTAGAATACATTACAAGTATATATTTTTATATTTGCGAGTCTTCTTGTTGATGGCATCTGCAGCCCCAAGTCTGGCCACTTGGCATGGAGGAGCAGGAGGTTGGGCAAATAAATGGAAGGGGGAGATGGAGGAAATTTTGGGACAGATGCTGGGTGGGTAGAAGAATGCAGAAAATGGTAGGAAGGGTGAGGTTTAAAGTTTGACATTCCTACCTTTTGCAGATAACATGGCTTTACAAAGGTTAACTTGTGTATTGGGTGGGTACAGCAATTTTTCTCCCCATTTACAACTGAAAAGAGAAGTCTGCTTACCTTTACCTGGCTCAGTGGCATTGTGGGCTGGCACCGCCTCTCCCACCATAATCCAATGCTGCCTCTAGTTTCTGGGGGAGCCCAGCTGGCATGGAGGCTTAACACTCACCTAGCCAGCTGGGAAGTGGATCCAAGCCTGCCTGTAAATAATGATAATAATAATAATAATAATAATAATAATAATAATAATAATAATAATTCCCCAGCCACTCTGGGCAGCTTCCAACAGAAAAATAAAACAATCAATTAAACATTAAAAGCCTCCCTAAACAGGGCTGCCTTCAGATGTCTTCTAAAAATCTGGTAGCTGTTTTTCTCTTTGACATCAGATGGGAGGGCGTTCCACAGGGTGGGTTCCACTACCGAGAAGGCCCTCTGCCTGGTTCCCTGCAACTTGGCTTCTCGCAACGAGGGAACCGCCAGAAGGCCCTCGGTACTGAACCTCAGTGTCCGGGCAGAACGCTCCTTCAGGTATACTGGACCAAGGCCATTTAGGGCTTTAAAGGTCAGCACCAACACTTTGAATTGTGCTTGGAAACGTACTGGGAGCCAGTGTAGATCTCTCAGGACTGGTGTTATATGGTCCTGGCAGCCGCTCCCAGTCACCACTCTAGCTGCCACATTCTGGATTAGTTGTAGTTTCTGGGTCACCTTCAAAGGTAGCCCCACATAGAGCGCATTGTGGTAGTCCAAGCGGGAGATAACTAGAGCATGCACCACTCTGGTGAGACAGTCTGCAGGCAGGTAGGGTCTCAGCCTGGGTACCAGGTGGAGCTGATAGACAGCTGCCCTGGACACAGAATTGACCTGCGCCTCCATGGACAGCTGTGAGTCCAAAATGACTCCCAGGTTGCGCACCTGGTCCTTCAGGGGCACAGTTGCCTCATTCAGGACCAGGGAGTCCTCCACACCTGCCCGCCTCCTGTCCCCCACAAACAGTACTTCTGCCTTGTCAGGATTCAACCTCAATCTGTTAGCCGCCATCCATCCTCCAACTGCCTCCAGGCACTCACACAGGACCTTCACCACCTTCACTGGTTCTGATTTGAAAGAGAGGTAGAGCTGGGTATCATCCGCATACTGATGAACGCCCAGCCCAAACCCCTGATGATCTCTCCCAGCAGCTGCATATAGATGTTAAAAAGCATGGGGGAGAGGACAGAACCCTGAGGCACCCCACAAGTGAGAGCCCAGGGGTCTGTACACTCATCCCTCACCACCACTTTCTGAACACGGCCCAGGAGGAAGGAGCGGAGCCACTGTATGACAGTGCCCCCAACTCCCAACCCCCCTGGTCTGTCTGGTCCAGAAGGATATTATGGTTGATGGTGTCAAAAGCCGCTGAGAGATCCAGCAGAACTAGGAAACAGCTCTCACCTTTGTCCCTAGCCCGCCAGAGATCATCAACCAGTGCGCCAAGGCAGTTTCAGTCCCATGATGAGGCCTGAATCCCGACTGGAAATGATCCAAATGGTCTGTTTCTTCCAGGCGTGCCTGGAGTTGTTCAGCAACCACTCGCTCAATCACCTTGCCCAAGAATGGAAGATTTGAGACTGGTTGATAGTTGGCCATATAGGCTGAAAAGAGAAGTATAATTCTATGTATGGAAAAAGTTCAGTACTAAAGATGCAAAACTCTCATATTTGAGTCTGCCAACAGTGTGTATTGTATTGAAACTTTTTTTTATTACATTGCATCTCTTTTGTGTGATTTTATTGTTAAACATCTGTGCAGAAACAATCTAGAATTCCACATGTGCCGGAGGTTTATTTTACTTTAAATGCAAATTCTTTCTGACGACACTGGGAAGAGAGTATAAAGGATTTTCACTGTAAAAAAACCTAAGTACATACCTTGAAATGAGGACAATGCAGTCAGAAAAGAACAGCTCTTAAAAGCAATAAACCTAGCTTCATGCAAATGCTTTACTAAAAATAAATGAGAAAATAAAAACTTCTGCTGTGTAAGCACCTTTATTTTAAAATATCTCCCTAACGTTTTGCATGGCATAGAATCATAGAATTGTAGAGTTGGAAGGAACCTCAAGGGTCATCTAACCCACCCCTGCAATGCTGGAATTTCAGCTAAAGCATCCATGACAAATGGCCACCCAAGCTCTGCTCTGGTCTAAACCACTGAGCCTCTTGGGTTTGCCAATCAGAAGGTTGGTGGCTCAAATCCACATGACAGGGTAAGCTCCCATTGCTGTGTCCCAGCTTCTGCCATCCTAGCAGTTCAAAATCATACCAGTGCAAGTATGTAGATAAATAGGTAGCACTGCAGTGGGAAGGTAAACATCATTTTTGTGCACTCTGGCTGCTATCACAGTGTTCGTTGCACCAGAAGCGGTTTAGTCATGTCCCGGAAAGCTGTCTGTGGACAAACACTGGCTCTGTCGGCCTGAAGCGAGATGAACACTGCACCCCATAGTCACCTTTGACTGGACTCAACCGTCCAGGGGTCTTTTACCGTTACCTTTTTTTTTACCTTCCACTGTTGAACAGCTCTTACTGTCAGAAAGTTCTTCCTGATGTTTAGTCAGAATCTCCTTGTAACTTGAAGCCATTGGTTCGAGTCTTATGCTCCAGAGGTTTACCACACCTATCAGCCAATCACCCATTCCCACCACCCTTCTGAGTAATACCCCTCCCCACCCTCTCACTATATATAAGGGTCTGGTGACTTCTGTTTCAGTGTGTCTGAAGAAGTGTGCATGCACACGAAAGCTCATACCAATGACAAACTTAGTTTGTCTCTAAGGTGCTACTGGAATGAATTTTTTAATTTTGTTTATACAGCACTATGTAATCTAGTGTACTCTATTGTCATTGATTAAAGTTATTTTCAAATATGCTGGGCCAAAAAAATTATTCTTGAGCACTTTTTGAGATTTCCTTTCCTCTGTCTGAGTCTGCTGTTGTTGGTTATCCTTTGGTTTTTCATTGCAAAGGAAGCTGGAATGAATTGTCGTGTTTGTGTATGTTGTGGTGGCAGCAGTGTAGTGTGGGTTGCTGTAGTGTAATGTTGCGTCCTCCTGGTGGAGTGGGCAGCTGGGGTGGAGGTGCATGACAGGGGCATGCGATGGAGGGTGAACAGATTCTGCCTCCAACAGGCTCCTCGCCCGCTGCCTCTGCCCACCTGCCAGCGCAGCAATTTGAGGCAGTTGTTACTCCAAATTTCTCCAACTTCCTGCCCATGGCTGATGACTCTTGGGGGCCCCTGACCCTACAAGGCTGGGAGAGTGTCTCCAGCTGTGCCACCACCCCGGGAATCTGTAGGGCCCCAGCATCACCCACCTGCCTGCTGTCCCTCAGTGGCTGCCATGGCCATGCGTGTGCCGCATCCTTGGCTGGCAGAGGCAGAGAAGCAAGCCAGTATTGGAAGGTGGGGTGTGAATGGGGCAGCCAAGGCTCCTCACTTCGATTGCCACTACTTCCCCTATCTCTGCTCCAGGAAGGGCAAGTGGTGGGGAGGCGGTGGCAGTGGCAGGACTCCTGCTGCCTGATGGTGCTGAGCTGGGCTAGCCAGCTGCCTCAGCGCTTCACTCGCCCGCAGCAGAAGAGCTGTGGCACGCTGACGGGCTCTTTGCTCGGCAGCGGCTGTCGGCTCTTCCCAATCCCTGGACTCCAAATCTCACCCCCAGACCCTCGGCCTGGTGCCCCGAGAGCCCGGCGCCCAGGTGCCATGCACCCCTAGGGCCTATGGGTAAGACGGCCCAGGGGCTAACACACCTTCCCCCTGCTTATCTGTTCCTGCAGCACTTAGGGAAGATGGTCAGAGTCGAGTCAACAGGGCTGGGTGCAGCTGGGGGCTTGGACACAGCCCCTGGGGACTCTGGAGCTGGAGGAACCGAGGTAGAGATAGTGTAGGGGCTAGGGGATGAGTCATTGGACAGTGAAGTAGAGCATTAGGTGTGGTGCCCTCCCCCTCCCTCCCTTATGGCCGTCTCAGAGGCGGGGGGCAGGGCAACATCCCTTTGCTGGCCATGAGGAGAAGGAGGCACCGGCACCACTATTGCCCCAGCCCCAAAGACCCAGCCTGGGCGCAACTTGTCTCTCAGGAGGAGCCTGTTGTGCGGGCACCTGGCTGTGCCCTATCAGGATGTGTGCCAGGGCCACAGCCCCCCTGCCCCTCCCGCTACGCCTCTGTGTGGTGGTGGGGATGAAGAGACTTTCTACTGCTGCTTTTCAGGCAGTGTCAACATTAAATAAGTTTAATGTAAGGATCCATTCAAATATCCCACTCTTTACATGGAAGTACATTCCTTGTACATGATAGTACTCCCATTTTCTGTGTTTGCTCATTAGCTTTGCACCCCACGTGAAAAGCTTGCATAACAAACAGAAGACACTGATGTAGAAAAATCCTGCTGCAAGAATGGACCCAAAATGCTCCCCTTCCCACCCCCACTCCTGCTCTCTATATGAAATAATTTAAACCAAGGGAATTCTGATGAAGAGTTCTGTTCTGTTTTTTTAAAATGCATTACAGGCAAACAGCCCAACTTCCCACTCCATCACTTTCTGAGTTTATGATAGAATTCAACGTATTAATAGCCTGACTTACGTATTTATGTATTTAGAAATGGCAGAGAGTGGGATGAGTTTTTCCCCTTTGTGATGTATTATGTAGGAGCATTAGCTGCATGTTGAATATATCTATATCTATAGTTGTAGCTATAGATGATATAGATACAGGTTAAAACGGAAAATTAAAAGCATGCTGCATTTGGAGTTATTGTATGAAAAGGATAATCTTCTGTAGTTCATGTGTCTGCAAGCCTATATGTACACTTCCAGCTCATGATAAGCTTTGCTCATGATGGTACAAGAGATACCGGCATGTTGAGCAGCTGTTATACCTTTTTCTGGTTATAACTGGGGAACCCCATGTTCCTAGAGGGAGGGAGATGTGCAGGAGTTCTTAAGAAGCAGCCAGAAGCAGGAATGATGTGCTGCATGCCTGCAAGTTTCTCTGTCTCTCTTGGCTTCAAAAACCAGACATCACAGACCCCTCTCCAAAGCTTCATGGCCTTAAATCTAATGGAAGCTGTCTTTGTGAGTGCAGAGTGAAAAAGATACTGTGATCACTGAAAGGTGATCTGATGAAAGAAAACATTTGTCTCTTGATGTTCTGGGAAGACTTTTTATGACTCTGGGGTATTAGCCACCAAATTGGGAGGGGTGGCTAATACCCCAGAGGACAGGATCACACTTCAAAATGACCTTAACAGATTACACAACTGGGCCAAAGCAAACAAGATGAATTTTAACAGGGAGAAATGTAAAATACCTCACTTGGGCAAAAATACAAATACAAATGAAAGGCACAAATACAGGATGGGAGACACCTGGCTTGAGAGCAGTACATGGGAAAAGGATCTAGGAGTCTTGGTAGACCACAAACTTGACATGAGTTAGCAGTGTGATGCAGCAGCTAAAAAAGCCAATGCAATTCTGGGCTGCATCAATAGGAGTATAGCATCTAGATCAAGGGAAGTAATAGTACCACTGTATTCTGCTCTGGTCAGACCTCACCTGGAGTACTGTGTCCAGTTCTGGGCACCACAGTTCAAGAAGGATACTGACAAGCTGGAACGTGTCCAGAAGAGGGCAACCAAAATGGTCAAAGGCCTGGAAACAATGCCCTATGAGGAACGGCTTAGGGAGCTGGGTATGTTTAGCCTGGAGAAGAGAAGGTTAAGGGGTGATATGATACCGTAGCCATGTTCAAATATATGAAAGGATGTCATATGGAGGAGGGAGAAAGATTGTTTTCTGCTGCTCCAGAGAAGCGGACATGGAGCAATGGATTCATACTACAAGAAAGAAGATTCCACCTCAACATTAGGAAGAACTTCCTGACAGTAAGAGCTGTTCGGCAGTGGAATTTGCTCCCAAGGAGTGTGGTGGAGTCTCCTTCTTTGGAGGTCTTTAAGCAGAGGCTTGACAGGCACATGTCAAGAATGCTTTGATGGTGTTTCCTGCTTGGCAGGGGGTTGGACTGGATGGCCCTTGTGGTCTCTTCCAACTCTATGATTCTATGCTTCTATGACTCTTCTTTTCTGCCCCACCAGGCAGAGGCAGAGGTAGCTTTGATATAAATATTTCCTTGATCTGCCTGCTACCCTTGCCATAAATAATTTGAGGGAGAAGGACTCAACCCCTAGTTGGAGGAAGTGTCCAGCCATCAGAACTTGGATATGGATCTCCAAGGTACATTTGAGCTCACCTCTTGGAAGTTGCCAGTTTGCTATTCCTTTTGCTCATCTACTGCTATAAAAGCCAGGATGTCTGTGTTTTGTGCCATGCAGACTTCCATGGAGACAAAAAGGGTCAAGGTGGGTGGGAGGGAGGATATGTCCCAGGACACATTAGATCATATTCCAGGCTACAGTCCTCTGAGACGAACCAAGGTTCTGGTGCCACAAGGGGCCATCTTCTCATACCACCTTGTGGTTCTGAACTTGCAACCACTAAAGCAGATTAGTTTAGAATGCCCTGGCTCTTAGCCGAGGGGTGTGTGAACTTGTCTTTTCTCCCCAACTCATTTCACCACCTGTACTGAAATTTATTTTAGCCTTCTTCACATCTTCACTTCAGCTTGGGGTTAGATTCCTTGGTCATATATGCTTTGACAAGCATAGTGCAGATTGGTGAAGTCTTTCTGCATATAAACTTAAGCTGTTCATCTTCTATAAATTGAATGTACTTGGGTGACAGTCATAACAATGTCAGTGTCTTGAAGTTTGTTATTATTAAGCAGGATAGGTGGAATACTATGAGTGAACAGCTTGTTCAGCACAGGCTTTCAAACCCAGGTGACTCATGGTGTTATACCAGAAATTAACTTTCCCTTGACTGGTTCTTCGTTTAAAGCCAACCAATTCATTTGTCCTGTCACAGCAGAGCAGCTGTGTTCTGTTCCATTCATAGTCTCTCTGTGCTGCTTGTTATGTGGCCTCTGAGAACATGAGAGCAGATCTGAGGGGACTGTTCAGGGCATCCATTCATTCACAAGAGAGGACGATGCTCTTGTTTTCACACACGTTTAACAAAAGGTCATGCTTTAATCCCCCCGCCCCTGAAAAGCACATTGCCTGTCCAGAGGCATTAAAGTCCAGGGAGTGCGGAGGAGAATTTGCAATATATATTAAAACAAGCCAGAAGTGCATTCTCTTCAGCATCCAGAAAAATAATACAACTAGGTATGCCAACTTTTTTTTCTCCTGGTACCTCTGTGCTCCCAGTTGAGCTTTAGAGCTATCTGGGAAAGATCAACAGGCTTCTGGATGGTACAAGCACAAGCAAAGCTCTTAGAAGAGCTCTTGTGGTTTTGTTTACATACCCTCCAACATTTCTCTGATGAAAATAGGGATGACTAATAATAACATCATTATCATTATCATCATCATCACCATCACCATCACCATCAATACCCCAACATATATAAAAACATAATAGAACATTTTAAAAATTATATTCTCTATACAGGGCTGCCTTCAGATGTCTTCTAAAGGTTGTATAATTACTTATCTCCTTGGCTTGGGGTGTGTGTGTCGCACAACTCCATACCCTCCAACATTTCTCCAGTGAAAATAGGGAGGTCCTAAGGAAAAGCTGGACATTCTGGAATCAAATCAGAAGCCAGGATGGCTTATGTAAATTCAGAACTGTCCCTGGGAATAGGGACATTGGAGGGTCTGTGTTTATGATTTTAACTTACATTTTTAATGACTTGCACCTTGTCTTATGTTGTGATGTTTTATGAAGCCTGCACTGGAACCATTCAGTGAAAGATGGGTGATAAGTATGAAAAAGGAAGGAAGGAAGGAAGGAAGGAAGGAAGGAAGGAAGGAAGGAAGGAAGGAAGGAAGGAAGGAAGACTTCCCTTTTCTTAGAGAAGTGTCCAAAGAAGCAGAGAAGCAGGGCCGTCTTAAGCGGGTCGGGCGCCCGGGCACCGAGGTGCGCGGATCGCTCCGGCGCCCCCGCCCCGCCCTGTTTCTTCCTGCGGCTGGTGGGCGGGCGCAGCGTGGTTTCCGTGCGGCTTCGCCGTGCAGCGCCCTGGCGCCCCGCGCCACCCAGCCTACCCCTAGAGCCGGCCCTGCAGAGAGGTATTTCTAGCTCTATACCTATTACCCTGAAGGATTAGTACTGGGTCAAGAAGGCATAGATGACTGTAGAATTCAGTTTTCATTAACAAAGGTTCATTGATGACTTCTTCAGGTGTGAATTAGTGGGGATTTAATATTGCCTATCCATGAGCAGCTGGGGTCATGCTTCATCTGAGAACAATTACTAACGTGTATTCAGGATAGGGTTCAGAAAGGAGTAGAACAGTACCTTGATTTGACAGGACTTACTGTTCTAAAAGTAGGATAAAATTCTACTTTTTTGGGTGTGCAATCTTTTATAATAAACAAGACTCTCAGAGGTGCTCAGTTTTGTGTCACTGACTGACACCACCAGAGCTTAGGCATTCACTGAGCAGTCCTTGTGTTCTTGCTGTGTGTTTTTTAAATTATGTTATGAGGATCTGCTTGAGTGTGTTTAGTTCCATGGCCAAATTGATGTGTTTTATTTCTTTGTTCCAATTTCACAGCCCATATATTTTAGGTCATTATTCCTAACTTTCAGTATTATGGTGCTTTGAAAATTAACAGACAGTATAACATCTAACAAATTATTACCCAGAGAATATTCTAAATTATTGGTTCCATGAAGGAGAGGGAACCAGCTTCCCCCCAGTTTAATACTTTCAGAATGTACTTAAGACAAGACTTCTGAGCCCTCTTCGCATTTTAATTCTCGGGATTTGGAACCTGTACTGATTCTGATGGCAGGGCATTCTTAACTGAATGGGATCCGATGAAAGGTAATCTCTAGTGCCATTAAAGCAGTGGTTCTTGAACTTTTTTCTCTGGGCCACACTTTTAAGAATAAAAATTTGCTCACACCACACCAAATTTTTTATTGCTAAGAAATACATTGGAAAACAGAAAGAAACAACTCCTAGCAGTACTTGATTTATAACACAACACAACTACTTTGTAATATTATCATGGGACAGAAAATATAAAACAATGCAGCTACATAAGAACATGAATCATTCCCCAACTACAGGTATAAAAGAGCCTCTTACATATTTACCTTAAGTATGTATACAAATTCAGTGAAATGAACTTCCTAGTTTTCAAATGACTGAAGATTTTGACAGATTTTCTGAGCATTTGGGGTAAAAAAAAGTAATTTAAAACAACTGTTGTTGATACATTTAACCCCAAATCTGCTAGACAGAGCCAGACAGAAGATGATGACAGGTGGGTGTTCCCCAAACATAAATCCTGGCTACAACTCATTGATCCTTAAGCTTTTGGAAATCAACTGAAAGTCCAGAGTGGCCAGCTAACTACATTCAGCTTTCCCTTCCCTCTGTATAATGAAACCTAGGAGGACATTTAATATCATTTATATTTTTTTGTTGATAAAAAGTTACTAGTTTTCATAATTATGCATTTTGAAATCTCTCTTCTTCCTCCCCCCCCCCCCGCTTTTGAAAGCACAAACACTGGACTATCATGGTTTGACCCAGTATTTCCATGTGTTTACTCTGTGTGTGTGTTTGGTAGGGGCATCAGCATTTAGGAAGTAAATTCTAAGCACTTGACTACACAGTGGCCATCATTTACTATATAATAATCTTTGACAAATGGCCCATTAACATCAGAAGGAAGGCTTTTCAATCAGGCTCTTACTCTGCAAGCTCTTGAGTGAAAGGTACTTAATCAGTGAAATTACATTTCTACCTATGTGTTTAGTCCTTTGTCTTTATTCTTCAGAGATGCATTTATGCCTATTTAGACACTACCTGTTGGGAAACACTGACAAAAGGATAATGCAACTAATTGGTAATCACTGCTTGCTCCTGAAAGACATGTTTCCCCTAAAATGCAGGTTCCCAAAGATGGAAGTAAAGCCTGCGCTGTGCTCTTTTGTTGAAAAATCCTACACTGGTTTAGTAATAATATGACTTAAAATCAAGTGTAATGAAAGGCAGAATCACAGTTAAACCTTTTCATTGTTTTCCTGTTTCAGCATTACAGCTCCTCCTTGTAAATTCTGTATTTTTTCTGTCATGAAATGACTGGAACACAAGGGGTTTGACTGGGGTAAAGAAATGACTGATGAGCAGTTCAGTGATAGAATGTGGCCTTGTTTTCACTGAGCCTTTAAAACTGAGCCCCATGCAGCCCCCAGAAGCAATCCAGAGCAGCCTGCCTGAATGCCCCAGTTGTCTCTGTGGCCAGATCCCCCAACTGCCAAATCTTGCCGCCAATGTCACTTGGCAGACTGGGGGAAGCAGGACCGTCTTTAGCAGATGCGGCACCGGGGTGCAAATATCTGCCCAGTGCCCCCAAATTACCACGGATAGTGTTGGGGTGGCTGTGGCTGCGCACTACCAGCCATCCCGGGGGGGGGGGACTCTCCCCCATGCTGCTGCAGGAGAGCGATCCCCGCAGAGGCTTGTCCCTCTGATCTTCTCACTGCCATTACCACACCAAGACTCTTCCTCCATGGTGTAGTGGTTAAGAGCGGTAGACTCATAATCTGGGGAACTGGGTTCGCTTCCCTACTCCTCCACATGCAGCTGCTGGGTGACCTTGGGCTAGTCACACTTCTCCGAAGTCTCTCAGCCTCATTCACCTCACAGAATGTTTGTTGTGGGGAAGGAAGAAAGGAGAATGTTAGCCGCTTTGAGACTCCTTCAGGATATCAGATCCAAACTCTTCTTCTTCTTCCGTTGGTGGTTAGGAGAGGAGGAGTTGGCATGAGTTGGATTAGCTATGCTGACTGAGACAGAGGGGAAATAGGCAGATTCTCTGAAAGGTTGTTGTCTCTCGCTGTCAGGTGTCACACAATCCACACTATGGGATTAATTTTGTTGTTGTTGTTTAGTCGTTTAGTCGTGTCCGACTCTTCGTGACCCCATGGACCATAGCACGCCAGGCACTCCTGTCTTCCACTGCCTCCCGCAGCTTGGTCAAACTCATGTTTGTAGCTTCGAGAACACTGTCCAACCATCTTGTCCTCTGTCGTCCCCTTCTCCTTGTGCCCTCCATCTTTTCCAACATCAGGGTCTTTTCCAGGGAGTCTTCTCTTCTCATGAGGTGGCCAAAGTATTGGAGCCTCAGCTTCGGGATCTGTCCTTCCAGTGAGCACAGGTCTGATTTCCTTCAGAATGGATAGGTTTGATCTTCTTGCAGTCCGTGGGACTCTCAAGCGTCTCCTCCAGCACCATAATTCAAAACATCACTACTGGGAAAACCATAGCTTTGACTATACAGACCTTTGTTGGCAAGGTGATGTCTCTGCTTTTTAAGATGCTGTCTAGTTTTGCCTTTTCTCCCAAGAAGCAGGCATCTTTTAATTTCATGACTGCTGTCACCATCTGCAGTGATCATGGAGCCCAATAAAGTAAAATCTCTCACTGCCTCCATTTCTTCCCCTTCTATTTGCAAGGAGGTGATGGGACCAGTGGCCATGATCTTAGTTTTTTTTATGTTGAGCTTCAAATGGGATTAATAATACTAGCCTATTTTACAAGGATACCCTAAAGATTACAGGAAAGATGGGATAATTCAAAAAAGCTAGATGGTAAGAGTTTTAGGATGACCATGGATGTGAATTGCCTTTGCTTCAGTTTTAATGCTATGTTTTCAAAGTACCCCTCCACAAGCTGTTGGCTGTGTTATTCCAATTAGAGATGGAAACTGTAAGTTTGATTCTGTTTGCTGCTTTTAAAAAAATAAAGAGAAAGGAAGAGGACAAACGCATTACAGAAGGGTAAAGTGGAAGCATGAAAACCAGAGGACTTTGAAGTTTGCATGCCATCAGAGTTCCAAGTTCAAATGACAGGTGTTTTCCCTATAACTGTCAGTTCTGACACCACTAGCCAAAGTCCTTGCCAAGGCAAAACACCTGAGAACTTGTGACATCAAAATACTTTTGCAAAGATCAATAAGATGACTTGTACCTAAGTATGTGTGTGTGTGTGTGTGTGTGTGTGTGTGTTTAATGTACTATTTTCTCTTTTCAGGCAAGGGATTTTATCTTATTTAATTCCACCTGTAGCATGAATCTTTCCTGAAATTGCCATTGCCAAAGGACTATTTAACTTCACCTCAAGAGGTAGATTCCTTTAAACATGTAGCTAGAAGTGACTTTAAGATTTCCTTCAGTTAATCCTTTTGCTTTGGGGATTGACTACACCTACAACCAATCCAAACAAATGCTTGTCTAGCTATGCTTAATGATGTTTGCATTTTAATCCCTCTGCTCCATTGCTATTTTTCTTGTTGCCTTCTCTTGCATTAAATTGTAGGCATTGGGTGGTATCCGTTGAATTAAAATTGGTTTTCCAAGTTTCCCCTTGCTTCAACACCCCTTTGGCCCAATGAGAGAGGGCAGGGCTCAAAATATTTTTTTCCATTAACCCCCCCCCCCAAATGTGCAGTGTTCTGACTAAAATCTTGAACTTTACTAATTTCAAAAGCTAGCTTGATGCCAAGATTAAGACATTATTATTAAAAACTTAAGAACTGGGAAACATCTCATGTCATATGATTAGGGAGCAAGATCCACTGGCAGGAGTAAGTGAGGATCCAGTGGAACTCCTCTATATCCCCCCTCCTTACCTACCACCTTTCATCAATAGATCTCAGGGCAGTTCATAGAATAAAATACAGGATAAAAGTAAGTAAATGATTAAAATGAAACAAAAATACCCCTTCCTGTCAGCCGCATCTTCTCCAAAGTGGTTCATGCCAAAGCAGGTTTTCCCTCGGAAAGAAAGCCCTCAGGCTTCATATTTATGTATTGTGCAATTCTCAGCCTTACTGGAAATCTTGGGACATGCATGTTTAAAAACATCTTTGGATTGCCATCTTCACTACTTCATTGCAAATAAAAATTCTCTTTTCTGCTTCTAAGTCTGAAGCCAACTAAAGTAAATATTTCACATGCAGCTACTCACTGAAGTGGCATCATTTTTCAGCCATTTCATCATTAAAGGCTGAAGGGAAAATCTGAGAGGAGAGAGACGAACCTGACAGATAAAGATTGCACTCAACTGCCAAATTACAGCAACAAGCAAAACTCAAAAGTGGTAGACTGGCAGCCAAAGCTTATTTGCTGAATAGATTCCATAAGTTCCAGTGCAAAAGTATTTAAGCTTTATATCTCTTTCAACCCTTCAAAAAGGACCCTCAGTGCATTCATTTCAATTATAATTGAGAATGGAAAGCTATATTTCACACCTATACTTTGCTTCATTGCAATTTGAGGGTTGAAAACCTCAAAGCTTCCAAAGTTACCTGGAGCTTGTGCCATATTTATGCCTTTTAGTCCAAGTGTCAGACAGGTAAATACAAGCAAGCAGTCACTTACCACCATGCAGGTTAAACCACTTGGAAAAATAATAATCTGTACCATTCTGACAATAATTTGACTGTTCTTCTATATTTAGAACTTGTTCAGGACAACAGTAATATTTTACACTAGCTGTACCCAGCCACGTGTTGCTGTGGCTCAGTCAGGGCCCCCGTTTCCCAGGACAGGAGGAAGATCTCGCCCTCCACCCCAAGCCCTCTCTCTTTCCCCCTCACATACTGAAGAAGCATGTCGGTCTTCTGAATAGATTCCAAGCGGCCATGGGGGGACCTCGGAGGCTATGCCTGAGCAGGAGAACCCACAGGCCCCTCCGACTGGCCGAGTGGGCAAGCGAGCGAGCGTCGGGCAGAGCAGTTATCTTGCGGGGCCTCCGAGGTTGTGCCTGCGTGTGTCTGCCTCGGTCTTTCCCGCCATTTCCTTAGGAAGGGAAGCGCCGGCAGCGCCGGTGCCAGGTGATGGGAGGTGAGGAGAGCAGAGGCCTGGCCTGCCTCCTGGCCTCCCTCTCCGCCCGGTGATTATGGAGCTGGAGGTGTCTGGGTTGTTGACCTTGTGGGGGGAGGGAAACAAATATGTGCCGCTCTTTGTCTGTTGTCTGTTGCATTATATTCTGATTCCCCCCCCCCCCCCCCAGGTTCCCGAGGCGTCCAAATGTTCTATAGGATATTTTCCTTTGGGATATTTTCCCAACAGATGGCGCTATTGTTACACAAAAGGATATGGCATCTGTTCCTTTGACATCCAATAGTGGGCACAATTCTTTTACACAAAATCATGCTTTTATCTGTGACAGGTGTGACATCTATATCATCTATGTTTATACAAACACTCCCACATTGGAATGCAACTTTGTGTCAAAATTGCAATGCAATCAGTCAAGCTGTTTTGGAGCGTGCTTATCGCGCACAAACATGGACATTTTACATTTTTATTTATATTTTACATTTACATAGAAGGAGTTCTGCAGCATCTTAAAAACTAATATGTTTATTGTAATATGACCTTTTGCGCACAAAAGGCCACTTTGTCAGATGCATGTAGTGTACTCTCAGATGGCAGGTGTGTGTGGACACCCACCCACAATACAGAGAGGGCAAGAAGATTGTAAACAAGCCAAAATGCCACGAAATGTAAGGAATAACCGTAGACAGGTCACCTGCCAATGCAGAGATTAAATATATAGGATGAAATCTGGGTCACTCACAAACAAGCTTCCAAATATCTAAGCCCAAAAGCAAAATATTATTTTTGACACTTCAGTCAAGCAAACAGCATGCAAGTGTCAGCACACAGAACTATGTGAAGATTCGGCAACTGAAGAATCCCTTGTTTTGTCAAAAATGTGTTTTTATGTAAAATATTATCTGATGATTTGAGAAAGCTGACTTAATTCAGCATTTGTTTGTTTTTTTAAATCCAAACCAACCACAGAACTATCACTGTAGGAAAACCCCCACCAAGAATTCAAATGGCATTTACTATGACTAGGGCTCTGCAAACAGACAGGACCCTTCCATTAATGACTAGAACCAAGATGCTGTAGGGAGGTGTCCCCTTCCCCTTGCAGCTGCGCATCTCATTATTATTTATTATTTATACCCCGCCCATCTGGCTAGGTTTCCCCGGCCACTCTGGGCAGCTTCCAACAAGTAGCAAAATACATTAAAATGTCACAGATTAAAAACTTCCCTAAACAGAGCTGCCTGTAGGTGTTTTCTAAATGTCAGGTAGTTGTTTATCTCCTTGACCTCCGATGGGAGGGCGTTCCACAGGGCGGGCGCCACTACAGAAAAGGCCCTCTGCCTGGTTCCCTGTAGCTTTGCTTCTCACAGTGAGGGAACCACCAGAAGGCCCTTGGCGCTGGATCTCAGTGTCCGGGCTGAACAATGGGGGTGGAGACGCTCCTTCAGATATACTGGACCGAGGCCGTTTAGGGCTTTAAAGGTCAGCACCAACACTTTGAATTGTGCTCGGAAACATACTGGGAGCCAATGTAGATCTCTCAGGACCGGTGTTATGTGGTCTCGGCAGCTGCTCCCAGTCACCAGTCTAGCTGCCGCATTCTGGATTAATTGCAGTTTCCAGGTCACCTTCAAAGGTAGCCCCATGTAGAGCGCATTGCAGTAGTCCAAGCGGGAGATAACTAGAGCATGCACCACTCTGTGAGACAGTTTGTGGGTAGGTAGGGTCTCAGCCTGCATACCAGATGGAGCTGGTAGACAGCCGCCCTGGATACAGAATTAACCTGTACTTCCATGGACAGCTGTGAGTCCAAAATGACTCCCAGGCTGCGCACCTGGTCCTTCAAGGGCACAGTTATCCCATTCAGGACCAGGGAATCCCCCACCCCGCCCACCCCCTGTCCCCCCAAAACAGTACTTCTGTCTTGTCAGGATTCAACCTCAATCTGTTGGCCACCATCCATCCTCCAACCACCTTCAGGCACTCACACAGGACATTCACTGCCTTCACTGGTTCTGATTTAAAAGAGAGGTAGAGCTGGGTATCATCCGCATACTGATGAACACCCAGCCCAAACCCCCTGATGATCTCTCCCAGCGGCTTCATATAGATGTTAAAAAGCATGGGGGAGAGGACGGAACCCTGAGGCACCCCACAAGTGAGAGCCCAGGGGTCTGAACACTCATCCCCCACCACCACTTTCTGAACACGGCCCAGGAGGGAGGAGCGGAACCACTGTATGACAGTCCCCCCAGCTCACAACCCCTATAGACGGTCAAGAAGGATGTTATGGTCGATTGTATCAAAGGCCGCTGAGAGATCCAGCAGAACTAGGAAGCAGCTCTCACCTTTGTCCCTAGCCCGCTGGAGATCATCAACCAGCGTGACCAAGGCAGTTTCAGTCCCATGATGAGGCCTGAATCCCGATTGGAATGGATCCAAATGGTCCGCATCCTCCAGGCATGTCTGGAGTTGTTCAGCAACCACTCGCTCAATCACCTTGCCCAAGAATGGTAGATTTGAGACTGGGCGATAGTTGGCCATATTTGCCGGGTCTAAAGATGTTTTTTTAAGAAGCGGTATAATGACTGCCTCTTTCAGCGGGTTTGGGAATACTCCCTCATAGAGGGAAGCATTTACCACCCCACGGAGCCCATAGCCCAGCCGTTCCCGGCTTGCTTTTATAAGCCAGGATGGGCAAGGGTCAAGGAGACAGGTGGTCGGTTTCACTCGTCCAAGAAGCCTGTCCACATCCTCGGAGGTAACAGATTCATGACTAGACAGGGCTCTAGCACACTCCCGCCCCAGCCCTGCTCCCACGGTGGAGTCTGCCTCCTTCCAAATCTGAGCAACTTTATCTGCAAAAAACATTGCAAAAGCATTGCAGGAGATCTTGGGGTCCTTACCAGGCCCCGATGACGAAGGTGGTTTGGATAGATTGCGAACCACCTGGAAGAGTCTCCTGCTGCTGTTTTCTGCAGATGCAATAGAAATGGCGAAGAAGGTTCTTTTCGCTGTTACCATTGCCACTTGGTAGGCTCAAAGTTTAGATTTAGAATTAATTTTCTGCCACCGGCGCTCTAGCTGTCTCAGCGACTGTTTCATCGCCCTCAGCTCCGGGGAAAACCACGGGGCTGTCTGGGCTCCATGCAATCAGAGAGGGTGCTTCGGAGCCAGTCAATAGGCCTGGTTAACTCCACATTCCAGCGGGCCACCAGGGAATCAGCTGAAAGGCCATCGACATGGGATAAAACATCCCCAACCACTCTCTGGAAGCCAATTGGATCCATTAAGTAGCGGGGGCGGACCATCCGAATCGGTCCCACCTCCCCGCAGAGGGGAAGGGTTGCGGAGAAGTCCAGTTGCACCAGAAAGTGATCTGACCGTGGCACTTATTTTGTTTTGCTTTTACTTAATGTCAGATCACCAACATCCATAGAGGTAAACACCAGGTCCAAGGCATGTCCACAGCTATGGGTTGGGCCAGACTTATTCAGGGACAACAGGGGGGGGTTCACCCCTCCCACCGGTGAAACAGTGATTTCTTCTTCATCCCTTCCCTGTTCCACCTCTCGCACCGGTGGAACAGTGGTTTCTTCTTCAACCTCATCTGTCTGAAAAATCCATTCTGTTGATTCAGCAGTCTGCTCTCTTGTAGTTGTTGCATTTCCTTCAAAATTATGGTTCTCTGCCATTTCCAAAGTTTTCCCAAAAGTCACATCACAGCATGCGTCTTCTTCTGATCTTTCCTCTTCTCCCTTTTCTTCCTCTCTAAATTCAAATATTTCATCTGTTTCAAAATTCAGTTCTCTTGATTCATCAGTCCTCTCATCCATGCATGTTAGAACGACTTTAGGGTTACGAATCTGCTCTGTCATTTCCAAAATTGTTGTCAGGATCAAGTCCCACTGTGTGTCCTTCTTTTCACAATCCAGAACCACCTCTTCCAACCTGTTGGTGCTCTCCGCTTCCATGATTGTATCTGCAGTTTAAAACTTTGGTTCCTGGCTCAGTATGTAAAGCATCTCCAGGATAGGTTCTCTGGCAGCAGGTCTTGGAATTATCTCTAGTTGGGTTCTTAGAGATCTTTCAGGAAAGCTCATGATGATATGATATGATATATTTCTATGCTGCTTTTCATTCACAAAAATCACAAAGCGGTTTGCATACAATAAATAACAATAACATAATAGAACATCACAATTACAACTTTAAGCATATAGAACAAATAACAAATTATCAGTTAAACAATTAAATTCTATAAACAAAACAATCAAAAAGTAAGATAAACAGCACAATTACAAAAAACAAATCATTTTACAGGATTCATAATCTATAAAACTATATTAACAACTCGTTAACAAAATAGCAATAAAAATAATCTAAGTACTGGTGAATTCATACGCAGTCTCCCCACCCGCATGGCTCATAATTTCCCACTCTCTTCAGTTCATCAAAGACATCATAATGCCAGTGGCAGCAACTCCTTTCTGAAGGTTCCTGGGGCTGGAGGGTGGGGCAAGACAAGTGGGAAAAGCCATGGCCTGATGGCCAGTGCAAAGTCTTGCTTGATGAATTACAACGCCCACCACCTCTGACCATTAGCCATGCTGGCCAGGGGTGCTTTGAGTTACACAGCAACATCTGGAGAGCCACAGGTTCTCCTTTCCTAGATTATGAGATAGATGTCAGGCTCTTACATTTTATTTTGCCTGGCAGAACCTGATGGTTAAAAGTAGAGCAATTTAAGGAGGCAAGCTGGTGCCGCACAGCCGCAAAGCATGAGGAACAAAGTCCCTGGTTCAAATCTTTAGTAGCTGGTTGGTGATGTTTCAATGCTCTCATTGAAATTCTTGCCATGTCTGACTTGTGCTGGAACAGCTTGATTCTTCATTCCCCTTCTGTGTCTCTGGCTAACACTAATTGCTGACTCAGAACTCCAGTATTTAATTTAACATTTACTATACACTATTAATGTAATATATGCATGATAAATTTAGGGAGAGGTTTGTGCAGTTTAAGGAAAGACATAGCCTTCAAACTGTAGTTTCTTAATGCATGCCAGATAAACAGGTAGCACTTGGTTGACCGGTAATACATGACTTTTTAGATTTTTATTTTCTGTCTTGTAAGACCTTTGAGAGTGGGATTAGCCATTTAACAGCAAGCATGGTCCTGGACTGCCACTTTTGCTCTGTTTAGAAAAGGAATGACAGGTGGTATGTGCATGGACATGCATGCATGCTTAAATAGTTTCCTTCTTGCACTCCTCTCCCAACTTGACACAACAAACAAGAAAAGCAAAAAGCAGGATCATCAAATCCTTTGCCAAATCATTTCACCTGGCACCAACACAGGCTTACACACACACACACACAAACAAACAAACACACACAGTTTTACAACATCACATGGGAATACGCGAGTGTTTGCATGCACTTAGATTGAACAGATGTCATACAGGTAAAATTCAGGTAAAAACCTGAATTTGTCTAAAAGAACATAACGCCCTCCAGTCGACATCAAAGGAACAGACGCCATTATGTACCAATAGGGCCATAATCCCACCCCCTCCTCCTAACTCCCCATCGAGGCCTCTCCAGAATCGCAGCCGACCACCCCGAGACCCAGCCCACCAGAAGGCCAACAGGTACAAAGGAACAAAGGAACGTTTGTTAAACTTTCCCAGGTTCCACATGTATCTTCAAAAGGTCAACAGATGCAAACAAGGTTGTTGTAATTTCACAAGTTCCACAAACAAGGATTTCCGGAATAGTCATCCTGTTTCACCCATTCGGGCTTCTTCAGTGGTACAAGCTTCTATATAAATATAATACAATGTGGACCCTTCTGAATATACAGGAACTACAGAGACTGCAAGTGAACCAACACAGTACACATTCAGAACGTTTGGTACTCATGTGTGAACTGGTTTATTGGGATTTCCACCCACTTGGTCTCTCTTAATTTGTTGTTACTTTATCAATATATATTCTTGTTATTTGGTTACATACATTGAAGAGTTCTATTTTTGTTCAGTTGGTTACGTTTGGTGTGTGTTTGCCTATGTATTTACGTAACCGTGGTATGTAGTTGGTTTGACAAATATAAATACACAGAGGCAGGGACGGGAAACAGTAGAACGAGAGAGATCAGACTCCTTCTTACCTAGACAATCTTTGACAGGAATGGAAAGGCCAAAGTGGAGTCTAGAAAACGAGGCATCACAAGTTGCAACCGCTCACTTAGATTTGGCCTGAGGCTTAGATCCTGCCCTTTTCAGACTTTCTCATCTAGACTCCATAGCTCTGCTAAATAGCACTACATCTCTCCTTACTCTCCTTATTCAACCTTCATTGTAAATCCAGTGGTTTTATTGTGCAGACAAGACAACCATTTACAAACCAAAAGCCTCCTTAAAAGGGAAGATTCTGGGGGTATTTCCCTATGTTCCTGGGAAACATGTTCAGTGAACACCTTGACACCCCTGCCCCTAAAGAAAGTTGAGCAACATGGTTGTCTTGTCCAACTTACATTTAGGGGTGAGGGGGAAATTTGATTCAGTTCACATTTAAAGGCGAATCTACAGGATTTCCATTTTCTGATACAATGTGCAAACAGAAATGGCTACCTCCCTGCTCACAGGGTGGCTGGCTGTTGTGACCTGTTGTGCCGGGCTCCTCTTCCTTGGAAGCATTGCCAGGGTGAGGTGGCCATTTGTGGGAAATTCCCCTGGAGATTGGCAGGCTTTTCCGCCGTCGACTTGTATGAATCCTGGCCAATCCGGCTGACCCAAGTGGGAGGGGCATGGGACCCAATAAAGGCTGGCTGCAGCCGACCCCATGGGCTGCTGTCAGCCAAAACACTCCCTATACCCCCATTCAATGACGTGGTGGGATTATGTAGACTAACCTTTTCCCTTTTAGGGCACTGCGTTCATTGCCTTTTCTGTGGTTCAATAATGGTTGCCATTTTCAGAGCCGGGAAGGAATTTCCCCGCCAAACAGATTGGCCCCATTTTGAGGTTTTGCCTTCCCCATAGCAATAGTCACAACTCTGGCAGATAAGAGATTGGAATCCTTCCAGTCTAACAACATGCAGGGGATGAAGTGGTGCATCACCCCCACTCCAGAACCGTGTGATAACAGTAGGTTAAAAGACAAGGTGTGTGGCAGATGGGCCATAGAGCTTCCTTCAGCTGCTTGGGAGGGTCATATGTATAGACCTGTGACTTGTGGATGACCCATTCATCCTGGGATTCACCCTGTCACACCACAGCCCACCATCAGGGTGGCTGTGAGGGATATACACCCAATGGCTAAGCCAAGTCCAACCCACATCTGGTTGTGGTCAATATTTAAATTCCAGAACATTGTCTTGACCAGTTTGTTTCCCTTTTTGGCTCAGGCCTTGCGGGGGGGGGGGCATTGTCACGGCAACATGCCTATTCTGTGAAATCCAGACTTCTCTACATTTTGGAATGCAGTTCTCTGTGTGAGTCCAACAGCATCTGGAGAGGCACAGGTTCTCCATCTCACTAAGTAGGCAGCAACTTAGGTCTGAGACTTTCAATATACTTTCTGTTACCAAGTTTCTTCCTGTGATATATTGTGAGCTCACCGCTCTGGCTATCAATTGTGGCAGATCCTGTAAGAAAGACACAGTAGAGAGCTTGCTACCTGGTGGGCAGGGCTTGTGTGTTCTGCTCCAGAATCAGCCCCTCCCTTCTGTGTGTTCCATTAAGAAAATCAATGGAGAGGGACCAACGGCCTCTTCTTGTTTCTTGCCTCAGACATGCCTCATGTTGTTGCATTTAGTTTCTCTCATTGTGCTACCGTATTTTCCGCTCCATAGGACGCACCTGACCATAGGACACACCTAGTTTTTAAGAGTAGGAAAACAAGGGGGGGATTTGCTTTCTTGAATTGTCCTAGGCATAGCAGCCAACTCCCCCCATTAAATATTTGAGGAAGCTTCTTTTGCAGAGGGGGAAAGCTCCATTTTTGAGGATCAGCTCAAAGTTGTTGAGCTTACATTGCAAAGGGAAAAAATCCTGTTTTTATGGGGTTCAACTCACAATTCTGCAGCTTCTCTAGGAAAGGAAAGGGACCAATTTCTACAGTTTCCAGACAGATAATCTAATCAGCCAGTCACATGTCACTGGGGAAACAAGCAGCCTCTCTCTGCAGACAACAATTGAGGCCTGGGCAAGGGGCCTGGGCGGGGCGGCGCAAGAGCTAGCTCCCTTATCTCCCTCCCCGATCTCTTGCAATCAGCTGCTGAGCGAGTCCTTTCAACCCTCTCTTTCCCTCTTGTTAGCTCTTTCTAAAAAAAGAGAGAGGAAAGCATGATCTGCCTTTGGCCCCTGGGCAATTTGGCTCCAAGGACCATGCATTCACTCCATAAGATGCACAGACATTTCCTCTTACTTTTTAGGAGGAAAAAGGTGCATCTTATGGAGTGAAAAATACGGTATTTTGTCAGAGTTTTCTTTATTATTAAAGCTTAGTTTACATTTATGTGAGCCACTTACTTTTCTCAAAGAAAAAGAAACTCTGCTGAAGAATAGTGGAATATCCTAAACCTGGGTGAGTGAGGGGATATTCCTCAGTTTTCCAGGAGGATTCTGTATCCTCACAGCCAGTGGTGTAGCATGGGGGCACAGGGGGGGCATTGCCCCAGGTGCAAAATTCTGAGGGGGCACAACCAGGTGTCCCCATGCAGGCACCAGCTTCCACAGGGATCCCTGCCCTGCAAAAGCAGCAGAGCACAGGCCCACAATGAGTGGGTGGGGAGGGAGGGAGGCAGGCAAGGGACGACCCCAGGGCAGCCTGGCCCAGCATTCCTCTTTGTGGGCATCAGGGGGATTGCCTGTCAAGGGTCGCATCAGCCAGATGGGTTCCCCTGTGGACAAGTGGGCAGGACTTGGTCCTTGGATGGGCATGGACCTACTTGGCTCTGGTAGGGGGGCATTCTGGCAGTGTCGGGGGCTTGCCCACCCCGGACGTCAGCAACCCACGCTACGCCACGGCTCACAGCTTCTACTTCTCCTTGCTCCAACTCAGCCTTCCTGTCTGTATACTCTCCCAAGACACTCAACGCTGTCTTTCTTTCTAAACTCAGAGACTCCTTTCTTTGGCTGTAGATATTTTCCTCTGAGTGGATGTTACACACAGCTCAGAACCAACTCTCTTTCACTCTCCAACTCTCCCACAACACTACCCCCCTCTCTGAACAGCTCATTTTATTTTCCTTCCCAAAGTGCTACTCCACCCTCCTCTGGCTTGGTGGCCAGTCAGAGAGATGCTCTAGCCCTCTGGTGGAATTCCACGTCACTACATCAACAGACTCTGGTCTAGCTCAGCTGCCCATCACAACGTACAGTGGTACCTCTGGTTACAAACCTAATTTGTTCCAGAGGTCCATTCTTAACCTGTGTCAGGAGTTTGTGCAGGAGCCGGGCCCTGGGACCAGCAGGCCTTTGCAGGGCTGGTATCTATTTTGGCTTGTTCCGGAGAGGCAGGGCGCGGCCGCACAGGTGAGGCCACTTGGTATTTGCTGCACCTGGTGGCAAGAGCCAGCAGGGGATATAAGGCCAGCATTTCCCCTCAGCTCTTTGCCACAGCAACACACTCTCTGCCTCGCCGTGTGCCTCTTTACCTTGTGACTGTGACTTCTTCCCTTGTGCTTCTTGACCCTTGGACCTCTGCTCTTCGGATGTTTGTGCCTACCATCTTGCCCCCGGTCCCGATGCTCCTTGCTGGGACTTCACTTGTAAGCAGCCTGGACCGTGACAACCTGAAACCATTCTTAACCTTTAGTTCAGCGTTTCTCAACCGCTATTCCGCGGCACACTAGTGTGCCGCGAGACGCTGGCTGGTGTGCCGCGATGTGCGGTGACGAGAAGGGCGATTTGTATTGTCACGTGCCTGGCGGCCGCCAATACACAACGCTGACCCGCCGGAAAGGAAGCCGGCCGGGTCACGACGCGGAGCAAGCGCAGCTCTCAACAGCCACCACCACGGGAATGTGGTTTTAGACAAATTTAAAGAAGCTGGCTGGATGAGCTCAATCTGAAACTTGCTGAGCAAAGGATTGTGCTGGCAGAGAAATCAGCGGCTTGTGAAGCCTTATTACAGGAGATTGCAACCAACACAGCAATTTGCAAATGTTTCTTACAGTCATAATTATATAGTCAATATAGGGCGGCACAGAGTTAAATTTTTTAACTTTTTTTAATGGTGGTGTGCCTTGTGATTTTTTTCATGGAACAAGTGTGCCTTGGCCCAAAAAAGGTTGAGAAACACTGCTTTAGTTAATGGGGCCTCCCACTGCCGCTGCGCCGCCAACCTGTGATTTATGTTCTCATCCTGGGGCAAAGTTCTTAACCTGAGGTACTACTTCTGGTTTAGCGGAGTCTGTAACCCGAGGTGTTTGTAACCCGAGGTACCACTGTACTTCACTACTAAAAAAGAACCTTGCTCCTCTCTCTAAGCATGTTAAGAATGTGCGAAGAAAACATAACACGTTATTTGCATTATTCACCCTGTACCTGCTTGAGTTAGTGTGTAAGAAATCTCAAACAAAGGCGCATGGCTGCATCTGCTGCCTGAATCTTTCTAGAGCCTTCCTTTCTTTTCTTCCTATTGACAATATTGAGGGTGAATTGGGTGTTGGTCAGGAGACAGCCTGTAAATCTACTTTAAAATGGATGAGATGGCAATCTGCTACTGAACGCCACTGGAATATTATGGGAGAGAGTCCTCAAGAGGACTTTGGGAATTGTGACCACATTATTTTCCATCTCAAAATTATCGCTGTAGGATATAACTTTGCTGAAAATCTTATCAAAGTGGGCATCCATTGCTTTGCCATTCAGTTCATTGCAACAAGGCCAGGTTTTGCTTGGGTCAGCATCCTCTCAGGTTCCTGGCAGATGCAAGGGGTATAATTTTAGCTGCTTGAACCAGCTATGCTCAACATAAACAGCAGAGGCTGTGAGCTGTTATCAGTCTCTTTGGGGGTTTTCCTTCTTCTGTTCTGCAGAATACAGCAGCCAATTTTGAAGGGAAATGCTCTAGCACAGCTGCTGGCCTGTTGGTTACTTGTATTTCATCTGTGAAATTGCTATAAGGTTTTTCTTTTTCTTTACTTGCCTCAGACATGAGCATTGCCTCTTTGGGAAGCTGTGCGATTCATGCAAAAGAGAGCCGGCTGCTGCTTGTTTGGATTCATGCAGCGATTGAACAGTGACAGGACATTTGGACAATTCAGGATTAAGAGTAGATGAAATAAGTTCTGGTAACCACAGAGGAGATGAAGGGATTTTAAACATGCCCCTTACTATTCAGTCACATCAGTGGTTAGGTTTGCTGAAATGATATCTCAACAAAAATGCTTTTCTGCAGGTTGCATATATCTCACTTGTTTGTACTTATTAAGTGTGGAAAGTGATGATTGAGGAAAAAATGATTTCTGAGAGCTCCTTCCTTTCAATTTTTCACATTTGGTTCTTGGACCTAGTCATTCCCTCCCTTCAATACGGGGATGAAAATACAGCCATAACGTTGTTAAGAGGTTTCTGTGATTTGAACTCCCAGAATGTGCTATAGAAACAGCATTATTATTCCTTTTGTCACAGAAATGTTTGAGATTTCCTACTAGTGTGGTTTAGGCTTTTGGCTCCAGACAAACAGTGGGATCACAAGGAACTAAGCCACAGTTTGACTGCATGGCACTACATTATAAAATACTCTACTTGCTTTGCATCTCTTATTCATAGCACCTGAAGATCTAGCTAAACAACCTACCACCCCCATATCTCTATGACAATTGTCTAGTTCTGACATATTTAATTCTTACCAATCCAGCTTGGAAACAATTACAGCTGTAATGATTGGTCAGTTTATCAATGAGAATAATAAATAAAAACCACCTTGACTAAAAAAATGTGCCAATTAATTTAATATATAATACAAATATTACAAGTGCTCATAAATAAATACTGCAGATGGCAGGCACTGCCTTAAGAGACATTTTATTTCTTTGTCCCACACATGAAGAATGCCCCCCTCTTCTAAGATGAGGCTTTCTATGATAGATATGTGTGTCATCTAAAAGTGGATCAAGAGTTATATTTCAGTGGGCCCACTCTAAGCATGACTACAGCCCCTCCCCCAGCAAACAAACAACTACTCTTGGTTCAGAAATACAGTGGTGCTTCGCTAGACAAATGCCCTGTAAGACGAATTTTTCGCTTAACGAAGAGATTTTTCGAGCGGAGGTTGCCTCGCTAGATGAATTCGTTTTATGAAAAATTCATCTAGCGAATCACGGTTTCCCACAGGAATGCATTGAAATTCAATTAATGCGTTCCTATGGGCAAAATAATAATTTTTTTCAATGCATTTCTATGGGATTCGCTAGACGAATTTTTCATTATACGAATTGACCCGTGGAACGAATTAAATTTGACTAGCGAGGCACCACTGTACTGCATTTATCCATATGCAGATATAAGCAATATTTTAATTAATTTTTAAAAACCCACGATTAATTGATTTAAATTTTATTAACCAAGTTCCAGCCTTATTTCTAATATGTTGTTGTATGCAAAAGGCAGGAGTGAATTAAGGTGCACAGGAGTGACTTGAGTGCAGGGTGCCAAAATGCAGTGTATCTTCATTTAGCTGGTGATGGGGCAATGTCTCATAAGCAGGAGCCATGCCCAAGACCCGAGTGATAAGTTCTGTGTTGCACTGTTGGGGGGGGGGAATGTGAGGAAACGCTGAACTGCTCACTCGCTGCTTTCCTGAATTCCCCTGCTAGCTGCCTGTTGATTATATGCTTTATTGAGAGCGTTGTGTGAGCACAGCTTAAAAATATAGCCCTGGAAACATGGGGAGTGTACATGAAACATAAGTGTGAACATGCCTTATGAAAACGTTCTACCCATCCTTTTGGGCATCACCCTAGATCTTCTATTCTAATCCTTTTCTCTCTCTCCTTGTTTTTATTTGTCTTTGGACACCATCTAAAATTCTGAAGTACAGCAAGGCGTATTTCAGTTACAAAGTTAAGCACAATACAGAAAATGGTTCAAAGAAATGCTCTTGTGAGAAAATGGCCATCTGTTCTCTTCTATTGCTACATAATGTGGCTTAAGTACTTCCGTCTCTTAGCAGCAAAGGTGTAATAACCGCACATTGATTGATGTCAAGTATTAGCTCTGAGGAAATTCTTTTCCTCACAGATGTACTTTAGCTTGTTTACACCATGGAATTCTTTTCACATTTCCCATGTTTTGCTTGTATCTCTGAGATATTTCTGAAGCAGGGAATTTACAGCTCCGCACTTCTGCGGAGGTTCCTTTATGTCGCAGAAGTAATTCAAAAAGACGATGCCTTAAATATAAACTTTACTATTATTTCTATGGTTATTTTGCTGCCTCCCTTAAGCCAGCCAGCCACGATACCTTTACACTTGGCATGGAAGAAGCTGCTCCCTCCCTCAGTAAACTCTCTGCGCTCATTAAAATTCAATGTTAGCATTTGACAGTCTGCCTGATTTTTCCATGGGGCTTCACTTGACTCTTCCTTAAGCACATGCTGGCTTTAAAACTTCAAATGCTTTGGTGCATTTTCACTGAACTAGTTCCTGCCTTCTGAGTGCTCAACAATTCCCTGTCTGGAGCAAGAAGGACTGCTTTATTCCGAGGGGTGCCTGATGTTCTTTTGGCTTTAGAGCTCTGATCATGAACAAGGTGGCGGTGCAGAGGAAACGCCTGTTCTTTCCTCTGGTAATTTTGCCTCCATCTGCAAAACTTGGAAATGCCCATAGTTTTTTTTTTTTTTAATTTAAAAAAGCAAGTTTATTAATCAATTTAAAACATAACATAGAACAGAGGCATAGACGGCAACAGTGTAAGACAAAAACATCCAATCTTATAAATCATGACCATTGCCTATACCTATGCATATCTATGCGAATAAAAAAATACCCCTTCCCCCCTCCCCCCTCCCCTCTTTCTTTCTAAACCTTCCCTTACCATCATCCCTCCCTCCCCTCTGTTACCCTCTTTCCATATCGTACAATATGTATGTTATATATATATACAACAATTTCAGAACAAGAAGAGAGAGAGAAAGATCAATAAGAATCATCGAAACTATAAATGTTAACTCCTTCCTGCCATTTTCTAATGTATTCTTAAACTTATGCGAACGTACTACACCCAGTATATTTCTCTATTATACATGTCTAATACGTTCATTTTTCTTCATGCATCAAAAACCATATATATAAATTCAATTTTTCTTTCCCCTTTCTTTCTGTTTAATCAATTATTACCAAATTCAGTGCACCTTTAGTATAGTTTTGAACGTATAATTTATATTTTATCCAATTTTCTGAGAAGTTTTTTTGCGATTTGCCTTTCAGGTTGTTTGTTAATAGGGCCATTTCTGCCAATTCTTGTAATTTACTCTGCCAATCCGTCAAAGTGGGGGCTTCAGTCTCCTTCCAGCTTTTTGCTATCAATAACCTAGCGGCTGCGGTTGCATATAAAAATAGTTCTTTCATTGCCGTTGGAATTTCGTTTCCAATTATACTTAAAATAAACGCTTCCGGCTTCTTAACAAAGGTTGTTCCTAGCATTTTCTTAATTTCCTCATAGATTTGGTTCCAAAATGTTTTGATCTTTTGGCAGGCCCACCACATATGAAAAAGGTCACCCTTGTTTGCCCCACACCTCCAACAGGTGCTTGATGCATTTTTATATATTTTTGATAGTCTATAAGGGGTCAAGTACCACCGATGCTGGACTTTGAGCATGTTTTCTTTAATAGTATAACTCGCTGTAAAATTCATGTTAACCCTCCATAGTTGTTCCCAGTCTGCCAACATAATGGGTCGCCCAATATCTTGCGCCCACTTTATCATATTGCTTTTTACAGCCTCCTCCATTACGTGGTAATCCAGTAATAATTTGTACATTTTTGATATAATTTTGTTATTATTATTTATTAAGTTGACTTCTAATTTTGATGGTTTTTTCTCGAATCCTAATTTCTTATCCTTTATTGTGAGGGACAGGGGATATCGCGAAGTCCCTCCCCTCCTGAGTTCAAGCCCGTCCCCGAGCAAAGGGGAAAGCAGGGAGAGTTCCGATTCCAGTGGGGAAGCAGGAAGTCGTGTCCGAGGCTCAGGCAAGGTAGAGGAGCCAGGGTCCCAGGTGGGACAGGAAGGGGCAAGCAAGGGGGGAAGACCCATCCCTCCAACTCCAGAATTACGCAGGAAGAGGAGGGGCAAGAGGATGGGTCTGCCAAAGCTTTTGTGTTGGAGAAAGACGCGCCAAAAGCCATTAGGAGGTTCTGAAACCGACTGACAACATCGCTCCGTGTAAATAGCAATGACTTGAGCACTGTAAATACGCAGCACCAATAAAAGAATAAAATGCAGAGCTGCGTAGCGTCGTTACTCTGAAGTAGTCCACTCCGGCCACTGTGACAGCAACCTCCTAATCATTTTTGGGCTACTTCGGAGTTGCCGGGATGAGCGTGTCCGAGGCGGAGAAGTGGCGGCAGATCGCTGAGCAAGCCCAGCTAGAACTGCAACAGCTGTCGCTGCAGGCGCAGGGAGAATTGAAGGCAGCTAAAGAGGAGACTAAGAAGGTCCAGGACGACCGGCTACAACTTGCGGAACAGGTGAGAGAGCTCCAGGAAAAAGAGCAGCATTTAAGGGCGGTGGCGGTAGACCTCCAAAACAAGCTGGATGCAGAGAAAAACAAGGCGGGAGGGGCTCCCCAAGTCCAAGTGCTGCCAGGAAGGAGAGCAGGGACCCTTGTAAGCAAGTTCAATGGAGACCCGAAGGAGTTTCAGGGCTTTGAGACTGAGATCGTGTATGCTCTTGAGCTGCACCAGAATGAGTTTCCCGATGATGAGCACAGAGTAGCGTTTATTGTGGAACATCTCACCGGAGCAGCCAGGGAGTGGCTAAGACCATTAATCGCAACCAAGAATCCTTGCATGAAAAATGTCCAACAATTTCTAGAAGGTTTGAGGACGATGTATTCGTCCGATAGTCATTTGGACCAGACTAAGGAGGAACTGCATAATTTACGCCAAGGAAATATGACAGTTCGCGCATATTGGGCGAAATTCACCATGCTGGTGCACAGACTGGGGTGGGTTTTGGATTCGCCTCCCATGCAAGCTGCGTTTTACTTGGGTTTGAGCGAGGAGGTGAAGGATGAACTCTCGAGAGGTCCAAAGCCCAGTACTATGGATCAGCTGAGCAAAGCAGCTCTGGCGGTGGGGGTGAGGCAGGAATCCCGGTGGAACGACAAGCAAGCGACGCGCGCAAAGCGGGCTTGGTTCCCACGGTCGCAGGAGAAGCCACTCCCTCAACAACCCTTTCAGGCCACGCCTGGAGCCAGCCAGGACCAGGAGCCCATGCAGATTGATAGCGCGCGCGCGCGGGCTTTTCAAACCCCAGCGGCGCCAAGACGCAAGGAGGGAAGGGGCGGGAATTGCTTTCTCTGCAACTCACCCCAGCATCTCGTCAGAGACTGCCCACATCGCAGGGAGTGGCAAGGAAAGGCGGGAACGGTGGTGCCCTCCCCCACTGACGCAGCACCACAGCAGGGAAACGGGAAAGCCTGGCTGCAGGAGACAAGGGGCAGCAGCCAGGCACAGTCAGCAGACAACAGCCCCAGCCCGCCCACCCGCACAGAGAGGTGCAGAGCCAGCCCACCCCTCCCAGAGCAGGAGTGGTTCTAGAAGTGACGCTAACGCTCCCAAATGGCTATCCCCTGACGGTCCTCGCCTTAATTGACAGTGGGGCGTCCGCCAACTTCTTCTCGAGAAGCTTTGCAGAAGAGCACCAAATCCAGCTTTTGCAGTTGGATTTTCCTCTGCACGTAGCAACCATTGACGGCAGGGAGCTGCTGGGAGGGGCCATCACACATCAAACCCCCCCCATGAGAATGACGGTGGGAAGGCACTCAGAGACACTGGCGTTCAACGTCACCACCATCTCAGACCCCCCCATCGTCTTGGGCATGAGCTGGCTGGCGCGCCACGACCCCTCCATCAGTTGGCACCAGAGGTGCATCACGTTTGGGTCAGACTTTTGTCTGGAACATTGCATGCAGCACCAACCAGGGGAGGGGCCTCCGATAGCCACGGTGGCCACCATGCATATCAAAGGGGGTGAGGCAATACCCAAGCAGTACTGGGACCTGCAGGAGGTCTTCAGCGAAGCGGAGTCCGACCACCTACCCCCGCACAGGCCTTTTGACTGCCAGATCAACCTGGTGCCAGGGGCGACGATACCCCCAGCCAAGCTGTACGCCATGTCAGACCAGGAGCTGGAGGATCTGCGCGCTTTCATCGACAAGAACCTCAAGCGGGGGTTCATAAGGGAAAGCAAGGCAGCAGGGGGCAGCCCGGTCTTCTGGGTGGACAAGAAAGACACGCAACAGCGCCGTCTTGTGGTGGACTTTAGACGGCTGAATTCGGTGACAGAGCCCGTGGCTTTCCCCATGCCCAGAGTGGATGATCTCCTGACAGCGGCACGCAGGGGCAAGATTTTCACCAAGCTGGACCTAAGGGGGGCGTACAACTTGATCAGGATCCGGGAAGGAGATGAATGGAAAACCACGATGTTCACGCCTCTGGGCTCTTTTGAATATCTGGTGATGCCCTTCGGTTTGCAAGGGGGCTCAGCATGCTTCCAGGCCTTCATGCACCACGTCCTGGGGTCCCTCCTCTTCAGGAAATGCTTGGTCTTCCTAGATGACATCCTTATCTACTCGAATGACCCAGTGCAGCATGTGAAAGATGTCAGAGAGGTGTTGCAACGCCTGAAGGAGAACCACCTGTATGTGAAGCTGGAGAAGTGCAAGTTTCACACCAAAGAGGTGGACTTCCTGGGCTACAAGCTGTCAGACAAGGGGCTGGCGATGGACAAGGACAAGGTGCAGGCCATCCTGGACTGGCACAGCCCCAGGACGCGCAAAGATGCCCAACGCCTACTAGGCTTCGCTAACTTCTACAGGAAGTTCATCAAGAACTTCTCTCGCGTTACGGCTCCCATCACGGACTGCCTGAGAGGCAAGCAGAAGTTCAAGTGGACACCAGAGGCGCAAGCAGCGTTCGAAAGCCTCAAGAGAGTGTTCGCCTCAGACCAAAACCTGTTCCATGTGGTGCAGGACGCGCCCCTACGCATTGAGACAGATGCTTCTGAAAAAGCTGTGGGCGCAATTTTGTTGCAACTGGACGCCAACAGGGAGTGGAGACCCTGTGCCTTCTTCTCCAGGAAGCTGACACAGCCTGAACGCAACTACACAGTGTTTGATAGGGAACTTCTTGCGATCTACGCTGCGTTCCAGCACTGGCGACACTTCCTGGTGGGCGCGAAGCACCCCATCCAGGTGTGCACAGACCACAAGAACCTGGAGTTCTGGAGAACTGCCAGGGTGCTCAACCAGCGGCAGATACGGTGGGCAGAGTTCTTCTCGAACTTCAACTTCTCCATCCACTACATCCCGGGGGAGCAGAATGTCAGGGCGGATGCCCTCTCCCGCAAGCCAGAGTACATGGAGGAGGAGGCGCCACCAGCCCCAAGGCACATTTTCCCCCCGTCGGCATGGTCCTGCGGAGCAGCTGTGGTGAGCGAGGCAGAACTCACAGCACTGACGGCAGCGGATGAATTTGCCAACCGCATCTTCAGAGAACTGAGAGGGGGGAGGGAGCAGGCAAAAGACTTTGCAGAACGCAGAGGGCTGCTTTTCTACAAGGGTGCGCTGTACCTACCCACCACCCAGCTTCGACGTACGGTCCTCAAGCAGATGCACGACAACCCTACAGCGGGGCATTTTGGAAGGGACAAAACCGCTCACCTAGTCATGAGACACTTCTGGTGGCCAGGGGTGCGGGAAGATGTTCGAGACTATGTAAGGGGCTGTACCACCTGCCAGCGGGCGAAGGTGGTCAGAGCAGCGCCACCAGGGTTGCTGGAGCCCTTAGCCACACCACACAGGCCGTGGGAAGTGGTGTCCATGGACTTCATCACGGATCTGCCTTCGTCCAGGGGTAAGACTGCAGTGTTGGTGGTGGTGGACCTTATGTCCAAAATGTGTCACTTTATACCGTGTGCCAGGGCAGTCTCGGCAGAAGAGACAGCCAAACTGTTTGTTGATCACATTTTCAGACTGCATGGATTACCTTTAAGGGTTATTTCGGATCGTGGCCGCCAATTTGTTTCCAGGTTCTGGCGGCGGCTCATGAACCTCCTGCAGGTGGAGGTCAGCTTGTCGACGGCTAGACACCCGCAGACCAACGGACAAGCGGAGAGGGTCAACGCCATTCTGCAGCAGTACCTGAGATGCTACGTCAGCCAGCGGCAAACGGACTGGGTGGATCGCTTGCCACTAGCAGAATTTGCCTACAACAATGCAGTGCACGTCTCCACAGGGGTGTCGCCCTTTAAGGCCAATTACGGGCGCGACCTCAGATCTTTCCCAGAGAGGGAGAGGGAGGAGGAGGAGGAGGAGGGCCCACAGGCTGAGGATTGGGCAGAGGAACTGGAGACGGTGCACCAGCAGCTCAGAGAACACTTGGAGAGGGCCAAGGAAGCGTACAAAAAGGGGGCAGATCGCCACAGGCGACAAGGGGAGGTCATCAGGGTGGGGGACAAGGTGTGGTTGTCCTCGGAGGGCCTTCCCACCAGAGGGAGGTGCAAAAAGCTGGCACCCAAAAGGCTGGGCCCCTTCACGGTCACGCAACAGGTAAACCCGGTGGCATACAGGCTGGCACTGCCAGAGGACATGAGGGTGCATCCAGTGTTTCATAGATCGCTGCTGTCGCCGTACAGGGAAAGCAGCAGGCTCCGAGACAGCGAACAAACCCCCGAGGGAGGGGGGGAGAGGGAAGGCAGGGAGCAACTCAATGAGGCCACGGCCATCCTGGATTCAAGGTGGGGGGTGGGGGGACTGGAGTACCTCATGGCATGGGAGGATGCTCCACCGTCCCAGAATGAATGGGTCCCAGCCACTCAGATACAGGAGGAATTCTTGGTGGAAGAATTTCACGCCCTCTTTCCCCACAGACCCAAGCCCTGGCACATGGAAAGGGAGGGGGAGGAGGAGGAGGCACGGGAGAGCAGCTCACCATGGCGCTGGGAAGCGGAGTTTGAGGAACCAGAGGATGAGGTATGGGTGTCACCGAGATCCACCCAGTCAGAGGAAGGAGCAGATTGGCAGAACGTTTTTACCCCCACCAGCTCTGACGCCACGGACTTTTTGGGATTCCCGTCCGCCCAGGCGGAAGGGGGGGGCTCGCAGGACTGGGGGGAGGTATTCACACCAACGGGCTCGGAGAGCACTGAGTTCTTAGGCTTCCAGTCGTCACCGACACATGGGGGGGGCCTGGGGAGGGGTGAAGGAGAGCTTGGGAGGGGGGTGGATGTGAGGGACAGGGGATATCGCGAAGTCCCTCCCCTCCTGAGTTCAAGCCCGTCCCCGAGCAAAGGGGAAAGCAGGGAGAGTTCCGATTCCAGTGGGGAAGCAGGAAGTCGTGTCCGAGGCTCAGGCAAGGTAGAGGAGCCAGGGTCCCAGGTGGGACAGGAAGGGGCAAGCAAGGGGGGAAGACCCATCCCTCCAACTCCAGAATTACGCAGGAAGAGGAGGGGCAAGAGGATGGGTCTGCCAAAGCTTTTGTGTTGGAGAAAGACGCGCCAAAAGCCATTAGGAGGTTCTGAAACCGACTGACAACATCGCTCCGTGTAAATAGCAATGACTTGAGCACTGTAAATACGCAGCACCAATAAAAGAATAAAATGCAGAGCTGCGTAGCGTCGTTACTCTGAAGTAGTCCACTCCGGCCACTGTGACATTTATGAATAAGTTATAAATTTGATGGTACTCCAACCATGTTGTGAAACATTTTTTAACTTCTTCATATTTTTTAATTGTTATTTGCTCATCCTTTTCTATTAATATGTTGTTATATGTTGTCCAGCATCCGTTCATGTTTCTTTTCTTGACCGCTGTTGCTTCCGTTGGGGATATCCATTTTGGGGTTTTTGGTTCTAAGTATTTTTTATATTTCCCCCATGTTTTTAGTAAAGGATATCTTATTATATGATTATTAAATCCTGTGTGGGACTTGCAGGAAATGCCCATAGTTAAGAGGATGCACACATTTTTATTCTGGGCATATGTGCACCACTGCTTTTTAAAAAGTGTTGATAGTTTTTGAGCTCCTTAGGGAATGATGGGAACTGTGAGGGCAAGCAGGCAAGGGATCTCTCTTAAGTTTTATCTAACACAATGGTGGGTCATTACCTGATACAAGATGGATCACAACAGGAGCACTATCATCGTGCAAATATATGGCAAAGGATTAATAAACCCAAATGCATGTTTGGGGTAAAAGAGGGTCCTGGGTGTGAAAAGTTTGAAGATACCTTGTCTAATAAGATCGGTTTTAGTCCTAGTTTTGAGATAGTTGGCCATCTACACTTGGAGATGGATAAGGGAATGAGATGTTTCACCAGCGTGTGATACCATCAATCATTGTGTCCTCCTGGAATGCCCTTGTAGGTTGGGCCTGAGGTTTTGGAACTCTTTCTTGGCCTTTGGTGCCCCTAAGCTGTTCTCTTTAACAGGAAATCACTGAGGTGGGGCTCATTGGGACATTTGGTGTTTGCTGTTATCAGGATAGAAATGAGACACTATTCTGAAGCTGGAATATGTAAAGGACTAGATTTGAATGAAGAAACCGAAGCTGCGTATGCACAGCATTTTATTTTTTAAAAATAGAAAAAATGGAATAAAAAAAATTCCTTCAGTAGCACCTTAAAGACCAACTAAGTTTATATTTTGGTATGAGCTTTCGTGTGCATGCACACTTCTTCAGATACACTGCGGCTCAATGTGGTGCCTTCCATAGTTCTAGTTACAGGTAGGTAGCCGTGTTGGTCTGAGTCGAAGCAAAATAAAAAAAATTCCTTCAGTAGCACCTTAAAGACCAACTAAGTTTATATTTTGGTATATTTTGTATATTTTGGTGTATATTTTGGTATATTTTGTGTATCTGAAGAAGTGTGCATGCACACGAAAGCTCATACCAAAATATAAACTTAGTTGGTCTTTAAGGTGCTACTGAAGGAATTTTTTTTATTTTGCTTCGACTCAGACCAACACGGCTACCTACCTGTAACTAGAAAAAATGGAAACCAAGTTATTGCCTTTTCTACATAGTCCACACACAATCTAGATTTATCACACACTTTGCCCTTCGAAAGTGCTTCTTGAAAAAACTGGTTTCATTCCAAAAAACAGTTCATTGCAGTTTGATTCTGCAATCCCCCATAGTGTATCCATTTGGAAACAGAAGTACTGTAGACTTTGTGGGAATGATGGTGTGGGAAAGTGTTTATCAAGACCACAGTTACTACTTCTTGACCTGGGACATGTGCAGGGAGGAAAGGGGGAAGGTTTTCAAATGTATATCAAGTAACATGGCCCATCTCTCCACACACACACACCCCACCATGTTTGTCTTTCTCATCTAATCCATGGAAGAATTTGATTCCTGGAAGTGGTAACAGACTGGATGTGGGCTATCAAATGAAGCTCAGTCTGCACAGGAGGAAGATAGACTGTGGAATAGAGTGTTTTGGATAGGATGTAGCACCTTTGAAAATTCAAGGGAGTGCTCATGGAGCTGGATGGCCAGGTAATGTTGGTGGCCAGGAGTGACTTTCTTCAGCCTAGGGTGGTGCACCAGACTTTTTAGGGTAGTGATAAAGCAGGATATCAAATCCAAACTAATCTTCTTCTTCTTCTTCTTCTTCTTCTTCTTCTTCTTCTTCTTCTTCTTCTTCTTCTTCTTCTTCTTCTTCTCCCTTGGAAGTGCACTCCATTGTCTCTTTAAGACAGATGGATACCAACAAGAAGCTTGGTCATGGGATGTCAGCTTTATACTGATGAGCAGTAGCAATCCTGTCTGAGAGAATTGATCGGTTTGGTAAAGCTATTACGCAACAATCCATTAAAATGCTATCATTTAAGTGTTTGGGAATTAGCATAGTATGACAATAGAAAGTGTAAGTTCCGGCCTGCAATTACATTGTCTGACCTCTGTTAAAAGCTTGGCAATGAACCACTTAAGGAAGCTTTTCAGGGCATGAGTGGTAGCTTTGAAATATTTAGCTAGACATAATGTTTTTCACTGAAGAGGTTTAAATTAACAGCTACAGTGGTACCTTGGTTTACAACCATAATCCGTTCCGGAAGTCCGTTTGTAAACCAAAACAGGTTGTAACCCAAGGTGCGCTTTTGCCAATGGGGCCTCCAAATTTTTTTTGTTTGTAATCCAAAAAAAGTTTGCAAACTGGGACATACACTTCTGGGTTTGACGTGTTTGTAATCCAAAACGTATGCAAACCAGACTGTTTGCAAACCAAGGTACTACTGTACTTGGCATGGTGCTAGGATGTAAGGTTGCCAAGAGGCAGGTACAGGGAATCCAACAGGGGCTCCAGATTCTGAGCTTTCATGTTTTTGAAAAATAATAAAAAATAATGTAGGTGTCTAACACTTGCAGAATGAAAGTTATGAAACAAAATGTGCAGACACTCTTAAAAGAAATTGCTTTTTGAGATATGAGCCTGCCCCAACCTTTCAGTGTTTTTAGACAGCGAATGAAGTCACAGCCATGATAGACAAATGTTATGGAAAAAAGTATAGAGTTGCACACATATAAAAGAAAAACCAAGAATGGCTTCAGAGTTATCAAATAGGTCCCTTCTCCAGAGAATGTAGAAGGGACTTTCTGGCTCATTTTGAAGCTCTGCTTTGATATTCCTTGCTGCATGATTGACTCTAATTTTGCTGTGTAGACAATGGATAAAGACTGCCTGGTTTGTCTTGAAAGAACTTACTAACTCATTCTGAGGCTGTTTCATCAGGGCTGTCTCAAGCTGGTCGGGCGCCCTGGCGCGGAGATCGCTCCGGCGCCCCTGCCCTGCCAGCCCGGCATCTTGGCGCCCCACGCCACCGAGCCTACCCCTATAGCTGGGCCTGTTCTTCATCTTCCCCAGTAGGGAAGTGATTGTTGCCTAGAGTAAATGATTAAGAAACCTGGGATTTTTGTACTGCCGTGGCTGTGCAATAGCAGGTCCATCCAAAAGCAAAAGGTAGCAGCGATTCTTTTTACATGGTGCTGGGGGAAGACTAGGCTCTTGTGCCTCTAACAGCTGTGTGGCAGGCAGAAAATCAATAGGCTAAGCTTTTCTAGTATGAAATACAATTGCAGGGAAAGCTTAATCAGTTGACAATCTGTCTAACATACATTTTATTTCCTGTGTGTGCCCACTTATTTATTTTTGGACACCCACTGTAAGAGCTTGTGCATAATTCACTTGTCCTGTACCTAGAAAGCATGGGTCCAATAGGTTTTTCACGTGCCCCATGCTTTCTAGGCATGGGTCTGAGTGGTTTTCCTTTTGCTCCTTCTTCTTGGAGATCCCTTGTGGCTGAGTAAGATTGTCTTCCATGAGTGCAGCCTTAGCGGTGCATCTGTAAATGACCCTCGAGGCCAATTCTGGATCCGCACATCCTTCCACAGTGGGGACATAGGTTTCTGGGCAGGAGTTGATCACGGCGAGGATTTGCCAAATGTGCCTTCTTTTTAGCTTGTTTTAACCCTTTGTCCTGAATCTGTGCTTCTTCAAAATCCATGACACCTTTGGTAGAGGCTATTCTCCAGTTGGAGCGAAAATCCACGGAAAATCTGATTAATGTTTATTCTGATTCAGTGGCACGGAGCGAGACAAGCAGAATTGTGGATGAGACCTAAATAGTTCAATCAAGATCTGATCCAGGTTTATTTGTTCTAAACCAACAGTTGTTTGTGGGTCTTCTTACCTCAGTTTATGCACCCAGAAGACATCCTCACCTCAAATGTGTACATAATATTATATATGGAGCATTGGGTTCATTATGTGTTTGGAGCTCTGCATTCTTTTCAAGCCAAATAACCCAGGAAGAAGGTTATTAAACATCATTATTTCCGTGTTACTGGTTTTTGTTTAATTGCTGGGGGAGCAATGTGATTAAACGCATCAGTTGTGCACCAGAATATCACATCAACAATCTCCTCACAAGGAGAGAATTAAAGGAAGTCATTGTTCTCTCCAAAATTACTCCACCCTTGCCTAAAATGGGAATAAATGTGAAATACTATGAATCCTTGACAGTTTCATATCTCTATTTTACATTCACTGGCATGTAGAGACTAAATTGTCTTGAATGATCTGATTAAAATGAACTTTGGTGCAGAGTCCATTGAACATTCTGTTAGTTCTTAGTAGCTTTTACTTTTGTATTTTCTCAGCAGATCCTACTCCACACTTCAATCCCTTTAGGTCTTTTTAACTGTCTGTGTGTGAGAGAGTGAGACAGATACAGAGAGAACATGTCTGGGATTTTCTATTTTTTAAAAATGTTCCAAACAGCTTTGCAGGAAAAATAATAATGATGCTCATCCTAAGGTCACGCTGATCCTTACTGGAAAAAAGTTTGTTCAGCCGAAGGTGAAGCTGATCCTTGCTTGATGTAAGTTAAGAACAAACACTATTGGTCTTGTGTGTTCTCCTTCAGATGTTCCTTTGGAAGATGTTTTGCTGACCAAACAGAGCTTTCTAGTTGGAATCTATCTTCTACATATTCTTATCAAATGAAGCAGATGAAATATTAGTACCCAGCACCAAGGCTTGTATAAATAGGGTAGGACTTTTACGGAAGAGACCATGCAATATTCTTAACTACTTCATTTTAACAGAATGAAATCTGCAGCAATGCAATTTAATTTTTCAAGACATGTTGTTAAAATTTATTCCTTGAATTTGTATGAGTAGTGAGATAATTCATTCCAAATTCCTAAATGAAAAGAAGAGGTGAGAGGGATAATAGTGCTGTTTCTCAAGGCTTGATACTGGCTGCTTCCAATGAACATTTTCTGTGCTGCACATGGACTTCTAAGTCTAGGTCCAGCTGAGGGATTTGAACACATCAGATACAACAGCTGTTTATGTTGGAACATTTTGGCACTTACAACCTGAGGAAGAGAAGATAATGGGACCAGGAAAGATGAAACTTGTTGGATAATATCTCTAGCACCCCCAGCTAGACAAAAGAAGCAACTTCTGAATATGAAGTGAAGGCAAGAAATCAGCCTGACCTTTATGAGGTGTCCTTGTAAATAGGAAGAAACTGTTTGTAATATATATGTTTTTCTTTACCAATGGGACCTCAGTGTGTTTTATTTACACTTTTAAACAATCCTAGTGATGTGTGAATGAGACAAAATAGGTGGTGAAGGGACCTTGGAGATTTTTAAGCAGAGGTTGGACGGCCATCTGTCATGTATGATTTAGCTGAAATTCCTGCAATGCTGGGGTTGGACTAGATGACCCTCGGGTCCCTTCCAATTCTACAATTCAAGATTCTATGCTATACATCAACCATTTTTAATCAAACCAACCAACCAACCCTAAAAGCCCTTCCTTACTGGGTGCATTTATGAGGAAAGTGGTAGTATGAAAGCAGCTGATGGTTTGTTTATTTGGAGAAATGGTTCCAATGAAATTGCATTGCCAGATAAGAATTCAGGTACTTTTTAAAATCCCAAACAATAAGCTTTATTCTGTGTGATTTACATCTGTTGACTTTAAACGTTGCATTTTTCTTCACCCAATGAAAGTTCTGACATTTTTGTATGTTTTCTAGGGAACTCATATTGTCAGAATATTTTTATCTTTTGAGAACAGCCAAGTACTTTTCATGTCATGTTGGCTGTCAAGGAAAGGGTGGGGGGAGAGGGGTGAAATCTATCACAAGGAAGTTGGCAAACAAAACAATAGACTTACAAAATGGGGCTGCCACAAAACTGCTGGAAGACTTTTTGAGCCCGATGTGAAGCAGCCAAAGGCTTTGATAAATCTCTCCTATTCACTTATTGTGGTAGTCATTCTGCAAGGAAGAAGGGTGCTGGTGAGAAATGGCTAGGCAGGCTAGTAAAGGTTCAAGAGGCTGTTTATCACTCTATCTCCTCCTCCTGCCCCCACCCCACTATACAATAGGGAATCAGAAACTGAGAAGATCATCACAGTTTTATGAGGGCTACGGTGTCACGGCTTGTCCCTGATAAGTAAGGCATGCATCTGATAGTTAACTCTATTGGCAAGAGGAACCAGTGGTGCCAACTTGAATAAAATATTGGGGGTGCCCAAGTAAGCCCCACCCTGCATAATCGATCACATGATGTGGTGCACGTACAACATTTGAATGGCAATGCCCATCAACGGGGGGTTGGGGGGTTGGACGGCCCCCTTAAATATTTTATTGGGAGATGAAGCCCCCTTGGCCCCTGGAGTTGTATCCTATGAAAGAGACACAGCAGTTTCCATGGTGCTTCGGATACACACAGTCACAGGCTTGTAGCCTCGAGGCAGCTGTCCGTAGCTATGTGGAGTTGCACAACAATTTCCCTCTTCTCTTCTCTGATGGTTTGCATGCCTGCAGCCTGAGACTTCCGCAAAGAAGTCACTGAAGCTCTTTTGTTTTCAAGCCCTTCATGGTTCTAGGAGACAGTGGGGCAGGGAGGGGAGAGAAGGGAATCTACTGACCTGTCCCTTCTTCCTCCACCCCTTCCTGTGCACCTTCCTTCACCCTACATCTCCTTCCTCCTCAGGCTCCTACCTTGCAGGTGGCATGACTGCCATCACTGGTCCCCTCTACCGGGTCACTCTCCTGGTCCCCTGCTTCCACAACACACTCTTTGGAGCGCTGCCAGTCCCTGACACACGACAACAGGGAGCTTCTCCATTACTGTAGCTGTCTCAATTTTGCCATTGTTGAGCCTGGAAATCTTGGTAAGAATAGATGGAGTACGCTATATTTGGAGTGTGTTGGAAGCTAGGGACAAATAAAGTCAACTCCCTATGCTTGCTCCTCTTAGGATTGCTCCACACACACATTCTTACAACTTGGCTTGCACGTGTGAACGGCCGCAATCCCAATGCGTTTCAGTGGAGTTTGCTGGCAGGTGTAGCAGCAAGTCATCCACATTGTGTTTTTCTCTCTCTACAGGGGCCTTTTCCTGTGTCCACTATGTGCGATAAAAAAGACATGTCCACTCTTGTATTTTTTATAGTGCATATCAGGCACAGATTCAAAGAGAGAAAAGAAGGGCAATTGGCTGCAGAGACTCAGCAACGCCCCAATCAGATATGATAGGGAAAGAGGTGAAAATAGTGCATTAGGTACTTTTTCAAGGGGGAAATTTGGAAGGAGGAATTTGACAATAAATTATGTGATGCGATTAAGAAACAAATTCCTCAAAGCAGAGCACTAACCCAGCCTCAGCTTCCAATGTCACGTATTTCTCCTTTCAACATAGATTTCAAGTGGGCAGAAGAACACAGAAGCCTTTCTGGAAGGCAGTTTACTTAAATATCTTGTCAAAAAGAATGACCATACTTTTAATTTAGAGGAGGAAAGATGTAAGGATGATATCAGTGACTGTCATGGACTGGCTGGATGCAAAGGCATGGGGAGCACTAGCTGGGACCCCACCCCCGGGAAGAAGGCTCAGAGCCAGGGCATTGGTGGTGGGACAATGATGAGTAGACAGAGGGAGAAGGAGTAGACCGGGAAGAGGAGGTAGCAGAAGAGGTGTCAGTGCTTAGTGTTAACAGGAAGAAGCTGCGGCAGAGCACAGTTCAGACTCCAAGGCAGAAGCAGAACACAGGGGATCTACCCCTCCTGCCAGGACCAGCTCCTCTTCGCCCTGGTCTCCTAGAACATGCTGAGAATGAAACTGTGTGGGAAAGACCCTTGAGAGGAGGAGTCCTAGTGGGCACTGGGAAGGCAGGGACCTTCAGTCCACACAACTGCTTCATTGGGGCAAGACCTAGAAAGAGTTGCTGAGACCACTAGGTCTGAGCTGTGGTTTGTTTCCTTGAATAAAGAGTTAATTCCACAGGTCTCAGGTGATTTATTGTTTTATTGCTGACTCCAGCCCAGACAGTGACACCTTCAACCAGTAGATGGTGAAATTCTAGAACTGTAGGGCATGTTTTTGTCCTGGGGAAGTTCCCTAAAAGCACAGATCTGTCCTGGTGGTGTGTGCTGCTGGTGGAATTTTCAAATCCATAATAAACTCTGCTCTTATAAGCAAGTGTTACACTGCCACTACGCTTATAAAATTTATTTTCTTTCTGGTTTATATACTTACTCCATTTCTTTTAGAAGTAATATCTTCTCTTGCTTTTATTTTAACTTACACCATTAAAAACAAAACACCAAACACATCTACTTGATAATCCAATGGAATACAAGTGAAGGCAGGCACAAATGGCATGCTCTAGCCATGAATTAATGACTTCGGTGACCAAACTAGCTACCTCCTAATACTGTAGTAATCCATGCTGGTACCTTAATCCTGACCAATCTGTATTCTCTGGGAGGTGGGGCATGCTTCCTATTGGACTGCCTAGCTATGATCATAATGTAAAATGGAACCGAAATTCAGACAACCTGCTAATGAATTTTGTGTGCTAATTACTTGCATCGAATCAGAGTTGTCTTCCCATTAAAAGCTATTGCTTGTATCAGGTGAAAAGATTGCCTTGTGGTGAGTCACTGGACTGTGGAGGATTGAGTACATTTTCAGCACCAAACCCTGCAGTAAAAGTTAAGCAGAAGCTTAGTGTGAATGTGTTCAATGTCTGCCTTTGGGTTTTTTGTATGTCCTTGGAAACATGTATTTTTAAAAAATAGTAGTGAAGAAGTAGAGCTAATCTTCTCTTTTCATGTGTCAAGTGTTTTACTTGAGGCTGAAGGTCCTTTAAAGGCAACACCACAGTGCTGTCAGAAACTGTGTCGGATGATTCACAAGTAAATTGCTCTGTGATGTACCCAGAATGTGTTCAAAAGCATCTGTTTCTTCAAATCTGGCCCCCCGCTGCTTTAAAGTAGAGATAATGCCTTTTGTTCCTTTTGGGGGGGGGTGCCTTTAGTAATATTGTTTTCAGTTAGGTAAAATATGACAACCTAGCACTGGGAATTTCTTTTCAATGAAATGTGTGTAATGTTACAGCTTTTCCTTTGTTTGGCGCCATAGTTTTAATTTACAAGCACATATAAAATCATTAAGGCATGCAAATAATTTAACTTTCTTAAGTTCACATGTTAGCAGATGCTTTGGAGCATAATGATTCTGACAACACAATCATTAATTGCTTATCTTTGGGAGAGGAAGGGAATATCTGAAATAGAAGTGCAGAAAGTGGCTAAAGAAAGGCTTTTCTCAATCTCTCAGAGCACCAGAACTCAGGGACATCCAATGAAACTGTATGTTAGAAAATTCAGCAAAGACAAAAGAAAGTATTTATTCACACAGTGCATATGTAGTTAAACTGTGGAATTTGTTCCCATAGGAAGTAGTGATGGCCATCAAGTAGGATGGAGCACTAGACAAATTCATGGAGGGTAAAGCTATCAATGTCTATATTCGGTCTCTATTGTTGGGAGGCAGTATGCTTCTGAAGGCCAGTTGCTGAGAATCTCAAGTTGGGAGAGTGTTGTCTTGCTTTCAGAGTTCCCATAAGCTGGTTGGCCACTGTGAGAATGGGATGCTGAACTAAATGGGCCATCAGCCTCATCCAGCAGGCTCTTATGTTTGTATGTTCAGGATCTATTTTTATACCTGCTAAAATAAGTACCAAGGTACTCCTCATTTGGTTATGCTTGATAAGATAATTGCTGGCGAGAGGCGGGCATCATTTGAAATGAAGGCACCTTCACTTCTGAAATAAGGCAGGTACAAAATTGTACAGTAGTTGAATGCTTTAATATGCACTTTATCTTACTGCATTTTGTTTGTAACTTGCAAACCACTCTAGTATTAAGTCAGATGAAAACCAGCATATAAATATTTATAAACAAATAAATAAATACATGGTAGGTGAATGCAGAATCAGGAGGGACAAACCATTAAGGGAGAAGTCTTTATGTAACTGTACCTCATCCAGCATGGAAGAAACCACAAATACTGTATAATCAAGAAACATTTATATTTATGACCCATTATCTTTTTTGAAAGGAAAACCCAAGGTGGCTTGACATAAGTATAGAATGATTTGTTCCAGCAGGCTAATAAAAGGAGCAATCCTTCTTCCTTCTGTTTTTGCTGGTGCAGGATGGTTGGCTGTTGGTGGATTCTGCCCTTGGAGTCAGGGAGAGGTAGCCTCTCTCTTCATAGACTGAACTTTGCTTCTTTAGTTAAAGATAATGATAGACATTGATTTAAGGCACAGGCAGAAGTCAATATGGTGCCTGCCACATTGGACTATAGTTCCCATTAGCCCCAGCCAGCATGGCTAAAGTCAGGGGTGATGGCAGTTGTAGTCCAGCAACATCTGGAGCCACCAGGTTGGCTACCCGAGTTGCAGATTCACCACCTGTCAAAAGGCTCTTAGAACTGTGAGTTTCGAGGACTTTACCACACACAGAATCGGAACAGGTTCAAGCCCCTGCATTTTGATGTTTTTTCATGGACCATTCTGCATATCTTCCCCTTTTGTGTTTTGAGCCTGGCTCTGTTAATGTTAGACCAGATGGACACTGGGGAAGGGACCGGAAAGACAGGCTGCTGAACTTGGTAGCTCTAGACAGCAGAAGCTGAATTAGCTCTGAACCCAGTACCTTTTACAACTGGATGTGCCTGGGACTGACTGGGAGGCCGTAAAACCACCTCTCCTTGCCTGCTTGGTACACAGCCAAAACATAATTCTGTCATTATTATTCATGAATTGTTCTATGCTTTTTTAATACTCTATTCAATGTGTTGTACTAATACAAATTAATCTGGCAAAAAAATTGCCTGGATGACCCCTGGCAGCATGGAAACTGGGACAGGGAAGGAAACATGCTAAGTTGATATATTTTAAATAGGAGTTAATTGATGTCAGCTGTATGATCTGTGAAGTTGATTGTAGGTGAGGTAGCACTTCTCACAGTTCTGCTCTAACCACTTGGAAGTCATTATGGATCTATCAGGAGGGGAGTGTCGGCTGCTAATTGCCCAGGGAGGTATAATTTGTTCCACTCAGATAAGAAGCTTTTACTTATTGTGCTAAATCACATGGGAGTAAACAGTAGCATTATCTAGTGTCTGGTTCTAAAAAAGAATCTCACTGGTGAGACTGAGTTTTCGTTGCTTAACAATCTCTATTAGCATGATATTAGTCTCTCAGTAGGCTGAGGTAATTCCACTGTCTAACCTATTTTATGAAAAGCAATTATATAAAGGTAGCTCTGTCTAGTCTTTATTTAAACAAACATATTAAACAAGAAAAATGGTTTTACTCTTAAAGGAACAAGTGAGATATATCGACTCAGTGGTGTACCCACAGTCCCTGATATCCTTGGCAAAGAGCTGCCCCTCCCCACCCACCCCCCACCAAAAAACACAATTCTCCCGTGTTTGATCCTGCTGTGACACTGGCGGTTTGTCACAGGGACCCTCTGGAGATGTAGAAGAATACAAAAGAGGAAAGAGCCCACATTTGTAAAGGGCGACGGATGACAACGTGTGCTCAGGCTGATGTGAACACCTGTGAAGGGAAGGCAAGTAAAGGCCAGAAGAAGAAGAAGAAGAAGAAGAAGAAGAAGAAGAAGAAGAAGAAGAAGAAGAAGAAGAAGAAGAAGAAGAAGAGGAGGCTTGTGGTGTTTCAAATGACATTTTCTTCCCCAAAGATGTGCTGAGAAGTCTGAAGGAAAAGTGCCATGGACAGGTAGCTAAACTCTCAGTGGGTGCAGTTAAAGCAGATTCTGCCACTTTACCACAACAAATCCACTTAAAAAAAATTTTGGGGGGACTTTTTGGAGTTTGGAAAATGTCAGGGAAGATGCAGTGCTTTTTTTTCTCTAAAAATGTTTAGGGGTACTCTAATTTTGACCCAAGAAAATAACTATTTATAGTTCAAATCAGGAAAAATTAATACAGTTAATGGACAAAAGATTCACAAAATGTTTAGGGGCATGCGTACCCCTGCGTCCCTCCAGAAAAAAAAAGCACTTACAAGGCTCCTTTCTCTTGCTGCAGAGTTCCAGCATCACAGCGTCACCCAGAGGCACCCACAAATGTGAGTTTATCCCTCTCTCTATTTCTTCCTTCCTTCCCTCCCTCTTCCATCCTTAATAAAATACTGGGGGGGGGCAGATAAGCCCCACATAGAAAGCCCATCAACATGGGGGGATGACTCTTTCAAATACGGTATTTACCAGTAATTGGGGGGGGGGAGAGGCACCTAGGCCTCTAGGAGTTGGCTGCCATGCCTAAGAGTAGGACAATTCATGAAAGCAGAATGATGCATATGCTATGGTAATATATCAATAGAATTGTAGTCGGAAGAGACCATGAGGGTCATCTAGTCCAACCCCCTGCAATGCAGGAATTTTTTTCCTAAGGTGGGGCTTGAACCCACGACATGGTTGAAATATTATGCTGATAGCAGCAACGCCTCTGAGCCATCGTGACTGCGGCCGTGCCTTGCCTCGCCCTCGCCCGCCCTGCCACCCCCTCTCGCCTGCCCGACCCACCTGTCCTCTCCAGCCAAGTAGGGTAGCTGCCGACACTGCCAGCCCCAGAAGCACAAGGTGGCTGCTGCCGCCGCCACGATGTCTTTGGGCCCGCTAGCCCTCTAGCCCCGCCCATGTTCCCACTTTGTGGCCCCTCCCTTCCCTTCCCGTGCCTTGGCCCCGTCCCTGAACGACCATGGCTCCCCCCCCCCTAGTTTTGATCCTGGCTACGCCCCTGTAGAGATCATTTCTAGTCTATTGATTCAAGCAGGAGTTTTATAGTACATTCTCCGTGTGGTACAAGCTGGAAGTTTCTAGCTAACAAGTAAGTTTCTATTCTGCTGGGGAAACAAGCAGAAGGTGCTTGTCTGTGTTTGGGTTATGTTTCAGAGGAGCTGAGTGCAGCTGGTCTAAGCTAGAATGAACTGTTATCTTTATTTCAAGGCCACTGGGCGATGGGCATTCCCCATTTTATCTCAAGACAGATTGATGTAAATATTGCAATAATACAGGCAGCATCGATTTCCAAGTACCAAATCTTAAACACACAGAGTATATACCATAAGCTAAAAAAGAATTTACTCATTTTCCAATATAATAAAATAGAAAAATATTAAGCTTAGGAATTTTGTAAAATTCAGTTTTGTAAAATTCAGTTTTACTACTTGGATTTTGGTAGCTGCTACTGCAAAAGCCTGTTGTCTTTGTCAATGGACAAAGAGTTTGTCTTTGTCCATGGACAGTGTTTTCAAAGCTACTAACATGAGTCTGACCAAACTGCGGGAGGCAGTGGAAGACAGGAGTGCCTGGCGTGCTCTGGTCCATGGGGTCACGAACAGTCGGACACGACTAAACGACTAAACAACAACTGCAAAAGCAGTATGCTTGTTATTTTTGGGTCCTTATTTCCAGATAAATATGCAGCCATATGAGGAATTGTGCCTGAATATGACAGCCTGCTAATCCTTTTTTGTTAGAATGCCAGAAAGGAGCTATAACAATCTTCAACGTCTATCCACCCATGAATATTTTTCTGAAAAACCCACTCCTGATTTATGCTTGTATGTTATGCAACTGCTGATGTGAAAAATAGGCTTTTTATTGTTAGTCTTTGTTTTCAAGTGACTGCAACATTGATATTCTCATATGAGGTACAGAACAAAAGAAAACTTTGTAAAAGATTTTTTTAAAAAAGAATAATCACTGTAGCGATCATAAGGAAATGCATTACTGAGGCTTTTGAATTATACATATTTTGGCTAATCTCTCATAAGAAATTGGGTACAGCCGACCTAATTATATTTTAGTCTTTCAATTATCTTTGTTTTGGGGCAGACTAACCTAAAGGTTTTTGAAGGTTTAGTACTAAAATATTTATGATATAATACAATCTGGGAGTGTATTGATGGCAGCTAGTTAACATCCTTTGTGAGCATATGGTGCTTTGCAGGGACCTCTAAGAAATTCACAAGCAGGAAAAGTGACCCAGCTTAGCCACCTTTGGAGAATCTTTCCCAGAAGGAAAGGCTAACATGTTTTGATGCTTTTTACAGGTGAAAAAAGATTACAGAGGGAGGACCTGACAGAGGTTTAAAATGTTATTCATGGTGTGGAAACATAGATGGAACCTGTCTCTCTCCTTCTCCTCCACTCCCTTCCTAGATCTTTGGATCACTCAAGGTAGGCAAGGTTTATTGGACCCAAGTCTTACGGGCTCTAGAGCCTGATATTGTTTGACTGCAACTCAAATTGCCTGAAATCTGAGAGATGTAACATTTAAGACTCTTGAGCAGTGCTACATCATTAGGAATAATTGAGTTAGTTAGATAGCTTTGGAAAGCACTGGACTTTGACCAACCTTAGGCTTGACATTTCTCTAGTTGCCTACGTTGGACATTTGGGATTGTTGTTTAGTCATTTAGTCATGTCCGACTCTTTGTGACCCCATGGACCAGAGCACGCCAGGCACTCCTGTCTTCCACTGCCTCCCACAGTTTGGTCAGACTCATGCTGGTAGCTTCGAGAATTCACTGTCCAACCATCTCGTCCTCTGTCGTCCCCTTCTCCTAGTGCCCTCAATCTTTCCCAGCATCAGGGTCTTTTCCAGGGAGTCTTCTCTTCTCATGAGGTGGCCAAAGTATTGGAGCCTCAGCTTCAGGATCTGTCCTTCCAGTGAGCACTCAGGGCTGATTTCCTTAAGAATGGATAGGTTTGATCTTCTTGCAGTCCATGGGACTCTCAAGAGTCTCCTCCAGCACCATAATTCAAAAGCATCAATTCTTCGGCAATCAGCCTTCTTTATGGTCCAGCTCTCACTTCCATACATCACTACTGGGAAAACCATAGCTTTAACTATACGGACCTTTGTCGGCAAGGTGATGTCTCTGCTTTTTAAGATGCTGTCTAGGTTTGTCATTGCTTTTCTCCCAAGAAGCAGACGTCTTTTAATTTTGTGACTGCTGTCACCATCTGCAGTGATCATGGAACCCAAGAAAGTAAAATCTCTCACTGCCTCCATTTCTTCCCCATCTATTTGCCAGGAGGTGATGGGACCAGTGGCCATGATCTTAGGTTTTTTGATGTTGAGCTTCAGACCATATTTTGTGCTCTCTTCTTTTACCCTAATTAAAAGTTATTTAATTCCTCCTCACTTTCTGCCATCAAGGGTGTGTCATCAGCATTTGGGATTAGCTGGGCTATAAATCTAAGAGATGATGGGATGACGAGCTTCATGGGCCATTACAGAGCCGGGTCTTATTTAGACAGAGTCTTTCTGTACCTGGTCTGGACAGTATGAGAAACGGGCCTTCAAATATACTGTAGCTCTCTGTATAATAGTGTACTGTAGAAATCTTTGAAATTTAATTTTGTTTTGATAGTAAGGTAATTAATTATGATCAATCCATTTTAGAAAAACCATTGTCAGCTCCAGGCACCTTCTGGAGGTTCAGGTATAAGAACCTGAGTTAATTACCCAGATGAAAATAATTCTGCTTAGCCTGAAAAGAGGGGAGTGGGAGGGAGACAAGCTTTAATTTTCAATTTGGCAAGTATTAAAGCTTAATCAGTAAAGTTATAATGAGGAATTAGGTTAGAGTCCTTTGCAAAATGCAATGTTGGTGCTAAGGATTACTGCCTACTTGAAATGTTGATTTCAACTGGGCTAAAGTATAGCCGTATAACTTTCTGGTCGCATCAAAGAAAAACAATTAATCAGACCTAGAGAGCAAAGTTCAAAGAGAATGTTATGACTGGTATATATTGTCGGACAGTAAGATTATTAGCTATATACGCTAATCTTTACTGATACTTTCTAACAGAAGTGGAGAAGAGGACGCTAGTGATGATCTTCCACAACAGAAGTCGACAATGTTTCTAATAGTGTCTGGTACTAAGGTCTCTCTCACATGTGCCTGTGTGTGCACATGTGCGTGCAAGAGAGCGGGGGGGGGGGAGTCAGTGAGTGTCTTGCTAAAGAACAGGGAGCAGAGAATAGGAATAAACTGACAGTTCTTACAACTGAGGGATCTCCACAGTCCCCTTGTTATCTGCCTGTTTGCCTTATATGCCGTCTTGCCTACAGACTCATCTTAGAGAGCGAGTAGTATCTCTTTTAGATTGTTGCCTAGAGTTTTAATGAAGGAAAGCTGTTGGATTTGCCTACGGCATTATTCTTAGGATTATCTCTGGCCCATAGGTCTCGCACGGAGTCAGTGTGCCTTGCACAATGATGACACAAATCGGCCTGCGCCTGGTGGCTCATTGAGCACTGGTTTAGAACTTTTAAAAATTCTCTAGAAATCAGAAAGGTTAAAGCAGCTTAAATCAAAGTGCCTAAGCTTGATTGTGAGAGACACAGGAAATCTTGTGAAGCTCTCAAAAGCATATTATTTTTTAGCCCTTTGTTCATTGAACAGCGTTCCAGTTAGATATGTCAGAGGTTTACTTCAGGAACAACTCTGCAAAGATATTCTGGCATTCCTTATTCACCAATTCCAACATTTTCATACCCCCCCCCAGTAAAATACCAGTAAAATACTAATGTTTTGTTGTGATTGCTGCACTCCTGTAACTTAAAGTAGTTTAATTTGGATTAGTGTTCTGCTCTTTGATATTCCAGGAAACAATTAAGGCACATAAGTCTCTAGAAGAAACAATCATGGACTGAAGTGTAATGTTTTGAATTGGATTTTTATAAATATGCCCACTTACTGTGCATGCCTTATATACATGCAACCATATAATTTCTGTATTTTATTCTGTGCATCCTTATTGACTCAGAATAAATGCTTCTTGATGTTGAGTTATATTTTATGTTCTGTGAACTGTGGATTAAAAGACTCCCCGAGTGCATATTCAAATGCTAAACTATAACAGTTTCCATGGAGTTAGAATAGCATATATTGAAAATAAGCTATAAATTAAAGACAAATTCCAGCTGTTCAATATGACTGCAGCAGCTATAATATCTTTCCTTGCTGCCTTCAATGTGTCCTTGCTGAACATCATATATAGTTTGCTTTAGTTTATGAAACACTATTGAATTGCTTGCGTTTGACTTTGAAGGCAGACTCCGCAGTGAGACAAAGGGTTGCATCCAAAACTGTGTGTGTCATTCTGCTTGTGCAATGGGATTTCTTCATCCTCTCTACTTCCCTTGTGCCCCCCCGCCCAATCTTCTGCAAAGGGTCCCCGAATCCCCTGAAGGCGGTGGGGGTGGGGATGAAGCTGCAGTGAAGAGTCGAGGGAAGCTCCATTGCCCAGCTGGAATGGCAGTGTTATATACCACTCAAAGCAGGCATAGGCAAACTCGGCCCTCCAGATGTTTTGAGACTACAACTCCCATCATCCTTGACCACTGGTCCTGTTAGCTAGGGATGGTGGGAGTTGTAGTCCCATAACATCTGGAGGGCCGAGTTTGCCTATGCCTGACTCAAAGAAACAAGCAAATAATCTCTTGATTCTATGTTTTTGTTTAGATTAGATTGTTCTTTTATTGTAATGTATTGTGAAAAGTCTTAATGAAATCTTTTTTTTTTTTAAAAAAAAAAGACCAATATGGTTATATGTAACTTCCCTACTGTTCCCTCCTTCATCTGTCAGGTACTTGTTTCAACAGATGGAGGGCAACCAAAATGGTCAAAGGCCTGGAAACAATGCCTTATGAGGAACGGCTTAGGGAGCTGGGTATGTTTAGCCTGGAGAAGAGAAGGTTAAGGGGTGATATGATAGCCATGTTCAAATATATAAAAGGATGCCATATAGAGGAGGGTGAAAGGTTGTTTTCTGCTGCTCCAGAGAAGCGGACCCGGAGCAATGGATTCAAGCTACAAGAAAGAAGATTCCACCTAAACATTAGGAAGAACTTCCTGACAGTAAGAGCTGTTCGACAGTGGAATTTGCTGCCAAGGCGTGTGGTGGAGTCTCCTTCTTTGGAGGTCTTTAAGCAGAGGCTTGACAGCCATATGTCAAGAATGCTTTGATGGTGTTTCCTGCTTGGCAGGGGGTTGGACTGGATGGCCCTTGTGGTCTCTTCCAGCTCTATGATTCTATGAGATACTTCTTAATTGTTTTGACTGGCTTCTCCATCCAATTCTGTGTCTAAAGTGGGAATCTACCCACCCATCCCCAATAGAGAGTGCTGTGGGGAGTCTGGACTGATTGATTGGAGGCACCCCTCTGCTTCTGTCACTCTACTGGTAGAGAAAGATCTCTGTTAAATGTTCAAAAAAAAGTCAGAAGCCCAAGACAGTATAAGCTCCTCAACTATGTTTATTCAACATTTGACCGTGGCAACAGCTCACTCATAGAAAAACAAGAACAGAACTCACAAGACGCACAGACTAAAAAACCCAGCAAAGAAGTGCCAGTTGCCAGAGCCTACACTCACTTGCCATGAGAACGTTCATCTACCAATGCTTATACGATTGGTTAGAACTCGCCTGGCAACATAAACTGTGTTAAAACCCAATACATAACAATCTCCTTCCTTCTGACTGCTCAGGGTAGCAGAGCCTGGTATAGCCTTGAAAGGGCTGGCCAGAGCTGAACCATCTTGTGATCTTTTGGCTTCTAAACTGCTCTCACAGCACTGGCCAACATCAGGCATAAATCTGGCCTCGATCCCTGTGTCAAACTGAAGCTGGCACAGAGATCAGGCCCCACTTTGTGCCACCTCTACTTTCTGCTGCCACGAGTGAGGGTGTGGTGGTACCTTTGTTGCTCTGCAGGGCAAATCTGGATTTCACTTTAAGCTGGTGTAATACTTTTTGTTGTCATTGCTACAACAGGCTATCACACAGGTGATAAAATCACAAGTACAAACTGTTCTTGAGACAAGATATCTTATTTTGCTAACTCCTTCCTAGAGATGGGAAGGCCGGGAACCCCCCCCCCCCGGAAAAAAACGGAAAAACAAAGAAACACACCTTGGTTCTCCCCCTCCATTTTCCCCAGGTTTTTTTCCCAGGCCTTCCCATCTCTACTCCATCCACACTTGGGATCTGATAGGTCATCTCATGCCAAATCAGGAAGTGTTGGACCTTAAGTTTTTGAAGTTTGGGAGCTTCAAGTTGCAGAGAAAAACTAATGTGAAAGATTTCCTATTACAGAAGCAAACAAAATTCAACCTTTAGCAAGTAGTGCTGTGCTATACAAATATTTCTTTCACAAAACTATCAACAAAGGAGAAAACCAACCAGCCATTATAGTGTGTACTGCAAAACATTTGTTAGAAGTAAATGCATTTCCATATATGTGATCTGGATGTGTATGTTTGCCTATATTCTTTCTCCACAATTTCACCGGAATAACCTGATGCACTTTTAATTATTATTTGCCTGAGGCTAGCTAAAGCAATTTCTGAGTTTTAATGCCTTTATATTAACTTTGGTCAATCAAGGCACAAAGGCTAAACCAATTAAATTTAATACAGTATAGAAAATGACAAAAAGGATGGCTACTTAAGTAAGGCTGGAGTAACTCTTCCCTGGGAAAAGGTTACAACAACTGGAACATTTTAGTTTAGACAAAAGGTTAGCAAGGATGAGCATGATAGAGATGTATAGAATTATGTATAGAGTGAAAAAGTGGACAGAGCAAAGCTCTTTATTTAACTTGTATAATACCAGAATCCAGGATTATCCATGAAGCTGAATGTTGGAAAATTCAGGGCAGACAAAGGCAATTCTTCACACGGAACATAAATGAACTTGTCTGATCCAGCAGAATTCTTCTTATCCTCTTACATAAATGAGTAAGGGCATAAAAAATAAATTAGTCATTAATTAATATTGGCTAATATTTCTTTTCTGCAGTTATTTAGCTTTATTTCATTTTTTAGCAAAGAAGTGGTTTGCCTCGGGCCATGGCATTGAAGGATGGTATAAAGACATAACAGCAAAGAAAAAAGTTATTTTTGCCAGTTGACACTATGGAAATTCTCAAATGAAAATATGTTTATTTGTTACCAAAGCATTGGTTTTTTTTTTTAAAAAAAAGTCCAGCAAAATGAACTAGGAGATAATGGAATAGAAGAGGGCGTCATACTCACACGGATCTGAGAATGGAAGAAAGTAAACATTTCATCAAGCAACTTTCTACGTTTGAACAAATGTTCAGTCACAGCCATCATATACTTGGGGCTATTGACACTGTATCATTTCTTTGAAGTGCAGTTTCATTATTGAAAGGACCTTAAGACTTGCAATTTTTTGATGGTTTCATGTTGCAAGTGCTGATATTCTCACAGTGGTCGCCATGAAATCCCTTATCCCACAAATAATATTTCAAATCGTTTTTTCTTCTTCAAACATGAGAGCCACAATCCTGCACTATGGAAAATAGGATGTAGACTAGCTTTCATATTTTGAGTGTGGCCCTTTCGCCCACCATTACATCCACATCAGCACATGGCAAGGTACAATGATCCTGAGTCCACAAAAGTTGACTTGGCTTGAATACTAAATGCCTGGAGCCTGGTTATCGGAAGGAGCATCTTCTCTGCTCCTCCACATGCACAACGAGATCAAGTGTGTTGAAGTAGGGACGGCGGGAACTCATTCTTGGGCTTTCTCTGTAGTGCACCTTCTCCTTGGAATTCCTTCCCTAGAGAGGAAGGCTGGCTGACTCCCTTTCAGAGGACGATCAATACTTTCCTGAATTGCTGGATTATGTATGTTGGGTTTTTTTCATCTCTTCACAAATGTGCTCAAACTGTTTTGTTGTTGCTGTATTTTTTATAAGCCACTATGAGAGGCTTAGCATATAGAATATAAAAAACACACACTGCTCCATCTGCTTATTTCTGCTGGAAGTAACTTGTGTGCTGCAATCTGAAAAAAGAAATGAGCTGCAGGAAAAACTCACCTGTAAGTGAGCTGGCCTAAAGCAGTTGCAGTCCTGGAGAGGTGCGTATCAGTCAGTTACGGCAAGTTCCTGATGGAGAAGGCATGTTCCAAAGAGGGATTTGAAGGAGGAGAGAGGTGGCAACCAGGCTAAATGATCAGGGAGGGAGCTCTGAGCATAAATCACAGCAGAAGATAATGGGCAGAGGGAAGAAGACTGTAGGTGTGTGGTTGGCGTTGGTGTTGGTGTTGTGGAGGTCACAAGGCAGATGAGAAAAAAAGGCAGGACAATGTGATCAAATCATGAAGAAATTTAAATGTAAGGAAAGGATCCCTGGGCTTGCAAAAATGAACTTATTGCCATTTGTTTAGTTTTATCCAGCCCATTAAAGATCCCAAGTATTCTTGCTGCATTTGCATTAACTGAAAAAAGAAACTACAACTTGGGTGTTATCACCAAATGACTGAAGAGACTTCAGAAGCTGCCTGTAGAGGTTGAATAATATCAGTAGCAAGAAAGTATCCCACACAGCAAAGCTCCTATAGGTTGGGGCAGAGGACAGCAACCATTGCTTCCCATTAACACACTAATAGTTTCATTGCTAAATCTCTTAATAGAATTGCACATATTTTAAACCTTTTGTTTAACTTAACCTGTGTCACATTATGCTGGCCTTGGTTGCTTGGAATTTCAGTCTCTCAGGTTCTCATTTTTCAGATCTTATTGAATTCAGTTCACATTTGCATGGCCATTTGCATTTTTTAAAAATCTTCTTGAAAATTTGTCAGCATTTTAGCATGAATTTCTACTGATAAACATATTTGTATACAGTTTTGACCAATAAGCATGTTTTTGCAAGCGATTTCTCCTATTATTGTGCATTCCTTTACACATTGGTTGGAAAGTGCAATTCAAATTCAAAGTGCAAATGTGACAGGATACCTGTACTTTGGTTCACACACTGGGTCAAGAACTATGAATTAGGTAGTTTCTCATTAAAATGGAAGCAACATTGAATTGCCCCCTCTTTTCCCCGCTTTGAATACCAGCTGCTGTGGAAAATACTGTTGCATTCATGTCTGTTTGTTGGATTCCCACAGGTGTATGGTTGGTTCCTGTGAAAGCAGGATGCTATCTAGATGGGCCTTTGGGATGATTCAGCAGCGCTCTTCACATGTTCTTGAGAATGTTTTAATGTTTCTGCATTTATTTCCACTCTGGAAAATATCAGATGAGATTTTAAAATTTCAGAGTTACAAGTACTGTACTTCTAGGAGTGAAAAGCCCTTGGCAGCTGAAGAAATGTAGTTAATATGTATAGGAGACCGTCAATTATTGCACATGGGTAGCAAGGTCTGAAGCACTGAATCTTCTTAAGTGCCTTTCAACTTAACAAGAGAGGTGAGTAGCTCCTACTTTTATGTAATTCCGAAACAACTTTAATACAGCATGCTAATTCCTACAGCATGCTAATTTGTTGCCAAAAGCCTAATAACATGATTTTTTTTGATTGTACCATTTTTAAATGTATGTTTTCACACTTTTCTCTCTTGCTCAAGAGTTGCTACCTGCATGCACAAAGAAACAGGTTTTTCATAACTGAATGAACATAGAAGCTGCCTTACCAAAGGAGAACCAGCTATCAACTAGCTATCTAGTTAATCAATTAGCTATCTAGCTAATAATCTAACAGGACAGGAGACATAACCTGTGTACTTCAGCTGAAGGTGAAAAATTATGTTGTTCTAGAATCATAGAACTGGAAGAGTTGGAAGGGGATCTGATGGGGCATCTAGTCCAACCCCCTCAAATGCAGGAATCACAGCTAAAGAATTGCTGACAGATGGGCACCCAACCCAGGGTCGTCTTAAGTATATTTGGTGCCCTGGCGCCGTGGTGCGACGGATCCCTCCGGCGCCCCCACCCTGCCCCGTTTCCCAGCGCGGTGGGAGGGTGGAGCTGCACGGCCGGGCGCAGTGCACAGCGGGCAGGCGGGCGCAGCTTCACGGCGGGCAGGCGACCTAGCGCCCTGCGCCACCCAGCCTGGCTGTAGGGCTGGCCCTGACCCAACCTCTTGTTTAAAAACCTCCAATGAAGGTTATATTCCAAGGTTGTCTGTTCCACTGTCGAACAGCTCTTGTCCTCAGAAAAGCTATTCTGAATGTGTAGTGGAAACACCTTTCTTGTGATTTGAATCCATTTGGTTTGGCAGCAGAAAACAAGTTTCCTCCATCTTCCATTATTGCTGCCATTAAGGAGTAACCAATTAAATATTTAAATAATAGCTCATGGTTGTATTCACTGAATATACCCCAAAATGCTATTTCAGCAGTCCCCCCACCCAACACATTTTTCCAGTATTTTTGCTATATCTACAAATCCGTTGTAAGGGAGCCCCAATTCTCTCTCCTGCAACTACAGATATAATGCTTCACTCAGTAGATGCAGTAACTATTCAACAAGGAAATAGGTGGGCAACAGTGGACATATCTGTATTTCTGCGGATGTCTCTCCAGCCTAAACTATAGAATGAGGCCTATGAAGTGGAGCCTATTCTTGTGGATGTAATTTTGAGACAAAAAAAAGCAAATATTACTAGGATTTAAACATGCAGTCCAGCTTCTAAGGCTTCTGTACACAGCACCATTACAAGTCCAAATCATGCCTAACTGCTGAGATTTACTGGGTTAATGTGAATTGTTAGTTTTCAGGATTGCTGCTTCATTTTTTGTCTTCTCCACTTGAAAGAGTATAAACTTGGTGCAGAGTTTAGAGAATGGACATGTTCTGGGCATGTTTCCAGAATATGTTCTATGTAGCTTCCCTCAGTTAGCACTTGCTGAATGAAGCATTATGAAGGATTCTTAAATGTGTGTGCATGATTGCACACACAGAGAACATTTCTACTTTGGATATGCTTGATCGTGTTTCAACTTTTGGAATATTCAGCAATATGTATACAGTATGTATATTCAGCAAAAGTGAAGGAATTATCATTATTATTTTGGCTTTGCTGCTCAGGGAGAGGGGCAAGGACCTTTGTAAGGGCACTGAAGCCCAAAGACTGCTTATCTTTCTTAGCCGGTTCTTTGGCTTCTGTGGTATAGAACTTTGCAGCCCTTTGGACTAGTAACTTTAAAATAAAATCAGAGGTTCTTGGTGTTACTGTAAATACTTTGCCCCATGCCCCATTCTGCATATTTATATAATTGTAGCATACACACATTTCTAGATATATTTGTTCCACTGGTGGGGCAGAATCTTGAAGCCTCCCACCGTTATGTGTGTGCTTGCATTGAAAGCAATGTGACCACAAAAGCAATTTGGCATTTACTGCCCTTGTTGCCCAATTATTTTCATTGATATAATTAGCTGAAAACCTATTCAATTCCTTCCTTCACCTTCTAGTGCTCAGAGAATCCCTTAGATTGGAGATTGCTTAGAAACTTTATTTTGAATCTTTTGCCATTAGATCAATAATGGCATGAACAACTTCCCTGTAGTAAGCCTGAACAGCCTAAAACAGGCATCCCCAAACTTCGGCCCTCCAGATGTTTTGGACTTCAATTCCCATCTTCCCCAACTACTGGTCCTGTTAGCTAGGGATCATGGGAGTTGTAGGCCAAAACATCTGGAGAGCCGCAGTTTGGGGATGCCTGGCCTAAAACATAAGAGTCTGCAATATAGTACTGCACCTTGTACCCACAGTGGCCAACCAGGTGTCTATGGGAAGCCCAGAAGCTAGACCTTAATGCAACAGCACTCTCTTCACTTGTGATCCATAGCAACTGGCATTCAGAGATATCCTGCTTCCAACCGTGCAAGTAGGACATAGCCGTTGTGTCTAGGAGCCATCATAAAGGGATACGATGTGCTTCATGGAAGCTCATGAGAAATGTAACTTGATGTGATGCGTTGCATGTTGGCTGCCCTGCTCAGTCTTTACTGGCCAGGACCACAACTGAGGAGAGACATCTTTGAAGACTAATCAGCCTCTTCCATGAAGGAAAAAAGAGCCAGCAGATTTATCAGCATGCTGGAGGGTTGTCACATTATGGACATATCAGCTGTGTCTCTTTAAATAAGAAATATCTTCACTATCTCATTAAAGTTTTGTCTGTTCCCTGAATAGCTCTTTATTGACTCAGGGAGTTTTTTCTACTTTCCTAGCATGAAATTATAATAAAAAAAATTAGACTTACAGATGTCTAAATGTCCTTGAAACAAAAAGTGAAAATGGCCCCATCTCAGCTTCCAGCATGAATGTCTATCACTCATCAGAGAAAAATGATTTGGCTTTGTATTCATTAGACATTCTTTGAAATGATCTTCAATTAAACAGACAATAGATTTCAAGCTCTTGCAAAGATAAGGTTTTAATCTTCCGTGCAGATTTTTTGTCTCCTTTCCAATATGTCATGCTCCTGTTTAGAGCCTGCCCTTTCAAGGAAGGCAAGACAAGGACAGAAGGTGTTAGCTTTCTTGGTTTACCAAGTGTTTCAGATGGAAAAGATGCAATGTTTGCAGTTTTAATACACCTTTGTGGCCATCAATTGCCGCCTAATTAATATATAAAATAATTACCTCAATATTTATCCTTCAACACTTAAAGAATTATCAAGTGAGCACCACTGGGAAATAGGTGCCATTTTTGGCGTTTTCACGCCTTTGCTTTGAAAGCTCCTACCTGTTTCAGAGAGTGTAAGAATTGCCTTAAGGTAGATTCTCCCTCTGCATATAAATAGATGAGGAACACAGCTGAATGGTGGCGTGGTGGATAGAGGATTTCTAAAATGGAACAGTATGCTCAGTTTCTGTAGCAAGGGAGGGAGAAAAAAATACAAAATAGAAGGGAGAGTTCACACAGAATCTATGCCCCCTTTCTGACCTTTAGAATTTCAAAGTAGTATATCACATAAGGAAGAATTATAAGCCATGCTAGAATGATTGAGATATGTCAGGGCTGGAGAGGATGGACGTCTCTGAAGAGGTAGCAGTGAGGGAGTACTGTGCTTGTACGTGTGGGCCCAGCAGATTCTGTATCAGAACTGGTGGTTTGAAGGTGACTATGGCGGCAGGAAGTCAGTCAATCAAGAGAACTTGGATGGGCAGTCCAAAAGTGGCTTACACTGAAGAATGAGAACGGAATGAAGATGTATATAAGACATGGCAAAAATCTACTGACCTTAAATGCCACTTGACTCCTTTTGAGCCAGTAGGAGCTAGTATTTGCACTGTGTTAGTTAGAAAATGTATTTTACAAAGAATAAATTGTATTGGTGAAAAGAAAACTAATCTATATATATAAAAATGTAGGCATTGCGTGCGCAGAGGTCACATACTTTCTCCGTAACCGCTGGACTGTAATGTAACAAATTTGGCCACAACGTTCCATGCCCATCAGTGAGGGATCTGGCATAATTTTTTTTCCAAAAAAGCAAACCTTTCATACCTAAAATAATGATTAAACACAAAAAGTGGCACCCAAATTAGACGTCACCAGCAGAAACTCTGAAGACTCCAGCAGCATCCTATAGAAAGGCAGATTGCCCACTGCTGCCTCCAAAGTCTCGCCACCAGATGACATCACAAAATTCCACAGCAACCAACTGAAAACAGGCCCTTTGCAGCAACAAGGCTCAACATTGCCAAGTGGAGGTAGGGGCCTGCCTGGGGTGGGGGGTGGGGGGCGAATAGGGGGCAGGGATAGGTAATGGGTCAGAACGGGGGGGGGGGAGAGAGACAGGGATGAAACCTGCCCTCTCCACAGTATCTCACCTCGGATTTGCAGACTAGGCTGAGTGGATTTAGGGGCCTGCCTGGGTGGGGGGTGGGGGTGGGGGTGGGCGAATAGGCCACAGGATAGAACCAACTGAATATGGGCCTTTTATGGGGCCGTGCCTTTGGGTAGAATAAATGTTATTTCACATAACACACGTGGGTAGGGGAGTCAGGTTTGGGACAGGGCAAAATTTTACAGAACATGCGCATTGGGGGAATGATTGTGTGCAAAATGAACAGGTCACAGGGATAACCCGTGGGGGGGTGTTGGATGGAGGAGAGGAGGGAAATCACAGGGGTAAGTGGGGGGGGGGGTTAGGGGAAGGAGAGGGGGGAAATCACAGGGATAAGCCGGGGTGGGGGGAAGAGTGGGGGAATCACAGGGATACATCATGGATCGGCACAGGGTAGGGGAAATCACACAAATAGCCCACAGCAACACGTGGCAGGGCCAGCTAGTGTAACATAATGTAACAGCTGAAAAATCTTGTGACTCCAATTAAGGCCATAGAAACGCTGAATCATTGCCTTGTTAATTTGTTAATTCTCTTTAAAAGTGAACATGTGTGTGTCTTAGGTAGTGATGGGCGGTGGGCCCTTGGTTAGGTTATTGATGCCTTTTCCTGCCCCAGATATATGAAGAAGAAAAGAGTGATTGAAGAAGGTGATAGTTATCTTGGTATACAACCACTCACAACGCCATTGGGCAGGTGTGGATACATCTTTCATTGCCAGAGCTCCCTTCAACTGTTTTCACATGAACACACTGGGAGGAAACATACTATAGAATCTGCAGTGAACTTTTATTTTTGGAATAAAGGACAGTAGTTTAAAATATCCAGTTAAGCAGAAATGTGATAAGGCCATTGCCAACTACCAATCAGTTCTGGGGAAACCCAGCCAGATGGGCAGGGATATAACAACAACAACAACAACAACAACAACAAGTAATTTGCATGAAGGCAAATCTCTTTTCTAGGCTGTGGATCAACAATTTTCGCTGCATATGTTAAGATGTATTTGTTTATATTATAATCTGGGAAATCACATGTCATTGGTGAATAATCAATTTCTCTGTCTAAACTTCATAGTCATTCATATTTTGTATCTTCACAATAGAAAACCTAAACCAGTAACAGTGGTTTTAGGTTGCAATCGGTGGGTTTTGACTGAACAACCCTATATGCGATTTGTAGCATTGGACTGTTGGCTACTCCCCAAGATGCTCCAATGTGTCCCAGTGGGTTAGAATTTACCAATGTCACCATGGGATCCTTGCAGAGTAGCTGGTAGGGACAACAGAGCACAATGGTCTGAGGAGAAAGGACTTTTAGATGAAACTCCATGCAAGTTTACCTCAAGTTAAAGTTGGAAGAATAAATTTCAAGTATCATGAATCTGTGTTTCTGAAATATCTGTACAGTAGAACACTTTATGAATGATAATATTCTAATATAGAAATGTATTTAAGTATGTACTTATGTTTAAGTACAGGATAATTCATCTGGAAATGTGTGTTTAGAACATTCACAGATCTATCCTCCTGGATTAGAGGTTTATTACGTAACTAAATTACTTTGATTCACTTTGATTTTCAGAATAGTGATTTTATCAGCATATCATTGCCTTTACTCACTCAAACAATATACTTTCAAAACAAAACAAATCACCAAAGCCGTTTCACTTTGTTCTTTCCACCATGGGTTTTGTGCTCACTACGTGCTCACTGTCAACAACTTATTCTCCTTCATTTTTCTCTATATAATAATAATAATAAATAAATAATAATAATAATAATAATAATAAATTTGTTTGATTTTGTGATGTGAGCACTGGGTACTGCAGAATCTGAGAACAAACAGTACTAGAAAATTTTGGAAAGCCTCAGAGAGCAAAATTTGTAATCTGGGGAAGAGGCTATTTTTGTGGCCCCATCAGTAGGAGTAGCACCAAGAATGGATATCTTGAGTTAGGGCATTCCCAGTGGTGGCACCTTGGCACCCTAAAGGAAATAATATGGTCTCCCTCTTTGCTTGCAATTAGGAAACATGTAAATACTGTTTTTATTTATCCAGGCTGCTGTCAGTTTAATGAAGTTTTTACATGGCTGGATTTAATTGCTGTCTGCAATGTGTTATCGTGCTGTTTTAAATTGTGAGCTGCTCTGGGTTCCCTTGGGGGAAGAAAGGTGGTTTATACACTTGAAATGTGTTTTGCTGTCAGTTTTTTTTTCCACCAAAGTGCTCTGAATTGACAGAACTTCCAGGACATTGAATGACTGGAGCAATTCATTCATCACACTGGAGGCAATATCTAGTATGGCAACCAGAAGCTGCTCAGCATCTGAATACCAGATCTCAAAAATTTCAATATATATGATACCAGATTGCTTGTTTCTGAAAGCAGAAAACCAAAGGCACACACTTTTTGGTTTACAGATAGAAGCACATTAAATTCTTACAACCCCCAAAATTTACTTTGAAGCTATGAGTAAAAAGTAAGTATGCTGCCAACTTAATCATTAAATAAAGTGACTGAATTAATTGCATTGTGTATAAAAACAAAAGGCAAGTAAAACTCTTCTGCTAATCAGTAATTAAATGCCATGTTTTGAATTCTTTAATGCCTGGAGAATTGTGCCTTAGCTTCTCCCACTGATCTGTTCCCTTGCAGCCCAGCTCCCTCTATGTAAACCACATTACAGAGCCATAGCCACAACAACCCTGCTGCATTCAGAAGTAGAGTGTCCCAATCAAGGGAAGTAACAATCCCATTCTATTCTTCATTGTGTCCAGTTCTGGGCACCACAATTTAAGAAGGGACCTGTGCAGATGAGGGCAACCAAGATGATCAAGGGTCTAAGCCTAATGAGGAGCGCTTGAAGGAGCCGAGTATGTTTGGTCTGATAAAGAGGAGACTGAGAGGAGATATCATAGACACCTTCAAATATTTTAAGGGCTGTTGTATGGAGGAGGGAAGAAGCTTGTTTTCTCCTGCTCTGGAGAGTAAGACTTGAACCAATGGATTCAAGTTACAAGAAAGGAGATGTGAACTATACACCAGGAAGAACTTCATGGAAGTAAAACCAGTTTGACAGTGGAACAGACTCCCTCAGGAGGTTGTGGACTCTCCTTCCTGGGAGATTTTAAAGCTGAGGTTAGATGGTCATCTGTCATGTATGATCTGGTTGAGATTCCTGCTTTGCAGGGGTTTGGACTAGATAACCCTTGGGGTTCCCTTCCAACTATACTATTATATGATTCCATCTCAGCTTTGATTGATTCAGTTGCCACACCTTTTGGTCCTATGTCAATACATACTGCCAGTTGTTTATTATAATGGGCAGACCGATTACCCAAGAAATCAATAAGAGCTTTGGACTGGGTCTGGAGTAGATTCAGCCTCTAGGATTTTGCTTTATGGTGATGACGTTGGAAAAGTAGGAAATGCCCTAATCACTGCTGGATATTCTGGTCTGTATATCGGGTCCTCCCTAACAAGAGGGCACATGTTGCGGAGTGACCTAGCAATCACACCTGTGTTGTGGGTGGGAACATCTGCATGGCCACAACACCCTATTGGTGGTTCCTCGATCTTGGGTGCAATTGGGCTAGAGGGACGCCAGTCAAAGCGATTGAGGGACAACTGCTTAAGCTGATGCATGTGTCCCTGAGCTTCCTCTTTTGGGGTCAGTGCATCAGAACACCCGCCCACCTCTCCCTACATTTAGGGCTTGTGCTTGACCTTGCTGTGCCATCGTGTGTCGCCTGTTGTTGGGACAGGGGCACGGCAGAAAGTTTCCCCACTTGGCTGATTGGTTGGTGCCACTTGGGTTTCACCAGCCGCGTAGCAAATCATCACAACTTGTAAGGTTGCAGATAGGCTCTGGTTCAGGTGATGGGGTGGCAGGATGCCTAGCCATCCCTATGCATTGGGTATCTTTAAGAAGGAATCCACGGACTCATGGTTGGTCTTCCCTGTGAAGGGTTGTGCCCTGAGCCTGAGTCCAGGGGACATCTGGGGGGTGGCATAGCAGGGTCCTGCTTGTCACTGTCCCAGAGGTTCACCCATGCGCTAGTCGAACCAGAGTCTATGCAACCACTCACTTGATTGTAATGAATAAAGTTGTGGCATAAATTCTGCCAAAAACCAAACCAAAAATTTGAGTCTTGTCTGAATTTATTTTGGGGTGGTTAAAAGGCCACTGGTCCCATCACCTCCTGGCAAATAGAAGGGGAAGAAATGGAGGCAGTGAGAGATTTTACTTTCTTGGGCTCCTTGATCACTGCAGATGGTGACAGCAGTCACGAAATTAAAAGACGCCTGCTTCTTGGGAGAAAAGCAATGACAAACCTAGACAGCATCTTAAAAAGCAGAGACACCACCTTGCCTACAAAGGTCCGTATAGTTAAAGCTATGGTTTTCCCAGTAGTGATGTATGGAAGTGAGAGCTGGACCATCAAGAAGGCTGATCGCCGAAGAATTGATGCTTTTGAATTATGGTGCTGGAGGAGACTCTTGAGAGTCCCATGGACTGCAAGAAGATCAAACCGATCCATTCTGAAGGAAATCAGCCCTGAGTGCTCACTGGAAGGACAGATCGTGAAGCTGAGGCTCCAATACTTTGGCCACCTCATGAGAAGAGAAGACTCCCTGGAAAAGACCCTTATGTTGGGAAGGATTGAGGGCACTAGGAGAAGGGGACGACAGAGGACAAGATGGTTGGACAGTGTTCTCGAAGCTACGAACATGAGTCTGACCAAGCTGCAGGAGGCAGTGCAAGACAGGAGTGCCTGGCGTGCTATGGTCCATGGGGTCACGAAGAGTCAGACACGACTAAACGACTAAACAACAACAACAAAAAGGTCTCCACACGCAACTGGGGCCTCAGTCTGTGCTTGCAGCCTTCTCTAACTTAAGAAGATGGGAGCTTAAGCAAGGGGATCAGTTAAGATGAAAAAAGAGGGCCCCAGTTTGCATATGGTGGTTTTATACGGATAGATGCAAATATAGAAATATTTGCTGTAATTTACAGTAAGAGATACAATACAATACATCTCACCATAATGGTGAAGACACTAGGTGACTTGTGAGCCTGCTCAGTCTGCTGACCAGATGCTGCTGGGGGCAATTTAGTGTCCCACCTTGTCTCAGAGTCTTGGGATAATTTCTCTTGCTTTTATTTCATATTCAAGGAATCTGGAGCTGGCAGAGGGAGTAACAAGTGAGTGTCTGTTGCTGTGACTTGCTTTTATTCTTGAATCATACATTGCGGAAGGGCATCTGGGAAATTAGTAAGTACTTCACAATTAGATCTTGGCTTGTAGACCCTGCCCCACAAGTATTGGGAAGGGGGGGGGGTTGAGTAAAAGAGAAGATTGGTGCTCTTTTTACTTTGATATGCATGCAGAAGTGGGATGGTATTTGCATTCTCTTCTGAGACAATTTCTAAGCCAAACATGGAACTTTCTGAAGCTGTACTTTCAATTATTCATAGGCTTCCTAAAATCCAGGCTGGTGATGATCTTAAAGAGATAAGACAGCTCACCTCTTTAGAAAGGAAAATCTGTTTAAGCTGTAGCAATGAAAACTATCATATTTAGAATGACATGATATTATGATTCTGGGTATTCATGTATCCATACAGCTATATTAACAATGTGGGACAAATTCCATACAGATGTAAACCGCTATATTATCATTTTGATTGTCTTAGCAATGGGTGTGGTATTGTCAAAGAATCTAATGGGGGAACATACATATTTAAAATTAAGAGCAGAAGGTTTGTGTTTACTGTACATCATTGCAATATTTTTTTAAGTTGTGCTTGAAGAAATATGGTTGATCCAGTATTGGAGACAAACCTAGAAGTTGTCTTTTTTTATTTATTAATGTGATGTGTATAGAAATTCCATTTTTAAAAGGCCTGGCTAAATAAGATTTCCTACCATATTGGGGTTATTGCAAACAGCAAATACCTGGCATACCACCAGTGCATTGGGGGTGGTGGTGTTAGAGATCCTAACGGGGGGGGGGGGGTTAAAACACCAGAGAAAAAGCCATCACCATTTTGTTTTTGTCAGGAGTTTAAATACAGTTTGCAGCAAAGCTTTGGAACACTTCCTTTTTGTGGAGATCTTGTTGATTCATACTCTGCAGAAGGTCCAGATCAGTGAATTTCAGTCAGATAAGTCTCTCAACACAGAGGTTGCCGGAGCTTAAGCCGGTACCCAGAGAATAGCAGATAATGATCTAATAACCAGGTTTATTGTGGCTAGGCCAGGAACCTACTACTGTTTGCCAGTCTTGGGGATTGTAGTTGCACACGCCTTTTTCCTTTCTATGCCTCAGAGGCCCAACCCACAGTGCTTTCTTCCATTGGTATGCATTGGTATGGCATATCACCACCTCTTCCCCCCCCCCATCTTGCTTGCCCCCCTGCTTGCTCGCTTCTCCCCCTCTGTCGCTGCTGCTTTCCATGGCTGCAAGCACAGCCTCCCAGAGGTACTTTGGCGAGACCCTAACCACCCCCAAAGCGCCTTCCAGGGAGTTGCAGTTGCAACTTGCAGACTGTGGGATGCAAAGGGTTAAGTGCAGTCAAGTCACAACAATCCCTAGATAGTCCACTTGGAGGACTGAGGAGGAACACATGACTAAGCCTAGTTTCCTGTTCCTTTACATGCTAATTAGATGGGAAAGGCGATAGATAAATTCTGAAGGAAACAGCCATTTCTCTCTCTCTTGGACCAGACTGTTGGACTTCAAGGACTCAACATCTAGTGAGGATTCTCTCTCTAGGCTTCAAGCCTACAGAGAGTGAGATGAGATGGAGTCTCACTTCTTATAAGTGAACTTCACAATGTATATATTACTTTTTACCTAAGCAAGTTTACCTCTTGAATATGCTGTATCTCAGGAAGATTGTAAGTAAACATCTTTTATACTTTTAAGAGCATTGTGTTGTGTCTTTTCTTTTAAGAGGGATAAAGGGGAAAATACCAGGAAAATACACTTTATTTTAGTGGCTTAAATCAAGCCTGCGCAAACGCTTTTCTGCTGTGTATTTTGAAAAAGGGGAATGTTTTTACTTTGCTAAAGTTTCGTGCTTGCTAGCGCAAGCGGGGATAGGATATATTAAACAATATCTCCTCATCCACATTCCTGAACATTCCCACAAAGACCCCCAAAACCACCCCCAAAATAAAGACACAATAGACAAAGAATTTTAGTTTAAGGTTTTTGGCATTAATTCTGGCCACAACTTTATTGGTTCCAGACTACCTGAAGCTGCACTGTGGCAGGAACAGGACTAACACTGAGCACTACCAGAGGTAAATAAGGGAAAGCATTATGGGGGAGCATGGCTTCCATCTCACAGCTCAACCCAGATGCTCCCAAGGACTCTGGCGTAGCCCCAGCCCCTTGACAGGATTCGGACAAAAGCAAGGCGAGCCCCTGGGTTCCTTTAATGGAATTCCCTAGCAGCACCAATGGAGGGGCAGGCACAGCCAACCACGTCCCCTCCGAAAAACATTGAACCAATGCCTAACTGCCAACCTAACAAAGTTGTGACGATTTGCTACACGGTAGGCAAACACCAGCCAATCAGCCAAATGGCAAAATTCCTACCGGGCCCCTGCTCCAAAGCAGACAACCCCTAGACAGGCATAGCAAGGTCAGAAGAACAGCCCCAAATAGAGGGAGGGAGGGAGGGTGATCCAATGCACATCGCAAGAAAGAGAAATCCCCCAGCAACATGCAGCAGCTTAAATAGCCCCTCGGTTGCCAATCAGAGTCCCAAGCAGCCAAATTCTACCCCAGCAATGGAGGGGCATCCAATGGGGGGGGTTGTGGCTATCCAAATGGTCCTACCCCAACAACAAGGAGGCAGTTTAGGTGATCTCACCTCCATGATGGAGGACACGATATGCCTGACAATTGTAGAACTTTATGATTGTCAGGCACCTTCCTGGAAGGTGTTTGGGGATCGTAAGGGCATGCCAAAACACCTCTGGGAGGTTGTGCCTGCAGCCGAGAAGGAGGAAAGGTGTGGGGGGGGGGAGCAAGAGAATGGAAGGGCGGGCAAGCAGGGGTGGTGCTGGTGGTGTATACTGGCACATATTTTTCTTTTTTTAAAAAATGCAACTACTGCCAATCCAATACATTCTTACCTGGATTTCAGCCTCAGAACCATCCAATCCTGGGTCTCCTGACAGGAATGACGAGTGCCACTCCTGTTTCCTGCTCCACTCCTGATCTTGTATTGGCAGCTGTCAATGACATTTTTCGCCTCATCCGCAGGGTGGGGGCTGTGAGAGGTTCTCCTTAGCAGTGGGGCAAAGGGGAACGAAATTAAGATTCCCCCCCTTCCCAGGTAGGTGTGGGAAGGAAAACAGGTAAATCAGCGTGGTGAGCCCCTTAGGCACCTATTCCTACTCGCTGGATCATCACCTTGTCGTGGTGAGTGGGCTTGCATGTCTCAAGGCAAATCTTTAAAAAATGTAGTATAAACACTGACAACTGGGAAACACTGGTCTGCAAGCGCTCCAGTTGGAGAACAGCCTTTACCAAAGGTGTCATGGGCTTTGAAGAAACTCGATCTCAGGACGCAAGGGAGAAACGTGCTAAGAGGAAGGTACGCTTGGCAAATCCACACCATGATCAACTGCCGCCCAGAAACCAATGCCCCCACTGTGGAAGGACGTGTGGATCCAGAATTGGCCTCCAGTGTCATTTACGGACCCATTGTTAAAACCGTGTTTATGGAAGACAATCTTACTTGGCTATGAGTGATTGCCAAAGAAGAAGGCACCTGTTGGGGTCATGAGCGTCTCCCGAGGCCAGCACCCTAGGGTATTTAGCAGGAAACGGGGCAACCTGGAGTTTGGGGGCCCTGGAGGGGGGTGAAGCAGGAAGGCCACTCAGCTCACCTTCTGAGTGAGACTGGGGTTTGGGGCCAGGGGATGGTGCCTCCCCTTATCCCATCAGGGGCTGGTCACCCTACAGCTGCAGGTATTTGCTTGAAATTCAGTTATGTAGCTTCCACATGGATAGCTTTCTTTCTGCAGGTTCTATTTATGCTTAATTTTTAATAGTGGCTCATTTGACTGGAATCCTTGTGCTGACCTCTTGGCGGCTTCAGTTGCTAGAGTCTCCTCTAGGGTGACCTGAAACGCCAGGTCCTTCTTGGTGTAGAGGCGCAGCTGCAGCTTCTCATCCCTCAGGCCGCCTACGAGGCGGTCACGGAGCATGTCCTCCAGCTCTGTGAATTTGCAGAGCCGGGCAGCCTGGTGGAGGGAGGTCACATACCCAGTTATGGTTTCTCCAGGGGCCTGCCGCTTTGCATAGAAGGTGTTGCAACATGCTACCACCGAGGGCTGTTCAGCCGTTCCATTATCGTGTCGTAGGGAATGGTTGAAATATTTGCAGGAGTGAGGAGGGCTTGGGCAATCTCAAACGTTTCTTCTCCACAGACACTGAAGAAGGTCATCCTCTTCTTGGCTGTGTCGGTGATGTCCTTTTCCTCCAGGAGGAACTGGAAGCGGGTGGCGTATCCTTCCCAGTCTCCTGAGGCTGGGCTGAATGGCATGAAACTGTTATCTGTCGCCATTCTGGGTCCTTGGGTCCTGGAGCTGGAGCCTGGATGTGTGGTGCGATGCTGTGTTGCCTGTGGTGGCTGTGTACGGTGCATGGCAGCTCAGCAGGATCCCATCCTCGTCGCCAGTGAAATATACTTGGAGTTCTGTAGTGACTTCATGCTCTTTATTGCAGCTTGTAAAACAGTGAATGAAATGCCCCCCAAACCTCAGGCTTTTATATACATTATTTACACAATTAGTCCTGTCTGATTGGCTGATTCTGCTTCCCTCCTGGAGCCTGATTGGTTTTTTCTTGTAGGCCAATCAGTTGTTGCACTCTAGGATCCTACCAGCCTAATAGGCTCCAACTTCTTCTTGGAGCCTGATTGGTCTTCTCCTGCAAGCCAATCAGTTGTTGCATTCTAGGATCCCACTTGCCTGTTGTTCTAGGATCCAAGCTTAGTACATAACAATTTTATTATTATTTATTGAATTTATATACTGTCATATACCTGGAAGTCTCAGGTCAGTTCACAAAAAAAATCACAATATATAAAATCAAAATAAAAACAATAACTCAATAATATTCACCCCCAAAAGGGGCACATTTTAAAAGTGTATAGGATGTTGATCAGGTCAACCAAAGGCTTGGTTAAAAAGGAACGTCCCAAAGTGATCTTGGCCCCTAGAAGTTAGCTCTTATGGAAGTGTGTTATTTACTACCTTGAGTAGGTTTTTGGATGTTTATGCTTTGGCTGACTATTGGAAAGGCACAGTCCAT